>NC_067139.1:17427260-19932260 GCF_903995435.1 Acomys russatus
AGGTGTGGGGATACAGGGCTGCTTTGCAGCAGCTATGATTTGCCTTGTGCTATAGCAGCAGCGTGGTGTTGCCAGTTGCAGACAGATGCTGCGATTGTGTGGCATTTGGAATTCTGAGGATTTTTCATAAATGCAAGGGCTCCAAGAAGCATGGTGGTTTGTTGGTGGCTTGTTAATTGCTGTTGGTTGTGGCTTTTTAAGTAGTCACGTGCAAAGAAACAACAAAAAAGAAATTAGAAACCCTGACAGCAAAGATGAAACTTGCCCAAAGGAGCTTGATACCCCTAAGCAGCAGGAAATAGTCTAACGATAATGTCCACCCCCTTTCCGACACCTGACTTTTTTTTAGAGATTTTTTTTTTTTCCTTTTCTCTCTATTCTTTTTACTTTTATCTAGTGTTTGGGGGTTGGAAAGGTGGAAGAAAAGTGGTGGAGAAGGGTGGAGGAAGAAAGAAGACCCACAAAGTAGCAAAGACCAGCCACACAAACCAAAAGTGCTGTCCACAGCAAAGGTAATGGGAGGCTCATAGCACAGCACAACTGTATTGAGAGAACTTTAAAGCCAACTAAGAGGTGTAGTGAGTTCAATCTCAAAGATTCTCTCTAAGCCTCCTCTTTATTTAGGTCTTTATATAAAGGTCCTCAACGAAGATGTCCAACTCTTCTAAGTATGTTTTAAACATCTTAATGACAGAAAGAAAATGGGCAGATTACCTGGGAAAATAGAAGGACAGTCTGTGTGTTTGGAAACTTTTGGAGAATATTCTTTCCTAAGAACTGGACGAGAGCTGCTGGAACTGTGGATTCTGTGGGTAGACTGCATCTTCTGCTAGGTTCCACCTCTTAAAGTTTCTACCGCCTCCCTGAGCCTAGTTGGAGGAAGTGGGTCATTGGAGGTGTGCCACCAAAGGGCGTGTTTTTGACACCTGCCTCCACCTCTCTTTCCTCCTCTTCCTCCTCCACTTCCTCCTCTACATCATCACCATTCCCTCCTCCTCTTCCTCTTCACTCTGGATTTCATTCAGTGAGCAGTTTTCTCTGCCTTGTGGTTCCTGCTGTGGTGTGTACTTTGTCACAGGCCCACAGGCAACAGTACTGAGCAACCACAGACTGAAAACGGGAGCCCAGAGCTCTTTCTTGTAAGTTGTTTTGCCATAACAATAGAAAAAAGTGTGACAAACACACACAACACACACACACACACACACACACACACACACACACACACACACACACACACACACGGTACTGAGAAATTGAGACATTGATGCAACTAGACAGGATGAGGTAGCTCAGAAACCCTTGGAATTGGCGTGCAATAGGACTTGAGAGGTATTTGGAGAAACCAGATGGACAAAGTTCAGGATATTGTAGTCAGAGCCTGTTGGAAACTATTATGGGAGCCCAGAAGGCTAAAATGCTGATGTGCAAAGTCAAAACTGTTCTCCTGTTTTACATAAAAATGAAGATTGTGTTAGGAATTGGATCAGTGGCCATTCACATGACATCCTGGCAAAGAACTTTCTTCCTGTTGTAGAAGCTCTGAAACTTTGTTGTGGTCTTTCTTTCCCCAGAGGTCCTTGGCCACCAGGCCACGAGGACAAAGGGGGCAAAAGTGATGAAAGGGGTTCAGATGCCATAAGTATGATGGAGAAAACTTCCAGGAGTCAAAGACTTCAGAGAGACAGCTCACTTTTATTGCTTCAGGGATAAGATATATAAGAGTTCTTAGGTTATGGCAGGAAGGACTGATCAGATATAACACAGTACCTAATTGTCGTACGGGCAACAAAGGCTGATTGATCAGAAAACTGTAGCTAATTATATGGATGGAATGGTGTGCTAAGTCGTGTAGCATTTGTAAGAAGCACTGTGCAAGGCCACTCCCCAAATAATGTCAGGCATCTGTGCCTAGAGATGCTCTCCAGATAAAGTCAGGCACAGAAGAGAAAGCCCCACTAAAAAAGGAGGTTTCCGTTTTGTGCTAAGCTCAGAGAGCTATCTGGTCATGGTGGATTGCTTATGTGAAAGACCTTTCAAAGCACCACAGCTATGAGACAGTGGCATACCTATCACTGACTCCTGTGGATAAGATTTATAATGAGAATTAGGAAAGCTAAATAGAAGGATATTTTTTTAACTTGCTACTTTATCAGAAAAGGGAGTGTGTAGTTGTTGTTAAAGCAATTAATACCATGAAAAAGAAATCAAATAGGGGTTGGGAAGATGGCTCAGTGGGTAAAGTGTTTGCTCTACAACCATGAGGACCTGCAAATCCCTCATCAAATCCCTAGCATCTAGGTGAAAGCCAGGGACAGAAGCACACGTTTATATCCTCAGTGCTGAGGTATTGGGAAGACAAGTGGATGCCCAGAACTTACTTGCTAACCAGTGAATGGTGAGAGATCCTGCTTCAAAAACCAAGTGGAGAGTAACAGAGGAAGATACCAGATGTTGACATCTGGGCTCCACATATACCTGTAAGATAACCACCCCACCACCACCACCGGCACCACCCACAAGCAAGTACTTTGTATGGGACAGTAGGAAAGGTCCCATCTCAGGAATGCACAAGTTTCTACTCATCACAGTCTTTTTTTTTTTTTTTTTTTTTTTTTTTTTTAATGACTTCGTTCTGAGGAGTGAGTTCTGACATATCCTGCTTGCACAGAGCTGCCTAGGAATTTTTTCTTTAGGGTTCAGTTCCTCATGTTTCATCCATCCTGGTGCTCAGGTCACCTCAGCCACAGTGCAAGTGGCCTTACACTCACTACTACACTCTTTTATTGTACATTAAAAGAGGCAACTAGTTAAAGACAATTTACAGTTAAAAGAGAAGCCAGGTGTGATTGCAAACACAAAACTGTCCTCCATGCCACTTGGGAGTCTGAGACAGGAAGATGGCCATTTAGAAGCCATTTTGAACAAGTTAGCACTTTCCTCCAGAGAAAAACAATGATGGATCTGACGGTCTTAATCGTCATTCTCGGTCTCTGTCTCTCTCTGTCTCTGTCTCTCTCTGTCTCTCTCTCTGTGGAAAGGGTGAGGTAGAGGGTTTCAAGGGAAGGACTGAATGCTCTCACTGCTCTGTACACACACACACACACACACACACACACACACACACACACACACAGTGGGGAGGGGGGGAGCGCGCAAACAGAGGGCGGGCTAGTGAGCACAAAACTTAAAGAAATTCTCCACCTTGTAAAGAAAATGCATTCTCAGGAAAGAATATGAAGGGTGTGCCAAAACTAACCTTTGATGAAGAGGTTAATACAGCAAGAAGACAGACACTATTCATTACTGCAAGAAAGCCTGGGTCAGTCATCAACGCGTTACCCCAATTGCCATGCCTATCACAGACCAGAATGCCTCAGACAGAATTTCAAGGGAGGGACCTGGTGCACTATGGGACTTGGGGTACCACAAAAGCTCCCACATTCTAATGTGGCACTCACTGGTTCCTCTGTCTTTGTGGAAATCCTTGATGTTGTGTCAAGGTGTCTCAGGTCAGCTGATTGTGAGGTGGAGCAGTACGGCACATTCTCCTGGATTTCAAGGGATGCCTTTAGATGCAGGTCCTAGGTAGAGAACGGCGGCAGACATGGAGCCACCACAGAGCTATGCCTATTGGAGCCAGGGGTTGTGCCGCTGCAAAATTCCCACCAGGAAGAAGTTTCGCGATACTAAAAGCAGATCTTCTTCCAAGATTTCTGAGCCAGGGAACATTATTATGCACTGCTGCAGCCTGTGATAGCCCATAAAACTGCTGCGTGAGCGCCACCTAGTGGTCATGTGGATGAGGCCCGCCAGAGTCCTGGACACCGACTAATGCCATTGCCCTGAGTCCAGGAGGTGGAACCAGGGGGAATGTGATGCGGTTATTCGCAAGCCTCAAGCTGCCATAGTGCTTGTAATTCTGGGCTTTAAAAGTTCGTGGGCTCTACCACTTTTTTCTTGCCTGCTACTGATTTTTAAAAAGAAAAATTTGCCCAAATCTGGTGCTGTTTTACTTTGGGAGAAACTAGCTTGTTTGAGTTCATAGACTCACTAAGAATAATATTTTGAACCTCATATCTTATTTTTATAGTACCAGAATAAAGTTGGGGGACCTGGAATTAATATACTTTGTATGAGAGGGACGGTGTCCATTTATATTATTACAATAAAACTATGAATTCTCCAGATTCAAGACTCGACATCTGAACTAGCCTTCATCTGGGCACCCTAGAGAAGTGTAAGGCGCCACAGAAAAAGAGCAGGGAGCACAGGTGTGTCTCTCCTGGTCTCTCCCTGTCTTATAAAGCAGAGAAAGGCGTCAGAGGTTGAGCCACCAAAGAGCTATGTCAGTTGGAGCCAGGGTTTGTGCCACTGCTGAGTCCCCACCAGGATGATGTTTCACAGAGCTAAAGGCGAGCCTCCTCCAAGATTCCAGAGCTGAGGAGCTGACAGCTAAGTTAGAGCAGGAGCCACAAGCGCTGGATTCATATAGCTCCTATGAGCTGACGCGAGCGCCACCTACTGGTCGTGAGGATAATATGCTGAGAACCCTTAATCACTTCTCAAAGCCCCCACCTCCCAAACACCACTGACTTGGTACATTAAAGCTTGTGCCCAGATGAGATACCAAGGGACCTTCAGACTCTACAGGCTAATGTTAGCTTACTAGCAGGGACCGAATGACCTCTAGTGGGTGTTCTTGCTTCTCCTGTGTGGACTCAGAGGCACACTGATGACACTGTAAAACTGCCATCCTGAGGGCACACTGGACATATCTGTCATCTGGCCACTCTATGACTCTCTTCTAACCTAGTTGGATATGAGCAATCTACTCAACAGGCCCAGTGTCTTTAGGGACATCCAGCTACAGTTTCTCTGACTCCTGTTCCTTTGTCAACAGCCTGGACACCTGGTTGGTCAGTGTGGCAGCTGATTGGATGGACTGTCGGAGGATTCCTGTGTGGGAACCAGGCCCAATGGCAACAATGCTCCTGATAGGGACATTGTGTGGAAGTATAGGCCAGAGACCAAACCCTTAGGACATGGGCTTCTGGGTGTGGCTGTGTGTGTGGGGGGGGGGTAGGTGTGTGGTGGCTGGGGGTTGGGGGTGGACTCTGAACCATAGCTGAGCCATTATGCACAGATTCTTCCTCCTCCTGCACTCTCATTTGCATATCCTTTCTTCCATCCTCAACTCCCCAAATCCTGGCTTATGCACTCTGACACTCAGATGCTAGTCCCTAGAATAAGGGACAATCTCAGAAGTCAGGAATCTATCAGAGAAGTACAAATATGATTGGATGGAAGCAGTTGAGTATCTATGGTTTTCCTTAAACTACCATTTAAAGTTAAAACTAACATTAAAATGCATAATAAAATTAATACAAATGCCTGTCCAAAAGTGTTTAGTTCTCATATGGAAAGAAATGAGATGTGAAACCTCAACATAACACATGAAATCAGTATTTACAAACTGTTGCAGTCATGGTAATTTTGGCCAACATCTTCTCCAGTAACTGAGAAATAGTGGATACAGAGTGACTCACCCCCTGGGCTCAATTCAGCTTTGTAATGGATCTCTCCTCAGCCTTGTTAGTGGGTGAGTCAGCACCCAGGGCATCCTGTCTCAGATTCTGTCAGTTCCCAGCAATGCATCAGAGTATGGGGAAAGTGGCTTCTGTTTCTACAGTCTTACCCATTGGGTAAGTCTTAGCTGTTGGATATTTGTTCAAAGTCCTTTTCAGGCTTCCACTTAGCAGATAGGAAGACATTATTTGCCAGTGTAAGGAACAACCATTCATAATCATTATTACTTTTACCCAGGAAAGGAAAACTTTCCTGTTTTAACCTTTTGAAGATATTTGACTTACTTTAATGAATTTTTTTTTCCTAGTTCAAGGGATAGAACTTAGGACCTCAGGGCACACTAGGCACAAGCCTTTTGGTTCTTATAGGTTGGTGTGTTTAAAATAAAAATGGGACAAGTGGGTCTTCCCTAACTTAACACTGAGTTAAAACAAAGTAAAGTGTGAGTCACATTTTAGGGCTAATAAGTTATCAGTTTAAAATTGAAACTTCAATATGGATCTTTAAGAAAGCTTATTTATCTTTTCATGGAAAATTCCAGAACTGCTGCCTGTGGGCATGGTTGATAACATGACCAAACTTGTGCTGGTGAATGCCATCTACTTCAAGGGAATGTGGCAGGAGAAATTCATGACACAGGACACAACCGATGCTCCATTCAGACTGAATAAGGTCAGGTGACACCATCGTCCTGGGCTGGTCTTAGTTGTATGTGTGTGAGTGCTGGGGATGTAGCACAGGGCCTCCCCATGCTACGCCAGGGCTTTACCAAGGGTACTCTACCCAGAGAGCCCCCCAGTTCCTCTCTACTCTAACAGACAAGAAGGAATAATTTGACTGATTTTTGTTTTGTTTTCTGTTTCTTTGTTTTGTGAGACAGGATTTCTCTGTGTAGCCTTGGCTGTTTTGGACTCATTGTAGACCAGGCTGGCCTTGAACACACAGAAATCTACCTGCTTCTGCCTCCCTGAGTGCTGAGATTCCAGGCCAGGTGTGTGCCACACTGCCAGTTGAGTGACTTTATTTTATTTATTTTTTAACAATTCAGAAAGACATAAAAACAGTGAAGATGATGTATCAAAAGAAAAAATTTCCATTCGGTTTCATTCCGGACCTGAAGTGCAAGGTGCTGGAGATGCCTTACCAGGGTGGAGAACTTAGCATGGTCATTCTGCTGCCGGAAGACATTGAGGACGAGTCCACGGGTCTTAGGAAGGTAACTGGCTCTCAACGTCATGATTCATGTTTCCGTTCACAGAACAGGATTTGTACTTCCTGCGTGGATGCTGCACTGTAAGCACTTGTTCATCCACAGACTTTACCCACAATCCCTTGCTGGTACGCTGCCATTTTTGTCACGATAGTCCATCAGGGCTTACTCCTCTGAGGCCTCAGGTTTATACAGTTACTAGTATTATTATGACTATTATTCATTATTTGCAGTGCCCAAGTACCTCGGGCTAGGTAAGTGTTGTGTCACTGAGCCACACTCCCAGCCCAGAAGCCTAAAGTTCAAATGTTCATGATACTTGCTGCCCTCAGTGAACCACTGTGATGGGGGAACAGCTAGACACTTAAAAGTTAATGCACCGGTGTTTTTTAAGTAACTTTAAAGGAATTATACTCAGAATTGATTTCCATCTTTAGATGGTGTCTCCTGACTGGATTAGAAGTAGACAGAACTGTGAAGATCAGAGTTTCCCCTCACACATCCTAGGCTGCCCTGTGGCTTAGCTCTTGTTCCTTCCCAGCCCACACTTGCAATCAGGGAGGAGCCTGCTGTCATTCAAATGCATGGAGTATGTACTGAAGTGAACGTGGTCCATTTGTCAGTTGTGCTTTCTTTCCGGTAGTTTATCTTGTGACAAAATGAAGCTCTAATCTCAAGAAAGAAATTGTCCATAAGTTCAGTGATTCTGGTCTAGTCCAATAGAGGAACAATAATACGTGATATTTACATGGTACTTAGTATGTGCTAAACTCTTTTAATACATCAGTTTATTTAGTGGTCACCAAGTTGGTGCCATTACTGTCCCTGGTCTATTCTATGTATCTACTCTATTCCACTCGTCTCTGCACTCCTCTACTGGACTCTCCTCCAGTCCGTGCACAAGGTCTTGCTGTGCAGCCTACGTTGGCCCTAAGCTCACAGCCCCCCATCAGTGGCTCCTGCATGCTCGTATTTCAGGATGTCTGCCCCCATATCAGCTGCTTGTCCTTGTTCTAACTGACCTAAGCCCCATACATTTTGTCCCTTTTTTATTTTTACCCAGGGGTTATTACAGACTATTTCAGCTCTCGTGGACTTTACAGATCACTACCACTTTACAAAGTTTCAGAATAAATAGAAGAAACTTCTAAAAGTGTCCCTTGTACCATTCAAGTCATGAGCTAATAAAACCTCTTACAGCTCATCAGTCAGATGATTCAGTGTGATAGGGGTTTAAGAAATGCTGTGTGGATGGAGGAATGGATAGATGGATGGATTGAAATAGGGATAGAGGAGAAGAATAAATGAATGGAAGGAGTGAAGGAGCGAGGCAGAGAGAAATGGATAGATGAATGGATGATGGGTGGATGGATGAGTAAATGGATGGGTGGAGGGGTGGATGATTAGATGGGAGGATGAATGGATGACAGACCTCTTGTTAAATATTTTGTACTTGGACCCTCAGAAACCTGGAAAATAGTTCTGCCGGATTCCCCCAATCATCAGACCAATATGAAATCTAGGTGGAATCTGTTTGGGCAGAAACCATGGAGGACGCCTACAAGCAATGATAACTGTGCACCCGTTCATTTAAATAGCACCTTATTACACTAATACATTAGCTCCTTTCTGTCTTACATTAATTCCATATTGAGGAGAAATTAACTGTGGATAAACTGTGTGAATGGACCAAACGTGAGAACTTAGAGAACATTGATGTCCATGTCAGACTGCCCAGGTTCAAGATGGAAGAGAGCTACTTTCTTAACACCATATTTTGTAAAATAAAGACAAAACCATTTAATTTAATTCAGCCCCTAAGAGAACTAAAACACCAAGGAAGCAAGCATAGTCAGCAGTGGGGTGCTGAAGGATGGGAGGAATTACTGCAAGAGCCAAGAGAAACTGCAAACCCACAGGGCTCCTGTGCCTCAGCAGCACCTGCCAGTCTGGAGGAGGTAAGAGAACTGAATGGCAGACTGTGTCACTGGTAAGGCAAAGGGACACAGTTTGGCCTTTCAAGAGCGGGACCTCGTTGTTTCTCCCCCAGCATGTGCATGAAAATCTCACAGGGCAGCTGTGCCTCTGGACAGCTCTTTTTTCCAATGCTAAATCTGCATCTGCTGCAGTGGGCATGCACAGATGCCACCTGAAGTCATCTCTGTTGGGGCAGGCAGGCATTATCCTTAAGCCCTGAATCGTTATTACAATCTGATTTTCAAGTACAGTATCCAGAGTGTAATCAAAGATAACTGTGAGGATGGGGAACCATGGCAACAGAGCCCCAAAGCAGCACAAACAAAAGAGAATATCAGCAGTGGAAGACTCCAGATCCTGCTGTCTCCCATAGAAACCAGAGAACAACAGTTTTTGAAGATAAAGTCAATGAAAGTCAAGGTCAAACACTTCAGCAGGCAGTTGCAAACTTACAAAAGACACTGCCCATCTGAATGAAAAGGGACAGGAAACCTCAGAGCCTAAGGATATATATGTTATTAAATTATTTCCATAGAAAAACTTATATAACAAGAGAAAGAAGTTGTTGATCTTAAAATTTGATGAAGTGATCCATTAAAATTATTAAGTAACTAACTGATTTTTTTGTTTCTTCTAGAAAATCTAATATAGTCAGTAAACCTCCAAAATCAAAAGTAAGTATGGAAACTACAGAAGGAATGATAAACAACTCAAAGGAGGTTGGATAAAGCCAGGTGGTATTAATCCCAGCACTCAGGAGACAGACCCAGGCAGATCTCTAAGTTCTAGGCCAGCCTGGTCTACAGAGTGAGTTCTAGGACAGCCTGGGCTACACAGAAAAAAAACCTCATCTCCTTTCCCCTTCAAAAAGAGGATGAAGATGTATAGGAGAGGAGGTGGGGTACAGAACAGAATAATATATAAAAAGCAAACATTTGGGCCTGGTAAATGGCTCATTCCATGGGTTTTCAGATGTGCCTCCCCTGCAAAATGAAGACTTGAGTTTGGATCACCAGCACCCACATAAAAACCCTGTCTGGGATGGTGCATCTGTAACTTCAGCCCTGGGTTAAGGGAGGAGAGAAAGAAGCAGACAGTTGGCCAGCTAGCTTCAACAACCAGTAAGGTCCCAGTAGATGCAATAAGAGACAATGCTCATTGTAGTATGGTTATCCTGTACTATATGGCTAAAATCCACTTATAAGTGAGTGTATAACATGTGTCTTTCTGTGTCTGGGTTACCTTAGTCAGGATTATCTTTTCTTTCCATTTGCTTGCAAATTTCATGATTTCTCTGTTTTTAATAGCTGACTAGTATTCCATCTATCACAATTTCTTTACTCGTTCTTTGGTTGAGGGACATCTAGGTTGTTTCCAGATTCTGGATATTATAAATAAAGCTGCTATGAACATAGTTGAGCAATTGTCCTTGTTGTATGGTGGAGCATCTTTTGGTTATGTATCCAGGAGTTTATAGCTGAGTCTCGAGGTAGAATTATTCCCATTTTTTTAGAAAGCACCAGATTGATTTCCAAAGTGGTTATACAAGTTTTCACTTCCACCAGCAATGGATGAGTTTTCCCCTTTCTCTACATTCTTGCCAGTATGTGCTGTCAGTGGAGTTTTTGACCTTAGCCTTTCTGACATGTGTAAGATGGAATTTCAGAGTTGAAGAAAATAAGTATCAGTGAGGACCCAAGGGAGGATGAATAAATTTCACTTAGAAAGGGCAAGAGAATAGGCAGCCGAAGTGGTTGAAGAGAGGGAATATGGTAGGAGAGGGAATGCAGAAATGAGGGTAGAGATCAGACCCGGGGAGAGGAGACTGGGGGGGGGGGAGTACAGAAAGCCTGCAGAGAAGAGAAACCATGGGTAGAAGCATCTCTGTGAGAAGCAGGAGACATAGGACAGGGTAGGCTTCTAGGACAGTATGGGGACAACTCTGGCTGAGATTCCTAGTAATAGGGGTCATGGAGACTGAAGAGAACATCCTCTAACTAGACAGGATTAGTGGAAGGAGGGGGATACCAACTCACACACAAAAGCTTCAACCCAAAATTTACCCTGCCTACAAGATATGCAGGGATAAAGATAGAGCAGAGATTGAGGGAAATGCCCAACCAGTGTCTTGCCCAACCTGAGATTCACCCATGGGAGAAAGCCAACCCCTAACACTATCAACAATACTCTGCTATGCTCACAGACAAGAGCCTAGAACATCTGTCATCTGAGGGGCTATACCCAGCAGAGGATCCAAACAGATGCTGAGACTCATAACCAAACATGGGTGAAGTCTAGGGAGTCTTGTGGAAAAGTGAGGGGATGGATAGAAGGACCTAGAGGTAACAGGAGCTCCACAAAAAGACCAATGGAGCCAACTAACCAAGGCCCAGATGGGCTTGCTGAGACTGAAACACCAACCAAAGACCGTGTATAGACTGGACCTAAGCCCCCTACATAGATGTAGCCAATGGGCAGCTTGGTCAGTCTTCATGTGGGTCCCCTAATAAGGGAAGCAGTGCTGTCTCTGATATGGACTCTGTTGCCTGCTTTTTGATCACTCCTCCCTGATGGGGCTGCCTAGCCAGGCCACAGGGGAAGTGAACATGTTCAGTCCTGATTTGACTTGATGAGTTGGGATGGGTGGGTGGGGGCTCTGGGGCTCTCCTTTTCTAAGGAATAGGTGAGAGGGAGGGGGAGAAGGAGGGAGGAGAGAGAGTAGGACCCAGAAGTGAGGAGGGAGGGAGCTATCAGTTGGATGCAAAGTGAATAAATGAAGAGAGAGAGAGAGAGAGAGAGACAGAGAGAGAGAGAGAGAGAGAGAGAGAGAGAGAGAGAGAGAGAGAGAGAGAGAGAGAGAGAGAGAGAGAGAGAATGTTCAAAACATAAGGTGGACAGTGATGAGATGTGGCCCCCAATTCATGTGCATGCACACTCATATGCACATACGCACACATGTGTAGGCACATCCACGCCCACACAGGTTCGTGCCTTTACCAACACATACATATGCCCTCCATACACATACACAAAGATTATTATTTCTATCCTAGAAACAAAATCAGACAAAAAGCATGCTCTAGAAAAACTGCAGAAGTCTTAAGACAAAGATCATAAAGTCAACTAAATAAAAGGGACCAGAGACAGGACATCGCCTCTATCAACACACAGCCATGGCACCTGTGAAAGTCAGGCCACAGAGAGCTCTTCCAATTTGCTGGGAAGAGCAAACTCCAAATCCTCCCAATTTCAACTTAGTTCACAACCTACTGCAATCTTCACATGACGTTTAACGGCTGCGATCAGAACCACCAGGGGGGCGCACAGTTCATGTTCTGCACACCTCCCTCTGTGCCAACCACATAGACTGTGACAGGATGGACAGCCTACAAACTGGACTTTGTAAGAGGAATGGAGACCTTTGCATACTCCCCTACCGACCTTTGCCCACTTCCATAGCTGGGGTTTTGTCGACAACCCTGTCATCCATGCACAGTGAGGAGCATGGGCCAGGAGTGAGTCTTCTGGAATTCAAATCGTAGTATGGTCAAGGTTATTGTCTTTGTGGTTTTTTTTCCATCTTCTTGATCTGTAGATCAAGATTAAATTGCAATGGAACCCCGTCATTGAGGCCTGAAATGTACAGGGTCTCACCTTGCAATGCTGACTGCCTTACTTCAGCCTTTGGAGTGCTGGAATTTCCAATGTGTGCCATCATGTTTGCATTATGTCTTAAAAACCTACCACTTAGGTGGCATCACCATCCTCTACTCTTTGCTGTTGTTTTGGACTGGACACCTTCAATTTGTGAGATTCTTTCTCACAACAAACATGTCCTGTCACTCAGCAAGCTGTGCATTTTGTACCCCAGGCAGGGCAGTATGTTTCTTGGCTGTAGCCACACGACAAACACGAGTGAGGCCTGGTGCATGATAGAGCTAGGACATGGGAATGTGGGAGCTCCATTACAGTCTACGCCACCACCATCCTATGTAGCATGCGCTGTAACTGACAATGACAAAATACCAGGGTTCAACTAACTCAAAAGGAATGTCCCATAAAAGTCTTCACTTACCAGGAGATTGGGATAGATGCAAGGACCTCCTATTGAGACTCTAGGTCAGAGAAATATGGGAGAATGGGGAAATAGAAGGATCCAGAGGGTCCTAGAGACCTCCAAGAAGAACATCATGTCGGGCGGACCTGCTCAAACTACTGCATCAACCAAGGACAGTACATGCAGTAAACATTGAACCCCTACTCAGATCTAGCCAAGGGACAGGACGTTATCCACAGTTGTGTGGAGAGCGGGGACTGACTTTAACATAAGCTCTGTTGCCCCATATTTGACCACTTCCCCTTGGTGGGGAGGCCTGGTGGCACTCAGAGGAAGAATAGACAGGCTACCAAAATGAGACTTGATAGCCTATGACCATATAGTGGAGGAGGTCCCCTTTTGTCACAGACCTAAGGGAGGGGAATAGGATGAAAGAGGGAGGGAGAGAGGAACGGGGGGATACAAGTGAGGGGATAACAATTGAGATGTAATCTGAATAAATTAATTTAAAAATGCCAGGGTTCAGACACAGTGTTTGTCATAGAAATCAAAGTCCCCTGTGCAGTCATAGGAAAGGTATTTCTCTCTGATCTTGGGTTATGTCTAGAAGGGGCTGGCATTGCTTTGCTGTGCTAGGACCTGTCCAGGTGCAGTTGTTCTGCCACCTGCAAATCCAAGTGTGTTAATCACTCTGTGGTTTCCTCCTGAATATTGTTTTCCTTGTGTTTTAAAATATAAATACGTGGAGCTGGTGATAATCTCTGATTCAGCCACAGGACATATAATCACAGGACAGGAAAGGAACATCTGAGTCACTTAATCTAATTCCCGCAGTGTGACAGCAACTTGACCGTGTGGAGATTAAAAAAGATCAGAATAGCAGTTTGACAGACAATGCATTCCATCTTAACTTTTCTCATTAATGCAGGCCTATGAACACCACGCCCTCAAGCACAGAAACAGCACATTTAAAAGAAGTGGGTTGTAAAAAGAGAGGCTATAACAAGGCAGGATACTTTCATAATCATGTGAGTAATGAAGTTGGCTCCTCCACTCTACGTGCTTAATGACTCCCATGACATTCAGTCTAATCCCTTAGCTTTTCTTCCTCGTTGCTGGAAGCAGGTCTAGAAAGGTTTTGTGGAGTCATCTTACTCTGCACTGGTTTCAACTTTCTTGCATCTGCTCAGATACAACATGCCTACAGGCAGTGAGCTATAGGCAGGTAGGGATAGACAGTGGAAGTCTGGGGTGCCCTGGGAACTGAGCCTCAAGGCTCAGGAATACTTAACAGAGTAGATGGATTTTCTACCGTGTACCACCATAAAGAGAGCCCAGAAGCTTGCTATCCTGGCCATTATTTTCCCAGGGCTAACTGACAAGATGACCTAAAGCACAGAAAAGACAGCCATTGTGTAGAAGAGGGTCCTCTTTCTCAAGATGTTGTGTTCCTAACATCCTTTCGAACACTTGTTTTTGAGAATAAGAAGTAGAGGTAAGGGGCTAGATTGGCCCAAGATTCCCTAAAGAACTGTCCTTAGTTAACTATGTAACACAGCATCCATCTTACAAAGCTAGTCTATGTCAAAAGTCCTCTCTTCCCAGACACATGTACCATGGTCTCCAACTATAAAAGTAGATTTGCCAACCCCTTTTATTTATTTATTTTTATCAGTTTTGTCTCAATGTATTTATGTGCATAGATTTGAATAAGTTTTTCTCCTATGAGGATCTATAATTACAGATCTTTGGATGAGGAAGAAGGAGAAACCAAAATAAGTCTGTAATTGTTAGGTATGTGTGGATTTGGGGTTATCTAAGCCATAGTACTGGAAAGGTGTCTAAGTCAGGCATCATTTTGTCATTTTCTCCTGATCCCAGAGCCCTCAGCATGCCTCCTCTGTCAAATAATGGACTCAGACTCCTGTTCTTCATATCCCCCAAAATTAAAAGTGACTGTCACAAAGATATAAATGGCAACTAAATATTATTATTTTCATGACAAGCATTTTTATTTTAAAGAGGCCTATATTGGTTACTTTTGTATTGTTGTAACAAAAATACTTTAAGGGAGAAAAGAGTTTTTGGGAACCATCAGGCAGAGAAGGCATGGTGGATCAGCTTACTCCATAGCAAGGAAACATAGTGGAAGCTGTCTGTGACACAGAAGGCTTGAAACAGCTGCATAGGAACTGGGGGCTGGGCATTATGTTGCCCACAATGACTTATACCACTTGGACCTACCTCCTAAAGGCTCCACAGTCTGTGGAAATAGCACCATTTGCTGGAGACAAATGTTGAAAACATTTCGTCTTCAAGTATGTACAATTTGAAGGCAATGGATAGGGCTTGGCTACAGAATTCCAGACTTTAATCAGTCCTCTGAGCTTTGAAGCTCTGAGATCCATCAGGAATAGCTATCACACTTTATTTTGGGGACCTATGGAAATAGCCCAGAGGGTAAAGTCTTTGCCAGACAAGTGTGAGGATGGGAGTTCAAAGCCCAAGAACCCACGTAAAAGGTGAGTAAGTGTGTCAGGCGATCCCTGGAGCAAACTGGCTGGCTAGACCAGCTGGGATGGCCTGCTGCTGTCAGTGAGAGAGCCTGCCTTGATATGTAAGGTATAGTAAACACACAGGAGGCACCTTGAGCCTCCACATACATGTACCTACACACATACCACATACATGCATGCACTCAAAACACACACACACACACACACACACACACACACACACACACACACACACACAAACCCAATTCTTCTTGACTTAAATGAACTTGGCTTCTGTCACAATACATCCCTCAAATTTCAACTGATCTATTTAAGACTGAGCGTTTTTTGACTGCTAGAACAAAAGGAACCATGCCTTCCTGCTTTATATTATTCAGAGCTCAGACCTCCCCACCACAGCCCTGACCTGTAGGCAGTCTAGTTCTGCCCAGATCATCCCAGCACATGAAACAGAACCCTGAATTTCACATTCTGCTTTCTTCCATCCTGGCTTTGGCAGTCACTGTCTCAGGCTTCACTGGTGGTGCTTAAATAGCCAGTAGGTGTGTCCAGCAATGCTTAAACTCAAACTGAAGTTGGGGCTGCAATAATATCAAAGCCTCTGGCTTTTTATTTCAGAATTAAGCCTGATGAATCCATCATTTTCTCCTGCTGCCTGGCAATCCCAGAATATAAAGATGCTTTATTTCACGTGGGAGGCAACAGCATACGGATAGATTTGCAGAAGTTACAGAAACAATGATAAGAAGAGATATGAAATCAACAAGGAAATTGTTACCAGGCAACATGGTTGTCAAAGACATAGCCTTCAGTAATAACCCCTTAGTAATCTTTAGTATTAGGCTATAAATCTCTGGGCTGGGAGTGACTGTGCCATGACTGGTTCAGGGTGGACACTTTTGCAGAGGACCAAGGCACCCAGCTCACCTGTTCCCTCTGAAAATATAACCTCTGCTTCTCTGAGAACTGCGTATCTGTTTCACTGACTGGGACATTTTGTCTCTTGTGCTTCTAGAATTGTACTGTGACTGTAGTATTTTTTTTCCCCTTAGTACAGTGAACCCAGACTGCCACCACCCTTCTTGCCTGAGTACCAGAACCCTGGCTAGCAGTGGCAAGGGAATGAGGAAAAGATAGACAAGCAGACATAGACAGTGAAAGTGGAATCTAGTGGGAGTTCTCTAACTATTGTGGAGCTGGGAGCCACACCCTGTTTATTAGTGAGTACAGGAGGGGGGAGGGGCTAGCTAGTCTTGGAGTAGGAGGTCACTGTGGGTGAGCAGAGTCAGGCTCTAAACACTGGGGTGGCCGGGTGCGGGATACAGTTGCTAGTCTTTGTACACACTGGCCAACCTTCCTAAACAGTCATACCAGAACCCTTGAAAAAGCCTTGCAATTTCTCTTGAGCCTGGCCCATACAGGTAACAGCTTTTTTGATTTCCCATGTGTCTGAGGCCTTGGGCATCCTTGATACAGCCATGCCCAGCCTGGCCCATATGGGTAATAGCTTTCTTGATTTCCCATGTGCCTGGCTCGGATTTGAAGGAACATTACAAAACACTGGGCCACAGTCTTCGTTTCCATGGCTGTAGAGTGTGCTCTATGACTGGTTCCTATATTCATCGAATCTGTGTTCCACAGAGCATGGCTTTTACGCTTAGAGTCTTCATCCTTGTTAAAATACTCCATGGCAGGAAGCTCTGCTCTAGCCATCCCTATCCCCAGCTGCTAGCAGGTTCCGGGATTCAGAAACACTGACAAATGGGTCTGAGCAATGACCTCCAAGACCTGCTGCAAAGCTTAGTCACCTAGCGGCTGTCCTGACAAGGTTGGAAGGGTCCCTCCTTCCCTTTCCTGTGTGAGGCTGTGTGCAAGGCAGTGTCAGTGCACAGATGCAGGAGCGGGCTTTCTGGGCTGAATGCTGGCTCTTGGGATCATGTGTAACATCTATTTAGTGGTTTCATCATCCACGCAATGAGGACACGTGCTATTCAATTCAATAGCTGAGTGACAGGATCAAACAAGTTTCTATGAAGCTTTAAACCACTCTGGTAGGTAAGTATTATATCATATGAAGTATAGCTTCCTTTTTGAATTATTGCCAATATTCTTAAGATGAAGCAACGCCCCCCCCCCCCCAGAAGACTAGGAAATTCTGTTGTCAAAAGTGAAGGTTAATATCAAGGGCAAGACGATTCAGGATGGGGCTGGGAGACAGGTGACTTTCCTATGGGAGGGCTACTTTATTTACACATATGAGTTGATTTCTGGCTTGGTGGAATTTTTAGCAGTATAAATATTTTTTATCCCTTTTTTTCCCCCACTGGTACTTGTCACACAATGCTGGTTGCAGTTTATTAATTTTTTTTTTCAGAGAATTAGCTGACAAAAAGGGCTTTCCAAATGTTTGATTTGCCATCACAACAAAGCTGTGGTTGAACCGCTCAGGAAGAAAATGGTTTCCTGTGTAACTGGAAACAAGATTGCCTGTGTCTAAGGCAAATGTTTCTTAACATCCAAGAGAAAAGGGAAGACAAGGACCTGAAAAACAAAATAAGATCAGAATTCTTTTAAAAAGTAGTATATATTGAGGGCACAAAATATTGAGTCTCATTATGAGAGATGTAAGTAAGAGCCTTGACCATATTTATCTCCAAACACCACACACACACACACACACACACACACACACACACACACACACACACACAACTTCTCTTCCTACTATTCCCTTTCTTATACCTTGATGATTCCCCTTGAATTTATTGTCTCAACGTGAGAATTCTTTGGAACTTTGCACAGTCCTGAGAGGCAAAACGCCCCCACTTTAGTCTCAAAGGACAGTGCTTTCTACCCAAGAGAGCCTTTTCGCTCAAAATGTCTTGATCATGGTGCCCATGCATACATACACATGAGGCACACCTTATGAAAATGAAGTTAGGACACAGACAAAATGCTTTGTGGTTTACCAAAGCATTGATTGCAGTGGCCTCTGAGAGACAAGGCAGCAGAGACAAGCTACAGAAGGAAAAAAAGGCAGTTCAGGGCAGCACAGCTCAGTAGCAGGCGCTGGTTCAAATCTCAGGAGTCTGACCCCGAGTTGTTTATTTTAGGCATATTTAAACTCAGCACAGTCTGGTGAAAACTATTCTTGTGATGAGTAACTCAGTCTCCTGTGTACAATAAAGTATGCCTACGTCTCTCTGAGGAGCAATGGAAGCTAAATATACAGAGCAGGCAGACGTGACAATATTGAAACTCTGTAACACGTGACACCTGCCACAAAGACAGATTCTATAGGTTGACTGAGAAAAATCAAGTTTCTGAGAAGGGTCTTGGAGGGGAGTTTGGAAAAGTCTCTGGTCGCACAGATTGCACAAATGTCACCAGGCTAAAAAGGACATCTGCTCTAGCCTTCTGGGGAGAGAGCAGGTTTTGCACTCCTCTTGAAGGAACAACTCTGTGTTTAACATTCCAGGTTCCCCTAATGCACATCTCTGAGCAGAGTCACTGCCTCTTAGAGTTGGCAAAGTCCTAAAAGAGTTTATTCATTTCGCAAGTCAAAGACAACCCTTATTCGGAAAAACCGATGCTCACAATGGCTGAATAAAAGAGACACTATCGAAGAGAACTGTAGAGTTACACGTTGGGGGCAGTTTCAAGACACTGATCTCCTGGGGTGCTGTTCTTCGCTGTGTTCCTGTCGCAGTAGCTGCTGATAGGATTTGTCTTCCCAAATAGCCACCTCACCACAAACTCGCTGTGTCTGATTCGCAGTTTAATATTTAGCAGGCTATGGCAAGAAGGGAAGCATATTAGGTCCTCATCCGTCTGCTTAATGGAGAGATGGACAGATGCCTCTCTGTTTGGATCTTGAGCTTCCTGGGCCTCAGTGAAGCATAGCATGCTATGATTGAAAGGCAATTCAATCGACCTTTGATCCCTGATAGTTAGCTACACTGAGTATCCCTCCTGGTCACATGTCTTAAGCACACTACTCACGTGTAAACACATTTTATTTTTATGTTGGTAGAAATTTTTATAGAATCAGATACGTGTTCTGTGTCTTAGATTTTGACTTCCTGGATCTTTTGTCCTGTTTCAGAGACTTGAAAGATATGAAATACATTCTCCAATTGCTTTAGTTAACGTCCTATTCCTATGGTGGACTATGACCGGCAGCCACTTGGCTTACATGTCCTGATCACAGTCCTCCACTGAGGGGAAGTCAAGGCAGAAACCATGAGCAAGAACCAGAGCTGAGGACCGCTGACCACCAGCTTGTTATTCATGGCTTTGTCAGCCTTCTTTCTTATACTACCAAAGACTACCTGCTCAGGGTGGCACTGCCCACAGTGGGCTAGGCCTCATCGATCATTAGTCAAGATTAATTGCCTGTTGGCCAAACTGATGGAGACATTTCTCAGCTGAGGCTCCTTCTTCCAGAAGGCCAGCACATTAATATTTATTCCAGTACTTCTGCATATAGCATTTTGCTTTTTTAAGTTTAGCTCTTTAATTAGTTTGAAAAATTTTCAGAGCATGAAATGAAAATTTCCCCCAGATGACAGGCAGCTGCCCTAGTATCTGCTAGGCCCACTGTTTCCCCAGATTTTAGGTACCACTTTAGTTATACAACTAATTCCCACATCATCTCTTGGACTTATCACCTCATGCTACCTTCCTTATCAACTTGTCGTCTCATTTCTGACTATTTGAATAGCGTGTGTGTGTGTGTCTCCTTTCCTCTACTATTTGTTTACCCTCCAGAAAAAACAAAGAATTGGTTTGTTAAAGTGGGATTCTAACGGGGGATTACAATAGAATTATGGGTTAATGTGGAGAGAATTGTGTCTCTGCCAGAAGTTATGATGCAGCAGGAAGGATCATACATATTGAGCAGAGGCTGATAGAACAGTTTCTGCTTCCAGTCTGCAGACCAGTGAGCCAAGACCTAGCTTCAAGTATTTTGTGACAGCAACAGGAAAGACACTTAGAATGCAAGTTTAATAAGCTATGTAAGGGGTTAAGCTTCCTAGAATGTTGGCCCTCAGCACTGAAGACTTAGAAGTTCCAGTCCTCACATTGGGATTGCTGTGCACCAAAGGGATCAGTTAACTCAGTTAGTTACTAGAGAGCTGTTTAATTAACTGACACAAATGAAATAAGTGATGCCTGGGGATACAGCTCAGCTGGTAAAGCATATTTCTTGCCCCATGCGGACCTGAGTTTGATGCCCAGACCTATGTAAAAAAAAAAAAAAAAAAAATTCCAGGCATGGCAGGTTGTACTTGTAATCCCATCTGTGGAAAGGCAGACACTGGCAGAGCCTTGGGGCTCACAGGCCTAGTTAGCTCATTTACTTGACAAGTTCTGGGCCAGTGAGAGGCACTATATTTTTAAAATGTGGCTAGTTCATGGAGAATGGTACCCAAGTGTGTCCTCTGGCCTCTATCCATACATGTACACCACATACATTCACACCCAAACATACGTGTGCACTTGTACGCATAGGGAACCCTCCCCCCCCCCCACACAGAGGCACTTAATAAATTGGAAAAATACACAGATCCTAATATCTTGTATAGGTAATGTTATGTGAAATCAGGTATTACTAATACTTACTGCATTTGCATTATCTTAATAGGAAATATACAGATGGTGGAGCATATGTGCCATATATATGAAATAAGATCACAAGGAAGGTTGAGGCAGGAGAATTGTAAATTTTGAATCAGTCTGGGACATAGAGCAAAACTCTCTCAAAACACTAAGAGAAGAAAAAATGAAGAAGCACAGGTTTATTAAGCCTGTGAGGGAAGGGAATCTTGCTTAATTTCTTAAATATTTAAACTAACATGATATTTTCCACAGAGAACTGAAATTTGTGGTGCATCTTCATTCTTTTAAAGCCGACTAAAAATATTGTGCAATGTTAAAATACGTACATCTTAAAACACAGGAAATTTATTTCCTCTGTTGAAATGAAGTCTCAACAGGATCTGGCATAACAGTCTACAAAACGAAGGGAGGGCTGGTGCAAGCGCACTGTGGAAATCTCCTTCAGTAACATCCGCTTGCTCTTGCAATGCACAGCCCTCCTGCATGCTAGAAAATTCCTCAACTTAATGAATCATGTGAGCCAGCACACTATAGCTCACCCCCGGGGCCATCCCCTGCACTAGGTTCGCTCTCTCCACACACCTCTGTTTATTTTCTTTTTTTTTTTTTTTTAAACATTTATTTATTTATTATGTATACAGTGCTCTGTCGGCATGCACACCTGCAGGCCAGAAGAGGGCACCAGATCACATTATAGATGGTTGTGAGCTACCCTGTGGTTGCTGGGAATTGAACTCATGACCTCTGGAAGAGCAGTTAGTGCTCTTAACCTCTGAGCCATCTCTCCAGCCCCCCTTTATTTTCTTGGTGTGGTAGTAGCTCTACCACCTTCAGCACCTGGCATCACGGCCTTGAGAGTTCAGTTGTAGAAATCCTTTTATACTTTATAATCTCTGCATGTCTCTGAGCCGTCAGCTCTTCTTAGGTTGAAATCTAATAGCTCCTTCCTGAGTCTTGAGTTGTTTTTATTTCGTGTATTCACGAACACAGTCACTCACTCTCACGCTCACTCCTTCTCATACTCACTCCTACTCACTTAAACTCACTCACTCACTCACTCACTCACTCACTCACTCACTCACCACTTATTCCAATGCTGGATATTAAATCCAGGGCCTTGACATGCTAAGCTCAGGCGCAACCACAGGTGAATAGGTGTTTGTTGTTGATGTTGACTCTTTGTAGAGATTTTGGATTTTTGTCAGAGACACTGGAAGGAGGTGGACTGCTGAATTGGTTTCATGGAAAGACAGCACTCAACAGGTGCTATTGGGATGCTATTTACCATCTGTCTTCACCAGCCTCAGCTGCCTTGTTGAATGCAAGGTTACTGGAGAGTGTGAAATTATCAGCGTCTCATTTTCATTGGCAGCAAGCTAAAGGGCATTGGTGGTGAAGTGTTAGGACCTCTTAGGATAGCGTAGAACCTACTCTTCCTCTTTGTGGGCTCAATTTTAAGGGGACGTTCAGGAGTTCCAGCCAGGATGAGTCATGTTGGTTTCTGCACTTTAGAGCTTGGAGACATAAGGCCCCATTCTCCTTTGAGCTCCTCCATGAAGTGAGGACCGTAGCAACCAAGTCATCATGTCAGGGTTCCTATTCAATAGACACACAAATGCCAGTCCTAGGCCCCAGGATCACGCCACACTATTTCTCATTCTCCATTAGTGATTATCCCTCCCTAGACAGGAAATAAAGCTGTTCAGATAAGACTTGCAGGTTACAATGCCATGATTTTCTTTTAAGTAGAGAAAAAAAAATTGGAGTGAACAAAATAATCATGTTTAGAGAAATGAACCAATGGAAAATGTGTCAAACATCTACCTTGATGACTTCAAGTATCCTTAAAAAGGTAAATGAACAAAAATACTCTCAGTTTTGTGCAACTCAGGCAGATTCTCCTCTTGTGCCCCTCTTAGAATCTGCCATTCCTGTCCTTGTGTCACTTAAGAAGGTGTTTCGACCTTATAAGCTCAGAAAGCCAGTTCTCCACCACTGTGCCATCACACAGCTCCCCCTGCCTTCAGCTGTGGTTTTTGTTTATTTCAGTTGAGATAAAATGAGAAAAGTTCTGGAACTGGCCTGTTCCCACAGAACATTCTCTCAGACCTTATTTAGAATCCATGCAAATGATCAGAAAGCCTGCCATTTAACTCCAAGGGTGCATTCTACAGAACTGGGGATTTTACTTTTAATTCTAAATTTATATAAATATAGGTAGTAAAATGTCCAAACAAAGCTGTATGTGGTGGAATGTACCTGTGAGCCTGGCTGCTTGATAGGATCAGATGGGAGGATGGCATGGGCCTGGGAGTTTAGGCAGAAGAAAGAGAGGAAGAAAGAAAACAAGGAAAGAAAATAAATATGGAAGGAAGTGTGTGTGTGTGTGTGTGTGTGTGTGTGTAGTGCAAATGCTTAGGATTGGAGAAATGGCTTAGCACTTAAGAGCACTTGCTGGTGTGTGTGTGTGTGTGTGCGTGTGTGTGTGTGTGTGTACCTCGTGCATTCAGGGTGCTTTCAGAAGCAAGAAAAGGACATTGGATCCCCTGGTGCAAGAGTAATAGATGGTTATGAGCCACCACGGGGGTGCTGGGAATCAAACACAGGATCTCTCCAGGAGCAACACGTGCTCTAAACTGCTGAACAGCGCCCATGCTTGTTCTTGAAGAGGATCTGGGTTCAGGACCCACATGGCAGCTTACAACAATCCTTAACTCCAGTTTCCCAACTGATGCCTTCTTCTTCCTCCATCGCCAATAGGCATGTCATACATGCAAATGAAACACCAGTGCGCACACACACACACAGTCAAATAAAAGACGTATGCGTGTTATATGTGTGCATTTTGCTAAGAAATCACTCTTTTCCAAAAGATGATAAAAGCCCACATTTGTTCTTATGTCACTTTCTGAAGACTTCATTGTTTTGTTTTCACAGTTAAGTCTAAGTTCTGTTGTTGTTAATTTGTGTACAAGGTGTAAAGAACAAATCAATTTTTATCTTTTCCTACATAGGTTTCTAAATGTTCCAAAACAGCTTATGGAAAATATCATCCTTTGATCTTCTGTCCCAGAGCACTGTCATATATAGTAAATATGTGACCACTGATTTCTAATCTAAATCAATTAAATGTGGAGAGTAAAAGGCAGCATTGGGAATAGTTGTCCCCAGGTACCTATAGGGATTTGGTCCCAAGACCACTCTCTATGGATGTCCTTCTGTCCTCCATGGATATAAAATAGAGGACCCTAAAGTACTTGTGATGAAATGAGGTACATTTTTATAGCTATATACATTCCCTGTGTATGAGTTTGAGTTTGAGGCATTTTTAAATGACTTATAACACTTGATACGATGTGCACACTATGCAAATCATTATGTTTCATTGCTTGGGAAGTTATAACAAGACCTAAATGCTATATGTGCTCAATACAGACACAAGTTAAAAAATATTTTTATCTACAGTTGGTTGACTCTGTGGTGTGGAACCAGAGTATCTGGGGCAATTGGGATTGCACTAGGAGTAGAGGCATCACTGGCTGCTCTGGGACAATGGTCATCCTCATCGGGAATCAGGCTCCTGATATGAAGAATGATTTCTAGGCTTTCTGTTCTGTTCTGCTTCTAACCATCCCTGCTTGCAAGCTGTTCTATCTGGTTCTACAGCATGAGCCTAAGTTTTGATTCAGTTGTGTTGTGTTACTTGATTCATCTTCCCATTGGTCTTGGAATTCTTGGTCTTTTCAAAGATACACTATTAAAGATGCTTTTCATGTTTCACAAGAAAGGAGGTGTCTTAGTTACTCTCCTGTGCCTTTGAAGAGACACCTTGACCAAGGCAACCTATAAAAGGGAAAGAGTTAATTGTGGGCTTGCTTACGTTTTCAGAGAGTGAGTCCTTGACCATCATGGTGCGGAGCATGTCAATAGGCAGGAACAGTCTCTGAGAGCTTATTGTTGAGACAACAATCATGAGCCAGAGACGGGGAGAGCATGTGCTAATGGCAATGGGCTAGGCTTTTGAGACCCCAGAGTTCCCCTGTCGACCCACCTCTTCCAACACGACCATTCTTAATCCTTCTCAAACATTTCCACCAACTGTGGAGTAAACATTCAAATATATGAGCCAATTGGAGCAATTCTCATCCAAACCACCACACAAGGTAAAACAAAGAGGAGCTAATATGGATGTGATTGAGGTTATACAGTGTTTTTAAATACTGTTTTCGTGTGTGTGTGTGTATAGTTTTGAAATACTGGATCGCAGGCTGGAAAGATGGCTTACTGAGTAAAGTGCTTGCATCATACGTCACACACGGGAGATGTGCGTTCAGATCCCCAGTGTCCAGGTGATCATCTATAACCCCAACACTAGGGAACGAAGACAAATGGATGCAAGTGGCTCTCTGGATAGCAAAACTAACCAAACCAGGGAGCTCTAGATGACGTGAGCCCCCTCGTCTCAAAATAGAAGGTGGGGAGTAATAGTGGGAGACATTTCACCTCCACCTTTGGACTCCATATGCACACACACACACACACACACACACACACACACTGACACACACAGACACACACACACACGCACACACACACACACAGACACACACGCACACATGCACACACGCACACTGACACACACAGACACACACACACACACTGACACACACAGACACACAGAGACTGACACACACACACACACAAGTTTTAAATCACTTAGTTGTGCACAGCGTATCTCTATATTTATTCACATCTTCATATTTCTGTCAACGATATTCTAGTTTTACGTATAGCGCCTTGAACATCTGTTTTTGGATTAATTCTTAGGCATTAGAGTATTTTCAGATTTACTATTCATTCTGTTTTAAAAATTGTAAGTGTTAAGATTACAGGGACATAGAAATTAGTCTGTAAACTGAACCAGCTGTCTTACTTAACTCTTTTCAATACTAATAATTTAAATTTTCTAGCAAAATAATCTAAAACATTAGGAAGTTTCTTCTTCCTTTCCAAAATAATTATATATATATGTGTGTGTGTGTGTGTGTGTGTGTGTGTGTATACACGTATATATTTGAGTTACTGTATCAGCTAGTCTTTATTAGCATGCTAAATTTTATTTATCAATTATTAATTATCTTTATTAATTATTAATTACCGAGAGCATGCATTCTTTTGTCATTTTGCACACATAGTTCTCCTTTAATTTGTTTCTATTTTTGTTCTTTCATTTTGAGGGAATGCTACTGAGTGCATCCAATTTTAAAGTTTTTATATTTTCCTAGTGCAATCTTTTCTTATAAAATGTCTATTTCCTGGGATAGGAAAAGTTATTTTTGCCTAGTATTAATATAGCTACATCTATATCTATGGTTAATGTTTGCATGGTGAGTAAGTCAGTGAAATATTTCCAGTTTGGAGTTTAAGGGGACACAAAGGAAAATTGTTCTTTGGATTTGAGCTTAGAAGAGTTATTAATTTCATGGATGGACAAACAGACAGCAGTATGGCTGGGCGCCAAAGACAGACATCTCTGTGAAAAGGAGTAAGGATCCTTATACATTTTTTAGAAAGAGGTGGAGGTAGACTGAATTATTTCTCTTTTTAATCCAAGGTTGGCCTTGTTGGGGATAAAGAGAGAGGATCATACAATTGATAAACATTCTTTCTGCCTGGTAATTACCTGGGTCCCAGGAGGTAGGAAGACAAGAACCTAAAGAAACAAACTCACTGTGTTCTAGAAACCAGATGACTGTAGTTACTGGAACTGCCACAGGTCAGCCAAAATGCAAGATGCAAGACGCAAAATACAAAATAGAAGATGGTCCTGGCCAGCAGTCAGTTTCCTCGTTGTTGCTGCTAAAAACCTATGAGGCAACTTAATGGTGCAAAGATTGGTTTGGGCTCGTGATTTCAGGAGTTTCACTCCCTGTTTGCTGAGCACAGGGGCCTGGCACTCATCATGGCTGGCTGGGTGCAGACAAGAAGGAGAGATAGAGATAGAGATAGAGTTAGAATGAAATTGATGTCTCATTGGCTTCCCCAAAAAATATTTGACAAAATTCAGCATCCATTCATAGTGATAACCCTAAGCAATGAGATTCTGAAGCTAGCTTAGTACTTAACATTGGAAGAATAAATTGTTTCTTTTAAGATCAACAGCTGAACAGGAATTCTTGTTACTCTATTTTATGGTAGTAGAGGTGCAATAAGGACTTAAAGAGAAAAACAGAAGAAAGTAGTAGTGTCTAACTTTAAAGAACTTACTGAAACAGTTCTGGTTTTTATAGTAAGACTGTTCCCATAAAACACCAAATATACTATAGAAATATGATTAAACTAATAAGTGAACTTGGCAAAGTTTCATGACACAAAACAGAACTCAGTTATAGTCTCACATGAATAACTGGAATAAAACCCAGTAGAAATCAAATTTAAAATGACACAAGGACAGCAAGAACTACAAACTACTTTAGAGCAAATTAAAACATGCCTGTTGAATATGACAATGGGCTGACGAAGGAAAAATAAGTCTTAAATAACTGCTGAAATGTGGAAAGAATATGACAGTTGTTTTCAAATTGATCTGTCTGAACATTATGATCCCACTCAACATTCTAACATATGCTTTTAAAGTTGACAAATTGATTTCAAAATGTACATTGGATTTGAGAGAATAAAAATAACGACAGATTAAGCAGATACTTCATTGACAACAAGGTATGTCGATGACAATGGCATTAAGAGTGTAACAGCACTAGCTACTTGGTAATAAAAAATATGATATTAATTCATACATTAAAAGATCTCAAATAAATAGACTTAGAATGCTCAGTGTTGTATTGAGTGCAAAACTAAATATACATACCACAGTGGCAAGGGTGTAAAACATTTCAACTACTTTGAAAATATTCTTGAAGTTTTCCTGTAAAACTTAAATAGCCACTTTTTGACCAAGAGATTGAATTTCTACATATTATCCCAGATGTATGGAAATACTTAAGCACAAAAACAAGTTATACAAGAGTGCATTGCAAATACCAAGAAAAACATCAAGCCACTATTTTGAATGAACAAATTATAGCACATTTATAAGTAAGACTGTTATTACCAATAATAAACTAATAGTATGCACAAAACACCTCAGTGAGTAAGAGTGCCATACACAGACCTTCCCACACACAGTCTGTGGATTTCTATTTAAAATGTAAAAGAACATAAACAAACTAATCTTGGTTCATAGAAACGAGATGGTGTTTGTTTCTGGTGATGGATAGTAAGGCATGATGGCTGGGGAGGCACATAGAAACAGTCCCAAGTGTCGCTATACTGTACATTTTAGTCGCATCAAGGTCATGGTAAATGTATCTATTCATTTGTCGAATATTCCATTTAAGATTTATGTATATTTTCTATATGCAAATTTTATATAGATGTGAGAAAATAGAAATAAAAGAAAACAAAAAACATTAAAAAAAGAGATAGAGTTAGAGAGATAGAGATAGATAGATAGAGCTAGAATTAGAGAGATAGAGAGAGAGAGAGAGAGAGAGAGAGAGAGAGAGAGAGACCTAGATACACAACCACACCCCAGAAATCTGTCTACTCCAGCATGGTCCACTTTTTAAAGTTTCTAGAATGTTGCCAAATAGAGCCAACAGCTAAGGTCTAAGTGTTTAACACATGAGCCTGTGAGAACCCTTTCCTACTCAAGCTTGTAAAATATCTTTTTTTCCTTTCAAATTATGTTTCCTTTAGATATCATAGTCTTTAAAGGCAGACTGACCATCTTTGTCCCTTAACTAAAACATTTAGTCAAGTGTATGTCAAGTGGTTACTTAAAACACCTACTTTCACATCCCATCTTGTTTTTTTCTCCTGTTTGTTGTATCATGATCTCTTCCCTCCTTGCCATTTTTGGCTTGGTCGTGCATTCTTTGTTTCTCTTTGGTTTAATAGAGACACTGTCAAATCATTTTACAGTTTTTCCAGACCTTCCTTAGACATTTCAGAGCCCATCCCTGGTCTGTCTTCCTAGACAACGCAAGGACCTTGGGAGACCTTCCATCTGTAATGGAAGGAAGTGCTAGAGACTATGGCCCAAGGACCACAAAACATTAAACTCAACCCCCTGCTCTATGACTTCTGCATTAGTATTTGCTTTTCTTTATTTAGAATTAGAGTCTCAAAGTGTTGTGATGTTGGGCCAGCTAACTTCGAGCACATGACCTCTTGGGTCAGTGTCCTAGGCATATAGAGCTGTAGTCACAAACTCCAAACCTGGATCATTTATCTTAATTCTGTATGAATGGTGGACTCTACCCACTCTCGCTACTGTTTTTTTTTTTATAATTTATATTTTAAAATTTTATTTACTTTACTTCCCTACTGTAGCCCCTTCCTTCATCTCCTCTCCCTCTTGGCCCTAACTCCCTTCCCCTAGTCCCCAGGAAGGGCTCACCCTCCTCTACTACCCTCTCACCACAGTCTCATCAGGACTGCATGCATCCTCTTCCTCTGTGGCCTGGCAAGGCTGCCTTGTCAGGGAGAAGCCATCAATGAACAGGCAACAGAGTCCATGTCAGGGGCAGCCCTTGCTACCCATATTAGGCCCTCACATAGAGACTGAGCTATTAAAACCAAGGAAATCATGACCTTTGCAGGCAAATGAATGAAACTAGAAAAGACCATCCTGAGTCAGGTAACCCAGACTCAGAAAGACACACATGGTATATACTTACTTATAAGTAGATATTAGCCATATAATACAGGATGACCACACCACAATCCACAGACCCAAAGAAGCTAAAGAACAAGGAGGAGCCCAGGTTGGCCTCGAACTTAGGGATCTGCCTGGCTCTGCCTCCTGAGTGCTGGGATTAATACCACCTGGCTTTATCCAACCTCCTTTGAGTTGTTTATCATTCCTTCTGTATTTTCCATACTTACTTTTGATTTTGGAGGCTTACTGACTATATTTGACTTTCTAGAAGAAACTAAAAATCAGTTCATTATTTAATCATTTTAATAGATTGCATCATCAGATATAAAAATCTACAAATTCTTTCTCTTGTTATCTGTTTTTCTATGGAAATAACTTATTAATATATCCTTAAGCTCTGAGGTTTCCTGTCCCTTTTACATGGGCAGTGTCTTTTGTAAGTTTGCAACTGCCTGCTGAAGTGTTTGACCTTGGCTTTCATTGACTCTATCTTCAAAAACTGTTGTTCTCTGGTTTCTATGGGAGACAGCAGGATCTGGAGTCTTCCACTGCTGATATTCTCTTTTGTTTGTGCTGCTTTGGGGCTCTGTTACCATGGTTCCCCATCCTCACAGTTATCTTTGATTACACTCTGGATACTGTACTTGAAAATCAGATTGTAATAACGATTCAGGGCTTAAGGATAATGCCTGCCTGCCCCAACAGAGATGACTTCAGGTGGCATCTGTGCATGCCCACTGCAGCAGATGCAGATTTAGCATTGGAAAAAAGAGCTGTCCAGAGGCACAGCTGCCCTGTGAGATTTTCATGCACATGCTGGGGGAGAAACAACGAGGTCCCGCTCTTGAAAGGCCAAATTGTGTCCCTTTGCCTTACCAGTGACACAGTCTGCCATTCAGTTCTCTTACCTCCTCCAGACTGGCAGGTGCTGCTGAGGCACAGGAGCCCTGTGGGTTTGCAGTTTCTCTTGGCTCTTGCAGTAATTCCTCCCATCCTTCAGCACCCCACTGCTGACTATGCTTGCTTCCTTGGTGTTTTAGTTCTCTTGGGGGCTGGATTTAATTAAATGGTTTTGCCTTTGTTTTACAAAGTGTGTGAATCTGAGACTAGTCTGTGATCTGTGTTGTTAAAATGTGGTTGACCCTTAACAACTTAATTGTAGTTACCTCATAAGTAGAAAGGACTGGAGCAGAGTTGCTTAGACCCTTGGATTTAGTTGTGTGTGATGAACACTATTCAAAATGAAAACAGTAGATGTTGCTAGATGGATGTGTTAGTCAGCTTCTCGTTTCCATGACAAGCACCTTAGGCCTCTAGAAAGCAAAGGATGACTTGGTCTCAGACTCTTGCCCATAGTCACATGGTCTTGGTGGCAAAGCCAGGTGTAAATGGCAAGCAGCAGGGAGTAAACCCAGACAGCTCACAGAGAGACAGTATAAGAAAGAAGAGACTGGTTCCAGACACCCACTTCTAGGACACACTCCACCATGAACTGAAGACTTCCCTTGAAGCCCCATCCCTCACCTCTTAAAAGCTTCACCATCTCCCAGGAACACTATAGTGATGCAAAACTATTGATATATGGGCCTTTGAGGGAATATTTCTCATCCAAACTAAAGGGAGCAGCCCAAAAGGAAGAGCTGCCGAGGCAGTGCTCACTGCTGTTGTCATTTCTACTACAGCTAGGAGAACCTGGGGGTACTGTGGGTGCTGGTAATTGGGTGTGGGGAGTGGAGAAAAGGAAGATGGTGCTCACCACCATCCCTACTGTCAGACCAATTGCCCTTGTGAATGTAGCCTTGGCTTTCCTGAGACCAGGGAGAAAAGGATGGGCATCACCAGACCTGCAGGTCCTAAGAAATCTTAGATTGGTTAAGATCCACCAGTCTTGTGGAAGGACACAATGTAGACTCTCAAGCCACATCCAAAGGGGTGCATATGACAGAGGGGCATAGCAATGCAAGAGCCCCCAACTTAAGTCCTTCCACCACTGCACAAAGCCATCCTATCACCACAACAACCTGAGTAATGGAGGTCAAGAGGCGTTATCAAAAAACACAGAGAAGCTAATTAATGAGGACACTAGTCCTGCAGGACAGAATCATGGAGAAGGTGTGTCTTCACGAGGAGGGGATCCTTCAGTGGTCTTTGCTCCTATGGTATATTTGCCTTTAACCATACCTTCAACTGCTGTGGCTTCAAAAGCTCTCTCTCTCTCTCTCTCTCTCTCTCTCTCTCTCTCTCTCTCTCTCTCTCTCTCTCTCTCTCTCTCTGTCTCTCTCTCTGTCTGTCTGTCTCTGTCTCTCTGTCTCTGTCTCTCTCTTTTTCTCTCTCCCTCTCAAAAGCCATGGTTTCATCTATAAAGAATGAAAGAAAGTAGAGAGAGATTGTTATTTTGGGTCCATTCATTTGATTAGTACTTTTTTGCTTATCAGTTTTATCTTTTCATTTTAGCCTTAGTCTATTCCTAGACTGAGAAATAACTGACTTTGGAAAAAGCCATACATTTTCATGCCTGTCAGGAGAGTGTGTCAGTTCCATAGGTTGCTTCATGTGTGAACACAACAGGGTTGAACATACAAAAGAAACTAAAGATTGGTTTCTGGGTAGAGGTTTTATTGGCAAGGATAAATGAAAATAATCACTATTAAAATCTCAGGCAATGAAACTGTAAGCCCTGGCTTGTATCCCTAAAGTCTCTTTCTTTATGGGGAACAGACCCTGCCAAGGAAGAGCACGTTATCTGTGGGGTTGTGCCGAATGAAGAAAAGAAATGGATGATCCACTGTGAATTCTTCCTCGGGCATCAGCATACAGAACGTAGCAATGCCTGCAGTGGCAGCCGCTGCCTCTGTTCCCTCCTCATTCACTTCCACAAAGGACTTGTGGACAATTTTGGATATGAAAAGATCTCTGGATCCTGACATGCCAGACAGATCAGCCTTGCTGCTGGTAAAGAGATCCTGTACTCCCAGGCGGCCGAGGTTGGAGTCAAGAAAGTAGCTCTCTTCCATCTTGAACCTGGGCAGTCTGACATGGACATCAATGTTCTCCAAGTTCTCACGTTTGGTCCATTCACGCAGTTTTTCCACAGTTAACTTCTCCTCAATCTGGAATTAATGTAAGGCAGAAAGGAGCTAATTTATTAGTGTAATAAGGTGCTATTTAAATGAACGGGCGCACAGTTATCACTGCTTGTAGGCTTCCTTCATGGTTTCTGCCCAAACAGATTCCACCTAGATTTCATATTGGTCTGATGATTGGGGGAATCCAGCAGAACTATTTTCCAGGTTTCTGAGGGTCCAAGTACAAAATATTTAACAAGAGGTCTGTCATCCATTCATCCTCCCATCTAATCATCCACCCCTCCACCCATCCATTTATTCATCCATCCACCCATCATCCATTCATCTATCCATTTCTCTCTGCCTCACTCCTTCACTCCTTCCATTCATTTATTCTTCTCCTCTATCCCTATTTCAATCCACCCATCTATCCATTCCTCCATCCACGCAGCATTTCTTAAACCCCTATCACACTGAATCATCTGACTGATGAGCTGTAAGAGGTTTTATTAGCTCATTACTTGAATGGTACAAGGGACACTTTTAGAAGTTTCTTCTATTTATTCTGAAACTTTGTAAAGTGGTGGTGATCTGTAAAGTCCACGAGAGCTGAAATAGTCTCTAATAACCCCTGGGTAAAAATAAAAAAGGGACAAAATGTATGGGACTTAGGTCAGTTAGAACAAGGACAAGCAGCTGATATGGGGGCAGACATCCTGAAATACGAGCATGCATGAGCCACTGATGGAGGCCTGTGAGCTTAGGGCCAACGTAGGCTGCACAGCAAGACCTTGTGCATGGACTGGAGGAGAGCTAAGTAGAATAGGGCAGAGTGGCATTGTGTGACCATTGAATAAACTGATGTATGTACCATATAAATATCAGATGACAGCCCTAAATGTTTCTAGTGACAGATGAACTCTCTTACTGGGTTATGCTCCAAAATGAAAGAACACAAAATTTAATAACCGCTGATCCTGATCACTTACATGAAATTCAGGAAGGAATGCTACCTTTATGTAAATATATGAAATGTTTTTAAAGCCAATTTAACACCCTCAAAAAAACTCTGTACATACTTACTATTGAGATTTTAACCCACTACCAATTACATTGGTTCAAAACCCTTTGTTTTCCTAGATCCTGTCCCTAATTAGCCCTCTAATTGCATTATGTTTTATTTTGATGCTTGCTCCTTGCCTCAGATAATTCCTCTGGCAACAGATTACCACCATTGCTACACTCACTACCAGTCAGGCCATGGTACTTTACCAGACTCCAGATCCCTGTGAAATAAATGATAGATTTCTTAAAGTTCACGATAACACATCTTCATTAAAAAATAAAATAAGAGGAGATGTTGGGAAAACCTCATTGTTTGAGGTTGTATTCCTCCCAGTCAGGATACCCACTCTGAGCTCAGGGTTAGGTGAAGGACTCCCTCTCTCCATCAGGGACTCCAGCTCTCTGCCTGACTCCATCTGGGGAGTGTCTTTAGGCATAGACATCCCTAAACACATTTGACATATTGTCCTTGACACAACTCCCTGCTAGCTTCCCCCTTCCCTGCCCCTATAGGATAATTAGGTACTGTGTTCCCAATCATAAGTTAGGCGTGTACTGCCAAAGCAGAACAGAAGGTTTAAGGAGCCTGATTTCAACCAATTATGAACACCTATCTTAGAAGTCCCCACCCATCCCCAAGGGCTACATAGCCTTTGCTCTCCCTGATTAAAGCTGAGCTAGCTCTTGAATGGTTCCTGGAGTGTTCGATCTCCTTCATGCGTACGGCCTTCCAGGCCCTGTGTCTCGTCTCCTGCTCTTCTGCTCAGTGGGCTGGTGGCCAACAGCCCCCAACGCCCACCACCACCCCAGAAAGAGGAGAACCATAGCTCTATTGTACTAAAAGAGAATCACTGACCTTACGGATAGAGACAATTTCTTTCTTAAGATTAGAGCCTCATTTTGTCATAAGATAAATTATCAGCAAGAAAACGCAACTGACAAATGGACCACATTCACATCAGTACATACTCCATGCATTTGAATGACAGCAGGCTCCTCCCTGATTGCAAGTGTGGGCTGGGAAGGAACAAGAGCTAAGCCACAGGGCAGCCTAGGATGTGTGAGGGGAAACTCTGATCTTCACAGTTCTGTCTACTTCTAACACAGTCAGGAGACACCATCTAAAGATGGAAATCAATTCTGAGTATAATTCCTTTAAAGTTACTTAAAAAACACCGGTGCATTAACTTTTAAGTCTCTAGCTGTTCCCCCATCACAGTGGTTCACTGAGGGCAGCAAGTATCATGAACATTTGAACTTCAGGCTTCTGGGCTGGGAGTGTGGCTCAGTGACACAACACCTACCTAGCCCGAGGTACTTGGGCACTGCAAATAATGAATAATAGTCATAATAATACTAGTAACTGTATAAACCTGAGGCCTCAGAGGAGTAAGCCCTGATGGACTATCGTGACAAAAGTGCCAGTGTACCGGCAAGGGATTGTGGGTAAAGTCTGTGGATGAACAACAAGTGCTTACAGTGCAGCATCCACGCAGGAAGTACAAATCCTGTTCTGTGAATGGAAACATAAATCATGACATTGAGAGCCAGTTACCTTCCTAAGACCCGTGGACTCGTCCTCAATGTCTTCCGGCAGCAGAATGACCATGCTAAGTTCTCCACCCTGGTAAGGCATCTCCAGCACCTTGCACTTCAGGTCCGGAATGAAACCGAATGGAAATTTTTTCTTTTGATACATCATCTTCACCGTTTTTATGTCTTTCTGAATTGTTAAAAAATAAATAAAATAAAGTCACTCAACTGGCAGTGTGGCACACACCTGGCCTGGAATCTCAGCACTCAGGGAGGCAGAAGCAGGTAGATTGCTGTGTGTTCAAGGCCAGCCTGGTCTACAATGAGTCCAAAACAGCCAAGGCTACACAGAGAAATCCTGTCTCACAAAACAAAGAAACAGAAAACAAAACAAAAATCAGTCAAATTATTCCTTCTTGTCTGTTAGAGTAGAGAGGAACTGGGGGGTCTCTGGGTAGAGTACCCTTGGTAAAGCCCTGGCGTAGCATGGGGAGGCCCTGTGCTACATCCCCAGCACTCACACACATACAACCAAGACCAGCCCAGGACGATGGTGTCACCTGACCTTATTCAGTCTGAATGGAGCATCGGTTGTGTCCCGTGTCATGAATTTCTCCTGCCACATTCCCTTAAAGTAGATGGCATTCACCAGCACAAGTTTGGTCATGTTGTCAACCACGCCCACAGCCAGCAGTTCTGGAATTTTCCCTGAAAAGATAAAGTAAGCTTTTTAAAAGTTCAATATTGGAATTCCAAATTTAAACTGATAATTTATTAGCTCTAAAATGTGACTCAGACATAGACTTCACACTATATTTTGTTTTAACTCAGTGTTAAGTTAGGGAAGACCCATTTGTCTAATTTTTATTTTAAATAAACCAACCTGTAAGATTCAAAAGGCATGTGCCTTGTGTGCCCCAAAGTCCTAAGTTCTATCCCTTGAACTAGAAAAAAAAATTTTATTAAAGTAAGTCAAATATCTTCAAAGTGTTAAAACAAGAAAGTTTTCCTTTCCTGGATAGAAGTAACAACCATTATTTTATGAATGGTTGTTCCTTACACTGGCAAATAATGTCTTCCTATCTGCTAAGTGGAAGCCTGAAAAGGACTTTGAACAAATATCCAAGAGCTAAGACTTACCCAATGGGTAAGTCTGTAGAAACAGGGCCACTTTCCCCACACCCTGATGCACTGCTGGGAACTGACAGAATCTGAGACAGGATGCCCTGGGTGCTGACTCACCCACTAACAAGGCTGAGGAGAGATCCATTACAAAGCTGAATTGAGCCCAGGGGGTGAGTCACTCTGTATTCACTCCTTATGAGTTACTGGACAAGATGTTGGCCAAAACACCATGACTGCGACAGTTTGTAAATACTGATTTCATGTGTTATGTTGCGGTTTCACATCTCATTTCTTTCCATATGAGAACTAAACACTTTTGGACAGGCATTTGTAATAATTTTATTATGCATCTTAATGTTGGTTTTAACTTTAAATTTTAGTTTAAGGTAAACCATAGATACTCAACTGCTTCCATCTAATCATGTCTGTTTTTCTCTGATAGATTCCTGACATCTGAAATTGTCCCTTATTCTAGGGACTAGCATCTGAGTGTCAGTGTGCATAAACCAGGATTAGGGGGATTGAGGAAGGAAGAAAGGATATGCAAATGAGTGCAGGAGGAGTGAGAATCTGTGTACAATGGCTTGCTAGGATTCAGAGGGGTCCCCCAAAGGCCCATGTATTAAAGGTTTGGTCTCTGGCCCAAAATGCAATGGAAGAGAGAGGAACTTTTAAAAGGTGGGACCTAGCTGGGGGGGGGGATCTTTAGACCATTGGGGAGTGTGTTTTCTTTTTGTTGTTTTGGTTTTGTGACAGATTCTTGCCATGTGTGTTCAAAACTCTCCTCCTCTCTCAGACTCTGAAGTGCTGGGATTGTAGGCTTTCATCATCACCCTACCTTGGGGAATGGGAACTGCTATTGAAAGTGAATGTGAGACACTGGTCTCTCCCTCTTGATTTTTATTCACCAGTGAGGTGAATGAGCCTCCTATGCCGTGCTGCCTTAAAGGAGGAGCAGTGCTGCCATTGGGCCAAAGCAGTAAGTCCAGCTGGTGATAGATGGAAACTTCCAACCTGTGAGTCGAAGTGAGCCTTTTCTCCATTGTGTCAGGGATGAGCTACAGCAAGGGAAAGGTGACTAGCAGAGCCATTGCTGCTCAGCCTCTCACCTTCTGTTTGACCTTTGACCCACTGGTTTATTGCTTTCCTTGCATCCTCAGAGGCATGCTGAAAATCCACAGGGGCCAAGTCAGCACCGTACATTTTCTGGGTTGAAGCTAAGAACTCCTATTTGTAAGAAAGGAAATGCCATGAATAACCCCTATTTACTGTAGAAGGTTTCTAAAATTCAGAAAAGAAAAAAATCATAAAAATGAAGAAGTTTTATTAAAGCCAAAACTTTACAGCTCTCTATTGTATTGAATAACACATAACACTAAACTTATTGCTCTAACCAGTCTCTTCGGTTTTTACCTTCCTTCCATCCCTCCCTCTCCCCCTCTTCCTCCTCTCTCCCCCTCCCCTCCTCTCCTCTCTCCTCTTCCTCCACCACTTCTTCTTCTTCTTCTTCTTCTTCTTCTTCTTCTTCTTCTTCTTCTTCTTCTTCTCTGTCTTTTGGTTTTTGAAACTGGGTTTTTCTGTGTAACAGCTCTAGCTGTCCTGGAACCCACCTTGTAGACTACACTGGCCTCAAAGTCACAGAGATCTGCCTAACTCTGCCTCCACATGCTTTGTTCTAACCATTTTTTTTTTTAAGGTTATAGTGCACATAAGCACAGCCCTTTGTATAACATTTCTGGTGTTAATATAAAAGTTACTAATTACTTTTGAATCCTACAATAACATTTTCATAAATCAGCAACTGCTGATTATACTTCAAGTGGGTTTTTGGATCTGCCATTGCTTTGCGTGTGTACGTGTATATATGTATGTGTGTGAGTGGGGAGTATATGTGTGTACATATGTGTATATGTGTGTGCATACCTCTAGTCATGGAGGCCAGAGACGATGTCAGGTGTCCTGTTCCCACTCTCTGTCTTATTTCCTGAAACAAGGTCTCTCACTGAACCTGGCGAGGCTGGTGACCTGCAAACCCAAGGGCTCCTCATTGCTCCATCCCACATTCTGGGGTTACAGGAGACCATGAAGCCACGCCTGACAGTTTTCATGGGTCCTGGGATCCAAACTCAGGTTCTCACGCTTGCATGGGAAACTCTCTTCCCCACAGAGCCATCCCTTCAGCCCTTGTGTTTGCTTTAACAAACCATCTAGGAAGGATCTTCTCATGAGAAAGACAATGAGATGAAAGTTCCACCAGTGTTCTTCACTGTTTTTATGAATGACCTGCAACATGGCTATGCTGGGAAAGTCTGTGTCGCTTCAGGAAGTTTCAGAGTGTGAAGGGCTTGGTACTTACGGGAAGGAAATTGTAGGTTTTCTCTCCATACAATCTGTTAGCAAGTTTCAGAGTGTGAGAAGCTCCACGTTTGCTCACGTCAGTATTCAGGCTTTGAAACCGTGAATGAACGTCCTCAACAGTGTCGAAATGAAAAGTCTAGAGTAAAGAAAACATTCCTTATACAATCATTTGTTTTGAATTTATGAAGTCATTCCTTGGTGTCTACTTCCACCAAACTATTTTTTTCCCCATTATACTGAGTAGCTGCAGCCTGGTATTTTATTATTATGTCATTGGGAGAGCAAACAAAATAGAACCAGAATTTTATGGCTCAGGAAGACATAATAATTAGACATGGCTTTTAAATAATTTTTAATAGTTTCACAAGTGTGAATGGTTAACACACTAAATATATCTGATGTTTTTGAAAATATTTAAATGGCATGTTCATATTTATACTCTGTGCCATATATAACTTTGCCTAAAAATCAATAATCTCAGAAATAAATAAACAGTGAACATAAGGCTCATACCTAGTTTGAGACCAGAAAGGCCTTTTTTTTTTTTTTTTTTTTTGGTTATCTTACTAAAGACCACAACTCCTTGAAAAATAACTTCCTTAAATTTATTCTGGTGAGGCTTTAATTCCTCATCTGCCAGTTGCAAATGAACAGGCTCTCCCTTTATGGTTTTATGGGGCCCAGGCTGGCCTGCTGACTCACTTCTAAGACAAAGGACAAAGAGCAGACAGGGTCCACAGTGCATGCTACTACAGAGGTATGCAGGGCTTGGTTGCTACCTGGACACACCTACTAGACTGAACTGGAGAGGGGAAGGCCTTGAGACTAGTTTTTTTTTTTTTTTTTCCTGAAGTTGTCAGTGGTAAAAGGCTCAACACTGAAGCGGATGTGACTGTGAGGAACACCTAGCAACAGGTGCAACAGAGCCAGACAGGTCAATTAGGAAATAGTTCCTGATCCCATCCTGCCTAGGTTTCCAAAGGTGGCAGATTTTCCCTCTCAGAATCGGGAAGGCCAAGAGCAGAAGTCCCCTCCACACCCTTTAAGGAAGACTAGGGAGCTGTGGGGATAGAGGCAAAGGTGGCCTGCTGTCTCCCAGGGGTGGGGTGGGAGGGCGTTGTTTCTGTTCACGAGGCCACAGGGACTCTCAATCCTTCCTCCTGCAGAGCCCCAGCCAGTCAAATCAGGCCAAAGCGAGGCACAGGGTTGACCCTGGGAACACAGGCAGGTGGCTGCCTTCTACCTTGTCCCCACAAATAGGTACCACCACCAAGCTGCTTGCTGTAGCATGTTCCATATTTCTCATGCCCAAAGGTGACACCGTATTACAGGCATGGTTTATGAGAAGTGGTGGGTCCATGCAAAAGAACACCGGGAAACTAGCTCCAGGGAGGCGCATGACTTGCAGGAAAGCTGTCAAGACTACTCCTGGGAATGGGAGCACCAAGCCACAGGTACTGTCATTGTCTTCACTCTGTGTCCCCAGCTGAACAGAAAATGCCCATGCTCAGTTAAAGCTGGTGGTGAACGAACAGCTGACTGTTCTTCGGGGCTTTTCTGCAAGTCTGACGGCACCATGAGTAGCTACTGAACTCGGTTCGACATGGTTTAGGAAATACACCAGAAGAGCTCAGAGGCACAGCTGTTAGCAGGGAGCTGGGAGTGAGAGCTGATGGGGGTTGTGTCTGCTCACCTTGGAGAGCTGGGCTGCAGTGCTGCCTCTGGCCCCCAGGAAGACCATGGCCAAGGCAGAAGAAACGCTGAAGGGGGAGAAGAAGATGTTTCCGGTGGCGTTGTTTTCATTCAGGGTGCGGAACAGCTCCAAGGCAAAGAGGGTATTGGCCGTACTCAGCTGCTCCATGCTGAAGGCTGCAACACGGGGGTGGGGGTAGGGTGGGAGGGTGAGGAGAGGTCAGCATCGCCAGCTGCTAAGCCAACAAGACCATCAGCGTCAACTTTACCAGCACCCGAGGCCCTGCAGTTTGGATTTATCCACTCCCTTCCCACACCCTGTCAGTTTAAAGGGGGCAAGAATATTCCTCCAAGCATACAAAGGTGGGGCCAGACAGGACCTAGGGCCAAGGGTGTCTTATGGCTCTAACTTTCTAGACAGGTGTGTCTAAAGAGGCAGCAGGCCAGTGACCTTGGCACTGCTCCCGCACTACAATCCTTCTGCTGGAGCTCACATATCTCTCTTCCCTGTGGACTCTCAAGTCCTTGTTCATCTGGGCAACGAATCCAGAAAGCCACAGAGACGTACTCTGAGTACAAGGGAATCTGGTAAAGATAGCAATGTCATCATTTTAGGGAGTCGCTTCCTCATGCCTGAGGTCAAGGTGGCAGTCTTAGATGGAATGGGATGTGTAAGTTTGAGAATGCCACTCTGCCGGTCAAGCTTTGGGTGACAGGGAAGAAGAACACTTCCCTGTGTCCCTTTTGCAATCCAGCTGGCGCCTGCAGTGGATAAGCTCCGCTTTTATCTGGGTCTCTACACTCCGAGCCTCGGATGTGGCTGTTTAGGGACCAAGGTCGAATCCCTTTCTCGTTGTCGAGGAGGATTTAGTATCTCTCTCGCTTCCCTCCCAGGCTCCCTGCGGGCAGGACTGACCCTACGCAGCTGCTTGGCACTGCCTCAAGGTTCAAAAAGCAAGCCCAGAGAAAGAAAAACTCTGGCTGGGATTTCCATTCTCCCTCTCGCCAGGCGTCAGGTGGCGCTGGTGATCCACAGAGCTGTGGCTTGGGTGAGGGTGAGGAAGGGAGAGCCTGTGGATTGCAGAGGGCTGGAGGTCTGCGCCCCTCCTGCCAGCCACTTTCCTGAGATGCCACCCGCCAGCCTTACCTGCAGCTTAGCAGGTCTGGCTCCAGCTGCTGCAGATCTTAGAGGAAGTGAAACACCCAGGACCAGCTGCAGCCCTTAATAGTACGCGGAAGGGGAGTGTCCTGTTGCCAAGGCCAAGCCGGGTGGAGCAGCTCCTTTTCTTGACTGACAGTGCTTAAAACTGAGCTTGCAGGGCTGGCAAAATAAAAGCAGAAGGTTTGCGGGAACTCCCTGGGCGAGCTGTTCTTTTTCTCAGTTCCAGGCTTTTCTCTACTTCTCTAAGCAGAGACCCAATAAATTATTTCTTCCTGAGCTGTGGGTGGCTGAGAGGATAAACGTCTTCTGTCACAAATTAAATGAGTCTCTTTTGAATTCTACTGAAACACTGTAAAACGCTAGGGGTCCTTTTTTTTGTGTGTGTGAGGTATTTGTGTGTGTGGGGAGAGGTGTGTGTGTGGGGGGGGGGGTGTGGAGAAGCTGTTTGTGGCCCTTGGATTAGATAGCAGAGTACCAGTTCCAAGCAACACCCTCGACTGCTCTGTCTTTCATGTGCCAAGGCTAGCTCAGTGCCCAGACCAGGCTGGAGAGGCCCCTCAAGCCACTATTCTCCACTATTCGATTAAAACTTTGAACACATCCCCTCCCCATTAGATTAAAATTAGAATTGGCTAGAACAGGCCGTTATTACCTAGATGGACTCAACTTTACTTTGAGGTGTTTAGATCTGTCACAGAACTTTCCAGTGCTTCTTGGCTTCCTTCAGAGTATCAAAGGAAGAGTCCTACTGTTAATGGGGGTCACATCACGTGGGTTGGTGTTTGTTGGACCAGGGAGCTTAAACTCATTTCTAATGAAAAGAGACTAGAAAGGAAGATGAGGAGATGGGTTGGCTGGTACTTTGCTTACCTCTCAAGCTTGAGGACCTGAGTTTGGATCTCAGAGTACCTGTAATCACAGCAGGTGAGGGGTGGGTGGTGGGCAGCAAATCCCTAAGAGGGGCTCAATAGCCAGCTAATATTGCTCAATCAGTGAGCTCCTGGGTCTGTGAGAAATGTTTTCTATAAAAATAAGGAGGAGAAGGAGAGAGAGTCTCACAATGCTGACCCCTGCCTTCCACATACATGCACACAGAGGAAGGTGCACACACAGGAAGGTGCACATGCACACCACTCTCTCCAAAAGAAGAGAGGCACAGCCTGAAAATAGGCAAGCAAACACACGAAATGAAAGCAGCAAGAGAATACAGTCTACAGCGGCCATAGTTAGGCTGTCAGGATTTGATCAGATCTGGTAACTTTGCTGCCATTTCCAACAAAACTGCAGAACCCCCTTGATGACGGGAGGCCAAAAGGACTTAATAAAAATCCAAATGCTAGAATTCATGGCCTGGGCAGAAGGTGCACCTCTATGGGAAAGTGCTTGCCTGGCACTCACTTGAGCCTGAAGGGGGGGTGGGGGGTGAGGATGGTGGGGGTGGGGTGGGGGGTTGAGGATGGTGGGGGTGGGGAGAGTCCTAGCATAAGCCAAAAGAAAGGAAAAATAGTGCTCTGAAGAATAATTTTTTTGGCACTTTCTGTTGGTGCTTCCCTGAATGCTAACTCATTTGCACCAAAACTATATATATATGAATTGAAGAAAATGATCTTTATGTCAAGTTCCAAAGAAACAAATGGCTAACTAACTACAGTGCTTATTAGTATACCAAAGTGCATGTTGGCTCCCAGTGGCACTTAGCACCTGAGACTCTTCTCAGCCTGCCCCTACCCTAATACTCTCTAGCCTAGGGCCCTTGTTGCTTCTTCTCCAGCTTCTCTTTCCTATATAACCCTGCCATTTTCATCCATCTGCTTTCTTGGTTTCCTCAGCTGTTGGTCCCTCCGCTTGGCCCTCTCTCCCCTCTCTTTCTCTTCCTGCCTTACCTCAACCCCAATGGCCTGCTTCAGTCTACTAACCATGTTTAGCCCACTTGGAGTAGTCATTCCATCATTTCATTCACTCTATCCATCAGCCCAGTCCAGTAAGGGAAGTCACATTCTGTACACACTTGACAGCTGTGATAGTGTCACCCACCGTCAGGAATGATCAGGTGGCCGGGGTGGTACTGAGGGGTCTGAACACCTTGTCACTCCCTGTTTCTATTGCCCACCCATGGCATCCCCTGAAGGAAGGTGTCAGAGGCATCACCACAGCACAGAGTCAGACGCAGCTCCCATCTGGGCCACTGGAGGACGCCAGCTACAAGCAATCCCAGGATGTGCACTCTGAAAGGTCAGAGGTCAAAGAATGGCGGGTACACCAAAGCCTGGTAGTCAGGCAGCAGTCCCGTCCACCTCTACATACAAGCTCAGTGCCCCTCCACATGTGCTGCAGGGCACTGGCTTCTGCTGGAAGTGCAGGGTAGGATACCCTTCTGCCCTAGCGTCATGGTGTCATCCCATTAGCAGGTCATTTGATGTCCCATCTTCAGTTGTCGCATTCCATCCTTCAATCAGATCAATCCATTGATCTGAGAGTGACAGGGTAAACAGATGTGTCCTGTTTCGTGGCAGTGAGCTCACTGTCACATTGCCTGAGTATATAGAAAGATAACTCTTGGTCCCAGGGAAAGAAGTCGCCAGGACATCTCAGCTTACACAGAATAGTTCTTTGAAGGGTGGTCATGCAGTCCCAAATCCACACACCAGTGACATGTGTGTGTCCCCCTTAAGAAGCGTTGTTGCCATTGGTCCTTGTTCCTACACCCATGCCTTTGCACATACACAATTTTTTTTTAAAATCATCTTGTTTCTGTGTCTTAAAAGATGGAAAGAGGAATCATAAAAAAGGGCAGAAAACCTCTTTTATAAGGTCCCACTCCCACTCCCAAGGGGCTTTTAAGAGTCTTAGAGGATCAACTTTCAATATGAAATTTAGACACAACACAAACGTTCATACTGTGATATTCCACCCTCCAGCCCTGCTCTCCTCAAACTCATGTCTGCTATAGTACGGATATGATTAGAGTGTGTCTCCTGAGCACTCACGTGTTGAGTATAATGCCCATTGTGAAGCATCAAAAGGTAGACACTTCGCGTGTGGTGTTTTTCGGGAGGTGGGGCTTTGAGAAGTGATTAAGATTACATGCGGTTCTCAGGGTGGAGACCCCTGACTGAAAACTAGCATGTCCTCCTAGTGACCACTAGGTGGCGCACGCATCAGCTCTTAGGAGCTATATGGGTCCAGCGCTTGTGGCTGCTGCTCTAACTTAGCTGTTAGCTCCTCAGCTCTGGAATCTTGGAGGAGGCTCGCCTTTAGCTCCATGAACCATCATCCTGGTGAGGACTCAGTACAAACCCTGGCTCCAACTGACATAGCTCTTTGGTGGCTCCGCCTCTGCTGCCTTTCTCTGTTTTATAAGACAGGGAGAGACCAGGAGAGACACACCTGTGCTCCCTGCTCTTTTTCTGTGGCGCCTTACACTTCCCTAGGCTGCCCAGATGAAGGCTAGTTCAGATGTCGAGTCTTAAATCTGGAGAATTCATAGTTTTACTGTAATAATATAAACGGACACTGTCCTTCTCATACAAAATATATCAATTCCAGGTCCCTCAACTTTATTTCAGTACTATAAAAATCAGATATGAGGTTCAAAATATTTCTAGTGCGTCTGTGAAGTCAAATAAGCTAGTTTCTTCCCAAAGTAAAATAGCACCAGATGTGGGCAAATTTTCCTTTTTAAAAATCAGTGACAGGCAAGGAAAAAGTGGTAGGCTCTACAAACTTCCAAAGCCCAGAATTACAAGCACTATGGCAGCTTGAGGCTTGCGAATAACCGCATCACCCCCCCCCCACACACACACACACACCCATCCCCTTCCACCTCCTGGACTCAGGGCAATGGCATTAGTTGGTGTCCAGGACTCTGGCGGGCCTCATCCACATGACCACTAGGTGGCGCTCACGCAGCAGCTTTATGGGCTATTCCAGGCTGCAGCAGTGCATAATAATGTTCCCTGGCTCAGAAATCTTGGAAGAAGATCTGCTTTTAGTATCGCGAAACTTCTTCCTGGTGGGAATTTTGCAGCGGCACAACCCCTGGCTCCAATAGGCATAGCTCTGTGGTGGCTCCATGTCTGCCGCCGTTCTTTGCCTAGGACCTGCATCTAAAGGCATCCCTTGAAATCCTGGAGAATGTGCCGTACTGCTCCACCTCACAATCAGTGAGACACCTTGACACAACATCAAGGATTTCCAGGAAGACAGAGGAACCAATGAGTGCCACATTGGAATATGGGAGCTTTTGTGGTACCCCCAAGTCCCATAGTGCACCAGGTCCTCCCTTGACCTCTCCCATGAAATTCTGTCTAAGGCATTCTGGTCTGTGATAGGCATGGCAATTGGGGTAACCCGTTGATGACTGACTCAGGCTTTCTTGCAGTAATGAATAGTGTCTGTCATCTTGCTGTATTAACCTCTTCATCAAAGTTTAGTTTTGGCACACCCTTCATATTCTTTCCTGAGTATGCACGTTCTTTCTTTAAATGGAGAATTTCCCAAATCTTTACTTTTTTTTTTTTTTTTTTTTTTGAGACAGGGTTTTTCTGTGTTAGCCGTGGCTGTCCTGGACTCCCTTTGTAGACCAGGCAGGCCTTGAACTCACATCGATCTACCTGCCTCTGCCTCCTGAGTGCAGAGTGCAGGGATTAAAGGCATGCGCCACCATGCCCGGTTCCCAAATCTTTAAATTTTGTGCTCACTAGCCCTCCCTCTCTCACCACTGTCTGTCTGTCTATGGCTGGGATTACAGTCTTGTGCGTGCAACTCAACCTGGCTTCTATTTTGATTGTAAATCGCCTTTAACTTGCCTCTTTTATTGTACATTAAACAATCACATACTCTCAACAATTCGCACAGAGACGTTTTTGTTTTGTTTTGATTTCCACCAAATATTCTAGTTTGTTGCTTTTACATTCTTTCACCCACAAGCATGAGCATCATTTTCACCCACGTGAGCATCATTGGTCAAGTTCGCTGTCGCTTTGTGAGAGGTCAGCCTTGGGTTTCTCACATCTTGCTCCTCATTTCCATCTTAGATACACTTGGACTCGCCCTTGCCATCCATGTTTCTGCCAACATTCAGATCTAAGCCACTTAAGAAATCTCTCGGAAGGGTTGGGCCCTCCCTAAGCTCCCCCTTCTGAGCTGCCACCGTTGCTATCTTTAGTGCTCCGTCAACAGACATCTCAAACTCTTCCGGTCTCCTTCTTCAGTCACTGAAGCCTTTGTCATGTTCGGGGGTGGTTGCCGTGGCCACCGTACAAACAGGATACTAATATCTTAGTTTGTGGTGTTATAACTAAACAGTGAAACTGAGTAATTTGTTTTAAAGATTGTTTCACTTTCAGAGACCGAAAAGCTTGAGTTCCAGGTGCTGGCAGGTCCTGTGTCTGCCTCCAAGATGGCGCCCGATTGCTGAGTGCTCCTGAGGGAGGAGGATCACCCTCATGAAGCAGAAGAGATGAAAATGAAACCCGATCCAAACCCTCGGTCTCAGTCAAAGTTTCTAGTGCTGTGATAAAACACTATGATGAAAAGCAGCCTGGAGAGGAAAGGGCTTATTTCGGTTTACACTCAGGTCATCCTCCATCGCCGACGGAAGGCAGGGCCTGAGCAGTTGGAGACAGCTCCTTGGTTAAGATGGGAGCCCTTGTCTACATCCCCTTCTCAGAGGTGGGGCCCTGTATGGCTTGACCCTATGGAGGACCTGTGCATATTGCCTCAGTCCATACTATGAGTGCGTTATCCATATTTCTGGATATTTCTCTTTTGGGTTAGGAGCATGGTTGGCCATGGGTGATTGACATCATGAAAAGGGAGATTATTGCCTCAGTTATTGCTGCTGCCCCAGCCCTTGAGAGTAGACGTGATTTAGCTTTGTCTTGATGGTCACGCACGCTGACCAGCCAGTACTCCGGCTTCTCTCAGGTACCATGAGAGTCTTTCCTCTGCTCTTTTGAAAGCATTTTGAATTAGTTTGTTCTCCTCTCAGTCAGTTTAGAGACTCATTTGATGTGCCTCATGACACTTTGAATTGATGAGGAATTATAAATCTCACAATAGTGTTTTACTAAAGAGTGAAAGGCGATTATTTTAAACATTTTTTTTTGTAATGATAGAGTTTCTCTGTGTAGCTGTGGCTGCCCCAAAACTCCCCTGTAGGCCAGGCTAGCCTCAAATCCCCACCCCCTCCCCTCTCTTGGTTTTTCAAGGCAGGGTTTCTCTGTGTAGCATTGGCTGCCCTGGACTCACTTTGTAGACCATGTTGCCTTCGAACTCACTAAGATCTGCCTGCCTCTGCTTCCCTGAATGCTGGGATTACAGGTGTGGACCACCAGGCCCAGCTTCAAACTCTCTTTTTTAAATTTTAAACGTAGCCTACCTATATAATGCAAAATAATGGCTTTTGTTATTACATTTTCACACATAAATATCATTGTACTTTGCTAATATTGACCCTGCTTTACTGTCTCTTGTCCCCCTTGGTGGGAATATGGGTTCACTCTCAGTAGTCACACTTTTATGTCTTAAGAAAACGAGCAGAGTGTGGTGGTGCTGGTCTTTAATCCCAGCACTCGGGAGGTAAAGGCAGAGGCAGAGGCAGGCGAAGTGATGTGAGTTCGAGAGCAGCTTGGTCTACAAAGTGAGTCCAGGAGAGCTAAGGCTACACAGAGAAACCCCGTCTCTAAAAACAAAACAAAGCAACAACAAAAAATCTGGTTTGCACACTGGTGGAAAATGGTGCTGTTTTGTGAAAGGACTAGCCATCCTGAGCATGGCAAACGTGGCTCTGGCAGGCCTTGCTCTTCTCCCTGACTCACTCTGCCTTTCTAAAAATGGTTAGATTCCATTCCTAAAGCTAGCCACCGAGGTCTACTCCCTTATTTGGCTACTTCCTGCTCCTGAGGCTGACTACCAATGTCCATCTACCAAAGTAGTCGAAGGCCAGCAATCAAAAGGCCCCTTGTAGTCAACCTAGTTATCATGTCCAATTAAAACTGAACAACTAATCCTGACACAGGGTTTCCCCTTGTACCTTTATAAACTGCCATTTGCCTATGGGTCATGTCTGTCTCCTCTCTATCCAGAGGCAGTCCTTTGACCCTGGGGCAAACACTCCTTCCTCCTTCCTCCTCCCCCTTCCCCCTTCCCCTTCCCCCTTTCTCCTCTGTCCTCTATCTACTGTCTTTGTCTCCTATCCCCTGCTCTTTGTCCCTCTGGGGCTGAGAACTTGCTCTTGGGGTGTCGGTATTTATTCTGAGGGTCCTCACAATCTGGCTTTCTGAGACTGGCATGATGACCTTCAGTTCTACGTGCTGTCTTGGAAAAGACATCATTTCATTCTTCTCTGCAGCTAAACCAAATACACACTGTGGTGTGTGCATGACACGTGAAAAGTGACTGTAAAGGCAAACACACACCGTGGTGTGTGCATGGCACGTGAAAAGTGACTGTAAAGGCAAACACACATGATGGTGTGTGCATGCCGCATGAAAAGTGACTGTAAAGGCAAATTGTTCCCATGATTGTTCTCGCTGGGTAATAATTTTTAATTTTACTACATTTAAACCAATCGTAGTGTGTGAGTGTGCAAGAATGTGGGCACACTCCAGTGTGTTTACCACATGCAGTGAACACAAAGCAGTCAGAGGACACCTTACAGAAATAGATTCTTTCCTTCCACCATGTGGGTCCAGGGGATTGAGCCCAGGTTGTCAGGCTTGGTGACAGCACCTTTGCCCGCTCAGCCATCTCGCTGGCCCCTAATATATTCTAGACAAAATACCTCAAAATCTAACATACTTCACATTAATTCATAAGCACTTCAAGTAATGTGAAACATTTAAACTTAAAAAGTGAATTTTGTACTTCATCGTCTATATTCATATATGAATGGAAAAGCTGCTTAATAATTATCAAACTTTTTTTCTTTTTTATGTTTGTTTTGTCATACTGGACATATGATCTGGGACCTCAACATGCTCTGCCATTGAGCTATGGGCCAGACCCTTTAAACTTGTTCTTAAAAACTTATTTTTTACCTGTTAAAGTAGCTCAAAGTCACGAAACTGACCAAAGATTTCCCTATAATGGTATAAGCGCTGGCTGACACTGAGCGATGCTGGGCCCTGGGCTGTGGTTGTAGGTAACGAGCAATCCTAGAAAAGTTTCTGTGAAAATGTCACGGGGTTTGAGTGATCAAAGTCACAAAAACAAAAGCACCAGCCTCTCAGGCTCTTTCATTTTCTTCTTCAGAACACAACACACATTGCTGTTTCAGTGCCACAACACAGCTTCTCCCTCCAGATAACAGAAATTCACCTCTACACAGCAAAGGCCAATGACTTCTGGAATGTTCAGATGCCTCAGACATTCACCTCTACACAGGAAAGACCTCTGAGTTCTGGGATGTCCAGATCCCTGACGTTTATATGGCTTTTCCTTTTCCAGACAACTCTTTGGGTTCTCTCAGGCAGCTAGAATCCCACAACTCAATAATGCCTTGAAAACACACATGGAAAAGGCTGTTGAGATTTCCCTCCACTCTTGCCACTAAGATTTTTTTTCACTGTCTCATGTTAGAGGATGTGGGTTTCCCTTGTTTTGTTGTTTTTTGCTTGCCTGCTCCTGCCTCTGCCTGCACAACCAATTCCTTTTGTTCCTGGTCTCTTTTCAGTGTTCCTTCTCTGGCCACTGGGTTTTTATTCTCAGGGCAAATTGCTTCTCATTTGACCCAGACAACTTAGAAGTGCCGTATACTTAGAATCAGTTTTATTCTGGGGGAGATGCACAAGGGAAGAGTGTGGGAGAGAGCTATTGAGTTTCTGGGGACTCTGTGGGCATGCTTCCCCATGCTATTGTGGTGTGGTCACCAAACCAGAAGTTTCTGTCAAGCACACATTTCAGATGGGCCACTGGTTTGAACTAAGTTCCTTCAGTAGGCCCCAATATACTAGACTAAAACTCAAAATGGAGTCATTCATGCTAAAAATTCCAAGCTGAACCTAAGTGGTTTCTGGCTTTCCAAGAAAAGGAAGTGAAAACTCAAAACCAAATGTTCCAGACAGTGGTTCTTTCTAGATCAGGATAAGAGAAAGTTCTTCTGCTTTAATTCTTACAAAAAGGAACCCGTGTGTTCCCCAATCATTTTCTCAGATTTTGAACTTAGTCTACTTGACACAGTCAACCTCTCACCTTGAAACTCCCCAAAGGCCTGACGTGGATCACAGCAAACACCCAGGTAGGGCCAGGGGCCTCTTTTACGAATAACCAAAGGAACTCCCATCAAGTTGGAAACCCCAGCAGTATATAAAGATTTTGTATGAAGATGGGTAAGGCATGGCTCCTGACTGCACTTAAGGCACGTGTCAACAGGGCAGCTGGTACACTGACTCAGAGGGATGGGGAGCTCAAGAGACAGATTTGAAGTGAGACATTTGGGAACGTCAATGTATCCACCCGTCCTCTGGGTCAGCCACATTGCCAGATATTCCTTCAACAGAAAATGTCAGAGATGCTGGGCCAGGTCAGTTCAGTTGGATACCAACCTCACATGCCCGCTCTCTCTGAGGTGGGCCATGGTTCCACAGCCCTGCTGGGTTATACACATACCACTGTGCAAACCATTTCCCACCGCATGGTGCAATCTTCAGTAGTGAAGCTGCTGTGTTTTGGATAGCCACTAAGATGGCACGGGTTGGAAAGTCAGTCCCCAGTCCAGCACTACTGGGTCCTGAAGAAAGCTGTCAGGCCATATGGACCCCACCCTCACAGATGGATTAATGCCAACCTCTTACTTTCTGTAGCCTCCTTAATCCTCCCCCTTTTCCAGCACCAAATGATTCCATAAGGCCAGGTCCTGACACAGCCCCTCCACCCTGAACTTCTCAGCCTCCAGAAGCATGTACTGAACAGGTTTCTGTTTGTTAGGAACACTTCATTATGAGTTAACTGAAGCCTAAAATGGAATGAGAGAAATGGCTTTATCTCTGAGTCGCACGTCGTTTATAACCTCTGCCACTAGAATATGGTCGGTCCCAGAGCCTCCTTCCTAAGCCTGTTGCTTGCCAAGGGGGTCACCTGTGTGTTTCCCTGGGTACCTTTGTAACTTAGCTCCACTCGCCTTCCTAATCAACCTGGAGGAAGCAAGACACATTATGAATTGCTTGGTATGGAAGGTGAGTCAAAACCCTCAAAGATCCAGTGTCTAAGAAGGAGCTGCTATGCAAAGCGGCTGATCTTGTGTTTTTATGGGACAGCAAGGTGAGCAGGCAAGGTCAGATCCCAGAGGTGGGGGAATTCTAAGGTGGAAGGGTGAGCAGAGAAAGCAGAAGAGAAAAGAGGAACTAGAGAGGCTGGAATTTTATTAGTTTTTACTCCTCTGTTGGGCAGGTCAACAGACACAAAACACAACAGCTACGTGGCAAAGAGGGTCTGAGTTGACACCTGTGGGTGTGTCCTCCCACTTCCTGGCCCTTTCCTGTAACCTCTCCCATTGTGTGACATTTTTCTCACAGTTCAGGCCAGAATGTGGGTTCTGGGGCGGGGGTGGGGGAGAGGAGACCACAGGGACAAAGTGCCACTGTCAACATGTCACTTCACATTGATATGACTAATTACTGCTAGTTGTCATTGGTGACCTTGTGGCTGAGGAGACTTTTTTTTTTTTCAGTTTCTTCACTGCAACCTTTCCACTCACAATGACAGACATATCTCCACCATCCCATCATGCACTTTATTACTCAACCACTAATATCACTTCCTGACAGGATTCCAGACATACAGAGGAGCCACACAACCACGGCTCCTCCAGAGAAAACCTCTTGGATTCATTCCCACCTCTGCACACTTCTGAGTTAGTAACCTTGTGAATTGTGTCTGTGGGTTCAGAAATCTTGTGTGCAATTCCAACATTAATCTTTTTTTTTTTTTTAACATTTCCAGAGAATTCAGATAACGTCCTGCTACAGCATAGAAATGAACCTTAGCCTTACACAGAAAACATCAAATTTAGTTTAGTTGTCCAAATTTGTGGAGTGGAGTTTGACAATTTGGTGTGCATATGCATGCTATGGTTCAGGAATAGCCAAATAGTGACCACTTGAACACTAGTCTCAGATTGATGGAAGTTTATTTGAATGTTGAGCAATAACTGACAGGTCAGGGCCACAAACTGTGACATTGGTAACAGGAACTCATCAGTCAGGACTATGGCCTGAATTTGGGAATCAGACAGTGACATCGATCTGCTTCTAAGGCAGGATTTTTATAAGAAAAACTGTAACCAGGTAACAACCAGATAACCAGGTGGGAAGCAAGAGGGAGGGGCAGCATTGCATCATTTTGACCAGTTAAACATAAAGAGAATAGATTTTGTTCTGAGCACAATGTATCCAGGTGGCTAGACAAAGCATTTTAAGCTGATTGACTGCGATTTGGAGCTCTTGGGGCTTTCCACCTCTCTGAAAATAAGAAACATAGTAGGATATTTCAGCCTTATCTTTAACCCAAACAAAACATGCACTTATCGCCTATTGTTGTATTCTAAACAGCAAGTGTTGAACCTTCCTGGTTTCCAGCATGTAGGGCCTGAGAACTTGGACTTAATTTCACCTTATAATCAAAATGGAGACTTGGAGTCAAAATGGCTTCTAATATGCTGAGAGCTGGTGTTAACAGAGGAGCTATAGTCATGCTAGGAACTAAAGTAGGTTCAATGCAGGGGCTATAGAGTTTAAGCAGGTTACAACATTACAGTGGGTAAAGGTCACATGATGGCAGAAACCAATTTTCCCTCTTTAAATTAAATGATTTTGGATTAAAATACAATACTTGCATGTATTCCTTATATGCAAGTGTGGTATTTCAATACATGTGTGCAATAGGTGTTGACCAGACCGGAGTACTGCTTTCCTTTCCTTGTCATTGCTTTGTGTTTGAAGGCCTCGGGTTTCTCTTACCTAGGTGTGCCTAAATCATGCAGCAGATTTCTGTGAACTATGTTTTCCCATTGTGAGGAGGAAGACTAGAACTACTTCTGTTATCTGGTAATCTTATCCAGTCTTCCTCTAATCCTGGCCCTCTCAGTCTCTCGTGATGACCATGCTGCGTCTAGGTTGATGTTTTTTACATGCTCTTACTTACAAACAGGCTGTTCTGTCCAGCGCACAGGGCCAACCCACCATGGACCAGACCCTTTGACATTGTGAGCTAAACACATCTTTCCTCATTAAGTTGGCCTCTTAGGTATCTTGGGCACATTTAGAAGTGATTAATTCAACATTCGCACCAGGCTTTGATATTATTTGTGTAGATTTAAAAAATAATAGTCATTCTAACTAAGGTGAGATGACACAGGGTTAATATCCAGAATATGTATGGAACTTAAAAATCTCAGCAGTAACAGTAACAACAACAACAACTATTTCAACTTTAGCAATGGGGACATTATCAAGCTCTGCCTTGCCAAGGACATTAGATTGTGTGGACCTTTTCGATTCTTCCCCAAACCTCTAAATAATATAGTTTGATACCACCATCCCCGCCCAAAATGCAAAATGGGCAAAGGACATGAACAGATGCAACAGAAATATAACCCCTAGTGAAATAAATGTAGTAATTAAAAGTCTCAACCAACGAGGCCCAAATAGTTTTAGTGTAGAGTCTTCCTGGAATGTAAGAGAAGAATTAATGCCAATATTCCTCAATTTATTCTACAAAAAAAAGAAAGAAGCAGAAGAAATACTGCCCAATTTGTTTTATGAACCATCATTGTTCTAATACCTAAACCATATAAAGACTTCACAATGAAAGATAATTTCAGACCAAAATTCTCAATAAAATACTTGTAAACCAAATGCAAGAACACGTCAAAAAGATCATCCACCGTAATCTTGTAGGGTTTATCCACAGAAGCAGGGAGGATTCAATATTGATAAATACAATGCGCCATAACAGACTGAAAGACAAAACCCACATGATCATCTCATTAGATGCAAAAAGGGCCTTTAACAAAATCCAACATCCTTCATGATAAAAATCCTGTTGAGATAGGGATATAAGGGACACACCTCAGCATAATAAAGTCACTTTACAGAAAACCCATAGCCAGCATCAGCCTAAATGGAGAGAAACTCAAAACAATTCGCTAAAATTAGGAACAAGAATAAGTTGTCCACTCTCCGTATTTATTCAGTATAGTACTTGAAGTTTTGCCTACAGCAACAAGATAACTGACGGAGATTAAGTGGATAAAAGTCAGATGGCATAAAGTCAAAGTATCTTTATTTGCATATGATATGATCGTATAAATAAGTGGATCCCACTAGGAAACTCTTAGAGCTGTTAAACACTCTCAGCAAATTATTAGGATACAAAATTAACTCACGAAAATCAATAGTCCTCTGTACACAAATGACACATGGACTAAGAAAGAAATCAGGGAAAAAACATTCTCCACAATAGCCTCAGTTGACAATTTCTTCACAGAAATTGGAAGGGAAAATTTCAACTTCATATTGAAGCAGAAACAAACAAACAAACAAAAAACAAAACAAAAAAACCCAGCATAGGTAAAACAATCCTGAGTAATAAAAGAGCTGTTAGAGGAGGCAGCTTCCCCAATCTCAGATTGCACTACAGAGTTACAGTAATAAGAACACTATAATGTTGCATAGAAACAGACACATTAATCAATGGAAACAGACAAGTCTACACACCCATGGACCCCCACTTTTTGACAAAGAAGTTAGAAGTGCACACTGAAATGAAGACAGCATCTTCAACAAATGATGCTCGTCAAAATGCATGGTTGCATATATATATATATATATATATATATATATAGATAGATAGATAGATAGATAGAGAGAGAGAGAGAGAGAGAGAGAGAGACGGGGGGGGGGGGGGAATAGCCACTTGCTGGTAAGTGGATGGATATATGTAGTAGGTTTCTACACTCTGTTCCTTTTACTGTCAGTTGTTGGGACGACTGGACTTCAGGCACAACAGCTGCACTTGTCCAAACCCTCTTTGCAGATGCAGCCCTGGGAGCACTTCACACAGCTCATGGGGCAGCAGGAGCAGTAGCTTTTCTTGCAGGGGGTGCGTTTGTACTCTTTGCATTTGCAGGAGCTGGCAGAGGAGCAGGGTCCATCTGTGGCACAGGAGCAGCTGGGGTCCATGGCCTGTGGAGGCCTTGGGTGAAGACCAATGAAAGACTGGTGGTGTTGGAGCGATAGGAGTAGGGATGATCTTATTTTTATTTTTTTAATCTTATTTTTGTGTGTGTCTATATTATGATTTCCAATTTTGTGTTTTTAACGGGTTTCTGTGTGTGTGTGCGCGCGCGCGTGTGTGTGTGTGTGTGTGTGTGTGTGTGTGTCTGCATCTATATGTACCTTGTGCTTTTTCTTTGGGTCTTTTTCTTCCGTTTGTTTTGTCCAAGTCTGGTTTGTTTGTTTTTGTTTTATCTTATTACTACATTTTAGGCGCCTGCTAGTAAAAGGAACTTTTATTATCTTATTTCAATTGTTGTCTTGGAGGTTTACTCTTTCTCATAACCTAGGCATAGTCCTGGAAGCTTCTAGCCTCCATACAATCTAACCTAAGCCTAGAATGTTTTCAGCTTCTCAATCTTATTGCTTAATAGAGCTCACTCTTTCTTGTTCTTACTGAGCTCTGGGCTGCTGGTTCAACTCAGCTTTTCTGGCTCAAACTCCTCTCCCAGATGACTTGCTCAATCTGGCTTTTCTCTTGGCCTCTGAATTGCCCTGCTTAGCGTCAACCTAACTCCAGCAGTCTTTTCTAGTAGTGTTCTGGCTCCTTCTCATTCTCTGGCTCATTTGTTCTTCACCCGAGTCCAGCCCATTCTTTCTCTGCAACCTGTCTCTCTAGTACTGTTCAGGTAAAACTGCCTCTTCTCTCTTTCTTTCTGTTGCTTCGTTAAGCAGCTTCCCTTTCCTAATGCTGTGAGAGCCATCTAACGGAAACAAGATATCGCTGTCAAGGTCAAGCGCTGCATCAGTTTGCTGACCAGTGCTATCTTCCCAGTGGCTCCCTGCTCACATGGACTTCCTGAAGAGAGATGATGGATATGGGGCCACGAAGGAGAACAGGAGAGTGTAGATGGCTGGCAGAAACGAAAATGGAAGCATGTTATTACACCTGGTGCATGCAGGCTGCTCAGGTGCTGCCAGACAAAACAAAGCCAGCATACTAGGTTCCTTTTGGCAGGCGCAGGGCCCAGGCTCTGCTCTCTCTCTCTGGGCTGTGCCTGGCCTGCAGCCCCGCCCCACCCCACCTCGCCCCTCCCCGCCCCTCCCCGCCCTTTGGCGCTGGCTCCCACCCGCACAGCTGCTGTACAGGCTGGCTCCCGCCAGAGGGCGCTGAGGTTCATTGCCACGTGGCCCAGTCAGTGACCTTAACCTTATCTTTCCAGCCCTGCATTATCTTCTTGTAAGAAACAGGTTATTGTGCTTTGTGAAGCTGTCTGGAAGTTCTAACTTCCCCTGTTCTTTATTCCTTGTCAAGTTGTGGGTGAAGATCCTCTGCCTTTCAAGGAAACCAGAAGTGGCTACCAACTCAATCAGAACACTGCATTACACCCCACCCCAGCCTCAGAAGAACTTTAGAACATGTGCACACTGTGGGAACAGTTTCTATATCTATCATCTTTCTAGCACTGTGACAAAATAACCGCAATAAACCAGTCAAAAGAGGAAGGCTTGTTTTTGGCTCATAACCTCAGGTGTTCCATCTGCGGTTGCTCATTCATATTTTCTTAGGAGCTGTGTAAGACAATACATTTATGGCAGTAAGCCCTTAGCACGGAATGCGTCTTGACAGCAACACCCTGTTTCTGTTAGATGGCTTTCATAGCCCTTAGCATGGATCTTAGAAGATCTTTATCCATAGACCAAAGGAAAACTAAGGGAAAGCTTGTGGAAAATCTTCAAGACTTAACTCACTGCACCTTTTAGTTGACTTTAAAATTTCTTAATTCTGCAGCTCATACAGCCACATGCCATCAGCCTCCTGTTACCTCTGCACTTGTGGTCTGTGGCTTATGAAGATAATACTTGCCTAGGATAGTTTTCATGAACACAGGGCTACTTTGGTCAAATCCTCCAATTTTTCAGTTGGGCCTGTGGACATGCACAGAAGACTGGAAACACCAATCTCAGGTTGAACTAACCTCCTTCTTCTGAACTTGCATCCCAAGGAGAGCCAGAGAGATTGCTTACACATGACTAGATGATTGAGCACATGCTTTCAGTCACCTTCCCTGTACCTCAAAACACCCTCCTTTTCTTTCCCATAAGCACCCCTGAGATCTATCCATGGTGAAGCATATTTAGAATTTACTTTCCTATCCCCTTAAGCTGTGTCAGACTTTTTCTGGGGACACACACACACACACACACACACACACACACACACACACACACACATTGTTCAGCGTCCAGTGGGTCGCCTGGGTTCTGCGTCAGTCAGGCTGGTCCAGGTGCAGCTTGCTTCTGGACTAGAACAAATGGACCTTGAGATCAAAGGTCCTGTTTCTCTCAGGAATGGACAGAGTGATTTAGGATGAGGCCCATGTGCTAGGCAAGGCTTCCAGGGGAAGTAGAAATGATTTTTTCATGGAGTGTTATAGTTTAGCTCTTTTAGAATAAAATTGCTGCTATCAGATGGCAGTGGAGACTCAGAAGCTCCATAATCCCATGATGATACCCAGAGTGTTCCAGCTCCTTGGTAAAGCTACTTGTTAAGCACAGTAGAGAAGCAGGTGGATGTATGAAACCAGGCAGCAGGCAGGTCTGGTGAGATGCAGGACCGATGGTGCCTCACCAGCTCCAAGCTAGTGGTGCTGAAGCAGGCTTCAGTGACTGCCAAATCAGCTCTGCTGTTGCTGCCTTGACAGTCAAGCCCCAGGCATCCAGCGGTGATTCTTCCCCTGAGTAAATGGAGTCTCAGATGGTCATGACAGAGACCAAGCAGCAGAGAACAAGACAGCCAACCTTTATCAATCATGGATGGTGGGGAGGGGGTTTGAGGGTGACTGTGTCTGATGTGCTGGGGCTAGAGGTGCCAGGATACTTAATCTACATGCAATGGCACAGTACCTCATTTTTATGCCATAATACTGGAAATTATCACAAAAAGGAAAACACAGTACTTAATTATCCCATGGGTCGGGGAAGCACTTCTAGGTATGATTAAAGGCTAGGATCTCCTTACCATACGGTGGGGAAATCCCCAGGTGCTTGCTCAACAGGTTTTACCAGGAAAGGGTCAGGCCTATACTCTTCCCCAAGGTCTATTTGACTCTCCTTCAAGATCTAGCATTCTCCAAATCAGGTGAAGAGGGAACCCTACTGTGGGGAGCTGCCCTTAGTGGCTCTTGGCTTAAAACATTGGGCAATTCCACCTTGTCTGTAGATTCCACTTTCTATACCTCTGCCTGGCACGTAGCAGGCTGAGGTCAGCCCAGGCCACTCCACCTAGACCTAGGAACTGCTGCCTGACATGTAGCAGCCTCCTCCGGATCCTGGGAGGCTGCTTGCTTATCTTGCTTCTGTAGCTACGTTCCCTCAGAGCTCAATCCCTAATCTTGGAGTTCTTCCTGCCAAGGATGGCTGGCTGGATATCTGCCATTAGGTTCCCACAGCAACCCTGCCCTTGCCCTAGATATTGCCTGTATAAACCCTGTAAGAATTTTCAACAAACGGGGCTTGATCAGTGTTCAGACTTGCCCTCATTTCTTCGTGTCTCCTGTCCTTTACTTTCACTTCGGCACCCCATCCCAGGTTCTGTTTGAAGACCCCACGGGCCAGGGCACCCTACTGAAAAAGGAAGTCCACCATTATATACTGAGATCACAGGCTTTCTGAAAATGTCAGACTTCAACATTTCCAGGAGGGTTTTACACACACACACACACACACACACACACACACACACACACACACACGATTTGACCCTAGGAAGAATAACAGAAACAGTGTTTAAATTCTGGTCCATGATTAGGACCTTAAAGCTCTCTTCTCGTGTCTTCCAGATGCAACAGATTCTCTAGCTGCTTTCAAGTTTTTCCGAGGGCACCAGGGTTGCAGCTTTCCTGGATCATCTTTCACATTCAGGCAGGATTGTCAGAGACGCAGCTGTATTTGAGCCTTCCATGTTCCTTGTAAGTGATCCCTCACTCTTATTCTACAAGCAGCCCTGCTAAAAGCCCATGGCTCACTAAGTTGGATTTTGGTAGAATACACCACTATGGGGTCCAGATCTGGGGTACGTAGGTAAGTGACTATGTATGTATGTATGTGGTGTGTGGCTCCCAGCTAAGGGTAAACACGGTCAAGAGCCTAGTCCAAGCAGAGCATGGTGGCCTTCCTCAGGAGACAGCACTCGAGACATTAGACAGCAGACATAAACAAGGGTCTGTGAAGGTTTTTCCTGTTTTCCCTGGGACGTAAGAAAATGAAACAGAGCAGACTTCAGTTGCAAAAAGAACACACACACACACACACACACACACACACGGCTGGGAACTGCAACTGAAGAGGAGTGTGTGTGTGTGTGTGTGTGTGTGTGTGTGTGTGTGTGTGTGTGTGTGTGCGCATGTGTGTTCTTTAAGGTTCTGGAGTATTTATGACCAAAGAGGCAAGAATAAAAGGAAATAGGTCTTAAGTTTCCATCCACCCTCCCCTCCCTCACTGACCCTCTCTCCTTCCTGTGTTTTGTATTTCCTTCTTCCCTTCATCAGAAGAAGGATCAGTTCTACTCCAAGGCCCTCAAAAGTTCACTTAGCCTCACCGACTGCATGGACTTCTCTGTTGAGATCCCACTGAGAACATGGAACTCTATTTTCTATCGGTTTCCATTCCCTCTACCTCTGCTTCCCAGATGCCCACCAGCCTCTTTTCACTGTCATCATCCTCTGAGCTAGCATGTGAATTGTTTATTCATTAAATACTTTAGTTGACATGCAAGGAAATAGGCTGGATCCTGGCGATGGGAAGTGAAGCTTTTTCGGCCTTCAATGAGGCTGTGTGGTGACCCTGATCACATGCTGGCAATTCAGTGCGAGTACAGCCTGTGTAGCACCTACCCAGCTTCCTCCCTGCCTGAGTCTGGGTGCAGCCAGATCTCCTCTGCAGCTTGACTTTTATTGGTGCCTTTCTTAGTGCATCTTTCCCAATATTCATCCATCATCCTGCTACATGAATTTGGAGTTTTATGTCCTTTGTCTCCTGCCTCTGTCTTCACTATCAAATGCCTATACTTATATACCAGCTATTGCTTAGAATAAATATGATTTTAGACAAGTGATTAGCTTGATCTTAGGCAAGTTACTCCCTTTTCTACTCAATTCCACATGCACACACACACAAAAAAGTGATGAGTTCTGCCTTGCCTGCACCTTCAAGTTGTTATAAAAACAGCAAAGAGAGTAGGAAAAGGGCAGATGTGCACAATATACAATGTATACTGTGTGAAAAGCGTGCTTATCTAGCAAATACCATATACAAAGAATATATACAATGAAAAATTTTAATGTATATGTAAATAAAAAAACCAAGCCCAGCTGGACATGGTGGGGCACGCCTTTAATCCCAGCACTCGGGAGGCAGAGGCAGGTGGATTACTGTGAGTTCCAGGCCACCCTGGTCTAAAAAGTGAGTCCAGGACAGCCAAGATAATAGAGAAACATTGTCTTGAAAAACCAAAAAACCAAAACCAAAAACAAACAAGCAAGCAAACAAACAAAAACCCCAAAACCAAACCAAACAATCAAGATAATATGTTTTCACAGGATGTGAAGAAAAGAAACCCTCATACATGGTTTGTGGGAATACAAATCTGAACAGATACTATAGAAAACAATATGGAGTGTGCTCAAAAAATAAAAAAAATAGACCTACCATATGGTTCAGCAACCCACTCTTGGCTCTATAGCTAAAGAACATGAAATCAAAAGATGATAACACTGTGTATTTATTACAACACTAATCCTAACAGGGATCTACCTGGTCCCTCAGCAGAAGAATAGGAAAATGGATGTGTGTGCAGAGGAGCAATGTGACTCTGCTAAGCTGTAAAGAGAAAGAAATCCTTCATTTTAACACCATAGACAGATTTGGGGGGAAGGCACCTCATTGTCTGATACCTGAGTCTTTGGGTGACATAGATCCGGGCTGAGAACTTCTCTTGTTCTCAAAGATCTGCCTTTCCAGTTGTAGAAATTCTCGATGTACCTGCTGCCCTACTGCAGTCCGGCTTGTATTGAAGACAGGTGTTTTTTCTTTGAGAGAGGGGATGCACTGCTTGAAGAATGACAAGACCCAAGTGCCTCCACGCTTCCCGTTGTTTCTCATTTCCAAGCGTGTTTACATCATTGGCGGAGAGCTCGCTGAATTACGGAAAGCTTAGAGCAGAGAGGGCAGGGTTTATGGACAAAGAACAAGCTAGAGATTGCAGAAACACAGGACTAAAGCAGATTAGTCATTTCAAAGCTATTTTTCTTATAAGCCAGGCACAGGGAAACTGAAGAGCAAACAATTTCCTGGCTGGTTAACTCCAGTGCTAGGGTTTGGTTTGGGACCTGGACTCCCCCAAAGGCCCATGTGGTAAAGGCTTAGTCACAAACCTGTGGCACTACTGAGAGGACCCTTTAGAGAAAATCTTTTTTTTTTTTTTTTTTTTTTTTTTGGAGGATTCTGGCTTATTAGGAGTGGAGGGTTATGCTCCAAAAGGGCTGATGGATCTCTGGGTCTCTTCCTTTTCTGGTCACTGTAGGGGGTAGGGGAGAATGGCTTACTACACTTTGCACTCCACACCACAGGTCCCAAAATGCATGGGTCCAGACTCTGAAACTATGAGCCACAATGAGCCTGGCCTTCAAGTACAGTGTCTTTGTTGTTGTTTGTTAGTTTGTTTTATAGATTCTGTCCCAGGAGAGAAACTGAATTACTTTTTTTTTTTTTTTTTTTTTTTATTAATTTATTCTTGTTACATCTCAATGTTTATCCCATCCCTTGTATCCTCCCATTCCTCCCCCCCCCATTTTCCCATTATTCCCCTCCCCTATGACTGTTCTTGAGGGGGATTACGTCCCCCTATATATTCTCATAGGGTATCAAGTCTCTTCTTGGCTACTTGCTGTCCTTCCTCTGAGTGCCACCAGGTCTCCCCCTCCAGGGGACATGGTCAAGTGTGAGGCACCATAGTACGTGAGAAAGTCATATCACACTCTCCACTCAACTGTGGAGAATATTCTGACCATTGGCTAGATCTGGGAAGGGGTTTAAAGTTTACCTCCTGTATTGTCCTTGGCTGGTGCCTTAGTTTGAGCGGGACCCCTGGGCGCAAATCTGCCTATCATATTGTTCTACTTGTACATTTCTAGGACCCTCTGGATCCTTTTATTTTGCTGTTCTCCCATGCGTCTCTCATTTAGAGTCCCAATAGGATGCCTTCCCCTCTGTCCCAGTTTCCTGGTAAGTGAAGGCTTTCGTGGGACATGCCCCTTGGGCTAGTATGCAGATATAAGTGAGTATATACCATTTGATTCTTTCTGCTTCTGGGTTAACTCACTCATTATGATCATTTCTAGCTCAATCCATTTATCCACAAATTTCGGGAATTCCTTGTTTTTAATAGCTGAGTAGTATTCCATAGTGTATATGTACCACAGTTTCTTTATCCATTCTTCTACTGAGGGACACTTAGGCTGTTTCCATGTTCTGGCTATTATGAATAAGGCTGCTATGAACATGGTTGAGCAAATTTTCTTGTTGTGTGCTGGAGCATCTTCTGGGTATATTCCAAGGAGTGGAATAGCTGGGTCTTGAGGAAGCCCTATTCCCATTTTTCTGAGATAGCACCAGATAGATTTCCAAAGTGGCTGTACTAGTTTGCATTCCCACCAGCAATGAAGGAGTGTTCCTCTCTCCCCACATCCTCGCCAGCATGTGGTGTCACTTGAATTTTTGATCTTAGCCATTCTGATGGGTGTAAGATGGAATCTCAGAGTTGTTTTGATTTGCATTTCCCTGATGACTAAGGAGGTTGAGCATTTCTTTAAGTGTTTCTCAGCCATTTGATACTCCTCTGTTGAGAATTCTCTGTTTAGTTCCAAGCCCCATTTCTCAATTGGGTTATTCGGTTTGGTGGTGTTTAATTTCTTGAGTTCTTTATATATTTTGGATATTAGACCTTTGTCAGATGTAGGGTTGGTGAAGATTTTTTCCCAGTCTGTAGGCTGTCGCTTTGTTCTCTTGACAGTGTCTCCTGCCTTACAGAAGCTTCTCAGCCTCATGAGGTCCCATTTATTAATGGTTGACATTAAGGCCTGGGCCGTTGGTGTTCTGTTCAGGAAGTTGTCTCCTGTGCCAATATGTTCCAGGCTCTTTCCCACTTTTTCTTCTAAGTGGCTTAGTGTCTCTGGTTTTATGTTGAGGTCTTTAATCCACTTGGATTTGAGTTTTGTGCAAGGTGACAAATATGGGTCCAGTTTCATTTTTTTACACATAGACCTCCAGTTAGACCAGCACCATTTGTTGAAGATGCTATCCTTTTTCCATTGAATGGATTTGGCTTCTTTGTCAAAAATCAAGTGACCATATGTGTGTGGATTCATATCTGGGTCTTCGATTCGATTCCACTGATCAACCAGCCTGTTGCTGTGCCAGTACCATGCTGTTTTAAGTACTATTGCTTTATAGTACAGTTTGAGATCAGGTATGGAGATTCCTCCGGAGCATCTTTTATTGTACAAGATTGTTTTAGCTATTCTGGGTTTTTTGTTTTTCCATATGAAGTTCAGAATTGAACTTTCAATGTCTTTAAAAAATTGTGTAGTTATTTTGATAGGGATTGCATTGAATCTGTAGATTGCTTTTGGTAGGATGGCCATTTTTACTATGTTAATTCTCCCGATCCATGAGCAAGGAAGATCACGCCATCTTCTCAGGTCATCTTCAATCTCTTTCTTCAGAGTTTTGAAATTTTTTTCATACAAGTCCTTCACTTGCTTAGTTAGGGTAACTCCTAGATATTTTATATTGCTTGTGGCTAATGTGAAGGGTGTGGTTTTCCTAATTTCTTCCTCTGCAAGCTTGTCATTTGTGTATAGGAAGGCTACAGACTTTTTTGAGTTAATTTTGTATCCAGCCAATTTGCTGAAGGTGTTTATCAGCTTTAGGAGTTCTCTGGTGGAGTTTTGAGGGTCACTTATGTACACTATCATATCATCTGCAAAGAGGGATAATTTGACTTCCTCCTTTCCCATTTGGATACCCTTGATCTCCTTTTGTTGTCTTATTGCTCTGGCTAGAACTTCGAGTACTATATTGAAGAGATATGGAGAGAGTGGGCAGCCTTGCCTTGTTCCCGATTTAAGAGGAATTTCCTTGAGTATCTCACCATTTACTTTGATTTTGGCTATTGGCTTGCTGTATATAGCCTTTATTATGTTGAGGAAAGTGCCTTGTATCCCCGATCTCTCTAAAACTTTAAACATGAATGGGTGTTGAATTTTATCAAATGCTTTCTCTGCATCCAAGGAGATGATCATGTGGTTTTTTATTTTCAGTTTGTTTATATGGTGGATTACATTGATGGATTTCCATATATTAAACCATCCCTGCATGCCTGGAATGAAGCCTACTTGGTCATGATGAATGATATCTTTGATGTGCTCCTGTATTCGTTTTGCAAGTATTTTATTTAGTATTTTTGCATCTATGTTCATAAGAGAAATTGGTCTGAAATTCTCTTTCTTTGTTGAGTCTTTGTGAGGTTTAGGTATCAATGAGACTATGGCCTCATAGAATGAATTTGGTAATTTTCCATCCATTTCTATCTTTTGGAGTAGCTTGAAGAGTATCGGTATTAGCTCGCCCTTAAAGGTCTGGTAGAATTCTGCACTGAAACCATCTGGCCCTGGGCTTTTTTTGGTTGGGAGACCATCGATGATTGCTTCTATTTCTGTAGGGGAAATGGGACTATTTAACTTGTTTATCTGTTCTTCATTCAACTTTGGCAAGTGAACTTGATCAAGAAAATCGTCCATTTCCCTTAGATTTTCAAATTTTGTGGCGTATATGCCTTCAAAGTAGGATCTTATGATTCTTTGAATTTCTTCAGTGTCTGTTGTTATGTCTCCCTTTTCATTTCTGATTTTGTTGATTTCAATACTGTCTCTCTGCCTTTTAGTTAGTTTGGCTAATGGTCTGTCTATCTTGTTGATTTTCTCAAAGAACCAGCTCTTGGTTTTGTTGATTCTTTGGACTGTTTTCTTAGTTTCTAATTTGTTAATTTCAGCCCTGAGTTTGATTATTTCCAGGCGTCTACTCCTCTTGGGTGTTTCTGCTTCTTTTTTTTCTAGGGCTTCCAGTTGTGTTGTTAAGATGCTTATGTGCGATGTTTCCAATTTCTTTTTAAAGGCACTTAGTGCTATGAATTTTCCTCTTAGCACTGCTTTCAACGTATCCCACAAATTTGGGTATGTTGTTTCTTCATTTTCATTGAATTTCAGAAACTCCTTGATTTCTTTCTTTATTTCTTCCCTGACCCAGGTGTCATTTAGCAGAGAGTTGTTTAGTTTCCACAAACGTGTAGGCTTTTTGTTATTTCTGTTGTTGTTGAATTGCAGCCTAAGAGCATGGTGATCTGATAGGATACAAGGTATTATTTCAATCCTCTTGTATCTGTTGAGGCTTGCTTTGTGACCTACGATGTGATCAATTTTGGAGAAGGTTCCATGGGGTGCAGAGAAGAAGGTGTATTCTTTCTTGTTTGGGTGAAAGGTTCTATAGATATCTGTTAGATCCATTTGACCCATGGCATTGGTTAATGATGTTATTTCTCGGCTTAGTTTCTGTTTCAATGACTTATCCTTCAGTGAGAGTGGGGTGTTGAAGTCTCCCACTATTATTGTGTGGGGATCGATGTGTGGTTTAAGCTTTTTTAGGAGATCTTTTACATATGTGGGTGCCCTTGTATTGGGAGCATAGATGTTCAGAATTGTGATGTCATCTTGGTTGACTTTACCTTTGATGAGTATGAAGTGTCCTTCCTCATCCCTTTTGATTAATTTTGGTTGAAAGTCTATTTTGTTCGATACTAAAATGGCTACACCTGCTTGCTTCTTGTGACCATTTGCTTGGAATATTTTTTTCCAACCTTTTACCCTGAGGTAATGCCTTTCATTATGGGTGAGATGTGTTTCTTGGATGCAGAAGAATGTTGGGTCTTGTTTATGTACCCATTCAGTTAGTCTGTGTCTTTTTATTGGAGAATTGAGGCCATTGATGTTGAGAGATATTAATGACCAGTGACTGTTAAGAGTCTTAATTTTGATGTTGTTTCCAGTCGAGCGTTTGTGTAGTTGTGTTTTTGCCATGGGATAGTTATCTATTTCCTGGGTAGTTTTGGTTGTAGCTTGACCCTTTGGGATGGAGTTTTCCTTCTAGTACCTTCTGTAAAGCTGGGTTTGTGGATAGGTACTGTTTGAATTTGTTTTTGTCATGGAATATTTTGTTTTCTCCATCAATGGTTATTGATAATTTTGCTGGGTAAAGTAGTCTGGCCTGGCATCTGTGTTCTCTTAGGGTTTGCAGGATCTCTGTCCAGGCCCTTCTGGCTTTTATGGTCTCTGCTGAGAAGTCGGGTGTAATTCTGATAGGTTTACCATTAAATGTTATTTGGCCCTTTTCCCTTGCAGCTTTTAATATTTTTTCTTTGTTCTGCATGTTTTGTGTTTTGATTATTATGTGGCGGGCAGTTTTTCTTTTCTGGTCAATTCTATTTGGTGTTCTGTAGGCCTCTTGTATGTTTATAGGCATCTCTTTCTTTAGATTGGGGAAATTTTCTTCTATGATTTTGTTGAGAATAGTTTCTGGGCCCTGGAGTCTGATGTCTTCTCTTTCTTCAATGCCTATTATCCGCAAATTTCTTCTTTTCATGGTGTCCTTAATTTCTTGGATGTTTTGTGTCAGGAGTTTTCCAGATTTGGCATTTTCTTTAATGGTTGATTCAATATCTGTGATTGTATCTTCTAGCCCTGAGATTCGTTCTTCCATCTCTTGGATTCTGTTAGAAAAGCTCACCTCTGTGTTGCTCGCCTTCTTCTCTGAGGTCTCACGTTCTCGTTTTTCTTCTGTCTGTGTGTTTATCATTGAATCCATTTTCATTTTCAGATCTTGAACTGATTTTTTGATTTCTTTCATCTGATTTTTTGTATATTCCTGAGTTTCTTCCATTGCCTCTTTATAGGTCTTCAGAGCTTGAACCGTTTTAGTTATTTCTTTCATCTGGTTGTTTGCATTTTCCTGCAATTTTTCCAGTTCCACTCTATGTGCTTCTTTTATGTCTCTCACCTGTTTGTCTGCGTCTTCCTGCATTTGATTACGAATTTATTTGTTTCCTCCATTATCATCCTCATTACTAAGGATTTGAGGTCATTTTCTTGTATTTCCGTTGTATTTGAGTTCTCTGGGTGGTTTTCTTTGGGATAGCTGGAAACTGGAGACGCCATGTTGTTTTGGGGTTTTTGCGTATGCTTTTTCGTTGTCCTTTAGACATCTTGCCGTCTTTGTTTTTTGTTGGGTAGCTTCCAGAGTTGAATGGAGGGTGTCTGACGATAGATTCACTTGTTTTCTCACGATTTCCCTAGGCTGGGAGCTCAAAGCTTCACTGGTGTGGATGTTAGGAGGTTAGCCCTGTTGTTCTGGTCTCTCACAGCCAGTGATCCTCAGTCCCCCTCTGCTGTGGATCCTGCAATTGTTCTGGGTCTCTGAATGAGCGTTGGGTCAGGCCAAGGTATCCACAGCTTCTGTGTTCCCTGCCAAGTCCAGCCAGGAGCACTGGGACCGAACCACGGGCAGAACTCAGCTAGATTCTCAGGGCCTGAACCATCTGCCAAGCTCAGCTAGGGATTTTGGGCCCAAAATGCACACAGGGTCCAGCCAGAATTTTTGGGCTGGGACTACGCACCAAGCTCCACTAGGGCCTTTTGGCCCAAAGTGCGTGCTGTGGTCAGTTATTGACTCAGGGCCCGAACTGACCACCAATCTCAGCCAGGAATTCTGGATTCAAACTGCACACTGTGTCCAACCAGAGTCTTAGAGCTGGTGGAACCGAGAGCTCTGTCCAGCCTGTGCCACAGCAGGAGAACTGCGGCTGCTCTGAGTTAGCGCCAGTGGTGGAACAAGTGCTCCGCCCACACTGTGTCACCGCAGGGGAGCTGCCGCTGAGCTGAGGTGGTGCCTAGGATGGAACCGAGCACGTCACCAAGCCTGCGCCACAGCAGGAGAACTGCGGCTGCTCTGAGTTAGCACCAGTGGTGGAACAAGTGCTCCGCCCACACTGTGTCACCGCAGGGAGCTGCCGCTGAGCTGAGGTGGTGCCTAGGATGGAACCGAGCACGTCACCAAGCCTGCGCCACAGCAGGAGAACTGCAGCTGCTCTGAGTTAGCGCCAGTGGTGGAACAAGTGCTCCGCCCAGACTGTGTCACCGCAGGGGAGCTGCCGCTGAGCTGAGGTGGTGCCTAGGATGGAACCGAGCACGTCACCAAGCCTGCGCCACAGCAGGAGAACTGCAGCTGCTCTGAGTTAGCACCTGTGGTGAAACCAAGTGCTCCGCCCAGACTGTGTCACCGCAGGGGAGCTGCCGCTGAGCTGAGGTGGTGCCTAGTGTGGAGCAGCGTGCTCAACTAAGCCTGCGCCACAGCAGGGGAGCTGTGGCTGGAGCTGAGTTAGTGCCTCAGGCAGAATTGCTTGCTGGGCTGGGCCAGTACCCGGGACTCTGGGGCCGAACTGTCCGCCGAGTCCAGTCTGGGTCCAAAGGCTCCACGCGACCCAAATCCTGCCCCGAGTCCCCTCTCCCGCAGCAATTCCCACCAGCCACCACACCAATCGCCTCCACCGGAAGGCTATGAGCTGCAAACCTCAGCCGCCGCTGCTGGTGCCGCTGGTGCTGCTGCCTCTGCCGCTGCCGCTCCGATCAGAGCCTGACTTACTTTTGTAAAGTGGCTGCTTTCAGTCTCTCCTGATTTATCCCAAGGCCAGAGAAGAACTTAGATTTGACTTGGTAGCTTCAATTATTGTTGTAGACTCCATCGAGATTTTTTCCATCCACTCTGTTAGGTGTAGGGCTTGGAGGAAGTTTTAGTGCGTGAAGTCCTGAATGAATGTGTATTACTGGCCATGTGTCGAGGACTCCAGTGCATCAGCCCCATGGTAGTGGCAAAGCGTGACTTACATGAGGCTCAGAGGGATAGCAGAGCTTTCCTCAGGGGCCTGAGTGCAGACATGAGACCATTGTCTCAAAAACTAGCAACTGCAGCTTCTTCCTTCCAGGTGATTGGAGCCGGAGGTGTCTTGTCCACAGAGACCTCCTACCTATACTATCAAAATCTTCCCCTGTGCTGTTCGTAATAAACACACTGAGGTTCTGGCTTTCCACATAGTAGATATGGCTCCCCACCCCACTGGACATCAGCTCTTTTGAACATGTGTCTGTGTCTAAGTCCTGTCTTCGCTTTCTTGCAGCCTCTAGTCTGGGTTCTTAGACCCAGGCCATTCCAGTAGAGATAGTTAGGGCCCAAACTAAAGCCTTAGTCCTCCCGAAAAGCAACAACGCCAAACTTTATTAGATACTATCTATCTATCTATCTATCTATCTATCTATCTATCTATCTAACCTGTAACTAGAACTTTCCACCCTAACCCACAAAAACTATTTTCCTCATCTAAACTCTGCAAATACTTTCTACATTTCCCATCAGGCTTTCCGAATACGACTTAGCTCTGATTCATGAATGTCCAAATATGTTCCCTAAATATTTAATGTGCTTAGTGGTTTATTGCTTCTGTTTTAAAGTACACCAGCCAGAATCTCCATGAGCAAGTGCTGAGAAGGCTCTGTTTTCTATAGAGGTACACAGGCACAGTGGAAAGCAGATGTCCTGTGTCAGGACACAGAACTCGAGCCCCTTGACAAGTCACCTGTGTTGAAGGGTTCTTCCCAAAGGAAGCAATTATTACTGAAAACATGAGAAGGCAGGAGTTCAACTCACTAAAAAAAATATGAACTTGGGTGCAGCGGTCGCGGGTCCACATGGTGGGTGCGGGTCCACGGGGTTCAAAAGATGAGGTCCTCAGTGCATTTTGAAGATGATTGTGTTCCAGAGCTACACAGAAATGTTCACCCCTGAGAACGACCTGATTTGGAGGAAATGCTTAGCGCAATGTATTAGAAATACCCAAGCCTAGACCATCCAAGATGGTGTCAATCCCACACTGTGTATTATCCCAGAACAGTAGTGACTGCACAGTCACTAAAGGACCATACTGAGAGCTCCAAAACACACAGCCGATGTTTCCCAGAAAGAAGGAAATCCCTTCATGTGGACCACCCATGCCCTCCCGCCGCAGGACCATGGGACCACGCTCCAGTGAGCCCCCATGGACCCTAGGCCGCCACTGCCACTGCTGCTTCTTTTTCGGTTGCAGTGCAGGCTAAGGAGATGGCATTCCAGGAGGGGGTGCTGTTAGAGTCGAGCCAAGTGAGGACCTCCACTCACCAGCCTGGGCTATGCTCAGTGCTGAGAGCTGGATCGTACAGGGGCATCACTGAGGCAGGGGGCCCATGGCAGATGGAGCATGTGATGGAACCAGAGACTCAGGAGGTAAGAGTCAACAGAGCCACAAGTTCCCCAGGACAAGAAGCTGAGCTGGGCCAACATCAATGATTTCTGTGAGCAACTCAATGAAGACTTTGAGGGGCCTCCACTTGCCACCTGCTTGATGGCCAACAAAATCCAGTACCCACGGGAGTGGGAGGACGTCCAGGCCTTGACAGCCAGCAACAATCTGGCAAATTGAATGGGAGCAGGAGGGCTGGCCCTGAGGACACAGAAGTGGGAGAGCTGGCCCCGAGGACACAGGAGTGGGTGAGCCAGCTCTGCCCTGATGATATGGGAGCAGGTGAGCTGGCCATGCCCTGAGGACACTGGAGCAGGAGAGCAGGCCCTTCCCTGAAGACATGGGAGCCGGCCCTGATCCAGTCCTTTGAGTGGACCTCATCCCAACATCTATCCCATGTATGACCTGCTATAACACATGAAGGGGCCAGACCTGCAGATTCAAAGATTAAGAATCTCCTTGAGACATGGCAACAATGGGATATCCAACAGCAGTCCCAGTGAGGATCCAGTAATAATAGTGTAGGCCTCAAACCAGACCCATGACTCGTAGCAATGAACATTTGAAAGCCAACATATGTGGACAAAAGGCTCTACCGCGTGATACACTACAGCTTCTGTGACAAGATATTTTTTTTGTTGTTGGTTTTTTATTTTACTGGGGGGAGAAGAGGGATTTTGGTGCACGATGTGTAAATCACAGACACTCAGTAAAAGTTAAAAAAAATATGATGTTGACTCAGAATGCTCACTTGACACCACCAAGCAGAAGTCAGGCTCTTCTCGTTTATTAGAACTGAAAACGCAAGAGGGATGATTGTGATTCTTAACCTTCTATGTCAGTGGTACTGTGACCTCCACATTGCCGCACATATCTCTGCTACAGAAAGCGGCATGAGAGGAACTGTGAGTGTCACAGTTCTGGGAACTCCTCTATTGATGGACATCTAGGTTGATTGCATGTCCTTAATATCATGCATAGAGCTGTAGCAAACACGGATGAGAACATATGTACATAGAGTCCTGTGAGTCCTGTGAGTCCTGTGAGCCCAGGAGTTGTATCACAGGGTTACACGGTAGCTCTGTTTAACTCTTTGAGAAACTTCTGTGCTGATTTTCATAGTGGCTGCTCTAGTTTACACTCACACAAACTGAGCACATAGGCTCCTCTTTCCACACATCCTCACCACCATTTGTTTTCTTTCTTTATTCTTAAAAGCTTTTTATTGACTCTTTGCAAATTTCACATCATGTACCCCAATCCCACTCATCTCCCTGTCCTGTTGTATCTGCTCTCCTTCCTTGCAACCTTTCTCCCAAAAGAAAAAGACACACACACACACACACACACACACACACACACACACACACACACACTTATGCATGTATAATACTGTACTTAGACATCAGTCATCAGCATAAGCAAGACCTCAGGGTTACAACTATTGCTTTGGTCCTCTTTGTTTCTCATCTTCCTTTTTCTCATTCCTTCTTGGTCCTCCCACTTGACACCTCATTGCTCAGGGCCCTTCTTTCTATGGGTTCAGATCATGAGAAGGCCCAGAGACAGTGGACAGTATCACTCTTAGGCTGCAGGTCCTGGATTGTATACTAAGCAGGATATGGCCAAAATTCAGTATTTTGATATACAAGCAGAAACCAAACTAATACAAAGGATAGTTCATTCCATTCCCTTTAGAACTTGACATCACCCATCTACCAGACTGGATGTACATTATTCTTGGCTTTTGTCTTAGTTGGGGTTTCTACTGTTGTGATGAAACACCATGAACGTCATTATGGGTAGGGAAGTGTTTATTCAGCTTACATTTTCACAACACCCTTGATCATTTAAAAAAAAAAAAAAAAAAGAAAAAAAGAAAAAGAAAAGTCAGGAATGGACCTCACACAGGAACCAGGAGGCAGGAGCTGATGCAAAGGCCACAGTAGAGTGCTGCTCACAGACTTGTTCCTCCCGGCTTGTTCAATGTGCTTTCTTATAAACAGAGACCTTCTGTACAGGTGTGGTGTCACCCACAAAGGGCTGTGCCTTCACACATCAGTCACTAATTAAGAAAATAGAGAACTAGGCCCATCTTCTCCCACTGAGGCCAGACAAAGGAGCCCAGTTAGGGGGATGGGGTCAAAACGGAGGCATCAGAGTCAGAGAGGACTCCCTTTCCATTGTTGGGGCATCCACATGATGATCAAAATTCACATATGCTACATATGTGCAGTGGGCCTAGGACCGGTCCATGCATGCTCTTTGCTTGGTGGTTCATTCTCTGGAGTCCTCATGGGCTCAGTTTAGATGACTCAGTAGGTCTTGTGGAGTTCCTGACCACTGTGGCTGTCTTTTCTGAGAGAGGATGCGTGTAGTTCTGCTTTGAGTTCATGTAGCAGGATGGCTTGGTACGCATGGGGACCCTGCCCCTTCTCTGAGGGGAAGGACAGGGGAGAATAAGGAGGACAGGTGTGTGGGGGACTGGGAGAAGAGGCAGTGTGTTCCAATCAGGGAGTGAGTAGAATAAAATTTTAAAATAAAAAATTAATACTGTAAAAGAAAGGCAGAGAGAGAGAGAGAGAGAGAGAGAGAGAGAGAGAGAGAGAGAGAGAGAGAGAGAGAGAGAGAGAGAGAGAGAGAGAGCGCTACATGCTATGGAGGCATTTCTCAACTGAGGCTTCTTCTCCAGTGACTCTATCTTATGTGAAATTGATACAAAACTATTCCATACAACTTTGTAACTCTTGTCATGCATTCAGTGTAACAGCATGATTTCCTTATGTATTGTGTGAGATGGGCTCCTGGCTCCATTATTTGGTGCTACCAATCTAGCTGCAGAGAGCATCCAAGTCGCTGGCCTTTCATGGACTTGTGTGATGCTATCACTGGTATATGTCCTGGGATTGAACCTTCTGGAACACAGGTCAGTCCTATGCTGATGTCTAGGAGTACATCCTGGCTTAGCTTTATCATGTTCATAACCTCATGGCACCCTATTACTCTAGTTCCTGCCTTTTCCCAGTAAGGTTACCTTCCCGGTTAGAAATTAATGGTGTTTCATGTGCATTTTTTTCTGATTATAACTTACTCAATAATTTTATCTGAATTACAGGAATTTTTTATCCAGTTATTTGTACATGTGCTCATGGTTCAGGCAGAAGACAACTTTCTGGAGTCAGTTCTCTCCTCCACCACGTGAGTTCCAGGAAGAACTCAAGTTGTCAGGCATGGCAGCAAGACCTTTACCCACAGAGTCATCTCTGAGGGCCCTGATTACAGAGCTTTTCATCTGTCCTTCTTCACTCCCTGTTCATTCATGGTATTTTTCTTTCAGCCTTATGGTTTTGTTCAATATATGTAATTGAGTAACTCCTATCTTATGCCACAAGTTGAAGCATTGCTCTTCCTTCTCATTGGTCATTAATTCATGATTCCAAAACAATTACAAGTTATGGGACAATTGGATGTTCATATATAAAAGAATTGCATTGGGCTTCTATATCCTACCACATATAAAATGTAATTCATACTGGACTCCTTAAATATAAAAGTCAGAAACCATTAAAGCCTTGGAGGAAAACATAGGGGCTGTTTTTTTTTTTTTTTTCCTGACCTTGGCATTGGCTGGAATTCTTAGCTGTGGCCTGGATACAACATGATAAGAACAGAATTGATCAAGGGGCATGCCACTGAAAAACAAAATCTGTGTGCATGAAAAGACATGGCCAAGAAAGCAAAGATACAATCAGTACAGAATGTCCACAATAGGAAAAGCGGCAGAGACAGAGAGGAGATTGGTGGTTATGCAGACAGAGGAAGGAAGAATGGAGAGCCATTTCTTAATGCCTATGCAATGTGTTTGAAAAGGGATGAACACATGACAATGATATGATATGCTGCTGATTCTTACCCATAAATTGTTGATATTGTTATAAGGATAATTGCAAAAAAAATCCCGAAAAGCCACAATAGCAGATACTATTCAACTAATAAACTTATGGCACACAATTAAACATGTCTTTATTTTTTAAATTTCCTTCTATGTGCGTGACTATGAGTGAGGAAGACCAAGCACATTCAGTAGCCAGTAGAAGCCAAAAATGACACCAAGGCCATGAAACTGGAGTTTAAGAAGGTTGGAGCAGCCATGTGGTGGTGGGAAATGTGCCTGGGCCCTGTGTTAGAGCTGGAAGCTCTCCTGACTATTGACCCTTCCCTCAAGCTCCATTATGATTCTCTTACACAGTGAGATCACTTCTAGTTGCCTTTAAATTATTGGCTGTAAGTTGCCCCTACCAGAGGCATAGCATAGGCTACAGGGCATCATTAGGTTTAACCTGGCAAAGGGCACAATGATTGTTGTGATAGAAAGAGACCAATGCAGGCATCATAAGATCAGGCTGCCAGGAGGAAGTTTTCTCAGCTTGGAACATAGCTTCCCCTTATTTGCACACCCTCACAGAATGTTGAAGAGATGCTGAAGAGAGAACTGCACCCTATGTAGTTAATGTGCCTTTATGGAGATGAGAACCTGCCACAGAACAGGATGCTGTTGGTTTTGTTGTGCCTGATGAAGAAAAGGAAGGGGTGGTCAGCACAGAACACTGGGCATAGGCTAGCACAATCTGGGGAAACGTGAGCAGCTGACCCTGCTGCAGCCTCAGTGCCATCCTCATTGACCTCCACCACACTCTTGTGAACAAACATGGTCACACAGAGGCCTCTCTCCGGGAACATGGCTGATAAGTCAGCTGTGTCCTCATGGAAGACATCCACCACTCCCAACTTCGGGAACAGAGATTTCATGTCATAATCCTCTTGCAGTGTAAATTTTGGAAGGTAAACATAAATCCAAGTTTTCTTCATAAAACCAGGTTTGGTCCAGGCTGTTAACTTCTCAAAAGTGAGATTGTTTTCTACCTGAAAAAGTAGAAGTAGAGACTTTCAGACTCATAAGTGAGGTCTTACCTAGAGCCACATGGGCACTTCATGGTCACAGAACCTCCAACATCTTACAAGGGGCACTGCCTATTCACATATCCAGTGTGAGGGTCCCATTGTCCTGCTAGCCTGTATGTGGCTTACCTGATGGACATGGGCACCAAGCAACTGAGGATAGGAAGACTTGCCTGTCCTCCCCTAAATCACTGTGAGGTATCTTTGATTCCTACAGGTTTTCATGTCCAGGTGACTGTGGTTAAGGTTCTGTCTGATTTTGTTTTCTTGAACTAGACTTAGTTCTAAAGACAATAAATCATTTGTGCTGAAATAAAACTTAAACATGAAGATAGAAAGGACTCTTGGTGTGAGCCAAACCAGAAGGGAGGTCAACCCAGGGAGGAAATGTATTGCTCTGTGTGCTGTTATGGGTTGAATGTAGAAATACACTCAAAGGCTCATAATGAACCCTTGTTCTGAAGCTTGTGGCAACTTTTAGGGAGGCACCTAATACTTTAGAGTAGAGATGGGGTTAGCTGGATAAAGGAATTAATTGCTGGAGCTGTACTTCAGGTGTGCATCATCCACCCTTTGTCCTTTCTCCTTTCTCTACCTCCTGAAAACTAAGGGGGCCATATTCTCTTCCACATTCACCAGGCCAATGAGTGATGGAGCCAGGTAACTTGAAGTGAACTCTCTGAATCTGTTTGCTGAGAGAAATCCTTTCTCCTGTAGGTTGTTCATGTCAGGTGTTTTGTCAGGGATGAGAAACTAGCTATCACCATAGAGAAGCAATGCCACAGCTGAATGCAGAGAGCCAGGGAGCTGCTCTGCTTACAAAGACCCCTGAGGTCCTTCATACGCCACTGCCCACCATACAGAGGATGGCTCCCCCACTGTGGGAAATCCTGCTACAAGAAAGTCCAAAGTGTGACACAATGACCTTCCTGACTCTGCCCTCCCAGCTGCACCCTCTTCTTCCTCTTTGTTAGACAAATGTAATAACTTTTTGTCTATTTTATGTTCTCAGATATTACATAAAATAATGACAAAAATCGTGACACAGATTATAGTACAGTGAGTATTTCCCACGCACTGTGCTATGTACTGTTTGAGTTCTCCTCATTTCATCCTCTGTAATAAACATCTCTTAAGTTATGTCATTTGCCAGGTGCAGAGAACCCACAAAGGGAGCCCTGGACACAGTTTCAGCCCAAAGCCCAGAGCCCACACATAACTCAAGTCTGGGTCTGTGAGTGCCACCTTCTCTAATAGTCATTGCCAAGGTGACAACATTGAGTTCTGTTCTAATGATAAGTGAGCCCAGGGATGCTTGATTTTCTCAAAGACATTTAGAGTGGTCAGTGATACAGACTCTTATTCCTCACCTTGCTGAGGTCCACACCTTCCTTTGGGAGCAGGATGAACATGCTCAGCTCCATGCCCTCATAGGGTATCTCCAGTATTTCTGCCTGTACTTCATTCACATATATGAGGTTAAACATGTTTTCCTGATTCATCATCTGCACTGGCCTTTCCTCCTTCTGTACAGACAAAAACATGCCATAAACAATATTATTGAAAGTCTTCAAGATTTCCAAATTAGCTGCAGTTAATTTCGGCAGTCACTGTAATATCAACATTATTCATATTCAGGTGAGCACTTAGAAAATGTCTGCTAGCCTCTTTTTGGTTTTGTTACAAATAAGTGTAAGCCAGTACGGGATTGTATCTCTTAACACTTATCCTATGTGATGAAACATCATGTCAAAAAACAACTTTGGTTGGAAAGGGTTGATTTCTTATTTCAACTCTCAGGTCACAATACGACACTGTTGGCAGACAGAGCAGGAACTCCGGCTGAAGACGCGGAGAAAGACAACTTATTGACATGTCCCCATGGCTTTCCCAGCCTGGTTTCTTACATAACTCAGAACCATATACCCAGAGTTGTGCACCATTCATAGTGTGCTGGGCTCTCCTCAAGCAATCATAAACAAAAGAAATGCCCAAAAGATTTGCCTTTAGACCAATTTTATGGAGGTAATTTTTCAAATAAGAATAATCTTTTTCTAACTTTTCTCAGATTGACACACAGAATCACACAAAGACACACATGGACCAACAGACAGACAACACACACACACACGCACACACACACACACACACACAAAAGCAAAAACAAAAAGTGAAACCCCAAAATAATCAGTACATGAGCTAACTACAGAAAGATGATGCATTATCCAGAGAAGGATGTGGATCATTCAACCGTTACTATTTAAGAATCCTAGGTTTGGGTTTAAATGATCCACAAAGGCTCATGCTCCAAAGCCTTTGTCCCCACATAGTGACCACTGAGAGCTAACCAAACTTCCTGGAGGTGGAGACTAATGGCAGGGAAGTTACATATTGGAAAGGATGTTCCCCTGAAGGACATATTGACCTGCAGCCCCTTCCTGTTTCTCTCTTTTGCTTCCTGACCGCTGTGAGGTGGGCAAGCCTCCACCATGCATTTCTGCCATGCTGTACTACACCACCACAACCTGGACTGGACCAACTGACCCAGAAGGAAACTTCAGGATCCATCAGACTAGATAAACACTTCCTACATTAAGTTGACTATGTCAGTTGGTTACTCTAATGGAAAGAAGACTAGTACATCACAACTAGACTTTAATCAATTAATACAGTCAACATTATATCTAAAGAAACAGTGCAACCAACTATAAAAAAAAAACAAAACATTTTCATAAAGTAGACTGGAATATTTTCATGGCTTTGTGAATGAGACTACAGGCAGATACTTCCTCTCAGATAACAGCCTGGCAACAGGAGCACACATGCTCAAAGGTTACAATGGGTTACACCCTTCTAATCAATCACAGAACAAAAAGCTCAAGAGGACATATACCCACAGGCTTAGGGCAGAGCTACATCCTCCTAGAGAATTGGAAAGAAGGGAAATCCCAAGTTAAGTTACTACAAATGTGAACCATATGGGCAGATCTCCACGTATCTTTGTGATGCAGAAAAAGTGTGATAATCCATCACACTGCAGAAAGTGCTTTTTATCCCATTACAAGTTGGGGGCCTTCTGCATAGAACCTTATGTATTTGCTTATCATTTATTCCAATTGGTTCATTTCTAATAATACTTAAGTAGTACTTAAATAAAGAAATGTGCCATTTGGGAAGATTTTAATTACAGTGAATACAAAATTTTCCTACAGGCCATCCATAACATGGATTAAGTTTTTGAAAAAAATAAGTCATTTTTTTCAAACTTTTTTAGAGTATGGCTAATAAAAAAGGGAATGGGAAGTTTAACATTCACAAACTCCAAATGCATTAAGTTAAATTTTGTAGGAATTGGACGAAAGCTACTTTAATTCAAATTATACTCTAAATAAGACTGAGATCTTTATCACTCATTTTCTTTATTTAAAGAGCTATGAATACTACTTAATAATGATAAATTGAACAATAATTTAAATGGTTCTATTTTAAATGAAAAATGTGAAGTAGGTATATGTTTGTGCATTCTTTCTACTTTGTGTCCATAAATAGATTATACTACATTAGCAGCTCAGTTTTCACTTTTTCTTGAACTTAATGGGACATTAGGTTTCTTCTATGAGGCAAACCCAAAAGTTTTATGAGAAAATTTCAGAAGTAGTTAAGAGCTATCAACAGAATACAAAATCACACAGGCAGTAGTTACTATTTATTTCTATATTAACTTCATGAAGTTTAGATTTTAATTCAGAAATAGAAATCTCAAAATGTTTTCTGTGCTCTCCTGAATTTCTTCTTCCTGGGCTCTGATGACCCCCGGCACCCACACAGGATATACAGTCTCTACTACTGAGACATGAGCTGCATAGTCACGATTACCACTTTGTAGGCCGTTTCTTCACTGCATGGACTTTTGGATACTGGTCCTTACCTCATTTATTTTAAAAGGCATTTCCCTGGTGGTTTCTCCATCAAAAGGTTGATACCACTTTCCTTTTAAATATAAGGCATTGACAAGAATCAGCCTGGTTCCTGGATCAACAGAGTCACCTGACAACAGCTCTGGAATTTTTCCTTTTGAGGAAGCAGAGACTTCATTTAGGTTCCTTAGTACAAGTGTGAGAAATAAACTGATAGGATATTTGGGCAGATCCAAACATCATGTTTTGATATTTACTGAATATGGATAAACAAATTAAAAATAAGTCAAAACAATACACCAACATCCATGTTTGACTAGAGGCCATGCACACTTGGAGAACATTGCCAAGGTGAGGAGAGAGAGAGACTTGTAAGTCTCTCAAGGAAAGCAGGTTGGAAAAAAAAAAACAGCTCCTGGGTGGAGAAGAAAACAAGCAGGAAATGTGGAAGAGGTGAGAGGGGAGCAGGGTTACCCGCTGGAGTGGCTACTCCTGGTCCTCATCTGGACTGGTTATGGAATCAGCTAAGAGACATGTCTGGCCGGTCTGTGAGGTCTTTTCCCAGAAGAAGTAAGTAATGGAGAGGAATCGCCTCAGAGTGGGCAACACCCTGTTGTGATGATTGATCCAAAAGCAAGAGAGAGAAGCAACAGTGCTTTTGTCTGCCTGCCTCAGACGTTGTTGCTGAGTGCACTGTACAAAGCACCTGCCAATTTTACCTGACAATCGATCTGCCCATCATGAGGATGAAGACTAGTGGCTCTGCAGAATCCTCTAGGCCTTGCATGCCAGACTAAGACTGCTGAGGTGTCCACTGCATAGACTGAGCAGCTCCCACATTCTTAGCCCCTCCACATGAGGATGGACAAAAGCTGAGTGCTCAGCTTATACTATGTGTGTCCATCTATTAAAACTCATCTATAATATGTATTTATTCTGTTCCTCTAGAGGACCCGACTAGTAAACTAATGTTAAATTTAGCGTCTACTCTAGCACTCCACGGTCATGCCCAGTTCTATCCTCCTACAACATGGCAGAGACTCAAAGTCAGAAAGCGTTTCATGGAGGAGGTCTTCCTAGTCTACACTCTGGAGTGCTGTCCATCCCTGGAAGATGTAATGCAGGTAAGAAGATAGATTCCCATCTCCCCTTTTGAGGAGTATCCTTTCCCTGATGAAGACAGTCCTTGCTAACTCACAATATCAAGTGTTCCCAAGAGGTACAGACTCCAAAAGAAATGGAAAAATAATTGTTGAATGAAAGAAAAATTTTGAGGATCATCCAAGTTGGCATCAATTGCACTGTGTCTGATCTGCAGAACAGCAATGGCTGCACAGCCACCAAAGGACCATACTGAGAGCTCCAAAACACACTGCTGGTGTTTCCCAGAAAGAAGGAAATCCTGTCATTTGGATTGCCCATGCCCTCCTCCTGCAGGACCATGCTCCAGTGAGCCCCCAGGGACCCCGGAATGCTGCCACAGCCACCACAGATTCTTTTTGGGTTGCAGCCTGGGGCAGTGAGGGGCAAGGAGATGGGCATTCGAGGCGGGGGTGCTGTTTGAGTTAAACCCAAGCGATGACTGCACCACTCACACCACAGGCCTCATGCACCTCCTCTCACTGGCCTGGGCTATGCTCAGTGCAGGGAGCTAGCTCGTGAAGATATAGATACTAGGGGTAGCACCAAGGAGGGGGCCCATGGTGTATAGAGCACGTGATGGAACTAGAGACTTGGGAGGCGAGAATCAACAGAGCCACAAGTTCCCCAGGACAAGAAGCTGAGCAGGGCCAACATCAATGGTTTCTGTGAGCAACTCAGTGAAGACTTTGAGGGGCCTCTACTTCCCATCTGCTTGATGGCCCAGAAGATCCAGTACCCTCAGGAGTAGAGGGCCTTCCAGGCCTTGACAGCCAGCAACAATCTGACAAATCGCTGGCCCTGTCTTGGAAACATGGGAGCAGCAGAGAAGGCCCTGCCATGATGCAACAGGAGTGGGAGAGCATGCCCTGCCCTGAGGACATAACAATGGGTGAGCTGGCCCTGTCCAATGACAGGGAGCAGGTGAGCCAGCCCTGCCCTGAGGACACAGGAGCAGGAGAGCCAGCCCTGCCATGATGACATGGGAGTGGGAGAGTGGACCCTGCCCTGAGGACATGGGAGCAGGTGAGCTGGCCCTGCCATGATGACACAAGAGCAGGAGAATGGGTCCTGCCCTGAGGACAGAGGAGCAGGTGAGCTGGCTCTGCCATGATGACATGGAGGGGGAGAGTGGACCCTGCCCTGAGGATGTGGGAGCAGGTGAGCTGCCATGATGACATAGAAGTGGGAGAGCCATGCCTGCCCAGAGGACAAGTGAGTGGGCCCTGACTCAGGGCTCTGAGTGGACCTCACCCTAACATCTACCCCATGTATGACCTGCTGGAACACATGAAAGAGCCAGACCTGAAGATTCAAAGATTAAGAATCTCCTTGACACATGGCAACAACAGGATATCTGTCAGCGGTCCCAGTGAGGATCTGGTAACAATAGTGTAGGCCTCAACCCAGACCCATGACTCATAAAATGAACATTTGAAAGTAAACATATGTGGACAAAAGGCTATATTGCATGATACACTACAGCTTCTGTGACAAGAAAAAAGAGAGAATGAAAATTTTTCATTCAGTGCTGACTTCCAGCAGAAATAGGAATGTACATAGCAATGCAAAGGCATCTGAACGGTTTAAATATCAAGCAATTGTCTCAGTGATCTGAAAGACCACGGCTGCAAGATGTCATCTCTGACATAAAAACAAGTAAGGTTCAACTCCAAATGGGAGGCTCTTTAGGTCGGTGTAACTGACAGCCCTGACAGAGGGTCTTCATTGGAGATCAAGTCTAGGTTCATGAAACAGAAGTAACAGACCTGAAGCAGGATGTGTGGAGGTAGAGAGAGAAGTTTAAGGTGTTGAGGGCTGGCCCAAAACATGATGAAGGAAGAAGCAGACTCAGGCAGGTTGTGGGGAAGGTCTTCCGAGGTAATCTCCACCTCAGAGATGGCAGTGTTACATGACCTGTGAACACTGCAGGACACCTGTGTCTTCTAATGAAACTGCTTGACTTAAAATCAGGCCCATGAGTTCTCAAGACATTTGCATCAGCCCCTCTGTCCTAGAGAAATACACCAACATCTCTGTCTTTAAAATCTCAGTGTCTGAGTAGAACCTATATGAATTAACTGAGCTCTAAATGCTACCAGGTGGACTAGCTAGTCTGCATCACTTGGACTCTGTGAAATCACAGTGAGATTAGTCCATGGTGAGAAGAAATAAAAATTAATAGAATGAGGAAGGAAGGTAGGAAGGAGAGGGGCAGGGATGGCAAGGACAAGACTGTGGGGTGTGAGTAACTTGAGATTCTGACCTTCAGTCTGTTTGGAGACCCATGTGTTTATGTGTTTCCTGGACTCCTCTGCAGCTGTGACAAAGGAGAGCTGCTCCATCTCTGAGTGATAGAACTGAAGACAGGACTCCTTAAAGGCCTTTGGAGAGAAAAATATCCAGGAAGGTAAATTTCACATAAATATCAGCAAGTGCTCCAACTTTCTGAACTCTATATCATTATAAAAACAGAACTATAGTGAGGATAGATATCACTTTAAACTACAAACATCTCCATATACTAGGCCATTGCTGTGGGAAGAAACAGACATAAAGAAATAAAATTTAAAAAAGATTTTAAATCTTTCAAGATTGAGGACAGTTACATAGGTGAGTCTCCCATTATGTAGCCCAAGCTGGCTTAGAACTCATGACCCTCCTGTTTCAGTCTTCTACAAGCATGTGTTATAGACGTACACCCTCATACTGGCCGAAACTTAATCCTTACTCTTCTCAAGTTCTCTAGGGTCCTTCTGGGATCTACAGCAACAAGTATTTGAATACAATTGTTCCACTCTACTGGTACAACGTACTTACTGGGAGCAATTCAAAAGTGCTCTCTGCAAAGAGCCTGTTGGCCATTCTAAGCGCATACTTTCTGCCTGGCTTGTTCAGGTGACTGAGAAGCAACTGGAAGCCCTGGTGAACGTCTTTCTCTGGGCTTAAACCAAGTGCCTATGAAGAAAAACAATGAGACATTATCAGCTCAGCGAAGAATCTTTTTGTTGCAAAAGGAAATTTATAGGTAAAGACATTAAAGATCCTGAGGATCTGAGTTGGATTCCCATAGCACATAAAGAGATGGGCCCACTGTGTGCCTGTAATCCAGTTTGGGATGGATTGACAAGAGGAAGATACCAGCATTGACTCCTGCCTTCTCCATAAAGATGCAGACAAGGGCACATGCACCCACATATGCACGCATCACACACACACACACACACACACACACACACACACACACACACACACACTATTAATGTAAGTTAGAACATAAAGACTAATTATGAAGAGGCCTTTTCCTAGCATTCGTCTTCTTGTCCTCATGGTCTTAGTTTAGAAATGATTAGGTTGAACTGGAAGGGATGCCTGAGAGGATCTTCATAAAAAAGAAAGTCCTGGGCAACCACAGAGCAACAGTCACACCTTAACACCATGGAACAGTATGCCAAGGGTTTTTTTTTCCTTTGAAAATGCCTCCTGCCTGATCTGGAACTCCCATTCCAAACTCCCTGCCCAGATGTCAGAGACCAATTCCTAATCCTCTGGAAAGCTCTCAGGAGGCTTGTTAAAAGTAACCCACCTAATGCCCACTCAGGATGTGGACTAACTAAACATGTTGTAGCCCCTTCAACACCTTAGCTGATACAAGGAAAGTTGGACAAAATTGGGAGCTGGAATTATGTTTCCTTGTCCTCAAATGATTGCAAAGTGTTTTGCTCTAAAAAATATGATAGGTCAGGGTGGGATGGAGGCACACACCTTTATCCCAGCACATAGGAGGCAAGGCAGGTAGATGTCTGTGAGTTTGAGCTAGCCTGATATACAAGTCAGTCCAGGACAGCCAAGACTATGCAGAGAAACACTGTCTCAAAAAATTAAAAAAAAAAAAAAGGTAGGTCTCAGCAACCTGTTTCAAGTAATTGCACCATCTTCTTTGTTCTTACATTGCTGTACCTGAGACTGAATCTAAATTACAACCCTAACATCCTCCTCCTCATTTAAAAATATTTTTAAAAAAGACTTTTAAAAAAATCATTTTTTTAAATTGAAAGTAATTTTTTCAGGACTTGGGATCCTCCTGTCTCAGTCTCCTTAGTAAGAGGAATTAAAAGCCTTTCCCAGCAGGCCCTGCATGAGATTACTATGCACCATTGTTATATGAAATCTGAACAAAATTTTGATTGTGCCTCCCAAGCCATAACTCAGGAAATCTCATTTTCAAGAATCAAGTATTAGTGGAGGAGACTCTGTCTTCCTTCCTCTTTAGCTTCTGATCCCTGAACCAGTGTGTGCATACTCCTACTGTGCCTTCTCAGAATCTCCTATTCATGCAAAACAGGTGTAGGAGTGACACACAACTTACCTGAGCTATCTGGGCTGCAGTGTCTCCCTTCGCCCCCAAGAGGACCATAGCTAGAGCAGAGGAGATGCTTACAGGAGAAAAACATACATTTTTGAAAGGGTCATGTTGACAGAGCATCTTCAACAGTTGGATGGCAAAGGTGCCATTGGCTTCACACACAGTGCTCATGATGCAGAGTCTGGAGGCAAAGGAGAAATGGTACTCAACACAGAGCTAATATTTCACTGATTGAGCACAAGGAAATACGGAACTGTACTTCTGGCTTTCACTTCAAAGCTCAAAATATTTTAAACTGGATTTCAAAAATTCATTCTAGGTCCCAGTCCATGACTTTTAAGTTCATCAGCTAACTGTGGTCATGGCAGCAGGCCAAACTAGCTGCTGTCTCATCAGCACAGGTAGAAGGAAAGATCATCAAGAACCCATACACAGGACACAGATGAGGGGTGTGCTCTAGTCTCCTTCCATACAGAGCAGCTCCTCTCTTCTGACGATGGTTGAGTGTTGGATAAAGAGAATGATGAAGGGAAGAGGAGTCAAGGAAGCAAACAGCCATGACCTCCATGTCCTGTGGGCTGGCTGCATCAACTCTGCATTCCTGACTTTGCCTGGGAAGAATCCTCATGAGCTATCCATGAGGCATTAAACAGTGTCCTCTGCCTTTGCCAGCTGCTATGACTGAGACACTGGATGAGACCCAATGACAGGCTGGTGCTATCCACTGTGCTGTGCAGCAGGCAGCATTCCCCTAATATCCAGGGGCCTTGAACTATCCAAAGGCACCCAGGCTGCTGTTCCCTAGAGCATGCCTCACCTCCCAGAGGAACAAACAGCTTTCCCCAGGCTAAGTGACTGCTACTGTCACCTTAACCCAATTATGGATCCCATGACTGTGCTCTTACTGACTTATGTCATTTGACACTGGAAGTATGATCCAGTGACTTTCTACTGTCATAAGAGGCAGGTGAAATATCTCAGAAAGCTTTAGATCACCACAACACATTCTTCTTCCTTTTTCCTGTCAGAGGGACACAGCATCCTGAAGTTTACCTAGGTCTTTTGGCTCCTCCATTTAAATCCTCGTCCTAGTTTCTTCAGGAAACTTTGGGCTGATTTATGCAAATGACTTAACCTCCAGTTGGTCCTCTTAACTGACCTAGCTTACTGCCCCTACATTTTAGCCCATTCTTTTTTCATTTTCAAGTTCCATCTGAATCCTTGAAGTACTGTTTATTCCACTTAGGTTTTCATAACTCCATCCTTGTCTCTGAGTTCAAATTCCTCAGCCTTCCCACCTTCACTGGGACAGGACAGCCTCATGGCCTCTGCTGTTCTCCCCTAGTGCAGCTGCCCCACCCAGGTCTGCTCTCCACTCCTAAGTGTCATCCTTTCTCTTAACAATTGTCTCCCCAATTCTTCCTGCTCTGGAGCTCTGTGAAGGCAAGGGAGATGCCTGACACTCTAATTCTAAGCACCTGGGAACATGCTGAAGTGAAGGGGCTTTCTGTTAGTAAGGAGTGAGTTATTTTGTACATGGAAATGAGCAATGCTCAAGTTTGGACTAGACACTGAAGATCATCAATGGGCCCAGAAGTAAAAGAGATAATATTTTTACAAGATCTGTAGAGAGAAGGGGAGGCAGTCAAATTACCTAGGTGTTAGCGCATTAGGTGATGCTTGAAATATGACAGCAGATAAAAGATGCTAGTATAGAAATCCCCCATAACCCTGCAGTACCAAGGACTTCCTGAGGAAGAGCCAACACAGGTCTAGGCACCAGCCCTAGGACCAGCCTGTGTGACACTGGCCAGCTGAGATTTCAGGATCCGTCTCCTTTTAAAATGCACAGCAGACACCAAATCCCAGCTGACCCTTTTCCTAACTGCAATTTTGGATTTCACTCATGGACTCAGTGCCTACCTTGTAAACATGGCCTCTGTGGGTACCCCAGCTGCAACCTGAGCCAGGCACACTTACCTTCTAAATTTAAGGCTTCTCTATGTAGCATTTACAGCTTGAATGCCTCCAGGAGCTCAGTAGTGCTTTCTATCAGACTCTGCTGGCCTTTTATTCATTCCCTATAGGGCGGGGACTTCTTGTTTTGTGTCTCTGGTCATGGGAGGGGAGATAAGCCTCCTCAAGCTCTGGCCTCTGCAGGAAGAGTATGGGTGGGGGTTGGGGACAAACTTGTCCCTTAGAAATTGTGAAAGGAGAAAGCGTTTTTGCTGGATGCCAAGGGAGAATGTTTGCAGGATTTTAATAATGTTCTGAGGGGTTGTGGGTGGGTTTGGGGTACCAACCATTTTTACACACTCATTCTCTTTTCTGGCAAACACTAATCCAATCCATTTTCTGTTCCCCCACCTCCCCCACACCAGCAAATAGAAGTGCTTGTAAAGGGAATATATGGTCATGTGTGTCTTCTTCTTCTGCTTTTCTGATGTTTCCAAGGCTCAGTGACTGGAAGATACGATTGAAATTATCGATACATCAGTCAAAGAAGATATTAAAACTAAAAAGTTCTTGACACAAAAGGAAATCTGGGACAGTATAAAAAGACAAAACCTAAGAATAATAGGAATAAAAGGAGAAGACTCCAAGCTCCAAAGCCCAAAAAATACTTTCAACAAAATCATAGAAAACTTCCCCAACCTAAAGAAAGAAATGCCCACAAACATACAAGAAGCCTACAGAACTCCAAATAGATTTGACCAGAAAATAAAATGTCCCTGCCACATAATAATCAAAACTTTAAATGTAAAGAACAAAGAAAAGTATTAAAAACTTCAAGAGAAAAAGGTCAAGTCACAAATAAAGGCTGACTTCTCAACAGAGACTATTAAAGCTACAAGGGCTTGAACAGAAGTCATGCAAACAGTAGGAGACCACAGATGCCAACCCAGACTACTATAGTCAGCAAAACTTTCAATCACCATAGATGGAGAAAACAAGATATTCCATGAGAAAAGCAAGTTTATTTAGTACCTAACCCCAAATCCAGCGCTAAAGAAGGTAGTAGAAGAAAACTCCAACCCAAGAAGGCTAACTACACCCAGGAAAACACAGGAAATAAATAACTCCACATCCACAAGTCCAAAACACAGAAACACACACATTCTACCACTACTACCACCAAAACAAAACGAACTAGCAACCACTGGTCAGTAATATTTCTTAACATCAATGGCCTCAACTCCCCAGGAAAAAGACACAGGCTGACAGAATGGATGCAAAAACATGCTCAATCATTCTGATGCATATACACCTCAGCAATAAAGATACTCATTACCTCAAAGTAAAGGACTGAAAAACTGTAATCCAGGCAAATGGACGCAAGAAGCAAGCAAGAGTAGCCATTCTAGTATCTGATAAAATAGACTTCCAATCAAAACTAATCAAAAGGGATGGGGAAGGTTACTACACCCTCATCAGAGGAAAAATATGCCAAGATGATGTCTCAGTTGTGAACACCTCTGCCCCATATGCAGGATCACCCACATTTGTAAAAGAAATGTTACTAAAATTTAAGCCATGCACATTTCACCCAAATACAAAAGAATACACCTTATTTTCAGCAATTCATGGAACAGTCTCCAAAACTGACCTCAAACTTGGACACAAAGCAAACCTCAACAGATACAAGAAAAGTAAAATAGTCCCTTGCATCTCATCAGACCACCATGGATTAAAGATGAAACTCAACACCAAAAGAAACCATTGAAAGTCTACAAACTCATGGAAACTGAACAATTCCCTACTCAATAACATCAGAGGAATTCCTGGGCCGTATGGAAACTCTACATTTAATATTTTTGATGAACTACATAATTAGTTTGAAAGCTTCTGTGTTATTATATTTCCCAGCCAGCAACTTATGTGTTTCAGTTTCTCTCTGTCTCTTGTTTGTCCTTTCTGATTTTAACCAATGTTTGTGATGTGACTACTCAAAATGGTTTTGTTTTATTTCCCTGATTAATGATAAAGTCAGTAATAAGCTAACGTACTCACAGACCATTTATAGATCTTTCCAAAGAATGCCTACTCAAAGTCCTTTTATACATTCAATTGGGAGGAGTGGCTAATTGTCATTATCACTATCATCACCATCTCCATCACATCAGTACCACCACCAATCATCATCATCATCATCATCATCATCATCCTGGCATTGAATTGCATGACACCAGATTTTTATCTCTCTCTTTGACCCTGTTAAATCCTACTAAAACTGAAAGCCATGCACATGTTATGTGACTCCATCTTCTCTTTGGGACAGGACTAATGTTAAGATCCTCCTAGTCATAGTCACAGTCTTGGTCTGCCTCTCCCTAGAACCTGTGTGGCCTCTGTTAAGAAAACACTCGTATGAACCAACTGAAAGACAAAAAACAAAACAAAACAAAACAAAACAAAACAAAACAAAAAACCCAAAACAAAACAAAACAAACAAACAAACAAAAAAACCAACCCACATGATCATCTTCTTACATGCAGAAAAGGCATTTGATAAAATCCAACACCCATTTATCTTTAAATTTTTGGGGAGATCAAGGATACAAGGCACATACCTAAACATAATAAAGGCTATACACAGCAAGCCAGTAGCCAACATCAAAATAAATGGAGAGATACACATGGAAATTCCTCTAAAATCGGAGACGAGGTAAGGCTGCCCACTTTCTCCATATCTCTTCACATGGTGTATACTCACTTATAATTGGACACTAGCCCAAAAGGCATGACCATGAAAGTCTTCATTTACCAGGAGATTGGGATAGATGTGAGGACATCCTATGGGTCCTCTAGGTGAGAGAAGTATGGGAGAATGGGGAAATAGAAGGATCCAGAGTGTCCTAGAAACCTACAAGAAGAACATCATGCCAGGTGGATCTGGGCCCAGGGGGGTCTGTTCAAACTACACCACCGACCAAGGACAATAAAAGCAGTAAACATCGAACCCCTACTCAGATCTATCCAATGGACAGGACATTCTCCCTGGAGCTTTGCTGTGGTGCACTTTGTCTTCTCCAGAGTGCTCACCCTTTTCCTCTTGGCTTTGATGTTTCCATAAAAGGATATTCACACCAATGTTTTCTAACCCTTGACTAAGCAGGAAGTGACAGGAGATGCAGAAATATTGTTTCGCATGTGGCTTTCTTTCTCATCTTACCTGAGGAAAGGTTTGCCTTGTTTATGTGCAGCATCTGCTTCCCCAGGTTTCTCTATTTCCTCTGCTCTGAGATTCCATCTTACACTTATCTAAACGGCTAAGATAAAAAACTCAGGTGACAGCAAGTACTGGCTTGGATGTGGAGAAAGGAGAACATTCCTCCACTCCTGGTGGGACGTGAAACTTGTACACCCATTTTGAAAATCAATCTGGTGCTTTCTCAGGAATTTTGAAAGAACTCTACCTCAGGACCCAGCCATACCACTCCCGGGAATATACCCGAAAGATGCTCCAACATACATCAAGGACATATGCTCAATGATGTTCATAGCAGCTTTATTCATAATAGCCTGAATCTGGAAACAACCTAAGTGTCCCTCAACTGAAGAACGGATAAAGAATATCTGGTACATTTACACAATGGAATACTACTCAGCTACTAAAAAAAGGAAATCTTGAATTTTGCAGGCAAATGGATAGAACTAGAAATGATCATCCTAAGTGAGATAACCCAGACCCAGAAAGACACTCATGGTGCATACTCACTTATATGTGGGTTTGAGCCAACATACATGTCCTCTGAGAGACTCCATCTAGCAGGGAATAGGGACAGTTACTGAGACTTGAAGGTGGATCTGGGCAAAATGCTGAGAGTGTAGGGTGGCCTTGCCCTCCACAAAGGAAGAGGTTGTATGTTGGACAGTGGACACTAGATAAGCTGAAGGCAGACATTAGTGGAGTAGGGCTGCCCTTTCTAAGGACTAGGGGAGGGAGGGAAAGGGGATGAGGAAGGGCATGGGATCAAGAGATGATGAGGGCGAGGGTAGGATGAGGAGGTCTTGAGGGAGGGGTTTGTAATTGGGATGTAAATAATTGAAACTGCAGAACAAGCAGGTAACTTATATTGCTAATCCCACTACACAGGAATAGCTCTAAGACTGGCAGAGATAGGAATGTAAACGCATAGAGAGGCTTCATGCTGGCCACACATTCTCTGTGACTTATGACTAGAGGCAGTCTTAGTATGGCATGAAGGAAGATTTGCAGATGTCTTACTACTGCTCACACAAAGAACAGAATCATATTTAATTGCTCTGTACATCCCACACACCCCATATAAATAGAATGTTAGAAATGTATAATGCTTGTGAGAAATTATGTTTTCAGAACAAAAGAACTCGAAACTGATGCTGGATCAGGATTCATTCGCCTCAGCATGACAAACACTGAAATCCTGCATTCTCCTTGTTCCAGCCCCAGGTGCCTCTGTTGCTTTTACCCATCAGAATTGGTCAGCTTCGTGGACAGTGTTATAGAAAGCTTCTAATCCCAATTGTTCCAGCATTTCAATCTGTCCTACACTGGACCACAAATGCAATCCTTGGACTGATTAACCATTTTCTCCAATATTTTGGGTCCCTTCTACAGTATTATATGCCCCAATTTAGTCAGAAGAAACCTTAAGGAAGCAGTGTCCCATTCCCTCTAAGAGGGGTTGGGTAGGTTTCTGTTTGCTCTTTTGGTCTACAAATGCTTATTTTCATCTGGAAGTGGTTATAAGTTATTATAGGTCTTATACAGAGAGAAAACTAGGCTTAACTCAGGGATGTCTCTGTTTTCCTTTATCTTTCATCTGTAGGAAAGGAGATAGGAACTGAAAAGAAAGAAAGAGGTATATAGAAATATAGAGGGAGGATAGAACAAAAGGTAGATGATTGAGTCTACTCCTTAACTCCCATTTAGGTTTTCTCTAAGTTATTGGTATAGAATTTTATATATTGATGCAGATCATGGTCATTCCAAATACTAGTCTGATTTAGCAAAGTATATATATATGTATGTATGTATGTATCTTAAGTCTTACAGTTAGATATGACTCTATAGCTATATAAGGTAAAATAGTTAAATTAGGTCTTCAAAAGCATCAGAGGCCAACAGAATATAGCATTTAAAGATGTTTTTATTATTCTAAAGATTCTTTGACAACAAGACAGGTTAACTCCTGACAACACCCAGCCTGCTTGAAAGAAGATGATGACCATCAAAGAACATCCTTATGGAGTTGGCTTCAAATGTGGCAAACAAGGCTCTGGGCAAAATGTCCTTGTTTCTGCCACAGACAGAATTCTGCCTAAAAATGGGCAAGCTTAGATGCAAGCAGAGTTGAAGGCTGAATTCTGGCAAGACAGGGTAAGCAAGTCCTCAATAGTTTCTGCCTCGTGAATAAATCTGGCAGAAATATTGGGCCAGAAGGCCAAAGATGAGGCTCCAACATTACAGAGAGTGTTGGGTGACTGTTCAGGCAGTAAACTGTCTCAGTCATTTTTTTCATTTTGGAAGCTGTTAACCTGCACTACTGGTTCACTCAGGCATTTAAGTTTTATTTCTTCTCAAGTCTCTGCTGGGGGTGGAAGACCAGATAGTTTATTTCACAATCAAGTTTAGTTGGTTAGGGGATAAGATTTTTTAGAACAAGATAAAGGATTTAAATTAATAGAGATGAGATATGATAGATATTGAACTTCATTCAGAAATTTAGACCGAACAACATAGGAAACATGTTTATTTCAAGTTTGAAAAATACAAATAGCCAAATCACTATGAATGTAGCATTTATATAACACATGATGGTCTCATAGTTCTTCCTGCTGTATGTAGTTTTTTTTTAAATTCATGTGTAATAAAATCAATATATATGTTGAAAAAAAAAAAGTAAAACAAAAAAACCAAAACCACAAAGTTGCTCAGGAATACTCATTCCTCTGGATAATTAATAGTGTTCCAACTCCTTCATTGCTGGTGGGAATGCAAACTAGTACAACCACTTTGGAAAGCTATCTGGTGCCTTCTCAGAAAAATGGGAATAGGGCTTCCTCAAGACCCAGCTATTCCACTCCTTGGAATATACCCAGAAAATGCCCTACCACACAACAGGGACATATGCTCAACCATGTTCATAGCTGCTTTATACATAATAGCCAGAACATGGAAACAGCCTAAGTGTCCCTCAGTAGAAGAATAGACTAAGAAACTGTGGTACATTTACACTATGGAATACTACTCAGCTATTAAAAACAAGGAATTCCCGAAATTTGTGGACAAATGGATTGATCTAGAAATTATCATAATGAGTGAGTTCACCCAGAAGCAAAAAGAGACAAATGGTATATACTCACTTATATCAAAAACACTAGTCCAAGGGATACGTACCATGAAAAACTTTACTTACTAAGAAAGTGGGTCAGAGGAGAGGACATCCTATTGAGACTTTAGGCGAGAGTAGCATGGAAGAATAAGGAAATAGTAGGACCCACAGGGTCCTGGAAACCTACAGGAAGAACTTTATGACAGGCAGATCTGGGTCCTGGGGTCCTCCTCAAACTAAGGCACCAACCAAGGAGAATATAGGCATTAAACTTCGAACCCCTACCAAGACCTAGCCAACGAACATGATATTCTCCACCGTTGAGTGGAGAGTGAGATCTGACTCTCACACGAACTCTGATGCCCCTTTTCTGAGCACGTCCCCTGGATGGGGAGGCCTGGCGGCACTCAGAGGAAGGATAGCAAGTTACCAAGAAAAGACTCGATATTCTAAGAGCATATATAGGGGAGGAGGTCTCTCTCAATCACAGACATAGGGGAGGGGAGAAGGGGGGAAGTGGGAGGGAGGAAAGAATGGGAGGAAACAGGGGAAAGGCTAACAATGGAGATATAATATGAATAAAATAATAAAATGAAAAAAATTAATAGTGTTCCAATTTTTAGTTGTTTAAGGGCAAGTGATTAAAACTATAGTGAACGAAGCCATATGTGACCAAGACACATAAGCAGAAGTTCAGCATAGAAATAGGAACATTAGAAAGACCTCACACACAGGAAAACCTCACACTGTCTACAGGACTACTCGTCCACTTCTCCTGGAGAATGTCAAGGTTTGATTTTTCTGTTCCTGAGAGCTCACTCAATGTCAAACTGTCTGTGGATTTCACTCTACTTGCTCTCCACTGTGACTAATGGATGGCCTCTTTTCACCAACCTCTTCCTCCCTGGAGCTTTGCTGGGGGGTACTTTGTCTTCTCCAAGGTGCTCACCTTGTTCATTTTGTCTTTGATGTTTCCATAAAAGGATGTTTACACCAATGTCTTCTAATCCCTGACCCAGCAGGAAGTCACAGTAGATGCAGAAATATTGTTTAGCTTGTGGCTTTCTTTCTCATCTTGCTTGAGGAAAGGTTTGGCTTGCTCATTGGCAACATGTTTCCCCAGTCACTGTCTGCTCTCCACCAGCAGAAGGGGATGTCAACCTCCTGTCCCTTTAGGTTTCTCTATTTCCTCTGCTCTAACCAACAACCAGTCTGTCCATCTCCTGTCTTACCTTATGTTCTTTGGGCCACTTTTCACTTTGGTCCCACATCACTGAAACAGTTGGCCCATAGTTTTCTTCTTCTTTGTCCTTGTGTCCTCTGACACAGAGACTCCTTTCTGCTCTGCTTTTCTTTCTTCCTCACCCTGCTCACCCCAGCCTCTTCCTTGTTATCCTCTTCCTACAAAAGGCCATGTGATTTTCTTTTCTTGGATGAAATGCTCTGGCCTTGTCTGACCTTAACCCCATAGCCCCCAGTTAGTGCTCTATCTGTAGAACCTTGCATGCTTAGGCTGTCAGCAAGATTGCTGCTTTACCATTCTTCTTTAAAACTGTCCTGCATAGATTGGTATTGTGTTCACATCACCAACCTTCACAGACAGGATGAACTGGGAAGGCAGGAGCCTTCATCAGACTCGGGGGTGCAGGGCTTCCTTCCTTCCTTTCTGCAATCTCCTTAACTTTCTTGGTCTTTTTGCTTTCTCTAGACAGTATTTGTCAGACTTTTGCTTCTTTGCTTGACTAAAGATAGAAGAATAATATTATATAAAATTTGGTTTTTCAGTTTGTTAACAATAGATTGTTCTTGTCTTTTATCTACTATTAATTTTACTATGGACATTTATGTATAAATTTATGTATAGACATTTGTACTCTTAGAATTACTTTGGGGATAGCCTGAAAAATTTCTGGGCCATATGACAACTCTACATTTAATATTTTGGAAGAACTATCTAATGAGTTTGAAGGCTTCTGTGCTATAATATTTCCCCACCAGCAAATTATGTGTTTCAGTTTCTCCCTGTCTCTTGCTTGTTCTTTTTTATTTAAACCGATGGGTGTGATGTGGTTACCCATAATGCTCTTGAGTTTTATTTCCCTGATTAATGATAATGTCAGTTATAAGCTCATGTACTCATTGGCCATTTATAGATCTTTCCAAAGAATGCCTACTCAAAGTCACTTTTATTCCTTCATTTGAAGGATGATAATGTCATTATCCCCATCATCACTGTCTCCATCACCATCACCACAACCACCACTAGTACCACTACCACCACCACCATCACCATCATCTTCATCCCCCTATAATCCTGGCATTGAATTGCACGACACCAGAGTTTTAACTCTCAGTTTTCCCCAGTTAGCTTCTTCATCTCTATGGTAAATTTTAAATCCTCCTAAGACTGAAGACCCTTACTCCCTATGAACATGTTAGGTGACTCTGCCTTCTCTGTGGGACATGGCTAATGTTAAGATCCTCCTAGTCCTAGTCACAGTCTTGGTCTGTCTCTCCCTAGAACCTGTGTGACCTCTGTTAAGAAAACCCCCTTTCATACCTTAATAGCTCCCACTTAAATTCCTTTATTCAGCCTTCATCATTGGAGACTTGACTGGTTCACTGAGATCTCTTTCTTAAGGATGGCTGGGTCCAATATTGATGATGCTCTCTCACTTTGGAGATAGTTTATTTTTAATCCTGTTCAGAAAGTGGCATATCTTAATGTAGTTTTCTCTCAGTTCCTGTAGGTGAGAAACTGACTAAAGCTGGAGTAAGTTCCTTCTCCAGCCAGCCTGTGGGTATCTGACCCTAAGTGTCTGTGGTTTGTGTACTGGACTTTGTGGGCCTTTGCTTTCTTGAGTCAGACTGTTTTTGTCTCCTTGACACCATGTACTTACTGTAGGCTGCCTGCTTCGTGGCCTTTACGCACAGTGAATAAATAAGATTGATTGGTGTCTCCTCATAATATTTCAAAGTCCCAGCCACCTACGATCCTTCTCATATCCTAGAATTAGAATGGGGACCGCATATTGGAAGGAAGCTGACTAGGAAGCTGCTCGCAGGCTACAAAGTGGCCAATCTAATGTGCTTTGAAAGATCTTACCTGAAATAAATGTAATATCAGAAATAATACAGGAGAGTTTAACACATTTTATGTGAGTGTTGAGCTGTGAAAACTTGGTTTAACAGTGTACAACCTATGAATACCAAATAAGAATCATTATCAGACACTTTCATTATGATGAACAAATAAGTCCTTTAAAGTTGGTTGTGGTGGTACACATTAGTAATGTCAGAATCCAGAGACAAGAGAAAGCATATCTCTGTGAGTTCAAAACCAGCCTGGAGTACATATCAAGATCCAGACTGCCTGGACTACAAAATGAGACTGTATCACAAACAAAGAAAGGATGTCCGGGAGGCAGGAAGACATTGCTGGGCTCTAAATCACTGCTGTGTTTAGCACTACTCACTTTTGCCCTGGTCTGACTCAGCACTCCAGACATTTGCTGATGCAGGCTCTGTCTTTACAAAGACACTCCCACAGCATGGCTTCCCACTGCAGGGTTTCCACATACCTAGTTCAAGTGCAGCTCTATGTTGAATCAGGCCAAGATGATCAAGGAGGAATTGATGTCCTGATGGATCTCTCCTGGAGATGGACTTTATGGAGCCCCTGTCAAACCCATCTCATTCAGCACTGACATCCTAAGGCATATTCATGTTACTGTGAGGATTGTATTTGCTAAGGTTGAGGTAAGAAGGACCTCGTATGATGTCTGCGGAAGCCATCCTATCTCTTTTACTCCTACATGGTGATAAGAGAGCAGGGCCAGTGGGTCCCAGTATGACAACAGCTCTTAGGAAAGCTGCTCTTCATCCATGCTCTCTAAAGCTTTTCTGTATTATCTGTTACTTGTGAGATGCTCAGAGAGCTAAGCCACTTCCTTTCTTTGAGTGGCTATTCCCTCCAATTTGCAATAGTCCTTCTTGGGGATATACATAGGGAGCTCTTGATAGCAGAAAAAAAGTTAAAAGAACTTATAAGGAAGTTCCAAGATTCCAGAGTCCCTGAATTAAGGTTGTATGACAGGAAAAATGGCTCTGGGAGAGGTCTCCTCAATGGAACTGTCTTCAGGTTGCTCAAGCTGCTACAGTGATGGCACGGTAACACAAAGTTGCTGTCTTTTTGTGGACTTGTGTGATGCTACCACTGGCATATGTCCTGGAATTGAACCTTCTGGAACACAGGTCAGTCCTATGCTGATGTCTAGGAGTACTTCCTGACCTCGCTTTATCATGTTCATAACCTTATGGCACTCCATTACTCTACTTGCTGTCTTTTCCCAGTGAGATGACCTTCCTGGTAAGAAATTAGTGGTGTTTTATGTGCATTTATTCTGATTATAACTTACTGAATCATTTTATCTGAGTTACAGGAATTCTTCATTCAGTTATTTGTACTTGTGCCTACCAGGGTGCTCATGGTTCAGGCAGAAGACAACTTGCTGGAGTCGGTTCTCTCCTCCACCACGTGAGTTCCAGGAAGAACTCAAGTTGTCAGGCATGGCAGCAAGACCTTTACCCACAGAGTCATCTCTGAGGGCCCTGATTACAGAGCTTTTCATCTGTCCTTCTTCACTCCCTGTTCATTCACGGTATTTTTCTTTCAGCCTTATGGTTTTGTTCAATATATGTAACTGAGTAACTCCTATCTTACGCCACAAGTTGAAGCATTGCTTTTCCTTCTCATTGGTCAAAAAGAATTACAAGGTTGGGAAAACTGGATGATCATATTTATAAGAATAACATTGGGATTCTTCATCACATCTCATATAAAATATAATTCATACTAGATCAGTGACCTAAATGTGAAAGCCACAGCCATTAAAGCCTTCCAGGAAAACATAGGAGCAATTTACTGTGGCTTAGGGTTTTACAGTGGAATTCTGAGCTTTGGCCTGCCTACAACATGATGAGAACAAAATTAATCATGGGAACTTCAGTGAAAAAAGAAATTTCTGTGCATCAAAGCACATGGTAAAGACAGCAAAGAGACAAACAAATCAAAATGTTCAAAATGGATGGGTGGAGAGACAGAGGAGAGATTGGTGGCAGACAGAGGAAAGAGATGGGGATACGTGTCCTGATGAATACACAAAAATCTTTGAAAGGGGATGAAGACATGACACAGGCATGTCACTGACTCTTATCCATAAACTGTTGATATTGTTATAAGAATAATTGCAACATATCCAGAAAAGCCACAATAGCAGATACTATTCAATTAATTACACATGTTTTATTTTTTAAATTTCTTTCCATGTGCATGAATATAAGCACACCAAGTGCATGTGGGACCCATTAGAATCCAAAAATGACATCAAGGCCATGAAACTGGAGTTTAGGACGCTTGGAGTACTCATGTGGTGGTGGGAAATGTGCCTGGGCCCTGTGTTAGAGCTGGGAGCTCTCCTGACTATTGAGCCTTCCCTCAAGCTCCATTATGATTCTCTTACACAGTGAGATCACTTCTAGTTGACTATTAGTTATTGGCTATAAGTTGCCCCTACCAGAGGCATAGCATAGGCTACAGGGCATCATTAGGTTTATCTTGGCAAAGGGCACAATGATTGTTGTGATAGAAAGAGACAAATGCAGGCATGATAAGATCAGGCTGCCAGGAGGAAGTTTTCTCAGCTTGGAACATAGCTTCCCTTTATTTGCACACCCTCACAGAGTGATGAGGCGATGCTGAAGAGAGAACTGTGCCCTATGGAGTAAATGTGCCTTTATGGAGATGAGAACCTGCCACAGAACAGGATGCTGTTCGTTTTGTTGTGCCTGATGAAGAAAAGGAAGGGGTGGTCAGCACAGAACACTGGGCCCAAACAATCTGCAACCATTTCTATGGCGGACCCTGCTGCAGCCTCCGTGCCTTCCTCATTGACCTCCACCACGCTCTGGTGAAGACACTTGGACACACTTAGGCTTCTCTCTGGAGACATTGCTGATAAGTCAGCATTGCCCTCTTGGAAGACATCCACCATTCCCAACTGTTGAAAAATGGATTCCATGTCATATTTCTCTTGCAGCCTGAATTTTGGAAGGTATACCTCAATCTCAGTTTTCGACACAAAACCAGGTTTGGTCCAGGCTGTTAACTTCTCAAAAGTGAGATTGTTTTCCACCTGAAAAAGCAGAATTAGGGACTTTCAGACTCACAGTTGAGGTCTTACCCAGAGCCACATGGGCAATTCTTCCATCATTTTACAGGGGCCACTGCCTGTTCCTATAGCTAATGTAAGGGTCCCACTGTCCTGCTAGTTTGTTTGTGTCTTCCTTTATGGGCTTGGGCACCAAGACACTGATGATCAGAACACTTGGTTGTCTTCCCCTAAATCACTTTAGGGAAATCTTTGATCTGACAGATTTCCATGTCCAGGTGACTGTGATTTAGGTCCTGTCTGATTTCATTTTCTTGAATTAGACTTAGTTCAAAGACAATAAAGCATGTCTGCTGAAGTAAAAATTAAACATCAAAATAGAAAGGACTCAATGTGAGCTAAAGCAGAAGGGAGGTCAACCCAAGGTGTAATTCTGTGTGCTTTGTGTGCTTTTATGGCTTGCATGGAGAAATACCATCAAAGACTCTAACGAACTATTCTTTTGAAAGTTATGACAATGTTTAGGGAGGCACGGAAAACTTAAGGTGTGAGGTGGGTCTAGCTGAATAAAGGAATTAATTGCTGGTGGTGGACTTTAGGTGTTCATTATCAATCCTTTGTGTTTTGTCCTTTCACTCTTAGAGAAACTAAGAAGTCCCTATTCCCTTCCACATGCACCATGACAACATGTGATGGGCCTAGGAAACTTGACGTGAACTCTCTAAACCTGTTTGCAGAGATAAAGCCTCCTCCAGTAGGTTATGCATGTCATGTGTTTTTTTCAAAGTTGGAACACTGGCTAACACTCCAGCAAAGCAATGCCATAGTTAAGGAGCTGGATGCAGAGAGCCAGGGGAGCTGTTCTGCTTACAAAGACCCCTGAGGTCCTTCATACTCCACCTCCCACCATGGAGAGGATAGCTCCTCCACTGTGGGAAATCCTGCTACAAGGAAGTCCAAGGTATTTCATAATGACATTCCTGACTCTGCCCTCCCTGCTGCACCCTTCTCTTCCTCTTTGTTAAACAAATGCAGTAACTTTCTGTCTATTTTATGTTCTCAGATATTATATAAAATAATGATGAAAATCATGAAACATTATATTACAGTGAGTGAGTGTTTTGCAAGCACTGTGCTATGAACTACTTGAGTTCTCTTCATTTCATCCTATGTAATAAACATCTCTGAAATATGTCATGGTGCAGGTGCAGGGAACCCACAAAAGGAGCCCTGGACACAGTTTGAGCCCAAAGCTCAGAGCCCATAAATAACTCGAACTTCGGTCTGTCAGTACTAATTCCCAAAAGCCATTGCCAAGGTGACAACATTGAGTTCTGTTCTAATGACAAGTGGCCCCAGGGACACTGGATTTTCTCAAAGACATTTAAAGTAGTCAGTGATACAGAATCTTATTCCCCACCTTGCTGAGGTCCACACCTTCCTTTGGGAGCAGGATCAACAAGCTCAGCTCCATGCCCTCATAGGGTATCTCCAATAGTTTTGCCTGTATTTCCTTCACTTTGGCGAGGTTAAAGGATTCTTCCTGGTACATCATCTGCACTGGCCTTTCCTCCTTCTGTACAGACAATACATGCCATAACACATTTTTATGGAGAGCATTCAAGTTTTCCAAATGAGCAGCAGTTGATTTCAGAAGTCACTCAATATAAACAATATTCATGTTCAGATGAGCACTTAGAAAATATCTGCTAGCCTCTAGCCGATTTCATTAAAAAGGAGTGTCAGCTGATATGGGCCTGTGACTGTTAGGGTTTTCCTGTGTGAGGAAACATCATGTGAAAAAACAATTTGTGCTGGAAAGAGTTTATTTCTTATTCCAAGTCTCAGGTCACAATCAGACACTGGGGTCAGTCAGAGCAGGAACTCAGGCTGAAGCCATGGAGAAAGACTAGTTGTTGACATGCCTTCATGGCTTTCACAGCCTGGTTTCTTCCATAACTCAGTAGCACATACCAGGACTTGGACACTATCCATAGTGTGCTGGGCCCTACTCAAGCAATCATTAACCAAGAAAATGCCCAAAAGTTTTATCTTTAGACCAAATTTTGGGGGGGGGTGTAATTTCTCAACTTAGAGTTCTTCATTTTGTACCTTTTCTCAGATTGGCACACAGGATCACACATAGACATACGTGGACAGATATAGATGGATGAACAGACAGAAAGACAGACAGACAGACACACACACACACACACACACACACACACACACACACACACACACACACACACATCAAGAGCAAAGCAGGAATAAAACCCCAAAATAATTAGTACATGAGCTAACTACAGAAAGATGATGCATTATCCAGAGAAGGAAGAGCAACATTCAACCGTTACTATTTAAGAATCCTAGGTTTGGGTTTAAATGACCCACAAAGGCTCATGCTCCAAAGCCTTTGTCCCCAGAGAGTGACTACGGAGAGAGAATCAGACCGTCAGGTGGTGGAGACTAATGGGAGGGAAGTTACATACTGGAAAGGATGCTCCCCTGAAGGACATATTGACCTGCAGCCCCTTCCTGTTTCTCTCTTTTGCTTCCTGACCGCTGTGGGGTGGGCAAGCCTCCACCATGCATTTCTGCCATGCTGTACTGTACCACCACAACCTGGACTGGACCAAGTGACCCAGAAGGAAACTTCAGGATCCAACAGCCTAGGTAACCTCTTCCTGTTTTAAGGTGACTATGTCAGATAGTTTGTTACTCTAATGGAAAGAAGACTAATACATCACAACTAGACTTTAATCATTTAATATGGTCATGAATTTTATCTAAAGAAACAGCACAATCAATTATAAATAAGAGAAAACATTTTCATAAAGCAGACTGGAATATTATCATGGTGGTGTGAATGGGACCACAGGCAGATACTTCCTCTCAGATAACAGCATGGCCACAGAAGCACACATGCTCAAAGGTTCATGATGGGTCCCAGCCTTCTAACCCACCACAGAGCAGAAAGCTCAAGAGCACATACAGGCACAGGACTGGGGTGGAGCTATACAGCCTCATAGCCCATCAGAGGGAAGGGAAATCCCAAGTTACATTACTACTTATGGGGGTCATATGGACAGATCTCCATATATGTTTGTGATGCACTAACAGTGTGAAAATCCATCATAAAGCAGATAATGTTTTCAACACTTTACAAGTTGGGGGCCTTTTGCGTAGACCCTTATGGATTTGTTTGTCATTTTTTTTTTCGAGTTTGTGCAGTTCTAATAATCTACCAGTATTATTTTAATAAGTAATTGGGGCATCTGGGAAGATTTTAATTACAGTTGAACAAAAAACACAAAAATCTTCTACAGGCCATGTATATTTATAGACTAAATTTCCCAATAAAGAAAAATCACTTTTCCAAACTCTTTAAGAATACTGCTAATAAAAAAGGCAATGGGAAGTTTACCATTGATAAACTCCAAAATGCATTAAATTATATCTTAAATGGATTGGACAAATTACACTCATATCGAATTTAGTTCAAGTGATACTCTAAGTAAGATTTACTTCTTATTCGCTCTTTGTCATTATTCAAAAGCTATGAATACTACTAGTTAATAACAATTAATTGAACAATAGTTTAAGTGGTCTTATTTGAAATTTAAAAAAAGATATATAAGTTTGTATATTCTTTTTACTCTTTTCAGGCTCCATAAATGGATTATAATACATTACCGGCTCAGTTTTTACTTTTCCTTTAAGTTAGAGGAACATTTAGTTTCTACTATGAGGGAGAAACAAAGGTTTTATGAGAAATTTCCAGAAGTGGTAAGAGTCTCCAACAGAATTCAAAATCACACAGGCAGTAAACACTATTTATTTCTATATTGACTACATGAAATTTAACCTTTCATTCAGAAATATAAGTCTCAAAATGTTTTCGGTGCTTTCCTGATTTTCCTTTTCCTGGACTCTGATGACTCCCAGCCACCGCACTGGATATACAGTCTCTACCACTTATCCATGAGCTGCATATTCATGATTATCACTTTGTAGGCAGTTTCTTCACTGCATGGACTTTTGGATACTGGTCCTTACCTCATTTATTTTAAATAGCATTTCCCTGGTGCTTCCTCTGTCAAACGCTTGATTCCACTTTCCTTTGAAGTATAAGGCGTTGACAAGAATGAGCCTGGTCTCTCGATCAACTGAGTCACCTGACAACAGCTCGGGAATTTTTCCTTTGGAGAAAGCAAAGATTTCATTCAGGTTCCTTAATACACATGTGAGACATAAAGCAATAGGACATCTGGGTAGATCCAAACATGATGTTATGAAATTTGCTGAATGTGGGTAAACACTTTAAAAAGTAAATCAAAACAAAACTCCATTGTCAATGTTTGACTAGAGGTCATGAACCCTGAAGAACATCGCCAAGCTGAGGATGGTGAGAGACTTTTATGTCTCTCAAGGAAGCAGGTTGAGGAAAAGAAGAAAAAAAGTTCCTGGGTGGGAAGAACAGGAAATGTGGAAGGGAAGAGAGGGGAGTAGGATTATCCTCCGGGGTGGGAACTCCTGGTTGTCATCTGTATTGGTTGTGGAATGAGCTAAGAGACATGTCTGGCCGGTCTGTGAGGTCATTACCCAGAAGAAGTAAGTAATGGAGAGGAATCGCCTCAGAGCGGGCAACACCTTGTGCTGATTGATCTAAAGGTAAGAGAGAGAAGCAATACTGCTTTTGTCTGCCTGCCTCAGACGTTGTTGCTGAGTGCACTGTACAAGCACTGCCAATTTTACCTGACAATTGATCTACCCATCATGAGGACGAAGACTATTGGCTCTGCAGAATCCTCTAGGCCTTGCATGCCAGACTAAGACTGCTGAGGTGTCCACTGCATAGACTGAGCAACTCCCACATTCTTGGTCCCTCCGCACAAGGATGGACAAAAGCTGAGTGCTCAGCTTATACTGTGTGTGTCCATCTATTTAAACTCATCTATAATATGTATTTATTCTGTTCCTCTAGAGGACCCGACTAGTAAACTAATGTTAAATTCAGCGGCTCCTCTAGCACTCCATGGTCATGCCCAGTTCTATCCTCCTACAACATGGCAGAGACTCAAAGTCAGAAAGCGTTTCATGGAGGAGGTCTTCCTAGTCTACACTCTGGAGTGCTGTCCATCCCTGGAAGATGTAATGCAGGTAAGAAGATAGATTCCCTTCTTCCCTGTTAACAGCCGTCCTTTCCCTGAACAAGACATTCCTTGCTAATTCACAATATCAAGTGTTCCAAAGAGGTAAGATTCCAAAAGAAATGAAAAAAAAAATAATTGATGACTGAAAGAAAAGTGTTCTTCCAGTACAGACTTTAAGCAGAAAATGGAATGTACCTAGTGATAGGAAGGCACCTGAATGGTTAAATACCAATCCATTGTCTCAGTGATCTGAAAGACCAAGGCTGCAAGATGTCAGCTCTGACTAAAAACAAGTAAGGTTCAACTGCAAATGGGAGGCTCTTTAGGTCAGTGTAACTGACAGCCTGGCAGAGTGTCTTCATTGGAGATCAAGTCTAGGTTCATGAAACAGAAGTAACAGAGCTGAAACAGGATGTGGGGAGGTAGAGACAGAAGTCCTCTTCAGAGCTAAATGGACTGAAGCAATACAGGATGGAGGAAGAAGCAGATACAGGCAGGTAGTCGGGGAGGTCTACCCAGGGGTCTCCATCTCAGAGATGGCAGTGTTACATGGCCTGTGAACACTGCAGAACACCTGTTTCTTCTAAGGAAACTGCTTGACTTGAAATCAGGCCCATGAGTTTCAGGACATTTACATCAGCCTCTCTGTCCTAGAGAAATACAGCAACATCTCTGTCTTTAAAATCTCATTGTCTGAGTAGAACCTCAATGAATTAACTGAGTTCTAAATTCTACCAGGTGGACTTGCTAGTGTGCATCACTTTGACTCTGTGAAATAACAGTGAGATTAGTCCATGGTGAGAAGAAATAAAAATTAATAGAATGAGGAGGGGAGGAAGAAGAGGGGCAGGGATGGCAAGGACAAGACTGTGGGGTGTGAGTAACTTGAGATTCTGACCTTCAGTCTGTTTGGAGACCCATGTGTTTATGTGTTTCCTGGACTCCTCTGCAGCTGTGACAAAGGAGAGCTGCTCCATCTCTGAGTGATAGAACTGAAGACAGGACTCCTTAAAGGCCTTTGGAGAGAAAAATATTTAGGAAGGTAAATTTCAAATAAATGTCAGCAAGTGCATCAGTATTCTGAACTCTATATCATTATAAAAAAAAAAAACTATAGTGAGGATAGATATCACTTTCAACTGCAATAATCTTCATATACTGGGTCTGTCCAGTGAAAAGGACCAACATAAATGAATAAAAATAAAAATAGATTTAAAATCTTTTAGATACCATTATACAACTGCTGTCTTAGAGGAAGGTTACATAGGCGAGTCTCTCATATGTATCCAGGCTGGCTTAGAACTCACGACCCTTCTGGCCCAGTCTTCTACAAGCTTGTGTTAAAGATATATACCCTGTTACTTGATAGTCATAATCCTTACTCTTCTCAAGTTCTCTAGGGTCCTTCTCCTGCCATCTACAGCATCCAGTGTTTGAGTAAAATTGTTTCATTGTACTGGTACAACGTACTTACTGGGAGCAATTCCAAAGTCCTCTCTGCAAAGAGCCTGTTGGCAATTCTAAGGGTGTACTTTCTGCCTGGCTTGTTCAGGTGACTGAGAAGTGACTCGAAGCCCTGGTGAATGTCTTTCACTGGGTTTAAACAAAGTGCCTGTGGGGGGGGGGGCGGGGAGGGAAGAAACATTATCAGCTCAGCGAAGAATCATTTTGTTGCAAAAGGAAGTTTATAGGTAAAGCCAGTAAAGACCCTGAGGATCTGAGTTGGATTCCCACTAAGCACATAAAAAGATGGGCCCACTCTGTGCCTGTAATCCCATTTTAGGAGGGACTGACAAGAGGAAGACACCCAGCATTGACTCCTTCCTTCTTCATAAAGAGACACCCAAGGGTGCTTGCATGCATGCAAGTGAGCAGGCACACACATACATAATTAACATTGGTTAGGCCATAAAGACTAATTATGAAGAAGCCTCCTCTGAGCATTAATCTTCTTGTGTGCATGGTCTGAGTTTGAAACGATTAGGATGAGCAGTTGTACCTGAGAGGATCTTCATGAGAAAAAATTTCTGGCAAAACAAAGAGTAACAGTGACACCTTACCACCATGGAACTATATGCCGAGTGTTTTTTTCTCAGGCAAATGCCTTTTTTCTACCCTGTAATCCACACTTCAACTCCCTGTCCAGATGTCAGAGACCCATCCCATGGAATATTCTCAGGAGGGTTGTTAAAATAACCCACCTAATGCCCAGTCAGGATTGGACTAGCTAACCATGTTGTATCCCTTTCAACACCTTAGCTGATGCAAGGAAGGTTGGACAAAATGTAGAATAGGAATTATGTTTCCTTGTCCTCTCATGATTACAAAGTCTGTTGCTCTTAAAATAACATAGAGCAGGCAGGGCTTGAAGGCAACAGCTTTAATCTCAGCATTTGGCAAGCGGAGGCAGGTAGACATCTGTGAGTTCAAGGCCAGCCTGATCTACAAATTGAGTCCAGGAGAGGAAAGGCTGTAGGGAGGAATCCTGTCTCGAATAACAAAAAATAGACAAATAAAAACAAGATAGGTCACAGCAACTTGTGTTTCAAATAATTACAACATCTTCTTTGTTCTTACATTGGTGAACTTGGGACTGAACCTAAGTTATAGCCATATTAACCTCCCTCCATCGTTTATAAATCTTTTTTTATGGAAAGTAATTTGCACAGACTAATCTTGGAGTTGGGATCCTCCTAGATCAGTCTCCTTGGAAGCTAAAATTAAAGGCCTGTTCTACCCAGCCTAGCATGTGATTACTATGAACCAATGTTATATGAAATATGGACAAAATTTTGAGTGTGCCCCCCAAGTCATAACTCAGGAAATCTCATTTCCAGGAATCAAGTGTTAATGGAGGAGACTCTGTCTTCCTTCCTCTTTAGCTTCTGATCCCTGAACCAGTGTGTGCATACTACTACTGTGCCTTCTCAGAAGCTCTTATTCATGCAAAAACAGGTGTAGGGGTGACACACAACTTACCTGAGATATCTGGGCAGCAGTCTCTCCCTTCGCCCCCAAGAGGACCATAGCTAGAGCAGAGGAGATGCTCACAGGAGAAAAACATACATTTTTGGAAGGGTCATGTTGACAGAGCATCTTCAACAGTTGGATGGCAAAGGTGCCATTGGCTTCACTCACAGTGCTCATGATGCAGACTCTGGAGGCAAAGAAGAAATGGTACTCAACACAGAGCTGATGGTTCAATGATCAGATACAGGGAAATCTGGGACTGTAGTTCTGGTTCTCATTTCAAAGCTCATAAATATTTTCAATTAGATTTCAAAAATTCATTCTAGGTCACAGTGCTTCCACTTTTAAGGCTATCATCTAAGTGTGGTCATGGCAGCAGGCCATACTAGCTTTACTCTCATTAGCACAGATAGAAGGAAAGATCATCGGGATCCCCTACACAGGACACCGCTGAGCGGTGTGCTCTAGTCTCGTTCCATACACAGCAGCTCCTCTCTTCTGAGGATAGTTGACTGTCGGATAAAGAGAAGGATGGATGGAAGAGGAGTCAAGGAAGCAAACAGCCATGGCCTCCAGGTCCTGTGGGCTGGCTGCATCAACTCTGAATTCCTGACTCTGCCTGGGAAGAATGCTCCTGAGCTATGGATGAGGCATTAGACAATGTCCTCCGCCTTTGCCAGCTACTAAGCCTCTGAGATGCTGGATAAGTCCCAGACACAGGCTGGGTTATCAACTGTGCTTTGCGTTAGGCAGCATTCCCCTGCAGTGGCTGCTCGGGGGCCTTGCATCATCCAAAGGAAGCCAGGCTGCTTTTCCCTTGAGCATGTCTCACCTCCCAGAGGAATGGACAGCTTGTCCCAGTCCAAGTGACTGCTCCTGTCACCTTAACCCAGTTCTGAGTCACTGTGCATCCCATGACTGTGCTCTCACTGTCAGATGACATTTGGCATACAACGTGTGTTCCAGAGTTCTCCCTACGGTGCTAAGATGCAGATGAATTAGCCCAGAAAACTTCGGATCACACCATCACATTCTTCTTCCCATTTCCTGACAGAGGGACACAGCCTCCTGAAGTGTACCTAGATCCTTTGACTCCTCCATTTAAATCCCTCTCCTAGGTTCTTGAGAAAAGTTTAGGCTGACTTATGTAAATGACTTACATTTTGGTTGGTCCTCTCAGCTGACCAGCTTACTGCCCCTACATTCCTGCCCATTCTTTTGTCATTTTCAAGTTCCATGTGAATCCTTGAAAACCTGTTCTTTCATCTTAGAATGCCATTACCTCCTCCCTCTCTCTGAGTTCCAATTCCTCAGCCTTCCCACCTTCATTGGGATAGGAGAGCCTGAGGGCCTCTGCTGTCCTCCCCTAGTGCAGCTGCCCCACTCAGGTCTGCTTTCCACTCCTAAGTGTCATCCTTTCTCTTAACAATTGTCTCCACCATTCTTCCTGCTCTGGAGCTCTGTGAAGGCGAGGGAGATGCCTGACACCCTAATTTAAAGGACAGGGAGCATGCGGAAATAAGAGGCTTTTTGTCAGTAAGGAGTGAGTTACTTTGTACATGGAAATGAACAATGCTCAAGTTTGGACTAGACACGGAAGATCATTCATGGGCCCAGAAGTAAAAGAGATAAAAAATTTTCCAAGATCTGAAAAGACAAGGTGAGGCAGTCAAATTACCTAAGTGTTAGAGCATTAGGCGATGTGTGAAAGATACCAGTAGATAAACGATGCTGGTGCGGAAATCACCCATAATGCTGCCGCACCAAGTCCTGCCGGAGAAGGAGCCAACACAGCTTAGGCATCAGCCCTAGGAACAGCCTGTGTGACACTGGCCTGCTGAGGTTTCTGGATTAGTTTCCTTTTAAAATGCACAACAGACACCACATCCCATCTGACCCTTTTCCTAACTGCAGTCCTGAATGTCCCTTCTGGACTCAGTGTGTACCTTCTATACATGGCTTCAGGGGATCTCCCAACCCCAACCTGAACTAGCCACACTTACCTCTAAATTCAAGGGTCCACTATGTAGCATTTACTGCCTGGCTGCCTCCAGGAGCTCAGTAGTGCTGCCTTCCAGACTCTGCTGGCCTTATATTCACTCCCTACAGGGTGGGGACCTCTTGTTTCATGCCTCTGGTCATGGGAGGGGAGATAAGCCTCCTCAAGCCCTGGCTTTTGTAGGAAAAGTATGGGTTGGGGTTGGCGACAAATTGAGCCCTTAGAAATTGTGAAGATATAAAGAGCTTTTGCTAAATGCCAAGGGAGAATGTTTGCAGAATTTTAATAATGTTCTGAGGGATGAGACAGGGTTGGAGGTGACAATTATTGAAATCTATTTTCCCATACCCATTCTCTTTTCCTGACAAGCAGTAATCCAAATTATTTTCTGTGTCACACCCTTCCCACACACCAGCTAATAGAATTGTTTGAAAATGAACATTATGGTCATGTGTGCATTCTCCTTTTGGTCTTCTGATGTTCACAAGCCTCAGTAACTGGTGCACAGGTAACAGACTTGCTACACAAATCCATCTGCAGTAGTAGAATTCTTTTCAGGGATTTAAAACTCAAGTTAAACCATAATTCTTGATTTTGCAACTGAAAGGAATTTCAGGAGGGATCAGTTGGACCAGAGTTGGATTTATTGAAAAGCCAACACATGTATATTGAAAAACCAGTCATATACAATTGGAGGCCATGTAGGAAAAGACAATGAGACACACCTCGGCATGCAAGGAAGAGCCTGGCTCAGTGTCTTGGAAGTAGCTACCCATTTGACTCTGGTGGCTCTCAATTTTTACATGTTACAGAGTTTCTGAGAAACACTCATTCCCCTGCATAATGTCTTGTATATTATAGCTGTTTAGTTGTGTTAGGGCAAGTGTTTAACACTATAGTGAACGAAGCAATCTGAGACCAAGACACACAAGCAGAACTTCATCATAGAAATAAGAACATTAGAAAGACCTCACACACAGGAAATTCTCACACTGTCTACAGGACTACTCACACAGTTCTTCTGGGGAATGTCAAGGTTTCATTTTGCTGTTCCTGAGAGCTCACTCAATGTCAAACTCTCTGTGGATTTCACTCTACTTGCTCTCCATTGTGGCTAATGGATGGCCTTTTTTCACCAACCTCTTCCTGCATGGAGCTTTGCTGTGGTGCACTTTGTCTTCTCCAGGGTGTTCTCCTTTTTCCTCTTGGCTCTGATGTTTCCATAAAAGGATGTTCACACCAATGTCTTCTAACCCCTGACCTAGTAGGAAGTCACAGCAGATGCAGAAATATTGTTCAGGTTGTGTCTTTCTTTCTCATCTTGCTTGAGGAAAGGTTTGGCTTGCTTATGTGCAGCATCTGCTCTCCACCAGCAGAAGGGGACGTCAACCTCCCGTCCCTTTAGGTTTCTCTATTTGCTCTGCTCTGACCAACAACCAGTCTGATCATCTCCTGTTTTAACTTATGTTTTTTGGGCCACTTTTCACTTTGGTCCCACATGACTGAAACAGTTGGCCCATTGTGTTCTTCCTTTCTGTCCTTGTGTCCTCTGACACAGAGACTTCTTTCTGCTCTGCTTTTCCTTCTTCCTCACCCTGCTCACCTCAGTCTCTTCCCTGTTATCCTCTTCTTACAAAAAGCCATGTGATTTTCTTTTCTTGGCTAAAATGCTCTGGCCTTATCTGCCCTGCACCCCTGTAGTCCCCAGTTAGTTTTCTATCTGTAGTGTGTTAGGACATAGAATGGATCTGCACTTTAGGACACTACCTGTCATGAGAGCACAGATTACACAGCAATACTCCTATCTATCGACTTTATTTTCCTAAAGAAAGTTACTGTCATCATCTTCACTGTACTTCCTGCTTGATGGCACCTTGTCCTCAACCTACTCTTACCTTAAGAGCTGTTTGGAGTCAAATTCTACCATACATTGGCTGCTTAGGCTTGAAACCCTCAGGACTACAGCAGCTGCCCCTCGTGCCAAAACTCTCATTTTTATTTTTCATAAATAAGTGTGGCTTTTGTGGTGCCTTGCGTAGATATTATACTCTGGTAAGATAAAAGGATGGGTTAGATGGCTGGTAGCTCATCCCTTGCACTGTTAATAGGATGTCCTTGAGGATCCCAGGAAGCTGCAGGTCTACATCTGGGAAAGGAGAAGGACCAGGGAGGCTTAGGCTGTTGGTAAGAATGCTGCTTTCCCAGTCTTTTTTTGAAACTGTTCAGCATACATTGGTATTGTGTTCACATCACCAACCTTCACAGACAGGATGAACTGGGATGGCAGGAGCCTTCATCAGACTCAGGGGTGCAGGGCTTCTTCCCTTCCTTTCTGCAATCTCCTTAACTTTCTTGGTTTTTCGTTGCTTTCTCAAGAGAGTATTTGTCAGACTTTTACTCCTTTGCCTGAATAAAGATATAGGAACAAGGTTATCTATAATTTTTTTCTCTTTGTCAGCAATAGATTTTTCTAGGTTTTATCTACTGTTAATGTTACTATGGACATGTATGTATAAAAGTATGTACAGACATTTGTAAATCCTGTGGAATTTCTGGGCCATATGAAAACTCTTCATTTAATATTTTTGCAGAATCAAGGAATGAGTTTAAAGGCTTCTGTGTGATTATAATTCCCCACCAGCCAGTTATGCCTTTCAATTTTTTTCCTGTACTTGCTTGTCCTTATTGATTTAAGCCTATGGGTGTCATGGTGCCACTAATAATGGTTTTGAGTTTTATTTGCCTGATAAATGATAATGTCAGTCATTAGGTCACGTACTCACAGGCCATTTATAGATCTTCCCAAAGATTGCCTACTGAAAGTCCTTTATACTTTCATTTGGAGGTGCCTAATTGTCATTACCACCATCATCACCATCACCACCATCACCACCACTATCCTTCTCCTCCTCCTCATAATCTTGGTACTGAATTGCATGACACCAGATTGTTACCTCTTTCTTGTTCCCAGTTAGCTTCTTCATCTCTATGGTAAATTTTAAATCCCCCTAAGACTGAAGACCCTTACTCCCAAAGAGCATGCTAGGTGATTCTGCCTTCTCTTTCGACATAACAAATGTTAAGACCCTCCTAGTCATAGTCACAGTCTTGGTCTGCCTCTTCCTAGAATCTGTGTGGCTCTGTGTGAACTTCATAGTTCACACGTAAATTCCTTCATTCAGCCTTCATCATTGGAGACTTGACTGGTTCCCTGAGATCCCCTTTTCAAGGATGGCTGAGTCCAAGGATTGAAGGTGCTCCATAACTTTGGAGATGAAATTTTTAAACCTTGATAAAAGGGGGTTGTCCTAAGGTAGTATTCTCTCTCCTCCATTAGATGAGATACCAAGTATAGGTGGAGTCAGTGCCTTACCAAGATAGCCTGTAGGTCTCTGACCCTAACTTCCTGTGGTTTGTGTAGTAGACTTTGTGGGCTTTTGCTTCCCTGGGTCAGAATGTGTCTGCCATCTTGATACTGTGTGCTTGCTCAGGCTGCTTGCTTTGGGGCCTTCACCTACAGTGAATAAATAAGTCTGATTTGTGTCTCCTCACAATGTTTCAACCTCCCAGCCATCTCCTACCCTTCTCATATCCTAGAATTAGGTTGTGGAACTCACATTGGAAGGAAACTGTCTAGGAAGCTGCTCACAGGCTACAAAGTACTGCAACTGTAGTGGCTGGAAAGAGGTTACTTGAAATAAATGTTACATCAGAAATAATACAGGAGAATTTAATAAATTTTAAGTTAGAGTTGATCTGTGAGGACTTGCTTTATTAGGCTACAACCATGAATCACAAATAGGAGCCATAATCAGACACCTTCATTATGGTGAACAAATAAATCATTTAAAGCTGGTTGTGGTGGTACTCACTAATAATGCCAGGATCAAGAGACAAGAGAAAGTATTTCTCTGTGAGTTCAAAACCAGCCTGGTGTATATAGCAAGATGCAGACTGCCAGGACTACAAAATGAGACTTTATCACACTGATAAAAAGGATATCCAGAAGCAGGAAGACATTGCTGAGCTCTAAATCACTGCTGTGTTTAGCCCTAGTCACATTTGCCCTGGCCTGACTCAGCACTCCAGACCTTTCCTGATGCAGGCTCTGTCTTTACAAAGACACTCCCACTGCAGGGTTTCCACACACCTAATACATGTGTTGTTGATTCTATGTTGATTCAGGCCAAGATGGGCAGGAGGAACTGATGTCCTGATCCATCTCTCCTGGAGATAGGCACTTAATGGAGCCCTTGTGAAACCCAGCCCATTAAGCATTGACATCCTAAGGCATATTCATGATGTACTAGAAGATTGTATTGCCTAAGGTTGAGGTAAGGAGGACCTCGTGTGATGTGTCGGGAAGCCACTCGATCTCTCTTCCTCCTACATAGTAGAAGGAGAACAGAGCCAGTGGGTACCAACATGACAACAGCTCTTAGGAAACCTGCTCTTCATCCATGCTCTCCAAAGGTTTTCTGTATTATCTGTTACTTGTGAGATGCTCAGAGAGCTAAGCCACTTCCTTTCTTTGAGTGGCTATCCCCTCCAGTTTCAAATAGTCCTTCTTGGAGGTGTGTGTAGACCGCCCTGGATAGCAGAAGGAAGGTAAAGGAACTTATAAGGAAGTTCCAAGATTCCAGAGTCTCTGCATTAAGGTTGTATGACAGGGAAAATGGCTCTGGGAGAGGTCTCCTAAATGGAACTGTCTTCAGGTTGATCAAGCTGCTCCAGAGAGGGCACAGTAATGCAAAGTTGCGGTCCGGTTGTGGGCTTGTGTGATGCTATCCCTGGCATATGTCCTGGAATTGAACCTTCTGGAACACAGGTCAGTCCTATGCTGATGTCTAGGAGTGCTTCCTGGCCTTGCTTTATCATGTTCATAACCTCATGGCACCCTATAACTCTACTTGCTGTCTTAGCCCAGTTAGACTAACCTCCTGGTAAGAAATTAGTGGTGTTTTATGTGCATTTATTCTGATTATAACTTACTAAATCATTTTATCTGAGTTACAGGAATTCTTCATTCAGTTATTTGTACTTGTGCCTACCAGGGTGCTCATGGTTCAGGCAGAAGACAACTTGCTGGAGTCGGTTCTCTCCTCCACCACGTGAGTTTCAGGAAGAACTCAAGTTGTCAGGCATGGCAGCAAGAGTCATCTCTGAAGGCCATGATTACAGAGCTTTCCGTCTGTCCTTCTTCACTCCCTGTTCATTCATGGTATTTTTCTTTCAGCCTTATGGTTTTGTTCAATATATGTAATTGAGTAACACCTATCTTATGCCACAAGTTGAAGCATTGCTTTTCCTTCTCTTTGGTCAAAAACATTTACAAGTCCAGGGAAAACTGGATGATCATATTTATAAGAATCACTTTGGGATTCTTCATCACATCACATATAAAATAAAAATCATATGGGATCAGTGACCTAAATATAAAAGCCACAAGCCATTAAAGCCTTGGAGGAAAACATGGGGACAGTGTACTGTGGCCTTGGGGTTGACAGTGAAAGTCTTAGCTGTGGCCTGCATACCACATAGTGAGAAGAATTAATGAAGGGAACTTCGATAAAAAGAGAAATCTCTGTGCATCAGAGGACACGGTCAAGAAAGCAAAGAGACAACCAATACAAAATGTCCACAATAGGAAAAGTGGCAGAGACAGAGAGGAGATTGTTGGTTATGCAGACAGAGGAAGGAAGAATGGAGAGCCATTTCTTGATGAATTCACAATGTGTTTGAAAGGGGATGAAGACATGACACAGACATGTCACTGACTCTTACCCATAAATTGCTGATATTGTTATAAGAATAACTGCAACATATCCAGAAAAGCCATAATAGCAGATAATAGTCAATTAATTAAACATGTTTTTATTTTTTTAATTTCCTTCTAGGTGTGTGAATATAAGCACACGACGCACATACGAGACCCATTAGAAGCCAAAAACATGACATCAAGGCCATGAAACTGGAGTTTAAGAAGCTTGGAGCAGTCATGAGGTGGTGGGAAATGTGCCTGGGCCCTGTGCTAGAGCTGGAAGCTCTCCTGACTATTGAGCCTTCCCTCAAGCTCTATTATGATTCTCTTACACACTGAGATAACTTCTAGTTGACTATTAGTTATTGGCTGTAAGTTGTCGCTACCAGAGGCATAGCATAGGCCAAAGGGCACCATTAGGTTTGACCTGGCAAAGGGCACAATGATTGTTGTGATAGAAAGAGCCAAATGCAGGCATCATAAAATCAGGCTGCCAGGAGAAAGTTTCCTCAGCTTAGAACATGGCATCCCCTTATTTGCACACCCTCGCAGAGTGTTGAAGAGATACTGAAGAGAGAACTGTGCCCTATGGAGTAAATATACCTTTATGGAGATGAGAACCTGCCACAGAACAGGATGCTGTTGGTTTTGTTGTGCCTGATGAAGAAAAGGAAGGGGTGATCAGCACAGAACACTGGGCCCAAACAACAATCAACCACTTCCATGGCTGACCCTGCTGCAGCCTCTGTGCCTTCCTCGTTGACCTCTACCATGCTCTGGTGAAGACACTTGGACACTCTTAGACCTCTCTCTGGAGACATTGCTGATAAGTCAGCACTGCCCTCTTGGAAGACATCCACCACTCCCAACTGTTGAAAAATGGATTCCATGTCATATTTCTCTTGCAGCCTGAATTTTGGAAGGTACACCTCAATCTCAGTTTTCGTCATAAAACCAGGTTTGGTCCAGGCTGTTAACTTCTCAAAACTGAGATTGTTTTCCACCTGAAAAAGCAGAATTAGGGACTTTCAGACTCACAGTTGAGGTCTTACCCAGAGCCACATGGGCAATTCTTCCATCATTTTACAGGGGCCACTGCCTGTTCCTATGGCCAATGTGAGGGTCCCATTGTCCTGCTACCTTGTTTGTGACTTCCTTATGTGCTTGGGCACCAAGACACTGATGATCAGAAGACTTGGTTGTCTTCCCCAAAATCACTTCAGAGAAATCCTTGATTGTGACAGATTTCCTTTTCCATGTGACTGTGGTTTGGGTCCTGTCTGATAGCATTTTCTTAAACTAGACTTAGTTCAAAGACAATAAAGCATGTCTGCTGAAGTAAAAATTAAACATCAAAATAGAAAGGACCCTTGTGTGAGGGAGGGAGATCAACCCAAGGTGTAATTCTATTTTCTTTGTGTGCTGTTATGACTTGCATGGGGAAATATCATCAAGGAAATATCGCTCTGAAACTTGTGACAATGTTTAGGGAGGCACAGAAAACTTTAGGCGTGAGGTGGGTCTAGCTGAATAAAGGAATTAGTTGCTGGTGGTGGACTTCAGGTGTTTGTTATCAATCCTTTGTGTTTTGTCCGTTCTTCTCTTCGATAAACTAAGAAGCCCGTATTCCCATCCACATGCACCATGGCAACGTGTGATGGCCTAGGAAACTTGCCGTGAATTCTCCAAATCTGTTTGCAGAGATAAAGCCTCCTCCAGTAGGTTATTCATGTCATGTGTTTTTATCAAGTTTAAAACACTAGCTAACACTCTAGAGAAGCAATGCCACACTTAGGGAGCTGGATGCAGAGAGCCAGGGGAGCTGTTCTGCTTACAAAGACTCCTGAGGTCCTTCATACTCCACCTCCCACCATGGAGAGGATGGCTCCTCCACTGTGGGAAATCCTGCTACAAGGAAGTCCAAGGTATTTCATTATGACGTTCCTGACTCTGCCCTCCCTGCTGCACCCTCCTCTTTCCTCTTTGTTAAACAAATGCAATAACTTTCTGTTTATTTTATGTTCTCAGATATTATATAAAATAATGATGAAAATCATGAAACATTATATTACGGCGAGTGAGTATTTTGCAAGCACTGAACTATGAACTACTTGAGTTCTCTTCATTTCATCCTCTGTAATAAACATCTCTGAAATATGTCATTTCGCAGGCACAGAGAACCCACAAAAGGAGCCCTGGACACAGTTTGAGCCCAAAGCTCAGAGCCATAAATAACTCGAACTTCAGTCTGTCAGTACTAATTCCCAAAAGCCATTGCCAAGGTGACAACATTGAGTTCTGTTCTAATGACAAGTGGCCCCAGGGACACTGGATTTTCTCAAAGACATTTAAAGTAGTCAGTGATACAGAATCTTATTCCCCACCTTGCTGAGGTCCACACCTTCCTTTGGGAGCAGGATCAACAAGCTCAGCTCCATGCCCTCATAGGGTATCTCCAATAGTTTTGCCTGTATTTCCTTCACTTTGGCGAGGTTAAAGGATTCTTCCTGGTACATCATCTGCACTGGCCTTTCCTCCTTCTGTACAGACAATACATGCCATAACACATTTTATGGAGAGCATTCAAGTTTTCCAAATGAGCAGCAGTTGATTTCAGAAGTCACTCAATATAAACAATATTCATGTTCAGATGAGCACTTAGAAAATATCTGCTAGCCTCTAGCCGATTTCATTAAAAAGGACTGTCAGCCGATATGGGCCTGTGACTGTTAGGGTTTTCCTGTGTGAGGAAACATCATGTGAAAAAACAATTTGTGCTGGAAAGAGTTTATTTCTAATTCCAAGTCTCAGGTCACAATCAGACACTGGGGTCAGTCAGAGCAGGAACTCAGGCTGAAGCCGTGGAGAAAGAATAGTTGTTGACATGTCCTCATAGCTTTCGCATCCTGGTGTCTTCCATAACTCAGTAGCACATACCAGGACTTGGACACTATCCATAGTGTGCTGGGCCCTACTCAAGCAATCATTAACCAAGAAAATGCCCAAAAGTTTTATCTTTAGACCAAATTTTGGGGGGGGGTGTAATTTCTCAACTTAGAGTTCTTCATTTTGTACCTTTTCTCAGATTGGCACACAGCATCACACATAGACATACGTGGACAGATATAGATGGAGGGACAGACAGAAAGACAGACAGACAGACACACACACACACAAACACACACATCAAGAACAAAACAGGAATAAAACCCCAAAATAATCAGTACATGAGCTAACTACAGAAAGATGATGCATTATCCAGAGAAGGAAGTGCAACATTCAACCATTACTATTTAAGAATCCTAGGTTTGGGTTTAAATGACCCACAAAGGCTCATGCTCCAAAGCCTTTGTCCCCAGAGAGTGACTATGGAGAGAGAACCAGACGGTCAGGAGGTGGAGACTAATGGGAGGGAAGTTACATACTGGAAAGGATGCTCCCCTGAAGGACATATTGACCTGCAGCCCCTTCCTGTTTCTCTCTTTTGCTTCCTGACCGCTGTGAGGTGGGCAAGCCTCCACCATGCATTTCTGCCATGCTGTCCTGCACCACCACAACCTGGACTGGACCAAGTGACCCAGAAGGAAACTTCAGGATCCAACAGCCTAGATAACCACTTCCTGCTTTAAGGTGACTATGTCAGATAGTTTGTTACTCTAATGGGAAGAAGACTAATACATCACAACTAGACTTTAATCATTTAATATGGTCATGAATTTTATCTAAAGAAACAGCACAATCAATTATAAATAAGAGAAAACATTTTCATAAAGCAGACTGGAATATTATCATGGTGGTGTGAATGGGACCACAGGCAGATACTTCCTCTCAGATAACAGCATGGCCACAGAAGCACACATGCTCAAAGGTTCATGATGGGTCCCAGCCTTCTAACCCACCACAGAGCAGAAAGCTCAAGAGCACATACAGGCACAGGACTGGGGTGGAGCTATACAGCCTCATAGCCCATCAGAGGGAAGGGAAATCCCAAGTTACATTACTACTTATGGGGGCCATATGGACAGATCTCCATATATGTTTGTGATGCACTAACAGTGTGAAAACCCATCATAAAGCAGATAATGTTTTCAACACTTTACAAGTTGGGGGCCTTTTGCGTAGACCCTTATGGATTTGTTTGTCTTTTTTTTTCGAGTTTGTGCAGTTCTAATAATCTACCAGTATTATTTTAATAAGTAATTGGGGCATCTGGGAAGATTTTAATTACAGTTGAACAAAAAACACAAAAATCTTCTACAGGCCATGTATATTTATAGACTAAATTTCCCAATTTAAAAAAAAAACACTTTTCCAAACTCTTTAAGAATACTGCTAATAAAAAAGGCAATGGGAAATTTACCATTGATAAACTCCAAAATGCATTAAATTATATCTTAAATGGATTGGACAAATTACACTCATATCGACTTTAGTTCAAGTGATACTCTAAGTAAGAGTTACGTCTTATTCGCTCCTTGTCATTATTCAAAAGCTATGAATACTACTAGTTAGTAACAATTAATTGAACAATAGTTTAAGTGGTCTTATTTGAAATTTAAAAAAAGATATATAAGTTTGTACATGCTTTTTACTCTTTTCAGGCTCCATAAATGGATTATAATACATTACCGGCTCAGTTTTTACTTTTCCTTTAAGTTAGAGGAACATTTAGTTTCTACTATGAGGGAGAAACAAAGGTTTTATGAGAAATTTCCAGAAGTGGTAAGAGTCTCCAACAGAATTCAAAATCACACAGGCAGTAAACACTATTTATTTCTATATTGACTACATGAAATTTAAACTTTCATTCAGATATATAAGTCTCAAAATGTTTTCGGTGCTTTCCTGATTTTCTTTTTCCTGGACTCTGATGACTCCCAGCCACCACACTGGATATACAGTCTCTACCACTTATCCATGAGCTGTATATTCATGATTATCACTTTGTAGGCAGTTTCTTCACTGCATGGACTTTTGGATACTGGTCCTTACCTCATTTATTTTAAATAGCATTTCCCTGGTGCTTCCTCTGTCAAACGCTTGATTCCACTTTCCTTTGAAGTATAAGGCGTTGACCAGAATGAGCCTGGTCTCTCGATCAACTGAGTCACCTGACAACAGCTCGGGAATTTTTCCTTTTGAGAAAGCAAAGATTTCATTCAGGTTCCTTAATACACATGTGAGACATAAAGCAATAGGACATCTGGGTAGATCCAAACATGATGTTATGAAATTTGCTGAATGTGGGTAAACACTTTAAAAAGTAAATCAAAGCAAAACTCCATTGTCCATGTTTGACTAGAGGGCATGAACCCTGAAGAACATCGCCAAGCTGAGGATGGTGAGAGACTTTTATGTCTCTCAAGGAAGCAGGTTGAGAAAAAGAAGAAAACCAGTTCCTGGGTGGGAAGACCAGGAAATGTGGAAGAGAAGAGAGGGGAGTAGGATTATCCTCCGGGGTGGGAACTCCTGGTTGTCATCTGTATTGGTTGTGGAATGAGCTAAGAGACATGTCTGGCCGATCTGTGAGGTCATTACCCAGAAGAAGTAAGTAATGGAGAGGAATCGCCTCAGAGCGGGCAACACCTTGTGCTGATTGATCTAAAGGTAAGAGAGAGAAGCAATACTGCTTTTGTCTGCCTGCCTCAGACGTTGTTGCTGAGTACACTGTACGAGCACTGCCAATCTTACCTGACAATTGATCTACCCATCATGAGGACGAAGACTATTGGCTCTGCAGAATCCTCTAGGCCTTGCATGCCAGACTAAGATTGCTGAGGTGTCCACTGCATAGACTGAGCAACTCCCACATTCTTGGTCCCTCCACACAAGGATGGAGAAAAGCTGAGTGCTCAGCTTGTACTGTGTGTATCCATCTATTTAAACTCATCTATAATATGTATTTATTCTGTTTTTCTAGAGGACCCGACTAGTAAACTAATGTTAAATTTAGCGTCTCCCCTAGCACTCCATGGTCATGGCCAGTTCTATCCTCCTACAACATGGCAGAGACTCAAAGTCAGAAAGCGTTTCATGGAGGAGGTCTTCCTAGTCCACACTCTGGAGTGCTGTCCATCCCTGGAAGATGTAATGCAGGTAAGAAGATAGATTCCCTTCTTCCCTGTTAACAGCCGTCCTTTCCCTGATCAAGACGTTCCTTGCTAATTCACAATATCAAGTGTTCCAAAGAGGTAAGATTCCAAAAGAAATGAAAAAAATAATTGATGACTGAAAGAAAAGTGTTCTTCCAGTACAGACTTTAAGCAGAAAATGGAATGTACCTAGTGATAGGAAGGCACCTGAATGGTTAAATACCAATCCATTGTCTCAGTGATCTGAAAGACCAAGGCTGCAAGATGTCAGCTCTGACTAAAAACAAATAAGGTTCAACTGCAAATGGGAGGCTTTAGGTCGGTGTAACTGACAGCCTGACACAGTGTCTTCATTGGAGATCAAGTCTAGGTTAATGAAACAGAAGTAACAGAGCTGAAACAGGATGTGGGGAGGTAGAGACAGAAGTCCTCTTCAGAGCTAAGTGGACTGAAGCAATACAGGATGGAGGAAGAAGCAGATACAGGCAGGTAGTCGGGGAGGTCTACCCAGGGGTCTCCATCTCAGAGATGGCAGTGTTACATGGCCTGTGAACACTGCAGAACACCTGTGTCTTCTAAGGAAACTGCTTGACTTGAAATCAGGCCCATGAGTTTCAGGACATTTACATCAGCCTCTCTGTCCTAGAGAAATACAGCAACATCTCTGTCTTTAAAATCTCATTGTCTGAGTAGAACCTCAATGAATTAACTGAGTTCTAAATTCTACCAGGTGGACTTGCTAGTGTGCATCACTTTGACTCTGTGAAATAACAGTGAGATTAGTCCATGGTGAGAAGAAATAAAAATTAATAGAATGAGGAGGGGAGGAAGAAGAGGGGCAGGGATGGCAAGGACAAGACTGTGGGGTGTGAGTAACTTGAGATTCTGACCTTCAGTCTGTTTGGAGACCCATGTGTTTATGTGTTTCCTGGACTCCTCTGCAGCTGTGACAAAGGAGAGCTGCTCCATCTCTGAGTGATAGAACTGAAGACAGGACTCCTTAAAGGCCTTTGGAGAGAAAAATATTTAGGAAGGTAAATTTCAAATAAATGTCAGCAAGTGCGTCAGTATTCTGAACTCTATATCATTATAAAAAAAACTATAGTGAGGATAGATATCACTTTAAACTGCAATTATCTTCATATACTGGGTCTTTCCAGTGGAAAGGACCAACATAAATGAATAAAAATAAAAATAGATTTAAAATCTTTTAGATACCATTATACAACTGCTGTCTTGGAGGAAGGTTACATAGGTGAGTCTCTCATATGTACCCAGGCTGGCTTAGAACTCACGACCCTTCTGGCCCAGTCTTCTACAAGCTTGTGTTAAAGATATATACCCTGTTACTTGATAGTCATAATCCTTACTCTTCTCAAGTTCTCTAGGGTCCTTCTCCTGCCATCTACAGCGTCCAGTATTTGAGTAAAATTGTTTCATTGTACTGGTACAACGTACTTACTGGGAGCAATTCCAAAGTCCTCTCTGCAAAGAGCCTGTTGGCAATTCTAAGGGTGTACTTTCTGCCTGGCTTGTTCAGGTGACTGAGAAGTGACTCGAAGCCCTGGTGAATGTCTTTCACTGGGTTTAAACAAAGTGCCTGTTGGGGGGGGGGGAAGGAACATTATCAGCTCAGCGAAGAATCATTTTGTTGCAAAAGGAAGTTTATAGGTAAAGCCAGTAAAGACCCTGAGAATCTGAGTTGGATTCCCACTAAGCACATAAAAAGATGGGCCCACTCTGTGCCTGTAATCCCATTTTAGGAGGGACTGACAAGAGGAAGACACCCAGCATTGACTCCTTCCTTATTCATAAAGAGACACCCAAGGGTGCTTGCATGCATCTAAGTGAGCAGGCACACACATACATAATTAACATTGGTTAGGCCATAAAGACTAATTATGAAGAAGCCTCTTCTGAGCATTAATCTTCTTGTCTTCATGGTCTGAGTTTGAAACGATTAGAATGAGCAGTTATACCTGAGAGGATCTTCATGAGAAAAAATTTCTGGCAAAACAAAGAGTAACAGTGACACCTTACCACCATGGAACTATATGCCGAGTGTTTTTTTCTCAGGCAAATGCCTTTTTTCTACCCTGTAATCCACACTTCAACTCCCTGTCCAGATGTCAGAGACCCATCCCATGGAATATTCTCAGGAGGGTTGTTAAGATAACCCACCTAATGCCCAGTCAGGATTGGACTAGCTAACCATGTTGTATCCCTTTCAACACCTTAGCTGATGCAAGGAAGGTTGGACAAAATGCAGAATAGGAATTATGTTTCCCTGTCCTCTCATGATCACAAAGTCTGTTGCTCTTAAAATAACATAGAGCAGGCAGGGCTTGAAGGCAACAGCTTTAATCTCAGCATTTGGCAAGCAGAGGCAGGTAGACATCTGTGAGTTCAAGGCCAGCCTGATCTACAAATTGAGTCCAGGAGAGGAAAGGCTGTAGGGAGGAATCCTGTCTCGAATAACAAAAAATAGACAAATAAAAACAAGATAGGTCACAGCAACTTGTGTTTCAAATAATTACAACATCTTCTTTGTTCTTACATTGGTGAACTTGGGACTGAACCTAAGGTATAGCCATATTAACCTCCCTCCTTCGTTTATAAATCTTTTTTTTCTTTTTTCTTTTTATTAATTTATTCTTGTTACATCTCAATGTTTATCCCATCCCTTGTATCATCCCATTCCTCCCCTCCCCCTTTTCCCATTATTCCCCTCCCCTATGACTGTTCCTGAGGGGGATTACGTCCCCCTGTATATTCTCATAGGGTATCAAGTCTCTTCTTGGCTACTTGCTGTCCTTCCTCTGAGTGCCACCAGGTCTCCCCCTCCAGGGGACATGGTCAAATGTGAGGCACCAGAGTACGTGAGAAAGTCGTATCACACTCTCCACTCAACTGTGGAGAACATTCTGACCCAGAAGCAGAAAGAATCAAATGGTATATACTCACTTATATCTGCATACTAGCCCAAGGGGCATGTCCCACGAAAGCCTTCACTTACCAGGAAACTGGGACAGAGGGGAAGGCATCCTATTGGGACTCTAAATGAGAGACGCATGGGAGAATAGCAAAATAAAAGGATACAGATGGTCCTAGAAATCTACAAGTAGAACAATATGATAGGCAGATTTGGGCCCAGGGGTCCCACTCAAACTAAGGCACCAGCCAAGGACAATACAGGAGGTAAACTTTAAACCCCTTCCCAGATCTAGCCAATGGTCAGAATATTCTCCACAGTTATAAATCTTTTTTTATGTAAAGTAATTTGCACAGACTAATCTTGGAGTTGGGATCCTCCTAGATCAGTCTCCTTGGAAGCTAAAATTAAAGGCCTGTTCCACCCAGCCTAGCATGTGATTACTATGAACCAATGTTATATGAAATATGGACAAAATTTTGAGTGTGCCCCCCAAGTCATAACTTAGGAAATCTCATTTCCACGAATCAAGTGTTAATGGAGGAGACTCTGTCTTCCGTCCTCTTTAGCTTCTGATCCCTGAACCAGTGTGTGCATACTACTACTGTGCCTTCTCAGAAGCTCTTATTCATGCAAAAACAGGTGTAGGGGTGACACACAACTTACCTGAGATATCTGGGCAGCAGTCTCTCCCTTCGCCCCCAAGAGGACCATAGCTAGAGCAGAGGAGATGCTCACAGGAGAAAAACATACATTTTTGGAAGGGTCATGTTGACAGAGCATCTTCAACAGTTGGATGGCAAAGGTGCCATTGGCTTCACTCACAGTGCTCATGATGCAGACTCTGGAGGCAAAGAAGAAATGGTACTCAACACAGAGCTGATGGTTCAATGATCAGATACAGGGAAATCTGGGACTGTAGTTCTGGTTCTCATTTCAAAGCTCATAAATATTTTCAATTAGATTTCAAAAATCCATTCTAGGTCACAGTGCTTCCACTTTTAAGGCTATCATCTAAGTGTGGTCATGGCAGCAGGCCATACTAGCTTCACTCTCATTAGCACAGATAGAAGGAAAGATCATCGGGATCCCCTACACAGGACACCGCTGAGCGGTGTGCTCTAGTCTCGTTCCATACACAGCAGCTCCTCTCTTCTGAGGATAGTTGACTGTCGGATAAAGAGAAGGATGGATGGAAGAGGAGTCAAGGAAGCAAACAGCCATGGCCTCCAGGTCCTGTGGGCTGGCTGCATCAACTCTGCATTCCTGACTCTGCCTGGGAAGAATGCTCCTGAGCTATGGATGAGGCATTAGACAACGTCCTCCGCCTTTGCCAGCTACTAAGCCTCTGAGATGCTGGATGAGTCCCAGACACAGGCTGGGTTATCCACTGTGCTGTGCATTAGTCCGAATTCCCCTGCAGTGTTTGCTCGGGGGCCTTGCATCATCCAAAGGAAGCCAGGCTGCTTTTCCCTTGAACAAGTCTCACCTCCCAGAGGAATGGACAGCTTGTCCCAGTCCAAGTGACTGCTCCTGTCACCTTAACCCAGTTCTGAGTCACTGTGCATCCCATGACTGTGCTCTCACTGTCAGATGACATTTGGCATACAACGTGTGTTCCAGAGTTCTTCCTACGGTGCTAAGCTGCAGATGAATTAGCCCAGAAAACTTCAGATGACACCATCACATTCTTCTTCCCATTTCCTGACAGAGGGACACAGCCTCCTGAAGTGTACCTAGATCCTTTGACTCCTCCATTTAAATCCCTCTCCTAGGTTCTTGAGGAAAGTTTGGGTTGACTTATGTAAATGACTTACATTTTGGTTGGTCCTCTCAGCTGACCAGCTTACTGCCCCTACATTCCTGCCCATTCTTTTGTCATTTTCAAGTTCCATGTGAATCCTTGAAAACCTGTTCTTTCATCTTAGAATGCCATTACCTCTTCCCTGTCTCTGAGTTCCAATTCCTCAGCCTTCCCACCTTCACTGGGACAGGAGAGCCTGAGGGCCTCTGCTGTCCTCCCCTAGTGCAGCTACCCCACCCCAGGTCTGCTCTCCACTCCTAAGTTCAACCTTTTCTTAACAATTGTCTCCCCCATTCTTCCTGCTCTGGAGCTCTGTGAAGGCAAGGGAGATGCCTGACACTCTAATTCTAAGCACTTGGGAGCATGCTGAAGTAAAGAGGGCTTTTAGTCAGTAAGGAGTGAGTGACTTTGTACATGGAAATGAACAATGCTCAAGTTTGGACTAGTCACGCAAGATCATTCATGGGCCCAGAAGTAAAAGAGATAAAAATTTTCCAAGATCTGAAAAGACAAGGTGAGGCAGTCAAATTACCTAAGTGTTAGAGCATTAGGTGATGTGTGAAAGATACCAGTAGATAAACGATGCTGGTGCGGAAATCACCCATAATGCTGCCGCACCAAGTCCTGCCGGAGAAGGAGCCAACACAGCTCTAGGCATCAGCCCTAGGAACAGCCTGTGTGACACTGGCCTGCTGAGGTTTCTGGATTAGTTTCCTTTTAAAATGCACAACAGACACCACATCCCAACTGACCCTTTTCCTAACTGCAGTCCTGAATGTCCCTTCTGGACTCAGTGTGTACCTTGTATATATGGCTTCAGTGGATCTCCCAACCCCAACCTGAACTAGCCACACTTACCTCTAAATTCAAGGGTCCACTATGTAGCATTTACTGCCTGGCTGCCTCCAGGAGCTCAGTAGTGCTGCCTTCCAGACTCTGCTGGCCTTATATTCACTCCCTACAGGGTGGGGACCTCTTGTTTCATGCCTCTGGTCATGGGAGGGGAGATAAGCCTCCTCAAGCCCTGGCTTTTGTAGGAAAGGTATGGGTTTTGGTTGGGGACAAATTGAGCCCTTAGAAATTGTGAAGATATAAAGAGCTTTTGCTGAATGCCAAGGGAGAATGTTTGCAGGATTTTAATAATGTTCTGAGGGATGAGACAGGGTTGGAGGTGACAATTATTGAAATCTATTTTCCCATACCCATTCTCTTTTCCTGACAAGCACTAATCCAAGCCATTTCTTGTCTCACACCCTTCCCACACGCCAGCTAATAGAATTGTTTGAAAATGAACATTATGGTCATGTGTGCATTCTCCTTTTGATTTTCTGATGTTCACAAGCCTCAGTTACTGGTGCACAGGCAACAGACTTGCTACACAAATCCATCTGCAGTAGTAGAATTCTTTTCAGGGATTTAAAACTCAAGTTAAACCATAATTCTTGATTTTGCAACTGAAAGGAATTTTGGGAGGGATCAGTTGGACCAGAGTTGGATTTATTGAAAAGCCAACACATGTACATTGAAAAACCAGTCATATACAATGGGAGGTCATGTAGGAAAAGACGATGAGACACACCTCGGCATGCAAGGAAGAGCCTGGCTCAGTGTCTTGGAAGTAGCTACCCATTTGACTCTGGTGGCTCTCAATTTTTACATGTTACAGAGTTTCTAAGAAACACTCATTCCCCTGCATAATTAATGGTCTTGCACATTATAGCTGTTTAGTTGTGTTAGGGCAAGTGTTTAACACTATAGTGAATGAAGCAATCTGAGACCAAGACACACAAGCAGAACTTCATCATAGAAATAAGAACATTAGAAAGACCTCACACACAGGAAAATCTCACACTGTCTACAGGACTACTCGCACAGTTCTTCTGGGGAATGTCAAGGTTTCATTTTGCTGTTCCTGAGAGCTCACTCAATGTCAAACTCTCTGTGGATTTCACTCTACTTGCTCTCCATTGTGGCTAACGGATGGCCTCTTTTCACCAACCTCTTCCTGCATGGAGCTTTGCTGTGGTGCACTTTGTCTTCTCCAGGTGCTCTCCTTTTTCCTCTTGGCTCTGATGTTTCCATAAAAGGATGTTCACACCAATGTCTTCTAACCCCTGACCCAGCAGGAAGTCACAGCAGATGCAGAAATATTGTTCAGGTTGTGTCTTTCTTTCTCATCTTGCTTGAGGAAAGGTTTGGCTTGCTTATGTGCAGCATCTGCTTCCCCAGTCACTGTCTGCTCTCCACCAGCAGAAGGGGACGTCAACCTCCTGTCCCTTTAGGTTTCTCTATTTCCTCTGCTCTGACCAACAACCAGTCCGACCATCTCCTGTCTTAACTTATGATATTTGGGCCACTTTTCACTTTGGTCCCACATGACTGAAACAGTTGGCCCATAGTTTTCTTCCTCTTTGTCCTTGTGTCCTCTGACACAGAGACTCCTTTCTGCTCTGCTTTTCCTTCTTCCTCACCCTGCTCACCTCAGTCTCTTCCCTGTTATCCTCTTCTTACAAAAGGCCATGTGATTTTCTTTTCTTGGCTAAAATGCTCTGGCCTTATCTGCCCTGCACCCCTGTAGTCCCCAGTTAGTTTTCTATCTGTAGTGTGTTAGGACATAGAATGGATCTCCACTTTAGGAACTACCTGTCATGAGAGCACAGATTCCACAGCCATACTCCTATCTATTGACTTCATTTTCCTAAAGAAAGTTACTGTCATCATCTTCATTGTACTTTCTGCTTGATGGCACCTTGTCCTCAACCTTCTCCCTTCTGGAGAGCTGTTTGGAGTCAAATTCTACCATACATTGGCTGCTTAGGCGGAAACCCTCAGGACTACAGCAGCTGCCTCTTGTGCCAAAACTCTCATTTTTATTTTTCATAAATAAGTTTGGCTGTTCCCGACCGGCGGGTTCAGTTATTCGTGGAGTGGCGAGGAAGGTTGCAACCTGTGAATAAAGAATAGGCGAAAGAAAGGCACGAGCCCAGGAAAAACTTTTCTTATCGAGGGCTGTATATTGTAAGGGGGTATCCAAATTTATAATAAGCTTCTGAACGGGCGGGGGTGAGAAGGAATGCAGTGGAAAGTTACAAAATCTTCTGGGTCAGGCCCAAGGACAGCAGGTGTGGAGTGGGGCGATATACAGAAGTCTCGATACACCGAATGTTCTCTTTCTCAAGGCCAAGCTGGATCTTTGTGGTAGCCAGGCAGAATAATTATCTCAAGTATGCAGACAGCTGTGGCTTTCAGCCAGCAGGTCCTCTCAGCCACTGGGCAGGTCAGGCAAGGTCCTATGGCTCCTGACATCTCCCCCTACTCTAACTAATACAGTGACAGGTGGGCAATTGCCAATTAACATAGTCTAGTCTCTTGCCAATCAAGGTCTCAACCTGGAGAGCGCTCGCTGTCGGGATGGCGGAAGGCGGAAACCAGTGCCAAGTCAGGGCATGGTACTTCGCAGCTCTCTATATTTTGCCCATGTTTGACGAAACGGGTGAGAGTAGAGGTCTGATCTTCAGAGGGCACTGATATACGCAGGGCTGTCAACTCTGTGATCGGCCCGTATATGGCCACTGATATGCTCAGAGCTTAACTGAGTGCTCAGCCCCAGCCTGGCTCTGGATCCGACCGACACCTTTTGTCTGGAGGTGGGACATTGGGTGTCAACCCACATGCAATCAGACATGCTCCCCAGGAGGCCATTAACAGCAGGCAATGTACCTCCTGTGCAGTGCTTTGCCTCGCACCCCGAACGTGATGAGAATTAGGGCTTAAAGGCTGTCAGCCAAGCCTAAGGAGGCTACCTGGCCTTAATGGCAAGAAGGCATGAATAATAGGGGCATGGTCTCCGTCTGTGTGGACACCAGCCTGTATTAGAAAACCCGACTGTACAGTAGAATGAGGGGAGATTTTAGGGAGGAGCCACTAAGAGGTGTCTTTGCGGAGCCCTGCCAGCCAGCGGCCTCCTAGCCACTGCTTTTTGTCCAGGGCCCTGAAATTGAGGGGGCGGCCAAACGAGATTGGCCAGGGTTGGAGGATGTCCTGGGTGTAAAGTCAGCTGGGGGGGGGTCTTCGGTGTCCAAGCAATGATAATGGACCTGAACAGGGTTGATAGCCGCATCCACCTGTGCTTTAACAAAACTGGAAAGGTGGTTAAGGGCCCAAGGACCAAAGGAGAGGAGAAGAATAATGCCCACAAAGGGTCCCAGAAGGCCGGGCAAGAGGGTGGTGAGCCAGGGGGAGGAGGAGAACCAGTTCTGATACCAGGACTCCTGTTTCTCTCTGGCTCGCTGGCGTTCCTCCAGGGCCTTGGAAACTTTGTCAAGGCTCTTTTGTGCTAAGCCTGTTTTACTGACATAGAAGCAACATTCCTCTTTAAGAGCAGCACAGAGCCCCCCCTCCTTGAGGAAAAGGAGGTTGAGGCCTCTGCGGTTTTGAAGAACTACCTCTGCAAGGGAATTGAGGGAGTCGGAGGGAGGTAGCTCGCAGAAGGCCACAGGCAGCGAGAGGGTCCCATCTTCCCGAATTAGTACTGTTGAGGTGGTGGCACAGAGGTCCAGTCCTGGGCTGCGGGAAAGGGGGACCGAACAGAAAGCGAATTGGCAGGGGGGAGGGGGAGTAAGGGTGGTGGAAGGCTGGCTGGTGGCACCGGAGTCTGTTGGATCTGTCCCGTAGCAGGCACTGGGCTCAGGAGAACAAGGAAGAAGATGAGCAGGGACATTCGGTGCTCTGTCCCCTAACGCTGTCGATAGCCACTGCCCCCTGCCACTCCTGCTGCTGCTGCTGCAGTGGCCAAGATGCTCTCAGCTAGGCTGAGCCCGCTCTCAGCAGTGACTGCAGGCCCCAAGCAGGGGGAGACGGCCGTAGGAGCCGCAGCCGCCGTTGGGAGGGCTGGTCCTGCCGGGAAGCCTGTGATCCACAGCCTGTTGCGTGGGGGCCAGCTGCTGGGACTGGGAGGTCTGTTGTGGCAGCTGAGGCTTTAACATGATGGCAGAGAAATTAAAGAGTGAAGGGAGAGGAGGGCCCGGGGATGGGCCACAGCTGGAGAGCACGGGAGCGTGTGATGGATGTGGCAGGTGCAGGATCTTCGCCCGCAGCCTCAGCTTCTTCGGAGGATGGGGGAGGAGCAGGATTAGATTGAGAGCGAGTGACAGGGAACGTAAGGCATGGAACGGAAGGCTGTGAAAGACGAGAATTTAAAAGCAAAAGCTGTTTTTGAAGTTGAGCGATTTCAGCGGCATCTTCGAGCTGGGAGTGAAGATGGGCTTTTAGGTTACAAAGGCAAGAAAAATGTCATCAGGAAGGAGATGGATTATAGGGGAGGACAGGAGGCTGCAGTTTACGGGGTGAAGCTGTAGGAGGTGGCCACTCTTCAGAATGATCTCCAGCGGCTTTTTCTTCAAGGGCTGCAGCATTGTCAGGGTTAAGGGAATCTCTAGGATTAACAAAAGGGACAGCAGGGGGCGCAGAAGACTTTGTAGTGGATGGAGAGGCAGTCTTGGAATTCTTACTGTTAAGAGGGATAACAGGCGCGCAGAAAGGGGAATAACCGTGTTCCATAGAGGAGGCAGGATCTTCATAAGCAGGGAGAGGCAGAGTCGGGTAGAAGGAAGAAGAAGGGGGGATAGAGACAGGGCGGGTTTGTTGTTGAGGAGCGGCCTGGTCCAAGGGCTGCAAGGGCAAGGGGTCAGGCTGGGAACTATTAGGGGGCTTATCGATCAGGGTGAAAGAGGATCGTTGAATAGAAGAGCAGGAGGGGGCATGAGAAGATTGGCGAGAGGGCGGGAGGGACTCACGCAGGCATAATTCAGCAATGGAAAGAAGTTGTTTTTGGCCACTATCGTTTTCAGCCGATTCAATTACATCTCTAATAAGTCCCCAATAAGAGAATACATTGTGTTTGACTGCATCATTGCCTTCTTTTTCAATTAAGGCGTTTAGTTCCCTGCCCACCTTTTGCCATTTTTTAGAGTGAATAGTAGGACCATCAATCATAAACCATGGACACATATCAGCAATAAAAACAAAGAACTGTACCAAGTTTTTCTTTTTAACCCTAATGCCTCTCTCTCTGAGAGTTTCCTTTAAGTCCTTAATGAATCGGACTTCCTTGGACATAGAATGGCCCAACTTGAGAAAATGCGGATGGATGACTCACCTAATAACAAGACCAGCCGGGCGCGCAGGATGAGTTATGAAAAACCAAACGGTTTCCCTTAATCCATCCGGGGGCGATCCATGACTCGGCCCCATGTCGGGCGCCACTGTCCCCGACCCGCGGGTTCAGTTATTCGTGGAGTGGCGAGGAGGGTCACAACCTGTGAATAAAGAATAGGCGAAAGAAAGGCACGAGCCCAGGAAAAACTTTGCTTATCGAGGGCCGTTTATTGTAACGGGGTATCCAAATTTATAATAAGCTTCTGAAAGGGCGAGGGTGGGAAGGAATGCAGTGGAAGGTTACAAAATCTTCTGGGCCAGGCCCAAGGACAGCAGGTGTGGAGGGGGGCGATTATACAGAAGTCTCGATACACCGAATGTTCTCTTTCTCAAGGTCAGGCTGGATCTTTGTGGTTGCCAGGAAGAATAATTATCTCAAGTATGCAGACAGCTGTGGCTTTCAGCCAGCAGGGCCTCTCAGCCACTGGGGCAGGTCAGGCAAGATCCTATGGCTCCTGACATGTAGTTTTCGTGGTGCCTTGCATAGATATTATACTCTGGTAAGATAAAAGGATGGGTTAGATGGCTGGTAGCTCATCCCTTGCACTGTTAATAGGATGTCCTTGAGGATCCCAGGAAGCTGCAGGTCTACATCTGGGAAAGGAGAAGAACCATGGACGCTTAGGCTGTCGGTAAGATTGCTGCTTTCCCAGTCTTTTTTTGAAACTGTTCAGCATACATTGGTATTGTGTTCACATCACCAACCTTCACAGACAGGATGAACTGGGATGGCAGGAGCCTTTATCAGACTCAGGGGTGCAGGGCTTCTTCCCTTCCATTCTGCAATCTCTTTAACTTTCTTGGTCTTTCGTTGCTTTCTCAAGAGAGTATTTGTCAGACTTTTACTCCTTTGCCAGAATAAAGATATAGGAACAAGGTTATCTATAATTTTTTTCTCTTTGTCAGCAATAGATTTTTCTAGGTTTTATCTACTGTTAATGTTACTATGGACATGTATGTATAAAAGTATGTACAGACATTTGTAAATCCTGTGGAATTTCTGGGCCATATGAAAACTCTTCATTTAATATTTTTGCAGAATCAAGGAATGAGTTTAAAGGCTTCTGTGTGATTATAATTCCCCACCAGCCAGTTATGCCTTTCAGTTTTTTCCTGTACTTTCTTGTCCTTATTGATTTAAACCTATGGGTGCCATGGTGCCACTAATAATGGTTTTGAGTTTTATTTGCCTGATAAATGATAATGTCAGTCATTAGGTCATGTACTCACAGGCCATTTATAGATCTTCCCAAAGATTGCCTACTGAAAGTCTTTTATACTTTCATTTGGGGGTGCCTAATTGTCATTACCACCATCATCACCATCACCACCATCACCACCACTATCCTTCTCCTCCTCCTAATAATCGTGGTACTGAATTGCATGACACCAGATTGTTACCTCTTTCTTATTCCCAGTTAGCTTCTTCATCTCTATGGTAAATTTTAAATCCTCCTAAGACTGAAGACCCTTACTCCCTAAGAGCATGTTAGGTGACTCTGCCTTCTCTTTTGATCTTTTGACCTAACAAATGATAAGACCCTCCTAGTCATAGTCACAGTCTTGGTCTGCCTCTCAGTAGAATCTGTGTGGCTCTGTGTGAACTTTATAGTTCACACTTAAATTCCTTCATTCATCCTTCATCATTGGAGACTTGACTGGTTCCCTGAGATCCCCTTTTCAAGGATGGCTGAGTCCAAGGATTGAAGGTGCTCCATAACTTTGGAGATGAAATTTTTAAACCTTGATAATAGGGGGTTGTCCTAAGGTAGTATTCTCTCTCCTCCATTAGGTGAGATACCGAGTATAGGTGGAGTCAGTGCCTTACCAAGATAGCCTGTAGGTCTCTGACTCTAACTTCCTGTGGTTTGTGTAGTAGACGTTGTGGGCTTTGCTTCCCTGGGTCAGAATGTGTCTGCCATCTTGATACTGTGTGCTTGCTCAGGCTGCTTGTTTTGGGGCCTTCACCTACAGTGAATAAATAAGTCTGATTTGTGTCTCCTCACAATGTTTCAAACTCCCAGCCACCTCTGACCCTTCTCATATCCTAGAATTAGGTGGTGGAACTCACATTGGAAGGAAGCTGATTAGGAAGCTGCTCACAGGCTACAAAGTACTGCAATTGTAGTGGCTGGAAAGAGGTTACTTGAAATAAATGTTACATCAGAAATAATATAAGAGAAGTTAATAAATTTTAAGTGAGGGTTGATCTGTTAGGACTTGCTTTATTAGGATACCACCATGAATCACAAATAGGAGCCACTATCAGACACTTTCATTATGGTGACTAAATAAATCATTTAAAGCTGGTTGTGGTGGTACTCACTAATAATGCCAGGATCAAGAGACAAGAGAAAGTATTTCTCTGTGAGTTCAAAACCAGCCTGGTGTATATAGCAAGATGCAGACTGCCTGGACTACAAAATGAGACTTTATCACACTGATAAAAAGGATATCCAGAAGCAGGAAGACATTGCTGAGCTCTATATCACTGCTGTGTTTAGCCCTAGTCACATTTGCCCTGGCCTGACTCAGCACTCAGACCTTTCCTGATGCAGGCTCTGTCTTTACAAAGACCCTCCCACAGCATGGCTGCCCACTGCAGGGTTTCCACACACCTAATACATGTGTTGTTGATTCTATGTTGATTCAGGCCAAGATGGGTAGGAGGAAGTGATGTCCTAATCCATCTCTCCTGGAGATAGGCACTTAATGGAGCCCCTGTGAAACCCAGCCCATTAAGCACTGACATCCTAAGGCATATTCATGGTGTACTTGAAGATTGTATTTCCTAAGGTTGAGGTAAGGAGGACCTCATGCGACGTATGAGGAAGCCACTCGGTCTCTCTTCCTCCTACATAGTAGAAGGAGAACAGAGCCAGTGGGTCCCAACATGACAACAGCTCTTAGGAAAGCTACTCTCCATCCATGCTCTCCAAAGGATTTCTGTATTATCTGTTGCTTGTGAGATGCTCAGAGAGCTAAGCCACTTTCTTTCGTTGAGTGGCTATTCCCTCCAGGTTCAAATAGTCCTTCTTAGAGGTGTGTGTAGACAGCCCTGGATAGCAGAAGAAAGGTAAAGGAACTTATAAGGAAGTTCCAAGATTCCAGAGTCCCTGCATTAAGGTTGTATGACAGGGAAAATGGCTCTGGGAGAGGTCTCCTCAATGGAACTGTCTTCAGGTTGATCAAGCTGCTCCAGAGAGGGCACAGTAATGCAAAGTTGCTGTCCTTTTGTAGACTTGTGTGATGCTATCCCTGGCATATGTCCTGGAATTGAACCTTCTGGAACACAGGTCAGTCCTATGCTGATGTCTAGGAGTGCCTCCTGGCCTTGCTTTATCATGTTCATAATCTCATGGCACCCTATAACTCTACTTGCTGGCTTTGCCCAGTTAGACTAACCTCCTGGTAAGAAATTAGTGGTGTTTTATGTGCATTTATTCTGATTATAACTTCCTAAATCATTTTATCTGAGTTACAGGAATTCTTCATTCAGTTATTTGTACTTGTGCCTACCAGGGTGCTCATGGTTCAGGCAGAAGACAACTTGCTGGAGTCAGTTCTCTCCTCCACCACGCGAGTTCCAGGAAGAACTCAAGTTGTCAGGCATGGCAGCAAGAGTCATATCTGAGGGCCCTGATTACAGAGCTTTCCGTCTGTCCTTCTTCACTCCCTGTTCATTCATGGTATTTTTCTTTCAGCCTTATGGTTTTGTTCAATATATGTAATTGAGTAACTCCTATCTTACGTCACAAGTTGAAGCATTGCTTTTCCTTCTCTTTGGTCAAAAACATTTACAAGTCCAGGGAAAACTGGATGATCATATTTATAAGAATCACTTTGGGATTCTTCATCACATCACATATAAAATAAAAATCATATGGGATCAGTGACCTAAATATAAAAGCCACAAGCCATTAAAGCCTTGGAGGAAAACATGGGGACAGTGTACTGTGGCCTTGGGGTTGACAGTGAAAGTCTTAGCTGTGGCCTGCATACCACATGGTGAGAAGAATTAATGAAGGGAACTTCGATAAAAAGAGAAATCTCTGTGCATCAGAGGACACGGTCAAGAAAGCAAAGAGACAACCAATACAAAATGTCCACAATAGGAAAAGTGGCAGAGACAGAGAGGAGATTGTTGGTTATGCAGACAGAGGAGGAATGGAGAGCCATTTCTTGATGAAATCACAATGTGTTTGAAAGGGGATGAAGACATGACACAGACATGTCTTCATCTCTTACCCATAAATTGCTGATATTGTTATAAGAATAACTGCAACATATCCAGAAAAGCCACAATAGCAGATAATAGTCAATTAATTAAACATGTTTTTATTTTTGAATTTCCTTCTAGGTGTGTGAATATAAGCACACGACGCACATACGAGACCCATTAGAAGCCAAAAACATGACATCAAGGCCATGAATCTGGAGTTTAAGAAGCTTGGAGCAGTCATGTGGTGGTAGGAAATGTGCCTGGGCCCTGTGCTCGAGCTGGAAGCTCTCCTGACTATTGAGCCTTCCCTCAAGCTCCATTATGATTCTCTTACACACTGAGATAACTTCTAGTTGACTATTAGTTATTGGCTGTAAGTTGTCGCTACCAGAGGCATAGCATAGGCCAAAGGGCACCATTAGGTTTGACCTGGCAAAGGGCACAATGATTGTTGTGATAGAAAGAGCCAAATGCAGGCATCATAAAATCAGGCTGCCAGGAGAAAGTTTCCTCAGCTTAGAACATGGCATCCCCTTATTTGCACACCCTCGCAGAGTGTTGAAGAGATACTGAAGAGAGAACTGTGCCCTATGGAGTAAATGTGCCTTTATGGAGATGAGAACCTGCCACAGAACAGGATGCTGTTGGTTTTGTTGTGCCTGATGAAGAAAAGGAAGGGGTGATCAGCACAGAACACTGGGCCCAAACAACGATTACCCACTTCCATGGCTGACCCTGCTGCAGCCTCTGTGCCTTCCTCGTTGACCTCTACCACGCTCTGGTGAAGACACTTGGACACTCTTAGACCTCTCTCTGGAGACATGGCTGATAAGTCTGCACTGCCCTCTTGGAAGACATCCACCACTCCCAACTGTTGAAAAATGGATTCCATGTCATATTTCTCTTGCAGCCTGAATTTTGGAAGGTACACCTCAATCTCAGTTTTCGTCATAAAACCAGGTTTGGTCCAGGCTGTTAACTTCTCAAAAGTGAGATTGTTTTCCACCTGAAAAAGCAGAATTAGGGACTTTCAGACTCACAGTTGAGGTCTTACCCAGAGCCACATGGGCAATTCTTCCATCATTTTACAGGGGCCACTGCCTGTTCCTATGGCCAATGTGAGGGTCCCATTGTCCTGCTAGCTTGTCTGTGACTTCCTTATGTGCTTGGGCACCAAGACACTGATGATCAGAAGACTTGGTTGTCTTCCCCAAAACCACTTCAGAGAAATCCTTGATTGTGACAGATTTCCTTTTCCATGTGACTGTGGTTTAGGTCCTGTCTGATAGCGTTTTCTTAAACTAGACTTAGTTCAAAGACAATAAAGCATGTCTGCTGAAGTAAAAATTAAACATCAAAATAGAAAGTACCCTTGTGTGAGGGAGGGAGATCAACCCAAGGTGTAATTCTGTTTGCTTTGTGTGCAGTTATGACTTGCATGGAGAAATATCATCAAAGAACTATCGCTCTGAAACTTGTGACAATGTTTAGGGAGGCACAGAAAATTTTAGGTGTGAGGTGGGTCTAGCTGAATAAAGGAATTGGTTGCTGGTGGTGGACTTCAGGTGTTCATTATCAATCCTTTGTGTTTTGTCCTTTCTTCTCTTCGATAAACTAAGAAGCCCGTATTCCCATCCACATGCACCATGACAACGTGTGATGGCCTAGGAAAGTTGACGTGAATTCTCCAAATCTGTTTGCAGAGATAAAGCCTCCTCCAGTAGGTTATTCATGTCATATGTTTTTATCAAGTTTAAAACACTAGCTAACACTCTAGAGAAGCAATGCCACACTTAGGGAGCTGGATGCAGAGAGCCAGGGGAGCTGTTCTGCTTACAAAGACCCCTGAAGTCCTTCATACTCCACTGCCCACCATGGAGAGGATGGCTCCTCCACTGTGGGAAACCCTGCTACAAGGAAATCCAAGGTATTTCGTAATGATGTTCCTGACTCTGCCCTCCCTGCTGCACATTCCTCTTTCCTCTTTGTTAAACAAATGCAATAACTTTCTGTCTATTTTATGTTCTCAGATATTATATAAAATAATGATGAAAATCATGAAACATTATATTACAGTGAGTGAGTATTTTGCAAGTACTGAACTATGAACTACTTGAGTTCTCTTCATTTCATCCTCTGTAATAAACATCTCTGAAATATGTCATTTTGCAGGTGCAGAGAACCCACAAAAGGAGCCCTGGACACAGTTTGAGCCCAAAGCTCAGAGCCATAAATAACTCGAACTTCAGTCTGTCAGTACTAATTCCCAAAAGCCATTGCCAAGGTGACAACATTGAGTTCTGTTCTAATGATAAGTGGCCCCAGGGACACTGGATTTTCTCAAAGACATTTAAAGTAGTCAGTGATACAGAGTCATATTCCTCACCTTGCTGAGATCCACACCTTCCTTTGGGAGCAGGATCAACAAGCTCAGCTCCATGCCCTCATAGGGTATCTCCAATAGTTTTGCCTGTATTTCCTTCACTTTGGCGAGGTTAAAGGATTCTTCCTGGTACATCATCTGCACTGGCCTTTCCTCCTTCTGTACAGACAATACATGCCATAACACATTTTATGGAGAGCATTCAAGTTTTCCAAATGAGCAGCAGTTGATTTCAGAAGTCACTCAATATAAACAATATTCATGTTCAGATGAGCACTTAGAAAATATCTGCTAGCCTCTAGCCGATTTCATTAAAAAGGAGTGTCAGCCGATATGGGCCTATGACTGTTAGGGTTTTCCTGTGTGAGGAAACATCATGTGAAAAAACAACTTGTGCTGGAAAGAGTTTATTTCTAATTCCAAGTCTCAGGTCACAATCAGACACTGGGGTCAGTCAGAGCAGGAACTCAGGCTGAAGCCATGGAGAAAGACGAGTTGTTGACATGTCCTCATGGCTTTCGCAGCCTGGTTTCTTCCATAACTCAGTAGCACATACCAGGACTTGGACACTATCCATAGTGTGCTGGGCCTTACTCAAGCAATAGTTAACCAAGAAAATGCCCAAAAGTTTTATCTTTAGATCAAATTTTGGGGGGGGTGTAATTCCTCAACTTAAAATTCATTTTGTACCTTTTCTCAGATTGGCACACAGGATCACACATAGACATACATGGACAGATATAGATGGATGAACAGACAGAAAGACCGACACACACACACACACACACACACACACAAACACACACACAAACACACACATCAAGAGCAAAACAGGAATAAAACCCCAAAATAATCAGTACATGAGCTAACTACAGAAAGATGATGCATTATCCAGAGAAGGAAGAGCAACATTCAACCGTTACTATTTAAGAATCCTAGGTTTGGGTTTAAATGACCCACAAAGGCTCATGCTCCAAAGCCTTTGTCCCCAGAGAGTGACTACGGAGTGAGAACCAGATGGTCAGGAGGTGGAGACTAATGGGAGGGAAGTTACATACTGGAAAGGATGCTCCCCTGAAGGACATATTGACCTGCAGCCCCTTCCTGTTTCTCTCTTTTGCTTCCTGACCGCTGTGAGGTGGGCAAGCCTCCACCATGCATTTCTGCCATGCTGTCCTGCACCACCACAACCTGGACTAGACCAAGTGACCCAGAAGGAAACTTCAGGATCCAACAGCCTAGATAACCACTTCCTGCTTTAAGGTGACTATGTCAGATAGTTTGTTACTCTAATGGGAAGAAGACTAATACATCACAACTAGACTTTAATCATTTAATATGGTCATGAATTTTATCTAAAGAAACAGCACAATCAATTATAAATAAGAGAAAACATTTTCATAAAGCAGACTGGAATATTATCATGGTGGTGTGAATGGGACCACAGGCAGATACTTCCTCTCAGATAACAGCATGGCCACAGAAGCACACATGCTCAAAGGTTCATGATGGGTCCCAGCCTTCTAACCCACCACAGAGCAGAAAGCTCAAGAGCACATACAGGCACAGGACTGGGGTGGAGCTATACAGCCTCATAGCCCATCAGAGGGAAGGGAAATCCCAAGTTACATTACTACTTATGGGGGCCATATGGACAGATCTCCATATATGTTTGTGATGCACTAACAGTGTGAAAACCCATCATAAAGCAGATAATGTTTTCAACACTTTACAAGTTGGGGGCCTTTTGCGTAGACCCTTATGGATTTGTTTGTCTTTTTTTTTTCGAGTTTGTGCAGTTCTAATAATCTACCAGTATTATTTTAATAAGTAATTGGGGCATCTGGGAAGATTTTAATTACAGTTGAACAAAAAACACAAAAATCTTCTACAGGCCATGTATATTTATAGACTAAATTTCCCAATAAAGAAAAATCACTTTTCCAAACTCTTTAAGAATACTGCTAATAAAAAAGGCAATGGGAAGTTTACCATTGATAAACTCCAAAATGCATTAAATTATATCTTAAATGGATTGGACAAATTACACTCATATCGACTTTAGTTCAAGTGATACTCTAAGTAAGATTTACTTCTTATTCGCTCTTTGTCATTATTCAAAAGCTATGAATACTACTAGTTAATAACAATTAATTGAACAATAGTTTAAGTGGTCTTATTTGAAATTTAAAAAAAGATATATAAGTTTGTATATTCTTTTTACTCTTTTCAGGCTCCATAAATGGATTATAATACATTACCGGCTCAGTTTTTACTTTTCCTTTAAGTTAGAGGAACATTTAGTTTCTACTATGAGGGAGAAACAAAGGTTTTATGAGAAATTTCCAGAAGTGGTAAGAGTCTCCAACAGAATTCAAAATCACACAGGCAGTAAACACTATTTATTTCTATATTGACTACATGAAATTTAACCTTTCATTCAGAAATATAAGTCTCAAAATGTTTTCGGTGCTTTCCTGATTTTCTTTTTCCTGGACTCTGATGACTCCCAGCCACCACACTGGATATACAGTCTCTACCACTTATCCATGAGCTGCATATTCATGATTATCACTTTGTAGGCAGTTTCTTCACTGCATGGACTTTTGGATACTGGTCCTTACCTCATTTATTTTAAATAGCATTTCCCTGGTGCTTCCTCTGTCAAACGCTTGATTCCACTTTCCTTTGAAGTATAAGGCGTTGACCAGAATGAGCCTGGTCTCTCGATCAACTGAGTCACCTGACAACAGCTCGGGAATTTTTCCTTTGGAGAAAGCAAAGATTTCATTCAGGTTCCTTAATACACATGTGAGACATAAAGCAATAGGACATCTGGGTAGATCCAATCATGATGTTATGAAATTTGCTGAATGTGGGTAAACACTTTAAAAAGTAAATCAAAACAAAACTCCATTGTCCATGTTTGACTAGAGGTCATGAACCCTGAAGAACATCGCCACGCTGAGGATGATGAGAGACTTTTATGTCTCTCAAGGAAGCAGGTTGAGTAAAAGAAGAAAAACAGTTCCTGGGTGGGAAGACCAGGAAATGTGGGAGAGAAGAGAGGGGAGTAGGATTATCCTCCGGGGTGGGAAGTCCTGGTTGTCATCTGTATTGGTTGTGGAATGAGCTAAGAGACATGTCTGGCCGGTCTGTGAGGTCATTACCCAGAAGAAGTAAGTAATGGAGAGGAATCGCCTCAGAGTGGGCAACACCTTGGGCTGATTGATCTAAAGGTAAGAGAGAGAAGCAATACTGCTTTTGTCTGCCTGCCTCAGACGTTGTTGCTGAGTGCACTGTACAAGCACTGCCAATTTTACCTGACAATTGATCTACCCATCATGAGGACGAAGACTATTGGCTCTGCAGAATCCTCTAGGCCTTGCATGCCAGACTAAGACTGCTGAGGTGTCCACTGCATAGACTGAGCAACTCCCACATTCTTGGTCCCTCCACACAAGGATGGACAAAAGCTGAGTGCTCAGCTTATACTGTGTGTGTCCATCTATTTAAACTCATCTATAATATGTTTTTATTCTGTTCCTCTAGAGGACCCGACTAGCAAACTAATGTTAAATTTAGCGTCTACTCTAGCACTCCACGTTCATGGCCAGTTCTATCCTCCTACAACATGGCAGAGACTCAAAGTCAGAAAGCGTTTCATGGAGGAGGTCTTCCTAGTCTACACTCTGGAGTGCTGTCCATCCCTGGAAGATGTAATGCAGGTAAGAAGATAGATTCCCTTCTTCCCTGTTAACAGCCGTCCTTTCCCTGATCAAGACGTTCCTTGCTAATTCACAATATCAAGTGTTCCAAAGAGGTAAGATTCCAAAGAAATGAAAAAAAAAAATAATTGATGTCTGAAAGAAAAGTGTTCTTCCAGTACAGACTTTAAGCAGAAAATGGAATGTACCTAGTGATAGGAAGGCACCTGAATGGTTAAATACCAATCCATTGTCTCAGTGATCTGAAAGACCAAGGCTGCAAGATGTCAGCTCTGACTAAAAACAAGTAAGGTTCAACTGCAAATGGGAGGCTCTTTAGGTCGGTGTAACTGACAGCCTGACAGAGTGTCTTCATTGGAGATCAAGTCTAGGTTCATGAAACAGAAGTAACAGAGCTGAAACGGGATGTGTGGAGGTAGAGACAGAAGTCCTCTTCAGAGCTAAATGGACTGAAGCAATACAGGATGGAGGAAGAAGCAGATACAGGCAGGTAGTCGGGGAGGTCTACCCAGGGGTCTCCATCTCAGAGATGGCAGTGTTACATGGCCTGTGAACACTGCAGGACACCTGTGTCTTCTAAGGAAACTGCTTGACTTGAAATCAGGCCCATGAGTTCTCAGGACATTTACATCAGCCTCTCTGTCCTAGAGAAATACAGCAACATCTCTGTCTTTAAAATCTCATTGTCTGAGTAGAACCTCAATGAATTAACTGAGTTCTAAATTCTACCAGGTGGACTTGCTAGTGTGCATCACTTTGACTCTGTGAAATAACAGTGAGATTAGTCCATGGTGAGAAGAAATAAAAATTAATAGAATGAGGAGGGGAGGAAGAAGAGGGGCAGGGATGGCAAGGACAAGACTGTGGGGTGTGAGTAACTTGAGATTCTGACCTTCAGTTTGTTTGGAGACCCATGTGTTTATGTGTTTCCTGGACTCCTCTGCAGCTGTGACAAAGGAGAGCTGCTCCATCTCTGAGTGATAGAACTGAAGACAGGACTCCTTAAAGGCCTTTGGAGAGAAAAATATTTAGGAAGGTAAATTTCAAATAAATGTCAGCAAGTGCGTCAGTATTCTGAACTCTATATCATTATAAAAAAAACTATAGTGAGGATAGATATCACTTTAAACTGCAATTATCTTCATATACTGGGTCTTTCCAGTGGAAAGGACCAACATAAATGAATAAAAATAAAAATAGATTTAAAATCTTTTAGATACCATTATACAACTGCTGTCTTGGAGGAAGGTTACATAGGTGAGTCTCTCATATGTACCCAGGCTGGCTTAGAACTCACCACCCTTCTGGCCCAGTCTTCTACAAGCTTGTGTTAAAGATATATACCCTGTTACTTGATAGTCATAATCCTTACTCTTCTCAAGTTCTCTAGGGTCCTTCTCCTGCCATCTACAGCATCCAGTATTTGAGTAAAATTGTTTCATTGTACTGGTACAACGTACTTACTGGGAGCAATTCCAAAGTCCTCTCTGCAAAGAGCCTGTTGGCAATTCTAAGGGTGTACTTTCTGCCTGGCTTGTTCAGATGACTGAGAAGTGACTCGAAGCCCTGGTGAATGTCTTTCACTGGGTTTAAACAAAGTGCCTGTGGGGGGGGCGGGGAAGGAACATTATCAGCTCAGCGAAGAATCATTTTGTTTCAAAAGGAAGTTTATAGGTAAAGACAGTAAAGACCCTGAGGATCTGAGTTGGATTCCCACTAAGCACATAAAAAGATGGGCCCACTCTGTGCCTGTAATCCCATTTTAGGAGGGACTGACAAGAGGAAAACACCTAGCATTGACTCCTTCCTTCTTCATAAAGAGACACCCAAGGGTGCTTGCATGCATGCAAGTGAGCAGGCACACACATACATAATTAACATTGGTTAGGCCATAAAGACTAATTATGAAGAAGCCTCTTCTGAGCATTAATCTTCTTGTGTTCATGGTCTGAGTTTGAAACGATTAAGATGAGCAGTTGTACCTGAGAGGATCTTCATGAGAAAAAATTTCTGGCAAAACAAAGAGTAACAGTGACACCTTACCACCATGGAACTATATGCCGAGTGTTTTTTTCTCAGGCAAATGCCTTTTTTCTACCCTGTAATCCACACTTCAACTCCCTGTCCAGATGTCAGAGACCCATCCCTTGGAATATTCTCAGGAGGGTTGTTAAAATAACCCACCTAATGCCCAGTCAGGATTGGACTAGCTAACCATGTTGTATCCCTTTCAACACCTTAGCTGATGCAAGGAAGGTTGGACAAAATGCAGAATAGGAATTATGTTTCCTTGTCCTCTCATGATTACAAAGTCTGTTGCTCTTAAAATAACATAGAGCAGGCAGGGCTTGAAGGCAACAGCTTTAATCTCAGCATTTGGCAAGCAGAGGCAGGTAGACATCTGTGAGTTCAAGGCCAGCCTGATCTACAAATTGAGTCCAGGAGAGGAAAGGCTGTAGGAAGGAATCCTGTCTCGAATAACAAAAAATAGACAAATAAAAACAAGATAGGTCACAGCAACTTGTGTTTCAAATAATTACAACATCTTCCTTGTTCTTACATTGGTGAACTTGGGACTGAACCTAAGTTATAGCCATATTAACCTCCCTCCATCGTTTATAAATCTTTTTTTATGGAAAGTAATTTGCACAGACTAATCTTGGAGTTGGGATCCTCCTAGATCAGTCTCCTTGGAAGCTAAAATTAAAGGCCTGTTCTACCCAGCCTAGCATGTGATTACTATGAACCAATGTTATATGAAATATGGACAAAATTTTGAGTGTGCCCCCCAAGTCATAACTCAGGAAATCTCATTTCCAGGAATCAAGTGTTAATGGAGGAGACTCTGTCTTCCTTCCTCTTTAGCTTCTGATCCCTGAACCAGTGTGTGCATACTACTACTGTGCCTTCTCAGAAGCTCTTATTCATGCAAAAACAGGTGTAGGGGTGACACACAACTTACCTGAGATATCTGGGCAGCAGTCTCTCCCTTTGCCCCCAAGAGGACCATAGCTAGAGCAGAGGAGATGCTCACAGGAGAAAAACATACATTTTTGGAAGGGTCATGTTGACAGAGCATCTTCAACAGTTGGATGGCAAAGGTGCCATTGGCTTCACTCACAGTGCTCATGATGCAGACTCTGGAGGCAAAGAAGAAATGGTACTCAACACAGAGCTGATGGTTCATTGATCAGATACAGGGAAATCTGGGACTGTAGTCTGGTTCTCATTTCAAAGCTCATAAATATTTTCAATTAGATTTCAAAAATTCATTCTAGGTCACAGTGCTTCCACTTTTAAGGCTATCAGCTAAGTGTGGTCATGGCAGCAGGCCATACTAGCTTCACTCTCATTAGCACAGATAGAAGGAAAGATCATCGGGATCCCCTACACAGGACACAGTTGAGGGGTGTGCTCTAGTCTCGTTCCATACACAGCAGCTCCTCTCTTCTGAGGATAGTTGACTGTCGGATAAAGAGAAGGATGGATGGAAGAGGAGTCAAGGAAGCAAACAGCCATGGCCTCCAGGTCCTGTGGGCTGGCTGCATCAACTCTGCATTCCTGACTCTGCCTGGGAAGAATGCTCCTGAGCTATGGATGAGGCATTAGATAATGTCCTCCACCTTTGCCAGCTACTAAGCCTCTGAGATGCTGGATAAGTCCCAGACACAGGCTGGGTTATCAATTGTGCTGTGCGTTAGGCAGCATTCCCCTGCAGTGGCTGGTTGGGGGCCTTGCATCATCCAAAGGAAGCCAGGCTGCTTTTCCCTTGAGCATGTCTCACCTCCCAGAGGAATGGACAGCTTGTCCCAGTCCAAGTGACTGCTCCTGTCACCTTAACCCAGTTCTGAGTCACTGTGCATCCCATGACTGTGCTCTCACTGTCAGATGACATTTGGCATACAACGTGTGTTCCAGAGTTCTCCCTACGGTGCTAAGATGCAGATGAATTAGCCCAGAAAACTTCGGATCACACCATCACATTCTTCTTCCCATTTCCTGACAGAGGGACACAGCCTCCTGAAGTGTACCTAGATCCTTTGACTCCTCCATTTAAATCCCTCTCCTAGGTTCTTGAGGAAAGTTTGGGCTGACTTATGTAAATGACTTACATTTTGGTTGGTCCTCTCAGCTGACCAGCTTACTGCCCCTACATTCTTGCCCATTCTTTTGTCATTTTCAATTTCCATGTGAATACTTGAAAACCTGTTCTTTCATCTTAGAATGCCATTACCTCCTCCCTGTCTCTGAGATCCAATTCCTCAGCTTTCCCACCTTCATTGGGATAGGAGAGCCTCAGGGCCTCTGCTGTCCTCCCCTAGTGCAGCTGCCCCACTCAGGTCTGCTTTCCACTCCTAAGTGTCATCCTTTCTCTTAACAATTGTCTCCCCCATTCTTCCTGCTCTGGAGCTCTGTGAAGGCAAGGGAGATGCCTGACACCCTAATTTAAAGGACAGGGAGCATGCGGAAATAAGAGGCTTTTTGTCAGTAAGGAGTGAGTTACTTTGTACATGGAAATGAACAATGCTCAAGTTTGGACTAGACACGGAAGATCATTCATGGGCCCAGAAGTAAAAGAGATAAAAAATTTTCCAAGATCTGAAAAGACAAGGTGAGGCAGTCAAATTACCTAAGTGTTAGAGCATTAGGTGATGTGTGAAAGATACCAGTAGATAAACGATGCTGGTGCAGAAATCACCCATAATGCTGCCGCACCAAGTCCTGCCGGAGAAGGAGCCAACACAGCTTAGGCATCAGCCCTAGGAACAGCCTGTGTGACACTGGCCTGCTGAGGTTTCTGGATTAGTTTCCTTTTAAAATGCACAACAGACACCACATCCCATCTGACCCTTTTCCTAACTGCAGTCCTGAATGTCCCTTCTGGACTCAGTGTGTACCTTCTATACATGGCTTCAGGGGATCTCCCAACCCCAACCTGAACTAGCCACACTTACCTCTAAATTCAAGGGTCCACTATGTAGCATTTACTGCCTGGCTGCCTCCAGGAGCTCAGTAGTGCTGCCTTCCAGACTCTGCTGGCCTTATATTCACTCCCTACAGGGTGGGGACCTCTTGTTTCATGCCTCTGGTCATGGGAGGGGAGATAAGCCTCCTCAAGCCCTGGCTTTTGTAGGAAAAGTATGGGTTGGGGTTGGCGACAAATTGAGCCCTTAGAAATTGTGAAGATATAAAGAGCTTTTGCTAAATGCCAAGGGAGAATGTTTGCAGAATTTTAATAATGTTCTGAGGGATGAGACAGGGTTGGAGGTGACAATTATTGAAATCTATTTTCCCATACCCATTCTCTTTTCCTGACAAGCAGTAATCCAAACTATTTTCTGTGTCACTCCCTTCCCACACACCAGCTAATAGAATTGTTTGAAAATGAACATTATGGTCATGTGTGCATTCTCCTTTTGGTCTTCTGATATTCACAAGCCTCAGTAACTGGTGCACAGGTAACAGACTTGCTACACAAATCCATCTGCAGTAGTAGAATTCTTTTCAGGGATTTAAAACTCAAGTTAAACCATAATTCTTGATTTTGCAACTGAAAGGAATTTCAGGAGGGATCAGTTGGACCAGAGCTGGATTTATTGAAAAGCCAACACATGTATATAGAAAAACCAGTCATATACAATTGGAGGCCATGTAGGAAAAGACAATGAGACACACCTCGGCATGCAAGGAAGAGCCTGGCTCAGTGTCTTGGAAGTAGCTACCCATTTGAATCTGGTGGCTCTCAATTTTTACATGTTACAGAGTTTCTGAGAAACACTCATTCCCCTGCATAATGTCTTGTATATTATAGCTGTTTAGTTGTGTTAGGGCAAGTGTTTAACACTATAGTGAACGAAGCAATCTGAGACCAAGACACACAAGCAGAACTTCATCATAGAAATAAGAACATTAGAAAGACCTCACACACAGGAAATTCTCACACTGTCTACAGGACTACTCACACAGTTCTTCTGGGGAATATCAAGGTTTCATTTTGCTGTTCCTGAGAGCTCACTCAATGTCAAACTGTCTGTGGATTTCACTCTACTTGCTCTCCATTGTGGCTAATGGATGGCCTTTTTTCACCAACCTCTTCCTGCATGGAACTTTGCTGTGGTGCACTTTGTCTTCTCCAGGGTGTTCTCCTTTTTCTTCTTGGCTCTGATGTCCATAAAAGGATGTTCACACCAATGTCTTCTAACCCCTGACCCAGCAGGAAGTCACAGCAGATGCAGAAATATTGTTCAGGTTGTGTCTTTCTTTCTCATCTTGCTTGAGGAAAGGTTTGGCTTGCTTATGTGCAGCATCTGCTTCCCCAGTCACTGTCTGCTCTCCACCAGCAGAAGGGGACGTCAACCTCCTGTCCCTTTAGGTTTCTCTATTTCCTCTGCTCTGACCAACAACCAGTGCGATCATCTCCTGTCTTAACTTATGTTTTTTGGGCCACTTTTCACTTTGGTCCCACATGACTGAAACAGTTGGCCCATTGTTTTCTTCCTTTCTGTCCTTGTGTCCTCTGACACAGAGACTTCTTTCTGCTCTGCTTTTCCTTCTTCCTCACCCTGCTCACCTCAGTCTCTTCCCTGTTATCCTCTTCTTACAAAAAGCCATGTGATTTTTTTTTCTTGGCTAAAATGCTCTGGCCTTATCTGCCCTGCACCCCTGTAGTCCCCAGTTAGTTTTCTATCTGTAGTGTGTTAGGACATAGAATGGATCTGCACTTTAGGACACTACCTGTCATGAGAGCACAGATTACACAGCAATACTCCTATCTATCGACTTTATTTTCCTAAAGAAAGTTACTGTCATCATCTTCACTGTACTTCCTGCTTGATGGCACCTGGTCCTCAACCTACTCCCACCTTAAGAGCTGTTTGGAGTCAAATTCTACCATACATTGGCTGCTTAGGCTTGAAACCCTCAGGACTACAGCAGCTGCCCCTCGTGCCAAAACTCTCATTTTTATTTTTCATAAATAAGTGTGGCTTTTGTGGTGCCTTGCGTAGATATTATACTCTGGTAAGATAAAAGGATGGGTTAGATGGTTGGTAGCTCATCCCTTGCACTGTTAATAGGATGTCCTTGAGGATCCCAGGAAGCTGCAGGTCTACATCTGGGAAAGGAGAAGGACCAGGGACGCTTAGGCTGTTGGTAAGAATGCTGCTTTCCCAGTCTTTTTTTGAAACTGTTCAGCATACATTGGTATTGTGTTCACATCACCAACCTTCAAAGACAGGATGAACTGGGACGGCAGGAGCCTTCATCAGACTCAGGGGTGCAGGGCTTCTTCCCTTCCTTTCTGCAATCTCCTTAACTTTCTTGGTTTTTCGTTGCTTTCTCAAGAGAGTATTTGTCAGACTTTTACTCCTTTGCCTGAATAAAGATATAGGAACAAGGTTATCTATAATTTTTTTCTCTTTGTCAGCAATAGATTTTTCTAGGTTTCATCTACTGTTAATGTTACTATGGACATGTATGTATAAAAGTATGTACAGACATCTGTACAATCCTGTGGAATTTCTGGGCCATATGAAAACTCTTCATTTAATATTTTTGCAGAATCAAGGAATGAGTTTAAAGGCTTCTGTGTGATTATAATTCCCCACCAGCCAGTTATGCCTTTCAATTTTTTTCCTGTACTTGCTTGTCCTTATTGATTTAAGCCTATGGGTGTCATGGTGCCACTAATAATGGTTTTCAGTTTTATTTGCCTGATAAATGATAATGTCAGCCATTAGGTCACGTACTCACAGGCCATTTATAGATCTTCCCAAAGATTGCCTACTGAAAGTCCTTTATACTTTCATTTGGAGGTGCCTAATTGTCATTACCACCATCATCACCATCACCACCATCACCACCACTATCCTTCTCCTCCTCCTCATAATCTTGGTACTGAATTGCATGACACAAGATTGTTACCTCTTTCTTATTCCCAGTTAGCTTCTTCATCTCTATGGTAAATTTTAAATCCTCCTAAGACTGAAGACCCTTACTCCCAAAGAGCATGTTTGGTGACTCTGCCTTCTTTTTCGACATAACAAATGTTAAGACCCTCCTAGTCATAGTCACAGTCTTGGTCTGCCTCTCCCTAGAATCTGTGTGGCTCTGTGTGAACTTCATAGTTCACACGTAAATTCCTTCATTCAGCCTTCATCATTGGAGACTTGACTGGTTCCCTGAGATCCCCTTTTCAAGGATGGCTGAGTCCAAGGATTGAAGGTGCTCCATAACTTTGGAGATGAAATTTTTAAACCTTGATAAAAGGGGGTTGTCCTAAGGTAGTATTCTCTCTCCTCCATTAGATGAGATACCGAGTATAGGTGGAGTCAGTGCCTTACCAAGATAGCCTGTGGGTCTCTGACCCTAACTTCCTGTGGTTTGTGTAGTAGACTTTGTGGGCTTTTGCTTCCCTGGGTCAGAATGTGTCTGCCATCTTGATACTGTGTGCTTGCTCAGGCTGCTTGCTTTGGGGCCTTCACCTACAGTGAATAAATAAGTCTGATTTGTGTCTCCTCACAATGTTTCAACCTCCCAGCCATCTCTGACCCTTCTCATATCCTAGAATTAGGTTGTGGAACTCACATTGGAAGGAAACTGACTAGGAAGCTGCTCACAGGCTACAAAGTACTGCAACTGTAGTGGCTGGAAAGAGGTTACTTGAAATAAATGTTACATCAGAAATGATACAGGAGAATTTAATAAATTTTAAGTGAGGGTTGATCTGTGAGGACTGGCTCTAATAGGCTACAACCATGAATCACAAATAGGAGCCATAATCAGACACTTTCATTATGGTGAACAAATAAATCATTTAAAGCTGGTTGTGGTGGTACTCACTAATAATGCCAGGATCAAGAGACAAGAGAAAGTATTTCTCTGTGAGTTCAAAACCAGCCTGGTGTATATAGCAAGATGCAGACTGCCTGGACTACAAAATGAGACTTTATCACACTGATAAAAAGGATATCCAGAAGCAGGAAGATATTGCTGAGCTCTAAATCACTGCTGTATTTAGCCCTAGTCACATTTGCCCTGGCCTGACTCAGCACTCCAGACCTTTCCTGATGAAGGCTCTGTCTTTACAAAGACACTCCCACAGCATGGCTGCCCACTGCAGGGTTTCCACACACCTAATACATGTGTTGTTGATTCTATGTTGATTCAGGCCAAGATGGGCAGGAGAAACTGATGTCCTGATCCATCTCTCCTGGAGATAGGCACTTAATGGAGCCCCTATAAAACCCAGCCCATTAAGCACTGACATCCTAAGGCATATTCATGATGTACTAGAAGATTGTATTTCCTAAGGTTGAGGTAAGGAGGACCTCGTGTGACGTGTCGGGAAGCCACTCGATCTCTCTTCCTCCTACATAGTGGAATGAGAACAAAGCCAGTGGGTACCAACATGACAACAGCTCTTAGGAAAGCTGTTCTTCATCCATGCTCTCCAAAGGTTTTCTGTATTATCTGTTACTTGTGAGATGCTCAGAGAGCTAAGCCACTTTCTTTCTTTGAGTGGCTATTCCCTCCAGGTTCAAGTAGTCCTTCTTAGAGGTGTGTGTAGACAGCCCTGGATAGCAGAAGAAAGGTAAAGGAACTTATAAGGAAGTTCCAAGATTCCAGAGTCCCTGCATTAAGGTTGTATGACAGGGAAAATGGCTCTGGGAGAGGTCTCCTCAATGGAACTGTCTTCAGGTTGATCAAGCTGCTCCAGAGAGGGCACAGTAATGCAAAGTTGCTGTCCTTTTGTGGGCTTGTGTGATGCTATTCCTGGCATATGTCCTGGAATTGAACCTTCTGGAACACAGGTCAGTCCTATGCTGATGTCTAGGAGTGCCTCCTGGCCTTGCTTTATCATGTTCATAATCTCATGGCACCCTATAACTCTACTTGCTGGCTTTGCCCAGTTAGACTAACCTCCTGGTAAGAAATTAGTGGTGTTTTATGTGCATTTATTCTGATTTTAACATACTGAATCATTTTATCTGAGTTACAGGAATTCTTCATTCAGTTATTTGTACTTGTGCCTACCAGGGTGCTCATGGTTCAGGCAGAAGACAACTTGTTGGAGTCAGTTCTCTCCTCCACCACGCGAGTTCCAGGAAGAACTCAAGTTGTCAGGCATGGCAGCAAGAGTCATATCTGAAGGCCATGATTACAGAGCTTTCCGTTTGTCCTTCTTCACTCCCTGTTCATTCATGGTATTTTTCTTTCAGCCTTATGGTTTTGTTCAATATATGTAATTGAGTAACTCCTATCTTACGTCACAAGTTGAAGCATTGCTTTTCCTTCTCTTTGGTCAAAAACATTTACAAGTCCAGGGAAAACTGGATGATCATATTTATAAGAATCACTTTGGGATTCTTCATCACATCACATATAAAATAAAAATCATATGGGATCAGTGACCTAAATATAAAAGCCACAAGCCATTAAAGCCTTGGAGGAAAACATGGGGACAGTGTACTGTGGCCTTGGGGTTGACAGTGAAAGTCTTAGCTGTGGCCTGCATACCACATAGTGAGAAGAATTAATGAAGGGAACTTCGATAAAAAGAGAAATCTCTGTGCATCAGAGGACACGGTCAAGAAAGCAAAGAGACAACCAATACAAAATGTCCACAATAGGAAAAGTGGCAGAGACAGAGAGGAGATTGTTGGTTATGCAGACAGAGGAAGGAAGAATGGAGAGCCATTTCTTGATGAATTCACAATGTGTTTGAAAGGGGATGAAGACATGACACAGACATGTCACTGACTCTTACCCATAAATTGCTGATATTGTTATAAGAATAACTGCAACATATCCAGAAAAGCCACAATAGCAGATAATAGTCAATTAATTAAACATGTTTTTATTTTTTTGAATTTCCTTCTAGGTGTGTGAATATAAGCACACGACGCACATGAGAGACCCATTGGAAGCCAAAAACATGACATCAAGGCCATGAAACTGGAGTTTAAGAAGCTTGGAGCAGTCATGTGGTGGTGGGAAATGTGCCTGGGCCCTGTGCTAGAGCTGGAAGCTCTCCTGACTATTGAGCCTTCCCTCAAGCTCTATTATGATTCTCTTACACACTGAGATAACTTCTAGTTGACTATTAGTTATTGGCTGTAAGTTGTTGCTACCAGAGGCATAGCATAGGCCAAAGGGCACCATTAGGTTTGTCCTGGCAAAGGGCACAATGATTGTTGTGATAGAAAGAGACCAATGCAGGCATCATAAAATCAGGCTGCCAGGAGAAAGTTTCCTCAGCTTAGAACATGGCTTTCCCTTATTTGCACACCCTCACAGAGTGTTGAAGAGATACTGAAGAGAGAACTGTGCCCTATGTAGTAAATATACCTTTATGGAGATGAGAACCTGCCACAGAACAGGATGCTGTTGGTTTTGTTGTGCCTGATGAAGAAAAGGAAGGGGTGATCAGCACAGAACACTGGGCCAGCACAAAGGAGGATACAATCCGTGGCTGACCCTGCTGCAGCCTCTGTGCCTTCCTCGCTGATCTCCACCACGCTCTGGTGAAGACACTTGGACACACTTAGACCCCTCTCTGGAGACATTGCTGATAAGTCAGCACTGCCCTCTTGGAAGACATCCACCATTCCCAACTGTTGAAAAATGGATTCCATGTCATATTTCTCTTGCAGCCTGAATTTTGGAAGGTACACCTCAATCTCAGTTTTCGTCATAAAACCAGGTTTGGTCCAGGCTGTTAACTTCTCAAAGGTGAGATTGTTTTCCACCTGAAAAAGCAGAATTAGGGACTTTCAGACTCACAGTTGAGGTCTTACCCAGAGCCACATGGGCAATTCTTCCATCATTTTACAGGGGCCACTGCCTGTTCCTATGGCCAATGTGAGGGTCCCATTGTCCTGCTACCTTGTTTGTGACTTTCTTATGTGCTTGGGCACCAAGACACTGATGATCAGAAGACTTGGTTGTCTTCCCCAAAACCACTTCAGAGAAATCCTTGATTGTGACAGATTTCCTTTTCCATGTGACTGTGGTTTAGGTCCTGTCTGATTTCGTTTTCTTAAACTAGACTTAGTTCAAAGACAATAAAGCATGTCTGCTGAAGTAAAAATTAAACATCAAAATAGAAAGTACCCTTGTGTGAGGGAGGGAGATCAACCCAAGGTGTAATTCTGTTTGCTTTGTGTGCTGTTATGACTTGCATGGAGAAATATCATCAAAGAACTATCGCTCTGAAACTTGTGACAATGTTTAGGGAGGCACAGAAAATTTTAGGTGTGAGGTGGGTCTAGCTGAATAAAGGAATTGGTTGCTGGTGGTGGACTTCAGGTGTTCGTTATCAACCCTTTGTGTTTTGTCCTTTCTTCTCTTCGATAAACTAAGAAGCCCGTATTCCCATCCGCATGCACCATGACAACGTGTGATGGCCTAGGAAACTTGCCGTGAATTCTCCAAATCTGTTTGCAGAGATAAAGCCTCCTCCAGTAGGTTATTCATGTCATGTGTTTTTATCAAGTTTAAAACACTAGCTAACACTCTAGAGAAGCAATGCCACACTTAGGGAGCTGGATGCAGAGAGCCAGGGGAGCTGTTCTGCTTACAAAGACCCCTGAAGTCTTTCATACTCCACTGCCCACCATGGAGAGGATGGCTCCTCCACTGTGGGAAATCCTGCTACAAGGAAGTCCAAGGTGTAACATAATGACCTTCCTGACTCTGCCCTCCCTGCTGCACCCTCCTCTTTCCTCTTTGTTAAACAAATGCAATAACTTTCTGTCTATTTTATGTTCTCAGATATTATATAAAATAATGATGAAAATCATGAAACATTATATTACAGTGAGTGAGTATTTTGCAAGCACTGAACTATGAACTACTTGAGTTCTCTTCATTTCATCCTCTGTAATAAACATCTCTGAAATATGTCATTTCGCAGGTGCAGAAAACCCACAAAGGAAGCCCTGGACGCAGTTTGAGCCCAAAGCTCAGAGCCATAAATAACTCGAACTTCAGTCTGTCAGTACTAATTCCCAAAAGCCATTGCCAAGGTGACAACATTGAGTTCTGTTCTAATGACAAGTGGCCCCAGGGACACTGGATTTTCTCAAAGACATTTAAAGTAGTCAGTGATACAGAATCTTATTCCTCACCGTGTTGAGGTCCACACCTTCCTTTGGGAGCAGGATCAACAAGCTCAGCTCCATGCCCTCATAAGGTATCTCCAATAGTTTTGCCTGTATTTCCTTCACTTTGGCGAGGTTAAAGGATTCTCCCTGGTACATCATCTGCACTGGCCTTTCCTCCTTCTGTACAGACAATACATGCCATAACACATTTTATGGAGAGCATTCAAGTTTTCCAAATGAGCAGCAGTTGATTTCAGAAGTCACTCAATATAAACAATATTCATGTTCAGATGAGCACTTAGAAAATATCTGCTAGCCTCTAGCCGATTTCATTAAAAAGGAGTGTCAGCTGATATGGGCCTGTGACTGTTAGGGTTTTCCTGTGTGAGGAAACATCATGTGAAAAAACAACTTGTGCTGGAAAGAGTTTATTTCTTATTCCAAGTCTCAGGTCACAATCAGACACTGGGGTCAGTCAGAGCAGGAACTCAGGCTGAAGCCATGGAGAAAGACTAGTTGTTGACATGTCCTCATGGCTTTCGCAGCCTGGTTTCTTCCATAACTCAGTAGCACATACCAGGACTTGGACACTATCCATAGTGTGCTGGGCCCTACTCAAGCAATCATTAACCAAGAAAATGCCCAAAAGTTTTATCTTTAGACCAAATTTTTTGGGGGGGGCGTGTAATTTCTCAACTTAAAATTCTTCATTTTGTACCTTTTCTCAGATTGGCACACAGGATCACACATAGACATACGTGGACAGATATAGATGGATGAACAGACAGAAAGACAGACAGACAGACACACACACACACACACACACACACACACACACCAGGAGCAAAACAGGAATAAAACCCCAAAATAATCAGTACATGAGCTAACTACAGAAAGATGATGCATTATCCAGAGGAGGAAGTGCAACATTCAACCGTTACTATTTAAGAATCCTAGGTTTGGGTTTAAATGACCCACAAAGGCTCATGCTCCAAAGCCTTTGTCCCCAGATAGTGACCACTGAGAGAGAACCAGACCTTCAGGAGGTGGAGACTAATGGGAGGGAAGTTACATACTGGAAAGGATGCTCCCCTGAAGGACATATTGACCTGCAGCCCCTTCCTGTTTCTCTCTTTTGCTTCCTGACCGCTGTGAGGTGGGCAAGCCTCCACCATGCATTTCTGCCATGCTGTACTGCACCACCACAACCTGGACTGGACCAACTGACCCAGAAGGAAACTTCAGAATCCAACAGCCTAGATAACCACTTCCTGCTTTAAGGTGACTATGTCAGATAGTTTGTTACTCTAATGGAAAGAAGACTAATACATCACAACTAGACTTTAATCATTTAATATGGTCATGAATTTTATCTAAAGAAACAGCACAATCAATTATAAATAGCAGAAAACATTTTCATAAAGCCGACTGGAATATTTTCATGGTGGTGTGAATGGGACCACAGGCAGGTACCTCCTCTCAGATAACAGCATGGCCAGAGAAGCACACATGCTCAATGGTTCATAATGCGTCACAGCCTTTTAACCCACCACAGAGCAGAAAGCTCAAGAGCACATACAGGCACAGGACTGGGGTGGAGCTATACAGCCTCATAGCCCATCAGAGGGAAGGGAAATCCCAAGTTACATTACTACTTATGGGGGCCATATGGACAGATCTCCATATATGTTTGTGATGCACTAACAGTGTGAAAACCCATCATAAAGCAGATTAAATTTCCCAATAAAAAAGTCACTTTTCCAAAGTCTTTAAGAACATTGCTAATAAAAAAGGGAATGTGAAGTTTACCATTGATAAACTCCAAAATGCATTAAATTATATATCATATGGATTGGACAAATTATTCTCATATCGCCTTTAGTTCAAGTTACATTCTAAATAAGATTGACTTCTTATTTGCTCCTTGTTATTATTCAAAAGCTATGAATACTACTAGTTAATAACAATTAATTGAACAATAGTTTAAGTGGTCTTATTTGAAATTTTAAAAAAGATATATAAGTTTGTACATTCTTTTTACTCTTTTCAGGCTCCATAAATGGATTATAATACATTGCTGGCTCAGTTTTCTCTTTTCCTTTAACTTAAAGGAACATTTAATTTCTACTAGGAGGGAGAAACAAAGGTTTTATGAGAAAGTTTCAGAAGTGGTAAGAGTCTCCAACAGAATTCAAAATCACACAGGCAGTAAACACTATTTATTTCTATATTGACTACATGAAATTTAAACTTTCATTCAGATATATAAGTCTCAAAATGTTTTCTGTGCTTTCCTGATTTTCTTTTTCCTGGACTCTGATGACTCCCAGCCACCGCACTGGATATACAGTCTCTACCACTTATCCATGAGCTGTATATTCATGATTATCACTTTGTAGGCAGTTTCTTCACTGCATGGACTTTTGGATACTGGTCCTTACCTCATTTATTTTAAATAGCATTTCCCTGGTGCTTCCTCTGTCAAACGCTTGATTCCACTTTCCTTTGAAATATAAGGCGTTGACAAGAATGAGCCTGGTCTCTCGATCAACTGAGTCACCTGACAACAGCTCGGGAATTTTTCCTTTTAAGAAAGCAAAGACTTCATTCAGGTTCCTTAAATCACATGTGAGACATAAACCAATAGGACATCTGGTATGATATAAAGATCGTGTTTTTAAATTTGCTGAATGTGGATAAACACTTTAAAAAGTAAATCACAACAAAACTCCAATGTCCATGTTGGGCTAGAGGTCATGCACTCTGAAGAATATCCCCAGGCTGAGGATGGACAGAAACTTTTAAGTCTCTCAAGGAAGCAGGTTGAGGAAAAGCAGAAAAAACAGTTCCTGGGCAGGGGGGGAGGGAGAAAAGACAGGAACTGTGGAAGAGGTGAGAGGGGAGTAGGGTTACCCCCTGGGGTGGGTACTCCTGATTGTCATCTGTATTGGTTGTGGAATGAGCTAAGAGACATGTCTGGCCAGTCTGTGAGGTCATTATCCAGAAGAAGTAAGTAATGGAGAGGAATCGCCTCAGAGTGGGCAACTCCTTCTTGTGATGATTGATCCAAAGGTAAGAGAGAGAAGCAATACTGCTTTTGTCGGCCTACCTCAGACATTGTTGCTGAGGCCATGTACAAGCACTGCCCCTGCCAAATTTTCTAGACAATTGATCTACCTATCATGAGGACAAAGACTATTGGCTCTGCAGAATCCTCTAGGCCTTGCATGCCAGACTAAGACTGCTGAGGTGTCCACTGCATAGACTGAGCAACTCCCACATTCTTGGTCCCTCCACACGAGGATGGACAAAAGCTGAGTGCTCAGCTTATACTGTGTGTGTCCATCTATTTAAACTCATCTATAATATGTATTTATTCTGTTCCTCTAGAGGACCCGACTAGTAAACTAATGTTAAATTCAGCGGCTCCTCTAGCACTCCATGGTCATGCCCAGTTCTATCCTCCTACAACATGGCAGAGACTCAAAGTCAGAAAGCGTTTCATGGAGGAGGTCTTCCTAGTCTACACTCTGGAGTGCTGTCCATCCCTGGAAGATGTAATGCAGGTAAGAAGATAGATTCCCTTCTTCCCTGTTAACAGCCGTCCTTTCCCTGAACAAGACGTTCCTTGCTGACTCACAATATCAAGTAAGCCCACGATGTAAGATTCCAAAAGAAATGAAAAAAATAACTGATGTCTGAAAGAACAGTGTTCTTGCAGTAGAGACTTTAAGCGGATATAGGAACGTACTTAGCGATCAGAAGGCACCTGGATGGTTTAAATATCAAGCAATTATCTCAGTGATTTGAAAGATCAAGACTGCAAGAAGTCATCTCTGACTAAAAACAAGTAAGCCTCTGCTCCAAATGGGAGGCTCTTCAGGTCGGTGTAACTGACAGCCCTGACAGAGGGTCTTCATTGGAGATCATGTCTAAGTTCATGAAACAGAAGTAACAGACCTGAAGGAGGATGTGTGGAGGTAGAGACAGAAGTCCTCTTAAGAGCTAAGTGGACTGAAGCAATACAGGATGGAGGAAGGAGGCAGGTAGCATGGGAGGTCTACCCAGTGGTCTCCATCTCAGAGATGGCAGAGTCACATGGCCTGTGAACACTGCAGGACACCTGTGTCTTCTAAGGAAACTGCTTGACTTGAAATCAGGCCCATGAGTTCTCAGGACATTTGCATCTGGCCCTTTGTCCATCAAAACTGCACCAACTGCTCTGTCTTTAAAATCTCAGTGTCTGGGTGGATTCTGCATGAATTCACTGAGCTCTAAATGCTACCAGGTGGACTAGCTAGTCTGCATCACTTGGATTCTGTGAAATAACAGTGAGATTAGTCCATAGTGAAAAGAAGTAAACATTAATGGAATGAGGTGTGAAGGAAGGAGAGTGGCAGGAATGGCAAGGACCAGACTGTGGGGAGTGAGTAACTTGAGATTCTGACCTTCAGTCTGTTTGGAGACCCACGTATTTATGTGCTTCCTGGACTCCTCTGCAGCTGTGACAAAGGAGAGCTGCTCCATCTCTGAGTGATAGAACTGAAGACAGGACTCCTTAAAGGCCTTAGGGGAGATAAATGTTCAGGAGGGTAAACTTCAAATAAAGGTCAGTAAGCGCTCCAACACTCTCAACTCTATGGCATTATAAAACAAAACTATAGTGAGTACAGATATCACTTTACACTACAAACATCTTCATATACTAGGCCTGTCCAGTGGAAAAAAACCAACTTAAATAAATAAAAATAAAAATAAATTTAAAATCTTTTAGATATCGTTACACAACTGCTGTCTTTGAGGAAGGTTACATTGGTGAGTCTTTCATATGTACCCAGGCTGACTTAGAACTAAGGACCTTTCTCTCCCAGTCTTCTACAAGCATGTGTTAAAGGTATATACCCTGTTACTTGATATTCGTAATCCTTACTCTTCTCAAGTTCTCTAGGGTCCTTCTCCTGCCATCTACAGCATCAAGTATTTGAGTAAAATTGTTTCATTGTACTGGTACAATGTGCTTACTGGGAGCAATTCCAAAGTCCTCTCTGCAAAGAGCCCGTTGGCAATTCTAAGGGTGTACTTTCTGCCTGGCTTGTTCAGGTGACTGAGAAGTGACTCGAAGCCCTGGTGAATGTCTTTCACTGGGTTTAAACAAAGTGCCTGTGGGAAAAAGAAAAAAGAAACATTATCAGCTCAGCAAAGAATCATTTTGTTGCAAAAGGAAGTTTATAGGTAAAGCCAGTAAAGACCCTGAGGATCTGAGTTGGATTCCCACTAAGCACATAAAAAGATGGGCCCACTCTGTGCCTGTAATCCCATTTTAGGAGGGACTGACAAGAGGAAGACACCCAGCATTGACTCCTTCCTTCTTCATAAAGAGGCACCCAAGTGTGCTTGCATGCATGCAAGTGAGCAGGCACACACATACATAATTAACATTGGTTAGGCCATAAAGACTAATTATGAAGAAGCCTCTTCTGAGCATTAATCTTCTTGTCTTCATGGTCTGAGTATGAAACGATTAGGATGAGCAGTTGTACCTGAGAGGATCTTCATGAGAAAAAATTTCTGGCAAAACAAAGAGCAACAGTGATACCTTACCACCATGGAACTATATGCCGAGTGTTTTTTTCTCAGGCAAATGCCTTTTTTCTACCCTGTAATCCACACTTCAACTCCCTGTCCAGATGTCAGAGACCCATCCCATGGAATGTTCTCAGGAGGGTTGTTAAGATAACCCACCTAATGCCCAGTCAGGATTGGACTAGCTAACCATGCTGTATCCCTTTCAACACCTTAGCTGATGCAAGGAAGGTTGGACAAAATGCAGAATAGGAATTATGTTTCCTTGTCCTCTCATGATTACAAAGTCTGTTGCTCTTAAAATAACATAGAGCAGGCAGGGCTTGAAGGCAACAGCTTTAATCTCAGCATTTGGCAAGCAGAGGCAGGTAGACATCTGTGAGTTCAAGGCCAGCCTGATCTACAAATTGAGTCCAGGAGAGGAAAGGCTGGAGGGAAGAATCCTGTCTCGAATAACAAAAAATAGACAAATAAAAACAAGATAGGTCACAGCAACTTGTGTTTCAAATAATTACATCTTCTTTGTTCTTACATTGGTGAACTTGGGACTGAACCTAAGTTATAGCCATATTAACCTCCCTCCATTGTTTATAAATCTTTTTTTATGGAAAGTAATTTGCACAGACTAATCTTGGAGTTGGGATCCTCCTAGATCAGTCTCCTTGGAAGCTAAAATTAAAGGCCTGTTCCACCCAGCCTAGCATGTGATTACTATGAACCAATGTTATATGAAATATGGACAAAATTTTGAGTGTGCCCCACAAGTCATAACTCAGGAAATCTCATTTCCACGAATCAAGTGTTAGTGGAGGAGATTGTGTCTTCCTTCCTCTTTACCTGCTGATCCCTGAACCAGTGTGTGCATATTCCCACTGTGCCTTCTCAGAAGCTCTTATTCATGCAAAAACAGGTGTAGGGGTGACAAACAACTTACCTGAGATATCTGGGCTGCAGTGTCTCCCTTTGCCCCCAAGAGGACCATAGCTAAAGCAGAGGAGATGCTCACAGGAGAAAAACATACATTTTTGGAAGGGTCATGTTGACAGAGCATCTTCAACAGTTGGATGGCAAAGGTTCCATTGGCTTTACTCACAGTGCTCATGATGCAGACTCTGGAGGCAAAGAAGAAATGGTACTGAACACGGAGCTGATGGTTCACTGATCAGATATAGGGAAATCTAGGACTTTAGATCTGGTTCTCATTTCAATGCTCATAAATATTTTCAATTGGATTTCAAAAATTCATTCTACATCACAGTGCCTCCACTTTTAAGGCTATCAGCTAAGTGTGGTGTTGGCAGCAGGCCATACTTGCTTCAGTCTCATTAGCACAGGTAGAACGAAAGATCATCGGGATCCCCTACACAGGACACAGCTGAGGGGCATGCTTTAGTCTCTGTCCATACAGAGCGTCTCCGCTCTTCTGACGATGGTTGACTGTTGGATAAAAAGAAGGATGGACTGAAGAGGAGTCAAGGAAGCAAACAACCATGACCTCCAGGTCCTGTGGGCTGGCTGCATCAACTCTGCATTCCAGACTCTGCCTGGGAAGAATGCTCCTGAGCTATGGATGAGGCATTAGACAACGTCCTCCACCTTTGCCAGCTACTAAGCCTCTGAGATGCTGGATGAGACCCAGTCACAGGCTCTTGTTATCCACTATGCTGTGCAGCAGGCAGCGTTCCCCTGCAGTGGCTGCTCGGGGGCCTTGCATCATCCAAAGGAAGCCAGGCTGCTTTTCCCTTGAGCATATCTCACCTCCCAGAAGAACGGACAGCTTGCTGCAAGCTAAGTGACTGCTCCTGTCACCTTAACCCAGTTCTGAGTCACTGTGCATCCTGTGACTGTGCTCTCACTGTCAGATGACATTTGACATCCAATGTGTGTTCCAGAGTTCTCCCTACTGTGCTAAGATGAGGATGAATTAGCCCAGAAAACTTCAGATCACACCATCACATTCTTCTTCCCCTTTCCCGAGAGAGGGACACAGCCTCCTGAAGTGTACCTAGATCCTTTGACTTTTCCATTTAAATCCCCCTCCTAGGTTCTTGAGGAAAGTTTGGACTGACTTATGTAAATGACTTACATTCTGGTTGGTCCTCCCAGCTGACCAGCTTACTGTCCCTACATTCCTGCCCATTCTTTTGTCACTTTCAAGTTCCATGTGAATCCTTGAAAACCTGTTCTTTCATCTTAGAATGCCATTACCTCCTCCCTGTCTCTGAGTTCCAATTCCTCCGCCTTCCCACCTTCATTGGGATAGGAGAGCCTCAGGGCCTCCGCTGTCCTCCCCTAGTGCAGCTGCTCCACCCAGGTCTGCTCTCCACTCCTAAGTGTCATCCTTTCTCTTAACAATTGTCTCCCACATTCTTCCTGCTCTGGAGCTCTATGAAGGCAAGGGAGATGCCTGGCACCCTAATTCTAAGCACCTGCAAACATGCTGAAGTGAAGGGGCTTTCTGTCAGTAAGGAGTGAGTTATTTTGTAAGTGGGAATGAACAAAGCTCAAATTTGGACTAGACACTGAAGATCATTATGGGCCCAGTAGTAAAAAAGATAATTTTTTTTCCAATATCTGCAAAAACAAAGTGAGGCAGTCAAATTATCTAGGTGTTAGAGCATTAGGCAATGCATGAAAGACCAGTAAATAAAAGATTATAGTATAGAAATCACCCATAACACTGTAGCACCAAGGCCTGCCCGAGGAAGAGCCAACAGAGCTCTAGGCACCAGCCTTAGGATCAGCCTGTGTGACACTGGCCAGCTGAGGTTTCTAGATCAGTCTCCTTTTAAAATGCACAACAGACACCATATCCCAGCTGACCCTTTTCCTAACTGCAGTCCTGAATGTCCCTTCTGGACTCAGTGTGTACCTTGTAAACATGGCTTCAGTGGGTCTCCCAACCCCAACCTGAACCAGCCACACTTACCTTCCAAATTCAAGGCTTCACTATGTAGCATTTACTGCCTGGGTGCCTCAAGGAGCTCAGTAGTGCTGCCTTCCAGACTCTGCTTTCCTTTTATTCACTCTCTACATGGTGCAGACTTCTTCTTTAGTGCCTCTGGTCATGGGAGGGGAGATAAGCCTCCTCAAGCCATGGTCTTTGTAGGAAAAGTATGGGTGGGGGTTGGGGACCAATTGAGCCCTTAGAAATTGTGAAGAGACTCACTTATATCTGCATACTAGCCCAAAGGGCATGTCCGATGAAGCCTTCACTTACCAGGAAACTGGGACAGAGGGGAGTACATCCTATTGGGACTCTAGATGAGAGAATCATGGGAGAATAGCAAAGTAGAAGGATCCAGAGGGTCCTAGAAACCTCCAAGTAGAACATTATGATAGGCAGATTTGGGCCCAGCAGTCCTGCTCAAACTAAGGCACCAGCCAAGGACAATACAGGCAGTACACTTTAAACCCCTACCCAGACCTAGCCAATGGATAGTACATTCTCCACAGGTGAGTGGAGAGTGGGGTATGACTTTCACACATACTCTGGTGCCTCATATTTGACCATGTCCCCAGAGGGGGAGACCTGGGGCACTCAGAAGATGGATAGCAGGTTACTAAGAAGAGACTTGATACACTATGAGCATATACAGGGAGAGGAAGTCCCCCTCAGGAACAGTCATAGGGGAGGGGAATAAGGGGAAAATGGGAGGGAGGTAAATGTGGGAGGATACAGGGATGGGATAACCATTGAGATGTAACAAGAATAAATTAATAATAATAATAATAAAAGAAAATGTGAAGATAGAAAGAGCTTTTGCTGGATGCCAAGGGAGAATGTTTGCAGGATTTTAATAATGTTCTGAGGGTTGGGACAGGCTTGGAGGTGACAATTATTGAAATCTATTTTCCCATACCCATTCTTTTTTTCTGACAAACAGTAATCAAAGCCATTTTGTGTCTTCCACCCTTCCCACATGCCAGCTAATAGAATTGTTTGAAAATGAAAATTACAGTCATGTGTGCATTCTTCTTCTGTTTCTCTGATGTTCACAAGGCTCAGTAACTGGCACACAGGCAATAAACTTGCTACACAAATCCGTCTGCAGTAGTAGACTTCTTTTCAGGGATTTCAAGCTCAAGTTAAACCAAAATTCTTGATCTTGCAATTGAAAGGATTTTCAGGAGGGATCAGTTCAACTAGAGTTGGATTTGTTGAAAAGCCAACACATGTATATTGAAAAGGTAGTCATATACAATGGGAGTCCATGTAGAAAAAGACAATGAGACACACCTCGGCGTGCAAGGAAGAGCCTGGCTCAGTGTCTTGGAAGTAGCTACCCATGTGACTCTGGTGGCTCTCAATTTCTACATCTTACAGAGTTGCTGAAAAACACTCATTCCCCTGCATAATTAATAGTGTTGCAAATTATAGCTGTTTAGTTGTGTTAGGGCAACTGTTTAACACTGTAGTGAACAAAGCCATATGAGACCAAGACACACAAACAGAACTTCATCATAGAAATAGGAACATTAGAAAGACCTCACACACAGGAAAACCTCATACTGTCTACAGGACTACTCATCCACTTCTCCTGGATTTTGCTGTTCTTGAGAGCTCACTCAATGTCAAACAGTCTGTGGATTTCACTCTACTTGCTCTCCATTGTGGCTAATGGATGGCCTTTTTTCACCAACCTCTTCCTGCATGGAGCTTTGCTGTGGTGCACTTTGTCTTCTCCAGGTGCTCTCCTTTTTCCTCTTGGCTCTGATGTTTCCATAAAAGGATGTTCACACCAATGTCTTCTAACCCCTGACCCAGCAGGAAGTCACAGCAGATGCAGAAATATTGTTCAGGTTGTGTCTTTCTTTCTCATCTTGCTTGAGGAAAGGTTTGGCTTGCTTATGTGCAGCATCTGCTTCCCCAGTCACTGTCTGCTCTCCACCAGCAGAAGGGGACATCAACCTCCTGTCCCTTTAGGTTTCTCTATTTCCTCTGCTCTGACCAACAACCAGTTCGACCATCTCCTGTCTTAACTTATGATATTTGGGCCACTTTTCACTTTGGTCCCACATGACTGAAACAGTTGGCCCATAGTTTTCTTCCTCTTTGTCCTTGTGTCCTCTGACACAGAGACTCCTTTCTGCTCTGCTTTTCCTTCTTCCTCACCCTGCTCACCTCAGTCTCTTCCCTGTTATCCTCTTCTTACAAAAGGCCATGTGATTTTCTTTTCTTGGCTAAAATGCTCTGGCCTTATCTGCCCTGCACCCCTGTAGTCTCCAGTTAGTTTTCTATCTGTAGTGTGTTAGGACATAAAATGGATCTGCACTTTAGGACACTACCTGTCATGAGAGCACAGATTCCACAGCAATACTCCTATCTATTGACTTTATTTTCCTAAAGAAAGTTACTGTCATCATCTTCACTGTACTTCCTGCTTGATTGCACGTGGTCCTCACCCTTCTCCCACCTGGAGAACTGTTTGGAGTCAAATTCTACCATACATTGGCTGCTTAGGCTTGAAACCCTCAGGACTAAAGCAGCTGCCCCTCGTGCCAAAGCTCTCGTTTTTATTTTTCATAAATAAGTGTGGCTTTTGTGGTGCCTTGAATAGATATTATACTCTGGTAAGATAAAAGGATGGGTTAGATGGCTGGTAGCTCATCCCTTCTGCTGTTAATAGGATGTCCTTGAGAGTTCCAGGAAGCTGCACGTCTACATATGGGAAAGGAGAAGGACCATGGATGGTAATGCTGTCGGTAAGATAGTTGCTTCCCCATTCTTCTTTGTAGCTTTTCAGCATAGATTAATATTGTGTGCACATCACCAACCTTCACAGACAGGATGAACTGAGAAGGCAGGAGCCTTCATCAGACTCAGGGGTGCAGGGCTTCCTTCCTTCCTTTCTGCAATCTCTTTAACTTTATTGGTCTTTCGTTCCTTTCTCAAGAGGTATTTGTCAGACTTTTGCTTCTTCTCCTGGCTAAAGGTGTATGAATAATGTTATCTATAATTATTTTCAGTTTGTCAGCCATAGATTTTTCAGTTTTTATCTATTGTCAATTTTACTATCGACATGTATGTACAAAAGTATGTACAGACATTTGTACAATCCTGTGAAATTTCTGGGCCATATGAAAACTCTTCATTTAATATTTTGGCAGAATCAATGAATGAATTTAAAGGCTTCTGTGTGATTATAATTCCTCACCAGCCAGTTATGCCTTTCAGTTTTTCCCTGTACTTGCTTGTCCTTATTGATTTAAACCTATGAGTGTCATGGTGCCACTAATAATGGTTTTGAGTTTTACTTGCCTGAAGAATGATAATGTCAGTCATTAGGTCACGTATTCACAGGCCATTTATAGATCTTCCCAAAGATTGCCTACTGAAAGTTCTTTATACTTTCATTTGGAGGTGCCTAATTGTCATTACCACCATCATCACCATCACCACCAGCACCACCACTATCCTCCTCCTTCTCCTCATAATCCTGGCACTGAATTGCATGACACCAGATTGTTCCCTCTTTCTTATTCCCAGTTAGCTTCTTCATCTCTATGGTAAAATTTAAATCCTCCTAAGACTGAAGACCCTTACTCCCTAAGAACATGTTAGGTGACTCTGGATTCTCTGTGGGACATGACTACTGTTAAAACCCTCCTAGTCCTAATCATAGTCTTGGTCTGTCTCTCCCTCGAACCTGTGCGGCCTCTGTTAAGAAAACCCCCTTTCAATCCTTCATAGCTCCCACTTAAATTCCACTTTTAAGCCTTCATTATTGGAGACTTGACTGGTTCCCTGAGATCTCCTTTTCAAGGATGGCTGAGCCCAAAGATTGAAGGTGCTCCATAACTTTGGAGATGAATTTTTTTAAAAATCCTGTTCAAAAAGTGGCTTGTCCTTAGGTAGTTTTCTCTCAGCTCCTGTAGGTGAAAGACTGACTATACCTGGAGTCAGTGCCTTACCAAGATAGCCTGTGGGTCTCTGACCCTAACTTCCTGTGGTTTGTGTAGTGGACTTTGTGGGCTTTTGCTTCCCTGGGTCAGAATGTATCTGCCATCTTGATACTGTGTGCTTATTCAGGCTGCCTGCTTTTGGGCCTTCACCTACAGTGAATAAATAAGTCTAATTTGTGTCTACTCACAACTTTTCAACATCTCCCCCATCTCTGACCCTTCTCATATCCTAGATATAGATTGTGGAACTCACATTGGAAGGAAGCTGACTAGGAAGCTGCTCATAGTCTACAAAGTACCACGATGTAGTGGCTGGAAAGATGTTACCTGAAATAAATGTTTTATCAGAAACAATACAGGATAGTTTAAAATTTTTTCAGTGAGGGTTGATCTGTGAGGACTTAGTTTAATAGGCTACAATGCCTGAATCACTAATAAGATCCATTATCAGACACTTTCATTATGGGGAACCAATAAATCATTTAAAGTTGGTTGTGGTGGTACACACTAGTAATTCCAGGATCAAAAGACAAGAGAAAGTATATTTCTGTGAGTTCAAAACCAGCCTGGTGTACATATCAAGTTCCAGACTGCCAGGAATACAAAGGGAGACTGTATCACAAACAAAGGAATGATGTGCAGGATGCAAGAAGCCATTGGGGGCTCTAAATCAGTGCTGTGATTAGCCCTAGTCACTTTTGCCCTGGCCTGACTCAGCACTCCAGACCTTTCCTGATGCAGGCTCTGTCTTTACAAAGACACTCCCACAGCATGGCTGCCCACTGCAGGGTTTCCACATATCTATACAAGTGCAGCTCTATGTTGAATCAGGCCAAGATGGGCAATGACGAACTGACATCCTGATCCATTTCTCCTGGAGATAGGCACTTTATGGATCTCCTGTCAAACCCATCTCATTAGGCACTGACAGCTCAAGGCATATTCATAGTGTACTGTGAGGATTTTATATGCTTTGGTTGAGGTAAGAAGGACCTTGTGTGATGTGTGGGGAAGCCACACTATCTCTCTTCCCCCTACATGGTGGAAAGAGAGCAAAGCCAGTGGATCCCCGCATGACAACAGCTCTTAGCAAAGCTGCTCTTCATCCATGCTCTCCAAAGGTTTTCTGTATTATCTGTTACTTGTGAGGTGCTCAGAGAGCTAAGCCACTTCCTTTCGTTGAGTGGCTATTCCCTCCAGTTTCAAATAGTCCTTCTTGGAGGTGTGTGTAGACAGCCCTGGATAGCAGAAGAAAGGTAAAGGAAGTTATAAGGAAGTTCCAAGATTCCAGAGTCCCTGCATTAAGGTTGTGTGACAGGGAAAATGGCTCTGGGAGAGATCTCCTCAATGGAACTGTCTTCAGGTTGATCAAGCTGCTCCAGAGAGGGCACAGTAATGCAAAGTTGCTGTCCTTTTGTGGGCTTGTGTGATGCTATCCCTGGCATATGTCCTGGAATGGAACCTTCTGGAACAGAGGTCAGTCCTATGCTGATGTCTAGGAGTACCTCCTGGCCTTGCTTTATCATGTTCATAATCTCATGGCACCCTATAACTCTACTTGCTGGCTTTGCCCAGTTAGACTAACCTCCTGGTAAGAAATTAGTGGTGTTTTATGTGCATTGATTCTGATTATAACTTACTAAATCATTTTATCTGAGTTACAGGAATTCTTCATTCAGTTATTTGTACTTGTGCCTACCAGGGTGCTCATGGTTCAGGCAGAAGACAACTTGCTGGAGTCGGTTCTCTCCTCCACCACGTGAGTTTCAGGAAGAACTCAAATTGTCAGGCATGGCAGCAAGAGTCATCTCTGAAGGCCATGATTACAGAGCTTTCCGTCTGTCCTTCTTCACTCCCTGTTCATTCATGGTATTTTTCTTTCAGCCTTATGGTTTTGTTCAATATATGTAATTGAGTAACACCTATCTTACGCCACAGGTTGAAGCATTGCTTTTCCTTCTCTTTGGTCAAAAACATTTACAAGTCCAGGAAAACTGGATGATCATATTTATAAGAATCACTTTGGGATTCTTCATCACATCACATATAAAATAAAAGTCATATGGGATCAGTGACCTAAATATAAAAGCCACAAGCCATTAAAGCCTTGGAGGAAAACATGGGGACAGTGTACTGTGGCCTTGGGGTTGACAGTGAAAGTCTTAGCTGTGGCCTGCATACCACATAGTGAGAAGAATTAATGAAGGGAACTTCGATGAAAAGAGAAATCTCTGTGCATCAGAGGACACGGTCAAGAAAGCAAAGAGACAACCAATACAAAATGTCCACAATAGGAAAAGTGGCAGAGACAGAGAGGAGATTGTTGGTTATGCAGACAGAGGAGGAATGGAGAGCCATTTCTTGATGAATTCACAATGTGTTTGAAAGGGGATGAAGACATGACACAGACATGTCACTGACTCTTACCCATAAATTGCTGATATTGTTATAAGAATAACTGCAACATATCCAGAAAAGCCATAATAGCAGATAATAGTCAATTAATTAAACATGTTTTTATTTTTTTAATTTCCTTCTAGGTGTGTGAATATAAGCACACGACGCACATGCGAGACCCATTAGAATCCAAAAATGACATCAAGGCCATGAAACTGGAGTTTAAGAAGCTTGGAGCAGTCATGTGGTGGTGGGAAATGTGCCTGGGCCCTGTGCTAGAGCTGGAAGCTCTCCTGACTATTGAGCCTTCCCTCAAGCTCCATTATGATTCTCTTACACAGTGAGATCACATCTAGTTGCCTCTAAATTATTGGCTGTAAGTTGCCGCTACCAGAGGCATGGCATAGGCTATAGGGCACCATTAGGTTTAACCTGGCATAGGGCACAATGATTGTTGTGATAGAAAGAGCCAAATGCAGGCATCATAAGATCAGGCTGCCAGGAGAAAGTTTCCTCAGCTTGGAACATGGCATCCCCTTATTTGCACACCCTCACAGAGTGTTGAAGAGATGCTGAAGAGAGAACTGTGCCCTATGGAGTAAATGTGCCTTTATGGAGATGAGAACCTGCCACAGAACAGGATGCTGTTGGTTTTGTTGTGCCTGATGAAGAAAAGGAAGGGGTGGTCAGCACAGAACACTTGGCCCAAACAACAATCAACCACTTCCATGGCTGACCCTGCTGCAGCCTCTGTGCCTTCCTCGTTGACCTCTACCACGCTCTGGTGAAGACACTTGGACACACTTAGACCCCTCTCTGGAGACATTGCTGATAAGTCAGCACTGCCCTCTTGGAAGACATCCACCATTCCCAACTGTTGAAAAATGGATTCCATGTCATATTTCTCTTGCAGCCTGAATTTTGGAAGGTACACCTCAATCTCAGTTTTCGTCATAAAACCAGGTTTGGTCCAGGCTGTTAACTTCTCAAAGGTGAGATTGTTTTCCACCTGAAAAAGCAGAATTTGGGACTTTCAGACTCACAGTTGAGGTCTTACCCAGAGCCACATGGGCAATTCTTCCATCATTTTACAGGGGCCACTGCCTGTTCCTATAGCTAATGTGAGGGTCCCATTGTCCTGCCAGTTTGTTTGTGTCTTCCTTTATGGGCTTGGGCACCAAGATACTGATGATCAGAAGACTTGGTTGTCTTCCCCTAAATCACTTTAGGGATATCTTTGATTCTGACAGATTTCCATGTCCAGGTGACTGTGATTTAGTTGCTGTCTGATTTCATTTTCTTTTACTAGACTTAGTTCAAAGACAATAAATCATGTCTGCTGAAGTAAAAATTAAACATCAAAATATAAAGGACTCTTTGTGTGAGCCAAACTAGAAAGTGGATATCAAGTTGCTTTGTGTGTTGTTATGGCTTTCATGAAGAAATATCATCAAAGACTCTTCATGAACTATCGCTCTGAAACTTGTGACAATGTTTAGTGAGGTACGGAAAACTTAAGGTGTGAGGTGGGTCTAGCTGAATAAAGGAATTAGTTGCTGGTGGTAAACTTCAGGTGTTCATTATCAATCCTTTGTCCTTTGTCCTTTCTCCTCTTCAGATAAACTAAGAAATCCATATTCCCTTCCACATTCACCTCGCCTATGTGTGAAGGGGCCAAGAAACTTGAAGTGAACTCTCTGAATCTGTTTGCTGAGATAAATCCTTCCTCCTGTAGGTTATTCATGTCAGGACTTTTGTCAAGGTTGAAACACTAGCTCACACTCTAGAAGAGCAATGCCACAGTTAGGGAGCTGGAAGCAGAGAGCAGGGGAGCTGTTCTATTTACAAAGACCCCTGAGGTCCTTCATACTCCACTGTCCACCATGGAGAGGATGGCTTCCCCACTGTGGGAAATCCTGCTACAAGGTGTGACATAATGACCTTTCTGACTCTTCCCTCCCAGCTGCACCCCTCTTTGTCTTTGTTAGACAAGTGCAATAATTTTCCATTTTATGTTCTCAGATATTAAATAAAATACTGATAAATATCATGACACAGATTATATTACAGTGAGTGAGAATTTTTTATGCACTGTGCTGTGTACTACTTGAGTTCTCTTCATTTCATCCTCTGTGATAAACATCTCTGAAGTTACATCATTTGCCAGGTGCAGAGCACCCACAAAGGGAGCCCTGGACACAGTTTGAGCCCAAAGCCCAGAGCCCACACATAACTCAAGTCTGGGTCTGTGAGTGTTACCTTCTCTAATAGCCATTGCCAAGGTGACAACATTGGGTTCTGTTCTAATGATAAGTGGCCCCAGGGACACTAGATTTTCTCAAAGACATTCAGAGTGGTCAATGATACAGACTCTTATTCCTCACCTTGCTGAGGTCCACACCTTCATCTGGGAGCAGGATGAACATACTCAGCTCCTTTCCCTTATAGCGCATCTCCAGTATTTGTGACTGTACTTCCGTCACAAAGGCGAAGTTGAACTTTTTTTCCTGATACATCATCTGCACTGGCCTTTCCTCCTTCTGTACAGACAAATACATGCCATATTCCATATTGTTAAGATAGTTCAGTGTATCCAAATGATCTGCACTTAGTTTCAGAAGTCACTCAATATAAACAATATTCAATTCAGATGAGCACTTAGAACACGTCTGCTAGCCTCTTCTGATTTCATTAAAAATGAGTGTAAGCTGATATGTGACTTGTGTCTGTTAGGGTTTTCCAGTGTGACCAAATGCCATGTCAAAAAACAATTTGTGCTGGAAAGGGTTTATTTTTTTATTCCAACTCTCAGGTCACACTCCCACACTGGGGGCAGTCAGAGCAGGAACTCAGGCTGAAGCCATGGAGAAAGATAACATTTTTACACACCCCCATGGCTTTTCCAGACTGGTTTCCTCCCTAACTCAGATGCACATACCAGGGCTTGAACACTATGCATAGTGTGCTGGACCCTCCTCTAGCAATCATTAACCAAGAAAATGCCTAGAAGATTTGCCTTTAGAACGATTTTATGGAGGTAATTTCTCAACTTAAAGTCCTTTTTCTAACTTTTCTCAGATTGATACACAGAATCACACATAGAAACACATGGACAGAGAGACAGACAGACCAACCGCTGGACAGACGTACACACACACACCAAGAGCAAAACAAAAAATAAAACCCAAAATTTATCAGGACATGCGCTAACTACAGAAAGATGATGCATTATCCAGAAAAGGAAGTGAAACATTAAACTGTTACTATTTAAGAATCCTAGGTTTGGGTTTAAATGACCCACAAAGACTCATGTTCGAAAGCCTTTGTCCCCAGATAGTGACCACTGAGAGCGTACCAAACGTTCAGGAGGTGGAGACTAATGGGAGGGAAGTTATATATTGGAAAGGATGCTCCTCTGAAGGACATTGACCTGCAGCCCCTTCCTGTTTCTCTCTTTTGCTTCCTGACCGCTGTGAGGTGGGCAAGCCTCCACCATGCATTTCTGCCATGCTGTACTGCACCACCACAACCTGGATTGGACCAACTGACCTAGAAGGAAACTTCAGGATCCATCCGATTAGATAAACTCTTCCCTCTTTAAGTTGACAATGTCAGTTAGTTACTCTAATGGAAAGAAGACTAGTACATCACAGCTAGAATTTTATCATTTAATATGGTCAAGAATTTTATCTATAGAAATAGCACAATCAATTATAAATAACAGAAAACATTTTCCTAAAGCCGACTGGAATATTTTCATGGTGGTGTGAATGGGACCACAGGCAGATACTTCCTCTCAGATAACAGCATGGCCACAGAAGCACACATGCTCAAAGGTTCATGATGGGTCACAGCCTTCCAACCCACCACAGAGCAGAAAGCTCAAGAGCACATACAGGCACAGGACTGGGGTGGAGCTATACAGCCTCATAGCCCATCAGAGGGAAGGGTAATTCCAAGTTAAATTACTACCGATGGGGACCATATGGGCAGATCTCCATGTATGTTTGTTATGCCTTAACAGTGTGAAAACCCTTCACAAAGCAGATAATGTTTTCAACCCTTTACAAGTTGGGGCCCTTTGCATAGACCCTTATGTATTTGTTTGTCATTTTTTCGAGTTGGTGCAGTTCTAATAATCCACCAGTACTATTTTAATAAATAATTGGGTCTTCTGGAAAGACTTTAATTACAGTTGGACAATAAACACAAAAATTTCCTACAGGCCATCTATAATATGGATTAAATTTCCCAATAAAAAGTCACTTTTCCAAACTCTTTAAGAATATTACTAATAAAAAAAAGGAATGAGAAGTTTAACATTGATAAACTCTAAAATATATTAAATTATATGTTATAGTGATTGGGCAAATTATTCTAATATCTACTTTAATTCAAGTTATACTCTAGATAAGACTGACATCTTATTAACTTCTTGTCATTATTCAAAAGCTATGAATACTAGTTAATAACAATTAATTGAAGAATAATTTAAGTGGTTCTTCTTTTAAATAAAAAAAACCCCTGAAGGATGCATATGTTTGTGCATTCTTTCTACTCTGTGCCATGCTCCATAAATGGATTATACTTCATTAGCAGCTCAGTTTTCACTTTTTATTGAACATAAATGAACATTTGGTTCCTACTATGAGGCAGAAACAAAGGTTTCATGATAAATTTTCAGAAGTGGTAAGAGTCATCAACAGAATACAATTTCACACAGGCAGTAAATACTATTTATTTCTATATTGACTACATGAAGTTTATCCCTTCATTCAGAAATATAAGTCTCAAAATGTTTTCTGTGCTTTCCTGATTTTCTTTTTCTTGGCCTCTGATGACTCTCAGCACCCCACACAAGCTAAACAGTCTCTACCACTGATCCGTGAGCTGCATAGTCACTGTAATCACTTTGTAGGCAGTTTCTTCACTGCATGGACTTTTGGATACTGGTCCTTACCTCATTTATTTTAAATAGCATTTCCGTGGTGTTTCCTCTTTTAAACACTTGATGCCACTTTCCTTTGAAATATAAGGCATTGACAAGGATCAGCCTGGTCTCTCGATCAACTGAGTCACTTGACAACAGCTCTGGAATTTTGCCTTTAAGAAAGCAAAGACTTCATTCAGGTTCCTTAATACACGTGTGAAACATAAACCAATAGGACATCTGGTAAGATACAAACATCGTGTTTTTAAATTTGCTGAATGTGGGTAAACACTTTAAAAAGTAAATCAAAACAAAACTCCAATGTCCATGTTTGACTAGAGGTCATGCACCCTGAGGAACATTGCCAAGCTGAGGATGGTGAGAGACTTGTAAGTCTCTCAAGAAAGCAGGTTGAGGAAAAGCAGAAAAAACAACTCCTGGGTGGAGAAGAAAACAAGCAGGAAATGTGGAAGAGGTGAGAGTGGAGCAGGGTTACCCCCCTGGGCTGGGTACACCTGGTTGTCATCTGGACTGGTTATGGAATCAGCTAAGAGACATGTCTGGCCAGTCTGTGAGGTCATTTCCCAGATGTAAGTAATGGAGAGAAATCGCCTCAGAGTGGGCAACACCCTGTTGTGATTATTGATACAAAGGTAAGAGAGAGAAGTAACAGTGCTTTTGTCGGCCTGCCTCAGAAGTTATTGCTGAGGCACTGTACAAGCATTGCACCTGCCAATTTTACCTGACAATTGATCTGTCCCTCATGAGGATGAAGACTAGTGGCTCTGCAGAATCCTGTAGGCCTTGCATGCCAGACTAAGACTGCTGAGGTGTCCACTGAATAGACTGAGCAGCTCCCACATCTTGGTCACTCCACATGAGGAAAGTCTACTGATGAGTGCTCAGTTTATACTGTGTGTGTCCATCTATTTAGACTCATCTATAATATATATTCATTCTGTTCCTCTAGAGGACCCAGCTAGTAAACTAATGTTAAATTTAGCGTCTACTCTAGCACTCCACGGTCATGGCCAGTTCTATCCTCCCACAACATGGCAGAGACTCAAAGTCAGAAAGCGTTTCATGGAGGAGGTCTTCCTAGTCTACACTCTGGAGTGCTGTCCATCCCTCGAAGATGTAATGCAGGTAAGAAGATAGATTCCCTTCCTCCGTAATTGATGTCTGAAAGAAAAATTTTCTTTCAGTACTGACTTTGAGCAGAAATAGAAATGTACCTAGCGATAGGAAAACATCTGAATGGTTTAAATGTCAAGCAGTTATCTCAGTGATCTGAAAGACCAAGGCTGCAAGATGCCATCTCTGACTAAAAACAAGTAAGGTTCAACTGCAAATGGGAGGCTCTGTAGGTCGGTGTAACTGACAGCCCTGACAGAGGGTCTTCATTGGAGATCAAGTCTAGGTTCATGAAACAGAAGTAACAGAGCTGAAACAGGATGTGGGGAGGTAGAGACAGAAGTCCTCTTCAGAGCTAAGTGGACTGAAGCAATACAGGATGGAGGAAGAAGCAGATACAGGCAGGTAGTCAGGGAGGTCTACCCAGGGGTCTCCATCTCAGAGATGTCAGAGTCACATGGCCTGTGAACACTGCACGACACCTGTGTCTTCTAAGGAATCTGTTTGACTTGAGTTCTCAGGATATTGCATCTGGCCCTTTGTCCTTCAAAACTGCACCAACTGCTCTGTCTTTAAAATCTCACTGTCTGAGTAGAACCTTCATGATTTCACTCTAAATGCTACCAGATGGACTAGCTAGTCTGCATCACTTGGACTCTGTGAAATCACAGTGAGATTAGTCTGTGGTGTGAAGAAGTAAACATTAATGGAATGAGGAGGGGAGGAAGGAGAGGGGCAGGGATGGCAAGGACAAGACTGTGGGGTGTGAGTAACTTGAGATTCTGACCGTCAGTCTCTTTGGAGATCCACGTGTTTATGTGTTTCCGGGACTCCTCTGCAGCTGTGACAAAGGAGAGCTGCTCAATCTGTGAGTGATAGAACTGAAGGCAGGACTCCTTAAAGGCCTTTGGAGAGAAAAATATTCAGGAAGGTAAATTTCAAATAAATGTCAGCAAGTGCTTCAGTATTCTGAACTCTACGGCATTACAAAAACTAAATTATCACTTTAAACTACAGTAGATATCACTTTAAATTACAAACATCTTCATATACTAGGGCTTTCCAGTGGAAAGAACAAGTAAATAAATAAACTTAGAAATAGATTTTAAATCTTCGAGGACAGTTACATAGGTGAGTCTCCCATTATGTAACCCAAGCTGCTTATAACTCATGACCCTCTAGTCTCAGTCTTCTACAAGCATGCATTAAAGATGTACACCCTCATACTGGATAACACTTGTCCTTACTCTTCTCAAGTTCTCTAGGGCCTTTCTCCTGGCATCTACAGCAACAAGTATTTGGGTACAATTGTTTCATTCTACTGGTACAACTAACTTACTAGGAGCAATTCAAATTTTCTCTCTGCAAAGAGCCTGTTGGCCATTCTAAGGGTGTACTTTCTGTTTGGCTTCTTCAGGTGACAGAGAAGTGACTCGAAGCCCTGGTGAATGTCTTTCACTTGGTTTAAACCAAGTGCCTGTGGGGGGAAAAAAAAAAAACGAAACATTATCAGCTCCGTGAAGAATCATGTTATTGCAAAGGAAGTTTATAGGTAAATAGAGTCAAGTCCCTGAGGGTCTAAGTTTGATTTCCACTAAGCACATACAAAGATGGGCCCACTGTGTGCCTGTAATCTCACTTTAGGATTGACTGACAAGAGGAAGACACCCAGCACTGACTCCTTCCTCTTCATAAAGAGGCAAGCAAGAGTGCACACAAGCATGTATGCATGCTTCCGAATGCGCAGGCACACACATACATAATTAATATTGGTTAGACTATAAGGACTAATTATGAAAAACCTCTTCTGATGATTAATTATCTTTTTATTTTTATTTTTTGTTTATTTTTTTCTTTTTTCCTTTTTTAATTATTAATTTATTCATATTACATCTCAGTTGTTATCCCATCCCTTGTATCCTTCCATTCCTCCTTCCCTCCCACTTTCCCCCCCCATTCCCCTCCTCTATGTCTGTGACTGGGGGGGGGAACCTCCTTTCCCTGTATATGCTCATAGGGTATCGAGTCTCTTTTTGGTGACCTATTATCCTTCCTCTGAGTGCCACCAGACGTCCCCATCCAAGGGACATGGTCAAATATGGGGCACCAGAGTTTGTGTGAAAGTCAGATCTCCTTCTCCACCTAACTGTGGAGAATGTCCTGTCCATCAGTTAGTCTGGGTAGGGGTTCGAAGTTTACTGCCTATATTTTTCTTGGCTGGTGTAATAGTTTGAGGAAGACCCCAGGGCCCAGACCCACCTGTAGTTTTCCAGGACCCTCTGGATCCTTCTATTTCCTCATTCTTCCAGGCTTCTCACACCTAAAGTCTCAATAGGATGTCCTCCCCTATGACCCACTTTCCTGGTAGTTAAGTTTTTCATGGGGACGTACCCCTTGGACTAGTGTCTCGACATAAGTGAGTATATACCATTTAACTCTTTTTGCTTCTGGGTGAACTCACTCATTATGATAATTTCTAGTTCAATCCATTTGTCCACAAATTTCAGGAATTCCTTGTTTTTAATAGCTGAGTAGCATTCCATAGTGTAAATGTACCACGGTTTCTTTGTCCATTCTTCTACTGAGGGACACTTAGGCTGTTTCCATGTTCTGGCTATTATGAATAAGGCAGCTATGAACACGGTTGAGCATATGTCCCTGTTGGGTGGTAGTGCATCTTCTGGGTATATTCCAAGGAGTGGAATAACTGGGTCTTGAGGAAGCCCTATTCCCATTTTTCTGAGCTAGCACCAGAGAGATTTCCAACGTGGTTGTACTAGTTTGCATTCCCACCAGCAATGAAGGAGTGTTCCTCTTTCTCCACATCCTCTTCAGCATGTGGCATCAGTTGAGTTATTGATCTTAGCCATTCTGATGGGTGTAAGATGGAATCTCAGTGTTGTTTTGATTTGCATTTCTCTGATGACTAAGGAGGTTGAGCATTTCCTTAAGTGTTTCTCAGCCATTTGATATTCCTCTTTTGAGAATTCTCTGTTTCCTTCTGAGCCCCATTTCTCTATTGGGTTATTTGGTTTGGTGGTGTTTAATTTCTTGAGTTCTTTATATATTTTGGATATTAGACCTTTGTCAGATTAAGGGTTGGTGAAGATCTTTTCCCAGTCTGTAAGCTGTCGCTTTGTTCTCTTGACAGTGTCACCTGCCTTACAGAAGCTTCTCAGCCTCATGAGGTCCCATTTATTAATTGTTGACTTTAAGGCCTGGGCTGTTGGTGTTCTGTTCAGGAAGTTGTCTCCTGTGCCTATGTGTTCCAGAGTCTCCCCCACTTTTTCCTCTAACTGGATTAATGTCTCTGGTTTTAGGTTGAAGTCTTTAATCCACTTGGACTTGAGTTTTATGCATGGTGACAAATAGGGGTCTAATTGCATTTTTCTACATGTAGACATCCAGTTAGACCAGCACCATTTGTTGAAGATGCTGTCATTTTTCCATTGAATGGATTTGGCTTCTTTGTCAAAAAACAAGTGACCAAATGTGTGTGGATTCATCTTTGGGTCTTCAGTTCAATTCCATTGACCCACTAGCCTATTGCTGTGCCAGTACCACGCTGTTTTAATTACTGTTGCTCTATAGTACAGCTTGAGATCCGGTATGGAGATTCCTCCAAGGATCTTTTGTTGTATAGGATTGTTTTTGCTATTCTGGGCTTTTTGTTTCTCCATATGAAGTTGAGAATTGTTTTTTCAATATCTTCAAAATATTTTGTAGGTATTCTGATAGGGATTGCATTGAATCTGAAAATTGATTTTGGTAAGCTGGCCATTTTTACTATGTTAATTCTCCCAATCCACGAACAAGGTAAATCCCACCACCTTCTGATGTCATTTTCAATCTCTTTCTTCAGAGATTTAAAGTTTTTTTCAAATAGGTCCTTCACTTGCTTGGTTAGGGTTATTCCTAGATATTTTATATTGCTTGTGGCTATCGTGAAGGGAGTAATTTTCCTAATTTCTTCTTCTGCCTGTTTGTCATTTGTATATAGGAAAGCTACTGACTTTTTTGAGTTTATTTTGTATCCTGCCAATTTACTGAAGGTGTTTATCAGCTGTAGGAGGTCTCTGGTGGAATTTTGGGGGTCACTTATATACACTATCATATCATCTGCAAATAGGGATAATTTGACTTCTTCCTTTCCCATTTGGATCCCCTTGATCTCCTTTTGATGTCTTATTGCTCTGGCTAGAACTTCAAGAACTATATTGAAGAGATATGGGGAAAGTGGGCAGCCTTGTCTGGTCCCCGATTTTAGTGGGATTTCCTTGAGTATCTCTCTATTTAATTTAATGTTGGCTGTTGGTTTGCTGTATATAGCCTTTATTATGTTTAGATAAGTACCTTGTATTCCCGATCTCTCCAGAACTTTAAACATAAATGGGTGTTGGATTTTGTCAAATGCTTTTTCTGCATCTAAAGAGATGATCATGTGGTTTTTCTATTTCAGTTTGTTTATATGGTGGATTACATTGATGGATTTCCATATGTTAAATCATCCCTGCATGTCTGGAATGAATCCTACCTGGTCATGATGAATGATGTCTTTGATATGCTGTTGTACTTGCTTTGCGAGTATTTTGTTGAGTATTTTTGCATCAATGATCATAAGAGAAATTGGTCTGAAATTCTCTTTTTTTCTTGGGTCTTTGTGGCGTTTAGGTATCAATGTGACTGTGGCCTCATAGAATAAATTTGGTAATATTCCATCCATTTCTATCTTTTGGAATAGCTTGAATAGTATCGGTATTAGCTCCTCTCTGAAGGACTGGTAGAATTCTGCGCTGAAACCATCTGGCTCTGGGCTTTTTTTTGGTTGGGAGACTATCAATGGTTGCTTCTGTTTCTATAGGCAAAATAGGGCTATTTAATTTGTTTATCTGGTCTTGATTCAATTTTGGCAAATGGAATCGGTTGAGGAAATTGTCCATTTCCCTTAGATTTTCAAATTTTGTGGCATAAATGCTTTTAAAGTAGGTTCTTATGATTCTTTGTATTTCTTTGGTGTCTGTTGTTATGTCTCCCTTTTCATTTCTGATTTTGTTAATTTGGATAGTGTTTCTCTGTCTTTTAGTTAGATTGGCTAACGGTTTGTCTATCTTGTTAATTTTCTCAAAGAACCAGCTCTTGGTTTTGTTGATTCTTTGGATTGTTCTCTTTGTTTCTAATTTATTGATTTCAGCCCTGAGTTTGATTATTTCTAGGTGTCTACTCCTCTTGGGTGTTTCTGCTTCTTTTTTTTTCTAAAGCTTCCAGATGTGTTGTTAAGTTGTTTATGTGGGATGTTTCCATTTTCTTTTTGAAGGCACTTAGTGCTATGAATTTTTCTCTTAGCACTGTTTTCAATGTGTCCCACAAATTTGGGTATGTTGTTCCATCATTTTCATTGAATTTCAGGAAGTCTTTTATTTCTTCCCTTATTTCTTCCATGACTCATGTGTCATTAAGTAGAAAGTTGTTTAGTTTCCACGTGTTAGTATGCTTTTTGTTATTTCTGTTGTAGTTGAAGTCCAGCCTTAGACCATGGTGATCTGATAAGATACAAGGTATTATTTCAATCTTCTTGTATCTGTTGAGGTTTGCTTCGTGACCAACTATTTGATCAATTTTAGAGAATGTTCCATGGGGTGCTGAGAAAAAGGTATAATCCTTTGCGTTTGGGTGGAAAGTTCTGTAGATATCTGTTAGATCCATATGATTCATGACATTGGTTAATGAAGTTATTTTCCGGCTTTGTTTTTGATTCAAAGACCTATCCTTGAGTGAAAGTAGGGTGTTGAAATCTCCCACTATTAATGTGTGGGTATCGATGAGTGGTTCAAGCTTTGTTAATAACTCTTTTACAAATGTGGGAGCCCTTGTATTAGGAGCATAGATGTTCAAAATCATGATGTTTTCTTGATTGACTTTACCTTTGATGAGTATGAAGTGTCCATCCTCATCTCTTTTGATTAATTTTGGTTGAAAGTCTATTTTATTAGATATTAGAATGGCTACCTCAACTTATTTCTTGTGACTATTTGCTTGGAATATTTTTCCCCAAGCTTTTACTCTGAGGCAATGTCTGTCCTTGTGGTTGAGATGTGTTTCTTGAAGGCAGAAGAATGTTGGGTCATGTTTATGCATCCACTCAGTTAGTCTGTGTCTTTTTATTGGAGAATTGAGACCATTGACCTTGAGAGATATTAATGACCAATGATTGCTAAGTCCTTTCATTTTTGGTATTTGTAATAGTTGAGATTTTGTGAGGTTGTGATTTTGCGATGGTATAGTTACCTACTTCCTATGTAGTTTTGGTTGTAGTTTGACCCTTTGGGGTGGAGTTTTCCTTCTAGTAACTTCTGTAAAGCCGGATTTGTGGCTAGGTACTGTTTGAATTTGTTTTTGTCATGGAAGATATTGTTTTCTCCATCAACAGTTATTGATAATTTCACTGCGTTATAGTAATCTTGCCTGGTATCTGTGTTCTCTTAGGGTTTGCAGAACCTCTGTCCAGGCCCTTCTGGCTTTCATGGTCTCTTCTGAGAAGTCTGGAGTAATTCTGATAGGTTTGCCTTCATATGTTACTCAGCCTTTTTCTCTTGCAGCTTTTAATATTTTTTCTTTGTTCTGTATATTTTGTGCTGTTGTTATTATCATGTGGTGGGAAGATTTTCTTTTCAGGTCTACTGTATTTGGTGTTCTGTATGCCTCTTGTATGCTCATATACATCTCCTTCTTCAAAATGGGGAAATTTTCTTCTATTGTTCTATTAAAGATATTTTCTGGGCTGTGGAGTCGTTTGCCTTCTCTTTCCTCTATCTCTATTATTCTCAAGTTTCGTCTTCTCATGGTGTCCTTGATTTCTTGAATGTTCTGTGTCAGACACTTTTCAGACCTAGAATTTCCCTTGATGGATGTTTCCAGTTCTGCGATTGTATCTTCAAGTCCCGATATTCATTCTTCCATTTCTTGCAATCTGTTAGATAAGGCCACCTCTGAGATGCTTGCTTTTTTTTCTGATGCTTCTCGATCACGTTTTTCTTCTGTGTGTTCCTTTATGATAGCTTCCATTTTTATCTTCAGGTCTTGAACTGTTTTAAAGATTTCCTTCATCTGGTTATTTGTATTTTTCTGAAATTCTTCAAATGCCTCTTTATATGATTCTTTTAAATCCTCAGCCCTCTTATTTGCCTCCTCCTGCATTTTTTTTTTTTACAGATTTTATTTGTTTCTTCCATTATCATCTTACTTACTAAGGACTTGAGGTCATTTTCTTGTATATCAATTGTTGTTGGGTTCTCCAGGTTGTTTTAATTGGGATTGCTGGGATCTGGAGATGCCAACCTGTTTTGGTTTTTGTTAGCGTTATTTCACTGTCCTCTTGTCATTTTGGTGACTCTGATGTTGGGAGGTGGTTTGTAGTGACCTTCCCTGTTTGAGAGTCAATAGTTGATGCCTGATTATAGGTAGGGTGCCCTTGCCTGTGGGGATCAGGGAGTATTTCCCTGGACCAGGCAGGTGATTCAGATTCTACTCCTGGAGACTTTTCTCAACACCTTAGGCTCCAGGCTGAGTCATGCAAAGTAGGTTTCTGTTTGGGCCTTTTCACCTTACTGCTATAATTCAGATCAACAGTTTTGGGATCTAGAATAAGGTCAGCACACAAGCTCTCTGGTTGTGTAGGTTGATCCCAGCTGCCTGTCCTTCCTGTTGCTTTGTAGCCAAGACCCCAGGTGGATCAGATCTTCTGGGCTGCAGCTGTCTTTTAGCTCTGCCTCTATACTCTGTAGGAGCGTCCGGCCTCTCCCATGAATTTGGGAGTTCTTGCTTGGTCTGCAGGAGCTGACCCAGCTAGGATCTGCCTGTTGGAGATTACAGGATCAGTGCCTGGTGGGCCTGAGACAGTATGGTTTCAGGCCACTGGCAGTATCCAAGGAGGCAGCAATTTCCCTGTATCATGAGAGGTCCTTTCGTGCCCGCAAGAATGGACCCAGCTAGGTTCTGTTGTTTGGGGAGTGCCGGGTCAGTGCTGGCAGCCCGGGCAAGTGGCTGGTGACAATGGTGATTCAGACCACTGGTGGAATCCCCTGTATCTTCTCTTTCTGCCAGTGAAAGCCAGGATACTCCCAGATCACTTTAGGTCAGCAGTTAGACACCGCAAGCAAGACCCACGTGTCCCGATAACGTGGGTGGTCCCACTGGGCTGTGGGAGCAGTCCATGCTGATTTCTAACTGCCTCTGTTTGCAGGGTCAATCCTTTGTGTCTGGCTTCAGATTGGGCCCAGGATGCAGACCACGAGCTACACGCCAGTTCTGGCTGTTTTTGGTGAGTCCTGCCACCTGTGTTTCCACTCGGGCTAGGCAGGTGACCTCCACAGTTTGGCGTGGTGTGGATGGAGAGGTTCAATGGTAGTTTCACCCTATTCGCTGAGACTCCTCAGGTTGGGGATTCCGGAAAATCCCCTCCCCAAATGGTGAGTTTGGGTTTAATGTGCTGGCTGCAGCTTGGTTGTGGATTTTGTTTCAGAGTTTGGGGAATGTGTTTAGCACCTCCGGGCTGTTGCTTGTCCCAGGGTTAGACCCACTGGCAGTCTGCAGAGTTTGGGGCCCCACTCACCTACAGTTCTCAAAATCCAGCAGTCTGTGGCTCCATTCACATGCCTGGTTTCCTCGGAGTAGACCAGCTATGGTGCATACTGGTCAATGCCATCTTGGAATCCCCCTTATTTATTTTTTCAATGAACATTTGTTTCTTTTATTCACAAAACATTAGACTTACCCTTCTGTCAAGATTCTTTTTCTTTATGGTTTTACACAAAGGCCCTTGAGGTGTATCAATTATAAAACATGTCAAAAAGAACATCTTTACAGTTTACAAATGGAGCTTTGTACAAGAGTTCTCTATAAAATTCGTCAATGTAAAAAAGATGCTGGAGCTGAATGCAAGGCATGTTCACTCCAAGTCAAGGGAGAGGAGTAGAAGACACTCAGGTCATAAACGTGATGAGGCCAGGATCAGAATGGTACCAAGAGACGATGGGAAAAATCAAGCAGATACTCTGAACATTCTAGACTCAAAGAGAAATCAGGACCAGAGGAGAGAAAAGTCCCCAACAAAACATAAATACTTCTAATGACAACTGAGCATTAATCTTGTCTTCATGGTCTGAGTTTGGAAATGATTAGGATGAGCAGGTATACCTGAGAGGATCTTCATGAGAAAAAATTTCTGGCAAACCACAGAGCAACAGTGACACCTTACTACCATGGAACAGTATGCTGAAGGTTTTTTCTCAGGCAAATGCCTCCTTTTTGACTTGGAACTCTGACTCCAACTCCTTGCCTAGATATTAGAGACCCATTCCTAATACCCTTGAATGTTCATGGGAAGCCAGTTAAAATAACCCACCTAATGCCCACTCAGCATTGGACTACCTACACACATTGTAGCCCCTTCAACACCTTAGCTGATGCAATGAAGGTTGGACAAAATGCAGAATAGGAATTATATTTCCTTGTCCTAGATTTATTACAGAGTCTGTTGCCCTTAAGATAACATAGACCAGGCTGGGCTTGGAGGATCACACCTTTCATTTCAACATTTGGAAGGCAGAGGCAGGTAGATATCTTTGAGTTACAGGCCAGCCTGATCTACGCGAGTCCAGAAGAGGAAAGGCTATAGGGAGAAATTCTGTCTTGAATCACCAAAAATAAACAAAGAAAAACTAGATGGGTGTCAGCAACCCGTGTTTCAAAAAATTACTATATCTTCTATGTTCTTACTTTGGTGAACTTGGGACTGAACCTATGTTATAGCATAATATTCTCCCTCCATTTTTATAAATCTTGTTTTATGAAAAGTAATTTTCCCAGACTATTCTTGGACTTGGGATCCTCCATCTCTGTCTCCTTCAGAAGCTGCAATTAAAGCCCTGTTCTATAAGGCATAGCATGTGATTATGATGCACCATTATTTTATGAAAATTGGACAAAATTTTGGGTGTGCCCTCAAGTCATAGCTCAGGAAATCTCATTTTCAGGAATCAAGTGTTAGTGGAGGAGATTGTGTCTTCCTTCCTCTTTATTTCCTGCTCCCTAAACCAGTGTGTGCATATCACCACTGTGCCTTCTCAGAAGCTCTTATTCATGCAAAACAGGTATAGGGGTGACACACAACTTACCTGGGCTATCTGGGCTGCAGTGTCTCCCTTCGCCCCCAAGAGGACCATAGCTAGAGCAGAGGAGATGCTCATAGGAGAAAAACATACATTTTCAGAAGGATCTTTTTGACAGAGCATCTTCAACAGTTGGATGGCAAAGGTGCCATTGGCTTCACACACAGTGCTCATGATGCAGAGTCTGGAGGCAAAGCAGAAATGGTACTCAAGGCAGAGCTGATGGTTCATTGATAGAGGGAAATCTGGGACTCTAGTCCTGTTTCTCATTTGAAAGGTCATAAATCTTTTCAATTGGATTTCAAAAATTCCTTCTAGGTCGCAGTGCTTCCACTTTTAAGGCTATCAGCTAAGTGTGGTCATGGCAGCAGGCCATACTAGCTTCTGTCTCATCTGCACAGTAGAAGGAAAGATCATCAGGAAACCCATACACAGGACACATCTGAGGGGTGTGCTCTAGTCTCTTTCCATACAGAGAAGCTCCTCTCTTCTGACCATGGTTGACTGTAGGATAAAGAAAATGGTGGAGGGAAGCAAACAACCATGACCTCCAGGTCCTGTGGGCTGGCTGCATCAATTCTGCATTCCAGACTCTGCCTGGGAAGAATGCTCCTGAGCATTGATGAGGCATTAGACAATGTCCTCCACCTTTGCCAGCTACTAAGCCTCTGAGATGCTGGATGAGACCCAGACACAGGCTCTTGTTATCCACTGCACTGTGCAGCAGGCAGCATTCCCCTGCAGTGGCTGCTCAGGGGCCTTGCATCATCCAAAGGAAGCCAGGCTGCTTTTCCCTTGAGCATGTCTCACCTCCCAGAGGAATGGACAGCTTGCTGCAGGCTAAGTGACTGCTCCTGTCACCTCAACCCAGTTCTGAGTCACTGTGCATCTCATGACTGTGCTCTTACTGTCAGATGACATTTGACATCCAATATGTGTTCCAGAGTTCTCCCTACTGTGCTAAGATGAGGATGAATTAGCCCAGAAAACTTCAGATCACACCATCACATTCTTCTTCCCATTTCCCGAGAGAGGGACACAGCCTCCTGAAGTGTACCTAGATCCTTTGACTCCTCCATTTAAATCCCTCTCCTAGGTTCTTGAGGAAAGTTTGGGCTGACTTATGTAAATGACTTACATTCTGGTTGGTCCTCTCAGCTGACCAGCTTACTGTCCCTACATTCCTGCCCATTCTTTTGTCATTTTCAAGTTCCATGTGAATCCTTGAAAACCTGTTCTTTCATCTTAGAATGCCATTACCTCCTCCCTGTCTCTGAGTTCCAATTCCTCAGCCTTCCCACCGTCACTGGGACAGCAGAGCCTCGGGGCCTCTGCTGTCCTCCCCTAATGCAGCTGCCCCACCCAGGTCTGCTCTCCACTCCTAAGTGTCATCCTTTCTCTTAACAATTCTTGTCTCCACTATTCTTCTTGCTCTGGAGCTCTGTGAAGGCAAGGGAGATGCCTGGCACCCTAATTCTAAGCACCTGGGAGCATGCTGAAGTAAAGGGGCTTCCTGTCAGCATGTAGTGAGTTACTTTCTAAATGAAAATGAGTAATGATCAAATTTGGACTAGACACTGAAGCTCATTAATGGGCACAGAAGTAAAAGAGATAATATATTTTCAAGATCTGCAAAGTAGATAAAAGATGATAGTATAGAAATCACCAATAACACTGCAGCACCAAGACCTGTCGGAGAAGGAGCCAACACAGTTCTAGCCACCAGCCCTAGAACCAGCCTGTGTGACACTGGCCAGCTGAGATTTCTAGGTCAGTCTCCTTTTAAAATGCACAACAAATACCGAATCCCAGCAAACCCTTTTCCTAACTGCAGTCCTGAATGTTGCTCCTGGACTCATTGTGTACCTTGTAAACATGGCTTAAGTGGATCTCCCAACCCAAACCTGAACCAGCCACACTTACCTCTAAATTCAAGGGTTCACTATGTAGCATTTACTGCCTGGCTGCCTCCAGGAGCTCAGTAGTGCTGCCTTCCAGACTCTGCTGGCCTTTTATTCATTCCCTACAGGGTGGGGACTTCTTGTTTAGTGCCTCTGGTCATGTGAGAGGAGATAAGCTTCCTCAACCCCCGGTCTTTGTAGGAAAACTATGGGTGGAGATTGGGGAGAAATTGAGCCCTTAGAAATTGTGAAGATAGAAAGAGCTTTTTCTGGATGCCAAGGGAGAATGTTTGCAGGATTTTAATAATGTTCTGATGCATGGGATAGGGTTGGGGGTGACAATTATTGAAATCTACTTTTCCATACCCATTCTTTTTTCCTGACAAACAGTAATTCAAGCCATTATCTGTCTCACACTGTTCCCACATGCCAGCTAATAGAATTGTTTGAAAATGAAAATTACGGTCATGTGTGCATTCTCCTTTTGATTTTCTGATGTTCACAAGGCTCAGTAACTGGTGCACAGGCAACAGACTTGCTACACAAATCCATCTACAGTAGTAGAATTCTTCTCAGGGATTTAAAACTCAAGTTAAACCAAAATTCTTGACTTTGTGACTGAAAGTAATTTCAGGAGGGGTCAGTTGGACTAGAATTGAATTTATTGAAAAGTCAACACATGAATAATGAAAAACCAGTCATATACAATGGGAGACTATGTAGGAAAAGACAATGAGACACACCTAGGCATGCAAGGAAGAGCCTGGTTCAGTGTCTTGGCAGTAGCTACCCATGGGCCTCTGGTGGCTCTCAATTTTTACATCTTACAGAGTTGCTGAGAAACACTCATTCCCCTGCATAATTAATAGTGTTGCAAATTATAGCTGTTTAGTTGTGTTAGGGCAAGTGTTTAACATTATAGTGAACGAAGCCATATGAGACCAAGACACACAAGCAGATCTTCATCATAGAAATAGAAACATTGGAAAGACCTAAAACACAGGTAAACCTCACACTCACCCAGTTCTCCTGGAGAATGTCAAGGTTTGATTTTGCTGTTCCTGAGAGCTCACTCAATGTCAAACTCTCTGTGGATTTCACTCTACTTGCTCTCCATTGTGGCTAATTGATGGCCTCTTTTCACCAACCTCTTCCTGCATGGAGCTTTGCTGTGGTGCACTTTGTCTTCTCCAGGTGCTCTCCTTTTTCCTCTTGGCTCTGATGTTTCCATAAAAGGATGTTCACACCAATGTCTTCTAACCCCTGACCCAGCAGGAAGTCACAGCAGATGCAGAAATATTGTTCAGGTTGTGTCTTTCTTTCTCATCTTGCTTGGGGAAAGGTTTGGCTTGCTTATGTGCAGCATCTGCTTCCCCAGTCACTGTCTGCTCTCCACCAGCAGAAGGGGATGTCAACCTCCTGTCCCTTTAGGTTTCTCTATTTCCTCTGCTCTGACCAACAACCAGTCTGACCATCTCCTGTTTAACTTATGTTTTTTTGGGCCACTTTTCACTTTGGTCCCACATCACTGAAACAGCTGGCCCATAGTTTTCTTCCTCTTTGTCCTTGTGTCCTCTGATACAGAGTCTCCTTTCTGCTCTGCTTTTCCTTCTTCCTCGCCGTGCTCATGACAGTCTTTTCCCTGTTATCCTCTTCTTATAAAAGGCCATGTGATTCTCTTTTCTGGACTGAAATGCTCTAGCCTTATCAGCCCTGAACCCCTGTAGTCTTCAGTTAGTTTTCTATCTGTAGTGTGTTAGGCCATGGAATGGGTCTTCACTTTAGGACACTACCCACCATGAGAGCACGTATTCCACAGCAATACTCTTCTCTATTTACTTTCTTTTCTTTTCTTTTTTCTTTTTTATTAATTTATTCATGTTACATCTCAGTTTTTATCCCTTCCCTTATATCCTTCTATTCCTCCCTCCTTCCCCTTCTCCCCTCCCCATGTCTGTGATTGATGGAGACCTCTCCCCCCATATATGCTCTTAGAGTATTGAGTCTCTTCTTGGTAACTTGCTATCCTTCCTCTGAATGCCACCAGGCCTTCCTATCCAGGGGATGTGGTCAGAAAAGGAGCACCAGAGTTCATGTGAAAGTCAGATCTCACTCTCCACTCAAAGGTGGAGAATATCCTGTTCATCGCCTAGGTCTGGGTAGGACTTTATTTGCTTAAAGAAAGTTACTGTCATCCTCTTCTCTGTACTACGTCTTGATGGCACTTGGTACTCACCCTTCTCCCACCTGAGGACTGTTTGGAGTCAAATTCTACCATACATTGGCTGCTTAGGCTTGAAACCCTCAGGACTACAGCAGCTGCTCCTCGTGCCAAAGCTCTCATTTTTATTTTTCATAAATAAGTGTGGCTTTAGTGGCGCCTTGCATAGATATTATACTCTGGTAAGATAAAAGGATGGGTTAGATGGCTGCTAGCCTATCCCTTCTGCTGTTAATAGGATGTCCTTGAGAATCCCAGGAAGCTGCAGGTCTACATCTGGTAAAGGAGAAGGACCATGGACGCTTAGGCTGTCGTTAAGATTGCTGCTTTCCCAGTCTTCTTTGTTCTTTGAAACTGTTCAGCATAGATTGGTATTGTGTGCACATCACCAACCTTCACAGACAGGATGAACTGGGACGGCAGGGGCCTTCATCAGACTCAGGGGTGCAGGGCTTCCTTCCTTCTTTTCTGCAATCTCCTTAACTTTATTGGTCTTTCGTTGCTTTCTCTAGACAGTATTTGTCAGACTTTTGCTTCTTTACCTGACTACAGTTATATGAATAATGTTATCTATAACTTTTTTTTCTCTTTGTCAGCAATAGATTTTTCTTGGTTTTATCTATTGTTAATTTTGCTATGGACATGTATGTATAAAAGTATGTACAGACGTTTGTACAATACTGAGGACTTTCTGTGCCGTAAGAAAACTCTTCATTTAATATTTTTGCAGAATTAACAAATGAGTTTAAAGGCCTCTATGTGATTATATTTCCCCACCAGCCAGTTATGCCTTTCAGTTTTTCCCTGTACTTGCTTGTCCCTATTGATTTAAACCTATGAGTGTCATATGACCACTAATAATGGTTTTGAGTTTTATTTCCCTGATTAATGATAATGACAGTCATTAGCATACATACTCACAGATCATTTATAGACCTTCCCAAAGAATGCCTACTGAAAGTCCTTTATACTTTCATTTGGGGGTGCCTAATTGTCATTACCACCATCATCACTATCACCACCAGCACCACCACTATCCTCCTCCTCCTCCTCATAATCCTGGCATTGAATTGCATGACAGGCTCTTTGTTATTCCCAGTTAGCTTCTTCATATCTATGGTAAATTTTAATTGCTCCTAAGACTGAAGACCCTTACTCCCTAAGAACATGTTAGGTGACTCTGGATTCTCTTTGGGACATGACTACTGTTAAGACCCTCCTAGTCCTAGTCACAGTCTTGGCCTGCCTCTCCCTAGAATCTGTGTGGCTCTGTTAAGGAAACCCCCTTTCATGCCTTAATGGCTCCCATTTAAATTTCTTCATTCAGCCTTCATCATTGGAGACTTGACTGGTTCCCTGAGATCTCTTTCACAAGGATGGCTGAGTCCAAATTTGAAGGTGCGCCATAACTTTGAAGATGAATTTTTTAAAATCCTGTTTAAAGTGTGGCTTGCCCTAATGTAGTATTCTTTATCCTTTTTAAAGTGAGATACTGAGTATACCTGGACTCAGTGCCTTACCAAGATAGTCTGTGGGTCTCTGACCCTACCTTCATGGTCTGTGTAGTGACTTTGCGGACCTTTGCTTCCCTGCGTCAGAACGTTTCTGCCATCTTGATATTGCATGCTTTCTGCAGGCTGCCTGCTTTGGGGCCTTCACCTACAGTGAATAAATAAGTCTGATTTGTGTCTCCTTGCAATGTTTCAACCTCCCAGCCACCCCTGACCCTTCTCATATCCTAGAATTAGGTTGTGGAACTCACATTGGAAGGAAGCTGACTAGGAAGCTGCTCACAGGCTACAAAGTACAACAACTCCAGCAGCTGGAAAGAAGTTGCCTTAAATAAATGTTACATCAGAAATAATACAGGAGATTTTAATAAATTTTAAGTGAGGGTTAAACTGTTAGGACCTGGTTTAATAGGCTACAATGTATGAATCACAAATAGGAGCCATTATCAGACACTTTCATTATGGTGAACAAATAAATCATTTAAAGTGGTTGTGGTGGTACATACTAGTAATGCCAGGATCAAGAGACATGAGGAACTATATCTCTGTGAGTTCAAAACCAGCCTGGTGTATATAGCAAGATCCAGACTGCCTGGACTACAAAATGAGACTGTATCACAAACAAAGAAAGGATGTCCAGGAGACAGGAAGACATTGTTGGGCTCTAAATCACTGCTGTGTTTAGCCCTAGGCCCCTTTGCCCTGGCCTGACTCAGCAGTCCAGACCTTTCCTGATGCAGGCTCTGTCTTTACAAAGACACTCCCACAGCATGGCTGCCCACTGCACAATTTCCACATACCTATACAAGTGCAGCTCTATGTTCAATCAGGCCAAGATGGAAAAGAGTAACTGATGTCATGATCCATCTCTCCTGGAGATGGACTTTATGAAGCCCCTGTCAAACCCATCTCATTCAGCACTGACATCCTAAGGCATATTCATGGTGTACTATGAGGATTTTTTTTTTTTGCTAAGGTTGAGATAAGTAGGACCTCATGTAATGTGTGGGGAAACCATCCTATCTCTCTTCCCCTTACATGGTGGAAAGAGAGCAGAGCCAGTGGGTTGCAGTATGACAACAGTGCTTAGGAAAGCTGCTTTTCATCCATGCTCTCCAAAGGTTTCTATATTATCTGTTACTTGTGAGATGCTCAGAGAGCTAAGCCACTTCTTTTCTTTGAGTGGCTATTTCCTCCAGTTTGAAATAGTTCTTATTGGAGATGTGTGTGGACAGCTCTGGATAGCAGAAAAAGGGTAAAGGAACTCATAGGAAAGTTCCAAGGTTCCAGAGTCCCTGCATTAAGGTTGTATGACAGGGAAAATGGCTCTGGAAGATGTCTCCTCAGTGGACCTGTCTTCAGGTTGTTCAAACTGCGCCAGATACAGCACAGTAATGCAAAGTTGCTGTCCTTTTGCAGACTTGTGTGATGCTATCATTGGCATATGTCCTGGAATTGAACCTTCTGGAACACAGGTCAGTCCTATGCTGATGTCTATCAGTACAACCTGGCTTAGTTTTATCATGTTCATAATCTCATGGCACCCTATAACTCTACTTGCTGTCTTTCCCCAGTTAGACTAACCTCCTGGTAAGAAATTAGTGGTGTTTTATGTGCATTTATTCTGATTATAACTTACTGAATCATTTTATCTGAGTTACAGGAATTCTTCATTCAGTTATTGGTACTTGTGCCTACCAGGGTGCTCATGGTTCAGGCAGAAGACAGCTTGCTGGAGTCGGTTCTCTCCTCCACCACGTGAGTTCCAGGAAGAACTCAAGTTGTCAGGCATGGCAGCAAGACCTTTACCCACAGAGTCATCTCTGAGGGCCCTGATTACAGAGCTTGCCATCTGTCCTTCTTCACTCCCTGTTTATTCATGGTATTTTTTCTTTCAGCCTTATGGTTTTGTTCAATATATGTAATTGAGTAACTCCTATCTTACCCACAAGTTGAAGCATTGCTTTTCCTTCTCATTGGTCGAAAACATTTACAAGTCCAGGGAAAACCGGATGATCATATTTATAAAAATCACATTGGGATTCTTCATCACATCACATATAAAATAAAAAACATATGGGATCAGTGACCTAAATATGAAAGCCACAAGCCATTAAAGTGTTGGACGAAAACATAAGAGCAATTTACTGTGTTGTAGGGGTTGACAGTGGAATTCTTAGCTGTGGCCTGCATTCCACATGATGAGAGCAGAATTAATCAAGGGAACTTCAGTGAAAAAAGAAATATCTGTGCATCAAAGCACATGGTCAGGAGAGCAAAGAGACAAACAAATCAAAATGTTCACAAATGGAAGGGTGGAGAGACAAAGGGGAGATTGATGGCAGATAGAGGAAAGAAGAGGGAGATACGTGTCCTGATGAATACACAAAATCTTTGAAAGGGGATGAAGACATGACACAGGCATGTCACTGACTCTTACCCATAAATTGCTGATATTGTTATAAGAATAATTGCAACATATCCAGAAAAGCCACAATAGCAGATACTATTCAATTAATTACACATGTTGTTTTTAATTTCTTTCCATGTGTGTGAGTATAAGCACACCAAGCGCATGTGGGACCCATTAGAATCCAGAAATGACATCAAGACCATGAAAATGGAGTTTAAGAAGTTTGGAGCAGTCATGTGGTGGTGGGAAATGTGCCTGGGCCCTGTGTTAGAGCTGGGAGCTCTCCTGACTATTGAGCCTTCCCTCAAGCTCCATTATGATTCTCTTACACAGTGAGATCACTTCTAGTTGACTATTAGTTATTGGTTATAAGTTGCCCCTACCAGAGGCATAGTACAGGCTACAGGGCATCATTACTTTTAACCTGGCAAAGGGCACAATGATTGTTGTGATATAAAGAGCCAAATGCAGGCATGATAAGATCAGGCTGCCAGGGGGAGGTTCCCTCAGCTTGGAACATGGCTTCCCCTTATTTGCACACCCTCGCAGAGTGTTGAAGAGATGCTGAAGAAAGAACTGCGCCCTACATTGTAAATGTGCCTTTATGGAGATGAGAACCTGCCACAGAACAGGATGCTGTTGGTTTTGTTGTGCCTGATGAAGAAAAGGAAGGGGTGGTCAGCATAGAACACTGGGCCAGCACAAAGGAGGATACAATCTGTGGCTGACCCTGCTGCAGCCTCTGTGCCTTCCTCGTTGACCTCCACCACACTCTTGTGAAGACACTTGGACACACTTAGACCCCTCTCTGGAGACATTGCTGATAAGTCAGCTCTGCCTTCTTGGAAGACATCCACCATTCCCAACTGTTGAAAGATGGATCTCATGTCATAATCCTGTTGCAGTATGAATTTTGGGAGGTACACCTCAATCTCAGTGCTCTTCATAGAACCAGGTTTGGTCCAGGCTGTTAACTTCTCAAAGGTGAGATTATTTTCCACCTGACAAAGCAGAATTAGAGAAGTTCAGACTCACAATTGAGGTCTTATGGCGAGCCACATAGGCACTTCCTGCTCATAGACCCTCCATTATATTACAGTGTGTAGTATCTCATATCCAGTGTGAGGGTCCCACTGTCCTCTTAGATGTATGTCACTTCCCACAGGGACATGGGCACAAAGCAGCTAAGGATAGGTAGACCTGGCTGTCCTCCCCTAAACCACTTCTGAAAAATCTTTGATTGTGACCGGTTTGCGTGTCCAGGTGACTGTGTTATTTCATTTTCTTGAATTAGATATAGTTCAAAGGCAATAAATCATTTGTGATGAAATAAAAACTAAACACTAAAATAGAAAGGACTCTTGCTGTGAGGCAAACTGGAAGGGAGGTCAACCCAGTGAGGAATTATATTGCTTTGGGCACTGTCATGGGTTGACTGTAGAAATATACTCAAAGGCTCATGATGAACCCTTGTTCTGAAGCTTGTAGCAAAGTTTAGGGAGACACCTAAAATCGAAAGAGTGAGGTGGGTCTAGCTAAATGGAGGAATTAGTTGCTGGAGGTGTACTTTGTGTGTTCATCATCAATCATTTGTCTTTTGTCCTTTATCCACTTCCTGTAAACTAAGAAGACCATATTCCTTGCCACTTGCACCATGCCAGGTGTCAGGTAACTTGAAATAAACTCTCTGAAATTGTTGGCTGAGATAAATCTTTCCTTCTGTAGGTTAATCAAGTCAGGTCTTTTGTCAGGGTTGAAACACTAGCTAACACTCTAGAGAAGCAATGCCACAGTTAGGGAGCTGGAAGCAGAGAGCAGGGGAGCTGTTCTGCTTACAAAGACCCCTGAGGTCCTTCATACTCCACTGCCCACCATGGAGAGGACGGCTCCCCCACTGTGGGAAATCCTGCTACAAGGAAGTCTGAAGTGTGACATAATGACCTTCCTGACTCTGCCCTCCCAGCTACACCCTCCTCTTCCTCTTTGTTAGACAAGTGCAATAACTTTCTGTCTATTTTATGTTCTCAGATATTATATAAAGTAATGACAAACGTCATGACACAGATTACATTACAGAGAGTGAGTATTTTCCAAGCACTATGCTGTGAACTACTTGAGTTCTCTTCATTTCATCCTCTGTGATAAGCATCTCTGAAGTTACGTCATTTGCCAGGTGCAGAGAACCCACAAAGGGAGCCCTGGACACAGTTTGAGCGCAAAGCCCAGAGCCCACACATAATTCAAGTTTGGGTCTGTGAGTGCTACCTTCTCTAATAGCCATTGCCAAGGTGACAACATTACGTTCTGTTCTAATGATAAGTGGCCCCAGGTACACTAGATTTTCTCAAAGACGTTTAGAGGGTCAATGATACAGACTTTTATTACTCACCTTGCTGAGGTCCACACCTTCATCTGGGAGCAGGATGAACATGCTCAGCTCCATGCTCTCATAGGGAATCTCCAGTATTTCTGCCTGTACTTCCTCCACATAGGCGAGGTTAAATGTTTTTTCCTGATACATCATCTGCACTGGCCTCTTTTCCTTCTATATGGACAAATATATGACATAAACCATATTATTGAGAGAGTTCCAGGTTTCCAAATGATCTGCAATTAATTTCAGGAGTTACTGCAATATAAACAATATTCCTGTTCAGATGTGCACTTAGAAAATGTCTGATAGCTTCTTCCTGGTTTCATTAAATATGAGTGTAAGCAAGTATGAGACTATTTCTGTTATGGTTTATCCTGTGTGATGAAACATCATGTCAAAAAACATCTTTCAGTGTAAAGGGTTTATTTATTATTCTAACTCTCAGGTCACAATCTGACACTCGGGCCAGTAAGCAGGAACTCAGGCTGAAGCCATGGAAAAGACTAGTTGTTGACATGTCCCCCATGGCATTCCCAGCTTGATTTCTTACATAAATCAGGACCATATACCCAATGTGGGGCATCATCCATAGTGTGCTGTGCCCTACTCAAGCAAACATCAACCAAGAAAATGCCCAAAAGATCTGCATCTAGAACAATTTTAAGGAGGCAATTTCTCAACTTAGAGTCCTTATTATTTTAACTTGTTGCAGATTGACACACAGATCCACACACAGACACTCACTGACAGACAGAGGGTAGCCAGACAGACACATACCACGCAAGAGCAAAAACAAAAAATAAAACCCAAAAATTATCAGGACAGGAGCTAACTACAGAAAGATGATGCATTATCCAGAAAAGGAAGTAGAACATTCAACTGTTAATATTTAAGAGTCCTAGGTTTGGGTTTAAAGGATCCACAAAGGCTCTTGCTCCAAAGCCTTTGTCCCCAGATAGTGACTACTGAGAGAGAACCAAACCTTCAGGAGGTGGAGACTAATGGGAGGGAAGTTACATATTGGAAAGGATGTTCCCCTGAAGGACATATTGACTGCAGCCCTTCCTGTTTCTCTCTTTTGCTTCCTGACCGCTGTGAGGAGGGCAAGCCTCCACCATGCATTTCTGCCATGCTGTACTGCACCACCACAACCTGGATTGGACCAACTGACCTAGAAGGAAACTTCAGGTCCAACAGCCTAGATAACCACTTCCTGCTTTAAGTTGACTATCTCAGATAGTTTGTTACTCTAATGGAAAGAAGACTAATACATTACAACTAGAATTTTATCATTTAATATGGTCAACAATTTTATCTAAAGAAACAGCACAATCAATTTTAAATAACAGAAAACAATTTCATAAAGCAGACTGAAATATTTTCATGAATAGGACCACAGGCAGATACTTCTTCTCAGATAACAGCATGGCCAGAGAAGCACACATGCTCAAAGATTCATGATGGGTCACAACTTTCTAACCCACCACAGGGCAGAAAGCTCAAGAGCACATACAGACACAGAATTGGGGTGGAGCTATACAGCCTCAAAGCCCATTAGAGGGAAGGAAAATCCCAAATTTAATTACTACATGATGGGGACCATATGGGCAGATCTCGACATATGGTTGTGATGCACTAACAGTGTGAAAACCCATCACAAGTAGAAAATGCTTTTCAACCCATTACAAGTTGGGGGCCTTCTACATAGAACCATGTTTGTCATTCATTGCAATTGGTACAGTTCTAATAATCCACCAGAATCATCTAAATATAGAAGTGGTATATTTGGGAAGATTTTAATTACAGTGGTTGAAGAAAAATGCAAAATTTTCTTATAGGTCATCCAAAATAAGGATTAAATTTCCCAATAAAAAAGATATTTTACCAAACGTTTTCAGAGTATTGCTAATAAAAAAGTGAATGCAAAGTTTAACATTCATAAATTGAAAATTTCATTAAATTATATTTTATAGAGATTGGACAAACTATTCTAATATCTATTTTAATTCAAATTATACTCTGAATAAGACTGAGACCTTATTCACTCCTTGTCATCATTAGAAAACTCTGAATACTATTATAAATGATAAATTGAACAATAATTTAAATGGTTCTTATTTTAAATTTAAAAAAATATGAAGGATGTATATGTTTGTATATTCTTTCTACTCTGTGTCATGTTCCATGAATGGATTATAATACTTTAGCAGCTCAGTTTTCACGTTTTCTTGAACTTAAAGTAACATTATTTTCTACTATGAGGCAGAAACAAAGGTTTCATGATAAATTTTCAGAAGTGCTAAGAGTCATCAAAGAATACAAATTCATACAGGCAGTAAATACTATTTATTTCTATATTGACATCATGAAATTTAACCCTTCATTCAGAAATATGTCTCAAAAGGTTTTCTGTGCTTTCTTGATTTTCTTCTTCCTGGACTCTGATGACTCCCAGCAACCACACAGGATATACAGTCTCTACCACTGATCCATGAGCTGCATAGTCACTATTATCACTCTGTAGGCAGTTTCTTCACTGCATGGACTTTTGGATACTGGTCCTTACCTCGTTTATTTTAAATAGCATTTCCCTGGTGTTTCCTCTCTCAAATGCTTGATGCCACTTTCCTTTGAAATATAAGGCATTGACAAGAATCAGCCTGGTCTCTGGATCAACTGAGTCACCTGACAACAGTTCTGGAATTTTTCCTTTTAAGAAAGAAGAGACTTCATTCAGGTTCCTTAATACACATGTGAGACATAAACTGATAGGACATCTGGGCAGATCCAAACATGATGTTATGAAATTTGCTGAATGTGGGCAAACACTTTATAAAGTAAATCAAAACAAAACTCCAATGTCCATGTTTGACCTGAGGTCATGAACCCAAGGTGAGAGACTTGTAAGTCCCTCAAGAAAGCAGGTTTGGGAAAAGCAGAAAAAAAAAACCAATGCCTGGGTGGAGAAGAAAACAAGCAGGAAATGTGGAAGAGGTGAGAGGTGAGGAGGGTTACCCCCTGGAGTTGCTGCTACTGGTTCTCATCTGGATGGTTGTGGAATGAGCTAAGAGACATGTCTGGCCAGTCTGTGAGGTCTTTTCTCAGAAGAAGTAAGTAATGGAGTGGAATCGCCTCAGAGTGGGCAACACCTTGTGCTGATTGATCCAAAGGTAAGAGAGAGAAGCAACAGTGCTTTTGTCTGCCTGCCTCAGACGTTGTTGCTGAGTGCACTGTACAAGCACTGCACCTGCCAATTTTACCTGACAATTTATCTGTCCCTCATGAAGATGAAGACTAGTGGCTCTGCAGAATTCTGTAGGCCTTGCATGCCAGACTAAGACTGCTGAGGTGTCCACTACATCATCTGAGCAGCTCCCAGATTCTAAGCCCCTCAACATGAGTATGGTCAACAGCTGAGTGCTCAGCTTATACTGTGTCCATGTATTAAAACTCATCTATAATATATATTCATTCTGTTCCTCTGAAGAACTTGATCTCCAACAACATGTCAGAGACTCAAAGGCAGAAAGCAGTTCATGGAGGAGGTCTTCCTAGTCCTCACTCTGGAGTGCTGTCCATCCCTGGAAGATAAGATGCAGGTAAGAGGACAGGTTCCCATCTTCCCTATTAAAGGGTATCCTTTCCCTGATTAGGACAGACCTTGCTAACTCACAATATCAAGTGTACCCAAGAGGTAAGACTTCAAAAGGAATTGGAAAAATAATTGATGAATGAAAGAAAAATTTTCTCTCAGTACTGACTTTCAGCAGAAATAGGAATGTACCTAGCGACACGAAGGCATCTGAATGGCTTAAATATCAGGCAATGAGCTCAGTGATCTCAAAGTCCAAGGCAGCAAGATGTCATCTCTGACATAAAAACAAGTAAGGTTCAACTCCAAATGGGAGGCTCTGTAGGTCGGTGTAACTGACAGCCCTGACAGAGGGTCTTCCTTGGAAATCAAGTCTAGGTTCATGAAACAGAAGTAACAGACCTGAAGCAAGGTGTGTGGAGGTAGAGACAGAAGTCCTCTTCAGAGCTAAGGGTGGTGGGACTGAAGCAATACAGGATGGAGGAAGAAGCAGATACAGGCAGGTAGCATGGGAGGTCTACCCAGGGGTCTCCATCTCAGAGATGGCAGAGTCACATGGTCTGTGACTGCAGGACACCTGTGTCCTGTAAGGAAACTGATTTGAATCAGGCCCATGAGTTCTCAGGACATTTTCACCTGACCCTTTGTCCTACAGAAATGTACCAACATCTCTGTCATTAAAATCTCAGTGTTTGGGTAGAACCTATATGAATTCACTGAGCTCTAAATGCTACCAGGTGGACTAGTTAGTCTGCATCACTTGGACTCTGTGAAATCACAGTGAGATTAGTCTGTGGTGTGAAGAAGTAAACATTAATGGAATGAGGAGGGGAGGAAGGAGAGGGACAGGGATGGCAAGGACCAGACTGTGGGGTGTGAGTAATTTGAGATTCTGACCGTCAGTCTGTTTGGAGACCCACGTGTTTATGTGTTTCCGGGACTCCTCTGCAGCTGTGACAAAGGAGAGCTGCTCCATCTCTGAGTGGTAGAACTGAAGACAGGACTCCTTAAAGGCCTTTGGAGAGAAAAATGTTCAGGAATGTAAGTTGCAAAATAAAATTTCAGCAATCTTTGCAACACTCTGAATATTATAGCATTAAAAAAATAAAACAAAATGAGTGTACATGACATTTTAAGCAACAAGCAGCTTCGAGAACTCCGCCTTTGCCAGTGGGAATAAGCCAACATGAATAAATAAAAATTACAAGTAATCAATGTTGAAACATTTCCAGGTATCATCATAGAATTATGATCTTTGGGGATGTTATACAGGTAAGTCTCGTTGTGTAGCCAAGGCTGGCTTAGAACTCATGACCCTCCCGTCTCAGTCTTCTCAATGCATGTGTTATAGACGTACACCCTCATACTGGCCGAAACTTAATCCTTACTCTTCTCAAGTTCTCTAGCGTCCTTCTCCTGGAATCTACAGCAACAAGTATTTGAATACAACTGTTCCACTCTACTGGTACAACGTACTTACTGGGAGCAATTCAAAAGTACTCTCTGCAAAGAGCCTGTTGGCCATTCTAAGCGCATACTTTCTGCCTGGCTTGTTCAGGTGACTGAGAAGCAACTGGAAGCCCTGGTGAACGTCTTTCTCTGGGCTTAAACCAAGTGCCTATGAAGAAAAACAATGAGACATTATCAGCTCAGCGAAGAATCTTTTTGTTGCAAAAGGAAATTTATAGGTAAAGACATTAAAGACCCTGAGGATCTGAGTTGGATTCCAACTAAGCTCATAAAAAGACGGACCCTCTGTGTGCCTGTAACCTGATTTTTGAATGGACTGACAAGAGGAAAACACCCAACATTGACTCCTGCCTTCCTCATAAAAAGGCACACAAGAGTGTGTGCGAACATGCAGGCACACACACATGCAGGAATGCAGGTGGACACATACACATACAATTAATGTAGGTTAGACCATAAAGACTAATTATGAAGAAGCCTCTTCTAAGAATTTGTCTTCTTGCTCTCATGGTCTGCATTTGGAAATGATTAAGATAAGCAGGTATGCCTGAGAGGATCTTCATGAGAAAAAAATTCTGGCAATCCACAGAGCAACAGTGACATCTTAGCAACATGGAACAGTATGCTGAGGGTTTGTTTTCTCAGGCAAATTCCTCCTTTTTATCCTGGAACCCCGACTCCCACTCCCTGCCAGACGTTAGAGACCCATTCCTAATCCCCTGGAAAGTTCTCAGGATGCTTGTTAAAAGTAACCCACCTAATGCCCACTCAGGATTTGAACTAGCTACATACATTGTAGCCCCATCAACACCTTAGCTGATGCAAAGAAGGTTGGACAAAATTCAGAGCAGGAATTATCCTTCCTTGCCCACGAATAATAACAAAGTCTGTTGCTCTAAAAATAAGATAGAGCTCATCAACCTGTGTTTTAAATAATTGCACCATATTCTTTGCTTTTACATTGCTGTACCTGGAACTGAACCTAAGTTATAACCCTAACACACTCCCTCTATCTTTTAAAAATATTTTATAATTGAAAATAATTTTCCCAGGTTAATCATGGGCTTGGGATGCTCCTGTCTCAGTCTCCTTAGCAGCTGCAATTAAAGGCCTGTTCCAGCAGGGCTAGCATGAGATTACTATGCCCCATTGTGACATGAAATCTGGACATTGTTTTGAGAGTACTACCCAAGTTATGACTCAGGAAACCTCACTGTCAGGAAACAAGTGTTAGTGGAGGAGACTCTGTCTTCCTTCCTCTTTATTTCCTGCTCCATGAACCAGTGTGTGCATATTCCTACTGTGCCTTCTCAGAAGCTCTTAATCTGGCAAAAGAGGTGTAGGGATGACAAACAACTTACCTGAGATATCTGGGCTGCAGTGTCTCCCTTGGCCCCCAAGAGGACCATAGCTAGAGCAGAGGCGATGCTCACAGGAGAAAAACATACATTTTCAGAAGGGTCTTTTTGACAGAGCAACTTCAACAGTTGGATGGCAAAGGTGCCATTGGCTTCACACACAGTGCTCATGATGCAGACTCTGGAGGCAAAGGAGAAATGGTACTCAACACAGAGCTGATGGTTTACTGATCTGACAAAGGGAAATCTGGGACTCTAGTTCTGGTTCTCATTTCAAAGCTTATAAATATTTTTAATTAGATTTCAAAAATTCATTCCAGGTCCCAGTCCTTCCACTTTTAAGGCTATCAGCTAAGTGTGGTCCTGGCAGCAGGCCATACTAGCTTCTGTCTCATCTGCACAGGTAGAAGGAAAGATCATTGGGATCCCATACACAGGACACAGCTGAGAGGCATGCTCTAGTCTCCTTCCATACACAGCAGCTCCTCTCTTCTGACGATGGTTGACTGATCGATAAAGAGAAGGATGTGGGGAAGAGGAGTCAAGGGAGCAAACAGCCATAGTCTCTAGGTCCTGTGGGCTGGCTGCATCAACTCTGCATTCCTGACTCTGCCTGGGAAGAATGCTCCTGTGCGATCCATGAGGCATTAGACAGTGTCCTCTGCCTTTGCCAGCTACTAAGACTCTGAGATGCTGGATGAGACCCAGACACGGGCTGGTGTTATCCACTGTACTGTGCAGCAGGCAGCATTCCCCTGCAGTGGCATCTCAGGGGCCTTGTATCATCCAAAGGCACCCAGGTTTCTTTTCCCTTGAGTATGCCTCACCTCCTATGTTAAGTAACTGCTCCTGTCCCAAATGACATCTACTCCAATGTGTCTCTGATTTCCAGTTCCTTAGCCTTCACACCTGCACTGGGACAGGAGAGCCTCAGGGCCTCTGCTGTCCTCCCCTAGTGCAGCTGCCCCACCCAGGTCTGCTCTCCACTCCTAAGTGTCATTCTTTCTCTTAACACTTGTCTCCCCATTCTTCCTGCTCTGGAGCTCTGTGAAGGCAAGGGAGATGCCTGACAGTCTAATTCTAAGCACCTGGGAGCATGCTGAAGTAAAGAGGGCTTTCTGTCATCATGGAGTGAGTTATTTTGTAAGTGGGAATGGGCAATGGCCAATTTTGGCCTAGACACTGCAGATTTTTAAGGGGCCCAGAAGTATGAGAGATATTTATTATTTTTGCAAGATCTGAGAGGAGAGGGCAGATGGCAGTCAAATCCCCTAGGTGGTGGTGCCTGAGAGGAAAGATGGCAATATATAAAAGATGCCAGTGGAAAAAGCCCCCTTCCACCCTGCAGCACCTAAGCCTCCCTGAGGAGGAGCCAATACAGCTCTAGGCACCAGCCCTAAGACCAACCAGGTTGCTATGGCCAGCTGGGGTGTCTAGAGCGGTCTCCTTTTAAATAGCCATCAGACACCACCTTCCACCTTTCTCTTTTCGTAATTTCAGTCCTGCACCTTCCTCCTTGACTCAGTCTGTGAGTAGTAAACCTGACCTCTGCGTGTCTCCAAGCCCCAGCCTGAGATAGGAACACTTACCTTCTAAATTCAATGCTTCTCCATGCAGCATTTGCAGACTGGATGCCTCCAGAAGCTCAGTGGTGCTGCTGAGGAGACTTCTCTGCTCCTTTATCCGTTCACTACAGGGCAGGACTTCTTGTTTAAGGCCCCTGGTTAGGGGCGGGGAGATAGCTGCTGCAGGCTCTGGCCTCTGCAGGAAGAAACTGGGTGGAGGTTGGGGGAAAACTTAACAGAAAGTGAAACTAATAGGAGCTTTTCTAGGCGCTCTGAGGGGGTGGGGAGTGAGGGGGAAATCCTCACACAGTTTACAGGACTACTTGCTCAGTTCTCCTGGAGAATGTCAAGGTTTGATTTTGCTGTTCCTGAGAGCTCACTCAATGTCAAACTGTGTGTGGTTTTCATTTTACTTGCTCTCCACTGTGACTAATGGATGGCCTCTTTTCACCAACCTCTTCCTGCATGGAGCTTTGCTGTGGTGTACTTTGTCTTCTCCAGGGTGCTCACCTTGTTCCTCTTGGCTCTGATGTTTCCATAAAAGGATGTTCACACCAATGTCTTCTAACCCCTGACCTAGCAGGAAGTCACAGCAGATGCAGAAATATTGTTCAGGTTGTGTCTTTCTTTCTCATCTTGCTTGAGGAAAGGTTTGGTTTGCTTATGTGCAGCATCTGCTTCCCCAGTCACTGTCTGCTCTCCACCAGCAGAAGGGGACGTCAACCTCCTGTCCCTTTAGGTTTCTCTATTTCCTCTGCTCTGACCAACAACCAGTCTGACCATCTCCTGTCTTAACATTTATTCTTTGGACCACTTTTCACTTTGGTCTCACATTACTGAAACAGCTAGCCCACCATTTTCTTCCTCTCTGTTCTTGTGTCCTCTGACACAGAGTCTCCTTTCTGCTCTGCTTTTCCTTCTTCCTCACCCTGCTCACCTCAACCTCTTCCCTATTTTCCTCGTCTTACAAAAGGCCATGTGATTTTCTTTTCTTGGTTGAAATGTTCTGGCCTTGTCTGCCCCCAACCCCAATAGCCCCAGTCAGTTTTCTATCTGTAGTGCATTTGAATATGGACAATATTTGCTTTTTAGGATAGTACCCAACCTTAGAGCACAGTTTCCATAGCAATACTCTTCTCTATAGACTTTATCATCCTTAAGAAAGTTACTGTCATCATCTTCATTGTACTTCCTGCTTGATGGCACCTTTTCCTCATCCCTCTCCTACATGGAGAATTTTGTGGAATCAAAATTTACACTATTTTTGCTGCTTGGGCCTTGAAACCCTCAGGATTACAGCAGCTGCCCCTCATGCCCAAGCTCTCATTTTTGCTTTTCATGAAGAAATGTGGTTTTATTGGTGCCTTGCATAGGTATTATACTCTTGTAAGATAAAAGCACGGGTTACAAGACTTGTAGACATCCCTTCTGCTGTTAATAGGATTTCCTTTGAGAGTCCTATAAAGCTGTGGTCTACATCTGGGAAAGGAGAAGGACCATGCATGCTTAGGCTGTCCATAAGATTGTTGATTTCCCATTCTTCTTTGAAACTGTATTGCATAGGTTGGTATTGTGTGCACATCACCAACCTTCACAGACAGGGTGAACTGGGATGGCAGGAGCTTTCATCAGACTCAGGGGTGCAGGGCTTCCTTCTTACCTTTCTGGAGTCTCCTTAACATATTTGGTCTTTCTTTGCTACCTCAAGACAGTATTTGTCAGACTTCTGCCTTTTTGCCTGACTAAAGGTATAAGAATACTATTATCATCTAGAATACATTTTTTTCAGTTGGTCAGCATTAGCTTGTTCCTGTATTTTTATCTACTGTTAATTTTACTATGAACATTTATGTATACATTTATGTACAGACATTTGTACTCTTGGAATGTACTTTGGGGGTGGCCTGAGGAATTTCTGGGTCATATGACAACTCTACATTTGACATTTTTGAAGAACTACCTAATGAGTTTGAATATTCCCCCGCCAGCAAGTTATGCATTTCAGTTTTTCCTTGTGTGTGGTTTGTCTTTTCTCATATTAACCAATGGGTGTGATGCGGTTACTTATTATGGTGTTGGGTTTTCCCCCTGATTAGTAATGATATCAGTTGTAAACTTCTTCTCTACAAGAATGCCTACTGGCCTACTGAAAGTCTGTTTCTACTTTGATTTGGGGGGGTTATTATCATCATCACCATCATCATATTGCCATTGAATTGCATGACACCAGAGTTTTAACTCTCTGTTCCAGTTAACTTCATATCTATGGTAAATTCTAAATCTTCCCAAGAATGAAGACCCTTACAACCTATGCACATGTCAGGTGACTCTGTTGTCTCTGTGTGACATGACTAATGGAAAAATTTTACTAGTCATAGTCACGTCTTGGCCTATCTCTCCCTAGAACCTGTGTGGCTTCTATTAAGAACACTTCCTTTTGGGTCTTCATAGTTCCCACATAAGTTTCTTTAATCAAAATTAATCATCAGAGACTTGATTTGATTCCATGTGATTACTGACATGAGATTAAGATAAGCAGATGTCCTGAGTGAGAAAGAGGTAAGCAATCTAGGGTTGACCCTGCCTATCATTGTCCCAATATTGTCTGACTCTACTCTGTCCTACACGCTGGTCACACAAGTTGGGAATCTCTTTCTTGGAGTCAGTTTTTCTCTGGAATCCTTGCTTCCACCAATGTGGTGTTTCTGGGGAAATGAAAATTCATTGGGGAACAATGTTTAAATAGTTGCTATACAAAATGAAGAACAAATGTCTCTTTAGAATATCCTCCTTTGTCAGACAGGCCAGTTACAGTTCTCCATTTAGTTCTAAACCCCAACCTTAGGATGCCACAGGTGTCTGTCTGAAACAAATGTCATAAAAAAGAATACAAGTGGGGACAAAGATAAGAACGTATCCAGTGGGAATTCAAGATGGCAGTGAGTGGGGTGGACTTTGCTTAGAATCCAGAGTAATTGAGCCAGGGATTTGGACTATTTTCTCAGCCAGGAACACAAAGCTTCCTGCTCCACCATAGCAGGAGAACTTGACTATTCGACAGAAATAAACTACAGAAAACCTGAGCATCCCTGCACTTGCGGAGAGTATGGAACCCCTGGAGAGCAACCACTGGGACAGCAGCCGCTTAAGCAGGTAGCTGGGAATGGAAGGAGGGTCCCGCCTGTAGCAGTGATTGACATGATGTCCAGAAGATCTGGACAATACTAGGTCTAGTGGAAACAGAGAACTTGTTTCTGGGCCCACTCGTCCACAGAGAGACCCAGAGCCCTCACAGAGAGCATGAACTCCCTGGAGAGCAGACACCACAGCAACAGCCACTCAAGAAGGTAGCTGGGAACATAGGCAAGGTCTAGCCTGCAGAAGTGATTGCAGCGGTGTCCGGAAGATCTGGACAATACTAGGTCCAGGGGAATAGAGAGCCTGTTTCTGGGTCCACCAGTCCACAAAGAGCCCCAGAGCCCACACAGGGGACCAGGCAGTTGTGGATACTCCCTCCAGCTGCAGCGCTAAAGCTGTGCTCTCAGCTTGTCTGTTCTGTTCTACAAATTTAAAGGAAGGGTGCACACTTTCCAGCAGTGGGACAGGTGCCCGCCATTGTTAACCTGGAGCTTTGTATCTGAGACTGAACTGTGGGTAGTGTATCTCCAGGCTGGAGCTACTGCCCCAGGAAAAACACAGGATAACGGGTGGCTCTTACCCCAGACCAACCCGCTAGTCCTGAGAAAGCTCCAGAGGCTGGTGTCCAGATGAGCATGAGTGCAAAACCAAAACCCAGAGCTGAGGGTGTTGGCCTCACCTGTGCCCCTGTCTTCCTCTCAGACCACTTGTGGTCCCATTGGCCCAGGGGGAATAGAGAGCCTGGATCTGGGCCTACCAGTCCACAGAGAAACTCAGGGCCCTCACAGTGGACCAGACAGCTGTGGACACACACCCCAGACACAGTGATAAAGTGGCACACCCAGGTGGTCTAATTTAAGAATGTAGAAGAAGGGCGTACACTTTCCAACAGCTGGACAGGTTCCCACCAGTGATAACCGGGAGCTTGGTACCTGAGACTGAACTGTGGGCAGTGTAACTCCAGGCTGGAGCTGCTAGCCCAGGAAAATGGGTGGTTGTGATCTCGGAATGACCGGCAAGTTCTGAGAAAGCCTCAGGGGCTGAAGACCATGGGAGTGTGAGCACAACCAAAACCCAGAGCCAAGGGAGTTTGCATCAACTGTGCCCCCTGTCTTCCTCTCTGACCACATGCGGGCCTGCCAGCCCAGGGGGCATGAAGAGCATACATCAGGCCTGCCAGTCCTCAGAAAGACCCACGGCCCACACAAGGACCCAGGCAGCTGCATACAAACCTCCATCCACAGCTTTAAAGCTTCCCACCACCTAGTGTGCATGCCTGTGTGCATACTATACCTCCTCACCCTCTGTCTCCCTCTCTGCCTGCTCTGTAGGCCTGTCGGCACAGGTGGAATGGAGAGTGTGTATTAGGGTCCCAACATTAGAGACAGCAAGATGACTAAAGATCAGCACAAAACCACAAACAACAAAAACCAAAACATATATATATATATATATATATATATATATATATATATATATATATATATCATCTCCAGATTCCAGCTATCTCAATGAAATCAACCCTGAGAACTCAAATACAATTTAAACACAAGAAAATGACCTCCAATCCACAGTAATGAAGATGATAATGGAGGAAACAATTAATATCTGAAAACAAACGCAGGATGATGCAGCCAAACAGATTGAAGACATTAAAGAGGTCTATAAAGAGGCACTGGAAAAAATCCAGGAAAAGACAAACAACCAGATGAAGGAAATCAATAAAACAGTCTAAAATCTGAAGGCCCATAGAAAGTCACTGGAAGAAACTCAAGAAAATACAAACAACCAGATGAAGGAAATGGATAAAACAGTTCAAGATCTGAAGCTGAAAATGGAAATGGTAAAAAGAAAGACAGGAACAAGAGAACTTAGAGAAGCATGCAAGTTATACAGACCTAAGCTTCTCTAACAGAATTCAAGAGATTGAGGAACGAATCTCGGCAGTAGAAGATACTATGGTGGCACTTGAAACACCCATTAAGGAAAATGCTAAATCTGAAAATTTCCTGACACAAAACATCTAAGAAATAAAGGACACCACGAAAAGACAAAATCTGAGGATAATAGAAATTGAGGAAAGAGAAGACACGTGGCTCCAAGGACAAGAAAATATCTTCAACAAAATCATAGAAGAAAACTTCCCCAATTTAAGGAAGGAGGTGCAGATAAACGTACAAGAGGCTTGTAGAACAACAAATCGAATTGTCCAGAGAAGAAAATCCTCCCACCATATAATAATCAAAACACAAAACATACAGCATAAACAAAAATTATTAAAAGCGACAAGGGAAAAGGGCCAATTAACATTTAATGGCAAACCTATCAGAATTACACTCTACTTCTCAGGAGATACACAAACACATATTACATACATATATACATATATATGTATATATATTACAAACAAACCCATATACACATCTGCACAAACATACTACCTACAAGTATGTACAAATATATATAACAAATTCCCAAATACATATATACACAAACACACACTACATAAATATATATGTACATATATAATACAAACACACACATATATACACAAACAAACACACACTACATTTATGTGTGTGTGTGTGTGTGTGTGTGTAGAGTGTGTATTTGTATTTCTCTGTATTGAAATAATGTTTCACTATGTAGCTCCTGTTAAAACTCAGAATTTACTTTGTAGACCAGACTGGCCTTGAGCTCACAGAGATATGTCTTCTTCTGCTCCCTGAGTAACTAGGATCAAAGGCTTTTAAATTTCTGTATGACAAAGTGGTCAAATTTATATTTGTGTACTGCATGTCACTATAAGTCAGGGAAACTGTGAGAATGAAAGAGAAAGGTCATGGCTCAGAATTAGTCTTGATACAAGTGGAATAAAACCATGAGGAATGCTTTGATCATCCAGGGAGGGAAGGTCACAGTTGAGGGATTCAGAACAAGGTCGGCCTATATGATCACTGCCTATCCTCCTGAACCGTGCTGCCTGCCTGCCCAGAGTTAGCTCCAGTCCTCAGACCCATCACTCCCTCTACTTAGCTGTAAGGAAGCAGCTTTCACTTGCCTCATTTTCCTCTCTAGCTTGGGACCGTATATTAGCACCGGCATTACAGAGCACCATTTTCCCTGAAATTCTGTCTCATGACCATGAGGAAGGAAGCACATGAACAAACAGGAGCAAGTTTTCCTTCCGTCAAATGGCCTGGGTGCTCCCACATCAATCACTAGCTTAGAAAATGTCCCACAAGCTTGCACACAGATATATCTAGTGGGAACATTGTTTCAGGTTTACACAAATCTAGCCAGCCTACCATGTATAAAATAGTTTGGCCTGCCACTTATAAACCAGAGTGTGTAATACCTATCCTACATGGAATGGAGAAGTTTGGAACAAAGCATAGATTTCAGGTTTGGTCCCTGAGGCAGCATCTCAGCCAGTGCCATCTTTTTGTGCCGTTTAGCTGCCTGTTGTGATCGTCTGCCTGATTTCTGTCTCACCAGCACACAACCTCCTGCACATCAGCTCTACTGGCCTCTCTTAATTCTTTTCAGTAGCAAAGGCCGATTTCATAACTTGGCTTTTACACCAAGACCTCTGAACGTCCAGAAGAAAGCAGAGAACCTATGTTCTGTGCTGTGCTGTGCTGGAGGCAGGTCCTACAAGGAACCACAGTTGACATAGGGGTCAGGGATCTTATAAAGTCACTATGTGTGCTGGATGAGACCCCACTATTTTGCCTTTTGTCTATTTTTTTTTAATTTAATCATTTCCACAAAGACATCTCCAAATGCAACCTCTTTTTGAGGTACCAAGAATTTGGACTTCAAAATATGAATATGGAGGGGCACAACTGAGCTCATGGTGATTCAAATACATGCTAATGTCTCATAATTATGGGGACTCCAGCTTGCCGCTCCATTCAGAATTCAGAATGCTGCAATTAGAAAAGATACCATTGGCCCAAGGAGCTGTACATTTTCCTTGCAATTCATCTAGTTATGTCATTATTTGTATGGATTCATAGTTGTGTACAGAGTAAGGCAGTCTTTAACAACTTGCACCAAATATATTTTATTCTTCAATCTAATGATCTTCCATTTTCTTCAGGCAGGTTATCTCACTGAACCTGGGGCTAGGCTGGCAACCAGCAAGCCCCAATGATTCTCCTGTCTCCACTCTCAGACACTACAGGGTTTATGGGTATGCGTGTGGTCAGACTCTGGCTTTTTATGTGGAAGTTTGTTGGTTCAACTTAATAAAAGCTCTTACCTACTGAACAGTCTACCTAAGACTTTTTACTATTTTTTTGTCCTTAGACAGAGTGGCCTAACTTCCTTCAGGAGGCTGTATGCCTTAAGGGATCCTCCACCTCATGTGGGAGCACCAGCAGGTGTCTGTGGCCCCAGTGATTCAGTAAGAACATCCCTCAAGTGAGGAGTTCAAAATTCAGGCACCCAAGGAACACAAAGAGGCTAAAACACAAGGCACTCAAATCACTGGTGCCATGGCTGTGCACCACCACAAGCAACTTATGTGGCATTTTAACATATCTGAGCTATGTGCTCTTAATAAACTGATGGCAAACCACTCTACACCATGACTTTTGTTATTCTTACATTCCAAGGGTGTACAGAGAAATCCTTAGAGTTTGCTTTAATAACCAGCACTGCATTTTTGTGGGCAGAATTTATAATAATGATTCTAAAGCAGCAAACAGCTAATGTTGCTGACACTGGAAGAAGGGTCTTAGAAAATGCTAATTAATACAGTATGATGTAAAGCCAGTTGTGGCAATGTCACCCTTAGTTCTAGCTATTGGGAGCTCTGAGGGAGGAGGATCACTGGTGCCCAGGAGGCCAAAACCATCCCTAAAATAGGAAAAGACAATAACATAAATATGTGGGATGTCTTCCACAGTTTACTGGAAATTCTTTTCATTCCAAATATTATGACTAATGATAGAAGCTGGATCTGGCCAAAGGTTAACAAAATAAATTATTAATATGAGAATAACAGCTTCTCTTGTCTCCTACACCTCCACAAAAATAATACATGAGAGACACAAACCCCATTCAAAAATGAAGTAATAATTAAAAGAATATGGATTAGATTATTTATCAGTCCATTCTAAGTCTTCTTCCACTGTGTTATTCTTAGGATGTTATAGCATCTATGGAAATATTTCCCTCTCTGGCTGATTTTCAAGGATCTTTCCATATGGTGCACAAACTGAGCTCAAAGAGAAAATGTTTTTCTGAGATTTCCCACTATTGTCCAGAGGATCAGGACTCTGGACTCATGATGGTATCGTAAAGTATCTCTTTCCAACAATCATAACTTTAGGATCAGAACAATGGAACTGTGCTGTTAGCCTCAGGGTCAGGCACATACCACAGTCACAATAATAGCACAGCTCAGGCCTCACCCAGCCACACTTCCTATGAACCTTCAAATTCACTAAAACCACCGCTTCTGAGCAGCAATCTTCTCTGTGACCTTGTCATTATGTTTCTGGATTCCTCTGTATCTTCGTTAAAGGGCAGTGCCGTTGTAAGAGCTTTTAAGGCTCAGATCAAACATCATGACTAAAAGCATCTGTGTGAGGGAGAGTGGTTTACCTCAGCTTATGACTCCCAGGTCACACTCCATCAGGGAGAGCAGTCAGGGCAAGAACTCAAGGCAGGAACCTAGAAGCAGGAGCTGAGGCAGAAGCCATGAAGGTGTGCTGCTTTCTGGTTGCTCCCCAAACGCTTGCTCAGCCTGGTTTTTTCTACCATTGAAGTCCCTGTATAAGATGTGGTACCACTCACACTGGGCTGTGACCTCTATATCAATCATTACAAACAATCAAACAAACAAGCAGCAACAACAAAGTACTGTGGACTTTCCTACTGGCAATCTGATAGAGGGGATTTTTTTTGCAGTTGAGGTTCCTGTTTCTGGGTTATTCTAGCTTGTGTCAAATTGAAACAACAACAACAGAAGCCAAAAACTGAAGCAGGGCAGACAGCCTGACAACCACAATCATCTCCAGTAGGATTTTAGGCATAGGCTTAAATGCAGCAGCACTGATGACAAGGATGTGTCTAAGTCTCCTGGAATAACTCTAAGAGACTAGGGACTCAGAAGGCCAGGGTCTGCTAATGAGCTCATGAATCTTACAAACACGTGTGTGTATTGTTTGGCAAGATTTATTTCAGCCTTGAATATCAAATCCTGAAAGGGCTTTTCCATACTAAGGAATTTTATATTTATATATCAAGGTGACTAGATATTCAAAATTAAAGCTTCAGTTGCCCAAACAGAATTTTATTTGTAAAAACTGGTCTGTCCAAAGTATGGGTTCATAGTCAGAGCAAAGGAATATGCTAGAACCAATAAGAAGGGCTAAGAAAAAGAAAAAACAAACAAACAAAACAACAGCAATGTAGAAGAAAATGATGAATAAAGCAGTCAACAGCATCGATGATTCAGATAATGACTGAATACAAGGGGCTGCAACCGACCCACCCACCAGAACTGGTCCAGAGAGACAGTCACTGAGGTTCTGCTAGGTGAGACAGTGAGTCAAAGGGAAGAGCAGGTTTGGGTACAGATGATGGACATACTGCAACTGATACTGGGAGAAGGAGATGGAGAGACAGAGGGGGAGGAAGCTAAAATAAACTCAAAACTATAATACAGATGTATAACAAGGTATTATTTAAGGCAGAATAGTGATACCTCATGTCACACTCTTCTGCAATCTCCTTTTCCCCTTTAACAATAAATAACAGTACTTATATGAACCAAGTTCCCCCTGTTAAAGGCTTAGTACACAGTACTTCCTACAGCTACTTGGTCTTCCTCTTGGTCCTCTTCTGGCTTCCAGGAACTAAGCATTTTCCTGCATGCCACCTTCCCTGCCATGATATGTCTTGCTGTCAGAGGCTCAGTGAAGCTTACAGTAAAACTTCCAACATCAGGCCAGGTAAGCAGGACCACTTTATAAGTAACTGGTAGAGGGTTTTGCTGCAGGAATGCAGAGCTGACTCACACTGTGAAGAGGCTAAGCCTGCCTCAGATCCTACAGTAGCAACTTTTTCATAAAATCATGAATAGGGCACATTGTTTGGTTCAGAGTCTACATTCACAAACATGACTCAGAATACCTACTGCTTTCTAGTTCTTTCTCCCTGGTGTAGCTAGTATGTTTATTAAGGGGATAAAACTAAATAAAACCTGTATCTTCACACATTCTAACTGACTTAAAACTCACTCATTTTTGAGGTCACATAGTTAAATGAAACTTTGGTACTCTCTCAATAGCTCTTCTGTAGAGATCACGTCAGCCATGTGAGTTTCAGAGACATGGTCTTCTGTTTTGTTGAAGACACTGCCTCTTCCTTGCCCATTCAGACACCTAATGGGTGACTGGAATGGGATTCAAAGACTTGGTCTTCACATTGCGTCTGAAACCTTTGCTGCCTTAACCTTTGAGTTAGAGACTTCTGCATGGCTCTGCACATAGAAGTGTTAAACATCCTAGGAATGTTTTTTCCCTGAAATTGTGAAACAAGGTTAAAGACCTAGATTTGCCTCATCTCTCATGCTTCAAGGCTAATGATAACAATTGTTTGTCTGACAGGAAATGACAGACCATGAGTGGACCGTGAGAGGGTTCTGGAAAGGCCTCTCCTATTCCCAGAAAAAGCACAATTGTTCCTCTCCTTTCTTCACTTGCCCTTTTCCCTTTCTGATCTTTTTTGTTTGTTTGTTTGTTTCCCAAGAGCTAGGGTTTTAAGCCAGGCATGGTGGTGCATGTCTTTAATCCCAGCATTCTGGTGGTAAAGGCAGGCAGATCTCCGTGAGTCTGAGGCCAGCCTGGTCTACAAAGTGAGTACAGGAGAGGCTGTTACACAGAGGCACACCGTCTCGACAAACTGAGAAGGTGTGTTTGTATGTGTCTGTGTGTTTAATTCCTTCATTAGGTTGCAAGTATTTACAGTGTTTTTATGTTTTGGTTATTAATGAAGGATGTTTACCTAAAATGGAACTCCTGGTGTCTTAGTTAGAGTTACTATAGCTGTGAGGAAACACCACCAAAGCAACTTGGAAAAGAAAGGGTTTATTCAGCTTATGCTTCCACATCATCACCTGAAGTCAGAATAGGAAGGAACTCAAACAGGGCAGGAACCTGAAGGCAGGAGCTGATGCAGAGGCCATGGAGGGATAGTGCTTAATGGCTTGCTCTCCAAGGCTTGCTCAGCCTGCTTTCTTTTCCTGACCACCAGATCAGAGATAGCACTTCGCATAATGGGCTGGGCCCCACCTCATTGTTCACTAATTTAGAAAATATCTTATAGCTAGATCTTATGGAGGTATTTTAGGTTCTCTCCTTTCAGATAACTCTAGCTTGTGTCAAATTAAAATAAAACTAGCCAGCACCACTGAGAACTAAGGCAACTCCATATTTAACTTATTTGGGACCTCTTAGATCTGTTTCTAAGGACAGTGTACCATTTCACAATCTCACAGTGACATCCTAACACATATTATTATTTGTCTTCCCCTACTCCTCAAACCATTTTATTTTTAAATTAGCATACAATGTATTTGATAGTATCATAGTGCATACAACCCATTAGGTAGCATTATGTTCTTTTTAGCAAAGTATGGGTTAGTAGATTCATTGCCTTCTTGTCTCCTTCACTTCTCTGAGTCCTTCTCCTTGCAACCTCCCCTCCTCCTCCACCGTGTCCTTCATGTGTTCACATTACAAATGTCCTTAAGGTCTTTCCTTCTCAGGAACTCTTTTTATTTTTCCCTTTATCTCTTTTCTGTTTATTTTTTAAGGATTTACCCACATTTACACACATACACATTTACATTTCAAGCTAAGATCAACCTGTAAGAAGGAATATGCTTGTTTTTCTGAGACTGGAACACATGGCTTACTACAGCACTTTTGTAATCTATCCATCTTTTCTGGCAATATTAATTTGTTCTTATAACAGAGTAAGCTTCTATTGTGCACATGTATCATTATTGGGTAGCTTGAACGGGAATGGACCCCATATTCTCATATGTTGGAATGCTTGGCTTCCAGTCAATGGAACACTTAGGGAAGGTTTGGGGGCGTGGCTTGTTGAAGTAGATGTAACCTCCTTGCAAGAGGTGTATCACTTGGGTTGAACTTTGAGAGGCCCAGTCACTCTCTCTTCCTGCCCGCTGCTTGTGGATCAGATGTGAGCTCTCACCTACTTCTCCAGCGTCATGCCAGCCTGCCTGCTGCCATGCTTCTCACCCTGACGATCATGGAATAGCCCTCCGAATCTGTAAGAAAGCCCCCAATTTAATGTTATTCTTATCACAGCAATAGAACAGTTATTAAGACAGATGTTGATATCAGGGACAGGGATGTTGCTGTGACAGGACTTGCTGTTAATGCCCGGCTAGTGCTCTGGAGAGGGTCCAGCGTAGTTTCTCTGGTCTTGGATGCGGATGCCCTTCCAATTCACTTTATCTCTTGGGTGGCCAGAGCTGATGGCTCAGGCAATCGATCAGAACTGAAAGAAGAAAAATGAAGGAAGGGGAAAAAGAACCCAAGGTGTCTTTTCTAGGGACTGGCTGTACTGCAGTCGAGGAGGAGAATTTAAACTGACCACATTTTTTTTCTATAGCTGAGGCTGTCAAAGTGGCTTCTGGCTAGAAACTGCACAGGAGTCATAAAAGGAGGCTCTTTGATCTGTAGATAGGCCTCTTCGCAGAGATCTCCAATAAGCTGGTGTAAACTTAGGCTTATTAGCCGTAGAAGGCTGATGGCCCTGAGTCTGCTAACTTATTTGCAAATCTACAGAGAAATAAGAAGTAAGAGAGAAAGAAAACAAACCACTTACACGTATACATTCTAGAGAAGAGGATCAGGAGAAAAGGTGGATGAAGTCAGGCATCTTAACTTCAACTGAAGTTAAGCTGCTCAATTTTCTCTCCCCAATTTTCTCCTCCCCACGTTTATTGTAGACCATACTTATACTTCTGAGAAAAGGGAATTACCTCATAGTCAAAAGAGTACAATTAATCACAAAAACAGATGAATTCTAAAATATAACAGGTTACATGTTTTGAATCTAAACATTTCTTATCTATGTATCCATTACATAAGTTCATGGTGAGTTCAGAATGACGAAGATTGGCAGGGGCTAAGGTTAATAGGGTCTGAAACTTAAAAGAGTATACAACTTATCAGTTAGGACGGACCTGACTATACATTATCCAGCTATCTCTTAGTTCGTTATGAGCTCAGGACAATAATTTTATCTGTCTTTCATTCTAAGAAACAGAGTAAATTCAGACATCTCTAGGTAACTTCATTCTATATAGGTTCACATGGAGTTTAAACAAATCTGGCTATATTTATGGTGAAATACCAGGATTCATGGTGCCATATGCGGTGGAGGCTTATCTGAAGCCACAAATCTGCTGGTAGGCTATCCTAGTGAGGCATCTGGAGGTCCACAAAGGTATTTATTGCAGTCATAAACTAACTTTAACTTTTAAAACTATTTGAGTCAAATCAGGAATTCCATAATCAGGGATTATTTCATCTGAATAGCAAGCAGTACATTTTCAACAAGATCCTCTAGGAAGTTTGCTCAATCAGAGCTGGTCAGTACCCAGAAAATAACAATTCACACCAAACCAGATGTTTTTACTTTTGGTTTTACAAGACAGGGTTTCTCTGTGTACTCTTGGCTCTCCTGGACTCGCTTTATAGACCGGGCTGGCCATAAATGTAGTCCTGGCTGCCCTAGACTTACTTTGTAGACCAAGCTGGCCTTAGACTCACAGTGATTCACCTGCCTCTGCCTCCCTGGGTGCTGAGATTAAAGGCATGCACCACCATGCCCGGCTCTAATGCCAGATTTTAGAGAGATGCAGCAAAACATAATTGACAGGGTAGTCAGAAGTTGGAGGTAATTCTGGGGTACATCACAATACAGACCTTGCAAATTTTGGATCACCTCCAGAGATCTCTCATGCCTCCTGGACTCCCTCAAATCAATGGCTCCTGACAGCATGTCAGAGGCTGGAAGCAGTTTAGGGGTACATCATAGTATAAGACCTTGCAAACACCAGATCACCTCCTAGACAGCGCACATGCTGGTGTAAATTGATGTGGAATTTTCCTTCAGGGTTAAGTGAAGCCACTGAGGGAAGTATATTGCAGTCAGCAAAGCTGGAAGGGAAGAGTCATCTAATAAACCCTTGAGCTCAGATGGAGTTGCAGAATTGGCATTTGCCCTTCCGGATTTCATGATTACTTTGGACTTTGAAACAGTGTTGAAACTGCGAAAGACTTTGGGAATTTTTGAACTTGGACTGGCTGCATTTTGCATTATGATACAGCCATGAGCCTATGGGTGCCAAGGGGTGCAATGTCGTGGCTTGGATGAGAGTGGATGCCATAAACCCATATGTTTGAATGCTTGGCCTCCAGTGAGTGGAACTGTTTGGGCAGGATTAGGAGTTGTGACATTGCTGAAGTAGGTGTGGCCTTGTGGGAGGTGCCATGTCACTGAAGATGGCCTTTGAGGTTTCAAAAACACATGCTAGCCCCACCCTCACCCCGTGTGTCTGCCTGCAACTTGTGATTAGACATGGGCTCTCAGCTACCTCTCCAGCATCATATGTGCCTGTCTTCCTGCTGCCATGCTCCTTGCCTTGTGGTTCATGCCCTCATCCTCTGCATTGGCAAGCAAGTCCTCAAATACAGTAATTTCCCTACAAGTCATGTTGGTCATCGTGTCTCCTTACAGCAATAGAACAGTAACTAAGCTACCATATTTCATTGTTTATTCATCTGTTGATGGTTATCAAGGCTAATCTCATTTTTTTCTTATTTGAAATAGACCATCAGGGAAATATACATTAAACCAACTTGAAAAATCATACCTCATCTCAGTCAAAATAGAGATCTTAAAGAAATCTAACAAAATGAACTAAGGAGTTGGCTCATGGGTAAAAACATTTACTTACTGCTCTTACAGAGGACTCAGGTTTGGATCCCAGCACCCACATGGCAACACACATTAATTCTAACTATATTCCAGACAAGTCAATGCCTTCTTTTGACCACCTTGGGCTCAAGCATGCTAATGGTGTACATATTTATACTTAAGTATATGCATATACACATAAAATTAAACAAATTAATTAAAAAAGAAATCTAATATCAAATGTTGGTAAAGACATGAGAAAGAAAAACCTTCATTCATTACTGATGAGAATGCAAACTATTAAAGCCATTATGGAAATCAGTTCAGAGGTTTATTAAAAATTAAAAATAGAACTATTTACCATAGAACCCAGCCCTACCACACCTTGGCAAATATCCATTCAAGATAATTTTGGAAAATAGAAATCTCTATCTCTCTCTCTCTCTCTCTCTCTCTCTCTCTCTCTCTCTCTCTCTCTCTCTCTCTCTCTCCCTCTCTCTCTCTTTCTCTGTCTCTCTGTCTGTCTCTGTCTCTCTCTCACACACACACAAATGCACACATGCTCACGCACATACACATTTGCTAAAAAATATTTAAGCCACTCAGAAACATATACTCTAAACCAACATCTTGTTCCATATCTGTAATCCCAGCCCTCAGGAAGCAGAAAGGAAGAGAGGATTTTAGGTCCATGGCTAACTTGGAGAACATTGTGAGCTCTGTATTAAAAAAACTGAAGGCTGGGATGTACCTCTGTGGCATAGTATTTGCCTAGCATGCATTATGTGTGATCCCCAGAGCCACAATATGTAAAAAACTGTTTTATATTAAATATTACATATTATTTATTTTTCTATTTATATACATACAATATATATATATATACTTGTTATTATATATAGAATATATATATATTCTAGCTGGAAAAATTAGAAAATAAGAAGTGATTTCTAGCATGCATTTCCCCTTTTATAAGCAGATCAGTCATCATCTGATTGTTTATCTTCCATACAGATTACCAGTGAACCACAAAGTTCCTTGCTAAGTTTCTTTGAAGTTAGTCTTCATGATGTCCTGGCAAGTATTTCTGATCCCTTAGGGGCACAGTGTGGTGAAGATCTTACAAGTATGCTGCAAATATAAGGCCTTACTGGTTTCTGCTAGGGAAGGCTGGCACAGCCAGCAGCAAAGTCCTACATGACTGTACCTTCAATGTGCTCTTTCCTTCATTTTCAGAATGTTATGACATACTAAGCATGCTCAGAGGATTCCTGTCTGTTATTTTAACCTTTCAATCATGTGTTCTACCACCTTAAAGAAAGAATGCCCCATGTGTCTGTCATCACTCCTGCTTACATTATGACATTTTACTGAACATGTTTAGGAACGTTGCTCCTTAACTGAGCATGCTCAGGAATGTGCCCAGACTGAAAGCGCTTTCACATACAAATATGCATAGGCTGGATGAAGAATGGTGCCATGGGTACTGCTTTGGATGTATTCCCTATGCTGTCCTTGCCTGCTTTAGGTTTCTCTGATTTCTGTGTATTGACTTTGTTTCATTGGATTTACACTCACGAAAATAGAAATCTACTGCATTGTTCTAAACACAGCATGTCCAAAGTTCCTTTTGAAATGACGCCTTCTAAAGTTTTTTTTTAAGGGGAGCACCTCACATTTGATAGAATATTAAATTCTAGGGCCAGGCTTGGTGGTGCATGCCTTTAATGCCAGCACTCGGGAGCCAGAAGCAGGCAGATCACTGTGAATTCGAGGCCAGCCTGGTCTATTAAGTGAGTCCAGGACAGCCAGGAGTACACAGAGAATCCCTGTCTCAAAAAACAAACAAACAAAACCAAATAAATAAATAAATTCTGAAAGACACAGTAGCTTCCTGAGGATAGAACAATATACTTTTGAGATAAAATTCTTAAGTTTCCCACAGTGGGTAAAAACGTAAGCCAAGAAAATATAGTAGCAGTATAATTTCACAGCTGTGCCCTACACACTGTGATAGCCAAGGAATCTCCACTGTACCAGGCCGTCTTTTAGGAGCCATGAACCTCTAACCTAACCTGCTGAAAGGTGGGCTCATCAGAATGATGTACCTAATGGATGATTACCCTCTTTCACTGGTGTATATGAGCCTGCTGTTGAGGTGTAACAGGGAGTTAGACAGCTCTTTTATCACTGTGTGTGGGGGAATGAGGCAGCTCCTTGAATAGCTGAGGGGAGTCAAGCAGTCTCTCATGCAGCTGCCAATTCCAAAGAAAACAGATAGTCACGATCTCTACCTTAAAATACCTTTCCCCCAGTCCCTTCTGGTTTTCTGATTTGGCTTTAAGACTCTTCTCCATGCTAGCAGCATTAGTATATTCATCTTCTGGACAATGTGTCTCTGATTTAGTTTTAAGACTCTCATCCTACTAACAGTAATAAATTCATCTAATTATAATTTGAGATACTTCTGTCTTAGTTATAGTTTTGTTGCTGTGAAGAGACACTGTGACCACAGCAAGTCTTATAAAGAGAAACATTTAACTGGGCCTGTCATACAGTTTCAGAGGTTTTAGTCCCTTATCATCATGATAATGGAAACATGGCTGGACACATGGTGACCTGCAGGCAGATATGATGCTAGAGGAGGAGCTGCGAATTCTATATCTGGATCCACAGGCATCACAAGGAGACTGTATCCTCCATTGGGCATAGCTTGAGCATATATGAGACCTCAAAGTCCGCCTTCAGTGACACACTTCCTCCAAGAAGGCCACGCCTCCTAGGAGTTCCATTCTCTATGGGTCAAACTTTCAAACATATGAGTCCATGGGTGCCATAAGTACTGAAACCATCATGAAGTCTGTGGTCTTTTCCTGGTGGTGTTTAACTTCATCACCCATAATGAAGAGTTCATTCTAGAACAAAAAATGTTTAAAATGCGTCAGCTATCACCTAGTAACTGCTGAAAGTCAGGCCTATCTACCTTTGCTTAAACTCAAGTCTTATCTCACACTTGAGAAAGGTAAGAAAATAAATAACTAGGTTCCAAGCAAGCACTGGACCCTACAGGTGATGTCAGGAATAAAAGATACAACTCAAGTGACAGCATATGCTGGGGAGGATGTGGAGAAAAGGGAGTGCTCCTTCATTGCTGGTGGTTGTACAAACTTGTACAACCACTTTGGAAATCAATCTGGTGCTTTTTCAGAAAACTGGGAATAGGGCTTCCTCAAGACTCAGCTATTCCATTCCTTGGAATATACCCAAAAGATACTCTACCACATCACAAGGACATATGCTCAACCATGTTCATAGCAGCCTTATTCATAATAGCGAGAACCTGGAAACAACCTACATGTCCCTCAGTCGAATAATGGATAAGGAAACTGTGGTACCTTTACACTATGGAATACTACTCAGTTATCCAGAAATTTGTGGGCAAATGGATGGAACTAGAAATGATCATCCTGAGTGAGTTAACCCAGACCCAGAAAGATACACATGACTTATACTTATAATTGGACACTAACCGAAAATATCTTTTTGGTTCAGCTAGATTGACTACTGCTTCCTGTTGACTTTTATGTCTTATTTTTTGAGATGTTTCTTGGTCAGTCTCTCTCACAGATAACTTCATGTTCATCATAAATGAGGCCAGAGGCCATCAGCTGTCTGTCCTCACAGAAAGAGCAGGAGAGTCCATCTAGAAAGCCAACCTCTGCTTTGCAGTATAAGCCCCTCCTCCTAGCGAATGGGAAGATTGGAGAGGCAGGCTCTAACCCTCTTCTATGCACACATTCTAAAAAACTATTCAAAAGCCCATATGTTACAGAAGGTAAAGTGGGATGCTTTGGGATTCATATGTGGATCTCCCAGTGAGGGGGTACCACACATCAAAACTTTTTTAGAAATCAGCTGTGTGCTCACTGTGTACAGCAAGTCCAGTCAATATTGAGCTGGGAAAGAAGCTGGTGTGGCTTCCTGTGGGTTTGTCTATGGTGGTGAGGCAAGAGAAGAGGCCTCAGATGGCTCAGTCTCTCAGACAGGACGAAAGAAACTGAAACTCTTAGTCCACAGATTACTGTCTAGACCAAAGGCACAGAGCAGCAACCACTAGAGTGCAGAGGAAACAATGTAGGCACCATAGTTGATGGGATTGAATGACCAAGCTGTGTCACTGTACCCTCTTCCATATGTGGAATGCTGGTTTCAAGGTAGTATTGCTTTTTACCTACTTGGTGTTTTATTTATAATTTTATTTTTTGTTTTTTTTTTTCCAAGACAGGGTTTCTCCGTATATCCTTGGCTATCCTGGACTCACTTTGTAGAGCCTGGCTATGTGACAGGACAGCTGACACCTCATGTCAACACTGGAAGAGATGGGAATGACTCCTGTGTATGATAAAATTGTTCAGATTGACTTGTTTCCAAAAGTGTTCATGGAGCTGAGAGGTGGAGGACATCCTGTGCCCATGGTCATGTGGCAAAAGACCAACTGGGGACTTAGCTTGAAGTACATAAGCCAGTGGGAGACGTTCTCATTCAAACCGTAATAATCAGTCTTCTAATATTCCTCCTGTAATTGTGCCAAAAGGCACACTTTAGAGGACTTTAATATGAGTCTAGGAAGTATACAGTCAATATTTTGTCTTGTTTTTCATTTTATTTGTTTCTGAAACAGGCTCTCCCTCTATCACCCTGACAGGCCTGTAACCTGATAGGGAGGCAAGGCTGGCTTCCAGCTCACATAGATCTGCCTGTCTGAGCCTCCTCAGTGCTGGGATGGAAGACCTACCCCACCCCACTGTTCCTGGCATGAATTTCACTTTTAACTTTTAATATCGCTGATGGAATGCAGCCATAATTTTGTTCATTTGTTTCATGTATGACATGATTTCTTTGATTGAGTGATCCAGTTCCTTTGCCTTGCACTGAAATTTGTATGTTTTTCTTCCAGTTGCTGTATCCTGGTAGACAGGATCTCCATCGAGTTATCATCCGGCTTGTAGAGTTCCTCGTGTCTTGTTTTATTTCAGGTTGAGGATTCCTTACCTTTCTTTCTCTGTTAATTATGATGTTCACATCCTGTATTACTCTCATAATTTCCCAGCCATTTGCTGTAGTTCTTTTGTCCTTCAATTATGTTGTCCGTGTCCTATTTGAGTTCAGGGTCTTGTTTCCTCTTTATGTCCTTTGACCTCGTTGAACATTCTTCAAATTGTATTTTGAGCTCTGTCTCTTAAACTTCATTCAAGTTGTATTTTGTAGGCAGCACTGGTGTTGCTTTAGGGATTCAGAGTAACGATATTCTATCAGTGCTTGTCATATTGCTTTGGTTCCAGCCTCTCTGGTGTCTTTGGCTGTGTGGTTTTAGGTCAGGAGGCTGGGATTTCAATGTGAGGTGTTATAGGTAAGGGTTGAGGATCTAGGATGGGGGCCAGGAATCGGAGTACAGCATCCTACTAGATCCAGGCTGGTAGCAAGCATGTGAGGTGGCTGTGACTCTATAGAGCAGGTCCAGGCAGCTTGACAGCTATGTGTAATTGTATCTGAGACAGAGTCGGGGAGCTAGATCAGGGAATAGAAGGGAAAGTTGGTTAGGGTTAGAGGAAGGGCCTAACCTGGGCAGTGTCAGTGCTGAAATATAACTTTAGGCATACTCATTGTGGGTTGGGCTTAGGGAGGCCCCAAGGACTCTAAGGCTTGAGGGACTGATAAAAGACCTTTCCTGAGGCAGCTCCTGTGTCCTCATGGTGTGGATTTAGGGGCAGAGCAAGCACACCTGTGTCCTGTAAACTTCCCACAGCTGTAGGAACCATCTGGCATGTCCTGGGAAAGTCACCAGTCATCTATGCAGAGGTGATACATGCAGAATCATGGCCTTATAGCCTAGCAGGTCAGAGGAGCTGCAGGGCTGCTGGGTACGCAGATACAGGGCAGGAGTGCAATCCGTTTCTCTTGTCCTAGCATTGAAATTTTATTGATGTTTCAAACAGTGTTTTCTTTTCTATTTTGTCTACAAGAATACTTTTATAACTTAATTTAACCCACCCTTTGACACTTTCATGTTCTACCAGTAACTTATTCAAGGGAATGGCATTTAGAGCCTGTGAATTCTCATCCTAAAACTCTTTTAGTTATTAATCATGTAAGGAATGACTGAAGATGTGACTGTGTCAGTACATATATGTTTGCTACCTCCACAAGTATGGTTATTATCATTAACATCTTACCAATAATATTCTATACATGATGTATATACATTATACTGTCAATAAAGTACCTGTTTTAATTTTTCCTTATTTTTTATTTTATTTTTTTGAGTCCTGCAGGGTCTCTTTACACAGCCCTGCCTGTGTTGGAACTCATTATGTGGTCTATGTGGGCCTTAGTGTGCAGAGTTTGGCCTGCCTCTGCCTCTAGAGTGCAGGATTAAAAGCCTGAGCCACCATGCCCAGCTTATATATTTAGCTTCAAGATTCAATTTCAAACTACTGTGCATGTGTATAACGCTTGTGTGAACTCTCAGAGACAACGAATATTTTAATGAAGCTGTCTCTCTTTTTCATGTCAGTTGTTTTAGAATGTGCTAGACTTTTCAAGTAAAGACATGGGCATAATTATTTCAGGGGACACATTCTTTTCTCATATTTATTACTGTTCAGATTAAAACACATCACCTGTCACTGGAGTAGGAATTTTTGACCTGGTGCTGATAGAGTCGACAACATTACTCAGACCGTGTGTCCCAGGCAAGATTCATGAAGAGACAGGCCATGCAAAGGTGTCCTGGTTATTCCCTTGAAACACAACTGTAAAAAGTCAGTGTGAGGATCTCTACATGTAGCGAACTATTGTGAGTTGGCTGCCTATTTTGACCTGTTAAGCTCATAGTGAGTATTTACAGTTGTCAGTAAATTTTCAATCACATGAGCTAGGGCGTACCCTGATTCTGTTTACTCATGATGGTTGTTAGACTACTTGTTTATAGAGGCGTATCCTGGTACAGTATTTGCATCTACTGTTTTCTTTGCCATGGTGACTATTACAAAACTCCCAGAGTTTACTTTCATCCATGCTTTCTAACTCCCTTTTTATATCTCTTGACATTTCAGGAGAGTGTCCTTTCCACCTGGACACCATACGTCGCTTGTACAGTCACCGTCCCACCATTCTTCGTAGCATCCTTCATTTAAAACCCAGTCTTTTCCATTGTATTTTCTGTATGGTTTTTTGCCATTATTTTTTTTATTAATTTATTCATATTACATCTCAATGGTTATCCCATCCCTTGTATCCTCCCATTTCTCCCTCCCTCCCATTTTCCCCTTACTCCCTTCCCCTATGACTGTGACTGAGGGTGACCTCCTACCCCTTTATATGCTCATAGGGTATCAAGTCTCTGGGGCTGTATTTTCTGTATGTTTTGAGGCAGGTTTTGGGTGGGTAGTCAGGCTGTCATACATTCATAATTCCAATTGCCATAATTCCAATAGTTTTTTGATGACTCAGTATCTTTGTCCCAGCTCCTACAGCCCTGCCCCTGCACACAGCAGTCTCTGAAATGACAATTTCCTAGCCACAAGCCAATAGGCAAAACTACATTCAACCTCAAATGTATGATGAAGCCAAGGTGCTTTGGGCAGCAGCTCCCATCATGCTTCACAGCGCTTCACTGTGGCCTTGTCCCTCACATACATGAGCACTGTGGACTGTGCATGCCATCATGCTAGGCCATAAAACGCAGACTGTGTGAAACATGTCAGCTCCTATTCACTGTCATGTGAGGAATGCAGCGATTGTGATCTACATGCAAACTATTCTGCTCTTACAGAAAGTATGGCTTTAGTGTGAAAAAATAGATGTTCAATATTCTTATATGTTCATTCTCAGCCTGTAAGCATCAAATTCTTACATTTTGAGGAGATGAAGAGATGACTAAATGTTTAAAAGTTCATAAGCTACCCACAACAGGTGGCTCACAACTGCCTGTGACTTCAGTACCAGAGGATAAGGCGCTCTCTGGCCTCTGTAAGCACCTGAAGGCACAGGGTGCACAAAAGTTTATAAAGGCAGCTATACATACCTAGAAAAAATGTTCAGAGCTTGAAATTTATTCTCTCTTTGGATTGTATTGTGTTAGATACCCTTGTCTCTCATTAATATGCAAGTTTGTGCCTGTCTTTATTGTTTTATTTTGGGTTTTGTTGTTGTTGCTGCTGCTGCTACTGCTGTTGGTGGTGGTGTGGTTTTTGTTTTGTTTTGTTTTGTTTGACACAGGATCTCTCTGTGTAGCCTTGATGCCCTGAACTGACTTTGTAGGCAAGCCCATCATTGAACTCCGAGCTGTCTGCCTACATCTGCCTCCAAGAGTGCTGGGATCCCAGATGTGTGGGATTACGGATGTCCCAATCTTTAATTATGACAAAATTATACATATAGCAACAATTTATATTAAAACACATTTCTAAAGATTTTTTGTCTAAATGTATTCCTGTTTTACACAGTGTACAAGGTCACATGACATTTTCTCAGGCAAAAAGGAGTTGTGATGGGGAAAGTTTAAGAGTTCTGATTTAGGGCCTGGATGTGGTGGTGCAAGCCTTTAACTGACCCCTGAGTTCAAGGCCAGCCTGGTCTACAGAATGAGTTCCAGGACAGCCATGGCTATATAGAGAAATGCTGTGTCAAGAGAGAAAAGAAAGAGTTCTGGTTTCTGATTTAGAGCCCCAGCTGCAGATCTACATTAGCGTGCTTTACTTTGTCTATCACACTAGAGTCCTTGGGTTCAGTGGCCAGGCATGTCGACAAGTCCTGATTTAAAGAAAAAAAAAGATCATTATTGTTTACACTTGAGGTATTGTAAAGACATTAACAATATGATTACTAACAATAGACTACAAAGCAGCTGCAGAGATGGCTCAGTGGTTAAGAGCAGTGGCTGCTCTTCCAGAGGACTCAAGCTCAACTTTGAACACCACATGGCAGCTCACAATTGTCTGTAACTCTAGCTGCAGAATTCTCCAACACCCTCACACAGAAATTCAAGCAAAACAGCAGTGTACATAAAAATAAATAAACAATGTTTCAAAAATTACTTCGAAAAAAGTATGGGGGCACAGGCCTTTAATCCTAGCACTTGAGATGCAGAGGCAGCTGGATCTCTGAGTTTGAGGACAGCTTGGTCTACATAGTGAGTTCCAGGAGAGCCAGGGTTACAGTGAGACCCTGTCTCAAAACTCAAAAATGAAAATAAAGAGACTGGAATCAGAGTTGGCCTGGCAGGTAAAGGTGCCCACTACCAAACCTGAAGAACTGAGCAGAATCCCTAGACTCCTGTGGTAGAAAGAGAAACCAACTCCTGTCAGCTGTTCTGACTGCAGGTGTGCACAGACAAGCACAAACATGCGATAAACAAACAACAAATAAATGCACCAGTTTAAAAAAAAAACCATAGGCTAAGTGCTTAACAGGGACTGGGCTGTGGCTCAGTGCACAGGAGAGCCTGCTCAACATGCTCAGGGCCCTGGAGTCAAATCTCAGCACTGAAAACAAGCAAACTCGAGGCGGCCTGCATTCACCTTCAGTCTTTTTGGCCACCCAGGTGTTGATGTGCTGTCGGGACTGCTCTGTGGCGCCCTGAAAGTCCAGCTCTTCCATCTCTGCTTCATAGAACTTGCGGCAGGAATCTTTAAAGGACTAGGACAGAGCAACATGGTTACACAGCCAGGAAAGGGATTAGCACCAAGAGCCTCCTTCCTCAAGGCACAGGCGCAGAAAATCGAAGTTTAATAGTTTACAGATGTGCTCTGCAATCAAATATATGGGAAGAGTATAAAACACAGCCCTCCTGTTTCCAGATTTCGTTAGCTTTGTTTATGAATGAGTTTATGTAAACAGCTGGATCCTTGAGGTACTAGCTGAGGCTCAAGGAGGTAACTGGGAGCACCCTCAGATGCAGTGTCACCCTGCTGTCACTCTAACAGACCACAACACTGGCAGAGTGAGGGTTAACCCCACAAGTGCTATGACTCCTCTGCACTGTGCACAGCCTGGACCTTCAGCCACAGTTTTCATGCTAACAATACAAATGAGCACCACTCAAAATATGTCACCTGTAGCCACAGAACAGCAGGGGAATGGCCGTGGAAGCTGTGGGACTGAGTATTTCATTTTAATTTATTTAATTTATTTTACCTCATGACATGGAATTTGAATAGCTATTTGTCCACGGTCAGGCAGCTCAGTTGCAAGGGACAAGCAATTCACAAAACACAGTCCATGATGGGGTGTGGTTGTGGGTGACTCAGCACAGTAGTGAAGGACTGGCCTGGCATACACAGGGTCTTAAAGGGAACTGATCAGTAGTACCATAAGACACACAAAAGTTCAAGCCATTTGCTGATGAATTCTATGAAACGACAGTGATATTGATGTCCACCCACTTACTGCCATGTTACAACAGAAAAACTCAATACAGCATAAATAGTCTAAAACGTCAGTGTTTCTAGGAAACAGCTCATCTCATGGCTACAGATTTAATTCTTCTTTGAGAGCACTATTTTCATTTTTAGTGTGTGTATTTATGTGTGTGTGGCAAATGTCCTTTTTTTTTAATTTTTGGTTTGCTTTCATACCAGGCATTTTATTTAGCAAACAAACACTGAGGGAAACAGAATTATGTTTCATGGTTTCTATACCACAGTCTGAGTATCAGCTGGGTGGCCTTAGCAGGGCTGCTCTCTACCTCCTCGACCCTTGTAAATGAGGAGACAGCTATGGCTATACCTCAGAGGGTCCCTGTGAGATCTCACAGGCTATTTAACTTCATTGTTTAAGTTATTATTGTGTATATTTTTATGTGAATGGGCATTATGCCTACATGTGTGCCAGTGTTCCATGTGTGTCCTGTGTTCTTGAAAGCCAGAAAAGGGGTTCAGATTCCTCGGAACTATAGTTACAAATGGTTGTGAGCTGTCGTGTGGGTGCTAGAAATGGAACACAAGCTGCAAAGAAGGACAAGAGTCCAGGGCTCCTAACTGTTGAGTCATTTATCAGCTCTTCCATAGATTCTTGGCATGGTACATGGTTTACATATCATCCCTGACTCCTGGATACCTGGACCAAACTGGCTGCTCACATACTGATACCTTGCTATACCTATGAGTGGTTTACATTTTTAAAAACGCACTGGGTATTATCAGTTTAAGCTGCTATTTTTAAAGCAACAGCCAGTCACTCTTAAAGAAGAATCTAATTGCGTATAGTGATTAGTATTTGAAATCTTTGGGGCAGAGGGGGAGACAGGGCCTCTTTGTGTACCCCTGGCTGTCCCAAACCCACTCTATAGATCAGGCTAGCCTTGAACTCAGAGATCTGCTTGCCCCTGGGATTAAAGGGGTGCACCACAAAGCCAGACTTATGATTTGAAATCTTTAAATGATAAATTAATGAGAAATAACTTTTTTTTAAAAGGGGGAAATTGAATAAACCAATCATCTTTGTTTGATGGAAGTTTTGTTTTGGTTTTATGTTAGTAAAGTGTAAAACTGATAATAACATAGAAAGAAGCTAGAATCACAAAGCAAGTAAAATAATAGGCAAAAATTTTTTTAAAAGGTGTTGGTGCATAGAACTTACTGCTTTCTGATCTGAAACTTGACTATACTCACTTTATATCACATCATTTTAAAGCAAGGTATATCTGAAATATGTTAGAAAATTCCGGTTTTAAAAAAATCAAACTAAAAAAATAAATAAAAAAAATTAAAAATAAAAAAATCAAACTAATTTAAAGCATTACAAAAAGGAAATCTGTTATAAATTAATACAATGTAATATAAAACACCACAAAAAATGCGCGCACATAATACATGAATCAACAATGAATATATATATTGAGTGTCCTTACCCAAAATCCTCAGGATCAGGTGTAATTTAGATTCAGGAGTGTTCTGACGTCTCATTTTATTTATTTATTTGATTTAGAACTGTTCAACTTGATCATTCTCAAAAAAAAAATCTTTCCAACCTCAAAGTCAACATTTAAAAAGTTCACATAGTGCGTAGCTAACAACAGGGCCAGAAATGAACACTCTGATGATATCTCTGGCCACTTGGGAGAGCAATGCAACAATAGCATATTACAGTCTTGAGGCTCCACCTTCTTTCTACAAATATACCTGACAGCAATTTATGCATGTGGGCATGAATCCACATCCAATAACTCTCTGTTGGTAATGGCCCACACTGGGTACAAGCTAAATGCCCCATATTGTGGGAAGCAGGCCCGACGGGGCTGCCTGCCTGTCTTGCTGTTGCATGTCCTATTTTTTTAGCAGCTTCCACGTCTGTGCTTATGTTGGTTAGCTAGTCATGTTTACCGCCCTGAGAACGCACCCCTCCCTTCCTTGGGACTTTCCCTTATGTGCACAATCACCTCTTGAGAGATTTTACCTGTGAGTGGCATTTGTGCTTTGCTGCCTATAAAAAGACTCTTTGGACACTGAATAAAGGCTGCCGCCACTTAAGACGAAGGACCCACTGTTTTATTGTGCATGTGCGTGTGCGTGTGCGTGTGCGTGTGCGTGTGCGTGTGTGTGTGTGTGTGAATGTTAACTCCGCAGTCCCTCACCCTTGACTTGGTACCGTGGTGGCACAGGTGCCACAACACACACGTGTGGTTCAGTCTGTCACCATACATCCATTCTCAGAATTTTTATATGATGGCTAATAAAACTAAACAGTATCTACAGTGTGAGTCAGTGGTAAAATTGGGGCTTAAATGTATGAGAGCCTGGGTGCCATCTCTCACACCAAAAATGGATCAATAATAATGTGGCAATCCCACAATATTTTAAAAAGTAAAGAAACACATTAAAAGAATATATGTAATAGTAACACACAGGAAAAATTGTCACTGACTAAATTTCCATATATGCAGAAGCACACATCACCCTATATAAAAAGCTCCTATGTGTGGAAGGGGGCAGAACTAGGGGTTGGCTCTTGCTCAGACATTCTGTACAATAAGAATAGACCCATAACTGGGCTGTGGTGGCACACACCTTTAATCCCATCACTTGGGAGGCAGAGGCAGATGGATCTATGAGTTTGAGGCCAGCCTGGTCTACAGAGTGAGTTCCAGGGCAGCCAAGGCTATGGAGAGAAACTCTGTCTCAAAAAGCTAGGGGAATGGGGTCTGGAGGGATGGCTCAGAGGCTGAGAACAGTGTCTGTTCTTCCAAAGGTCCTCACTTCAATGCCCGGAAACCACATAGTGGCTCAGAAACAACTACAATGACATCTGGTGCCATCTTCTGGTGGGCAGGCACACATTCAGGCAGAATATTGTGTAAATAATAAAAATATTTTTTAATGTGGGAAAAAGAATATACTCACAGGTGGGTACAATGTATGTAAAGAAATATAAAACTGCAGCGGAGGGAAAGGGAATCGGGCTGCTCCTCAGCCTGCTGTCCCTGAGGACCATGTGACACTTACAGCTAGGACATCGCAAGTCTTTTCCCCGAAGAGCCTGTTGGCTGTTCTGAGCAAGTACTGCATGCCAGTCCTGTTCACTTCCTTGAGAAGTGACTGGAAGCCCTGGTGGACATCTCCACCTCCATTGCCACTGCATTTATCCAAAGAAAGTGCCTGAAATGAAAACAGATAAAAACACAACTTCAGCAGCTCAGCTGTAGGACATGAGTCAACACTAAACTCATCCTCAGAATCTTACAGATCCCTGCTGCTACTCAAAGGGCCACCTCCTTAAAGAAGAAAGTACCTTGAGTGTTCCCTCTCTGGGGTCCTGCCCTGTGCCCTGTCTGAGCAGAAAAGGCCCTTCACAGACCCAGCTCTTCATGGTTTCTAACTGTGCTCTGGTCAAGCATGGCGACCAAGGAGAGCTGCTGCCATTCAAGTGCAGCTGGCTTCTGACTTCAGGTCACCCAGTCTCCTCCCTGCTCTTGGGTCTGGGCTGCTTCCAGCACTGTCTCAGCACAGGATTAAGGAGACTGACCATGTGCTGGGCCTGGGCTTTAAAAGGCCTTGGCAGCTGCCACATTGGTGCTCTTCTTCCTAGCCATCATGGTGGAAGGAAGTTCAAGCCATCCTGCAGGAGGCCACATGGAAAATCCTGGAGGAATTGCCACCACATAAAGCTGCTTGAAACAGAAGCAAGACCCCATCAATAGTAAACACCTAAGTGCTGGACATTAGACACAGCTCCTTAGACTTTCCAAGCCTGCTGAACAGCTACCAGAGTGACTTCAGCTGCTCCCATAGGAAACAGATTAACTGCCTATCAATAGTTGTAATAGCTTGGAAGTGGAAGAAAGACCATTAAAATTGAAGGCCAGCAAGTAGGCTCTAACTCTCTTCAGGCAGGAGGCAGGCTGAGAAAGCAACAAGCACAATTAGGTCTTGTGAAAATGGAAAGGTATGGCCAAGTGCTCCCCAGAATGCAAAGCTGAGCCCAAGATAGCCTCCCCATCCTATGCCAGGACATCCTGTCTCTGAAGCTCATGCGCCTCTGTAGCTAAAGCACTCCATCCTGGAAGAGCCCTAATGGATCTGTCCTGGGCTCATAGCCAAGGCTGACTGCATTCTGCAAGTGCCTTATTTGAGAGAAAGCTGGGACTCATTATAGCTAGAGAGAAGAAAGTAGGGATCCCAGGGACACTGGTACCACCCTTATGTGTTTTTACTGGCACTAACCCTCACACTGTGAGCACCAGTGAGTCAGTGATAGGCTGCTAACAGGTATAATGCATCCAACCATACCCCATTGTCATTGCATTCCCATTTATTCCTCACTATTATTTTTTTAGTTTGAAAATGTGGAGAACCAGCTCAACTGACAGACAATGATGCTTAGCTGCTGGGAAAGGGTGCTGGTTACCTGAATCATCTGGCTTGCAGTGCTTCCCTTTGCCCCCATCAAGACCATAACCAGGGCTAAGGAGATGCTCATGGGTGAGAAAAATACATTTTTGGAGCTGTCTTCACCCAGTAGTTTCAAAAGGTTTAAGGCAAAAGTGCCATTTGCTTCCTGCAGAGCATCCATGATGGCAAGCCTGGAACAAGGGATTAAAATCACATAAACACAGGCTGATATGGAGGTCACATCTGACTTTCACTTGCACTGTGATGTTGTGGCTCGGTCAACAGAAAGGGAAAGAACCTGGAGAGTAAAGGTCACATGCAGAAAGTGATACAGGCCATTAGGGGCTACCTCAGGCCCCCAAGTGCAGAAACCAGTACATGGGGAACCAGAAGGAACTGGCTCAGAGGCCAAGAGGCAGCTAAGGACCCACCAGCCAGGAGACCACAAATGCAGCAGTACAAGCTGGAAGCAAGCAACTGCAGGAGCATGCCTGTTAGCTCTCACATCATCCACTAGCAGCTGTCAAGTTCCTTTGCCCCAGTCAGACAGTTCAGCAGTTCTGACTTTCCTGAGCAGGCTGGGAACTCACAGAACATGGGAAGGGGAAGGGGAGGGTACCCAGATGTAGGGATGAGAAGAGAACAGCCTTAGCATCCCTAGAAGGAGTGTAGACACAACTGAGATCTTTTGTGCCTTTAAGTCATCTTGTTTGCCTCATTTCAATTTATTCACAGATTCAGGCCTTTTTTTAAAAAATCCAATAAACTGACATGTTTTCCTCTTGGTGCACAAAACTATCCTCACATGACTGGGGAGAATCTTTTTCTTAATATATTTTATTAATTTATTCATATTACATCTCAATTGTTATCCCATCCCTTGTATCCTCCCATTCCTCCCTCCCTCCCATTTTCCCCTTATGCCCCTCCTCTATGACTGTGACTGAGAGGGACCTCCTCCTCCTGTATATGCTCATGAGGTATCAAGTCTCTTCTTGGTAGCCTGCTGTCCTTCCTCTAAGTGTCACCAGGTCTCCCTATGCAGGGGACGTGGTCAAATATGGGGCACCAGAGTTCATGTGAAAGTCAGACCCCACTCACCACTCCTGGTTTCTCTCAGGGCAATTGTGAAGTACGGACTCTGAATGTTTGAAAGACAGATTGAGTATTGGTGCTGGTTTAAAATACAGCTGTTGGGTTAGGTAAATGGCTCAATGGATAGAGTGTCTGCCATGCAAGTGTAAGGACTTGAATTTGAAGCCCCAGCACCCACGTAGGCCAGACAAGGTGGCACACATGTGATGGGAGGTGGAGAAAGAAAATTATCTGGAAGATATTCCCATAGGTCAGAATCCTAGCAAAGGCAGTGGCAAAGTCTGAGTCCCTATCTCAGCAAGGTGAAAGGCATGGACCCACAGTGAGGTTGGTCTGTGACTTCCACATGCAAGCCTACACAACATAAGCATGTGTGCAAACATGCGTACACAGGTACACAGACACAGAGAGAGAGACAGAGAGAGAGAGAGAGAGAGAGAGAGAGAGAGAGAGAGAGAGAACGAACATGGGCCATGGCTTACATTAGATCACCACTGCAAGCTCTCATTCCCTGGACTCTTCTGAGACCCACTGGCACTTGGAGGCATTCCCATCTGCCTCAGTCATGCTACTCTTCTCTTTCATTGAATGCATGTTTTATACCAACTAGTGATTAATGTCCATATTAGTGACAACTCCTGGACCCTTGCTCTATGAATATTGTACAGCTCAGACTCTGCCTGTATCATATGGCCCGGGCTAAAAAAAAAATTTTTCTTTTTTTGCTTTTGGTTGCCTTAGACAAAGTTTCTCTGTGTAGCCTTGGCTGTCCTCAACTTATATTGTATATCAGGCTGGCCCCAAACTGTCCCTGATCCACCTGTCTATGCTTCCCAAGTGCTGAGATTAAAGGCAAAAGCCAACATGTGGGTTCCCAAACATATTCTTGTTTTGTTATTGATTCCTTTATTTTGAGGGAGCACACTGCCCAATGCCTTTCTTAAGGAACAACATACTGCTTAGAAAACACGAAGAGGGGGAAAGTGTGTGTGTGTGTGTGTGTGTGTGTGTGTGTGTGTCTGTGTGTGTGTGTGTGTACACAGCCGAGGCTGGCCTCAAACTTACATTCCCCTGTCTCAGTCTCTGAGTGCTGGGATTACAGGTGTGCAACAACACATCTCAGTTCTCCCACAATGTTTTCTATCAAATTTTGGGTTTAATCTGCTGTTTTATGTTGACTAAAAGTGACATTCATGTGTGGGGATGGTATGAGGAGACATGCAGGGATGGGGAGGCAAATAAACTTGGTGTTTGGAGCCAAGAATGACCCAAGCCAAAGAGTGCTCAGCAGAATAAGGCTCTGAGGTCATCAAAACAAGAAGGAAAAAACAAGCTCACATCATCTCTGTGTGATGACACTAGTGATAGTGGATATGATTGCTCAGGGCAACCTTGAAACAATGGGACACTCCCCATGTATACTGATAACAGCAGTCACTCCATGGGCCCCAGCACTACAGTCCCTGATCACATACATTTACCATGGTTACTTAAAACATCAGCTCCCACACCCAAGTCCTAATCCACTGGAGGAAGGAAATGGGCAGCCTGCAGAAGAGCCCTACCAAAAGCAACTGCCTCCCAAGCAGGCCAAAGAGAAGTGCGAAACCTCACCCAGATTTCCCTCACAACCAGTGTTCCTGACACCACATGAGTGTTAATTGGCCATACTTCTGATTCCCAATACAGATCTAAGGGAAGGAAAGGAGGAAGACCAGGGCTGTGACACATGCCAGAGAACTTCCTCAGCAGAATAAGGCTCTGAGTCCATCAAAACAAGAAGGAAGGAAAAAACAAGCTACATGCCAGTTTCATCTGGCACAGAAACCCTGTCAGAGCTTTGCCTGTGTCTTTCCTCTTAGTCTGACAGACACCAGATCTCATGACAATTCTTCTGGCTCAAGTTTAATGAAAAAAATATTCAAAGATCTGGTATTGTTTCTCACAAGTATCTATATTCTCAGGCCTCCAGGGTGCTAAGGATTTGCTACAATTTCCCAGCACAGCCTGGACCTCGCCCCTGGAAGACTCTGGTACACCACACAGGAAAGCAGAGACAGAGCACCCAACCCTTGGCCTCTCTCTGTCCCACACCCCTTTCTCCGGGTTCTGCATGGACAAAGCAGTGTGTCCCAGCCTGCTTCTCCGGGTTTTCCAGATGATTACTGATGGAGAGGCATGCTTGGGTCACCTGTAGTCCTGGACCCCAGTACAGCAGCCAGGCAGGCTCATTGTTGCTCCCATCCCTTGCCCTCAGCCTGCTCCAAAGACACTGTTGGATCTGGGAAGGCTGCTATGCCACCAGCCAGCCAGGACTACAAGCAACTCACCCAGCTTCATCATAGGATTCTGAGGCCACTGAGCATCAGAGGGAACCAGAGCCATTCCCACTGGGCTCTTTCCCTGAGCCACACCTGCCAGCTTCCCCAGAGTTCTACATCCCCAGCTCCTGGCATCACCAGCACCTATACTTCAGCAGAGCTTACCCCAGACTTGTTTTTCTGCCCTGTTGCAAGCAGAGTGGCAACTAGGACGCACAGGCATAGCTTGGGGCTCAAATATCTGAGGGGCAGGGAGGTAGGCAGAGTCTGCTGGCTGGGCCAGCTGCCCAGGGCAGGACCAGGCAAAAGCTCTTGGAATGCAAGTATGTTACCAAACTCAGGCAGCACTCTATGGGGGCTTTCCTACAGCTTGTTTCCTGTGCCTTCGTGGACTGAATGATAGCTTTAAGGACACAAGAAGTGTGTCATCACTTACTGGAAATAAAAGCAACAGAGCACAACAGACATTTAAAGTGAAGGAGGAAAAAATAATTTTTAACTACCAGGGCTTGAGGTAGAGAGCTTGTTCAGCAGGCCAGTTCCTGTGTCCCAAGACTCCACTACTCCAGACTGGAAAAGTCAGAATGTTAGGTGCTGATATTTTATATAAATGAGATTGAAAACCCTGGCTGCTATCTTGCCTTCCTTCTAGGAAGCAAGACGACCCGGTGGGAAGAATGCTGGTCCGGTTTTAAAACAGGTTCTTTAAGGACAGGTCAACTCCAGAAACACCAGATTCTTTGCTGTTTCCTTCACCCTTAGCCTTCACCTAGGGTTCCCAACAAGCCCTGCTGACATTTAAGTGGGATGGTTCCTGTGGAGGCTCTCCTGGTTTATAAACCATAACCAGCACCCCGACCCCTTTCCAAAGTATAAGTCAGTAGAAAACCAGGAGGCCATGCCAGCTGTGAACTTTTACACGTGAAGTAGTGATAGAAAGGAGTTCTCAGAGCATCTTGCTCTCCCTCCTCATCCCATGCTTCATTTAGTCCGCTCCAGTTTTGTGATATTGCTTGTTTTAAGGTTTTTAGTCAATTGGGTGCATCTGCTGTATCTAGTGTGAGTTTGTGTACATGAACTCAGTGCCTTGGGAGGAAAGAAGACAGCGTGGAGTCCCCTGGAGCTGGAGTTATAGAAGTTGTGAGCTAAGAACTGCACGTTGAGCCTCTGGAAGTGCAGTTCCTGCTCTTAGACCCAGAGACAGCTCTCCAGCCCCTCTACTCCTGTTTTTTATTCCAGTTTATCTTTCCAGAATGTCCTTTGTAAAATTTACAAAGGGGAGATTTGTTTGTTTTGTTTTGCTTTTTGTTCTTGTTTGGTTTGGTGTGCTATTTTGAGACACGGTTTCTCTGTCCAGCCTTGTCTGTTCTGGACTCACTTCGTAGACCAGGCTGGCCTCAAACTGGCAGTGATCCACCTGTCTCTGCCTCTTGAGTGCTGGTATGAAAGTTGTGTACCACCATGCCTGGCCTAATTCACTGTGTTTGTATTCGATGAATTTAGAGACACAAGAATTCTATATGTATATATAATTTCCCCTTTCCTAAAAAGACTAACATTCTCTGATCAAACAATCATTCTGTAAGTTTCTGGGATGCAAGGGGGGTAGAGCTTCCTCCAATATGAAACAGAGGTCTTCCTTATTCTTTTCCTTGGCAGCATAATACTCCTTTGTGTGCATGTGCACTGATTCTTATGGTTTTAGGTTTTCAAATATGATACAGGTAGCAGGGACACAGTTGTATACATCTGAAGGCAGCCGAGATCTCAGGAGAGGCTCCTAACCTTGTTACCATTACTATAGTTCTGGCTGTCTGTTTATGTCATTGCCACCTCTGTGGGCCAAGGTGTTGTATAGGCCACCACAGCAACTCTGATTCAGGATTCCCAGTGGTCACATCCCAACAGAGGACCTGGCTCCCCATATCCGCTACAACAGGAGGGCTTGTCTGATTTATTACATTTCCTTAAGGAGGTGTTTCCAGACCCTGTAGGTTAATTATGCAGAGACCCAGCACCCTCACAGAAAGATTCCTTAACATGAGGCGGCTTGAGCACATCTGTCATATTTTATGGGATTCTAGGGGCATGTAAAGGAGAGACACTGTGACAGTCCAAAGGAGCCAGTTTTTACAGAAGTGATACAAGGACACAGTTTGGTGAACTTCCCCAGTGAGTAAGTAATGCTGGTGATAATGCGACCGAGACCTGGGGTACAGTTGTCTACTGTGTCCACATTGGTCACCACTAGAAATTATGTTAGGCCATTTCTTCCCTGTCTTTAGGAAATCCCTGGGGGAAAAGAATGGGTGGGGCTTGGAATCTCCCCTCTATCCCAGAGACTAGGCCCAGAGCTTCTGTATGCTAAGCCCACACGCTGCCACTCATGTCCCTGCCCTCCCAGCTCGCTGGGTTGGCCACTTTATAAAGCCTGCAAAGAAGTTTATAGAGTCTGATGAAGAGGTAACAGGTTACTGTTGCTATCCTTCACAGGGCTTCTGTATTGTCTCCTTTCCCCCTCTTCCTGTCCTCATTTAATGAGGAACTATTTGTACATATCTTTCTGTGAGAACCCTGTGGACCCTGGATGGTGCTGGTGCTAGTTGTGGGGGATAAGGAAAAAAAGGAGGCAACAGTGACTCATCAGTCTCCTGGGATTCTTACTTTTCCACAGGGGTTTTCAGAGCACGAGTCTCCAGTCATTTGTACTGGAAGCATCTTCATGTTAGTGTGGGCCTGAGATGATGGAGGAATGAGGGCCAGGCCACAGTGAGAGGATGGAGAAGTGAAGAAGGCAAGGAAGAGGATGCAGCTCAGTGGTGAGCACTTGTCTACCACACATAGGATCCAAGTTTCAACCATTTGTAACACACACACACAGACATACACCAGAGCACACATGCAGGATGTGCTCACGTGCAGGATGCACATGCAGAGAGAGGGAAGAAGGGAGATAGAGACAGAGCCCTCAAAATGAACTTGGTCACAATCAAAACATTCTTTAAGCAAAGCAGGTATAGATCCATGGAAGAGCAGAAACTAAGAAGAAAACATGCAGGCATTTCTAAAAGGCACATAGGTCTGTACTAAGCCACAACTGATCGAGGACCTAGGGATACCTGTTACTGCAGGAAGCGGTGGAGAAACCAAGAAAGTCAAACCAGTTCCTTGGGTAGAAAACTATCACCCAAAGTGTGTGGATGAAGTCTCTTTCCAGGAAGAAGAGGCTGCAGTGCTGAAAACGTCTTTACAAGGAGCTGCAGGTCTTCCTAACCTTTTGTTCCATCAGCCACCTGGAACAGGCAAAACATCCACAATTTTGGCAGCAGCTACAGAACTCTTTGGGCCTGAACTCTTCTCATTAAGAATTATTGAGTTAAATACATCTAATGAACATGGAATACAAGTAGCCCTAGAGAAAGTGAAGAACTTTGCTCAGTTTACTGTGTCACGAAGACGTTCAGATGGGATGCCATGTCCTCCCTTTAAGATTGCAATTCTGGATGATGCGGATTCTATGACCTTGGCTGCTCAGGCAGCTTTAAGATGTACCATGGAGAAAGAGTCAAAAACAACCAGATTCTGCCTCATCTGTAACGATGTCAGCCAAATAATTGAATCAAAAATTTCTAGATGTTCAAAATTCTGCTTCAAGCCACTGTCAGATAAGACTCCACAGAAGCAATGACTGGATATTGCTCAGAAGGAAAATGTCAAAATGGGAAATGAGGAAATATCTTGTCTTGTTAAATTATCAGGAGATTTACAGAAAGCCATTACACTTGTGCAAAGTGATACTCGACTAACAGGTGGAAAGGCGTCATGGAAGATATGATCACAGATGTTGCTGGGATAATGCCAGCTACAGCCATTGATGGAATGGAATGTCACAGGGGCTCTTTTGACAATCTAGAAGGTGTGATAAAGAACCTAATAGACGAAGGGCCAAAATTGAAAAATGGGTTTCTCAAGAACACAATAGTGGTGCTGCTTTCTTTGTAATACATTTTAATTATCATGTCTTATTCAGTTACTCAGAGGACATTTGCGTTTCCCAGCTCTACACAGTAATCTAGCACCTGGAACATAGGTACTCAGAAGAGGAAAGGTAAGGAAGTTTACAGGTACAACAGTGCCAAAAGCCTGGAAGACAGCTTTCATGACCTGAGTGCCAATTACACCCTTTTATTTAAAACTTAAATTGGGATAATTTTGGTACTCTGGAGATTTTTTTAAGAATACCTGGTCATAAGATGGCAAAATCTTCTTAGTCAAACCTGTGTAAGTCCTACTGATTCCCTTGCTTTTTATTATCCACTTTCTAGCAAAACCATTACTTTGGAGGTCATATAACCAAATGATTTTTTATTAGTCTCCAACTGGGTTTGACTGTCCTTTGTTTATTTGGGGGTTTTGTTGTAGTTTTCAACAGGCTCCCACTCACTGTCTGGAAGTCACTATATAGCTCAGGCTGATCTCAGTTTATAACAATCCTCCTGTCAGCCTTCTAACTGCTGGGATTACAGGTGTGAACTACCACCCCAGTGTGGAGAGCAGCCTGTGGACTGTAAGGTGCTTTGCAGATAGGCAAAGCACACAAAATTTGCTTCATAAGACTATGCTGGGGCTGGAGAGATGGCTCAGAGGTTAAGGGCACTGACTGCTCCCCCAGAGGTCCTGAGTTCAATTCCCAGCAACCACATGGTGGCTCACAACTATCTATATAATGTGATCTGATGCCCTCTTCTGGCCTGCAGGTATACATGCAGGCAGAGCACTGTATACATGATAATAAATAAGTAATAAATCTTTAAAAAAAAAAAAAGACTATGCTAACGTAAAAGTTAAGCAGACATCTCACCGAGCAGGCAACATTTGTTGGGCAGAAACTGCTACTGCAGGATCAATGAGGGAATCTGCTCCACCCTAGGTGCCTCAGAAGCTTATAGACTTACCCACACTAAGGCGAAGTCCCTCAGCTGCCGCAGGCTAGCAGGAGGGCACTAGTGGGGCTTGAAAGAGGTCCTTGAGAGTGTAGGCCAGTGGTTACTTTTTTACTTATATGTAGTGTGTGTGTCATTGTGTGAGTGTATGTTATGTGTGTGCAAGTGTCTGCGGAGGACAGAAGAGCATATCAGATGCCCTGGAAGTAGAGTTACAGGCAGTAGTGAGCCACCTGAAGTGGACACTGGGAACCGGACTCAGGCCCTCACAAGAGTAGTAAGTGCTCTTAAATGCTGAGTCATGTCTCCAGTCCTAGCAGTCCCATTTTTCATATAAACAATGACATTTCATGAGAATTCTGACAGGAGACTTTTGGCTTCAGGGCCCTGAAAACTCTGTCCTCAGCCGTGCTAACACGTCCGTTTCTGAACATGAGTCATGACTACTGAGTAAGAACACTAACAGTAAGAACGCCACCACACCTTTACAGTCACTCTTCCCTTAGGCAGTGCTACTGCCTCTCCTCCCAAAATCCCCAGTCATCTCAGCAGACTTCAGACTCAAGACTGTGCTCAGCCACTTGGAATGCTGACAACGATGTAGAGAAAGGGGAACACTCTTCCATTGCTGGTGGGAGTGTAAACTTGTACAACCACTTTGGAAATCAATCTGGTGCTTTCTCAGAAAACTGGGAATAGTGCTACCTCAAGACTCAGCTATATCACTCCGGGTATATCCCCAAAGGATGCTCCACCATACAACATGGAGGTTTGCTCAACTATCCTCATAACAGCTTGATTCATAATAGCCAGAATCTGGAAACAACCTAGGTGTCTCTCAACCAAAAAATGGGTAAAACCAAGAAGGGAAAAAAAGAAAGAAGGAAAGAAAGAAAGAAAGAAAGAAAGAAAGAAAGAAAGAATAAACCTGTGGTACATTTACACAATGGTATATTAATCAGCTATTAAAACCAAAAAAGAAAATCTTGAAGTTTGAAGGCATGTGGATACAACTAGAAACTATCATCCTGAGTGAGGTAACCCAGACCTAGAAAAACACACATGATATATACTCACTTATGAAAGGGTATTATCACAGCATAGATGTCCTCTGAAAGACTGCACCTAGTGGGTGCTCTGCACAGATCCTGGGACTCACAGCTGGACTCTGGGTGGAGCGCTGAGAGTTGTAGGAAAGAATGGGAGGATGAAAGGTCTGGGAGGGAACAGGAGCTCCTCAGGGAGACCATCAAAGCCTATGGATCTGGACACAGGGGGATCTGCACAAACTGATGCTCCAGCCAAGGACAATGCTAGCAGAGAACCGAGACCCCAGTTCAAAGGTAACCAATGGACTGCTGATTCTCCACGTTGGGAGGAGGGGAAACTGCTGCTGAACCTCTGACATACACTCAGATGTTCATAATTTGGTCACTGTCCCTTGGCATGGTGGCCTAGTGAGCACACAGAGTAAGGGGATGCAGGCTATCCTGATGAGACCTACTAGGCTGCTGTTGGGGTAGGATGGCACCCCATCAGAAGTCTAGGGGAGAGGAATAGAAGGAGCAGGAAGGAAGGATGGGAATGGGAAGATAAGAGAGGATAACAATTGGGATGTAATGTGAATGAATTATAATAAATTAAGAAAAAAGAAAGAAAAGAAACACCCATTTAATAAATTATTCTCAGTGATGAGCTTCCTGACTGGCCTGGTTCCCTGACATGCTTCTCTGCTTTTCTTTTTCCACAGCAAAAGGAGCTAGCCACATCATTGGGTAATATGATTCAGTGCAAGTGAATAGGGGACTGCCCAGCGCTAGATGGGGTGCAGGTGTACAGCCACCTGGCCATGAGGACCTGGGTCATGGCTGAAGAGAGAGACATGTGGAGGCCAGGGAAACTGCTCCTCAAGTACCAAGTCAAACACCTAGTTGTTTGAGCACAGGAGTCTTGACCAGAGATCAGATACAAGATATCTCTTAAGGCACACACACACATAAAATCAGTAAGGCAATAAAATAATAAACCTGTGACGAGCAAGACCTGGGATTATGAGGTGATTTCCAGCCAGCCTGTGAGTGGTATCTAGGAACACCAAGTCTTTGCATCCCCTGACATCCTAGCACTGGAAGAAATCTGGGAGACAGGAGCTCAATTTGGGGCTTGCATTACAGTGAGGTGTCCTTACAGACCTAGAAGATGCCTCCCTGACCAAATGCAATGGTATTCTTTCTTGCGGGATATTGGATTATTGTACATAGAAAATCTAATTGTTGGCAAAGTATAAAAGCTTGTGTAGTTGTCAGATGCCGTTAGGTGTATCCTGAAGAGATACAGCTTGGGTGTGCCTCTGAAAGCCCCCATAGATACCCCTCTCTCTACTTTTCCTTTCTCTATACTCTCTCGACCCACTCTACCACCTCTCCTCCCTCCCTCCCTCCCCCTCATACCCTTTCCCTCCTTTTCCTTCTCCCCTCATGCTCATTTAATAAACTCCTCTACAACATAATATCTGCTGCCTTGTACCTTATTACCTTATATCTTGTATCTACCTTCTATCTACCTTTTTTATAAATATAACATTGGTGCTGAACTTGGGTATGAAACTCAAAGGACCATTATTCTGCCTGCTCTCCCATTTCCCGTGCTTGCCTAAAGCCAGCTGTGAGCAAGCCTTCCAGACAGATTCTCAAGATTCTAAGCTGAGGTGTAGACCAGTGGACTGCCTCTGGCTGGAGTAACCTGTCCCCCTACCTCCCCCTGGCTACCCCCACACTGCCTGCTATATTCTGGGTAAGCAACCTGTGGCTCTCAACCTCTATCCCTCCTATTTTTGCTAAGCACTCCTATTGACCATGGACTTTTCTGGGTTTAAGTGCACACGTTTCCTCTGACTGGACTTCAAGTTCCCAGGAATATGTGCTTATTGCCTCAGATGGTCTACTTTGATTCAGACATGCTGGGCCCCTTGTGGCTCCCTGCCCCGCTGGCCACATTCATTCCTCCAGCCTTACCTGCTGGCTGCAATCCAGCTGCATTGACTGCTGGTCCCATTGTCCTGCCAGCCACCACTCCACAACCCCCCACCCCAGGCGTATCTCTATTTGCACTGTCTCTGCTATGCTCAGCAACCCTGCGTTATTACAGCATCTTGCTGATCTAGCCAATGGACAGGACATTCTCCACAGTTACGTGGAGAGCGGGGACTGACTCTCACATGAACTCTCGTGCTCCATATTTGACCACCTCCCCTTGGTGGGGAGGCCTGATGGCACTCAGAGAAATAATAAGCAGGCTACCAAGATGAGACTTGATAGCCTATGACCATATAGTGGGGGAGGAGGTCTCCCTCGGTCATAGACCTAGGGGAGGGGAATAGGGTGAAAGCAGGAGGGAAGGAGGGAGGAAGGAATGGGAGGATACAAGTGATAGGATAACAATTTAGTTGTAATCTGAATAAATTAATAAAATTGAAATTATAAATAAATAGATAGCCACCATGTTAAGGGACTAGACAGCCTGGTCTAAACATGGTGTTCCAGGTCAACCAAAGCTACATAGTGAAACCCTCTATCAAAATAAATAAGTAAAATGAATAAAACACAAAAACAGATAGACAGATGGGGCCTGTGCTCTAGATTGGTAACGAAGGAGGAGCCTAATATGACCCAGATGACTGATTTGGCCCAGTAGGTGAGTGGCTGTGAAAACAAGCAAGATAGGAAAACATAGATTAATGAATTTAAAGTAAACGTGATTTGTCTTTTTATTATTATTAGTGTGTGTGTGTGTGTGTGTGTGTGTGTGTGTGTGTGTATGAGAAAAGGAGAGGGAGAGAGAGACAGAGGGAGGAGGGAAAGAAGGAGGGAAGGAGGGAAAGAAAGAGGGTGTATATGTGTGAGGCTGTGTGGCAGCCCACCTGTGGAGGTTGGAAGCTAATTTTGTGGAAGCAAATTTAGCTCCATCTTTACATGGGTTTTAAGGAACAAACTCGAGTCAGTAGTGTTAGGTCCTGCTGCATAGTGAGGCTGGCATGCCCTGCCCTCTACCTAGGAGAGGGGCTTCCCCTCTCCCAGAGACTCACTATATAAACCAGACATTTTGGGTGTCACTGTCCCCTTTTGACCTCTCTTGTCCTTGCCCTTGCCCTTCTCCCACTGCCCTGCCCTCTCTCCTTCCCTTCCCTCGACCTCAGTGCCTGACCTCCCTTCCCCTAACCCTCCTATGAACCTGAATTTATATATTTATATATTTATGTATTATTTAGTTATATATTATAGTTCTGTGGACAATTAGCTCATTCCATTTATTTAATCAGTCAAGTAGGCTAGATTGGCAAGCACTTTACCCACTTAGCCCAGAGGTGCACCACTTTGGAAAGAGTTCAGACCCTCAGCTGCTGCCCACTCTGGGAATGTCCATTTTTTCCAGGAAATGAGCACAGAGCCCAGCAAGGCACAGAAGGCCTCAGACAGAGAAGTGTCTGCAACTCCAGAGCCTTTATACCCCGACCTCATAGCTGAGCCTTGGGCAGAAGCTCTCACACACCAGTTGGCCAAGAGCAGACAGGGTCACAGCATCCGTCACTGGGAGGAAATGGGGCTGTGGCTACACAAGCCTGGGCTACAGCCTGGGGCACTGCAGGGCTGTGGCCATGTGAACATCTTGGGGTTTAGATACTTAGGAGAGCTGAGACCAAAGAGGACAAGCCAGTAAGGACAGGGGCAGGGATAAGGGGAGTAAGGGGCTGAGTCTATATGGCTGTGTGAGAGAAGAGGATCTTCAGTTAAACCACCTGGACCCTGGTGCAGTTTGAGAAGGGTGAAGAGAAATGTAGGCTCAGAATTAAGTCAAGAGACAATTGTCATACCCCAAGACAAGCAGTCTGGTAGTTCTTAGCCCAATAAGCTCCTTATATTTTCCCCAGCCCTAGTAGGATGTAGCATTATCCATTCATTTTCTGTTTCCTCAGGAAAGTCCATAACAGCACAGAGAGCCCAGGCTCCAGGCAGCAGTCCCCAAGTATGGCAGCAGCACCTCATCTGAAGCAGGTGAGCAGAAAGTCAGGCTCAAGAGGTTCGAAAACCCAGGGTGGGACTGTGGGTATGTCTGTCAGGTTGTCTTAATTAAGTTAACTGATGAGGGCTGACCCAGCCCACCAAGGGCAGCACCATTCCCCAGGCATGGGTTACTGAACTATGTAGGAATGGAGAAATTGCCTGAGAGCAAGTAAAATGCTGGTACAGATTACAGTTAAGCTTATTTGATTAGGGGTTAAAATGTTTTTAGATCTAGATAGATGCTTTAAGTTGAAAATGAACACATACGTTAGATACTGATTTACGTTCAGATTTGGAGACTCACCAAGATAGGAAAGATGGCTTCTTCAAGGCTGCTAAATACAGAAAGTCAAAACACTTTGACTATATCATATATAATTCCTGTTTGTTTCGTGGTTCTTCTTGCTGCAGGTAGTTTATTATACATATGTGTAATAATATAAATGTGTATGTAAAAATATTTAATAAAAAATTTACCGGATTACAACTGATGTGTGATTTAATAAAGAATGTGTATCACAGGAGAAACAGAAGAACAGGAAGAAAGTTCTTAGACAGAATCTCCCTCCTGAGATGTAGAGGATTCTTTACAACAGTGGGGCATGTTACTTGGTCTTAGTTTATGGGCCTTTTGTATGAAGCCATATTAGGATAGGCAGGTAATACATTTACAGGCACCCCAGGACTCATCAGGATGCATAAGGCATCACAAGTTGCTGAATCAGGCTTGAGGCACTCAGGTTCTCCTGATGAAGGGTGGGGGACTTTGGGCCTTTTTGTCTCTACAATTTTCCCTTGACAGATCAAGTTCAAGTCACTGACATTAGATCAAGATCTTCTTTGTTGTGGAACTGCTTCTGAGCTAAGAAGGAATGCTGGGGGCCTGACTGGTTGAAGCTGATGGTAACAGATGAAATTCATAAAACCATGCCATCTGGAGCTCCATGGCCTGTAATCTAAAGGATACAAGTGCACTAAATGATGAAGGAGACAAAGAAGACTCATGTGCATGAATAAATCCCACTGGACAATGAGCAGGAGAGCCAACAGCTCCCAGAGCTGCCAACCTTTGTATCCTCTCAAAGAAATGTAGTTTCTCAGCAGTGCTGTTTGAAGCTTGCCTTTATAAATCAAACTTTCACCCAACCTGCAACCAGGTCAATAATAAACTATGTAATCATTTATAATGATATATTTATCCTCATTACACTGTTGGTTCAACCTGTTCAGAATTAACTGACACTAAGATAAACTTTGCAACCAATCTTACTATACTTTGGATTTCCAAAGTAATTAACTAACTCCTGCAAGCTCAGATGACTGCATGGCCTCAATTGCACAATGTTTCCTAATTTTCTTCTGTGGCCCATTTGTTCCCAACTCAAAACAATGTATGTGTATTTGATGTGGTGGCCGATCTCAGTCACTTACTGGAAGCATCAGGGTACTGAAAATAAGAGCTTCCCTTTAAAAAAAAAAAAAAGTTGAAAACAACCCACAGGTAGAGCTCTATTGAGACTATCTGATTGTGGCTTTCTGTGCTGTTCAGAGTCACAGGGCAAAACCAAATCCCCTTGTGAGGCCCCTGTGGAAAACTCAATGAAGACAAAGTTGCCTCAATACTTTTCATTACCACATTTGCTGTGAGGCTCAATAAATAGAGCCCAGCCTTTGTGCAGGACTATCAGGTTAGAACAGAACAGTCCAGAACTCTTCTGAATGAGTCAGGACCTTTTTTTGTAGGCAGTGTTACCACACCCTCTTAAAGCATGTTAGGTTTTTACCTGCATTTTGTACTGTTACTGGTTGATTGACATGAACAATGTATGCTACTCCAGGTGCCAGGGCTGCTGTAAGTACATCACGGGCACCATGATTTGGGAGTTTTATGAGGCAAAAGAATCGACTTGGTCCTGAAAAGCAACAAGAAACATTGAGGTGTGATGGTCCATGAAAGAGGCTTAGAAGATAGGAAGTAGGTCCACATGCCAGAATCATGATCTCTTCTTTTTTAACTTAATTATATGTGTATGTATGTTTTGTCTGTATCTGTGCCTGTGTATCCACTCCTATGTGTGCATATACACCACATGAGTGTATGCCTGTGCACCACATGTACATATGATTGTGCACCACACCCTGCCTACTACCTGCAGAGGTCAAAGGAAGCACTGGATCCCCCCTGGATCCTCCAAAAGAGCTTTCAGTGCTCTGAACTACTGAGCCTGCCAGCAGACACAGGTTCTCTTAGGGCTGAGGGAGGGGGTTCAGAGCAGGAGCCTGCTGACAGACTCTGATTCCCCAGCAGGAGACAGGGAAGGGAGGTGGGGAACACAATATGTGGCCACTAACATTCATTTTGAATGAACTCACTTTTTCAGTGAGACCTCATAGACCTGGGAGTTTTTAGCTAGAGAGTTGCAGGCATTGTAGCAGTCTGTCCTGGAGTATAATGTTACATTGCTAGACTATTTGAGTTCATGTTAAATAAATAAATAAATAAATGATTTTATGGGAAAGGAAGGTTAAGGAGACTGAAGGGGTGATGGGTGTGGACTGGAGTCCAGCTTCTTCTGAGCTACAATTGGACAGTCATAGATGGGAAGGGACTCATGATCTCCAGTGAGCAGTCTCTAGGGCCAGCTGGTCTCTAGGATCTGGTGTCTACGCTAGTGCATCAAGAGGCTGTTGCCCACACCAGTCGAAGCACTGTGGCTGGGCAGCGTTCTGGGATACCTGCATCACATGCAGACTAAAACAGTGCTTACCTATAGATAGAAGTCAAAGCAGTTCTCAAAGGAATAACTCTAGCATTTGTTACAATGTCCATGGAGAGCTTGAAAATCATGAGGTGATTAGGGAACGAGGATGGACATAAATAGAAGAGTTGATGATGGAACAGATACCAGTGACGGAAATGCCAATAAGATCTGAAGTTTTGCTTTTGGAGGACATTATGGGGGAGGCAGAGTAAACTTAGGTTTTAAAAGGGCTGCTACAGATCTTGTTGACGTTTATCTAAATAAATAGTTTCATTTTAGGTCATGAGAAAATTATGTACAGAGGAAGGTTATAAATAGATTGGCTGTTTAAAAGGACCAAACATTCAATTATAATTTAGCTTTGAACCCGTAACATTTTGTCTCTCCGTACGTAGACACTGACATTCTAGCCACAGCGGTGCCATTCGTTGAGTCTCTACACACGTATCTTCTGCTTGAAAGCCTCGGCTTATTATCCAGTTCATGTCCCAGTATATTTGGCCAGCATTTCTCAACCTGGGGTTTCCTGCCATTGGGGGGTTGAATGATCTTTCACAGGGGTCTCCGAAGACCATCAGGAAATAAGTAGACATGTTTACGTTACGATTCTAAAACTGGAGCAAATTTACAGTTCTGAAGTAGCAATGAAAATATTTTTATGCTTGGGGTTCCCTACAGTATGAACAAGTGTGTTAAAGCATTTCAGCATTAGGAAGGTTGAGAACCACTGCTCAGGGCATTTATCCTAGAATCTGATGCAGCTACGAAGCAAGGAAGGCAGACATTAAGTAGGGAGAAATAGTTACCTAAACCTGCCAAGGAAGAAGATCTTGAAGTCACTACCTAACAGCTCTTACTCTATCTTCAAAAGCCCCTCAGCTAGAGGTGGAACTCTTTGGTGTTAGCCTTCCTCCCCACACTCCCTGCTCTGTCTTGCCCTCCCATTCCCCAAGACACCCAATCCTCTCTGTGCTCTTATTTCCCATTTCCTTTTCACACCATCTCCCCTACCTTAAAGGACACCCTTGGTCCATAACCACTTTCCTGATGGTGGTGGTGGTGCATGCCTTTAATCCCAGCACTTAGGAGGCAAAGGCAAGCAGATCTCTGTGACATCAAGGACAGCCTGCTCTACAGAGTGAGTTCCAGGACAGCCAGGCCTACACAGAGAAACCCTATCTCAAAGACCAAAACAAACAAATAAAAACAATACAAAACAACAAGAAAGATCCAGGCACAAAAATTCAAATTTAGCATTCACATATAAGAGAAAACGTATAATGTTTGTTTCTCTGGATTTAGGATCTTTGATTCCAAATGATGATTTTTCTTCTCCATCATTTTGCCTGCTCATTTCTTAATTTCATTATTATTAACAGCTGAGTAATATTCCATTGTATAAATACAACCCATTTTTCTTTACTATCCATTCATTGGTCGATGGACATCTAGGCTATTTCCATTTCCTGGCTATTGTGAATAAAGTAACAGTGAATTTAGATGACAAAGTATCTCTCTAGTAAGATTTAGTTTGGGGGTATATGTCCAAGAGTGGCATAGTTACATCATATGGTAAATTTATTCATAGCTTTATGAGGAACAGCAAACTTATTTTCATACTTTTGTACCAGTTTGCATACCCATCAACAGTGAATAAGTGTTGTTTTCCACATCTATATCAGCATTTCTTTTGAAGTTTTGTTTTGTTTTTTTTGTTCTTAGCCATTCTGACCAGTAGAGGGAAATCCCAAAGCATTTGCACTTTCCTGATAGCAACATTTTAAAATATACAGACAATTAAAAATATTTCCTGTCTTTTGCATTTATTATTTTTTATTCTTTATTTATTTATTCACTTTACATCTCTACTCACTTCACAGTCCCACCCTCCCTTCCTTCTCTCCTCTCCCCACCTCTGTTATTCCTCAGAAAATGGGATGCCCCTTCCCATCCACTCCAGTTAATCAGTTACTATCAGGACTGGACTGAACATGTGGTCTTCCCTGTGGCCTGGTGAGGCAGTCCTGCCAGGGGGGAAGTAATGGAAAAGGTGGCAAGAGAGTCCATGTCAGAGAGAGTCCCCTCCCCCCTTATTGGAAGACCCACATGAATTATGAACTGCCCATCAGCTGCATCTTTGTAAGGGGCCTAGGTCCAGTCCTACAAGGTCCTTGGTTGGTGCTTCAGTCTCAGCAGGCAACTCTGGGCCCTGGTTAGTTGACTCTGTTGGTCTTCTTGTGAAGTTCCTGTCACCTCCAGGTCTTTTTATCCTTCCCCTCCATTTTCCACAAGTTTCGTGATATTCTTTTGAGAACTGTTTAGTCTCATCTCCCAGATTTTAGTTGAGTTGTTTTCTTAATGTTTATGGGTTTGCTCTTGTTGCTGTTGTTGTTTTAGTTCTTCATATATTCTAGACACTAAGACTCTGACAGAAACTGGTAAAGATTTATTTTCTGTTCTGTAGGCTGTTCTTCACTTGAATTAATGTATCCTTTGCTGAATAAGGTTTTTCTTCCGGGGGCGGAGTTTAAAACCTTGGTTTAAGGTTATTGTAAATGCTATTATGTCGCTTATTTCCTTCTTGGCATATTTGCATATAGAAGGCAACTTTTATGTGTTAATTTTATATCCTGCTGCTTTGATGAAAGTGTTTATTATCTGTACTTTTGGCATCCTTAAGATCTTTAAACATAGAATCATGTTGTTTTCAAATAAGGAGGCATAAGCTTTTTCTTTTTCTATTTGAATATCCTTTATCTAATCTACTTGTCTTATGATCTAGCCAAGACTTAGAGCACAATATTGAACAGCAATGGAGAGAGTGGCCATCCTTGTTTTCTCCCTTATGCTAGTACAAGTCCTTTGGTTTTCTCCATTTAGGGTGATGCTGTCTTTAGTCCTGTTGTGCATTGCCTTTATTGTGTTGAGATGTGATCCTCATATCCCTAGATTCTTCATAACTTGTATCATGAAGGCATGATGTTGCCTATTGTTGAAGGCCTTTGTCACATGCAGCGAGATGGTTATGCGGTTTCTGTCATTTAGGGTATTTATGTCATACGTTATGTCTATTGCTTTGTGTATGTTGAACCATCCCTGCATGTCTGGGATAAAGCTGATTACAGTGGATGATCATTGTAATGTGTTCTTGAATTTGTTTAGCAAGGTTTCAACGGGATTTTTTTATGTCTATGTTAATCAGGGAAATTGGCTATAATTAATTTCTTTCTTCTTCTTTTGGTCTGGTTTTGATATCAGGATAATACTGGTTTTGTATAAAGACTTTAGAAATGTCCCCTCCTTTTCTATCTTGGGGAATAGTTTGAGGCACATTGGTGGCAGATTTCTACACAGAATCCAGCTGGGTGCTCTTTATTTTGGGAGATTTTTTGTTACTGTTACCGTTATTTGTTATGGGTCTATTTACATTGTTGATTTCATCTTGAGCTCTCTTTGGTAGATTTTCACCTTGGTAGGATACACATTTTTAAAAGTATGTCCTCATGGTCTAGAGTGATGTTGTCTCCCCTATATCCCTAACTGTAGGAATATAAGGGATGTGTAATTAAAGTAGATATGTAGATGTCCCCTTCTTAATTTGGCTCATAGTTTGTCAGCTTTGTTAATTTTTTCTAAGAACCTATTGTTTCCTTGATTCTGTGTATTTTGTTTGTTTCTCTGTCATTACTTTTAGCCCTGAATTTGATTATCTCTTCCCATGCTGTTTTGCAGTGCTATTTGTTCTTGTTTTTACAAGGATAGCAAATACACTGTTATTAATTTGGCAACCCTCAAAATTGTGGTCTAGGTACTTACTGCTGTAATGAACTTTCTCCTCTGAGGACTGTCTTGTGTCTCAGAGATTTGGATAAGCTGTGTTTTCATTTTCATTCAGTTCTAGGAATTAATAATTCTTATTGAATTTTTTTTTTGGCCCAGTTGCCATTCAGTTGTGTTGTTGAGTCTCTATGACTAGGTGTATTTTCTGTAGTCTGTATTGGTAGCCAGCTTTATTCCACTGAGGTCAGGTAGACTGTAAGATGTTATTTCAATTTTTATAAATTTGTTGGGTACTGTTTTGTGCCCAAGTATGTGGTAGATTTCAGAGAGCTTTCCATGAGCTGCTGAGAAATGTATAATCCTTTGGGTCAGGATGGAATATTCTGTAGATGTGTGCTGGATCCATTTTACTTGTGTAATTAAACTCCAGTTAACTCGGGATGGTTTAAATACCTGAATCTTCCACCTCTCATTCCCAAGTGCTAGAATTGCACATCTGTACCGTCATGCTCAGCTTTTCCAGTCACAGATACTTTTGCTGCAGTAACAGGATACTGACGAAGGGTGAGCATGAAATTCAGCGAGCCATCCTCTCCCTTTCCTCATACCTAATCCTAAATGCCATGTGTCTTAATTTTACCCAATAATATTGTCACCACAGCAGCATCAGGAAAGTCAGAAGGGATCTGGTCTACTGCAAAACAGCACATAGCTCATGGAAAGTCCTTCTTGCTTTGCAATCCCTTAGAATTTCAACATGACTCTTTCACACAGACCTTGCCCCCTTCAATTTCTTCCCTTCCTGCTGAGGGCTTCTATTGTATTTCTAGCAACCAACAGACATGGCTGAAGAAACTTCTCAAGTTTTTACTTGTAACACTTGTTACTAAGTAGAAAGTCACTTGTTGTCTATTCATGCAGCTATAGTCAAGTATAGTCCTGGGAATGACCTCATGCTTACAAGCCCTGGGAGAAAGTGGACAGTGTGCATCTAAAGGGGTCTATGTGTCCTACAACAGGACAGAGAAAAGCAGATACAGGAAAAGGGAGCTCTTCTCACTGGGCTGAGTGCCTGCTCACCCCACCTGTCTGGCTTATACAAGTTTTGGCACACAGTTCTACACAGAGACCATCTGAGGCATGTTCCTGCTGCCCACTCCTCAGAACTTCAGTTCACTAGCTTTTTTTTTTTTTTTCACTTAAAGTGGGATGAGATCCTGATGCTACCAAGGAAGCTGACAGAAGCACACATGCCTGCCTGTGTTGGCAGCCACAGGGTCCTGCAGCAGGGATGAGCTCTGCAGCCAGCATCACCACGAATCCACAGAAGTGCAAATCTAGAGCCTAGGAAAAACTTTCCCCATGAGACAGAGAGACACACTGTTTGGAAGGTGGGTGCTATAAAGCCCTTTATTTCATAACTGTCATTGCACTCACTGGTAAGGTCACTTGAGTCACAGGTAAACCATAGAGTGGGTAAAAGACTGACAGGAGCATCCCTCCCTCAGGGAGAGGAGAACCTGCCACAGAACAGAATCCCATTGGTTTCAACATGCTGAATGAAGAAAAGAAATGGGCGGTCTGCACAGAATCGGGGGTTGATCTTCAAGCACCTCCGCTTCATGAGGGCAGCTGTAGCAGCCACAGCCTCTGTGCCCTCCTCATTGACCTCCACAAAGGCTTTATGTATGACCTTGGACAAAGACATGCCTTTCTTGGAGGACATTCCAGAAAAATCTGCCCTGTCAGGCTTAAAGGCATCCATCATGCCCAGCTTGCACAGCACATTCGTCATGCCATAGTTCTCCTCCAGCTTAAACCGTGGGAGGAAAACCTCCACCTTTTTTTCGTCCATCTTGTCCAGCCTCGTCCACTCTATGAATTTCTCATAAGTTATTTCCTTTTCCACCTAGGGGAGAGTTCAAGACTTTAGGACAGTGCTGTCACACGGGGCTCCTCAGATGATGGGGAGGCTCTACACTGCCCAGGGAGTGTGGCTGTGGGGTGATAGGGTAGCTGGGAGGGGCTAGGGAGCAGCTCAGAGCTGAGAGCTTGTCAAGCATCCTCCAGGCCCACAAATGAATAGAAGATGAAAACATGATCATGGGAGCCTAGGAGAGCTGCCCCAGCAGAAACCCAAATGCCACTCTTTCTCCCTCACATCCTCATCAAGGGTCCGCGCTCCTCACCGTGCTCAGTTCAATGTGCTCATCTGGAAGCATGATGATCATGTGCAGCTCATTGCCGACATAGGGAAGCATCAGGATCTTGGTGGATATGTCTCCAATATAGGTCATCTTGAAGGTAGACTTCTTAAACATCATTTGCACAGGTCTCTCCTCATTCTGTACAGAATGGATAAATATCAATTGGAAAGGAAAGATAAGTGACACATTGGGCAAATTAAACCAAGGGAAACAGCTACTGCACCTAGGAATACTTTTTTTGGTGGGGGGAAGAGGTTGCTTTTTGAGATAGGGTTTCTCCTAATAACCTTGGCTGTCTTGGACTCACTTTCCTGACTTGAACTTAAAGAGATCACCTGCATCTACCTCTCAGAGTTCTGAGATTATAGGTGTGTACCACCAAACCCAGCTGAATACCTACCTGCATTTTTAATGGTATTTTATGAATGTTTGGCCTCCATGTATAGATAGGTACCACAGGACTATGTGTGTTTAGTGCATGCATATTTCAGAAGAAGGATGCAAATTCCCTAGAACTGCAGTTATAGATGGTTATGAGACACCAGTGGGTGCTGGATTTTAACTCTGATCCTCTTCAAGAACAACATGTGTTTTTAACTGCTGAGCCATCTCTCAAGCCTAGGGAGCATTTCTTGAAAAAACTTTTATAATACTTACTCAGTCTCTCAAACACTTGATTAGACCTTACATGTCCCCAAGACCCATTTTTCAAGGCTCAGAACTCAATGAGCAAGGTTGGGGAGAAGTAGAATCTTGTTCATTGGAGACAGCATCTCACTATGTAGCCCTAATTGAGCTAGAACTTGCAACACAGAACAGGCTGGTCTTGAACTCAGGGAGCAACCTTTCTCTGCCTCTGAGTGTTAGGATTAAAAGTATATGCCACCAAGCCTGGCATAATGGTAGACTCTCTAAGAGGTGGGACCAAGAGGAAAGTGTTTATGTCATTGAGGTATGCCCTTGAAAGGAACTGTGGGATTCTGGATGTTTTCCTTTCTTTCACTTCCTGGCCTTGGAACAAACCATTTTGCTCTAATACCTGTTCCCAACATTCATTCCATAACCCTCAAAACAATGGGTCCATCTCATCACAGACTTAAACCCCTAACACTGAGTCCAGTGAACCTTTTTTCTTATTAAGTTGGTTATCTCCACTGTTTAGAGACAGAAAGATGATTGAACCAATCTGCAAACACCTGTGATGTCATGGGCCATGAATTCTTTTCTATTGAGATCTCATTTACTTTCATGACTTTGAACATAACTCCCACATTCACTGTTGTAGCCTGACCTTCTCCCTAAACTCTGGAAAATATATATTGTAGTCTATCTGACTCCTGTACTTTGACATACCTTGGTACAGCTGCTCTACCTACAACTCTACTTGCCTTGTTTGACAGTGGTTACTTCCTTCCAGTTGCCAAAACCATTTCATGCCCTTGACCACTGTCTTTCTCATAGACTCTGCATAGGACTCAGCACCATGTTGCATTGTCTGTCCCTTTGAAATATAACCAAAATCTGACTTTACTTTTAACCTCCACTGCCATCAGCACATCCTGGGATACTGGGATGCTCTCCCTGTCACTGTCCTCAGCACAGCAGCCAGATGTCTCAACACAAAGCCAGTGAGACCAAAGTGCTGTGGGTGGACACCTTTGTGTGGTTCCACTCTAGCAGGAACAGAAGGTAATTAAAGTCCTTCCAACACCCAGGAATTGAAAAAGGAGCCCACCCTGTTCCCTGCTCTATCTGTTTCACCCTCTCTTCTTTGATCCACTAAAGTCACAGGCTTTTGTAGTGTTCTGGGATTACAGGATTAAGTCCCTTAAGCCCAACAAACTGGTCCTCAGAACATGGAATATGCCTCTTATGTCCTGGTGTCTGCTTACCTGCCATCTTACATTGAAGGTTTCCTCAGTGGCTATCACTGCAACCACACCCAAGCACAGCATCCTGCCATGTCCTCTGTATGTTGCCCTCCCAACAACCACTGTGTTCTTAATTAGGTTTGTCTCAAAATTCTCTCTTCCCAGAAAACAGAGCTTCATAAGAGTACAAACACTCAGCCAGTTAATGCCTGGTACTCAGTAGGCTCTCAAGTGACATCTGAAGACTAAACTGGAAGTAAAATAATGAGCAGAAATACTGCTCATAATTTAAATACAAAGCCAAACCACAGAAAATCCTGTGCATCTGGAGGTATGATCACATATATAGATTACAGTCAGCATCTGCTAGAGTCACAGAGCAATGTGTGTCTACTGCAGAGATGACAATGGCTCTTAGCACTGCTCTTAGCATCACCACAGTACGAACTTCTACTTATGTAATAGATGAGAAAGGTTTGAGGAGGAGGCTTCTTGCTCTCAGTCATATGTCTTCTTGCAGATTGCAGAAGTCACAGCCCTGGTGTGAGCATGAGGAGAAAGGCCCCATGCTCAGGGTAGCAGAGCAGGAAAGGAGGGCCAGGTCCCAAGAACATCACTTCATGCAGGCAGCCCCAGGTTCCACCTATTCTTGCCTTCTTAGTGGGTGATGAACTTGTATGAGTTCAACTATAGTCATTTAGGGATTCGGTTCCTTGCAGTGAAGGAAGTCCTAACATACATCTTGCCAACAAGTGACTTCAAAGACAGAAATACTCTAATAAGGAAAAACCAGAACAGTTTATTTAAGAAAAAATTGAAATAAAATGCATTTTCTGAGAACCTGGAGGTTCAAAGTCAAGATTGCATGGGAGATCCAAGGTCTGGTTAATGATCCAGAGTGTTGATACAATAAATTTGTTTTGTCAGCCTAGGAGTATAGGGACCAAGTAAGAAAGAGACAGAGAAACAGAAATGGGAGGCATAGTGGCACATGACATTAATTCCAGCAATTCTCAAGAAAGATGCAGGTGCGTTGCTGTGAGTTTGATGTCAGCCTGATCTACAAAGTGAGTCCATCACAGTCAAGGCTACACAAAGAAACCCTGTGTTGAAAAAACAAAGAAAAGAAGAAAGAGGAGGAGGAGAAAATGGAAGAGGAGAAGAAAGAGGAAGAAGAAGAGGAGGAGGAAGAAGAGGAAGAAGAGGAAAAGGTGAAAGAAAGAGGAAGAGAGAGAGACAGAGTTTCTGTGCAACTCTGTGAGTGTGTGTGTGAGAGATAGAGACAGAGAGAGAGAGAGAGAGAGAGAGAGAGAGAGAGAGAGAGAGAGAGAGAGAGAGAGACAGATAAAGAGGGACAGAGAAAGTCAAAGAGAGACAGAGAGAATAAAAAAACAAAAAGAAAAACAAAAACCCTGGGTCATCAGCAAGAAATGCTCCAACCTTGAGGAGTTTGAACATGGAGTCTATCCCACATACACATCCTTTGTCTGCTGGTCTAGGAGCAAAATTCTATGCTTATCCCATCAAGCCAACACTGAATTTCACACACTCGCTCACTGCTAACTAATTACAGGATATGAGACAGGCTCGCTTTACACAGCCACCTGCCATCAGCTGTTTTTCCAGACAGGTGAGAAAGATTTTCCCACAGAACTGTTTGTGGCAACCAGCTGGAGGTGTGGTCCTCTTGAAGGACAGGGAAGATACAAGGCAGCACTTCTAGGAAGACAACTGAAAAGAAAGGAGTGTGCACTACTGAAGGGAATCACGAGAAATGGCTGCATTCAGGGCCTCAAGGAGCCTTCTACACCACATCTCAGTGGAGACTTTACCTCCAAAGATCTATGAAAGACCATTTCAAGCCCACTGCAGAGCTCTGCCATCACGTTTGGCCTTAGCAGCTGCCATTGGCAGAATAAACCATGAAAGAAGCAGGACCAGGCCTGAACCATGGAGCCTGCAGCCACCATTGGTGACATGCAAAAGAGGAAGGGGAGAGAACATTCTCAAGGCTGAGAGAGTCCTGGCTGCTGAGCTGCCCAAGGGCAGGAGAGGTGCAGGCTCAGGAGGAGCCTCTCTGTGAACAGAGGACCTTGCCCAGGAGTCTCCTTGTTCCTGCACTGTGTTTACCTTACTGACTTTGAAAGGCATCTCCCTGGTGTCCTCTTTGTTAAACTGCTCCTTCCAGTTTCCCTTGAAGTAGATGGCATTCACAAGGACCAGCAGAGTGTCTGAATCCACTGTACCTGGGGACAGCAGCTCTTTGATTTTATCTGAAAGGAGGAATGGAAAAGGAAAAACAAGTAATTAAAGACTTGTGGTGGTTTGGATGAGATTGTTCCACATGGGCATATGTATTTCTATGTTTCATCCTAGGTTGAACTCAGTCAGATTTCAATACCCAAAGCAAGCCTAGTCAATGTCTCTATTCCCCACCTTCTCTTTCTTGCCTACCCACCTGTGGATAGGGACGCAAAGCTCTCAGCTGCTGCTCCAGCAAGATGCCTTTCTGCTTTTTCCACGATGCTCATGAACTAACCATACTAAAACTGTAATCAAGCCCCCAATGTGATGCTTTTATAAGAGTTGCTTGGGTCATGGCGTCTCTTCCCAGCAATAGAGCAGTAACAAAGACAAGACCCAATTAGCTAACAGAGTTGGCTGGTATGTGCCAACAGCTCCTAGGCAACTGGTACCACCTCCTGCTCTGGTCAGGAGCATGAATGAGAGACTTCAGTTCTCTTAATATAATGGACATTTGTCCTTAAAGCGACAACCCTGAAATCAACAACAGAAGATGAATGTTGCTGTTTAGGATTTATTTCTGATTGTGTTTATGCTGTGTGCGTGCATGTAAGTCCCTGTGTGTTGATGTCCTCAGTGGCCCCAGGTGTTAGAACGCCTAGAACAGAGATTATAGGATGTGGCTAAGGTGTTGAGAACCAACTCAGGACCTCTACAGAGCAGTTTGTGTTCAGCCTTATCTGCTGAGACTTCTCTCCAGGACAGAGCCTAGACCTTCAAAAGCTTTAGAGAGAAGTAAACTAAGCTGAAAAGGGTCTTGTAAGAAAATTTTAATTATCGAAATAAACACATAAAATGTATGAGTCAATGTTAAATATGCAGTTGTAATTTAAATGTAATACGTGAGCTGTCATGAGACCATTGGTGTGTACAACTTTTTTTGGGGGGGGGGTATGTACAACTTTAAGAAGGGAACTTTAGGCTGTTTTAAAATAGACTCGTTATGAATTTAAATTTAAAAATATTTGAAGTGATATGTGTATGTGTGTGTGAATGAACATTAGAAAATGCACATTGAAAAATCACACAGAACCTTTTCAGTATAAATATCTATGTATAAGCTTTAAATAAATTCAAAGTAGGATAGCAGTCATAGAATGGTCCTTACAAGTATGAAGCAGTCTACAGCCACAGGTAGTGGGGGCTGGGCCCAGCACCTGCAGCCATGCTACACAACTACAGAATGAGAACATTGCACGCAGTGAAAGAAGAGCTGCAGACTAGAGTGAAAGCACTCTCTGCACTCTTCGTTAAAAAACAAAAACAAAAACAAAAACAAAAAAAACTTTAAAAAGAAAGAGGAAAATAAGAAAGGGAAAGAAAGAGAGTAGGAAGGAGGAAGGAGGGACTGAGGAAAGGAGAGACAGGAGGTTGGTCAGTTCTCAAATAGGTGTATCAAATATTGGAATACATCACAGACATGCTGTTAAAAGCTGGGGAAAGCCAGATGTGGTGACAGGCCATTTAATCCCAGAGGCAGATAGAGGAGCATCTTTGTGAGTTTGAAGCCAACCCAGTCTACATAACAGATTATAAGTGAGCCAAGGATACAAAGTGAGCCACTGTCTTTAAAAAGTAAAATAATAAAATAAAATAAAGTACCAGAAGCTGGTAATATTTTAGAGACAGCTTTGCAGGTTGTGATCTCACTGCCTGACTGTGGGATGAGTGAAGAAAGTGCCAACAATCAAGGCTTTCTGAACACGCAATAGGCAAAACTACATTCAACCTCAAACGCATGATGAAGCCAAGGTGCTTCGGGCAGCAGCTCCCATCATGCTTCACAGCACTTCACTGTGGCCTGGTCCCTCACATACATGAGCACTGTGGACTGTGCGTGCCATCATGCTAGGCCATAAAACGCAGACCGCGTGACACATGTCAGCTCCTATTCACTGTCATGTGAGGAAGGCAGCGACTGTGATCTACATGCAAACTACTTTGCTCCTATAGAACGTATGACTTTACTGTGAAAAAATAGACATCCGATATTCTTGTACATTCATTCTCAACACATAAGCCTGAAATTATTACATCTCTGAGGAGATGAAGAGATAATTAAAAGATTAAAATTTTATATAGCACCCACAAGTGGCTCACAACTGCCTGTGACTTCAGAACCAGAGGATAAGGCACTCTCTGGCCTCTGTAAGCACCTGAAGGCACAGGGTGCATGTAAGTTTATGCAGCCATATATACATACATATAAAATAGTGTTTAGAGCTTTAAATTTATTCTCTCTTTAGATTGGATTGTGTTAGATACCCTTCCCCCTCAGTAATATGCCAGTTTCTTCCTGTCTTTATTGCTTTGCTTTGCTTTCGGTTTTTTGTTGTTGTTCTTGCTGATGGTGGTGGTAGTGGGGGTTGGGTTTTTTTTTTTTTTTTCCCGAGACAGGGTTTCTCTGTGTAGCCTTGGCTATCCTGGACTCACTTTGTGGACCAGGACAGCCTTGAAATCACAACCATCTTCCTGCCCCTAACTCTCAGAGTCCCTGGATTACGGGTGCATGGGATTACAGCTGTCCTCATATTTAATTATGACAAAATTATACATATACCAACATTTATATTAAAACACATTTCTAAAAATTTATTTTCTCAATGTATACCTGTTTTACACAGTGTACAAGGTCACATGACATTTTCTCAGGCAAAATGATGTTGTCATGGGAAGAGTTTAAGAGTTCTGATTTAGGGCCTGGACGTGGTGGTGCATGCCTTTAGCTGACCCCTGAGTTCAAGGCCAGCCTGATCTACAGAGTGAGTTCCAGGACAGCCATGGCTATATAGAGAAATACAGCCTCAATAGAGAAAAGAAAGAGTCCCAGTATCTGATTTAGAGCCCCAGCTGCAGATCTACATTAGAGTGCTTTACTTTGTTTATCACACTAGAGTCCTTGGGTTCAGTGGTCAGGCATGTCAACAAGTCCTGATTTAAAGAACAAATTGTCATTATTGTTTACACTTGAGTTCTTGTGAAGACATTAACAATATGATTACTAACAAGACACTACAAAGTGGCTGCAGAGATGGCTCAGTGGTTAAGAGCAGTGGCTGCTCTTCCAGAGGACTCAAGTTTAATTTCCAACACCTGCATGTCAGTTCACAACTGTCTGTAACTCCAGCTCCAGATGTCTCCAACATCCTCATACAGACATGCAAGCAAAACAGCAATGCACATGAAATTAAATAAATAAAAAGTGACACAGTCTCAAAAAAAAAAGTTTTAAAAAATAGACTAAAGAGCATGGCATGAGACACAGGCCTTTAATCCCAGCACTGGAGAAGCAGGGGCAGCTGGATCTCTGAGTTTGAGGACAGCTTGGTCTACATAGTGAGTTCCAGGAGACCCATGGTTACAGTGAGACCCTGTCTCAAAAATCAAAAATGAAATTAAAAAGACTGGAATCAGAGTTGGCCTGGCAGGTAAAGGTGCCCACTACCAAACCTGAAGAACTGAGTAGAATCCCTAGACTCCTGTGGTAGAAAGAGAAACCAACTCCTGTCAGCTTTTCTGACTGCAGGTGTGCACAGACAAGCACAAACATGCAATAAACAAACAACAAATAAATGCGCCAGTTTAAAAAAAAAAAAAAAACCATAGGCTAAGTGCTTAACAGGGACTGGGCTGTGGCTCAGTGCACAGGAGAGCCTGCTCAACATGCTCAGGGCCCTGGAGTCAAATCTCAGCACTGAAAACAAACAAACTCGAGGCAGCCTGCATTCACCTTCAGTCTTTTTGGCCACCCAGGTGTTGATGTGCTGTCGGGACTGCTCTGCGGCGCCCTGAAAGTCCAGCTCTTCCATCTCTGCTTCATAGAACTTGCGGCAGGAATCTTTAAAAGACTAGGACAGAGCAACATGGTTACACAGCCAGGAAAGGGATTAGCACCAAGAGCCTCCTTCCTCAGTGCACAGGCACAGAAAATCGAAGTTTAATAGTTTACAGATGTGCTCTGCAATCAAATATATGGGAAGAGTATAAAACACAGCCCTCCTGTTTCCAGATTTCGTTAGCTTTGTTTATGAATGAGTTTATGTAAACAGCTGGATCCTTGAGGTACTAGCTGAGGCTCAAGGAGGTAACTGGGAGCACCCTCAGATGCAGTGTCACCCTGCTGTCACTCTAGGAGACCTCCACACTGGCAGAGTGAGGGTTAACCCCACAGGTGCTATGACTTCTCTGCACTGTGCACAGCCTGGACCTTCAGCCACAGTGCTCATGCTAACAGAATATAAATTAGCACCACTCAAAATATGTCACCTACAGCCACAGAGCACCAGGGAAGTAGCCATGAAGCTATGGGACTGAATACTTCATTTTAATTTATTTTACCTCATGACATAGAATTTGAATAGCTATTTGTCCACGGTCAGGCAGCTCAGTTGCAGGGGATGAGCAAGTCACAAAACACAGTCCATGATAGGGTGTGGTTGTGGGTGACTCAGCACAGTAGTGAAGGACTGGCCTGGCATACACAGGGCCTTAAAGGGGACTGATCACTAGTCGCATAAGGCACACTAAAGTTCATGCCATTTGCTGATGAATTCTATGAAACGACAGTGATATTGATGTCCACCCACTTACTGCCATGTTACAAGAGAAAAACTCAATACAGCATAAATAGTCTAAAACGTCCATTACTCTGACAGTATGTATGGAAGTTCCTCAGTGTTTCTAGGAAACAGCTCATCTCATAGCTACAAATTTAATTCTTTGAGAGAACTGTTTTCATTTTAGTGTGTGTGGCAAATGTCCTTTTTTCTTAAGTTTTGGTTTGCTTTCATACCAGGCATTTTATTTAGCAAACAAACACTGAGGGAAACAGAATTATGTTTCATGGTTTCTACACCACAGTCTGAGTATCAGCTGGGTGGCCTTAGCCGGGCTGCTCTCTACCTCCTCGACCCCTGTAAATGAGGAGACAGCTATGGCTATACCTCAGAGGGTCACTGTGAGATCTGACAGGCTATTTAATTTTATTGTTTAAGTTACTATTATGTATATTTTTTATGACTGGGCATTATGCCTACATGTATACCACTGTTCCACATGTGTGCCTGGGTTCTTCCTCAAAGCCAGAAAAGGGGTTCAGATTCCTCAAAACTGTAGTTACAGATGGTTGTGAGCTGTCCTGTGGGTGCTAGAAAAGGAACCCAAGCAGGAAAGGAGAAGAGCCCAGGGCTCCTAACTGTTGAGTCGTTTATCAGCCCTTCAATAGATTCTTGGCATGGTACATGGTTTACATATCATCCCTGACTCCTGCATGCCTGGATCAAACTGGCTGCTCACAAACTAATACCTTGCTATACCTCTGAGTGGTTTACACTTTAAAAGCACACTGGGTATTGAGTTTAAGCTGCTAATTTTTAAGCAACAACCAATCACTCTTAAGGAAGAATTTAATTGCATTTTGTGATTAGTATCTGAAATCTTCAGGGAAAAGGATGAGACAGGGCTTCTTTGTGTACCCCTGGCTGTCCCGAAGCCTCTCTGTAGACCAGGCTGGCCTTGAACTCAGAGATCTGCCTGCTCCTGGAATTAAAGTCCTGCACCTCACCAGGGTTAATATTTGAAATCTTTAAATGATACATTAATGAAAAATAACACAATAGAACAGGAAATTGAGTAAGCCAATTATCTTTGGTGGAAGTTTTGTTTTGGTTTTTTTTCATATTAAAAAGCCTAAAACTGATAATAACATAGGATGTAGGTAGAGTTGCAAAGCAGGGAATATAATGTGCAAAAATAAATAAAGGTACTGGTACATAGAACTTATTGCATGTGATCTGACACTCTGCTACACTCACTTTATATCACATCATTTTAAAGTATTGCATATCTGAAATAGGTTAGAAAATTATGGTTAAAAAAATCAGACTGATCTCAAACATAACTACAAGGAAATCTGCTATAAATTAATACAGAAGAATAAAACCCACCACAAAAAAATGAGCACAGAATATATGAATGAACAACTAATATATATATATATATATACTAAGTGTCTTTAACCAAAACGCTCAGGATCAGGTGTAATTTAGATTCAGGAGTTTTAAAGTTTCAGATTTTTTTTTGTTTGTTTTTTTTGTTGGTTTGTTTTAGAAATGTTCACCTTGATCATTCTCAAAAAATAATTTTCCAGTCTCAAGGTCAACATTTAAAAAGTTCAGATTGTGCATATCCCACAACAGGGACAGGAATTAAGACTCTACTGATATCTCTGGCCACTTGGGAGAGCAATGGAGCAATAGCGTATTACAATCTTAAGGCTCCACCTTCATTCTACAAATGTATCTGACAGCAATGGATGCATGTGGGCATGAACCCACATCCAATAACTCTCTGTTGGTAATGGCCCACACTGGGTACAAGCTAAATGCCCCACATACAAGTTGTTCAGTCTGTCACCATACATCAATACTCATGATTTTCATGATGGCTAATAACACTGAACAGTATCTACAGTGTGGGTCAATGGTAAAATTGGGGCTTAAATGTGTGAGTCCCTGGGTGCCATCTCTCACACCAACAACAGGATCAATAATAATGAGGCAATCTTGTGATGCTCAAAAAATTAAAAAAACACATTAAAAACAATATATGTAATAGTATCACACAGGAAAAGTCACTGACTAAATCTCTATATATACAGGAACACACATCACCCTATATAAAAAGCTCTTATGTGTGGAAGGGGTAGAGTTAGAGGATGGCTCTTGCTTAGACATTCTGTACAATAAGAATAGACTCCTAGCTGGGCTGTGGTGACACACTTGGGAGGCAGAGGCAGGCGATCTCTGAGTTTGAGGCCAGCCTGGTCTACAGAGTGAGTTTCAGGAAGCCAAGGCTGCACAAGAAACTTGGGAAATAGCGACTGAACAGATGGCTCTGAGGTTAAGAGCACTGTCTGTTCTTCCAAAAGTCCTGAATTCAATCTGAGCAGCCACAGGGTGGCTCACAACCAACTACAATGACATCTGCTGACCTCTTCTGGCCTGCAAGCACACATTTAGGCAGAACACTGTATACGTAATAAAAACAATTTTTTTAAATGAGAAGAAAAGGAATAAACTCACATGTGGGTTCAAATCATGTAAGCAAATGCAAAATTGCAGTGGGGGTCAAGGGAATAGGGCTACTCCTCAGCCTGCTGTCCCTAAGGAACACATGACACTTACAGCTAAAACATCACAAGTCTTTTCCCCGAAGAGCCTGTTTGCTGTTCTGAGCAAGTACTGCGTGCCAGTCCTGTTCACTTCCTTGAGAACTGACTGGAAGGCCTGGTGGACATCCCCACCACCATTGCCACTGCATTTATCCAAAGAAAGTGCCTGAAATCAAAACAGATAAAAACACAACTTAGACAGCTCAGCTGTAGGATATGAGTCAACACTAAACTCATCCTCAGAATCTTACAGATCCCTGCTGCCACTCAAAGAGCCATCTCCTTAAAGAAGAAAGTACCTTGAGTGTTCCCTCTCTAGGGTCCTCCCCTGTGTCCTGTCTGAACAGAAAAGGCCCTTCACAGACCTGGCTTTTCATGGTTACTAACTGTGCTCTGGTCAAGCATGGAGACCAAGCAAAGCTGCTGTCATTCAAGTGCAGCTGGCTTCTGACTTCAGGTCACCGAGTCTCCTCCCTGCTCTTGGGTCTAGGCTGGTTCCAGCAGTGTCTCAGCACAGGATTAAGGAGAGTGACCCTGTGCTGGGCCTGGGCTTTAAAAGGCCTTGGCAGCTGCCACATTGGTGCTCTTCTTCCTAGCCATCATGGTGGAAGGAAGTCCAAGCTGTCCTGCAGGAGGCCACATGGAAAATGCTGGAATAACTGCCACCATGTAAAGCTGCTTGAAACAGAAGCAAGACCCCATCAATAGTGAACACTAGGTGCGAGACATTAGACACAGCTCCTTAGACTTTCCAAGTCTGCTGAACAGCTACCTGAGTGACTTCAGCTGCTCCCACAGGAAACAGACGAGCTGCTTGTCAGAAGTTGCAATAGCTTAGAAGTGAAAGAAAGACAGTTAAAATTGAAGGCAAGCCTGTAGGCCCTAACGCTCACAGGCAGGAGGCAGGCTAAGAAAACAACAAGCACAATTAGATTTTGTAAAAATGGAAAGGTATGGCCAAGAACTACCCAGAATGCAAAGCTGAGCCCAAGGTGGCCTCCCCATCTTATGTCAGGACATCCTGTCTCTGCAGCTCATGCACCTCTGTAGCTAAAGCACTCCAACCCGGAAGAGCCCTAATGGATCTGTCCTGAGCTCACAGCCAAGGCTGACTGCAGTTTGCAAGAAACTTTTATGTCCTGGCACAAGACCAGTCCTAGTGCCTTACTTGAGAGAAAGCTGGGACTCATTATGGCTAGAGAGAAGAAAGTAGGGATCCCAGGGACACTAGTACCACCCCTGTGGTGTTTTTACTGACACTAACCCTCACATACACACTGTGAGCACCAGTGAGTCAGTGATAGGCTGCTAACAGGTATAATGTGTCCAACAATAACCCCTGTCAGTGCATTCCCATTTATTCCTCACTATTATTTTTTTCTTTTCAGATTGAGAATGTGGAGGACCAGCTCAACTGACAGTCAATGATGCTTAGCTGCTGGGAAAGGGTGCTGGTTACCTGAATCATCTGGCTTGCAGTGCTTCCCTTTGCCCCCATCAAGACCATGGCCAGGGCTGAGGAGATGCTCATGGGTGAGAAAAATACATTTTTGGAGCCATCTTCACCGAATAGTTTCAAAAGGTTTAAGGCAAAAGTGCCATTTGCTTCCTGCAGAGCATCCATGATGGTGAGCCTGGAACAAGGGATTAATATCACATAAACACAGGCTGATATGGAGGCCACATCTTACTGTCACTTGCACTGTGATGTTGTGGCTCCGTCAACAGAAAGGGAAAGAGCCTGGAAAGCAAAGGTCACATGCAGAAAGTGATACAGCCTGTTGCGGCTACCTCAGGCCAGTGCTTTGTCTTTCTCAAGTGCAGAAACCAGTACATGGGGAACCAGAAGGAACTCTACAAAAAAGGGAAGGGTACCCAGATGTAGGAATGAGAAGAAAATACATGGCACAGCCTTAGCATTCCTAGAAGGAGATTAAACACAACTGAGATCTTTTGTGCCTTTAAATCATTTTGTTTGCCTCACTTCAATTTGTTCACAGATTCAAGCCTTTTGATAAAAATTTCCAATAAACTGACATGTTTTCTTCTTGCACAAAACTATCCTCACATGACTAGGGAGAATCTCTTTATACTGGTTACACTGCCCCAAGCTGTTGTTCTCAAACATCCCGGCTTTACAGCAGCAAGAGGATACTATGCTGCACTCTTCAGACCAAGGGCACAGGATGGCTCCTCCCCTGGTTTCTCTCAGGGCGATTGTAAAGTACTAACTCTGAATGTTTAGAGGACAGATTGAGTATTGGTGCTGCTTTAAAAATACAGCTGCTGGCCTACGGAAATGGCTCAATGGATAGAGTGTCTGCCATGCAAGTGTAAGGACTTGAGTTCGAAGCTCCAGTACCCATGTATGGCCAGACAAGATGGCAGACATGTGATGGGAGGTGGAGACAGAAGACTATCTGAAAGATATTCCCATAGGTCAGAAGCCTAGCAAAGGCAGTGGCAAAGTATGAGTCCCTATCTCAGCAAAGTGAAAGGCCTGGAAGGACCCGCACATGAGGTTGGTCTGTGACTTCCACGTGCAAGCCTACACAACATAAGCCTATGTGCACACATGCATATACAGGTACACACAGAGAGAGAGAGAGAAGGGGGGAGGGAGGGAGGGAGGGAGGGAGGGAAGGAGGGAAGGAGGGAGGGAGGGAAGGATGGAGGAAGGGAGGGAGGGAGGGAGGGAGGGAGGGAGGGAGGGGAGGGAGGGACCATGGTTTACGTTAGATCACTACTGCAAGCTCTCATTCCCTGGACTCTTCTGAGACCCACTGGCACTTGGAGGCATTCCCATCTGCCTCAGTCATGCTACTCTTCTCTTTCATTGAATGCATGTTTTATACCAACTAGTGATTAATGTCCATATTAGTGACAACTCCTGGACCCTTGCTCTATGAATACTGTACAGCTCAGACTCTTTGCCTGTATCATATGGCCCAGGCTAAAAAAAAAAACAAACTGTTTTTTGCTTTTGTTTGCCTTAGACAAAGTTTCTCTGGGTAGCCTTGGATGTCCTCAACTCACTCTGTATATCAGGCTGGCCCCAGACTCTGACTGATCTGCCTTCGTATGCCTCCCAAGTGCTGAGATTAAAGGCATGAGCCACCATGTGCATAACCAAATATATTCTTGTTTTGTTATTGAGTCCTTTATTTTGAGGGAACACACAGCCCAACACCTTTCTAAGATGGAACACCACACTGCTTAGGAAACAAGAAGAGGGGAAAAGTGTGTGTGTGTGTGTGTGTGTGTGTGTGTGTGTGTGTGTGTGTATGTGTGTGTGTGTGTGTGTGTATGTGTGTGTGTGCAGACAGCTCAGGCTGGCCTCAAATGATCATTCCCCTGCCTCAGCCTCTGAGTGCTGGGATTACAGGTGTGCAACAACACATCTCAGTTCTCCCACAATGTTTTCTACCAGATTTTGATTTCTATCTGCTGTTTTATGTTAACTAAAAGTGAAATTCATGTATGGGGATGGTATGGGGAGACATGCAGGGATGGGGAAGCAAATAAACTTGGTGTTTGGAGCCAAGAGTGAACCAAACCAAAGAGTGCTCAGCAAATTAAGGCTCTGAAGCCATCAAAACAAGAAGGAAAAAACAAGCTCACATCATCTCTGTGTGATGACACTAGTGATAGTGGTTATGATTGCTCAGGGCCGCCTTGAAACACTGGGACACTCCCATGTATTCTGATAACAGCAGTCACTCCATGGGCCCCAGCACTACAGTCCCTGATCACATACATTTACCATGGTTACTTAAAACATCAGCTCCCACACCCAAGTCCTAATCCACTGGAGGAAGGAAATGGGCAGCCTGCAGAAGAGCCCTACCAAAAGCAACTGCCTCCCAAGCAGGCAAAAAAGAAGTGTGAAACCTCTCCCTGCTTTCCCTCACAACCAGTGTTCCTGACACCATGTTAGTCGGCCATGCTTCTGATTCCCATACAGATCTAAGGGAAGGAAAGGAGGAAGACCAGGGCTATGGCACACGCCAGAGAACTTCCTCAGCAGAATAAGGCTCTGGGTCCATCAAAACAAGAAGGAAGGAAAAAACAAGCTACATGCCAATTTCATCTGGCACAGAAACCCTGTCAGAGCTTTGCCTGTGTCCTTCCTCCTAGTCTGACAGACACCAGATCTCATGGCAATTCTTCTGGCTTGAGTTTTAATGGGAAAATATTTTCAAAGATCTGGAATTGTTTCTCACAAGTGTCTATATTCTCAGGCCTTTAGGGTACTGAGGATTTGCCACAACTTCCCAGCACAGCCTGGGCCTCACCCCTGGGTGACTCAGACACACCAGACAGAAAAACAAAGACAGAGCACCCAATTCTTGGCCTTCTCTCTGTCCCACACTCCCTCCTCACAGGCCACATGCACAAACCAGTGTGTCAGCAGCCTGCTTCTTGGGTCACTTCTGACTGAGAAGCATGTGTGTGCCACCAATAGCCCTGGACCCCAGCGCAGCAGCCAGGCAGGCTCATTGTTGCCCTCATCCCTTGCCCCCAGCCTCCTCCAAAGACACTGTTGGATCTGGGAGAGCTGCTATGCCACCAGCCAGCCAGGACGACAAGCTACTCATCCAGCCAAATCACAGCCTGCTGAGGCCACTGAGCATCAGAGGGAAGCAGAGCCATTCCCACTGGGCTCTTACCCTGAGCCACACCCACGTGCCAGCTTCTCCAGAGCCTGCATCCCCAGCTCCTGGCATCCCCAGCACCTGTGCTACAGCAGAGCTTACCCCAGACTTGGTTTTCTGGTCTGTTGCAAGCAGAGTGGCAACTAAGAGGCAGAAGCATTGCCTTGAAGTTGGAATATCTGAGGGGCGAGGAGGTGGGCGGAGTCTGCTGGTTGGGCCAGCTGCCCAGGACAGGACCAGGCAAAGGCTCTTGGAATGCAAGGATGTTACCAAACTCAGGCTGCACTCTATGGGGGCTTTCCTACAGCTTGTTTTCTGTGCCTTTGTGGACTGAATGACAGCTTTAAGGACATCAGAAGTGTGCCATCAATTACTGGACATAAAAGCAACAGAGCACAACAGATATTTAAAGTGAGGGAGGGAAAAAAGACTTTTAACTACCAGGGCTTGAGGTAGAGCCCTTGTTCAGCAGACAACAAAAAATTAAGACAGGTGGCCAGTTCCTATGTCTCAAGACTCCACTACTCCAGACTGGAAAAGTCAGAATGTGAGGTGCTGATATTTTATATAAATGAGATTGAAAACCCTGTCCGCTATCTTGCCTTCCTTCTAGAAAGCAAGACAACCCGGTGGGAAGAATGTTGGTCCGGTTTTAAATCTTTTAGGACAGGTCAACTCCAGAAACACCAGATTCTTTGCTGTTTCCTTCACCCTTAGCCTTCACCTAGGGTTCCCAACAAGCCCTGTTGACATTTACTTGAGATGGTTCCTGTGGAGGCTCTCCTGGTTTATAAACAGTTAACCAGCACCCCCTCTACCTAGTATAAGTCAGTAGAAAACCAGGAGGCCATGCCAGCTGTGAACTTTTACACGTGAAGTAGTGATAGAAAGGAGTTCTCAGAGCATCTTGCTCTCCCTCCTCATCCCATGCTTCATTTGGTCCGCTCCAGTTTTGTGGTTTTGGCTTGTTTTAAGGTTTTTAGTCAATTGTGTGCATATGTTGTATCTAGTGTGAGTTTGTGTACATGAACTCAGTGCCGTGGGAGGGAAGAAACAGCATGGGGTCCCCTGGAGCTGGAGTTATAGAAGTTGTGAGCTAAGAACTGCACGTTGAGCCTCTGGAAGTGCAGTTCCTGCTCTTAGACCCAGAGGCAGCTCTCCAGCCCCTCCACTCCTGTTTTTATTCCAGTTTATCTTTCCAACATGTCCTTTGCAAAATTTACTGTGTTTATTTGGGGGGGCTTAGTTTGTTTGTTTTGTTTTTTGGTTCTTGTTTGGTTTGGTGTGTTATTTTGAGACAGGGTTTCTCTGTCTAGCCCTGATTGTTCTGGAATCACTTTGTAGTGAAAACTGGCCTCAAACTCACAGTGATCCACCTGCCTCTGCCTCCTGAGTGCTGATATGAAGGCCTGACATGAGTGCTGATATGCTTGGCCTAATTTACTTTGGGTATATAGGATGAATTTAGATATACCAAAATTCTTTGTGTATCTATAATTTCCCATTTCCTAAAAAACTAACATTCTGTGATCAATCAATCATTCTGTAAGTTTCTGGGGTCGGGAAGAGGGTAGAGCTTCCTCCAATAGGAAACAGAGATCTTCCTTATTCTTTTCCCTGGCAGCATAGTATTCCTTTGTGTTCATGTGCACTGATCCTTATGCTTTTAGGTTTTCAAATATGTTACATGTAACAGGGGCCCTGTTACATACATCTGAAGACAGAAGAGATCTCAGGTGAGCCTCCTAACCCTGTTACCATTACTATAGTTCTGGCTGTCTGCTTATATCATTGTCACATCTGTGGGAGAAGGTAGTCTGGAGGTCACCATAGCAACTCTGCTTTCATGATGCCCAGTGGTCACATCCAAGCACAGGAAATGCCTCCACTACAACAGGAGGATTTGTCTGCTTTAGTACATTTCCTTAAGGAAATGTTTCCAAATCCTGTAGACTAATAATGCAGAGGCCCAGCATCCTCACAGAAAGATTCCTCAACATGAGGCTGCTCAAGCACATCTGTCTGTCATCTTTTATGGGATTCTAGGGGCTTGTAAGGAAAGACACCATGACCGTCAAAAGGAGCCAGTTTTTACAGGAAGTGATTGATACAAGGACACAGTTGGTGAACTTTCCCAGTGGATAAGTAGTGTTGGTGATAATGTGACTGAGACCTGTGGTTCAGTTGTCTACTGTGCCTATATTGGGCATCACTAGAAATGCTTTTAGGCCATTTCTTCCCTCTCTTTAGGAAATTCCTGGGGTCAGGAGCTGATGGGGCTGGGAATCTCTGCCTCTAACCCCAGAGACTAGGCTCAGAGCTTCTATGTATGAAGCCCCCACTCTGCACTCATCTCCCTGCCCCTCCCTGCTCCCTGTGCTGGCCATTTTAAAAAGCCTGGCAAAACAGTCTCTAGATTCTGATCAAAAGGATCCCCTATAGATCTTTTGTATTGTCTCCCCTTTCCAGTCTTCTCTTCCTCGTTTAGTGATGAACTAGGTCGACTTATCTTTGGGAGAGAGCCCTGTGGACCTGGGTGGGGTGGGTTTGAGGTATGGGGACCAAAACAAAAAAGAAGAAAAAGAAAAAGAGAGCAGAAGGAGTCACCAGTGACTCATTAGTCTCCTGGGTCTCTTACTTCTCCACAGGGGTTTTCATAGCCTAGGTCTCCATTCGTTTGTACTGGAGGCATCTTCATTTTAGTATGGGCAGGGGATGATGAGGAATGAGGGCCTGGCCACAGTGAGAGGATGGAGAAGACAGAAGGCACGGAAGGGGGATGCAAGTGCTTGTCTACCACACATAGGATCCAAGTTTCAACCATTTGTAAAACACTCACACAGACGTACACCTGAGCCCAGACACTTGCAGACATGCACACACAGGCACACATGTGGGTCGCACATTGAGAGGAAGGGAGGGAGGGAGGGAGGAAGGGAGGGAGGATGGGAAGGAAAGAGAGACAGAGACTTCAAAATGAACTTAGACACAATCAAAACATTCTCTAAAAAAACTAGGTACAGACCCATGGCCAGCAGCAACTGAGGAGAAACTATGCAGGCATTTCTCAAAGGCACATCTGTCAGTACTAAGCCACAACTGACCAAGGACCAGGGTGATACCTGCCACTGCAGGAAGCACTGGAGAAACCAAGAAAGTCAAACCAGTTCTTGGGTAGAAAATTATCGCCCAAAGTGTGTGGAGGAATTTGCTTTCCAGGAAGAGGTGGTTGCAGTGCTGAAAACTCTTTACAAGGAGCTGTAGGTCTTCCTAACCTCTTGTTCCATCAGCCACCTGGAACAGGCAAAACATTCACAATTTGGAGAGGAACTACAGAACTCTTTGGGCCTGAACTCTTCTCATTAAGAGTTATTGAGTTAAATATATCTGATGAACAAGGAATACAAGTAGCCCTAGAGAAAGTGAAGAACTTTGCTCAGTTTACTGTGTCACGAAGGCGTTCAGATGGGACGCCATGTCCTCCCTTTAAGATTGCAATTCTGGATGATGTGGATTCTATGACCTTGGCTGCTCAGGCAGCTTTAAGATGTATCATGGAGAAAGAGTCAAAAACAACCAGATTCTGCCTCATCTGTAACTATGTTCGTCGAATAATTGAACCCCAAGCTTCTAGATGTTCAAAATTCTGCTTCAAGCCACTGTCAGATAAGGCTCCACAGAAGCAATGACTGGATATTGCTCAGAAGGAAAATGTCAAAATTGGCAATGAGGAAATAGCTTATCTTGTTAAACTATCAGGAGATTTACAGAAAGCCATTACACTTGTGCAAAGTGATACTTGACTAACAGGTGGAAAGGCGTCATGGAAGATATGATCACAGACATTGCTGGGATAATACCAGCTACAGCCATTGATGGAATAGTCCCCACATGTCACAGTGGCTCTTTTGACAAACTAGAAGTTGTGGTAAAGGACCTAATAGACAAAGGACATGAGCCTACACTGCTTGTCAATCAACTTCATGATGTTTTTGTAGAAAATAAAAATCTTTCTGATAAACAGAAGTCTATTATTACAGAAAGACTTGCTGAAGTGGATAAGTGTTTAGCAGATGGTGCAGATGGACACCAGCATTTGATGAGCCTTTGTGCAACAGTAGTGCAGCAGTTAATTCAGAATTGTTGAAGACACTGACTCTTGTGTAATTACCAAGCCAACTTTTTGCATAAACTCAATAAGTGAACGAATTATAAAGTGAAACAAAGAAGCAAACAAAAAATACCAGGTACAATGCTAAAAGGAGACCATGGAGAACACTAAATGGGATCTCTATCAGCATCCTATCTAGAACCTTCTGGTGCTGTGAGAGCTACCCAGTATGGAGAAAGCTTCCAGATCAGTACCAGCTTGATTGCTTCAAGTTGTGAGACTAAACTGTGAGAGGACTTCAGCCATAGGATCTTTCCATTGAGTTCTGGTGGGCAGCCGGGAGCAATGGCAAGAACTGTATCATTTTAGAGATTCTGGGAGCTCCCTGGCTAGCAACTCCAAGGTAGGTATCTCATACCTCGCACTAGGTTTTTTGTTTTTTTGTTTTGTTTGGTTTTGTTTTGTGATAACCTATGGCCTTTGGGAGTAGTATTTGTCCACTCTCTGGGGGCAGAGAGAATGTAAAAGCCAGTTTCCAGAGGATTGCTCCAACACAGTAACTTCTGGACACTGGACTCAGCAACTGATTGCCTGCAGGTGACCCATTCAAGGTAGAGCCAGTCAGCAGTCCAGCAGGGACAAGAGAAGAGCCAAGAGGAGTTAAGTATTTTGGGGGCCATAGGATGCACTCTTTTCCTCCTTTTTGGAGTGACTTCTTTGATGAAGCCCGAGGGAAAGCAATTGGACCATAAGGCACACCCTAATTTTGCTGTCCCCCCACTTTTGCTGTCCATCGGGCATCAACAAAGATGTCACTTACCCCAAATTCTGGGGTTGGAGAGTGTGTATTATGGTCTGAACACACACTACTGGCAGTTGATGGCTGCTCAGGAGGGAGAATCAGGATGTTTCACCTGGCAGAGTGCCTATGAGCTAAAGGAAACCCTATATCCAGGTATATATAGATAGCATTAATTGGACTCAGTGGCTTAGAAAGAAAGAAAGAAAGAAAGAAAGAAAGAAAGAAAAGGAAGAGAAGGAGAAGGAAATGAAGTTGGGAGGGAAATGAGCAAAGCTGTTCAGCAGGAGTTTGAGGGGATATGATCAAAATACATTGTGTACTCTATGAAATAGAATAAAATTTTAAATGTAATGCTAAAAGCAAAAATAAACCAAAAAGAGTTAAAGGATGTGGGTTGGGTGGCAGGGAGTGTGCAATGCATTCTCAGCACCTCTAAAATGCAAACAATAAACTGAGTGGGAGTCAGGCATGGGGAGAGATGAAGAGAAGGGCAGAGAGCACGCAAGAAACAGCTTGAAGACCTTTCGTGAGATGCCCAGCTGGAAGGAACTAGACGGATTGTGCTTAAGGTCACAACAGAGTTTAGTATGTCATTTGCCTTTTGAATTGTGACAGTCAGAAACAGCTAGCAAAGTACTAGGAAATATGGAAATTGTCTGACTAAAAAAAAAAACACTAAAAAATGGATTTCTCAAGAACACAGTAGAGGTGCTGCTTCTTTTGCAATATATTTTATTTATCATGTTTTCTTCAGTGACTCAAAAGACATTTGCATTTCCCAGCTCAAGACAGTAACTTGACCCGGGAAGACAGATGCTCAGAAGAGGCAGGACTAGGAAGATTGCAGGTACCACTGTGCCAAAAACATGGATGATAGCTTTCATAACCTGAGTATAAACTATTTCTTTACTGTTGAAATTATAATCTTTTATTTGAGAGTTAAATTGGGAGAATCTTGTTACTCTGGAGATTTTTTAAGAATACCTGGTCATAAAAGGGCAAAACCTTCTCAATCAAACATGTGTAAGTCCTACTTCTTCCCTTGCTTTCTATTATCCACTTTACGGCAAAACCATTACTTTGGATGTCATATAGCCAAATGATTCTTTATTAGTCTCCAACTAGGTTTGAATGTCTTTTGTTTGTTTGAGGGTTTTGTTGTAGTTTTCAACAGGCTCCCACTCACTGTCTGGAAGTCACTATATAGCTCAGGCTGATCTCAGTTTGATAACAATCCTCCTGTCAGCCTTCTAAATGCTGGGATTACAGGTGTGAACTACCACCCCAGTGTGGAGAGCAGCCAGTGGACTGTAAGGTGCTTGGCAGTTAGGCTAACTACACAAAATTTGCCTCTCAAATAATCTCAGGTTACACAGACATGCCTAATAATACTACACTGATATAAAAATTAAGCAGACATCTCACCGAGCAGGCAACAGGTGATGGGCAAAAAATGCCACTGCAGGTTCCACCAGGAAACCTGCTCTGGTTTACATGCCTCAGAAGCTTGTAGGCTTAGCCCGCATTCAAGGCGAAGTCCTTCAGCTGCAGCAGGCTAACAGGAGGGCACTAGCGCTGGTCAAAAGAGGTCCTTGAGAGTGTAGGCCAGTGGTTACTTTTTTACTTATATGTAGTGTGTGTGTCGTTGTGTGAGTGTACATCATGTGTGTGCAATCATCTGTGGAGGACAGAAGAGCATATCAGATGCCCTGAAGGTAGAGTTACAGGCAGTAGTGAGCCACCTGAAGTGGACACTGGGAACAGGACTCAGGCCCTCTCAAGAGTAGTAAGAGCTCCTAAATGCTGAGCCATGTCTCCAGTCCCAGCCATCCTATTTCTGTTATTTAAAAAAAAAAAAAAAAAAAAAAAAAGACACTTCATGAGAATTCTGACAGGAGACTCTTGGCTCCAGAGGCATGAAAACTCTGTTCTAACCCATGCTAACACATCCATTTCTGAACATGAGTCATGATTATTGAATAAGAACTAACAGTAAGAACACTATCACGTCTTTACAGTCACTCTTCCCTTAAGCAGTGCTACTGACTTGGTTTGGAGGTCCTCTCTCCACATACCATGATGGATCAGCCTGCTGAGGATGTAGAGGAGGAGTTAGAGACATCTTTTATAGCAATTGGACCTGTGAGAGCACTCTCTCTCTCGCTCTCTCTCTCGCTCTCTCTCTCTCTCGGGAGAGCCTTCATAGAAGAAGCTTCAGGTAAGACACCAGGATTATTTTTTCAGGGAAAGATTTTATTTCTTCTCATGGTAACCAGCTAATGAACCAACACACTTATATAAAGCATCACTCACAAAATACACGCAGGTCACACTAGTATTATTTTTTGTAAGTTAGTCTTACAATAAAATAAACGTGTAAGTATGCATTAACTGAAACTAGGACACACACACAAAAAAAAACCCACTTTGAATTAAACATTCTACAAGGCTGGTTAATTAATTAACTGATTAACTGACTGTAACTTCAATGATTATGGGGAGTTTGAATGTTTCAGATTAAGACCCACTGTATCTTGAGTTATGTTAGAGCCCAGGTATGTGTGATCTAATGTCCTTGGAGTGCACGGGCTCTTGGCTTCTACTAAAGGCTAATAATGACATCAGACTGCATCTGAAGCCTAGAGCAGAAATCTCCCACTTTGCTGTGACCCATCAAGCACTGTATGTAAAAAGCCTGTGGATTTAGGAGCTTTTCTGTTGTCCTGATACTATAGAAATGTCACAAACCCACACTGGCATTGGGGCTTGGCATAAGCTGAGTCACTGGACCATGGTCACTGATGTTTGGTTTAAGAATGAAGTCTTTTATTCTCTTTGTGGTGAGAACTGTATGTTTTGTATCAACATAAGCCCACACATAAAATGAGAATAAAATAAAACAATGCTGAAGAGATACTAAATATTACAAGAGATTTGGGATCATGATAGAATTTTTCTTGTCTTTTAATCTAGCTTTATTAACTTCATAATATCTCTTTAATAATTTTCTGGATATGCAACCACTTTCTCATTTCTTTCCTTCCCTCCCTTTCTTTCTCCCTTTGCTTTTCTCTTTTTCACTATGAATCCTTGCTTGTCTTAAATTCACAGAGCTCCTCCTACCTCAAGGCCTCTAAACTGCTGCAATTAAATGCTTATGCACCACACCAGGCTCCAATTTTTTATTTTGAAAATAAAGCTTATTCTCTCTTCTGTTTTTGTTTGTTTTATTTTGTTTCTCGAGACAGGGTTTCCTTGTGTAGCCTTGGCTGTCCTGGACTTGTTTTGTAGACCAGGCTGGCCTCGGACTCACAGTGATCGTCTTGCTTCTGCCTCCCAATTGCTGCGGTTACAGGCCAGCATGCACACTCTTCTTCTTTTAAGAGTCACTTTCAGGAATGGACAAATAGTTCAGTGGTTAAGAACACTGGCTGCACCTACTAAGGGCCTAGGTTCAGTTTCCAGCACCCACGTGGAGTCTCACAACCATCTATACTTCAGTTTTAGGGAGTCTAATGCCTTGTGTGTGTGTGTGTTTTTCTCTGTGGGTAACTGGCACACACAGTGTGCACATATACACATACAGGCAAACACCCCTACACAAAAAGAATTTAAAATTTAAAAATATTACAAAAAGAAAGAGTCACAGTGAGTTTTAATAGCAAGAACTAGCATGGCCCCTCAACACTACAGCAAGTCTAATGTAACAAATATCACAGGTGATAACAGGTGTGGATAAATGGGTTAAAGGGAGGTGGCTGTCAGGCGTTCTGGCACACACTGTAATCTCAGTGTGGGGGAGGCTGAGGTGGGAAGATCGCCAGTTCATAGGCTACACCACGCCCAAAGTCAGCGTAGGATGCGCAGGGAGACATTGCCTCAAATATATTAAGAAACACATACTACTAATAAGAATAATAATAAAAGAGAGGTAGACAGTTGGCAGGTGATCTTGACATTTGTCCCAGTCATAAGGTGCCCAGATGGGCCTCTGGGAGTCTTTATCACAATGTAGCTAACACAGTTTTAGATGAACTTGTTTTTCTGTGAGATGAACGGTAAGTAGAAGACCTAAGACCCCAGCATCCTGAGAGAGTCTTGGTACTGTGGACTAGTCCGGCTGCTCTTCCCTTGACACCTGTGCAAGGGAAAATGTTCTTCACCTCAAAGTTTCTTCTGCTTTTGGCTGCTCAACAGGAAAGACGAATGCAGACGACTAATAGGAGATACTTGCCAAAAAAAGTCAACAGGTGAACTGACTAAGGTTTTGAGCTTATAAACTCCCATGTACTGCGAATGTAAAAATACCCTTTCTTTGTTTTAATGACTGTGAGACACTTATGGCTGCTTAAAATTGGTTCTTCAAGCATTTTCTCATATCCACTGTCCTTGCAGCACTTCTCAGGCTCCAGAGATCTTGGTGTCGGCAATCAGGTCCTTGGGCAATAAACTATCTTCCCTCAGCGACGCCGGGTACATCTAGGTTTGCCTGGGGTCCCGGTGCCCCACAGGCTGTGTCACTCCCTCGGGGTGCGGGGTGCGAAAGGTGACTGTGGTCCCAGAGTGCTCCTCAGTCCTCGTGGTCATTTGCCCCTTGGTCCACGCAGTCCGCAGCACCTCCTCCGTCGTCGCCTGGTAATCCACGACCCGCACTAAAACGGACCTGGATGTGGCTTCGGGGTTCCTGGGCTTGGATCCAGGGGCCAGTGGCAATGAGCCTATGGGAAAGCTTGTGTTCGGGTTCGGAATCCCGGTGGTCTCCAATCCTCACGTGAAGGTCTTCGCTGTCTACTAGCTCTGCGTTAACAGGGTCCGCTTGTGTTCCCAACCACCTCTCAGGGTACAGAAGGAAGAGTATTTTCTCTCTGACCTGGGATTGGCAATCCAAATTCCCTCGAGTTTGCAATCTTAAATCCCCACCTGGTGGTAATAAGTCCGTATCCATCCTCGCCTGCGTGGGATCCGGGACGCTGGAGTCCAAGGGTGGCCCACACCCCACCCCGCACGGAGAGCACCCTGCGCACCCCCGGGGTCTCCGGGCCTCCATGCTGGTGAGGTCATCCATGAGTCCTTGTTTTTCCAGTTCTTGCAGGAAAACTCTAGCTATGCTAAGAAAATCAAAGATGGTGCCGGCCGAGACCAGGATTTTTTCTGTGGCCTTGCAAGAACAACACAGAAGCAGCTGGCAGGACACAGGTAAAACACAATTCTAGGAAAGAGAACTAAGGAGCCCTCTTAGGTTTGGAGGATGAGAAAGGCAGACTAGCTCAGAAGAATGAAACAAAGATTTCTAAAGAGCTAGCAGTTCAATTTTAGGATTAGGCTTGGAAATAGGTATTCTGTGTATAGCTCAGAAAATAAAGTTACCTCACTGACCTAGCAGGTTATTACTAAACTTACACCTTCTGTGTCTTCATTGGTATAAATTTTAGATAATTTAAACGGATATTATACCTCTTAAATATTATTCTAGTTTGCTTCTGTGGTAAAATAACCTGATTTTAAAAGCACCTTAGGGAGAAAGGGAGTTTATCTCAGCTTCCAGTTCCAGGACATATCACTGTGGGGAAGTCAAGGCAGGAACACCAGTTTGTCACATCACGTCCACAGTAGAGAAGACAGAGGAATGAATGCACAGATGCTCAGTTGCTTGATTCTGCTCTACCCAGCTTCTCTACTCCTATGCAGTTCAGGAATGCTTGCCCAGGAAATTGTGCCACCCAGTGGGGGCTGGGTCTTCTCACATCAGCTAACTTCATTGAGACAAACCCCACAGACATGCCCGCAGGCCAACCCAATGTAGACCACCCATCATGGAGACCTTTTCCCAGGTGACTCTACGTTGTGTCAACTTGACAGCTAAAGCCAACATCACAAAGACACAGTTACATTTCACATAACAGGTTAGATAACAAAATTCTAGCTTTGGTTTTCTAGAATGAAAATGGATTGAGATATATATGCCATTTACTAGTCCTCTTTGGGAAAGTGGGTACAATGTTTTTGTTCTTTTTAAATGAAGATAGGAAGCCCCCCCCTTCTCAGTCTCTACTTGTCTTAGTACTGGCTGTTGTTGTTACTATGACACAGAACTACAGACAATATGTTCTTATAAACAACAGAGACTTACTTAGCTTGTCAGTATAGAAGCTATGGGGTCTACAAATGAGCCACTGTATATAAGTGAGGATGTTCTTGTTGGTAGATACCCTGTGGAGTCCTGATGGGGTCCATGGCTTGACACTGTGAAAGGCATGCATAGAAAAGGCAAGGACAAACAGGCTTTATAACAGACCCATTCAAGACAGCCCAGGGCCTCCCATGCAGTGCTGGCACACCCCTTTAATTTCTGCACTCAGGAGGTGGAAGCAGATGTATCTGTGTGAGTCCAAGGCCAGTCTGGCCTACACAGGTGCAGGAGAGCCAGAGCTATACAGAAAAACCATGTCTCAAACAAAAAAAGAAGAAAAAAAATATCCCATTGTCCATTAATGCTTTAGTACATGCATGAGTTAGCCCACTTACAGCAAAGCCCTCATGACCTAATCATTCCATAAAGACTCCACCTCCTAAGACCTCACCTGAGGGATTGGCATCAGCATGAATACTGCTGGGAACAATCAAAGCACAGCATCACCCCACCCTGAGCCAGAGAACCCCAGCCTCTTGTGAGGAAGGCATCTCTTTGCTGAGCTCAAAGAGAAAGTGACTGGTAGAACAGGACTCTGTAGACTCATTATCACTGAAGTTTTCCTTGAACATTCCCTCCTGGCACATATACTGTCTCTCCTGTTTTCTGAGGTCATTGGTGTGTCTAAAGACAACATAAGACTTTTTCAAGGACAGGGGTACTTTCCAGCCTGTGAGTTAACTATGTAATTTCCTTTAGAACACTTACAATCTTATTCTTCAAATAGTTTGATGTTTGATCATCAGCGTTAATGACTTCATTACAGGAACTGCCTAGAATTGGGGAAATGGTGCCTGTGACTCAACCAGATACGGTATTATTGCTTCATTTGTTCCACAGAATTATTCTATTTACTGAACAGGCCAGGAGGCATTTGGAGACAGAACAGGAGAAGATCCCGTCTCTGGCCTCAGTACAGATGTGCAAGCAGATGAAATATGGTGGGGTATGTGCAGCACCAATGCTTGTATAAGGGGCAAGAGCAAGTAGAAGCTGAAATAATGTTTGCCTTCGCGAATGTGGACCAAAAAATGGGGGGCAGAGTCCTTCATACTAGAACTGAGAAAAAGTATGCGGATGAGCTGAGTAAATGACACATAGAAGGGGCTATTCAAACTTGGAAGTGTGTGTGCACCCCAGGAGACCTGTATCTTGTTAGCATATCATTAAATTTGGGTCAATTTAGCTTGGTCCTGCTCCAAGATGATGATATGGACCTCAGCCAGGTGAGGCACAAGAGTCCATAGCAGTCACCACTCTAAAGTCTTCAAGAAGAAGCAAGTGTCCCTGTGCCGTTCCTGATTAGAACAGAACTCAATATTTTCACCTTTGTAATTTCCAATTGAGGGGGTGGTACTCACAGATCCAGCCTCAAGCTATGTGCAGGCACAGGGCTTTGGGATCAAGGCTGTGTCCAATGCTCACATTGTGGGCTGTGTGACCTTGCCACATGACATAACTTCATCCCTAGAATGGGCAGTGGTGACCTGATAGGATGAAATGAACACAACTCAGGCAACAAACTTAGCACAGTGCTGAGAACATAGTCCCCTCCATAGATATAACCCCAAATCAGGATCCTTGTTAATATCTTATTTTAATATCTGAAAACATAAAATAGACAGAAAAGTGTTGCACTTTAACCTAACAAAGAGGAAGAGGAGAGGGGCACCTGGGGAGCACAGCGTCGGGCAGATCATTATGGCCCATCTTGTTCTTCCTTGCAGCAGGAATCCCCACGGTGTGTCAGCCATCCTCTGAATGGTGCACAATGGAGTGTGCATGCCATCAGGGGTCTTTGTAAGCAGAACAGCTCCCCTGGCTACCTTAGTCCAGCTCCCTAACCATAGCATTGCTTCTCTGGGGTGTTAGTTTTTCATCATTGACAAAATATTTGACATGAATAACCTAGAGGAGGGAGGATTTATGGTGTCCCACTGTTCCAGGAGTTTCATTTCAAGTTACCTACACCCATCATTGTTAGCATGGAGGTAGGTGTGTGTGCATTAGTTAACAGGAAGCAAAAAAAAAAAAAAAAGATAAGGAACAAAGAATGGAAGATGAACTTCCAAGGTACACCTCCAGTAACTCTGTCCTTCATTTGGCTAGACACAGCTCATTCCTAAAATTTCAGCTGCCTCCCAAACAAGGGTTTAAAATGTGAGACTTTTGTTGTAATTTTATATTCAAGCCACAAACAGCCCACAAAACCCAAAGAATCCAACCCTAAATAGACCTCCCTTCTGGTATGACTCATGACAAATCCTTTCTTTCTCTTTCTTCCTTTCCTTTTTTTTTTCCTTCTTTTTTCTTTTATTTTATTTTCTCTGTGTAGCCTTGGCTGTCCTGAACTCACTTTGTAGCCTACGCTGACCTTAAACTCACCGTGACCACCTGCCTCTGCCTCCCATTTGCTGGGATTAAAGTTGTATGCCACCATGCCAGCCCTTCTTTGTTTCTTTCTTTGTTTGTTTGTTTCCTTTTCTCCTTCTTTTTTTGAGACATGGTTTCTCTGTATCACCTTGGATGTCCTGAACTCACTTTGTAGACCAGGCTGACCTCGAACTCACAAAGACCCACCTGCCTCTGCCTTCCAGAGTGCTGGAATTACTTGTGTGAACCACTCAACCCAGGTACTCAGGTATTTTTTTCTAATTTTTTTACTTTTTATTGAAGCAGCAATGACTTACTAATAATTTACTGTCTCAAAACTAAATCTAGTTCAAGAAAACAAAAGCAAATTGACCTAAACCATAATTACATGGACATAAAAACCTGTGTATACAAAAGAGGTCTCAGAAGTGATTTAGCAGAAGGCAGGCAGGCCTTCCTATGCTGATGCTGGTGTCCATGCCCATCAGGGAAGCCACATACAAGCTAGCAGGACAGTGGGACCCTCACACTGGCCAAATGAATAAGCAGTGCCCTGTGTATGATGGTGGAGTCTACTGTAAGCAGGAAGTGCCCGTGTGGCTCTGGGTAAGACCTCAACTGTGAGTCTGAAGGTCTCTCTAATTCTGCTTTGTCAGGTGGAAAACAATCTCACTTTTGAGAAGCTAACAGCTTGGACCAAACCAGACTTTATGATGAGCACCAAAGTTAAGACTTTCCCTTCCAAAAGTTAAGCTGCAAGAGGATTGTGACATGAAGTCTGTGTTTCAACAGTTGGGAATGGTGGATGTCTTTGAAGGAGGCAAGGTTGACTTATCAGCAATGTCTCCAGAGAGGGGCCTAAGTGTGTCCAAGTTTGTTCACAAGAGTGTGGTGGAGGTCAACGAGGACGGCACAGAGGCGGCAGCAGCAGCTCTATTACTACTTTCTGTGCTCCATTATTGTACTATGCTCTCCCGACATTCTGTGCTGACCACCCCTTCCTTCTTTTCATCAACCACAACAACAGCAACAGCATCCTGTTGTGTGGCAGGTTCTTGTCCCCATAAAGGCACAATTAGTATGTGGAGGACAGCTATCTCTTCAACATCTCTTCGCCTCCTACAGTTCTGTGAGGATGGGCAATGTTGGGGAACCATGTTCCAAGATGAGAGCACTTTCCTCCCATCATCCTGGTCTTCTGATGCCCACATTCAGCTTTCCCTGTTCTGACCTTCATCTGTGCCCTTTACCAGGTCATAGGACCACAGAATTACGATTTTCTGTCTTGGTTAGGAGGCAAATAATTCCCACAAGAAAGCCTTCCAAGCTTCATAAGAAATCCCTATTCTCCCTATACTGACACTTTTTTTTTTTTTGAGATAAATAGGGTTTTTTTATTGTTCAATTCTTTATGTAATACAGTTAAAGACAAAGAAGGATTCAGCTCAGATATGCTGGATCTCAAGGTTATCAGAGATGGCACACGCCAGTAGGATTTGCTGAAGGAGGCAGAGGCAGGAGGATCACAAGTTCAAGGCCAGCCTGTCCTATACGGACACGTATCTGTGCCCTTTGCCAGGTCACAGGAACACAGAGTGTCATGGTTTCCTGTGTTCTTTAGGAAACAAACAAACCTGCCAGATAGCCTACAAGTTTTATAAGATAACCCTAAATAAGCCCCCTTTCACTGCACAGACAAACCATGCCACTTATATCCACTGTGCTCTTCTGGTACCTTGGCTCGTGCCTTCACTTGCCTTAACCTGATGGCCCCAGGCTGAGGCAGAAAAAGAAGATTCAGGCACCTCGGACAGTTCCTGTGGTAGGACTTCACAAAGGCAGCAGGCTGAGGAGGTGCAGCTGTTTTGACAGGTGTCACCATTTTAGCAGATGCCACCATTTTGACAGGCTGGGCCAGGAAAGAGGGGCACCACTCTTGCTGTGAACAGCTCAGAGACTACACCCTCAAGCTTAGGGGAACTCCTCGGGTATTTAAAAATAAATACCAAATCTACATCTGTGTCCCCTTCCCAATATTCCTGGGAAAATAAGCATTGTTGATGAGTCTCTCTCTGTGTCCTTTGACTGATCAATCCTGTTAAATCTGAGTTCTGTGCCTTTAGCTTCTGTCCCCGCTACCCTCCCTTTCTGAAACAGGGTTTCTCTGTGTAGCCCTGGTTGTCTGGAACTCATTCTGTAGGCCAGGCTTACCTCCTGTGTGCTGGAATTAATCCATGCCCAGTAATTTTTTTTTCCTAACCAGAAGCTTCTTAAATGTTAGGATGCCACCAACACCAAACTTAGACAATTCCTGTACCTATCTGTACTTTATTCCTGGTCATATGTAGTAACACATGGGGGTTTTTTTTGGGGGGACTATTTATATAAAACTTGATCCTCCCCATGTGACTGGACTGGTAGAAATGAAAGTATTCTAAAGAGACACTTGTGTCTTTCAACCTGACCTTTGAAACAACGGATTTTAACAATATGGGAATTTTCCAAGAAATCTCTGAGTACGAGCCAGAAGGAAAACATGTCTCCCTAATTAAGATTCAACATAATCCTAACTTGTCAGACAACTTTACTAGGCATCCTATTGAGACTTTAGGTGTGAGAAGCCTGGGAGAATGAAAAAATAGAAGGATCCAGAGGGTCCTGGAAAGCTACAGGTGGGTCTGGGCCCTGCGGTCCTCCTCAAACTATGGCACCAGCCAAGGAAAATATAGGCAGTAAACTTCGAACCCCTACCCAGACTAGCCGACAGACAGAACATTCTCTGACGTTAAGTGGAGAAGGAGATCTGACTTTCACACAAACTCTGGTGCCCCATATTTGACCATGTCCCTTGGATGGGGACGCCTGGTGGCACTCACAGGAAGGATAATAGGTCACCAAGAAGAGACTCGATACCCTATGAGCATATACAGGGGGAGGAGGTCCCCCTCAGTCACAGACATAGGGGAGAAGAGTAAGGGGGGAGGCGGGAGGGAGGGAGGAATGGGAGGATACAAGGGATGGGCTAACAACTGAGATGTAATATGAATAAATTAATTTTAAAAAAGAAACAGAAAAAATCAAGATAAAGCCAACCTCTTAATAGCAAATAAAGGTATATTTGAATTCCTGGTAAAAAAGGAAAAAAGAAAAAGAAAAAGAAAATACTGAAGCCCAGACAACTGTGAGTCAGTGAGATACATGATCTCAGCTTCACCCAGCCTGCTGCCTTTGACCTCAAGTCAGGACCAGGAAGATGGACTTGAGGGTTTACCAGATCTCTTTGTCCCTCTTCCCAATGTGACCACATTAAGCAAATCTCCTTGTCCTGCTTTCCACTTTACTATGGTGCTTTTAATTGGTTTACTGAAGAAGTTTGGCCAGATCAGATTTGGCACAAGTTGTGACCCCCAAGTTTGAAAACATCAAAGGATGAACAAATAAAAGATATAAAAAGAAATAGTTCCCAAGTGGCCGCCTCAATGTCAATACTAATTTTCAGCTAAATATTTTCTGTAGAAGGTGAAATCAAGATACTTTAATTGACTGAGGAATAAGAGACACTCCAGCACTGACCTTGATTGTGACTGATCTACTCCTGAGCCATCCAGCTGTCCGTCAGGAGGAATCTATAACCACCATCCCCTACATGATTTATTAACCCCAAACTAAGAATATCAACAGCAACTGGGACCTGTAACAGTGATTTTTCTGTGTTGCTATAACATACAGCTTGATATTTTCATCAATGTATTTAAAATATACTTTGATTTAAAACTTTTTTGTTGTTTTATTTCCTTTTATTCTCCCTTTTCTTTCCTTTTTTAGGTATTTCAGGACAGGGTTTGTCTATATACCCCTGATTGATGTGGTTCTTTGCTTTGTAGACCAGGCTGGTCTCAAACTCAGAGATGTGCCTGTCTCTGCCTTACAAGTGCTGGGATTAAAGTCATGTGCCACTGACCAGCTTTTTGTGTTCCTAAGAGAAAAAAACAAACCTGGGGACATGAAGTTTGGGGTATCTCATTGTCCCTTTGAGATATGACCTATTTTTGCATCAGTTTTTTTCTTTTAAATATGGCACCCTAGGAACAATAAACTTATAGCAGAAAATGGAATCCCCACAATTATCTGTAAGCCCACATGCACGGGAACTAGGAAACTTCCTGGAATTTGGGGACTTCTCCTTTGGATATAACAAAGCCTCATGGGAAAGTCTGGTGGCCTATAGGTTATAAACTGCAACCCATGGCTCAAGGCCAATTCTCAGGAGGGAAATTCTGGGAAATAGTCCTGACCAAAGTCCATCTCTTGGTCAGTATTTAATATTTCATAAATCTTACTTCAAGTTTGGCCCAAAATGATGGAGTTGATTTCCTGGCAAATCACAAGATTAACAGTTCTCTTTAGTTAGAGTATCCCATTTTTCTAAATGTTTTCAAGGTGGTCAGTATTCATCACATGTAAAGCCAGCTGGAGTACCAGTACCATCACTGCATATTCTGTGGCAGGAATGAGCTCTGTAACCAGCATCACCACAAACCCACAGAAGTGCAAATCTAGAGCTTAGGAAGAACTCTCCCCATGAGACAGAGAGACACTCTGTTTTGAAGGTGGGTGCTATAAAGCCCTTTATTTCATAACTGTCATTGCACTTATGGATAAGGTCACTTAGGTCACAGGTAAACCATGGAGTTGGTAAAAGACTGACAGGAGCATCCCTCCCTCAGGGAGAGGAGAACCGGCCACAGAACAGAATCCCATTGGTCTCAACATGCTGAATGAAGAAAAGGAAAGGGTGGTCAACACAGAATCGGGGGGTGAACCTCATGCACCTCATCATCATGATGGCAGCTGTAGCAGCCGCAGCCTCTGTGCCCTCCTCATTGACCTCCACAAAGGCCTTATGTACAACCTTGGACAAAGACATGCCCTTCTGGGCAGACATTCCAGAAAAGTCTGCCCTGTCAGGCTCAAAGGCATCCGCCATGCCCAGCTTGCACAGCACATCCTTCATGTCATAGTTCTCCTCCAGCTTAAACCTCGGAAGGAAAACCTCCACCTCTTCTTCATCCATCTTGTCCAGCCTCGTCCACTCTATGAATTTCTCGTAAGTTATTTCCTTTTCCACCTAGGGGAGAGTTCAAGACTTTAGGACAGTGCTGTCACACGGGGCTCCTCAGATGATGGGGAGGCTCTACACTGCCCAGGGAGTGTGGCTGTGGGGTGATAGGGTAGCTGGGAGGGGCTAGGGAGCAGCTCAGAGCTGAGAGCTTGTCAAGCATCCTCCAGGCCCTGGGTTCCACAGCAGCCCCATAAACAAATGGAAGATGAAACATGACCATGGGAGCCTAGGAGAGCTGCCCCAGCAGAAACCCAAATGCCACTCTTTCTCCCTCGCATCCTCATCAAGGGCCCGCGCTCCTCACCGTGCTCAGTTCAACGTGCTCATCTGGAAGCATGATGATCATGTGCAGCTCATTGCCGACATAGGGAAGCATCAGGATCTTGGTGGATATCTCTCCAATATAGGTCATCTTGAAGGTAGACTTCTTAAACATCATTTGCACAGGTCTCTCCTCATTCTGTAAAAAAAAAAAAAAAAATGGATAAAAACTAAGTTGAAATGAGACACACTGGGAAAATTCAGAAGGGGAAAATAGTCATTGTCCCTAGGAGCACTTTCTTGAATGGATTCGAGAACATTCTTTCAGCCCCTAATCTTCTGAAATAGTTTAGACTTTACATGGCCATAAAGGCCCATTTTTCAAGACTTGGTCCTGAGAGTGGAACTTTGGAAAGGAAAGAATTTTTAAGAGGTGGGGCCTAAAAGGAAGATATTCGGGTCAGTGAGATGTATACTTGAAATGGGTAATCAGCTGGGCTAAATTGGTTATCTCCATATTACTTGAAGTGACAGAAATCTGACTAGCCAAATCTCCAAAGACTTGTGATGTCATGGCCAACAATGCTGTTCTATTGGGATCACAATTACTCTTAGGACTTTGAGCATGATTTCCACATTCACTGTTCTAGCCTGGCCTTCTCCCTGAATTCTGGAATAATGTATTTTTGTCTATCTGATTCTTGCAATCTGATATTCCTTTGCACAGTTGTTCTGCCAGCAACTATTACTTGTTCTGGTTGACAGTGGTCTCCTCCTTTCTGTTGCCATTTCAGGTCCTTGACCCCTGTCTTTCTCACAAATCCTGAATTTGACTCATTACCATGTTGTATTGTCTGTCCCTTTGAAATATAACCAAAATCTGACTTTACTTTTAACCTCCACTGCCATCCGCACAGCCCTGGGATACTGGGATGATCTCCTTGTCACTGTCCTCAGCGCAACAGCCAGATGTCTCAGCACAAGGCAGTGAAAAAGCAGTGCTGTGGGTGGACACCTTTGTGTGGTTCCACTCTAGCAGGAACAGAAGGTAATTAAAGTCCTTCCAACACCCAGGAATAGAAAAAGGAGCCCACCCTGCTCCCTGCTCTATCTGCTTCACCCTCTCTTCTTTGATCTGCTATAGTCATAGGCTTTTGTAGTGTTGTGGGATTATGGGATTAAGTCCCTTACTGCCCAACAAACTCGTCCTCAGAACCTGCAACAGGACTCTTATGTCCTGGTGTCTGCTCACATGCCATCCTACACTGAAGGTTTCTTCAGTGGCTCTCACTGCAGCCACATCCAAGCACAGCATCCTGCCATGTCCTCTGTATGTCACTGGAGCCCTTCCAACACCCACTATCTTCTTTTTTATACTTTACTCAAATTTCTGTCCTCCAGGAAAACAGAGCTTCATGAGAGTACAAACACTCAGCCAGTTAGTGCCTGGTGCTCAGTTGGCTCTCAAGTGACATCTGAAGATTGTATTAGTGAAAAACTAATGAGCAGGAACACTGCTCATAATTTAAATACAAAGCCATACCAACAGCCATACCAAATCCTGTGCCTTTCAAGGCATGGCCACATATATGGATTATAGTCAGTATCTGCTGTAGCCACAGAACAGTCTGTGCCTCCTGCAGTGACAGGGTAGCAAGATAATTCCTCTTGACTCTGAACTTATCAAGAGCCACAGTAAGTACTACTGTAAGGACCAGATAAACTGCATTTTGAAACAGTTGGTGTTAAACCTAACCAAGGGCTGAAGCCAGATTCCAGAAAAACCACAAACCAGTCTAAACAGAAAAATATTCGCTAGCAACTCAATCAGCTCACCTTGGAAAGGTCCAAATACACTCTCTGCTGGTCAAACTGACCAGGAGGTGGACTGACACATAGCAACAACCAATTAGGAGAAGCCAAGTCAAAATTCCTAGCACCCCTATGACTGCTTCAATCAATCTTTTCTATAGGCCAACTTGCCCCTACACCTATTACTCTACCATGAAATGCCAAGGCTTGTAACTCCCTGCGTTCAGCTTTTCTGCCCAAATGCCATCCAATAATATACTGTAAAACCCATTTCTTTGTCTAAAGCCTATAAAAAAAAAAAAACCCTCTCAAATGAGAGTTGAGGCCACTTCCCTGCATCTGCTGTGTCAGGGCATTGGAGGTGTGTCCCAGGTTTGAGCCTGCAATAAAGACTTCCTTGCCATTGCATTTAGACTCAGCTCTTGGGTGGTCTGTTCGGGGAGTCTCTCAAAATTTGGGCATAACACTATCACTTATGTACTATATGGGAAAGGTCTCAGAGCAAGGCCTTTTGCTCTCTGCCCTGTATGGACTCCAGAGTCAGAACCCTGGTGTAAGCATGAGGAAAAAAGGCCTGATACTAAGATTGGCAGAACAGAAAAGGAGAGCCAGGTCCTAAGAGCATCACCCCATGCAGGCAGCCCCAGCCTCCTGGTGGGTGATGAACTTGTATGAGTTCAACTATAGTCAACTGGTGTTTCTACTCCTTGCATTTGAAGGAAGTCCTAACACACACCTTGTTAACAAGTGACTTCAAAGACAGAAATACTCTAATCAGCAAAAAACAGAACAGTTTATTTAAGAACAAAACTTAAGGGCTAGAGAAATGCTCAGAAGTTAAAAGTACTGTTGGCTCTTCCAGAGGTCATGGGTTCAATTCCCAAAAACTACATGATGGCTTATAACCATCTACGAGATCTGGTGCCCTCTTCTGGTGTGCAGGCATACAGGTAGGCAGAACATTGTATACCTAATAAATAAATAAATCTTTTAAAAAATAAAAGAAAAAAACTTAAAATGCATTTCCTGAGAAGCTGGAGGTTCTATTTGAAGTGGGAATGGGAATTCCAAGGCCTGGTTAATGATGCATAATGTGACGTAGTTATTTTGCTTTGTCAGCCTAGGAGTATATGGACAGAGAGAGAGAGAGAGAGAGAGAGAGAGAGAGAGAGAGAGAGAGAGAGAGAGAGAGAGAGAGAGAGAGAGAACGCAAACTGTATATGGTTTTAAAAAAGCAATCTCTCATCAGCAAGCAACATGCTCCAACTTTGTTTTCTGGTCTATAAGCAAAATTCTATGCTCATCCCATCAAGCCAACACTGAATTTCACTCACTGGCTCAGTGTTTACTGAGCACTGACCATAAGCCAGGCTCTCATTACACAGAGGCCTGTCCTCAGCTGTTTTTCCAGACAGGTGAGAAAGATTTTCCCACAGAACTGTTTTGTGGCAACCAGCTGGGGGTGTGGTCCTCTTGAAGGACAGGGAAGACACAAGGCAAGCACTTCTAGGAAGACAACTGAAAAGAAAGGAGTGTGCACTACATTCAGGGCCTCAAGGACCCTTCTACGCCACATCTGGAGTGGAGACTTTACCTCCAAAGATCTATGAAAGACCATTTCAAGCCCACTGCAGAGCTCTGCCATCATGTTTGGCCTTAGCAGATGCCATTGACACAATAAGCCATGAAAGAAGCAGGACCAGGCCTGAACCATGGAGCCTGCAGCCACCATTGGTGATATGCAAAGGAGGAAGGGAAGAGAACATTCCCAAGGCTGAGAGAGTCCTGGCTGCGGAGCTGCCCAAGGGCAGGAGAAGCACAGGCTCAGGAGGAGCCTCTCTGTGAACAGAGGACCTTGCCCAGGAGTCTCCTGCACTGTGTTTACCTTGCTGACTTTGAAAGGCTTCTCCTGGGTGTACTTTTTGTTAAACTGCTCCTTCCAGTTTCCCTTGAAGTAGATGGCATTCACAAGGACCAGCAGTGTATCTGAATCCACTATTCCTGGGGACAGCAGCTCTTTGATTTTATCTGAAAGGAGGAATGGAAAAGGAAAAACAAGTAATTAAAGACTTGTGGTGGTTTGGATGGCATGTGTTTCTATGTTTGGTCCTCAGTTGAACTCTGGGGGTAGTAGGTCAGATTTCAATACCCAAAGCAAGCCTAGTGGATATACCTATCCTCCCCCTCTCTTTCTTGCCTACCTGCCTGTGGATCAGGTTGCAAAGCTCTCAGTTACTGTTCTAGCTCCATACCTTTCTGCTCTTGCCACGATGATCATGAACTAATCCTCCTAAAACTGTAATCAAGTTCCCAATTTGATGATTTTATAAGAGTTGCTTGGGTCATGGTGTCTCTTCCCAACAATAGAACAGTAACAAAGATAAGACCAGATTAGCTAACAGAGTTGGCTGGTATGTGCTAAGAGCTCATAGCCAAATGGTGCCACCTCCTGCTCTGGTCAGGAGTTTGGATAACAGACTTCATTTCTCTAAATATAAAGAGATATTTGCCCTTAAAGCAACAATTCTGGCTATTTCTCTTCCAGTCCCAGGTGCCACAGGAGCTACAGGAGCTGCAGGTTACCATGCAGACATGGTCGAGTCTAAGAACCAGACCACCCACAACCAGCGCCACAAATGACACAGAGATGGCATCAAGAAACCTCCATCACAAAGATAAAAATCTCTTAAGGGGGTTGACCCCAAGTTCCTAAGGCACATGCACTTTGCCAAGAAGCACAACAAGAAAGTTGAGTGGAGAGTGGAGTTTGACTTTCACACATACTCTGGTGCCTCATATTTGACCACGTCCCCTGGATGGGGAGGCCTGGGGGCACTCAGAGGAAGGATAGCAGGCTACCAAGAAGAGACTTGATACCCTATGAGCATATACAGGGGGAGGAAGTCCCCCTCAGTCACAGTCATAGGGGAGGGGAGTAAGGAGAAAATGGGAGGGAGGGAGGAATGGGAGGATACAAGGGATGGGATAACCATTGAGATGTAATATGAATAAATTACTAAAATAAAATAAAATAAAGGCCTGAAGAAGATGCAGGCAAACAACGCAAAGGCAATGAGTGCTGTGCAGAGGCCATTAAAGCCCTTGTGAAGCCTAAGGCCTTTAGGCCCAAGATGCCAAAGGGCCCCAGCTACAAACTCAGCTGGCTTGCTTTCATCACTTGAGAAGCAGATTCGAAGCTACATGGCGAAGGGTCGTAGGCTCTGCCAACCAAAGCCCGAGGTGCAAACCAAGGCAGAGGCTACAGCCCCAGCTCAGGCTCCCAAAGGTGATGAGACCCCTGAGAAGGCCCCATAGAAAAAGCTTCTGCCAATGTGAAGACAGATGGGCTGGTGTGCAACACCTAGTACTCACTATTTACAGATGACCAGTGTCCTATGCTGTTTGTACAAATAAACCAAGGGCAAGATCTGTTTAGATTAAAATGAAAAGCAACAATTCTGACATGAACACCAAGAAGTCATATCTCTGAGTTTAAGGCCAGCCTAGTCTACAAAGTGAGTTCCAGGATAGTCACGGGCTGCATAGAGAAATGCTGCCTCAAAGGGGAGAATAGAATCCTGGTTTCTGATTTAGAGCTAAGGATGCAGATCTGCATTAGAGTACTTTACTTGGCCTTTCACACTCAAGTCCGTGGGTTCAATCCCCATGCATGTCAAAAAGTCTTGACCTACAGAACAAAAGGTCATTGTTGTTACCCTTTAAGCACTTATGAAGGCATTAGCATATGATTATTAACAATAGACTAAAGAGCATGGCATGAGACACAGGCCTTTAATCCCAGCACTGGAGAAGCAGGGGCAGCTAGATCTCTGAGTTTGAGGGCAGCTTGGTCTACATAGTGAGTTTCAGGAGAGCCAGGGTTACAGTGAGACCCTGTCTCAAAACTCAAAAATGAAATAAAAAAGACTGGAATCAGAGTTGGCCTGGCAGGTAAAGGTGCCCACTACCAAACCTAAAGAACTGAACAGAATCTCTAGACTCCTGTGGTAGAAAGAGAAAACCAACTCCTGTCAGTTGTCCTGACTGCAGGTGTGCACAGACAAACACAAACATGCAATAAACAAAGAACAAATAAATGCACCAGTTTAAAAAAAAAAAAAAACCATAGGCTAAGTGCTTAACAGGGACTGGGCTGTGGCTCAGTGCACAGGAGAGCCTGCTCAACATGCTCAGGGCCCTGGAGTCAAATCTCAGCACTGAAAACAAGCAAACTCGAGGCAGCTTGCATTCACCTTCAGTCTTTTTGGCCACCCAGGTGTTGATGTGCTGTCGGGACTGCTCTGTGGCGCCCTGAAAGTCCAGCTCTTCCATCTCTGCTTCATAGAACTTGCGGCAGGAATCTTTAAAGGACTAGGACAGAGCAACATGGTTACACAGCCAGGAAAGTGATTAGCACCAAGCGCCTCCTTCCTCAGTGCACAGGCGCAGAAAATCAAAGTGTAATTGTGTACAGATGTGTTCTGTTCATTGTCTCCCGACCTTATTTTGGGGAAGCCTGTCTCTGAGGTTCATATCCTTCTGCAGAGAAGGAAAGCACTACACCCAGCCAGATCCCCCCAGGTTCTATCCCTGGTCTTCTAGCCTAGGCTGAGGCCTTTGGGAATAAACATCAAGATCATAGAAGGAGAGGAGAACCATTAGGACCAGACAGCAGACAGTGGAGGTCATGGGGGCCTTGGTGCCATGCCTTTGGTATTTCTGCCTCAAGATAAACCTTACATACATAGTCACCAACTGTGGATCAGGATGCTATAGCTACGGTTCCTGCAGGAGTAGCATATCAACTCTCCAATCACACCCCTATGTCATATGCAGGAGCAATTTGGAGCGTGGAGGGCCAGCTCAATTGACAGGCCACAGTATTTAGCTGCTGGGAAAGGGTGCTGGTTACCTGAATCATCTGGCTTGCAGTGCTTCCCTTTGCTCCCATGAAGAGCATGGCCAGGGCTGAGGAGATGCTCATGGGTGAGAAAAATACATTTTTGGAGCCGTCTTCACCCAGTAGTTTCAAAAGGTTTAAGGCAAAAGTGCCATTTGCTTCCTGCAGAGCCTGGAACGAGGGATTAATATCACATAAACACAGGTTGATATGTAGGCCACATCTTACTTTCATTCACACTGTGATGCCATTGGCTCAGTGAGCAAAGGGACACACACATAGCCTGGAATGCAAAGGTGGCATGCAGAAAGTGGCTATCCTGGTTTATATAGCAAATTTCAGGCCAAACAAAGCTATATAGAAAGACCTTGTCTCAAAACAAACAAATGAAAATAAGGACCTTACATGCATGCTTGATTTTTCTACTCCAAGGGCATTACACCTAATATCTCCTGGTTTCTATCAGGAGGGGATTTGTGGTATTTTGCTTTGGTTTTTTTATTTGTTTGCTTGCTTTTTGTTTTGTTTTTTGAAACAGGGAATTTCTCTGTGTAGCCTTGGCTGTCCTGGACTCATTTTGTAAATCAGGCTGGTTTGTTCATATCAAGCTGCTGGTCTCTGCCTCCGAGTGCTGGGATTAAAGGTGTGTGCCACTGTGGCAGACCCAGGAGAAGATTTTTGAGGTGCAAAGTCTGAAAGCTTGGAGAACAGAAGATTGAAAATGCAGCTGCTGGGCTTGGGAAATGGCTCAGTAGATAGAGGTCTGCCATGCAAGGGCGAGGATCTTAGTTTGGCCTCTATCAGGCTGGGCAAGGTGGCACATGGTTATTATCCTAGTCATGGGGTAGGGGGAGGGAGACAGGAGACTCTTGGGAATGTGTCTGGGTCTGTGAGAAGTTGTGTGCAGGGGCTGAAAAATTAGGCTCAGACCACTGCTCTTTGGAAGTCTGCAAAGATAGACCCTTTAATGAGGAACTTTCCAGCTCTTTAAGGAGTGTCCCACCCTTCTACCTATTAGCTGTCAGTAACAAACCAGTCCTCCAGCCCAGCTGTGAGTTTTTACCTTTTAAGGACTGAAAGAAAAAGGGATGCTCAAAGTATTGCACTCCTATTAGCTTCTTGGATCCTTGTCTCTCTAGCTTAATGTTTCTGGTTTATCTTTCCATCGGATCTGGAAAAACACACTCAGTATGTGTTTATACTAGAATTTTGTTTTGTTTTATTTTGTTTTTAGTGATTTTTTTTGTTTGTTTTATTTTGGTTTGATTTTCTCTGTGTTATCTTGGCTCTCCTGGACTTACTTTGTAGACCACACTGGCCTCAAACTCACAGTGATTCACCTGCCTCTGCTTCCTGAGTGCTGGAATTAAAGGTGTGTACTATCACATGGGGCCCTATACTAGAATTCTATAGGCAGCTCTAATTTCTGCCTTTCCAACCAAAGTATAGCATTTTGTGATCTGTCAGTAGTTTTGTACGTTGACCTTAAAACACACACACATATATGAACACAGACTGAACACACTTGTATGTACATTAGATACATACACCATGCTCACACACATGTGGGAGAAAAATGAGACAGAAAGAAGGAGAGAGATTTATCAGGAATGTTATTCATGAGTAACAAATGTAGCTCATTTTACTCAAGTATTTAGGATTTATTTTTAGCTAAGCATGTTATCCTGTGTTATGTTTTCAGTGTGGTGTTTTCCTAGGAATCCAGCCCAAAGCCCTATAATGCTACTCATACAGTCTGCCCCTTAGCTCTATACCCAACATGTGCTGTGATCCACTTAGGAAGACAAACTCTTTTTAAATTTTGGGTACAACAGACCGACACAAACACATGCAAAATGAATACTGCCATACACGCACCTTCAGTGCACTAAACACATGCCAGAACAGCAAACAGAAAAATCATTCTGCAAATGTGTGTTCCCTTTTGTGACCTCAGAAGAGAAGAAAAACATCCTCTCAGCAGCTCCGCACGCTTCTCCCTGACACACACTTTGTACATTAGTTAACACTCCTGTTCTCCATGAGCAATGTTCAGAGGTCCATGGATGGGCTAACTGGTGGACTGTGAGCAGCACTGACACCTGGAGGTCAGGGGTGGAACTGGATTAGTATTGATTTAGCAACACTTCCTGGAAACCAGAGCACAGTGAGAGAAACCATGGAAGCCTAAGTGTCTAGTCAACTGGACCCTTAGAGGATAGAAACCCACCAATGGACTAAGCCACCCACAATTGTCAACTGCTTGGTTGTCCCACTTTGACTAAATGTATATTGGACACATAACTATAATATAAACCCAAGACTGTTCCAGAGGTAGACTCCCTGCACGTAAGCTTCAAACCATGCCCATGTGTAATTAGCTATCTATACGCACTGAAGTGTTTCCTGTGAACAACAAAGTTACTCAAATGGCATATAGCAAAACCTCATCATTTGAGGCTAGAGAGATGGCTTAGAAGTTAAGAGTACTGTCTGTTCTCCCAAAGGTCCTGAGGTTCAATTCCCAGCAACCACATAGAGGCTCGCAACTATCTATAATGATATCTGGTACCGTCTTCTGGTTTGCAAGCAACACATGCAGGCAGAATACTGTATAAATAAAAAATACATCTTTTAACTCAAGAAATTAAACACCACCAAACCAAATAATCCAATTGAGAAATGGGGCTTGGAACTAAACAGAGAATTCTCAACAGAGGAATATCAAATGGCTGAGAAACACTTAAAGAAATGCTCAACCTCCTTAGTCATCAGGGAAATGCAAATCAAAACAACTCTGAGATTCCATCTTACACCCATCAGAATGGCTAAGATCAAAAATTCAAGCGACACCACATGCTGGCAAGGATGTGGGGAGAGAGGAACACTCCTTCATTGCTGGTGGGAATGCAAACTAGTACAGCCACTTTGGAAATCTATCTGGTGCTATCTCAGAAAAATGGGAATAGGGCTTCCTCAAGACCCAGCTATTCCACTCCTTGGAATATACCCAGAAGATGCTCCAGCACACAACAAGAAAATTTGCTCAACCATGTTCATAGCAGCCTTATTCATAATAGCCAGAACATGGAAACAGCCTAAGTGTCCCTCAGTAGAAGAGTGGATAAAGAAACTGTGGTACATATACACTATGGAATACTATTCAGCTATTAAAAACAAGGAATTCCGGAAATTTGTGGATAAATGGATTGAGCTAGAAATGATCATAATGAGTGAGTTAACCCAGAAGCAGAAAGAATCAAATGGTATATGCCTAGTTTCTGTCAAAGTCAATGTTGTCTCTCTATTGTATGCAACTACCTCTAAACTTAGGCTTTTTCCTAACCTTGTGGAGTGTATGTAGAGAAAAAGTTCAATCATAAAGACATGGAGAATACAATTAGAAAACTAAGGCATACACCTAAGCTGTAAAGAAGGAAGAAAACCTAAAATTGTGACCCATGCTGTAATCCCAGCAATACATGAGCATATAGCAGGAGAATTCCTATGAGCTTGACACCAGTCTTGTTTATGTAATGAGTTCCAGACCACTGCAGATCAGTCTAAGCTGTAATGTTACACCTACACACACACACACACACACACACACACACACACACGTGATATACACTCACATACACACACGTATGATACACACATACAAACTCACACACACACACACACACACACACACACACACAGACACACACACACACACACAGGTCCCTTTTGAACCCAGGGTTTGGGTTCAAGCCAAATATAAGATGAAATAGTTAGATAAGTCACTAGGAGTCACCTTCTGAGGCTCTCCTCTGAGTGTTATTATGGTGCCTTAACTGGTTTGCAGCCAGAACTTAAGTTTAGCTCTTTCTCACCCTGTCCAGAGGCACCAGTGGTCTTGTTCTGAACCAAACCTGCCACAAGTCAAAACAGGCCTTGTTCTGAGGCTCACACAGCTCAGTGCACACATCCATCCCAGAACAGCATCGGCAATGTGATGTGTAGATCACTTTTATTGCAGGATAACAGTTATCTAAGTTATATTCAGGGAATTGCCATTTTAATTTTAATTGTGATTGTGATTGTAGGCCATTTTTATTTCCTTCTATTTCTTTTTCTCCATGCCCCTACTCTGTACACATGCCAGGCAAAGTGCTATACAACCAAGCTATACACTTAATGCTTTTTCCTTTCTCTTTTTAGTCTGAGTTTGGGTCTCTCTAATATGCCCTGGGTAAGCAACAGCTCCTGTGTTCCAGGCAGGACCCAACTTTGGATATTCTTCCCTCCAGAGTCACTGGAATTAAACCCTACTATTGCTGAAAACACTGACACTAAGATTGAGACTGTGCAGGTGTTGGACGGGGGATCATTGGCCTCAGAGGGCTGAAAACTCTTCCCTGAACCATGTTACCCCATTTTCTTAACATCATTCCGTGAAGGGCCATGAAGGTTGAGCGACAGAGGCAGACCACTGTTACTTCCTCTACAGTTACTTTTCCTTTGACTTGGGCCAGCATTCCTTTATATCCCCAAAATATCCCAAGCCACAATTTTTGGAAGGACACAGTTCAAACTTGGAAGCCCTGTCTATGCTCAGCCACTTATACAGGAGTAAATATATAGAGGAATAAATTTGCTCTGTAAAATTCTTCTCTGTCATGGGCTTCCTGAATGGCCCACTTCCCTGACATCTTTCTCAGTGTCTTTTCTTTTTCCATAGCAAAAGAAGCTCATCTTCTTATCTACCCCACCATCGATGGGTGATCCATTACAGAATGCAAATGAGACAGCTGAGCAGGTAACCACTGTGCCAGGACAGGGTGTAGCTGACCAGTAGTCTGGCCTTGACATCCCAGACCACTACTGGAAACTGCTATGCGGTCTGCATGAGGAGCCCCAGCACAGTGCTCCCGGGAGACACCTAAAGAGACCATCCACAAGGTCTTCATGAGGGATCCATAAATAAAGATCTTAAAATTATAATTACAAAATATGTAAAAATAAAGGAAAAAAAAGTGGCAGTAAACCTGAGATGAGTGAGGCTTGAGAAGTACCAGGCTAATTTCAGACAGCCTCTGAGTATTTAAATGAAGGTACAAAGCATCCATTCTCAGTGCTTATCTGTCTTAGTCCATTTTCTTTGACTATCACTGAATACTTCAGACCACATAGTTTATAAACACCTTATATATTTATTTAACTTGTAGTTCTAGAGGCTGAGAGGCCCAAGGTTGAGGGCTGTATCTCAGTGGGAATCTCCTTGCTGGTAGAGATTGTCTGTAGAGTCCAGTTAAGGTGCAGGTATTGACACCAAGAAGAGTACACACAAGTGACAAGGACAAATGGCCATCATGATAGACCTAGTCAAGATAACCCATTGCCAATCAGTCTGTTAGTCCATGCATGGATGAGCCCACTTACAGCAACACTCCTGTGACCTAATCATTCCTAAGACCTCGCCTGAGGGATTGGCATCAGCATGAATATTGCTGGGGTCACTCAAAGCACAGCATCGCCCCACCCTGAGCCAGAGAACCCCAGCCTCTTGTGAGGAAGACATCTCTTTGCTGAGCTCAAGGAGAAAGTGACTGGTAGAACAGGACTCTGTTGTCGAGTTATCACTGCAGTTTTCCTTGAACATTCCCTCCAAACACGCACATTGCCCCTCCTGTTTTCCAGGGCCATCAGTGTATCTAAAGACAACATAAGACCTTTACAAGGGCAGGGGTACTTCCCAGCCTGTGAGTTAACTGTGTAACTTCATAGGCAAAGTCCTTTAGAACAATTACAATCTTATTCTTCAGATACTTTGATGTTTGGTCATCGGCCTTAATGACTTCATTACAGGAACCACCTAGAATTGGGGAAATGGTGCCTGTGACTCACCAGATATGGTATAGTTGTTTCATTTGTCCCACAGAATTATTCTATTTACTGAACAGGCCAGGAGCCACCTGAAGATGGAACGGGAGAAGATCCAGTCTCTGGCCTCAGTACAGATGTGCAAGCAGATGAAATATGGCGTGGTATGTGCAGCACCAATGCTGGGTATAAGTGGCGAGAACAAGTAGAAGCGGAAATAATGTCTGCCTTTGAGAATGTGGACCAAAGTAACGGGTAGCAGAGTCCTTAACACTGGAACTGAGAACTGAAGTAAGGGGATGAGCTGAGTGAATGACACATAGAAGGGGCTATTTCAGCTGTGCAGACTGGAAACATGGAAGTGTGTGTACACCCAGGAAACCTATAGCTTGTTGGTGTGCCTTTAAATTTGAGTCAATTTAGCTTAGACTCCAGAGTGGTTTATGTCTATAACATCATGCCAGTGGGTTCACAGATTTCTGAGCATGCAGCTATCTCTTCAGAATTAAGATAGGAAAGCTTATGCCAAGTGTGGTGGTACACGCCTTGAATCCCAGCATTGGGAGGTAAAGGCAGGCACATTTCTGTGAGTTTGAGGCCAGCCTGGTCTACAAAGTGAATTAAGGACAGCCAGGACTACACAGAGAAACCTTGTCTTAAAAGACCAAGAAAAAGAAGGAAGGAAGGAAGGAAGGAAGGAAGGAAGGAAGGAAGGAAGGAAGGAAGGAAGCTTGCTTGACTGTAGAGCTGAAGAGCAGCGGAAGTGGGAACCAGGCAGGGGAACCAGTGTTGTCAATTGTTCAGATTAACAGGAACCAGAGTGAAGAGGGGTCTGTAGACATCTCTGGTTGTCCTCCCCTTGCTGACATGGTACAGGAAATCCCCATCCTTTCTCCAACCCAGCCCCTGCAAGGAAAGCCTCCACATCTCTGGCATTCCTGAGGACTGCCCCAGTCACCTCACCTGGAGCCAACAGCTCTCCGAGCCCAGCAGGTGGCAGACACATCATCTTCCTAACTCATCTTCTTTCACCTGCAATCCTTAAAAACTCTGCCCACCATAGTGGATATGGGACTTCTTTTGGCCTTGGCCCCTGAGGCTGCTGAACTCACACAGGAGCCTCAGTTCCCAAATAAATATGTCCTTTTTATGTATTTAATCTGGCTTTGATTGACATATTTCATTGGCAGAGATAACCCATCAAAGAGCTGTTTAAAAAAGAAGATAGGAAATGTTTGGTGCACTCCTTTAATCCCAGCACTGGGAAAGTGGAGGCAGGTAAATTTCTGAAAGTTCAAAGACAGCGTGTTCTAAACATGGAGTTCCAGGCCAGCCCAAGCTACATAGTGAGACCCTCTATCAGAATAAATAAATAAAATTAATAAAACACCAAAGAGGATAGACAGATAGGGCCTGTGCACTATATTGGGAAAGAAGGAGGAGCCTAACATGACCCAGATGGCTGATTTAGCCCAGCAGGTGAGTGGCTGTGAAAACAAGCAAGATGGGAAAACACAGGTTAATGATTTTAAAGTAAATGGGATTTGTTTTTTATTTACTTTATTATTATCAGTCTGTGTGTGTGTGTGTGTGTGAGAGAGAGAGAGAGAGAGAGAGAGAGAGAGAGAGAGAGCGAGAGCGAGAGAGAGAAGCGCGAGAGCCGGACCGAGCAGCGCCGACCGCCTCCCGAGCGAGAGTAGCGGCGCGGAATGGGTATCTTCGGTGCTCTATATGTTTGCGTCTGTTGTCAGCCCACCTGTGGCTGGTGTTGGCTAATTTTGTGGAAGCACAGCTCCACCTTTACATGGGTTTTAAGGAGCAAACTCAGGTCAGTAGTGTTAGGTCCTGCTGCAGGGTATGACTGCCATGCCCTGCCCTCTACCTAGAGACAGGGCTTCCCCTCTCCCAGAGACTCCCTATATAAATCAGTCATTTTGGGTGTCACTGTCCCCTTTTGACCTCTCTTGCCCTTGCCCTTTTCCCATTGTCTTGCCCTCTCTCCTTTCCTTCCCCCCATCCCCAGTGCCTGATCTCTGCCCCACCTATGAACCTGTATTTATATATTTATGTATTTATGTATTATTTTTAATATATTATAGTTCCATTGACAATTAGCTCATTCCACTTATTTAATCAGTCAAGTATGTGTGACTGATAAGCACTTTGCCCACTTAGCCATGCCATCAGCTTCTATTTATTTTTTGACCCCTGGTGTGCTGGGAGCTGCACCCTGGCCATGCTGGATGCTAGGCAAGCACTCTATCACTGAACTACACTCCCAGGTTCTTCTTTACATTTTATTTTGAGACAAGGTCACATTAAGTGAGACCAGCAAGCCTTAAACTTGGTCTGTAGTTTAGGATAGACTCAAACTTGAATTCCTCCTGCTTCAGCCTCCCACATAGCTGGGATAACAAGCCTGTGCCACTGGCTCCAGAATCAATTTCTATTTTGATATGGAAAGATTGAGGTTCCTTGGGAGGTTCAGGGAAGGTCTAGGAACCAAGTGCTCATGGTGAGCATGAAAAGCAGCAATCCTTGCTCTCCCTTTCCTCACATCTACTCCTAAATTCCATGCATCTTACTGTTACCCAATAATATTGTCACCACAGCAGCATCAGGGAAGTCAGAAGGGAACCACACTCCTAAAAAACTGCACATAGGTCATGGAAAGTCCTTCTTGCTTTGCAATCCCTTAGAATTCCAACATGACTCTTTCACACAGACCTTTCCCCCTTCAATTTCTTTCATTCCTGCTAAATGCTTCTATTGTATTTCCAGCAAATGACAAATATGACTCATGAAACTTATCAAGATTTATTTGTAATACTTATCACTAACTAGAAAGTCACGTGGTGTCTGTTCATGCAGCTGTCATCAAGCATGTTCCTGTGAATGACCTCATGCTTCCAAGTCCTGGGAGAAAGTGGACAGTGTGTGTGTAAAGGGGTCTATGTGTCGTAGCATCGGACAGGGGGAAAAGATATATACGAAAAGGGAGCTCTTCTCACTAGGCTGAGTGCCTGCTCACCCCACCTGTCTGGCTTACACAAATTTTGGCCCATAGTTCTACACAGTGTCACGACCCCTCCAGTGGAGTCTGTGTGACAAACGTTACCACAGAACCGAGGTGACGACCCCTACCAAAGGAGAGCTTCCTGGAAATGGGTCTGATGTTCTTGCCAGGAGTAACTAATTGCAGCCCCCCTCCTTTTTTTCTCTTATCACTCATTGTTTGGGAACATCCTCACTGTTTTTCTGAATGTTTTCTCTTTCTGCCTTTGTTTTACTTTTCTTATCAAAGACCTTTTCAGATGTAACTGTGTTTCTAGGCAGCCCTTGACTTGAAACTGCAGCCAAGGGTCATTCAGTCAAGTTTACTACGAAGTTCCATTTCACTTGTTAACAAAAGCATGGCTGAGACTTAGTCACCAGTGAATAGTTCATAATATTACTTACAAATAAAAGTTTGAGTAAAACCCCAGATGGTGGCGGAGAAGCTAAGAAAGCAAACTGTCTTGACTCACAGATGTTTGGCATAATGAGAGAACACTGACCTTTGATAAAGAGAGCACATGCATTGATGCCAATCTAATGATTTATGAATGATTGTTCAAGATTGATGACAACATAATTACACTGCATCCTGTATTTTTGATTTGTATGGAAGAATAATGTAACCATGTGTGAACACCCCCATTATAAAATGTGTATATAAACCTGGCTTGCTTGTGTCCAAAATACAGAGGCAGACTCAATCTTGAGCTTTGTCTGTTTTTCACTCGCCTTATCTTCTGCCCACCGATGCTTCCAGAACTCCCAACCCCAAGGGCCTATACCCAACTGAGATGGTCTGTGGCAACACAGAGACAATCTGAGGCATATCCTTGCTTCCCGCTCCTCAGACCTTCAGCTCACTGGTTTTTTCACTTAAAGCAGGATGAGATCCTGATGCTACCAAGGAAGCAGACAGAAGCAGACATGCCTGCCTGTGTTGACAGAAAGAGGGTCCTGCAGCAGGGATGAGCTCTGCAGCCAGCATCACCACAAACCCACAGAAGTGCAAATCTAGAGCTTAGGAAGAACTCTCCCCATGAGACAGAGAGACACTCTGTTTTGAAGGTGGGTGCTATAAAGCCCTTTATTTCATAACTGTCATTGCACTTATGGATAAGGTCACTTAGGTCACAGGTAAACCATGGAGTTGGTAAAAGACTGACAGGAGCATCCCTCCCTCAGGGAGAGGAGAACCGGCCACAGAACAGAATCCCATTGGTCTCAACATGCTGAATGAAGAAAAGGAAAGGGTGGTCAACACAGAATCGGGGGGTGAACCTCATGCACCTCATCATCATGATGGCAGCTGTAGCAGCCGCAGCCTCTGTGCCCTCCTCATTGACCTCCACAAAGGCCTTATGTACAACCTTGGACAAAGACATGCCCTTCTGGGCAGACATTCCAGAAAAGTCTGCCCTGTCAGGCTCAAAGGCATCCGCCATGCCCAGCTTGCACAGCACATCCTTCATGTCATAGTTCTCCTCCAGCTTAAACCTCGGAAGGAAAACCTCCACCTCTTCTTCGTCCATCTTGTCCAGCCTCGTCCACTCTATGAATTTCTCGTAAGTTATTTCCTTTTCCACCTAGGGGAGAGTTCAAGACTTTAGGACCGTGCTGTCACACGGGGCTCCTCAGATGATGGGGAGGCTCTACACTGCCCAGGGAGTGTGGCTGTGGGGTGATAGGGTAGCTGGGAGGGGCTAGGGAGCAGCTCAGAGCTGAGAGCTTGTCAAGCATCCTCCAGGCCCTGGGTTCCACAGCAGCCCCATAAACAAATGGAAGATGAAACATGACCATGGGAGCCTAGGAGAGCTGCCCCAGCAGAAACCCAAATGCCACTCTTTCTCCCTCGCATCCTCATCAAGGGCCCGCGCTCCTCACCGTGCTCAGTTCAACGTGCTCATCTGGGAGCATGATGATCATGTGCAGCTCATTGCCGACATAGGGAAGCATCAGGATCTTGGTGAATATGTCTCCAATATAGGTCATCTTGAAGGTAGACTTCTTAAACATCATTTGCACAGGTCTCTCCTCATTCTGTACAGAATGGATAAATATCAAGATGAAAGGAAACACAAGTGACACACTGAGCAAATTCAACCAAGGGAGGCACCCACTGCATCTAGGAATACTTTTTTTTTTCTTCCTGAAATAGGGTTTCTCCTTATACCTTTGGCTATCCTGGATCTTTGTAGACCAGGCTGGCCTCGAACTCACAGAGAGTGGCTGCCTGTGCCTCCCAGCATGCTGGTATTATAGGTATGCACCACAAAACCTGGCTGAACACCTGCTTTTTTAATGGTATTTTATGAGTGTTTGGCCTCCATGTACAGATAGGTATCACATGACTATGTGTAATTAGTATCTGCATATTTCAGAAGAGGTAATCAAATCCTCTGAAACTGGAGTTATAAATGGTTATGAGACTCCAATGGGTGCTGGATTTTTAACTCTGGTCCTTTCCAAGAACAACGTGTGGAGCTATCTCTCCAACCAAAGGAGCATTTTCTTGAATTAACTTCTAGAGTACTTCCTCAGCCTCTCAAATACTTGATTAGACTTTACATGTCCCCAGTCCCCATTTTTCAAGGCTAAGTCCTCAGTGAGCAAGCTTGGAAGGAGGTAGAATCTTATTTGTTTGAGACAGCACCTCACTATGTAGCCCTGCTTAGCCTAGAACTTGTAACACAGACCAGGATGGCCTTGAACTCACGGGCTACCTTCCTCTGCCTCCAAGTGTTGGGATTAAAGGTATGTGCCACCATGCCTGGCATAAGGATGAAATCTTTAAGAGGTGGGGCCAAGTGGAAGGTGTTTATGTCATTGGGGTATGTCCTTGAGAGGAACTGTGGGATCCTGGATGTTTTCCATTATTTTACATCCTGGCCTTGGAATGAAACATTTTGCTCCAATATCTGCTTCCTAAATTCATTCTAATATTCTCAAAATAATGGGTCCATCTCATCATAGACTTAAATCCTTAACACTGAGTAAATGAGCCTTTTCTCTTAAGTTGGTTATCTCTGCTTTTTAGAGACAGAAAGATGATTGAACAAATCTATAAATACCTGTGATGTCATGGGTCATAAATTCTATTCAATTGGGAGCTCATTTACTCTCATGACTTTGAACACAATTCCCATATTCAGTGTTCTAGCCTGGCCTTCTCCCTGAACTCTGGAATAATGTATTTTAGTCTATCTGATTCTTGCAATCTGATATTTCTTTGCACAGCTGCTCTACCTACAACTCTTACTTGTTCTGGTTGACAGAAGTGTCCTCACTTCAGTTTCCATTTCATGCCCTTGACCACTGTCTTTCTCACAGACCCTGCATTGGATTCAGTACCATGTTGCATTGTCTGTCTCTCTGAAATATAACCAAAATCTGACTTTACTTTTAACCTCCACTGCCATCCGCACAGCCTGGGATACTGGGATGCTCTCCCTGTCACTGTCCTCAGGACAACAGCCAGATGTCTCAGCACAAAGCAAGTGAGACCAAAGTGCTGTGGGTGGACACCTTTGTGTGGTTCCACTCTAGCAGGAACAGAAGGTAATTACATCCTTCCAACACCCAGGAATAGAAAAAGGAGCCCATCCTGCTCCTGCTCTATCTGTTTCACCCTCTCTTCTTTGATCCACTAGAGTCATAGGCTTTTGTAGTGTTGTGGGATTATGGGATTAAGTCCCTTACTGCCCAACAGACTGGTCCTCAGAACCTGGAACATGACTCTTATGTCCTGGTGTCTGCTCACATGCCGTCCTACACTGAAGATTTCCTCTGTGGCTCTCACTGCAGCCACACCCAAGCACAGCATCCTGCCATGTCCTCTGTATGTCACTGGAGCCCTCGCAACAACCACTGTGTTCTTATTTGTGCTCATCTCAAATTTCATTCCCGGAGGAGAACAATAGCTTCCTGAGAGTACAAACACTCAGCCAGTTAGTGCCTGGTGCTCAGTAGGCTCTCAAGTGACATCTGAAGACTATATTAGTGGCAAACTAATGAGCAGGAATACTGCTCACAATTTAAATACAAAGCCATACCAACAGAAAATCCAGTGACTTTTGAGGCATGGCTACATATATGGATTACAGTCAGCATCTGCTAGAGCCACAGAGCAATGTGTGTCTACTGCAGAAACGACAATGGCTCTTGGCGCTGCACTTAGCATTAGCCACAGTAAGTACTGCCACTTATGTAATGTATGGGGAAAGGGCTCAGAAGAAGGCTTCTTGCTATCAATATTATGTCCTTCCCTGCAGACTCCAGAAGTCAGAGCCCTGGTGTGAGTTTGAGGAGAAAGGCCCCATGCTAAGGGTGGCAGAGCAGGAAAGGAGGGCCAGGTCACATGCAGGCAGCCCCAGGCTCCACCCATCTCTTGCCCTCTTGGTGGGTGATAAGCTTGTATGACTTCAACTATAGTCATCTAGGGTTTCTTTTCCTTGCAGTGAAGAAAGTCCTAACATACATCTTGCCATCAAGTGACTCTATTCAGGAAACAACAGAATAGAGTATTTAAATAACAATAATAAAATGCATTTCCTGAGAACCTGGAGGTTCAAATTCAAGTTTGCATTCGAGATCCAAGGGCTGGTTAATGATCTAGAGTGTGAAATAATCAATTTATTTTGTCAGCCTAGGAGTATATGCACCTAGTGAGAAAGAGACTTAAAAACAGATAAGCTAGGCTTAATGATGGATAACTTTTTTCTTTTTTTTTTTTTTTTTTTTTTTTTTTTTTTTTTGGTTCTTTGAGACAGGGTTTTTCTGGCCTCAGACTCACAGTTATCTACCTGTGGCACATGCCTTTAATCCCAGCATTCTGGAGGAAGAGGCATACAGATATCTGTGAGTTCGATGTCAGCCTGGTCTATGAAGTGAGTCCAGGACAGAAAAGGCTACACAGTGAAACCTTGTCTTGAAAAGAAGAAGCAGGAGGAGGAAGAGGAAAGAGAGACAAAGAAAGAAACAGAATTTATGAAAGAGAGAGAGAGAGAGAGAGAGAGAGAGAGAGAGAGAGAGAGAGAGAGAGAGAGAGAGAGAGAGAATATCAATATGAAAACAAAAACAAAAACTGCCTGGGTCATAAGCATCTCCAAGCTGGAAGAGGTTGAACATGGAGTCTATCTCACATACACATCCTTTGTTTGCTGGTCTATAAGCAAAATTCTATCAAGCCAACACCGAATTTCACTCACTCATTCAGTGTTTACTGAGCACAGACCATAAGCCAGGCTCTCACTACACAGAAGTCTGTCCTCAGCTGTTTTTCCAAACAGGTGAGAAAGATTTTCCCACAGAACTGTTTTGTGGCAACCAGCTGGGGGTATGGTCCTCTTGAAGGACAGGGAAGACACAAGGCAGCACTTCTAGGAAGACAACTGAAAAGAAAGGAGTGTGCACTACTGAAGGGAATCACAAGGAATGGGCTGCATTCAGGGCCACAAGGAGTCTTCTACGCCACATCTGGAGTGGAGACTTTACCTCCAATGATCTATGAAAGACCATTTCAAGCCCACTGCAGAGCTCTGCCATCACGTTTGGCCTTAGCAGCTGCCATTGGCACAATAAGCCATGAAAGCAGCAGGACCAGGCCTGAACCATGGAGCCTGCAGCCACCATGGGTGACATGCAAAAGAGGAAGGGGAGAGAACATTCCCAAGGCTGAGAGAGTCCTGGCTGCTGAGCTGCCCAAGGGCAGGAGAGGCGCAGGCTCAGGAGGAGCCTCTCTGTGAGCAGAGGACCTTGCCCAGGAGTCTCCTTGTTCCTGCACTGTGTTTACCTTGCTGACTTTGAAAGGCATCTCCCTGGTGTCCTCTTTGTTAAACTGCTCCTTCCAGTTTCCCTTGAAGTAGATGGCATTCACAAGGACCAGCAGAGTGTCTGAATCCACTGTTCCTGGGGACAGCAGCTCTTTGATTTTATCTGAAAGGAGGAATGGAAAAGAAAAAACAAGTAGTTCAAGACTTGTGGTGGTTTGGAGGAGAATGGCCCCACATGGTCCCAGGTATTTCTATGTTAGTCCTCAGTTGAACTGTGGGGATGGTCGTTCAGATTTCAAAAACCCACAGCAAGCCTAGTCTCTCTTTCTCTTTCTCTCCTGCCTGTGGATCAGGAGGCTAAGCTCTCAGCTACTGCTCCAGCTCTATGCCTTTCTGCTTTTGCCATGATGATCATGAACTAACCATACTAAAACTGTAATCAAGCCCCCAACTTGATGCTTTCTTTTATAAGAGTTGCTTGGGTCATGGTGTCTCTTCCGGGCAATAGAACAATAACAAAGACAAGACCCAATTAGTTAACAGAGTTACCTAATATGTGTCAAGAGCTCATAGGCAAATGGCGCCACCTCCTGCTCTGATCAGGAGTGTGTATGAGAGACTTCACTTCTCTTAATATAATGGGACATTTGTCCTTAAAGCAACAACCCTGAAATCAACAACAGAAGACACATTTTTTGTCGTTTAAGTTTTTTTCTAATTATTGTTATGCTGTGTGTGTACATGTAAGTCCACATGTGTGGTGTTGTCCTCGGAGGCCCCAGGTGTTAGGTCCCCTAGAACTGAAATTATAGGAAGTAGCTAGAGTGTTGGGAGCCAACTCAGGTCCTCTAGAGAGAAGTTTGTGTTTGTCTTTAACTGCTGAGCCATCTCTCTGGCACAAAGCCTAATCCTTTAAAAAGCTTAAATGAGAAGAAAAATAAGCTGAAAAAGTTCTGGTTAAGAAGAATTTAATAATCCAAATAAATATATAAAATGTATGAACTGATGCTAAACATTCAGTTGGAATTTAAATGCAACACTTGAGCTGTAAAGAGAAAATTGGTGTGTACAACTTTAAGAAAGGAACTTTAGGCTGTTTTAAAATGGACTGGTTATGATTTTAAATTTAAAAATATTTGAAGTGATTATATATATATATATATATATATATCAAGATATATAGATGTAGATATAGATGAATGAACATTAGAGAATGCATATTAAAAATTACAGAGAACCTTGTCAATATAAATATTTATGTATAAGCTTAAAATAAATTCAAAGTAGAATAGCAGTCATAGAATGGACCTTACAAGTATGAAGCAGTCTACAGCCACAAGCAGTGGGGGCTGGGCCCAGCACCTGCAGCCATGCTACACAACTACAGAATGTAGTTATGGGGAAATTGCACCCAGTGAAGGAAGAGCTGCAGACTAGAGTGAAAGCATTCTGCACTCTTCGTAAAAACCTTTAAAAAGAAAGAAAAATAAGATAAGAAAGGGAAGGAGGGAGGAAGGAGGGACTGAGGAAAGGAGAAACAAGAGGCTGGTCAGTTCTCAGATAGGTATATCAAATATTGGGAGGCATCACAGACATGCTGTTAAAAGCTGGGAAAAGCCAGATGTGGTGACAGACCATTTAATGCCAGAGCCAGAGCGAGGCCCATCTCTGTGAGTTGGAAGCCAACCCAGTCTAAATAACAGATTATAGGTCAGCCAGGGATATAAAGTGAGCCACTGTCATTAAAAGGGGGGGGAGGGAGGCAAAGGAAATGTTAGGCAAAGTACCAGAAGCTGGTAATATTTTAGAGACAGCTTTGTAGATTGTGATCTCACTGCCTGATTTGGGGTGAGTGAAGAAAGTGCCAACAGTCAAGGCTTTCTGAACACGCAATAGGCAAAACTACATTCAACCTCAAATGCATGATGAAGCCAAGGTGCTTCGGGCAGCAGCTCCCATCATGCTTCCCAGCACTTCACTGTGGCCTTGTCCCTCACATACATGAGCACTGTGGACTGTGCGTGCCATCATGCTAGGCCATAAAACGCAGACCGCGTGACACATGTCAGCTCCTATTCACTGTCATGTGAGGAAGGCAGCGATTGTGGTCTACATGCAAACTACTCTGCTCTTACAGAAAGTATGGTTTCATTGTGAAAAAATAGACATTTGATATTCTTGTACCTTCATTCTCAGCATGTAAGCACCAAAAGCTTACATTTTGAGGAGATGAAGAGAACATAAATATTTAAAAGTTCATAAACTGCCCACAGCAGGTGGCCCACAACTACCTGTGACTTCCGTTCCAGGGGATAAGGCGCTCTCTGGCCTCAGTAAGCCCCAGAAGGCACGGGGGGCACATAAGTGTATTCAGGCATCTATTCATACACAGAGAAAAATGTTTAGCGCTTGAAATTTATTCTCTCTTTTGCTTGCATTTTGTTAGATACTCTTCTCCCTCAGTACCAAGCAAGGCTGTCCTCATCTGTATTTTTTTGGTTTTAGGTTTTGTTGTTGTTGTTGTTTTCAAGACAGGGTTTCTCTGTGTAGCCTTGCCTGTCCTGGACTCACTTTGTAGATCCCTGAGTTCAAGGCCAGCCTGGTCTACAGAGTGAGCTCCAGGTTACAGTAAAACCCTGTCTCAAAAATCAAAAATGAAAAAGAGAGAGAGAGAGACTGGAATCAGAGTTGGCCTGGCAGGTAAAGGTGCCCACTACCAAACCTGAAGAACTGAGCAGAATCCCTAGACTCCTGTGATAGAAAGAGAAACCAACTCCTGTCAGTTGTCCTGACTGCAGGTGTGCACAGACATACACAAACACACAATAACAAAGAACAAATAAATGCTCCAGTTTTTTAAAACCATAGGCTAAGTGCTTAACAGGGACTGGGCTGTGGCTCAGTGCACAGGAGAGCCTGCCCAACATGCTCAGGGCCCTGGAGTCAAATCTCAGCACTGAAAATAAGCAAACTCGAGGCAGCCTGCATTCACCTTCAGTCTTTTTGGCCACCCAGGTGTTGATGTGCTGTCGGGACTGCTCTGTGGCGCCCTGAAAGTCCAGCTCTTCCATCTCTGCTTCATAGAACTTGCGGCAGGAATCTTTAAAGGACTAGGACAGAGCAACATGGTTACACAGCCAGGAAAGTGATTAGCACCAAGCGCCTCCTTCCTCAGCACACAGGCACAGAAAATCAAAGTGTAATGGTGTACAGACGTGCTCTGCAGTCAAATATATGGGAAGACTATGAAACACAGCCTTCCTGTTTCCAGATTTCGTTAGCTTAGTTTATGAATGAGTTTATGTAAACAGCTGGATCCTCGAGGTAGTAGCTGAGGCTCATGAAGTAACTGGAAGCACCCTCAGATGCAGTGCCACCCTGCTGTCACTCTAACAGACCTCCACACTGGCAGAGTAAGGGTTAACTCCACAAGTGCTATGATACTTCTGCAGTGTGCACAGCCTGAAAATTCAGCCACAGTTTCCCATGCTAACAGAATACAAATGAGCACCACTCAAAATATGTGACCTAGAGCAACAGAGCACCAGGGAAATGGCCATGGAAGCTATAAGGCTGGGTATTTCATTTTAATTTATTTAATTATTTTACCTCATGACATGGAATTTGAATAGCTATTTTTAAGCAACAACCAATCACTCTTAAGGAAGAATCCTATTGCATGTGGTGATTGGTATTTGAAATCTTTGGCAGAGAGGGTGAGACAGGGCTTCTCTTTGTAGCTCTGGCTATCCTGAACCCACTTTGTAGACCATGCCGGCCTTGAACTCGGAGATCTGCCTGTGCCTGGGTTCTCTGAACCAGGCTTATGATTTGAAATCTTTAAATGATAAATTAATGAGAAATAACTCAAAATACCAGGAAATTGAGTAAGCCAATCATCTTTGTCAAATGGAAGTTTTGTTTTGTTTTGTTTTCATATAAAAAAAAGCATAAAACTGATAGTATCATAGAAAGTAGCTAGAGCTGCAAAGCAAGCAAAATAACGTGGAAAAATAAATAAAGGTACTGGTGCACAGAACTTACTTCTATCTAATCTGACACTCCACTACACTCACTTTATATCACATCATTTTAAAGATATATATATATATATATATATATGAAATAGGTTAGAAAATTATGGTTAAAAAGTAAGACTGATCTCAAACATTATAAAAAGGAAATCTGTATTATAAATTAATACAAAGAAATATAACTCACACCAAAAAATGCACACAGAATATAGGAATGAACAATTAATGAGTTTCCCTTACCCAAAATGCTCAGGCTCAGGTGTAATTTAGATTCAGGAGTTTTAAGGTTTCAGATTTTTTTTTTTTTTTTTTTTTTTTAAGAAATGTTCCCCCTTGAACATGCTCAAAGAAAAGTTTCCAGTCTCAAGGTCAATATTTAAAAGTTCAGATTGCACATAGCCCACAACAGGGACAGGAATGAAGACTCTGCTGATATCTCTGGCCACTTGGGAGAGCAATGGAGCAATAGCGTATTACAATCTTAAGGCTCCACCTTCTTTCTACAAATGTATCTGACAGCAATGGATGCATGTGGGCATGAACCCACATCCAATAACTCTCTGTTGGTAATGGCCCACACTGGGTACAAGCTAAATGCCCCACATACAAGTGGTTCAGTCTGTCACCATACATCAATACTCAGGAATTTCATATGATGGCTCATAAAACTGAACAGTATCTACAGTGTTGGTCAGTGGTAAAATTGGGGCTTAAATGTATGCGACCCTAGGTGCCAACTCTCAGACCAACAATAACATCAATAATAATGTGGCAATCCCACAATATTCAAAAAGTTAAAGAAACACATTAAAAAACAATATATGTAATAGTATCACACAGGAAGAATTGTGACTGACTAAATGTCTATATATACAGGAACACACATCACCCTATATCAAAAGCTCTTATGTGTGGAAGAGGCAGAGTTAGAGGATGGCTCTTGCTTAGACATTCTGTACAATAAGAATAGACTCACAGCAGAGCGGTGGTGGCACACACCTTTAATTCCAGCACTTGGGAGGCAGAGGCAGGCAGATCTCTAAGTCTGAGGCCAGCTTGGTCTACAGAGTGAGTTCCAGGACAAACAAGGCTACACAGGGAAACTCTGTCTCAAAAAGCTAGGGAGGGGGGATAATACTCACATGTGGGTTCAATGCATGTAAAGAAATGCAAAACTGCAGTGGAGGGAAAGGGAATAGGGCTGCTCCTCAGCCTCCTTTCCATGAGTACCACATGACACTTACTGCTAAAAGATCACAGGTCTTTTCCCCAAAGAGCCTGTTGGCTGTTCTGAGCAAGTACTGCGTGCCAGTCCTGTTCACTTCCTTGAGAAGTGACTGGAAGCCTTGGTGGACATCTCCACCACCATTGCTGCTGCATTTATCCAAAGAAAGTGCCTGAAATGAAAACAGATAAAAAACACAACTTCAGCAGCTCAGCTGTAGGACATGAGTCAACACTAAACTCATCCTCAGAATCTTACAGATCCCTGCTGCTACTCAAAGGGCCACCTCCTTAAAGAAGAAAGTACCTTGAGTGTTCCCTCTCTAGGGTCCTCCCCTGTGCCCTGTCTGAGCAAAAAAGGCCCTTCACAGACCCAGCTCTTCATAGTTACTAACTGTGCTCTGGTCAAGCATGGCGACCAAGGAGAGCTGCTGCCATTCAAGTGCAGCTGGCTTGTGATTTCAGGTCACCCAGTCTCCTCCCTGCTCTTGGGTCTGGGCTGGTTCCAGCACTGTCTCAGCACAGGATTAAGGAGAGTGACCCTGTGCTGGGCCTGGGCTTTAAAAGGCCTTGGCAGCTGCCACATTGGTGCTCTTCTTCCTAGCCATCATGGTGGAAGGAAGTCCAAGCCATCCTGCAGGAGGCCACATGGAAAATCCTGGAGGAACTGCCACCACATAAATCTGCTTGAAACAGAAGCAAGACCCCATCAATAGTAAACACCTAGGTGCCGGACATTAGACACAGCCCCTTAGACTTCCAAGCCTGCTGAAAAGCTATCTGAGTGTCTTTAGCTGCTCCCATAGGAAACAAATGACTTGCCTATCAATAGTTGTAATAGCTTTGAAGTGGAAGAAAGACACTTAAAATTCAAGGCAAGACAATTCAGTCTTATAAAAATGGAAAGGTATGGCCAAAAGCTACCCAGAATGCAAAGCTGAGCCCAAGGTGGCCTCCCCATCTTATGTCAGGACATCCTGTCTCTGCAGCTCATGCACCTCTGTAGCTAAAGCACTCCATCCCAGAAGAGCCCTAATGGATCTGTCCTGGGCTCACAGCCAAGGCTGACTGCATTTTGCAAGAAGCTTTTAGGTCTGGCACAAGACCAGTCTCAAGCCTTACTTGAGAGAAAGCTTGGATTCATTATGGCTAGAGAGAAGAAAGTACGGATCACAGGGACATTAGTACCACCTCTGTGGTGTTCTTACTGGCACTAACCCTCACCTACACACTGTGATCACCAGTGAGTCAGTGATAGGCTGCTAACAGGTATAATGTGTCCAACCATACACCTGTCATTGCATTCCCATTTATTCCTCAGGATATTTTCTTTTCAGATTGAGAATGTGGAGGACCAGCTCAACTGACAGTCAATGATGCTTAGCTGCTGGGAAAGGGTGCTGGTTACCTGAATCATCTGGCTTGCAGTGCTTCCCTTTGCTCCCATAAAGACCATGGCCAGGGCTGAGGAGATGCTCATGGGTGAGAAAAATACATTTTTGGAGCCATCTTCACCGAATAGTTTCAAAAGGTTTAAGGCAAAAGTGCCATTTGCTTTCTCCAGAGCATCCATGATGGCAAGCCTGGAACAAGGGATTAAAATCACATAAACACAGGCTGATATGGAGGCCACATCTGACTTTCACTTGCACTGTGATGTTGTGGCTCGGTCAACAAAAAGGGAAAGAACCTGGAGAGTAAAGGTCACATGCAGAAAGTGATACAGGCCGTTGGGGCTACCTCAGGCCCCCAAGTGCAGAAACCAGTACATGGGGAACCAGAAGGAACTGGCTCAGAGGCCAAGAGGCAGCTAAGGACCCACCAGCCAGGAGACCACAAATGCAGCAGTACAAGCTGGAAGCAAGCAACTGCAGGAGCATGCCTGTTAGCTCTCACATCATCCACTAGCAGCTGTCAAGTTCCTTTGCCCCAGTCAGACAGTTCAGCAGTTCTGACTTTCCTGAGCAGGCTGGGAACTCACAGAACATGGGAAGGGGAAGGGAAGGGTACCCAGATGTAGGGATGAGAAGAGAACAGCCTTAGCATCCCTAGAAGGAGTGTAGACACAGTGAGTTCTTTTGTGCCTTAAGTCATCTTGTTTGCCCTATTTCAATTTATTCACAGATTCAGGCCTTTTAATAAAAATTTCCAATTAACTGGCATTTTTTTCTTCTTGGTGCACAAAACTCTCCTCACATGACTAGGGAGAATCTCTTTATACTGGTTACACTGCCCCAAGCTGTTGGTCTCAAACATCCCGGCTTTACAGCAGCAAGAGGATACTATGCTGCACTCTTCAGACCAAGGGGACAGGATGGCTCCTCCCCTGGTTTCTCTCAGGGCGATTGTAAAGTACTAACTCTGAATGTTTGGAGGACAGATTGAGTATTGGTGCTGATTTAAAACACAGCTGATGGGCTAGGGAAATGGTTCAATGGATAGAGTGTCTGCCATGCAAGTGTAAAGACTTGAGTTCGAAGCTCCAGCACCCATGTATAGCCAGACAAGATGGCAGACATGTGATGGGAGGTGGAGACAGAAGACTATCTGGAAGATATTCCCATAGGTCAGAAGCCTAGCAAGGCAGTGGCAAAGTCTGAGTCCCTACCTCAGCAAGGTGAAAGGCATGGACCCACATCTGATGTTGGTCTGGGACTTCCACGTGCAAGCCTATGCAACATAAGCATATGTGCACACATGCATATACAGGTACAGGGGGGAGCGCTAACATGGGCCATGGTTTACGTTAGATCACCACTGCAAGCTCTCATTCCCTGGACTCTTCTGAGACCCACTGGCACTTGGAGGCATTCCCATCTGCCTCAGTCATACCACTCTTCTCTTTCATTGAATGGATGTTTTATACCAACTAGTGATTAATGTCCATATTAGTGACAACTCCTGGACCCTTGCTCTATGAATACTGTACAGCTCAGACTCTTTGCCTGTATCATCTAGTCCGGGCCCATACTTTGTTGTTGCTGTTGTTGTTTGGGTTTTGGTTTTTGGTTCTTGACTTTTTTGGGTGGGGTGGGGGATTGAGACAAAGTTTCTCTGTGTGGCCTCAACTGACTTTGTAAACCAGGCTGGCCTTGAACTCACTTCAATCTGTCTGCCTCTGCCCCCAAGTGCTGAGATGAAAGGCTTAAGCCATGATGTGGGTTCCCAAACATAGTCTTGTTTTGTTATTTATTCCTTTATTTTGATGGAGCACACTGCCCAACTACTTTCTAAGAAGGAATACAGTTATTCTGGTTTCTTGAACATCTGAAAATGTATTATTCTTCCATGTCATTGAGTTAGGCAGGGTCTATAAAAGGTTACATGTGACTTTACATCTGGTTCTTTTAATTATGGCTTCACTGCTTCCTGGATACCAGTTTTGCTGTTGGTCGATCTGATGACAATCGGACTCCAGATCCATCCCTGCCCCACTCCAACAACAATTGTGAAAGTTTATGAACTCTGATTATCATTTCTGATACTCAGAAACACCAAATTTTATGTCCTTCTCTGAGCCCTACTCATGCACGGGCTCTTGGAGGATCTTTTCAAATTAGAAATTGCAGAAACTCTCCTTTTCACTCTGGAAACAGTTTTGAAAATATTGCTCATTTCTCATAGGCTGACTCTGTGCTCTCTTCCTGCATTACCTATTTATCAGGTGCTAAAACACTTGGACTGGCTCATTCAGGGACTTCCCTAATGTCTGTTGCTGTAAGAAAATTACCCTGACAGCACCTTCAGTGAGAGTTCACTCTGGCTCATAGCTGCTCATAACTCCCAAGTTCAGGGGGAGATGACTGCTGGTGCTCAGCTAGCTGTCTACTTTTTATGCAGCCCAGAGAATGCTGCTGTCCACTTTTAGGCTAGATCTTCAAATCTACTTTAATCTACTCAGGACATTCCCTCAAAGGTCCAGCCAAGATGCTGACCTAATCAAGACAGTAACTCTGCTGGTGGCCCATGCCTTTAATCCAAGCACTCAGGAGGCAGAGACAGGTAGATCTCTGTAAATTCAAGGCCAGCCTGGTCTACAAAGTGAGTCCAGGACAGCCAGGGCTACACAAAGAAACCCTAGATGGGGGAGGAAGAGAGAGAGAGTAACTCTTAGTGTTACTGAGTATTGTCTCCTAAGTGATTCCAGACCTGTCAATTAGTAAATCATCACCAACCTTCTCCAAGTCCAAGAACACACAAAGAATGGCATCTGTGTGGCACTTTGAGGCCAGTGGCTACAGAGATGGCTAGCTGATAATGGCAGCTAAGCAACAGGATCAAATATCTGTTCCGTTTTGCCAGCACAGTGCCCAGCACACAACTGAAAGGTCTGCAAAGAATGATTGCATGGCCTGGAAACAGAGGGTTGGTGTCCCATGTGATCCTGTAGCACATGCTTGCAGGCCCTTTTTGTCACATATAAGGGGGGGCAGGACTGTGACTTAGTCCAATTCAACCTACTGCAATGGGTCTCCTAGTTGTAACTCACTAAACTAACTTAAAGGTGCTTTGGGCTGAGCATAGCCTAACAGAACTTTAACAGTCATTCCTGGATACCTGAAGGATACCAGTTAGTATCTGAAGATGCCAAAAGCCTCAAGTGCTCAATTTATGTATGTAAAATAACTTAATATTTGACCTAAACAATGTACATGCTCCTGTGTACTTTAAATGATCTGGAGATGAGTAAATATCCAACACAATATAAATGCTAGAGAAACGGTCCCTGCTACCATACTGTTTAGAAAACAAGAAGAGGGGAAAAGTGTGTGTGTGTGTGTGTGTGTGTGTGTGTGTTTACACAGCCCAGCCTGGCCTCAAATTCTCATTCCCCTGCCTCAGCCTCTGAGTGATGGGATTACAGGTGTGCAACAACACATCTCAGTTCTCCCACAATGTTTTCTATCAGATTTTGATTTCTATCTGCTGTTTTTTAAATATATTTTATTAATTTATTCATACTACATCTCAATGGTTATCCCCTCCCTTGCATCCTCCCATTCCTCCCTCCCTCCCATTTTCCCCTTATTCCCCTCCCCTAAGACTGTGACTGAGGGGGACCTCCTCCCCCTGTATATGCTCATAGGGTATCAAGTCTCTTCTTGGTAGCCTGCTATCCTTCCTCTGAGTGCCACCAGGCCTCCCCATCCAGGGGACGTGGTCATATATGGGGCTCCAGAGTTCGTGTGAAAGTCAGACCCCACTCTCCACTCTCTACTCAACTGTGAAGAGCATTCTATCCACTGGCTAGATCTGGGTAGGGGTTCGAAGTTTACTGCATGTATTGTCCTTGGCTGGTGCCAGAGTTTGCGCTGGACACCTGGGCCCAGATCCACCCATCCTAATGTTCTTCTTATAGGTTCCTAGGACCCTCTGAATCCTTCTATTTCCCCATTCTCCCATGCTTCTCTCACCTAGAGACCCAATAGGATGTCCTCCCATCTGACCCACTTTCCTGGTGAGTAAATACTTTCATGAGACATGCCCCTTGGGCTAGTGTCCACTATCTGCTGTTTTATGTTGACTAAAAGTGAAATTCAGGTATGGGGATGGTATGGGGAGACATGCAGGGATGGGGAGGCAAATAAACTTGGTGTTTGGAGCCAAGAGTGACCCAAGCCAAAGAGTGCTCAGCAGAATAAGGCTCTGAGGCCATCAGAACAAGAAGGAAGGAAAAAGAAAGCTCACATCCTCTGTGTGATGACACTAGTGATAGTGGATATGATTGCTCAGGGCAGCCTTGAAACACTGGGACACTCCCCATGTATTCTGATAACAGCAGTCACTCCATGGGCCCCAGCACTACAGTCCCTGATCACCTACATTTACCATGGTTACTTAAAACATCAGCTCCCACACCCAAGTCCTAATCCACTGGAGGAAGGAAATGGGCAGCCTGCAGAAGAGCCCTACCAAAAGCAACTGCCTCCCAAGCAGGCCAAAGAGAAGTGCGAAACCTCACCCAGATTTCCCTCACAACCAGTGTTCCTGACACCATGTTAGTTGGCCATGCTTCTGATTCCCAATACAGATCTAAGGGAAGGAAAGGAGGAAGACCAGGGCTGTGACACATGCCAGAGAACTTCCTCAGCAGAATAAGGCTCTGAGTCCATCAAAACAAGAAGGAAGGAAAAAACAAGCTACATGCCAGTTTCATCTGGCACAGAAACCCTGTCAGAGCTTTGCCTGTGTCCTTCCTCCTAGTCTGACAGACACCAGATCTTGTAAAAATTCTTCTGGCTCGAGTTTAATGGGAAATTTTTTTCAAAGATCTGGTATTGTTTCTCACAAGTGTCTATATTCTCAGGCCTCCAGGGTGCTGAGGATTTGTCAGAACTTCCCAGCACAGCCTGGGCGTCGCCCTTGGGAGACTCAGGCACAGTGGACAGGAAAGCAGAGACAGCGCACCCAACCCTTGGCCTCTCTCTGTCCCACACCCCCCTCCTCCCAGGTCCCAACGCCCATCTCAGTGCGTCACCAGCCCGCGTCTCCGGGTTCTCCAGATCACTCGTGATCTAGGGGCATGCGTGGGTCACCTGTAGCCCCGGACCCTCCCGCAGCAGCCAGGCCGGCTCCGCGTCGCCCCCATCCCTCGCCAGCTGCCTCCTCCAATGACGCTGGTGGATCTGTGAGGGCAGCGAAGCCACCAGTCAGCCAGGACTACAAGCGACTCAGCCGGCCGAGTCACGGCCCGCTGTAGCCGCTGCGGAGCAGAGGGAACCGGAGCCAGGATCACTGGGCTCTCGCCGAGAACCACACCCGCCCACATCCCCAAAGCCCCGCGTTCCCAGCACCCGTGTTAAAGCAGAGCTTACCCCAGACTCTTAGTTTCTCGGCTGGTTGTGAGCAGACCGGCAAAGGCAAACGGGAGGAGGCAACAGCGCCCAAGGCCTCAAATACCTGAGGGGCGGGGAGAAGGGCGGAGTCTACAGGCTGGGCCAGCTGCCCTGGGTAGGACAGAGGAAAGGGTAGGGCCAGGTGAGCTCCTGGGGCCCTACAATCTAGTTTATCTCTGGCTCCTGGCCTCCCTGCCACATTGGACCGCTGACCTTTCTAGTACTTTATGAATGCTTTGGCTACATCTAGGCTCTTGGAATTCAGGGCTGTTATCAAACTCAGGCTGGATTCTGTGGGTGGTTTCCTACAGCTTGTTTCCTGTGCCTTTGTAGACACCCCAAGTGTGCCAGCACTTACTGGACACAAAACCGACAGAGCACAACAGACATTTAAAGTAAGGGAGGATAAAAAGACCTTTAACTACCAGGGCTGGAGGTACAGGACTTGTTCAGCAGGCAACAAAAAATAAAGGCAGGTGGCCAGTTCCTGAGTTCCAAGACTCCACTACTCCAGACTAGAAAAGTCGGATACTGAGGTGCTGATATTTTATATAAATGAGATTGAAAACCCTGTCTGCTATCTTGCCTTCCTTCTAGGAAGCAAGAAGACCCGGTGGGAAGAATGCTGGTCAAGTTTTAAAACAGGTTCTTTAAGGACAGGTCAACTCCAGAAACACCAGATTCTTTGCTGTTTCCTTCACCCTTAGCCTTCACCTAGGGTTCCCAACAAGCCCTGTTGACATTTAAGTGGGATGGTAAAAAATGTTAACCAGCACCCCTGACGCCTTTCCATAGTATAAGTCAGTAGGAAGCCAGGAGGCCATGCCAGCTGTGAACTTTTACACGTGAAGTAGTGATAGAAAGGAGTTCTCAGAGCATCTTGCTCTCCCTCCTCATCCCATGCTTCATTTGGTCCGCTCCAGTTTTTGTTTTTTTGCTTGTTTTAAGGTTTTTAGTGAATTGTGTGCATCTGCTGTATATAGTGTGAGTTTTGTACATGAACTCAGTGCCGTGGGAGGGAAGAAGACAGCATGGAGCTGGAGTTAAAGAAGTTGTGAGCTAAGAACTGGACTTTGAGCCTCTGGAAGAGCAGTTCCTGCTCTTAGACCCGAAAACAGCTCTCCAGCCCCTCCACTCCAGTTTTTTATTCTAGTTTATCTTTCCAGCATGCCTTTTGCAAAATTTACTGTGTGTGTTTTTGGGTAGAAAATGAAAATCTTTCTGATAAACAGAAGTCTATTATTACAGAAAGACTTGCTGAAGTGGATAAGTGTTTAGCAGATGGACACCTGCAGTTGATGAACCTTTGTGCAACAGTAATGCAGCAGTTAACTCAGAATTGTTGAAGACACTGACTCTTGTGTAATTACCAAGCCAGCTTTTTGTATAACAGCAATAAATGAACAAATTATAAAGTGAAACAAACAAACCAGGTACAATGCTAAAAGGAGACTATGGAGAACACTAAATGGGATTTCTGTCAGCATCCTATCTAGAACCTTCTGGTACTGTGAAAACTACCCAGCATGGAGAAAGCTTCCATATCAGTACCAGCTTGATTGCTTCAAGCTGTGAGACTAAACTGTGAGGGGACTTCAGCCATACGATCTTTCCATTGAGTTCTGGTGGGCAGCCAGGAGCAATGGCAAGAACTGTATCATTTTAGAGATTCTGGGAACTCCCGGGCTAGCAACTCCAAGGTAGGTATCCCATACCTCGCACTAGGTTTTCTTTTGATAACCTATGGCCTCTGTGAATAGTATTCATCCACTCTCTGGGGCAGAGAGAATGTAAGAGCCAGAGGTTTCAGAAGATTGCTCCAACACAGGGACTTCTGGACACAACAGGACCATTGCATCCATGAACTCAGCAGCTGACTGCCTGCAGGTGATACATTCAAGATAGAGCCAGTCACCATTCCAGCAGGGACAAGAGAAGAGCCTAAGAGGAATTACTGGCAGTTGATGGCTTCTGGGGGAGGAGAATCAGGGTGTTTCACCTGGCAGACTGCCTATGAGCCCAAGGACAACCCTATATCCAGGTATATATAAATAGCACTAATTGGACTCAGTGGGTTACCAAAAAAGAAAGAGAAAGAAAGAAAGAAAAAGAAAGGAAGAAAGAAAAAAGAAAGAAAGAAAGAATGAGAAGGAAGAGAAGGAAGAGAAGGAGAAGGGAATGAAGTTGGGAGGGAAATGAGCAAAGCTGTTCAGCAGGAGTTTGAGGGGATATGATCAAAATACATTGTATACTCTATGAACTTCTCAAAGAATAAATTTTAAAATATTATACTAAAAGCAAAAATAAACCAAAAAGAGTTAAAGGATGTGGGCTGGGTGGCAGGGAGTGTGCGATGCATTCTCAGCACCTTTACAACACAAACAGCAAACTGAGTGGGAGTCAGGCCTGGGGAGAGAAGACGAGAAGGGCAGAGAGCACGCAGGAAACAGCTTGAAGACCTGAGATGCCCAGCCAGGGCTGGAAGGGGCTAGAAGGACTGTGCTTAAGGTCACAACAGAGTTTAGTATGTCATTTGCCTTTTGAATTGTGACAGTCAGAAACAGCTAGCAAAGTACTAGGAAATACAGAAATTGACTGATAAAAAAAGAAAACCAAAACTGAAAAATGGATTTCTCAAGAGCACAACAGTGGTGCTGCTTTCTTTGTAATCTTTTTTATCGGTGTCTTTTTCCAGTGACTCAAGGGACATTTGCTGTTCTTCACCTCACTCTAGCTTACTCTCTCACTCTGCTACTTGTTTGCCCCGCCTTCTGTCTAACTAACTAACTTCTTGCTTGCTTGCTGTCTGTTTGTCCAACTAACTAACTAATTAACTAACTCCACAGGCCAACCCCAGTATTTTATTGAATTGAAGTTCGATTTTTTTCATTACAGATTACATCATGATTTGTCTCATCTTTTACAATCAATAGGATATTCAAAAAACAAAGCAATAGAACATTCTAACAATGAAACACAAACAATTCTGTACAACCTACAATAAAACATACAGCAAAAATCAATCAATTTCCAAGCAATGGTCAGCATAACCTTATTATTATTTCTTAAACAATACTCGGGAAAGTTTAATCATAAATTCCCTGGGCTAAAGCCATTGTGTTTACATGATTGTCATAGCAACATAGCTTAAGCTAAGTGTTCTCTAATAAAGAAAAAACTTAACCTACTTCCAGTCCCAGACCAACAGGTGTTTTATCTAAGCCTAGGCTATCTGCCAAGGGGTCCTCTATTGTAAACTATCTTTAAAGCATGACATTCCAAGCCCACTTTCTATTGATCTCAAAGCAGATTCTAAGGAAATGTTTCTGCAGGTGGCAGTATGTAGCCAGGTACTATTATGTCAAGGTCTTAACTTTCTTTCATGCAGTTTCTGCTTGGGTGCTCACAGTCAGAACAAAAAATGCTATCATTGTCTCAAGCCCTCTTTCAGCATTCTCTGTGAGAAAAAGTTTTCCTGTATGAAATTCCTTAATGCTGAGAAATAGGAAAAACAGTTTTAGGAGAAACAGCATATTTCTAAACAAAATCACACCTAGACCATACATAATTTTTAAGGGTAGTGGTGCTCAGCCAGAGATCTTTGGAACTTTGTCACGCAAAGCCTCAATAGCTGCTCTGGATGTCTAGAGACCATGCTGGATAGTTGGAGGTCTCTGGAACTTTGTCAGGTAAAGCCTCTATGACTTATCCCCATGTCTGTGACAATTGGGAATTGTGTTACCAATCCTGGGCATATACCCAAAAGATGCTCCACCATACAACAAGGACATTTGCTCAACTATGTTCACAGCAGCTTTATTCATAAAAGCCAGAATCTGGAAACAACCTAGATGTCCCTCAACTGAAGAATGGATAAAGAAACTGTGGTACATTCACAAAATGTAATATTACTCAGCTATTAAAAACAAGGAAATCTTGAAATTTGAATGCAAATGTATGGAACTAGAAATGATCATCCTGAGTGAGGTAACCCAGACCCAGAAAGATACACACGGTATATACTCACTTATAAGTGGTTATTAGCCCAACATAGATTTCCTCTGAGAGACTCTACCCAGTGGGCAATTGGGACAGATACTGGGACTCCGAGCTGGACTCTGGGTGGAGTGCTGAGAGCTGTAGGGAAGAGTGGGAAGATGGAAGGTTGAGGAGGGAGCAGAAGGTCCACAGGGAGACCATCAAAGCCTGTGGATCTGGACACAGGGGGATCTGCACAAACTGATGCACGAGCCAAGGACAATGCTAGCAGAGAACCAAGACCCTTGTTCAGATGGAAACAATGGACAGCCAATTCTCCACATGGAGAGGAGTGGGGAAACTGCTGATTATCCTCTGATACGATTTGGTCACTGCCCCTTGGCAAGACGGTCTAGGGGGGCACACAGAGGAAGGGGATGCAGGCTATCCTGATGAGACCTATTAGGCTGTTCACAGAAAATTGGGGTAGAAGGGCCCCTCCATCAGAGGTCTAGGGGAGGGGAATAGGTAAAAGAGGAAGGAAGATTGGGAATGGGAAGATAAGAGGGGAGGATACCAACCTGGATGTAATGTGAATACATTATAATAAATTAAGGTCCTGAGTTCAATTCCCAGGAACCACATGGTCGCTCACAACCATCTATAATGTGATCTCATGCCCTCTTCTGGCATGCAGGTGTACATGCACATAGAACACTGATATGTTAAATAAATAAATAACTTTTTAAAAAGATTTGTTAACAAGCTTTAAGCACCATACCTGGACAGATACATATTTATACTAATCCACTATGCTATGCTAGTTTTGTGATTTCCCAGCTATGTGTCCTGAATTATTTGCCATATTGGTCCTGTCTGGGTTGTTTTTGCTCCATGAGGCTGTTCTTAATCACCACGTCCTTTCTCTACTTCCTTTTCCTTCTCTTCTCCCTCATAGTCCCTACCTGAGATTTAACATGCCAAACAGGGAACAAGAGCTTATACAGAATCCAAGAGGAAGTGGAGAAAAGACATGGCAATTAAGAACTGATCTGATGGAGTAGAAACAGACCAGACAGGCAAGTAATTTGGGACATATGGCTAGGAAATAGCAAGACTAGCACAGAGGGTTAGTATAAATGGATATCTGCCCAGCTATGGTGCTTAAAACTTATTAATAAATCTTATAGTCTCTGTCTCATTTATTTTGGAACTAGAGCAGGTGATTAGAAAAAATAACCAAAATATGAATTATCATTACACCTACTGATATGTCTTGGAGCCCCCATCCCCACATGCCATGATGCCTGCCAAGGGTGTAGGGGAGGAGTTGGAGCCTTCTTTGACAGCAATTGGACCTTTGAGAGCACACACACTCTATCTCTTGTTGGCTTAGAAGGAATTTTACGGAAGGAGCTCCAGGAAATAGATGGGGATTTTCTCTGTAGGCTTGCAAGAGCAACACAGAAGCAGCTGGCAGGACACAGGTAAAACAGAATTCTGGGAAAGAAAACTAAGGAACCCTCTTAGGTTTGGAGGAGCTGATGAGAAAGGCAGACTAGCTCAGAAGAATGAAACAGATAGCGATTTCTAAAGAGCTACCAGTTCAGTTTTAGGATTAGGTTTGTAAATAGATATTCTGTGTATAGTTCAGAAAATAAAGTTACCTCACTGACCTAGCAGGTTATTACTAAATTTACACCTTCTGTGTCTTTATTGGTATAAATTTTAGATAATTTAAAAGGATATTACATCTCTTGAATATTATTCTAGTTTGCTTCTGTGGTTAAAAAAAATAATAATAATAATACCCTGAATAAACTCACCTTCCAGTTCCAGGACACATCACTGTGGGGAAGTCAAGGCAGGACACCAGTTTGTCACATCACGTCCACAGTAGAGAGGACAGAGGAATGAATGCACAGATGCTCAGTTGCTTGATTCTGCTCTACACAGCTTCTCTACTCCTATGCAGTTCAGGAATGCTTGCCCAGGAAATTGTGCCACCCAGTGGGGGCTGGGTCTTCTCACATCAACTGACTTCATTGAGACCAATCCCACAGACATGCCCGCAGGCCAACCCAGTGTAGACCATCCATCATGGAGACCTTTTCCCAGGTGACTGTAGATTGTGCCAACTTGGCAGCTAAAGCCAACATCACAAAGACACATTTGTATTTCACATAACAGGTTAGATCACAAAATTCTAGTTTTTGTTTTCTAGAATGAAAGTGGAATGAGATATATATATGCCATTTATTAGTCTTCTTTGGGGAAGTGGTTACAATGTTTTTGTTCTTTTTAAATGAAGATAGGAAGCTCCCCTTCTTAGTGCCTACTTGTCTTAGTACTGGCTGTTGTTGTTACTATGACACAGTACTACAGACAATATGTTCTTATAAACAACAGAGAATTACTTAGCTTGTCATTGTAGAATCTAGGGGGTCTGCAAATGAGCCACTGTATATTAGTGAGGGTCTTCTTGTTTGTAGATACCCTGTGGAATCCTGTTGGGTCCATGGCTTGACATCGTGAAAGGCATGCATACAAAAGACAAGGACAAATGAGCTTTATAAAAGTCCCATGCAGTGCTGGCACACCCCTTTAATCTCTGAACATAGGAGGCAGAGGCAAGCAGATCTCTATGAGTTCAAAACCAGTCTGGTCTGCATAGTTGCAGGAAACCCTGTCTCAAACAAAAATGAAGAAAAAAAAAATCCCATTGCCCAGTTAATGCTTTAGTACATGAATGAGTTAGCCCACTTACAGCAAAGCCCTCATGACCTAATCATTCCATAAAGACGCCACCTCCTAAGACCTCACCTGAGGAATTGGAGTCAGCATGAATATTGCTGGGGTCACTCAAAGCACAGCATCGCCCCACCCTGAGCCAGAGAACCCCAGCCTCTTGTGAGGAAGACATCTCTTTGCTGAGCTCAAGGAGAACATGACTGGTAGAACAGGACTCTGTTGTCTAGTTATCACTGCAGTTTTCCTTGAACATTCCCTCCAAACACGCACACTCCCTCTCCTGTTTTCCAGGGCCATCAGTGTATCTAAACACAACATAAGACCTTTTCAAGGACAGGGGTACTTCCCAGCCTGTGAGTTAACTGTGTAACTTCATAGGCAAAGTCCTTTAGAACAATTACAATCTTATTCTTCAGATACTTTGATGTCTGATCATCGGCTTTAATAACTTTATCACAGGAACTGCCTAGAATTGGGGAAATGGTGCCTGTGACTCACCAGATGTGGTATAATGGGTTCATTTGTTCCACAGAATTATTCTATTTACTGAACAGGCCAGGAGGCATTTGGAGACAGAATGGGAGAAGATCCAGTCTCTGGCCTCAGTACAGGTGTGCAAACAGATGAAATATGGTGGGGTATGTGCAGCACCTGTGCTTGTATAAGGGGAAAGAACAAGTCGAAGCAGGAACAATGTTTGCCTTCAGGAATATGGACCAAAGAGGGTGTCAGAGTCCTTAACACAGGAACTGAGAGCTGGAGAATGAGGATGACCAAGTGCATGACACAGAGGAAGGAAGAGTCCAGCTGCTTTTGATCATGAAATTTATCACGAAAACAAAAAGAAAGCTAGGTAGGTTGAGCACAGTACTGCAAGCCTCTAACCCCAGCACTCAGGGGGCAGAGGCAGGCAGATCTCTATGACTTCTAGATCAGCCTGGTGTACCTAGTCCCAGAAGATTCATGGCTATGTAGAGAAACCCTGTCTCAATAAAAAGAAAGAGAAGAGAGGAAAAAGACAAACTAGACCACCCACCATCAGAATTAGGCTAGCAAAGCTTGCTTGCAGCTGTGCTGAAGGGCGGCTGCAATGGGAAGGAGGCTGGCAGGTAAAGCTGCCATTCTTAGAATAAAGGAAGCTAAGAGGGGGAAACAAAACAGATGCCCTTGGGGCTTGTGGTCTAGGTAAAGAAGACCGACTCTGGCACAACTTCCAGATGACTGACTTGGTCCAGCAGGTAAACAGGTGTGACAAGCAAAGTAGAAAAACAGAAAAGTGAATAAATCTTTTAAAATTGTATTTATTAAGGGGGATGCACTCATGCCACCGTGGGTGTGTTAAGAGAACAACTCTGTAAAGCTGGTTCTCCCCCACTTTTAGCTGGGTTGGAGAGTTGTCAGGATTGCAGGACAAATGCTTTAGGCACCTAAACCGCCCATCTCAGCAGTCCTTATTTATTTGTGTGTCTGTTTCAGGGTTGGGGCCTGAGCCTGGCTCTTCTGAATGCTAGGCAAGCACTCTCCTACTGAGCTGCATCTCCAGCCCTCCTTTTACTTTTTACATTTTACTTTCAGACAATGTCTCACTAAGTCGCCCAAGCTGGCCTTAAATTTTGTCTGCAGCCCACAATAGATTCAAACTCCTTAGGCCTCTCACATAGCTGGGATAACAAGTCTGTGCCACCAAGTCCAGAATCAGTTTCAATTTTGAAATGGAAAGATTGAAGTTCCATGGTACATTCAGGTGAGATCTAGGAACCAAATGTCAATGTGACTGTCAAATAGATATAGCTTGAAGTCACCAGCCTCGGTGTGTGTGTGAGTGAGTGTGTGTGAGTGTGTGTGTGTATATGTGTGTGTGTGTATGTGTGTGTGTGTGTGTGTGTGTTTGGAGGGGGGTGTTCCCAGGAATGCCAATACATAAGGGTGAATATGGAGAAAAGAGCCAGCAGCTGAGTAGGAGAGGACAGAACGTCCTGGAAAGACTGAGGAACGGGCTATTATGGACAAAGAAGAGGGACTAGTTCTAAATGAGGGCCTGAGTGGTTTGGGGCTATGAAGAATCCCTGTTGAACAGGAGTGAGTGGCTAGAGTTAAGTGCAGTGGCCTTCAAATAGAGGAGGAGGGGACAGGGTAGTTAGGCCTTCTTGAAGGACAGTGAGGAGGCAACGCGGTGAGTGGAGGAATGACTGGCAGGGAAGTGGACTCAGATGTTAAGATTCTCTGCGAACAGGCCTGAAGCACCAAGGTTGAGAACAGGGCAGAAAGCAGGGTGAGGCTGGTGTGGTCTGGCTTGGAGCAGGAATGCACTGGCTGGGCCTCCTGAGCAAGTGCTGGAGGGATCTGTTGCCACGGAACCTCTGACCTCTGGAGAACAAAGCAGGGAGGTGAGGTCAGGATGGCAATGCCATGTCCCGAGACACCCAGAGGAAATGGCTGGTGAGTCAGACACAGATCATAATAAATCAACAAAAGGAAATTCATTTGCTCTGAAAAAAGCCAGGACAGACAGCCATGACTCCTGATCACTGGAGGAATATGGCACATGTGGGTAACAGGGAGAGGCCTTTCCCTTTCAGGACCTAAGGACACCCTTTACTAGTCCTGAACTGCCCAAGGGTTCCAGAAACATGGGAAAACGTCAGCTCTCTTAGCTCTGCCACTCCTAGAGTGTCCCTTCCTCCCAGTTCTCCCTAAACCCAGCCAGTCCCCAGTTACTGCAACCAGAGTTTGAAACCTACAACGTACTCACTGCATCCTAGACAGAAGCTCTCACACACTGGCATAGCCATGCACTTGAGGGCCAAAATGCTGGGAATGGAACTGGGCCATGGGGGTCTGGGCTCCAGCCTGGGGCATCGCTAGGCTGAGGTCCAGTGGGTAGGGGTGAAGAGAGGTGAAGTCACATACTCAGGAGACCCCAGAGGACAGCGATCTGACACGGTGGGCGGGGGGGTGGAGGCTGGATGAAGGGGTGGGGGCTGAGACAGGCCTAGGACTCCATGGGCTGTGTGACCCAGGAGGACTTTTCTTGGGGCGTGGCAGAAGGTTTGGGGCCTGGACCGCTGAGACGATGCTTGGCTGAGCCATGTGGAGCACAGGCTGGACAGGGGTGGATGGGGCTGGGGTGGAGTGGTAGAGAAGATCAAATGACAACTTGGTCAGTCTGCCAGTCATGGGGTATAGCTTAAATTGTGTTCCTGGACCGGCAAGGAAGAAAATTAATCATATCACATGTTATCTGCTGATGCAGTCACTCTCACTGGGAAGTTTATCTAGTCTGTACTGGCAGAGTCCTGAAGCCTTGTTTTCTGTTGTCATTCCAATGTTTCATTAGTTATTTAAGCCCTTCACACAAACTTAGGGTATTTTTATAGTTTTTCTATAATACAAACTGGGCCGCGGATGTATGTCAGCTGCAAGACAGCTTGCTACCCTTGCATTGAACACTGACTTTGATCATATAAAACCTGGGTCAGGTAGAGGCAGTAAAATCTGAAATCCAAGGTCACACTTCAGTACATATGGAATTCTAGGCCAACTAGGGCTTCACGAGACACACACTCTCTCCAAAGTCAATACATAAATAACGAAACTACAAATAATCTAGCATTAAGTGTGAATCCTTACAAAAACTCTATGCATTCTCAAAGGTCTTACTGTTCAGTTACTTTAATGTTCCATTCTCAAAGGAAGCCAAATAGGGACAAGTTTTCATATTCAACTGGGAGAACAGAACTCAAATCTACAGGTCTTCCTTTCTATGCCTGCAGGTGTCAGGCTATGGATAGCAAGCTGATGGTGTAGGATTAAAAGTATTTACCAAATCAGAGCTGATACGAGGTTTAAAGAAGAATGCGTATTACTGGAGAAAGAGAAACACAGAAAGAAAATTCCCAGCAAGAATCTCCCTCTGTTATATCCTGTAACAGAGATGTTACAGGATATTTGATGATTGTACATAGAAAAACCTAATTGTTAGCAAAAATATATAAGCCTAAATAGATATTGCATTTGTCAGATGCAATTAGGTGTGTCCTGAAGAGAAGCAGCTTGGGTGTGCCTCTGAAATCCTTGGTAGATAATAATGGTAAAGAACAGAAAGTTCCTGCTTATTTTAACGCAAGTTACTTGGGAGAGATCTTGTGGTCTATGACCCCAGGCAAAGTCAGCTGGGTGGCCTTGAGCTACCTCAAAGGTAGGTAGGCCCCTACTACTGTGATCTGGACCTACCACCACCACCACAATCTCTCTCTCTCTCTCTCTCTCTCTCTCTCTCTCTCTCTCTCTCTCTCTCTCTCTCTCTCTCTCTGGAAGAGCCTTTTGATGGGAGCTCTGGATAAGAGATACGGATTCTCTCTGGGCTCACAGGAACAACAGAGAAGCAGCTGACAGGACATAGGTAAAACAGGATTCTAGGAAAGAGAAATAAGGAGCCCTCTTGAGTTTGGAGGAGTTCAAGAGAAATGTAGACTAGCTAGGTAGAAAGACATAGATAAAAATGGTTTTTCAAGACAGGATTTCCTTGTGTTAGCCTTGACTGTCCTGGACTCGCTTTGTAAACCAGGCTGGCCTCAAACTCACAGTGATCTGCCTGCCTCTGCCTCTGGAGTGCTGGGATTAAAAGCATGTGCCACCATGAAAAAGAAATTTCTAAAGAGCTAGTAGTTTAGTTGTAGAATCAGTCTTGTAAACAGATATTTTACATATAGGTCAGTAAATCAGTAAGTAAAATTATCTCACTGAACTAACAGGTTTTTACCTGAGCTTACGCCTGCCAAATCTTTATTGATATAAATATTAGATAATTTAAAGAGTTACAAAGGGGGTCCTTTTATATCACTAGGGGAAGTTACTTAGTCTTAGTTCATGGGCCATTTGTGTGATGTCATATCTGGATAGACAGGAAGTGTCCATCTCACTGTCCTGGTAAGTAATACATTTACAGGCATCATAGGTAGATCCCATGATGCATAAGGCATCACAAGTTGCTGAATCAGGTTCTGGTGTTGAAGGGAGAGGGGTATGTTTTCATTTGGGGCCTTTTTGTCTCTACAGTTTTCCCCTGACAGATCTTTAGAGAAAATCTCTAATCCTCTATGCTAGTCTAGCTACCTCCAGGTCACATATCCCAAAATACTTGCCATATCAGGACACCAGGACTACAAGAGAAATTGTGTCTTAAAAAACCAAGGGGGACTTGAGCTTGTTTGGAGGTTCTAGCAGGGGAGCGCAGCTACTCGTATACCCTTGACCGAAGACCGGTCCTCCTCTATTCGGGGAAGGTCGTCCTCTTCGACCGAGCGTGCAGCTTCGGGAGGGACGCACATGGAGCGGTGAGGGAGGAAGGGGACACCCGCAGAATCCAGAGAAGAGAATAAAGCAAGTGCCTGCTACCTTGGATGGGAGGAAGAATAATTGACAGTGGGAACATAGATTAATTATCATGTTCACTTTTGGGCTTAATTTTAAATGAATCATTGTCTTGATGTATGATTATTTGGGGGATAATACTGATTAACAAAAAAAGGAGGTTTTATTAAAAAAAATAAAAGGTGATAGATGCTCACTCATTTAAAAAAAAAAAAAAACCAAGGGGGAGAGAAGACACATATATACAGTATGTTATAACAAAAAAATAATCTTAATTTTGCATCAATATATTAAAATCTATACCAATGTAACCAAACATAACCTTGATTATCAACATACAAAGATGTAAGATTTTTGGCTTGTAGTAGCTCTATAGTTTAAGAGTAGATTAAATGATCTACCCTTTCTTCCTACTATTCCTATATTATTCCTATGCCTCTCCTTTTTTTCTTCCCTACTTCCCCCTTTTCTCTTTCACTCTAGATAGGAGAGTGAAAGGATAGAGGAAAGAAAAAGATATCCCTGAATCTAAGTTCTTTTACTTTGTTTCCTCCAGGACCATGACCATTAACAACTAACTTTTAACCAACCTCTTTTTAATGACAACAAACATCCATCACCCATTGAACAACCAAAAAGCACTCATCCCCCATTTTGGGAATGGGACATCATTCTCTTTAGATGGACCTAAAAAAAATTGGGATAAAGGTCAAGTCCTGAGAGAGCTAGCTGTTTCTAGCACTGTCCAAGCTCTGCATAACAGCAAAGTACAGGACTTAGCTGAAGCAATATGTAAGGCAGGACAACTGCAGTCAGCCACTTTGAAGCTGTCCTGGAAGCAGTTTTGATGAAACAGCAGCTAAGTCAATCTGTGAGGCTAGATCCAGCAGGATGCTGGAATGTGTCTCATCATCTCAGTATCCTTCTTGGAATCTTTGAGGGTGAATCTTGTCAGGGGCACTTTAACTTCATTGGTGTCTGGTCCTTTCGTTATGTAAACATGTAAACTTTCACAGAAAATATACATTTTTGCATTAACGGATGTATAGAATGTGCAGTGTGCTCAAATCAGCTAAAGATGATTCTCTGCTTTTTGTGTGAACAGGTGAAAGACAGCTGTCTTTCTTTATAAGTTAGTCTGGACTGTATAACCAAGCTGCAATATAAATCTCCATTCATGACATATGAAAGAATGGCATGACAGGTCTTGAGGACTCTGTAGTCAACAAGATATATTGGCTATGCAGAGACATCTTCTCATGTCTCAGCCAGTCTCAGAGCTGTTCCCATATAGAATGAGTAGCAATACATGTTGGTATATTCACACGATGGAATACTACTCAGCTATTAAAAACGAGGAATTCCCGAAATTTGTGGACAAATGGATTGATCTAGAAATTATCATAATGAGTGAGTACACCCAGAAGCAAAAAGAGACAAATGGTATATACTCACTTATATCAAAACACTAGTCCAAGGGATACGTACCATGAAAAACTTTACTTACCAAGAAAGTGGGTCAGAGGAGAGGATATCCGATTGAGACTTTAGGCAAGAGTAGCATGGAAGAAAGAGGAAATTGTAGGACCCACAGGGTCCTGGAAACCTACAAGAAGAACTTTATGACAGGCAGATCTGGATCCTGGGGTCCTCCTCAAACTAAGGCACCAGCCAAGGAGAATATAGGCAGTAAGCTTCGAACCCCTACCAAGACCTAGACGACGAACATGATACTCTCCACCGTTGAGTGGAGAGTGAGATCTGACTCTCACAGGAACTCTGGTGCCCCTTTTCTGACCATGTCCCCCAGATGGGGAGACCTGGTGGCACTCAGAGGAAGGATAGCTAGTTACCAAGAAGAGACTTGATATTCTGAGAGCATGTATAGGGGGAGGAGGTCTCCCTAGGTCACGGACATAGGGGAGGGGAGAAGGGGAGAAATGGGAGGGAGGGAAGAATGGGAGGAAACAGGGGGAAGGGCTAACAATCGAGATGTAATATGAATAAATTAATAAAAAAATCTAAAAAAAAAATACATGTTACTTGTTTTGTTGATTTCTTTCTTTTTGTCTGAAGTCAACATCTTCAGGGGGACTTCCCCAGTCATATCTTATTTTTATCAATTTGGATAAAATCCATAGTTTTTCTTCTCCTGTTGATAGAAATATAAAACTTCTCCTCCAACAACACATTTTCTGCCTGCCAGTTTGAAGTTAGGACATCCAAAGTCTGATGCAATTCAGCAGTCTTTTCTAAAATCCAGTGTTTTTCAACAGCCATGCTACTTGACTTATTGACACTTAAAATGTTTTAATGCAATACAGCATTATTTAATCTATAAGAACTTAGCCCCCTTCTGTTCTATGAGCATTTTCTTTAAATTCTTGTTAGATCTTTTTTCCAGAATTGTTTATCCTGTAAGATTGAAAGATACATCTGTAACATGTTCTATGTCATAATTTCTAAAATATTGCTGTATTCTAATGGATACACATCAACTTCAATCTATAAAGGCATTTCCAAGATAGTAATCTTGGTTTTGTTGTTGTTGTTGTTGTTTGTTTTTGTTTTTGTTTTTCAAGACAAGGTTTCTCTTGAAATCCTGGCTGTCCTGGACTTGCTTTGTAGACCAGCTGGTCTCGAACTCACAGAGTTCTGCCAGCCTCTACCTCCTGAATGCTGGGATTAAAGGCATGCGCCACCATTGCCTGGCTAGTCATCACCTTTAATAAATGTGAAAACTCAGAATCATCCTTTTCAGAATTCAAGAATTCCCCCTGAAATTCTGAATATGAACCTATGGTTCATATGAATATAAATCCATGCACAATTTTTAGTTTTCCAAGTTCTGTAAAATGAAACACATAAGCTATTATTTTACATTGGTCTAAGGTAACATTGAACAGAATTTGTATTTTTAATTCAGTGTATAGAACTTTATCTAGTAATTGGACCTTGACAATATGGATAAAATATCGAGTTTGACTATGTTGGTTTATAGTTGCATCTTTTTTATCTAGAATCTCAATGGACAGCTATTTTGCAATTTTGTCATAAGGTGGTGCTGTAGGCTTTAGATTGGATTCCTCTGAAGCTCCTTTACTCTGACTTTCAGAATTTTTCAATCTCTTTTGTATTGCTTCCACACTAGCATTTAATTTTTCAGTCTTTTTCTTCTCTAAGTCTATTTTATTCTGATCTTTCTTAAAGAGGATATATAAAAATGTAATGTTAGTGAAAAATAATTATTTGTATCCTGATAAGCGAAACAAAATCATATGGGATCCAGATGCATTATGTCATTGCATGTTTTTTACTTTTATTTAATGTCTATGATTTACACGTCATGCACCAAAATCCCTCTCCACCCCTCAGTAAAATAAAACAAACAGACAAACAAAAAATCTTGTCAAGAAGCTGTAGTGTATCACACAGTATAGCTTTTTGTCCACATATATTTATTTTCAAATGTTCACTGCTAAAGAGTCATGGGTTTGGTTTGAGGCCTACACTATCGTTACTGGATCCTCACTGGGACTGCTGTTGGATATCTCATTGTTGCCGTGTGTCAAGGAGACTCTTAATCTTTGAATCTGCAGGTCCAGCGCCTATATATGTTCTAGCAGGACATACATGGGGTAGATGTTGGGGTGAGGTCCACTCAGATCCCTGGATCAGGGCCCACTCCCTTGTCCTCAGGGCAGGACCTGATCTCCCGCTCCCATCTCATCATGGAAGGCCATCTCTCCTGCTCCCTTGTCCTCAGGACAAGGACAGCTCTTCCACTCCCATGTCATCATGGCAGGGCCAGCTCTCCTGCTTCCATGTCCTCTGGGCAGGGCCCCCTCCTGGGTCATCATGTCAGGGCCAGCTCTTCCACTCCCATGTCCTCAAGGCAGGGCTGGCCCACCCACTCCCCTGTCCTTAGGGCAGGGTCCACTCTCCAGCTCCTGCTTCTTCAGGACAGGGACAGCTCTCCAACTCCCATGTCCCCAAGGCTGGCTCATGTGCTCCCGCATCCTGAGAGCCAGCTCTCCTGTTCCTGTGTCCTGAGAGTCAGCTCTCCTGATTCTGTGTCCTCAGGGCCAGCTCTCCTGTTCCCGTTCAATTGGCCTGATTGTTGCTGCCGATCAAGGCCTGGATGGCCTCCTACTCCTGTGGGTATTGGATCTTGTCGGCCATCAAGCAGGTAGCAAGTGGAGGCCCTTCAAAGTCTTCACTGAGTTACTTGCAGAAACCATTGATGTTGGCCCAGCTCAGTTTCTTGTCCCAGGGAACTTGTGGCTCTGTTGATTCACGCCTCCTGAGTCTCTGGTTCCATTGCAAGTCTCTGGTTCCATCGCGTGCTCCATTTGCTATGGGACCCTGCCTCGGTGCTGCCCCTAGTATCCACCTCTACAAGATCCAGCTTTCGGCCCTGAGCATGGCCCGGGCCGTGAAAGGCGGTCCTTGAGGCCTGCGGTGTGGGCGGTGCAGTCCTTGGTTGGGCTCGACTTGAACAGCACCCCCTCCTTGAATGCCATCTCCTTGGCCTGCACTGTGCCAGGTCACAACTTGAAAAGCAGCAGAGGTGGAAGCAGTGGTGGCCTGGGGTCCCTAGGAGCTCACTAGAGCATGGTCCCATGGTCCTGCGGCAGAAGGGCATGGACGATCCACATGACAGGATTTTCTTCTCTCTGGGAGACACCAGCTCTGTGTTTTGGAGCTCTCAGTATGGTCCTTTGGTGACTGTGCAGTCACTGCTGTTCCTCGGATCCGACACAGTGTGCAATCGACACCATCTTGGATGATCTTGGCTTGGGTACTTCTAATACGTTGCGCAAAGTGTTTCCTTCCAATCAGGCCGCTCTCGGGGTGAATGTTTCTGTGTAGCTCTGGAACACAGTCATCCTCCTCAGAATGCATTGAAGACCTCATCTTTCAAACTCCACGGCTGGTGCATCACTCCATTTTTTAACACAAAAATATTTTTCTTTTTAATTTCTAACTCTCTCCTTAAAGACTTCCTAAGTATCTTACCAACAAGTTTGTTGACTTTTTAGCCTTTGCTGCCTTATCCATATCCATAGATGACTTCAGCCAAGACTCTGGTGATCAAGTCTCAAAGGCTGCTGGCTCCACCCCCTTGGGTCCAGAAGCAGATTGGAAAAGCCTCAGCTTCCCTACAGGGATTGCAGAGACCTAGTTTGCCTACTCTGCAGGTAGCTCACCAGCATCCTTTTAAAAGAACCACTCTGGGTCTTGAGGTAGCACTATGCCCAATTTTCTGAGAAAGCACCAGATTGATTTCCAAAGTGTTCTCACCAGCAATGGAAGAGTGTCCCCCTTTCTCCACATGTGTTGTCACTTGAAGTTTTTTTTAAAGATTTATTTATTATTATGTATATAGTGCTCTGAGTTTTTGATCTTAGCCATTCTGATAGGTGTAAGATGAAGTCTCAGAGTCATTTTGATTTGCATTTCCCTGATAACTAGGGACACTGAACATTTATTTAGTGTTTCTCAGCCATTCAATATTCTTTGTTGAGAATTCTCTGCTTAGTTCTGTACCCGATTTTTAAATTGCATTATTTGGTTTGATGATGTTTAATTTCTTGAGTTCTTTATATATTTTGAATATTAGATGTAAAGTTGGTGAAGATCTTTTCCCAGTCCGTAGACTCTAGTTTTGTTCTTTTGACAGTGTCCTTTGCCTTAGAGAAGCTTTTCAGTTTCATGAGATTACATTTATTGTTGATCTTAGAGCCTGAACTATTGGTGTTCTGTTCAGGAAGTTGTCTACTGTGCCAATGAGCTCAAGGCTCATCCCCACTTTTTCTTCTAATAGCTTTAGTGTGTCTGGTTTTATGTTAAGATTTTTTTTTTTTTTTTTTTGGTTTTTGGTTTTTGGTTTTTGGTTTTTTTGAGACAGGGTTTCTCTGTGTAGCCTTGGCTGTCCTGGACTTGCTTTGTAGACCAGGCTGGCCTCAAACTCACAGAGATCTGCCTGTCTCTGCCTCCCGAGTGCTGGGATTAAAGGCATACACCACCATGCCCACTTTATGTTGAGGTCTTTAATCCACTTGGACTTTAGTTTTGTGCAGGGTGAGAAATAAGGGTCTATTTGCATTTTTCTACATGTAAACATCCAGTTAGACCAGCACCATTTGTTGAAGATGCTATCTTCTTTGTATTGTATGGTTTTGGCTTCTTTGTCAAAAATCAAGTCACCATAGGTGACTTTCTGGGTCTTCGATTCAATTTCATCAATCCACCTGTTGGTTTCTATACCAGTACCATGTAGTTTTTATTACTGTTGCTCTAGAATACAGCTTAAGATCAGAGATGGAGATACCTCCAGAAGATCTTTTATTGTACAGGATTGTCTCCCTCAAGATCCAGCTATACCATTCCTGGGCATATACCCGAAAGATGCTCCATTGTACAACAAGGACATTTGCTCAACTATGTTCATAACTTTATGTTTTGTAGCTTTATTCATAATAGCCAGAATCTGGCATCAACATAGATGTCCCTCAACTAAAGAATGGATAAAGAATAGAATATTACTCAGATATTAAAAACAAGGAATTCTTGAAATTAGCAGGCAAATGGATGGAACTAGAAACAATCATCCTGAATGAGGTAACCCAGACCCAGAAAGACATGTATGGTATATACTCACTCATAAGTGGATATTAGCCACATAATACAGGATGACCACACTACAATACACAAACCTAAAGAAGCTAGAAGCTAAATAACAAAGAGGACCCTAGGGAGAATGCTTAATTCTCATTCAGAAGGACAAATAGAATAGACACTGAAAGCAATTGAAGAGAAGAAACAGGATGGAGCTTACCATAGAGGTTCTCTGAAAGACTCCACCCAGCAGAGGATTGAAGCAGATGCTGAGACTCATAGCCAAACTTTGGGGTGGAATGCAGGAAGTTTTATGGAAGAGTTGGGGGATAGAAGGACTTGGAGGGGACAGAAGCTCCAAAAGGAGACTAATGGAGCCAACAAATCTGGGTGGAGGAGGGGGAATGCTGCAGACACTGATGCACCAACCAAGGACCATGCATGGTGAAGATTTAGACCCTTTACTCAGATGTCATAGATAGCACAGTCTCCTTGTGAGTGTCATAATATGGAGAGTAGGGACTACCTCTGACATGAACTGTGGTGCCCATTGGTGGATCACTTCCTCCTGGTAGAGCAGCCCTGCCAGGCCACAGAGGAAGAGGATATAGACAGTCCAGTTGAGACTTGATAGGCTGAGATCAAGGGGAAGAGGGCTCCCCCTTTCTGAGGACTAGGAAAGGTTAAGGAGAAAGGGTGGGACTGGGAGGCGATGAGGGAGAGGGGCTACAATCAGGGTGTAAAATGAACAAAATTTTTAAAATTAAAATTAATCATAAAAAAAAAAAACAGCCATGCACCTTCTACCTGACTAGGAAACTGACTCGCTTTGGGAAGTACTTGCCCGTGGGGCAGGGCCTAAGGCTCTGTCTAGTTTCTCATTCTAACTGATGCTCACAGGCCTCTGTTTCCTCCAGTGTTGTCCAGCTTTTGTATTCAGCAGCCTTTTTTTTTTTAAACTGCTCTCCACCAAGGAGTTCTCAGGTTCTAAGCCAGGATTTTTCTAAGAGCGCATAAGTTGGGTACCATTTTGTAACTGCAGGCTGTTTCTTCCACTCCCCAGTTCCTGAAATAAGGACTCTGTGAACTTATTATTCATTAATAAATATCTAGGCCATAAACTTTGCTTCATTCCATAACAAACTTATAACTTATTTTGCCCATTTATTCTATTCTATGTGTGCCAAAGGCTGGTTACCTTTCTTGAATCTCATGTCTGTATTCCTCAGAGATTGAGCAAATCTTTCTTCTGACTCTATCCCAGAGTTCTATTCCCTGCCCCGCAGACTCCCACCTGTCTCATCTAATAGGTCACCAGCTTTTAATTTACAGTACACAAGAGATTCTCTCTACACATATCAGCAAGGTCAAGTCACTGACACTAGATCAAGATCTTCTTTCTTCTGGGACTGCTTTAGTGCTCAAGAAGGGATGCTGGGGGGCTGACTGGCACTGCTGGTCTGACAGAGGGGTTAGGACCTTAAGTCAGGAAAGGTTTGAGTTGCATTTGGAGAGGGGAAGGGGTGGTTATCACAGACAGCACTATGACACAGTTTCAGGGGTGTGAGGGAGACACTGAAGGTGATGGTAACAGATGATATTCATAAAACCATGCCATCTGGAGCTTCGTGGCCTGTAATCTGAAGGATACCAATCAAACTAAAAAATTAAGGGAAGCAAGGAACAAAACAGAGAATAACTATGCCATCAGGTAGATCTAGGTGCGGCACTAAGCAGGAGAGCCAGGTCCATGAGTCTCCACAGAACCAGTTCTAAGAGGCTGCCCCTCTTAAATAGTAGTTGGCCTTTGGACTTGAACTTTGGACTTAGTGCATTATTTCCCCTTGAGTGACCCAGATAAAGCATTACATTCAGGTGAGGCAAGTCAACCCTGGGCTGCCATACTTAGGAGACCAATACTGCAAATCTGTACCCTCAAATGGTGAGCAAGAAGAAGAAACAAAATATATGTTTAGAGTCAGTTAGGAGAGCCCAGTGAGGGAGGGCTCAGTGGGAATGTATATGGAAGGATACAGCTTATTGGGTCCATCTGAATGAAGAAGCTGGATAATTGCTAGAGCCCCATTAGGAGAGAGAGGTAGTCAAAGCCAGCAAGGCAAAGTGCTGCTTGAGGGCATCATCGATGTACCTGAGTAGGTGATAAGGGGAGGTGACTGTGAGCAGACTAGGAGGGTAAGCGTCCTAACAGCTAAAATGACACCCTGTGGTGAATCCAGGAAGACAGGGTAAGAAGTATGATAACAGCTATTGCAAAGCTGAGGAGAAATGCTAAGCAGAGTAGGAGTGGGGCAGGGGAAGAGTGGCTGGAAAAAGCTGCATCAAGATTAACATATGAGGGCTGATGAGATGGCTCAGCAGTTAAGAACACTGGCCGTTCTTCCGGAGGTCCTGAGTTCAATTCCCAGCAACTACATGGTGGCACATGACCTGTGAATGCCCTCTTCTTGTATGTAGGTATGCATGCAGAGAGAACACGCCTACATTTAAAAATAAATATGTTTTTAAAGACTAACACATGAAAGAAGCCAGTTGACAGAGAAAGACTGGAAAGTTAGCCTTGCCTATACAAACATGCGAGGTGGGGCCTATAAATGACCTGTAAAGTGCCATGGATCATGGCTGAGTGCGTTGGGGGCTCAGCTCACTAGCACACTTCCATTTCCTGGAGTGTTTTCTTTTTCTTAAAGTGTGTCTGTTTCTAGCCATTTCCCTGGCCTAATTATTTGCTGTAACATACAAGAATCTGCATGTGGCCTGGGACTTCAGGTCCACGCCTATAACATCTGGTGCGCCAATCAGAAGGATGAGGTAATCACAGGACAGTTCTCAACTTTCCTGTCTCTCCCCCGCCCCTGCCCCACCCCACCCCCGTCTCGAAAACATTTTAATGCAATTTAATTCCTTTCTTTTACATACACATTTATATTACTACACATATATACAATAAACTACATACAGCAAAAGGGACCACAAAACAATTAGGAATTATATAAATGTTACATTCATACTGTTTTGCCTATTTGTGTTTCGCAACCTTGGAAAAAGCATCTTTCCTATCTTGGTGAGTCTACAACTCTGAATGTAAGTCAGTATCTATCATATCTCATCTCTATCAACTAAAACACTTCACTCCCATGTACTGTTATTCCTTCTTTCCTTGAGCAATTGCAAATGATGGGGAGATTTCCTTGGGAGACTGAGCTTGGCCTTGAGAAATCAGAGTCAGTTTCTCCTACTTTTCCTTTCCCTAGCTGAAGGTGCCCCATGGCTGGATCCAGCTGTGTATGCCTGGGCCCTATTTGTTTCTCCATGTTGGGATATAAGTCCAGGAAAAGAAATATACACTGGCCAAGGACAGCTTCCAAGACCACACTGAAAACTGAGAAGCGGAGCTAGAGAGATGATTCAGCAGTTAAGAATGCTTGCTATTCTTGAAGAGGGCCTGCTTGGGTTTGATTCCCAGTGCCCGCCTGGCAGTTCATAGCTGTCTTTAATTCCCATTCCAGGGAATTTGGCATGCTTTTCTGACTTCCTTAGGCACCAAGCATGCACATGCTGCGCATACACACGTGTAGGCAAAATACCCATACACATATGATAAAATAAATCTAAAATATTGGCTTACAGGTTTAGGCTTTTGGGAAGGTTCAACTACTCATTTAGGTGAGTTAAATGTGCACCTTCAACGTGAAAATCAGTTTATCTGTTATTAAGTTTCAGATCAGAGCATTGCTCCAAATAAAGTTGAGATCATGGCAAGCTCGAATTTAGGTGAACAATTGTATGTATTTCAACATGTTGGCTAAACACAGCCCTGTGAAAACTGAAAATATGTAGCCCAGTTTTTCAATCTGGAAAGAGAATTAGAAAACAAATTTCAAGATTTCCAGGAAAAATAATCAATATTTTAATATGTTTGCAACTCCATTTTTCAGCCCAAATAAATATGCTACATACCAATTTTCAAGCAGAACACACAAGGATGCAATCTGACATTCATCCTAAGAAAAATCTTTGTTAGGTCTCTTTCCTCAGCTTTCCTAAATCCTGTCTCTCCAAGATAAGCTATCCCTCCATTTCCCATTCGAGATTTATTCATGGCATCACCTCTTGGCAGCTCTTACATTTGTGAGCAAGCATTGGACTCACTCTGTGGACCAGGCTATCCTCGAACTCATGGAGATTGGTCTTCCTCTGCCTCCCCGGTGCAAGGATTAAAGGCATGGGCTACCACCCCCAGCTGTGTATGTTTGCGAATGACACACGAACTCTCTCAGGATCACAATTATACTTCAACTGAAACAGCTGTTGATGGACTGGATCCCCCAAATACAGTTGCCCCTTATTTTACTTACATTAAAAAACAATTTGAAAAATAAACTTTCTATTTCTTACATATGTTCATTTTGTGGGGAGGGCTCAGGATTGAAAATCTTGGGCCTGTTTGTTGATTTTATTTTTGAGACAGGGTTTCTTTCTGTAGTCTTGGCTGTCTTGGAACACATGCTGTAGATCAGGCTAGCTTCAAATTCACATATCAACCTTCATTTTCCTCCAGAGTGCTGGGATTTAAGGCATGCACCACCATGCTCAGATACACTTTTTAATTTTTAAAGACTCGTATAAAGCTGACCGGTGGTGATGCACATCTTGAATCCCAGCAGTCCTGAGTTGGTGGCCAGCCTGATCCACAGAGCTAGTACCAGGATATCCAGGCCTACACAAAGAAATCTTGTCTCAAAAAGACAAGAAATAAAAAATAAAAATAAACCTTATGGCATAATTGTTATGTGAGGACCTTTTCCTTGTCTGCAGTGGTGGAGATGTGCAGGAAAACCTTGCCTCTTGTTTTCTTATCAGCTTCTGTATTTGTATATTTAATGGGTGGGAAAGAAAAGCCAACAGCCTGGCCTTAGTACGAATAACCACTAGATGGAGTGCTAGCATTTCCTGAGACAGAAAGGGACTCAGCAGTCAGCTATGAACTGGGTTTGTCTTTTGTTTCTGTCCTTCTCTACCAGTTTGGTCCTTCTGGCTCTTGAGGTCACCTGGTTACCAAAGACCTTGAAGTATACATTTAGTAAAGGAGTCAAAGGATTCTAGGGCTCTTTGGTCTAGTTTTTGAAGTTTCTGCCCAGTATTTGGAAGGGCTTGGCATACAAAACCTACAGCCAAGAATGGCTTTGGACCCTCAGACTCTCAGGATCCAGATATGTATACTTGGGTGTGGCTTCAGCTAGCCTAGATTGAAAGAGACCAGAGTTTTCAGAATCGGTGTTATCTCCTGTGGCTTAACTTATTAAAATTAACAAGTTTTATAATGGCCCTTTTCATTCCATCCAGCAGACAGACCACTACATAGTTTTGGTTGGACCTCCTGATCATTTCTTTATTTTCCTTTAATTAATTTAATCAGATTACATCTCAATTGTTATCCAATCCCTTGTGTCCTCCTGCTCCTCCCTTCCCTCCTGCTTTCACCCTATTCCCTTGCCCTATGTCTGTGACCAAGGGGGACCTCCTCCCCCACTATATAGTCATAGGCTATCAAGTCTCATCTTGGTAGCCTGCTTATCCTTTCTCTGAGTGCCACCAGGCCTCCCCACCAAGGGGAAGTGGTCAAATATGGGGCACCAGAGTTTGTGTCAGAGTCAATCCCCGCTCTCCACCCAACTGTGGAGAATGTTCTGTCCATTGGCTAGATCTGGGTAGGGGTTTGATGTTTACTGCATGTATTGTCCTTGGTTGGTGCAGTAGTTTGAGCAGAACCCCTGGAGTCCATATCTGCCTGTCCTAGTGGTCTTCTTGTAGGTTTCTAGGACCCTCTGGATCCTTCTATTTCCCCATCCTCCCATACTTCTCTCACCTAGAGTCCCATTATGATGTTCTCACATCTATCCCAATCTCCTGGTAAATGAAGACTTTCATGGGACATGCCTCTAGGGCTAGTGCCCAATTATAAGTAAGTATATACCATGTGAGTCTTTCTGTTTCTGGGTTAACTCACTCAGTATGATCATTTCTAGTTCCATCCATTTGTCAACAAATTTCAGGATGTCCTCATTTTTAATAGCTGAGTAGTATTCCATAGTGTAAATATACCACAGTTTCTTTATCCATTCTTTGACTGAGGGACATTTAGGTTGTTTCCAGGTTCTGGTTATTATTAATAAAGCCACTATGAACATGGTTGAGCATATGTCTTTGTTATGTGGTGGAGCATGTTCTGGGTATACTCCAAGGAGTGGAATAGCTGGGTCTTGAGGAAGCCCTATTCCCAGTTTTCTGAGATAGTGCCAGATAGATTTCCAAAGTGGTTGTACAAGTTTGCATTCCCACCAGCAATGAAGGAGTGTTCCCCTTCCTCCACCTCCTCACCAGCATGTGGTGTCACTTGAGTTTTTTATTTTAGCCATTCTGATGGGTGTAAGATGGAATCTCAGAGTCGTTTTGATTTGCATTTCTCTGATAACTAAAGATGTTGAGCATTTCTTTGAGTGTTTCTCAGCCATTCAATATTCTTCTGTTGAGAACTCTCTGTTTAGTTTCTTGAGTTCTTTATATATTTTGGATACTAGACCTTTGTCAGATGTAGGGTTGGTGAAGATCTTTTCCCAGTCAGTGGGCTGTCACTTTGTTCTGTTAACAGTGTCTCCTGCCTTACAGAAGCTTCTTGAATGTTGACGTTAAGGCCTGGGCTGTTGCTGTTCTGTTCAGGAAGTTGTGTCCTGTGCCAATGTGTTCCAGGCTCTTCCGCACTTTTTCTTCTAACCAATTTAGTGTCTCTGGTTTTATGTTGAGGTCTTTAGTCCATGTGGATTTGAGTTTTGTGCATGATGTCAAATATGGGTCCAATTGCATTTTTCTACATGTAGACATACAGTTAGACCAGCACCATTTGTTGAAGATGCTATCCTTTTTCCATTGAATATATTTGGCTTCTTTATCAAAAATCAAGTGACCATATGTGTGTGGATTCATTTCTGGGGCTTTCATTCTATTCCATTGATCAACCAGCCTATTGCTGTGCCAGTACCACGCTGTTTTAATTACTGTTGCTCTATAGTATAGCTTGAGTCCTGATAATTTTTTTATGCAAGTAGCATGGTAAGACCAGCAGGGCTCCATGTCAGGCTAGACAGTGGAGCTGGCCAGGCTCACACTGAAGGCCAGCCATGGAAGCAGCAGGCAGCTAGGATGATATAAATCTTCTGCCAGGTCAAGTCAACAGCCAGGTGATGCCATTGGAATGACTTGCCAAATGAAGACTGAAGAATCATGGCTAAATCACCCTAGGATTGTTTGGGACATTTCAGACATAGGACATGTACCAACTGGTGCCACCTGGTGAAGGAAAGGATGCCTTCCTCAGGAAAGGGGCACAAGTCTTATTTTTCTCTGAGTTCCCTATATCAAGTTTCCAAGAGAATGTGATGGACAGAGTGTATCTGGGTAAAGGGGAGGGGCTCATTGGTTGCAAGACCTAAGTCTTGAACTTAGCACACTGACTCCTGAGGCATGTCTTAATCTGACTTTAAGGGGAAACTTTATAAACAAAACTGAAGTGAGAGAGATCGGTCATTCTCTTCGAAAAAGCAAAATACTGGCTATCTGCAGGTCTCTTGGATCAGGAAGTCTGGGAGGGAGAGGGTGTTGGGGGACAACCTTTGTCAGTCAAATGCTCAGCTCCTGTTACTGGAGTTCTCAGGGTCAAAGCTTGAGCCTAGCAGCCCTAACAAGTTAGGCCCAGCCATCCATTTTCAACAGATCAATTAAAGAGATGAGCAATAGTGCAAAGCAGAGGAAGGAGATGTATTCTTTGTGGCTCCTAGGAACAGGAACAACGAGGTCCAGTTAACTGGGAAGGGTTTTCCAGAGGAACAGAACCAATAGTTATAATGGGATTTATTTAATTGGCTTATACAATAGGGCCTAACTGATCCAACAATTGTTGTCTACACATTGAAAACACTGAGAACCTAGTAGTTATTCAGTCCATGAGGCTAGTTCCTCAACAGTCTCAATAGGACATTGAAGGCCTCTCAGAGATCCCTGGAGAACTTTTGGGTGTCATGGAAGGTGATGGCAGCAGCAACAATAAAGGGATAAATGCACTCAATCAAGCACCACTGTCTTTTCCTTTGACCCCTTTATTTCTGGGATGCTGTGGAAACTGCCACCCAGTCTCAGGGAGTCTTCTCCGCCTCAGTTAATTCTTACTGGAAATGTTCCCACAGATCTGTTCGGAGGTGTCTTTTAATTGACTGCAGGTACCAGCATATACATGGTGCACATAAACTTATACATGCATACATGTACACAATAAAAAATATCTTTAAGACTATAAACACTGCTTAACTAAATAAGGGTGGAAATGTGAGATGGTGTTGCCACCAGCTATTTCCTAAAAGGCTAAATAGAATTGCCATATGGCTCAATGATTCCATTCACAGGTATATACACAAGAGGACTGAATACAGGAACTGAGAAGGTAAGCATACATCAGTAGTCAACACAAAATTATTCAAAATAATTAAGCATCTTGTCTAACAACCTATCAACATATGAATGGATAAACAAAATCACACACACACACACACACACACACATATATATATATATATATGTATATACACACACACACATACACGCATACACACATACATATATTCATCTATAGAAAAGATGAAGTTCTGGTATTCACAACATCATGAATGAATTTTGTTAACCAGATTTTCGGTAAATAAGGCAAGTGACAATACCACCCGTACATGAAAGAGACTATATAACTCACTGGAACCAGAAAGTAGACTGGAAGTTACCACATGTGTTACTTGGTTTTAATTACCGACCTGATACAATCATTTGAGTAGACAGACAGTCCCAATAAGGAACTGTCTAGATCAGATTGGTCTATGGGCATGCCTATGTGAGACTGTCTTGATTGCCTTAATTAATGTGGATAAACCCAGCCTGAATATGGGCAGCACTGTTCCCTGGCTTTGGACCTGGAACTTTAGAAGTACAGATAGAACTAGATATGCAGTATATGTAAGCATGCCTCTCTCTCTCTCTCTCTCTCTCTCTCTCTCTCTCTCTCTCTCTCTCTCTTCCTGACTCTGATATACTGAGACTAGCTGGTCTAATTTCTGTTGGCTTGACTTCCCTACTATTATGTACTGTAACCCAGATTGGGAGCTAAAATAAGCCCTTTCTCCCCTAAGTTGATTTTTCATCAGGGTATCAATCACAGAAATGAAACACTAAGAGGACTAGAGGAAGGAAAATGGGGAGTTATTATTTAATGGTATAAGACAAACATCTGAGATAACTAGACATTAAGGTAGAAAGAGGTTCATTTGGCTCATGGTTTCAGAGGTTTGAGCTCAAGACTAGCTAGCTCTGTTGCTTTCTGGCCTGTGCAAAAGTTAATTATCTTGGCAGAGAGTGCAAAGAGAGGAGCCTGATTCACCTTCTAGAGGCATGGACCCAAAGAGGGAGGAGAGAGTGCCAGGGACCCCACATCTTTTCAGTGGCATATCCCCAGTGAGGCAACTGCTTTCCATAAGCCCCTCTGACAGCTTCCACCACCTTCCAGAAGTGATATGAAATGGCCTGGATAACAAGCCCTTGGCACGTGGACCTCTGGGGACATTTGCTTCCAAACTGTGGAATGGAAAAAGAGCTTTTGTTTGGAGTTGTGCAAATGTTTTGGAAATTGGTAATAGTAGTAACTAAAGATTGTGAATGTAACTAAAGCCACTTAATTTTACACATAATACACACAATTATTGTTATTAGGAAATGTCTAGCTCTCACAGAAAAAGAAACACTTTTAGCAGAAGGGAAAGAAAGATTAAATAAAGCCTAACACCTTTGTAGAGGGCACCTTAACTAGTGGTCATCTTTTAAAGTAACTACAGTGTTCCATTTTAATATTTAATAAAATATGAGAAGTGAGGACTTAAGGAAGGCTCTGACAGGCTTTCCTGCCTCCTTGCCTAATTCTATCTGTACATTTCTTCAACATTAAAGAGACACAAGTGATAAACTGGAAATCCCTGGAAGCAATGCTTGTTTTCAGAGCTATTTTATCTCATCTTGAAAGCATGAACTGTACCTGGAACTCAGCCTATAGTCTTTAGCAGTCTTATTAGTTTGCTGTAATTGGAACAATCACATCAGCAGAAATCTCTGTTGCTCTGTTTAAGATTGTGTTCATTGTGAACTGTCCTACTGTTCAACCTCTGCTCAACTTACACCATTATAAACACCAGAGAATACCACCCAGCGTCTAGTCCCCAGTAGACAGTGTTTGTCTGTTGATCTCTTGTCACAGATGCTGCTGTACTCTAGTCATGCGTGAACACACAGGTGCTGAGGCATCTACACCTGCAGCTCTACTACAAAATGAAGACTATCTTCAGGTCAGGGTTCACAGACAGCCCTGCTGGGGAGTGCAGTAAAAATGCCATATTCTACCTCTGGATACAAGGAAAATGGCAGCAGAGAGATCAGCCACACCACCACTCCTTGAATTAGTAAGATGTCACTGTAAGTAGGAAGCCAGAAAGCCAACACACACACACACACACACACACACACACACACACACACACACACACACACACCCTAAAGTGCTCACCTGCTCCTTTCCCCAGCTTCTCCAACTGCAGCACTGGTTCCAAGACTTTCCACCTTCTAAGGGAGGTCCCTGGCCTTGCAACATTTAGTTTTAATTAACTTTTATTTTTACCTATATATCCTTTTCACGGTTTTCCCCAGGGATGACATCTGGCAAAGGTGTCTTATCATGGAGTGACAAATAGGGCAGACAAACACTGTTTTCACAGTTACAGCCACTTCCCCTCCTAAATCTTGGCAACCACTGTTCTGATTCCCTCTTCCTGTAATGTTTTCTTTTGGAAAACAGAATCATCAAGTACATAATCTTTTTGCATTGGCTACTCTTATTCTGGGAAATTCCCCGAGGACTGGAGCAGGGCGTCTTCACAACTCATTCCTTTTTTATTGCTTTGTGGTACACTGTGGGCATTTTGTTCTGCTTTCCCCAGATAGATAAAGTGCCTGTGTGGGGTAAGGTACAAGGCAGGAGGGTGCCTCTACCCTTCTCCTGGCGTAGGCTTCCTGCCAGTCTCCTTCAGCAAGGAGCTAAACTGGTTTTGCCCACAATCTCTGGAGCCCAGCGCTAGCCGAACCGACAAGGAGACTTGAGGGGGTGGGGGAACTGAAGTCCAACAACCAGTGACAGACCAGAGATGGAGTAGGCGGGTTGTCGCCCACAGGCAGCCAGAGGTCAGAGTGAGAGTAGGGTGAGGGGCGGGGCCCCAGTGCGCAGCCGCGGTTCCTGCAGACACGCTTTAGGCTTCTATCCCCCGGAATCTGGTGGTGCTGCAGAGTGTGTTACTCCCTCCCTGAGGCAGAGGTGAGAATCTGTTCACTGCTTCCCCGGGGAGTGCACGTCCTTCCGGCAAGCAAGCGGTCTTGGGGATTGGGGGAAATGAAGGATGGAAGAGGTCCCTTCTGGTTTTTAGCTAGCTATTAGACCGTGTCCGCCGCCCCTTGAACAGCAGGAGTTGCCACCTTAGGCCCAGGACCGGCTGCTGCATCTCGGCAACCAACTTCTGAATAAAGAGCAGCTAAGGGGTCTCTTAATTTATGTTTTTTACCTTAGGATAAAAGTCAAAGTGGAGCCCAGAGCAGAGTTTGTACAGGGTGCCTTCCTTTACCCTGGCGCCTTAAGCAACAGCGGTTCATGCTGCCTCCAAGGACTCTGGCTCAAGTGAAATACCAGCTTCTATAATCTTAATGTGAAATTATCAGTTGTAGTAACCTCTAATCTCTGGAAACCTCAGCCAGAAAGATACAGAAGACTGAACTTGTATGGACTTTAGACGCCTCTAGTAGAGCAAAGCATGTGGGTGTTTGGGGGAAAGACAACCTAAACCAGCACAGAGAGCAGGCAGGCAATGATGTCTCTACAGGATGACATGTTAGCTGTTAGGATGACCACCTTAGACCCTGCCGGTGTATAAAGAGGCATGGAAAATGACACACTGAAAATATTAAAAGAGCTGCTGGATGTTAAAGTAAAATTATGCTTACCTGTAAATATCAGAGCTTGTTTCGTGTGGCTTGTGGGTTAGCAGCCACAACCCCCACCCACCAAAAACAAAGCAACAACAACAGCAAAGAAAAAAGAAAAAAAAACCTGGGTAACTTGCCGTTTCATCTAAGGAGAGTTATTAATGCATGTTTGCATCTGAGGGTGAACAGCCTGTATCAAGAGACTTTCTCTGTGTTCCCATTCCTTACTCTGTGAAGTTGAGTAAGAGGAAATTCAACTCTGATGCACCAACGACCCTCTTCCTTTTACTGTAAAGATGTAACTCGGTTGAGCAGGACAGCTAGGGTAAGGCAAGAGGGGAGGGAGGCGGGGGGGGGGGCGGGGGCTCAAGAGTGTATAGTGTGCCTAGAGGCACTGTAGTGAAAGTCCCAACTAAGGTGGCTCTGGCCCTCACTTGGGGAAGCCCTGGGGACCTTTGAAAATGTGGATGCAGCCTTGGGATTCTCTGCCCAAGATCTTCTGTTATTCTTAGAATAAAATCTTCACCCTGCCCTATGTACTCAGTCATTCCCCCACCAAGCTCCTTGGCTGCACCACCAGCCACTCACTTCACACCAGAGCCCAGCTAGATAACCTTTCTTGTTTCTTGAACTCTCCAGATCAGTTCCCACTGGGTCCTTACTTGACTGCCTGCCTACTTGCTCTCCCCAACCTATCTCTTGCTTCAGGTTTTTTCATGGCTGGCTCAGTAAAACCATTTACTCACTGTCCCCTTCTGTAATGGAACAGGCAGAGGAAATGTGGACTTGTGGTGTCTACATAATGTTTAGTGCCGGAGATATGAGAAAGTCATCTGATTAGTGTTCTGCCAGAAAGTGATGCTTTTGATCTGCTCTGAATTAACCAAGGTGGGGGAACTTTGACCTCCCTTTCTAATCCTTCCCTATGGTTTCTCTTCCTAATAAGAACCCTGACTGTCCTGGACTCACTTTATAGATAAGGCTGGCCTCCAACCCACAGAAATCCACTGCCTCTGTCCCCCCTGTCTCCCGCCCACACACACACACAAGAGTGCTGGGATTAAAGGAACGTGCCAACACCACCTAGCTTTCCCCTAGTCTCAACATTTATCCATTACATGGGTAAATGAATGGGTCTGTCTCAAAATCATATGCCTCAAGTAGCCCAAGAGCCTCAGAATATCCTAAGCTGTAAGTAGTCGAGGATGCCCTTGAACTCCTGACCCAGGATTACTGGCATATCGGACTACACCCAACCCCTGTTCAGATCCTACTTTTGACTCTTGAGCAGATAATCAGAAGAGAAACTGCAAAAGAACATAGTGGTTTCTGGTGTGATTTTTGAGGAGCTTCTCAGTTGTTTTCCATAGCAGCTGCACCATTGGACACCAACACTGAAAGTCTCTTCATGTGCCACCAAGTCTTGCTTTTTTGGTTTTAGCCATAACATTTCTCTAATGGCCAATATGCCTTTTCACACGCTTGTTGAGCTCGTTTGTAGAACTTTGGAGAAACATCTGGTCAAGTGTTTATTAATTTCTAAGTTGGACTGTTTGGTTTTTCACAGTTGACTTTTATCTGAGGTTTTGCTTTGTTGTTTTGTTTCCTGCCAATAGCAGGAAATGCTGTATATTTGTTACTTTTCCATTGCTGTGATAAGACACCATGACCAGAAATGACTTATAGAAGAGAGTGTCTATTTTGGCTTATGGAGTCAGAGGGACAGGAGTCTGTCATGGCCAGGAAGCATGGCATCCAGCAGCAGGCATGGTGACAGGAGCAGGGACCCGAGAGTTCACATTTTCAATCACAAGCAGGAAGCAGAAAGAGGGAATCGGAAGTGGGGCAAGGTTATATAATCTCAAATCTTGTCCCCCCCTGATACACTTCCTCCAGCAAGGCTGTACCTCCCCATAAGCTTTCCAAACAGTATCCGCAGATAGGAACCAAATGTTCAAATACTAGAGACTATGCGGGTACATTTCTCATTCAAACCAACACATCTTGCCTCCAGAAAGCTGTTTTGGAGATGGCTAGCAAAGAGAGTGATGACACAAGCCTCCTTGTCTTTGAAGCCCATTAGGGAGAACATTTTATCTGAAGTCTTTTACTGAAGGGGAGGGTGCTGGAGATTAAATCTGAGGCCTTGCACATGCTAAGCACATATTGCACCACTGAGCTCCACCCAAAGTCCCCTACAATCATACTATATTATAGCCACCGTGTACATGTGCCATCTTTCTTACTCTTCTGGGCCACCCTGTGAGTGTAGAGCAGTATTTCTCAACCTGTACATCATGACCCTTCTGGAGGGTCAAAAGACCCTTTCATAGGGGCTACGTATCAGATACCTGTACAGCAGATATTTACATCAGGATGCATAACAGTAACGAAATTACAGTTGTGAAGTAGCAACAAAAATAATGTTATGGTTGGGGTCACAGCATTAGGAAGGTTGAGAATCACCACACTAGAAGGGAGATTGAGGCATGCCTTCCACTTGAGGGAAAGGCCCAGTGGTGTACAGTGGCATCCTTTGACTTCCCCAGTGCCCTTCATCTTCTCAGCCTCACTTACTAGCTAAAAGGAAATCCTGGCATGCAAGAAGGCTGGCTGAGCAGGCGCTACTCAATTTCTTGTCTGTGGCTCATTTTTCAGGAGCTCTACTACAGCTCCTGCATGGAAACTTCATGTCCTCCCAGGAAACAAAACAAAACAAAACAAAACAAAAACCTCCAGTTTCCTGTTATGTGTGGTTTACACCAGGAATCTCACTTCTCCAGAGCTTGCCTGCCCTCTGAGAAGCTGCTGTTCAGATGTCTGTGAAGCAGCCCCTGTGAGGCCTACACTTGGTATGCTGACATCAGCTCTATGTTCCATTCCTCCTTGAGTTTATTTTCTCTTCCAGAGTGTTAGAATCACCAAGAAGAGTGACAGTTCCTGAAACTTGGGGCTACTATACCAAATCAGAGAATCCATCTCCACCAACATGGCAGGTACTGACTTATTATGAGGAATTAGAAATTTATTATTTAAAAATCCAAGCAACACAGAAGTTCAACATATGAACCCACTTGGTTTATGATGTGGGTCATGGTGTGTAATTATTTTCTTTTGTATTTTCTACTTACTTTATCCATTTCAACCTCCTCCAGAAAAAGTGGGGCACATGCCTACCCTGTCTTTGTCTGGAAATTATCCTAGGACAAAAAGTTCTCAAAAGAGGGCACTTAGGAAATGACTTCTGTTTTAGACCAAGATTGGGATCCCTCTTCCCTCCTTCTGCAGTACTGGGGACCAAACCCAGTGTCACAGGCACCAGAAGCACTGTTCTATTACTGAGCCACAACTCGAGTGCTTCTTTGCTTTGCTTTTGTGTCTGCTTATTTCATATATATACATATATATACACACACAGATGTATATATATACACACATATATATGTGCACAATAAGAGATACATACATAATTTTACAGTGCATTCTTTACTCTGTAATATATAACACTGAATTTCTTTCACTTTAGAACATGTAGACTTACCTCCTATTCATGTTGTAGTGTAGACTGAGGCCTTTCCTTTACTTTTACAGTATTTATGTATATGCATATGCCAGACAAGCACTCTACTGAGTATATTATGTCTCTTGTACCTGGTTTTGGGTTTTTCACCTCTGGTATTACTGATGTTTGGGGCCCCATCAGTTGTGGGGTGCAATCTTATAGAGTATTTAGCACACTTTCTGGGCTGTGCCCATTAGATGCCAGATGCACTCCTTCTGCCACCAGTTATGGCAATTAAAAACCTCTCCCCCTTTGAAGGCTGTGCCCATGACTGGTAACACTGCCCCTCGTTGAGAAACACTGGTGCGGTGCTTCATTATGTTCATTTTCTTGGCAAGCCCTCAAAGTACGGTTCCTTTGCAGCACTGGAGCATTAGGAAATGAAATAAAACTTAATATCTAACCCAGCACGTGGAATTCAACCTTTACACTCGGATGAATGCCCTGAAACTGTTTGCTTCGTGGTAACATGTGTTTCCAATTCAGTCTCCTAGATTAGAAAGTTCAAACCAAGAGTTTAACAATGTACCAGAGAGATTATCGATAAATTCTTGTCAAGCACGCATGACACCTGAGCTCAGATCCCTAGCACCCTCACAAAACCAGGCACAGGAGCTCTCATCTGTAACCCCAGTGTGCAGACACAGGCATTCCTGGAGCTCTCTGGCCAGCCAATTTAGCTAAATCAGTTCAGTGAGAGACTATCTCACAAAATAAAGTCACTGACAAGGACACCTGATACAGACCTCTGGCCTCTATACACCTGTGCACATAGGTGTGCTCGCATATGGAAATGTGTGTGTATGTGTGTGTGTTTGTGTGTGTGTGTGTGTGTGTGTGTGTATGCATGTGTATACAGGTGCACTTGGCCTGTGTGGCCACAGGAGAAGCCCAGAGATTGACAATGAGATTGTCCTCCTCATTTATTCTCCACCTGACTTTTTAAAATTATTTTTATTATGTGTATGAGTATTTACATGTATGTCTGTATGTCTGGCACCTACTGAGGTCACAAGAGGGCATGGGATCTCCTGCAACTGTAGTTACAGATGGTTGTGAGCTGCCATGTGAGTCCTGAGAATTGATCCCAGGTCTTCTGGAAAAGCAGCAACTGAGCCATCCCTCCACCCCTCTCAACCTTATTTTTTAAATACAGGGTCTGTAATGGAATCTGGAATACACTGTTTCAGCTGTACTGGCTGGCCAGTGAGCTCCCAGTATTCTCCTGTCTCCCCCTCCCCAACCACCACCAAGTACTAGGGTTACTGGCATATACTAACACCCTTGGCCTTTTGGTGGGTGCTGGGATCCAAATTCAGGTCCTCGTGCTTGCTCATGATAGAGACATGCCCTCTTACAATCTTCTTGTCTCAATGTATAACTACTAGAAGATAGGTTCCACATGGCCCTGTCTCCCTCAAGAGGCCAAAGTCAGGTCCGTCCTACTGTGTTTCATTTACAGGTGGCCATGGACCTGCGGGAGATGGAATCAGAATACACCAGTCGGAAAGGTGCCATTATTGTTGACTGCCAATATAGGCGGAAGAGACTGGTTCCTGTTATGCTTTGTTTTGTGTTGTGCTGTGTTACAGAGCAGGACTAAAACCTGATAGACGCTATCCAACTTGCAACAGGCTTTTTAAAGAATTTAGTTGTGTGTTTTCTAAGGAAGCATTGCTTGGTTCATTGTATTTATGAGTAAAGGTTGACTATCGAAATACAAGGTAACAGTTCTGAGCACACTGATTACTAAATCTCCAAAATAAAAAAGATTGGGTTCTTGAGCATTTACAATTTTGAATTTTCAGATTTTGAGTGTTTGACTTATAAAGTATATACAAACATTTTAAAGTCTGAAGAAAGCCAAATTCTAAGTCATATCTGGTCCCAAGCATTTTAAAAATAGAAACTACTTAACTTTATTAGTAAGCCTCATTACACTGCCCTAGTGTAATAGCACTAAAACATTACTTTAGCATCCATTAAAAAGGCTGCTGATTTCTTTGGTTCAATGCAGCCATGCGCCTATACATCAGTTTCACTCTGTTCTTCTCTGGGTTGTGTCAAAAAGGAAACGTCTCTCCCCCGATACAGGTAAGAAAGTGCTCATTGTCTATGCACAGCAAGAACCCATGTCCTTCAATGGGTCCCTGAAGAAGGTGGCTGTTGAAGAACTGAGCAAGCAGGGATGCACAGTCACTGTGTCTGACTTATACACCATGAACTTTGAGCCAAGGGCCACAAGAAACGACATCACGGGTGAGTCCAGATGTAAATCATCTGTCTCAAAACTTTCTGTATTTTCTAATTTTTTTCTTAAATGTCAGTAATATCTAACTGTTGCCTCATGACATCAAGTTTCAGGTCAAAAGAGTCCACAGTGCTAGTGTCTGTCATTCCTGTCCCCCAGCAACCCAGTTCTTCTGCTCCCAAGGTATTGGGGTTTCTTTTAAAAGAAAGGTTATTCTATTTTTTAACTATGTGTATGTCTATGTGAGTGTATGTACACATGCACTCAGTTGTCTGCAGAGGCCTGAGGGAGCATTAGATATCCTGGAGCTAGAGTTACAGACAGCTATGAGCCTGTAGACATGGATGCTAGGACTTGAATCTGGGTCCTCTACAAAAGCACTATGTGCTGTTAACCACTAAGCCACCTCTCCAGCCCATTTTCTATATTTCTTCTCAGAGCTATCTGTGCTATGTAACCAACTTGGGGATAGACTTATTTGGGCTTGCAGTTCTAGGACGGTGGATCCATTTGGATCATTGCTACAATGGCTTCTAAGTATCTGGGAGCTTAAGCACAGTGCTAATTCTGGGGAAATAGCTTCCTAGGATTGCCAATATAATCAGGTTGACCACAGGCATACTTTTATGAAGGGAAAATGTTCAAGTAAGCTTTCTCTCTCATAGCTGTAAGCCTGTTTATGCATGGGATCTCCTGAGACGCCCTTAAGGAATTTTTTCTGTGTGCTGACTAGTTTTATGTGAACTTGACATAACTAGAGTCATTAGAGAGGAGAGAACCTAGATTGAGAAAATGCCTCCATATACTCAGGTTGTAGGCAAACCTCTAGGTCATTTTTCTAATTAGTGATTGATGGAGAAGGGCCAGCTCATTGTGGGTGGTGCCACCCCTGGGCTCTGGGGTTCTATAAGAAAGCTGAGCGGACCAAGGTAGTAAGCAGCACCCCTCCATGGCCTCTGTATCAGCTCCTGCCTCCAGGTTTCTACCCTGTCTGAGTTCCTGTCCTGACTTCCTGAATGGTGATGTGGAAGTGTAAGCCTTTTAACTCTTTCCTCCCACGTTGCTTTAGTCATGGAGTTCGTCACTGCAATGGTTACCCTACGACAGAGTTTGGTAGCAGGAATAGAGTATTGCTGTGACAGGCCTAACCATGCTGGTTTTGGAAGGATTGTGGAAGGACTTTGAAACTTTGGGTGAGAAGAGTTTGATGAGGTATTCTGTGAGAGCTTGGAAGAAAAGAATGTTGAGAGAAATGCAAATGATGGAGGACTGGTTTGTGAAGTTCTAGAAGGAAGTTTGAGAGCTACTGAAAGACTGGTGAGGCCATTGCATATTCACTATTTTGAATTAAGATTCTGTGGCTCTGCTCAACTGGGGCTGAAGAGTCAGCCATGATTAACAAGAGACCAGCACCACTGAAGTGAAACCTTTACTGAGCATGTCTCAGTCACTGTTGCTATAAAGAGACACCATGACCAAGGCAACTTGTATTTTTTCCTTTTTTTTTTTTTTTTATTAATTTATTCTTGTTACATCTCAATGTTTATCCCATCCCTTGTATCCTCCCATTCATCCCTCCCCCCACCCCCCCCACCCCCGGCAACTTGTATTTTTAAAAGCATTTAATTGGGGCCTTGCTCACAGTTTCAAAGTGTTATTAGTCCATTACCACCACAGCAGAAAGCATGGTGGCATACAAGTAGGCATGGTACTGGAGACATGCTGCTCTGCAGGCAGAGAATAAGACACTGGATCTGGTGTGGCCTTTAAGATTTCAGAGTGACCTTTGACACACCTCCTCCATAAAACCACACTGCTTAATCTTTCCCAGTCTACCAACTGATGACTAAGTATTCAAATACATGAGCCTATAGGGGCCAATCTTTTTCAAACCACCATACTGGTATAATTGATGCTGGCTAGCTAGAGCTGAGAAATAAGCAGTAAATAAGAAGAAACAAACATCACCGAGGTCAAATCTTCTGGGAAGTGTTTCCTAAGAAACAGCACAGAGAATTACACACACACACCATGTCTATAGCTATACCTATTCCTTAACTATCTATATATAAAATTTAATGCCTGATCAAACTAGGTCACTGTTACTTCCTAGTGTTTGTAATTATTTTTACTTTAGTTTTCCGTAAAGTCTTTTAAGTCAGCATTCCAGATGAAAAAGAAATCCGGTGATATTTTTGCTGAGGTACCATTAAGTATATATATGAACTTAGGAAGAATTCACCTTCTTTCATGCTGTTTCTTGCTCTGCTTGCCAAGAGAATGATGCGACCTTTCATTTGCTCTGCATTCCCTCCTTCCTGTCCCCTCTCCGTTTCTTCCTCAGGTTTATTGAGATGTTCTATCATATGGACTTTGATTGGTGTGTACCCAGCCTACGCTGACTTTCTTATTGTTAGTAATGCTTTCATTGATTCTCTGGGACTCTCCAGACATGTAAAAAAAACTATCTACAAATAATAGTTTCACCTCCCTTTTTTCAGTTATAACAATGCCCCTAATTTCCATCTCCTCCCTTGATACAGGAAAGAAGGTGGCCACTGTCTGTGCACTTGGAGTTCGTAGACCACACCTCCAGCTGCAACACTCATCCCAATCTTTCTTTCTTTTTATGTTTATGTGTGTGCATGTTTGCTCGCTTGCCTATATGTACAGCACAATCATGCAGGTGCCCGAGGAGGCTGGAATAGGGTATCAAAAGTCCTAGAATTTGAGTTACAGGAGGTTCTGACCTGTCTTATGTGGGTGCTGAAACCAAACCCTGATCCTCTGCAAAAGCACCAAGTGCTCTCCGCCACTGATCCGGCTCTCTGCCCCTCCCCCCTTTCCCCCAAATACATCAGTTCAGGCTGGGGATATACCAAAACAGTTGAAGGCTTGATGGGAAAATTCAAAATTCAGTACTGTTTTCTCTTAATAAACAGCAGCAGAGGGACTAAGAAAATAGGAACTAGGATAAGAAATTAGCATTTTAAGCTAATAAACTAATACACCTTTCATGTCAAAAATATAGGTAATAAGATTTAAAAAGCAAGCAAATACTACACCATTTTATATTCGCCCACCAATTTTATTATGTGCAGGAAGTGTCAGAACCAGTTCCTTTGGATACTGAAGGAATACTCTTAAGTGCAAAGGACCTAAATTAAAGACTTGGGCTGAATGTAATATGGTGGCCAAAACCATCTGATAACATCTCCAGCACATCTCTGCTTCTTCCCTTAATGCAGTTACACTCTAGGGTAGAGTGCACAGAAATGCTCAATGTTTTTAGTTACAAAAATATTGAAGGACTGACTCACTTCCCATTGAGGTTCTTCTCAGAGGCTTTGCGTTTGTACACACTAGTCTTGATGCCATGCATTGGGTGTCACAGGCCACTGCTTTTGCTACCTTGGATTCATATGGCACTAAATGCCTAGCTTCTCACAAGTCTTGGATTCTTCTCTACTAAATCAGAAACTGAAGCAATGTCATGGGTTGTTAGGAAGATATGAGTGGCCTGTGCGGAGCACAGCTCCTGCCAGATAGGAAGCACTTTATCATGTGGGTCTCCTGGCCTTCTCTATCCTTAGCCTGGCCTCAAGGCTGAGCTTCTGGTCAAGTCACAGAAAACCCCTAAGCTCAGACCACATAGCAGTTTTCAGAAGGCTAGGACAAGCTGGGGACGCTCACCTATGAATGAGAAATTGGCCTCTTCCTTTCCAGGTGCCCTCTCTAATCCTGAAATCTTCAGATATGGGATAGAAACCTATGAAGCCTACAAGAAAGAAGCTCTGACCAGTGACATCCTTGAGGAGCAGAGGAAGGTGCAAGAAGCTGATCTAGTGATATTTCAGGTTTGTTTTTTCCTCAGATGAGTAGATTCTTCCTATGAACAAACACTTGAATATTGTGTTTGGAACTAGTGTTTTTAGCACGTGTACACAATTACTTAAAATACCTTTCCTAGTAATAACCCTAGTTAGAACACTTACCTCCTTTGCTAAAGAGATCCTTATAGCCAATGATACTAAAAACCCTGACTCCCTAAGTCAGTATGAATAAAGAATGTACCCATGATCCATTGTTCCCAGAAGCATCTGAATCCATGCCAGTCTTGCTTTCATCCTCCCAGACATGCCAGCTAGCTGGGAACCAGATTTCTCTGCACAATTGTTTATCAAGGCTGTTTGGGCCAACTCCTGCATTAAATGCCCTAACCACTAAAAGAACAGTCTTGTTTCCATCTTCTGACTGGTTACTATGTACATATCAAAGTATACAGATACACACACACACACACACACACACACACACACACACACACACACAGGGGGGAGGAGGGGAGATATGAACAGATTGGTGTATGTATCACAAGAATCTAAAGCTACTACATAAAAAACTAGCCCAACAGACTGACTTCTGGAGGACTAGATCAATCAGGCCAGAACTGGACAGGGTGCATTTAACATGTGTCTGTAATAACCTGGGCAGTCATATATACATGTGTGCTTCTAAAGTGTCATTACATTGACTGAAATCCAAATCAAACTCAAAAGAAAGAGGGGGCACAGTATACCAAGGCTCTGCTCGCTTGAGTTTTTTGGGCAAAAACGGCCATGGAGGCACTTCCAGAGTGCTCTGCTCTCCCAGGTTTCCATCACACAAGGACTTCACTGACCTGAAGTCTCTGTTTTTATTTCCTATCTTAATTTTGGTTACTACTGCTGTGATGGAACATGATGACCAAAAGCAAGTTGGGCGAAAAAGGGTTTATTTGGCTTACACTTCCACATCCGTAGATCATCACTGAAGAGGTCGGGACAGAAGCTCAAACAGTGAGAACCTGGAGGCAGGAGCTGAGGCAGAGGCCATAGAGGGGTGCTGCTTACTGACTTGCTCCTCACGGCTTGCTCAGCCTGCTTTCTTATAGAACCCAGGACCACCAGCCCAGGGATGGCACCACCCACTATGAGCTGGGCCCTCCCCCCTCAATCACTAATTGTGCCTACAGCCTGATCTTGTGGAGGCATTTTCGTAATTAGGATCCCTCCTCTCAGATGTCTCCAGCTTGTGTCACATTGACATAAAACTATCCAGCACACTTCCTCACTGCCTGCTCTCAGGATAGTATAAGGAGCTGTCATCAGGAGAGACTCTCTGGAACAGCAACTGGACCATAGTCAGCTCTACCCCTCTCCCCACTGTGCTGGTGTGTTCCCACTGAGCTGATCCTATGCCTACTGGGTGGCCTGGGAGGAGAGGTCAGTGGAACCAAAGTATGAATCCTGAGATAGGGCATATTTTGTCTCTGCTTGTTCCACCTCCAGTTCCCGCTCTACTGGTTCAGTGTTCCAGCAATCCTAAAAGGCTGGATGGACAGGGTGCTGTGCCAAGGTTTTGCCTTCGACATCCCAGGCTTTTATGACTCCGGTTTTCTTAAGGTATGTGCTCTGGAGGTAAGGATCACCACAGATCTGTCCAATGGGAGAAAGGTGAGGGCATCTAACAAGTTATATTTCTAGTTGAGTTTTTTTTTTTTTTTTTTTTGTCTTTTTGTATTAGGTAAGTAAATATTCATTAAGCAGTTAATAATGCATAACACACTTCATGGATAAGTGCATCCTTTGTAGAATTCATAGAGCTTTTTGACAGTGGGGGATTGGCATTCACACTAATCTACAACAAAGCAGAGGAAGTACAGGGTGGGTACTGGGCAAGAGTGAAATAGGTAAGGACATGGACAGTACCATTATCTGTCCTAGTGTACCATTTCTGTGACAGTCTAGCTGGTCTTATACTAGGTCACACCTCTGGGTTCCATCTGCCCGCCCTGGATGGGGAGGTAACCACACAGCTCCTATATTGTAGGGGAGGAGTGTGAAACCTGGGAGGTACCATGCATAGTGTATGTATCTTACTGAGAGAACTTCCTACTAAGCAAATGGCTTTAAATTCTAAACGTTTGAAAAATTAAATGGATATGAAAAAAATTAGCCAGGTAACCAAGATGTTGACCTTCATTACACGGTCATCCTGTGTGAGCCTCACTTAGCTCTCCACTAGCCCTGCAGTCAGTATCTCAGTTCTCATGGTGTCGCTGAAACCTGGTTTCCTCCAGAAGTCTTGCACATTGGAAGTTTGATATTCACTTGTCCCTCTGCTGTCTGCTCTGTCCCCCTCCCTGTGAGAGCACTAGCTGTCATCTTTAGATGGGCCTGTGGGGCACAGGAGGATTACATGTGTCTACCCTGGAAGGAACCTGACCTCAGATTCCCTTCTGGGCATCATATACCTCAGTACTACCTCACAGGACCGCAATTCCCTCTTCTTGCAGTCACATGATGTATTTACTTTCTCCTCTGCCCGCAGGGTAAATTAGCCCTCCTTTCCTTAACCACTGGAGGCACGGCTGAGATGTACACAAAATCTGGGGTCAGTGGAGATTTCCGGTACTTCCTGTGGCCAATCCAGGTAAACAGGCCTTGTGAACCCTGTCAGTTTTGTTGGCCCACTGGGCAATGCCCGCTCCCCATCCTTGCACCTTACACACACATACACCTTGTAAGCTTGATACTCCATACCATTTTGACTCCCAACTAGATGAGAAAATAATTAACATTTTGTCCTTATTTTATTTTTTTTTTAAATTGGTAGCAGTTTAAAGGCTGAGAGGGAAGACATACAACTTTTGATAATGTCTGATCCAAATTAAACCAAACCTGCTTTGTGGGGATTGTGATGGTCCTGGGTATGAGTGATGAGCAACAGCAAGGCCTGGAGACTTGCTGGAAGATGCTGCAGGCATGAGTCTGTGGTGCAGCAAGTGCTGAGTGCACACAAAGCCTCGAGTTTCAGCTCCAGTTCCCCATAAGCTAGATGTGGTAGTGCATGCCCTTAATCACCATGTGGGAGGTGGAGGCAGGAGGATCAGGAATGCAGTCATCCTCAGCTACACAGGTTTGAGGCCTGCCTGAGATAAAGGAGTCCTTGTCTCAAAATAATAAATAAAACTTAGGAATCGTTCCCTTTCTTTCTAGGTTCACATTTCTTACTCAGTTCTATTGAGATGTTGGCATTTTTAACTGATTTGCCATCTCTCTCTCATGTGTGAAATTATCCTATTGTGTCTTTCAAAACAGTAAGAGCTTTCTTTATATTGATAGAATATATTTAAGTTCATTCCTTGCCTTTGTTGTTTGCTCACATGTGTGTTATGGATGTGTATATGTGTCTGTTGGATGCACTTGCCTGTGCATGCATATTTTTATGTGTGTAGATGCACTTGCCCATACATGTATGTGTGAATTCTAGAGATCAATTTCAAGTATCTTACTTGGTCACTTTCCACCTTGTTTTTTGTGGTTACCTCTCTCACTGGTCCTGGTGCTTGCTGATTTGGCTAGACTGGATGGCCAGTGAGTCCCAGGATCTGCCTGTCTTTGCCCCACCACCATTACACTGGGGGTTACAGATCCATGCTGCCAGACCCAGTGAGTGCTCTTAACTGCTGAGCCATTTCCCCAGCCCCTAATAATAGAGTTTTAAGCTGACTTCCAATAAATCATGTCATCTGAGAGAAAGTAACATAAAAACACACACACGTGGGCTTTTTGTCCTCTAACTCCACCTGATAGGGAAGGCTCGGATGAGGCTGTGAGTTTTAAAGAGCATAGTGCAGAAGACCAAGTGTGATTTTCTAGGGAGAAATGAGGCTCTTTTTGAAAGATGATTCCAGTTAGTGGATTAGCAGTGCTCCACTGTGAGCTTCCTTCTCTGAATGCTGTCCTCATACAAGTCACTGACTAATCTCAAATCTTGTTTTAAAAATATGTACTTTACACCAGTTTTTAACAATCTATAGCAGGAAAGGTAAACAGTATAAAAAATTTAAAAGTCCACCTAATCTACATCTCCAGAAAGAATTACTTGTATTTTATTTCCTAATAGCCTACATAAGTCCTTTCATAAAAAATTTCTATTACTAGTTTATTACTATTTTACATAATAGTATACAACAAATACTGCTTAAAACTTGTTTTAACAGTACAGTCAACAACTTTCTTCAACAGCATATCATAGCTAAAATAACCTTTCTGTCCATAACATTATTCAGTTATTATATTTTAGCATAATTTGCCAAATCCATCAAAATTGTAATGTTTAGTGATGGACTCATTAGTAGAGCTCTGCCTGTAAGTTCCAGCTGCCAACTTCCCCTGCTGTTGGAGCCCTCTACCCTGAAGCTACCCAGAAGTGGATGGCTATCAGTTACGTTGTAGCATTTGTTTCATAATTTTTTGAAGACTTCTTCAGGTCATTTCCCCCTTACTAATTTAACTGAATGTACATAAAGAGTGTGGTTATGATCAGTTCTTTCCTTCCTGGCTTCAGCATGGTACACTGCACTTCTGTGGATTTAAAGTCCTTGCCCCGCAAATCAGTTTTGGTCTTGATGATTCATCAGAAGAAGAAAGGAAAGTGATGCTGGCATCGTGGGCCCAGCGGCTGAAGACCATCTGGAAGGAGGAACCCATCGACTGCACACCCCCATGGTACTTCCAAGAGTAGCATTTTGTTCTCTGAGTACATACAGCTAACAAGCAACACAGTGAGACCTAAAGCATGTGCAGGGAAGATGGTCCTGTACCCATTGCCCACCAATGAGTGTCTCCAGTTTCACACAGCTAGGTCGTGTATGCCAAAACCAGCTGGTTGCACTGTATTAGTTGTGCCTGGTTATTATTCACTCATTTTTCCTTTCTTTAATGTTTCTCTAAAAATCTCTTAGTTCTTCCAACTTTCATAGTATACTTTTCTGAACATGGAGATGGATTTCTTTGTTGTTTTATTTAACTTGATTGCCCCCCCCAACACACACACATACACACACACACACACACACACACACACACACACACACACACACACACACACGAAAGATGATCGCATTCACAACTGTTTTAGTGCTACATTTTTATTTCCTTCTTTTTTTTCTTTTGACTTGGGGGTTGTTATGTTTTAATTGAATAGTAGGCTAACTTTTTTTTATCATTAAGTATTACAGTGAAGATTTCATCATTAAGTTCATCAAAGCCTTTGATAGCATTCTACCACTGTTCTAATGACCCTGAAAAACGGGCACAGATATATGGAGACATTTCCTACCCCTCATGTCATTACTACTGAAGACAAGGCTGTTGCTAGCACCCAGGAACTCTCTTCGTTAGCATTCTCAACACCACTCACATCGCCATCATCAGACTCCTTGTTCAGTTACATGTTAGAATTGTCATCAGATGACTTCTATCTGTAGTTTCTTTATATTCCTTTTCACTAGCATCCTCTTCAAATCCTTATTCATTTATTAAAACATTTATTGTGTGCATGCACACACATGCCTCTATGTGCGTATGTGCGTGCGTGCGTAAGTTGTAGTGACTTGAATGAGTTGGCCCCATAGGCTCTCAGTTTGAATACCTGGTCCTTGGTTAGTGGAACTGTGTGAGAAAGACTAGACTGTGTGGCCTTGTTGGATGCAGTGTGCTACTGGGGGTAGGTTGAAAAAGATCCCCAGTGTGCACTCTTTGCCTCCTGCTTTTGGATCAAGCTGTGAGCTCTCAGGTGTTCCTGCCTTTGCTCTGCCATCATGGACTCTTAACGCTCCGAAACCATAAACTCAATTAAATGGTTTCTTTTATAAGTTGCCTTGGTGATGGTGTTTTGTCACAGCAAAAGAAACCTTAACTAATACAGAAGTCAAGAGACAACCTGCAGAAGTTGGTTCTCTCCTATCGGGTTCCAGAGGCCAAATTCAGGTCACCAGGCTTGGCTGAGCCATCTTGCCAGTTCCAGACTCCCTTTCATCTGCATTTTCATCTTTTTTTGCTGGCATCAGACGTTTTTCCAAATCTATCATTGTCTTCCACGTCTTTTTCATCAAATACTTACTCAGAGCCTTCACTTTCAAATTCTTTACTTTTCAGAGCCATTTTTTCCTTATTTTCAAGACCACTGTCCCCTAGTTTCTTATTTAAATTTTTTCATACAATATATCGATCATATTATTTTCCTCCTGTAACTTCTCCACACTTCTCTTCCTACTCTTTTTTATCTTGTTTTATTTTGGTTTTGTTTTTCGAGATAGAGTTTCTCTGTGTAACAGCCTTGGCTGTCCTGGACTCACTTTGTAGACTAGGCTGGCCTCGAACTCACAGAGATCCTCCTGCCTCTGCCTCCCCTAGTGCTGGGATTACAGATGTGCACTGCCAAGCCCAGCTTCTCTTCCCACTCTTAAAAAAAAAAAAAAAAAAAAAAAAAAAGGAAAAAGAAAAACAAAATCCAGTAAGACATGAAATAAGAAGACAAAAACATAGCAAAAAGCCCACTAAAATAAAAAGTGTAGTCTGTTTTAGGTCGTCCAACTACTTCTGGGCCTGGTCTGCTGTGGAATGTGATATACCCAGTGGTACTCCACTGAAAACTTATTTTCCCTTTCCCAGCAGGCATCAATTACAAAAAGCATCTTGGTTAGGGGTGGGACTTTGCCCACATCCCCTGCTAGTGTGGAGATTTTGTCTGGTTTGAACCTGTGCAGGTTCTGTGCTTAAAGGTTTACTTATGTGCATGAATGTTTTGCTTGTATCTATGTCTGTGCACCACGTGCTTGCAGAGACCAGGAGAGGGCCCTGGGTCCTCCAACATTTGTGACTAGCCATGTGGACAGCGGCAATCACACCCGGGTCCTCTGGAAAAAAGAGTAGTACATACTACACTTAACCAGTTAACCGCCTCTCTAGCACGGTCTGAATTTTTTTTTTTTTAATTTTTTTGGGGGAAGTGAGCACATGAAACTGAGAGGACAGCTTTAGGAGTCAGGTCTCTCCTTCTATTGTGCTCAGGGACTGAACTCTGGTTATCGGACACCTTTACTACAGAGCTGCCTCACCAGCCTTTAAGCACTTTTTACTAGCCCCGCGCTGCTTTTCAGAGCGGTCTTCAGATTCTCCTTCTGTTGTAGTGCCCTTTCTGTGGCCATGACAAAATACTCTGACCAAATGCACCTTAGGGGAGGAAAGTTTTGTTTTAGCTTGTAACCCACAACACGTGGCTGAAGAGATGGTTCAGCAGTTAAGAACGTTTGTTGCTCTTCCAGAGAATCCAAGTTTGGTTCCCAGCACCCACACCAGGCGGCTTACAACCCCAGTTTCAGGAGGTCTGATACCCTCTTCTGGGCTTCTCCAGCACTTATTTTCATGTGTGCAAACTTACACAAAGATAAACACATAATTTAAAAAATAAATCTTTAGGGCTGGAGACATGGCTCAGTGGTTACTAGCACTGGCTGTTCTTCCAAAGGTCCTGGGATCAACTCCCAGCAACCACATGGTGGCCCACAACCATCTATAATGTGATCGGGTACCCTCTTCTGGCATGCAGGCACACATGGAGGCAGAATACTATATAAATAATAAATACATCTTTTTAAAAAAATAAAGTAAATCTTTACACAAAACAAAAACAATCCAGGTCACAGCTCATTGTTAGGCAAGTCAAGGCAGGAACTCAAAGTGAGGAGTAGGCCTGCTGCCTGTCCATACATCCTTAGCCCTGACCGAGGAATTCATTTCATAGCCAAGAAGTATAACAGGAACCATGGAGGAGGACACTTAGTAATAGCTTACTACATAGTTATACTCAGTGAGCTTTATGTATGTTTCTTCTTGTTTTTCTAAGGCAGGGTCTCACTATGTCACCCTGGTTGGCCTGGAGGAATTCTCTACATTAGACTAGGCTGGCCTCAAACTCACACAAGTACCTGCCTTTGCCTCCTGAGTGCTGTGATTAAAGGCATGTGCCATTATGCCCAGATTTAGAAAGACCACCTACACAGGGAATGCTGCTGCCTCTAGTGGGCTGGGCCCTCCATTAATTATCAATCAAGACAAGCCCCATATACATGCCACAGGCTAATCAGATCTAGGCAATTCTTCAACTAAGGCTCTCTTCCCAGATGACTTTGGACTGTGCCAAATTGACAGTTAATGCTAACTAGGATTCCTCTCAAGATATGTCTAGACATTTTTTCAAGCCTGTCTTGGATCTTCTTGGTCCTCCTTCTTAGAGCATTTTAATATATGAAGTATCTTTAATATCTCTCCATCTACTGTTTGTCCTCCAAGCATCTCTTTATGTATAGGTTCTTGAAATGCCATTTCAGGGGTATCTTCTTAGGTAGTCTTTCTCCATATGCTGAGATGTCCAAAGAACCCCTACTCTAGAAAGCCTGCTGTGTAAGAGCTAAGATGCAGTGGAAACACTGCATGTCTGTGTTGGCTGCAGCAACAGTTAATGCATCCTCCCATCATCTCAGCCTGGCCTCTTCATAACGTCCTCTATAAACCCATGCTTTGATGGGGGTTTCCAAGCTACCAGACCTCCATCAAAGGTTTGACTGCAGTGACTTGCTGGCCCCACATTCCCCCAGCATGCAAAAGTTAATCCTGGGCTTCTGACCAATTGGACTTTTTCAGTGGCTATTCCTCTGGTGTCTCATTTCCTATGACTGCAGAAATAGGTCTAAGCTTATTATAAAGAAATGCAGGTGCAGGAGGCCAAGGAAAATTAAGCAGTCCCAGGACAAATGCCCTAGATACACATCTCTTTATCTCTCGTGACTCAGGAATGGGTTTGACAATTCAGATCTTTCAGTTTGTGAACTGTGCCACAGTGAGTCTGGAAGTGGAGAGACAGCAACGTTTACCCTTAGAGCCTCATTCTGGGGCCCTTGTGAATTGCTGGACCCCAGAGTGCTGGGAAGTAGGAATTCTGCCTTGGTCCCCCAGCTCCCCATTTTCAGTACTGGATGAGAAGACAGGGATTCTGAATGGAGGAAACCTTGCTGCCTTCCCAGGTTTCAGAAGTCACTACACCTTTGGAGATGGTACCCTGAGCTTGGCCTCCCATACCTAATGGCATTATAAATTCTGCCTCCCAAGCAGAATCACTAGCAGTTCCAGAGTTAAGACTTTGCTCACATCTGCTGCATCACCTATACTTAAACCCTGCATCACCAGGGAAGTGGGAATTGCTATTCTACAAACAGCTTAGTGTCAGAAAGTAGGGGGAGTAGGAGGATATCCTAGCAGCTCCAGTGTCCAAGGGACAGAGATGCTGGCACAAGTCTCATGGTGGAGAAAACAAGCCCCAGAAAATGGCAAAATGCAGGGATTGGGAATGAGATGGTCTATGAGCAATGCAGTAAATGGAGGTGGTGTAGGATCCTTGGAGAAACCAGTCTTGTTCCGTGAGGCCCTCCCACTGATGAGTGTGCTAGGCCAACAGTGTTGCCATTAAAGTATTACCCCACTTGGATTACACCAGAGCCTCCTTGTCTGGGACAACAGTAATTGGCCCAACACCATTGAGAGCCATCAGGCAATAAAACCAAGGGCTTCCCTATGGCTGGTTCTCTGACCAGACATTCCAATCACAAACAGGGATTCTAAGAAAATACAGAGAAAGTGAAAGCATTTTGGAAATTAAGTTCTTTTTGGGTTTTGTTATTTGTTAGCAATACTAGTTATAATGACGAGGGAAAATATCTAACATACATATGTGTATATATATATATATATACACATATACACATACATATATGATGTTTAATGTGCTAGGAGCTACTAAAACTTTTTAGGTGTGTGGTAGCTCAATGAATCCTTATAATAGCTTTGTGAGCAAGTCCAGTTGTCTCATTTTATACAGAAATTGAAGCAAAGAGAAAGTATGACTCTCGCTCAAGGGTCACAGCTGTAGAAAGGCAGATGTAGAGTTTGAACCTAGACATGGCCCTCCACTGAGCTAGTATGTGGTACCGTGGACACTTCACTTATGTCACACATGTTCCTGGTCTTCTGGTGGCAACCCTGAATTCCCTTTGGGTGTGTCACATCCTTGTGCTGAGCTATGTTGTCGTGCATCCTTTGCACCACCTGTGGCATCAGATAGACCTGACCAATCCATGTTATGACCCAAAAATAGCATCAAAGAAATTTAATTCAGGGACTGAGAAAGAAAGCCTTTTCTTGCTGTAGAACCAGGAGTGGTGAGATTGTAAGTGAGAAACCATACATAGAAATGTTATCCTGCAACCATGATGAGAAAAGATTGCCCAAGCTATAGAGAGATGATAACTTCTGGTGGCATCTGTTGAGCACATGGACTTACGCTTGTCTGCAAGGGTTAGTCATCAGCTTCATTATGGGAGGCAAAGGACTGCCTTTGGGTCTTAACTGGTTTGGGTTAGATTTGTATCAATTACAATGTAAACAAACCTGAGTGATTCAACAAATAACATTATATTAAAAACTATCAAATTTTAAAGCCATACAATTTGTGGAAATTGTTTTCTCCCCAGATGGGTTCAGTGTTTTCTAACACCTAATAAGCAAAAGGAGAAGAGAAAAAAGATGAAGTATCTGTCACTGCATCAAACTGGTGGGGTAGGCAGAGGCTTAACACATCATCTAGTCTCGGTATGACTAACACCCAGCCTTTTGGGATATCACTTTCCCCATCTGTGATGTAAAGGGGTCCGGCCTTCCGTTATGATACCACCTAACAAGCAAGAAGCCAGTGTTTCCCCAGTCCTGGCATAGGTAACCTTAACCGTGAAAGGTAACTTGGTTAGATTAAAATGCTTTAAGAGATTAGTGAAGTAGATCTCTGAGATATGGGGGGTGGGAGAGAGAAGGGGGGAAAGAGGGGAAGGGAGAGGGAGGGGGAAGAAAGTAGAGAGGTATATTAACATTTCTTATACAACAGCCCACATACATGATGGTGGTCCCCCAAGATCACTGTGGAGCTGAAGAATTCCTATTATGACAGACAGCATAGCTTGTAACAGTTACTCCTGTGTTTGTGGTGATGTTGTGGTGATTTCAATGTAGATATAACCCATTAGACATAGACACAGATTTTAATTTTGAAATTAAGTTTGTCTGTCTTGGCTGACATTCTCGTCCATTTCTTTATTTCAGATCCAGACATATTAGGATTTTTCCTTTGATAGTATTTTTCATTTTCAGTTTGCCTGGTTTTACTGTTTTTTCCTCCGTTCTCATCTTCCTTTAGATGACTTCATTTTAAGCACCAGTCCTTCCCCTCTACTATTTTGGCCCTCATATAGTCAAATGAAAAATGTACTCTTTATTCCTGGGTAGGATGCCCTGATCTGAAGCATCCCTGAGACTACAGTTTTACCTTATCAGTTATAATCCTGCCAGGTGACCTCAGATCTAAGTTACGTTGCTTAGAAACTCTTTTTTTAAAAAAAAAGCTTTAAACCCACTGTGTTAGGGTTTTTTTTTTTTTTTTCCTGTGACAAAATACCATGATCAAAAGCAACTTAGAGGAGAAAGAGTTTATTTTAGCTTATGGTTCCAGAGAAAGAGCCCATCGTTGTGAGGAAGGCATGGCATGCCTGAAGGAGATAGCTGATTGCATACACATGCAGGATGCAGAGGAAGCAAGAAGGAAGTGAGGCAAGACTAAACCCTCACAGCACACCCCAGTGAAGTTCTTCTTCTAGCGAGGCCGCACCAACTTAAGATTCCACAACTTTCCAAACAGTACCACCACTGGAGAAAAAGTATTAAAATATATGAGCCTGTGGGGACATTTCAAAAACAAACCACCACACCCATCAAAAGCCAGTATATGACTACTGAAAAGACAACAAAGTTTGTTCAACACAAAACAATCTTCAACTTCACTAAGTGGCTGACCATGTCCATGACCAAAACCACCCTCTAAACTGGAATTTGGTTGCTGAGCCAGCTCCAGTATCAGCTTTCTTGTCAGCACAGGGGGCATAGTGACACCCTGTAGGTGTCTTTGTCTGCCTCCTCTCTTGTGAATCTTATAGGTGGCTCACCCTCTAGACCTTTGGGTTGAGGCCTGCTAGTGGCAAGATGGCAGTGGTGCAGTCTGTGGCAGGCATAATCTCCAGAGGTAGTGGAAGTAATCTCAGAGATACTGGATATCCTCATTTCTAAGGTGCCAACAAAAACATCTCCAGGCACCCTCAGTACAGCAGTGTTGAGTTAGGAAGGTAGCTTCTCACCATAAATACCCATTTACCTTGAATCCCCTTCTCCTCAGTAACATACCACAAATGTTCGTAAGTGGCAATCTGGTTTTTAGGCATCAAGTTCACCATGGCTGTAGGGTCCAAGGTAGAGGCTAGAAAGTGTGGTGTGTGTGTGTGTGTGTGTGTGTGTGTGTGTGTGTGTGTGTGTGTGTGTGTGTGTGTGTTCTGGTGTATAAGACAACTGGGCATGTAAGACAACCCCCAACTTTTCCAGTTAAAATGTACAGTTTGAATATACTTGCCATATAAAACTATCCCTCTTCTAACACACACCCTGTGCAGCAGACTTGGACATGTGTCTATTTGCAGGCACGGCACAGACAGCCAAACACTTTATTAAATGCCAGCAGACAGCCAGTTGCAGCCTACACTGCCCCATCAAGGTGCACTCCACACTCAACCCGAAGACACGCAGTCTTCCCAGTCAAATGGGCGGGTTCTGGTGGAGAGCCAATCCAAGCTCACATTCTTCTCCTGGAGGTACAGGAAGATGTGTGCAGCTTGCTCCTCCCTGCTTCCTACTCCACCGTACAGAGCAGGGAATTGGCCATGGTACTTCCCACTGTATGCACCAGACATATGAAGCAAGGGGAAGCAAGCTGCCGGTAAGTACCCAGCAAAAAAATGACCCCCAACTTTGGCATGGATTTTTCAGGGTTAAAAAGTCATCTTATATGACGGAAAATAATGTGTGTGTGTGTGTGTGTGTGTGTGTGTGTGTACACATATCATATTTATTGGGAGGTTTATTGGAAGCAGAGGGGGAGGAAGAAAGAGAGAAGAAAGGGAGGAGAGAGAACTGAAGCATGACTCAAGAGAAGCACACACAAAACTGTTGAGTGTTCAGATGATCAAGTCTGATCCCTAGTACCCATATAAAAAATTAGTTGTGATTGTATGCATCTGTAACCCCAGTACTCCTAAGGTGAAATAGGAGTTTTGCAGGCCAGCTATCCTGGCAGCAGCCAAGTAAGAAAGACCCTACTTCAGCAAGGTGGAAAACAAGAACCCAATTCCTGAAAGTTGTTCTTTGATCTCTACACACATGCCATAGTGCCCATGCATCTCCTCACACACATGAATATACACACAGATACATATATGCTAAATAAATAAACCCCAGTTCTGATTCATACTGACTAGTCCTGAAATAATAATAATAATAATAATAAATAATACAATATTATTATTATTATTATTTGTGTCTGTGTGTCTATGTGTCTGTGTGTAAGCCACAAATCCTAGTTTGGCCTAAGTTGAGATCCCTTAAAAGATTAGGAAAACTCCTTAGACAGTAGACTAATGCAACAGAACAGAGGATCCAGAAATAAGCCCAAGCAACTACAGCTACCTGATCCTGGGCAAAGAAAAAGAGGGATATTCAGCCTCTAGTATCCACATATAGAAGAATGAAACTATATCTTTGTCACCATGCAGCTTAGACCTAAGTATAAGACCTGAAACTTTGAGATTGCTAAAGAAACACACACACACACACACACACACACACACACACACACACACACACACACACTTAAATAATTTTAACTCTTAAAGGATCTAGACATTAGTGATGACTTTCTGAAAAAGAGTCCAGTAGCTCTGGAAATAACAAGAACTGAATTCCAAATATTTGTCCCACTGATCTGATAAAGCCACTTGGTCCATGATGTGCCCGAGGATAAAAGAGCAAAAGAGCTCCCCAGAGCAACATAACACTTGCTCCTAAATACTTGGGAGTGTGCATTTGCTGCCCTCTGGTGACAGTCTGAAGGGAGCCTCGGGTTCATCTTCTATGGCACAGAGGGGACACAGCAGGGCCAGCAGGGCCAGCTCTCTGTAGAGTAACTCTTACTTCCCGAGGTTTTTGCACATTTAAGTCATGGGTTTCTCTTTTGCAGCTATATGTCCTGCCGTTCAACCTACTCTCTAGCTCTGAGAGCGCAACCACAATTAGGTCCTTGGTGATCAGTAATACTTATTAAGTGCTAGCTCTTATCAGAGAAATGAAACAAAATTGGAACTATATTGTCCTAAAAGTAATCAAAATCCATGCCCCATCCCAGAAAAATTTAATAGCTACCTTAGTAGTGCCTTCTAGAAGGTGCTTTGAAAGCTGACTAACAGTCCTTTTGGATGGAGTCAAAAGCAAATCGTTTTCACTGTATGAACCCAAACAACCACCTAGAAAACGATGAGAAATACTAAGGGTAGGAAACACAGGTGGGAAAGGCACAAGTCCAGGAGGAACATCTGTTCTACTTAAAGGACGAAATTGGTTAGTAGTTCTAAGAACCGATATTCCGAAGAAACGAGGAGCATCAGGCTTTCACCACAAGAAACTTCCTCCTCTAATTTTCTATCACAATTTGAACCTGCCACAATAAGAAATCAGAAACTCTATAGGTATTGAATTACAGGGAAAATGAAATTCTATATATTTTGTCATCACATTGAGAAGGGTTCTTTTTTTAATAAACTGGTATTTAATTTTCTCTGAAAAAAAAAAACCTAGAGTGCTGTTTACTTGTAAGGGGTGGGGGGAAAGGTAATTTCTAACCAATTATTGCCTACCTTTGTTACTTCCAGAGGGAGCTGCAGGTTCAGCATGGTTCTCAGGTCAGTCCAAGAATGCCATACTTCTGTGGTGTTCTGGGGATGCCTCCAGCTTCTAAGGCTGTATCATAACAAAGGAAAGCAATAGTGGCCTGGTGAGCCCAGAGGCCCCATACTTCAGAAAAGAAAATCCAGTTCACTACATGCCCCTTGGTATTTTGAGCAATAATGTTCAACACACAGAATTAGCTACTAAAATATATAGAGTTGTCTAGAAATCTTGCAAATGTCAGTTACCAGATTATGGCCTGTCAGCTCCCCATCTACTTTAATATCACTTCTAAAAGCAAGTAGAAATTTAGCATCCTTCATTTGGGGAGTATTCTGGAGAGACAGGGAGAAGAGACTCTAAGTGGGTTCCAGCATATGCCCACATGAACCTGGGCCTAAACAAACCTAGCTTTAGCCACTCTTTCTGCAGAGACACCTTAATACTACCTTTGTTCTGCCATGTCAGAAGGGTTAACAGCCCTACCACACCCTTCATAGCCCCTGGCCCCTGAACCTTTTCTGAAAGTTGCCTACCCATCTGCACTTCCCATGGTAGCCTATTGCTTTCCCTACCACTCTAGACCAGTACTAGTCTTGGCAAACCTACTGTTGGCTGAGCCATGCATACTCCAACAGAGCTAAGCCCTCCCCTGGGTGCTTTCCCCTTTGCTTAAAAGTCTTTCTGTCTATGGTCCCTGTTTTATCATAGTTACTCTTCACAGTAAACATTTTCAGTTAGGCTGGCTGAGGTGGCACACACCTTCAGCACTCCAGAGACAGGGAGGTGGATTTCTGCAAGTTCAAATCCAGCCTGGTCTACATATGGAGTTTCAGTGCAGCCAGAGTTACATAATCGACACCTTCCACCGCCTGAAACCCCCCAAAACAAAACAAAACAAACAAGACAATAAAATCATAGATTTTTACTCACTTCCAAAAAAAAAAAAAGACATAATTTTTTCAAGACCAGAGTTTCACATTTATTTTATTAGTTCAGCAAATATATACACACATATGTACATGTACATACATGTCATATATACATATGTAGAGATTAAGACACAAAGAAAAACATAGTAAAACACTAAAATTTAGAATCTAGCTAAAGAGTGTGCAAAAGTCCATTGTATCACCTGCTACTATTCTGTAGCTTTGGGATTTTAAACACAAGGACACAGATTTCAATAGTCACATAAAGCTAACTTAAATTGTTTACAAATAAAAATGCTGGCAATAAAGTGATTATGGAGGAGAATGGAATTCTGGGAAGGATAAGCTTATGAGCGAGAACCTCACAAGAGCTTCAATACTGCAAATATCTCTACTCGAGTATGAATATAGAATTTTCCTTTCTAGTTATTAATTATATATTCTACATTTTTTCTAAGTATATATTTCCAAACTAGGAAAAGGTTAAAAAATGGAATGAAGTATATAAATATTTTTAACTTTTATTCTTTGTGAATTTCATATCATGCACCCCAGTCCCACTCATCTCCCCATCCCCTCATATCTGCCCTTCACCCTTCTAACCTCCCCTCAAAATAAGATAGAAAACAACAAAACATTTTGTCTTGGAAGCTGTAGTGTGTCAGTGTGTCACACAGTATACCCCTTTGTCCACACATCTTGTGTGCATAAGCGATGCGGCATGAGCGAGGGAGAGATGTCCCTCCACCCCCAGAGCCTGAGGCAAGTGGGAGAGCTGGCCCTGGTCCCTCACTGACTACAGTGCCCAGGAGAGTAAGGCCTGCAACTTGCCTGGGAAGCACAATAGAGCTGACCGTGATGTGGGGGGCGTGGATATAGATGTAAGTGAGCTGGTCCTGCTCCTTGCCTGCCGCATCACTGGGGTAAGCTATCTGGGGCAGTCCGGGAGAGCTTGCCCTGGTGGTGTGGGTACAGGAGAGTTGGTGGGCTGACCACCCAGGCCCAGATTTAGGGCTTTGAGTTGGCCCACCCCAACATCTACCCCATCTTCTAAGGCTCATGAAAGGGCCAGTCCTGCAGATCCAACGCTGCAGGATCTCCATGACACAGGACAACAACTGAGTATCTGAAACGAGTCCCCTTGAGGATCCAGTATTGGTAGTGCAGCAGAAGCCAGAGGTCTTAAACCAGACTATGACTCATTACAACTCATGGAGATCCGCCTGCCTCTGCCTCCAAAGTGCTGGGATTATAGGCGTGTGCCACCTCAACAGACCTGGTTCTGAGATTCTTTGTCTCAAGCTTGCCTATTACATTCTATTCCAAGGACACTAATAGAAGACAGAATTTTGCAGGGGAGAGAGACAAAATGATTCCAGCAAAGCAGTACTTAGTGCTTACCGTATCATCCTGTGTTAGTTCCCTAGACCTCCCAAACCATGGAAAGCAAGCCAAGGCTTCCTCATAGGATATGCACATGGGGGTGACTATGTTACATTACAGGAAGGAACACTGAACTTGGGAGGTCTCTGCTCTCAAATCTGCTCTTTGTGGGAGCGAGCTGAGATAGATGTTGGCTCATTCCTTGAGGTTGCTCCTTGCAAACATATTCTAAGAAACAGTCCAGGTAAAGAAGTCAAGTATTTCTGATATGCTCAGTGTAACAGTTAACTGGATTTGGAATCACCTAAGAGACACATTCCTAGGCCTGACAATGAGGGTATTTCTAGAAGTTTAAGAAAACCCACCCTAAATGTGGTCAATGCCATGCCATGGACTGGAGTCCCACACTAAATAAGAAAGACGAGAAACCCGACAAGAGCTTCAGGTGTCAGTTGTGGAGTGAAGGAAATGATGTGTGTTCTGCTTGGTTTAGGTCTTGCTTTAGCCTGATTTTCCTCATTAACCTCCTATTATTTTGGAATGGAAACGTTTATTCTGTGCCAATGTACATGAGAGTATATAATGGTTTTGTTTTGTTTTGTTTACTTTAGAGATGTTCACAGTTAAGAGAGTGCCTTGAGTTTCATATGAAACAATTGACTGTAAGGAGCGAAAGACTTTCCTAGCAGCCCAAAGGGAAGTTTAGTTCTGTGTCCTCCTCTAGGCAAAGACTTGAAATGGCCAGTTTGACATTGTAGCCAGTGCTGAGGAGGAGTCAAGTTTACACCTGATTCTTCCTCCTGGGCTGTGGGTATCAGTCCTAAGGCAGTTGTGTTTGAAGTATTCTGTGTTCTCTTTACCAACTCTCTGTTGACCTTAGCCATTTTCCTCCCTGCAAATAGTCTATACATTGATGTACTTCTTAATAAGCTTGTTTGGCATAAATTATCAGCTTAGGGAAGACCTCCTGGTCCCAGCTTTGTCTTATTACTTGTCTTTACTTCTCATCCCTGGCCCTTCCACTTGAGACCTTGCAGTTTGAGACCCTTATTTCTGCAGCTTCCCAGTAGTAAACTTTTGGATAGTGTTGGGATTAAGATTTTGGAGACTCTTAGAGATAAGCCAAATGCATTTTGCCTTAAGAGTATGGCATGAACATGAATCTTTGAGAGACGAGGGTGGAAATGTATGGTGGAAAGTGAGGTGCATGGGTGCAAACTGACTAGAGGTTCATTTGTCATGGTGAGCACTATCAGCTTGACACTTCTAGCCTTACTCATGAAGGTGTTTCCAGAGGTTTAACTAATGAGTAAAAGGTTCGCCTTGAATGTGGGCAGCACCACCCCAAGACTGACTAAACAGAGAAAAGGGAGGAAGCTGAGGGCTTGCATTCATTTCTCCCTGCTTCCTGACTACATATGCAAGCTGACCAGCCACCCATATCACTGCTACTCTGCCTCCCCCGCCGCAGTAGATTGTACTCAAATGCTCAGCCAAAATGACTCCTTGATTCCCACCTTAACTTGGCTTTGTCAGCTGTTTTGTCACAGCAGCGAGAAAAACTGACCAATACAAGCTAGCAGGAACTCTACAGGTGTGCAAGTGGCACATGACTGTCTTTCCCAGCAACGTAAAAACTAGTCATAGAGCATAAAAACTGAAAAGAATGAAACAAATATAAAAATAATTTTGCTAGTGTGGTAAAATTTTTCTTTAGTTTCTATCTTCATCTCTTTTATTATAACAAAAATATGTAGCTGAGTACTTTATAAAGAAAAGTTAGTCTTGGTGTTTTGTTTTGTTTTAGCTCATAGTTTGGGAAGCTAAAAGTCCAATATTGGGTGGTCCCATGTCTTTAACTTTCAATGAGTGCATCAAAATAGATGGTGTTACTGTGGTGAGAACATGTGAGGAAGAGATCATAGGTAAGGCAAAAAGCCAAAGAAGTTTGGGGGTCAGGCTCACTCATGTATTTATTTGACAAGCAAGTATTTTTATTGCTACAAAAGAAGGGTACGAGTAGGAGACTCTCATTCATTAGTATGTGAATAAAGCACTAAAAACAGTGCATATTTTGTGGTGTCAACTTTTGTTACAGTTATTGAAACATGCTGTTTTGTAAGCCTTGAATACTTTCCCCCAGTCTACTGCTTCTCCTAGAAGATGCCAGTCAAAGAGTTCCTCAAGTAAGCCTTCTCTGAAGATTGGATTCATCTTCTCTCTATATAAATGACCCATGATACATTTTCAAGAACACTGTCCACAACAAAGGTGCTTAGTGCACTTAATCACATGCCACAGCATCCACACAGTCCTGTCCACATCCCATTTGAGAGGCACAGAGTGCTTGTTTGGCCACATGCAAAGTTCTAGATGCCACCTGTAGGACAGGGGGTCTTGGAGAGCAGGCACAGAAAAGCCAAGTGATTTTCTTCAGAAATGAACCTAGCAGTAGGGCTTTGGCCCTTGTGTTGTTACCTCCATCCCACTCTCACTCCCATGGCCCTTGCATGCTCTTATCCAAGCTGTAGGGTGTTTTGGATGACCTGAATATGAATCAACCTTGTCCATCAGACAGTTGACTATGAGTCCTAAACAGCTGTGCCTCAACTCTATGTTCCAGCACGTGGCTGGGACAGAGTACTATGTACGTCATACCTTGTCACTCTTAATGCTTGCTGAGGATGAGTCTATGTGAACTCAGATCCCAGTCTCACCCACACAGTGCTACATTTCTATACCATGCCTACACACACGACTTCAGGAGTCACAAACAAGACATCCAGCTTAGCACTGCAGTCAGTGAAATGGCTCCAAACTTTTTTTGTTTGTTTATTTTTTTATTTTTATTTATTTATTTATTTATTTTTTTGAGACAAGGTTTCTCCATAAACCTTCTGTAGTCCAGGCTGGCCTTGAACTCACGGAGATCCACCTGCCTCTGCCTCTGCCTCTGCCTCTGCCTCTGCCTCTGCCTCTGCCTCCCAAGTGCTAGAATTAAAGGCGTGCACCTCTACCGCCTGACTCCCAACATTTTTTGATGGTTACAATTTTGGATAAAAAAGGGTTCTACTGGCAGCTAAAGAATGAAGATCATAAAAACACATGGTATTGGCATAAAAACAGACAGGTAGATCAGTGGAATCAAATCAAAGATCCAGAAATAAACCCATACACTCAGGAACACCTGGTTTCTTGTTGGGTTTTGTTTTTTTTTTTTTTTTTTTTTTTTTTTTTTTTTTAAGCCCAAACTATACAACAGAACAAAGAAAGCATATTCAACAAATGCTGATCTAACTGGATGTCTGCATGTAGAAGAATAAAAATAGATCCCTATTTGTCACCCTGCACAAAACTCACGTCTCATGGATCAAAGACCTCAACATAAAAACAGATACACTGAACTCAATAGAAGAGAAGGTGAGGAATAGTCTTGAACTCATTGGCACAGGAAACAACTTCATAAACAGAAAACTAACAGCTCAGGCACTAAGATCGACAATTAATAAATGGGGCCTCAAGAAATTGAAAAGCTTCTGTGAGGCAAAGGACACTGTCAATAGAACAAACAGCAGTCTACAGAATGGGAAAAGATCTTCACCAGCCCTACATCCAACAAAGGCCTAATATCCAAAATATATAAATAATTCAAGAAATTAAACACCAGCAAACCAAATAATTCATTCAAAAATGGGGTACAGATCTACTAAACAGAGAATTCTCAAAGCAAATCGAATGGCTTAGAAACACTTAAAGAAATGATCAATATCCTTAGCCATCAAGCAAATGCAAATCAAAATGACTCTGAGATCCCATCTTACACTTGTCAGAATGGCTAAGAACAAAAATTCAAGTTATAGCTCAAGCTGGCAAGGACATGGAGCAAGAGGAACACCCCTCTATTACTGGCAGGAGTGCAAACGTGCACAACTACTATGGAAATCAGTATGGCAGATCTTCAAAAAATTGGAAATTGAAGCCGGGCGTGGTGGCGCACGCCTTTAATCCCAGCACTCGGGAAGCAGAGGCAGGCGGATCGCTGTGAGTTCAAGGCCAGCCTGGTCTACAAAGTGAGTCCAGGACAGCCAAGGCTACACAGAGAGACCCTGTCTCAGAAAAACAAAAAACAAAAAACAAAACAAAACAAAATTGAAAATTGCAGGCCAATCTGGTCTACAAAGCGAGTTCTAGGACATTCAAGGTGGTTATACAGAGAAATCTGTCTTGAAAAAAAAAAAAAATGAGAATTGATCTACCTCAAGACCCAGCTATACCACTCTTGGGTGTATAACCAAAAGATGCGCTACCATGCCACAAGAACACTTGCTCACCCATGTTCATAGTAGCTTCATTCATAACTAGAAACTAGAAACAACCTAGATGTTCCTCAACTGAAGAATGGATAAAAAAAAATGTGGTACATTTATCCAATTGGGTATTACTGAGCCTTTAAAAATAAATAATACCATGAATTTTGCAGAAAAATGGGTAGAACTAGGAACATACCATCCTGAGTACAACTCAGACCCAGAAAGACAAACATAGTATTGTACTAATTTATAACTGAATAGTAGCTGTTAAGTAAAGAATCCTACAATCCACACAGATCCAGAAAGGCTAAGTAACAAGGAAGGTTCTGAGGTGGTGGTGGTGGGCACATGGATCTCTCTGGGAAAAAGAATTAAAGTAGATTTTGTGGTGGATTGGAGTGGGTGGGGATGGGAACAGGAGGGACCAGGTGGAGGAGAGAGGGATGCAGGGAGAGAGTATGGTGAGAAATGACTGGAATTGGGGGTCAATGTGGAAACCTAGTGCAGTGGGAACTTCCTGGAGCCTATGAGAGTGACTCTAGCAAGAAGAGCTCCTAGTAATATAGGAGATGGAGCCTGAGCCAACCAATTTCTGTAACCAGGCAAGGCATCCAGTGGTGGGACTGGGTTACCAACCCAGCCACAAAACCTTCAGCCCACAACCTACTTATACTGCCTGCAAGAAGTGCTGGGACAATGGTAGCTCAGAGCTTGTGAGAGTAGCCAACCAATGACTGTTCTAATTTGAGGCCCATGCCATGAGCGGGAGCCCATGCCCAATATTGCTTGGATAAACAGGAGCAGGAAGCTGGATGGCCCAGAGACCTAGGGTAGAACCAAATATGACTGCCCCACCCACCCACCCAAAGAGTCAATGAAATGATTCCTAATGATATTCTGCTAAACTCATAGATTGGTGCCTAACCCAACTGTCACTGGAGAGGCTTCCCCAGCAGCTGACGGGAGCAGATGCAGAAAGCCAGAGCCAAACAAATGTAAGGTGGAGCTCAGTGAAACCCATAGAAGAGGGGAAGGAAAGATGGTAGGAGCCAGAAGGGTGGAGGAAAATAAGAAAGTACACCCCAAACATCAACTAAGCACGGCTCATAGGGAATCACAGAGATGGAAATGGCATTCACAAAATCTGCGTAGGTCTGCACTAGGTCTTCTGCATTATGTTATGGTAATTTAGCTTGGGAGTGGGGTGTCCCTAACCCTTTTACCTGCTCCTGGGACCCTTTACCTCTGACTGGGTTGCCTCATCCAGCCATGAAATGAGTTTGTGCCTAGTCTCATTGCATCTGATTATGCCGAGTTTAGTTGATATCCCTCAGAGGCCTGCTCTTTTCTGAAGGGAAAGAGGAGCAGTGGATCTAGGGGAAAGACGAGGGGGTGTGTAGGAGACTGGGAGGAGTGGAGAAAAGGAAGGCTTTGGTCAGGATGTATTACATGAGAGAAGAATAAATTTTAATGAGAAAAAATGTTTATATTGATGCCGCTGAGTTACTAGTTTCACTTTTTAATCCTTGTCTAATTTTATGAAGAGCAGTCTCAAAGAATAAGCTGGAAAATTTGTGTGTGTGTGTGTGTGTTGTTGTTGTTGTTGTTGTTGTTTTTACCCTGAACTAGCTGGATTAAGAATTAAAGCATTTGTTCTTGATTATTCTTTTTCAATCACCAGCTGCAGTTTGAATAAAATTGGCCCCATAGGCCCATAGGGAGTGACTCTATTAGGAGGTTTAGCCTGGTTGAAATAGATGTGGTATTGTTGGAGGAAGTATGTCAGTGGGGGGTAGGTTTTGAGGATTCAGAAGCTCAAGCAAGACGCAGTGTCACTCTCTCTTCCTGGTGCCTGCTGATCCAGATGTAGAACTCTCAGCTGCCTCTCCAGCACCACGTCTACCTGTGTATTGCTATTCTTCCCACCATGGGTTAAACTGCTGATATGTAAGTCAACCCCAATTAAATGTTTCCTTATAAGAGTTGCTCTGCTCATGGGATTCCTTCACAGCAATAGAAACCCTAACTAAGACACCAGTAAAAGTATCTGAATATAAAGTTTTGGGCCACTGAATATGTGCATGGAACAAAGATCAGACTGTATATGCACATGATGTAACTTGTGGCCTGACCCTCGCCATGTTGGTATCTGGATAAAACAAAACTAACAGCATTCCTCATAGATATTGACTAGCACTCGGCCTTACATAACATTAATAGCCAAAACATTCATGATGTTTTGCAATCTAGTATCACTTGGCATTCAAAGTGCCAGTAAGTCTCAACTTGCATGGAAAGAAAAAAAATTAAAGATGCTAACCCAGATATTAAGTAGGCATTACTCATCTCTGTAGCTTTGGCCTTTCTTTTTTGATATTTATACAGAAGAGTTATACTCACATGGCAGACTTTAAATAAAAACTTTGCAATGCATTCATTGTAGCAAGTTATAAAAGTGTTAATATAGAATATCCTTGCCCTTTTTAAATATGATTTAGGCAATAGCTTAGAAAAATGAAGGTGCATGAAGTACAAGAGAAAAATAACACAAGCATGGCAAAATGTTCACAACTGTAACTGTATATGTATTTATATTTCACTTATTGGGAGTTATGGAAAAGGCTAATTACACTAACAGAAAGATTTATGGACTGAGGTGAGAGACCGTAAAATTGTGGAGAACTTCCTAAGGCTGCTGGAGGGTTTATGAATTATGATTGTGGTGGCAGGCATGCTACTACATCTATTTGTCAAAACTAAGCAAATTAAACACTTAAAATTGTATGTGTATATGCAATGCATGCCTTATGGTGTATTTAACTATGTCCTACCAAAAAGATATCCATATACTCTAACCTTTACTACCCGAGAAACTGCCTACATTTGTAAGGAGGATCTTTACAGGGGTAATTAAGGATCTTGGGAGACTATCCTGTACTTATGGGGACGCTAAATTCAATGATTGGTGTCATTCTACAAGGATATAGAAGATGTGAGGGAAAGGGGAGATTCGGAAGAAGGCCATTTGAGGAAGAACCAAACGAAAGCCCAAGGGAAGAACATCAAGGACTGCCTAAAGTCACCATAAACTGGGAGAATCAGAAAATCTGAAAGGAACTAACCTTGTGACACCCTGAATTCAGACTTCTAGCCTCTAAAATGGTGAGACAATGAAATTCTGCTGTTTAACCCAAAACAAAACAACAACAACAACAAAAAAAAAAAAACCTTTTCAATGGTGAATTACAAATAGGCATTGATAAAGCATTAAAGTGTTTTTATTATAAAAGGAAGTCTTAAATCAATAAACCATTAATTCAATGCTAACAAATTCTGTAATTCATTTAGGTGCCGAGTAGTATTCCATTGTGTAGATTTACTAGAGCTATTGAAAAGTAACTTATTTGTTTTCAAGTTTTGGCAATTATGAAAAGCTGCTGCAAAAATGCAGACACAGGAATGGGAGTGCTTGTTTTTGCAGAGGACCTGGCTTTCAGTCTCCGCACTCAGAAGATAACTCTCAACCATCCATAAGTCTAATTCCAGTTCCAATGCCCTCTTCTGACCTCCATGGGCACCAGGCATGCCTGCCAGAGGTGCACAAACATGCAATGAAAACACTCATACATATAAACCTTTAAAAAATTAATTCAGGTACAAGGGCTGGAGACATGAATCAGCTGTTTCTCTTTCAGAGGACCCAAGTTTGGCTCCCAGATGGACATTAGACAACTCATCTGTAACTCCAGCTCCAGGGTCCTAATGCCTTTCTGTGGCCTCCAGGAGGATCTGCACTCATCTATATACACTCAAAAACAACAACAACTAACTTGGGTACAGGGACCCAGAGAAGATGGCTTATTGTTCCTAACATATGGACCTGAATTCAATCCCTAACATCTGAGTTTAAAATCCTGGGACACTCCTGATACCAATGATGGAGAGGCAAGATCTTGAGGTTCACTGGCCAGCCAGCTTAGCCTACTCCACAAGCTAAAGGTAAACATGAGACCTTGTCTGGGAAAGAAAAAGATGCATAGTGAGAGAAGTTTCTGGAGATTGACTTCAGTCCTCCACATATGTACAGTTTGCGCACGCGCGTGCGCACACACACACACACACACACACACACCTCCCAATCCCCACCTCAAACCCAACTTAGGTACATGTATTTGTACTTTAGATGTATGTATGTATGGACATACCTGTGTGTGTGAAACTTCTAAATCAAACCGTAATCATAAAGGTAACATTTTGTATTCTTTGCAGGAATATATGTGATTTTCAGTTATTATACATTTTCATCAGCATTTGTGAATGTTGGGATTTGGGCTATTTTATGTGTAGTTTATGTCAAAGTTGAGTTTCTCCTAATGTCCTATGACATTGGGCATCTTTTTTAATGCTTATCTGCATTGTGAGTGTGTTAGTTAGGGTTTCTATTGCTGCAGCAAAGCACCAGGAACAAAAAGCAAGTTGAGGAGGAAAGGGTTTATTCGGCTTACACCTCCAGATCATAGTCCATCACTGGAGGAAGTCAGGACAGGAACTGAAGCAGGCCTGGGACCTGGAGGCAGGAGCTGATGCAGAGGCCATGGAGGGGTGCTGCTTACTGGCTTTGCTTTCTTATAGAACCCAGGAACACCAGCTCAGGGACGGTACCACTCACCATGGGCTGGGGCCTCTCCATTGCTCACTAATTGAGAAAATGCCTTATAGCTGGATGTCATGGGAGACATTTCCTCACCTGAGGCTCTCTGATTAGTCTAGTTTGTGTCAAATTGACATACAAATCCAGCCAGTACAGTGAGGTATCTCTTTAAAGGGCTGTGAATTTTCTTAAAGTGATGGGTTGTATGCCTTAGTAAGATTTGTCTTTTTTTTTTTTCGAGACAGGGTTTCTCTGTGTATCCTTGGCTGTCCTACACTCCCTTTTTAGACGAGGTTGGCCTCGAACTCACAGAGATCCACCTGCTGTCTCCCGAGTGCTGAGATTAGATTAAGGGCGTGCAGTTTCTTTGTCCTGTCTTTTGTGACCTTCTCCCTCTCTTGACATATTTGTTTTGACAATAAGTGATCATTGTAGTATTGTGCAACTTGCTGCTACTGCTGCTTCTTTTCTTCTTCTCCTTCTTCCTCTTATTTCTTTTTGTTTTATTTTTGAGACAGGGTTTCTCTGTGTAGGCTTGGCAGTCCTGGGCATGTGCCATCAAGCCCGGCTTTATTGGTTTTGTTTATTTTTGGTTTGGTTTTGTTGTTTGTTTGTTTGTTTGTTGCAACTTGCTTAATGACACCTGTAGCAACACTTATTTTTTGCTTGAGATTTCACAATTACTGTTTTGAGATGGCTACAAATTAATCACATTTCTTCCTCGACAGCCTGCCGTGGCAAATGAACGATAGTTTGCCAGTGGTTCTATCACCGCTGCACCCACAAAGCTCTCAATCCCACTGTAGCACCCAGCGCTTTCCAGCGGGCCAAGCTGTCTCGGCCCTGACACACAGCAGCTACGGTCGCCTCTTTTTAAAGGCTCTCTAGGAACTAGCTAGAAAACAAGGCAGACGTGCCATTCTTCTCGCTGGCACCGAGCTCCTCCTGCTAACTCAAAGCCCCAGCTGGGAGGCTGTCGCCGCCCGAATATACCGCCCCGGGGCGTGAGCAGAGGCGGAGACCCGGCTGACGAAGCCCAGCACCGCCCCAGTGGAGTTCGGTACAGGCGGACGAGCGGAGCGGCCTCGGGAGCGCGGGTGTCGTCGGTGCGGCTCACCTCCCGGGTGTCGAGCGGCGGCTCCAGGCCCTTGGAGGAGCCCCGGGGACGCAGCAGGAGACCGCAGTGAGGCTGAGAGTGGCTGGGCGCCACTTCTGCTCCGGGCTCGACCGCGTCCTCCTTAGGGATCTGGAGCAGTCCTGCCCGGGCAGCCACGGCAAGGCGCAGCCCCTGACGCCTACCGCCCGTCCCTCCTCACCTGGGCCCAGGAACGTGGCCGCGGAAACCAAAGCGACGCCGAGGTAAGCCAGTGCCGGGCCGAGGCCGGGTCCGCCGCTAGTTTTCTCGGCAACTGGCTTCCCGGAAGGGGCGGGGCCGCGCGATTCCAGCGCTTGGACCGGAGGGCGGGGCTCGCTGTTTCCGGAAGCAGCATAGTGGGCGGGGCCGCAAGCGTACCCGGAAATCGAAAAGCGCGGGATTTTCTGTCATTTAGCAGGAGGTTGGACCCTTCTTGAGGTAGTTTTAGCTCAGTCGCGACAGAAGTTGAACATGTGTAACGTGGACACCTGGGCCGTGGCCACGGTTACGCTGTGACTGTAGAGCAGGTGTTTCTCGCCCACTGTTCTTTCGGTAGAAATGATGGGTTATTGAAGTGTCAGTGCCCTAACAAGTCACGTAAATGTAACCTACCAACCCTTTAAAAGGCTCTTTTATTGTTGTTGGGGCAGCAGAAGGTTGTAGAGCAAGCAGTAGCTTTCATCATTATCTTTGAGGCGAGCTGGCAAATGAGGAACGTACTATGACCTCAGCGAGAGCCTCAAGCATCCAAGGCTTCTCTGGTTCTCGGAAGCAGTTGCTTTTATGGATTGCTGCAGACTGGCTCTGGGTTATGAAAAAGATAGCTGCACCTTCCTCACCTAAGCGTTGCGCACAGCCTTCTGAAGATGGATGGATGGATGGATGGTTGGTTCAGACCAGGGTGGCTCTTTCTTTGTCTCTTACAAATCATGTGATGGTCCTTGTTCATTTATTTTGGGTAAAGAGTGAAGCTGTTTTAATCAAGAAATTCCACAAAAGTCCTTTAGAAAGCGATTCTTTCTTAACACATGAAGACTCGACGGCAGAGTGAACTTTGAGATGTAATTACTTAATTATGTCACTATGTAGGTACCGGGAAGCCACAATAAGGCCAGTTTAAAAGGTTAACTTTCACATCTTCTGTATACAGAAAATATACTAGTCTTGTCTAAAACGAAATTTGGGGTTGTTTGTTTATTTGTTTGTTTTTTTAAATTACTGACAAAACAGCAGTAATGATTAGCAACTTGAATTTTCTTTCTTTTTTTTCCCTCTTTATTTGCTATTTTCAGCCTCATACAGTGAGTGTTATGCTTTCAGGATTGAATTAAGAAAAATGCCCAAGGAAACAACTTAAAAACTGGCCACAGTTCTGCTGCTTATTAATTTGTGACATGTTGATATCTCCAGTAGGATGTGGGAATTGAATAAAAAAAAAAAACATAGCTTCCCCACTTCAGCAGGATATAATTCTGGCAGATGTGTCTTGCTATATAAATGTGGATATAATACTTGTTTTTTTTTAAGAGATGGGGTTTCTTTGGGTGACTATTCAGGTAGAAAACTGTTTCTGTCATCTTTTCATTTGGAAAGCTACTAACCTGCACTCCCGGCATACTCAAATAATCAAGTTGATCGCTTCTCACGTCTTGGAGGGGGTTAAAGACCAAGTAGCTTAGTTTTAGAGTGAAACTTAATTGTTTAGGGGTTAAGATGTTTTTAGGTCTAGATAGGTGTTCTAAGTTGATAATGACAATATGAGATGGAGATTGATTTACATTAAGAAATTTAGATGCACCAAGATAGGAAAGACATCTTCTTCAAGGCTGTCAAATACAAATAGCCAAAACATTAAGCATGTAACAGTTATATAATTCCTCGTTGCATCATGGTTCTTCTTGCTATAGGTAATCTATTGTATATATGTGCAATAATATAAATGTATATGTACAAAAACTTTTTAAAAACAGAAAAGAAGGATCCATATACAGATGGCCATATCAAAAGTGACAGATAAATTAACACTGTCAATGTCACAGTAACATTGGATACTCGGACTGGATGTATCCAAACCTAAACATAGTTTACACATTACAGCCAACTGTGTTCTCTGGTCATTCACAAGTACATACCTCATATTTTCTATAGATATTTTCAATACCAAAAATGTCTAGAGTGTTTTAGTCCAAGCTTATGGATGATTTACTTTGTAAAAGGAAATTCAGGCAAAGAAAGGGAGAGATTTAAAGTGTTCATGAAAAAGTAAGGAAGACCAGGCACTTTTAATTGAAAACGACTTCGATTTGTAGTTCTACCATAATGGAACTGCTAAATGTGCCATGAAACTGTATTGGGAACCTAATTAAGTTGAGTGAAAACACTGGCCACATCATGTAGCTGAAAAATACTACATTCAAGGTTTGGACTTGGGTTTTATAGATGAATAGTTAGGTGCAAGATATCCCAATGAATAACCCTGAATTATTCTCCTAAAGAAAAGTGCACATTCAGCTAAAGAAGATGTTAGATCTCAGCAGACAGTGCTAACTTTTTAGGGTAAGTTCTTTCTTAAGCATATTCTCATTTCTTCTCATGCCCAGTTTTACCATGGATTCTCAAGATGGCTTAGTTACCTCGTTTATAAAAATGGTCAGCTTTTTTTTTTTAAAGTTATTGAGAGAACTGTGTTTGAGGGAAATCACATAGTTTTTATAGACTGACTATAAAATAGTTAAAAGTATAGCATCAATAACTCATTCTTATTTGGAAATCATGTGAGTCACACTGTAAGCTTCTGACATATTTTAACAAATCCAGACAAATCCACTAATGAAGGATAAATTCTGAATGTCAGCCATGTTTATCTGTAGTAATGCTTATAATTGCTTACGCTGAATTAAAGGTGAATCCAGTAAAGAGAGAGAGAGAGAGAGAGAGAGAGAGAGAGAGAGAGAGAGAGAGAGAGAGAGAGTGTGTTTCTCTGTGTAGCCTTGACTATCCTGGACTCACTTTGTAGACCAGGCTGACCTTGAACTCAAATAATCTACCTGCCTCTGCCTCCCAAGTGCTGGGATTACAAGCGTGAGCCACCTTGCCTGGCTCAATACTTTTTTTTTAAACACAGTTTTCCTATATTTTTAAATTTTAGTCTGCCCCCCCCCAATTTTTTTTTTAATGTAGAATAAATAGTCTCTAATCTGGGTAAGTCTGCAAGGTTTTGTTTGTTTGTTGTTTTTAAGACAGAGTCTCTTTATGTAGTCCTTAATATCCTGAAGCTAGCTATATAGAAGACCAGATTGGCCTTGAATTCCCAGAGATCCACCTGCCACTGCCTCCTTGGTGTTGGGTTTGAGGTGTGTATCACTATGCCTGGCAACAATTTGGTCTTTGCACCTGGTGTTTTTAAAAGTTAAATTACTATTTGTCTTTATAGAAAAATAGCATGTATTAGAGAAGTGAGGATGGAAGTCTGAGAGGAGTGAGGTTTGAATCTGTTTATTTCAGGTGAATCATTTAACCTCAACTTTTAGTTTCTTTATTTCTAAGTTGAAAATAGTCCTGATAAAATAATTCACAGGTCACAATGTGCTTTGCCTGTTTGGGGTGCTTTGATTCCTTGCTGTTGCCCTTTTTGGGGCCAGAGCACAGGCTGTTTAATTAAAGAACCATGGAGATGGCCTCTGATCGTGTCACTTACCCAAGTCAAGTCAGAATTCAGTTAGGGGAGAAATGGGACCCAGAAAGCAATTGACATTCTTTGTCCTGCTCTTATTATACATGATTGTCACTGAAAAATTAATTGGGCTTTAAAAGGGGTCCAAGCATTAAAAGGGTACACACACACACACTTTTCTGAGACAGGGTCTCACTGTGTAGCCCTGGCTAGTCTTCACTAAGCTTGAACTCCAACACTATTATATGTGTATATAAGGTAGACTTACTTTATCAGGGTTAATTTTGAAATTTCTTGGAATTCCCTACTCATTCTAGTAGAAATGTTTTGCTTATCTGTGGTTCTGAATTAAAAATCATTTATCTTAAAACATTAGCAAATCCCATTGGAAAGGATTAGTTAACATTGGTTGTGGCTTGCTATAACAGGTCAATATGGCTTAGTTAATTCTTTAAAACATTGTTTGAATAGCTGGCTTCCTACCTTACCTTCAGTGTTTTGCAATCCTTGGGTCTACCTTAGTAAACTGCCCACGTGGCTTTCTCAAAACATACTGCTAATAAGCTGAATGGGGCTCGTGAGTGGAACACTTGACTGGCATGTGTGGATCCCAGCATCGCCAGAAAATAATAGCATAAACTTAAACCATTCAAGGGGAAAAATAAAAATACAAAAGAAATAATTGAAAATCTGTCAAAAAGGGATTTGTTCTGAGACCAGACCATATTAATAAAGCACAAGACTGGAAGAACTGACTTGGGTGTAGAAGCCTTCCCTAGCTCCACACCACTGGAGCCTCTGGAGAGCCAGGCCATGGCCGTAGGTTTCAGGAGGCCTGGCTAGGTGGGAGAGCTAATCTAGTAGGTTGAAATCATGCACTTGAATTGGAATATTTCAGGACATGGTTGTAGTTTATTTGATGTGAACACTGTGTGTGTGTGTGTGTGTGCGCGCGCGCGCGCGCGTGCGAGTGCACGCGGGCTCATGCACACATGCATGCATGTAATCTTAAGCATTCTTTTTTCTTTTTTGATGTATATGAGTGTTTTTGCCTACATGTATGTATGTGCACCACATGTGTGCTTGGTAAATGTGGAGGCTCAGATCCCTGCGAAGTGAAGTTTCAGATGACTGTGCACTACCACGTGGGTGCTAGGAAGCAAAGCCAGGTTCTATGCAAAAGCAGCAAACACTTAACCACCAAGTCTCCTCCAGCACCACCACCCAAACTTCTCCTTTTGCTCTTTTTTTTTCTGAGACAGGGTCTTACAGGGTAGCCCTGACTGGTCTGGAACTCACTAGGTAAGCTTGAATTCAAACAAAACCACCTGTCTCTCTCTGCTGAGATTACAGAGTACACCACCCAGACCCATAAGACATTTTCAACCTGCATCATTTTTGAAACTGTCAGCTGTATTTCTGACCACTCATGAGTGAGTTGTAGCAGCTCTTCTGTACATACAAGTTGTCCTACATGCCTTTGCTGCTATGTGTAACAGACGAGAAATGTCACTGTGCATAACTTTGTCAGTGTTTGGTTCCTCAGAATAAACAGCTCCTGAGTTAAGGTGTGATTCTTTCAAAACACAATTTTGTTGAGAATGTAATTTGTGTTTATTATAGAAAATGTAATTTTTTAAAAAATGTAAAGATTTACATTTTTTTTAATGTAAAGATTGGTGAACTACTGCTGTAATACCAATACAGCAGAAGCTGAGGCAAGAGGATCACAAATCTGAAGCCAGCCTAGGCACACACAAGTCACTAACTTAATAAAAGCATAAAGAAGAAAGTAAACATTTGCCCTACAATGTAAATAAAATGCTAGTGAATATTTTGGTGCCTTTCTCTATGTCTTTTTTTCTTTCTGTATTGAATTGCCATATGATCTATTTTACACTTTATAATCTGCTTAAAAATATCCTTTATTCTTTAACAACTAAATAGCTCTTGAGAATTTATTTATATACTTACTTACTTCTTGCCACTTAACAATTGCTTACCCTGTGTTTGGTTCTACTGGCACTGGGGACAGTGGGAAAACAGGGTTTTGTTTATTTGTTTGTTTAAAATAACTGTTTGAGGAGAGAAGTTCAGGCTCTATAAACAGCTCATAACAGGAAGAGACTTAAATGGGTTCTCCCAGGAAATGAGAGTCCTTGGACACTTTGGCAGACCAGCGACCTCTAGTCTTCCTGGCTGGGGAGAGAGGCACACCATGAGATGGGAAAGCCTAGGCAGGTCCTCGTGCCCCAGAGCATCTATAGGAAATGAGGAATCAGGCCTGGAACACATATTAATCTTTACCCATTCTGTCTTCACACTATTCCGTTGTCATCGATTGTCAGTAGGGACTTCCCGACTTGTCTCAGTTCAGTATATACATCCTAATTCAACACATAAACAAGTAAAGCTCTGGGGCCCTGCTTTCCACTTCAAGGAGAAGGTTTCGTTGAAGATGGTAGAGCCCTCGGGGACACCTGTCACCTCAATGGGAAATGACCATTGTACTTCTACCCCTTCTCACTGACATCGTCTTTTTGTGCACTTGGAAATGCCCCTGTGCACCCAGGCCCAGTGACAGTGGGACTCACAGAGCCCTGGTGTTCGCAAATATAAACAACCCGGATAACTGTAGCCACAGCTGTGAAGGAGGCAAACATATTTTCATGTGGTATTTTCTCCTAAAATCCCTTGCCAGTCCCAAGATGGGCTGTTACTTTCTTTTCACAGAGGAGGAAATGGAGGCATAAGTAAGTTCCTTAAAAAAATCACAAGGCAAATGAATTAAGAGTTCATACTCTCAGGAGGAAGGTCCTTGCTCTACACTGCCTGAATGGCTCCTGCAGCACGCATCGAGCGCCTTCCTCACCCCTCAGCCTTCATGCCAATATCTGGACCACCTCTTCTCCCTGCCCATACCCCACAGCTGGTCTTCTCGCTTGGCAATGCCTAAGACATGGAAGAGATCGTTTGTGGTGTCCATCTGATATCAGGTGTGCTGCTGTCCTCTAGGGAGCCTCTGTACAGTGTAGGAGATTCGCTTACCCAAGCATTACCACAGGCCACTAGACAAGATTATAAGCCTTAAGATATTATCTATTCCTTGAATAACTGTAAGATAAAGTGTATGCAACTTGTAGACCTATGAGTTCTTAATAACAACAACAACAACAAAAAATCTCATCTAAAATATCCAAAAACCTTTAACATAGTGTTAAGAGGATTCCCAGAACCAGGCCTGATCATTAGTGGTACCTCTGTATTGCTTGATACTATAGAAGATCGTAGGTCTTCTCCTAGAATAAAGTACTCCGGGGCTATGTTTTCCACTGTGAACAATTTCCTTGGGGATGACAGAGCTCAGAGCTCTCGGGAAGAGCCTTTACCCCCATGGGAGATGACCATCATAGTTCCACCTCTTCTTATTAAAGACATTACTTTCTTTTTGTATCTTTTTAAATATATTTTATTAATTTATTCACATTACATTTCAATGGTTATCCCATCCCTTGTATCCTCCCATTCCTCCCTCCCTCCCATTTTCCCCTTACTCCCCTCCCCTATGTCTGTGACTGAGAGGGATTTCCTCCCCCTGTATATGCTCATAGGGTATCAAGCCTCTTCTTGGTAGCCTGCTATCCTTCCTCTGAGTGAGATTAAGTAATTCTTTCTTTTCCTTTTTTTTATTATTAATTTATTCATAGTACATCTCAGTTGTTAGCCCATCCCCTGTATCCTCCCATTCCTTCCTCCCTCCCACTTCCCCCCCTATTCCCCTCCCCTATGAAAGACATTACTTTCAACATGTTCCATGTATACTTCTTTGGTCTCATGGATTTTCTCTTTGGTCACTTTTAGGTACCTTTGTAGGTACTCAATAAGAATATACTGCAACCCATAAACTTGTTTCCTTATATTTCATCTTCCTTACTTTAGAGTTTTCTGTCTTCTTTTCATAGCATTCAGAGTGGCAATCACCTCTGCTTGTGTTGAATGGGCACTGGGTATAGTGAGCAACCTTGTATGTGTTCGTGGCCACAGCATTTATCCTGGCACTGTGGCTCTGTGCCAGCCCAGCAGCGCACTCTCCTTTAAGTCCTTACCCTGAAAAACAGTGAATGCTGCTCAGTGGAAATGGGCAGACCTCTTGAGTCCTCATTCTTTTTCACATCTTTCTATTTAGTATTATTCTTTCCAGAACCCAATTTTGCTCATAATTACTTGGAAAATATTTATTTCCTAATATTATTCAGTAAACTAGTTGTCTTGGGTTATCACTCAGTGCTTGATAGCGCTATCTGTTATATACTGTTATATATACTCAGGGTTATAGACGCAGGGCTAGCTCATAGGGAATTTTTGATTTTGTTATTTATACTTTTGGGAAGGGAGCTTATGTTATAATAACCTAGGGAGATGACAGATTCTGTCTAATGTCACTTGAAGTTCTTTTGTTTGCTTTAACCTTATAATCTGAGCATGTCATCAGACTATGACCTCTTTCTACATAAACACTCTTAGTTTGGGGGATCCTGCCCTAAAGAGAATGACTAGGATCCTCTAAAGACAAAGCCCACACTTATTTGGAGATGCCTGAGGGTTATGAATTCACAGAGCACTTTTTTAAACATTTCTTTATTTATTTTAATGTGCATCATTGCTTTATCTGTATGTACACCTGCATGCCATGAGAGGGCGTCAGATCACATTATAGATAGTTGTGAGCTACCATGTGGTTGCTGGGAATTAAACTCAGGGCCTCTGGAAGAGCAGGCGGTGCTCTTAACCCGCTGAGCCATCTCTCCACCTCACAGAGCATTTTTAACACCTCATTTCTAGTCATAGACTCAGGCAACTGCTTTTTTTCCCCAGTTCATCTTTGCACTGAGAAGAAGTATACTGAGGGGGCCCAAGTGATGAGGAAGGCCTCATCCCAACCCTCTTGTATTACATACCACCTCCATTTTTAATCTCCGTCCACACTGGTAAAGTTGCCACCATGTGAGTCATTACCCCTTGTCTCTTTGTTTCCTTTCCACTGTACTAAACTATGAATTTCAATAGATGCTTGAATTATGTTGTCTAATATGCATAGCTTTAAGACAAAAAATGTTTTAAATTTTTCTAGTGTTCCAGGGTGCCAGAAAGGAAATATCCCCTGGAATAAAAATCAAAGTCTTCTGTAACTCTTAAGTGAACAGCTCATCTTACAGATTATGCTTATCCTCAATGAAAAGAAAGGCGTCCACCTACTAGTACCTTGGGGGGGGGGAGGGGCTTGTTTTCTGAGACAAGCCGGTCTCAAACTCACTGTGGAATACAAGCTAGCCTCAGACCTTCAGTTCTCCTGACTCAGCCTCCTAGTAATGGGATTTCAGGCACGTACTACTATGCCTTGCAACGTGTGGTGGTTTTTTTTTTTTTTTTGTCTTGTTTTGTTGTTTTCTTAAGTCATGGCCCTGAGATATCCTCTGTTTGCGTTCTAGGACACAGCCCTAAGAAAGACCCGAGAGTGGTGTGCTTCTGAGCATTCACAATGGAACCAGACGTGTCCTTGGACAACATTAAGATGGCATCCAGTGACCTGCTGGAGAGCAAAGAGCTAGACAGTGGAGGCTTCGGGAAGGTGTCCTTGTGTTTACACAGAAGCCACGGATTTGTCATCCTGAAAAAAGTGTACACAGGGCCCAACCGTGCTGAGTGAGTCTGGAGCAGAGATGTGTTGGCCTTATACTAGCTGCCCTCAGAAAGTAGTTGTCTCCGTTGGAGTGGCTAAGCACATGGAGTTCTAAATGAGGCCGTCCTGCTGAGAGACTGGACATACTGGCTATATGAGGAGTGACCTACCTCTTACTATTACTTTGCATGAGGACTTTGGGGTTCATGAAAAGATATTAATGCTTAAGAAATGTACAGGAAAGGCATCACTGAAGACAGAAACTTGGGTAATAAGGGAAGCAGTGAGAAGAAAACGGAGCCCTGCATAAAAACACCTTAGTTGGAAATAAAAATGTCCACTGTGAAAACTCCCAGCAACCCCGTAAAAGGCAGTCAATGGGGGGGCTTCTCGCCTCCTCAGACTAGTTTTGAGAGTCATGCCTTTTTTATTTTGTTGTGTTTTCCAGCTCAGTTTCCTTCGGGCAAGGTCAGTGCTGCACTTTTTATAATTGGTTTGCTGGTCATTAGTGCCCAACTGCCAGCTCCTAAGACAGGGCTGGTGTGAGGAATATAAAGATGAGGAGAAGCCACTCTGCCTTCTAGGACCTGTCTGCCTGGAAGAGACAAGAACAGACCTGATTGTGACAAATGTCTGCAACATGACACACTGCAGGGACCCTGGAGCTTCTTAGGCACCTGGGTAGAAGGGTTCGCCCCCACCCCCTTGCTCAGCCTAGTGCCTTTCCTGCCCACAGGTACAATGAGGCTCTCTTGGAGGAGGGGAAGATGATGCACAGACTGAGACACAGCCGAGTGGTGAAGCTACTGGGCATCATCATAGAAGAAGGGAATTACTCGCTGGTGATGGAGTACATGGAGAAGGGCAACCTGATGCACGTGCTAAAGGCTGAGGTGGGTGGCATCTTAAGGCAGTCTGTGCTAATATGGCCAACAATGGCTGCTCTTGAGGCTTTGTAGTTTTTCTGGTTGGCAGTTTTGTTCCATGGTTTGGACTTCCTTTCTTCCTTCCATTCTTCTTTACTTTCATTCTTTTGTTTGTTTATTTGTTGGGGCTTTTGTTATCATTGTTTTAAGACAGGGTCTCTCTGTTATATAGCTCTGACTTTTCTGGTACTCAATATATAGACCAGGCTGGCCTCGAACTCACAGAAATTCAACTGCCTCTGCTCCCTCCACCCCCACCACAACTGCCTTCCTTTGGATTTCTGTGCCTCTTCCTGCCTTGGGTGTGTCTCCCCACATTCTTTGTTACCACTTCAAGGTTCTCTCTTTACTGTACCTCCTAGCCTCTCTCTAATCCACAGTTGACAGATGGGCCTATCTTCAGAAGCACGTGATCTGAGAGGAGGTAAATGTGTAAGTGACAACAAGTTTGGGTTGACTGATGAAAATTTATATGTTATAAATGACAGTGATTAACAAGAGCATGTACACTGTTGTTGACTCTAAGAGAAGGAGGGATATTAGCAATTGTACTTTTAGACCGTTTAAGAAGTTATAATAGGTTAAATCTAGACTATACACCACAGCAACATAAAATTTTAAAATGGAGAAAACTGGATTCGTGAAAGCTGGAAAACGGTTTTAAACTTCTGTACCTAGTAAGATCTGAGTCTTGTGCTAGTTCTTCAGGAGCACACAGCTGACGCAACACAAGCTAGTGAGCATATGATATGATGGTGTTTGATAGGCACACGGTCGCCTGCTGTGGACCGTCGGCGAGGCGCCCACCCCAGCCTGAGCTAGGCAAGAGAGGCTTCCTGCAGAAGGTCAAGCTGAAGCAGATAACTAGGGAGTAAGCATTCCAGGCACAGAGAGTGACATGTGGGAAGGAGTTGGAGGATGCCAGTTGTAGAGCTGCCAGTCACTGACTTGGGCCCGAGCACAGATTGCATGTAAGGGGCTGAAGCGTTTGGCTGCCTTTGTAGCAAATACTTCCCTTCCCGCTGTCTCCCCACACCTCACAACTGCCAAAGCAACAGATAGATCGCTCAGAAATACGAATACCTGAGGATAGAAGATGATGTGGCATTGTAGTTTGACGAGATGGTTCTCTTCCCCCAAACCGAGTAAAGTCAGCCTTGTGACAGAAGTAGTCATTTTGATCCAGAGATAAGGCATCTGTGATGGAAGGCATTCTGTGGGGTCAGCCAATCGTAAGCTTCTCAGAATAGAGCACAAGAACAGGCAAGGACCCAAGAGAAGCAGAAGAGCTTGGGTAGGAAAGCCTGTTAACAAGGCTTTCCTGAAAGGTCAGGCTGTTGATGCTGTCGCTCATTGCATCACGATGTGGATAAATGCGGTGTGAAGGCTGTGGTTTGAGAATCTAAGTTCTAGCCCCTTGACCTCTTCCTGTGAGCCAGCAGCAGACACACGCACACACAGACACACGCAGGGTTTAGGAGTCATTCTAGCTGTAAGCCAGTTCTAGTATTAAGAAAAACTGAAATTGGCCAGGTGGTGGTGGCTCATGCCTTTTAATTCCAGCACTGGAGAGATAAAGCAGGTGTATCTCTGTGAGTTCAAAGCCAGCCTGGTGTACAGATCCAGTTCTAGGACAGCCAAGGCTACACAGTGAAACATTGTCTCAAAAAAACAAAAAAGGAAAGAAAAGAAAAGGAAAAGTGAAATTTTATTACTTAAATAGAAACATGTTTGTTTGTTTTTTTTAATAATGAAATTGAGGCTGATATAGAGTAAAATTTTAAAAGTGACCTGAGATTCTACAAAGGTTTGAAGTGTCTGGGTCCAGGTTACTATGTAAATACTAATGGAGCCCAGCATGGTTTTAGACTCATGCCTGTGGCAGAGATGTTTATATAGCTGTCAACTGTGTAAACATCCTTCTTTGTACTCTTTTTATCTTAATGTCATTTCACAATCCCATTTCCCTGGTGTTATTCCTATATTTAATGTAAATAACAGTGTCATATCACATAAGTATGCAGTGGAAGTGTTTGTGGATTTTGCCATTCATTCAGGTATTCTTGACATCACTTTAGGCATACAAGGGGCAATCTTTGTAGCAGTGGTATGAATAGAAGTAATAGTAATAGTAAATAAATGTCATTGTTTGCTAGGAGCTTGATTTTTTTTATTTCATGTTTTTTTCTAAACGTGAGTCTTAATTACATAATGCACTAGAGGACATCATAGAATGAATAAAATCTCAAGTGGCCTCAGGATATTCTTTTACAAATAATTTACTTTTTAATTAAAATATAATTACATCATTTTCCTTCTTCCCTTTCCTCCCTTCAGTACTCCCATGCACTCCCTCCACCTCACTGAATGTTTTCTCTCAAATTCATGGCCTCTTTTTCTTACAGTATTTTTATATGTATCCAGAATTTTTTTTTTTTTCTGTGCTGAACAAAAGTACAGCAATAGTATTTTGTTACCCTGTGGGACCCGAGTAAAATCTTTCTTGGGAGGGGCTTATTTCCCAGGGACGGCAGTGCTGCACACAGCCTGGGGGGAGGAGCCTGCTAACACCAACCTTGGGCTCACATCCCACTCTCTTGGATGGAGCAGTTGCTCTGGCCTGTTGGATGACTTCTCCATTTCATGGACCTACTATGTTGTTTCAGATCCGTGTCCCACTCTCTGTAAAAGGAAGGATAATTGTGGAGACCATCGAAGGAATGTGTTACTTACATGACAAAGGCGTGATACACAAGGACCTGAAGCCTGAAAATATCCTTGTTGACCGTGACTTTCATATCAAGGTAATCCACAACATGTACCCTTTGAGGAAGTTGAGTGACATTTCCACTAGAAATCCATTCCTGTAGGTAGCCATGATAAAGGAGGCCCTCAGCACTCAAAGGGCAGATGCAGCTTTGATGGCATCTGGAGATAGCTGTAAGGATACAATGGTGAAAACAATCGCATCCCAGCTTCCTGGATTTTATTTCCTTCTGATTAGACTTGGAAATGGAAGCACACAAGGGTTGCTGTCTTCACTCTGCAGTGGGCTGTCCGCTCACCAGTTTCTCCAGGAAATCTCCTCCACCCGGGAGATAAAGGAAGTATGGAAGTATGTGGAGAATATCCTAAGAATTCAGAAATGGCTTAAGACTCAGAGCAGCCATTTTGGTCTCAGAATCCTCTGCTTTGGTGAGCTAGGGGCATGGTTCACCGCGGGGATACTAGTCTCGCACATCTGAGGTCCTGGGCTCCGTTCTGGCTCCACTGCCTTTGACATTTTGTTTATTTCTGTTTTCATTTGAACAATCAATTTCCTTTTGAAAATTCTTTTCATTATAGTAAAGGTGGTAAGGAAAAGGATGCCCATCTTCTGCCTACTCAGGGGCTACATTTGACAAGGGAAACAACAGCGCATATAGTTAGTCTTGGCACCTAGGATTCAAGCTGAAAACCAGAAGGGGACCAGATAGCTGAAGGTCAGAGTCCTGGATTTCATCTCCAGAATCATACCAACAAGAAATAAAAAGAACCCGGGAAGAACTAGAGCCTCCCTGCAGATCCCTTCAGACACTATTCGTCTTTTTTTAAAATAAAGATTTATTTATTTATTATTATGTATACAGTGCTCTTTCTGCATGTACATCTGCATGCCAGAAGAGGGGATAGATGGTTGTGCGCCACCATGTGGTTGGTATCGTGTGGTTGCTGGGAACTGAGCTCAGGACCTATGGAAGAGCAGTCAGTGGGCTTAACCTCTGAGCCATCTCTCCAGCCTACCATTTGTGTCTTAAGTGGCTTTTAATCCCAATGTCTGTTATGGCTGTCAATTCTTTCAATTAACCTTTTATGTTCTGGATTAAAATCTGAGAACTTCAGGTAAGTGCATGCTCTACCTACCTCCTCCCCAGATGCTTCTTAAGAGACACAAGGGGGCCACCTCCTTGGATTTTTCTGTAACTGTCCTGCCCTCGTATTTCACCCTGCCACTTTCTTCTTTGCTCTGCATCTAACTTTGTTATCTTTCTCTGCCTTTATGTGTGTTTCGATTCTCTTCTCCCCATCCTGTCTTCTCTTAGGTTCAGACTGCCAACTCAAAATAAGTAGCAGCAATGGTTTTACCCTCAGGGTGGCTTTGGGATGCTTGGAAACACAGCCATGGTCCTCTGGATGCTATTGGGCAAAAAAAAGGTGTGGTAACCAATCTCTGTCTTCCCCAGAAAAAAAATATATGCCAAGTAAATGATAAATTAGCACAAACACAGTTTTGTTGTCTTGTCCCCAGTCTTTATTGCTTAAGAATTGAGATGCCAAGGCCCCAGCAAGATGACTCAGCTAATAAAGGTACTTGTTGCCAAGCCTGAAGATCTGAGTTCAATTCCAGGACCCACCTGGTGAATGGCAAGAAAGGACTTCTGCCAGTTTTCTTCTGACTTACACACACACATATCTTGGCGTATGTGCCCACTCCATAAGTAAATAAATGTTTAAAAAGAAACTTTGAAAAAAATAATTGAGATGTCAGAATTTTAAATGACCATTCCAAGATCCTACGAAAGTGTATTGAGAGGTAACTATTTTAGGTAGGCCCAGGGCAACCATTAGAAAGTTGGCTGTGCCGCACAGGTACTGGATAAGCCCCAAATTTGACTTCATGAAAATGCAGCTTGATTTACTTGCAGTCTTCATGTAGTGAATTCTGTCGACCCCTCCTCTTTTACAGATAGCTGATCTTGGTGTGGCTTCCTTTAAGACATGGAGCAAACTCACTAAAGAAGAACACAACCAGCAGAGAGAAGTGAACTGCACCGCCAAGAAGAACGGAGGCACCCTCTACTACATGGCACCCGAACACCTGAGTGACATCAATACAAAGGCCACAGAGAAGTCAGACGTGTACAGTTTTGGCATAGTGCTTTGGGCAATATTTGCAAATAAGGAGCCCTATGAGAGTAAGACATTTATAGTCATGGTATTTTGATAGTAGCCAAAACTAATACACGAGGGGTGATGAGATGGCTCAGTGGGTAAACGTGTTTACCAGCAACCCCGACAGCCTGAGTCCAGTCCAGACTCCAGGACTTACATGGAAAAGGAGGGAACTGACTTCCAGTAGCTGTCCTCTCACTTCTATACATGCACCGCAGGACACAGATGCATCTTCTCTCTCCACCACCCCGCCCCCCCACACACACACACAGAGAAACAAACAAAAACACACACACTAAAATTTTTAAATGCGGTAACTTTTTAAACTTTTACATGAAAGGGTGGTCTTTATTGAATTCTGTTTTTAAAATCTATAATTGTTAATTTAATTGCTTTCTGTAGTATCATAAAGGCTAATTCCACGTATAATGTATTCACTATTATTTCAAACACACACACATGGGGGGGAGAGAGAGAGAGAGAGAGACTGGAATACATTAGGTATTCAGAAGACTTGTTGAGTTAGCTATCCAGTTTAGGATGACCTCATCGATCCGCTGGATAGACTCCTTTATACTATACCTTAGCTTGGGAGTTGCTATAAAACTGCAGGCTTCTTCCTGGCATAAACCCCAGTCCTTGATTCTATTTGTGAATGAGCCTTTTTCATTACCTACTGTGGACAGTTCAGTCAGTTAGGAATGTAAAGATGAGTTAGTCATTTTTTGTGTAGGGGAACAGTCATCCTTGGGTTTGGTTAAGTGTGGAAAGGAATGGCTGGCTGCTTTCTGTGGATTCTTCCTGATGAGCAGAACCAGTAAGTAGATCAGGGATCATCATCTCTTTGCTGATGCCTCTTAAATCTATTCCTGACCATAACCAAGATATCCGCTTACCTATTAAATCCAAAATGTATACCACAGGAACCTCCAAGTAGCATCTGCTGAACAAGTTCTCAACTTTATCTGCACTCTCCCATAGCACCTGTTCAGAGTGGCACAGGAAGCATCTTTGCCATCACCCAAGACTCAACTTTGTCCCTATCCCCTACATTCAGTAAAACTTCAAAAACTGAACTCAGCAGCTAGCAATTGAACTCAGTGGTATAGCACTTATTTACCGTGTGCAGGGTCCTGGGTTCAAGCCCCAGCACTACCTGAAAAACTGCATACCTTTCTCCAAGGCATGCACCACATACATGACAAATAAACATTAATTCTATGAACACCTCCATGTCCTCACTGGCCTTTCTTAAGTTCAGTCCTTCATTATTTCTGCTGCAGGATTCTTGAGCCTTCCACAATCGTAAAGCTGCCAAGATGGTCACCTTAAAAGGCAGACAAGACAGGCTGAAAAGATGATTCAGGGGTGAAAAGTACTAGCTACTCTTGATTTCTAGCAACCATGTGTCTGCTCACAACTGTCTGGTTTCAATCCCAGGGCCTCTGACATCCTCTTGTGGCCCCATGGACATTGCATACATGTGGTGCACAGACATAGTGCAGGCAAAACACCCATATGCATAAGATAAAAATCAAGGAAATAAAAAATTTTAAAGGCAGATCGAACCATTTAAAATCCTCCAAAGACCCCCATAGCCTTCACGTTTCTCAGTGAAAGTGTGAGGCCCTTTATAGTTCCACCTTGGCTTCTCTACCCTCCTCTCTGGTCTCCCTCACATCAGTATGCCCACTGACACTGGACACAGGTCACTAGTGTGCTTCATGACTTCTGTCAATCCCATCCTACCAGTTTCCCACTTCCCTCAGGAGTCCTCCCTGATTCTTTACCTGGATAACACCTCATTTTATGGACTCAACAAAGCCTTCTCAGACCTTCTGTTCTCATTGTGATAGTTTTACTAGAATCTCTCGTTCTTCCTTCTAGAATGTCAGTTATCAGTGTGTATTTTAAGTCACTCTCATTAAACTGAGCTTCTTAAAGCCCAGGCTGTCCTGTATTTGCCTCTGTATTGAACTCTGGGGGGATGCCCTGGCTTTACCCATGCATTCGGTTTGTTCTGTGAAGAAGTCTCATTGTTTTGAATTTTGTCTCTCATCTGCAAAAATCAAAATATCCTATCATCTCTACAGTAGACTACGTCAACTCCTTATCACAGGGCTGGTGCTCTATGGAGAGAGACAGCTGTGGGAAAAGCACACCCTAGGTAGAGAAAAAATAGCAGCATTGTCCAGGTCCTGTCATCTTCCTGCTCTAGAGTAGAGCAAGACCGAGCGCCGCAGCTGAAGCTCATCCCTCTTTGCAGATGCCATCTGTGCCCAGCAGCTCTTGATCTGCATAAACTCTGGCAACAGGCCAAATGTGGAGGACATCATTGAGCACTGCCCCAAGGAGATCATCAGCCTCATGGAGCGGTGTTGGCAGGCGACCCCAGAAGACCGGCCAACATTTCCTGGTAAGAGTGGCTTGTGTGCCTATTTAGGATGCACCCCAGATGGTGACACTCTCCAGTAAAGTGGCACAGGTAATTTAGTTACTTTTTCTGTTGCTGTGACAAAATACCGGACAAATGCAACTCCAGGGAAGGGTTTATTTTGGCTCAGACCAAGGATACCGTGTACGATGGCAGGAGGGCATGGCAGCAGGAGTGTGAGGCAGCCGGCCACGTTGCACCTACTATCAGGAAGGAGACAGACATGGATGCTGGCAGTTATTTGCTTGCTCTTTGTGTTCGGTGCAAGGTCCCAGCCATGGGATAACACCCCCCACATTCAGGATGGGCTGTCCCTGATTATCACCTTCACAGGCACAGTTAGAACTGCATTTCCTAGAATCATCTAGAAGTGTGACCCTAAATCCAGTCAAGTTGGTAATAAAAATCAATCATCATAATTAGGAACATGCTTTAAGTACTATTTCACATGTGGCTTCAAAGTGACTTGACAAATGTCAAGCACCTTGTCATTTCCTTCCCCAAAGCATGGGCTTCTTTGTTTCCTTCTTCAGTTTTGGGGAGTGGCATTATTACTGTTTTGAAGCACATACTGCACTTCCCATTTTAGCTCTTGTAAGTATGCAGTCCAGTGGTGTGAAGCCCATTCTCATTTTTCAGCAACTGTTACCACTGTCCATCTCCAAGACTCCTCAATCCAGAGCACAACTTTGTACTCAGGAAGCATTAACTCCACTTCCTCTTTCCCCTTTGTGACCTTAGCAGTCACCATTCTATAGAATTTGACTGCCCCAAGTGTCTCATGTAAGCAAAAATTGCACAGTACTTCTGTTTCATACCTGTCTTGTTTTACTGAGTATGCCTTTAAGGTTGTAAAATGTGTCAGAATTTCCTTTTTCATTGCAGAATAGTATCCCATTCTGTAGATAGACAGCTTTTTTTTTTTTATGTATTCATCTGTTGATTAAACACTTGGCCTAACCATCTCTAGCTTCTTTCATTTATTTGCCTCTCCTTGGTTAGCATTTTATTGATAGCCTTAAAAATATACTCTGCTATTTAGGTTGGCCCTGTAATTGAGAAAAGGAAGGAGGCATGAGTGTTTGGCCCACTTTTGCACCCATCCCAGCCACTAGATCACCTAGGAGTGTGTGAAGTAGGCTGACGGAGAGGAGCAGAGATACAATAGACGGCTGGCAGGAATATACAGAGCATCATTCGATTGTATTTCTGTGAGAAAACAGAACTGGAGTTCCACCCACTACCACTGTGTAGACCAGGCTGTCTTCCAATTTACAGATCCCCTGCCTCTGCCTTCTGCTGTCTGGGATTAAAGGTATGGGCCACCGTGCCTGGCTAGAGCTCCACCTCTTATTGGTCCCACAACTCCTGACAATCCTGCAGGCTGAGGACCAAGCCAAACATTGGGGGTTGTTGAACATTCAAACTGTAGCATTGTCCTGTAGGTTCTAAAACCTGCTTTATAATTCTAGTTTGATTTCTCTGTAGTGTTTTCCTCTGTGTGGTTTTCATGGACATTCTAGGCATTATATTATGCGTCTGTCATCACATCATTTCTTTTTCCAGTCTGCCATTCTAGTACCCCGAGTGAAGCATGAAAACGTTTACTTTCTTCTTAAGTTTTTTTCCTTTATACATGTAGCATACATCAGACCACATTGCAGCTTTGCTTCAGTCTTCATAGTTAAAGGAACTCAAAAAGAAAGCCTTTTGCTTTCATTTACCCATTGTTTTGATTGCCTTGTGTCAATTTTCTGATACTACACATTTTTACACTTCTGACACTATATAGGCTATCATGAAATTCCACATTTGAGCACATTTGTGCTTAGTCTCATGTGACTGTCACCCATATTGTACACATATGGTACCCAGGCTTCTGCCCAGCTGACTATAAGTTTGGGTATGCATACCCCATCTCAGGTTTGGTAATAGCCTCATCTGGCTCAAGGAATACTGCATTTAGGTATATCTATATGTTGTATAATATTAAGTTCATAAACAACCAGGTAGAAGAGGTGTATAGCAAGTATACTCAGGAAGGGGCTGCTGAGCCTCCAGACCCTCTGCAGGCATGCCTTCCTCTCAGTATTTCTTTTATTCACCAACCCAGAAACTCTTGGGACCCCGCCATTTATAGGTTTGTGTAGGAGTTTTATTATATGGGCACAGTTGAGCAAACCATTGGTCATTAGTGACTGAACTTAATCACCAGTTACCTCCCCAGGGCTCACATGGTGGTACCCAGCATCCCAACCCTAATCAGTGGCTTGACTTTTCTAGTGATCCTCTGTTCTAAGGCTATTACTTCCCCTGCTTCTGCCCCAGTGACATCTTTATTTCATTAGGAGTTTCAGGTATTTTAAGAGCTTCCTGTCATGAACCAAGCAGGACAAAGGCCAGGGTTGCAGTTGAGAAATCATGGTGGTGGGGGGATTGGGGGGTGTGGGGGGGGTCTGTCTATCTATCTACCTAGCTACCTATGTATCTGTTTTTTTCCTGTGGGTAGTATTTTCCCTTATATTTCTGTGGTTATTTTTAGCATTCTGCCTTTGCCTTTCAGGTTAGTTACTCGTCTTAGTGTGGATTTCTGTGTCTTCATGCTGAGGTCTGCTCAGTTCCCTGAATACACAGATTTTTCTCTCACCATTATTTCAGAAACATTCAACTGCTTTTTCATTCAAGTGTTTTTTTTTTTTTTTCAGCTCCATCTTTCTTTCATCCTCCAGAGCTCCAATGACGTAAATACCAGGCGGTACCACAGGCCCCTGATGCTCTACTCTTTTATTCCGGTGAACTTTCCCTCTCTCCTCAGAATGGGCAGCTCACTGCTTACTCTCTGCTCCTTCCATTTCACTCTTAAACCTTTACTGAGCCTTTTATTTTGGTTATTTTTGATGACAAGTACTTGTAATTCTGATGCCAGGAGGGGAGACAGGCAGATGCTGAGGCTCATTGGCCAGCCAGACCAGCCTTGGCAAGGTCTAGGCCAGCAAGAGAGCATGTCTGAAAAAGGAGGGTGGATGGCATAATGTTGTCTTTGGGCCTACATACACACTCACACACATGTGAGCATACATACACTCATATACAAACATATGTGCACATGCATATACACACAAAAAAAAATAAGAAATTTAAAGGACTGTTTTTTTTCGTACAGGCATTGAAAAAGAATTTAAGCCTTTTTACTCAAGTCACTTGGAAGAGTATGTAGAAGAGGACGTGGCGAGTTTAAAGGTGAGTGAAATAGCAAGGTGCAGAACATCAGCATACCAAAACTGATCACAGAGGCAAAAGCAGTGTAATTTGTAACCGAGATTTGAAGTAAGCCAGCTTGGGAAATACAGAAAACAAAATTAGCATGATATGAAGCATCATGTTGGCAGGTGGGCCCATTTCTACATGGAATTGCACGAAACAAAAGGGAGGTATATGTAACAATAAAAAAAAGAAAGAAGACACCCAACATCGCTTAGGAGACTGAAATGTACTACAAATGGTTCAGTCATTCTGAGGAATTTATAAAATATTCCTGGGGATATGGCTCAGTGATAGATCATGCATGAGGTTTTGAATTCTGTTGTTGGCACCACAACACACATACCCCCCCAACACACACACACACACACACATATACACACACATACACACACAAATGCCCAAATAGAGAGACATACACAGGCATAAAAAAATAAAAATAAAAATACTAATCTACAAGTTAATGCTGAGAGAGGAGTCATGGAGAAACAAGCAAACACTCCTGGGAGAACCACATACATGCTGTCAAGAAAATCTGGTTTCTCCATGTACTTCATGCTAAGCATCTAAGATTGAAGTGTGGATTTAGAGTCTGAGAGGTACATCAAAGCTCAGGTTCCAGCTAAGAGGAACAGAAACCTACATACACATATGTATTTATATTCATTCATTCATATTCTCTCTCTCTCTCTCTCTCTCTCTCTCTCTCTCTTTCTCTCTCTCTGTCTGTCTCTCTCTCCTTAGTCATCACTATGTTGCCGTAACTATATCAGGATGATACCCCCATAGATGTGAAAAGTAAACTTCAGTAAATAGACCAGGCAAGCAAACTGATTTCCAAGTAAGTCAATAAGGAATAGGAGGTAGATAGATAGATAAACTAGTAAAAATTGCCAGATTTCGGACTTATGCTATCACAGAGATATATAATAACCAAGATAGCTACTAAGGGGGAAAAAGCGCTATCTCAAACAGGTCAGTTCACAGAAAGATACAGTACTTCTAATATGGACGTACCCATGGGAACATTTTCTTAAATGTACAAATCAAAAATTGACAGAACTCAAAGAAAAATAGACAAATGCCCAGTCATGCTTAGAGATAGTAATGCATCCTGTTTAATGGATATAGCAAACAGGTCCAGACAGTCAGTAATGAGTGAGACTGTTGGAAACACATGTTTTTAACACACTTGACCTAATACAAACATATAAATCTCTGTGTCTAATAACTTCCAGATAAATGTTGTCTTAGTTTTATTTCCTTGCTATGACAAAAATACTCTGACAAAAATAACTTAAAGGAGAAAGTGTTTACTTGGCTCCCTCACAATTCTAGATACAGTCAATTACAGTGAGGTCAATGTCGCAGGAGCTTGAAGCAGCTAGTCACATTGTAAGCCACAGTCAAGAGCAAAGAGCAGTTAGCTCATGCACCCATGCTAGACTCTGCTTGCTTTTTCCACTCTCTGGGATCCTCTGGCCAGGGTGTAGTGCCCAGGGGGCTGATCTTTTTAGTAATCAAAATAATCTCCCATAGACGTGTCTCCAGGCCAGCCTCATGTACAGTCCCCTACTGAGACTCTCCCTAAGTGACTCTAGAGTGTGTACGCTGACAGTTAAAATTAACCATGACACCTTTAAATGCTTTTCAAAAACATGGACCTTTTTTTTTTTTTTTAATTAGCAGTATAAACATTTAGAATGATTATACTATGGAACTGGAGAGGTGGCTCGGTGATTAAGAACTCTTACTGTTCCTCCAGAGGGCTCAGATGCACAGAACCCAGAGGAATCTTATGAGTCAGAAAGATGCTACTGCATCAAATCATGCACAGAAGCAAGACGTAGTAAGACACTTAGCAGACGTAAGGGCATCTCTATGAGTTTAAGGCTAGCCAAGTCTATAGAGTCGACTCTGTTTCAAAAACAAACATAAAAACAAACCCCCAAAAAGCAAAATAAAAAATGCACAGACGAAGTACTGACGTCAATGGATCACCAAAGAGAATATTCAAAGAGCCAGCAACCACATCAACAAAGTCTGTAATCTACCAGTAACCAGGAAAATTCAAAATAAAGCCATACCAGGTGATGCAGAATAGGCAGACAGAGAGAGACTTCTCAAAAAGATGTTATAGAAAGATAAATAAATGCTGGCGTAGGGTTGAGGGTTGAAAGAAGCATACAGTTTACTAACGCTGTTAGCTCTCCCCATGTCATTGATGCATACAGTACAAGCCTAATGAAAAATCCCAACCAAATTCTCTAGGGAACTTAACAGACTTAAGTTGGTATGTGAGAAAAAGAAACAAAGGAACAAACAAACAAGGATATCCACCGCAGGAAACTGATGAGGTAGCTAAAACAATGTTTTTGAACAAGAATCGTCATAATAGGAAGAAATTCCATATCATTGACCAGCAAATTTCAGAACTGTATGTGATCCTACAGAAAAACAATTGAATCACTTACAGTTTTGGTGACGTTTCTTGGAAGCTGAATACCTATCGGACATTGTAAAAGCCTGTCCTCACATGTGTGCTCAAAGCACTATGAAACTGTCCGCACATGAATAGTCGCAGTCCTCGGGCCCATCCTGTCATACACACTCAAACATGTAGTATCAAAAGTTGCTTATACTTTAGCTGACAAGTCAAAACTTGGAAACAATGTGAATGTCTTAAGCAGCAGCCCCAAATCATGACTGGTCTATGAGTTCAAGGCCAGCCTGGTCTATATAACTTAGATCCAAAACAACCTAGGGCTACATAGTGAGACCCTGACTCAAAAAACCAAACTGAAGGCTATATTTCATGATAAAGAAAAGCAGTATTTAAAATGCTACAAGGTATGGACATACTAATATATTGCAGCATTCCTTCCCAAATAATGAAAGTGTTCAGCAAATGATTTTGAGCTACTTACTGATGTTAGCATTCTGCTAACAAAATAGGAATATGAGTTCGGAAAAAAATCTTGAAGGAAAGTTATAGAAATGTAACCGTATACCTTTGGTAGGCTTTGAAAAATATAATTTCCTACATTTTCATATTTTCTTTAATAAAAATGTTACTTACAGAAGGAGGGAATTTTTCTCTCTCATCACTTTCCCCTGATCCTGATCTTAGGGCCTTGCGCATGCTAAATAAGAAGCCTATGACTGAGCTGTATCTCCACCCCTATTTTCTATGTTTTGAATAAAATACACAAAATTGAGTTTTCCAGCCATGTTAAGTGTATAGTTTAGGGTTGCATAGCCATCACCACTTTCCATTTCGAGAATCTTATCATCGCAAACACAAACTCTACTTACTTAAGTCCGTATTTCTCCCCCTCCCCAGCCTCTGGCAGCCATTATGTTCTGTCTCTGTTTTAGGTAGCCCACAGAAGGAAAGCATTCAGTGTTTCCCCGTTTGTAGACACATTTTATCTACTCTACCGTTCATCTTGTTGCTGAGTGACCTCCCACTGTGTGGCTAGTACATTTGTCTGTGCACTTTCCTGTGCCTTTAAGCTGTTGTCGAGTGATATTGTGGAAACCCTGGCATACAGACTGTTGTGCCGAGTGTGTGCTTTCAGTGTTTTGTAGTGTCTGCTTAGGAATGGATGACTGGGCCACACGGACATCTTGTCTCACTCTTTAAGAGCCTTTGAACCATTTTTTTGGCACTGAGCCATCTCATGTTCTCCACCAGCAGTCTATAAGTGTCCCCTTGCCATAGCCTCACAAACACGTGCTACTTTTACACAGTTCTCATTCTTTTTGTTTTCTGCTTAGCTGTTCTGTTCAACATGAAGTAACATTTCCTGGTTGCTGGGTCTTCTCCCTGTGCTGATGCTTGTCCCCATTTATAAATCTTCTTTGGAGAAACATTGATTCCAAATTTTTCCCCACTTTGTGGGTATTTGTATGCTGGTTTTGTTTTTGACAGTGTCAGACAAAATAGCCGAAGCATATCTCCAACTGATGAGCCACCTGACTCCACTTCCATGCCTGGCTAAAATATGTGGTGCTTGGGACCCAACCAGGACCTCACACATGCTGGGCAGTGTTCTACATTCTAAATTGGGTTATTTGTAGGGGTGTGCATGAGGATGGTAGCTGTTGTTGAGTGTAGACGTTCTTTATATATTCTGAATATTCATCTCTCGTCAAGTTTGTATGATTTACAAATATTTTTCCATCCTGTGGATTGCCTTTTCACTCCTTTGATAGTCCCTTTGGATGCTTTAATTTTGATGTAGTGTAAACTTGGTGATTTCATGAGAATTGTTGGCTGTGCTTTTGGTGTCAATGTCAGGAAATCAGTGCAGGGATCAGCGATGTGACCACTCTCTCCTGTGCTTTCTTCTAAGAGTCTTGTAGTCTGAACACTTGGATTCCGGTCATTGATGTATTTTGAGTTAATTTTTTTTATATGGTAAGGGCCTGTGTTCATTTTGACAAGTGTATAAGCCTTTTCTCTCACTGAGTGCTCCAGGGCACCCCAGTCAAACACCAGCTGATGATGTGATGGCGTGGAGAGTATTTCTAGGCTGCCTGTTCTGCTCCTTTGATCTGTGTTTCTGGCTTATATATCAACCATTTGATTTCTGTAGCTTTGTGGTAACTTTTTAAATCAGGAAATATGAGCCCTCCAACTATGTTAATTTGACATATCATGTTATTTATTGGAAAAAAATTTTTAATTTGTGAAAAAAAGGCTACTGCTTATTAAATTTATAGGAAATGTCTGGGTGGTTTGAAGAATGATTCTTTTCAGAATAATTTCCTTCTGATTACTAAAGTGTGTGTGTGTGTTCTCGATTATAGAAAGAGTACTCAGTTCAAAGCACAGTGCTGAAGAGAATGAGTTCTCTCCAGTATGACTGTGTGCCCTTACCTCCCAGCAGGTCAAATTCAGGTAAGCTGCCACTTGTTCATTTGCTCTCTCTCTCATTCTCCTCAGCCCCTAAAGTACTTCGGGAAGTTGTATAGAAACTAGAGGAAAACATAAGATCAAATAGCTGCCCTAAAAGGATTTATATGTATTCTAGAATCCAGTCATGTATCTTGGAAATATGTCTTAAGTATATGCTCAACAAAATCATGGTGTCCTGATACAAGCAATCTGATGCATCTCACAGGAAGACAGTGACAGTTCAGGAGGAAGTCAGGGACACATGTGGGTGCAGAGTCCTAGAGATCAGAGCACTGCAGAAAAGTTAGTCTCATATTCACTTTTGGGAGGTGCTTTTTTATTACAACAAAAGGGAAGACATGGTATGCGATTCCAAGGTCACTGCCATCTCATCTGATCTGGAGCAAATTACCTAACCTCATCCAGTCGTGAATATAACGACCTGCACTCCCAGAAGCTGTTTTCCTTTTTTAGTTTATGTGTGACTGAGTCTGTGCACCACATATGGGCAGTGCCTATGGCAGCCAAAAGAGGCCATCAGATCCCCTGGAACTGGAGTTATAGGCTGTTGTGAGGTACCTAATAATGTAGGTCCTGCGTTGAAAACTGAACCTAAGTCTTCAGCAAGAACAGCAAGTGCCCTTAACCACTGAGCCATCTCTCCAGCCCCCCTACAGGCCTTTAAGGAACAAAAGAACAACAGGATGTTCACAGGATGTAGGTGCTGCCTTTCTAGAGCCCACACCGCTCCAAGGTGATAGTCACCACCTCAAAATGCAAGTCCCCTTCTGCTTAGACCACTCATGCAGCACTCTTTCTTCTGTTGCCTGTGACTGTTTCCCTGTGTTCTTCCCCAACAGCCAGGGCTCTTGCTGATCATATCTGAAACTTACAGGAAGGGGCCTGTTTATTCACGATCCTTATTTTCAGCATGTCGATCAAGAACAAGTTCGTGGAAATGCTTAACTTTTATTTACCTTTTATATATCGACCGTTTCTTCTCTGCTTCAGAACAACCCGGTTCACTGCACAGCTCCCAGGGACCCCAGATGGGGCCTGTGGAGGAGTCTTGGTTTTCCTCCTCGCCAGCGTACCCACAGGAAGAGAATGAGAACAGTGTGCAGGCGAAACTCCAGGAGGAAGCCAGCTATCATGCTTTTGGAAGATTCATGGAGAAGCAGACAAAACAGCAGCCGAGGCGGGACATGCTATACAACAGAGAGGAGGAGAGGAAACGAAGGGTCTCCTATGACCCCTTTGCACAGCCAAGAGCTCACGAGAATGTTAGGAGTGCAGGGGCAAAGGGTCCTTCCAATCACACCACAAGCAGTCATGGGAATGCAGCACGCCAGCCACCAGCCAGCCAAGCACAGGTGCCACGTTGGAACAACGGATTGTATAATCTGCATGGGTTTGAAGCGGCAGGTGCAGGAGCTTGGTGTGGGCCAAATCCAAGCCAAGTGTATTCTACTTATAAAACTCCCGTGCCTGAGACCAACCTACCAGAAAACACACCCACCATTCCCTTCATCTCCTTTCCAACAACAGGTAAGTGAATTTTTAGGTGTCCCTATCTTGTGTCCCATTTCCTTCGCACCCACCCACTCCGAAAATGAAGCCACCACTAGCATTGTCATTGATTCTAAGTTATTGATGGGGACAAAGTGTAAGCTACTCAGAGCCTTCACCTGGCAGACACAGCACTCCAAGATGAAGTGGTCTCCATCCAACCACCCAGGCTGTCACTGTGTTTGCCCTGTGACCCATCATGGATCCTGATGACTGATAGGACACCCAACCTCTCCAATAAATTGAAAGTATTTTCTTATATTCTTTTATCATAATTCTTGTCTTCTGAGGGTAAGAATGAAGTCTTAGCACTCTCCCCGCCCCCCCCCTCTCTCTCTCTGAGTGTGTGTGTGTGTGTGTGTGTGAGTGTGTGTGTGTGTATGTGTGAGGGGGGGAGGGAGAGAGAGAATGTGAGTGTATGTGTATGTATATATCTAGAATAGAATTATTGAATCATATGGTAATTCTATCTTTAATTTGTGAGAAAACTCAATACTGTCATTCACTTTGGTTATATCATTTTCATTCCTAATAATGTATAGGAGCTTCATCTTTCCCCATTCTTGCCAACATTGATATCTTTTTTTTTTTAATGGTAGATATCATAATGTTTGTGAAATCGAGTAGCCATGTTATAAAGAAATGACTGTTAAGGGTGTCAGAGGATAAGCAGCTGAACATCTGTAATAAAGCCCTGTACCTTTATATGCAGTAATATCTTCTCTTGCTTTCAATCCCATGCACTTACCTATATACCTTTCTCTGTTCAGGCGAGTCTGTAACATGTGCTATCTATAATAGTTCTGGTATTCAGATTGGGAAGTACAATTATATGGACCTTGGACTGAGTTCATACTCAGGAGACAACGCGTGCAAAGAAGAGTCAGTTTCCGAGCACCAAGCCATCTTTGGTAAGATGCTTATTAAGGACCAGTATTGGGCTGAGGTGTAGCTATGGTAGATTGCCATAGTAGCATGCATGAAGCCTTGAATTCAGTCCCCAGCATTGAAGGGCATTTTTAGAAAGTATACATGTCTTATGACATGGACGTCTCATAACCATTTTTCCTTCTTAAGAAGAAATAATAGAATCATAAAGTTTCTTTTAAGATTCTCTCTGAAAGTTATTCCATGGCTCCTCAGTATTTTTTTTTTTAGATTTATATGTTATTTGTATGACTGTTTTGTCTGCATGCACTACGTGTGTGCCTCGTGCCTACGGGGGTCAGGAAAGGGTGACTGGAGTTATGGACCTTTGGAACTGGAGTTATGGACTGCTGTGACTCTGCAGATTCTGGGAACTGACCCAAGCAAGAACAGCAAGTGCTCTTAACTGCTGAGCCATCTACTCCAGCCCCTATCCAGTATTTTTTTAATCTTCTGTAATCTATTTTTTTTAACATAGGGCAAATCCCAGTGTCTAATTGGTGGCAGTGTTGTGAAGCTTAAGCTAGTTGAAAACACAGGGCACTGCCTATAAATGTTATTCTTGTCCTCATCCATGGTCCTGCTCAGACTTGGGGCTCTGCAGCAAAGGATTCTGTCAAACACAGAAGGCCATGCCCTCCATAGCACTCCCTAATAAGAACAAGAGCACTCATAAGTGTCCACAGCTTTCTGCCATGTAAGGTGATATATGCCTGTAATCCATCACTAAGACAATTGAGTGGGAGGATTGTGAGTCCCAGGCCAGCCTGGCTATAGCAAGACCCTGTCTTGAAAAGGAACCAGAATTTGGCTTTCTGATTTACTTGTGGGCTGGCGTTTGTTTTCTATGAAGGGCAACTTAATAGGCAAGGCTTTGCTGGCCATGAGTGCAGAAGCAGCTACAGATAGTCTGCGCGTAAATTAGTACAGATATAGACCATGAAACTATTTACAAAAAGCCGAAACCAGCATTGGTCCACAGGCTGCATAAAGCTCTGTACTATTCCATTTTAGGAGTGATCTTTACAATGCCTGGGAGATGGGTTCTTACCTTTTGAAGAACCAAAGTTACCTTTGTGACTCTCCTACAAACCTGGCGATTTACAGTTATCTCGGAAGGGTCTTAGTCTGCTGCCACAATTGACAGACTCTGCACTGTGGTACTGAGGAAAGACTGGGAGCTGAGGGAGAAAGGAGGAGGTTTTTCTCCCTAAGATTCAGCCTTCTAAGATAGGATGAGGACCAAAGACTGTTACGGTGACTTTTTCTTTTCTTTTTTTCTTTTTTTGACACCTCTCTCTCTCTCTCTCTCTCTGTGTGTGTGTGTGTGTGTGTGTGTGTGTGTGTGTGTGTGTGTACATGCATACACACAGGCCCACATGCACACAAACTCAAGAGATCCACCTGCTTATGCCTCTGAAGTGTCAGGATTAAAGGAATAAGACACCACACTGGGCCATTTCTTCTTTTTCATGTGTTCCCTTTAACTCGTATTTTTATGAAGGTCTAAGGTGATGGAGCCATTGGCAAGAGAAAGGCCATGTATATATAAAATGAGGGATCAGCAACTTGATGAAGGGAGAGAAAACCTTGAAAGGTGTATGTGCCTCTTCCATTGAGAGATAAGGGAAGGCACTTACTAAATGAGGGTTACACTTGGTTTCAGTGTCCTTGTTAAGAGGAAAGTGAACTGTCTAGAGGTGGGTAGCCTTGGACTATAGCCATGTTTAAGTTTACAATATCCCAAAGGAACAACCCTCCCCTATTCCATTATATCCAGTTAGTCTAACTAGAACTGGACTCAAGTGGGAGTTGACTAGAACAATTAGCCACATAAGGCTTTGTTCATGAAGCCATTGATTGTGGCTCAGGAATGTGTATATGCAGCAAGAAGGAAAGGGCGCCTATTTTAAGTCATACAAGACTCCTTAATGGCTGCAGTTAGGTCAAGTATTATCCAACAAGTCAGTAGCAGTTAAGAAGTTATTAGCAGGCATGGTGGTACACACCTATAATCCTTGGGAGACAAAGGGGCTGCAGAGCAAGATTGTCTCAAAACAAAAAACTAATTTTCTTTCTTTCTCCCCCCACCCCCCATCTCTTTGTACTCTTCACTTTCCTGTGCCCTTAGCATTACAAGATACTAGCATGGTCAAAAGGCCTATAGCCTGATACTTCTTCTCTTTTCTATTTACAGATAACCCCACTAGTCTGACTGATAAACACCTGAACCCTGTCAGGGAAAACCTGGGAAAGCAATGGAAAAACTGTGCCCGCAAGCTAGGCTTCACTGAGTCCCAGATCGATGAAATTGACCATGACTATGAGAGAGACGGGCTGAAAGAAAAAGTTTACCAGATGCTCCAGAAGTGGCTGATGCGGGAAGGCACCAAAGGAGCCACAGTGGGAAAGTTGGCCCGGGCCCTTAACCAGTGTTGCAGGATAGACCTGCTCAACCAGTTGATACATGCCACCAAGAGTTAAGCCTGGGTGGGCTCTGGGAGCCAAACTCTTGGGCTGGTGCAAAGCCCCTTCAGCTCCCTGGCCTATGGAACCCTATCTCAGTATGAGCTCTGTGTCTGAGCATGCACTGCCATGCAATTTAGAACTGGTGAATGGGAAGACAAATATCAAACCCACAATGATTCTTCAGAAAGTACAAGCATAAAGACTGGTGAATGGTCCAGGACCACTTGGGGGGAAAGAATAAAAGGTTTTGAAAAGGAGAGAAAAGGTTTTAGAGGAGAAAGATGGTCTTCGTTCAGCTTGTGTCATAGTCTTCAAGTATGCTGTTTTCCTAGTTTCTTGTGGTTTCATTTGGGTGTGTCGAGGGAGGAACACTCAAAGAATAGAAAATCAGCTGGCTTCCTACTTCGTGCACTGCAAGTGCAGTAACATTCTACTCTGCTCAGATGCACGCCTGATATGAGGCACGACTCTTCTGAAAACTATAGGATCTGTTAACTTTGCGTCCAATGCTATACTGTCATCTTAAGGTTTAAAAATCACGTGCAATTCTAGTCTATCAAATTAACAATCAATGAGGAATTTTTAAGGAGAGATAAGGAGGAGAAAAAAAAAAACCACAGGGCAGAGGGAGATCTTCAGATTGTGGCTATCATCACTAAGAACCTGCTGCTGGTATGACTACTGTAAAAACTTCTTTAAGTTTCTAAATTTTCTCCTACCATTTTGGTATTTCATACAGTTTCCCAGCCTTTGCACCCTGCAGAGGGAACAGGTATGCAGGAAATACTAATCAGGAAATGCCATCTCTTCCCCCTGGATGTGATTGGCACCTTAGCACTGTTCACTGTAGAGCTGTTTCCTCAGTTTACCCCAATATACTGTAGAAATACCCTTCTTCTGTGTGCCATGAATCAAAAAAAGGACAGCTTCAGAGTCTGGTCACTGTGTCTTTAGCAAGCCCACCTGTGTAATGGATGTTCACATGTTTTTGTTTTGATCCCAAGTGTGGGATATGTAGTGGTTGTAAACATGTTTTTGCTTTGATCCCAAGTGTGGGATGGGGAACAGACTTGTGAGAGAACAGGTGATGTTTATCCACTAGAAGATGAACCACCTTGTGTGGGGGCTTGGTATTTGCCAGCTGAAACACACCTTAGCACAGACTCTGAGAGGAGAAATCTACACAAGAACCCAGAACAGAAGGCTGGGGGTTTTTTGTTGTTGTTGTTGTTTTTGGTTTTTTGGGGGGGGAGGAGGGTCTTGGTATTGTTTGATTGTTCATTGCTCCACTTCGAGACACTCCTAGAGTGACCACTCCAGAGAACACTTCAGGAACCCAGGTTCCAACTGCTGTTCAGCCAAAATTCCAGCAGCAACTTTGGTTGAAATGCTGGTCTGCTGAAATCCTGCAGACTATGCAAGGGCACTCGCTCCCAGGAATTGAGTCCCAAAAGGTCTACTTCTCCTGTTTCCATTAACCTGTTTTCTGTCCTATCTAGGGTAGGTGGTTTGTAAGGGAGGTACAGGCACTAAAGAACCCCAAATGAGGTTTGGAAACGGTGAAATAGAAGCCCGAAGCCACCTGCTGCCACTTGCTGGTCAGAGGCTATGCAGTGACAGTCAGTCTGCTATTAGAAAAGATTCTGTTGTCTGGTTGACAACAGCGCCTTGTGGTTCTGAATCCCTCCAACTTCAGCAGATACATAGCACTCCCACGATGGGCTTCAAAGCAGCATTGGCCTTGTTGGCATTTTGACACTTGCTGGCACTTTATCCTCCTCTGTTGGGCTATCCTGTCCTCTGTAGGAAATCTGGAAACATTTCTGGCTTCCATCTATATGATGCTAATGGTACAAGTCAGCCCCACACACCAGATACAACAAAAATGTCTGTAGACATTGCTACACATTCTTTGGAGGGATTCTCCTGTAACTATATTTCTTTTTTCCCCCAAGACACAGTTGTTCTGTGTAGTTCTGGCTGTCCTAGAACTCATTCTGAAGACCAGGTTGGCCTTAAAGTCAGGGATCCACCTGGCTCTTTTTCCCTGGGTGCTGGGGTTAAATGTGCACCACCCAGCTTCCTACTGTACCTTCATATGCCTCTATGCCTCACTTCTGTCACACAGTCTGGGCTCATGCCTTAACTGCATAGAGCATGCACATTGGAGCAGGGAAGGTTCCAGGCTTTCCTGAAGGAGCCTGGGTAATCTTTAAATGTTTTCCTCTTAACCTCTGTTCTAATGCTGTTTTAAGAAGACAGAATTAGAATGTACTTTTAGTGGGGTTTAGGTTGGAAAAAAATGGCCAGGGAAGGCGGAGCTGGTTTTGGAATTGCAGTAGCAATCAGGGTCCTAGTATTAAAGTTGTGTCTACTAGTGTTTTGTAAGGGAAGAATTGTGTGTCCACTGCTGAAGATGGGTGTTTCAGATCCAAGCCCAGATTGTGACCACAGGTTTCCAGATATTTTCCATGGGTGACTGGCCAGGCTCACCACTGACATCAGACAATTGATTGGAACTTTGAGTTGGGGCTAAACCAGTATGAGTTGAAGGACGGTAAGTAGATGAAGCCTTGTACCCTCTTAATGTGCTGGCCAGTCCCTTGTACATGAAGGAATTTAGACTCACTACATGGAGCCAGTCACTGAGAGGTTAGACCCAAAGACCATTAACTCACCCATTTGCATCAGTTGCACCATGAGGACTGATAACTTTGTAGTCAGTGGCACCTGCTCCAAACAATTGTGTGGGATACGGGAGTCCCTCTGCAACCTCAACATGGAGTTTGAGCACCTCTTTAAAGCCACCTTCTAAGCCATGCAGCATGCTGTGGACTGAGGTGCAAGTCAGACCTGAATGTCATTGCCCATATCATTGGAGAATGCAAGGTGGCAACCACCAAGACACTGAAGGCCCTAGGAGACTAACCATGCTCCCACATCCCAGCGTTCTGTTTGGTATTGTTTTTTTTTTAATAAGATATATATACATATACACATATATATATAAATAAATAAAATTTTATATTTACATACAGGGTACTGACATCTGTGTGAATATGTTGGCATTTCTGGTGCATTCCCCCTTTTGATCTGCTGCTGGCAGAAAAGAATATAATGAAAAGATGTTCCCAAGCATGACATTCTGTCCCTAAGAGACCAGCGCCACCATAATCCTTCCACATGGCTCAGGGGCCTTTCCTTCAGTTCTGCTTTAAGTGAGACCCTGAAAAAAGCTACCTTTATCTCTGAGGGTTGCAGTCCAAGCCACGCTCCACTACTATACCTGGCCAGAAACCTGGCAAGGGGAGCCAGACCAGAAAAAGAGGGAGGAGATTCTGCAGTTGCTCCCAAGCACAGGTTTTCTACTTACTGTGGTTGTGTTCCTGCTTTCCATTTGTCATGTAGTTCCTGAACAGGAGTGAGAAAAGGGGCTCCACCTCAAAAAAACCAGTCTTAACCATTTATCTTGATGTAGTTTTTTCTTTGCTTTTTAAAGAGTTGTTTACAAAAAGATGCAGCCTTTTCTAACAAGATAGATACTTTCAACTATTTCACTTTGAGTTAATGAAGGTTCGCAAATAAAACAACGCACCACTCAGCCCTTTTTCTTTTATATTTATTATTTGTTTGTGTGCACATGTGCTACAGCACCCATGTAGATAAAGGTCAGAGGCCACCTGATGGGAATGCATTCTCTATATAAGTTGAGCTAAATGTCATTTGATAATGAGAACAACAACATAGTTTTTATTCTGTCAAATCAGTTTCTTGGGAGAATCCTCTGCCGTTTTTCTTACCACGCTTCCCAAAATGTCATGCTCATATTCTGTGAAAATTCCAGACTGTCAACTCTGGTCCACTTATCTGGATGCTCCCTTAACTGTCTATGCTTCCTCGGCTGTCTACACCCAGCACTCAGGAGGCTGAGAAAGGAGGATGAGCATTCAAGGCAGGCTTCACCCTAGGCTTCTGCATAAGCAATTTACAAAGTTGTCCAATAGGTTGACATTTAGTTTGTGGCTAAAATCTAGCAGCCTAGTCTGATGATGTCTCCTCATATCGATGCCTCAGGGCTGTGGAAGCTGAGGAAAGGCCAGAGGTGAGGAAATCAAGGTGACCTTCAGGGTTTTCTCACTTTAAAAGAAAAAAGCAAAAAATTTTTTTAACGGAGAAGGGCAGGCTCTGTGACATTTTACAAGCAGCTGGTTACAAAGAATTAAGAACGAGCATGAGTGAGGTGACAGGTGTGGTGTGTTAATGTAGCACTATTAACCAAGCAGTCCTGAATGCCCCACAGCTGTGGGATCCAAGCTTTCAACTTCCCTTGCCTCCATTTCCTTATCTATAATTTGGGGGGTAAGGGGTAGGGATGGAGAGAGTATATACTAATTAAAAGTAAAGTGAAGCACTTTAAGATGCCCAGCACAAAAATGACAGTAGTTTTGATTTGGGTATGAAGCTTTGTCCCCAATTAGTGGAACCAGTCATTGGTGGGCGATTGGGTCATGAGGGCTTTGATCTAATGCGTTGATGATTTGATGGCATTATTGGAAGACGATAGGAGGCAAGGCCTGATGGCAAGAAGCATGTCACTGGAAGAATACCTTTGAACAATTTCTTCTGGCCCTTTCTTAACTCTTTGTCAGTCTCTGCTAAGTGTTCTGGCCTGTGTTCCCACCATGTGCTGCCTTGCTTCAGGCCCAAAGCTATGGGTATTAGGATTCTGTGACAGTCCACCTATCTGTGATGTCAGTGTTTACCTGCCACGGGGGTGTGGCCCTGCCCAGGGCCATATAAAAGAACAGACCCTCCACGTGGCTCTCTATCTCTTTTTACCTCTCTCCACTTCCCTATCTCTCTACTTTTCTACCTTTCTAACTCCTCTCTACCCTTCTCTCTCTCTCTCTCTCTCTCTCTCTCTCTCTCTCTCTCTCTCTCTCTCTCTCTCTCTCTCTCTCTCTCTTAAACCTCTTAAGTGGATCTGTTGCGTGGTGTGATTTCATCCATCTGTACAGCTCCGCCGCTCACCTATAACCTCCACTGCCCACGTTTTACAATGGGTCTGGATGACCTTGGACTGAAAGCTCTGAAACCATGAACATTTCCTCCATTTAAATTGTTGTTCCCAGATGTTTGTCACAGTTGTGCATAAAGCTAGCACAATAAGATGTACAGATGATGCGTTCTTGAAGAGTTACATAGTAAATGTTAACACTGCTAACCTAAAAGCTTGCCTAGCAGCAAGGAAACGGAGATACGTGGAAGGAAACGGAGATACGTGGAAAGTGCAATGGAGCCAGGTGTGGTGAGGCAGGCCAGTAATCCCAGCATGAGCTCAACGTCAACATCAGCTACAATTCTAGGCCAGCTTCAGCTACATGAGATCCTTTCTCAACAAAGGGCAGTAAGCATTGGTGGTCTGTGGTGCACGTGTCTCTCATTTCTCAGCTGGTGAGGGCAGGACAACAGGTGGCCCCGTCTCCTCATAGCTTTCCACACTATAGCAATTGCAAGCATGGAGTGGTGCCTACTGACTATCCACCCTGGGAGAGCAGGGAGTAAGTGGACAGGCTCCTTTCTAGGAAAGCCGGACAAAGGGAGTAGCGGGATGGGGGCGTGACACGACGGGCCGGGGGCGGGGCTTCAAGCTCAGCCCAAGATGAGCGGCAACCAGCTGGGCGCATGCGCCTTCTGCCAGGTGGTGCGTCCTGGAACTATGGCGACTGCGGCAGGCCACCCCGCGGCCCTGCGGCTGCGGCTGCTCCTCTCGCCCCTGAAGTCCGGGATCCGCGTGCCCCAGGCCGAGCCCGCAGCGGCCTTTGGGTAATGGCGCGCTCCGGGCAGCGGGGTGCGCGGGTCGCTGGCTGGGGAGGGACAGGGGCTCCTGGCGCCGATGGCCCTTCCTCAAATCCGTGTCCAGATCCCGCAGAGCTAATGCCAGCACTTGGGTGCGTGGGGTTCGGTTCTAGGTGCTGGGCTGTTGTCCAGCCTCCTCAGTGCGGAGCAAAGCGACCGACCGGGAGGGACGTTGGGTAATCACGGATCCCAAACCCGATGTCTGTTAGCTAATTGCTGGGGACAATAATTATTCCTGCCTCGTCAGAAAGCTACCTAACATGCTTCAGTGGCAGGGCCCAAGTTTCCTGAGTCCTTTTGCCTGCTAATCTTGTTTGTGCAAGAGAAGCTGCTAGGGAAACTGTGTAAATTCAGTCCCCGGGCCCTCCTGCCAGAGGTTCTAATGTGTGGGTGCGGGATGGCCAGAAAACTGCGACTTCCCTTCCAATTCCCACCAAGCTCCACTCCAGCCCTTTTGATAAAATAGTAACATTCATGGAGACCTGCTGTCTTGAGACTCGGTGCTCCGTCTCAAGAGAATCTGAGTAGAAATGTGGATAGAGCAGGCTGAAGTTGTGCGTTTGCTGCCATAAATACATGCAGACATATGCAGTGCACAGGTACAGTTTTCCTGTCAACAGACCATTGACAACTGGTGACTGGCGTTTAGAACTTTACTAGAAACCGATCGTTTGAGCACATAATCTAGAAGTAGAAAGAAGAAATCGATCCAGTTTTTAACCGTTCATAGCATGATTGTGGTAGCTCGTCGGTTCTGTATCTACTTTAAGTTTCTTTTCTCACTTTAGGATTACGTGACCTCCGCACTTTCTTTAATGAACAGGTGGAGAAACACGGCGGTGGCTATGGTTGTGTAAGTTGCCAGTGAATAGTAGGCATTTTACCCAGTTTCCTGACTGCACGAAGGGGTCGAATGAGGCTATTGGGGATGTGTTAATGTCGTACTCACAGGCGACTTTATGGCTGTTCGGAGTCCCATTCACTTAGCTGTACCGCAGACCACGCTTCCTGAAAGATCTCTATGAAGGTGTCCCCCGGTCTTGCCCTGCCTTTTAGAACAACTGACATGGCCTGTAATCTGAGAAACAGCTCTGGCTGGTTAAGCCTGAAGCCAGGTTGCAGCCCCAGGCAGTGGCTTAACAATGGGCCGTGAAGACCTCTTCACAACCAGTGTGCAGGCCGCAGCTAGTTGAGTTGTGAGCCACAGAGTTGCTTGTAAGTCTGCTGCTTGGAACTTTGACCCTTTCCTCACTTCATGAGCTCTGTGATCTTTCAAAAAGTCTTTTCTGTGGGGAGTTTTAATTCAACAAATTAGTAATTTATTGAATCTGACAGTCTGAAAACAGTATCTTCTGAGTTGGTCTAAGGAGGCCCAGGCAGAGAATCAGGTCCAACCCTTCCTCTCAAACAATCAGACTGACTGCCACTCCAGCACTTTTGCCCTGCTGGGGACTCAGTTCTGCCATGAGATTAAAGAGAAATCATAGCCTATTCAGTTCACACAGTTTTAAGTAGCTGTATTATTGACCCTTCCTAGCTGCGTGACTGTACACTAACTCAACCTCTCGGATTTCCAGCCTCGCAGGTTTTGTAATTGAAGCAATGACTGTGGAAGGCCTAGCACAGAATAAATAAAAATAATTAGCAAGTACAATTAATGATGTAAATAGTGAGCATATTGAATAAGGAAGAAAAAAGGAAAGGAAAGAATGTGACTGCCCCTAGGTATGATGACAGGGAAAGTTTATTATAGATGTGTGGGAGAGCCTAGTCAGAGACAGACACATCTGCGATAGTCTAGGGTGGTCATGACCCTGAGCCGTGTGGGGTGACGGGGAGGGAAAGTGAAAAAGGGAAACCAAGTACAACAGCCAGGAGGTCAAAGGTACAAAAAACGGGGCAGGTACCCAAAATATCTGGATTATATAAGGAAGAGCCTCTGGGAAAAGGGCAGCTGACCCCAGCCTGGATAGTGCAAGGTAGAGGACAGAGTTTGGCAGCCATACCCTGTAACAAGTAGGGACAAGGAATGCTGGGAGAACCTGGAGGCCAGGTCCATTTGGATGTGGTACTAGACACCTCAGCCATTTCTCCAGGGTTTGAAATTTAACATATATAAATAATAGCACAGTATAGAAAAGAGGTTACTAAACTTTGTGTAATCAAGCAGCTCATATGGTGACTCATGGTTATTCTATAAGAAGCAGAGTATATGCAGTAAAGCTGTTCAAAGTGAGGCTGTATCTTGCTAAGCAATCTCCACTTTCATCTCTAGACAAGATGCTTGTTTGTCCTAGTTAGGGTTTCTATTGCTGCCTGCTCCTCTCACTCTGCCCGGCGGAACATGAACTTCTGCACATGCCATATGGTCTCCCAGCAGTGCTGTCCTGTAATGTTCTTACTTAGTTTTACCTTCCTGTGGCATTTCTTTAAAGACACTTTTCTCTCCTCTCAGATCTCTCTGCCCAGCCTGGGATGTCCTTTCTTGTTCTCTCCACCAAAGCCGAGTCCAAGCCTTTGCAAATCCTCCCCTGCTGCAGTTTCTAGTAACCAGAACTGTAGCTACCCGGTGTCCCTGTCTCTACTCCCGTTAGGTGGTGATAATTTAGAAAGAAATTTGGAATTGGAAACCAAAACGTAGATCCAGCCAGATGCAGGAATAAGTTAGACTTGTTGCCTGTTTTGTTTTGTTTTTTTCTGTCTTTTCTTTCTTTCTCTCTTCTTCGTCTTCTTTTTTTGTTTGTCTGTTTGTTTGTCTGTTTGTTTGTCTGTTTGTTTGTCTGTTTGTTTTTTAACCAAGAAGCTTGAGTATGATCAAAGGAGTTGAAGGAAAGATACCTTTGTGAACCAGTGCTCCAGGGAGAGACAGTGGCGCTCAGGGCTCTGGCAGCCACACCAGTCCCTAAAACCCACTGGCTCTGTACACTGAGGAAAATGGGGAAGGGTTTCCTTTGTACAGAGTACCTGCATAGCGCAAAAATGGCTCTAGAAGCACGTTCTTGGTACTACAGGGAAGGGAGCCCCTAAAAGAGCTTTAGTGCACAGGGGAGCAGTAAAAGGAGGAGATGGCACTGTGTGCTTTACTGCTAACATGAGCCCAGTAAACACTGGTCAGCTGCTTAGGGCGTGGCTTCAGTTAATAGGAGATGCAAAAAACACAGAAAGGAAATTGTATCTGGCCCAGGTGCCTCCAACATCACCCAGCCCTCCCTGAGCAAATCCTCCTGGTCTTTGTTTTCTCTCCAGCTGAGCAAAGCAGATGTGTCAATAGGTGAACTGTGCTGAAGTGAATCTTTGTTGGTAGAGAGTGTGTATTCGCTTCTGTCTTGATTGTAAGATGTGTAAAGCCATCCTAACAATAAAACTCAATTCTTCGGAGGAATGGGACGCTAACAAAAACAAATTGGTCTCATTGGTTGTTATTTAATGGCTTTGTTATTGCTCCTCTGGTGTTTGTGTACATGAGCTCATTTTAGGTCTTTTTATTTCCCAATTTTGCCATATAATTCCCAGGAAATATATGCTAATATTGGATGTACCAATAGTCAACACACATGCTACCATTTTTAAAATTAATTTTATTGCTAATATTTAAGGCAGAGTTCCCGTGCATATCCCAGGCTGTCTTTGAATCCTCCTCCCTGTGCCTTCCAAGTGCTGGGATTTCGTGTGTGCCTCTGTGTCCAGCTTGTACTCTTTATTACTTGAACTTACCGAATCAGATAAAACCGGTACAAGGAACAGAAAACCTTGTGTTTTCAAAAGTGCCACATTTTGGTAATCATTCTAACCAAGGACAGAGATGGCGTGGGGGTGTGTAGAAGAAAAAGGAAGTCAGTGATTGATTTAAACGCCCACAAGAAAAGTGAGTCCTCTTAGCATCTGTCCTGGCATCCATTCCCACCCCACCCCCACCCACCCTCAGGGAACTGGGCAGAAAGGTCATAAGGTCAAGAGCTGAAACAGAGACCATGGATGAATGCTGCTTACCAGCTTACTAAGCTTGCTTTCTAGGACAACCCAGGACTACCTGCCCAAGAGTGGCACCACCCACAGTGGGCGGGGCCCTCCCACACCAGTCCTGAATGTTTAAAAAATGCCCCATAGACCAGCCTTTGGGTCAATCTAATGGAGGCATTATCTCAGTTGCAGTTCCTTTTTCTGAGATGACCCAGGCTTGTGTCAAGTTGACAAAAAAGAAAAATCTTAACTAGGACAGAGGGCGAACTCCTGGGTGCCACAGTGGGTCAAAAACAGGAAGACAGTGTTCAGATTTGCAGTCTGTTATGAAGACACAACCTGGATTGGATAACTGAGGCACAAAGCAAAGCAGTGTTACGTGCCTGAATTGGATGCTGATGCTACTTTGTCACAGTAAATACGTCAGTTTGGCATGATAAATAAGTCTTCCTTTGGGAATTTCTTTCTCTTCCAGCACTGCAGTAACTTCTGCCAAGCTAGCTGTGAATGGCGTTCACCTGCATTACCAACGAGTGGGCGAAGGGGAGCATGCAGTTCTCCTACTTCCTGGGATGTTGGGTATGTATGGATTTTAACTGTCATGGACCACTCCTGCAGGCTGTAGATTCTCGGTGATGTATCGCGATGTGAGATGCCAAGCATCGATTGTTTGCTCTGGGGCTTGCTAAAAGCTCTAAAGGGAAATTTACGTCGCTCAGAGTTGAGTGGTTTAGGAAAATAAGTAACTTTCTACTGTATTAATTTTTTATGTCTTTACCCATTTCCTCCCCCATTTAAGCACACTGTGAAAATGCTTTCCTACTATTTGGGAGGGTTACAGGGGTCAAAGAAACAGGGGTCCAAAGAAGGAGCAGATGATGAAGACAGTGAGGTGGGGAGCAGGGACCCCAGTTAGTTTGCCTGGTATCCAGGGCTTCTCTGGAGTGTAAGACTTGAAGATAGGAGGCAGCTGGATCAGTTGTCTTTGATTTGTTTAATAAGAGTAAGGGGGGAGGGGTGTTAAAAGACCTTTTTTTTTTTTCTTCCTAACAGGATCTTACTCTAAAGCTAAGCTTACCTACTGAGATTGACAGGTTTGTGCCACCGTACCTGGCCAGTTAAAGTCGTTTTCAAAATCAAACTCACATTAGCACATTAGCGCCTTCAGTGTGTTGAGCACAGTAAAGCCGCTGGATCTCAGTCTTACCTCACAGAAGAGCAGTCCAGGCTTAGGATGTTCCAGAGAGAGTTTACAGTGATCTTGGGACACGCCAAATATACTTAGGTTGTGACTTGCCTCTTTCTCCTAAAGGTCAGATGCTAAAATTTTCAGCTACTTTCGGTCCTACTTGCCAGGCCTCCGTTGATACAGTACCAATGCAGCAAGTGAGAGAGTGCTGGGACACTTAGCACCATAATCTTAAACTGTCATAATCGAAGAGATAGTTACTCCAAAAGCTGATGTTCAGTTTAGTCATCAGTAAAATCAATTTACCATGTTTATTATTACTGTTGTTATTGTTATTGTTATTATTATTATTATTATTATTATTATTATTATTATTATTATTATTTCATCATTGCAGTCATTAATGACACAGAGTATCTACCAATATAATTCTTCACTTCTGTGAAATATTACTGTGATTCCAAAGCTTTAAAGTGGAACAGTGGGAGTCTCTCTCCTACCCTGATCTCCAGTCCACATGGGCCACTCAAAATCATGTACTAATAATTATGTATATCGTCGAAACACTTGCTTAAGGTTTTAGTACTCTTGGCCTAGTCTTCAAGTGCATGCACACGGGTCAAAAAGCAAATGTTTCCTCCTTTGTGAAACTGTTTATTTTAACATGAGTAGCCCTCCCCCCAATCCCTTATTTCCTGCCCCTCCTTCAGCATGGTTCCTTTAAGATCAGGGACATACAAGAAGCTCCTGTGAGAGAGCAATATACTAGGTCTGGAAATCCATTGGTCTGCCTTTAGCCTGGGTTTTTAAATGACCTGTGCGATGGACCTTGACCACAGGAAGTGAGCTTAGTTGTCTGGTCAGGCAACATTTCCTGTATATTTGTGGCCTGAGTGCTGAATGCTTAGAAGTCACACAAACTGCGCAGTCAGTGCTGACCTGCCGCTGGATGGAGCTCTTAGCAAGTGACCTTCCACACACACAGTGGATGTGAGCACATCACACCCCTGGTGGCCCACCAGTGAGATGGGGATTGCCAGTCAGGGCCACCACAAACAGGCTCTTGGCATAGCCTCCTTTATGCTGGTTTGATAAAGCACAATTTGATTTCTTAAAGGCACACGGTTCAGTGTTTTAATTTACCTTTCTCTGTTTTGGTTGTACCTAAAATATAAACTCTTAAGAGACATTTATATCAGCCTGACACGGTGGCTCACGCCTGTTATCCCAGCACTCAGGAGGCAGAGGCAGATGAATTTCTGTGAGTTTGAGGCCAGCCTGGTCTATAAGGCAAGTCCAGGACATCCAAGGCTACACAGAGAAACCTGTCTCAAAAAAAAAAAAAAATCGCGCGGGGGGGGGGGGGGGGGAGAGAGAGAGAGAGAGAGAGAGAGAGAGAGAGAGAGAGAGAGAGAGAGAGAGAGAGAGATTTTCATATAAGCTTAATGAAAAAACATCTGGAGTATGAGGCTTTCTAACTGTATGTCATTGGGATCTCCACCATTTCTAAGTCACCTTCCTTAGAGAAAAGAGATAGAGGATACCCAGAAACTATCAAATATGAACGTTCATTTCAATACGGTTTAGTGTGAGGACTAAACTGAAAGGGTATCAAAAATGCTACAAAAAGTACTGGTGCTGAGGTCTTCCTCAAAGTCACCACTAGGGGGAGACCGGAGGCAGGTCCTAACTCCATGAGGAGTGACAACTTTCCCAGAGTTCTCCTGGCTAGCTTTGAAGAGAACCAAGAATTGTGTTTTGAGATGATTGCTGCTTCGGTTTCGCTCTGCTGTGTTGGCGACACTGAGGACATGCAGTGGAACGTAACCCATTGGCTGTTTTCAGGAAGCGGAAAGACCGATTTTGCACCTCAGCTTCAGAGTCTAAATAAGATGCGCTTCACGGTGGTGGCGTGGGACCCTCGAGGATACGGACAGTCCAGACCCCCAGATCGAGATTTCCCTCTGGACTTTTTTGAAAGGGACGCCAAGGATGCTGTTGACTTGATGAAGGTGAGACTCAAGAAGTGCTGGAATCGGGGCCAGATGACTGGGCCCATCTTCATTGGTCCTAATTCCTGGTGCTCTTTCTTTCTACGAAGGCAATGCCATCTCACGATGCTACTGCCAAGAAACCAAGGCTCTTCCCCCTTTTCCGCCAGTCTCATGGCACACGTCAGTGCAGTTTTAGTTTTGTTTTGCGTTCCTTTGTTTTGAGACAGGTTTTCATCGTGTAGTCGTAGTAGGCCATGAGTTCTCGACCTTTCTACTTCAGCCTCTGACATGCTAGGATTGTAGGCCTACAAGACCACACACAGCAAAACACAGTTTTATACAGATGACACTGGAGTCCTAAGCCGTGGTTCAACCCCACAGCTTCCAATGTGCCAGGTGTAGGCACTCACCCCAAAGAAAGCAACAAGAGGTGATAAAGAGACAGGAAAGCGTTTTAAACAAAAGCATCATTCGGAGAAGATGGAGAGGAAGCCCTTCAGCCCTTCCGCGGGCACTGACATGGGCCTTGGGTTTAGGCAGAGCAAGAACTGGAGAGGCAGCCGAGAAGTCTGCATAGTTAAGCAGTCTTGGTCAAGGCGTGGTCTCGTGTTATCTCAGTTCTGGTTCGGCAAGGTGGCCTGAGGAAGTCATGACCGCCCATGCTGGGGGTAGTCTCACCGGCTGATCTGTCTGTAAGGTTCTGCCCTTCTGGAATCTAAGCTGACTTCAGGCTCAGGACAGTGCGCACAGGTCTGGAACCGGACATTATAAAAGGCGACAGTAAGATGCCACCACTGCTCTTAATGTCTGTGCCTTGAGCCTTGAGGGGGTTGTCCTAATTAGGGTTACCATCGCTGTGATGAAACACCACGACCAAAGCAACATGGGAAGCAAAGAGTTGTTTGACTTACACTTTCACCTCACAGTTCATTATCAAAGGAGGTCAGGGCAAGAACACAAGCAGAGCAGGAACCTGGAAGCAAGAGCTGCTGCAGAGGCCGTGGAGGGGTACTGCTTACTGGCTTGCTCCTCGAGGCTTGCTCAGCTTGCCTTTTTATGGAACCCCAGACCTTCGGCCCAGGGGTGGCACCACCCACAATGGGCTGAGCCCTTCCCCATAAATCACTAATTAAGGAAATGCCATAACAGGATTGCCTACAGCTCGATCTTATGGAGGCATTTTCTCCATTGAAGCTGCCTCCTCTCTGTTGACTCTAGCAGAACTAGCCAGTTGCAGGGGTTAAGTTTGGCTAGGTAGCACCTGCCCTTAGACAGATTCTCCTTGAATGCTTCACATGCCTACAATGCAGAGTTGAGCAGGAATCCAACCCAAAGTGAAGAAGATACAAAATGGAGGTGGAGAAATCCATTTTTTATCCTGCCTTTAATTATCTTGCGGGGGGTGGGGGTGGGGAATGGGTTGGTGCTTTTTAGCAGACACAATATGTTGTTTCGTTATTTTGGTTTTCTGAGTCAGGACCTTGCTGGCTAGCCTCACAATCACTGGGTAGCAGGGTGACCTCTGCCTCCTGAGTGGTGATGGGCTTACAGTCATGTGGTGCTGATGGCATCACACCTGCCTCACATCCTTCCAATTTGCTGCTTCCACTGAAGATGTGTTAAGGAGATGCTGGTTCCTTTCTGACAAACACACTCTTGCTGTCATTGTCCCCTCTCTGTGCTTTGTGATTTCAGTTACCCATGACCAACCTATTTTAGTTTATACATTAGAACATAAACAAGCAAACTGTACATGCCAGGGGTTTAAGTAAAGTTCCATTACATGTCTATCCGGCATAATGTTCAAATAGGTTAAACATGTCTGTTGCATCAACTGTTGTTGCTCAGTTGCTTTGCACCTTATTTTTTGAAACAAGGTCACCCACTGGCCTAAAGGTCACCAAGTAGGCTAGACTGGATGGCCAGGAAGCCCCAGGGAGCCTCTGTCTTCACCCCCTCACAGCTGGGGTTGCAGGCATGCACCATTAAGTCTAGCTGTTGACATGGGTTCTGGGGGAGAACTTCGTACCACAAACACTTTGCCAACAGAAACTATCTGCATCAATCCCCCATCCCCAACATTTATCTTTTCCTTATGAGAAAATTGTTCCAAATATTTCCTTCTGTCTTTCTGAAATGCAAGTTCATTAATGTTATCTGTAGCTCTCTACCATAAAGTTTTAAATCCTATGACATTTTGAGTGGTACAGTGAAGTGTGATGCTGCCCACTCCTCCTGCCTCCATCCTACCCAGTTTTTAAGACATCCTCTGCCCGGCATATCCACTCTATGCTGCATGTACAGTTATAGATAGTTCTTGGTACCATCTGTGTTACAAGGGATCCTTGGTGAGGTAACCCCAGCAGGTACAAGAGAGCTGTTGTATTTCACTAGGTGCATGCACTGTTTCATTCCATGCACCACCTGGTGGTAAATGACTGACTTAATTTTAAGCTACTTTTTGTTCTAACTTGTTTATGAATATTTGCCACTTTTTGTGATTATAAGCAATGTTGTGTATGTCCTGGGTGTGTCTCCTGGTAAAGGACTGTAAGAGGCAATGTGCAAGGCTATGGAAAATAAATACTCTTATTCGGCATCTTAAAGTCAAATGATTATCCAAAGTATGTACATACATGTGTGATCCCACCAAGTATACTGACTAACGTTTATTAGCTCCTTAACTTTAGTCTTTTCTGATACTGCATTTTACTTCTAGAAGCCTTTGTCAGTTTTCTCTGCTGAGCACATTTTCAGGGTCCTGGTTAATTCATCCAAGGACGGATGCAGCTTTGCCATGACACCATGCTCCCTCTTGTCCACAGCCAGCTCTTTCCCACAGTTACAGCTGTGGCTTCAGTGGATACCCTGTCTCATTTTATCTTAAGCTCCTCCCCAGTCTACAGAATTGCCCTCCAAGCCTTGCTCAAGAGCATGCACACACAGTGCTTGCCACGCCCAAATTCAGCAGGTTGCTGCTGATTCTGTTTGACATTTTATCTAACCGGAAGATGTGATTCCTGAGTAAGTTAAACTAATACTGTGTACTCAAGGTTCTATGACAGTTACACTGTAGCAAAGGTAACTGACACCAGGCCTCCGAGTGGCAGACTTGTAGAATTCTGATCACCACCCAGGTTCTTCCAGCAGATGGAGTGGCAGCTGTGCCATGCTTTCTGCTGTGCTGGCCAAGACGGAGCAGTAACTGTGTTCTGTGTTCTGCTCTGTTGCCCACAGGCACTGCAGTTCAAGCAGGTCTCCCTCCTGGGCTGGAGTGATGGCGGCATAACTGCGCTCATTGCTGCTGCAAAGTACCCATCCTATATCCGCAAGATGGTGATCTGGGGAGCAAATGCCTATGTCACTGAGGAAGACAGCAGGATTTACCAGGGTAAGTTCTGCAGCCTTAGACGTTGTCATGACGACCCCCCCCCTCCTCATCTCTTGTTTTGATATGTGTTGACTGACAAGTCACGTCTCATCCACTTCCAATTCTACAGCTCTAAGGTCAAAAGAAGAATGAGTTTGCAGGAAAGTCATATAATTTAACCAACCTAGAAATGGATACTTTTCTATTTCCAGAAGTGAAACTTGGATGACTCAGGCTGAAGCTCTGGAAAAACAGTATTTACAGTCACAACCACGGGGTAGTGAGCTTGAAGGAAGGAGGGGACGCTGAGAAGTGTTACTCATTGCCTCATTTAAAGTATGTGAAATCTGGTTGCAGTGGTGCATGCCAGTAATCTCAGCTACTTGGGAGGTTAAGGCTGAAGAAGTCCTGAGTTTGAAGCCAGAATGGGCAATGTAGCATGGCCTGGTCTCAAAATAAAAAATCATGAATGAGTGAATGAATGAATACATGAAATAGAATGAGTTTTAAAGGAAGCACTAGGCTGAAAAATGAACCTCTATTTTGATTCCAACAGTCTGTGCAGTTTTCTTGACTAAAGTCTCCTTTAAGCTTCTCTAGGAGGTTTTTAGGGGCACAAGAGTGGGGCCAGTGACCTGCAGCCTGGGGTTCGGCTCCAGCCTTCCTCTTGCTTTTGTCAATCTGAGGCATCAGTGAAAAGTTAGTTCATGAGATGGAGACCAAACTCGGGCATCTACATCCTAACTCTTCCTCATTTTTCTTATTCTCCCAGCATCGCTGCCTGACTTGCACCAATAGAAGAGCATATGAGAATGTTGGCAATTGCTAGGCACCCAGCCTTGGCATTGTTTAACCTCTAGCAAACCTAGGTTGGGAGGATCATGCTCTCAGAAGGAGAGAGGGGTTCCCCAGAGCTGGAGGGGGGGTGACTGATGCAAAAGAGAAGCTATCCAGACTTCCAACCACTTCTACCTGCCTCCCTGGCCCATCACGAGCCCCCCTTTCTCACTGGAAGCTCCCTGTGTCTCTACTAAAGTGTAGATGGCCTAACAGAAGAGGTTCAGTCCTAGTGGGCCCATTTTCTCTCCTCCACTGTAGCTATATTGTGTCTTTGATGGGCATCTTGGCCTTCAGAACCTGAAATATTTACTCTCTGGTCCTGACAGAAAAGTTTGTGGAGCCCTATTCATGCTAATTCTCTTCCAGGTGTTCTGACATTCCCGTTGTGAGCTACTTGGAGGCTACATCCTGTTCTGGAATCCTAGTTCTCTGTGCTCTTCCTATTTTTAGAGCCTTCTGAAATCCGGACATGACAGATGATTTAGAAAGCAATCCTAATCTGGCCTCCACTTGTCTTCACCATCCTCCCTCCTGGCTCAGAGTCTGTTTTGTGCAGAGTAGCTTGTTCCACCATTGCCATCCACGAGCCCCTGCTGCCTCTGGCACTAGATGGCTTTGCTTCTTCTGCATTCTCTTACTGGGCCCTTGGTCTCTGCCTCAACAAGTGAACATTACTCCTCCTCCTTCCTGCTCCCTTGACCTGTAGTTCCTCCTCACTATGCTATATCCTGCCACACAAACTGTATTAAAATAGGCATTTGTGGTTTCTCTCCTTTGGTGGCATTGTGGTCCTTCTGGTTCTCCCTGCTGAATAGTTCTCTCTATAGCAAATGTAATATTGCCACAGACAGTGGGTACTGTGGACTTGTAGGTGGTACTTTCTCACTGCTCTCTAGATATTTGAGTCACTCTCTATCTAGGTTTGGAAGGTCTGTAAAAATACCTCCCAATATCCACATTGGTCATGTGTGTGTCACCTCTTCTTTGCCTGGTCAGTCACTGATCTCTTCTGAGCAGCAGCATTTAGTGTCCACAGGGTTTGTTTGGTTGGTTTGTTTTTGTTTGGTTGTTTGTTTTCTTTTCCTGTCTTCCATTGTTTCTGACCTCCCTCTGCTTGCTCTGGGTTCTGACTTGCTTTATTCCCTCTGATCTCAAAATCAAACTCTTGGATTATTGATTTGAGATGTTTATTCTTTTCTAATATATCATTTAACACTGTAAATTTTTTCCTCTAGAGCTGTGCCCCTGTGTATATAAAGGGATTAGGTTGACTTACAGGAGGCAGTCTGAGTAGCCCAACAAGGATTTTCTCACCCTGGAGCAACTGAGAATCTAGTAGTGTCTCCGTTGGCAAGGCTGGACATCTTAGCAGTCCCATTCTGAAGGCCTGCGGAAGTCTTGGATGACTGCTGGTCTTCAGTGTACACTGGAATTCTGTGGAAGGTGGTTTGAATATTGATGAAGGAATGCTGCAGTGTCCTAGTTAGGGTTCCTGTAAGCACTAATTTTTAACTCTTTTATTTGGGGCTCCTTAATGCCTCTACCTCCCTTCCAATCCCCCAACCCTAGGTAGGAGAGAAAGAAGGTTAGAAGGGACAGGGGACAAAGACCTCTTTAGACTTAGTTCCAGCTGGTTAGGATTGTTGAGTTCTTTGGGAAAATATCAGTCTCAGTCACCAGAATATCAACAGTCCAGCAATAGCAAACAGCAAGCATAGCAGGATGAACAAGCAGCCTTCTTTTTCCTTCTTTCCTCTCGCTAGGCTCTGATATTTATACTCTCCCAGAGTCCTCAGAATTCCACTAACTCCAGCTGGCAAGGACCACTCCCCCTCTCTGAGCCACATGAGGCAATTATCAGCTATAGACAAACTAAGGCAGCCTCATATCCCACACTTGGGATTAAAACAAAAACATATTTATATAACATAACTACAAGTTCCTATTGCTGTGATAAAATACCATGACCAAAAGCAAGTAGGAGGAAAAATGGTTTATTTCACTTTACAACTTTCAGGTCACACTCCGTCATTGAGGGAAATCAGGACAAGAACTCAAGGCAGAAAGCTGAGGCCAGGAGCTGAAGCAGAAGCCTTTGAGCAATGCTGCTTACTGGCTTGCTCCTTTCTCTTTGCTTGCTCAGTCAGCCCATGGGGTTCCACCTGCAGTGAGCCAGGCCCTCCCACATCGAGCATCAGTAAAGAAAACGTACCACAGGCTTGTCCACGGGCAATATGGTGAGAGCATTTTCTTGATTGAGGTTCCGTTTTCCCAAATGACTCTAGCTTGTGTGAAGTTGACATAAGATGAGCCAACACAACCAACAACAGGATAGATGGACTTGCCAGAAAGAGTAAAGTCAAGCAGGCAAAAAGAAATCTTCTTTCTTGCCCTTTTATCTGGGCTACCATCAGAAGCTGCCACTGATGTGTAGAATGGGTCTTCTGTTTCAAATAATCTGATTAAGAAAATCCCTCACAGGAGTTCCTCCTAGCACCTTGGGTTTTAGTTGGTTTCAGGTACAGTCAATTGACAACGGAGATTAGCCATCACAGCACCTACAAACTTTACTGTGTTACATTTTCACTCATCAAAAGATGTTTCAAAATATCTTTTCTAATATTTCTTCAGGCTGTGCCTTCACCTGTAGGTATTTAGAAATGTAATGTTTAATTTCTAAATACTTGAGGTTTCCTAGATTTCTTCCTGCTACTAATATTTAATTCCTTCTAGACTTGGAGAACATTTGAACAGTTCCAGCTCTTTTAAGTGAAGTTTTATTTCATACCCTGGGACATGGACTACCTTGTTCTAAAATTGAACCCCGACCCCATCTCTACTCACTGCCCTTCCCCTGTCATTCTGCTGACCGCCCTCGCCTCCCTGGAGGGCTCAGTCCTCTTCCTTCTGCATGGCAGGGTGACTTGGTTCTGTTGATGCCACACACTGGCTCCTGAGTGTTATCTCCCTCCGCCACCATCTCCCTCACCCTCCTAGTTCAGAGCCCTGGCTTCTTGGGATAGTCTGTCCTCCATAGCAAAAAAAAAAAAAAACCTTTGTAAGGCAATAATCAGTGATTCCATCTCCCACTTTGAAAAAAACAAAAAACAAAAACCTTTAGAAACTTCAAAGAAGTCCACTCAGCTTTGCTGGCCCCCGCCAGTCTGGCTCCACTCCACCTTCTGACTGTCCTGTCTCTATCTTCCTGTGGGCTTCCTTCACTGACGAGCTGCTTCTCCTTGATGCTCCTTGCCCTCTCCCAGTCCATCCTTCTCAGTAGTCACCCCAATACCCAGCTCCTAGGGTACCACCTCTGAGAGGGTGCCCCTGAGCCTCATGGACCCTGTTTGCACATGCCCACACTGTGGTGCTTAGTCCTGGGCAAATTTTACTCCTTTGCCTTAGTCCCTGTAGAATAAGTTTTCTATCACCATGGCTCGGACTTTCTTTCCCTGCTTTCTGAAACAAAGTAAAAGCTCTCTCAGTCCCACAATACTCCTTACTGTCTGGGATATCTCCGTTTCCCTCCCGAACCGCTATTGCCACTTCCTCATCCTGAAAGGTGGCCTCTGACCCAGCAGTCCAGTGGAAACAGTGCCTTCCGTGTAACCAAACCCTTGGCTGCTTTGTGCTCTCCCTCCGCCCTCCCTGTGGCCATTGAAAGCAGTCTCAAGCTCTTCTCAGGCTTGCTCTGGGTCAGCTTTCTGGCCACTGTTTTCATGGCCTCTCCCTGCTTGCTCTCTGGCTTTGATATGTGGGGCAGTATCATTGAGGTCCTCAAGTGTCATCCTTCTTTTTTGATCCTCTCCTCTTTCAGTGTGCGTGTGTCTGTGTGTGTAGGTGTATGGGCGTGGGTGCGTGGAGGCTAGTGTTCTACTTGGGGTGTGGTTTGTTTTCTGAGGCAGGATCTCTCACTGAACCTGGAGTTCCCAGCTTATATGAGGCTGGTTGGCCTGGGAGCCCCAGGGATCTGCCTGTCTCTGCCTCCTCAGAACCTGGATTACAAGTGTGCACTGCTACATTCAGGCTTTTTTAATGTGGGTTCTAAGGATCAAACTCAGGTCCTCAAGCTTGTGTGACAAGCACTGTACTAAGCAACCTATCCCACAAGCCTCATTTCCCCCACTTTTTAAAAAAGATTTATTTATTTCCTTTATGTATATGATTGATCTTATCTGCATGTGCATCTGCGCACCAGAAGGAGGCATCAGATTCCAGTACAGATGGTTGTGACCCACCATGTGGTTGCTGGGAATTGAACTCAGGACCTCTGGAAGAGCAGACAGTGCTCTAAACCACTGAGCCATCTCTTTAGCCCTTCCCCCACTTTTAAAGACAGCATTTCAGTGTGTTGCTCCTGCTGGCCTCAAACCCTTGGGCTCCAGCAGGCCTCCTACCTCGGCCTCCTGAGTAGCTTAGATTGCAAGCACACTCCACCACGCCAGCTCTGTTCTCACACTATGCCCTTCTCTGTCTTCTCCTGGCTTCCGAGCCCCACATATTGGTCTCTTCGTTTCATTCTTCCTATCTGCTTGCCATACAGATACCTCCATATGTCTAAAACCTGAGCTCAGTCTTTCCTCTTGGCCTATTCCTCTTGCTAAATGTCTTACCCTGGTAAATGATTCACCCGGAAGCATAGCACACACTGGGTTCGGACTGGAACACAGCCACCTATTACCTTGGCTTTGCTTTCTGTAGCTTCACTCAGCTATGATCCGAAATCTTTCATGGAAAATTCCAGAGAAATCAATCATTAAGCTTTAAATTGTGTGCCACAGTGAGAAGAATCCTGAAATATTCTGCCACACCTGGCGCAGCTGTATTACACCCAGATAACAAACCATTCCTGCGTTCTGCGTGTGCTTGGTTTACTTAAACACTTCACACGATGTGGAGCGATGCTGGCAGTCCCACTACAGTGTATTCTGGTTGTTCTGGCTTCCGGTAGTTATTACCATCTCTTTCACTGAGCCTACTTAGCAATAAATGTCATCATGGAAGAGCACCGCATTGTAAAGTTCAGAGCTCAGCGGCTTCAAGAAACCAGGAGTCCTGGCAGCGTTTCTTGTGACAGGGACAGGTTCTGTGCCATGGATTCCGTCTGCAAGGTCTTGGCTGTAAGGCTCTTAAGATGAAAGCCGTATTCCGACTGTCTTCGTTGTTTTTCTGACACCATGACCAAGGCAACTTATAGGAGAATGTGTTTAATTTGGGGCTCAGGGTTCCAGAGGGTTCCAGTTCACAACCACCATGGCGAGGAGCATGGCAGCAGGCAGGCAGGCATGGTGCTGGAGCAGTTGCTGAGAGCTCACATCTGGCGCGGAGCATGGCAGCAGGCAGGCAGGCATGGTGCTGGAGCAGTAGCTGAGAGCTCACATCTGGCGAGGAGCATGGCAGCAGGCAGGCAGGCATGGTGCTGGAGCAGTAGCTGAGAGCTCACATCTGGCGAGGAGCATGGCAGCAGGCAGGCAGGCATGGTGCTGGAGCAGTAGCTGAGAGCTCACATCTGGCGAGGAGCATGGCAGCAGGCAGGCAGGCATGGTGCTGGAGCAGTAGCTGAGAACTCACATCTGGCGAGGAGCATGGCATCAGGCAGGCAGGCATGGTGCTGGAGCAGTTGCTGAGAGCTCACATCTGGTCCAGAAGCAGGAGGCACAAAGAGCTAACTGGGAATAGCATGAGCTTGTGAAACATCAAAGCCACCCCAAGTACACACGTCCTCCAACAAGGCCACACCCCTAATCCTTCGTAAACAGTTCCACTAGCTGGTGACTAAGTGTTCAAATATATGAGTTTTTAGGGCCTGTTCTCATTCAAACCATCACATTATCCAAGTTTATATTGGTGGGGACAGGCACTTAGTAGACTTTCTTGGTGCTTACTGAATTAACTTAATTAGTTTTCATTATGGTTATAGTGTTTAACATGGATCTTACATTCTAAAAGGAAGAGAGGGGACACATCAGTTTTTTTGGGATCCAAATTCTGTTTTGAATCAACAAACAGTTCGATTCAATTGGTTATTCTGGGCATTCTTCTATGAAACATAATTACTAATTTTGGGTAGTTATTATGCTTTGGGACAGAAATGGCTCCCTCTTTAAATAAATTAACGGAAGTAAATATATAAATGCAAAATGATCTTTCTGAGCACGTTTTCCATGCCAAGCACTGTTATCAGCAAGTTTCATGTAGTTGCTTACTCTTTATTTCAGAGTGTTAATATAACTCATATTTTCTGATGAGGAAATGAGCACAGAGAGGTTAAGTAACTTACCTAGTTTCACACAACAGTAAGTCTAGGAGCTGGGACTCCTACCCGCTCAGTCTGACTTCCAAGCCTCTGCTTCAAGCACTGTTGGTAAGACCTCTGGCTTCCCCTGCAGCAGCTACATTTCCCTGCCCTGAGATCTTGTGCCTCCTCATCTGGGATCCTGAAGACTCACGCAGATCTGACATTCTCACAGACACCTTTCATTCCAAAGATCTACGTAAAGCTAGTGTATTAAAGGGCCTCGCGCTGTTCCCTCAGCAGTCCATGTGCTTCAGCAGGGGACACTGTGCTGAGCTCTGGGTTCTCAAAAGTTCTCAGCCTTCACGTCATAAGGAACTTGTTTTTCCTCATTGGTTTTTAAAAATATAATATTTAGTCATTATAATTCAGCTCTTCTGGCATAACTGAACTATGTTGTCTGTGGGCCTGCTGGAGCCTCCCAGACAGATGCTGCTGGCATCCTTGCTTCATCCCAACTCACCCTGCCTCTCCCCAGCTCCTCCCTGTGCTCCCCCTGCCTCTCCCCAGCTCCTCCCTGTGCTCACCCTGCCTCTCCCCAGCTCCTCCCTGTGCTCACCCTGCCTCTCCCCAGCTCCTCCGTGTGCTCACCCAGCCTCTCCCCAGCTCCTCCGTGTGCTCACCCTGCCTCTCCCCAGCTCCTCCGTGTGCTCACCCAGCCTCTCCCCAGCTCCTCCGTGTGCTCACCCTGCCTCTCCCCAGCTCCTCCCTGTGCTCCCCCTGCCTCTCCCCAGCTCCTGCCTGTGCTCACCCTGCCTCTCCCCAGCTCCTGCCTGTGCTCACCCTGCCTCTCCCCAGCTCCTCCCTGTGCTCACCCTGCCTCTCCCCAGCTCCTCCCTGTGCTCCATCCCAGCTCCTCTGTGTGCTCCCTCTGCCTATCCCCAGCTCCTCTGTGTGCTCCCTCTGCCTCTCCCCGGCTCCTCCGTGTGCTCCCTCTGCCTCTCCCCAGCTCCTCCGTGTGCTCCCTCTGCCTCTCCCCGGCTCCTCCGTGTGCTCCCTCTGCCTCTCCCCAGCTCCTCCGTGTGCTCCCTCTGCCTCTCCCCAGCTCCTCCGTGTGCTCCCTCTGCCTCTCCCCAGCTCCTCCGTGTGCTCCCTCTGCCTCTCCCCAGCTCCTCCGTCTGCTCATCCTGCCTCTCCCCAGCTCCTCCATGTGCTCCATCCCAGCTCACCCTGCCTCCCCTCATTGAGCTTTGGTCACATAGGCTTATGCTCTCAAGCAACATAGATTTGTCACCAGGCCACACAACGTGATTTCTAGTATGCACTGCCTTCCCTGCCTTCCCTTCCTGTCCACCGCACTGCGAAGACTCTCTCATGGTGCCTCTTGGGGCTGTGGTGCCCTGGTTTCCACCCATGGGTTATATTTACAGATGCTGTGGGGCAAATCTGCCAGTTAGTTTGTGCACTCGGTTATCCGTGGACGGTTGGTTTACCTCATGTTGGTGGAGACACTTCTACCATCCCCAGTGGATGAAACTGATGACTTGTGGCTTCACAGACCATATGACAAGTGACAGCTTGTCACTCTTGCCTGGAAACAGTGAGCATGAACTCAGATTGGCCTTGGCTCCTCTTACTGATCACACACACACACACACACACACACACACACACACACACACACACACACACACACTGCCGACTCACCCTCCCTTCTTGCCCTTGTTGTCAGAGTTTGCTGTTTCTCTTATGGATTCACTCACACATATTCACTAGTTACTATGGCTGTTAAGGCACGAGAATTGTATTTTGTGGGTCTGGGGAGAAAGCTCAGTTGGTAAAGTTTTTGCGACGCCAGCATGAGACCCTAACTTCTAGTCCCAGTACCCATGTGAAAGGCTGAGTGTAGTGGTGCATCCTTAGTGCTGTAAAAGCAGACAGGCCTCCCTCACCAGCCAGCCTAGCCTAACCTATGAGCCCTGTCTCATAAAACAAGGGAGACAGTGTATGAGAAAGAATGACACGCAGTGCTGTCCTCTGGCCTTCATGTGCACATGTCCACAAACATACAATCCCTTCACACACACACACACACACTTTTTTTTTAAATTTTATGTGTGTGAGTGTTGTGCATCTATGCGTGTCTCCATGTGCATGCCTGGTGCCCACAGGGAACAGAAGAGGTAGCATGTCCCTTGGAACTGGAATTACAGATGGTTGTGAGCTGTGCCATGTGGGTGCTGGGAGTAGAAGCTGGGTCCTCTGGAAGAACTGCTGATACTCTTAACCACTAAGCCCCCAGAGAAGAATTTTTAAAAATAATTATATTTCATGGAAGACAGGGTTGTTCTACTGCAAGATGGCCCCTCACAGCGTGTGGTCTGCCAGGCAGTCCGCAGTGTAGGTGCCCACATTCAATTTTTAAGTTGTTGTTGTTGTTGCTGCTGCTGTTGTTGTTGCTATTGTTGCTGCTGCTGCTGCTGTTGTTGTTGTATTTGGGGGACTAGGAGATGTGCCAGGGGTTTTACCATTGCACCCCTCCTCCCCCAGGCCTTCTTCACATCTTGCTAGCTTCTTTCATTTTCCCTGCTTTCCCAACTCCCCTTTCCTTATTCTGAAATCTTCCTCTTCCTGATATTTCCCTCTTGCTTTTTTAACCCACCTGACCACACCCCTCCCTGAAGTCTTTTGTCTGTTTGCCAAACAGTTCAACCATTCTAGTTTCTGCAGTCAACGCACCCTGGCTTCCCTTTGGATATCTAGACCAGTCTTCAGAGGCAGAGGCAGGCACCTCTTCAGAAGGCAGTATAGCTGTAAATTACAATGATTTCCTCGCTTGGGTATGTCCATTCACCCAGGATACCTTGAGAGCATGCCAGGTGCTAGGCACTGTCAGTACTCTGCAGAAATTACCATCTGACATCAGTGTGTGGTACTGATGTCACCTGACCTTTCTGGTGTGTCTTTTGACAGGGCATGTGCTAAACACTTTCGTACACAGCATTTACTACGGTCAGGAGCACCAGAATCTTGACCATAGTGCTTAAGGAAATACAGAAAAGATCAGGCTGAGTAAATCACATTTGTTGCATTATTTTAAAGGTAGAAGTTAGTTAGCCAGGCACATGCCTATAATCCCAGCACTCAGGAGACAGAGGCAGGTGGATTGCTATGAATTCGAGGCCAGCCTGGCCTACAAAATGAGTCCAGGACAGTCAAGGCTACACAGAGAAACTCAGGGGGGGGGGAGTAGAGGTTATGAATTAATTACCTATAATATAGTTTAGACTTAGTAGTTATCTCTACAACCTATTTCTTCAACAGAACAACTTACATGGACCATTTGTTTGTTTCTCAATGTACCAGAAAAACTTCTCTAAAAAGCTGGCCCTTCCCTGCATCTGTGGCTCAATCAACCATGGCCAAAAATGTTTGAAAAATACATTACCTCTGCTTTGAACATATACAGACTTTTTGGGTCATGATTTCCCTAAATAATATAGTATAATTCCTATATAGCATTTAAATTACATGAGTTGAAATTAAATAATGTAGAGCTGGTTTAAGTATGTGGGAGGAGCTGTGCACATTCTCTACCATTTTGCGTCATGGGCTGGAGCATCCAGAGGGTCTGGAGCCCACAGGGGTTCCTAGAAACAGTTTCCCCCTATGCTGTGTGGCAAAACAGTTCCTGGGGAGATGCAATACACAGGTCTCCTCACCCCAGATGCAGATTCCATGACAGACCAAAGTATGGACACCACTAAAGTCCAGCCTGGTGAACCATGAGCTTTATACCAATCTATCACTTTCCAAGGGACAGAAATGACGCCAAGACAACTGCATCACCAGAGTCCTCCCCAGTATGGGTGACCACTCACAAAGCTGGGGACCTGGAACACACTGCACAGCCCATGGGTAATTCAACAGGTTGGGAAGTGTCCTTTCCAAGCACCTCAGTTGGTTCAAATCTCTTCCATGTAATTGGGCTGGTTTCTGCTCCTTGTAGGCAGCTGGTCTAGTCTCAGAGTCTTTTTTTGCAGCTTTTCTCTGAGGTTCTTCTTTGCAGCTTAGCTTTCATTATAGTCTGAAGTGGACTCTTCGCTTTTATTGCTTACTCTAGCAAGTAGGCGCCTGGTGAATCTGATCAGTTTCAGGGACTTCCTGAAGGTAGTTTGAATAGTTTACCTTCCTGCTTAAGGAGCTTTCTACAGGATGTAATGCTTCAATCTTGGAAGAAACTGTTATACAAACACCCTGGGAACCAAAAGTGATTCTCACTCCAGAGACACTAGTTAGATAAATGTTTCCTTTTACTATCTTTAGCAGAAAACATTCAACTCAGGTCTGATTTCATTCACTCACTAATGATTTATCATGTTATTCCAGTGCAGGTCCAGCCTAAAGCAAAACCCTTGCACCTGGCATGCATCCCTAGGGGAAGACGGACAATCAGGAACAAGGCAGAAAGCCCTCCAAAGTGGCCATAAGTGCTAAGCGGGGCAGATGGAAAGGAAAAGTCACAGAGGGCATGTGGGTGGGGGTGAGGCTCTCTAACATCTGAATAGGGACCTAGAGGATGTGAGTGAGCCAGGTAGGTACTGGGAAAGATCTTCCCAGCAGGTGTGACAGTGAACATGATGCCCACAGGTGGCCTAGGCTGAGGTTACTTCCAGAAAATACTTTAGTGTGAGACTAGACTCATTCCGGTCCACACTTTGGTTTTCCAGGTATCCGAGATGTTTCTAAATGGAGTGAGAAGGCAAGGAAACCTCTGGAAGCCCTATATGGATATGACTACCTTGCCAAAACCTGTGAGAAGTGGGTGGATGGCATAAGCCAGTTTAGGCATCTGCCGGATGGTACGTTGCATGGACTAATGGTTCCTTTGCTAATTGCAGGGCTTGAATTCCTCCCTGGGTTTTCCAGCATTCCTCCATGATGAATAAACGCAGCCATTATCCTCACACTGTTATTGTGTGGACAGAGGCTGGTTATCATACACCATATGAGTCCTCGTATAATAAGTGTAAAGGCCAGACAGGACCATGTGAAAAAAGGTTCACGTTGACACTTTTACAGCATTCGTTTTCCTTCAAGTCCTTTGCATGTGTGGCTGCAGAAACCTCCATCTCTAATTGAAGAGGAGGTCATTAGAAAGAGAGCCACCATAGAGAGTTTTATCCCCTGTCTGCATGGGTCTACCTGGGACTCATTTTACTTCTAGGACAAGACAGGAAGAAATCTCTGCTTCCATGGTCTGCAGCCCCAGCAGAGCCAGGGGGTGGCGGTGGGGGTGGGGTAGGGGAGACTGTTCAGTTCTCTTTCCAGCTTCAGAACCAGGTGATAGAACCTTAGCTGTGGACAAATATCTCCTTTTGTTTATCTGAAAAATTAATAAGATTTCCAGCAAGAATTAACTTCTTTAAGTTTATACATAGCTCTGTGTTTAGTCAGCTTTCTGTCACTGTGTCAAACACCTGAGACAATCAGCTTACTGAGAAGGAAAATGTATTGTGACTTAGTTCTTTCTGGTCCATGACTGCCTTTAAGGCTGGTGGTGCCGTGAATCCTGAGAGGAAAGCTTGGTAAGGCAAAGATGAGAAAGAGGAATAAGCTGGACCTATGCACTTTCACTAGGCCCCACCTCTTGAAGGTTCCACCACCTCCCGTCTGCTCCATCTGCTCCGCAGGAGGGAACACGCTCTACATGAGAGCCTGTGGGGAACGCTAAGATCCAAACTGCTGCAAACTACGTGGAATCACTCTAGTTCCCCCTTTCTTCTTTTCATTTTTGTAATTGTTGCAAGAATAGAATAGCTAAGATTTAAGCCTGGAGACATTCAGTTACAGAATGCTTGTGTCTGAAGGGGCAGTTTAATCTATTAGGTAATCCTTTCCAGCATGAAGCATCTGTAACGTCAAAGCTTTTGCAATGAAAGGAGCTTTGGAAATGTCACATGTCTGGTTTATGTTCAAAAGAGCAAATCCACACCTTACAGTGGTCCTGTTGAAATGCAGTTTCCATGCATAGTAATAAATCTTTAAAACATGTTTCTTTGCACCTTAAAACAATGGAGGGGGTGTTCTTAAAAAAACAAGCAAACAAACAAAACCAGAACAATATGAGACAGTTCCCCATGAAAGGGTAATGCTTGGTGCAAGAAGGCAATGAAGAGATGGAAATAGTGTTAAATGGACAATTCAGAAGCACATTGGGATGCAGAGAATCCAATATGGAAATCACCTGACAGCGGGATGCAGTTCATCTCCCGGCTGTATTCCCTGACTTGACAGGAGTCTTTGGTTCGTGGCTGTGTGCGCAGGTTTACAGATACTTGGTCCAGCATGGGTGATTGCACAGGGTGGAGTCACCTAGCCTGAGTTTGAGGTCTTAGCTTGCCAGGATGGCTTTGAGCAGTGACTCGGTTTCTGAAGAACATACTACTGCCTACTCCTAGAGGTTCTGTGGGGACTAAGTGGAATAATACACACATGGCTATGGTAGCATGCTACAACTAGTTATCATGAAAGTGCTATCACTGTTATAGTTTTTTAAAAAGCACCCAATTTATAAATGTCTGTTGGCACCGAATGAGTTAAACTGTTTGTGCTAGCCTGGCATGGTGGTATGTGCTTTCAATCACAGCACTTCAGAGGCAAAGACAGATGAATCTGTGAGTTTAGAGCCAGACATGGTGAGTACCAGTCCAGCAAGACCCTGTCTCAAAAAAAAACAGAACAAAACAAAACAAACAAACAAACAGAAACAAAACCAAAAAGGGTAAGTGCTGTAAGCATTAACAGTTCCTGCCACCGCAAGCAGTTGTAGAGCCGGCATCATCAATATCACCTCATACAGCTGGCAGGTGTATGCTGCCCAGTAACTGAGGAGGAGAGCTTCAGAGACCCAGTCAACTGGTCACTCTCCCTTGGTGGAGAACAACCCCCAGCCAAAAAGAAGGGCAGAGGCCTGGTGCCCAGTGGGTAGTGTCTCATGCACTGGATCCCAGCCAGCTCAGTGCTATAACACAGGCAGAGATGGGAGGGGAGTGAAGGAAGGAGCTAGTGGCATGGATACCCAGAACCTTCGAAACAGCTGACCATATGTGTAGCCTCGAAACAGCCACGGCAACTGTGATTATTGCTGCTTGAGACGGAAGCTGTAGCTGGCAAGGAGCCACCAAGATGTGGTCGTCAGGAGAGCCATTAAGGCACAAGCACGGAGGAGTAGCTTGCATCCTATGTCAGGATGACTTCAGTGTGAAGTCTCCACACCAAGGACTGGCTAGGCTTTAGCCATTGAGACACAATCTCAAGGGAAAAGGCTTCAAATGCCAGCTATCATCCATGTGACTGACAGGCCATCTCTTTGTAATATAAGACTTGTGGAGGTTTTGCTTGCTTATTTGATTTTTCTATCATTTTACATGAATAATGAATTTGACTCAGGAAAAACTGTTGATTTTACTAGTACAGCAGCAACTCAGACAGAGCACAGAAATAGAGGAGAGAAGCCTAAGAATGTTAAAACTGGAAGAAACTCCAGATCAAACCAGCTTCCACTGACAGGGAAGCCAAAATGCAGAGGGACGTGAGTGTCCGCAGATTTAAAAAACACCTAAGACAATAGAAAAGCCATACCTTGGCTTGTTCTGGACAGTCCAGCCCATGAGCATATGGTCATATTGCTTTGTGTCTGTGGTGAGGCAGCCAGTCACTTCCCAAGTCAGAGAACAGAAAGTAAGAAAGGGTAGGCTAAGGTTTCACAATCTGCTTTAAGTGCATGTCCCCCATGACTAAGGATGTCTCACAAGGCCACATCCTGAGGCCCTCACCACTTCCTAATGGCGCCTCTCTGGAGATGAAGCCTTTGGTGCCTTTGGGAAGCATTAAGGTCCAAAGTCTCTGCAGAGTTCCCCTTCGTCCCCGCAGAGTGGCTGTGCTAAGGCTGTTCCCTGTGCTCTTCATCTTAGGTAACATCTGCCGCCACTTGCTGCCCCTGGTCCAGTGCCCTACCCTCATCGTGCACGGGGAGAAGGACCCGTTGGTCCCACGTTTTCATGCGGACTTCCTTCTCCAGCATGTGAAAGGGTCACGGTGAGTCTTGTTACAGCTTCACAGTCCCCACGTGCTGCAAAGCCTCTGAGGAAATGAGAGAGGCCGTAGGAAGGAAAAGACGGGGGAGAAGCGGAGCTTAGGACACTTGGTCCTCATTTGGTTAGAGAGTAAGTACCACAGTGCTTAGAACCCCACAGGCACAGAGGACCTGAGCTCTGAGCTCGGTGAGGCCAGTGTGTTCCTGGGCACTGAGTTCTGTAACAAGAGCATCACTTTAGATTTGTAGCAACCACTGATAACAATTTGACATACCTGAGGATTTTTAGCTCATTTTAAAACCAAAGCAATAAGAAATACTCATAAAACCAAACCAAGAAAGCAAATTGGCCTTTGGTAGCCACCCACATACATATAGTCATATTCTGTATTCAACTCTGAAACTTTTTTCACTAAAATAATATTGTAAAACTTTACAAGTCATAACCACCTTAAGTATGTCCTCAGTGTGCCTGATTTTAATGCCTGTGAAGGGCCTGAACTGCTTAGCCCACTTAGCTTAGGTCCCTGTCCTCAAAGTCCCTGAAACCCAGAAGGAAAAGCTGTGCCCTGACAGCTCCACTGCCTGTGGGTGAATCTCCTCGGTGTGTCTTAACACTTCCCCTTGGGTTTTGGAAATAAGTGCAGGGGTTGTTTCTTATTCCACAGCAAAGTACAATTGCATAGGAATTCATATATGTAGATATATGAATTATATGCATATATTTATAATTCTTTACGTTCAAAAGCCTCTCTTCATTCTATATATTTCTTTTATATCAGTTCAACCATAAGGTGAACAAATGCAAGAATATGAGCAGGAATAGCAGCTGCATTGGGAAGAATGTAGAGTAAGTGGAGAATAAAGGTAGACGTAACATTAAAATTACACTATAGGTAAACATAGAGATTTTTATAAAAATTTAGAAGTTCATAGTAAATAAGGCATTTTCAAACTTGAGTATTATAAAAATTATAATACTAAGCCATGGTTGTGGCACAAAATTCAAATAGCTGATTTTCGTACTAATCTTCCAGATGTTACCTCGTTTTCTAAGTTTTTAAACTCCATACATTTAGAGTAAGCAATGTGATGTTCCCACATAGCATTTTATAGCTTGAAGACCTTTTACTCTTATAAAATATCTAATTACACTTCACTACAAACTTAGGGGAAACAGTTCATTTTCTTAGGTGAGAACTCAAGGCTGGTTGGTGTTATTAAGCAGTAGTTCAAGCCGTTTAGTTGGTAAAGGCTGGAAAGTCCTGAATTTTCCTAAAACAGAGTTTTTGTTGTTGTTGTTGTTGTTTTTCACCATAGCACAACTGCCTCTTATGAATGTGCCCTTAGAGAGATGGTAGGACAGCTATGTCTGGTGACCTGACATGGTCTCTGCTTTTATATACTGGCCCTCATGATAAATACAGGGACTTCCCTTCAAAAGCCAACCTCATTAAACGTCTGCCTCTGAGGAAGTTTGACCTAGGAATTCTGTCCCAAACCCATCTCCTAGCAACAGGATACATCAATATTGAAGAAAAGCATGCCCTTCCTGTACATTTGGTGGAAAATCGTTTTCTTACGTAATTATTCTTTGGAACTGACAGTTTGGAGGTAAAATGTTATTAGCAACGGATCCCTAAAAACGACCATATTTTCCACCCCTCTTACTAAAAGAGCCCTTTATTTGGGTGGGAACCTACAAGACCATGGGTGGTTTCCTTGGGAGCACAAAGAAAGAAGCTGGATTCTCGGAACAGCATGTCCCTGCTGAGCATCTGCACCATGCCTTGTGAGGCAGGACAGCAGCACGCCTCGCCAGACACTTCTAACTACGCTTAGGCGTAGTCTGCTCACCGGTTTTTACCATGAAGCACTTACTATGTAGGAGTCACACAAGGCTGCTTTTACCTTCTTGGAAGTAGACCAGCCTCCAGCCTTGTGAGTCTGACTCCTTCCGCCTCTTTTCTCCCTTCATAGGAGAGGAACCGTAGTCTCTTAAAAACAAAGAGGCCTATGTTGTGATTAGTTTTAGGCAGCTACATTCTCCCACAGAAGCTCTTGTGTAAAACTCACAATGAGGGCTGTTCTGACTGCAGCAATGAGGTGAACAGGCCCTGTCCTTGGAGTTCTCCTGGCCTGAACCTAATTTCAGGGCTCCTGTGTCGCCAGACTTCCCTCCTGGCCAACAGGCTTCTTGCCTGTCCTGTCTGACAGCCTCTGGGTGGACACTTCCCATTACAAAGCATGCAGCAGCCCCAGCAGCCATCAGGGAAATCTTGTCAAATGATAAGTGGCAGCCCTCATACTGTGGAGTTGGTGTGAACAGGCTCTTGGAGGCAGCCCGGCTGAACTGACTGGAGAGGCTGTGACTGCACAGCTAGGTCAAGCCACTGTGTGTGAACCAGCTAGCTTGGTTCTGCAGTGATATCAGAGCATCTGTGCAGCCATTGGCTTTCCATGTTCAGTTCAGAGTTCACTAAACTCCATGAAGTTCTCAACACTTTATTACAAATCAGGGTCCGTGGCATGGGAGATGATTTCGCTCAGCTGTAGGCTGATGTAAGCATTCCAAGCATGTTTAAGGTAGGTAAGAGTAAGCCATGATGTGTGGCAGTATGAATATACTGTGTGCATTTTGTTGTTGTTTTGGTTGATTAGTTGGTTGGTTTTGGCTTTTAGCTTTTGGTTTTCTAGACAGGGTTTATCTGTGTAGTCCTGGCAGTCCTGGAATTCGCTCTGAGGCCAGGCTGGCTTTGAACTGAGTGATCTGCCTCCTTCTGCCTCTGGAGTGCTGGGATTAAAGGTGTGCCCCACCACTGCCCAGCTGGTGCATTTTTTAATTTATGGTATTTTTTTTTCCTGCATTGTTGGGGATGAGGTCACTAAGCAACACCCTCAGCCTCAGTATTGTCAACACGTGGTAGCTTTATGAAGACATAATTCCATTACGACACAAACATCCATCTTCTCTCAGTTCTAGAGCCCAGGATGGGGATGTTAGCTCATAGATAAGCATTCCTCTGATCCTCTGACCCAGTTTGCTTTTCTTATAAGGACGCTAGTCATAACCAATCAGGATATGACCACATTTTTAACTAAGTCACTTTGTTAAAGATGCTGAGATTTCAGCATAGGAAGGGATGGGGCCGGGGGATGTCATTCCATGAAAGTGGTTTTTGAGGAGGCTTCAGATCTCCAGCAGCAAGCCTCCATGCGCCTCACCCACTCCTTGCCTGTCCAGTATACAATCTTTTCTGTCATGGTCCAGCACCTCCCGCCTCAGGGAAGCTTCCTTACTTGGTTACATTGTTCCTTATTCATACATTTGTTTTGTTTTTTTGAGACAGAGTTTCTCTGTGTAGCCTTGGCTGTCCTGGACTCACTTTGTAGAAGACCAGACTGGCCTGGAACTCAGAGATCTGCCTGCCTCCGCCTCCCCCAGGGCTAGGATGAAAGGCGTGCACCACCACGCCCTGCTCCTATTCATACTTTTTTAAACAGCTTTTAGTGTGTGATTTAATTTTCATCTCACTGGATAGCTCTCTCAGGATATAATCTAGCATATGTTAAAGGCTCTGTGCATGTCGGGGGAGGGAGGAGGTGGAAAGATGTGCACAGGCAGGGAGCAGTGGGCACAGAGAGGTCAGACTCTGCAGTGGTCCAGCCGCATCGTCAGGCAGGTGTGAGAGCCAGGCAAGCAAAAGAGAACAGTGGTACAATCGATGTGTACAGAATGAGTTTGCAGGTTTGTATCAGCCATGGGGAGAAGCTTAAGGAGTCTTCTCTGGAAGTGAAAGGACGCTGAGTAGCACTTGTGACATTGGGATCAAGGACAACTGGAGGGTCATTTGGCTGTGTGCCCTTGAGAATTGCACATGAGATCTCTAGCTTGTTTTCTAGTATATAAAATATAGGTGCCAGGTAGCTTCTCAACCTGACTTTCAACAGATTGAACCAGCTCTACTCATACTGGGGGGGGGGGGGTTACCTTATCCAGCCTATGGATTCAGATCTTAATGTTAGCCCCGGCACAGTCACTCACAACCACGATGATGTCTGAACAATTATCAGTATCAGGGCACCCCGAGACCCAGTCAAATTGCTATGTGGAATTAACCACGGTTATGGGGAAGAGCTGATAGACACATGGTCCTGGACACAGGCTTCTTGACCTTGGGGTGGCTTTCCTGGCGGTTATGTTAGTGGGACGGCAGGAGTGGCCATCTAGGCAGGTGGTGGGCTAGTTACTGTCTTACTGTCCTAGTCACTGGAGTCTGCTGCTTCCTTGGCTCTCTTAAGTCTACCCACCTATGTAAGGTGCCCCCCCTCCCCCAGGGCTGCTGGAGGTGGGTGAATTGGAGCATGAAGGTAGAACTAGTTCACAGCAGGTTCTGAGTTCCTTTACTCAGCCAGATAGCAAAGCGAGACCGGGTCCTGGAGGAGGAGAGGCTGATGGAAGGTACCTGCTGCAGCCTGTGCTTGTATTCCCTCATCTTGCTGAGAGCTCCCACTCCCTCATGCCCTGGTGACTTCTCCCCTAGATGGGTCCCTTAGCAGAGTAGAGCAGTCAGCTAGACTCCCCTGTAGCCACAGCGTTAACTCCAAGTAGAAATCCCCAGGGCTGAGGCCTTCTCGACTCGAAAGGAGCAGAGACTGACCCTTGCCAGGCAAATCTTAAACACAGTTTGCAAAACTTCTCTTAAGGGGAGAAATAATCTTCCAATTGGAGACTTTATGTCAGCCAACGAGTGGGAACAAATGTTCTCCCTGAGTCAGAATATTCACTAATACCCTGTGCTCAGAACCTTCCTAAGGACTTTTTCAAAATATAATATATAACAAAACAATAGCAGATACCATCACTGGGTGTGGTGGCACATGCCTGTAATCCCAGAAGTTGGGAGGCAGAGACAGATGGACCTCTATGAGTTTGAGGCCAGCCTGGTCTACAAAGGGAGTCCAGGACAGCTAAGTCTATACAGAGAAACCCTGTCTCAAAAAACAAACAAACAAACAAAACAACAACAAAACAAAAACAACCAACCAAAGAAACAAAATCAACAGCAGACATCAGTAAAATGCCTACAGACTAGTGCATGTGTCTTACCATTTTCTTTTGGCCTCAAGGGTACCATTACTACCCCCATTTTTCAGATGAAGAGTGGTGGCTCAGTTGCTGGGGCGCGGGGGTTAGGGGGCAGTGTAACTGCCAGTGCAGAGTCTGTGCTGCCTCCATAAAGCCCGTCACCCACTGATGGCCCCCACAGTTTATGTCCATCTTTCACTGCAGTTGGTAGGCTAAGGCCAGATCCCTGGGGTCTCAGCAGGTTTGGCCTCCACGCGCCATAGTAGATCATTAATCCTGCAGAGCTGGCAGAAGTGCTCCATTGAGGGTGGATTGGGAACACCACAGTGATTTAATTTTTTTTTTTCAAGCATGAGACATGATTATTAGATTTAAGAAAATAAACTTCCCCTTGAGATGTATGTTCCCTAGCCCAAAAAAATCTAGTAGGGTAAAGTCTGGGGGTGGTGCCTGCTAGTGTCACCAGTTAGAAGAAACATGCAGTTCTCACATCAAGAGATGAGGAAATGGCCTATGTTGCTGCCAATGTCCATTTTCATGATGGACATGCGCTCATCACAAAGAACCAGCTGCTCCTTTGGTTCCCAGGGAAAGCAGAAGTGCACAAATTCTCCTGGCTGAGGTATAGGTTCTTAAGATACTGAGAATTTTGCCACATTCATTCAGAGTGAAGATGCTATAGTGTGTTCATCATGGCCTTGTCATTGGACAGCCCCCACAGTTTCTTTGAAAGCTGGAAATAATGAAGTAAACACAACTGAGATGGCCGCCAGGTTTACTCCAATTTAACAGCTTCTCCTCAAGAACTGTAGAGTCTTTCTAAAGACACTACGTGCTACAGGACCCCTGCCTTACACATAGGAACTTGCACCCTGTAGGGCCCCTTCACTGCCATCTGAGCTGTGTGTTTAGTGGTTGTATTTCCTACTAATTTTCCTGGAGAACGTGATTGTTTGAAAGCCACTCAGTGAGGCATGTAAATTCTCTTGTTGTCTGTGTAAAAACTGGGTCAGCAGCAGAGTGGCTGCCTGGCCAGGTGTTTCTGCCTGGCTGTTCTGGTCCTGCTCCCAAAAGGATCCACAGTCGGCTCCACACAAAGTGAAAGGAGGATTTGCACTAAGAAAATGCATCAAGGAAAAGAGTTTTCTTCATACTTTCATCTGTTCATTCATCCAGCTACCCATTCACTCATTAATCCATCCACTGCCCAGCCGTGCATCCACTAATGCACCCATCTGGCACCTAGAGTCGGTCTCTCATATTTGTAATATAAAGAATCTCATATTTACTTTCCAAAGATCTAGGGATGCTGGGGGGGGGGGGGCAGAAAGGACTGTAGGCTTCACCAGGCTTCATTGTATAGCTAAAAGGGGTTTGCAGCTGTCCTTGTGGGGAAGAGGCAAATTGTAGAAATGGGGCAGAACAGGTGGCAGCTGACTTGGGCATCTCTAGATGTACTTCAGGATGGTCAAGACAGGGTTTCTTGGCTCCCAAACCCAGCTTGCTTAAGACAAATGGTTATAGTTTGGCGTACACTTGTACTTCTGTTAGCTCAGCATCCTGGGAAGCTGAGACTTTTCTGTATCCTAAAACATGCAGCTTTGAGCATCCCTGCAGCCCCATACCTGTGTAGTACAGCTGGGTTATCTTTGGGGACAGTGTAACTCATCCCCTTTAAGAAGCACACTTTAAACATAAATATTCTGGTCACTGTCAATAGCATTATTAACTTTACAGCAGCCCCTAAAAGATGACAGCGGTATGTATTTCCTTCCCATTTGATTTCCCTGGTCTTCCCGCCCCTGCTACTAGCACAGCAGAATTGCAAGAGGCCCAGCATCTTCTGAGGAGGATTGCCTTCCTCCAGAGTGCTCCCTAGGACCCACTCAATTTCTGAGAGCCCTCAGCCCTCAGGTAAAAAGACCAGAGAAGTACAGAATATAGTCACTGGAATTTTGCTCCAGTCTAGTTCTTTCGACACCCACTTGTCACTGTAGACAACATGGCTTGAACTTGATCTTGGCTTCCTAAAGGCTTCGTTTAAACTCTATCTCTATGCTTTAGAAGCTAATAAATAAAATATATTTTAATTGTATTGATTTTTTTCTAAATTGCAAATCAGTCCCCATTGACCAAAGTCACATTAAATGGGAAAGGCCTTTCCCAGACGGAGGGGTCCGCCCAAGACACGCTGGAACAGCTGCAGAAGTAGCTCCACACACATGGCTGCGGCTGAGTCCCAACACCCACCCAAAATTCCTACGGCATCTCCCCATCTGCCTGCTGGCTGTAGTCAGGCTTGTTCGCTCTGTAGTCTGAACATGGCTTGGAACCTTGGCTGAGGGTTGCTGCTGGCTGAGAATTCCTATTTGCCTTGCCCACTATGCAGATACCCCCCTACCCCTCCTCCCTCCCCCACCACCCAATAAATTCACCTGTGCAACCCAGTGACTTCTCACCATTTCTCAGTCTTGTCTTTTTTTTTTTTTTTTTTAAAGACCTAGGATTACAGTCAATCCCTGTCACTCTTATCATTTTGGTAATTGTCCCCACCCCCCCCCCCCCCCCCCACCTCCTGGTTGTCTCATTTAAAAATGAGTTTGTTAAAAATGGATTTCTAAAGTAATTAGCCATCCACTGTTTTTGTTACCTGATGGTCTACATGTGCAGTGGTAGGAACTTCCAAGGGAGTTCTTCCAAGAGTCACACTCTTGGAAAGTTCATGTTTCTGAAAGACTCTCATCAGACGCTGAAGAGGGAAAGCAAGTTTAATAATATGCCACTGATGGAAAGCTTGGTTTGTTTCTAGGTTGCATCTGATGCCAGAAGGCAAGCATAACCTGCACTTACGTTTTGCAGATGAATTCAACAAGTTGGTAGAAGACTTTCTCTCATGAAACTTCAGGAAGCCTTGGTGTCTGGGGGCTTCTGTATTGAAGGATCATGGCTCTATGCAAGCAGGAAAAATCACATACCCAATCATGTGATAGCTTCAATAGCTGTAAAAATATGAGCATTGTCATTTTTAACATTAAATTGTTTCTACCATTCTCTTAAAAGCAAATTCTTACCATAATTTGTTTTCAAATAAGTCTAATGGGAATCATCTGTAGTGTTTGTGTATTTTAGGATGTTTTGAATTTGCAAGATACTTTTATTGCTTGAGAGTTAAAAGCTATTGCTTTAGTCCTAGGTTTGACAAGTTCATAGGGTATATAGAATCCTAACTAAAACACTAACAGTGCTATTGCACCCTGAAGCTTTGTATTTCAGAAACACTAACATGATGTCAAGGAAGACCACAGGTTTTATACACATGCGTTTTTATTAGTATAGATTTCTTAGACAATACTGTAATCTTGAAAGGAGGTTCAAACTATGACATCAACAGTGAATTTCTGACAGAGGCAAACTGAGCACCATAATTTACAAATAGAAAGACCATGCTGGAGAACAACAGAAGTTCACTAAGGGTGCACAATGGATGTTATCTAAGAAGTTCTTAAGCCTCATCCTCGCCCTCCTCCTCCTCAAACTCGCCCTGCTCATCAGCCGTGGCATCCTGGTACTGCTGGTACTCAGACACCAGATCATTCATGTTGCTCTCCGCCTCGGTGAACTCCATCTCGTCCATGCCCTCTCCCGTGTACCAGTGCAGGAAAGCCTTGCGCCGGAACATGGCAGTGAACTGCTCCGAGATGCGCTTGAACAGCTCCTGGATGGCAGTGCTGTTGCCAATGAAGGTGGCTGACATCTTGAGGCCTCGAGGAGGAATGTCACACACGGCCGTCTTCACGTTGTTGGGGATCCACTCCACGAAGTAGCTGCTGTTCTTGTTCTGCACGTTGAGCATCTGCTCATCCACTTCCTTCATGGACATGCGGCCCCGGAAGATGGCAGCCACGGTCAGGTAGCGGCCATGGCGGGGGTCGCAGGCGGCCATCATGTTCTTGGAGTCGAACATCTGCTGGGTGAGCTCGGGCACCGTCAGGGCTCGGTACTGCTGGCTGCCCCTGCTGGTCAGAGGTGCGAAGCCTGGCATGAAGAAGTGCAGGCGTGGGAAGGGCACCATGTTCACAGCCAGCTTGCGCAGGTCTGCGTTCAGCTGGCCTGGGAAGCGCAGGCAGGTGGTCACCCCACTCATGGTGGCTGACACCAGGTGGTTGAGATCCCCATAGGTGGGCGTGGTCAGCTTCAGGGTGCGGAAGCAGATGTCATACAGGGCCTCGTTGTCGATGGAATAGGTTTCATCTGTGTTCTCCACCAGCTGGTGCACGGAGAGGGTGGCATTATAGGGCTCCACCACTGTGTCAGAGACCTTGGGCGAGGGCATGACACTGAAGGTGTTCATGATGCGGTCTGGGTATTCCTCTCTGATCTTGCTGATGAGCAGGGTCCCCATGCCTGAGCCAGTGCCTCCCCCCAGTGAGTGGGTCAGCTGGAAGCCCTGGAGACAGTCACAGCTTTCAGACTCCTTCCTCACCACGTCCAGGACGGAGTCCACCAGCTCAGCACCTTCTGTGTAGTGGCCTTTTGCCCAGTTATTTCCTGCACCACTCTGGCCTGCCAGAGAGAAAGAGAACTTTAAACACTTAGGAATCCAAGGTGGTGTCATTGGACTGTGAAGGAAAAGGGAGAACTGGCCTTAGAAAACATTCTTGAGTCTTTTAGATACACTGTTTTATAGGAAGGAAATACTGTCAATGTATCAATGACCTCAAACACTCTGGGGATCATAGTAAAGAATCAAGTGTGAGGAAGAAGACACATTTTAACAATAGTCAGTAGTTTCTAAAATTTAGCACAGAGAACATTCTGTAAAGACTCTTAATTAGGTATAATTAAAGAGGCAGGGGAAGGCAGCTCTAAGCACTTGCTCTACACCTTGCTAATTGAAGTGGCTACCTGATATTATTGGTCCTTTGAAAGCACCTGCAGCCTGTGATGCCCTCTTTGAAGACTTTCATCCTCTCCATGCCTCCCCACCCCAGAGGCTGCTCCTCCTGGAGGCTTTTCACAGCCTTTACAGGCCCACACTCTCCTCTGAGCTGTCAAGAGTGACCACAGACATGATCTCCTCAGCTGCATAGCTTAGGCCAGGACTTGCAGTCTGTGGAACACAGGATCAGCTAAGCACTGCACACAGAACTGTAAAATAGCCCATGGCTGCTAGGAAGGGAGTGAGTCATTTGGCCAGCTCTCGTGGGGCATGACGACATACCGAACACAAAGTTGTCTGGCCTGAAGATCTGGCCGAATGGTCCCGACCTCACTGAGTCCATGGTGCCTGGCTCCAGGTCCACCAGGATGGCCCGAGGTACATACTTGTTGCCTGTGGGGACAAGAGCTGACTTACAACTGGGCTTGGCAAGGAGATAGATGTAGCAGCAGGATTCATTACAGAAATCCCAGCATTGAGACAAAGGAGGAAAAAGAAAATGGAGACACAAAGCATGCTTAATCACACCAGACTCGCACAGGTCTTCGGGAACTGCAAAGTGCAATTTTTTTTTTCAGATGTCATTTATGTGAGTATGCAAAAGGCATTTTCTTGTTTGCATGCTCCTGGGCCACTTCCTCTGCCACGGTATGGAAAGCAAGACTGACACCCAAAGCCTTACCAGCAGCTTCATTGTAGTACACATTGATTCTCTCCAGCTGCAAGTCACTGTCTCCATGGTAACTGCCGGTGGGGTCGATGCCATGCTCATCACTTATCACCTCCCAAAACTGAAATGAAGAAAATCATATCAGCTTAGGGTCTAACTGTCTTGGTCAGACAGCAGGCAAGAGCCTAGTGAGCTGCTGGCCTCTCTGTATTTGGGCAGCAGCTGCTGCAGAGTATTGGAAATGCGCAGTGCATTGGCCATATAGTGACCACAGATGCTGGGCTGGGAGGAGCCTGGAGAGGGAAGTGGGCACAGCAGATCCCCTCTCAGAACTGCAGAGGCAGCAATTCTCTGTCACTCCAGGCAGGGCTGAATGTTACTACATACAGGCTGATGGATGGGGAAGGCAGAAGGGAAGATCAGGTGCCCCGCCCCCCCCCCCCCTGCGTCTCTGGGGATCAATGGCTCCTGGCACAGGCTCCATGGCAGCTTTCACCAACCCAGTTTTATACCACTGACCTACATATTGGCTTCCGGGTATTGACCCTGGGCTAGGAATGTTTGGGGATGGGCAGCATAATCCTGAGAGGGCGCCTGGTAGCCCTGGCAATAGCTGGCCATCCTCAGGAAGCAGCCTCCATTGTGACTTGGCAGCAGGAAAGAGGGTGGGGAGGTTGGGTGGGCAATATGGCGGTACTGAAAGAGACCACGTCCTTCTACAGGCACCCGCCCACACCCATGTTAAATGCCCACAGCTGCCTCCCGACTGTCGTCGGGTCTCACAGCCCCTATTCCTTGCAGTCTCACAGGGGAGAAAGACACCGACGGTTGCATTTTATGTCACATCTAAATGAGCCCTTGTAAGAGAATTTGTCTAACACCCTGCTCTGTTGGCCCAAAGGCACGCCTCTGTAACATCTGTCAATCCAATGACATTGCATTTTTTTTTCATTCAAACGACAGAAACAAAAAAAAAAAAAAAATTACATTTGACATGAGGTTCTCAACACATATAACAGTGATCCCTGACCCAACTGCACCAGTAGAAGGGCTGTCTCAAAGCAATGTAATGGACCTTGATTTAAGACACCCTGTCGCGCGCATCGTGGCAGGTTGACCCTCTTTCAAGACCCGGCCCGCCCAGTAGCCATCGTGGAATGCGTCACCAGCCCGGTTCGCTGGATCCCCTAGGCTCGGCCTGCCCCCGCCCCCAATAACCTTGGGACCCCGGCCCAAGCTGGAGACCCCAACCACTCCCTCCCCAGGGGCGCGCCCACCTTTGCGCCGATCTGGTTGCCGCACTGGCCCGCCTGGATGTGCACGATCTCGCGCATGGTGCTGGCTGTAGAAGGGGTGGAGGCGCTTGCCCTCGAAGCAGTGCGTGGACAGAGGGCTAAAGGAGCGCAAAGACCTGTCACCCTCCCCCAGCTCCGCCTTTTATACCCGGGGACCCGCCCGGCCGCGCTGACGTCATGGGGGCAGTGCCGAGGGGCGGTGCGGCGGGGACTGCGGCACCGCGAGAGGGAGCTGGGGCGCGGTGCGAGGTGCAGGGGTACCCGCCCAGCATCCAGCGTCCCAGCGCTACTACGCCCCTTGGCAGGTTCTGCTGGCTTCCCCTCAACGTTCACCTGAGCTGCTTGTCCACTGACGAGACCTTTAGGTCACACTCCGGTTTCTCTCCCACTCCTCTCACTCCCACCACTTGGGGGCTAGAGATTGGGGTCCTGCTTCCCCAGTAGCAGGGCAGGTGTCCCCTCGTTCTTGGATATGGAGCCCGGAACTGAAGAAGCATCTCTACTAGAAATCCTTCTGAAAAGGGGCGCCTGTATCCTGGCCAGGGGGCTTGAACTCCCACCCCGTTCTCTTTCAAGAGTGGGTGGTAATTGAAGGCGAGTTAAACGCCAGGAGGGGTAGCAATTAGGAGGAGGGGAGGTTCGAGAGAGGGTCTAAGGCTGCTTCGAGGACGGCAAGGATGCGCTCTACAGATTGCTGGGTGTGGGGAAGTAAGAGTGCTCGAAACTAGATGTGTCACTTGTCTTGATCTGGACTGTTAGGTCCTAAAAGCCTCTTAAAAGTCGAAATTTCTGCTCGTGTGCACGTTCTGGAGCAAGAGTGCGAAGGAGGGAAGAGGGGGAAATCTAAGAACAGCGCTGAGGTCAAGTGCACTAGCCACAGGTGGCCACCTAGGCTCAGTAAGTTAGCCAAAGAACGCCACAACAGGTCACAGTGATCATGTTTTGGATACAGTGCTTGGAATATTTTTTAAATGATTCACCTTTTTCACTTTTAAAAATGTGATAGCTAGCTGGGCAGTGGTGGTGGTGGTGGTAGAGGGCGGCGGCAGCAGCAAATGCGCAGCTTTGATCCCAGCAGTTGAGAGGCAAAGGCAGGAGGTTCTCTGTAAATTCAGGGCCAGCCTGATCTACAGAGTGAGTTCCATGACAGCCAGAGCTAAAACACAGAAACCGTGTCTCGAAAACCAAAACAACAACAACAACAAAGATAACCAGGAAAATATTAAAGCTCTGGTGCGGCTCACATTACATTTCTCTTGGGTAGTAGCGTTGTTGTACAGTAGCCATCATTACTAGCCCGATTCTTCCCATCAGAAAAGTGAGGTTTAAAATCCCACCAGGCGGAAACCCAAAGACTTTGCATTCTTTCTATTAGCAGAAACGCTGGATGAGTTTCAAAGGTGTAGTGTGAGGGGTGGACCAGCAGGAGCTATCCTTCCTTGCATCCGGAACAGTGGACCGGTAAACAGGAGCCTCCACCTTTTCTTCTTGGGATCCAGTTTCTTCAAACATTAAATAATTACAGGTGCCTTGGAGCTGGCTTTGTAAGCAGGAAATGAGAAGGTATATATGAAAGCAAGTTGGGTTTATGGAGCAAAAATGCCTCCATAAAGTCCAAGGTGATGCTGTTGTAAATGCCGATCCTGTCTGCCATAGTAATCTTGGGTCATTAGCTGAAGTGGAAGCCACAAGCCATTCACTCATGATTAACATGGGGCTAAGTCACATCTTCACAGGCTGTGCTTCAGGGAAGCAGAGCTCCAGGCCCCTCCGTTCTAGCCGGCAGGCAGTGCTGGTACCTCCTCAGGATGGGGATGCATGCCCTAAATGTTCTTCTTTCTCCCAAGCTGTTGGGTCCCCACTGATAGCTGGGGACCAGCTGATGCTCTTCCCACGGCCAAAGACTGGTCTCCATGTTCTCTTCACTCATCCTCCAGCTCCTCATCTTGGCTCTTCAGAATCAGCTAGGACGTTCCAGAACCGCTGCAGAAATGGCTCTGGTCTGGAGAATGTCACTGGTTGTAGCATTTCACCAAGGGTTCCTGGAGATAGTTGCCTACTAGCCTTTGTTGCTTCATTTGTAATGGAAGTCTAAGGCCAAAAGGAAGACAGGCTATGGCTGTGAAGGGAAGATCCTGGGGGTGTGAGGTCCCCTAGCAGACAGAGTGGGTCACCGCAGGGAGTGAGGCTTTTCTACCACTCCCTAGCTAGGTCCTCCAGCAGCTCACCTCACCTTTGAGCCGACCTCACCAGATGGAAGTACTGTGCCCAGAGACAAGCAGCACCCCGTGAGCTCTGCATCCTGAGTGGCCCCTATGGAATCGAATAGTGACTGTGTTGCTCAGGCCAGTCACGGGCTCCTGAAGACCATCTGCTTTGAGCATTATCCTGAGTCAGCCTGCTTCCGCCATCGCCATTGGGTGCCCAGCCCTGATGTCTATTAGGGAAACAGAGATTTTTAAACAATGCCTGCCCTGCCCAAAGTGACTCATCCAAGGGCCGAGTCTGCTTTCCTCGCTCTGTCTCTCCAGTAGAGTGAATAGCCACACTCCATCACACTTTCACAAGGCAAGGCTGCTTTGTGACGCTCAGAGTTCATGACAGGAGGAAATGAGCCCAGGAATCACCTACATACACCCCTGATCTAGGACAGGTCTCTGGATTGTTTTATGGAAAACAATTATCCCCTCCCTCCTTTTATCTGTTTTTCTGGTCTAAGAGGAGCAGCTCTGAAGGGGATATAAACATGTTTTTGTTTCGATCCCAAGTACGGGATGGGGAACAGACTTGTGAGAGAGCAGGTGATGTTTATCCACTTAGAAATAGGACCACTTCGTAGGTGGGGCTCGGTTTTTGCCAGCTGAAAAACATCCTAGTACAGAATCTGAGAGGATCTATATATATGAACCCAAAACAGGAGGCTGGGGGTTTTTTTTTGGGGGGGGGGTCTTGGTATTGTTTGCTTGTTCATCGCTCCACTTCAAGATGCTCCAAGAGAGAACTGCTCCAGCAAAGGCTTCAAGGCTTTGGGCTCCTGCTGAGGCTCCAAGTTCCGGCTGCTGTTCCAGGTTCCAGCAGCAACTTTGGTGGAATTGCTGGTCTGCTCAAACCCTGCTGACAATGCCAGGGGAATTGTCCTCAGGAATTGAATTCAAGAAATTGTACTTCTCCTGTTGCCATAAACCTCCTTTCTCTCCTATTTAGGGTAGGTGGGTTGGAAGGGAAGTATAAGCATTTAAAGAGCCCCAAATAAAGTAGGTTTGGATAAGGTGAAGCCTACACAGTTCTTCTGGCTATTGGGCAGGTGGTGAATGGTAAGGGACGACAGTATCCTCAAATCAGAGGCCATTTCCTGCTTTAGAACTGCTGTGGCCACTGTCACCCCTGCCCTGAAGACATTGCAGAGTAATGATGACAAAATTTAGACTAGACGGCAGATGGCTAAGCATCGAGTCAGGTCTCTCAGCCTGCCCAGTTTCTCACCTTGCCTTCATCAGGTTCCACACCAAAGGGTCCTAGAGAGAACGCTTTCATGAACCCGTGCTCTGTGAGTGAATGGCAAGTTAGTTGCAGCCATGACTAATGTCCCTTCCGTAGGTGACAGACGTACTTGAGACAGGTTAGTCAGTCCACTTATAAAGGGCCTAAAATTTTGAAAGCATTAGTTTCAGCATTAACCCCACCAAATGTATCCATTTTCATCAAATGATAATTTAGAGTAAATGTGTAGCGATAGTTTTCAATCGCCTTCAAGAATGTGCCAAGGTTTTTTTTTCTTTCTTTCTTTTTTTATAAGTATGAATCTCCTTTGGAGATGGAAGAGGAGCCTCCTAGCCAAACTTGAACTCGTGTTAAGCTCTAACCACATAAATACATGTGTATTATGTATGTACTTCTTGGTTATAAAAGTTTAAAAAAAAAAAAAAAAAAGGAGCTGGCATGATGGCTCAGCAAACCTGGCCACTTACCTGGATCCCTGGAATCTCCATAAAGTTGAGTAGAACTGACTTCACAGGACATAGTCCTTTGATTTCCACATATGCACATACACAAAATATATTTTTTAAGGTTCTAATGTAGCCACTCGTCCTTAGATGTGTGTGTCTCACTACTGGTACTTGATGGTAATATCTTCCTTTTTCCTCCACTTGTGGGTTGGAGTGTTTTTCCTTCTGAACATCATTTTTACATTTATGCCTTTGTGACTAAGAACAAATACTATCTTGTTTCTTGACTTAAATCAAACACTACGTCACACAGTCTCAGGTATATGAAAGCTTCCCCCAGCTGCTCTCAGCCTCCCCGTCACCTGGACCTTACTGAACCCTCTGAATTCTGTCTTTTATGGCCAAGGCTGTTTTGTGTGAGCAGAAGGATCCTTCCCTACCCCCATTCCCTGACTGGTAAGAGTGCAGGTCACTTAGGCTGAGCGAGCGGATGCAAATCCTAAATGCCTAACCTCTCTGTACCTACTTCCTCATCTGTGAAGTGAGAACAATCATATTACCAGCCCTCTACATCTGTAGATTCATCTAACTATATTGAAAGATTTAAAAACATTTTCAATAAGTGTTTCTGACTAGGCAATGCATCAACTTTGCTGTCATTGTCTAAACAATACAATATGATACACACAGATATACAACATGACATGTCAGGCATCGTTAGTAATCTAGAAACAATCCAGTCCATAGGCGGCTGTGCATAGGCTATGCCGATTCTATACTGTTTTATATACCATTCTTGAGCACCTAAGGTTCTCCATGAACACTGAGGGACAACTGTACCTCCCTTGGGGCTGTTACAAAGACTGAACAGACTAATGTGTGACAGCAGTTACAATACCACCTGCCACATGACAAATGTTACACAAATCTGAGCTATTGCAGCTGGCTTGATCATTACCCACCACCACCCCTTGCCCTATTCTCTCCCTCCCCCGGTCAGGGAGCTTGTATTTCTTATTATTTTTCCCATGTATCAAAATGTCTGATAAGACAAAATGGGGAGGTTTTATTTGGGCTTCTGATTGCAAAGGATTCAGTGTGTATTTGCTCTGTCTCCTATGTTCCTTTATAAATTGGAATCAACTTACTTCAGTGCTATAGTTTGTATTTTCCATATCACCCAAATGCTTTTGTGTTAAAGGCCTGTTTCCTAACTTCTAGTCCTATAAGGCAGTGGTGGAACCTTTAAGAGGTGGGGTTTAGTAGAAGGAAGTTAGATCACTGACAGAGTGCCCTAGAGGGGGATATTGCAACTCTGGCCCCACCTGCTCTTTGTCTTTCACACAGCACCTTCCTTCACCTTACCTTTCCACCTTAATGTACATGTCCACCACAGGCCACAAAGCAAGGAGTCAACCAATCACAAACTGGACTGTGAAACCATGAGCCAAGCAAAACTTTCCTCCTTACATTTTTTTTTCCCAATCCCAGGTATTTTGTCACAGTGACATAGGATGATTGACACTACTTTCTATGTGACGCTCTAGTTCACTAGTTCTCCATCTGTGGGTCACGACCCCTTTGAGGGTTGAATGACCCTTTCACAGGGTAGAATATCAGCTGTCCTGCATTTTGGAAATTTACATTATGAATCCTAACAGTAGCAAAGTTACAGTTGTGAAGGAGCAACAAAGTAATACAGTTGGAGGTCACCATAACATGAGGAACCTTATTAATGGGCTCTAGCATTAGGAAGGTTGAGGACCACTGGTCTAGCTAAGTGAACCTTTTCCATCCTTTTGCCCTCCATGCTTTTGTGTGCACATCCTCCTGTTACCATCCCTCCTTTTGGTCTATGAGAAGGACCAGTGGTCTGTAGAAATGACAAAACAGTGGCGCTCATAAGCAGCAAGTTGAGACATCCTTAGAATGTTCCTCCCTACACAAGCCCCTTGAGTCTGCAGGTCCCTAAGGAACTCCTTGCACTATGCAGGGCAGTAGAGTGACCAGCTCTGTAAGGTACCAAGAACCCAAGAGACCTCCTTCCCACTAATTTGCAACTTTGTTTCCTTCCTTACTTATTCACAGAACACCAGCTTTCACATCTCACCAAGATTTGCTTGCCAAGGAATTTGGGTGGGGCTAAACAGGCTACCCTCTACCCAGCCAAGCTGGTGTAGAAAGAACACTATTCAGTTTTTCCAGAATGTCCCAGAGCCCAGGATCTGTTCATTTTTGCTTTCAAGGCAAATAGCAACTCGGGAAGGTTGACATCAATATTTTCTTTTCTTCTGAAGGAAAGGAAGCCAGTTATTTGAACAGAGCCTAATAATTCTGCCCTTGCTGAAAGTGTGTAGGGGAAAGTTCTGCAGCAAATATTTGTAAGCATTCGAGAGAGAGCCTGGCTCAGAGATGGTTGCCAGCCACACTGCTGTACTTCAGCCTCTGATCTGGAAACAAACTTTCCCTCCTTTCCTTCTTCCCTCCCTCCCTCCTTCCTTCCTTCCCTCCCTCCCATGGTCTATAATGCCTTCTCAAGAGCAGTCTGCAAAGGAGGCTGAACCCCAGGTCTGCTCAGGGGAAGTGTTTTCAAAACACCAAGGAACCTCCTTTAGCTAAAAATGAATATTAAAATAAATGTTTCAACAATGTTTATTGGGCAGAGCACTTCAGATATGGAAAAAACAAACAAACAAACCTACTGTCCAGGGCCTTCCCAACTGTGAAGCTGGGATCTTGAGAAAAACCCCACATCATTCTTGGTTCTTATGGTTCCATTAGAAATACCTGACTAGTTGGAAGTGTGTCCCTTCGCATCTGTCACTATAGGCGCCTCATTGCCACGTGAACAAAACAGTCCTAAGCACTATCTTCATGTGTCAGATGAAAGATGAATTTTTAAATTTTTTTCTACACTTGGTCCCCATATCTGCACATGACACATCCATGGAATCAGCCAATCATGGGTGAAATATATCCAAAGTTAACAGAGACATGTCAGTACTCAGCAGGTTAGACAGTTTCTTGCCATGATCAATAACTATTCATATTGCTTTGCCATTGTATCAGAGTTTATCAGTAATCTAGAGATAGCACACAGTAAACAGGAGGAAGTGTATAGGTTATATGCAAATATTTGGCCATTTTACTGGCACCCATATGGATCTTGGGACCAATCCTATGGGATACCAAGATATAATAGTGTCTAATAGCCCTAAATGTTGTTGCTACTAATGTAATAATACCAGCAATACTTTGTGGCTAGTGCCAGTGGTTGATATAGATAAATAGATAGATGTATTTCATTACACACTTCATTAAATATATGTATTTCATTATAATGAACCTATATGACTTCTCCAAAGTTTATTAGCCAGGTCAACTTTGCCATTTGGCAAAGCAAGCATAGTGCTTACTAACGAATGAACTAAGCTATTTATCCTGTGATAAGCACAGGTTTATCTGGGTCCAAAGACCATGCTATTTCCAGTCTACACAGTCCATGTGCACTATGCAGATTCTGTGACCCTTCTCCAACTGTTCAAACACTAATCTAGGTACTGCTGAGGTGGGTTTTATAGGCACTTAGGTTTCAAATCAGTCGGCCTTAAGGTTTCCAGGGTAGGCTGTTTCTAATGGCCCCTAAATCAAGATTGTGTGCAGATGGTGACAGAAGAGCACCTCGGTTTGGACCATTAGGCTCAGGATGTTGTCCTGGTAACCTTAAAGGAGAAGCTACTGTGTTGGGGGGAATGGCCTTGCTGCTTCCAGATATGGAAAGCAGCCCTTGGGCGATAGCCACAGAGATGAGAAGGCCTAAGATGAATTGTATGAAGCAGGCCTCTGAACTTCAGATGATAGTGTACACCAGGCTGGTCCCCTCTGTGGGGTCCTGATGAGTTTCTGGTCCCTGGAGACTATAAATTGACTGTGTCACTTTCGGCCGCTCATTTCGTAGTGACATACTACACAGGAATACAGAACTAGTATGGTTGTCCTCAGCACCCATGGGAAAGTAGTACATAAAGCTGCAGATGTATATCTCTTCCATAAAGCAGTTCACATATGCCTAGAACATTCCACATGAGTTCCATGCAGGTTGCACCTACTCTCCATGTTTACTTCCAGATCCTGACGCTCCTGGCCTATATATTTCAGCCCCTCCCAGACCTCCATGAAGCAGGGCTTTGAAGCCCTTCTGCTCCAGGAAGGCACTAGACTCAGAACCAAAGAAACAGTCCAATGTTGTCACTCCTTTGACTGCACCCGTTTAAAGGGCTGTCACTGGATGGCTCTGACCACATCAGCTACAAGGTGGCTTCATTATATCAGTGCCTCGGTGCAAGCTGTACCAATGTCTTAACCCCTCACCCACCTATTTTACTGTTTGCACTAGCATCCTAGGTAAAACATGACCTCTGCCAGGGAGCATCAGTATTTCTACACTGCTGGTCAGAGGTGCAGAAAGGACACCATATTCACAGCCAACATGCTCAGGTCTGCATTCAGCTGGCCTGAGGAGTGCAGGCAGGTAGTCACCCCAGTCATGGGGACTGACACCAGGTAGGTGAGGTCATCATAAGTGGGTGTAGTCAGGTTGAGGATGCAGGAAAAGATGTCATACAGGGCTTCCTTGATGCAATAAATTTCATCTGTGTTTTTCATCCAGAAAGTGTGGCTTTGTAAGGCTTGATCTTGGTGGCTGAGACTGTGGGAGAGGGTATGACATATAAGCTGGTGCCACCCTCAGTCACTGCCCTCTGTGTAGTGGCCTTTGCCCAGTGATTTCTATGCTCCTCTGGCCTGTCAGAAGAAAAAGAATATTAGGAACACACATGGGAATCCCAAGTTTATCATTCAAACTATGAAAGACAAAGTGGGACCATTCTTGGAATCCCTCAGATAATTGTTGCCAAAGGTAAAATTTCTGTGGATTAATGGCTTTCAAAAAGGCTGAGATCCAGAGTGTTGGGGAAATGTTGATCGCAGTTACTAAGCTACGGCCGGCCGAGGGGAGAAGGCCTGCTGTGCTGTTGCTATAGTAACAACAATGTTCTGTACATGTCAGGAAACTGAGAGGATTCTGAATGTTTACCACACAGAAACGTTTGAGATGAAAGTGCTTAGCCTGGTTTTAAGCATCCTACAATGTATACATATGTCAGGTACGGTGTGGCACCTCATTACTGTCTTCAAGTGTTCTGGTTTTATATATTGGTTTAAAAGTAAAAATTACTTTTGCATGACTCAGGTTGGGGGAAAGGCTGGAATCAAGCCAAGGACCTGAATGTGGTGGCATATGCCCTGCAAGGCCAGTTCTAAGATGATAGAGGCAAGAGGGCCATCCAGGGCTGTGTGAGACTGTCTTCAACAAAGTGAAGGAAAGGAGCTGCTTATGAAAATAAGCACAGAGAAAACTGTATAAAGACTCTTAATTAGGTATAATTAAAGAGGCTGTGGAGGAAGCTCTAAGCACTTGCTCTACACTTTGCTCACTAAAGTGGTTACCTAGCACCTTTTGAAAGCACCTACAGCCTGTGATACTGTCTTTGAAAACTTTGATTTCTCTCCATGCCTCCCCTGATAGGAACTCCTCATGGAGGCCTTTCACAGCCTATACAGGCCCACACTCTCCTCTGAGCTGTCAAGAGTGACCACAGACATGATCTCCTCAGCTGCATAGCTTAGGCCAGGACTTGCGGTCTGTGGAACACAGGATCAGCTGAGCACTGCACACAGAACTGTAAAATAGCCCATGGCTGCTAGGAAGAGAATGAGTCATTTGGCCAGCTCTCGTGGGGCATGACGACATACCGAACACAAAGTTGTCTGGCCTGAAGATCTGGCCGAATGGTCCCGACCTCACTGAGTCCATGGTGCCTGGCTCCAGGTCCACCAGGATGGCCCGAGGTACATACTTGTTGCCTGTGGGGACAAGAGCTGACTTACAACTGGGCTTGGCAAGGAGATAGATGTAGCAGCAGGATTCATTACAGAAATCCCAGCGTTGAGACAAAGGAGGAAAAAGAAAATGGAGACACAAAGCATGCTTAATCACACCAGGTCTTCGGGAACTGCAAAGTGCAATTTTTTTTTTCAGATGTCATTTATGTGAGTATGCAAAAGGCATTTTCTTGTTTGCATGCTCCTGGGCCACTTCCTCTGCCACGGTATGGAAAGCAAGACTGACACCCAAAGCCTTACCAGCAGCTTCATTGTAGTACACATTGATTCTCTCCAGCTGCAAGTCACTGTCTCCATGGTAACTGCCGGTGGGGTCGATGCCATGCTCATCACTTATCACCTCCCAAAACTGAAATGAAGAAAATCATATCAGCTTAGGGTCTAACTGTCTTGGTCAGACAGCAGGCAAGAGCCTAGTGAGCTGCTGGCCTCTCTGTGTTTGGGCAGCAGCTGCTGCAGAGTATTGGAAATGCGCAGTGCATTGGCCATATAGTGACCACAGATGCTGGGCTGGGAGGAGCCTGGAGAGGGAAGTGGGCACAGCAGATCCCCTCCCAGAACTGCAGAGGCAGCAGTTCTCTGTCACTCCAGACTAGCGTAAATGTCTGTAACTAGGGGATCGAAGGCACCTGACACAGACTCAGCAACTTGCTGGCCTACACAGGTGTATCTCTGTCATACATTCTGGCCTCTGTTCCTAAGCATAGGAGAATGGGTGCATTTGGAGAGACAGGCCCTCAGTAGGAATAGTGTAACCATGGAAGCAGCTGGCTATTATTAGGATGCAGCATCTACTGTGAACCTCCAACAGGAAAAGAGTGGGGGGAGACATTTTTGTATCATGCCCACCCACAGCTACACACGATGCCTGATAAGATCTCCCACGGTGCCTGGAGTTACGGTGTTATCACTTGCTTTCTCATAAGCAGAAATAAGACTATCATTACCTAGACAGTGCCCGTGCGAACAGAATTTATTTAGGATCCTCCCTGGCAGGATGCTCCGACCAAAATGTAAATCCAGGCCTCCATTTGTATTGGGTTGCAATAAAGGCATTCTCTGGGCTCAGTAGCCTGTAAGCATCCAGAATGAAACAGATGTGGAGTTTCTTTACGGGAAATGACTTGCAGAAATCATGGGTATGGGGGAGCTGGGTGGCAAACCGATAGGGGAAGGTGTGGAACAAAATCAGGTCACTTACACAGGGAACGGTGCTGTCTCTCTCTACTATTCAGCAGATTCTGTGTTGAGGCTGTTCAGGCAGACAGAGGGCACCTGAGTGCCTGGAAACTAAAGCCATGGATAAGAAGCTAGCAGCTGCTAGAAGGTGGCTTCTCTTTATTGCTTCATCCTCCTCCCCCAACCTAGTATTAAATGAGAGTAGCAATGGAATGGGATTCACTGTCAAGTTGAAGTCTGGCCACTTCCAGTTGTTCTGTCTGCTTTGTGCTCGTGGCTTACGATGGAAACCCTTAGAATCTATTAACTTCCCAGAACCCTAGTTTCCAGCAATCAAAGAGCACAGCATGTTATCCCTTAGCGGCTCGGGCCTAGGGAGCCCCAGACCCCATCTTGATGTATTTGCTTTTCTGCTGTATTCACAAATGTGTTTCAAACTTGCCTTGATTTATGATTTTTATTTATTCTGTAAAAGTATAAAAAACTTCATGAATCAGCTTCCACACTGGAATATGAAATTTGAGAAAGCCAAAATCTATGCTCCCAGGCCACGGTCACTCAGAATGGCTCCAGAATAAACCGTCTCTTATTTCCTTTAAGATGAAAGCTGTGGTTTTTTAATGTCAAAGCTGAAGCTCAGTGAGAGCATACAATCCAGATATGAGGTTTCTGAGAAGCTGAGTGTGAAGGTCCTTTAAGGGAGCATTTAAGATGGGGGCTAGGGGTGGGGGCGCAATTTGATGGATTCCCATTTGTGGTGTGAATACTTGATGCACAGGTCTGTGAAGGGCTTTTGGGAGCACAGGGCAGTCATTTTGGAGACCATAGCATGTGCATCCCTCAGGAAGGCACGACCATGTCCTAACACTTGCTAAGAACTAAACATATGACTTCATTTGTCCTCTGATACTGTTAGTGAGTTTGGTAACATCGTCGTTTTCCAAAGCACAGCATGGGAAGTGTGAAAATCATGGGAACTTAAGGGGTGACCTGGGCAGTGGTTGGTCCTAGACCCAAAGCAATCCACCCACGGCCTCCTGCAGTTTAGCCTTCTCAGTTTCTTCCAAACCCGGAGCTTCTGACCACATACCTTCTTGAGGGCTTTGGTGGAGGGAGAGTTGCAACCGCTTTGGTTTTTGCAATATAATACCATTTTGTGGACTTTTTGAATTGTCTGGTGCCTGGGAAAAAACTCAAATCAGAGGTAATAGAATCATTGGGATAAAGAAAGAAGACAGTATGTTTATATAGTTGGTAGGAGTTACTGCAGTTATCTAAATTAGGGGACCTTGAGCCATTGTAAACCATTGTTTGATCAAACAGCTGGGAACCAGGAGTCTCTGAAAGTAGACACAAAGGATTTGACTGTGACCCATCAGGCTTAGAGATTTCAGTCAGCTTTTTAGTATACCTCAGATAAATATGAATAGGCATGGCTCAGTAAGATGACTCAGCAAATACAGGCATCTTTACCACCAAACCTGACCACCTACCTGATTTCAGTCCCTGGGACTCCACATGATCGGAGAAGAGAGCCATCTTCTGAAAGATGTCCTCTGACCTCAACATGTGTGCCATGGCACATACAAATCTCTCCATTAATAAATGTAATTGTTAAAAGCTATTTTAATAACTAGAGAAATGATTCAGCAACTAAGAACACTTAGTACTCTTTCAGAGGACCAGAGCTCAGTTCCTAGCATCTACATAGTGGCTTTCAACTGTAACTCTTATTTCCAGTGGATCTGATGACTTCTTCTGGCCTTTATTGGCAACAAGCACTCACATGGTACACATACATGCATGCAGACAAACACACACACACACACACAAATATTTTAAAATATGTTTTTAATGAGTATGCACGGGGCTGGGGAGATGACTCATAAAAGCACTGACTGCTCTTACATTGGAGCTGAGTTCCGAGAACCCATCTCAGGCAGCTCATAACTGCCTATAATTCTAGATTCAGAGGATCTGAAACCTCTGGCTCCTTGGGGAATCTTCACTCATATGCACACATTGACACACAGACATGAATGATACATAATTAAAAATAAAAATAGACCTCACCTCAAAAAATGGAGAGGCAATCAAATATTACTATACTCGGAGGCCCAATATAGTAACAAAGAGAAAGGGAGATATACAGATATCTTATAGGGAGAAGAAAAATGCTTAAAAATCTTATGAGTATCTTTAGATAAGACAAAATAGTGAGAATTGAAAAGCTGGCCAGGCGTGACATCTCACGCTTGTAATCTTAGCTCTTGGGGAACTAAGGCAGAAGGGTTACTTTTAGTCCAAAGTTAATCTGGGCCAGCCTAGGCTAGCTACAGAGGGAGACCCTGTCTTGAAATAAAATAGTAAAACTAAACACTAAAGAAATATAAAAAGATTCTTGAGAACCACAGAATGTAATAGCATCAACCAAATCCAGTGGAAACACTGGAGGAAAAAAAAAGCTGGACAACTGTTATTGGAAGTAGTACAGTAAAAAAAAAAAAAAAAAAATAGAGGTTGGGAAGCAGGAGAGAAACAACATAGTCTGGAAGGCACAACACCAGATGGATAGGAACTCCACAGAGACAAAGTGGAGAAAAAGATGAAGGAAACATGCTCATCTAAATGCATGAAGAAAATGACTGAAAACAGGTTGTCAGATGCAATTCTTCATGGAGGCGAGGAGGAGTCTATCACTTCTTACAATCTGAGTGCAGTGTAGTTGCTTTGAAATTAGTTTTCTCAAGCCAGTTCCTTGGAGAAAAGACGGAGATTTACACATGAAGCTTGGCGCAAACTAGGAGAAATAGGATTTACGAAACCAAGAGCTGAATTGTAAGCCCCTGTGCTGGTATCAGCTCGCCTAGTGAATTCGTCATAGGTGCCCCCAAATGAGGCAAGTGTATAACCCCTATACTCCCTTTTCCTCTGACCATCAAGGCCATGAATTTGTGGAGGCCATAAAGGTCAGTCGTCTTCTCTCTATCTAAGGAATACCCTGAGATCCCCAGTTCCCCACAGCTGGGAAAGTAAAGAAAGCCTCAGAGCCTGGAAGAGGAAGTCTGGCAGCCTATACAACATCTGCTTTGCTAGTTAGAGGACAGACTTTTAATTTTTAAAGTCTTTTTTTAGTGCATGCTGACTAAGAGCTCCTCCTCGTGAGGCATGGCCTTGGTGGTGACCTGTCTGCAGAGGATGCTCTGGCTACCAGCAGCGTGCGTGAGCACAACCCTGGCTGCAAGCTAAGTCTGGGAGCCGTGGGGGCGGTAAGTTCTCATTACTAAACCTAAACCTATCTTGTTGTTGTTGTTGTTAGGGTTTCTCTGTGTAGCCCTGGCTGTCCTGGAACTCACTTTGTAGACCAGGCTTGCCTTGAACTCACAGAGATCTGCCTGCCTTTGCCTCCCGAGTGCTGAGATTAGAGGTGTGTGCCATCACCGCCTGGCTCAAACCTATTTCTCCATTACATCTCTACTAAGCTTATTCAGTTGGTGCCTATTAAGTGCACTGTTGAGGTGGGTAGGAGAGAAGAGAAAAAAGTCACACCAAGTACCAAGTGTCTGCTAGGTTCAGTATCACAGAGAGAGAGAGAGAGAGAGAGAGAGAGAGAGAGAGAGAGAGAGAGAGAAAAGGAAAGAGAGGGAGAGGGAGGGAGAGAGAATATGAATTGTCTTCTTATGTATGAAGAAATTGGCTCAGAAGGGTTAAAAGAACACTCCTTCTCACCCCCAGCATCACACAATACCAGAAAGATAAGAAGAAAAATCAAAACAACAACAACAAAAAAACAGTAATTGCATCTCCTAATGCCGATAGTGCTTTTTCTAGAGTTTCACATCCAAGCTGTTTCCTAGGCAACCAGCATCCAGCCTGCAGGACTGTCTGTCTGAACTCAGAAGGAGGAGGGAGTGCAGCCAGTGTCTACTCACCCCCTCATTTCCTGCCTTAGCAATGATGCCACAGCCCTTTTGTTGGGGTGTTAATGTGGCAAAAACAGAAAGCCCAGAAGCCTGTCCGTGGGATTCTATTTCAAAAGAGCTATTTCTACTCACTGAAGGTCCAGATCCATTGAGAACCTCACTTGTAAGAACACTGAGCTCATTTCTATTTTTATTCACACCATCTTTTTGCTTTTTTCCCACTTTTGTGTGTGTGTGTGTGGGGAGGGGGATAGGCCTTCGAGCAAGAATGAGTCCTCTTTATTCACGTGAGGGGGGGGGGCTTTGAAACCCATGAGAAAAGAAAGACCTCCCCTCCCCCAGCCCTGCCCATGGGAAAAGGCTCTGCAGTGTCCTCTCCAGTTCCCAGAACAGGATGGGGACAGGGCTAGGATGTCTCTGTGTTGCACATCCTGTTTGGCCTGGTGCCAGGTCTTTGCTTATTGTGCACTTCCCCAGTAGCCCTGGAAGATGGTCTCTGGAACTTAAGGAATTTGTCTGCCAGGTGAGCTGGAAGAAATGACAGCTGCCATCCATGCTGCCAGCAGCACCTTTACCTTTCCGCCTCCACCACCCAAAGTACTTCCTTTACCCGTGACTGAGCGGCAGAGACACACTTGTCCCTCTGATACCTATGTGCACAGAATTCAAAGTCCTGCACGTTGCTAAACTCCATCTCCCCTGGTAATATACACAAGACCCATCTGTATTACATCTTCATTTACTGGTTCAGACGCCAACCACCAGCTGCAGCAGCCTCACTGTGGCTCTGGCCCATAGGGATGGGGAAGGGTACACTCTGCCTGGAACTGGTGGGGTCAAAGTGCCTGGCAAAGCCTCCAGATTTGACAGGGTATGGAGTCGGGCTCTGTGCTGGGGAAAGGGCAATGCCTGAGGGAATACAGGAGTCAGAGAACACTCTGGCAGGCAGACAGCCGGGGAAAGAGGCCATGCATAAACAACAAGATGGCATTCTTCTGGCCTCTTCGTCACCCAGGGCAAAGAGTTGGCAAGCTTCCTTCTTCCTTTGGTGGACTCCTTCTGGCTGACCTCTCCTGACACATCCTAGGCAGGCCCTGATCCTGGATGTGAGGAGACAGTCAGCCCAGTCTTCTTTGTCTAATTTGGCCAGTCCAAAATAAAGGGAGGGAGACCTTGTCTACACCACCAAAAACACTTAAAAGACCTAAGGCCTCCTGTGTGTGTGTGTGTGTGTGTGTGTGTGTATACATGCACTTTCACTTTTGATAAAACTTGCTATGACTTGTGTCCTTTGTCTTAATTCTTTAATCAACAGAGAAAACAAACCCAATTGAAGACGTCTAGACAGTAACATTTTGGGGGATTCATTTGCAATTTGAAGACTACTGACTCGTTGAGGTCAGGATGAACCAAGACAAACTGAGAAAAGAGAGAAAGGTGTGGGGGTTTGAATGAGAACGTCTCCCATAGACTCATATGTTTGAATGCTTAGACTCCAGTTAATGGAACTTTCTGGGAAGGATTAGGAGGTGTGGCCTTGTTGGAGAAGGTGTGGTCACATGGATGGGCTTTGCTAATCTCACTAAAGTTAAAATGAAAAGGGCCATTAACAAGTAGTTACAAATGTGTGAAAGTTCTTTAGGAAGAAAGAAAGAGGTTTGTTTTCTTAGAAAAATAAAAGACTGGAGATATAGTTCAACCATTAAGAACATTAATTGCAGCCGGGCGTGGTGGGGCACGCCTGTAATCCCAGCACTCGGGAGGCAGAGGCAGGAGGATCACTGTGGGTTCGAGGCTAGCCTGGTCTACAAAGTGACTCCAGGACAGCCAAGGCTAACACAGAGAGACCTTGTCTCGAAAAACCAAAAACAAAACAACAACAACAAAAACCACTTATTGCCCCTGCAAAAGACTCTAGTTCAGTTCCCAGCACCTACACCACAGTTCACAAACACCTGTAATTTCAGTGACAGGGGATCTGATGCCTTCTTGTCACCTCTGGCTCCCATATGCACATGTGCATGCACACACACACACACACACACACACACACACACAAGCACATGTGAGGGGCACATGCGTGCGCATACACACACACACCTATAAAACAATTAAACATGTTTTTAATGAGGGGAGAGCAGTGCTGGGCCACTTTCTCTATGGATCTATGAGAAGTTTTTAGCCTGGAGACAGACAGACATTTGTTGCTTTTAAAGCATTTATATTCCTGTCCTTTCTCTGCCCCTCTACAAATTAAAAGAGAAGAAGTCCACCATTAACCTAAAATTTGTGTGATGGTTAAATTTCTCTCTCTCTCCCTTGTTGCAGGATATTTGGTTATCATACATGGAAAACCCTAATTGTTAGCAAAATATAAAAGCCTAAATGGATATCATATGTCCCCGCACAGAAGCAGCTTGGGTGTGCCTCTGAAAGCCTCCATAGATAAGAACGCTAAAGAATGGAAAGTTCCTGCCTATCTGAAGGCGAGTTACTTGAGAGAGGTCTTGTGGTCTTTGCTGGGTGGCCTTGAACCTCCCCACCATAAAGTTGAAATGGTTTAGACCCTACTGACTTGAAGGCCTGACCCCCATCATGGTGACATCGTGACATGGTCAGCCTGCCAAGGGTTTAGTAGAGGAGGAGATAGCAACTGGACTTTTGAAAGCCTCCTCCCCTCCCCCGATCCCCGCATCCCCTCACCCCACCCTTCTTGGCTTAGAAGAGCCCTCACGGAAAGAAGTCTAGGTAAGAGATGGGGGTTTTCTCTCTAGGCTTGCAGGAACAACACAGAAGCCACTGGCAGGACCCAGGTAAAACAACATTCTAGGAAAGAAAGCTTAGGAGCCATATTGGATTTGGAGGGACTCAAGAGAAAGGGAGACTAGCTAGGTAAAAGGCCACAGATAGAAAGATTTCTAAGGAGCTAGCACTTTAGTTGTAGAACCAGGCGTGTATTGCACTGAGCCCTTGTCTCTGCCTGCAACTGACTAGGAGTGTTGGTTCAGATTCATGTTATCCTCTGATTAAAGAGGGCTATCTAGATGAGGAGAACATCTCTGCAGTTTACCACATGTGAACTGGATTTAAATGCTGTAATCTGGACACATACAAAATCCAAACATCTAAAAGAACTAGAAAATGTTGGCATTAGTCAGTTTTTTGTTTTTTTCTTGTTTTTTTTTTTTTTTCTTTCTTTCCTTCCTTTCTTCCTTTCTTTTTCTCAAGACAGGGTTTCTCTGTGTAGCCTTGGCTGTACTAGACTTGCTTTGTAGACCAGGCTGGCCTCAAACTCACAGTAATCCATCTGCCTCTGCCTCCCCAAGTGCTAGGATGAAAGTCATGAGCCACCACACCTGGCTTGTGGTTGTTTACTTAGCCTCTCTATATTATTGTCACTAAACAATGGTGAAAGCAAAAGCAAGAGTACCCTGGGTGCAGTGTGACAGAAACAAAAGCCATCAAGTGTGGAGCAAGGGAATCTTGTCAGAGAAGAGGAAGACATTCCATCTCAGCTAGAGAAAAACAGGCCTGGAGATATCAGAGGAAATAGCAGGCATTAAGACCCAGTGGTGCCTGTATGCCCAGCCTCCTGCCCAAGCAGGCTGATCCTGCTTTTAAGTGCCACATCTGCCTACTGGAAGCAGCTTATCTTACACTGTCAGCTTATTCCTCAGGTCCTTGTTGGGATCTGTGTTTCCACTATCCTCAGCCACTGCTTTCTTGGTGTAGCCACCTCAGAGTCTCAGCTCCATATGTTAGCTGGACAGTTTTGCTTTCGAAAAGTGTGTGTGTGTGTGTATGTGTGTGTGTGTGTGTGTGTGTGTCCATCCATCCAGGTTACAGGGACTTAAATCCAATTCACATGTGGTAAATTACAGAGATGCTTTCCCAAACTAGATAGCCCTCTTTAGTCACAGGAGAGAGTGAATCTGAACCAACACTCCTAGACAGTTGCAGGCAGAGACAAGGGCTCAGTGCCCAGGTAGTAGGGCAGTACCAACACTCAGAGGTCCCCAGAGGTGGCAGCTAAATACAAGGTGATCCTGTTGAACACCAAGATACGTTTCTTGGGTGTGGTAAAGGCGTTAAGATTATGTAAGGTGACGATGCCTTTGTACGGTAGAATATTTGAAGCCAAGTGCTAAAATATCTGTAATCTGCTTCCAAATAATTCAGCAACACACACACACACACACACACACACACACACACACACACACACAGGATGGGGGAGGGGGAGACCAGTAAACATGGAGAGATGTAACTGCTGAAGTTACAGGAAAGTGTACAATAACTGACTGCGTTGTTCTTTTGATTTGTGGGTTTCCTTTTTTTCTTTTTTTAAATCCAAGAAGGGTTAATGATTGGTTCTAGAGCTGGAGTATAAGTCATATTTCCTCATAAGTAGCTTGAAGCTTTAGCTAGAATACATGGTGTGGTTAGTGGCCATCATGCTGGCTTCCTCATAAATATATAATGCAGAAAGAGTAAAAAAGAATAAAAACACTACCTCCAAATCCACTCACTAAAAATAAAAATATTTTCCTTATAGAAAAATAGTTCTATAAAGCAAGCTGGTAAGGCCTATTTTTAATCTTGTATCTTCTTGCTCTCCCATTTCAATGCTTAATTGTTTTTCTCATTCAAAGGAACATTTTTATCTGATGAACCCTCTTGTGGCCGGAAGTAGAAGCATGTGCTGTGTTGAGATTATACCAAAAGGTGGACACAAGTCTTCTAGATCTGGCATGATTCTACTTTAAATTTTTTTCCACATATATTTGTGTGTGTGTGCACGCACGCATGGGTGTGTGTGTGTGCATGCGCATGTGGGCCCATGCACTGTGGGAGAAGATGAGAAGACAACTTTTAGAAATTAGTTGGTGCCATATGTCTTTAATCCCAGCACTCAGGAGGCAGAGGCAGGTGGATCTCTGTGAACTGGCAGCCAGCCTGGCCTACAGAATTGAGTCTAGGACAGCCAGGGCTACACAAAGAAACCCTGTCTTGAAAAACAAAAACAAAAAAATGAAACAACAACAACAACAACAACAACAAAGAAGTTAGTTGTCTCCTTCTCAGAGATGGAACTCAGGACGTCAAACTTGGTGGTTAGTGACTTTACCCATAAGCCATCTTGCCCACCCATGACTTTGCTTTTAAAGCCTTAAGGAACTAATGCAGTTCCTTATGCACACATCTCTGGACACTTCTGTACAATTAACATTAAAAAGTTTGTACTATGATGGGCAAAGGCATGGAAAGTCCATGACACTCTTGATCACCTGGACTTTTGGAGTCCAGAGGCGGGAACAGGGCCTAACTTATATTTGCCCCCCAGGGTCTAGCATCATAAACACTTGCTGACTAAGTGAGTGAGTGGATAAGTGACAAAAGTAGAAGAGAAGGATGTGACACTGGAAGTCTGTCGCAGCCAAGTCATTGTTTCCATGGCTTAGGGTGTTTGTTGACTGACCAGCAGATTGATGGCTAATTCTGGGGCAGCTGTGTCATGATCCAGACTCATGAGTAGGCAAGATACGTAATTAATCAAGGATTAGATGGTGGTTACTCAAACAGAATGAACAGTTGTGCTAGAGTGATGGTTCAGGTAGCAGCCTTTTGAAAATTGTAATTACAGTCATGACTGTGTGTGTGTGTGTGTGTGTGTGTGTGTGTGTGTGTACACTCATATGCCAAAGCAAGACCATGTGGTCAAAGGAACTTTCTGGAGTCAGCTCTTTCCTTCCACCACATAGGCACTGAGGAGGGAGCACAGGTCCTCAGGCTTGGCAGACGGGGCCTTACCTGGTGGCTCATCTTCCTAGTCCCTGGTACCATTCTTTATCCTGTATACATTTTGTTTTGCTCTGCTTTTAGGTAGACCGGATCTTGCTATGTGCCCCTAGCTGGCTTTGAACTTGCAGTTCTCCTGCCTGTGCTCCCTGAGTGTAGGGGTACAGACATGTGCCATGCCATATGGCTACCATTACTTTTACTTTGTTTATTATATTTATGTTTTTGTTATGTGGGTGCATGCATGCATGCAGGCATGGCACTTGTGGAAGTCAGGGAACAATCTGTAGGACTCAGCTATCTCCTGGCAGCATATGGGCTCTGGCTATCACACTCAGGTTGTCAGGCTTGTGATAAGCACCTTTACCCACTGAACCACCTTACCGGCCCCCATTTTGTTTTTTAATGGAAGTTGTTTTAAGGTAGACATTACCTTTGAGTGCAATGGGGGAATTGCACTTACCTCTGAGAAGATGGGGACAATTTCAATGTAAAAAAGAAACACCACAACACTGAAAATTAGTTGCCATTGTCTATATGGAGTCTAGTTGAAATGCTTACGTACTTGTTTTATTAGGTGGTCCAGGAGCTGGGGTCCCATTGGGCCTTGTGATTTGGCCTTATTTCCAGCATCCAGTCAACAGTATGGGCAAAAGGTTTAATGAGCATCTCCTCCCTGGCAGGATTTCAGGACTCTACAGCTGGCCTTGAACTCACTATGTAAGTAGCCTAGGGTGGCACTGAACTTTTGATCCTCCTGCCTCCACCTCCCAAGCGCTGGGATTCTAGGCAGGTGCCAGTATGCTCTGTTTATTCAGTGTTAGGGACCAGACCTAGAGTGTCATGCACACTAGACAAGCACTCTGTCCCCCGAGCTTCATCTTCAGTCCTCAGAGAGTATGGCTTTTAAGTGACATGTGAGTTCATCAGCAGATTCAGGGCTGTAAGTGTCAGCTTCATTGCTTTGCCGTCCGTTCATATCACTGTGGTGGGTTTAAAATGAATGCTTTCTCTGTGATACACTAAAGCTGCCAGTCCTCACTGATAATCAAAGAACACAGACTTTATTTGACATATACGTTGTTCATCAAGCTGCCACTGTTTTGAAATTGATAACGTCCATGGCTGGAGAAGGTGCAGTTTTAGTACACAAACATGTGTACCGTATATAATAAAAATATCTAAACATTTCCTAAAAAGTAATCAACTATTTTGTTACTTAATTTCTATCTCATGAACCCCTATTTTCTTTGGCAGTGTGGGTTGGGTCTGCAGTCAACGTCTTCCACAGGTGGGTCAGGGATGAGGGCAATGCCAGGCCACTGTGGAGACTGGTGGCATGTAGTCCCTCTCCTGACATCTCTCATACGGGTGCCTGATGAGGTGTCATGTTCCCTTCCAGGTTCCCACTATAAAGTTTACGGTGTGAATACTTTCTGGATTGTCCCCATGCCCTGCTTTCTGGATCATGACCTTGTTAGCTGTCCTGGGTGGCAACTACTTCCATGCCCTTCCAAGTCAAAAGACAGAAAGCTTTTCAAAGCTTGCCCATAAAGTTCTGTTACTCAGGAGTGAGTCTCTCTGTGGACACCTGTCGCAGTTAATTTGGGGTGCTAGGCAGATTGCATGGAGATCTGGTAAGGTACTATTTCTGAGTGTGTCTGAGAGGTGTTTCCAGAGAACATTAGCGCATGGGTGAGCAAAATGAGTGGTAAGGACCTCCTAGAATTTGAGCAGCGCCATCCAGTGGGCTGGAGGACCAAATGGGAACAGAGAAGCATGCAAGTGAGAGAAGGCTCTTCTACCTCTGCTCCTTCTGCTCTGAGCACAGTGGTCGGTGGCCGCTCCCTGCTGCTGCCTTTGGACTCAGAGACTTGCACCAGTGGCTTCTTATGGGTTCTATACTTGTGGTCTTTCCAGCTTGAAGGCTTCTGGCCTCTTGGATGGAGTCATCACTAATATTTCCTCTTGAGCACTGCAGCTGTAGTCACTCAGCTGCGCAGTCGAATCATTCAACTTTGTCCTCTGATCATCTGCACCTGCTGGCCACCCTCTCCCTACCCACCCTCTTTTCTCCTCCTCAGTTTCTGGTAAGTGCTATTCTACCTTCAGTTTGTGTCAGATCAGCTTTTTTTAGGTTTCTACATATGAGTGAGATCATGTGTTTTGTCTCTGTGTGCTTGGCTCATTTCACTCAATTTCCTCCAGGTCTATTCATGGTCTTGCAAAGGACAAGATTTCAAATATTTTCCAGAACCAGTGTGCTGATTTTTTTTTAACAGTATAATGGGGGAAAAACAACATGCTTCATTAAGAAGAATGTATAAGAAGCAATTGATGACAATGTGCCATTCTGTAACTAACAACAACAAAAAAAACCAAAACAAAACAAAACAGGATTTAACACTCCAACAAATTGCTTTTTAGTCTGGGAAAACAAATGCCTAATGACTACAGTCTTTGGAGGGAGGCATAGTAAGACGGGCCCACAATCATGTCTACTTCCTGCTTGGGACCTTTCCATATTGTGGTAGAGGGAGCAGGCATCCAATCAGAGCACAGCAGGCTTGTGGAACTGCAGAGAAACCATGCCTGAGGGAAAGCTATGAAGGTTCAAGAATAAGCAAACTGATCCATAAATATGCTCAATATTTTGAAAATATTGGCTGAATATTAGGCTGTTATATATGTGCAGATGAGATTCCACAAGGCTGTGCAAAGACCAACCATGAAGAAAAAGAGCCACTGCAGGGTAATCAAAGCTGGCAAAATCCTGAGAAGTCTGCATTCTGAGCTACTTACTACCTTGGGCTATCTCAAGCTAACCTCAGAACTTCAGAGTATAGTAGTTACCCAGTACCCCCAGGGAAATGCTCCAAAATCTCCCTGTGGGTCCCTAAAACCCACACTAGTACTGAGCCATATATTATACTATCTACATAAACATACCTATGATAAAATTTAATTTATAACTGAGGTACAGGAAGATATTAATATTCATAATTGATAAAAATAGAACAATTATGACAGTGTACTGTTTTAAATACTTGTGACTCATTTATTTCTGTAATTTTGTCTTTAATACCTTCAGAGCCTGACTGGCTGCAGATAACTGAAAGCACAGAGGTGAAACTGTGGAAAGGGCACCACTTAAGTAAAACAGCACACGGCAGAAGGCAACCAGCGGAGAGCCGCCATGACCGTGCCCAGCAACAAGCCAGCAAGGGTGAGTTGATCTAAATGTAAATATGCTGCTTGAAACAAAGCCCCAAAGAGTCAACAATGGAACATTCAAAATGTCCAGCATTCCACCTGGAGATGCCAGACATACAAAGAAACAGGAAAGCCCAGGAAGGGCAACGTGATCAGTAATAAACATTCAGAGATAATAAAGGAGGAAATGCTATTGAAAGACAAGATTTGTATTGCTGGAGAGACAGTTCAGTGGTTAAGAGTGAGAACTGCTCCAGCAGAGGACCTGAATCTAGCACCTGCACTGGGCGGCTCCCGTCCACCTGTACATCACTCGCTACACACACACACACACACACACACACACACCTGCACTCATGTCCACAGACCCACACATATACACATAATTAAAAATAACAAAATAAACCTTTTTAAAAGACAAAGATTTTGGGAGTCTGGAGAAATGGCTCACAGGTTAAGAACACTGTTCTTCTTCCAAAGGTCCTGAGTTCAATTCCCAGCAACGACATGGTGGCTCACAACCATCTACAGTGCAATCTGGTGCCCTTTTCTGGCCTGCAGGCACACATGTGAGCAGAATATTTATTGTACAAATAATAAATAAATACATCTTTAGGGCTGGAGAGATGGCTCAGGGGTTAAAAGCACTGACTGTTCATCCAGAGGTCCTGAGTTCAATTCCCAGCAACCACATGGTGGCTCACAACCATCTATAATAAGATCTGGTGCAATCTTCTGGTGTGCAGGGGTACATGCAGGCTGAACATTGTATACATAATAAATAAATTTTAAAAATTTGTTTAAAGTATCTAATATAAATATCTCAGGACTTAAAGTAAAACCAACACAGTAAGTAGACAAATGATAGGTGTAAAATAATAGATATTGTGACACGTGACTTATATCTCATTTGAAAATAAAATGAACTAAAAGCTGTATCTAAAATGGAAGTTTTACCTGGGCATTGTAACAGAGGACTGAACACAGAGGAGCAAAAGCAGTCAATTTGAAGACATGGCAACAGAGACCCTCAGATTGAGCTACAAGGAGAAAAGAGGCATTAATAAGCAGACCTTCAGGTCGCTGTGAGAAAAATTAAAATCCCAGGAGGAAAGAAAATAAAGAGGGCAGACTTTTTTTTAATGGCCCCAGTTTATTTCTAGTTTGATGAAAATATCAATTCATAAACTAAAGAAACAAACTCACTAAATTCCAGCAGGATGAACAGAGAGAAATTGAGCAAAACACACATACTCATAGTGATGGATGTCAATTCTATTTAAAAAAAAAAAAAGCCACAGAAGAGATATGCAGAACATGGGGAATGATGGGTCCCCTGACTTCTCCTAGACCATGATGTAGGTGACATCTAGAGAAGTTGAAGTGCTGACCCACAACTGTCCATTCTAGGCAGAAGAGGTGTCAGAGTAAAAGTGTCAGGAGGATTATCCAGGGCTGTGAAAAAGATTTCATTATTAGTAGACCTGCGCCTCAGGGAAACCTTAGGAAATTCCTTGGGCGAAACAATGAAACCAGACTGAAACTCAGGTCCCCACCAGTGAATGGTGAGTCTGGAAAGCGGCAGATGTGCAGTCAGTGTGGAGAGAAGGAGAGCGAAACAGAGTCACACACACATTACCCCCTCTCCAGATTGTCTGATCACGTTGCGAGAGCCTAGCAGCTGCCCCCTCATTAACTGGAGAACTGCCAAAGTGGCTGATGACATTGGGAACCCCCCTCCCCCGACAAAGACCTCAGCTGCTGCTAAAAACTTAGACCCTGAACACACCTAACTTCTAGACCACAGGCTGTACAGCTCAAGGCAAGCATGCTTAACAATGTTGACTTTCACTCAGAGAGGCAGAGGTGGGCAGATCTGTGTGAGTTCCAGGCTGGCCTGGTCTACAGAGTGAGTTCCAGGACAGCCGAGGCTACACAGAGAAACCCTATCTGAAAAAAACCAAAAAACCAAACCAAACGAAAATGTTAACCTTGACTTGGCTTTTCTTCTGTTCAGACTGGGGAGTTCCAGGCCCATTCTCATCCTGGCCCATAATGTAGGCACTGTCCTAGAGGCTTTGCTTGCTCATACATGGAGAAAAGACAGAAGGGCCACACCAGTCTTCATGCATTGTCAGCCTGTAGGCCTCATGGGGATTGTGACATTGAGCCCAAGTCCTTTGGGTCACTTTCCTTCCCTGTTACACAACATCATGAGCGCCACACTGCTGGGGCTCACCTTTCCTTTTACTTGGCCACCCTGTGAGTTAGCAAAGACATTATGTAAATGAAGCACTAGCTGGAATGTGCTGCCTTGTGCTGCCACCCAACATGATTCAGTATGACCTAGAAAGAGGATTAAACCAGTTAGTCTCTGGTTCCAGTCTCTGGCCTCTGTTGTCTGTCTCCCTAGGAGATCCTCAGCCAGGCACCCATCTCTGTGCCACTGCCTGAGAAGTCCTAATCCCTAAAGGGCTGGCTTTGGGAGGTGGTCAGGTCCTAAGGCTGGAACCCCCAGGAATGAAGCTCATGCCATTACAAAAGGCACCCCTTATCCAAATACATGGCAGACCAGATGTGGTTTGGATTTCAGATGTCTTCTATTTGTGATTATTTGCCTATATGTCAAGGAAATATCCTCAGCAGGGGGCTTATGTGTGTGTTCATGGAATTCATTTATGTGTGATATACACCTTATACACTGGGGCAGAAGGTGAATTTTAAGAATGTTTAAAATCATCTTAAGCATGAAATAAACTTTTCTAGTGTAGAAATTTCCTTTTAGGGACACTCAGAAAGATTCAGATTTTTGAATTGGGATGGTGAGCTAAGGACGTCTGGCTTTGCCCAGGTTATCACCCTGGTCAAAGTCAGAACTGTCTTCTGATGTGCTGTTACTCTACGCAGACATGAACAGCCAAAGGGTTGGGGATCAAAGGGAATAAAGAACCAAGGACCCAAGTGTGTGTGGGTTGTGTATGTGGAGAGACTGAAAGATTAAAAAGCAGTTATTTCAGGCATCAGATTTATAAAACCATTAAGAGTATGTTCTGCTCTAGCAGAGAATCCAAGGCCCCCAGCCACCTGTAATTCCAGCTCTAGGGAGTTGAACTTTCTCTCCTGGCATCCATAGGCACTGTATTCACACACACACACACACACACACACACACACACACACAGGGGGGGGGGAATATAAATCTTTTGAAAAAATACTTAAGTCCATATAATTGTATGACTTTCCTACACCACCCACCAGACCCCACTGCATACTTATCCTTCTTTAATTCTAACCCAGAAGAGTTATGAGACTTTACACCTTTTCTTGGTAAAGTTAATGATTTCAAACCTTCTTTCTGTTACATTTTTTTGCTGATTCAGTTGTATGACACAGAAAAATGCCTGCCATTGTTTTGTGTTGGTGGCAGTATAAATATGGCTTTGTGTGTGTGTGTGTGTTGGGTATATAATGTATAATGTTTATATATGATGTGTGTGTGTATGTGTGTGTGTGTGTGTATGTGTGTGTGTGTGTGTGTGTGTGTGTTCAATACTGAATGTGATCAACCTCTACTTCATTTTTTGAGAAAAGGTCTTTTTCATTCTTTTCTTTTCTTTTCTTTTTGCCATGGCGAGAACTTTTGGCTTTTTGCTTTTTTTTTTTTTTTTAGGCAGCTCTGACTGTCCTGGCCTCACTCTGTAGATTAGACTGGCCTTGAACTCACAGAGATCTGCCTGTCTCTGCCTCTTTAGTGCTGGGATTAAAAGCACTTGGAGGTCAACATTTTGGTTAGACTAGCTGCCAGTGACCCCCATGGATCCTCCAGCGCTAGTATCAGAGAGAGAGGGGGGAGAAGGAGGAAGAAGGGAGGAGGAAGAGGAAGAAGAAGAGGAGGAGGAGGAGAAGGTGGTTTTGAATAAAAGTGAAATGACTACCACAGTCACCAGGTTTGGAAAGTTGGCCACTGCAAACCTTCCTGAAGCAAGCCAGAACTGGTTTTAGAAGCAGCGACAAGGTTGGCTTTGCTTTCTAACTCACTATACTCAAAGGTGAGATATTCTCGCAGTGGAAGGAAATCTAAAATTCCAGACAACTCAGTTCATCAGTTTGTCTTGATACAAACTGCTGCTGGTCCCCTGACCATTCACTTGCCTTCCTGAAGTTCTCCTCAGCCCTCCCTGCGGCAGTTCTCACCCACGCTGGCTGACAGCTGGGCTGTAATGTTACATACCACAGATGACGCAAATCCACCCCAAACATTTCTCATTCCTCAGCCGTCTGTAACCCGGCCCTTCACCAGCTGCTGAGGAGCCAGAGCTAATGATTCGGAAACAGGTCAAGTCCATGGTCATCTCAGATGGGCAAAACTGCAGGCAGGGGTTCCAATCAGGTGACACAGCGCACAGAGCAAACTGCAACCCAGCAAAAGTGTGCTGGTGGGGAAATAATGGGGGCAAGATATTACATTTGGGAAACTTAAGGTTACACAGAGGAAGAAATAGATAGAATATCCATGTAAAACTGTGAAAATGGAGGGAGGGGGTCGGGGGAGGGCCAGGGAAATCCACCAGAGTTCTCAAAAACCTCAGGAAGTGCAAAATGGAGGCATAAGTCAGAGGGGAAGTGGGGATTCCAGCTTGGAGACAGGGCAGCTGGCCATTAAGGAAGGAGATCTGGAAAACATGGCTAGTCCTATGGATGAAACATCACAGTAATGTCTAAGGGTCTGGCCTAGTAATAGAGCAGGTACTTAGCATGCACAGTGAACTAGGTTCAAAGGTCAGCCCTGGAAAACACTGAAGCAAACAAACCACCAAAGCCATCAGCCACATTGGGATCTTGTCCTTTGCACCCCAGAAGGCTTCTCAAACTGACAAGAGCACCAAGCACAGACTGAGGTTGCCTTACATGCATTGTATGTCACATGGCAGATGTCAATAAATATGGCTTAATGGATGCTCAGTAAAGAAGAACAAGAAATGAAAAGAATTCTTCATGGGCTTCATGGGTGGGCAACAAAACCTACAGCAGCTGAAACTATAGAGACGGGAGGGGCAGGGAGCTTGACAGGAGCTGCCGCCCTGCAGCTACTTTCCTAACTTTGTCTTGGCATGCTAATGGTGCGAGAGGAAGGATTCATAGGTGCTGCAATGAGTCACAGCTGCCGTGATATCCGGAAATCTCCTTTGCAGGGGACAGTGGTAGCCCTTGCCCCAAAAAGCTTGCTACAAGTATAGGATTTCCCAGAACCACGGGGTCAGAACCTGTGTTCTGTGGAGAATCCAAGTGATAAGCAGGCAGTTGCCAAGTCTGAGGAGATAGATGTAGACTCAGAAGATCTGCCCTGGGTCATGAGTCATCATGAGAAACAAAAACAAGAGAAAAGACTTTGGGGTGTGGGGGGTGCTGAAAAACTTGTTACTCTCTATCTTCTTTGCTCAAGACTGGCAGTGGGGTCACCTGCTGGTTTTCTCCACAAAATTCCACAATTTCATCTGATTCGACCTCATACTCTGGAGGGCGCCCAATATGTGACTCATGCCTCCCACACACTCAGTTACAGCATGGCATTGATATGCTCCTGTTCTTTGACCTGTGTGTTGGCCACAGTTCCAGAAGAAGGACTGGCAGAGGTGTGCCTTCTGCTTAGGGCGCTGGGAGTCCTGCAATGCCTTCCCCCTCATCACCAATGACAAGCCATAATGATATCATACACTAGCCAGGCGCGGTGGCGCACGCCTTTGATCCCAGCACTCGGGCGGCAGAGGCAAGTGGATCACTGTGAGTTCGGGGCCAGCCTGGTCTACAAAGTGAATCTAGGACAGCTAAGGCTACACAGAGAAACCCTGTCTCCAAAAACAAACAAACAACATTGTGCCCTGCTCATTTGGTCAACCTTATGAAGATTTGTACAGTGATCATTTGCATTTTATAAATGAAGAAATAAAACCCCAGAGAGATTAAGTAAGTTGCCCAAAGCCACACAACAAAGCAAGAAAGTAGAACCACGTGATGCCCTGAGTATTTCACAAAACACTTAGCAAAAGATCCTCCCCCCAACCCAACCCACCCTCTACCCCACTTCCACCTTTGTTTCCTTTTTGGTTAGTGCTTGAGGGAGGTGGACATGAGGTAGAGACAGACAAGAAATGCCAGGCTAGGGCCATGGAGACTTCCAGGATAGTGTGCTACAGTTTGGATCTGAGATGTCCCACACAGGCTATTGTGCTTAAGACCCAGTCCCTGGCTTGATGAGGTAGAGCTTGTAGAAGGAGGAACCTTAAAGGGAGGAAGTTAGGTCATTGGGGTTGTGATGGCTCTTGGTTAACTTTACTAAATCTGAAATACTTAGATACAATGCCTCTGGGCATGTCTCTAAGAGGGTTTCCAGTGTTGTTTTAGGGGGAGATGGTTGCCCTCAGTGTGGGTGACACCTTGAAGTAGGCAGCCTGGACCCATGCTTTGAGGGAAAAGCAGTGTCATCTACTTCTGCTCCTTCCTAAGGACTCTGGGACTGTGGCTCCTGCCACCGCCATCACCATCTTCTACTGGCATCAGACTCCGACTTCCTTGGCCTTCCGTGCTGGAATGAATACCAATGACTCACCAGGAATCTGGAGCCTTTGGCCCCAGAATAGAATTTCTGTGGTATCTGAAAGGACCAGAAGCAGCACAAGACAACCGAAACCAAGTTCTTAACACAAAGGAGATTTGTTTGCTTCAGAGGGAAAAAGCGCAGGGGATAAGTGACAAAGAGAGCAGATAGAGGATGCAGGAGAAAGGAAAAAGAACAAGAAGGAAGGAGAAGGGATATTTGTCCAGGAGGGTCAAAGGACTGCCTCTCAAGAGAGGGGACAGATATGGCCTGTAGGCAAATGACAGTTGATAAAGGAAGGGAAAGGGGAAACCCTGTGTTAGGTGTTAGGATGAGGTGTTTAATTTTAATTGGGCATGTCAATTAGGTGAGCCAAAAGGGGGCAATTTATTGCTGGACTTCAATACTTTGACAGCTGGGCCTTAGTGGTCAGCCTCAGGAGGAGGAAATAGCCAAAAAAGGGATCTTGGGGGCTAGCTTTAGGAATGTCATCTAACTGGTTTAGCAAGGTAGAAGGCATAGGGAAAGGGCAAGGCCTCCCAGATCCATGTTTGCCACGCTCAGGTCTGTGTTTGCCGCGCTTGGGTCAGCTAGAGCTGTTCTGTATCCAGCTTCATGCTCTGGCTCTAAGCAGCCTCTCTTGCACAGGCAGCCTTTGTCAGGTCACCCAAGCCTTAATATGTAACTCATATGCATATATGTATATATACAGTCACATTCACAGTCTATCTGTTCTAGTCCAAAGAACCTTTGGCTAGCCAGGCATGGTGGTACGAACCTGTAATCCCAGCATTCGGGAGGCAGAGGCAGGATGATCTCTGTGATTTGAGGCCAGCCTGGTCTACAAAGTGAGTTCAGGTCAGCCAAGGCTACACAGAGAAATCCTATCTCAAAAACCCAAAAGGAAGAGATTGGGGATTTTGCTCAGTGGTAGAGCGCTTGACTATCAAGTGCAAGGCCCTGGGTTCAGTCCTCAGCTCTGGGGGAAAAAAAAACCTTTGGCTAATACAGGGTGCATCCTTGAAGTGGGTCCTGGGTCCTTGGCTTCCCCCCCTTCTCTCTGCTTCACAGCCACCATGAGGTGAATGTACTTCCTTTGCCATGTTCTCTGGCCATGATGTGCTTGCTGTGTTGCTACAGTTCCAAACAGACACGCCCATAAGTGGAAAACATGAGTCCCAAATTAATACCTCCTCCTTTAGTCAGCCACCTCAGGGGTTTTGTCTTAGCTGTGGAGAGCCGGCCGGCACAGAGGCAGTGGAAGGATCTGTTAGGACGGCTTAGGGCTGTGGAGATTGCTCAAAGGGTAAAGTGCTTGTTTGTGTGGGGAATTTTGTTAACTTGACACGATATAGAATCTCCCAGGAAGGGAGGCCTGGGGAAGAATTGTCTACATTGAATTGGCGACTGAGTTAGCACTAACTCTGGACTTGGCACACTCTGGAATCACTTGAGAAGGGTCTCAGTTAAGTAGTTCTTTCTCACAGGTTGTTCTGTGTGTGTGTCTGTGGGAGACTGTCTTGAGTGTTAATTGATGCAGAGGCCCTTCTCCCTGGGCAGATGGTCCCGGGATGTAGAAGGAAGCTAGCTAAGGATGGGTTTGGGAGTGAGCCAATGCTCAGCGCTCCCCTACGGCTTCTGCTTCAAGTTCCTGCCCTGGTTTGCCTCAGTGATGGACTGTCACCTGGAAGTCTCCATAAAGCCTTTCCTCCCCTAAGGAACATGGTATCTGTCACAACAATAGAATAAAATAGAACCATTGGACCAATCTGTGGGGGTTTGCATTGATTCCTGTAATTGAATTGAATGAGATAACCAAGCCTAAAAGTGTCTGGCACCATTTCCCTAATTTGGGGCCTGGACTGTAAAAGGGAAGCGAGCCGATCAGAACAAGCATGAGTCATTTACTCCTCTCTTCCTTGACTCTGGATGTGATGTTTCCAGTGTCCTGAACCCTTACCATGGTCATGCCCCTGCAATGACAGACATTAACGTAGAACTGCACGCTAAAATAAACCCTCTCTCCATGTAGTTGTTTCTGTCAGGGCATCACTCACAGCAACAGGAATAAAACTAGGACAGAGTGCATACATGAAGACTTGGGTTTAGATCCCCAGAGCCCACGCACGCGTCAAGTCAGGTGTGTCTGTAATCTAGCACTGGGGGGGCAGAGACCAATGGCTCTTGGGAGTCCACTAACCAGCTGGTCCAGCTGAAACAGGTTCACTGAGAGACCCGGCCTTGAAAAATAGGGTGGAAAAGAGACTGAGGAAGATATTCTGATCGTCAATCTCTGACCTTCACATGAGCTTGCATAAGCAAGTATACCTGCACACACATTGTGTATATAGACAACACACACACACACAAACACACACACACAAACACACACACACTCATATACAGAGAGAAAGAGAAAGAGGCAGAAAGATAGAGAGATGACTTAATTTTCCAAAGCCAAAGTTGAACATCCAAAGCTGAGTGTGACATCGTATCCACCTTGAGAATAACTGAGGTAGGAAAACAGGGAGGCCTTTGGGAAGCCCAAGACCAGATGTCTAACCTAGGACTATACCTAGGGGTAAAAGTAAGGAAGGAGCTAGAAGCCAGGGGCTATCCCAAGCTCACTGTGGTCTGATAGCCTAGGCTCAACTAGCCCATGCCCCTGCCCCTGAAATCATTAAAGGGTGGCAGGAGACATAGTAGAGGAACCATGGGAACTGGGCATATTGTGTTGATCTGTAGGAAAGGTAGGTTGGTAGGAGAACTTTGTGGCTGGGATGCCATTGAGACTAGCTTTATCATGTCCAACTTCTTTGAGAAAGTTTCTGGTCTTACCTTTTGGGACTAGCTTGCAAAGGGGCTCATCCCACCTGGGGAAGGAGTGGGAGCCAGGAGCAGTGTGGTCTCAGCAATTGCCAGGGCCTGGGCATAAGTTGTGGTATCTAGGCCAGGACTTCAGTAAGTTCAGAAGAGTGGACATGGGCCCTGGGAACCTGGCAACCTTTCTCCATTCACCTCTTCCTGTCAGTCACTACTTCCAGCCCATGTTTATCCTTAGCATGGCTTCCTCTGTGGCTTGGTTTAGGGAAAGGCTTTTACCTCCCACCTTTCTGTCTTCTGCCAGCTGATCTCAAAGTTGCTTCAGAACCTTGGACTCAGTAGGAAGATATAGTGGGATATATCGAGAAAAGCCTGCAAGTCCTAAAGGGAATTGTGTCTTCTGTCTTTTTGAATGTTCCAACTAAACCCTTGAATGGTTGAGTAGGTTGAATATAGTATTTGACACTCAAAATAGCTTTCTGATAAACAGAAACGATACCCATATGCTGGTGCTCTGTCGTAAAATTCTACCCACAAAGTCTGCTTGGAGAAAGCTGGGCAGAACACATCCTGCCTCTCTCTATGATGCACACACATCAGCCCCTTGGCCTGTATTCAGACAAAGAAGCATGGTTATGTGTGCCATATAAAGAGTGGGATGGGAAATAGTTGGGGGTCAATGTCAAAGGTCAAGAATGCAAACAAGTTCTTTGTAGGCTCCGTCTTTCAGCAGAAGAATTGAAAGCTATAACCTGATGTCATGTGTCAGCCTCAAGGAAGAAGATATATGGCCTGCACCAAGCCACAGCCACTATCTTCCTCCCAGGGGCCTGCCAAAATTTCTAGGCAGAAGCAAAGCCAACAAAAGATAAGGGAGACACAACTCAGTGTTTGGTCACATGCATGAGGCCTTGTGTGCACCCATAACACCAGAAAAAAAAAAAAGAAAATAGGAAAAATGAGGTCAGCATGGCTCAGTCTCAGTGGAAACAGCTCCTGTCCCCTGTTTGCCCTGACTGTATGCTTCATGAACCTCCATTTAATTCATCCCCTATAAGAAACTGCCTCTGGCTAATATGCAACCTCTCAGACTGTCTAGCCTTGGGAATAAAGGATGCAGTTTCCTCTATGAAAGCTGCAGTGAGGTGTGGGAGAGCCCATGTCTTCTTGAGGTTTCCCCTCATACATTCCTTGTGGTGCCTTTATGTACTTGTGTCTGCTTCTCTGGCTAGCTTGCACACTCCTTGAAGGTTAGGTTTTTATGCACATTCATATCATTATCATTATGTCAAAGTAAAATTTAAAGTAAGTGGCTAGTGAGACCGAAGCATGACGGTTGGAATGGCAAGAGAGAAGAGACGTCAGAAGTGAGCCAATCTGGAAGAGGCAGAGATAGTGGCTTTGGTCACAAGTCTGAATCCCCCCTTAACTTATTTCCTTCACCTTCCCCATCTACCAACAGACCAAGAAGCAAGTTCTATTTTTATAATTAAGTCCATTGATTTTTGGGGACAGGCTTTCATTGTGTAGCCCAGGCTGGCCTGAAACTCACAGAGATCTACGTCTGAAAAGCTGGGATTAAAGGCATGTGCCACAATGCCCAGCAAGAAGCAAAATCTAAATTACCACAATAAGCAATCAAAATGCCCCTTTACAACAGGGATTATGATGAGAAGGAAAAAAAAAAAATAGCAATGGCAGTTTCCATGACCATACAGACTAATAAGAGCAAAGGAAAAGAGGAGACTTCCATAAGAATCTTGGTGGGAACATGGATACACATCTCCCAAGCAGGCAGTTAAAACTACACAAGAGGCTAGTGAGATGACTTGGTGGGTAGAAACCCTTGCCGCCAAACCTGCCTGAGTTTGATGCCAGGCACCCACATGACAGAAGGAGAAAACAGCCTCCTGACAGTTGTTCTATAACCTCCAGGTGTACTACTCCCTCCCAACACACTAAAATAAATAAATAAATAAATAAACAATTATAAATAAATGTTTAAAAATTGTTTTTATAAAAACAACAGCCTGACACAGTCGCACATGCCTGTAATCCCAGCATTCTGGGAGGCAGAGGCAGGCAGATCTCTGTGAGTTCGAGGTCAGCCTGGTCTACAAAGCAAGTCTAGGACAGCCAAGGCTACACAGAAACCCTGTCTCAAAAACCAAAATAAATAAGTAAATAAAAGAAACAACAGAAGGGGAAGCTATAGGCCATGCTGTTTTTAAAATGGGGTTTGGGGTGGGGGTGGAGGCTTCTTTTTTTTTTTTTTTTTTAAGATTTATTTATTGATTATTTATACAGTGGTCTACATGTACATCTACAGGTCAGAAGAGGGCATCAGGTTACATCATAGATGGTTGTGAGCCACCATGTGGTTGCTGGGAATTGAACTTAGACCTCTGGAAGAGCAGTCAGTGCTCTTAACCTCTGAGCCATCTCTCCAGCCCGGAGGCTTCTTTTTCTTCCCAGATAGTAGGAAATTTCATTTCATGTGAAAATTAGCTACAGAGCTGCGGGTGCAGCTCAGTGGTAGAGTACCTGCTTAACTTGTGAGAGGTCCAGGGGTCTATCACTGGTTCCAATAAATAAAATAAAGATTATGATAAAATTCCATACAACTGTATTTTGTCTTGTTTTTGAGACTGTGGCATGGATGGCTAGGTGGCTGAATTCATGATCTTGCTGCCTCTACCTCTGAGTGCTGGGGATATGACTCTGTTGCTACCATGAAAGTATTAAGAGAAGCAAGAGATGTTAGGAGCAGAATGTCTATATAGATTTATTGACTGCATAAGCATATTTTTAAAGAGCTAACAAATATGAAAGAAAATATTAAAATGATGAAAACTCTGAAAAGAGTTCTTTCAGGAAAGAAAGATATATAAGAGGATAAAAATTAAATGAAACAATCATAAGTGAAGTTTAAACTAAAAGGCACATAAGAACAGATAAACAGGACAAATACGGCAATGAGAGAATTAGTCTATGGAAAGACAGACTGTCTGACAGGCTAGGAGTGGAGTTCAATGAGAGTGTAGAAAGCACAGTGATAAAATATCATCTGGAATGTGCTCCAGGCCCTGGGCTGGATCCCAGGATAAATAAATAAATAGTCTCTTCCTACTGAAGAAGCTAACAAACTGGGCAAAATGGGACTTTGGGTATGAGACAATGATGACAGCCATCCCTGAGAAAAAGGAAACAAATGAGGTTTCTGTGTGACTTCCCCAGCACACACTATCTGGAAGCTGTCTCCATGCTGCCGAGCAGCTCAAATACAACTGGAATCAGAGGTCAGCATTCAGAGCCCAAGTCAGCCAGATCACAGAGACAGTGCTTGCTAGAAGGTACTTTGCCAAAGGAGCTCTGGAGGCTGGGCATGGTAGAACACACCAAGATAGAGCATATTAAACTGCTAGAAGGGCTGGAGAGATGGCCCAGTGGTTACGAGCACTTGATGCTCTAGCAGAGGATCTGGGTTCAATTCTCAGCACCTGCATGGCTATTCACAACTGTCTATAACTCTAAGTCCTTGGGAATCCAATGCCTTCTTTTGACCTTGGTGGACATGTCTGTGAACCAGGCAGGCACATGGCACACAGACATACATAAAGGCAAAACACTCATACACATATAAAATAAACCTTAAAACCTACTTGGAAAATAGCAATAAAAGCAGAAAAGTAAAACATTTTATACAAGAAGATAAAATTATTAATTGCTGGTAACTTCACATCTTAATACAAACCAAGAGATAACAGAATGGTATCTTTTAGGGAAGCTACAGACATACTTTTAGTTATTTTATTGGGTCCTTATATCTACCACCCTCCCAACCTTTATCGCTTCCAACTCCTCAACACTAAGTAAGAGAGAAAAGTTAGAGTAGAAAGGGGTGTGAAGATCTCTTTATATTAATTACTACCTGATGAGTGAGGGGCACTGAGTTCCTTGGGGCAAGTCCAATCTTTGTTGGCAGGATATCCAATTCCTTCTTGTCTCTTTGCTCATGACCACTTGGCAAACCACAACAACAGCAACCAGCAGCAGCAGGGGCAGCAGCACCCTCCACGGGCCCTCTCAGGGCCTTCACATTTTAAAAAAGATTTACTTATTTATTTTATGTGTATAAGTGCTCTGTTTTTCATGCATGTCAGAAGAAGGAATCAGATGTCATTACAGAGGGTTATGAGCCACCATGTAGTTGCTGAGAATTGAACTCAGGACCTCTGGAAGACTGCTGAGCCATCTCTCCATCCCTGGGGCCCTCAAATTTATACCCTCTCAAGAGCCCCCAGAATTGCAAAGTAAACTACCTGCAATCTGTGGCTGGTAGAAATCATGCCCCTCATAGAACATGAAACAATCATAGTTAACAGCTGTGGGCAGTCTGAAACAGCCTCACATCCCACACCTGGGATTAAAACAAAACCATGTTTACATAAAATAACTTGTTTTTTAAAGAAATCAAAATAATCCTCACTAAATTTCTCCATTTTAGTCCAATAAATGGCTTTTTCTCTAACATCAACCAACTATATACATTTTGGGCTACTTTATTGGATTCTTTTAGGAAGCCAAGTTATCAACCTAAAATTATATATCCCGTGAAAACAAAAGTAAAATAAAAAAAAATTAAAGCCAAACAAAAGCTGACAGATTCATTGCCACTTTAAGGAAAATGTGGTACATTTACACAATGGAACACTATTCAGCTATTAAAAACAAAGACATCATGAAATTTGCAGGCAAATGGATAGAACCAAGGGAGGATGCCTGACTCTCACTCAGAAGAAGAAATAAAATAGACATCTGAAGTAGATGGAGGGAGGGAACTGGGTAGGAAAGGGAGTGGAGAGGGTAATAGGGGGTCAGGTATGGGGAAAGTAGGTGGGGGTAGGAGGAACAACTTGCAAAGAGAATGGAAATTGGTAGGAAGGCATTACTAGGACAGGGGAGGCTCCTGGGAGTCTATGGAGGTCACCATAGCTGGGACTCCTAGCAACAGGGGTTAAAGACCCTAAAGTCACCATCTCCTGTAGCCAGGTGGGACACCAATCCACCCCATAAAACCTTAGATCCAAAACTTGTCTTGCTTACAAGAATTGTAGAGACAAAGTTGGAACAAAGATTGAGGGAATTGCAAACCAATGGCTAGCCCAACTTAGGACTCACCCCATTGGAGAGAGCTATCTTCTGTCATTGTTAATGATACTCTGCTATGCTTGCACACAAGCCCCTAACTTCATCCAGTAGCTGATGGAAACAGATGCAGAGACCCACAGCCAAACACTAGGTAGAGCTGGGGGAGTCTTGTGGAAGAAGATGGGTTAGAGGGCCATGGAGGGGTCAAGGGCACCACAAGAAGACCTACAGAGTAAACTAATCTGGGCCCATAGGGCCTCACAGAGACTGAACCACCAACCAAAGAGCATGCATGGCCTGTACCTCAACCCCTCTATGTAACAGATGTGCAGCCTGGTTGACATGTGGGTCTCCTAACAATGGGAGTAGGGGCTGTTTTTGACTCTGTTGCCTGCCCTTTGGGTCCCTAACTCGGATGCCTTGTCAGTTTAATCCTTCTGTGACTTGAGATGCCAGAGTGAGTTGGTACCCCTTGGAGGGCCCCCCTTCTCTGACAAGATAAAGAAGGGGAAAGGGGGAAAAGGGGCCACGAGGATTGGACTTGGAGGAGGAAGAGGGGGCTGGGATCAGGCAGTAAAATGATTAAATAAATAAAGGGGGGAAATAATCATAATGATGATGATGATTCTAATGAAAAGTTTTCTAAGCACCAAAAAACTAGATGCACCTAAAGAAATGCAGAGATCTGAAATGGCGACTATGTGGATGCTTCGTTTTGAATCTCTTTAAATAAAGCTGTTTAAAGCAAAAGTAGTGACTATGTTTACAAAAGACTTGGGAGTAAGATGTGGCCGTAGGATGGACAGCTGGAACAAGAGGAAGTGCTCAGCTGTGGGGGGTTCACGGCATTTGGGGCCAGGTGTGGGGGCAGTATCTGGGCAAAGTATATATTATAAACACTGAAAACAGACATACATAAGCCAGTAGTGGAAATAAAAGTGAAACTAGAAAGAGCAGCAGATAACAAATAAGCGGTATCTAAAATTGAAGCAAAAGATGTCAAGACTGGCCTGAAATAATCTGATTTTTGGTGCAGCTCCTATGGTACCAAATGTAGGAAGAATGTGCACATAGAACAGAAGTTTCTTAGGAAGATGGAACCTGGATACCATGGTGGCACATGTCTTTAATCCCAGCACTCGGGAGGCAGAGGCAGGCAGATCGCTATGAGTTCGAGGCCAGCCTGGTCTACAAAGCGAGTCCAGGACATCCAAGGCTACACAGAGAAACCCTGTCTCGGAAAACCAAACCCAAAAAAACCCAAAAAACAAAAAACAAAACTAAGCAGGGCCCTGGGCCCTGGGTTCAGTCAGTAAAAGTGCTTGCCAGGAAAGTATGAGGGTATTGAGTTCAAATCCCCAGTACCCACATGTTAAAAAGGTGGGTGTGGTGACTCATGCTGGGGAGGTGAAGACTGGAGCTGGCTAGCCAGCACTGTAGAATCTGATAGATCCTATTTAAAAAACCAAGATGGGACGTGATTAAGAAGACCCCTGACACTGACCTCTGGCCTCCATGCACTTGTGTTCAAACATACTGGCAAGCACATGTAAGTACATCCTTGAACATGTATTCTCTCTCTCTCTCTCTCTCTCTCTCTCTCTCTCTCTCTCTCTCTCTCTCTCTCTCTCTCTCTCTCTCTCCCAGGGAGGAAGACATGCAGTATATTCTGGGAAAAGAGGATGAACTATATCAACGTGAAGTGAGAAATGGATGTGTCAACCAGCTTCCATGAGTGGGACAGACGCCTGGGATAATATGCTTAGAATGAAGGAAGGTGTGTGATGGCACATCCCTGGGATATCAGGAGGTGAGGATAGGCAGAGCAGAGTTCGGGGCTAGCTTGGACTATCTCATAGCAAGATCTTGTCTCAAAAAGAGAGGAGAGGGGTTCACTTGGATTCATAGTTTTGGAGGCTTTGGCCTATGGTTGCTTGGCCCCTTTAAATTTGCTACTGTAGTAAGGCAGCTTATGATAGCAAGTGGATACTGCAGTGTGATACTAATCTCCTTGTGGCTAGGAAGTAAGGAGAAAGAACAAGGTCCCAGAATTCTACCCTCCTTTAAAGAGTATCTTATGTGTGCAGGTGTTTTGCACCCATGTTTACCTATGTAGTGCATGCATTCTTAATGCCCCTAGGAGGCCAAGAGAGGCCATTGATTTGATTCCCTGTTAACTGGACTTACAGATGCTTGTGAACGACATGGGTGGTAGGAATGGAACCTGGGTCCTCTGGAAGAGTATCTATGTTCTAACAGCTGAGTCATCTCTGCAGCCTGCAGTAGCCCTTTGGAGGGGACCTCTCCATTGACCAGAAGGCCTCCCATGAGGCTTTACTTTGAAGTTCTCACCCCCTTGCAATAGCTCCATGCTCTGGGGATTTTGAGGGACATTCCGATCCAAAGCAGGATAATGAGAAAGGGCAGTGTTCTCTGTTGGAGATTAAATTCATAACACGAAGACTGTTGGGTATTATCTAGTGTAAGACTCATACAGAGAGTGAGAAGAGAGAGCAAGGTAAGGAAGGGTCGAGCCCCTTGAACATAGACTTACACCTGTTGGGGGCCATGCAAGGGGAACAGCAAAACAGCTTTAGAACTCATGGAATGTAGCCATTATGATGGGTGTGCCTTGGAGAGGCCGAGCCCCAAGGACCATGTGTCCTGAGGACTTAAGGCTGATGTGGAGTTTTGCTCTGTTTGTTGCCCTCACAGTCATCACATTCCCTCATCACCTGTGAGTTGTATGAAAACTCTAAGGGGGTTCCCAGCCCCTCACTGGGCAGTGTCATTGGCACTTACAATATTAGTGATTGATCTTTCCCAAGTATTCCTGCTGGAGCAGATTAATGATTCAACCACCATCTTCAGAAAGGACCTAAAGATATAGATTTCTAGTAAAGTTAGGCTAAGATGTTTTCTCTAGTGGCTTAGGGTTAGGGTTAGGGTTAGGAGCTAGTGTTAGGGTTAGGGTTAGGGCTAGTGTTAGGGTTAGAGTTAGGGTTAGGGTTAGGATTAGGGTTAGTTCAGAAAGGCACTCCCCCATCCCCACCCCTCCCCGAGATAGAGTTTCTCTGTGCAGCCTTGGCTGTCCTGGACTCACTTTGTAGACCAGGTTGCCCTCAAACTCAGGAGATCTACTTGCCTCTGCCTCCCGAGTGATGGGATTAAAGCTGTGCATCACCAGGCCTGGCTGAAAGGTACACTCTTAGTAGTTGAGCTGGGATTTTCTGAGGTCAAGGGAACAAGAGCAATGTCATCCCAACCACTACTAGCTGACATGCCTCTCTAGCTAAAGTTGGGCTGGTGATCAAGGCAATGATTAGTTTCTTATACCCATTTTTTGCCCTCATTTTCCTGATATGATTTAATTAAAAAATTGTTAATGAATAGATGTGCATCCTGAAGATTTAAGGTAGAAATGACTGATTTTTTTGTTATATAAAAGTTAAGAGTTGTGATTCTCTTAAGATTTTATAAGGTTATGTATTAAGATAAATAATAAAATAAGTGATTCTTTCTTTATAACTGCAAATTGTAGCCTGCCAGTAAGAAAAGCTGACTGAAAAAATTTGCCTTGCAAGCTGGGCGTGGTGGCACATATCTTTAATCCCAGTTCTCGGGAGGCAGAGTCAGGCAGATCTCCTGAGTTTGAGGGCAGCCTGGTCTACAAAGTTAGTCCAGGACAGCCAAGGCTACACAGAGAGACCCTGTCTCAAAAAAATAAAGTCTTGTTTGTTTATACTTTTGTTAACTAATAACAACTTGATTAATTACAAATGTATGTGGATTCTTGGAAATGATTTGTTTTTCACCTATAATATAATATGTAAAATATTTAATCATGTGAGGGCATTGGGGAACTTTAAAAAAACATACTTATTGTAATAGTTCACTTAAAATAGAATGAGACAGGCATGATGATGTACACCTTTAATCCCAGCATTGGTGTGGGGGGGGGGGTGTGGCAGACAGAGGCAGGCAGATCTTATACTTTTAACTCCAGCACTAGGGTGGCAGAGGCAGGCAGATCTCTGTGAGTTCGAGGCCAGCCTGGTCTACAAAATGAGTCCAGGACAGCCTGGGCTATTACACAGAGAAACTCTGTCTCAAAAAACAAAAACAAAACAAAACAAAAAACCAACCAACCAAACAAACAAAAAACAAAGAAGAAAGGAAGAAAGAAAGAACAGAAGGAAGGAAAAATAGAAATGTAACCACATTGTAATTTTTGTACTGCATGAAGGATTTTGCTGGGATATATAAACTGTGGAAGAAAAAATAAAGTTGTTAAGGCTTGCTTTATCGTGTGTGTGTGTGTGTGTGTGTGTGTGTGTGTGTGTGTGTGTGTGTCTGTGTGTGTGTCTGTGTGTGTGTGTGTGTAAGTCCACACCACCCCTTTTTGTTGGCCCCACAAAGTCTTTCCCTGGCCCCAGAGAATCAAGTTTTGTTTCCTTAGAGAAAAGTCTGCTGAGGAATCAATAGCCAACTCCATGGCCTGTCTCAATTTACCTGTTGTGTCAGAGCTGGCTTCTGACATAGCCTGTTGACAAGCTGGAAACCTAGGAGATTTGCTTATCTCTGGATCAGGCCCCAGGCCGAGCATCTGCTCTTGGCAACCCTTTGTAGCTGTGATCCCTCTTTGGTCTTACCCGACAAACCTCAAGCACTTCAGAGTCAGCTTGTGCCCTTTATCTGCAACTGAATGATTCTGGGACAAACCGCCTAAGTCAGTTCCCTGAACTGCAAGATAACCAATCCTCGGGCCCTTCTTCATCTGCCTAAGAAAAAAACATACGATCCAGACCAGTCAATCATTGTTCTCCCCCCCCCCCAACCCCACCCCACCCCCATCCCCAGGGACTGAATCAGAGATGAGCGGCTGACTTAGCTCCACAGCCTGTCTGGCTTCTTTTTTGTAGCAATGGGGTGATATGAGCCTCAAGTTGTCACCACTAGGGAGATCTTTGCAAAGAGTGAAGGCAACACAAGGAGTGCAGAGCCCAGAGGTGACCAGGAGAGAACAGGCTTCAGGGACATGAGAGTCCAGCTCAGACACATTCACCTTTTGACACTGTAACATGACTTGTCATCTACAAAGTTCACACCTAAGAACTGTGCAATAGCCGGGCATGATGGCACACGCCTTTAATCCCAGCACTTGGGAGGCAGAGGCAGGTGGATCTCTGTGAGTTCAAGGCCAGCCTGGTCTACAAAGCAAGTACAGGACAGTCAGGGCTACACAGAGAAACCATGTCTTGAAAAGACAAAAACAAACAAAGAAACAAACAAACAAAAAACACCAAAAAAGTACTGCACAATCAAATTATAGACACTTACATTGTCTCATGTATGTGTGTGCTTCTGTATTGCTCTGCACGTACAGCTACCATGGGCTATGTACATCTAGACTCTAGACAATGCCGTGATAGATCCACTTCTAAACTTTCCAGTAATGCGAATCAGTAATTTCCCTTCTTTTGACAGCAAGCTTGAAATTAATTTGAAACACAATCAATAGTACCCAACCTATATACTATTCTTGGGGGGGGGGGGATGACATTAAAGAATGGCAGGGAACATGTGATCACCAATGCCAGGGTGATCACGTTCTTGTTTCTGTGTACATTACTGTCCTTTGAGCCTCTGTACACATACTAGAAAATGTTTCATACAGGGATTTACAAGGCTCAAGTGATATGTTAAAGGTTTCCTGAATTCATCAATGGCAACTAGGTCCCCCTCCGGTCTACAGTACAGACTAAGTGGTAGTGAACACAACACACATAGTAGGTGCTCAGCAAGTGTGGAGTCTATCATTTCCCCCCTATAAACTGAGATGCTAGAACCATGTTGTGCTGTTCTGTGTTGTTATAATACAATTTCTGAATCTTATTGATTTATAAAGGTTCGAGGCAAGATTTACTCACACTTCTAAGTTTGTAACACTAACATTTTCTGGGATCTGGTGAAGGTCATGGCTACACCACAACATATGTGTAAGGAACATATATGTGAGAGAAAAAAGAATACTGGGTAGAAAGGTGGAAGTAGGAGGAGGGAGAGGGCTGCAATAGGGATGTGAAGTGAATAAATAAATAGATTTGATACAAAAAAAAAAAAAGGGAAAAAATCACTAAGGAAGAGAAAGGACCAGGTTCAGTCTCACAGTCACCCAATTTCAAGGAGCTAATTTGTCCTTTGAGAACCACATTAATCCTGTCACAGGATGGTGCCCTACGACCTAGTTATCATCCTTTAAAGTCACACACTTCACCGTCATTTGTCATTACACCAGAGAATGAAGTCTCCAGGTGATTACTGTTGGAAAGGAACCACATTCAAGCTGTGCCACACATCTATTCAGTCGGAGAACTGAAAGAAGCTGTGGAATCAAAAGGCAGCTTGCTAGATTCTAGCATCTTTCAGGAAAGTTTGTCCCTCAGAGCTCGGTCTGTGAGTAATGTAGCTGCTGAGTGCCGAATTTGTCTTCCTGTCTTCACTTCCAAAGCTCACATGTCTCACCAGGCCTGCAGACATCAGCCACTGCCTCTGGCCAGGGCATCCCACACGGTCCTTTCCACTCCTTGCCCAGCCCTTTGCCTTATGTCAGTCCCCAACCAATTTCCTGGGAACACCCTCCATGTGGCCACACAGGTTCATGTGTGTGTGTGTGTGTGTGTGTGTGTGTGTGTGTGTGTGTGTGTGTGTGTACCCTGCACGTTCTTATCACCCAATTGATTCTGTCTCCTTGGTGACCAGATACACAAGTAACAGCAAACTCATTTGTGGTGGAGAGAAAAAAAAGAATCCACCATTTTAGCTGTTAAGTGTTTGCGACCAGCATAACCTTGACGTGAGTGTTTCATGGTCGATCATTGCAGCATGGCCTCCTGGATATGCTGTAGCTATTGGTTTAAAATTAAGGAGGCCTCAAGATAAGAGGAAGAAATGTTTGGGTACAGAAATGGACATCTACAGGCATACAAACTCGAGTGCTCTCCATCCGAACACTCCTGATCTCACCAGAAATGTGGGCCAAGAAATTTTGAATTTTATCAGTTGCTTCAGAAAATAAGGCTTGTCCTCAGCAGGAAAACATTTCATGAGATTATCTCCTTTCCTAGTTTATATCATTGGAAAAATCAGTGGGGCTTTTTTGTTTTTCTTTTTGTTTTGTTTGGATACCACCTGGTCATGAGTTCAATCCAGATATGCTGCAATGTGTCACACAATTTTGGTGCTCTGACCCACAAGCCTGCCCTACAGGTACAGATGCCAGCAGCAGTCAATTAGCTTTACCCTACACCTCTGACCAACAGCTGCAAACTGTGGCCTCCACAATCCTCTCCTCACACCTGACTGATTTCCTAACACAGCTTCTAGAGCTCAGGGAAGCGCTTAAGTTCACTGGTTCATTATGAAAATCATGAACTATGGCGTCAGATGAAAGGATGCATAGCGCAGGGCATATGGGAAAAGGTACAAGGTGTTCATGTTCTTGCTGGACATACAACTGTCAGGAACCTCCATGCTCTCATCTCTCTGAAAGCTTTCTGTTGTGTTACACTCCCTGGGAAGACGTGAGCAAACCCTTACTCACCCCAGACTAAAGAAGGATTCTGGCCAAGTCTAGCTTGGAGAACCAGTGAGTGCAGTAATTCATACAGTCAGGCCGACGTAGGAAAGCATAGCTGGGATCTAGGTGAGGGTGGACGGATCCTCCCCTTTCTTTTGTGAGAACCTTAGCAGGAACATCGTGGTAGTCTCATTGTTAGTCACAGCTGCTCAGAGACGGAAATGGCTGTTATACTCAGAAAGTAGTCTTCTCCAACACCTGTACTCTTTTAAGTGGTCCATTTTTATGGTATGTCAGTTAAACCTTAACTTAGAATTAAAAAGAAAGAAAGAAATGATGTAAAATAGATTGTGCCATAATAAACATTTTTTTGTGGGTATGCAATGCTCAGAACACTTAACAGGGAGAGGGGTGTAAAAGCAAAGGCAGAAATGAATCTGCTTCCAAGTGAACACAAATCCAAGTATCTAAACATTTTTCTCATCTTTTAATGAATTTCCTAATAATGTATTTAAAGTTGACATGGGATCCAGAGCATCTGCTTAAACGGTCAGTTTGGTGTCTACCCTTCCCAACATGCCAAAATAAGCTCTAGCCATGTGCAGCCATGGCTATGCCGAAGGGCTAGCTAGCTTGCACCTGCCTGTGCTTTTCTTTCAAGGTATGAAAGAGACACGCACTTCCAGTATACCACGAGGTACTTGACAGCTACACACAGGCCCCCCTTTTCCAAAGTTACTGCCATGGGTCTGACAGGTTGTAGGAAATGCACAGCCAAGGACAGGTCCAGGGGCCCTTGGCAGCTGCTGCAAGTGTTCAGGGCATTTAAAACCAATGTCACGCTTCAGTGAGGTTGTTGAAAGCTTTACACTGGCTCAGCCAGGACTGACACCTGCCAGTTTGCCATTAAATATAGAAAGTTGGAGCTAAAGATCCTGACCCACTTAACCCTGCTCGCTCTCCATCAGATTTCTGTGATCTATACTTACACAGTGAACTGCTGCTCTTTTCCATTTATGGAGCCTAGCGATAGCATGAATTTTTTTTTTTAACACTATTTAGAATGACACTGCTCACACTTCCCTTTGGAACTGCTTCCAAGTATATTTTAACCCCCTTAAAACAAGACATTCTTTATGCCCTCCTTTTAAAGTAATAGACTTATAAAGAATTTTTAAAAAATTTAAGTCATATATAAAGTAATTTTTTTCTAATTTTGAATTCATCTAAAAGAGTAGAAAATCTAAACATTGTTTTCTTGAATTATTTTTTTTCACTGTAGCAACATATAAATTAGTTCTGCACACGTGCTTTCTACTTATTTTCTATTTCTCATCCTCAAGTGAGAAAATGACTGGCCCAGATTAAAGTGGAACACCAGGCCATTTTGATAAAGTACAGTTACTGCCATCGAAGTATCTTAACTGAGAATCTGTGGGTGACTGAACTCCTATCGCCCCTTTAATTGCTGAATTCAAGTCTAGATCAAGTTTGAGTGCAAGCCTTAAATCCCAGGTCTTCATGTAAGAATGTAATAAACTATAAAAATTCTTATGGCTTGTCTGGAAAACACTCCAAATGCTCAGAATTTATATTTCCAAATAAACTAAAAGAAAGGTTAGCAAAAAGTTTGTAAAACCATGGACACTATGGCTAGAAGAATGAACCTACTAAATATCTAATATATGTTCCTAAGTGCTCTTAATTAACTTTAAAAGGCTGGAAATTCCACTTATAGAAATAGATAGCTTTTCTGTGTGTACAATGATGCATGCACAAAATTATTCATTGTAGCATTATGTGAAAGTCTAAATGACCTGAAGGTGCACTGGTAAGGTGCTGGCCAAATAAGACATATCATACCTACATGAGACCAGGCATTTGCCTGATCTCAAGCCGGGTATGGTGGCACACGCCTTTAATCCCAGCACCCGGAAGATAGAGGCAGGCAGATAGCTGTAAGTTCAAGGTCAGCCTGGTCTACAAAGCAAATGAAGGATAACCAGCCAAGATAACATAACATAGAGAAACCTTGTTTCAAAAAAACAAAAAACAAAAAACAAAACAAAACAAACAAACAAAAAAAAAAACCAGCAACAACCAAACAAAACTACTACTAATAATAATAATAATGGTAATGATGATATGATGCCTGGTCTCTTGAACAGAGCTGTTGGACTAGAGGGGTAGTTCAGTGATATAATCCTTGCTGAGTGTGTGCAAAAAGGCCCTGGGTTTGATTCCCAGCATCATAAAATGATATAACTTGGTGATTACTGTCAATAATCAACATTATTGACAATTCTACCCTGCAAGGAGGAAGTCTGGATCAAAGAGCATAGGAAATGAATTTTCCACTCTCCTTCAGATGCTACGTAGTGTGCCTCTAAGTAACTGTTCAAATAAAACGCTATTAAGGAAATAAAGGCCTAGTAAGGGCTACATAAAAACACACTTGCAATAATCAAGTTATGTATCAAAGGACATTTTAAAATTCAGCTTGCTGTCTCCTGTTGGGTTGAGTAAAGGTCATTTTTGGTTCAACATATATTAATACCATACCCAAAGAGGGAATGCCTCTGAGCTTTCTTTCATTCTTTTCTACAGGAAGAAAAAAATTATGTGTTCAGAAAGGTGGATTTAAGTTGATAATAAAGAGCTTAATAAAGAGAGAGAAAGAGAAAGAACAGAGGACACCGTTAGGACACAAAGGTTTATGTGTTTTTAGCCATTACAACAGGAGTTCAGAAAGATCTCAAGTTTTACATTGATGTTATCAATTTTACAAAAAGAGAGAGAGAAAAAAAAAAAGTGACAGGCAACAGTGAAGAGCACCAGAGACCCAGCACAAACCTAAGACCATCTTCCTTCCTTCAACTGCCAAGGTATTTTCACAGATATGCCCCCCCACCCCCTGCTTTCATCCTCTCTGCTTTCCCTAACCTGCTTGGCCAGGGGAACTCAAGCCTCATCCTCGCCCTCCTCCTCCTCGAACTCGCCCTGCTCATCAGCCGTGGCATCCTGGTACTGCTGGTACTCAGACACCAGATCATTCATGTTGCTCTCCGCCTCGGTGAACTCCATCTCGTCCATGCCCTCTCCCGTGTACCAGTGCAGGAAAGCCTTGCGCCGGAACATGGCGGTGAACTGCTCCGAGATGCGCTTGAACAGCTCCTGGATGGCAGTGCTGTTGCCAATGAAGGTGGCTGACATCTTGAGGCCTCGAGGAGGAATGTCACACACGGCCGTCTTCACGTTGTTCGGGATCCACTCCACGAAGTAGCTGCTGTTCTTGTTCTGCACGTTGAGCATCTGCTCATCCACTTCCTTCATGGACATGCGGCCCCGGAAGATGGCAGCCACGGTCAGGTAGCGGCCATGGCGGGGGTCGCAGGCGGCCATCATGTTCTTGGAGTCGAACATCTGCTGGGTGAGCTCGGGCACCGTCAGGGCTCGGTACTGCTGGCTGCCCCTGCTGGTCAGAGGTGCGAAGCCTGGCATGAAGAAGTGCAGGCGTGGGAAGGGCACCATGTTCACAGCCAGCTTGCGCAGGTCTGCGTTCAGCTGGCCTGGGAAGCGCAGGCAGGTGGTCACCCCACTCATGGTGGCTGACACCAGGTGGTTGAGATCCCCATAGGTGGGCGTGGTCAGCTTCAGGGTGCGGAAGCAGATGTCATACAGGGCCTCGTTGTCGATGCAGTAGGTTTCATCTGTGTTCTCCACCAGCTGGTGCACGGAGAGGGTGGCGTTATAGGGCTCCACCACTGTGTCAGAGACCTTGGGCGAGGGCATGACACTGAAGGTGTTCATGATGCGGTCTGGGTATTCCTCTCTGATCTTGCTGATGAGCAGGGTCCCCATGCCTGAGCCAGTGCCTCCCCCCAATGAGTGGGTCAGCTGGAAGCCCTGGAGACAGTCACAGCTTTCAGACTCCTTCCTCACCACGTCCAGGACGGAGTCCACCAGCTCAGCACCTTCTGTGTAGTGGCCTTTTGCCCAGTTATTTCCTGCACCACTCTGGCCTGCCAGAGCAAAGGAGGATTAAATGTCAGTCATGCTTGAGTAAATTCCTTATTTAAAAAAATAAAAAATCATCTGGGTGGTGGCGCAGGCCTTTAATCCCAGCAGTCAGGGAGGCAGAGAGAGGCAGATCATTGTGAGTTTGAGGCCAGCCTGGTCTACAAAGCGAGTTCAAGGCAGCCAAGGCTATACAGAGAAACCTGTTCTCAAAAAACTAAAAACAAATAAAATAAAAATAAAATAAATCACCTCTCAGATATGGCCAAATGGCCAACACATATTAAACAATAAACTATCTGGCCATGAATACAATTATAAATCAGTAAACACATACACCTGGCTTTGAAAACGCTAAGATGCATTCGCCTCGAAGCCTGAACTAAGACTTAGCCCCCACACACCTTTATCCCATCCATGCCCTCAATCTGTCACTCTTCTCCACCCCTTGCGCTAGTGGAAATTGGCACCTTGTGTCCTTCTGTCTTCAGCTATGCCACATACTCACCAAACACGAAGTTGTCTGGCCTGAAGATCTGCCCAAATGGTCCAGACCTGACTGAATCCATTGTGCCCGGTTCCAGGTCCACCAGGATGGCCCGAGGCACATATTTATTACCTGCAGGGAAACAAGAGCTGACTTAGGCCTTCTGGCAGTGAGCTCTGTAGAGCAGGGCTTGGTACCACCTCCTCCATGATTGGTGCTACTCCCAAACAAAGAAAGGTCTATGATCAGGCTTTCAAAGGGTTTGGTTGGCAAGGAAGAGGCGACCCCACCCAAAGAGTGGTCATCCTAAAGTAGCTAGGCCATATAAGAGCAGTGAGTGCATGGGGTGCCCAAATTGAAGATGGGGTGTTCAAAGTAATTACCAGTAGCTTCATTGTAGTATACATTGATTCTTTCCAGTTGCAAATCACTGTCTCCATGGTAACTTCCAGTGGGGTCGATACCATGCTCATCACTGATGACCTCCCAAAACTGAGACATAAAAAGGCCGCATTTAGCTATGCACGACCCCACCCCCAATCGCAAGGAGAAGCCACCACCCAGTTTTAACAACCCGACAATGCAGAAGCTTTAATGAGTGGCGTGACCCTTAGGGCTTGTATTGTACAGGATCAGAAAGTTGAAACTGGGCGGTTTCCCAGGCGAACAGCTGCTCTCAGCAGGAGGTAGGGATGGGGGGGGGGGTTAAAAAAAAAAAAAACCAGCCCAAGCCTGCGTTTGTGTCACAGCCGCCAGTGGCTGCTGGAGACAAACGTGCTGGGACTCTAGGCGCGGAAAAGAAGGGGGCAGGTGGAGAGAGTGAGGCAATAGCGCTGTAGGAGGATGTTTTAAATTCTAAGCACGTTCAGCCACTGCCAGGCAATCACTCCCCTCCCCTCCCCCTCAGCTCGCCGGGTGTTCAAGCGAGTAAAATCAATTCTCCCTGTGTCCCGGCCCCTCCCAAAGACCGGGAGCGCACAGCCTCTCAGACACACCCGCGCCTTCTTTCAGGCACGCGTGGCTATCAGGGAGGAAAGGAAGAGGGCCATCCCAAATTCCCAACATTTCCAGGAAAAATGAATGAGATCCCTGAGCTTTAAAGTCTCCTCTGAGACCACGCCCATCCGATTGCACAAAGCAGCAAGTCAGGTCCGCCCTTGGCGAGACCTGGTTGTCTACCAAGGACCGCTCTGCGTCCTGGTGCCCAAGTATCCCAAGGGGCGCTCCTCTAGAGTCCTTTCCCCACCCCGTAAGCAGCGAGCCCACCTTGGCACCGATCTGGTTGCCGCACTGGCCCGCCTGGATGTGCACGATCTCTCGCATGGTGCCTCCTTAGCTTCTTGCTGGCTTGGGTCTGTGTCAGTGGGTCTGACTATCCTCCCCTTCCACACCCACTGCTGGGCCACCTGGACCTTATTCCGGAACCGACGGGCTGAGGGCGACGGCCGGGTGGGCTCAGTCTTTTATGTACGAAGGGTGGGGCGGACCAAACAGACCGCGCCCCCCCAAGCCAAAGCCCCCAGTCCCGTTCTTGCTGGCTCTCTCCAGGCCGGGTTGACGTAATGCTCTGAGCCCCTGGGACGGCCCAGGGGGCTGGACTATGGGCTTGTGGCCAATCAGCGCTGATGAGAAGACCTTGCTAGGGGTGGGGGTTCCTGGGAGAAGCTGGGACCCGAGCATTGTCTAGGACTTGAGAAGGGCAGGCTGAGTGTGGAGAGCTGGGAATTAAAGACTGTAGTAGTGGGCGAGGCTGGGGCTTGAGGAGGAGTGCTGATGGGTGGGGAAGAGAGGGCTGCTGCAGCAGGTGCAGTCCTGTGTTCCGAGCACGGACCAATTTACGTCTCCTTAAATGGGAGGTTTAAAGTAACAACTTGTGTTACCGGAGCAATTCCTCTTCTAACTCTGGGCAGGCTTCGCCAAGACAATGCCCCCTTCCTCATCCTTGGAGGTCAGCGACTGTCCAGGTGCACACGTCCGTTTTAGAACTTTAGGAAAAGACAAAGGATGCCATCAAGCCGAGTATAATTGGGGCGGGGGGGGGGACACAGAGGTCCAAAAGATCCTGACTTTGGACGCTTCGGGGGTATCTCAGCATCAACTGTCCTTGCCTTTGTCTTTGTTGACTATGCTTGCTCTTTCGCTGCAGGAGAAGCATCAAGGGGTAGAAGTAACTCTGAGCCCACCTCTGCCTGACCCACTCCAAGAACACATAGCGCTCAGCAGGACACCAAAGTCTCCTTCCACTCTGTGATTGGCTTTTGTTCCTCCTGAGTGATGGAGTGGGTGTGGCAGCCCTCGCGGTGTGAACTGTGCCGCGGCTGGCAAAGTGAGGATGGAGCCCTCGGGGCTGTCCGGGAAACAAAGAGTTCACGAAAGGGTGGGATGTAGTGTACCACAACTAAGGATTTAAAAGCCATCCCAGTGCTGTCCTTGCTAGCGATGGTTCATCTATTGTAAGGAATGAGGGTGCATTCCGAGAACCGCCATCGCTTAGAGCATTATCTTCCTTTGCGGTGCCCACGAGGTCCGAGCCTTGATGCTGCGGATGGAAGTGGGAGACACGCCTAAAAACTGCAGCACCGTGAGCTAGCAAGAGACCACCACAGACCCAGGCGCACTCACGTCAACGCGTGCGCAGAAGCGGTGTACCCACACTCCCTTCAAACCCACATTTTCTAGGTATTCGAGGAAGAGACCGATTTTTTTTTTTTTTTAAATCTGTGCGAGGTGTTTGAGAAAAACCTGTGTGCTTCTGAGGGCGAGATTTAAAAGTGTCAGAGCCTGTCCCCAAGTTGGAGGTCGTCGCTTCCCCACACGGGGCTAGTGGTTTAGGAGGTGATGTGACCCTTTTCATTCTCTGGGGAGAGAGATCCAAGTGACTCAGGGTCTCTCTATAGGGTAGAACTAGCAGCTGTTGGGCAAGGGAGGGCCTGCTAGAGCCATCCGCAAGCTGTCATCGCCTCTCCTTTCCGCAAGGGGGATGGGTGTAGGACTGGCTTTAAATTCAATTCTAGTGTACAACGAGAGGCAGCCAGAACAAAAGCCTTGCCGCCCGAGATGGCCTAGGTGCCCAGACTGGAACTCTGAGGCCAGAGTTCACCAGACAGGGCTGCGGGTGCTCAGGTCAGGGTGGGGTTGAGAAGAGAAAGGCAGATTAGTAGAAGGTATACCCACCCGCATGCCTGCTACCAGGGTTCCAAAGACCCAGCCCCTGGCTTTGTATTTTCAAACCTAAATCCTCCTACAGATTTAGAAGCGTGAAGAGCGAATGCTTCCCAAGGTCACACGGCCAGTTAATGACAGGGCTCGGACTATCTCCCGGGAGCCCAAGCTTTCAGGGAAGGTAACTACATTTACAGACGAAAGGGGTGTTGAAGGTGTAGACCTAAATAAAGGTAGTGGCTGCTGTGGTGCTCAACTGACCTGGAAGTAACACCGAGAAGATTGTTACCGGAACTGCGATTAAAGATGCCGCTGTGCAGCGGTCCGGCCCGGCTAAACCAGCCTAGGAGCAATCCGGGAGCCCCTGGGGCCCCTGGAGGCTCAACTCTGAACACGGTAATCTGAGCCTGCCTCTCTCACCTAATGGGTTCCTTGCTGGGCTTCTGTTTCAGAGCCAGACCTTTGCAAAGTAGCTGATTAAAACCTTGTGTTTATGATATATTCAGGAAAGGATCTTTTCTTTCGGGTTTCTCTTAGTGCAAGAGGTTTGGAACAGCAAAGCTGGACGGCCCTGGGGATCCCGCCTGTTGGTCCAGGATCAGCTTTCGTGTGTTTTGTCTCTTTGTCCCCACCAAATTTGTTGGGATTATGGTGCTGCGCATTTTAAATTTTTTGCAAAGAGCTGCTTTTTTGTGTGTGAAATATTGACAACAGCCTCACCTTTCCCTAAAGGCTTTCCATTCATTTGTGAACTTGAAAGAAAGAAAGAAAATAGAAAGAAAAGAAAGCCTTATTTCATATAACTAGAAGGAAGAGTTTACAAGGAAGAAAAAATCATCCCAGCGTTGTTTTTGCCTTTTTATATTAGGTTCCTTCCCCTCTACGCCATGTACCAGACACGAAGATTTTAGGGCAATGTGTTTCGTGATCTTTACATACCAATTAGTTTTAATGATGCATTAACATTTTAACAGCAAGTGCAGAAGAATCGTTGTACAAAACCAAATTCAACATTTGTTTCTTACTGGGAGGGCCCTAAGCTGTCACCATTAAATGTGCTTTTACAAATGTCAGATTACTTTCGAGGGCAAATCCTCAACTGTGCTTGTATTGTACACAAGGGGCCATTGTTTTAAGTAACTCAAGATGCTGGATAGAAAGACGTTATAAATACGTAGTAAAATGTGAAGGCTTTTTTTTTAATGTAAAAATGTGTTTTGACCCATCTATTGAAGTCACGGGATATTAGTTCAGGATTTTGCCCATAGCTAGTCTGTATTCACCATTTAAAGTTCCGTTCACTACCCCCACAGCGGAGATGTATGTGGTTTCCTAGGCAACACACATTTTGCCAGTGAATAAAAAGGAATTGAAAGAAAGACTGAAAGGCTGCAGGTCCCTGGTTATTTCTTCTCCCATCCCATCAGCCGTTCTTATTGCTCTCTGGTTAGAAATATTGGGAAGTTATCAATCCTTACATTTATGTAAATGGGCCAACCCCGAGAATTGGGACTAGAAATGGGTGACAACCCCCAAGGGTGGGCACCGTGAAAGGGCTCCTGGCTCTGCTCTCAGCTGGTCCAGGCTTTCCTTCCAGATTGTCTCCCTCCCCCTCCCCTTCCCTCTTAGAAACTAGTAGCTGTTGTGCTGCAGGGCGCTGATCAGAGCTCTAGAGTGAAGGCACTACTTGAGTGGGGGCCTCGGAGCCCCCTCCCATCCCACCCACACCCCCCTCCCATCCCACCCCCCCCCCACCCCCACCCCCCCGTCTTCCTGTTGCTGTGGGGTTCTGTAGGGATCAGCCACTTAGGCAACAAAAGACTGGAATCCGCAGAGAAAACTCCCGCATCTTGAATGCAGCAAAGCATCCCGGGCACCTCCGTCTTTGTTTCTCACCGAGGCTGGCTGTTTTCCCATGGCCAGTGCTCATGAATTTGGATTTTACAAGCCTACATCCAGTCAGCAAGCCTTTCACAAAGAGGGTTGTCTTTCTTGTCACCCAAATCGGCAGAGGGAGAGGAACCCCTGATTTTCCAGGGCATCAGTTCCTTTTCATGGGCTGCTCCCCTCCTCCATCCCTAGCAAATATTTTAAGAGTCTTAGACCTGGAGCGCAGGGAAGCGCCAAAATGTCCACAGCGCAGCCTAGTAAACGGCATTTCCATAGGTCAGAGTCATCCTGGGAAGAAAAAGAAACCACAAGTACTCAAATGGAGGCATGCTCGAACACCGACAGCCTGCCTGTGTAAGGTGCTGTCTGTGAAAGCCATTGGTGTGAAAATGGATCCCTTTTTAAGTGGTAGGGCACACAGCAGAAGACAGAATGGGGGAGCCATTTTAAAGTTAGGGAGGCAGATTGCTGTAGTACCAGTGTGACCGTAGGCTGCCACCCACACTGTACTACTAGCAACTGCTGCTTGGCAGTGTCTCTAGAGCTCACTCTCTCTCTCTCCAAAATCTACCACTTATCTCTGCGTGTCACTTAAATAAGATGAAAATATGCACGCATGTGCGCGCGCGCGCGCACGCGCACACACACACACACACACACACACACACACACACACACACTAACCCCTCTGCCCTTTGCCTTAGTGAGCACCTACCAGGGCCTCTCAGCAAATCAGTCTCTATTTCATTTCCCAACTGGTGGCTACTAATAGTCACAACATGCTTTAAAAAAAAAAATTCCAGGACTGGAGAGATGGCCCAGTGGTTAAGAGCACTGACTGCTCTTCCAGAGGTCATGAGTTCAATTCCCAGCAACCACATGGTGGTTCACAACCATCTATAATGTGACCTGATGCCTGCAGGTGTACATGCAGGCAGAGTGCTGTATACATAATAATAAATAAATAAATATTCAAAAAATGTTCCATTAAGAGGATGTCTGAGAAAATTTGCTTCTTTCAAAGTAGCCTATTGAAAAGGAAACTTATTACCAGAAGGTCTAGTCTGATATGCATATTCAAAAGAATAAGCTGGGTGTGGTGACACATTTTTGATTAATGGTGGTATACTTTTAATTAAAAGTGTGCCAAAAAGTAAAAAAGAAGAGGAGAATTGAAAATAGGAGCCCAAAGAGTTGTGTGTCTACCCATGTACATGGCATTGTGGTTTACAAGAGGCAAAGATGTAACTACACAGAGTAGTCATGGGTGGATAGCTAAACAACATGGTCTGTCTGATTATGCGATGAAATATTACCCAGGCTTTTAAAAGAAAAGTTCTTATACAAGAGTCAATTCTGAGGCCATTATGTTATGGGAAATAGCCAGTGATAATAAGACAAAGCCGCATGGCTCCATTCATAGGTGTCATACAGAGGAGTCATAGACAAGGAGACACAGTAGAATGGGCATCTCCAGGGGTTGCATAAGGGCACATGAGAGCTATTTAGTGAGCAAAGAGTTTCAGTTTTGCAAGATAGTCACACAACCATAATCACTCTTTTGAAATGGTTCTAAGATGCCATCACACAGGACACAGAAATCCTCAGGTGCTTACGACTTTTACAGAGTGTGTTAGGATTTGCAAAAGGCCTGCAATCATCCTCCTGTGTCTTTAAGTCATCTCCAAATGAATTCCATTATTTAATAAAGTAAGTGCTGCCAGTAGTTGTTGGGGGTGGGTGGGTGGTGTTGGTACATATTCAACAGATACAATTAAAAAAAAAAAAAGGAAGGAAAAATACTCATGGGTCAGTGTTTGCCACGTGCATCATTCTCACTGAGAGAATGATCGGTTGGTAAATGGCTTTGGCTAAATTCTGCTGGAGAAAATAAAGGAAAAACTATGAGGAAAAATATTATGATTCTCAATAACCTCTATGGAGAGAAATACGTGGTTTTGTGAAAGAAGCAAATTCATAGCCAGCAGAATAGGAAAAGACATGTCAGAAAGAGCCAGCTGCAGAGTAGTGTGGACATCCAAGTAGAGAAGAGAAGAAGCAGGATGAGTTATGGGCAACAGAGAGACACTGCAAGCCCAGACTGTGCCTCATGGCAGGAAAACTCGCGACAGCTGCTCTGCTGTTCTCACTGCGGCAGACAGTGAAACATGCCAGCCTGCATGGGGACTGGAGGAAGCGCATGAAGTCCTGACTGAACGGATGCAGGCAGGAGCCAGCCATGCCAATGACCCCAATGTCGCAGTCCCCATGGGAATGCCAAAGTCTTACCTGAGTGAGGCTCAGAGAAATGCCAAAACTTTCCCTTCTGGTCCATGTGGGAATGTTGGCAGTGCATGCAGAAAATATGTACTGAGGCTTTGCCACTCCCCCCCCCCCAAATGCTTATGGCCTGAAGACCGCTCCCCTACAGAGACTACACCTACAGATATTAGCAAAACGTGTCTTCTTGATTCAGCTGTATACCGTAAATCCTACCTCCGTATTCAGCTATAGGCAATGACCCCATCTCTGTGTTCAATTATATATAACAAGCACATTACTGCAGCCATCCCATCAAAGAGTTCAAGATCTTCTATCTATGTGCATCTGTCATTTTGTCAGTATGTCTTTTCTTCATTCCCTCAACGCTCCAGTCAGATCAAATTCGGGGAGCTCTGCAATGATGCAGCCAGCCTAGCACTGAAATGAATACAATTTTACCAAAGACTTCCAGAGACAGCCTTTCTATCTTCTCCACCCACTGATGGGAGGGACACACAAACTCTGCCCATCACCCACAGGAGTGATGGGTCACAGCCCTAAGTTACTCTTTTGTTAATGGAGAGTGGTAGCTCAAATGATTGATGGATGGGACCTAGTGTGGGTCCTGGGGTAACTGGAACAAAATATGCCTAGAAAAAAATGGGCTCAGAAAACTTGAGCAATCAACTCGAGAAAGCTCTACTTTCTCACAGTGATGAATGCCGCAGGTAACTTGTGTTGGAGACCCTGGTCTTTTGCCAGTGCCCAACAGGGCATTATCAAAAGGATATTCAACATGGAGGGTTCCCAGGCCTCCCTAACTTTGTCTACCTCATGTTCCTGTGGGGCTCCTCCTCTTGACTCAGTGGGCATTGTATAAGTGACTCGGGCTTTCATGGGGACCAAGGTCTGAAGCTTCCATTCCTGAGGAAGTTGACTACTAAAGTCAGCTGTTATGCTTCTGACTTTCCCATTCTGCCCTCTCCCCACCCAGCACTCAAAGACTATCTGGATCGTCTTTTGAGAGACTCATATAGAATGTCTTCAGGCTCTAGAGCTGCCCCTGCTCTCACAGCTCCTGACAGGAGTGTTTCCAGGCCCTCCCAGGCCTGCAATGTGACAGAAGTGGCCTAGTGGAGCATCTCTGCTGTGGTTTGGATACAGTTTGAGTGTGTGCCCAAAGGTTCATGTGCCCAAGGGCTGGTCCTCAATGTGATGAAGTTCAGGTGAGGGAACCTTTAAGCAGTGAGGCCTAGTGTAGAGTGGGTCGTCGCTGGGAGCCTTGCACACAGAAGAGAGTAATGCATTTTTTCAGGGACCCCAGTTAGTTCCTCCGAGAGCACGCTGTTATAAATAAATGAGGCTAGGCCTCAAAGATCTCTGGTTTCCTGTCTTATCAGGTAATCATATTCCCATCATGGTGCTATAAGAAGTCAGTGGAAAGCCCCAAACCATTGTTTTTACACAATTAATTAGTTACTAAGTGTAGACAATAAGGGAGCTGGAAAGATGCTTCAGTGGTTAAGACCACTGGCTGCTCTTGCAAAGGACCCAGGTTCAATTCCCAGCACCCATATGGTAGCTCACAGCCATGTATCAACCCAGGTCTCAGGAAGCTGAACCCTTCTTCTTGCACCAGGCATGCATGTGGTACACAGTCTTCTATGCAGACAAAATGCCAAAACATACAAAAAGATAAAATAAAATAATTACAATTGTAAAAAGTGATGTGAGGGCTCAGTGGTGGAGCCCCTTACCTCGAGGCCATGGATTTAATCCCAAATCCTTCAAGCACAAAAAAGTGGTAATGATTCAATTGTTTACAGTAAATCCCACCTATAGAGTCCCTTCCACCAAGTTTATGACCTTTCCTCTTTCCTCCAATATCCATACTTTAAAAATCTAGTCTGACCAAACACATGTTTTTCCTCCACCCTCAAGGGTTGTTTTAGAGTATGGAATTTTGAGGTGTGGAAGCTCACTCCAAGGTGGACTGTGGCATACAGATTTTTTTTTTTGCCCCTCTGACCACTTATTACACCCCCCTCCACTTCACTCCAAGACACAGAAGCCACTTCTTCTTGAACTGTCCCTTGTTTGGCTCCACATGGGAGCTGGAGAGCTTGAGAGGGCCACCGGAAGAGCAAGCTCTCAGAATGCACATGCTCCTAGGTCTGACATGACTCTGCAGGAGAGGGCACTTGTGTACAATTTAGCTCTGAAAAGGAGTGGCTTATATCTGTGGGTGACTCTGTGTCTCCTAGTGCACTTCCCTGTGTGGGGGATATAAACATGTTTTTGTTTTGATCCCAAGTGTAATATGGGGAGCAGACTTGTGAGGGAATAGGTGATGTTTATCCACTAGAAGACGAACCACCTCATGCGTGAGGTGGGGAGGGCAAGGAGGGGGGGAAAGAGCTTGTTTTTTGCCAGCTGAAACATATCTTAGTTACTGCTCCAGAGAATGCTTCAGGGCTCTAGGTTCCAGCTCCTGTTCCAGGTTCCAGTAGCAACTTTGGTTGAATTGCTGGTCTGCTGAAATCCTGCCAACTATGCCAGGGGAATCGCTCACAGGAACTGAGTCCAAAAAGGTCTACTTCTCCTATTTCCATTAATCTCTTTTCTCTCCTATCTAAGGTAGGTGGGTTGGAAGGGAGGTGTAAGAATTAAAGAACCCCAAATAAAATAGGCTTGGAAAAGGTCGAAGCCTATATCCCCGGTCTGCCCTTCTTATTTTTGAAGACCCTTGGCTGTAGCCTAGCCACTCCACACTTCAGGCCGATAGATTCTCTCTGCATTTCAAACACTAATGCCAGGGAAGGGATCCCATTGGTTCTAATGCTGAATGTAGGCTTAGTCTTCAGAGTCTAGCAGACGAGCCCCGAGAAGCCCCCAACACATAATAAGCATGTAGGTAGCAAGGGGTTCTATTCCTGACGTGTGTGTTGGGCAGACAGTGTTGGGGTGCTGTGTGGTGGGATGCTGGGGGGGGTAGAGAGATCTCTACCCATAGTGAGAATGCTCTACTTTCCAAAAGGGGGACAACCTACCCAACCAGATAGATGAAGCGGGTCACAGTTTGGTTCGCTTGTGCTTTGAGCAGCTGTTAGAGTTTAAGGATTCTACCAGGATGTCCTCTTCTCTCTGCTCTCAGCACTATCTCAGCCATGCAGCTTCTAAAGAGAAGAACTGTTCAGGTGTGGTCTCTCCATTGGGTTTTCTGCCAAGCAGAGGCAAGCATTTTTCAACTTGATACAAATTAGAGTCGCCTGGGAAGAGGGAAGCTCAGTTAAAAATAGTCTTCTCCATCTGACTGGTCTATAAGCATGTGTGTGTGTGTGTGTGTGTGTGTGTGTGTGTGTTTGTGTGTGTGTGTGTGCGTGTGTGTGTTTAGGGGGTCTTGATTGCTGATTGCTGTGGGAGGGCTCAGCCCACTGTGGGCGGTGTCATCCCCTGGCAGGTGGGCCTGGGCTGCATAAGAAAAGTAACTGAGCAAGTCAGTAAGCAGCATCTCTCCATGATCTCTGCCTCAGTTTCTGTCTCAAGGTTCCTGATTTGAGTTCCTGCCATGAGTTGCCTGGGGGGTGGCCTGTGTGTGACCCGTAAGATGAAATAACCTCTTTGGTCCCTAAGTTGCCCATTGGTCGGTTGTGGTATTTCATCATGGCAAAGCAGGACACTTGGTGTTGCTTTGTGCTAATGGGAGGCAGCTGTAGGTGGCAGGAGACAAGTCAGCCTCTACTATGGGCATTGAGGCAGGTACTGAATGGCCTCTAGGAGGCTGGCAGTCTTTCAGTCATCCAGTCAGCAGAGAGCTTCCATATACAGAGGCCTGTGCTTTGTGCTAATGGGAGGCAGCTGTAGGTGGCAGGAGACAAGTCAGCCTCTACTATGGGCATTGAGGCAGGTACTGAATGGCCTCTAGGAGGCTGGCAGTCTTTCAGTCATCCAGTCAGCAGAGAGCTTCCATATACAGAGGCCTGTTGCTGCTCTTATGTCTATTGATATTGTTGGACTGGAAACCAGATCTCTCTTTCTGTAGGAGCTCAGAAGAAAAGGAGGAGCTGAGAGTTACACAGGACAAGCAGACTGTGGCAATATTGGGCACAGTGCTGTCACACACTCTCTCTAGCCCAGAAAGAATTCTTAAATATCCTTCCCTGACCAACTTGGGTTGCAGAAATGAAACAGACAAACAGTGTAGACCGACATGTTGCATTTGGAATCAAATAAATTCTTTGGTAAAATCAAAAAGAATTCCTGTCTTCCAACAGCATCAATGGGAATACCAAAAGGTCACCATTCAGCGCCTGCCATGTAATGGGATGCCCAGTGATTGGCAGTTGCTGTTACTATTGTTTGGGAGCCTTTAAGTGTATTGGGACTTGTGTAAAAACAGTAGCTTATGTGGGTGATTTATAAATAAAAGTTATTGCAGCAGTTCTGCAGATGAGAAGTCCATGATCAAGGTGGCAGCAGACTCAGTGTCTGGTGAGGTGCTTTGCAGATGGCCTTGTGTCTGCACTCTTTTTGCTAGGGGAGAAGGCACTTTGTGGCCTCTTTTGGAAGGGTATCAATCTCACTCTCCAGGGTAGAGCTCTAGTGACCCCACGATCACAGAGAGCTCCGTGGATTGAGGGGAAAGAGCTCTGCTTTATGTCAGGGACCCCGGTGCCTACTCCCCACTCACCTGCAAGGCCCAGGGGCAAGTTTCTTAACCTGCAAGGCCCAGGGGCAAGTTTCTTAACCTGCTCTGCTCCTCTCAGCAGTGGCTGTCAACCTTCCTGACACCGCGACCTTTAAAACTGACCCCCCACCCATAAATTTACTCTTGTTGTTATTTTATAACTGTAATTTTGCTGCTCTTGTGAATTGTAATGTAACTATTTTTGGAGATAGAGGTTTGCCAAAGGGACTACCACCCACAGGTTGAGAACAGCAGCTCTGCACACACGTTTCCCTGGTGGCTTTGCTCTGCCGCTTAGCAGTGGCAGACGGGGCCTGATATAGTGTGTGCCACCAAGTATGTAATTGCCGACTTGTGGATTTTTTTGTTTGTTTGTTTTGCTTTTTCGAGACAGGAGTTCGCTATGTAGCCCTGAGTGTCCTGGAACTCTTTCTGTAGACCAGACAGGGATCTGCTTGCGTCTGCCTCCCTGGTGCTGACATTAAAGGCATGTGCCTGGCTAACTTCTAATTTTGTAAAGACTTATTTTATATTATATGTGTGGGCTTTGTGTGTGTGTGTGTGTGTGTGTGTGTGTGTGTGTGTGTGCACCTACATTGTGCTTGGTAGTGAGAAGAGGGTATTGAATTCCCTCGACCTGGAGTTACCAATAGTTGTGAGCTGTCATGTAGGTGCTGGGACTGAAAACACAGGTCTTCTGCAAGAGCAACCAGTGCTTTTAACTGCTGAGCCATCTCTCCGGCCCACAGCTTTTACCTGTGGTAAACCACACATATAGAAACTTACTGCTATTGTGCTGACATCACCACCGTTCTCCTCCAGAGCACACGGATGGCACAAAGTTGAAGCTCTGCAGCCACAGAGTGCTTAGTCAGCAATCTCCTGGGTTGGACAACTCCTACTCTACTTTCTGTTCCTAGAAATTTGATGACTCTATGTATCTCACGGGATATGTCGGTCTCTTGTGCTTTTCTTTTTCTTTATTATGTTTTGTGGTTCTGAGGAGCAAACAGGGGCCTTGTACATGCCAGGCAAACACTCTGCCACTGAGGTACACGCCCCTACATATGCGTCCTTTTTGCTTAAAGAATGCAAGGTTCATCCGTGTGTGTGTGTGTGTGTGTGTGTGTGTGTGTGTGTGTGTGTGTGTGTGGTAGCAGGTGTCAGAATTTCCTTCCTTCCTAAGATTAGGTGGCCTGCCAAAGTGAGAGCCCCAGATACTCAGCCTTTTGCTGAGTTAAGTTCTGCCCCTTTCCCCTCTGCCACTGTCATCTTTCTGGTTTCTAACCTGCTTTATTCTGTGTCCTTAACTTTGTTCAGTTATGTCTCTGCCTTCTGATCCCCTTGCATTTGCCCCAGCTTGGCCTCTCGGGTACTTTTGTTTCCTGCTTCCTTCTTTTGGCTCATCTGCCCATCCCTACCCTTGGCCTTGACCTAGCAGCTTTTAGGAAGCCCCTCACACTCCGCCTGTGCTCACTCCACCAGCCTAAGTTACTGAGCTTATTTTTGAGTGCTTGCTGAGCTGCCCTGTAATTATTTGCTTCTCTGTTTCTTTCTCTAAAAAAATAGTCTTCTCTACCTCATTTTGTGGTGTGCCCAGGGCCTGGTGCACAGTAGGATATCAATAATGGTTTGTAGGATTGGCTACTGCCTGGCTACCCACCTATCAAAGGGTGGGTTTCTGGATCAAACTAGGCACAGTTATCATTAGAATCAGAGAGCTTGATTGACACATGTTACGGACTGGGATTACAAAGAAGACTTTTGGAGCAGATGCCAAGCATAACTTGCAGAAGTCATTCATGTTTTGCAGAGGATTCAAACATCCCACATATCCCTAGCTCTTTAAGGTGCTGTGTGTGTGGTTAGTATGCATCTATTCCAGTGGAGGAGAGGCGGTGGCTACCGTCCTCAAGGGCATCTTTGTGTCTCTCCAGCATTCAGTACAGTGCCGGGCGCACAGATGCCTTCAGTAAATGTTTGCCGAGTGAACCCAATGAATGGACATTTTGTCACTGGATCTGTTCATTTATTCTCTGGCTTGTTCCCCGGCTCTCCTTGAAATACAGCTGCTTTCATTGGCTTCGCCTTTATTTACTGGGTGGATGCTCTTGTTTTCATCGCCAGGAAGAGAAAGCAAGCACAGAAATAGCCCTGCCGCAGCGGCCATAGTCACAGCAAAGGAGCCTCTTTTGTGTCAAGAATGGATCCGCCCACATCTTGGTGGAGGTGTAAAGTACACTGTGCTTAAAGGGCCCTCTATGGGGAGTTAGAGGGGCAATGGGATGGCAGGGCTTACAGACAGGCTGTGTGAGTCGCCGCCGTGAGAAGAGCGCTTTGATCGTTTCACGAATAACCTGAACTGAGCGGAGCAACCCGCCCGTCTGCCCCTCCTCCCCAGGCGAGGATTCATGATGGATCTGCCTCAGCACCACAAGCTGAGAGGGGGGGAGGGGAGGAGGGAGAGCTTTTGTTCTGCCTTCTCCCAGGACTGGGTATCTCAGTCTCTAGCACAATGCTCTGAAGTCAGGCTGAGGTTCCTGAGGACGGGGGTGGGGGGGGGGGGGGGGGGGGGGGGGGTGGGAACAGGTTTACCCAGGGGACAGGATGACCTTTCCCTCCGCCCTGACTTGCACTAGGAACTGGAATTCCACCTGCCCTGCTCCTTTACCCATCCTGGCTGGCTAAGTCCGTAATCATATCTCACTCATCATCGGATGGGTCCCAGAACCCCCAAGTCACCTCCCTAAACAACTACAAAGTTTGGCTTTTCCTGGCAAGACACTAACAAATATCTATTCACCCGAGACAAGGCACTGACAGCAAACCAAAGACTCAACCCGAGTCTAGCTTGGTGAACCAATAGTTTAATCGGGGCAGGAGCTGTTGAAGAAGAACCTCCTCCTCCTCCTCCTTCCCTGGGGGAGGGGAGGGACCCCTTGTACCTGGTATTCCCTCCTTCACTTCCCATGGGAGACTCTTAGCAAGCCCAATCTCGCCAGGGTCTTGTACTGGTGATTATAGCTCTTTTGAATTCAAGATGGCCGGCTATGACCGTACCATACTCAGAGGACAGTACTCTTCAGTGCACACCACGGAGCACTCACAGGCGTTCCAGCCCAAGTACAAGCATCCACCATCTGGGAAAGGATTATTCTCCCACATGCATGCTCTTAGGAAAATCACACTGGGGCCCACGTTTACTTGAAATATTAGACCATGGGGCTACAATGGGAATTCTAAGGTATCAGAAATCTAAATCGACGGCGAGGAGTACCACTCCCCCTGATTCTAGCAGTGTGCCCTCCCTCTCATCCTCTCCGGAAGTCCTCTACGCGGACATTTCCCTTTCCCAGCCCACTGCATGCTGGAGGTAAACTGCATCCCCTGGAGCTCATTTAGGGAAATTGAGAGCTCTCCCTCACTTAACGAGCCTCGCCGACGACTGCAGGAAACCTGCGAGCCCCCAAATCCAGGACAGATGGGTTTGCGCTCCTTCTCATATTCCCACCCCCAACCCCCTGATCTCCTTGACAGGCGCTCGCGGCTCAGGTTCTCAAATCTCTCTGGGGAAGAGCCCGGAGGCACAGCCCCGCCCCCTCCTCAGTGAGCGGGTGCTGTCTGGCGTCTCTGATTCTCCCAAAGTCCCCGTACCCATCTCTGGGGTCTTCACTGGCCCCACCTACCTGAACCCGACCCTGTCCGCCCACTCTATCCCTTCCGCTCTTGAACTCAGCAATATCCGTGGTTTCTGCTGCTATCGGTGTCCACGCTTCTCGGCGATTAAGAATGGTTTTTTTTTTTTTTTTTTTTTTTTTTTTTTTCTCTGCAGCTGCCAAGCCACATTCCTGTTTGAAACACCGCCGTGCTTTGCTGTGTGAATTCCCACACGGATGGTGTTGGCTGCTTTTTCCTGCATGGACCAGCCGCATGTGGGAGAAATCTTTTATTTACCGCTTCTTGGTTCATCAGGGCGGAGTTGGAGGCATCCTTTTGATGGGGAAGTGTTGAATCCCGGCTCCTGCTGCCTCTGCTTCTGCAGAGAAATCAAGAGTGGCTTAGTGGAGGAGCCCAGGGTCTAAGGTTGATCAGGGCAACAATTATCCTAGGCAGGGCAAGGCCATATGGAAGTTGCATTGGTTAAGACTCCATGGGTTTTTGTTATCGTTGGTGGTTTTTTTTTGTTGTTGTTGTTCGTTTGTTTGTTTGTTTTTGGTTTTTGATTTTTCTTTCAAGACAGGGTTTCTCTGTGTATCCTTGGCTGTCCTGGACTTGATTTGTAGACCAGACTGGCCTCAAACTCGAGTGCTGGGATTAAAGGTGTGCGCTGCCGCCACCACCTGGCTCTATGTGGTTTTAAAAAGAGGTAAATACATTTGCCAGCTTATGGTGCTTTAACACGTGTGTGTGTGTGTATGTGTGTGTGTGTCTGTGTGTATGTGTGTGTATAGAGGACTTTTAATCAAGCAACATGGCTGCTCTATTCACATCCAAAGACCTTCTAGATCTGTGTGACCCCACAGGGATGCAGACATGCCCTTAGTACACATCTTTAATCCCAAACAATGAAGGTAAAGTTAGTTTGTGAAAGGAAACGTCCATGTTTGAAGGTGATGTCTAATTGAGAAACATACAAAGTGACAAATCAGAGAAAGATTTGACAAAATAGGATATGTCCAATGTTTATGAGAACAGAGAGGAAAGAGAAGAAACAGAGAGAGAGAGAGAGAGAGAGAGAGAGAGAGAGAGAGAGAGAGAACAGTTTTACCTGGTGAGTTTTATAGAGACACGTTGCAGAGAGGACGTTAGACGGTGAAGACAGAATGAGCCAGAGAATGAGAAGGATCCAGAAGATTGCTAGAGTTAGTTTGAGGCCAAGCTGAACAATTTAGTCAAAAGCCGAGAGAAGCCAATTTGAATCAGTCATCTTGGAGAGGACTTTGAGCCACAACAGTTGAGTTGAACCAGCCAGCCAGAATTTAGAAAGAACCAGAAAGAATGAGCTGATGCAGCAGTTAAGTCTCAGAGGCTGAAAGCACCATAGGCCTAGATTAGATTGTATGGAGGCTAGAAGCTTCCAGGACTTGGCAGGTGGAGGCAGTAAGCCTCTGAGATGACAATTGCATAAGTTAACACCCCCCCCCCCCCCCCCCCCGGTGTGTGTGTCTGTTTCTGTGTCAAGACAGGTTTTGCTATGCGGCACTGGGCACTGGCTGACCTGATACTCACTATGCAAGCCAGGCTAGCCTTGAACTCTGCCTTCTGCCTTTTCGGGCTAGGATCACAGCATACACATCTGGCTGTATTTTGAATTTAGATCTTCACCTGGGCTAGTGCTAGGTGCTTGGAGCCTCTCTGGCCATGCTGGGAAGCCACTTAGAGCTGTAGCTCCCAGGTGGCCCTCCAACCACCATGGTGAACAATGTACACACCCCCTTGTGCTGGGTGACCAAGCTAGGCTACTGAACACACGGGATGTATTAGGGGCCTGTATCTTGTGCTGGTACCTTCCCGTCTTCTCTTTTGTTGCCTCCTTCCACCATCAGTGAGCAGCCTCTAACACACGCTCTGCTGTCTTGCTATTCAGCCCAGAATCAACAGAGACAAAACACACCCTTCCTTCCTTCCTTAAGGTGTTCATAATAGGCATTTTTGCCACAGCAATGCAGAGTCTGGCTAATACGATGGGGGAAAGCAAGGCTTTGTGGGTGAACCCCACTTCAGGAGGCAGTTTTCAGGCACACAGCTAACAGAGATGTCTGGGTAGCAATTGACTACAGGTCACTGGCATTTGGACGCTGGTTCCAGCGACTTATATTGGATAGCCAGCAGCATGTAAAAGACACTGTCCCCTTTCTGGGGACAGTGCTGAGCAAGAAGAGCCCCAGAAGAGCACAGGGATACAGGGACTCTTGTAGCAGAGGCAGGGCTATGATGAAGAACCAGACAGTGAGCCTGAGAGGAGGGCCAGGGGGAATAAGGACACCAAGACAGGGCAGCATCCTGCCAGTCATCAGGAGTGGTGGCTGGGCAACTAGAAGGCTGTGGTGAATTTGGCAGGGGAAGCTCAGCGTGCCACTTAGAGAAGGAAACGAGTGAGTTCAAGAGAGAAGGCCTAGGCCTGGTGGCACAAGCCCAGGACCCCAGTACTGAGGATGCTGAGGCAGGACAACCCACTCTCCAGACCAGCTTGGGCAACAAAGAAAAAACCAATGAAGAGGTAGAGCAAGGTGGCACGTGACTTTAACCCACGTACTGGGGAGGCAGAGGAGGTGGGTCTCTGAGAGTTTGAGGTCAGATTGGTTTGTATGATGAGTTCCAGGACAGCTGGGCTATATAGACACACACACACACACACACACACACACACACACACACACACACACACACACCAAAACAACAAACAAAACAAAAACAATGAAGAAGGGAAGAAAGGAGGGAAATTCAGAAACTTCCCTTTCAGGAGTTTGTGGGGGTGGTGGTGGGGGGGCGGGAGCTGATTTGATCTGACTATAGCCATGTTAATTGTAACTGTCATGTTGCCTGCCATATGACCCCCCCCAGCAAGCATTCCACTCGCTACGGCATAAGCAGAGCAGTCGAAGCTCACTGCTGATGGATTGCCTCTTAACCTGATGTTTGACGTGTTAATTCTTTTGGAGAAAGACCAGACTCCCGTGGCTGGCCCATGGCCGCCACCTTCCTCTAACAAGACTATGCTCCCCTCCTGCCTTAGAGTGTGACTATTCTCCTGCCTTGCTGTTATCCTAAGACATGCTAGCCTTTGAGGCCCTTCTGCCTTTCCAGCTGGTTCTCATACTCCATGACTGGATTTTATTCAAACAAAAGAGAAAACAGGGCTATTCCTATAGCTGAGGGTGAAAGCAGAGTCAAGGAAGATCCTTTTTTTTTTTTTAAGATGAGAAAAATAATCAAATGTCTGAGTGTTACTGGGATAGTTTGGTATGAGGGTGGGAATGGGATGTGTGTGTGTGTGTGTGTGTGTGAGAGAGAGAGAGAGAGAGAGAGAGAGAGAGAGAGAGAGAGAGAGAGAGAGAGAGATCATAACTGCTCATGTGCTATTCTTGAGAAAGTGAGAGGAGATGGGGGCTCTATCTGAATGGAAGTTTTACTTTCAGGCTGGGACACAGCTCTACTATTGTAGGAGCCAGAAGGGCCAGAAGGATGCTGTCTGGGGTTTGCTGCAGTTGGCTCTGTGGAGTTGGTGATAGGAAGAGGTTACCATGTGCTCTGAAGATCAGAACAAGACTCTAATGAGGTTGATTTCCCTGGGAAGGTGAACACAGCTTTGGCCTCAGGCCACCAGGGTTTCTTCACTGCAAGTCTGGAGGAGCTTTGGCTGGTAGATGTAGTGACTATCAGTCAATCAGAATTTTTTTTTTTCTTCCCTTGGTGCTGGATTGAATTCAGGGCTCTGTGCATTGACACATGCTAACGCTATACCCCGACTCCAGGCCCCAGTCACAATGCTGTCACTATGGCAGGCACAGGGCTGCTCTGAAGACATTCCATCTATCCTCCTGTTTTTCAGCCCACACCCCTCCCCTTCTTGCAGGAAGGCAGCAATAGGGAGCTAAGCTAATGGGGTATGAGGGAATGCGACATGTCACTTTTAGGTCAGAGCAGACAACCCTGAGAGCCTTCACTTGGTGTTCATCTCTGCTGCTGTGACCTGTGGTGGCAGGGGGCCTGTCAGGTAGAGTTCCTGAAGGAACTTGTCCTATTGCAAGCTAGACATACAGCATAAACTAAAAATAGAACCTTTCATGTCAAGGCGTTGATACAGCAGGGTCAAAATGTTTCCTGTAGCATGAGCTAGTCTATTATTAACCGGAGTACCACATTACCTACCATGGCGTTTAACCAAGTTTGGGTTTGAGTTTGAGTTTGGCTAAAAGCCCAAGGATTTTGTCCACAACAGCTCCATGATGCTGCCAATATTCCAGAAGGTCTGGGGAAGCACACCATGAAATCCCAGGAGACAGCTCCTCCTGCTGGTGGATTCTGTTTCCACGCCTAGATGGAGGCTCACAGGAATCATTTTCACAAGTGCCAACCACCACCCGCCCCCCTGCCCCCTGCCCCCCCCCCCCCCCCCGTCTCCACTTCAGTACTGGGGATTTGAACCCAGGGCTTTTCTTATCCTCCATGTAAAATCCCTTGACTGGGGCAGCAGGTCTAGTAGCTCAGAGGTACATCATGAGGCCCTGGGTTCTATCCCTAGCCCTGAGATTAAACAAACAAACAGACAAAACAAAACCCCTTATGATTCTAAAGGAATCCTCTCTAGAGGATCACCGTGGTAGCCGAAATAGAGTATCAAAGCTCCCACCATCAGCTCACTCTTTGTCTTCTAGAGGGCCTTCTGCTGCTTCCTTTGTGATTGGCGCCTACTCAGGTGACCACAGTAATTGTTTCACCCGCAGGTTTTACAGTTGCAGAGCCTGCGGTTGGCGCGGATGGGGGGCGGGGGAGCTCCTACAGGGCGCTTTCCAGTTAAGAACAGGCCTGGCAAGGACACACACCAAGACTGGCTTTTTGAAAGCAAAAGCCACACGGCTTGTAGTCTGCTTCCTTCCCACCTGCCACCTAGTGGTACTTTTTAGAGTTGCATCTTCCTGTGTTAACATTGCATATTCTTACCTGATCTTAGGCCTGGAGTGCACTTATATAGAGAGCACCTGAGCTGACTATTTCAATCTACAGTTAAGGTAACAGACCTATAATCGAGGCATCAGGCTAATAAGTGGAAGAACCACAACTAAAGCCCAAGACACTGACTGGAATCATGCACTCCTGCCTTATGCCTGTTACCAACAGTGACTCAGGTTGAGCGGAACGCTGTGGATGACCCTATTCCTGTCCTTGGGAGCTCTCCGAGAGCAAGGATGGCCATGCACACAGGCATTGCAATACACTGCAGAGCATCACTCTGTAAGAGGTGGGGATGGAGGACAGGAAACAGCTTCAGCCAGCCAGCCTGGAGTCTAGGAAGGTTTCTCTATGAGGGGGTAGCTAACTTCATCACTTGCAGTTTCCCAGGCAGGTGGGCCACCCACCATGTGTAGTATTGCACAGGTAATGTGAAGGGGGACAGCATAAAGTAAGTAGCTTTGGAAAGAGTTGGGTTTACAAAGCTGCAAAGACATTAAGGCTATATACACATCATTGCAGGATGTTTATTAGTGGAATAGCACAGATCTCTCTGGAAATAGTACAAATGACAAGTTGGAAGCCAGTGAAAGAAGAATTAAAAAAGGGAGTCAGAATGTCACCGCAGTAGCCCAGGCTGGAGATGGCTAAGTTCACACCAGGGTGGTGACCGTATAAATAGCAAGGATGGGAGTCTCAGAGTGCGGGCTGTCGGGGGATGTGAGCAATCTTGTTCTTTGTAGTAAGGAAGAAGATTCCTAAACTCATGGCTGGCAACAGAGTGAGTGGTGGTGTGTCCACCACTGAAGGGAAGTCAGTGAGGTGAGTGGGCCAGGGCTGGACAGACAGACGGGGACAAGTGATGAGCTCTGGAATAGACACCCTCAAGGGACAAGGACTGTGTGACAGTTGGGTCGGGATGGCCAGCAGGCAACTGCATATGTGTGTGGCCTGAAGAACAAATAGGCTTTAGAGTCATACATCAGAGACTAGGTGATGACTACATGGGCCAAGGATGCACAGAGCCAGGCGAGAATGCGCAGAACTCCAATACAAAGGACTGCGGAATGTTGGAGGTTGGTCTGGTATACTTTGATGCTAATTACTGCTTGCTGTCTCTGTACCCCAAGATTGCTAGGTAACCTTGCCCAGGGAACTTTCTGTTTGACCAATAAAGGGTCATCACACCTGGGCAGGGCAAATGGGATAGGCGTGGCTAAAGCGACTGGGCTCTGGGAGACAGAGAGAATCTTGGGAAGGAGAAAAGACCTGAGGAGAAGAGAAGAAAGGAGGCCGGCATGATGGGCTAAGGCAGGAAGAAGCACTTGGCGGCGTGGATGGAGACTTGTCCCTGATGATGATAATTAGCAAGTATTTGGGATTATGGATGGGAGGTAGCACGATAGAAATTATTAGGAGCAGATGGCATGGGATTGGGGTGGGTATAGGATACCTGCCCCAGAATGAGATGTAGTTTAGGGCATAAATTCTACACTACCTCAGGTTAACTAAGGCTATTTTAAAATATAACAGGTGTCTGTGTCTTCATTGAGTGCTAGCAGGTTAGAAAATGCTGCCATAATAGTTATAGGCCTGATAATAGGACATACTGATAAATGGACACCTCAGTGAAGATGTTTTGGGGGCTTAGTGCGGAAAGAGCAATTCCTGTGATCTTACCATTCTAAGAACTTACCTCCATTAATGTACAAATGAACACTTCCTAGATTTTGTTTCATGTTAAAAAAAATTTTTTTTTTAATCCTACCCCAGGAAAGGTGAGAGAAACTAAGATCAGAGAGAGCTTAGCCTGACTATTTATTGTACTTATTAGGGATTATTCTGGACAGAGAGGGAGAGAAAGAGTTTGGACCAAAGGAGGAAAGCTGTAGTGTAGATTCCAACAGCTCAGAGATAGCAGTGGAGCTCTGGGCTGACAGAATGATTGACAGCAGTGGCATGTGGCTGGCTGGTCGTTGTTGGCTGGAAAGACTTTTAGGCTGGCCAGGCTGGATGGCTGAAGTCACTCCCATGGGACATGGCCATGGCAGACCTGATATGCATCAGTCAGGCAAGTATTGTTGCCCAGATGAGGAGTCATAGGTGTTAGGTGTGGGTGCCTGGCTTTTTCTTCCCTACCCCTACTGGGTACCAACAGCCTTGTCTCCTGGCAGTCAGGGTGAAGGCTGTGTTGCCAGGTGTTGACTGTTCTGGTCCTGCTGGGATTTTCTGACAAAAGTTTAATTAATCTCCATTGTCAACTTGACTGGATTAGAATCACTTTGGAGACACACCTCCAGGAGTGCCTACCAGGGCATTTCTAGAGACAGTTAACTGAGAAGGGAGTCCTAACCCTGACTCCCAGCACCAACTCATGGGCTGGGAGTCTATGGAATAAAAACAGGAAAGAGGGGTCTGGAGAGATGGCTCTGTGGTTAAGAGCACTGATTGCTCTTCCAGGGGACCTGGGTTCAATTCCCAGCACCCATATGGCAGCTCACAACTGTCTGTAACTCCAAGATCTGGCACCCTCACACAGACTTACATGCAGGCAAAACACTGATGCATGTAACATAAAAATAAATTTTAATAATGGAAAAGAGCATGAGCCGAGTGTCAGTATTCAGCTCTCTTTCTTGACTGCTGGTGCCCTGTGACAGGCTGCTACACACCAAACCCTCCTCACCACAGTGGACTGTACCCTCAAAGTGTGAGCAGGGATAAATTCCTCCTTAAGTTGCCTTTTTCTGCTGTCTTGTCACAGCAATGAAAAAAGTCACTAATCCAGAGTCCAAATGCTCAGACACAGCCATAGCTACTTGCGTAGAGTTCCCCCTGCGGCAATCCCCGGCGGAAGCAGGATTCTGGTCTTGTGTTCCACTTGCACATGTTTAGAACATACGGTCCTCTAAATGGGCTGTTGTGGGCGATGGTGAGTGGTCCATCCCCACTTTCCTTGGTCCCTGATTCATGCGATATTCCTATTGGTGAGACGATCCCTATAGAGCACAGTGTGTCTTGAAGGAAGGTGTCCTGAGCTTGAAAATACAGCCTGATGGGCAGCAAAGGAAAGGATAGAGTGACTAGTCGAACCCATGGCAGTAGCTCCCCTACTCTGACTCTTATCATGTGTCCTAATGTCCTTTCTGTGGTTGTGCTAGAACACTCTGACCAGAGGCAACTTAGGGGAGGAGAGGGCTAACTAACTTTATAGGTCACAGTCCATCACAGAGGCATGCCATCACAGGAACTTAAGCGCAGACTCAAAGGCAGAAGCCATGCTTGCTCCCTCTCTGTCTCACTCATAGACTAATGCCGAGCTAGCTTTCACATAGAGTTCAGGACCACCTATCTGAGGAATGGCACTCCCATAGTGAGCTGACCTCTACTACATCAAAGAACAACAAAGACAGTCCCTCACAGACTTGCCCACTGTGGTGGTTTGAATGAAAATGGTAGGAAATGGCATTTTTAGGAGGTGAAAAAAACCAAAGCAAACCAAACCAAAGCAAACCCAGTGTAGTAACCTTCTCAAATCCCTGCACCTCCACCCATCCCCCTCACCACCAGTCTACCTTCTCTATAGGTCACTATCCATATTCCAGAGTTTTATATAAATAGAATCACACCATACATATGGAGTTTCTCTTGCATCTTTCATACATTAGAACATAACCCTCCCAGGTTGTATGTATCAGTACAGTTCACTCCTTTTTATTTCTGAGCTGTGTTCCATTTCCTGGATACAACCATTGTTTATCCGTTCATGGGTTGATGTTCAAGTGGGTTGTTTCAGTTGTCTTCTGGATTTTAGAATAAAACTGCTATAAACATAGCTAAGCCCCTGTGTGCTTCCACTTCTCGTAGAAAATGCCTACGAGTAGCATGGCTGTTTCCTCTTTGGACAGACTAGAAGACAGTACTTATAGAGAAAATGTCATATAGAACTTACAGTAAGGATATATAAATAATTCTCAAAACCATATAGAAGTTTTGAGGATTCAACTAGGCTAACATTGAATTTAAAAATGGGTGAGGCTAAAGAAATGGCTCAGTGGTTAAGAGCAATGGTTGATCTTCCAGAGAACCTGTGTTCAATTCCCAGCACCCACGTGGTAGCACTTAACTGTTTAAACCCAGTTCCAAGCCCCCTCTTCTGACTTTATTACAGCAGCAGCTCTTATAAAGGAAACCATTTAGTTGGGGCTGGCTTACAGGTACAGAGATTTTCCCCAAAGACACACTTCATCCCACAGGGCCACCTACTAGGAAACCGAGTCAGAGAAGTTAAAGGTTTTAGACCAAGTCCTGTGCTTTACATGATAGTAGCTCAGGTGTTCATGCCTGTCTCTAAAGAGCCTGTGGTCCTCTCGCCATGCTTTCCGCAATTTCTTTTCACGTTTTCTCCTAGCATCTTCGCTGTTAAGTAGGGTGAGCTATGCCCGAAGCTTACAGCAGATGCTAAAGCGCTCAGAGTGAATGTCTGGGCAAAGGAAGATGCCAGACTGGTTTCAGCCCACTAACATGGCCTCCTAGGGAGAAGGGAAAGGACAAGGGTAGTTCAGTGGGTCCCCAAAAGTCGCTGTCAAACCCCTAGGCGAGGCTGGATCTTCTCCCAGCATGTACCTTTGTGAAGGCACTGGGTCTAGAGCAGGCAACGCTATCCTCTAGGCCCCGCCCCCTCACGCTCGCCCCGCCCCACCCCAGCGCGCGCAGCTGAAAGTGAAAAAGCGTTCGGCTTCTCCGCGCTCGCTCTCTCTGGTCTGGCCTCCCGCGCAAGCCTGGTTTCTGTGCTGTGGCCCGGGTGGCTGGCGGGAATGGAAGAGCCGCGGGCCGCCGCGGGCGCGGACGTATCGCTTCACAACTTTAGTGCAATGCTGTGGGAGCAGCTCGTCCACTTCCATGTCATGCGGTTGACAGACTCGCTCTTCCTCTGGGTGGGGGCAACGCCGCATCTACGCAACCTCGCAGTGGCCATGTGCAGCCGCTACGTGAGTGTGGGCGGGGCCTGGACAGGAACGGGGTGGTCCAGGAACTTGGTGGGGACCTGGGGGCCTAGGCGGAGGGGACTTCAAGGCAGAGGGTCCGGGATGGAGGGTGACAGGTGCGGCCCGCAGTGCTGGGATCTCGGAGGAGAGAAGCTGGTGGGAGTGAGGCTGGCCGCGTGTGGCCAAGTCCTTCCATGGAGACCTGGGGCTGGAGTCTCCCAGGCCTGCCCCGCTTCTTGTCTGGAGGGAAACTCTGGAGTCAGCCCGCACCTTAAAGGGAATTCAGCGCAGCCCCTGAGCTTTGAGCCCACTAGAAAGTCTGCTGTCCTTGCACTAGCGCCCTAGGTGGGTGTGCGCGTGCGTGTCATCGGCCTGTTTCAGGCACTCCGAAGTTTAACATTTACAGTGGGTTTAAACAACTTATTTTTTCTTTTTTTTTGAACTTGGAGCTTAGATTTGAATGTCTGATAGGCACTTGGCCGACAGATTCAAGACCAAACTTTTTTTCCCCTTCACCTGCTGGTCCCGCAGCCCTTCATCTCCGTATTGGCAACCCCACCTATTCGAGTGCTCTCTGACTGTCTTTGGCCCTCCAGTACCCAGAGTCATTAAACCCTGGGCACTTCTGTCAGTGAAAACAGAAGCTGGTGCCACTCTTTCATGTCTGTCACCCAAGGCTAAAAACCTCTCCTTTTCTGCCCTACCTCTCTTGCTGTCTGCAAGCCTTTCCTAGGGCTGTTGTAACAAAGTGCCCTTAACTGTGTGGAATAAAGCACTGATTTGTTTTCTAGATTCTGGAGAGCCCAAGTTCAGATTGAACCCACTGGCTCTTTCTGGCCCTCAGCGTCAGGTGGTTGGCTGCAATCTTTGTTAGCCCTTGCTCGTTAGTTGCCACATTGTAGTCTTCTTTTATTTTTTGTTTTGTTTTATTTTTCAAGACAGCATTTCTCTGTGTAGCCTTGGCTGTCCTCGACTCGCTTTGTAGACAAGGTTGGCCTTGAACTCACAGCAATCCACCTACTTCTGCCTCCCAAGTGCTAGGATTAAAGACGTGCGCCACCACCTCCCAGCACACACTGTAGTCTTCCTTACCACATCTCGTGACTGTGTTTGCCCTATGTGTGTGTGTATGGATGCCTTCTCTTTTGAGAGGGTTCTTGCCCACACCCCCATCTCCACAGCTGGGGATCCAATGCAAGGCCTTGCATATGCTATGCAAGTTCTCCACCACTGATTGAAATCACCTGTCATCATCTCTTCTTTGAATATACCACCTGTTTTGGGTGAAGGGATCCCCAGACTTTGGTGTGAGCTCATAGTGTGTGAGCACATGCTTATGAACTTGCATACATATACACTCACATTTAGGAACATGCATGCATACATGCATACACACCATACACACTACACATAGGCCAAACAACAACAAACAACAAACAACAACAAAGGACAGGTCAGACTCTGCTAAAGATGAACTCAGGATATGAGCCTGAGTTTCTAGCAGTCCCCACAGGGCCTGCTGTCTCTTAGTGTTCTTCCCTGCAATGCTGGGCTCCTCTGAAGTGTTCCAAGGCGAGCCTTGTGTCTAGTGCCTCTCAGGCTATTATTAAGTCATATGGAGAATAGTTGAGACCTCTTCAGGAGTCCTCAATTGTAGCCAGTCAGGCAGTAAGGACCTACTATGTAATCAAGTGTGCTAAACATGGCCACATCTGTCTATGCAAGTAGAGACTATGGCAGCCTTTGTGTTTTGATGGCAGGGCTGAACAGTTCTACTAGAGGGCTTGTGGCCACTGACACCTAAACTATTTACTATTTTCATTCCTAGAAAAAGGTGTGCTTGTCCACAGAGGACAATGTTAAAGAGTGTGTGTGTGTCCTTCCCTTCAGACCTCTTATACTCAGAACAAACTGTGTTGAACAGGAATCAGAGGATGAAGTTGCTTCTCTAGTTGGCCTGTCTTGGTAGGAGCAGGGGTTTTGGTACCCAGAAGAGATGATGCTGGGCCAAACCAGCCCGAGGGTGGCTAGCCTGCTATGAAAGGTATTCCTGACCTATGGCAGGGAGTCGAAGGAGATGCTCCTAGCCTAGTAAATCTGTCCTTGAGTGTATGTCTACTGAGAAGAGACCAATATCCTGTCTGAAAGTAATGAACTATAGTAAGAACAGCAACAACATGGAATTAAAAAAATATTTATTTATATATTAGGTATACAATGTACTATCTGCATGTATACCTGCACACGAGAAGAGGGCATCAGATCTTATAGATGGTTGTGAGCCACCATGTGGTTGCTTGGAATTGAACTTAGGACTTTTGAAGAGCAGCCAGTGCTGTTAACCTCTGAGCCATCTCTCCTGCCCACAAGATGGAATTTAAAAGTTGACTTTTGGTGCAACAAAGCCAGCTAATAAGGTAGATTTACTTTAGGAGGCTTATATGTAAATACTGTTATATTTCAGCTCAGTGTTGAACTCTTAGAGTCTGTAAATAGCAGGTTTACAATTATACTTTTGTATCTTGTTCAACAACAACAACAAAAAAGACAGAAATGATTCATTAATTCCTTGCCTTTTTAAAAAAAAATCTGGTTTGCTATATACCTGAAGAAATTTTGAAAGTGACTTTTCGCCCTTAAGAGAAGAATTACTTTATCTCTGTATCCTGCCACACTGTCTGGGAGATGTTCCATCAGTTGTCTCCACCTGGACCATGAGGCATGGGTACCAAACCCCAGCGCAGGTTACTGAGAGGACCTTTTCCTGTTCAAACAAACCTGTTTTTCCCCTTGCTAGATATTGAACCCAAGGACTTGTGCATGCTAGGCAAGCACACCACTGAGTTACATTTTATTGCTTCTTAGCCAAAACAAGATTGCACAACCATTTCATATAAGGCTTTGATTTGGATGCCGGTAGCTGGTGTGTTTTCAAAGTTCTGTGTCACTTACTAACCATCAGAAGTCAACACAAGCCTTCCGGGGGACAAGAGCTGGCCTCTTGTAGGCTTTCCTGAGGAAGCCAGGCACCTTGCCTCTCAGCTGAGGAACCAGACCAGGCGCCCAGACTCTGGTCACATTTCTTGCTGTGGCCTTAGTGAGTTCACTTGCTTCCCTCCTAGTTGGAATGCCCTTCAGCATACTTTGGAGCTTGTAAGATAAAAACAGTCCCTGTTATGTGAAATCAGGCCTAGAAGCCTTTAGCAGCCCCATGGGGTGGGTCCGATTACAGGTGGCTTCTGTTTGCTGTAGTTCTACTACCTCTTCTATGTCAGGGTCATCCAGCTTGGCTGTGGACAAATGCCAGCCCCTTGGGACACTCGTATGTCCTCCTTTGCCCTGACACCTTGTGTGGAACCCAAAGCTGCCTGGTTGACACGGAAGGAGAACCCACAGTATACTCTTTGTTCCTTTTTCTTTAGGACTCCATTCCTGTGTGCACCTCCCTCTTTGGAGACACTTCTGACACAACCTCCACCGGCCTCGCCCAGCGCTTAGGTATGTACCCATAGCTGATGCTTCGACACCAGCCATACGTGACCCACTGTTTCATGTCCTAGAGCAAATGGCCTCGAAAGTAAAGAACCCTCACATTAGGGGCAACTGCCTCATTAGTATTGGAAGCCAATATCTGAACTTTGGGTCTTTAATGGGACACATCTGCACTTACGAGGCTCAGCTGTCTCAATATCATCATTAGTCCAGGGAACTTTTGGGAACTCACACCATCCTTCTTGGCTCCCCTCTTCAATCCATGAGCTGATTTTTATTTTTCCTTTAGTGAGTATATCATCCCCTTGTGTGTGAGAGAGTAAACCTTGCCCAGGGGTAGCTGCTCGGGGTGGCTCCCTGGGCCTCATGGCAATTTCTGTGGAGCCTGTGGCAGAGGTCACTACAGCAAGAAGGCCTGCATCTCAGTCTCAGTAGGACAGGCAGAACTTGGAGGAGGGAATGCATCGTAGCTTAGTAAAGAGCATGAGATTGAAGGCCCCACTCCTCTCACATGTGCCTTAAAAAAAAAAAAAAACAACAAAAAAACAAATACTCAGGTGATTCAGGTAAGAATAACTTGTGTCCTGTGCTCTCCAGCCCCGGTTGCCCATGGCTGGTGTGCACGGGATGCCCTCACCAATGGCTCAGTCTTCATGTTTCTAACATTCCTAGTTATTCCTGAGCCCAGCAGCCCCAGGGTATCCCCCAAACCCTGGCCAAAGGTAAGTGGAGGGAAAGAGCCCCATCCCAGTTTTATGAAGATCATGCATCAGTTGTGTTTGGAACTATACAAAGAAAATTATGTCATCTTGTCAAGTAGGAAGGTCTGTTACTTTGAGTCACCTACACATGGACAGTTTAGGATACAGCCCAGGAGGCACAGCATCAATTTAGGAAGACTGCAGACTTCATGCTCAGAGGTCAGAGAGAACAGAGGTCATAGGAGCTTGCAGGGTTCTTCTCTAGCCTGAAAACTGACCTGACTTGTGACCTGCTTCAGAAACTCCCCCCCCTTCTCCCCCCGCCCTCGAGACAGGGTTTCTCTGTGTAGCCTTGCCTGTCCTGGACTTGCCCTGTAGATCAGGCTGGTCTTGAACTCACAGCGATCCACCTGCCTCTGCCTCCCCAGTGCTGGGATTAAGGGTGTGCACTAGCATACCTGGCTCGGAAACTTTTTATTAGGAAGTAATAAAGTATATTTAAAAAGTAATAGAGTTTATAGGGAATAATTTCTCCTGAGCCTCCGAATCACATCAAAGTCAGTTGGGGACATGATGCTCCTTTGCTTCTAAGTGCTTCCTTACATACTTAAAAAAATTACTTATTTATTTCACATATATGAGTGCTCTGTCTTCATGTACACCTGCAGGCCAGTACATGCATCAGATCCCAGCATAGGTGGTTGTGAGCCACCATGTGGTTTCTGCAATCAAACTTAGGACCTCTGGAATAGCTAACAGTGTTCTTAGCTGTTAAGCCATCTCTCCAGTCCTCTTGTGTTTTTTTAAACACAGAAGTGCTAACACACTTATGTCAAGCAGATTTTTCTGTGCTCATGTCTACTTAGAGTTGAAGGAAGTGCCCGTATATATGGAAGCAAGATGGGTTAGGTTGCAGCAACAGTCCCTGGTGGAGAAGGGTGGCAAAAATTCGTCTGGCATGCCACGGATAAAAGTTTTTGTTTCTTAATGTGCATATATATATATATATATGTCTGGGTGTGGGTTTGAACACATGAGTACAGTGTTCATGGAAGCCAGAAGAGAGTTGAATCCCCTGAAGCTGGAGGTATTCATGAGCCTCCTGACACAGGGGCTGGGACCAAAACTCCAGTCTTCTGCAAGAGCAGTGTGTGTGCCTAATGGTCGAGCCATCTCTACAGGCTGGTCTCAAGCTCATGATCCTCCTGCCTCTCTCTGCCTTTTCAAAACCCCCTCCCAGTGTGTGCCACCAAAGATTTTATACCAAAAAGTCCAAAGTTAGCTCACAAAAATCCGTGAGCTGGAGGCCTGATACCTGATTTTGTGCAAGGTGCTTCTCAGTAACTCAGTGACCTGTCGTGGCTGCTGGCATCTTCAAAAGGTCTGGTGCTGCATGTGGTCAGATTAAGGGCTTAGCAAAGTCCTAGGCTGACTGCTCGCTTGGGCCTCAACAGGTATCAGGAACATATAAGAAAGATAGAGGTGCCCTGCATAATATGTTCTATGGAAGACGGAAGCAGACGGAGTAAGAGCTGGGCTGCAGGTTCTCAGTGGCCATGAACACTGCATCACAGCTCTGCATGAATGATGAGACCCTGCGCTCTGGTCACCTTTCAGAGCAAAGATGGGTCTGGAAGATTGAGCCACACGCACAGTGGCCCTCTTAGCAGTTAGACCAGTGGTTCTCAACTTTAATACAGTTCCTCGTTTGTGGCGGCCCCAACCATAGAAGTATTCTGGTTGCTACTTCCTTAACTAATTTTATCGAGAACGGTGTCTCAGTTCCTACAACCATTGGAAATTAATGTTTTCTGATAGTCTCGACCTAGTGATTGAGAATTGCTGAGGTAGACTGATTCAAAGTACACTACAGTGGACGCTGTGGGGAGGGGAGACCCTCATGCTAATGCCACTGAGAGAACACAGTGTGATTTTATGGCCCCTTTGTGGCTGGTCGTGGTGGATCTCACATCTTGCCATACTTGTTCCCACATCATTGTCTAAACTAGCAATTCCCAGACTCCCTCCCACACCTAAAGGAATGGGATGGGTGAGGTAGCTCAGGAGAGACGTGTGGGTCTCCCTGCTGCACTGCTACAGCTGAGCAGATCAAGGTTTGGGACCCCTGGGCGCACTGTATGCAGCAAACTGGCTGGTCCTGCTGCGAGTGCTGTGAGCACTGCCTCCTGTGCTGACAACTGCTTCTGCCCAGATGCACCCTTCCTTCTCCTCCTTCTCTTTTGTTCTTTTTTAAAAAAGATTTATTTATTTATTATATATACAGAGCTCTGCCTGTATGTACACCTGCAGGCCAGAAGAGGGCATCAGATCACATTATAGGTGGTTGTGAGCCACCATGTGGTTCCTGCGAATTGAATTCAGGATCTCTGGAAGAGCATAAGGACTCAAAGGCCCTTAACCTTTGAGCCATCTCCCCAGCCCCCTCCTCTTCCTTTTTTTTTTTTTTTTTTTTTTTTTTTGTGAACAGTGTCTATCTTTGTGGACTTGGCTGGCCTGGATTTTAGGGTTAGCTTCCCATCACTGCCTCCTCTAAGTGCCAGGATTTGGGATATGTGTGTCAGCATGTCGGGCTACATCTCTTCATTTATTTATGTTTTTACATTCCTTTAAAAAAAAAAAAAAAAAAGAAAAGAAAATGACAGACCAGGCATGGTGGCACACGCCTTTAATCCCAGAACTCTGAGGTAGAGGCAGAGGCAGGCACATCTCTGTGAGTTCTAAGCCAGCTTAGTCTACAGAGTGAGTCAAGAACAGCCAGGGCTCTGTTACATAGAGAAACCCTGTCTCGAAAAACCAAATAAACGAAATAATAATAATAATAATAATAATAATAACAATAATAATAATATTAATAATAATAAAAATAAAATACTAATACTAATAAACCTGACAAACCCCAAACAAACCATATGCATAGTCTTGGATATCTAATAAAGAAAATAATTCAAAAGTTTTTTGAGATCAGAGGCCTACCTGCCTTTGATTTACAAAGTAGGATCTGGGCCCATAGACTTTTCAGGCTGTGGTTCAACAGGGAGAGACCCAGACCTGAAGGAGGTAGGTTAGTGTCTGCTCTCACTGATACTCTGCTAGAATGGCAGGTAAGGCTTGCAGAGCGGCACAGAATCACAACCTAGCTGAAGCTTGGTGTATTCTCCAGCAGGCTTTAGTCATGGCATTGGGGCTTCCCCAGCCTCACTGCCTGCTTTTCTGTATGCAGATGAGGATGAGGTCACTGAACTAGAGAGAGGATTGGTGTTTTGATGGCTGAGTAGTAGTTTCTGCCCTGCCCTGGGCATGGGTGAGGCCAACGGAATAGGTCTGGCTACTGCCCAGTCATTGTTGAATGAAACACTGGCTTGGGCTTGCTGCCTGTTTCTGCTCAAGGCATTGCCTTTCAGATTCTGGGCCTTAAGCTGGGCTTTATTTTTGCAGTTAGGCACCTATTTATTGGTTCTAGAAAGTGCACACTCATGCATATTGACAAATATGTACATGCATAAAGTATACACCTTTAGAAGGAGAGTGGAAAATTATAGAGGTGGCTGGCAGTGATGGAGAGCTTCAATATTTTAATTATTTTAATGTTTTTGAAGTAACCCTGCCCCACCTCCCAAATCTCCAAAGCCAAAAGCCCCACATACAATAGCGGTTTCCAGATACTAGTGTGTGGCCATCTGGGAGCATTTTAGCATTGGCCACTGGCCTCAACACTGTTTCTTTCTCCTACAGGAGTCAGGATGGGCTGACTGCCAGGCCTGGACTAAAACCCCTGTTCCAGAGCCCAGCTGGGGCTAGATGTCTGTTTGTATTTCCAACCCTTAAGGAATCTTCTCCACACCTTGCTGTCTTTCCAAGCACTTCCCAGGTCTAGGCAGGTTTGTGGAACACGGGACTCGCGGTGTCTCGGTCGTGGCTGTCAACATACTTACTTTTCTCTTTTTAGCCAGGAAGACCAGTAAACAGGTGTTTGTCAGCTACAACCTCAACAACACAGACAGTAACTTCACGTTACTCGTAGAAAATAGGATCAAGGAAGAAATGGAGACTTTTCCAGAAAAGTTCTGAGCGGCAGAAGGAAGAGTTTGTAACGTGTGTAAATTACGTTGGAATAAACAGGTCTGGCTTTGCCCTCGGGCTGCATTATACTTTGTTCTAAAGGGTTTATTTCCTGGGTCTTCTCTTAGTATGGGTGCGGAAAGGCTCAAACTGATGGGCATGGGGGAGGGACAGAAGGGAGCAAGCAACACACACTTCCTGCTTAGTGCTAGAGAAGAGGGGGATCAAGTGTAATCAGACAGGCGCGGCTTCATGCGCACATCCCCACGAGAGGTAAAGCTGCAGTGGATATGCGTAAGGGTTAGGGCATGCTTAGGCAGGGCTTGAGGCTTATGTCTTGTGAACTGACAGTGTCTGAGTACTTTCCCTGTGCTCTTTCTCAGCCTTTCCTGGCACATGTTTGTTTCTTTTTTTTTTTTGTTTGTTTGTTTGTTTTAAAGCTACATTTGAACCTTAGTGCAGTTTTCTAAATTTGTGGTCCCGATGGCGTCTGGTTTTTTGCCCCTATAGGGTTAGCAGCGATCCCTGACTTGCTGTGTTGAGTAGGTAGAAATGCTTTGCAAAGTGTTTTGGTTTCAGCTTAGTTTTTATGGACACCAATGCCTCAGGCCACTCTGCTCTCACTGTCACCTCTGCTTTCCTCCTCCCCTTTCTCCCTAGTACCTGCCCTTTGGCCATTTTTAACCCTTAGCATTTTCTTGGCTACTACCTGGGATCTAATTGCACTTTTTTTTTTCCAACCTGAGGTTCATGTGTTGGGAACCATGTTTTGACAAAAGGTGACCACCATTGCCAAAGACATTTCTAATCCATAGGGTCCCCCTGGCCCCTCTTGGTCTGACAGGTCAGGGCCTGTATTATTTTGCAGTTCCACAGGTTTCGCACTGAGTCAGGCAGGAATAAGAGCATTTAGGAGTAGTGCTGCCTGTGGCTTGAGAGGCCACCTCCTGCATCCCTTCCATGCCAGTCTCTGAGACACCAGCCAGTGTTTCTGCAATGTGGTAAGCTCAGTGGACAGCTCCCTAGGACAGAGTAGCAAGTGACACAAAAGCAGCTGTGGAGAGAAGAGTTTGGTATAAATGCTTTATTAAAGAAATATTGTTTTCTTGTTAAAAAATACTACATTAGAGAAGAGGGTTTCGGGTTATCAGTCTTTCCTCACAGAATCACAGTGTAGTCATCCCCTGACCTCCTTAGGAATCCTCAGGCCACGATTAGCAGAACATAAATGAGAAAAAAATTCCTCTTAAATGTGCCGAAGTCTCAGATGGTTTGAGAATTACACTGCATAAACATTTAGGTTTAATCAGATCTTAGCCTCTGACTGCCTTTTACGACTAGGACTCACTCATAAAGCAGAATGAGGAGCCTCCCCCCGCCCCCCCAGGGCAGGTGAAGGCCACTTACAGAGGAAGCCGTGAAAGTAGTGACGCGGGACTCTGATTGATCAACATGGAGGATTTATCCCTTTTCCTCCGTGGTAGTGAAACGCCCTTTGTGGATGCCATCAGGTGAGGTAGGGAAGACATTCCAGAGGAAATCTGTTAATGGGGCAACATTTTTATTTCTGTACATTTACATATACAACTTTTCCCCAAAGGTACAACAGATGCGACACCATGCAGACACGCAGCTGTGAAAGACAGTTCAGAGCTCAACATAAACTTGTGCTATGAACAGGTACCGCCCCCATCGACACGTACAGTCACGCGGCTCTTGGAGGAAAAGCACGCATGGTCCGGTTGCAGAGAGGGCAGAGGTAGGGAAGCGTTCCTCACTAGACACAACACACGGTACTGCTTCTCCAAAACACACACAATACATTAGAGTGAGATGGTGTCCTTCAGAACAAGGAGGAGGTGAAGTGTGGGCCTCCCTCAACCCACATGCCACCCAGGGGTGGGTGTGTGATGGTCACGGGATTCTTTGAATGGCACTTCCAGTTCAGGGACTTCTCGTTTGGCTCCGGGAAGTAGTCATGACTGCGTGTGGTACTCCCCTTACGAGGTCTGGTTTTGCTTGCTTTCCATTTTGTGGCCAAACCCATTTACCAGCCCTATCCTCCAGTTGCAGGTGATTATAGTCTTAAAACACAAAAACATCTAAACCTTTTCCCTATTTGTCTTGGGTGCTAATAATTAGATACTTCATAATATTTGACTTAATAAAGAGCAAAACGAAGAACTTATCCAGCCCCGTCTCAGGTGTTCGTATTTGTGCATAACTTATGAAAACAGGTCGGGGATAGGTGGAGAGCAGGACCACATCCCTTCTACTGTTCCCCAGGGATGGAGAGGCCCCGCAGCGAGAGCCAGTGCCTGGGAAGCATCGGCCCACAAGGGGCACAGGACTGAGCTTAGGGATGGCAGCTTGGTACCAGGGAGCTGGGCTGTGGCCATCTTCCTATGGAGCTAGGTCAGAGTGTCTGAGACCTGGGTGTCCTGCTGCCTTTCTCACGGAGACCACACAGAAGGCTTGCCTACCAGCAAGCTTTCCTGTCGTGGCTTCCCTTCATGAAGGTGTTTTAGCAACTTCAGGTATCCATGCACTGAAGCAGAGACTGAACTGCTCAGCCTTCCCCCGAGGATGCCACATGAAGGTCAAGACACGGCCAGCAGTCAGCCCTCGGAACCTCCTCTGCTTGGTGATCCCTGGCTCCTGCCTCAGTGGCAGCTTCTCTGCCCATCCCTGATGGGTTTTGCCTCTGGTTGCTGCAGCCATTAACACCACAAGGGCCAGTGTGAAGGCCCAGTGTTTTTACCATTGTCAGCTGAGGTCCTTGAAAAGAAGGTTGGAAGTGCTATACCTTGACACCACTTTCTAGTGATTTCTGCAGCACTCTGTGTGCGGCTTCCATGTTTCTTTAGGAAGGCTAGCACAACCAGTGTGAGGCTGCTCACGACTATGCGGACTGTACTTAACAAGAGGTTGCTGCCAGGTGACTTGGTAGCAGGTATCCTGGGAAAGGTGAAAGGAATCTTACAAGTTTGGCACGCAAGGGCTGCACAGATGTAGAGAGGCTTTGAAAAGAGGATGTGTACTAACATCAGGGCATGAAAGGGGGGTGACTAACACCAGGGAGGGTAAAGGTAAGTTAGATCTGGAGCAGGTGTCAGGGACTGGCCACACAGCCTCTCTCTTAGAGACATTGGTCCTCAAACATCGAAGAGAACACAGGCCAGCTGCTGGAAACATGGCTGCATATTGCATCGCTACCCTCATGAGGTTTTGATCGAGGCAGCTGGGTTCTGCTGATACGTCTATCGGATGTGGAAGAGAAGCAGGTGAGACTGTAAAAAACAGACCAGACAAGGAGTTGGAAGGGGATAAACTCAACCCTTTTCTGGCCTTTGAATTCTAGCGACTGTCACTTGGAAGTCACTTAGTTGCCTACGTAGGCCTGAGACCGTGATTTCCCTGGAAGAACGTGTGGTAGAGACGCATGGCAAGAGGCAAGGCAGATGGTTGATAAGAAGCCACGATGCCCAAAGAAGCTGGTGCCTGAGCTGCTGCAAGAGACCCAGAGCCTGGTTTCTTAGAAGCTCTGGTGCCTTGCTGTCTGGAGCAAGATGAGGGATACAATAAGGGGCATCCTGGGAGGCTGGCACAGGATGGGAGTTGAGCTTTGGTGAGTTATTGCTTTCTCTCACTTCTTGTTGCTTTCATGGTACTCGAGGCCACTCAGACTCACCTACGAGCAACCTGCACTCCTGCCCAGGGCCTTTTTGTGCTGAATGAGTGACAGGAAGGAAGCCGTTGAGGAAGACATGAGGTGGACCGCCTCCAGATGTTGTGGGCACTGTTGTGATGTCAGAGTGACAGCCATCCAAGCTGGATCTCTCTATGGTGTGTGCTGGAGATGTGGGCGGCGGGCGGGCATGTGTGGGAGAGCGAGGCTCCCTTCTGGGATTTGCCCTACTTGTCTTTGTCAGTTATTTTCCTGATGTTTAGAGTTCTGAGAGTGGCCACATTTTCAAGTAGTGCCGGCAACAGAGCTGACTGGGGAAGAGGGACCTTTGCTGCTGGAGCTCAGGCTGGGAAAGCGTCTTAGCAGAAACAAACATGGCTCCGATCTCAACACGACAGCTCCTGTGGTTTTAACTAAGCCAACCCGGCGTCAGGAAACTGGTGGTGTCTCATCATGTAGGATTTCTGGTGAAGTATGGAAGTTTCCCCACAGAAACTTCCAGATCAAGTACAAAAGGATGATCCTGAAGGAAAGAAAGATTAAGCTGGCTCTTATGACACTTGAGGGCTGCTTTCCCAACACAGAGGATGGAAACTACCCAACAAACAGAAAGGAAAGAACCCAACTTTAAAATACACAGACTCTAAGGGGGGAAAAAAAACAGTTCATGTGCATATTCCTCTGTCTAAAATGTAGTCCCAAGGATGCTCCACTTGAGAGGCACAGTGTCCATGGCATCAAGCCTGGAGGTAGGGGTCCTGGCCTACAAATGACCTCTATCTCCTTGAGTAGAGAAGGAAATTGAAGTCTGGTCTCCAGGGAGGGGACCAGCCACTGCATTGGTCACTTACAGGGACTTCCTCAGAGTGACCCTGCCTCACTCCTGAAGGAGGTTCTGCGTCATGATCAGTGAGCAGGAAGGGAATAAAGTGCTTCTTGTAAAAATGACCAAAATAAATATAAACATTTAATGGCAGAAAAGAAAGTCTTCAAAGGGTTATTTCCTCAGATGTCTGGAAAGACAGAATTCCTCACACCAGTTGAAAGTCTCACGATTGAGTGGAGTCGGCAGCAGAATTGGACTCCACCCCCAGCCACGTGTCTTCTCTCTGGTCTGTAAACCTATGTGTGAACTTTCCCCAGCCTTTCAAGCCCCAGGGGACTGGTGGAATGGTGGTGTGGCCCAGCAAGCTACATGGACTTCATGCCATTGGCAGTGGCCCCTTCTGACATCCCATCACCCACTGCAGCCACATCGTGCAAGCCTGAGTAGTCCTTGAGCTCGGCGTTGGTGAGCAGCAACGGCTGCTCTCCCTTCTTGTGGGGCAGCAATGGCTGCCGTGTGTAGTGTTCCCCGTTGGCGATGTTCTCGGGCAGGTTCTGGTCCCTGCTCTCAGGCAGCAGGAGGATGCAAATGATGCAGATGAGCGTGCAGCAGGCGAAGATGATGTGGTGCAGAAAGTAGCCTTTCTGGTTGTGCAGCTCAATGATGGGCGCTGTCAGCATGCCGAAGCCTGCACTGGCCAGCACCAGCCCCAGCCCACCACACCTGCAGGGGGAGAGAGCACAGGCTTAACTGGAGCATACAGGGTTTGGTTCACATAGAGTGAAGTGGGACAGCGGGTTGGTGGGCTGTTTAGGGTAAGCTCATAGTGCCACTCTGGTTTAGCTATGTCCCACAAACCTAAAGTATTAGAAACCTAATCTTCAAATTCAGATGGTGGTGGAATTCAGATATGGGGCCTTTGAGAATAATTAGTAGTAAATGTGGTTGGGGCCCTGTGATGGCAATTTTATAAAGCCTTTCAACGGAGAGGAAAAGCCTAAGCTAGCATAGTTACTGTGCTGTCACGTGACACCCTGCACTACCTTAGGATTCTGCAGTGTCCCCGTTATCTAGGGTTCTCATCACATTCTTTATAAATTGTTAGTTACTACAACAGAAAACAAATTAAGACACCGAGGAAGTTTTGCTTCTGTACTGGGCCCCACTCTAGTTGGTACCACCCAGTATATCCCACAGGTGTGACATCCTAAGCCACCTTCACCTTGGCTGTATCTGTCAGCTCCTGCAACTTTGAGCTCCTATAGGCCAGAGCCAGAATGGGAGTCATCTCTCTTCCTCTGCCAAGTGAGGAACCCTCGAGAATCCCAGAGAGGTTAGTAGACACGCAACACTTTAAGACCACTCCTTCCCATGGCTCCAACTTGTCTGCTTTGACTAAACACGTTCCTGGGACTAAGGTGCTCTGAAGGTACTAAGAAAGTGGTATACTTTGGGGTGAGACCGTAGTGTCCAGGTAATGGGCCAGAAAACTGCCTGGTCCCCGATCCCCAGGCCCAGGTGACAGCCTAAAGTGCTCTTATCTTAATCAGGAGGATGATAGTTGCCTGCACAGCAGCAACAACAGTGGGAAGGATGTACAGGGATGTGGGCTTCAGGGGGAATCGTACAGAGGAGGTACTCAGATTTCTACACCCGCCAGCAAAGGACCTTGTTCTCAAACATGTAGTGCAAACTGCTGGAGGGGACATGCCTGATGCAGCTGGAAGGCAGCTATAGATTTCTTGGTACAGTAGGTGGCTTCTGAATAATTAAAAAAAAAAAAGTTCGCTACAAAGTACTGAGATACAAGTGCAACACAGAAGTCTTCTGCAGGTCTATATACTATTATCAAGATCAGAAATGAAATTAAAATGTTTCCAAGAAAGCAAATGCAAGGCTTGGATGCTGAAAACTACAGAGCATTGTTGATGGAAAGTTTAAGAAGTTAAAACTAAATGGATTAGAAGACTCAATATTGGGAGGATGGTAAATCTTTCTGAATCGAGCTATGGATTCGTCACAATCCCTATCAAAATCTCAGGGGAAAATAAGCTTTCCCAAAAATTTACACGGCAACACAAAAGACTTGAAATAGGAAGAAATTTTGGAACAGGAATGTAGGAAGACTGACGGTCTCACCTGTGAAACCTGGAAGCTGTGTCAATCATGTGGTGGTACTGAGAGGCAAACCAGAACAGCGAGAGTTCAGAAACAGGGCTTTCCGCCTATGGCCAATGGAATTTGACAAAGGCACAGATCATGGGGCAAAGGGCAGCTGTGAGACAAGCAGTGTTGGCACAGCAGCATAGTCTGAGCACAAAAGAATGAAAGAGTCTCCTTCACGTCACACAAAATGAACTGAGTCCAGAAAACCTCAGGGAAGATTGTGATCTTTGGTCACTAGAGATTTACAAACGCAGCCATAGCACAGAAGCTGATCAGCTGACTTAATAAAAGTAGATGTTTGTTTAGTTTTGTTTAGGTTTTTTTTTGGGGGGGGCTTGCTGTGTAGACCAGGCTGGCCTCAAACTCACAGTGATACCCCCGCCTCTGCTTCCCTGAGGGCTGGGATTATAGGTGTGCACCACCATATCCTGCTAAAAAAAAATTTTTTTTTTTTTTTAAATTCAGAAGAGATGTAATTCAGAATTAGAAGCCTCATGGTCTAGGAGAAATGCTTGAAAAATGGGGGAAAGGTGTCAATAGGCATTTCACTACACAAACACAACACAAACTGCAGACACCCACAGAGAGAAAGAGAGCTTGAGTTGATACACAGTGTCTTTGCCAATGGAGAATCGCGTATCAAATCAAAACCGCAGTGAGAGGCCACTTCACACCAGCAAGGAAGCCTGCAGTAGAGGACACAACAGCCTGCTGGCTAGGACCTAGAGTGGCCAGCGTTCTCAGATGGCCGCCTGGTAGCAGGGTGGAAAACAGGTTGACATTCTCTTAAAAGGAAACATAAATTTTTATGTGACCAGCAATTCCATGTAAGGGAACAAGGAAAAACATAGGCATAGACAAGAATTAGAAGCAAATGTTTATACCTTACAGCACTGGAAACAACCCAAGTGTCTTATCAATTGGCAAGTGATAAATAAAATGCACGTCCATATATAATGGGGTATCACTTAGCCATTAAAGGCATAAAACACTGACATGTTACACTGTGAAACACATCACTCTGACTACAATTGCGTTTATATCAAAGGTCAGAGCTGCTGATGTAGAGAGACAGAGAGCAGGGCAGTGATCGTCTGGGGCTAGGAGTGATGGTAGAAACTGCAAAGGGGCATGAGGGTGTTCTAGAGGAGTGATGGAAGTGGTCTATAATCGAAGGGCCGTGGACTATAAATCTAAATGGATGAATCCTATGTCAAGTACAGGGCACTAAAGTTGTTAACTCCCAAGCTGTTCCTCTGTGGGACCCGAGGCCTGCTGTACGGATCCCCATCACCTCACCCCCTCTTTGAACCATCCAGAGTTTGCACTCCCTCTCCACCTCACCCATGGCTGCTCAGGGACCTCTCAGTAGTTCTTTTAAGAGCAAAGCCCTCAGACCAACCCTGGGCTGATGTAGGTGACATGGCTTGGTGCTCTCTCTGGCTCCCAGGCACAGTGCACGTGGTCCCTGTTTGCTTCCTTAGGACTCCCCTGTGAGCTCTGTGGAATCCAGGCTAAGCAAGCTGTGGAGCTGCTCCAGGCCCCCTAGTCCTCCCTCTCGGGGAGGCATCCTCAGCATACATGTCTCTGTGCATCTGCACTTGAGAGGTGGTCAAGGGCAAGACCAAATCTTGCTCAATCTGTAGTCCCTAGTATTCTCAGCAACTGTGCAAGACCTGGCCAGCTGCTCCTCAGGCATTACTTGGTATTGTGTCAGAATTTTAAGAAGACACTTCCGACTTTCTAGTATTCCTAACCTCTGTCTTACGTCTGGGCTTGAGGAAATGGGAAATTGCCAATAAGTTCTTTCCCATAAAGCACTGCATAGCCAATGAGATGTCCCTTCCACTAACAGTGTACAGACTCTGGCTATGATGAAGCAAGCTTCTGTGTTGTTGGGGGCATAACCAGCCAATGACTGCTGAGCCCGAAGGCAAATCCTACCTCAGAGGACTGCAGGTCATGAGCCTTGGAGCAAGGATCCAGCTAAGCACTGCCCAGACCACTGACCTATGGATACCACAAGTCAGAGAGTTAAAGTATCTGCTATGCAGATATAAATAAGTACTGTAGCTGGAATGACCAGCCTTAGCTAGGGACCCTCTCACCCAGGCTCTCACTGAAAGAGACACACAGAGCTGTACTTCTGGCCCAGCAAGGTGTGCACTGAGGAGCGATGTGCCTGTACTCAGTGCTGTCCAGGTACCAGCATTTTCCCAAGCAGTGTCTTAGATGACTTTTTAAACACACTGGCTCCTTTCTGTCAATGTTTGTTCATGGTGAGCCTATGGCTCTTGCTCCTTCACGAGCCTTTCAAGGGCAAGGCTTCTTTTCTGGAATATCAGCTGCCCCACAGTCTGCATGTAGTAAATACTGGATGCCTGTGGATCATGCTGACTTCCCAGTAGGAAGATCAGCTCACCCACAGGCATGGGCTGTGTGATTGAGCCCATTTGTCAGGAGAATAATATGAATACCTAAATAGGCATTCAGAATTTCTGGTAAATCCGGCACTTTTGGTAAGTTACAGATGTAAGGGCGCTGTTGGATAGGATGGCATTTCTCTGGTGTTTGCTTTCTCTTGCTAGCGCTTGGCCATTACTAGCATTGCCATGCAGGAAGGCAGAATACAATTCCCCGTGTAGAGAGTACACGAAACTGCCAAGCCCCAGGTAAGTCTCACGTGACACCAAGTGAACAATAGAAAAGTAATTCGTCATATTAATAATGTTGAGTGAAATGTATTAGATTTACAGCTCATTTAAACTGTAGATAGATATGATGCAGAATACAGCTGTGATGTATAACATTCCAGCCAGAGGCAAACTGCACCCACAGACGTGGCCTTGTAGGATTATAGTAAAAGGGAAAATTCATATCCCTGGCAATGTTATAGTTGCTGCTGTCCGGGATATCATGGTGCAGCCCATTTGTACATGACTGTAGTAGTGCTGATGCAGGCAGTCCTACTGCATTGCCAGTCATATTAAGGACAGCACATGGAATGATGTGCAACACCTAATACTCAAGGATGCTAAATTACTCTGTCGTGGGTATGTGTTACATATTATAATAAAGCATTTCTATGTATAAAAATAAATTTGCCATATGTGGTAAATTTATTAAGTGCCCTGTAATCCCAGCACTGTGGAGGCTGAGGCATGAGGACAACGAGTTCCAGGCCAATCTGACCTTACAAGTTATACCACCAGCACCTTAGGCCACAGGAGAGCACAATGCTGAGCATCTAGGTGTGCGTAAGTGACTCTAGGATGTCTGCTTAATGACGCATCAGATAGTGATTTATTTTCCCTCACATGCTCTGTTGTTAAACAATGTTTGAAATAGTCATTATCTGTTCATTTATATTTCTTTACGAAATCTGTTTCACTATCAGTGATTCCTTGGATTTAATATTATTACAAACAATTTTTTAAGAAAAGTGGCATGCCATTTTTTGGTTTTGTTTGTTCTCTTAAAGTCTCTCGGTACCTTTACATGCTTGGTGTTAAGTGCTAAATTCATTTCCCTCCAAAAGGCTGATCAGTCATAGGTTCTTCCTGTTGTGCTGGGAGTTCGCTAGAGGGCAGCCTAAGCCCAGGTTTATACACCAGGGAGGCTTTGCCAGACAAAAGAGAACCCTCAGTTTGTCCATGTTTCTTAGAAGCATATCTTTACTGCCCATAGCTTTACTTTGGCTAACAACCTTTACAACGATGGCCTACAGGCAGACATACTAGGGGGAACGAAGTGTGAATCATAAATAAATGGGAATTACCACCTTGCATGTAAACATGAACACGCCCCCTCCCTATGTGTCACTTTTATATTTCTTAGCTTTTCTTGACTGCATGTCTGTGAAGTTAAGGATGCACAAATATTGTACTCATTTGCACAGCAATGAAGAAATAGCAAAACTACCTAGGTACGAACAGTAACATGAATTGCAATTTGCTGAGTTACACATACAGTTCTTCCTTGGTATCTATGGGGGCTGTTTCCAGGACCTCCAGGTCTTCAGATACTTAAGTCTCTTATAGAAAATGCTATGGTAGTGCATGGAAGGAACATACTGTTTACATACTGTACATCATTTATCATTATTCATAATACCAAACGCCATGCAAATGCTGTGTTAAGTAGGTATTTGCTGCATTTGGGGGCTCATGGTAAGAACTATACATGTCCAGTAAGTGGAGTTATTTGGGTATGGTGTTAGAGGTTGAACCCAGGGTTGTGTACATGCTACACTCAGGGGCATCATTTCTATAAACAAATGCTGTCCACTGGTGGATGGACAGCAAATTGTTCTATCCTTGTCTTGAGGCAACATTAGAGCAGAAGACAGACATAGGGCCCTTGCTCAAGGGGGAAGGTCTAAGGCCAGTCTGATGCAGATGATCTGGACTACAGTAAAGGAATAGGGCACCTGAGCAGCAGGCAAGGAGTAGTTAGTGGACTGAGGAACTGGACTAGTACATTGGGCAAGGACAGACAATCCATGACCAGGGCTCCACAAACTGGTGGGGAATAAAGCAGACTGTAAAGCCAGCTTGTCAGGGCCATCAGCACCTGCCCTTTCTCTTCCCTTGTCCCACTGCTGTGGGGAAAGGAAGTCGTTGTAGGCTGCAGGAGCTTCCAGATAATGGTGGAGAGAAAAGATGACCCACCATTGAAAAATCAGTGGGCTACTTCTAGCTTATTCTAGAATGCTTGAGTCACTTCTGCCTAAGACAAGGAGAGAGATTGGGAAGGAAGGATGTAAACCTATCTTTCCTAGCCCATCCTCAACTCAACTAGTGCCTGAAGCCTAGGACATGAAGAAGCTTGGAAGCTATTGCTCGGCTAGTGGTAAACATCAGTGGACTGAGGCTGAGTGGTTCCCTATAATAGTCGGAACAAAAGTTAATGAGATAAGGTTCACTTTAGTCCAGTGGTTCTCAGCCTTCTTAACACTGTGATCCTTTAATATAGTTCCTCAAGTTGTGGTGACCCCCAACCACAAAATTATTTTGTTGCTACTTCATAACTATAAGTTTGCTATTGTTATGAATTATAACATAAATATTTGATATGCAGGATATCTGGTATGTGATCCCTAAAGGGGTTGCGACCCACAGGTTGAGAGCCATTTCTGTAGTCTCTACCTTCCACAGGAAAATAGATTATCATCAATTTGTGCAGAAAACATATCTTTGTATATGTCCAGTCTCTTGTTCCTGGCATCTTAATTTTTGCTGTTTGTGCTGGCTAATTTTATGTCAATGTGATGACACATGCTAGAGCCACCTGAGAGGAGGGAACCCAATTGAGAAAATACCTCCTTAAGATCAGGCTTTATGTAATCCTGTAGGGCATTTTCTTAATTGGTGATGAATGGATGAGGGCTTAGCCTGTTGTGGGTAGCTCATCCCTGGGCCAGTGGTCCTAGATTCTGTAAGAAAGGCTGAGGAAGCCATGAGGAGTAAGCCAGTAAGATGCACCCCTCCATGGCCTCTGCATCAGCCTCCACATTTCTGCCCTGCTTGAGCCTTTGTCCTGACTTCCCTTGATGATGAACAGTGATGTGGAATCATAAACAAAATAAATTTATTTCCTCTCCACCTTGCTTTTGGTTGTGGTGTTTCCTCACAGCAAGAGAGACTCTAACTTAGACACTGCTGTTCTTACTTCAAAGGGGTTTTCAACATGGTGTCATAGAACAAGGCAAGACTTTCCTAAGAAAGAGGAAGCCCATGGGCCCCACCCTTAGTTATCTTGGGCTGTTCTGTGTGGAGTGGGAGGCAGGGACGCTGCATGTTAATCTTGGGGCTCTCATAGGAATTCTTCATGGGTATCTTTGCAAGAAAAAGCTGCACAAATCACAGGTGGGAATGAGTTCCCATAGAGACTCTCGCAGCCTGACTAGGAACTGGACTCAATTTCCTTTCACCCTTTGCAGGTACAAAACATCATCCAGGGCCAAATATTTTTCTGGTTTGTCATCTTGGCAAGCTGAACTTTAGAATGTATTTGTTCAATTTCTATCCCCTAATAATTTTTCCAGATTTGCATCAAAGAGAAAAAGGATACCACGTTTCTTTCGATGTAGCTTGCTAAGCACACAGACAAGTAGGCCAGAATTAAGGAGTGCCCTCCCCAGAGAAATACAGGGAATCATGCAGTGGCTCCCAGTGGCTCCCAGTGGCTCTCAGAAACCCAGAACTAGTAGGGACTTGCACTGTAGCTGAGATATTGTCTTCATGGAGTCTTTTATAAGGAGGGAATTTAACTGTGCAGGGAAAGAGTAAGTTGCTGTTGCCTTCAGTGTTTTGCAATTTCAGGCACAAAAGGAGCTTCTGGTCCATCTGGCCTTGGCTCATGCAGAAGGCAGGAAGCTAGAGGGCTTACTAGACACCAAATTGCTTTTTCTTAAATATACAATGACTAGGTATTTTATTCAGGAACCAAGAACTGGCAGCCTTGGCTTGTATTGTAAAAATGCAAGAGAATGAGGAAAAATGAGGTCATGAGAAATGTCTGTTGTCAGCAAGGAGGGAAGTCCACAGACCTGTCCCCCTGCTCCCCCAGTCCTCCCAGCACCAGAGGGCCTAAAATAATTAGTGTCTCCAAGTCCTATCTGAACCGGAATGCCTTCTTGTTCTTCTGAAGGGTGTCATCGTGCTGGCTTCTGGGGTTCAGCTCACAGCTGAGTGACTGCCCACACTCACATTTTTTCAAAATGGCACGTGCGTTAGAAATGCTAATGATATTCTAATAAGGAGCTCAGTGTGACGCAAAGTACAGCAAGCCCTCCGCTAAGTAACAAAGGGCAAGTGCAGGCAGGGTCTCTTACTCAAAGTGCTTTAGCTTTTGCACCCTTGAAACTGGAATATTTGCATATACATCATGAGATATCTTGGAGAGGGAGGTGATCCAAGTATAAACACAGATTTGTTTACCTCTCATACATCCCTTGTGGGACTGGAAGGTCATTTTATACAGTAAGACAATTTTTTCCCCCATGAAACAGAATTTCACGGGGTAAAAATTTTTGCTGCCATGTCAAAACCAACCAACCAGTCAACCAACATGTTGGGGGTTGGGGGCATGTTAGATGTCAGATTTTCAGTTTAGGAATGTTCAACCTGTGTTAGGGAGAGGGTATCTGGTGGAAGGGATGCAGTTGAGCAATGATGCTCTTTAATTTCTATTACACCACAATCACAGTGAGATTAAATGCTGTGCTTCATGGACCACCACACACTTTACAAACAAACACTGAAGACCTTCTAGGAAGGTAAGGAGGAGAGACAAACTTGTACCAGGCGGTGCTATCTTACCTTGATTTTTTTTTTTCCTATTAAATCATTGAGACAGTGTTGAATTAGTGGTCAGCTTCCCAGGCCAGGGCCTAGGATGACCTAGGACTTCTTTGAGCCCTCTGCTTCCACCTCCCGAGTGCTGGATTACAGGGGTGCACCACCACGTCCAGTTTGTGGAGTGCTAGGGATTGAACCCAGGGCTTTGTACATGCTAGGCAAACAAAGCTAACACTATGTCTTTGTTGAGATGGGGTCTCGCTGTGTAGGCCATGCAGACTTAGAAGTCTCCGCTCTCTTGCCCCAGCCTCCACCTTCTTTTGAAATTGCTTGTTCCTGTGTCTCTCAGTGGATGGTGCTGATTTTAACTGCAGACTAGCAAGAATGATTTACTTATCTCTCTCCTTTCTATTCCTTGTCATGTTTCCTGTACCTTAAACAGTTCTTTGTCTCTATGTCCCTGGTGACTGCCATAAGGGGCCTAGGGTTACATTCCAACCTGACCCTGAGAGCCAGGGTGAAGCTGATCATCAGACTCTGTGAGTCGGGCAGCCAACATGCCCTGCATGCCACCACACCCTGGTCCCAAAGCAAAGATGGGGCAAAACTGAGGACAGACAGTTCCTTACACACAGGCCTCTCTAGACAAGGACCGGTCTTGAGTTCTGAGAAGAAGGCCCCATGTTACCCTGTCACCCACCTTATCACTGTGGGGGTGATCTCTGCACAGAAGAACACGCTGAGGCTCCCCACGGCATGGGATGCAAACATGCCCACGATGGAAAATGCGATGGAGAACTTGTCTTTGACGCTGTCACTCATCCCTAGAAGAAAATCCAAAGAAGGAGATCATGAGGTAGGAGGGAAGGGAGGAGAACAGAAGCCAGGGAAGGAAGGGTGAACCGAAATGAAAGTGAGGGAAGGGAAGCCTGGGATATCCCAGGAGTTCTCCCTCCCCCAACGCCCAGTTTGCAGTGCAGCTGGGCGTGCAGTGGCCTCTGGGTGGGCAGTCCTCTTGGCTGAGGAGCCTGGAGCCCTTTCGCATTCTTCTGTTGGCTTCTGTAAGCACATTGGGTACCAAGCATGCTGATCTCACAGTGGCCTGTAGAATTCCTCAGCCAGAAGCTACGCCAGGCAGAAGGCAGGCTAAGGTGCCGCTGCTGCCACAGCAGTATACTATCTGCCCTGGGCTCCAGACTGCAACCTCAGGGAGGACCCACCCAATCCAGAGTCAGTGTGGATCGAAGTGTACAAAGCCACACACGACCCAAATGAAATAATAATAAATGGGCCCCGAGGGAGGGGAAGCGTCCAGCGATCTCTGTGCCACTGGTGGCACAAGATCCTGGCTAGCACTGCACACAGTGTTTTGGCATGCATGGGGGCTGTGCTTCTTAGCTGAGCTCAGTCTCACTCAGGGCTGCATGGAAGGCAAGTGCCGTCATGGGCACTGGTGTCATGGGTTTGGTTGGGCCAGGGAGGTGTGATAGCAGCATGGGGTATGGGGCAGCACCTCTGCTGTTCCCCCAGTTGGAGAGCAGAAAGCTTGCATGAGTCATGAGGAGATAATGGCTCTCCCTGTAGCACAGATGACCAAGCCCCAACCCTCCTGACTGCTCATCCTGACTAGCTGCTGTCCAAGAACAAACAGCACTGGTGCTCGATCAGGGGACCGGGAGGGCATGCATGGCAAGCTGCACAAAACCAAGGAGACACGAGTTGCTTTGTCTAGCGCAGGATGGGGATAGAAAATACAAATGTATGCTTATAGTGTCCAACCTACGGCCAACTTCAGCTGCAACTCTTGAAGGGCAAAGAGTAGGAGAAAGAAAACAAAAACCAGTTGGTGAGTCTTTATGGCAACTGCTGTGTGGACGAAATAAAAGACAAGGAAGCACAAGTGTCTGGGACTCACCTGAGTCTGGATGCTGGCTGTATTTGCCGATCACTGGAACGGTGGAATGGGCGCACCCACACGCACAGGGTAACGAGGGTGGGAGAGAGGAAGAAGGCTTGTTAGGTATGGGCGTCTGCCGAGTGTTCCCAAGTTCACTGGTTTCTAAGTGAACTTCCTTTTAAGTCTGAGCTGGTACTGGCTCCCTGGGCAGCGGACTACACGCTGGACTAAACAAAGACCTTCTTGTCTGAAGAGAGGGCTATAGCCTTATTGGCCATAGAGTCTGGGAGACGGCGCAATCTTGCAGAGAGGACACAAGCAGACTAAAGGGAGCATCTCTGCATAGAAAGTTATTCAAGTGGTCTTCTTGGTCTGTGCAAAGGGGCACTGGGCACTGGGAGCAGGTCTGTCAGACTACATTTCTGCCTCCCCAGACCCTACTCCTCACAGCTGCTTGCCCTTTGCCTGGAATCTGTGTCCTTCCTGTTCAGTGCCAAAGGGCACGTGGGATACTCTGGGGGCTTAGGTACTGTGCTCCATCTGTCCTAAATGGGTAAGTTGGACAGAAGCTTTGTGGAAGGGCAGCTAGGTAGTGTCCACCTAGGGGGACAGAAAGAATAGCTGTCACTCATTTTGGTTATTGCCCAGCAAGGTACAGAGAGCATAAGAATATGCCGAAGTTAGGAAACCACCTGCATTTGAAACCTGCTCTTCTACCTGTGGTGTCAGGGACAGTAGGTAAACTTACTCTGCAGGTGGGAGTCAGCTTTTCTCTAAAGAGGGGTGTTCAATGGTTCATCCATTTCCTAGCAATGTCCTGAGCCTGCCCCAGAGAACAGGTGTGAGCATGAGAAGATGCCAGTCTCGCTCTGGGCAGGTGGGGAGGAGGCCAGGGGATTTTCTTGTACACAGACAGCTGTTTGTTGGTGAGGACTATACAGAGCATGCTGGAGGACTAAGTGGACTCTCTAGGTTTACATTAAGGTGATGTGTAATATTTACAGAATAACACTCTGATAAATGGTAAATTTGAGAACATCAATAGAAAAGCTGTCTCCCACACAAGATCTGTGCGTCCAGATCTTTCCCCTACTGTTGTAGAAGGAAACGTGTCTTTGTCCTGCTTGTGTGAGAAGCACGTGAACACTCAGCCATAGTGAAGTCATGTTTGCAGGGACACAGAGGCTTGGCATGCTGGGGAGTTACACTGCAGCCAGAGAGTTCTGATTTGGGGCAACAGGCCTGGAGTAAGAGGAGGAGGGGAGATCCAGTAGTTCTCAGGGGCAGAGGACAAGATGTTCTACTTAAACTCCATCCTTCCTGAAGCAAGTTCTTGTGGCTCTCCATTTCAGAATGACCACTCAGGTCACAGAAAACGTTTTTCATCTAGCCCTTCCACTATAATTTGGATCTTCAAAGTCTCCCAAAGGCCCGATGTTGAAGGCTTGAACTCCACCCAGGGCAGTATCAGGACGCAGACATTTAGGAAAAGGAGCCTCATGGGGTCAAGTTCATGCACTTGCTTTGAGGATGTAAGGACGACCCTAATTCCGCTTCTTTTGTTTCTACATGCCATGAAGTGAGTAGATTCCTCTGCTATACGCTCCTGTCATGGGTCAACAAGCCATGAACTACTTGAAGACTCCAAATCTGTATGCCAAACAAACCTTTCCTCTCTTTAAGCCGATTATCTCTGGTATTTTGTTACAGGAAGCTGCCACGCCTCCCAAATTCTCTGGTAGTATTCCGGCTTCCCTTCCCCAGCATCCTTCCCTCGCCTCCCTTCCCAGTCTACTCACAGTTGAGGAGCCCGAGCTGCAGAAGTGAGGCCAGGGCAGTGAGGATCATAAAGAGCAGCAGCCCTCCCCTGCGCCCGAGGAACCTGACTACCACACACATGGCCAGGCAGGAGGCCAGTGCGATGCTGGCCATGGTGTAGTAGTCAGCGTAGAAGTTCTCTAGGAGTGGCACCTTCACCTCATGGCCCATCATGCTTCTCGCAAAGCAGTGGTGGATCCCGAACCCTGTCAGCCTGTGGGAGAGACACATACGCACTCACTGAGAGGGTGGGCAGCATGCCCCCGGGGCTACTCAGTCTCCTGGCGATGACCAAGAGACGGAGAAGCATGTTACAAGTGAGAGGAAACGATGCTGTCACTACACGTGGACCTGTGAGGGACTTAAATACAAAGAGATGTCAAAGAAACAGCTATGATACCCTTTGTGTACCCAGGGCATGGGACAAAGTGCCTTCTGTGTGTTAATTTACGCTCACGTCAGCACAAGAGCATCGGTATACCCACTTCGCAGACCAGCAGCAGATATAGGGCACATCTTGCCTGCCTGTCTGGGCTTCTGCTTCCTTTTTGAGTACTCAGGGCTCTGAAAACTTGGACTCCATCCAGAACACTACCTCTTCACTCATGTTGGCACTTATGCAACCAGGATGGTAGGAAAAAATGAGCCAGAAGCCAGTCCAAATGAAGATACTAGGTCCATCTCCTTGCCACCTCATATGAGCATATAAACCTGTTGGGCAATGTATCCCAAGATACCCTGGACAACAGGAATGAAATGTGGTGGGATACACGTAAGAGGGTGAAGATGCACATACAAATATTTTTAGGGCTCTGAAGGGTTCTCATGAACAAGAATAAAATGCCTGGAGTGCATATCAGTTCCCATCCATCCTGGAGCCACCCGCCCCTGCAGCTGTCCTCTCATGCAGCAGGTAACTCTAAGTCCTTTTTGTCCAACCTTGAGGAAGCACCACGGTTACTGGCGACAGGCCCCACCCCTTGTAGAGAGAAGCCACGTTTTGTCAGCTGACTGTGGCTTCCCTACACTGTCTTCCTTACAGAGCCCCATTTTTCTGTGCAACTGTGTTGTAGTCTAGCCATAGATTTCAAGTGCTCTAGTTTCTTGGGATCCACATGAGCTTCCTTCCATCCTGGCCTACTGACATCTCACAGTGATCTTCGCCCCTTTGTACTGGGAGAAATGAACTCTAACCACAATGTGTGATTACAAAATAGTGGAGTTCAGTCCTTTGTCCCCACAAGAATCACAAGACTGAAAACTCATCTCATTTATGCCTGATTTTGTGATTTTTTTTGCAGCATAGAAATTAGCAAAATCATTCTGCTGATATTAATGAGACTAGCTAGCTGGCATCTCCCTAAGAGTGGACGGTACTGCGATGACCACCGATGGCCAGTACTGGGAGGAAGGAGAGGCGTGAGGTCTTTGGGTCTGGCTTTTATGTGCCTTGGTTAGATAAGTGCTGTAGGGCTATGATTAAATATTCGCTCTTCTGTTGATGGGTAGTGAAACCCTTTGTACCTCAAAAGTGAAACTGAATTGGGTCTTTCAGAATCACTGATTTCACAGAGCAGTTCTAGCAGGAGCGCTGTAAAGAATGGGAGGCTGCAACTCCAGATGACCTCATCTCCTAGATGACCTTTACTCTCCCCAAAGGTCCACTTTGAGCAGCTGGGGAGGATGAGGTTGTAGAGCTGTGAGGGAAGGCTAGAAGGAGCTTCCGAGTACACACCCAGCACCAGGAAACTGTGTGAGCCACAGACCCAGCAGGCAGGGGTGATGCTGGATGGAGAGACATTTTGAGGGAGCCTGAGCTCCTGCTCTGCATTCAGGCAACCCGCCACTGACTGCAGCTGCCCTCCGTAGAGAGGGCACTTCTGAGCAGATGGACTAGTGGCGAAGTGGCCTGAACTGGCTGCATGCAGGGAGAATAGCCCTTTGGAGCCTAGTTGGGGGACCCTGGCCAAAGCCCCATGGGGATCAACATTCCTGTTCCTAGACAGTGCCAGGAACCCTAACCTGGGGACTTTCTCCTAGTGTGCAGTTACATGCACTGTGGCTCACAGTCTCTCGGAGGCATGAGGTGAGGCCACTGTTACAGATTTTCCTAGACATAAAATGCACAGAGGGAGGGTATTGTTCTGAAGACACAGGTGTGTGCAGGACCTCACCAAGACTCCTGGCTGCCTTCATGCTGGAAGCCCCAGGGGCTCTAGCACCATGCAGGGCATAGGCAATGTTCAGCAGTGAGGTGGTTGGTATCCTTGAGGCCTGTCATCCTTCAAACATACAGATGGGCAACCCAGGCAAACTTCTGGGGCCTCTTTCATAGAGACAGGTTGGGACAGGTGGGCACAGGGCAGCAGGGATTCAGGGTTCATCCAGGGGTGGGAGGAGGGTCCCTCTGGATCTGACCACATGTGTTCCCATGACTTACGAGTTCACACATAGAACCACGATGTTCTTCCACAGGTTCCGCGTCCCCACCACCTTCACGATGCACACCTTCTTGGGCCTCCGTGAAAGCTCTTTCTCTAGTTCTGCAAGAGAAAGAACTGTGACCTTGAGCAGGATGGAAGGTTCCAGACACAGCTATAACACAGCTTTGGTTTCCCCATGCAGGACCATGTGAAAAGAAGAAAGACTTTTGCCGTTAAGCCAGGGGGAGAATCAAGGCTTTCTGGCTGGTAATGTGCTCATGAGACTAACTCAGCAGACAGAGTTTCCTACCACAACTGAAAGTGCACAAAGCACCTTGCTAGTGTATGTTTACCCTAAGCTCTGCTTATAGAACCAGGCAAAGCGCGCGCGCACGCGCGCACACACGCACACACACGCGCGCACTTCATTTTGCCTGGATGCCCCATGATGGGCGCCTACGTTACTGAGGCCTAAATTTGGTTCTGCACACACACAGCTAGTGATTTCTTTCTGCTAGAAACTTCATCCACTTTTGTCACTCACAGCCCAGAGGCGTGTGAAGCTACAGGCTCATATGCACCTGAATCTTAGGGCGTTAGAATGTCTGCACACACTGTCCTTAGGGGATGTGAACTTTTGAAAGACAAATAAACACATCTATTTGTGTGCACCCCTCCCCCGACATTTGTGCTTGCTTTAGATTAGTTAGTTGAGATTCTCGGGGGAGTGGGATATAGTTCAGTGCTACAACCCCAACCTGTGCTTAGGAGGCACGAAGCCCTAGTTTCCATTCATACAAGATGGATACTGTATTAGGCTTAGGGTGTGACAGACATCGAAGCTATGGGACGGAGGCACTTGTGAGGCTCATCCTAGCTTTGATGGTCTAACAGAGCTCCAGAGTTACCCCAACCTGGCTTGGGATTCACTCACGTCCTGGGGCTGGCCTGTCATTCTAACAGGGATGATCAGAACCTGGGAAATGCGTCCGGTGGAAGGAGCTGTGGAGTTACTGCCTGAGAGCAATGCTCACAACTCAGCCTTCTGGGCCTTCTGCCCTCTAGCTGGCATGTTCTCACCCCCTACTAGAAGCTAAATCAGAAAGGGTGTTTCTCAGATCCAAGGAGCCAGTGCTCTTAAGTCCTGTCAAGGTCACAAAAACAGGGAAAGACCAAGGAACTGTCAAGACCAGAAAAAACAGTGGCAAGGTGACAGCAAACCACAAGCCTGGACAGGATCCTTGAGCACAGGGGGCCAGGGAGGGACACTCAACAGTGGCTGGCACTTTAGTTAACAACAATGTCCAGTTTCTTTAGTTTTGACAAATGTGTCATGGTAATGGCAGACTGCAGCAATTGGGGGAAATGATTCAGGAGTATAGAAAAGTTCTGTACTGTCTCAACTTTCCTGTATATATGAAATAGTTCCAAAATAAAACATTTTTAAAAATTTAAAATGTCTGGGAATGAGTACAGAGGATGCCTTTAGGCCCTGCAGGCACATATGGCCCTTTCTATGTGTCTGGGCTTTGAAGCCTTGCATTTAAATAACATCATCATAATTATCTGAAAAAATATATCTGGGACTGAACATGTACAGTTCTTTTCTTGTTACTGGTCCCTAAACAATCAGCATAACAACTTGAGTTTTCACAGCACTGGCCATCCTGAATAGCTCAGGGTTATCTAGCATGCAGGAGGCTGTGTGTGGGCTCTATGCGAGCACTCTACCTTTACATTCAAGGAAGGTGAGCCCCTGTGAGTGTTGGTGTCCTGGAGGTTCTGAAACCATCCCTGGATATGGAGCCACGACAGCTGTTGCCTCCTGCTCCCATAAAGGCTATACCTCCTGCAAACTCCAGGTCAGCCACACCCATCCTGGATGCTCAACTCTCTATTTCATTTTTTTTTTTAATACAAACCTCATTCATAATACTTTGAAGGAAAAATTAAACCATTTAAAACAGGGAGCTAGTAACCCAGTGATCTATACTGTGGCATATACCGTATCTAACACTCAGGAGCAAGAGGTGGAGCTCTGGACGCCAGCCTCACCTACACAGTGACTTCCAGGCCAGCCAGGCTTATGTAGTGGGGGAACAGACATGGGGGGCATTTAGACAAATTTTTTTATTATTTATACAATTTTTATTTAACCAGGTTTGTTTGTTGTCAAATATGGGGTTCTATGATGTTGTTCAGGCTGGTCTCTGCTTCAACTTCCTAAATTCTTGGGATTATGAGCATATACAATCATACCTAGTTCTAAGTAAAAAGGTTAGACTCATTGCCACTCCAGCCAGGACAGAATAAACCTTTTATCAGACTGAAGAAGAATATTCCAATTTTCCAGAACATTCTTCCTTCTCATAGTTAGACATGAGATGAGAACTTGGGACAAGCCAACATGGCTGGTATTCTGGATGGCTGTCCACAGACCTTCTCAGCTCCAGAAGGTTCTTGACCTGTTTTGTCTCAGAAAAAACAGGCTAATTTGACTTACTGATGCCCTTTCTCTGTGATCACTTATCACAGATCACTTAATAACAGATACAGTCTGAGAGTTATGTCATCAGCTGACTCTGCCATTGTTAAACATCACAGACAGCTCACAGACCTGGATGATACCAGGCAGCTTCTGGGCACAGAGCTGTGAAAAAATAGGAGATGCACGAGGCTTCTGCCAACCTCATACAGTATACTGCTGTGTAAGAAAAATTAAAAAAAAAATACAAAAGCCACTCCAGAATGACAGTAAAATGTATACTGTATTAAAGACACAAGCCACCAGTCTTCTCGTTGTTATGCACTGCCCATCCCTACATGTGCCATCCTTCTAGAGTCCTGACAGTGCAGCCCATGTACATAAGACCAGCACCATCAGCACGAGGAAACACACCTCATACTTTGACAGCTACAATGCTTAGGCCATGTTCTGCTCTGTGAAAAGCCTATGGACTGGGTGTGGGGGTCTCTGGTGACAGACACTTTGCTGTGTAGTACAAGACTGTGTTTGTTAAAGAGCTTGGGAACACAATTGGTAGATATTCGCAGATCCCTCCGGTGATCTGGGCACCTTCTTTTTTTTTTATTAAATATTTTTTTACATATACATTTCTATTATTACACATATGTATGCAATAAACTACCCACAGCAAGAAGAACCATGAAACAATCAGGAATTATATAAATGTTACATTCTTAGTGTTTTGGGTATTTGCATTTGGCAGCCTTGAAGAAAACATCTTTCCTATCTTGTTGCATTTGAAATTCTGAATGTAAATCAATATCTATCATAGTTCGGCATTGATCTGGGCCCTTTCACCATTACGAACACACCAGAAGTTAGCTCTTATCGGCATCCTCTCTCAGCAGTCATCCACGAGGGAAAGCCAAATATCCATTAGAATGTTTATATGAGTTTAAAGTTGTTTCTATTCAAAAGTGGCCCATATGTAACTGCTAATGTATTATTGTGGATGCAATAGTATGTTAAAGAAGCTACAGCAATTGTATTATGACCTAAGGGTTTTTTTTTTTTTTTAAATAAAATTAAACCCTAGAGCCCAGTCTAAGAATTGACTGTAGTCTACAGCTGCAATTGCATTATTCTAAAGGGAATTAAATTAACTTTTCCTACACTATTGATGTTTCATCAGGGTCTCTGTTACTCATATCCCTAGCCCACCATCAACATCGTCAAACTTCTGCAGCTTCAAGTGTGTTCTTCTGGCTGAAACCCATGTATTCCAAATTGTAGGAACTATTAGCTGACTGCTGAGACCCTGTGAGGACACTGGCGATAAGGAGCTTTCTTATCTCTAACTATCAGGTAGAGTCCTAGGAACTACTCCAAACTTCTTGCATTAGGAAATAAAAGCAAACAGGTGCCAGGCAGCTGATAAGACAGGAGCATTAGGTTGCTTTTCTAGAGCTTGGAGCACAGTGCCGCAGCCCTCTTTGGCTCAGTGCTGTCAGAGAATTTCAAATGGAGACACAGGCGCTTACTGTTGGCCAGCCAGGTGTGTCTAGTCCTGCTCCATGTTTCCTTGACCGCTGCGGTCAGTGGCCGAGGACTAGGAGCAGCGAGGCTCCCCCGGCCTGGGAGGAAGCTCAGGTTGGTGCTTCTTCTAAGCCTCCTTAGGAAAGCTGCTCATGTAACAGAGGCCTCAGATCCCTAAAGCTAACAACTCCGGTCTGAAATAGTAAATGGGAAATTCAGATACAAGAAATTCATAAATTATCTTGTTGTAATTGCTCTAGTTTTGCTACTGCTGTTAATCTCTTCCTGTGTGTAATTTGTAAATTAAACCTTATAGTAGATCTGTATGTTTAGGGAAAACCTAGCCTGTCTGAAGTTGAGTACTATCTATGGTTTTAGGCACCAATGGAGGGCAGTCATGGCACATGCTCTGCCCTGAGGTCATGGCAGGATTGGTGGGCATGCTCCGAGCCCTGGATACAGCAGACAGTGAAGAGGCCCTGGCCCCTCGCTATCTTCCCAAGGGCAGCAGAGAGAGAAGGCAGTGGAAGCATACCCTGGGCAGCTTCCCTGTGACTAAGAGGCTTGGGTCAGACTTTGGATTACTTCCCCAGCTAGGCTGTCCACAGAGGTCACATGACCCGTGCTCCCAGCATACTGTTCTCCCCATGGAGCAGAAAAGGGCATGCTTGTGCTCTCCACTGGGTGACCCTTCATGGAGACCCTTCCCAGGGAGTATATTGGGAGTGGGGACTCACTGCTTCCCAACATTCAATCTTTCCAGCCCTCGCTGTCCGCATACACAACAGGGAGAGCTGAACCTCCATGTGGCTCTGTTATCAGAAGGCTTCCTCAGGCCTGCCGGTGTAAGTCTCTTGGCCAGCCTCCCCACCACTGAAAGCAAGGAGCTCAGAGGACCCCGACACATGGTTAACCGGCCTTTTTTTCTTTTCTATGGGCTACAGGCAGCACAGAAACAGCAGTCTTTACTTCCACTGCAAATGTTCAAAATCTAGAGTCAAGCCTGGGAGGGAGAGCCATCATACTTGAGCGTATCATGATGCTGTGAGAATGACATTTGGGGACACATCCAGGTGTCTAATGCAGCTGTACATGTCGCTAAGACCATCACTTATGCTCAAAGGAAAACTGAAGACAGCTTTAAGACAATAGAAATGCGAAGTTTTGGGAGATACGGTTTTCTTTTTAGCATAAACCCAAACCCAGCACTAACAGAGCATGAAGCCCTCCCTCCTTATTACATCCCAGCCTAAGGCACTTTTCTGCCTGGGGGCACCCTAAGAAACAGCCCTGTCTCTTCTTCACTGTGGGAGCCCTAGATCCCTGTATATCATGAATATTCATGGAATGCTGCTGTCGGCGGGTCTCCTTTGGTGTTGGGGGACAGCCTGGGATCTGCAGCAGAGGCTCTGTGGGATAGAGGCAATGCTGATAAACTTCTGTTTGCAGCCAAGGCAAGGGTGCAGCTGTGTAGAGCATGATGGCTGACTTGGGCTTGAGGAACTAGCCTTGAGGCTGGGGGAACAGGTCTGAGTGGGTGGGACTTTCCTGAGGTGGAGCCTATTGGGAGGAAGAACACAGGGGCCCAAGAGGGACCAGAGGCCTGGGGGAGGTAGAGGTTTCTAGAGGCCTGGGGGAGGTAGAAGTTTCTAAGTCTACATGTAAGACATGGGGTCTCCTCTGAGGGCCCTGGGTGGCCACAGGTGATGATGTAACTGTATTGCTCTTGGACTGCTGATGGAGGAATGGAGGGCAGAGCACTAACCCTGACCCTGAGAAGTTGAGTAAGAACCATGAGCTTGATGGGGGAACTACATGAGGCACTGGGGCAATCATTACAGGTGGAGAGACGATTCTGTCCCAGAGAAGACAGACTCCTCCCCCAAATGCTGGGCAGTATTGCATATTTTTGTCTGTGTGCATCTGACAGTCGGGGAGAGGGGCATAGAGAGCCAGGGTGAATAAGTGTCCCACAGTGACCACAATGATGACGACACATCCTGTGCCTTTCTCCTCTCTGTTAGTCACCAAGGGGGACAAATCACCTCTTGCTTGGCCCCTGCCTGGGGCACAGAAAAGAGGTAAACACCAACCAAAGCCATAAGCAGAGACATGGGGAGGAGGAGAGCTAATATCATTTTCCAAAAATAGGGACATGAATCAGTGTAATTAGGATTGAGAAAACAAGCTTTTCCCAGATAATATTTAAGAAGTGGAGTGTGATGATTTAATTAGAAGCCCAGAAACTAACGTACAATAAGGCTTGGGAACAGAAGCTTGCGGGAAGCTATGGGATGGTCCAAATCAGGCAGATTTGGCCTAAAGTGTTCCTTGATAGCATCCTTTCCACAGGCCTCATGATGTCCCTCTTCGCAGCAGCACAGGAAAGCCACTTGGGCTAGATTTCCTGGGGTTCAACTCCCTCGACACTATTTAGAAGCCAATTGGATTCTGGCAAAGTAGCTCAGCCTCTCTGTGCCTTGGTTTCCTCATCTGCAAACAGAGAATACCACAGCATCCCTTTAAATGCACTGCTGTGAAGAAAGAGGCTCATGTGCATGCCACATATAGGATGGGATGCTAGAAATGAGCTGATCTTCACACATCAGAAGGGGTGTGACACGTAAGCATCATGTATTGTCTGTTTCCTGTCAGTGCTACTGAGAAAGGGGGCCCGCAGATGGCCCTCTGAAGAGCCAGCATTCAGCACTCTACAGGTAGAGCAGCCTTGGCTTGCATCCTTTATTCCAAAGAAATCAGGAGATTTTGGTTGACTGGGCTTTTCCTGCCTGAGGACCTGGTAGACCACACCTCTGTGTCCTCGGCACAGGTAAAGATATGCCAACCCTTGAATGTGGTCAATAAGAAGCCCCCTGAGTGCTAAGAGCTCTCAAGATCCAGGTGGCTCACCTGCTTCCAACTGGAAACGGGGACCTGCAAGGTACATTCTGCCTGGCACAGGCCCCTGCTCATCTGTGTCTCAGAGCCAGGTTTACTTAGTCACTTTGACTGCAGCCACTTGCCACCACCCTCCATTCTTCTACCGAGTGTACATTTAAGACCTCCCCTGTGTATGTACCCCATCTGCGAGCTCTTTAAGAGTTGGGCCTGGCCTCCTCTTTTGTCGTGTGCCATCAGGTGCTTAATAAATATGTGTCCTGAATGAATGAATGGTCATCATATGATTCTAGTTACCGAGACAGTCAGGTCATTTATTCTCTCCCTCTCCCTGCATGCCCCACACCCACTATGCATTACTTTCTTAGGGGACTGTACAAAGCATGCAGGTTTTCAGGTTAAACATGGCGGGTCAAGGCTGCCATTTTCCAAAGGGGCTCTCTAGGTCCCTTGCATTAGATCCCTTCCAGAGCCCACTAAAAGAGCACATTCTGAGGGTTTCTTTCAGATCTACAAGGTCAGTATCTTGGCATGTCAGGGAGGATTCAGGAACCTGGCTGTGAAGAGCTTCCTGGTGTTGTTTACAGCCTCCCAGCTTGAAAGCCCCACTTAGCTTATGCTGAAGTCCTGATTCACAAAAATTCTATGGATCTGAACCACTCTACAAAAATAGTTCATGCCTCCATTTCTTCCCTTGACCAACAAATAGGTCATGGCTGTAAATAGACATTGGCAGCCCTTTGAAGATCATACTCAAGAAGAGAGGTCACTTACACCATCCGTACCCTGAGCCAAGGCTTTAAACTGGCAGGTAGTCAGGGCAAGAAGGCACTGGGTGCCACAAAGCCAAATACACCCCCATCTCACACCACGCTTCTGGCTTCGTATGGGCTATAAGGTATGTGATAGAGTGTTCAACTTCATTAGGAATGAAACCAGCTCCCAGACAGTGGAGAGAATTTCAGTTTATTTTCACTTCCAGACAGTTTTGGCCACTGTTGCCTTTCCAAACCTTTGCAAACCACATGGGCCCAGCAGCATAGACCAGATACTAGCCAGGGCAGTTATCCCAGACAAGACCAGCTCCCAGGCTCCCTGGTCAGCTCCACTGCACTTACCTGGCATCACTCCCTTGATGTCACTCTCAGGGCTCACACAGTTCTTCTGGGTGAGGTACAGGATCAGCTTCTTTGCTGACTCAAACTGCTGGGTAGCCATTAGCCATCGGAGAGACTCGGGGAAAATCCTTTGAAGACACAAGGGGAAGGACTGAATGGCTTCCATTCTGTTTCATTTCAGTCATGTGTTATTCAGAAAGTCAGGATGGATTATGGGTAAGAAGTTACTGTGATGACCTGAAGCCCCCTTGACGGCTCAGGAATGTCTTTAAGTGGATCAAGCAGCTGGAAAAAGTAGATATTGCTATGATCTCCGTCTCCAAATAAAAAGCTATAATATATTTCAAGTTGTAGGCATTTTAAAAAATAATCAAAACTGTTTATTGGTTTTTGGTTATTAAAAATTAATTTTGGGCAACAAAATTTGAACAAATATAAACACCTGAAAATGTCATCAGTAAAATGTGACATTTTAAAATCAGATCTTTTCTTTATAATGAAATAATAGAATAAATGCCAATGCCATGGTTTAAATTCCATCTTGCTGTATATTTGGGTGCAGTGTCTTTTCTCAATTTATTGAGATTGTAGATCATTAACATTTATTTTCCCCTCAATATATGGATTTAAAACCTTACAGTTTAATGCTAGTATCAGTGTTGCCACATCTGTGTTAGAGTCTAGTAATTTTGTTAGGTTCCTCTCCCCCTCCCTTTGCTAATTTGGCAGTGTGAGCTACTTTGCCAATTGTCTGTAAAACCCTAAAATATACAACACGGGGGGATGGGGAAGAGTCAAAGTAACATCACTTATACCCAGTGTTTGTGGACACTAACTTCCCAGCAGGGAATCAAAGTCATAAATCAATGGTGTTTGAGTAGTATCACTTTTTTCAAATCAAGGCCCATGTTATACACACAACACAGCCATCTTTGTTCTCAGAGTATCCAGGAGAACAGCACTGGCCCAGGGGATGCCTGACACTCAAGAGAAAATTCTTCCTCTTGTCCCAGGCCACAGAATAAAAGGCAGAGACCAAACTGCACTAGTTAGGCAAGGTCAGTGGCTTCAAAAATTTTGACAGGTCTCTAGGACACTGCAATATCCCAAGTAGTCACTCAGTCTTTAGCTCATCTCTGTTACCCCTAACACTGGGTCCTCAGACAACAGTGTCTGCATAGCTGAAACCGACAGCTGGAAATCAGTATTCTACCTAAAGCTCTTTCAAGATCACAAAGCTTGTAGGCTTGGATTATAGCATGGTGATCCACCACGGTTGAGGAAATGGGTGTGGGCCTCTCATGAGCTCAGATTCTAGCTGGGCACTGAGTGGTTTCTTTGCTTGTTTGTTTGTTTGTTGTTTGTATGTGAACTGAGCATTGTCACTGTAAGTCCATCACTGATGGATATACTCCTGATCTCAAATCTTATGGAGGGAAACCTCTATAAATATGATAAGTAAGGTAATATACACATACACACTCAACTTAATGAGTAGCATTGACCAAACTCTGCATCTATGACTTAGGATGATGTAGGGCAGGCAGTGTCCTACCAGTTCACAGGTGGCACTGTTATTTCTCATTTGATAGCTGTGAAAATTCAGGGAAAGAATACCCAAGAACTTGCTCAGGACACTGAGCCATCGGATGGTAGATTCAATGAGTTGAAAGCTCACTTCCTGACCTGCAGACACAGCAAAGCAGCAAGCCAAGCCACTCAGACAGCTGTTGTTGGGGAAGTACTGTCCTTAGGAGGATTTCTGGAGGGTGGGGGGTGGTTTACAGAAAGCTACAAGCCCCAGGGTGCATGCTCCAAACCCTTAGGCATATGAAGTCATAAAGAACTGAGCTGTGGCTCATGAGAAGGCCCAGAAGCCTGTTTGAGTTTGGATAGTGTGGTGCGAACTTGAACTTCTCAGGACACTTGTATGATGTAATAACATTCTAAAGCTTAAAAAACCCCAACAGAACTGGGCATGGAGGTTCACCGCTATAATCCCAGCACCCAGAAGGCTGAGACAGGAGATTTACTTTGAGTTCAAGGCCACTGGGGCTACCTAGTGAACTTCAGGGCAGCCTGTAATATGGAATGAGACATTATCTCAAGAATCCAAACCAAACCAAAGCCGGCCACGGCTTGGGACCTGGGAGGAGCATATCTTTGATGCTTTGAGATACGGATTATTTCAACCAAAAATAAAACACAGAAGGAAAAAAAAAGCCACCTCTGCCCAGTGTACCTTATGCTAGAAAAACCACGGAGCAGAAATAAGTAAAAGGATCTCTGATTGGGTGGCATGGAGGTTGCGTGATCAGTTCACTGGAAACAACTCTTGATGCAGAATAGGGAATGAATAGGACAGTGGATTTAAGCCTAAACCTTACACTGTTCTTTACTGATAATGCCACACAGCAGGTGTGAAAGCTATTCTCTGAGATTCAACTGAACAACAATTAATTTGAATAATCTGTGTTTGAGTTCTCTGCTCTATTTGATTCTTTCTTTCGGGTGCTGGGGGCCTTTTCTAACTTGCCACCAGTTAACCCTATGGAATGTGTGGAGTTTGAATGCTTGCAAATGACTTCTTTATACTTTCATGTCTTGATTTGATTCAAAGAAGCACAATGACTCTGAAGTAATCCACATGCTTTACAAGTGTCAAATCTGCGATGAAATATAGTAACTCAAAAGAATATAAATAGGATTTAGGGAAGTTTGATGAGAAAGTAATATATCATTACAGTAGATTACTGTACTTTTCAATAGAGGAAAATTTGTTATTTTAATTTTTAGTAATAAATATATACAGCTGGTTAAAGTTTTAAAAGATTGGTACATGGTACTATAAGGCTGATCATTTTCCCTTAAGGTTTAAAAGGTTTAATAAATTGTTTTCTTGTTCAATAGGAGAATCTAACATCCACAAGTTTCCTATCTGGACAGACTTTTTGTTCACTAACATACATTTACTATAAAATGAATGGATTTCAATATAACATTAATGTATATCATACATTTGATCATACCCCCACCACTCCCTCATAGCATCCCCCTCTGTTCTTTCCCCAAGAAGTTTCCTTCTGTTTTCATGTCTTACATATTTATTTAGAAATCTAGATGTTACATATGAGAGAAAATACACACTATTTGTCTTTCTGAGTCTGGCTTATTTCACTTAACATGATGACCTCCAGCTTTATCTACTGTCTTGCCAATGTCATAACTTCATTCTTTTTATGGCTAAATAAAACTCCATCATGTATATACGCCACACAGTGTTTATCTGTTCTCCCCTTGAATGGCGAGTAGGCTGACTCCATATCTTGCTGCTGTGAAGATGGATGGGCATGTCTCTGTGTTCATTGACTTAATCCTTCCGGTGTATATACCCAGGAGTGGTAGTAGCTTTTTTAAGAAACCCCATACCGATTTCAATACTGGCTAGGGATGCTTTTTTGAGGGTTCATTAAACATACACTCTGGTGAAAGGCCAGTTGGGCAGTCCTCTCAGTAAAAAGCGTGTGTGTCCTATTTAATTTACTGTACTAGGACATTTACTCATAAATAAAATACAGAAAGGAAATAAAACTAACCGCTAAGGCTTTATTAAATTAGCTGTACCCTTAGGTCACTCCTTTATTTGCTTCATGAAGTATTTAGTTTTAGGGCGATACCCATGTACACAAACACACCTTCCTGCCTGTGACTCAACAGGAACGTCATTCACAGAATAAACACACATGAAGCAGTTGGAGTCAGTGGGGGAGAAGAGCCGGTTATTTTGTTAGGAAAGAAAGCATGCTATACACATCCTGCACCACTGAGCTATACCTCAGCCCAGTGTGGACTTCTGCCAAGCAGGCTCACAGGAAGAGCACAGCTCATGGAGGGAGCAATGTCAATAAAACTTTGTGGAGATGACCTTTCCATATGTGCACATGAAAGTGAGTATAGGAGTAGCCTGGGACACTTCTGATTCAAAGAGGTAGCTCTAGTTGCGCTAGTTGTTTACCCTCTGGGCACGATCAAGTACTGGGCAGCTAAAAAAAAAAAAAAAAAAAAAAATTCTAGAGAATCTCAGAAAGAAAACAAAGAAGCAGCAACAAACTCAAAGGCCTGAATGGAATTAAACACAATTGGAAGTTATTCAAAGGTACCCAGAGCTCTTCCCAAACCTAGGCCCCATAGTCCCACAGAAAAATGATGGTGGAAATAAGTCAGGAAGTTGCTGTGACCTAAAATGAGTCCCTTTATTCATCTGGGCCTCAGTTTCCCAGGATCTGTGAAATGGGGTCAGTAAGAATGCCACAGAAGCCTCGGCAGCCAGGGGCCCTGTTGCAGGATATTTGATCCCACTGTGGTACCTGAGAATGTGAGCTGGAAAAACCTGTCTTTTGTTTGGCGTGGTTGATCCCTAGCACACACCTTTAATCCAAGAGCTTTCTGTCCACAGGATTTAATAAAGTTAACCCGAGGTCAAGAGGTGGAGCAAGAAACCAGCTGATGGAATTAAAGAGGAGGAAGGACTCTGGGTTGAGGGGTATTTAAGACAGCTCGCAGAAGCAGAAGGGGCTCTTTGGCTTTTCACTCTTTAGCTCTTCAGCTCCTTGGCCTTTGGCTTTTTGAACTAGCAAGTCTTTGGCCTTGGTTTGTTTGTTTGTTTGTTTTTGCCTTTTCCTCCTGGGCTGTCAGCTGAGCTAGTGAGCCTTATGGGCCTTTTCCATTGGGACATGAGCTGAGTAGGAAGGTCAGCTGGGTGCTTTCTCTGTCTCACTGAGCTAGCAGGTTTTCACTCCAGCACCTGGCTTTATTGGTAAAATAGAACATTTGGGATTTTCTTTCAAAACAACAATCTCCTATGTTATCTATTGAGATATGGTGCTAAAAGTCACCTCTGAAAGGTAAAATTATGCCACACAGTGCACAGCTGCCTCTTAGCGCTACAGGCTCAGCCACACAGTGCACAGCATGATCATGATGCTACAGGCTCAGCCACACGGTGCACAGCATGATCATGGTGCTATAGGCTCAGCCACACGGTGCACCAGATGATCATGATGCTATAGGCTCAGCCACACGGTGCACAGCATGATCATGATGCTATAGGCTCAGCCACACGGTGCACAGCATGATCATGATGCTATAGGCTCAGCCACACGGTGCACAGCAATGATCATGATGCTATAGGCTCAGCCACACGGTGCACGCATGATCATGGTGCTACAGGCTCAGCCACAACGGTGCACAGCATGATCATGGTGCTATAGGCCAGCCACACGTTCACAGCATGATCATGATGCTATAGGCTCAGCCACACGTGCACACATGATCATGATGCTATAGGCTCACCACACGGTGCACAGCATGATCATGATGCTACAGGCTCAGCCACACGGTGCACAGCATGATCATGGTGCTATAGGGCTCAGCCACACGGTGCACAGCAATGATCATGATGCTATAAGGCTCAGCCACACGGTGCACAGCATGATCATGATGCTACAGGCTCAGCCACACGGTGCACAGCATGATCATGATGCTACAGGCTCAGCCACACGGTGCACAGCATGATCCATGATGCTATAGGCTCAGGCACACGGTGCAACATCATGATCATGATGCTATAAGGCTCAGCCAAACAGTGCACAGCATGATCATGATGCTACAGGCTCAGCCACACGGTGCACAGCATGATCATGATGCTATAGGCTCAGCCACACGGTGCACAGCATGATCATGATGCTATAGGCTCAGCCACACGGTGCACAGCATGATCATGGTGCTATAGGCTCAGCCACACGGTGCACAGCATGATCATGATGCTATAGGCTCAGCCACACGGTGCACAGCATGATCATGGTGCTACAGGCTCAGCCACACGGTGCACAGCATGATCATGGTGCTATAGGCTCAGCCACACGGTGCACAGCATGATCATGATGCTATAGGCTCAGCCACACGGTGCACAGCATGATCATGGTGCTACAGGCTCAGCCACACGGTGCACAGCATGATCATGATGCTATAGGCTCAGCCACACGGTGCACAGCATGATCATGATGCTATAGGCTCAGCCACACGGTGCACAGCATGATCATGGTGCTACAGGCTCAGCCACACGGTGCACAGCATGATCATGATGCTATAGGCTCAGCCACAGGTGCACAGCATGATCATGGTGCTATAGGCTCAGCCACACAGTGCACAGCATGATCATGGTGCTATAGGCTCAGCCACACGGTGCACAGCATGATCATGGTGCTACAGGCTCAGCCACACGGTGCACAGCATGATCATGTGCTACAGGCTCAGCCACACGGTGCACAGCATGATCATGATGCTATAGGCTCAGCCACACGGTGCACAGCATGATCATGATGCTAAGGCTCAGCCACACGGTGCACAGCATGATCATGATGCTATAGGCTCAGCCAGGTGCACAGCATGATCATGTGCTACAGGCTCAGCCACACGGTGCACAGCATGATCATGATGCTATAGGCTCAGCCACACGGTGCACAGCATGATCATGATGCTATAGGCTCAGCCACACGGTGCACAGCATGATCATGGTGCTATAGGCTCAGCCACACGGTGCACAGCATGATCATGGTGCTATAGGCTCAGCCACACGGTGCACAGCATGATCATGGTGCTACAGGCTCAGCCACACGGTGCACAGCATGATCATGATGCTATAGGCTCAGCCACACGGTGCACAGCATGATCATGATGCTATAGGCTCAGCCACACGGTGCACAGCATGATCATGATGCTATAGGCTCAGCCACACGGTGCACAGCATGATCATGATGCTATAGGCTCAGCCACACGGTGCACAGCATGATCATGGTGCTATAGGCTCAGCCACACGGTGCACAGCATGATCATGTGCTATAGGCTCAGCCACACGGTGCACAGCATGATCATGGTGCTATAGGCTCAGCCACACGGTGCACAGCATGATCATGGTGCTACAGGCTCAGCCACACGGTGCACAGCATGATCATGGTGCTATAGGCTCAGCCACACGGTGCACAGCATGATCATGTGCTAGGCTCAGCCACACGGTGCACAGCATGATCATGGTGCTATAGGCTCAGCCACACGGTGCCAGCATGATCATGGTGCTACAGGCTCAGCCACACGGTGCACAGCATGATCATGATGCTATAGGCTCAGCCACACGGTGCACAGCATGATCATGGTGCTATAGGCTCAGCCACACGGTGCACAGCATGATCATGGTGCTATAGGCTCAGCCACACGGTGCACAGCATGATCATGGTGCTACAGGCTCAGCCACATGGTGCACAGCATGATCATGGTGCTACAGGCTCAGCCACACGGTGCACAGCATGATCATGATGCTAAGGCTCAGCCACACGGTGCACAGCATGATCATGATGCTATAGGCTCAGCCACACGGTGCACAGCATGATCATGATGCTATAGGCTCAGCCACACGGTGCACAGCATGATCATGGTGCTACAGGCTCAGCCACACGGTGCACAGCATGATCATGCTATAGGCTCAGCCACACGGTGCACAGCATGATCATGATGCTATAGGCTCAGCCACACGGTGCACAGCATGATCATGGTGCTACAGGCTCAGCCACATGGTGCACAGCATGATCATGGTGCTACAGGCTCAGCCACACGGTGCACAGCATGATCATGATGCTATAGGCTCAGCCACACGGTGCACAGCATGATCATGATGCTATAGGCTCAGCTACACGGTGCACAGCATGATCATGATGCTATAGGCTCAGCCACACGGTGCACAGCATGATCATGGTGCTACAGGCTCAGCCACATGGTGCACAGCATGATCATGGTGCTACAGGCTCAGCCACACGGTGCACAGCATGATCATGATGCTATAGGCTCAGCCACACGGTGCACAGCATGATCATGATGCTATAGGCTCAGCCACACGGTGCACAGCATGATCATGATGCTATAGGCTCAGCCACACGGTGCACAGCATGATCATGGTGCTACAGGCTCAGCCACACGGTGCACAGCATGATCATGATGCTATAGGCTCAGCCACACGGTGCACAGCATGATCATGATGCTATAGGCTCAGCCACACGGTGCACAGCATGATCATGGTGCTACAGGCTCAGCCACACGGTGCACAGCATGATCATGGTGCTACAGGCTCAGCCACACAGTGCACAGCATGATCATGGTGCTACAGGCTCAGCCACACGGTGCACAGCATGATCATGGTGCTATAGGCTCAGCCACACGGTGCACAGCATGATCATGGTGCTACAGGCTCAGCCACACGGTGCACAGCATGATCATGGTGCTATAGGCTCAGCCACACGGTGCACAGCATGATCATGGTGCTACAGGCTCAGCCACACGGTGCACAGCATGATCATGATGCTATAGGCTCAGGCACACGGTGCACAGCATGATCATGATGCTATAGGCTCAGGCCACACGGTGCACAGCATGATCATGATGCTACAGGCTCAGCCACACGGTGCACAGCATGATCATGGTGCTATATAGCAGCCACACGGTGCACAGCATGATCATGATGCTATAGGCTCAGCCACACGGTGCACAGCATGATCATGATGCTATAGGCTCAGCCACACGGTGCACAGCATGATCATGGTGCTACAGGCTCAGCCACACGGTGCACAGCATGATCATGATGCTATAGGCTCAGCCACACGGTGCACAGCATGATCATGATGCTATAGGCTCAGCCACACGGTGCACAGCATGATCATGGTGCTACAGGCTCAGCCACACGGTGCACAGCATGATCATGGTGCTATAGGCTCAGCCACACGGTGCACAGCATGATCATGGTGCTACAGGCTCAGCCACACGGTGCACAGCATGATCATGGTGCTATAGGCTCAGCCACACGGTGCACAGCATGATCATGGTGCTACAGGCTCAGCCACACGGTGCACAGCATGATCATGATGCTATAGGCTCAGCCACACGGTGCACAGCATGATCATGATGCTATAGGCTCAGGCCACACAGTGCACAGCATGATCATGGTGCTATAGGCTCAGCCACACAGTGCACAGCATGATCATGGTGCTACAGGCTCAGGCCACACGGTGCACAGCATGATCATGGTGCTATAGGCTCAGGCCACACAGTGCACAGCATGATCATGGTGCTACAGGCTCAGCCACACGGTGCACAGCATGATCATGGTGCTACAGGCTCAGCCACACGGTGCACAGCATGATCATGGTGCTACAGGCTCAGCCACACAGTGCACAGCATGATCATGGTGCTACAGGCTCAGCCACACAGTGCACAGCATGATCATGGTGCTACAGGCTCAGGCCACACGGTGCACAGCATGATCATGGTGCTATAGGCTCAGGCCACACAGTGCACAACAACCTCATAGTGCTACAGGCTCAGCCATGAAGTGCACAGCAACCTCACAGTGAGACAGGCTCAGCCACACAGTGCACAGCAGCCTCATAGCGCTATAGGCTCAGGCCCCACAGTGTACAGCATTCTCAGTGCTGCAGGGTCAGGCAGGGCACAGGAAGTGTTTGGCGTTAGTCTTTTTGTAGTGGGCCAACTCTGAATGCACAGAGATTGACCTATGCATATAGACATAACCCTAAATGTTCTGTTCATGTTTTTAGCAGATATAGACTTGGGATTCAGCTCGCAGACAGACACCTATAATCTGTAACCTTCCCTGCAGCTGGTGCTCATCTACCCATATACCTGAATTAATATTCTCCACTTCCTCCTTCCCCCTGCTCTCAAAAACTTTAATTGTGGAAATGATTATCAGGCCACATAAATCAGAAAGCACACAGGGCGTTAAAGGTGCAATGTTGTACAGGACTGAATGGACATCTTTTGCAGATGATAAAAGAAAATGTAGTGTTCTGATAGGCAAAGTAGTGCCAGCCTGTAATCTCAGCATTTGGATGACAACAGTGAGTTCCTGGCCAGGCTGGATAATTTAGCAAGACCTTGTCTAAAATTATAACATATAAAGGCACTGGGAGTCTAGTTCGGGGGTAGAGTGCTCTCTTAGCATGCACAAGGTTCTAGGTTTAATTACCAGGAAAGAAAAGAAAGAAAGAGAGAAAAGTGAGACGGGAAAGAGGCAGAAGAGATGAAGTTTCTGTGGCTTCTGCACCTAATTGGAATTTTATTGGCCCCTCTATGTTTGCAGCTTGCTGCAGGTGGTTCAGCCAACTGCTCCAGAGGACCGGCTTCTGACCTAAGCCTGGACTCTAATCCTATGTCTATTGGCTAAGGTATTGGCTTGTAATGTGGGGGCCTCCTGCTGGCCCTGATTTGTCCTTACAGTTGGCTCTCGTGATGCCTCATCATCATGTGCACACCTCTCCCAGCTCCCACAGAAACTTCTCCTGATTCCAGCTAGGCAGTTGCAATGCCTGAGTGAGGCCAAACTGACACTCTCTTGGTACTGGTCTCATGGGTCGCCCTAAACCTCATTCTGTGTGGACTCTGAGCAGCTGCCAGTGCAGCGGCCATTAAGCATTTGACACCCGTTTCCAGAAGCCATCTACCTGACCTGAGCCAGACACTGACAGTTCAGGATAGGTCACATGGCTCACCCGGGTTTCCAGGCTGCAGTGGCCCTCAGGCTGGCCTTCGGCAGTCCCAGCAGCTGGGGTAGGGCAGTGAGATGGATCTGTGGAGCATGTCCTGGTCCTGGAGACGACAGAGGCTCACTACTCCGGTATAGTGCTTGCATGACATCAGAGGGCCATGTTTTGCTACTTTCTCAGGTCACTTTCTACCTCTGCTTGTAAGCACAGGTGTGTAAGCCCTGGGGTTCATTGTATTGTACAAAGCCTCAGAGGCTTAAACGAGGCAGCAGCTTCTTACCTGAGGGCTCCCTAACATCCAGCGCCATCAGCAGCTTTTAAAAGCCCAGCTTTTAACTGTTCATTCAGCTTTCCTGATTGACACAGACACCACCATTTGCATTTCTCGGTCTGCATTTTAAATTATTTCTTTCACCATTAAATAAACATGCATATATGTACTTTGATCATATTCCCTCCCCTTTACCCTCTCTTTCCTACTTTGCTCTGTGAGTGTGTGTGTGTGTGTGTGTGTGTGTGTGTGTGTGTGTGGTATGTGTGTGTGTGGTGTGTGGGTGTGGTGTGGTGTGTGTGTGTGTGTGTGTGTGTGTGTGTGTGTGTGTGTGGTATGTGTGTGTGTGGTGTGTGGGTGTGGTGTGGTGTGTGTGTGTGTGTGTGTGTGTGTGTGTGTGTGTGGTGTGTGTGTGTGTGTGGTGTGTGTGTGTGGTGTGGTGTGTGTGTGTGTGTGTGTGTGGTATGTGTGTGTGTGGTGTGGTGTGTGTGTGTGTGTGTGGTATGTGTGTGAGTGTGTGTGGTGTATGTGGTGTGTGTGGTGTGTGTGTATGTGCACACTGGGGTGCTCTTCTGCATTTAATTGGGGTTGCTTCTGTGAGTGCTGGGTGGTAGTTAGTAGACTTGAGTCAGGACAACATAGCAGAGGCCGCACTACTGAGGAAACAATCCCTTCTCCGCCAGGACACATTTGCTTTTTATTAGTATTACATGACACTTCACTACCCAGTCTAGGTAATGTAGAGATGAGAATTTTAAAGCCTTTTCTTTCCTTCTTTTTTTCCTTCCCCCCCTTCTTTCTTTTCTTTTTTTCTTTTTGGAACAAGGTCTCCTTGTGTAGCCCTGGCTGTTCTAGAACTCTCTATGTAGACCAGGCCGGCCTTGAACTCACAGAGCTCCACCTGCCTCTGCCTCTGCATGCTGGGATTGAAGGCAAGAGCTACTATGCTCCCAAATCACTTGTGAAATGGTCACTCAGGCCCTGTGAAAGAGTTGCTGTGAAAGAACTTAGTCAGGGTCCCAAAGCCTGGAGTGTCTATGACTCATTTCTTCCCTTCCCCTGAGTTCCATGTGTGCTGGGGACCTCACAACCCTGTTGTACCTGTGACAGACTCTCTTTGTATGATGTGGCATGTTGAAATGAAATGGGTTGTGATGGAGGGTGATGCTGTGTTCCTCATGTTTGGAAAATTATCAGTCTGCCTTACACACACACACACACACACACACACCTCTTTTAAACTCATGTTTAAGCAACAAGCAGCAAATCAATCCATTTAACACATTCTCACTGTGCCCCTATTAAGATAGGGGCAATACCCTGGTGACTTGAAGAAATGTTTTGTCTTGTTAGAAGGAATGTAGAACCTTCCAGGATGAAAAGCAAGTTCTATGCCAAGTGCATGCTATCCTTGGGGGGCCACACAGTTCCTGGGCCAAGGAGCACCACAGTCTATAGGCCTGAGCTGAGCTCGCAGCCAAAGCACTTCTGATAAGTCATGGAGTATCTGTGTGCCTCAGTTTCTCTGTCTGCAGGGAAACCTACCACAGCAACAACTTCAGGGGTCCTTGGGAAGATCAATGGAAGTCAGGAATGTAAAGTGCTTACTGAGTCTGGCTCTAAAAGTGCCACCTTCAGCTGGTGTGGTAAAGCATGCCTGCTGTCTCAGCTACTTAGGCCAGCTTGAGGCCAGTTTGGGCAATACAGTAAAATTCCATTTAAAAAGCAACCAACCCCCCCCCCCCCAACCCCAGACCTGTAAATTCAATTCAAGAAATGATAAAAATAAATTTCATTTTACCTAAAATGTTTTTAGTAATATTTCTAAATTAAGACCATTTGCTTTATTTATTTAGGTCTGTAATGTGACTGTATATATTTTTTCATCTTTTTTATTATTAAAATTTATTACATTACATCCCTATTGTTATCCCCTTGCTCTTACCTTCCTGTTCCCACCCTCCCTTCCTCCCTCCCTTTTCTGCCCTATTTCCCCGCCCCTAGATCTCTGACAGGTGGGGTCCTCCTCCCCCCACCATCTGACCCCAGCCTATCAGATTTCATCTGTATAGCCTGCTTCCCCTTCCTCTGTGTACCCACAGGGCCTCCATGGGGCAGTGATCAAATTGCAGACACCAGAGTTCATGTTAAAGGCAGTCCCCTCCCCCCTCCTCCTTCTCCCTGTGGAGAATCAGTTGTCCATCAGCTACATCTGAACAGGGTAGGTAGGTCCTTTGCTGCCAATGTCCTTGGTTGGTGCATCAGTTTGTGCAGGCATTCCCCCTGCCCCCTGGGTCCAGATCCACCTGCCTTGACAGTCTCCTTTTTGGAGCTCCTGTTATATATGATAGAATTGTTAGTATGTTTCAGCTGGACATATTTAGCTTGAGGCCGTTTATATGTTTCTATAGCACAGGTACTTTTCCCTCAAGCTCTCTCTCCACCACCTCAGTGCAAGCTCCTTCCCCAGCTGCGAGCACTGTGGCTGCCTCACCCTCCTTCCCACAGTCACAACACCTGGAGAACAGGCACGATCACGTGACCCATGTTATGCTTTTCTTCATTTCCTGCTATTTCCCATCTGGCTTCCTCGCTCCTCTCATCACCCTCCCCAGTGCGTCTAATGACTGTAAGGGTTGTGAAGCTCTCAACAGGATGAAATTCCAGTGGAACAAGCTGTGGTTAATAATTCACCATCTTCACACGTCTAGCGCATGTCTTCACACAGAGCACTCACGTTGGGTGAACCCAAGCTGAGGATCTTTCCCAACAGGTCCCTGATGAAAAGTTTTGGCAGAGTGCAAGAGAGCCACCCCTATGGCTCCTCTGCAGGGGCGTAGGAAAGGCCGGGAGCAGGAACCTCTTTGACAGCAATATACCTATGGCTGCTGATGGAGCAGGCAACCTAGTCCAGGCAACTGGAACACAGCCAGGATGGAAGTCTCCAGAATGCATCACATGTGTGTGTATCCCCAGAGTGCACGTAAGGTGGTTAGATCCAGGCCCCAGCTCTTCTTTCTCCCTGCAAGCAGTAGAAGTGAACTGGCTGTTGGTACTCACCAACCCCTGTCCTCAGGGACAACATCTGCTTCTTAATTCAGACCTTCAGGTCCTGATTTGTGAATGGGGGTTAGACTTGGCTAACTTAGGGCATCTTGGCACATCTTTTATGCCCGGTTCTAAAGGGCACCAGGTCTATATGCCATATGCAAGAGGACCACTCTTTTACTTGGTACAGGACTGCTCTTCTGACCTCAGGCCTTACCCGCATCCCCGAAACACTTCTTCATGTGTGTTTGTGGTGTAATGCACGTCTGTGTATGTATGGGTATATGAGCAGGTGCACATGCTCATGGAGGTCGGAGGTTGACTGCAGGGGTCTTTTTTGATTGCACTGCATCTTATATATTCTCTCCCTTGAAGTCAGAGCTTGTTGATTCATTTAGTCTATCTAACCAGCTTGCTTTGGAGTGTCTCTGTTCACAGTACCTCCCCCACTTTCCCATGCTGGATTACAGGCCGGCCACCACACCTACCCAGCATTTACGTGGGTGGTAGGGACCCAAACTCTGGGTCCTTACACTTGATTGACACAAGCTTTACCCACTGAACCATCTCCCAAGGTTCCTGGGAAAGTGTTTTGATTCTCTGGTTTTTTCCAGACAGAACTGGGTCACTCTGCTGAACACCACACGCTGCCTTCCCCAAGAGGAAGCTCGCAGCTGATCTTGGAGAAAGCATGTCCCCGAAATGATGAGGCACACTGAAATCTTCACAGCCCATGGTGCTTGGGGATATAAATATGAAGTGTGGTTTTCTTTCCTTGCCTCGCTGGTTTGTGAAGGCAGGCCTGACTCTGCCTTGTTTATGGTGACAGCCCTGATAGCTAGGAAACACGGCTTGAAAAACAGCAAGAGCACGCATATCCTCCACAGGTGCTCATCGGGCTGGCGTCCAGATGCTCACCAGCACAGGAGGGTGCACAGCAGACGTGTGAGTGCCTACGTTACCGAACCTGCTGTGTCCTCTGGACCTGCCACTTTCACTGTGAGATGACAGCATGCACCCAACCACAGGGATGGCAGGTACCATGCCTGCCTCCTGTGTCCCCCCCCCAAAAAAAAGCCCCCAAAGAACCACAAAACTCCAGCCATTTCTTTTTCCCATTCTGCCACTCTTCAGCAGTAAGCCCCAACCAGGAAAATCCATACTCCCTGCCCCTCCTACTACCTTTCTTGACTTTCAAACTTGTAGTCTCCTGAGACCTCATGTAACACAGACCTTGACACAGTGACAAGATACAGGGTAAGATTGTGCCATGCACAGGGGCTCTTACCAAGCAGTTGTTAGCAAACTACAGTGCCAGGATGCTAGAGGAGGCGCCTCTCCTACCCTTGTATTCTTTGAAAGCAGCAGCTGATTCCTAAGGTCTGTTTCATCCTCTCACTCCCCACTCATCTTCTTGGTACACCTGGCAGAATAAGTCCTCTTACTCTTCTGCCCTCTGGGGTTCTAGATCCTGACTTTATTTCTCCTCATTCATTGTGTACTCTGAGGCTAGAAGGCTTTACTTGGGGGAAAGAACGGGTCAGTATGACTCTCTTCTGGATTGGGACTAAGCTGTGCTGCCCTTTCCTAAGGGCTAATGAATAGCTAAGCAAACAACTGAAGAGGAATTCCTACTTGGCACCAAGCCAGGGCGCGCGGAGTCTGTGGACACCTGCGCTCATCTCTGACTGTGCTCACTCGAAGGTACAGTCTCTTCTGTATCTGCTTAAGAGCCTCCGTGCAGCACCTGGAGTGCCCACACACCAGCAAGCACATCTTTGTTCTCTCTGTGCTTTCCTCCCTTGCCACCCTCAGTGTTTCTTTCACCCCCAGCACACAGGGAGCTGTCAGCTGCCTCTGGTCACCAGAAGGTAAAATGAGCTGTCAGCATCCCTAAGCAGCTACACTTGGCTTTGGGTCTCAGACTCACTGGGGACAGGGGCAGAACCCCCCCACCTTCCCCTATCCCCCAAACCCCCGTGTCACAGAGCTTCCCATCACCAAAGAGTACCTGCATTCATGAAAGCCTTTGTCAAATCCCTACCCAGTCACACTGTTGACGCCATCTCTGTATTATGGGTGCCCTTTAACCTTCCAGTGTCTGGATGTGAGGGGTCTTGCTCATGCTGGAGCGCCCTGACCAGCTGTGCCGAGGGCTAGCTCATTCATAGTAATACTAAGAGGTTCCGCTGCACGGTTTACACACAAACTAACCAATCAAGAGGCCACACCTTAACCACCTCCTACACCTGAATCACACTCTTAAACCAGCCAACTACCCAGTTGCTTTGATAACCCCAGGGCTGAGCAGCAAACTACTGGGGACAGCCCCAGTCCCCAACACTAGCTGGTCCCAAATCTTTCTACTACGCCTCATCTAGTCTTTCTTGAAGGAACTACAATAAAGGCTCCTGCACACACTGTCCCAGTCCCCCCTGCTTTCTGGTACTTCCACGTTCTTGCACTGTTTGAGTTCCTGCCCTGACTTCCTTCAATGATGAACAACGATGTGCAAATGTAAGCCAAATAAACCTTTTTCTTCCCAAGTTGCTTTGGTCATGGTGTTTCATCACAGCAATAGAAACCCTAAGTAGGACAGACATTTTTGCTGGATAATTGAGTACTGCTGTGACAGACCTGACCATGTGGTTTTTAGAGGATTGTAAAAGTACTTTGGAACTTTAGGCCAGAAAAGGTATTAAGTATTCAGTGTTCGGTGTGCTGTTCTATAGAAGCTTAGAAGATAAAAGTGTTGAGGGTGGCACAGATGATGGAGGCCTTGCTTGTGAGGCCTCAGAGGGCAGCAAAGACTCTACCGGGCAATTTGTATAAAGAATCAGTCGTGATTAACAATAGACCAGCCCACTGAGGTAAACCTCTGCTTTGCTGGGACAATGGGTGCTGGTCAGCTGGGGCTGAGGAATCAGCTGTGACTAAGAAAAGACCATATCGCTGAGGTAACGTCTTCTGGGAAGTGTTTCCTTGGGACCGGCACACAACAGCTGTGTTCCAGAGAGGACCAAAGCTGCCAAGGTTGTATCTCAAGCTGAACTTGGTAATATAAGAATCACCCAGGTGGTCCTGGGTTTTGAAGGCACGAAGAGATCATGAAAAGCTTCTGAGGATTGGAACTGTGAGAGGCTGGGAGAGGCCGCTGGAGAGAGTGCAGCCTCTGTAGCAGTTGAAGACCCAGGACTGAAGGGATCATGGAGAAGTTGAGGCTTGGGAACATGAAGAGAGCCCAGGAGAGGCTATTGGTGTAAGTGCAGGTCAGCTGCAGCAGACCACAGCTTTTTGGAGATGTCAGAACCATGGGTGCCTACCAAGAAGAGCAGCAGTAGCAGAGTGGAGACTGTCCAAGCCTAGAAGACAAGCTGTGTGTGCTGCAGAGGGCAGAGCCAGAGAAGTGACCCGAGTCCTTTGGAAGCACCCAGAAGACCATGAGTGGATCCCAGACATTGGACATTGAGCTATTTACACAGTTGGAGTTCAGTTTTGCTTTGCTTTAATTGTGCTGTGCCTTGGCCCTTCCCTCTTAAAGTAAGAAAATATTAAACTTATTTTTGATTTTGATCTCTTACAGTTGGGAGACTTTTAATTTTGAAAGACTTCAGAATTTTTATAAAGAAACTGAACTTTAAAAAATTTTTGAATCTGTAATGTTTGAATTTGTAAGACTGTGAGGTTTAAGTTTTTAAAGTGTTTTATATTGTAATTTTTATATTAATGTGTGATCTTGCGGATGAATAAGAAAGGAAAGATATGGCTGTACAGTGACGTGTTTGTGTGTCAGGTTGACACGGATCAATTGTGCTGGACAATTTTATGTCAACTTGACACAGCTAAAATCATCTGAGAGGAGGAAACTCCAGTTGAGAAAATATCTGCATTAAGATCAGGTTATAGGCAAGCCTGTAGGGCATTTTCTTTTCTTTTTTTAAAATAAAAATATATTTATTTATTGTATATACAGTGTTTTGTCTGCGTGCATGCCTGCAAACCACAAGAGGGCACCAGATCTCATTATAGATGGTTGTGCACCACCATGTGGTTGCTGGGAATTGAACTCAGGACCTTTTGGAAGAACAGACAGTGCTTTTAACCTCTGAGCCATCTCTCCAGACTCCATGGGCATTTTGTTAAGTAACGATTTATGGGGGAGGACTGAGCCCTTTGTGAGTGGTGCCTTCCCTGGGCTGGTAGTTGTGGGTTCTATAAAAAAGTAGGCTGAGAAAGCCACAAGGAGCAAGCCAGTAGGCAGTACCCTTCCATAGCCTCTCCATCAGCTCCTGCCTCCAGGTTCCCGCCCTGTGTGAGTTCCTACCCTCACTGCTTTGATGATAAACTGTTATATGGAGCTGTGAGAGAAATAAATGCTTTCCTCTAAGTTGTTTTTGGTCCTGGTGTTTCATCACAGGAACAGTAACCCTTAAGATAAGCCTCTTCCTGGCTTGTTTATGGGGCTGTGATCTGTAGGCTACCTTTCACCTGTGCCTGCCTTCTTTATTATCAGAGAATTACACTTGTTTGTGTGCAAGTGTCATATCTAGAATAACAGTAGCAGCATGGGGTAGGTACTCAAATAATAGCCAATTTCCTTTCAGATTATCTTGTCTTGTGTGGTTTCTGAGATGCAAACTCTGAAGTCTACAGTTTTTGGCCCTCATAACACCTTCCCCCAGGAATGTGTGAATTTTGTCTGTGAGCTCATCCTTGTCAATATTTTTTTTCATGTGAGCCTTGTGTACCTCTTTGGGGGGCTTTGTTGACACTAGAAGGTTTGCATCTTGGCCTTGGCAAGTGGCTAAAATTTGTGTATGCATGCACACACACAGGCATGGTACAGACTTCAAAGCTTTGATTCCCTCCTCCCCCAAGAGAATCTTTTTCTGTCTACAGTTCAGGGAGTCAGCCAGCTGTGGGTGGAGACCCTGTGGTGAGCAAAGACTTTCTAGTCTTTGATTCTTGGCTTTATTCAAGGAACTTGTTCTAATTGCATATGGAGCCTGTATTTAGTCCTTTCTCTGTTGCTAAAACAAAATGCCTATGCTAGGGCAACATGAAAAGGCCACAGTTTGGAAGGCTGAAAGTCCGAGACCGGGCAGGCTGTTAGACCTCTGGTGAGGACCTCAGGTGGGTAGAATCACAATGGCAGAGTGTGTGTAACAGTGATCACATGACAAGAGGGATGGGTGCCAGAGAGATTTAGGGTGAGATCACTCACTCTGTGAGTTCAGCGTCAATCCATCCTATGGGCATACCCCTAATAACCAAACCACTGGACCGGATCCTCTTAAAGGGCCCACTGCCTTCCAGCACCACCTCACTGAAAACCAAGCCTCTGGCACAAGAATGGGTGTAGAACAATCCACAGCCAAACCACAGGATTACAGTTTGAATCTCAAGTGTCCCCACAGGCTCATGTTTTAAACATTTGATCCCCAATTGGTGGCACTACTTTGGGAGGTTCTAGAAAAGTGGGAGGAAGTAGGTAGGTTATTCAAGGTGAGTCTTGGGGGGTTTATCCATGTTCACTTCCTATCTTTGCTTCCTGGTCTATTGCACTGTGTTGTGGACAGTGTCTGCCCTGCCCTGCCCCTCCACACCCCCACCACACCCTGAATTGAGCTGCTTGGACATGCCTTCCTACTGGGATGGACTGACACGCTCTGAAAGAATGAGCCAAAGTGAACCGTCCTTCCCTCCAGCTGTTCCTGTAGAGGTACTGGAGCCAGTGACTCAGAAACAACAAATACATCTGAGAGCTTGGTTCTAGCCCATGGGCAGGTAGCCAAACACGATCCTGAGGCTGCTTTCAGGTTTGGGAACCCCATGCTGTCTCCACGACTGTTCTGTTGGAGTTCTTTCTGTATTCCACTGCAGCTCAGCACTGTGTTTCTGAAGTGATTTATTTATTTTTTTTTAAAGATTTATTTATTTATTATGTATACAATGTTTTGCCTGAATGTATACCTGCAAGCCGGAAGAGAGCACCAGATTTTATTATAGATGGTTATGAGCCACTATGTGGTTGCTGGGAAGTGAACTCAGGACCTTTGAAAGAGCAGGCAGTGTTCTTAACCTCTGAGCCACCTCTCCAGGCCCCTGAAGTGATTTATTTTACTCAGCAACCATGCACACATACAGAAGGACCCTTGTTCGCTTGTTTGTCTATCACCTTGGCCAGAAGAGCCCTTCTATACCTTTTTTTTTCATAATATATCCCCACCATTTGTAGCTTTAGGGTTCTCTGTTGGCTGACTGCTTTGCAGTTCCTGTTAGCTGCTGGGCTTCTGGGTCTGTTCCTTTGTGGGTAGGCAGCCACCAAATGTGCAGCTGGGTACCCTGAATACAGGCAGTAAATACCTCCTTGCTAAAGAAAAGAGTGTCACTCTCTGTACTTTGCCACCAACAGCTGGTTGTGCTGGCTAAGGTCACCGCTCTCCTTTCCTTCCAGCAATCACTGAATACTGTCAAACAACCGAGCCAGCAGGAGGAGATGGCAGGACAGTGGTAACGAGAGAGGAAGGAGAAAGGGCAGGCACCCACACAGTCTTCAAAGCCACAGATTCTGGTGGAGCCTTAAAGGCTAGTAGGAAAAGGTAGGCTGCATTTCTCCCCGCAACTGTTGGCACATCTACACACAGGTTTCTATTAAGGGTGATACAGCAACAACAAGAGCACTTGACAGTTATGGGAATTTAAGACCTGACACGTGTGAAGATTCTTAAATATTATCAATATAAAATATAATAATTATGTTGGTTATAACTATTAACATGTGCAAGACTAGGTGATATCAATCAAGGCGTCTGGATTAATTCTTCCAATTATTTCCTGTTTTGACTTTAGGCACTGATGAAGTTGAGGTCCAGAGGTTAAGCAACCTGCCTAAGGTCCCCAGGCTTTGTCTCCAAGTCTCCGTCTAGACTGCCCCCGCACACACCCTTCTGCATGCATCATTTTAGTCTTTAAAAAAACCGCATGAGGTAGAATAACTGTGACCTGATTTTTATAGAGCGGACAAAGCAGGGAATTAGAGAGGCACGGGGCAACTTGCTGGGGCTGGCCTAGCCAAGGCTAAGCATGAGGCGTGGCACCTTCTGTCACACGCAGGTATACAGCAAGTGTTAGAGCCCCTGGGTGCCTCTCAAAAACAAAAACAATTTTGTTTTTAAATATGTACATTTTGAAGCTTTTCTTCTTATAGCATTTTTATACTCCTTAGACAGGTCATACCCCAGTGTGTCCAATGCCCCTACTAAAGTTGTCAACTCAGAAACGTGTTACATATGGCTTTAAGAATCATACTAGATGACTCATAAGCAGGGAGGAGAGACTTTTCTTGTGTAAAGGATGAGATAACTATTTTCAGCTGTGTGGGCCAGGCCATTGCTGACACAGTAACTACAGACAATGTATCTATGAACATATTAACAATGGCTGCCTTACAATAAATCTGTATTTGCAAACACAGAGGATGAGCCAGATTTGCGCAATTGGCTGTTTGTTCACCCCCTCATCTAGAGGAGATATGAGCTTTAAAAAAAAAAAAAAATCATTCCTTCACAACCTCCCTTCATATGTCCCATCCTGACACAAGACCTTTCCGCCACCTGGCCAGTCCATGTATTCATCTCAATGTAATTACGTGATAGAAAGAAGCAGGTCAGTGTGACGTCATGGGTACCTCTCGGGGTTGGGGAATGGCGCAAATGGGGCTCACTCCACAGGATGAACAATGTAAACAGTTCATGGCGTGCTGGGAAGAGCACAAGCATGAGCGAGTGTGCCTAGGCGTGAATGTGTTGAGAACAACTGGCTCGAGGTAGACCCTGTGAGGAAAAACATGTTAACGCTGTGGAGCTCAGGGCCTGCAGGGCCTGTGGCCCGGCATGGGGAGGTGGGACATCACAAAGGATACTCACGACCAGTAGAGCAGCATGAGCAGGAAGGGACAGATGATGAGGGCCTGCAACACCTGCCAGTCTCTGCACAGTGCAGCCAGCCCCGGCATGAGGAACTGGCCCGCCATGGCCACGAAACTTGCCACCATGGTAATCACAAACCGTTTTCCTGGAGGGCATAGCTCTATTCCTAGAAAACAGAAATAATAATGGATATTGAGTATTGAGTACCACTTGCTTGCCTTGACGCTTGGGGAACCCTGTGCTAGTATGTCATTGGACACATGGGGGAACTGAGGCCTGATGGGGAAGAGAGTGAGGTCACTGCTCAAGGTCACAGAACAAGCTGGTGGGAAGGATGCTGCATTTATGAGTGCTCGGATCAGGAACTAAGATGTGCTGCCGCTGCCAGCAGATTTGCATCTCTCACTATCCCCTTTGCTCTCTGGCATTGCAGAGCTTGCTGTTCAGCAGGTCCCCCTGCTGCTTACGCCAGCGCCTTCCAACCTAGGGTGTGCGCTAGGGGCTCCCCAGCCCCTGCACGGCCTCCCTGCTCCCTCCTGCCCACACGGCCATCCTTCCTCTTGTCTTACAGCAGCACTCAGTGAAGACTGCAAGTTCATCTTTGCAGTGCAACCAAGACAGGCTGGCTGCACTGCACAGACGGAAGCAAAGCTGCAGTCAGGCCGTGGTGGCGCACGCCTTTAATCCCAGCACTCGGGAGGCAGAGGCAGAGGGATCACTGTGAGTTCCAGGCCAGCCTGGTCTACAAAGTGAGTCCAGGACAGCCAAGGCTACACAGAGAAACCCTGTCTTGAAAAACCAGCCAGCCGCCAACCAACAAACAAAACCAAAACTAAACAAAAGCAAAGCAAAGCCGCTTGGGGCACACTACAAACTAGCAGGAATGCCCCTGCATCATACTGAGCCCTGTTGGCCAAGACCCACTAAATGGAATGGACCATGGCCCTCCTGTCCACAAGAACCTGTTCTCTAAATTTGAAAAAGATAAGTTCCAAAACTTTTAAACTGTCTGTAGCACTTATTGGACAATCTTAAGGACCTAATACATGAATCCATACAATAATGGTCCTTGATACTTGAAAACGTAGCTGGATGTTACGTACACATACACACACCCACACCCACACCCACACCCCCTCTACCTATAGACCATGCAAGTTTATTTGCTGTTCTTTTTCTACATTGTACAATAGTCACTAAATTTTTCTTGCTTACTTTTGGAGGGGGGGCAGTTAAAAAGATTAAAAGAGAAAAAGAAGAAAGGCCCCTCAGAAGAAAATACTTTCGCTGCCTTCATGCCCAGAGACTGTTCAAAAGCGTGGCCCTATGGCTTGGTTACAGTAGCTTATCTGCTGGCTGTCCAGAGACCATGGCAGGGCAGGAGGTCAAAGGCAGTAAGCAGGGGACAGATGAAAGGGAGAGTGGATAAATCACACTTGGCTGCAAGGATATCATCAGTCCTAACGAGCACAGGGCACTGTGCCAGCCAGCATCTACCCCAGCTCATTGCAGAAGAAATATAATCCTGTCAGCAATTTCTGCTCTTTCTTGGCCACAAATAGTCATTATCATAGCTGCTGTCGAACAGAGGAGAAGCTTGGTCTTACTGGATAGAGCTTATAAAGAAAAGAGCATTTCAGGATCCTCCTGGGCCATCTGCTGTGTCACAGCCCCAGCTCACTTAAGTGAGAAACTTCTTAGCACGGGGGTGTGACATTTCTGCTCTCCAGAATAATAAAGGAGAGTCTTTCTGAACAGACTAAGAGCTGTGGTTTCTACTCTTCATTTATTAAGTATAAGTAGACTTGTTATGAAAACCAGAAATCCACATCACCAGAATAGGCTCGGCATTGGAGGTCTGGTACAGACAGACACCAGATAAGAAACTTTAGCACACTTGTGACCTTTTTAAAAAGCCAGAGAGATGATGTTGGAGGAGGCTGATGGCTTCATGCTATGAGTGTGCTTGTACAACATACTGTGTGTGCTGCTTGTTGCTTCTCTCTTCAGTACCTTTCTTTAATTCAGTGACACAATTATTTGAAAATATCTACAATTGCAATAGTGCTCCATTATCTGTGACTTCAGTTTCCTATAGTCAACCACAATCTGAAAACATTACATGAAAATTCCATAAATAAACAATCCATAATTTTTGTTATTTTTATTTTTATTATTTTTTAATTTCTTATTAATTTATTCTTGTTACATTTCAATGGTTATCCCATCCCTTGTATTCCATAATTTTTAAAAGATTTATTTTATTTATTATGTACAGTGTTCTATTGAATGTGCATCTGCATGCCAGAAGAGGGGATCAGATCACATTATAGGTGGCTGTGAGCCACCATGTGGTTGCTGGGAATTGAACTCAGGACCTCTGGAAGAGCAGTCAGTGCTCTTAACTTCTGAGCCATCTCTCCAGCCCCAATCCATAATTTTAAAAATATGTATTTATAGCAGTGGTTCTCAAACTTCCTAATAGTGTCACCCTGTAATATACAGTTCCTCATGTTGTGGTGACCCTCAACCATTAAATTAATTTTGTTACTGCTTCAAAACTGAATGACCAGTGGCTGGAAACGCAGATATTCAAAAGAGATGCAGTAAAAGGCTTCTTTCAAGAGGACAGATGAAAACCACAGAAAAGAAAATGACACACAGAGAGTGCTAAGATGAACAGCAGCACAGTGTTTACAGGGCTTCGTTCCTGCCTAACGTTCAGGCATCCACTGTGGACTTGGGATTCACTGCCACACATAAGGAAGGTTGGGAGTGCCATTCGATTCTTTCAGCACAGCTCTCTTGTGGATGCCTAATCTATAGTTCTGCGCAGTCATGCAAGGACAATGAGGAAACTTCCCAGATCGGGATCAACATGTGAAGATGAGTGAAGACAATGGATGGTCCCTGGATGGGCAGGTGACTCTCTACACTCTCTCGTGGCTGCAAATGAGTTGTGATAGCTACTGTACTTATGAATGTGGCTATTAGTATGACAACTGTTAAACTAATGCCTTTTCTACTGGAGGTCTTCTCAAAGTGGCTGTATGTTTCACTTCTTGTGCGCCAAGTGGGATCAACAGAACTGCAGCGTCTACATCACAAGCAAATAGGCCACGCCCGTGGTGCCTATACTTGAAGGAGACCCTCAGGCCTAGCTCTCTATGGCCTCTCCCTGTGGGCCTCTCCCACAGTGTGGAGGATGAAGCAGCCTATGGTTTTCTGACTTCTCCCCCTCTGCTTGAGGTCAGAATCCTAGCGCAGACTTGACTGACTTCAGGCAGAGATGCCCAGCGGGTATCTGCTGCAGAGGTGGGAAGACGTGTGGCCGTCAGAGGGGCACAGGTGTAATAATTTGCTGATAATTACCTTTTTGTGCTTTAACTCACCAGAAATTCTTTACAGACAGCAGGAATCTAACTGTGTTTTGATGGCAGCTATTAAAAATGTGAAGAATACAAAGAGTAAGTACTGAGGAGCCACATGAATTTTAGGCTAGCCGTTGGTTGTCTGCTCCTTTTGGAAGGTGAGAAATCAGGCTTTGTGAAAGTGCACAGAAAGCATCTGTCAGTACCTCCGAGCAGTAATCCTGCACATTATCACTACAAATGATGGTGAGACGCTGGTCTCACTGTTCACAGTAAGACACATTTGGTCTTATTTACTGTCCACCCTATCCAGTGGATTTTTTTTCAGAGCAGGCCTAAAGTTTGTTCTATAAGACAAACTTGTTCTATAAAGGTCCTTTCTCCTCCTCTGCATATTTGATTTCATGGAAGGTCAGAACTGAGGTGTTGGGGGTGTAGCTCAGTGGTTCAGTACTCTCCTAGTGTAGGGCCCTGGATTCCCAGCAGTGCAAGAAGCAAAACAGAACACAAGAGAACAAGGAAGAGAAACAGGTAAATCCAAGAAGACCACATCAAAAATCTTGTTATTAAAGGGACTTTTCTTCTCAGGCCACAGTGGAGGAGGGTTACAAGCAACCCTTAGAAACTGGCTGTGACGGCTAATTCTCACTATCACCCTGACTGAGTTTGGACATGAAGGAGACACATTACCTTGTAAGGGCATTTCCAGAGATATTTAACCGAGGAGGGAAACACACCCTGAATATGGCTGACACCATTTCATGGGCTGGGGTCCCAGAGTGAACAGAAAAAAGGAGGAAGCCAGTTAAGAACCAGCACTCAGGTGACCAGCTGCCTCACACTCAGCCCCACAGCTACAGCTACTCTTGTCACCTCCTCTTCCCTCTGCTGATAAGCAGAGAAGCCGCTGGAAGGTCTGAGAATTAAACAGTGTGTAAGTAAGACAGAGCAGAGGCCTTTGGTCAATAAATAATCATGGGGGCTGTGGCCAGGGCAGTTTGCATCCAGACTGTGGGGACAGCCAGAGGCCCTGTAGGAACTATAGTCTTGCTCGGAGGCTGCAGCTCCAGAAAATCTGCCTTTTACAAACTGGCACAAATTTCTTGGAAGAAAATTAAGTTATGTTTCTAGAGCAGCCACTTCTGGGGATGATGTGGGGGGGGGCGGCATGGGGGCAGGGACACAACGCATCCATGGTGGGTTGCTATGAGATGGCTGCATAGCTGCTCCGGGGGGCCAAAGCCTGCCTTGGAAGCTGTCCAAGTTCATTTTGGGAATGAGAAGGTTGAGGAGAGAGGATTGGGGTTCTGTCTATGTCCACCACACTAGAAATTCGACAGCCAGCCTGAAAAGGGAACAAATAGCTCCATGAGGCTCTGCCCACTCAGAAATCCCTGCATCTTGCACAGCAGCACTATAGTAAGGCTATATGTCCAGGTGGACCATACACTAAACACTTCCCCTTAAAGTGATGGTGTCAGAGCAGAGCTGGCAGGAACCAACCATTCAGGCTGCGCAGAGGGTCTGGTGCTGGAAGCAGTGTCAGTGGGATCTGGCTCCATCATGACTAGGCATTTTCATGGCTTCTACATACTGTGGGCTAGTAATAAGAGCTGCTGGCTAACTGCAGCGTAAGCCTTGTTAAGGGGCTAAAGAGAAACCGTACATCAGGCGCCGGGACTAGCAAAAGCTCTTACAGGAAGGAGATGCCTCTGGTTGATCCACAAACTAAGCGTATACTTGAAAGTGCATCTCTTCCTTGACTCACCCTTGCCACTTACATGCATTCTGATGAGCTGTTAGGGCCTACTACTTTGCTGATTTTAACGCCAAGTCATGGTTTTAGACATTCCTTGCTTGGATAATGTACCTTTTCTTTTCTCTAACTCTGGGAATGGAACCCAGGGTCTTATACATGCCAAATAAGCACACTACAGCTGAGCAACACTCTTAACTCATAGTTTAAAAAAAATGCCATGTTTCGTGTTTATAGAAGGCCCCTCTAGGAGAGATAGCAGTATCCTTGGTGACAGCCAAAGGCTTTGTGAAGCACAGCCCTTGATAAGCCCTGAGTTGCTGGCTCAGGACCTCTCTGTGTTAAAACCATTAACACTGTGGCATCTTGCGGAGCCTCAGCAGAAACCCTCAGCTCCTGCTGGTATGGGCTGATAAAACATTCACCTGGCTTCCGAACCTTGTCAGTGATACAAGGTCAGTTAGCGAAGGTTTAACATTCTCCTCCCATACTCCTGGAAGCCCTGCAGACAGGCGCTTAACTTTCCCCTGCCGTCAGCAGTCCTAAGCACTTAGTTGAAAGCAAACAAACAACAAACAGCCCGTAACATTTGACACTGATCGTAGAAAAGCAAGTCCCAGCCTCTAAAGCAGCCTTTATTTACTAACTGCGTATTTTCAGAGGTGCTGGGTGTGGAAACCAGTCCTCACGTGGCACATTCTGGGTGGATGCTCTGCCGCTGAGCTGAGCCACACTCCTGGCCCTGACGGTGTCTTAAAATTGCTGTGTATGCTGACAGAGGTAGGGAGAAATGCACATTCTTTTGGGATCAAGTGTTCTGGGATTCTTTGAGTTCACGGGGCTCTTCTGGATCTGTCTTGGCTGGCAACAAAGGAATATATTAACTGGCTAGCGGACACTATTTAAGCCAGAGAAGTACAGATTCTCAGAACCTGTGCCCTTGGAACAAAGTGTGCCTTGCAGGGGACTGGCTGGTGTGTGTGTGGGGGGGGGGTGTGCAAGGTCAGGCTGGAAAAGTAACTCCACGCTTCTGAGCTTCTGTTTCCTTGAGTAAACCGGAAATGATAATCACACCATGTATGGTCGCTGCGCCACATGTGGAAGAGTCTGATCTGTGTCTGCAGAGAGCTGCTGGTTAGAAGTGAACAATCTAAAGGCGGGGTTGTTTTGCCTCATGGTGTCATTCCATCATGGCGCAAAAAGAGTAGTGGAACATGGAGCTCACCTCCTAACAGCTAGGAAGCATAAAGACAGTATCAGATAAACCGGAACAGGCTACCTGGGAAGACAGTCTTCTGGGTCAGTCTTTGTCCCTTGGGTTGTGAGGGTACATGAACTGCCCCTCCTTCCTGTCACACAGGTCCCTTTCTGAGGCATGTCACCCTGGACATGCAGCCCTCACTCAAACATGTTTTCTTCCATTGTTCCCTCTCAGGAAGAACAGTCATGGTTCTGAATGGAGGTAGGGCAAGGCTTCTGGGAGAGAGATATATTCACTGTTTCTGGTGAGTTGAGCAAGGACAGAGGAGATTTTTGTGGATTGTTCTACATGCAAAGAAAGACCTTCACAACAAAGGCAGTTGCTGAAGTCCACATAGGCCACAACTCGCCAGGGCCAAGACCACTTTGGTTCAGGGGCTAAGTTGCATAGCTCAGTTCTGAAAGCCCAGGTTAGCTTAGGGCTGTTCAATGAATGGGCTCATCTGCGCTCTCATGCTCCTCAGACCTCAGGCCGATTAGCAGCCAACTTCAGCCAGGGAAAGAAAAGCAGGAAGTAAAGGGAAATGCTGCTTTCTCAGGTACCACTTCTGTATCCTAGCTTTAGGGCCACTGAGCCCATCTGGTGGCCACTAGATGCTTCTAGAACAGCGCTTCTCAACCTCCCTAATGCTCAGACCCTTTAATACAGTTCCCCATGTGTGGTTACTCCCCCAAAAGTTATTTTGTCGCTACTTCATAACTATAATTTTGCTGCTGTTATGAATCAATGTAAATATCTAATATACAACCCCCGTGGGAGTCGCGAACCAAAGGTTGAGAACCATGTCCTAGACAATAAATAGTTCTATCATGTTCATAAGAAAACGGGAAATGCTGCCCCTGGCCCCACTGTGTCCACTCTCCTCCCACTGTTGTTTCCTTCCTGCCTGACTCTCTCCACATTGTGCCTGGAAGTAGAGGTAATGTTTAATGACCGCTGCCGTGGGCAAGGATACAGGCTCTGAGATCTTGGAGACCAGCTCTTCAGCCATGTGATTGTGGGATCCTTATTATAGCAAGGGAGCCCAAAATTGCTGGGCACAGAGACCCAAATAGCATCCCAAGGTAGAAAGCTGCTATTAGCATGACAGTTCCAAGGCTTCCCTTGCAGAAGAGGCCTTCATCTTTCCTCTTAGCTAAGACCTGCCAATTGACCGGTATGACCAAAGGGATTGCAAAGGAATGGTTCTCTCCCTTCGCAGGAGAACTTTTAAGTATTTCCTACAAATCACATACTACTGTTTGCCAGACGTAGAGATGTGGACAGTTGGATGGCACGATGTAAAGTTAATGCCTTCCTAACAGTCGGCACTAGCATATCACCAATGCCCTGAGTATGGCAGGCCAGGGATGTCAACAAACATTTTTTAAAAATACCTTAAATTCATTTAAAACACACAGTTCTATGATATAGATATGACTTTTAGCACTCATTTTACATAAAGCAACACCAAGGCTCACGAAGAATCAAGGTAAGGATCGAGGGTAAGTGTCCCCATGTTGCCCACCTTTGTTGTAAGCAGAAGCTGTCTACACATGGGCCAGAATCTAAGAGATTCTTAGAGCCCATGCTGGCCCAGGCACAGTAAATGCTCAACAGCTTATTTTTCTCTGTTTTTTAAAAAATATATTTTATTAATGTATTCATATTACATCTAAATTGTTATCCCATCCCTTGTATCCTCCCATTCCTCCCTTCCTCACATTTTCCCCTTAGTCCCCTCCCCTATGACTGTGACTGAGGGGGACCTCCTCCCCCTGTATATGCTCATAGGGTATCAAGTCTCTTCTTGGTAGCCGGCTATCCTTCCTCTGAGTGTCACCAGGTCTCCCTATCCAGGGGACATGGTCAAATATGGGGCACCAGAGTTTGTGTGAAAGTCAGTCCCCACTCTCCACTCAACTGTGGAGAATGTCCTGTCCATTGGCTAGATCTGGGAAGAGGTTTGAAGTTTACGGCCTGTATTGTCCTTGGTTGGTGCCATAGTTTGAGCAGGACCCCTGGGCCCAGATCCGCCCATCATAATGTTCTTCTTGTAGGTTTCTAGGACCCGCTGGATCCTTCTATTTCCCCATTCTCCCTTGCCTCTCTCACCTAGAGTCCCAATAGGAATTCTTCCCCTCTGTCCCACTTTCCTGATAAGTGAAGACTTTCATGGGACATGCCGCTTGGGCTAGTGTCCAGATATAAATGTGTATATACCATTTGAGTCTTTCTGCTTCTGAGTTAACTCACTCATTATGCTCATTTCTAGTTTAATCCATTTGTCCACCTGTGCCTTTTCCTGAGATTGCTAAAATTTTTGCTTGTTTTCATTTTTAAAAATATTATTATTTATTTTTATTTTATGTGTATGACTGTTTTGCCTGCATGCATGTATGTGCACTATATGTGTGCCTGGTGCCTAAGGAAGCCAGAAGAGCATGCCAGATCCTCTGAAACTTGAGTTACAGATAGATGGACACTGCCCTGCTGGGAACTGAACCCAGGTCCTGTATAAGACCAACTAGTGCTCTTAAGTGCTGAGCCATGTCGTCAACCTGGGCTTTGTTTTCTTTTCTTTTAGATTTATTTATTTTATGTATATCAGTGTTCTATCTGCATGTACGCCTGCATGCCAGAAGAAAGCATCAGATCCCAGTATAGATGGGTGTTAGCTACCATGTTGCTGTTGGGAATTGAACTCAGGGCCTCTGGAAGAGCAGGCAGTGCTCTTAACTGCTGTGCCATCCCTTCAGCCCTAGGCTTTGTTTTTTTGATAGTTAATTTTGAGACAGGACTTTGCTTTATAGCCCAGGTTGGCCTCAGCCTTGTGATTCCAAAGCAACTCAGGGAAGAGAGGATTTAATTTAGCTTACAGGATGTAGTCCATTATCAGGAAAGACAAGACAAGAACTTGAGGCGGGAACCAGCACGCAAGAACTAAAGCAGAGAGCATGAAGGAACACTGCTGGCTTATTCAGCTAGCTTTTTCATGTACCCTGGCCCTACCTGCCTAGGGATGTACCACTCACTGTGGGCTGGGCCCTCCCACATCCAGCAATCAGGAAAATGACCCACAGACATGCCCACTGGCCAATCTGTTAGAAGTGGTTCTTGAATTGAGGTTCTGTAATTTGTGTCAAACTGACAATGAACATAACCAGGACAGTTTCCCAAGTGCTGGGACTGCAGGCACATGCCAAGGCACTCAGCCCTCTCCTGGGATTTTTGCAACAGAATCGATCTGGGGTGAGCTCTGCCGCCGACTCCATGGAAGCTGTCCTGATGTATGGAAGTCATCAGAATCCACAGTATACTCTCACATGTTGATAATAACTTAAGGCAATATCAACCATGAAGGCACGATGAACCACACAGTTCCACCTTCTTGCTAGATGAGAAATGGTTTCCATAGCCTTCTGTCCTTCCTTTTAAGCTAACATGACAATAGCTCAAGGGAGGAACGAAGGTTCAAATGCTCACTAATGTTTTGGCTTTACAGCATCTTCTGTTTAAAAACAATGGGTGGGGGCTGGAGAGATGGCTGAGTGGTTAAGATCACTGCCTGCTCTTCCAAAGGACCCTGATTCAATTCCCAGCACCACATGGCAGCTCACAACTGTCTGTAACTCCAAGATCTGATACACTCACACCAACGCACATAAATTAAAAATTAAATAAAAAATATTAAAGAAAATAAAAATAAAATAAAAACAATGGGTGATACTTGGCAGCACATGCTAAAGAATTCGATGACTTTTAGACTCCAAACATTTGACAAAAGCACAGAAAGTAAAGGACAGAAATGACCTTAACTATCAGAACGACTTCATATAAGTACGGTGTCATGCCTGTCTGCTGTGCTTTTAAGCTAGAAAAAGGACCACAGAGGGATCTGGGTAGCTGCAGGACCCAGAACACTGTTCAGAGGCTGCCATTTAGTTTGTGTAGTAAAGATCCTCAGCCCTCAGCTCCTCTGACGCTAGCTTTGCTATGAGTCAGATTCACACTCAATAAGGAATCATGGATGAATGATTCGATAATGCATTCCAGCAAGGGAAGCCTCACAGGACTCTGAGCTGGAAATCCTAGAGGAGTGCTAGCTAATGAACAGAATGACCCTCAGTCCCTTCCAACTGTGCCCCATATCAAGACAAACTCAGCTTCCCAGCTGCCAGAGGGCACAGACGTTTCCCAGCTTGTATTTCTTATCATCAGCATCCTTACTAGTGTATGAGTGTGTGTGTGTGTGTGTGTGTGTGTGTGTGTGTGTGTGTGTGTGTGTGTGCGTGCATGTACACACGCATGCATGCACTTCCGGGGCATGTGTGAAGAGGCCAAGGACAACTGTGGGGGTTGGTGTTTCCTTCCACGATGTGGACTAAACTCAGGCCATCAGGCTTGGAAGCCAGTGTCTTAATGCCCACAGCTGTTGTTTGATGAGGTTGTCAGGTACTCTGCCTCGCTGTCTCTACCTCTCCTTCCCACTCTCTTGTGTTGGGGATGGTACCCAAGGTGTATGCTGACCTAGTGACCTACCAGAGTTATACTCTTAGCACTCCATGTTATGCTGCATCTGCTTTAAAAAAATGCCTTTCTTGGGGCTGGAGAGATGGCTCAGAGGTTAAGATGGCCTGTTGTTCTTGCAGAAGGCCTGCGTTCAGCTCCCAGCACCCACATTAGGAGGCCGACGTCTGTCAGTTACTCCATCTCCGTGAGATCCAACGCCCTTTTGTAGCTTCCCCAGATACCTGTATTTGTGTTCGTATGCCCGCACACATACACATAATTTAAAATAAAAATTAAATCTGTAAAATAATTTTCTTGGGTTTGTTGTTCTTAGAGAGGGCTCAGGTTCAATTCCCAGCATCCACACGGTGGCTTAGAATTATCTATCCCCAGGGAAGCTGGAACCCTCTTTTATCTAGTGTCTCCTTCCCTTTAGAGCTGTCCCTGCCTGTACCCGCTTCCTCATGGAATTGCCTCGATGAAGAAGCCCAGTGGCTTCTATCTGACCCAGTTACCTCCCCGTGGGACTGTTAATCTGCTCTCCCATGCTTCGGTTTAGTCTCTAGACTGGAAGTCTGACCGATTCAAGAGTTCTGGAAGGAGATTCCACTAATGTTGTGTCTGTGCTTCAAGCCACCGAGGGAAGGTTATGACTCAGCCCTAAGACATGGCTGCTGTGTAGATTTACAGGCTGCTCCTAGCCTCCTGCCCTAGCTTTATTCATCAACATTCTCTTTCCAGCTTCAGCATCCTCTGCGGATCAGAACCAACACCCTCACGCAGAGCACAAAGCTGATCTGATTTTTCCTTCTATCTTTCTTTGGACATCACTCTTAAAGCCAGTTATTTTGTAAAGAAGAATTTGATTTTTCCAGTGAGGGTTATTCCCTTACCCTGAAAATGCAGTCACTTTGGCAGCAGCGGCACCAGACAGATGCAGTCCTTCTGTAGGATGGATGTTATTGTCACTAAGCCAGGTCCCACGTCACTCATAGCAGAAGCAAAGCATCTCAGGATGACTGCAGCCCCAGTGTGCTCTCTACTCACTCCCTGCCTTTAACCTCCCCACCACTCACTTCTGCCACACTGGCTTCCCTAAGGCCCACAGGCCCAGCTGGCTCCTGCCCAAGTGATACCCAAGCCCCCCACAGTTGGTGATTCCTGCTTCTTACCTCCCTGTATTCCTGTCTCCAGGGAAGAGTTCTTTGGCATGGAGCACTCCATGGCCACACCCCTGCTGTTGCACCCTCACCTGGAACTACATTGGACATGTAGGTTCCTGGGCTCTGCTCAGATCTTTTCAATTGGATAGTGGGGCTGGGCCCCGTAAGCCGTGGTGACAGACTTTGTAGTGACTCTGGTGCATTTCCTATTTAAGGACCACTGTGGCGCACCCTACAAATATGCTACTTATCCATCCTCGTAACTGGGAGCTCACTTTAGAGATGACAAAAACACAGTTGGGAGGCCTGGAGCAGGGACCTGAAATCCACATTTCTGGTAAGTTCCCAGAGACTAGGTTCCTGGTTAATGTTTGCTTTGTAGTACTGGTGTATTAACACTAACAACAGCATATGGGGCTGTAAGGCTTGCAACACCCGGTGGTCTACCAGCTATGGCACCATCAGAGGCTGGCTTTGATGTCTTATGTGACTTTTCTCTGTTGGGGGAAACCACAACACACACACACACACACACACACACACACACACCCCCCACAACTTTCGATGCCCAAGCAGAGGCACAAAATGCCCTGGAGGTGCAGAGACATTGAAATATTTTATTTTAGATGAAAGAAATCTCAGAAAATATGGAGCAGGGCTGGGTACTAGTCAAATAAGGCACATGTGGAATTGATGGGTGTGAGAGAGGGGAGCCTGTGACAAATCGCTGAGCTCTTGCTTTGCTTAAAGATCTTGAAATTTAATTAGAAAGGAAAACACAGCTGAGGTCACACAAAACACGACTAGGGTCAGGGGCTGGCTCTACTGCCAGTCTGCAGCCGCTCATCCCCATCCAATCAAGTCATTTTATTCAAGGGGAAAATAAGGTCAGGAAGTCAGTTGGTGGTAAAGGCAAGGCACAACTCCAAGCCTTGGTCTCTCTGACCTCACCACATCATCTTTGGAGAATAGAAGCTACAAGGGTTGTTTTGGGTTTAATTTTAAGTGGAGCTTACAATGAAAACAGAAATCAAATCTAATAGGACACATTGTTGTTAGAATTAGTGTCCCCTCCCCCAAGTGGACAAGCTCCCTGTGCTGTGTTCGGCTTGGAAACACCAGCCAGTTAAACACCAGGGAGTCAGATCGGGCCAGTGGCTGGAAAGCTGTGTTCAAGAAACAGGTCCACGGCGAGGGACTATGCTGGCAGAGGGCTGCAGTGAGTGGGTTTCTGCCCAACCCAACTAGAATACTTTCAGTAGGAGCAGCTCTGAGACTGACTAAGACGGAGCACCGCCTTGTTTTTAACAGAGCTTGGCCCGTGCCGTCAGCACATGAGGATGGGCCATGAGCAATCAGACACACCACTACACTCCAGGCCTTGGCCAAGTCCTACCTCAGGAATTTAGTCGTTCAGCCATCTCTGCAGTGAAGTTTTGTTGTCCACATGACCATTTGTTCACTGTGGAACAGAGACTTGGAAGGGCAGAATGTTCTTGGGTCCTAAGTAAGGGACTCCACAGGTCATGTTGTGGTGACCATATATGTGACGCTGTGTGCCAAGTGTGGGCTCAGTAAATAGATGCCGAGTAACACTGTTGACCTTCAAGTAACAGAATACACCCTTAGTTAAATCCCCCAGTGTTTAAGCCAAATTCTTCCTCAGCTGGACTCAAATTTATTCCACTGTGATTCCACGCACAGCTGTGTGGCCTCGGGGCAGCCACTTAACCTCGTAAAACCTTAGCCCAGTTAAGGGCAGAGCCGAGCATTCCTTATGGAAGTTAGGGTTTTTCTCTCTGGGGGCTCCATCTGCCTCTGGTTCTTAGATGAGTTACAAGCTAGCTGGTGTGACCTGGGCTTCTCTGGGCTTCTTTGTGGGGTCCTAGAAGCTGTAGAGAATCCACATGGACATTTGTACCTCACCCATCCTGCAGATTTGGGAGTCAGAACTGCCTGGTGACTGTGGCTTGGGGTTGGAAGAGGGAGACTGTCTTTGATTCTCCACAGCATATCCATCTGATGGCCTGTTGCTGCTTTTTTGGGGGGTGGGGTGGGAGGGGTGTCTTGCTATGATGCCCAGGCTGGGAATAGAGGTTCACACCATCAGTTGCTTTCTGTTCGCTTCTGAGGAACTACCCCCTTCCACAGGCTTTCCCGCTGTAACTCACCCAACACATTGCTGGTGGTTACTGTGCCTCAGTGCTCCCACAGGTAGAAATGGCATAGTTCGGACCCTTAGCGTGCTGCTCCATTCTCCACACTTCCACCCCGTTTATTGGCCTGTTTATTTTCTCACTTGCCGCTCTCCTCAATGTTTTTGCCAAGCAAGATGCTTCTAAGCTTCGTGTCCTTCCATTCCCAGCCTGCTGTCTTGGTCCACCTAAATAAACCTCTTTCACCCACCCATCCTGGCCACTCTTTCTCCATTCCCCCTCCCCCTCAACCTCCCCTTTTTTTCTGGACCCCAGAACCATGTTATAGAACATTTGACACTACCTTCTCAGTGCCTTGGTTTCCCTCACAGCTGTGAAAGGAAAAGCAGGCTTGCTTATCTGTGTCCTTGTCAGTGCCTGGCATTTGGTTCACACTTAAGATGCCCAAAGAACACCTACTCTTACTAGGTTAGAACCCATGAGTCTGCATGGGTGGGAAAGGCCCTTTCCATGGGGGCCACCTTGAAGTGGGTAGTTGAAAAAAAAATGGTCTTTACTAAACACAATTACATGAAGTCAGGAAGGCTCAGATGAGAGCCTCTGAGGACTGCCCCTAACACAAAAGATGGGAATTCTTCAAAGCTTCCCTACCACAGGGGAACAAGTGGGATCTTCATTTGATTTGGGTATCCAGCCCACCACTGCTCTCAGGAACACTTGCTGCCTAAGGCAGAGGGTAGAGTTATAGCACTGCAAAAGAAGAAAGGACCAGCAGTTAGGCAGCTATGGAGGGTTTGGCTGTGCTAAGCATTGGTGTTTTTCTTTTTTTTTAATTTTAGCTTGGAATAAACCTAATCAGGAAATAATTAGGAGCATTATGATCCTTGTTTTAAATGTCATGCCTCTAGCTTCATATCCAGGCAGGCTGGATGTTCGCCATGCATCTCACTTAAAGTCATCCACACTGCACTGACCAACTCAGTGGCAGGGTGTTGTCTTTTTTTCTTCTTTTTCTTGTGGTGCTGGGACTTGTTCAAGCAAGCTAGGCAAGCACTTTGCCACAAGTTATATCCCTAATGCTGGTGTCACACCCTTCCAAGGTCTCATGTAGCCCAGGATGGCTTCAAACTTACTATAGTCAGGGATGACCTCAATCTTCCTGGCTTCACCTGAAAGTGCTGGGATTGTAGGGATATGCCATCATTCCTGGACAGTCTCTCTCTCTCTCTCTCTCTCTCTCTCTCTGTCTGTCTCCTCCCCTTCCCTCCTTCCTCCCTCTCAACAGCCCTGTACTGTATCCAGTAACATTCTTAACTCGCTGCTTCCAAGAATTCAGTAATAAAGTGAAGATGCCCTGAGTTCCATCTCTGGCTTCCTCATGTGGAAGGAGAGAGCTGATTCCCCAAAGCTGTCTTCCACATGTACACTGTGGACCCACTGTGCACCCACAAACAAACACAAATGCAACTACATTTTGAAAACTTATGGAGGTAGATGACCCTGCAGTCACATCTTTAAAATGATAGCACTTATAGTTGTGTGGTAGCTTTTACTACAAAAAGAACAGTGCCATGAGAGAATCAGAACTCTACACAAGCTAAAACATTGTAGCATAAAGATGAGCTCAACTCTAGCTGGGCGTGGTGGCACATGCCTTTAATCCCAGCACTCAGGAGGCAGAGGCAGGTGGACTGCTATGAGTTCGAGGCTAGCCTGGTCTACAAAGTGAGTCCGGGACAGCCAAGGCTACAAAAAAACAACAACAGCAACAACCACCACCACCACCAATAACAACAACAAAAAGATAAGCTCAATTCTGTAAGCAGTATCGATGTTCAGGGCTCCTGCTCTCGTCTGAAATCACTGCAGCTTTGAGCAGACTCACTTTTCCATTGAGAGTGACCACACAAAATAGGGAGCAAGAAAGGGACTGATAAAGGGGCCCATGGATGAAGTGATGCCTGGGATGGAGCCTGGCAGATAAGGAGAGTTTCTAACGGGAGAGGTGGGGGTTCAGACCATCTATCTCAAAGGTAAGGGGCAAAGAGAGAGAGTATTGAACTATTTCCCAAAGACTGTTGCCCTTTTGTCATCAGCTTCAGGCCATTCAATGTGAAAAATGTGTAATTCTGAGAAAATATAAGCAGCGTCTCCCTGCTCCCTGCACCATTAATGATAACAGACTGTGGGGATCACAGGGCTTTGGTGGATGGGGAGAGCAGGCACTCAGTCTCAGGCTCCTCTCAGCTTTTGTCTGAGCCTTTGTTTCCTGCTCCTACCCAGGAGCTGCCCTTGCCCTGGGTGAGAGCCTTAGTGTTTTAACCTAAGATGCTGGAAGACTAGCTAAGCATCTCTTTACAGGCACGTACAATTAACACTGTCTGTATTCAGTGCAGGGGAGATAGCTTAGTAGATAATAGCACTTGCTATGAAAGCAAGAAGATCTGAGTTAAATCCCTGGTACCCATGTTAAAAAGACAGCATGGCGGTTGTACATGCCTGTCACTCCAGATTGGAGGATGAAAACAGGTGGATCCTGGGAGTTGGCTGGCTGGACAGCCAAAATAATAAGCTTCAGGTTTGGAGAAACCCAGTCTCAAAAAATGTGGGGTGGAGGGTGATAAAGGAAGAGCCCACACATCCAAGTCTGGCTTCTTCACGTGCACACATGGGCAAGCACACATACGCTCATACCACACACGTGCAAGAACACAAACACATTTTAAAAAATAAATAAAAGTCACTGAATCCTCCAGAACCCATTTCTCCACCTGCTTCCCACCCTGTGGGGAGGTCTCAAGGCCCCAAAGCCTCTCCTACAAAGCCACTGTGTCTCAGAAGGGTGCCTTGGAGTGTAGGGTGGAAGACAGGGGTACTGCAGTTGAAGGTGGCTGAAATTTCCATTTTCTAAATACTAGCCATGTGACCTTGGGTCAGGTGTTTAAACATGCTCCCTACTCTTACAAAGTGACAACAGATACAACGTGGATAAATTTGTCCTAAAAGCGGGCTGAAACAAAATGCCTTCAGCTTCACTCAGGGCCCGGAGCAGTGCTTGAGTGTAGTAACCCAGGAACAGAACACACACACACACACACACACACACACACACACACACACACACACACACACACACACACACACACACACACGCCCCACCCCCACTGCTCCACCCCCAGCCCTCCACCTCCACCTCCACCTCTGGCTTTTAAGCAGTGACAGCATCAAAGACAAAATACCCCTTTAGTTCCAAAGAATCAACACAAATGAACGCCTGTAAATGCTTATAATTTGCAAAAGTTGGGGGCTTTTTGCATGAAAATGGCAGCTTGCAAAGTGACCTCATTTTTTTAACCACAGTCCTTTTCCTCAATGTTTCTTTGTGGAAAGGCAAAAAACTGATTTTTAAAGTCCCACATGAAAAAGCACCGGACAGTTGCCATAGTAAACTTCTAAGACTATGCAACACAATCCTTGTGGAAAACAGATGACAAGACACGGCCACCTTGAAAGGCCGGCCTGTCATGTGCTGGAGCCTAAGACCAAAGAATCTGTGGGTTGAGAGCAATGGTACTTCATGCATGTGTTAAGAAACAAGTTACAAAGGATGGACTTACTCTGTATAAAAAGCCCCATTTCCACACCACATTCTTCCTTTAGGGAGGTGTTAAATGCACTGGACTGAAGTCCGCCTTAGATCCCACATATGCACGGTGCCCCTCACACATGCCTGTCAGTCACTTCTAGCCCTTCAGTGGGGAGCATGGGATCCTATATACTCTTGGCCTGAAGGAAATGTGTTTGGAATGTAAAGCCCTTAGCACAAAGAGGTGGTCTCCACCCTGAGCTTGAAGTACATGCATGAAGTACCATTGCTCTCAACCCACAGATTCTGTGGTCTTAGGCTCCAGCACATGACAGGCCGGCCTTTCAAGGTGGCCGTGTCTTGTCATCTGTTTTCCACAAGGATTGTGTTGCATAGTCTTAGAAGCCTGAGAAACCCTCTTAGGTGGAAAGAACTTTAGAAAGCGGTTGCTCCACTGGGAGGGAAATGAGAAGTGACTCAAACGCTGGCAACTGAGGAATTACTAAACACAGTTGCCATCTCAAAGCCAAACTTTTACAGGGCCCTTCCCATCAAGGTGGAGTTACAAAGATACACGTCAAATTCAACTTCACTAAAATGTCTGTCAGATCCCCCTGGAAACCCCCCTACTGGATTAGGTCAGTTCTCTCCGTGAAAACACAGGGAGGGGGGAAATCACGGTATTCTACAGAGATTTGAGTCACAACTGCTGTTCCCAGGGTATCAGGTGACATTCAGATGTAAATGTCGCAGTGGAAGAGCAGACATCTGGGGCCAATGTTCAGCCTGTGCTTTTGAGTCTCATTAGGCACCTCAGACCAAGTGAACACAGGAGAGAATAGAGGGACACCTACTGTGAGCAGAGATCCCCAGTGGAGTGCAGGGGGTGGGGGACATTCACAGCAAAGTGGAAAACAAGCCCAGGCCTGGCCTGTCTTCACACTTGGTTAAAATTTAACCCAAGTACTGTGCTTTGAAAAAAACAGATCATGTAAATTATTTAAGATAAAGTAAACAGTTTTTGTTTTGTTTTATGATAACATGAGTCTCTGTATATTTCTCCCACTGCCTAAACAAATCTGAGCCCCTCAGTGGTTATATATTCTTTGATTTGTGGACAGAGGAAGTAACTCTGCTCGGCAGAATTAAAGTTAAAAAGATAATCCAAAGTTAGTGATTCTGAAACCAGTGGTTCATCCTCGAGACTGATAACGGGGGTGGAGGAGGTGGGTGGGGGTGGGGCACGGTTGGCTTAGATTTCAGATGTGTCTGTGTGAAAACTTATTCTCAGTTACCGTTTTATCCCAAGATGGAGCTCTTAATTTCAAACTGAACCCAGTATGGTTTGATGTCTGTGTTGGACAGTTTTATGTCAACGACACAAGCTAATGTCATCTGAGCAGAGGGAACCTCAATTAGGAAAATGCTTCAGTAAGATCTGGCTTCGGTCAAGCCTGTGGGTCATTTTCTTAATTAGTAATTGATGGGGAAGGGCCATCAAAGAAACCCTACAGCCAAGAAATGAGGATAGCCCCAGGGCCTCAGCTCCCACTGCCCTCTGTGGGTGCAGGGTGCATGTATGGGTACTAGATAGAGCTCTCTCTCTCTCTCTCTCTCTCTCTCTCTCTCTCTCTCTCTCTCTCTCTCTCTCTCTCTCTCTCTCCAGAGATCTCTGAGAGTGGTGCCTTTTAGAACAAGGCTTCCCTGAATCTCAGCAGACTAACTTGGGGTCCTATTCCCAGATCAGCCTAGGAAGCCTCATGTTCCAGGAGACCTTTGCCTGGAACAAGCTATATGTTAAAGCTTAAGGATCTTCACTGTTAAGGGCTGGAGATGTGGTTCAGCAGTAAAGGGCACGTACTGCTCTTGCAGAGGACTGGGGTTCAGTTCTCTGCACCCATGTCCACAGCCACTTCCATTGCTAGCTCCAGGAGGGGCTCTGATGCCTTTGGACTCTGAACATTTGCACTCATGTGCACATATCCTACCCTCATATAAACATGGATAAAATATTAAAAACACATCTTTAACGAAGAGAATCCTCACTATCAAATGTTGGTAGGTACCGGGGACTTTTCCAGCTGCCTCATAGCACCGTCACAGAAGCAACACCTTCATGCTAGTGTTGCAATGGGAGGCCGCCTCCTTCCCTTTCTCAAGTTCAGCGTCTATGAGTTACACTGATAAAAGAGAAACATGAGAAAAGACACAGCTGACTCATGCACTTAATCTGAGTGCTATAATTTGGCCACCGAATGTTCCCATAGGCCTAGATGTTGATGGTTTGGAGCATGGGTTGTCACCCTAGAGGTGGGAGAAAATTAGAAGGGTTTGTTGAAAGCACCTCAGGGCAGCTGGAAGCTGCCTTCAAAGGAGACTGTGGGTCTGACTTTCCTCTTTCTTCTTTCACTTCCTGGCCCTGGAGTGAACCATTTCATTTGCTCCCCCACTTCCCCCATGATGTGCTGCCTTACCTTAGACCCAAAGGCAGAGACCACACATTAGAGACTGACACTTCTAAATCTGCAGGCCACAGTAAACCTTTTGTCTTTATAGGTGATTGTCTCAGGCATTTTGTTATAGTGATAGAAAGCTAACACACCACAGAAGCTCACAGAGTGGCTTAAAGGTTACTATTTGGGCCTTTGTATATTATTTTAACGTAAGAGAGGGACATAGGATCTCGATGACTAGAAGTACAAAATGAAAATAATGCAAGTGTTTAGTAAGGTTTGTTTGTGCACTTTCTAATTGTGACATCAGCTTAGCTCTGAGGAGCAGAGTCACCCTTTGTGCCTGGTAGGAAACCTCTCTTAAAGGGGATCCATGACAGCGGAACTCTTTTAGACAGCTCTCCTCTTAGGTAGATGACAGGAACTCACACAGAGTGTCTTTCTGCATCTGTCAGTTTGTAAAAGTTATCAGCTCTCAACACTCTGTGAGCCTAGAGGCAAGTTCCGGACTCAGCACTTAGTGTCACCCACATTTCCACATATTGCTAACCACTGTGGTTAGGAATAGGGGCAGCTCTTTAAAGCCAGCTGTCAAGTGGGCTCCAGGTCACATGGTGTACAGCACCCAGAACTTGAATGAAGATCTTATTTCAAACACAAGATTTAGCCCCTTGCCAATTCTCTCTCTGTGTCATCATTCAAACATACCCTCCTTTTAATTTTTCTTTCTAATCAGACTAGCATAATTTATCACCGTGGCCATTAGAGAGCCCAGGCCTTAATGAACTGAGCTTATCAAAGAGTGCTTGCTCTGATGTTTGCAGAGACATAATTAAACACCCAGCAAGCAGCCAAGTGGCTGAGGACACAGGTTGCTCCTGAATCACCCATCTGCCCCACACATAACGGTGAATTACCCATCTGCCCCACACATAACGGCAATGACTGATGACCTTGGGGAGGAGAACTAGGCACAGGGCTAATCACGGTCAGACATCCTCGCACTCCGGAGAGCAGCTCTTGTGCATGCCAGAGTGAAGGGAAACACCTCATTTGGGGAAGGGCAAGCCGGACAGCATGGCATGAGGGAAGAATGGCCTTACAGCTACCAATATGTGGACCAGAACTGCCTTCAGTAAACACCCTACCTGCTCACTTGTTTTTGTTAAGGGAGTGGGATAGGCATCAGGATATAGAGCCCAGTCCACAACAGCACTGGGATGGATATGCTGGCTTTTGCACCTTTCTCTCTAGAACTACGCTCTCCAAAACTGTAGGGACATATGGCTATTTAAATTAATTAAAGCTAAATGAAGCTCTTACCCCTCTTACTCTACTCCCTCTTTCTCTCTCTACTCTCTCCTCTTATTACTCTTCCTTTCTCTGTCTTTGTCTCTCTCTCTCTCTCTCTGGGGTACCCCTGCCCCCTCTTCTCCCCCCCCCCATGCTCATTTAATAAACCTCATATAACATAAAAAGAAAGTGAAATGGGATTTGAAATTCAGGTTTTTGGTAGCATTAGTTCTACGGCACAGCCCCGACCTAGAATGTGATGCTAACCTGGTTCTGAAGAACTGATCACTCCTTCTAAAGATGGTGCCCTCAGCTCTCTGCTAGATCTATCAAAGAATCTTTGGTCTCCTAATGCACTGAGGACTACACCTCTAGCCCATAAACTTTGGGAGAATACATTCAAGCCATAGAGATTTTCTATATTGTCTCTCCTTCTCTACAATCCCCTTTCTTCAGTAAATAAAATACCATGGAAATAGAAGTTTCACAGGATCCTGTATGTGTGTACGCATGTATGCACACCCACGCCTGCGTGTGTGTAAGAGTGTGCATGTGCATGTGAAGGCCAGATGTTAATGTGGGGGTGTCTTCCTAAATTGTTCAGTTTTTGGGACAGGGTCTCTCTCTAAACCTGGAGCTCACCAATTCCGCTAGGTCTGGGCTGGCAGGTGTGTCCTAGAATCCTGCTACCTTGGTCTCCCCAGCACTAGAATTACAGGCAGACCCTGGAATGCCCGGCCTTTCACATAGGTGCTGGTATCCAAGCTCGGAGCCTCAGGGTTGTGCAGCAAGCACATCACTGTCTTCGCCATCTCTCCAACCCTTCACCCGATGCATCCGTTTAATGAATCCTATAAGCATTGCATGGAAAAATTCAAAGGACGTGAGTGACACAGCCATATGGTTAAAAACCTGGTCCTGGAGCCAGACAGCCTGGGTTCTGAGTTTCTTGAAAAGCTCAGAGTAATTCCAGAATATTTGGAAGTCCATTAGGGGTTAAGGTAAAACTAATTCAAATACACAAAATAATCCAGAAATATCTCTTTTTAGAGGCAGAAATAGAGAGTGCGTTTTGCAAGAGCCAACTCTAAACTTTAAGCATAGTAAGGCAAGCAGCATTTGGCCACCAGAAATACCTTCAGTAGCTTTCAGTTTTATAATTTCAGAATAAGCTTCTTGCAATCTAGTCACCTGCTGTCTTCTTAAAAGAAAATAAAGGTGTGTGTTTTAGCTTATAGCAAAAGTGAAAAAATGGTCTTTTGGCAGTATAGGAAGCCTGGGCCAAGGGGGCCATCTTTCTAGTCTTGGGGAAGCCTTCAATGTGTTTGAAATATCAGGAAGCAAGGGGGGGGGGGAGGTCATCACCATGCAAGCTTCTTTATGTTTGTTGATGGTTGGCCAGACAAAAGATCCCCTGAGGAGACAGTAATGACTTGTCCTTACACCAGAATGCCCCGTCCAAACTCTTTACACTCTTTTATTTCAGTGTCACATCTACTATATCCCCAAACCCAGCAGCTTCCTGCCTGACATCATTTGGAAAATGAGTTTTAGTGGGTGCAGAGAATCTAGTGACCAAAAAATGAAGGGGAAAAAATAACATTGCTTAAGTTCTGGATGGCCCACCTTCATTTGCTCTTTGAGGAAGATCACTCATTTTTGTTATGAGGAAAGTACCAGGAATCTATGTTTTCAAAACATGGCATCCTGTAGAGGGTAAAGCAGATGACACACGTGGGAGCCATAGCTACGTGTATGTGAAAAAGCATCTCATGTCCAATACCATGGACTATAGGAATATATTTCTGTTACTTTTTGTCTCAAACAATCATGTAGTAAAACTGGCTTACCTGATGCTAAACAGAACCTTTTTCTTGTTTGTTTGTTTTTGTTTTTTTCCTGAGTTTGTCTTCTATTTATAACCTGCTATGTGGGCAGCTAAGCCTCTGTAATTTATCTCAGTGCCTTCCAGTCTCTAAGTGTAAAGACTGCTTTGGGCTTCTCTGTGACAGTGGAGTGACAACATTGCCGTCAGATAGGCTGCCACTTCAGCACTGTATGTGTCCCACTCATGGGCAATTTGGCCTGGTACTTTAGAAACCTCACCCCATCCAGCTGCACGGATTGGTTCCATGTTCATGAGCAGAACCTGCCTGCTCCTCTAGTGCTGCATGCTGACAGACAGTGCTGTGTATCCAGAGTTCAAGCTTGGTATCTCTGCATCTCTGATTACATAGTTCTGTGCTTCTAAATTCCAACACTGCATGGTGGGAATAGGCCTCACTCCTGCCCTGCCCACATGGATGCTAGTTCCGGCCTCAATGTCTCTGTCTGCCGGTTACTTCCAGATTCCCAAAGCTGTTACAAGTCTGCGCTGAAGACATCAGATCCCACTCTTTCCTCCCCTGCACGGTCCTAAGGCCACACAAGCTTTCTCAGTACGGATCTTCTTTGCTCTAGTCATTGGACCCATTGCTACGATTCTGCTACAGAGAGGTCAGAGTCCCCTCCACATCTTCTGTCACCAGCCTAACAGCTCTTTCCCAAACAACCAAGGCCAACAGAGCCTCTCTAACCCCCCTCCCCCGCCCTCCAGTGCTACAGGATTAGAGCTGTTAGAGCTGTACCTCTAGCTGGGACTCCAGTGTCTGTGGCTCCTGCCCAGCTTCCCTGTCGCTCTCTTGGAGGACCAAGCATGACTCACTGACTTTCAGTTCCCCGAACGCATCCTCCAGATGCCATTCTGCCACACCTTTGTTGTCTCAAGGCTCTCGTGAGAAACCTTCAGTCCTCATAGCACCAGGGGGAAATTCTTAACAGTCCTAAGATATAGGTGAGAGTCCTCAGCCCAGGTGAGGCTATCTTGGGCCAGGACATACAGCTATGTTTCCCACTAGGATTTAAAAAACACATACTTTACCCCTTTAAATTAAACACACACTGTGGGAACTTTATGACAATACAGAAAAAAAAAAAAAAAAAAAAAAACTATGTGAAATGATCGGCAGTAACCCAAACTCAGCACGATCAAACTGTAGTTTCTTCCCAATCCTTAAGAGCTATTTTTTATCAGCTTGCACTTGTTTTTCAGGATTTCATCATCAATATTTCTCAAACGCTGCCCCCTTGAGGTGTTCCTGTGAGGTCTGGCTGGGAGGCTATGTCATTTATGCACTCACTGTCAGGTTGGGCCTCTGGTCACTTCCCTTTCTGTAGTCTCACTCTCACACTCCAATCCCTACCAGCTTCTTCCTCATGGAGATGGGTCCTTCTCCCTCTTGGACCTCCATGGCTCTTATAATAAAGGCAGACGTCAGCTGATGGACTGGCAGGTGCTGTGCCTGCATGCCTGGGTTTCATATGACGTTTACTTCTAACAGCAGAACTGTGGAGTGCAGTGTGCAGTGTGGAGTCCAGTGGTAGTGCTCAGTCGTCCATGCCCCTTGGACATGGGGGTGGGGGACAAAAGGGAGTTTCCCAACTGCCTGTGGCTCTTTTTGGGACTCCTGGCTCTCTATTTGGGTCTTCTGGAACTTGAGCTTTGCTCAGATCTCTTGGCTCTCTGTTTAGATTGCTTAGATCCCTGTTAGGTCTCCTGGGCCTGTCTGGATCTCCTTTGCCTGGTCAAGAGCCTCTCCGCTCACTCATTGTGCTTATAGGACGCTTGTGGCTCTTCTCAAGTCTGCCTTCATTCTTCTGATCACATCTCTCCAGGCCTTACTTATTCTCTCTCCAACTCCCTGTCTCCTGTCCCTCTGCCCTCATCTAGGCTGTTGTCCCTCTTGTGAAGCCAGATGCAATAGTCTCTTATGGTCTTCCCACCTTCTGACTATCCAGCTACATTTCAGTTAAAACAATCTTTTCAGGAAAAACCTGTTGTGTTTCCTCATCATTTCTTTAGTCTGGTGAGAGAGATTCTCCCCTGATGGCAGGACACAGTAGGTCCTGTCTGAGGCCATGTGCCTCATCTTAGTCAATGCTCACTTCTCCTGAGGTCTGACCAGGAGATGACAGAAAAATTGGGCTTCGAGCCTTCTTACTATCCCAGCAAGGGCCTTCACTTGATCATAAAGAGACAGCCCCTTCCTCAAAGAGCTACAGACCAAAAGCCCTCATACCCCAGAGCCAGGGTGGGACAGGAGCTGTTCCAGAGGGAAGCCAACTGATCTGCTTCCTTTCCACTTGCTTCCTCAGACCTCATTTGCCTGCTGGAAATAGAAGCCAACCTCTCATTACCCCTTCGGAAAGTAAACAACTGCTCCCCCTGGGTAAACATGAAGGCCACAGGGCCTCCTCTGAGCAGGTCAATAAGGAAGGATGGCAGTTCCTGCTGTGGCCTATAAGGACAGCAGGGCTTTCTACCCAAGAACTTAGGAGACGGAGGCTCTCTTATTCTTCTGCCCTCCTCTCCCACCTTCATCTCTCCCGATCCAGTTCTCTGTGCTGGAGGGGGCCCTGTTCTCTAACCCTGGAATAGCACAGAGCCAGCTAGTGGGAATCCTGAATGCTTTTCCCCTCTCCTGTCTGAATCTGGTCCAAGCAACGACTCAACTCTTCCATCAAAATACAGGTCTAAAGCCACAGTCAGCCTGAGGCCCCTAGAATTTGGGGTCTTCTGTCTATGATGTGAATAATCTATAGAGAGATCTATACACTTCTGTACAGAAGTGTGCCCCGGCAGGTGCTACACAGGATCAGAGCACCTCTCCTCTCCTCTCCTTGAACTTCCTCAGAGCCTGGCTGGCAGTCAGGCTGTCCGCGTCAGTATAAGCCCTTTTTATTAAGATGCATCATCTCCCTTCCCGTACGCCATTGTGCTTCTGTTTGGCGAAGAATATTGAATATTCAACCAACCGAGTAGTTTAAATACCACACCGTCTGGGGAGGTGGAGGAGGAGGAGAGGGGAGAAGAGAAATTCTTAGAACGATGTAGAAATGAGCCAAATGGGAAAGCAGAGAGAACCTCAGCAGACTTGGCAAGGCTACATGGGTTGTTTCTACCATTCTCCATACAGATCCCGGAGGGAGGACCTATGCTGTGGTCTTACCCCCTGTGACACAGGGCGGAGATGACCACCATCAGTGGTCCCTGTCCAGCTACAGCGCTAACATTGCATACACTCTAAATCTTAGGACTGCTTCAGTATTCAACAATCTCGAGGAAGAAGAAGGCAGCATCATAGAGATGCAGGAGTCTTTCCAAACACTGGAAAATAGTGGCCTAAGACAGGGACACGTGTGTGTGCGCGCCCACAACGTCACTAAGCTCTTAATCTAGCTCATGTGCAACGCATAAAATCATTTTGCTTTTGAACATTGAGCGAGACACATCAAAAGGACTCTGTAACCTTAATCGACTGGAACGTGTTGTGAACTGAGGTTTTATAACCTTGCCGTAAGTAAGGGTCAGAAGTATAAGGATGCCCTCTCCCCAACGCGCGCGCCAGCCTTCTGCCCTGCGTCTGTACAATCCACGGCCAGTTGGGAGCTAAGAATAACAGGACACTTTTTAAATGGTTGTGAAGTTTACATGGAATTAAGATTTTAGGCCCCACAAACAATGCTTTGTTGGAATGAACACAGCCAATCAGCTTCATTCCAGACTGTTCTGCTGGCTACTGGGTCTGAACAGCAGTGTATCTGAGAAGTCAAGGCAGGAGGATCTGAATTTAAGGCCATTCTGGGCTATACAGTGAGATTTTTGTCACAAACAAAACCAAAAAGAAAGGGAATCACTGAGCTGCGCAGCAGCTTTATCACTACGATGTTTATTTTCTAGCCCTTTATAGAGAAGTGTGACCACACCTGCTGCAAAGGCCATGGAATGGACTATCTGACTATTTTGTCAAATGGGTTTCAAAATGAGGTGTTTTCGTTATGTGCTTCCAACTTCTAGCAGAAAAACCAATAATATTATTTATAAAAATGCAAATAGTGGTTTTATTAGGAGAGATGACTCTCAGAATGAGGGCAGCCAGGTTAGCTCCACCTCAGAGAGTGCCCACTAGAACAATGGTGCTGCAAGGAAGAAGGCACGAGGCCTCCCCTCGGATGTGAAGAAGGTAACAATCTACGGCCATCAAAGAACATTTTAATTTTTAATGTTCTTCTTTTGAGGCATTTAATTTGTGGTGGGAGAGAAAGATGTGTTCTCTAAAACTGTCTCTTAAATTTACTAACCAGTCACTGTGAGCCTCTATTTCCGCTACCAGAAGTGACGCCAGGCTGGGCAATTTGAACACTGTCCACTTAAAATTCAAGAAACCAGCATCAGATGAAAAGTACCCTCGGAATGCCTGCGGACAAAGGCCTCATAAAAGGCTAATGCTATTTGTCTAGAATTACAGGAAAGAAAGTGAAGGCTGGAGAGGCCCTTTAGCCCTAGCCTTTGTAAGGCCCCCTTGATGGAAAAGAAAGCTCCCCATTAGCATTCTGGTCGGGGCTCTTTGTCCTGTGTAATCTGAGGACTGTGGAAAGAAAGCGCCTGGTGATTTAACCTCCTTGGGTGGAAAAAGAAGAGCGAGGGGGAAGGGGAAAGGGAATCTCCTGTGATGCACTAGTGTTGGCAGAAAGGCACATGCCATGATTTTATGGGGCTGGGAGGGGGATGCGCTGGGCACCCCAGGGGCTGTATCTAGAGACTGCCAGGCTGTGCATAGCACTAGGCCAATGGGCACCGGGCACCGAGAGAGCACACAGCCTCAGAGGCTGTATAAAAGGCCCTCTCTTTCACTCCCTAGCCCACTTCCCTCCCTGCTTCTCTGGAAACCTCTTAGCCTTCACTCTTCTTGGCTCTGCCTCCACCGGGCCATGAATACTTCCGAGCCAGGGCGAATCTTTTCCCTGTCTCCTCCTTACCCGGTTCCATGCCAAGAAAGTCAGAGGGCCTTACGGATGGCACATTCCTACTACTTGGCACCAATTCTGTCACCAAGGAGACCTGTTGCTTCCTTAGGGGATATCCAGAAGATGCGGGTTGTAACACATTTGTGACAGAGATGCAATGTCCCTAGGTAAGCAGGATGGAAAGAAATGATGCTAGGCGGTGCAGATGGTAGAGCCCCCTGTGGACAAGCCAAGCAGGACAGGAGAGAAGAATGCCCTAGGGAGATAGATGGTGGCCAAAGGCCAACAGTCGAGGCTGAGCCTCTTTGTAATGAAGGTTAAGGTCAAAGCACTCGGTTGTCTCCCTTCTGTCTCCAAAGCTCCTGGAGTCCAGGAAACCTGGATGAAAAAAGGGGGACCGGCAGTTAAAGCAGTGGGTCTCAACATTTCTAATGCTACAAACCTTTAACACAGTTCTGCATGCTGTGGTGACCCTCCCCCAACCATAAAATTGTTTTCTTGTTTTACCTTGTAAGTGTAATTTTGCTTCTGTTATGAGTTGTAATATAAATATTTTTTGGAGACAGCAGTTTGCCAAAGGGGTCGCAACCCAGAGGTTGAGAACCACCATTCTAGAGCAAGCCAGGCAAAAGCCTCTTGTTCTGCTACAACTGGGAAATGTGCACATGCAGAAACACACAGATACACAAGCACACACATGACACACATAGCTGCAAACACACATGAGGTATATGAGCACACAGACATGAAAAAGAGAGGGTGCGTACACTTGTGAGTGCATACCCTAAGTCTCAGCCGCACTAGTGTGAGTACCAAGGGCACCTGCTTTAAAGGCTCAGCTTCTCCAGGCTGTGGTCTCCACCGTATCCTCACTTTCCCATGTGAGAATCAGAAACTTGCTAGTTGGGACTCATTTGAATCATGGGGAAAAGAGTCATGTGAGTCTGTAAATCATATTCTCACCTCCTATGAAAATGACCAGACTTTTTTAGGGCCTGAGACTTACTGTGACTTATTGGTTTCAAAAAAAAAAAAAAAAAGAATTGCAATCTGACCTTAATCCGAGTGTGGGGTTTTTGCCAAGAAGGAAGAGCTTACAATGAAACAGCTTGAGCAGTGGGTGGGAACACCTCAGCACGACACCTGGATAAGTGAGCGTAATGCACATATCTGGAAGGCAGTCAGGTGGCCACAACCTTTCCATTACATCCAGGAACCTGTCACACAGACTCCGGAACCTTCCTGCCAGTCACAGAACCTCTGGCCATCAGCTATGTTCCAATAGATCTGAGCTGACTGATGAAAAGGGTGAAAAGTCTTAAGGACAAAAGTGGGAAGTAAATATGATTACTGTGCAAATATTGACGAATACCACAATTCATGAGGTCTAGGATTAGCTAGTACCCCACTCAATCTAAAAATACACATGACAATTGGCTGCCTCACTGCTTAAAAAAGAATCCTTCATTCGTGGAGAGGGCTGCAAAAGACAGCACTGGGGTCTTTACCTACTGCTCAACCCCAAACGTAGTCAGGATCTCTGTTAGGAGGTCCCTTGTGTCTCTAGTTGCCAATTACAACGTGCTCTATGGCACTTGAGTTTACATGCCTTCCTGTATCATCTCAACATCTTCTCAAATGACCGGACCTAACACCCACCAGAGAATGTGAAACACTGGTGCTAGGCTTTGCAGCTGCAAGCTGCTCAGATTCCCGGGCCTATTAAGGCTTCCTAAATCACACCTGTATCAGGAAAACAAAGAAAAATCAAAAGACAAATGCTCTGAAATGTTTGCTTCCAATCAACAAGACCATTAAGGGCTATTTTCCTTGGCAGGGGTCTGTGACCTCTTCTTCATCTGACCAGTTATTTCTCTGTCCCATGCCCTGTCACTCAAATGTGCTTATGGCTTTTTTTTTTTTTGACCCCCAGGGGCACTGTTATCAAAAGGGAAACAGCTCTTTCTTAACTGGAGGCAGATCTTCTCTTCCACGGGTTTCTTAGGACCCCAGATCTGGGCCTGAGAAAGATGGCATGGAAGAAGCCATATGCAAAGGCACTTCCCAAATTTCAGGCACTGATTGTTTCCAGTCCCCTTCAAGTATGTAACTTTGTTTTTCTCCAAGGAGATACTGGGGAAAGGCCTTTCTGTGGTCAGGTGACTGAACTCCCTGATGGGAGCCTGGAGGTAAGAAGTGGGAAGTGACCTTACTCCTCAGGCAAACCTCCTTGGTAGACTTGTGGGAATTTTGATAATCATCACAGACGTCTTCTTACGGTAAACATGGCCAAGATCAAGAAGCCACAGAGAGGTCTCAGAGGAACTTCGAGGTCACAGGCACATGTGGGTTCCCACATAAACCACATGATATGACCTATTCAGGCCATAAGACAGGCAAAGTTTCTCTCTCAGATCTCAGTGACAAATTAACAGGAGACAAACACGTGAGACTGAGGCATCCTGGGGCTCTCCTATCTTCTGCTTCATGCACCTTTATACGATGTAGGTTGGAGGAACAAAGGATTCTCCACCTCTCCCTACTGCATGTAATGTGTGCTTTCACAGCGTGATGTCGGCATTGGGTCAGACCTACAGGTATACTGGGGATGATGTTGATGTCTCAATAACAGGGCAGTGTCTTTCTACCCTCAGAGTCTGGCATGTGGCAAGTACTCAGCAGGTGATGGATGACCCCATCTGTTAATGGACGAACAATAGGGGGTCTTTGAGGAAGAGAATGAAGTGCCTGAGATGCCAGGGATTCATATCGCTGTGCTAGCTACCGTTCCATCACAGCAACACGTCAATTTCCAGAGACAACGTGGTCCTTCAAGCTCCAGTTTTCCAGAGTAGGTGTGGGGGCTGACCACTACAATCCTAACATGCAGGAGGCTGAGCCAGGAGGATCATAGTGAGGTCAAAGTCAGTCTGGACTATACAAGGCTCAGCCTCACAGTAAGATGGATAGAGATGCCCGAGTACTATCAGTTTCTTATCATCACACTGAAACTAAGAGTCTTGGTGGAAAGAGGAAGAAGAAAATAAATGCCCTGCTCATCATTTCTCATACTCCATTCCTGGCAACAAAGAAACTCATCCTTGGTCAAAATACAAAACAAGGCAAAAAGCTCACAAAAGCTGTGTGTATGTGTGTGCAAGCCTATGTATAATTTCTGGTCATTGGCATATGGAAAAGAAAGTGAACAGGGGTGCAGGCTAGTGGGAAGTGGCTGCGGGGAAATGCCAGGGTGTGGTAACTATGAGCTTGGGCCCCATTCTTCACATCAGCCCTCCACAGGCTCCAGAACTGGGCCATGGGTGTACTGCTTTCTTCTCCATTCCTTCCAAACATTCATTTCCACAGAGAGAAGACTAGACCTCATCATTTCTTGCATCACCTGCGCATTTCCTTTATATTTCTAAAGTCAGAAGTCCCAAGCCCAGCTTAATTCCCAGATAGTGCCCAGTATCAGTAGAGACATGGCTCAGTGGGTAGATATGTCTACTGGCAAGCCTGCCAACTTGAGTTCAATCCCCAGGACCCACATGGTGGAAAGAGAGAACTGACTCATACAAGTTGTCCTCTGACCCCCTCTTAGGTGTACCATGGCATGCATGTGAGTGTGTATTTATGCATGCATGTGCACACACACATACACATGTACACTTTTTAGACATGTAATAAAAATGAAAATAAAAGGAATTTTAAAGGGACAAATACTGTGGGCATCATTTGTGTAAAGCTTAAGGCAACATATTGGGATTCAGAGTTCTAGATACTCTGTGGGGACAGCCCAGACATGCACTAATCAAGAGTAAATCATGTGGCTGAGACAGGACAAATGGGGAAGTGGTGGCCTTTGGAGAGGGGAATGATTGGAAGATGGGACAGGGGGCTGGCTGTCTTAATAAGACTGTATCACAGGGGAAGACATGCAATGCCAAAAATACACCATAGTCAACAATGGAGGAAGTCAGGCAGTGGCTTTCTTGGAAGCACCTTCCTGACATGGCAGCCTGCAGGTTCCTGATGACAGTGGCTACCAGAGACACTCAAAAGGAACTGGCCAGCAAGTGCACAGCTGTCGGGATTGGATCATGTGACACTGTCATAAGTCCAGCCTTAGTGCTTGCAAGGCTAATGAGAACAGCCCTGTCAGAGAGGCAGTGACCTTCGCCCAGGGAAGGGGAAATCACCCTGGGGCTTGGCAGCCTGGCATTTCCTCATTTACCTCTGTACACTGAGCTGACCCTACACTTGGCCTGAGAGCCACTCTAACTGGCTTCTCCATTGTGGGCAGCCCTTCAAGGTGAGGCACAGAGGTGTTTATCTTGGAGCTGGATTTCCTGTGCCTGAAACACTTTGTTGTGACTATGCTGTCCTCAGTGTCATGAGCTCAGAAGTGAGGACAGACTTGCTTGGCCCTCTGGGTTTTGAAATCTGCCCAAGATCTCAAAAAAGCATCTATAATCAGGTGAAAAATCACACCCAAGACCTTCAAAGCACATGTAGATAGATGCCTCACCTCAGAAGCCCTCACAGAACCTATAAATAAAGGTATCAGGTACCAACTCCATTTCCAAGAGGGAAGTGACACCTGCAAAGGGAAGTTCATGGTCACTATGATTCGCAGAGTAGCTCGGCCAGAGGCCTCAGCTCCTGGGCCAGACTGGAGCACACAGGCGATCTGCGGGTGTAAGCAAGCTGAACGGCATATTTTGAGACAGGAAGTAGAGCAGAACCGGGAAACAAGACCCAAAACAGACGTCCATGAGAAAGATCACGTGGCTGCAGCACCCACGTCACATCCCAGAGCCTCAAATCCCAGCAACATTTCAGTGTAACGGGGACTCCTACCATTGCTTTTGCTTTACCTTACACAAGGCCAAGGGTACCTAAGGTTCCCAGTGCAAAGAGCCAGCTGGAGAACTCTTCACAGCCATGGAAAGTCAGCTAATAATTATACAGACGCCTTTCTTCTCTTCCTCCTTTTTGTGAGCATGTGGCTTTTGCAACAGAAGTGTTTCTTATCAACTAGCATAAGGAAGTCACTTCAGACACAGGAGGAACACTTTTCTTGGCTTTCTACCCAATGAGTTAACATGTGGATCTTACGGTCTGAATTCTCTGCACCCAGCTTACTTCTTTCTAAACAGCAAAATGATACATAAAGCATGTCATAACAAACATATTGGAAAGAACCTTTTCAGTTACCAAAACGAATGAGGAACATTTCTTATTAGGCATCCCATTTTGTCCCTTGGCTGGAGAGCACTGAATAATGACCAGTAACCACACGCAGAAGGAAGCCGCGCATCACCAAGGCCTCCCATGTACTCATTCCAAGTAGGCAGTGCATAGCCCTACGTTGTGGAGATTGCAAGGTGACCAAACCACATTGCTGGCTTCAAGGGCGGCAATAAGAAGAGGCTCACAGCTGGGTGTGGTGGCACAAGCCTGTAATTCCAGCACTGAAAGAGGCAGAGGTAGGCGGATTGCTGTGAGTTCAAGGCCATCCTGGTCTATAAAGCCAGTCCAGGACAGTCAAAAATTACACAGAGAAACCCTGTCTTGAGAAACCAAAACCAAAAAGAAAAAGGGAAAAGCTTACTTGGTGTGTGAGCCTTCCATTCAGAAATGCAAAGAACAGAACCTGATGGGGGGGGGGGGGAAGGGCCGTTACCAAGGAAATAGCATTTGAACCTACCCCTAAGAGAAGGCCAGTACCACACTGTCTTGCCAGAGGATGGTGCGGGCAGGAAAGTGAGCAGACTGACATCTCATCAGAAGCAAAGGCAGCCTACAAAGAGGCCAGAGACCAGTTAGCCTCTCAGAAGCAAACCTAACCATTGGTGGGTTATAAATGGAAAGCATTATAGAAAGCAATACGCTCGTTACTTAAAAATAAAAAATAAAAATAGAATTGCTATATGACCCAGAAATCCTTTCTTAATTTATATCTAAAAGACCTAAAATTAGGACCCTGAAGTGAGTGAATCAATGATGCCTCTGTGAGTGTTCCCACATTTACTGTGTTACTCAAAATAGCCAAGACATGGAAACAACTCTAGTATCATTAGTGTATGAATGGATAAGCCACATTGGACAGAAACCACACAGCGAAGTAGCATTCAGCTTAATGAGGAGAGAGATTATGCCACATGGATGAACTTCTGGGACATTATGCCCAGTGTGATAGCACAGTCACAGAAGGAAAATACTGTATGCCTTAACTTACATAATTCCTTTGAAAATACTCAGAGTCATAGAACCAGAGTGCAATGGTGGCTGTGGAGGCCGGGGTCAGGGAAGGGGGAACCACTAGCCAGCTAGTGCCAAGTTTTGTCAAGTGGGGTGAATGAGCTCAAGTTAGGGTGTTCCACCTAACGGCAGTGATGCCTTGCCAGTTACTTTACAAATTATCCACATTAAATGTTCTATTGACCTTTAGAAAAAGGTCTCCAACACAGTTGACTTCATTCATCAATGAAAACAGCAGAAGACAGCGCAGCTCTGATGAGGAAGTGAAGCAGGGGCTGGAGCCAGGACATAGCAAGGCAAGAGGCTTTGCAGTGTGTCTGGGTGGTGGTGGCTTTTGGGTACACTGTACCATCAGAGCCACCGTACATCATTGCTCTACATTAGCTTCATGGCAGGTCATCCCACTGGTGTCACCATGTCTCATTCACTTAGGACCGGGAGCCTCAGCTATCTGTTGCACCAAAGAGAACTCCTTTATGGTTTTCTAGTGCCACATAGAAACAGGAGGCCACATCAACTGAGAAAAGGATGGGCACTGAAAAGGGCATGTGGTACACAGAACCAGAAACTGTATTCTAGACTGTGGGAACGAGCCCTTTTTAGAATAGCATCTTGACCGTTTCTAAGTATGCAGCTCAGTGGGCATTCAAAACTTGGCGTGTGTGTGTGTGTGTGTGTGTGTGTGTGTGTGTGTGTGTGTGTGTGTGTGTGTGTGTGTACTCATACATAGAATGTATATATGTGAATATTGTGTGCACTTGTGGAGGTCACAGGATAACTCCCCAGGAGTCAGTTCTCTCTTTCCACCTTTATGTGGCTGGCTTCTGGGGACTGAACACAGATTGCCAGTGAAAAAGCTCAGCAGGTAAATTTCACATTACAATTAGTTTAACAATAACATTGATTAAACCTTTTCTACATCTCTAAAAGCATAAAACAAAAGTGGCAGCAGGTCGGATTTGTTCTTGGAGGCTCAGGTGAGCTCAATCTGCAAGATACAGAGCTGGAGTTGGCTGTTTTGCAATTCTCAAGGGCCATGTCTCTTTGTGACTTAAAATAGGGGCCTGTGTCCTAATGGTTGGATTTCAGACCCTGGCTGGTAGCAGAGGGAGGTTACTGCAGGGCCTTCACATACCTACAGTCAACCTTGACAACACTGCTCTGCACATCTCTGTCCTGTGTTCATTGCTCACTGAGGCCCTATATTTTGTCCTGGTTACTTGGGAGGTGAAAGGTTGTGAGCTAGCTTGGGCCCCAGACATAGCAGATGTGCAGGCAACCTCCAGCTAGGGCAGTGTGTCCTGAGAGACCTATGCAGCCAGGTGACATTGATCCGGCAGAGGAAGGATTTCCTCAGGCCAGGCTGCTGGGTAAGGGGCTTGGCGGGTGGGAGCAGAGGCCTGAGGTCAGTGGATTTCAGAAAGATTTGCTTCAAATCAATGCTTCTCAGCTAAAGAAGCTGCATGAGGGAAGATCACAGGACACACCCTCTCTACCGCCCTTCTAGAAACAGGGACAACACACTTGAGGAAGAAGGCACAAGGGACCCAAAGCCCCATATTTTATGCAGTCTGGACTCCTACAGCTCTTGGATATTTTTAAGAGTTGGGTGGATTCCCTCCGTGTTGGTGATTATTCACCCAGTCTGTCCTCTCGAGAGCTTTCCTCAGCTAGGACTTGGCTGACTCACAAAGCCAGGTAAGAACCAGTGCCAAGGCAAGGAAGCTAAAAGCTGGGAGAGGTCACACAGACAGGAGGCTGGGGAAAGTGGTGACTTCCGCTACTACAGTTCCATCCCCCAAACTGTGAGCGTTGGAGCTGCATGCTAATACTAATGCCTCCTCTCTCACCTCCACAGGGATGAGACGCTGGGGCAATGCCCAGAGAACATGCCCTTATGTCACCAGCTCCTTGCGCTCTGTTGAAAACTGACTCCAAGGCACAGGCTGCCGACAGCACACTTTCCGTGGTTCAAGAAGATACTCAATAGTTTAGCTTCCCTGTACTCTTTGTTGAGTACACACCACAGGGGCCAGGAGAAGGAAGCACAGCCATCACGCTAAGTCACAATGGCATCTGTGCAACCCTGGTACAGAGTGAATGGGAGCAGATTCACATCCTAGTCATCAGGGGAACGTGCTGGGCAAGGAGGTGCGGACAGCAGCACAGAGCTGTTTGCTAAGCATGAGCTCTACCCAAGGATACACAAACCTGGGAGAGCACAGGAACCATTCCATGCATCTTTTTTTTTTTTTTTTGACATGAGTGTGCTTATTGGTAAATTAAAGAGTCTGTGAGGTCTTCAGGTGGAAAAACTGACCTGGGTTGGTCTAGTGTTAGAGTGCTTGCCTTGCATTTAACGCAAGTTAAAACATTCTCATCTTAGCAAATTCTTACCAAAATAAATAAATAAATAAATAAATAAATAAATAAATTAGCATATATTTTAATCAGGAACAGAAACACCTCTGAGTAAACCCTTTGGAGAGACAAAGTGTCATTTAGCAGCAAGGGCCAGGAGAGGCTTCCTGGCAGCAGGATAAATGAGTGGGACAGAATTCCCATCCTGCCTTTTAGAAAAGACTGTTTACAAGTTTTTAAAGTTCCTATTTTTACAGGAACCTGGGCAGTTGAAAACCTCCATCTATTTGCCATCTCTTCACTGCCTAGAGCAGAGAGGAAACAGGAGCTGGGCTCTTCTCCCAGGAAAAGGATGCAAAGCATAAAGCAAGCAGAGTTCAAGACCCAGGGGAGAAAGCAAGCGCAGACTGCAAGGGCCAACAGACAACAACTCTGAGAATAGGAGGGACACAGTGGCAGGGAAAGTTCTGGGCCAGCTTCTGCCATAGGTACGTGCATCCATGTGCATGTGTGCGTGCATGCATGTTTGCGTGCATGCGTGTGTGTGTCTGTGTCTGTGTATGAGTGAGAGTGTGTGTAATACTAAACAGGAGCAGCCAACTAACAGTGTGTGTGTGTGCGCATGTGTGAATGTGTGTGTGCATGTGTGTGTACATGTGGCTGTGTATGAGTGAGTGTGTGTGTAATACTAAACAGAGGCAGCCAACTAACAGTGTGTGTGTGTGTGTGTGTGTGTGTGTGTGTGTGTGTGTGTGTGTGTGTGTAATACTAAACAGGGGCAGCCAACTAACAGCTTTTCATCTTCAGGGGCTTGGAGGCCAAGGAAGTGAGTTACGATCCACATGCATTCCTACTTGATTCAGTACACCATAGGGAACAGACTCCTACTCCCTAGGAAGCTGGCAGCTCCAGCGTGATCTGTGCCTACTGCAGGCAGCCCAGGAAGCCCCGTGCTTGAGGCTGTAGCAGGTGACATTCCTCATCTGAAGGTGTCTACCCAGGGCTGTACTCTGGACCCCTTCCCATGGCCTCTGACTGTAACTCCTGAAGGGCATCAGGAACCCTCTCACCTGGCTCCTCTCAGGTGTGATGTGTTTAGGCCCATGCGTATGAACATCACTGGTTGCATTTCCCTGCCTTCCTTCCTGCAGCCCTGGCTTCTTTATCCTTTACCTTGGCATCCTGCTGGGGCTGGAGTGTGTTTAAGAACAGGGTCATGAAGATAAGAGACAACATGGTTTTATAGGATAGACTTGTACCAGTCCCTGAGAGATGCACTCAAATTCCCACCTCACATAAGATGAAACTGAGCTGCAGGGAGGCAAGTCAGGTTGCCCAGGCCGTACAGCTGTGATGACAACAGAAGGCCGTAGAAGGACGCCTAGCTGCAGATGATAATGGCTGCTTTGTTGAAGGACTCCTGATTAATCACTAGCACTTCAGATCAGTGGCATAAAAGGAAAAGGAATTTGCTCCCTATCCATTTCCAAAGCACTGCTGATGGCAGAAACTCAGATCTACATGACCCCCCTCCCCTGTCTTCCCCCTGCACACACCATGATAAACAAAAATAAGAACAACCACAACAACAACAACAACCACAACAACAAAACCTGGCACTGAGTTCTATGCAGTTCACTACGTATCACTAGGTGGAGACATATCTTCCTCAGGCTCCTTAAGAAATTTACAGTCCACTGCATTGTTACCAGCCAACCAAGAAAACGCTGGATTTGAGTGTCGTCGACTGGTATGAAGGGTGGAGAGCCTTTTGGGTTGGGAAGTCACAACTCTGAGCTTATTTCCTGTCTTATGGAACAAAGGTGTTTTCTAAAAATAGGTTTATTTGAATCCTTGGTTCTAATGACAAAGGACTCAGTGCCCAAGTTCGCCTGTCTTTATCTTCCACAGGGATCCAGCATTGGTGACAGAGTAAGGTAGGCTCCCCAAAGGCTCTTGTCCCTCATACCACAGTTGCTCTCTGCAACTAGGAAACTTATAAGGAATAGAGCTTTCTGTGGCTCATGATTCTGAAGGCTGGAAGGAAACACATAGCACCGCCCTGGATACTGGTTCAGTACCTGGCAAGGTCCTTCTTGTGGACTCTTGGAAGTGGTGCAGAACATCATGTGGAGATGTAAAGCGAGCACGCCAATATGAGTCTTTTCTTATAAAGCCATAGTGTCATCCTGGGGACCCCACTCCCATGACCTCATCTAACCCTATTACTGCCTAAAGCCCCCCTCTACCAAACACTACTAGTGTATGAATTTGGAGATTAGCTTTATAACTGGAAGATACACTTCTGGGAGATACATTCAAGGCATAGCTACCACATAATTTCTTTCTTCTTTTTTTAAAGATTTATTTATTATGTATACAATGTATAGCCTGCATAGTGCCTACCTGCCAGAAGAGGGCACCACATCTCATTACAGATGGTTGTGAACCACCATGTGGTTGCTGGGAATTGAACTCCGGACCTCTGGAAGAACAGACAGTGCTCTTAAGCTCTGGGCCATCTCTCAGTTCAATCATTTCAATCTGGGGGCTATGAATGTAACTCTATAAAGCCACATGCGTGTGTACACAGGATAGCCATGTTTTCCCCAGGGGAAGGACCCACAGTTTTTGTCAAATTCTGGAAGAGGTTCTAACTCAGAAAGGCGTATGCTCAAAAGGCCTTTTAGTTCTGTCAAGTTGGCCAAATTTCAAAATAAGTGGGTCAGATTAGAAGCTGCAAATAAGTCAAGGATAGACAATTTAATTTTACGATTTCAAAGGAATAAAACCAAATATTATACGAAAGAATTACAGTAGAATGGAGACCCATTTCCCTTTCTGTGGAAGGGATGGAGGGACAGGAATCTTAAGGGTCAGGCAAGGAGGTGGGTCAGTGGCAACGTAAGCAAGAGTGGAAGGCCAGCATGGCCCAGTAGCAACCTTTCATTTCCTAGATGCACGCTGCTGGGAAGGCAGGTTCTGGAAGTAGTGTGCGAAGGCTACATACAAGCTCTGTTTTTACTTAAACCCACAGGGATAACTGTGTACAGGCCCAGCAGTGCTGTCCTCCCACTGAGCCAGACCCACAGATATGCCTGACCCACTCAGTGTCGAGCTAATTAAAATTCTATGGTCTTTCCCAGCACTGGCTCTATTTTTAACTTAATTCTGTCACTAGAGTAGGAGGTTTGTATATTTTTTTTTAAGAAAGTATTTTTTTTTCCTTCTTAATATTCCATGAATAATTCAGTTTAGCGGATAATCCTCCATCTTCCTTCAAGCAGTTTGTCTAAAGACACATGGGGACCCTCCTAGGTGGAGGGGCTGGGTAGAAACCATATGAATTCTCGTGGGCCACTCTGCAGAGCCTCTAATTCCATCTAAAGAGTCGAAACAGAAAGATGGTGACACAGAATCAGCAATGCCTCCTGGAGCTTTTCTTCAAACACTGTGCTCAAGGCAAGGGTTTTTCTGAAGTTCACATGTAACATGCTTATTAGCAATAATGGCTTAAGAATACACCTATACTCTTAGTAAGAAGTCACCTAGACTGGTCCACACAAGTACTTTAACCCAAGGAGTATTGAAATACTACTGCTATTTTCAAATTAGAGGTTTGAAAATATTACATTTTATTTAGAGAGAGATTGTGTGTGGAGGCCAAAGGATAACGTCTAAGAGTTCTGTCCTACGCTGTGGTCCCAAGGATTGAACTCAGGCTGTCAGGGTTAGCGGCACCTTTACCTGCTGAACCATCTTGCTGGCCCCCTCTAGATGGTTTTAAATAAATCTTGAGAATGATTTTTCTTGTGAAAAATTCCCTTGGGTTTGGAGAGATGGCTCAGTGGTTAAGAGCACAGCTGTCTTCCAGAGGGCCTGGGATCAATTCCCATTACCCACACGACAGCTCACAACTGTACGTAACCACAGTTCCAGGGGATCTGGCACTCCCACATGGAATACATGTAGGCAAAACATCAATGCACACAAATCAAAATAAATAAATCTTAAAAAAAAAACCAAAAAACAAAAAACAAATTCTTTGGGCTTAAAGAGATGGCTCAGCAGTTAAGAGCATTTGATGCTATTCCAGAGGCCCGGTGTTCAATTTCCAGTACCTACAGGGTGGCTTACAACCAGCTATAACTGTAGGCCCATGAGATCCAATGCCTTCCTCTGATGTATGCAGCAAAAACATCCATATGCATGAAATAAATAAATAAATAACAAAGAAAAAGACAAATTCTCTTATACAAGGTGCATACCTTATTTTTCAAGGGAAAAACTGTTTTCTAACCGTAGTCTTTGTTGAGCATTATACTTTCCTCTTAGGAGAAAGAAACAAATTGTAAGAAAATAAACCCAACTTTATCAGGATAGCTGCTGGGAAGACAGGACACTCTGTTGACCATATGCTTCCTTCCCCACTTTTATTTTCTTTTCTGTCACCTTTCCTCCCTCCCTCCTCACTTCCTCTCCCTCTTTCTTTCTTTTCTTTTTGTGGAACCCAGGGCTTTGCCCATGCTAGGCAAGGACTCTGTAAAATGAGCCCAACCCCAGTTCTTGTTTTACTTTTTACTTTGAGATAGAGTCTTGCTAAATTGCCCAGGCTAGTCTTGAACTTGTGGCCCTTCCACTTTAGCTGCTTGAAGTGCTAAGATCACAGGCCAACACTTCTATTCTTTAAAGGCTTCAGTTGGAAATGCTGTTTTCCTTTACAATTAGTTTCTTCCTCTGATTTTTTTTTAAACTAAAATTTGCTATTTACATCTAAGAAAGCAAAACCAAAAATTTATAAAAATTATGCTTTCTTGGGGCTCAGTGGTTCAGAGCACTGGTTACTCTTTCAAGGATCTGGGTTCAGCTCTTAGCACCTTCATGGCAGCTTACAACTGTCTGTAACTCCAATCCAGGAGATCTGACACACCCTCACACACACATGCAAGGGGGCAGAATACTAATAAAATAAGAAAAATAAGTAAATTATGCTTTCTTGGGAAATGATTTAATGAGGAATCACTTGTCATTATAATGAAAATGTTCAAAATAAAATTTGGAGATGTTTCATCCTGGGCTTGGAGGAAATGTGAGTCTCACTTCTAGCTCTGTGTGGTATTTTTTCCACATGGGTACGTGGGAAACTGGGCTCCCTCCATCATATCCTTAAGCTCCAGAGACTTGTGGGAAAAGCAGCCCAGAGCCATGGCTGGCTCATCCATGGCTGCACAGCTAGACATGCGCACACACAAAACAAGGCAAGACACCCACCAGAGCCTGAAGGGCAGCTTCTTCCAGCCCAAAGTCCTCTGCCTCATGTTCACCTCAACATCTCTCACTTAACCATGGCTGCCTTCACTCAAGGCTGACTCCAACTCTGGGTTGAGTAAACCTTCACCACGACACTGAACAAGCCTATGCTTATCTGCCTTGAAAACATGTGACATAGAGGAAATGTCAACTCTAGTTTAATTCAGTAGCCTCATTGATCTCTGGAAAACAGCAGGGCTTTCAAAGCTGTCATGGGCTCACTTTTCTGCACATGTGCTGAGGCCCCAGCCATCTGGGCATGGTCCTATGACATGGGCTCATTTCTCTGCATAGCCACCCCCTACCCAACAGTCTGTGCCTGGTCCTATGTTATGGCCTCACTTCTCTGCATAGCTACCCCCCCATCCACCCAACAGTCTGCACCTGGTCCTATGTTATGGGCTCGCTTCTCTGCACAGCCACCCCCCTACCCAACATTCTGCACATGGTCCTATGTCATAGGCTCACTTCTGTACATAGCCACCCCTCATGTAACAGTCTGTGCATGGTCCTATGTCATGGGCTCATTTCTCTATATATCCGCCCCCCCCCATCCCCACCAGCAGCCTGTGCATGGTCCTGCATGCTCAGCAGCCCTTTCAGGATAAGCAAGAACTATGAAGTGTTCTGTTTCCTGAAAACACCCCCCACCTGAGAAGTGTTTTTTCCCACTCAGCTTTTCCAGGGGACATGACCTTACTCATTACAGTTACTTAATGTGTGTTTGCTTCTTGACAGATACTGCAATACAAACAGAAACTTGTTTGAAGAGTGTCTTGGAGAGTCGGTTTCCTCTTCCCTTAGCCGATGAGCATTTCATTTTGATGTTTATCTGGTGCCATAGTAACCAGCACGAGCTGAGATTTACTTTTTGGACTTAGAAATGACTGCAGAAATCCAGTTTAGCAATCACTTACTGAGTACCCATAAAGTGTGAAAGGAAAAGAGATAAACAAGGAAGCCTCTTTCCTGAGAAGTCACAGTGTCCTGAGGAGTCACAGTGCTGAGCTTTAAATACAGAATTGGCAAGCTTTTCCTCAAATAGCCAAACAGCAATTATGTTAAGTGTTGTGGGCCACACGGTTGCTTAGTGGCCACTTAGCTCTATTGCTGTAGAATAAAAGTCATTACAGGCTACTAGCAAACAAATGTACAAGGCTGTATTCGACTTTATTGTTGCACATATATTTAAACTTAATTTGTTTTTATGGGTCACAAAACATTAATCTCTCATTTTTTCTCCACTATTTAAAAATGAGAAAACCATTTATAGCTTGTAGATCATATGGCATTCCTGGCTAGTCACTTACATCTTCTGGAAAACAACATTGATAGTGGCAAGAACTAAACTTCCTGCTGGGCACTGTACAAAGTGTTTCATACTTTGTATTTTACCTAAAAATAAACAAAACAAAACAAAAACCCCACTGATTTTGAGGTTCCCCACTATTAAATGGATCATCAAGAAAGACAAGGCTGTATGCAGTCCAATTCTAGAGCAACATCAATATAAGACAGGATTTCCTTCACCAATGTCATCAGGAGACAAAGAATCCATGTCATACGGTATGCTCTTTTATCTCATGACCATCCCAGGAGAGAAATAAGACCACTCTTCCCTAATCACATGAGCTTTCCCCTTGGTCAGTAAAGACCTGTACCCTGTACCAAGACAGTCAGGTACAGTCTTCTGGGATGTCCAGGTGGGAGTACACTTGCAATATGGACTACCAATGCTAAGATAAGCTCGAAGGAAAGCCAGCAGCTTTCTCTTGCCAGCTGCCCTGTGAAGGCAGACGATAAGCAGTGGCTTGCACAAGGCAAAAGAGAATGAGGCTGAGAGTCCTCTTCTCCTGTGCTACCTTCAGTTTCTGTAGACAGGAACAACAGGCTTCAAATACCAAAGACTAGCCAGGACGTCTTTGTACAGAAATCTGATGTACAGACAGCATGGTCAAGTAGCCAAGCTTCTTGCATTTTCCACGTGAAGCCCAGGTGGCTCAGCCTGGAGTCTCAGTACTTGTGAGAAGAGGGAAGAGCCACAGAGTAAGGCATTCAGAGTGCAGGAAGCATGAGCAGAGGACACTCTGTCTTTCAAATTCTGCCGTGGGTTGCCCGCGCACAGACTTCCTTCAAATCGTTCTTGCACCACTTTATTACCTTACCCACAACTGATAAAGTACTTAAAATGTGTTAGGTGAAAGAAAGCATTTCTCCTCTTTGCAGAACTCAAGCTGTAGTACAGTACAGTAGGATGCCACTGGCCAAAGCTGCTCTCCCTAGAAAGGCCTGTGTGCAGGGCCAGCCCTTGGGGGCTCAACTGTGACTCCAGAAGGGCTTTCTGAGCCCCAGCCGATAAAGAGAGTGGCATATGCCTAACCTACCTGCATAAACAGTGTGCGTAGTGATGAGTGTTTGGGTCCCTTCTGGGCACCTCAAGTTTGAGCACATGTGAGGCAGAGGACACCTATGTGACTAGTCCTCAGTGAGCTTCTCCAGTAGACAAGACATAACACGTGCCATCACAGGTCCATGCTAGGGCAATTTAAGGCAGGCATGTGACATCACTGGGAGAGCACTTTGCAAGTGTGCACCTGCGCTGCCTGAACTTTGCTCCACCAGCTGCTCTCTTCCTTTGCTGACTCTGCTGTGTGTCCTTTCACTGAAATAAATCATCAACAAGGGGAAAAGCCATCTGCTGACCTGTGAGGCCTCCTAGTGAGGTATCTGACCCGAGGATGGTCTTACAGTCTCTGGACACAGCTATCCAGAGCCAACTTGCTTTACAATGTTGTCCTTCTGAAATGTGTATGAGATAGGAAGGCCTGGAGGAGAGGAGCAGCACTCTGTTTTCTATACTGCTGGAGTTTGGATGCTAAATGTCTGGCAAAGATGCATATGCTAAAGGTTTGGTCCCAGGGTGGCACTGGTATAAGTTTCCCATGAACATTTAGCATGCAGAGCTACATGGACAGTCTTTAGACTATTGAGGGCATATCTTTGACGGGGCTAATGGGATCCCAGCTCCTTCTCTTCCTGTTTGCTTCTTGGCAAAACAGTTCTGTGCCACCATTGCTCCAACCACAATGTGCTGCCTTGCTACAGGCCTCCAGGTGTAAAATCACATATTAATGGAGTGGAATCCTTAAAGCTTCAGGCCCAAATACTCTTCTTTCCTTACAAGGTATTTTAATCTGTGGTAGTTTGTTATAGTGTCAGAAAGACAAACAGCAACAACAACAAACCAAATGAATGAAAAGGGAGCAGGAGCCAGTTACCAGGCTTTTATTCTTTCGTTCAGATTCTGTCTAAATGCTCAGAGCAATATTAACATCCTGACCTATTAAGGCATGTTCTGGATAGCCAGAAAGGCAAATAGGCTCTTCATATGGCAGAACCAATACAGGCAGAGCACTGAAGCTGACCCTCTTCCCATCGATGGTTTTTCTTATTAATTCATCTGGCACCTGACTTTAATACCTGTGCGAGAGTCTAATTTATATCATTAGGTTTAAGCCTAGTATATCCTTGGGTCTCCTTCAGGGCACCAGTCTTTGTACATGGCAAGTAACCAGATGATGAAGGAATAGGAAGCATCCAAGACTAAGATCAGCATGACTTAGATGGTGACAGGCTATAGGGTACATGTGGACACTAAGGGGGACCTTGAAGGGAGGTTCCAGATGATCAGCCGGGCACACTGGCATTCTGTGTAACAACACTGGAGTATTGGAGTCAGCAATAAGTGTGATGAGTTGAAGGGACCCAAAGCAGGTTGGGTGGAATAAGGAATGTACCTTGCTGAAGTTAGTGGCATCAAGCACAGTGACCCTCAAGGGAAAAGACAAAGCAATGAATGCAATGGAAAAATAGTGAGGAGGGCCGCCAATGATAAAAGTGATGGCAGGAGAAGGTTGTATTAGTCACATTAACCTGCTGTGATAAAAGACCATGACGAAGGCAACCTATAGAAGAGAGTTCATTTGAGTTTATAGTTCTAGGGGGTTAGAGTCTACACCTCCTAAGCCTCCCTAAACAGCACCACCAACTGGGGACTAAGTATTCAAACACCTGAGCTCAGACATTCTCAATCAAACCAGCACCAGGAGAGGTGGAAGGATTAGACAGCACAGAGCTGAGAAGCAGAGGTCATCCAGCAGGACTGTCAAGGCACACAGGCAAGTCAGCAGGGAAGGTGATTCCAATGCTAGATCTGAGGCTAAAACAAGCAAGGCCACAGACAAGCGCCTCACGCATTCTTTCCTGTTTTATCTTCTTAGGCGGTTACTAGCTTCAGGTTAGAGTTAAGAGTGTAGCTGTGGTTTTAGGACTCATTCCTCTCAGTGGTAGGAGCTTTAAACATGGTAAAACAATGAATGCAGAAAATGAAATACCGATGATGCTGGGATCATGGTGTCTGGAAAAAATTTAAACACATTGTGTTAAACCCAAAAGTATGCACAAAAGGACACCAATCATCACGTAGCTACAAGTAGTGAGACTGTGAGTGAAAATAAGATGGGGGTGGGGGAGGAAAGAAGAAAAGAAAATCAAGAAGAAAAAAGTTTAATCTGCAGAGAAAAACCAATGAGTTGATGGCTGGTTTATCCACCTCTACCCATCATTTAACATTTTCGGTGCTGCTAGCTTCAAAACAAACCACCCCTGTCAAAATATTGCTCATAAAACTGCTGTTGAGTGTGATGAAGTCTCATGATTATATCTGAGCTCATTCTGTGTTTTGAAATGGAATATCATCTACTGACCCTCAGGAAGCTAATTGCTTTTTAATATATTCAGCAGCACAGCTAGCGACCCAGCTAAGCCATTCACTTACTACGCTGGCAGTGTACTATAGAGAGCTTATTGCCAGAATCAATATAGGCCAGTGGGCTAGTGCCCAGGCTTTCACTGTGGGCAGAGATTTCAGTTCTGGGGAGAAATGGCACAATCTATTTTCAGCAGATGTAATTTACTGCATTGTATACTGTCTTTCTCTCTCCCTCTCTCCTCCCCCCTCTCTCCAGGGAGAGAATGTAAAACCTATAATGTGTATATCCATATTGAATGTACAAGAGTGGTACTAAATATGACTGGATAAGCAATTCTACAACTGGCCTCTTTCCAGCTAATCATCTTTCTTTAGATACATATACCAGGTTACTATAGGAAAAGACCAATATCTGGTTAATGGGGTGGAGAGAGGGGATATGGCTACAAACACCAATCACCTGTCTCTATTCTTATTAAAATACTCCCCACAGAGAAAATCACATGTCTACTCTATCTAAATTTTTCTTTTAAGTAGATGGCACGCCAGGAATTTTAATAGCAGAGATACATTCATTTAGTGCCATGTGCACTTCCATTCCATTTGCAGCAGGCATTGGGAAGCCTCTTTTATAGTTCATCTTTGACTATGTTATCAGCATATTCGTGTCCTTGGGAATGCACATTGTCTTGGGGTAGCAAGTTCCTGAGGATTTTTATTAAATGGGCATATCAATAAGTACATACCAGCAAATACTAATGCTAGCTTCAGAATACACGTTTATCGTCCCATCATAGAGAGGAGTACCTGTTAATAGGGAATCAGGGCACAGACTGGACATGGGCTCCTCATCCTCCTCAGTCACTGCACAGAGTGGACTGATTCATCTAGCTACCATGGGGCTTTGGTCAGTCAGGGCCCAGGCTGATTCAAGAACCAAGTGACAATGCCAGGAGCAGCCTCTTCAGCCTTCTCTTCTGACTCTAGCTACAGCTCTTCCTAGCACTTTGCCTCATCTTGTATGTCCTCTCCTCCCCCCTCTATTGATTCGCGCCACCCACCTCCTGGTTCAGTCTCTGTCTCTCACTCCAGAGCAGGCCTTACTGTCCCACTGCCCAGCCACATACCTCCACTGTGAGCCTTCCCTTGGGAAGGTTTTTCTCCCTCTCAAACCTTGTGCCCTTCACTTCTAAGTTTCCAAGGGCTCCAAGCCACCTTCACCCAGCCCTAACTCATTTGCTTAGCTTACAAACAATTTTGGGCCTGCTAAATACAGTACAGAGACTTGAGGCTCAGTTCGTTGCATTTGATCATTGTGACATCAAAACAATACCCCCCCCCAAAAAAAAAACAAAGCAAACCAACCAATCAACCAACCAACCAACCACAGGGTTCCATTTACTTTGTTGAATAGCTGTAAGAAGGCAAAAGTGACATTACCCTGGAGAGGGAGGCTGGGCCCTTCTTGGGGTAGAAAATATGGGAAAAGATATGTAAAGAAGAGCCGGCTGAGCTGGCCCAAAGAGAAGCTGGTAGAATTTGGCCATGTTCACTGGATAGAGGAAGAACGACATTGGAGATGGAACAGAGGTGCAGATGAAATCATGGGGGTTCACAAGGAGGGATGGTGCAGGATTGGGGCAGGTGAGAAACCACCAACCACCAGCTTCCTTGGGGCTCTGACCTGCCTTGGGCGTTTTCCTTGTGGTGCCTGAGAAAGTGATCAGGAGTCACACATTTTCTCTCTTCTCATCTTGTATGGGTAAGCAACAGAAATGTGAACTCTAATGGCATCTCTGATGCCTTTAACACTGCCATCTCCAATGTGGCTGCATGGTACCCAGAGAGTGAAACTAGTTAAAGCCCTATGCTGAAGAAAAGCTGTAGAAACACATGCAATGAAAGCAGTGCTGGAAAGGCAGAGACTGCTGAGAACTAAGCCAAATTCAGTGAAGCCAGCACTTCGGCCCAGACAAGGATGTATCCATACCTCAGATGGAGAGCCTGCCTCCTCCAGATAACACCCACTCCTGAGCAGATGCGTCCCCACCAGTGCCTATCAGCCACAAAACACCACAAGACCCAAGCATGCCAGGGTTACATGGCCTCTATGAGTGCTTCTCTGTGGAACCTGGCATGCACCAGGAGTCCCACGTGTCTGACAGGCTAAGCAACATCGTTATGGCATCGTTTTCCCTGGAAACCAGCAGCGATAGCACATACTTAAGACACTTGTGACTGACCCCTCTGTGCCCTTGCCTCCTCCCTTAACGTTTACTGTGGCTGACCAACAGTCCTGGAGACTTTGTGATTGATACTCAGCTGACCTCCAACCCTTTGTCCTCTTACTGAGTGGACACCTATCAGATGACACTGAGTTCTGAAGTCAACATGGCCAAAAGTCCATCAAGCTTTGGGGGTGAGGATGGGGGTGGTGGTGTTGCTTGAAGTTTCTCCTAGATGTGAAAGGTTGAAAAGGACAGGAAAGCCTCAGCTGACTGTTAGCACTCACTCTTGTGAGCCATGAGAGGCATTTCAAAACTTTTCTTCTGGCGACAATTCACTGCTGCTACCACTGTTAAGTCCCCAAACAATAGGCTCTCTTTCCTGATTTGCAGCCTGGATACCACAGCTGCAGCTGCCGCCACCGGCCCCCACTATCTGCAGCCTATTGACTGCTACTCAGAAGGTCCGCACCCTGACCCCAGTGCAGATAACATCTGTCCAGCCACAGGGACATTTCGACCTCTTTGCGTGGAAGAGGTGAGCAGCAGCGGCGGCAGGAAACGCACTGAGGTCTGGGCTCTCAGCCACAGCCCAGGCAGAACCTGACTTAGAGGACAGCTCAGCTCAGCAGGTCTCTCTGCCAGCCTGCCTGCCCACCAGCCTTGTTTTCAGCCCTGTGCAAACCTTATGCCCTTAATTAGCTCTCTGGGGACCCACTCCTATCCCTAGCTTGCCTCTGAGAGAAGTGCTATTCTCTGATGTTGAGACTAGTCCAAAGCAGGGACTCAAAAACGTACTTCTTCTCCATTGAAGAGGTTAACCCTCTTCCACCCAATGCTCTTTTTGCTTAGCAAAGCTAGTTTAAACCCTGCTAGGTTGAAGAGACGCGTCACCTTTTTAATGGAAAGCTATATAAGCTGAAAGAGCACCAAATGTTCCCCAGAAAGCTGAGTGTGTCTCACTGTCAAGAAGGAAGTTCTTGATTATGCAGTGGACCATCATAGAACTGAAAAACACTATATATTATGTTCCAAGAGTGTGAAGGTGGAGGGCTGGGGAAGCCTAAAGAGGGGGACTAGGTAATAGAGAAAGGTCCGTGTATGTGTGGGGACGGGAGTCCTGCCATCTTTCCGTGCACATGCCCCATACTGAAGCTCTCCTACTAATTCTACCCTTGCCTGGATCAGCTTGAACACTAGCTGAAAGCCTAAACCTGTGCACTGTGTGCTTAAGTGGAAACTTGTGCAATTCAAACTGGAGTCCTGAAGTTGGGGTAGGCTTGGGTTACTGATGAGGACACTACCTCCTCAATGCTCTTCGTGGGTACTTCAAAAGTTCCTGCAGCTTCATTTTATGAGGGCTATTAAAAAATGTTCAGACACTTGCCCCAGGATCTAGGACCTTGTGACATGGTGGATATGACTGTCTGGGCATGCAGGGGGGTAGGGGGGATAGAAGGGGGAGGTAAGGGAAAGAAAGGGATAGGTTGGAAGGAAAGCAGAGGACCAGAGGGGGAAGGGGTGGCAAATGCTGAGTTTTTAAGTCAACACAGTGCTTGATGGCCAGACAGCGATTCTGACTCTACAGGGGTGAGCAGTTTGCCAAACTCAAGTTTAACACATTTTGGAAATATGTAGATAGAAACTTAAAGCTGAAAGAAATCTGTGTGGACAAATGGGAGTGACCTGAAATACAGCATCCTACGAAGCTCTCCTGTCATAGCTGCCAGAGTTGGAAAGGTTATAGCATAAGACTTTTCTATAGAGGACAATTTCATAGCAACAAGAGGAAAGAATTGCTAAGAGAACTCCCAGGGCTGAAGGGACAGGGAAGGGCACATGAGACCCTGTGTTCAGCCTCTAAGACTAAAAATAAAGAAGCAGCAGCAACGTGTGAATATTGCAAGGAATAACTAATTGGCACACACACACCAATAATATCTGTATTCAGTTGAGTCCCCTAACAATGCCATGACCAATGAACCAAAGGTTTTTGATGCTGTCATGAAATCAGTCTTTTTTGATAGAATTAATGAAAGAAGAGTCAAAGAAACACGACTCTTTTAGAATTTATGCATTTTCTACAAGTCTGAAGCACACCCAAGGCAACACTAACATCTTTCCACACTAACCCTAACTCAAGTCAAAGACAGAACTTTGGAGGCTGTGTATATCTGTCAAGTCGTGCCATGTGGCAGTATCAAACAACTCTTTTACAGCAAACGTCTATTTAATGCTACTTTCCCACTAAAAACAGTGGGGGCCCTGCTCTTCATTATCACTTGGGGATGGAGGCAGCAGAATAACCCTCATCTTTAGTGTGGCTGGCTGGTGTGCAAGAGGCCCAAGGGTCTTTCCCAGGCAATTAAATACTCCAGGCCAGAAGGGACACTTCCATTTCCAGCTGTACCTGTCACATGAACCTGTCTAGCCTTCAGGGAAATACTGGCAAGTGGCACTAACACTTTTCATGCTTTGTCACCTAGAACTTTAAAATTGCTTTGGAAAGGCACCACGCATGACAGCACCGATATCTGCTCTTGTGAGCCTTGTGTCCTTGAGGAAACAGCTGAGCACTCCAGTCCACCACTGTCTTTGTCCTTCATCTGAGCACAATACCCAACACAGGGTCCAGCTGAAGTCCCATGCCATGACCTCAGTGCCAGGCAGATGTACAGCATCCGCTCCATCACTACAGGAGGTGAGAAAGATACTGGCTTACTGAGCTCCGTCTGTCCATCACCCACAGTGCTTGCATCCCAGTAGCAGCCCAGCAGTGAGAGCAACTTGTGTCTATTTTTGCCATAGTTTGGACATGAGCATATGAGACAGCAGGATGGAGCCAAGTTGCCTCAGTCTGGAGTTTCAGAAGCATTCCTTTAAAAAATAAAATAAAAATAACAAACCCCAACTAAAATACCAGCAATGGCACTATGACAGACAGTATAAGAGTGAAGACAGTGTTATCAACCAATCTGATGCAATGTGTTCTAAAGCTGGTTCTATCACTGTATAGGCAAGCAAGGCTGGAGACCAGCGCTGCCTGCTGTGGCCCACATTCACTGTCTATGAGGAAATGAAAATTGTACAGTTTTCCTCATCAAGTCGCCGTGAGGATAGGAGGAAGAAGGTACTAGAACTCTGTGTGGTGGTCTTTAGTAAGCGCTGGCATTTGCAGCTACTATTCTTTTTCTTATCTTTATTTCAAAGCCACACTGCTTTTATGTATCCTAACGAGCAAGCCATGTCCATCACAGTAATGCTGTGACACAGGCATCTAGAGTACCACAACTGGCCCCAATCCCAATCTGTCCACCATCTGCCCATGCTGGCCTTTTCTCTGTAATGCTGTCCTTTGTCTTCACCATGCCACGAACAGAGGAAGGCATTTAACACAAGGCAGTCACTCAGGAAAGACAGTTCCTCTCCTACCTGGAACTCTTTATGCTGTTCTGCTCATTTCCTCTTGTAAACAAGTTTTGTTGATAAGAATGTTTAACAGAGTGACAGAGCTAAGCTACCAAACTCTCAGGTCTTAGGACTCAAAGCCACCAGGTGTCGGAGATGAACTGGGCAAAGCAGGCTTACGATGGAAGGCAGAGAGTAGGACATCTGAACTCTGTCTCATCCTGAAAGCCAAATGCAATTGTAGCATTTTTATTCAAGGCACGGGAGTGCAGTCCATCTGTATAACATGTTGACCTTTAAGATGAACTTTGGTCCCAGCCTGAAATTTGCTTCCTACCTCATATCCTGCCTTATGGCCTCCTGAGATATCACAAGCCCAGCTCTGTCATGCTTATGTGTGTAAGGTTAAGGCAGTCCGCTTCAACTCTGAACAAGGTTTCCTACATCTTAGTCAGTAGAACTGTCCTCATCTACTATAGGCTATAGCCAAATTTGGCCTATTTCCTGGTTTTGTAAATAAAGTTTTATTGGAACACCATTCTAAAAAATATATCACCCATCATTACTTTCTTGCTACCATGGTAAATTTCTGTAGTTATGACATAAACATACAGCTCATGAGGGCTAAAGTATTTACCATCATGCATTTCATAGGAAATGTTTGTACAGCCTGAACCTATAATATTGTAGTGATGGAAGGTATAGGAGGGACACAGATTTTTCCCAAGTAAGAGCTGCTACTTGTGAAGGAACGCCCACAGGTCCCAGGAAGACGCTCAGAACAAAAGGCACACACTGCACTTCACAAATACTTCTGTATTTACCCCATCTAAATGTCCTTCTCTATGACAGCAGCAAGAAAAAAACAGTACTCAGTCTTCTAGAACTTAAAATGTGGGTTAGGGTAAAAATGTGAGTATAGTGGAATGGTAAGCAGTAGATAAGTAGAGCTACATAATAAGGCAATTACAGACCGAGTAATGGCAGTCCATTCAAACATCAGTGAAGCAAATTAACTATAGCTATGAAGCTCAACAGAGATGTCAACTCAGGAACAGTGTCATGTGAAGAGATGCACAGGAGACACGCACAGCATGATGGGACTTATTAACAGTTCACAACACACAAGCTAAATGACATGCTGTTTGTGACTGTGCCATTTAGATCTGCGGCAGTCTGCAAGTCCATGTGTTGAGAGCTTAGTTGCCAATCCACTGTGCTATTGAAGGGTGGGGCTAACAACAAGTAAGAGGGATTATCTGATGAGAAGAAACTAGTTCACTGGGGGTGTGTCCTTCAGGGGATACTGGCCCCTTTTCTTTGCTTTGGGGCTGTTGTGAAGTGAGCAGGTGATCCCTGTCCCATATCCCCACCATAAAGTCCTGGCACACCACAGGACCAAGGCAAAAGCTACAGAGCAAAATAGCAATGGGCTGAAACCTCTAAAAATATGAGCAACAACAAAAAAAAACCCTTTTTTTTTCTTTTCCCCCCTCTACACACACACACACACACACACACACACAGAGGATTTTGAGACAGGGTCTTCAAACTCACAGAGCTCCAGCTGCCTCTGAAGTACTAGGATTTAAAGGTGTGCACCACTATGCCCGGCCATAAACCTTTCTTTCTTTTAGGTCATTTATCTTGTTCACTTTGCCACAGCAATGGAAACCTATCAGAGCCCACTAGTACAAGAGATAACATTATAAGGAAATGCATTAAGCAAGGTTCGAGCTTACTGTGTGTGAAGAGAACACACAGGCGACACCAAAGGACCAGAGCTGGGTAGCGACATGTGCATAGTGTCACAGTCCTTTACATCTCACATACATCTTGCTAGTAGGTTACACCAACCTAATGTTAAATAAAACCCCGATGGTGTGGGCTGGAAGACCTGCGTACTGTGCTGTAATCCTCAGGACACTAGTGTGTGCTGGGGGTGTAGCTTCCAACCCGGATGAGAGGACGCGAAAGAAAGTTTCTGGAGAAAGTGCCACACACGTTCCTTGAGGATTTCATAAGCAAATTTCTAAGGAAAGCCACAGGAGACTATTCTAGCAAAATTCCACGGTGAAGCCTATATCAACAAAGTTTTTAAGGAACTGAAACCCGTCTTAGCAAAAATATCTGACCAAGTACAGAAAGGGAGACAGAGCAGCCAGGGCCATGCTGTGAGCCTGACAGGCTATGGCGAGGACCTGGTGCCAAGAGCAACAGAGCGCTCTCAAGTATCTAACCTGTGGTGCTCCATGACACATCAGGGTAAAACAGGCCCAGGAGAACATGACTGGAGTTTCTATCAGGGGAGCACGGCTAAAGTAACTTGTAGACCTTTGGCCAAAGAATGAGCCTCTCCTATGAGGAAAGCTGTGAGAAAACACAAACATGGAGTGTAAAGAGGGGGACATCTGCCTAGTCAGCTGGATGAGCCAAGTCAGCAGTGAGGTGACAGGCCACAGCCAGACTGCTCTCGTCAAACTCACCTCAAACTCAGCCCTGTGACAAAAAAATGACCTTGAGCTTTTAATCCTCTTGTCTCAACTTTTCAAGTGCTGGGATTCCGGGTATGTGTCATCACAGCCAGAGCCGTGGTTTGAAAGGGTTCTTCTGATGGAGGCATCATCACTCACTCGGCCATCATGAAGTGCCTGCAGGCTTCTGCTCGGCTCAAAAACAACACAGTTTCACGTGTGGGCAGCAATGGCTGGAAACAGGGCTCTAGGCCAGCATCACACACAGGACTTCCTTGTCACAGCAGATGCTTACCACCCATCACATGTGTGAGCAGGAGAAAAATGCGTGTGTGTGAACTTGTTATTTGGCACAATGAGTTAAACTGGAACTCAAAGATAGTCTCCTAAAGAATATAGTGACTTTAAATGGCCCCAAACCATAGGGTCTAGTGTTTCTAAGTCTCAGTCACATCTAAAGACCCAAGGACAGGAACTGAAGGAGATACTTGCACACCTGCATTTGCAGCGGCATCACTCTCAATAATTAAACTGTGGAAGGAACCCAAGTGTGAGAGGGTAAACAAAGCATGGCATTTCTACTCAGTGACTATGACTCAGCCTGTGATGAGCCTTGGGGACATTACACTGAGTAACAAAAGCCACTTACAAACACGATTTGATTCCACTTCTAGTCAAACTTATACAAAGAGAAGGTAGAAAGTAGACGCTGGGTGGTGGTTGCACACACCTTTAATCCCAGGACTAGGGAGGTAGAGGCAGGCAGATCTCTGAGTTGGAGGCCAGCCTGCTCTACAGAGTGAGTTCCAGGACAGCCAGGGCTACACAGAGAAACCTTGAGGATGAAAAGCTCTGGAGACAGATAGAAGTGGTGACCACACAACTGTGTGAACGAACTTCATGGTGCTGATGTTTTGTACTTCTCACAATGGAAACAAAAGGTTCCAGGACACAGAACTTGTAAGTGAACCACACAGCCGGCTAGCCCTTCCCCCACTATTAGTTATCACCCTACTGGTTCCTTATAACCTGCAGGTTTCTTGAGACCTTTTTCCAGCCTCGGCGTCTCAGAGGTAGCTATCCTGTCCCCCTGGTGATGTGGACAACACATGGGCCTGCAGCTGGTCCATGTAGTCAACAAGGGCTGCCTGTCTTCAATGCACACGGCATTCCTCAGATGCACTCTGTTGCCATGACAAGGCATGCACCAGAGCTGGAATGCTTCTTGTTTTCAGCTCATCTTCTCAGAGAGAACATCCCCAGAACTATCCCCCTCTTGGCTGCCAAGATATGCAGCACGTGGAAAGCTGACGACGAGACACATGTCACTCAAAATGACCTTGTGCTCAAATTCCCTATTAAAAACTCATCTCTGTTAGTCCACAAAGGAGACTTAGCTGGCTCCAAAAAAAGGTCACCCTGCCACACTCCTCCCTGGTCTTCCATTACCTGGCAAGGCAGAATTTTAAAACGGCCCAGCTCAACACTAGCTAGGAGTAGCCTATGAAAGCCCCTCGGCTTGGACAACAAACTATCGGGCGTTTCGAAACACAAGGGAGGAAAGGGAAGAGGGGGAGGCAGGAAAGGAGGTGTGTAGATACTGATGGCTCACACAGGCATTGAAGGAAGGCAGACAAGCCTCGGCATTGAAGGAGAGAGGGACAAAGAAAGCCTCATTGTTTTACATATTCTATACACGGAGCCACCAGCCAGGGATTCAGTCAAGTGGGCACCAGTAACTCATTTCTTCTTTGTCACTTCAACAACTTTCCTTGTTTGTAGCATGGGGGAGGAACTCTGCGTAAAGCAGCCAGCAGGAGGCTCCTACTTCTTCTAAGGCAGCCTTGTCCTTAGTGCTGCAGAGGCTGGCACCGCCTGGTCACAGACATCCCACAGGCTGGGGGCTCTGAGCCATGGCTCAGCAGCAGCAATGCTAAGCGCTGTTGGGGCCAGTCCAAGGGCTGAGTGGCCCCTCTGACAATCCTCTTGCTGTACTGATGAAGAAGTGAGTGCTGGACTGCCTGTGATCTGCCCAAGGGCCACCCAGCTTGCTGGTGGACGCAGCAACAATAGGAGCAGATCTCTGGCTCTAGGTAAGCTTCTCCCATCCAGGGCAGCTTCTGGGCACTTGGTGTGTATGTGTGTGCCTGCTCTTATTCTCACCTGGAGATCATTACAAGCAGACACAGAAGAACAAGGCTGGGCACCCCAGGGGTGTTGGGGTTCAGACCTCCTCTGACACATGATTTAACTCACCAAGCTAGTCTTTTGTAACAACCCAACTCATTGGGGGCAGTGGCATACTCCTTTAGTCCCAGCACATGGGAGGCAAAGGTAAGCAGTTCTCTGTGAATTCAAGGGCAGCCAGGTCTGCTTAGAGAGTATCAAGCCAGCCAAGGCTACATAATGAGATCCTGTCTCAAGCAGCCAAACAAACAAACCCAAAACGTTTTTTTTAACCTTATGCAGTTTTTTTCCAACTTTATTTTTCCATAAAACCCGTGCCAATCTTTTTTGTAAAAAATGTGTGAGTTTTAAGAGTGTTAAAGAAAATTTAAGGGAGAAATAGGTATAGGATGGCTGCTCCTAGATATGGTCTTGTTGGAACGTGTGGAGGCTTGCTTCCCAATCCTCACCTTTTTGCCAGCTTTGCAAAGTTGTACTCACTTTCTAGAACAATATGACAACACTAAAAGAATGGGCTAGAACTATGAAAGTAGTGTCACTATTTCAATGTTTCAGAAAAAGTTCCTATTTTGGATGATAGAAACAGGGATCTCCTAGTATAACATTACCAGGCCAGATGTTACCATCTATCTGTTGGCTCTCTGAGAATAGCAGTCATTTGTGAGCCAGAGTCCAGGCAAAGGAACTGGGCTCTCTTAAACATCAGGGCCTACCATAAACCTCACATCCAGCAACACCAAGAAGGAAAAGGTATGAAAGAAGAAAGGGCATTATTGCCCAAAAATCTAGGATGTACTCAGCCATCCCAAACAAGCCTCCAATCACAGAAAATGGCAGATTGAAATAGTAAAGACAAGATGTCATAAGAATACAGAGGTTAAGGTATATATATCCTGTGGGCCACCCCACCCCCAACCTCACTCTCCAAATTCTAGTCATGTCCAACTACTAACCTAGTGTGTGTGAGGCCAAGAATGTTCCAGGATAAGTGCCCAAGGCTGAAGCACACTTAGTGCTCCTGGAGGCCTGCAGCTCTTAGGCATACTTAGTACTCACCTGAGGGTATTGTAAGCAATAACCTAATGCACAGTGAACCATTCTGGCTGCATGTCCCATCTGTGTTATAGCCCTAGAGCTGGGCAGCACAGCATTCTTGACCCTGCTATGCATGAGTAGATTGGGAGTGAGAATATCAAACACACTGGACTCCCCATCTGTTTTCTAAACATCACTTTCAGCTTCTGGGGTTTAGATTAACATGCAGCACATCTGCCAAAGCACTGCTCTGTAGAAAAGCTAAGGTGTTATTGGTTAGAGTTGAAAGCCCACCCAGCAGTGCAACCAGGATCCTGATGAGGGATGCCGGCTCTGTCTTTCAGGGACATTGCTGAACTGCTTAGAAGGAATGCAGAGACATCGTATCCTGATTCTTAACACTGACAGAAGCTTTCTCAGACTTACCCAAACTACCCTGATCAGACTTTTCCAAGACATGGGAAGTCTATCAAAAGTCTTAAAGAAAAGAAAGAGAGGTGATCACCAACGTTTCCTCTTTCTGTGCTCGATACAGTGGGATCTGCAGGCAGATGTTCCCACCTACTCAGCGAGACTTATTCTGACCAATACTGTTAGTAAATAGTTGCGAGAGCATTGAGCAATTAGGTTGAAATCTAACCAACTGTTTTGCATTTAGCTCGAACCTATCTAGGTCAGGAAGCTTTCATGAGGAATCTCAGCACGTTCCCTCCACCGCCCAAATCCATCAGTGTGGCATCAGTGGTCTTGTTTCTTCAACGCTAATATGATGTTGTAATAGGGCAGGATGGAGTGTTGGTAAGCTGGAGGGCTGGCCTCTCCTAGCTGCAACATTCTGTAACCACACAGGTCCACCTACTCCACAATCCTGCTGCACAGGGTTTCATCATGTTCCATGAAGTCATCGATTCACCCAACAGGTTTTTCCACGTTCAATCCACACAAAGAATAGACCTTGTCCTAGAGATATGGTAAAAAAAAAAAAAAACAGGTACCATCCCTGCTTTCAGGGTGTCTTCTTTCGTGGGGGGGGGTGGAATTGCATGGAAATACTAATGTGCAAGAAAACAAAGGCAGGGTGGCTCTAGAGAAATGAGGTGGAAGATACTGATTAGGTAGACTAAGAAAGCTTCACAGGGGTCATGTGAGCAAAGATCACATGGCCAGGTGCAAAGTTATGTGGGGGTGGGACACTCAGGCAGAAGGAGCATTGGTGCTGACCTGAATGAATAAAGGCAAGCTGAAAGACCCATTGTCTAGGGCATCCTGTGAGCCTGTAGGTCATGAACCCACAGGATCCCTCAAGGAGCTTGGAATGTGCAGTGATGCTCACCGAAGGACAACTAACTCCCAGGATCCTCATGCCCACATCATGTAAGACTGTGTTCCCCAGCCTCCTGTGCCATTCATGTGGAGAGGTTACTGAGTTTTGACTGATGGCTATAAGAAGCAACGGTAGGACACCAGAGCAGCTTTGGTAGGAAGCTAGCTAATGCATGTCTACAATGGCTGGGTTAGCACCACAGAAGGCGCCTGACCCCCAAGGACAGCATACTATTTCCTCAGTGGAAAAACGGAAGAGTGGAAATGATCCATGGAGATGTGACATAGAGTGCAGGCTGAGGCAACTGTTTCTATGAGAGGGCAGAAATGAAGCCATTGTTTCTAATCCTCTAATTGTGTTCTTGTTCTGCCTAGTGTGGGAGACAATGATTGCTTTTAGCTACTCTAATTAAGGTGAATAAAAATCACATGCATGGTCTCTTGGTCAATCTAGCCACAATTCAAGTAACCACAGCTCCCGGTAGCTATAGGATTGGACAGCACAGAGGGGGCACATTCTCTATGGCAGTGAGTTCCCTTGAACAAGTCTGGCCTCAGTGCTCACCTGGTTTCTTGTTTAAGAACCATGGGTGATGCTTCCTTTGCCTTGCAGCCTCAGACTATGTGAGTGAGAAGAGGAAAGCAAATATATCCATGTTTCTCAATTGGGCGATGCTCTGGTTTGGATATGGCTTGTTCCCATCCAAACTCATGGTGACATCTTATCCCCAACATAGCTATATTAGGAGATGAGGCCTTTAGGAAGTAGTAAGGCCACAGTTACTCCATCCTCATGGAGACACTGATGGGTCTCTCATGGAACCGGATCAAAGAGTCTTGTTATAAAGCAGGTTTGTAGTCTCTCATCAGTCTCAGGCTCATGTGTTCCTTCAGCACACATCTGATCTTGGCTGAAGACCAAGCAGGTCCCAGCTCTGTGCCCTTGAGCTTCTAGAACCACAAACCATAAGTATCCAGCCATGGGTATTTTCTGGTCCTAGGAACTGGACTATGGGTTGTATGCGCTTTAACCACACAGATGGTGCAGCATTGTGTTTACTCCTTTGTAGCCTTCAGGCTTGTATTCACCAATTGCTCATACCTCTGAATTTTGAGGCGATCAGGGTGCGCATCACTTTTCAAAGGTATCTGTCTGCTGACTTGCAACTTTTCTTTTCATTTAGCCCTTTGGAAGGAGGGCTGGGAGCAAGCCTCTGAGTCATGGGGAGATGGCCTGCCTCACCCTCTGCGCTCTTTTCTGCTGGAGCTCCACAGAGCTCTACAGAGATTCAAAAGCAGCAGCGATGGAATGGGAAAGCCAACTGTACAAACACTCACCTCCATGTCACAAGGCAGAAAGGAAAATTGCCAAAAAAAGAGATCTTGGAAAAATAGCAGAGAGCAATCACCCCCTGAAGAGAACATGAAATAACACCCTACAGTGACCCCCACAAAGGAAATGGAAAATAAGAACCAAGCATGAATGGGTCAGAGAACACCACTGAGTTTGGCGGTAAGAGCTACAAAGGAAAAGCGAGCCCTGGAATGAATGTTGTGATGTCCCAGGGCTGCAGAGTGCACATGCTGGGCTGTGTGATCTGTAATTCACTCAGACCTTCTTTCAAGGACAACATTCATGTATCAGAGAGGAAGCTGACACTCCCCTGAGCAACTCCAAGTTCATGTTAAAGTTCTCTCAACAACTTCTATGTGTAGTGGCAGGTACCATATGCACAGGATTTAAGAAAGCCATCAGAGAGCTGGAGAGACAGCCCGTAGGTACAAGCACTTGCTGTTGTTCCAGAGGCCTTAGGTTAGCTCCTCAACACTCATATCAGCTCACAATGCCTCTGCGGATACCTACAACACACACACACACACACACACACACACACACACACACACACACACCCCTCACCAAATACATAAGTAAACTGAATAAAGATTCCAAAGAAGACCAACTTGTTGGTGTTAACAATTGCCAAGAGGATAGTGGCTTTGGCAAGCGTCATTTATGGGGAATGTGGGCTAGGAATATCTCCTGTTCCAGAGATGAATTGTTGGACTGTACTTGTTAAGATGCACAGACAGCAACTGCTTCACAAAAGCCCAAGGGACAGGAAGGTTATCTCCCTAAACACAGACTAGAGCACAAGATTTTTCTCCTTCAAAGGGCTGAGAGCAGCTTTCTGCTACCTGCAGAGTAAAGGCTCAATGTCTTGTGCCATCCACATTCTGACATAATCTAGGTCCCCTCCCTGCCACATCTGTACATAGGACTATGTCTTTACGGGTGAGGAGGCCTGAGAATCAAGGAGCAACTGCAAGATGAAGGGGAGAAGGGAGTGGGTGCTGGTCAAGCCATGTGATAACTAATAAAGCCAAGGGAAGCAGGATCCAGGCCAGGGAGTGGGTCCCCTGAGGTGGGCTGGATGCCAGGCTACTGGCTCTGGAGTAGGGACAGAGGACTATGGACACCTGTGGGTGATTTTTGTTTGTTCATTTTGCAACATGGTCTCACTACACAATCCAAGGTGGCTTGAGCTCATAGCTCTTCTGCCTCAGCCTCCTAAATGCTAGATTATAGATGTGTGCCACTGGGGTATGTTCCTGAACAAGAGTTCTTAAATTGTACTCTCCTGTTAGTGAGAATCTTAGCCTAGATTAATCAAAGGTGTGTTCAAGGCTCTCCACTTGAGATGCCAATGCCCAATACACACACAACATTTCAGAAACAGTTCAATATCATGTGGCAAGAACAAAACAAACAAATGAACAACAATGGCAGCAAAAAAACAAAGAACAAAATAAAGATTTTGAAGCCACTCATATGCGCCACTGGATTTATGATAACCAAAGGCCGAATGTTACCATGATTGGCTGCATAGTTGCAGCTAAACACGGGTGTGGATAAAGCTGCAGGAGAACCAAGACTCTACATGCGCAGGATGGCGTAGGCCTGAGGAAAATCCCTGAGCCTTGAGGTCAGGTCAAGGACTGAGGTAAGTATTAGGCCCACTTACCTCCATTAAGAATTACAGGAGGAATACAGGAATGGGCAATAATAACATTCCGAGGCTCTCTTATGGCCACACATGGATTAAATATCTACTTTGTGACTCCTTTAAGTCGCAAATATAACCACCTTCCTGAGATGGAGACATTACAGGGAGTGACTGAGGTCATCCCAGAGTAGGGAACCATGAAGCTGAAGAATTCTGTGATGGTAAAAACCTTAAGGTTGTTGATGGCAGAGTGATGTGAAGATCCTGCATTGTACGCCCTGCAAGATTCGAGTCCAAGTGCCAAAGTCAATGAAATGGAAAACAAACAAACAAACAAAATCAAACCTGATGCTAAGGTTCCTCTTGTTTAATCTAGCCAGGGTAGACGGATGATTCTGTTTCAGAGAGGCCATTGACAGGATGTTGACACTGCATGCTGTCAAAATTCTTTATATATATATATTGTATGTGCTGTTGCAAATTCCTACATCTGTAGACATTTTCATATTTTAACAACACATTTTGAGACAAAGAACAGAGCCAGTAAGTGCCACATAGCAGTTACAGACACAGAAACCTCGAAGCAGGGGTTTGAGCTCTGGCTCCTTCTTCCTGACTGACTATCACCTTGGGCAAGTTATCTCCTTAAATCTCAGGCAAAACTTCTACAATGGAGATAACATCTCTGACTGGGTGGAGACACAGGTTGCGTTCAGAAGTGCCTAGGTACCACGTTCAAATTCAGCAACAATAGCTTTCACTCCCTTGCATAAGCATCACATTCAGGGGGACCTAGGGGTGAGAAAGCATTGCTTTCCTCATTTGTAGAAAGGGCTTCTGGTATGATCTGTGATTAAAATAATGCATAGGCCAGCTATCTATACACACCAGGAGACAAGCACACGCAGCTTAGCACAGGACCTGAACCTGGGAGATGCTCTAAGAGCAGCTAACGTTACCAAGCCACAGGCACCAGGGCACCATCAATAGTCCTTCACGCTTGCTCCTTCACTGCCTCAGCCGTGGCACTGCCTATTGGAGAGCACTAAAGGGAGTGCCCAGGCCAGGATCCACTGTATGCACGACTCCTCGTGTCATGGCTGTGGATTAGTCCTTCTAAAATGGTGTAAGGGAGATTCAGACTCTAGACAAAACGAAGCCGTTTGGTGATGAGCAATGAGTCCAGCTAACAGTGTACAAATGGCCAAAGATAGAGGGCTGTAGCCTACCAGCAAGCACTTCCCGAGCCATAGCAGCAGTTGCACGCTCCCACTCTAACACAAAGATGCGCCAGCGTTATGTGCCAAAGAGCCAACTCTTCCCCGGCACTCCCCCACCTCAAAAGCCCCTGCAGGGCAAAGCCACAACCCTCTTTACATAAACGGCAACACGAGCTGGACAAAGTGGTGTCAGGGAAGAAACTCCCGGCCACAGTAAGGATTCTGCACAATTCTCCCTGCTATGTAAAATGGATGAATGTGGAGTTGAGCTGGAGCCAACAGGCCCTTAGTTCACCAGCGCCCCACCAGGACAACCTGCCTTCAGTTTGGAGGGAGTTCTGAACCCTTTCCCAGAACCAACACAGAGCAAACACTAAGCATGACAGGATTTCAAAAGGCCCAGGTTAGAGGAACCCAGCACTGTTGTCTCTTAAACAGCAGCCCCAGAGTAAGCTTTCCTTGGTCACAAAAGCACCCTTTGCTACAGGAGTCATCAAAGGCTCCGCAGAGGGAAAATGCAAACACAGCTCTTAAGTGCAGAGCCCTATTTTCCTGCCCTTGTGTTCCATGAAGGCAGTTCAAAGGCCCTGCCGACCTGGGCCCCTGAGCTGCTCACTCCATCACACTGAGGCAGGATAAAAAGGGAATTGATAGGGACATACGTGGGAAGGGAAAGGGACCCCTTTTCTCAAAATCTGATTAAAACTTTTTCCCAGTCAAGAACTCCAGCAAAATCAACAGCATGTGCTGCAAAGGCTGCTGATGTATGCAGAGCTTAAGGCCTTCTTTCCCCCAGAAGCTGTCTAAGAACCCCCAAACTCATACCTTCCTGTATCCCTGCCTGTGGGTTAGACTTTTACCTAATCAGCTGTAATCCTGTGGCCCCTCCTCCCCCAGGAACTCAGTGGTAAGACAGTACCCAAGACCTTAAATTTGACTATTGCTAAAACAATGGGCTGGGGCTCCCAGAGAAGCCACCTCCAAACCCCTGGGTGTGCCTTTCTTTCATCTGAGTGCCTTTCTTTTCCTGATGCTGGCACTTAAGGCTACATGAAAGCATCTTCAACAAAGTCTCCAACTCTGCTTCATAAACTGGCCAATTCTGAAATTCTCGTTGGCATCGGTGTTAAGAGTCTTGAGTTAGCCTTCCTATAACTTCATGCCATGCTAGTGAAGGAACCTGAAGGAGGTCTGGCCTCTATTCCCTCTACAGCACCCATGCCCCTTCCTTCTCAGGCTCCTTGAGGCTGCTGCTATGGAGGTTGGTTGTTGTAGCTTAAAAACTGACCGTGGCCCAAGTCTGATTCTCCAGCTAAGAGCTTCCCCAAAAGGTGCAGGTGTCTGAGACAGGGAAGCAGGAGGTGCAAGCAACACAAGCAGGGCCAGCCTGCCTGCGAGGGGGGTTGGGAGAACTCTAGAAAGAAGGCAGGATTCTGTTCATATAACTCAGGCAAGAAGCACACTTCCACACTCAGCCCAGCTGGACACATGCTCATGCAGAGGGGACAGCACACATACAGAGAAAACCAGGCACTGTCATTTCATTTCATTTCAGGTGTTTGCTGGATCTGGCATGCCAAGCATCACAAAAAATAAAAATATGGAGAAAACGGATGATTGACATATTTACAACACCTAAATCAATAATTTAGGGTGGGAAGGGGACTGTTGTGAGTATGTTAAGCTGAAAAGCGACTACTTCTGCTCTTTCCTCAGTATTTTTATGGACTGTTCTATGAATTGCTCTACTATGGGGGCCCAGGAGAATTTTTCTAGATCTTAAACGGTTAGGACTCTTACACACACACACACACACACACACACACACACACACACACACACACACAGAGAGAGAGAGAGAGAGAGAGACAGACAGAGAGAGAGACAGAGAGACAGAGAGACAGAGAGAGAGAGAGACAGACAGAGAGAGACAGAGAGAGAGACAGAGAGACAGAGACAGAGACAGAGACAGAGATGGAGAGAGTGACGGGCCGAGGAGAGCAACTGCAAAGCAGATTCTTGACTCCCTCCCTCTCTGCACCTCAGTCAGCCTGCTTTGCATGGTTCAGCTGGGGGGAGAGGGTGTCACCCCTAGGCCAAGTCTCTTTCCTCACTGAGGGTCCCACTCATGCTGTGAGGTCCAGGTAGAGGAGGAGGGCTGATTTTTCTCCACTGATGAATCATGCCCTCAGCAGAGCAGCGAGTGTCACATTGCACCTTGTCACAGGCAGCGCACACACAAGCCAAGGCCACCCACGTATCTCTGCAACTGTGGCTTAAGAATGATGGCTGCTGTCATCCCTGCCACCATCTGCATGGTCCCTCAGAGGTGAGAAAACCTGACTCAAGGTCGTGCAGGAGAAAGCCACTCAAGACAAGTAGAGAGCAGTGGGCTCGGCTTCCAGTCCCACGCTGGCTAGACCCAACTCTTTGTGAGCTGCTTACATGTAGCCATGCATGCATGTGCACACTGGCATGTATGTTGGAGAGAAGCAGGTAGTGGGTATGGTGATCTGTCACATAGTATTACTGTTCAGTGTAGACAATGCAACATCTATGAGAGGGCAACTGCACCTCAGTTATGTGTCTGGATTCTATGCATTAAAACATGCGAATGTGAATGCGCTTCAGAGGCCCAAAGGAAAATTATTATTGATGTACCTTATAGTCTAAGTTTTTTCTACCCAATAATAACAAACTACTAATATAAAAATTATTCTTCTGTACAAAGAGACAGGTGAGTTACATTAACTATCAATTATGATGTTTAAGAATGGTTGAAACGTTTGTTATATATGTTTTACAACAGTTGGAAATCACTGTAACTGAGGCCGATGCGAACTAAAACCTATGCTTGAAGTATTTCATATTTACCACTAAATTGAATTAAAGCTGCCTCTGCCACAGTTACCTCCGACCTACCAGGCAGCCATTGCGTCATCCGAAGGACATTGCTCCACGTCTTGCATCATTTGACATGTTGCTCCTTCCTTGGCCCCCTGTTTGCCAGCTTATCTGAGTCACCGGTAGCTGCCTAGGCCATTCCTCAACTGGCTCATCCACACGCGCTCATTTTTCTTCCACACTCTGGTCCCTAGGTGACCACAGCTGTCTCAGTGGCCTTCAGCTGCTACTTTATGCTGAAGACCCCCAGACCTGGCTCCCTGTGATTCTGAGCTCTGAATCACTTACAAAAGCAAGGCTGGAAGATGCCCTTAGGTGACCACGGACTCACCTTCCTAAAGCAGACGTCATCATCTGCCCTTCCCACACCCCACAGAGGAAGGAGTGGTCAGTAGCCTCAAACTCTGCAGGACTTGGGATCAAGAGCACTTACATTTGGAAGGGAAAACACACACACACACACACACACACACACACACACACACGCCTATCAAGAGCACTTACATTTGGAAGGGAAAATACATACACACACACACACACACACACACACACACACACACACACACACACACACACACACACACATACACCTCCCTCCTTAGGCTTCAATTATTTATTTGGCTGTGGATCTTACCTTGCCCAAGGCCCTGGCCTTTATTCAGGCTCTTTTTCCTTGCCATGGTACTGCACCAGCCCCTCAGCTCCTAGCTTGACCTGCCAGGTTGGCCTGAGCGATTCCTCCAAAACAAACATCTGAAAGTTTCCCTCTCCTGCTCGGACTACTTCATTGGCTTGCCACTATCCTATCTTCATGGAGGATAGAATTTTGTGTGCTGCCCCAGCTGGGTTTTGCTAGTCATGATCCAGAATCCAGACAGGTGCTAATGACCAAAGTACCCAGAAGGCAGTAGGCTCCAGCCAAACTCTAATGATCCACAGTACCCAGAATGCACCAGGCTCCACTGGTCTTTGAGAACCCTCATCAGATAATGAACACACAAGCCAAAGCTCAGGCTTTGCTCTCTGTCCAATCAGAGTGAGGCCTTGATATCCTCTTCTTGAATCCCAAGTGTCCTGGGAGACAAGGGATGTGTGCCCCTGCAACCTGAGAGTCTGATGGTGCCCATGGCTTAATGTAGACCCAAACTGACAAATTACTACTTTTCTAGCCCTCAAATGTTTAACAAGTGAATGAATAAAGGAAGAAATAGCTCTTATGTGAGACAGAAAAAAAAAAAAAAAAAAAAAAAAAAAGAAGTGTTGTTTGAAATAGAACAAATCTGGCATGGCACTGTAATTTGGATAAGAGCACTGACAGCATGGTTCTATGGCTCTACATAATTTAAGGTCTATTTCTCTCTGTTCTCAGGCAAGACTGTGGCTTTCTTTTCATTAGCAGAAAACCCTGGCGAACCAGACATGGTCTCATTTCCCCCATATGAGTTTGAAGGTTTTCAGGAAGCCTGGAACTATTTATTTGCTTTCAAAGTGATTGATTTACTTCATTATTTTTATTTTCATTCAAGAGTGGCGAAAGGGGGGAGGGGAGGGAAAGGAGTCAGTCACACATTACTGCCTTACAATCCTGCACTCTTTCTAGGAATTCAGTGTTCAGCTCTGTGTCCGGTCCTGTCTTTCTTTGCAGGTGAGGACAGGGACTCCTGGAGGGTACAGCAGGATCCCAGGATTTTCTGTCAAGCTAAACTAGTAAATGTGCATCGAGGAAGGAAAATGGCGGTGGGGCAGGCGAGGTCAGGCTGCTGGCAGAAAAGCAAGGGCTTAGACCACAGGAAAGACAAATTGTTAACCATTAATTCCAGTGTAGCACTTCACCTCTTCCCAGCTGGCCTTTGCAGCCAATCCATGTGACATCCTTCCCTTCAGAGTAGGCTGTAATTCCATCAATGCTAGTGGCCGAGTTTAGGACTCTAAGGTTGTGAAATAATAAAACTGGAAGGATTCTTCTGTGTTTTCATTCTTCCTCATTTTTTCCCCATTTATTCCAAGAATGGACCCACCCTTTCAACACACTAGAAAACCTATGCCCTAGCTTCAGAGAAAGAGACCAGAAGCTGACAGAATTCAAATCATCTGTCACGGTCACAGTCACAGTCACAGTCATCTGAGGGATTCAAGCCACACAGCTGAGATCTATCAGTTTCTAGACCATTCTATGGATTCTTTTGCTGTCTGGATGGTTTTGTTTCAGAGTACAGAGGCAGCATTAGAGTTCCAGCAGGACAGAGCCTAGCTCATAAGGAAGCACACAGTTTAATAATGCTTTTTACTCCATGGAGAATGCAGCTAAACCCTAGAACTTTAAAATGTCAAAGGATCCAAGTATTTCCTGTTTTTTTTTTTCCCCATTCTGATTTTGAGACATATATATCTTTACCAAATTCAAAGCCCCCTAATACACAAGCACTTCGAAGCCTATCTGTGCAGTCAGGCAGCTGGCGCACGTTTTTGTCTTCTGGCTCCTGCACAAGTAAAGCGTGTGGTTCTCAGGGAGGCCATTCTAAGCATGCAGAAGTGCAGCCCACCTGTACAGCTCTACAGGCACTCACAAATAACTTTTGTTTGAGGACTGACATAGGTTTTTTGTTTTTTTTTTAAAAGAAATCGTAAGTGGCAAAGTATGGCTTCCTGCTAGACAAGTCACCTTCCATGTCCCTCTGCCACTGCAGCATCGTCTCTACACCAGCTGCTTCTATCCCTTCTCACCACCCATGGTGACATGAGGAGCTCTGATGTTCAGAGATGGCTCAGAGGAAAGATTTAAAGGCAAGTACTCCAGTTCAATTTTTTAAAATATATTTTTCTGAAATAGGGTCTCATTTTACAGCCGTGGCTAGCCACAATGTCACTCTACAGTTCAGGTTAGCCTTGAACTCTTGGGCAATCCTTTTGTCTCAATCTCCCAAGTGAGCACTGAGATTACAGGGCAGAAAGTACCCACCATATTCACCTCCATTTTCCCCCCCCGATAAATTTATTGCTTTGCTTTTCACAATTTACCCGCAAGATGACTGGTAGAGAGCCTTCAACCCATGGATTCCCTAACCAAGCCAAGTTGAGCCAGAGCGGGAAAAAGTTAAATGTGTGTGTGTGTGTGTGGGGGGGGTATGTGTTCAAGTGCATGTGCCTATACACATGTGGAAAGCACAGGAAGAAGCTGCATCTCCGCCACTGTCACCATTACATCTTCCCTTAAGACATGATCTCTCACTGAACCTGTGTTGTGCCTCTGGCCACCAAGTCTCAGAGTTCCTCCCCCCACCCCGTCCCCCCCATCTTTATCTCTCTATAGCACTGAGGTTACAGGCACGTGCAGCCATGCCTAACTTTTAGAAGATTATTGATTTTTCCTTTCATATTCATGAGTATTTTGACTCTGTGTGTGTGTGTGTGTGTGTGTGTGTGTGTGTGTGTGTGTGTGTGACATGTGTGTCCTGCACAGTGCCTGCAGAGGCTGGACAGCAGCTTTGAGTCTGGTCGGAGTGGACCGGCAGACAGTTTTGAGCTGCCATGTAGGTGCCAGAAAGAAAACTTGGGTCTCTGAGAGAACCATAAGTCCTCTTAAGCTCTGAGCCACCACCCCAGCCCATCCTCCAACTTTTTATATAAGTGTTGGGGATTTGAAAACAGGTCCTAATGTTTACGTAAGCTTTCCTTATCCAAGGGAAAAAAAAAAACAAAACTCTAGTTAAAATAAAAAGGGTTGTCTAAAGCCTATGGTAAACTCTGCCTCGTGTGGATAGAAAAGGCCCTGTCAGTAGCGCTGACCCCCAAGGAATCAGGATGACAGACCCGAAGAGTGTGCTTCAGGAAGACCCAGGCTTCAGAGATGGAGGAGGGCAGGGCTGAAAAGAGCCACTGAGCACATGACCTCGTGGAACTTGCCTCCCGCAGCGCAAGGCAAATGTCCACACTCCAGAGCAGTCAGCCACTTGCTCAACAGGCGGCCCCGTTCTCTTCATGCCAAAGCTCACCAAGCTCCATTCCCCTCATTCCACCTGGCTGCCACTCACTACGTGGAGCCATGTGGTGTAGTCATTTGAGTAAAAGGAAAAAAAGAAAATACAGTGTGGCAGTGATATGTAGCAATCTTGTTGATTGAAATAAGCTCCTAAATTTTTAGCAAAACAAATACAGAAAAGCAAGCAATACAAATTACAGGACTTCAAAAGAATATGTAAGTATAAAAATACACAGTAGAGTAAGAATATGTGTCATCCTGCCCTCACGGAGTAGAAATTATTCAACATTTCCTTGAGAGTTTAAACTCATTAGTGTCATACCAGGGGAGAAAAAACTCAATATGCCACCTAGAGCAAACCCTACATTTTATTTAATTTTTGGTTTTTCGAGACAGGGTTTCTCTGTATAACAGCCTTGGCTGTCCTGGACTCACTTTGTAGACCAGGCTGGCCTCAAACTCACAGAGATCTGCCTGCCTCTGCCTCCCCGAGTGCTGGGATTAAAGGCATGTGCCACCACACCCAGCTCAAACCCTAGATTTTTTTTTCTAGTCTACATAGCAATTAAATCAAGACTTGAATTCTAATTTTGCAATGTCATCAGACACTTAGGCACCTTACAATCTCCGACCGTTTTTTAATTATGTGTAAAATTCATTCAGTTGTTTGGGTGCTTAGGCTTAAGGAGGGTTGTTAATAATGAGAACCTCTTTGAGGGAATTTCTCACAAAAAGTATTTACTGATAGCTAAAAACAAGTTACATAGTTACAGTCATGTGGCCATCTCTAGGCAAGGTCTCTGTTACCAAACGGTAACACTCATTGTTTCAAGCCAGAAAATTGGAATTATGGGAAGGGGGAGCTAGTGATAGCAAGGGAAAAGGTGGAGATTTAATGACCATAGGAACTGAGAAGAGTACTAAGTGGTCTGCCCTGAAAACATACATACAAGTGACATTCTAGAGGCTGGGTGAGTTATATAAGGAAAGATATGTGTGTGTATATGTGTGTGTGTGTAAATACATATACATGCATATATGCAACAATTAATGAAAACAGAGGACAAGAATTTGAAAGGCACCAAGGAAAGGATATAAAGGTTTGGAGGGAGGAAAGAGAAGTGGGGAGGAAAGGGGAGAAATAAAATTCATTTTCTAAAAACCCACAGAAGTAAATACATTGAGAAAAGCTTTTTTAAAAATGGGCCAGAGGTGTAGCTCAGTAATAGCACTTTTTACTTGAATATGCAAGGACCCGTATCCTATCCACAGCATGGCAAAAACAAGTGAGCCAATCAATAAACAAACCAACCAAACACAAGACAACAAAAACTCTACTATATCCTACATCAAGTCAACTTAAAAACAACAAGGCAATAATCTTGGCTTTTTTTTTTCCCCCGCTTTTTTTTTTTTTTTCTTTTTTCTTTTTTTGTTTTGTTTTTAAAGAGACATGCCCCATTATGCTGCCTAGGCTGGTCGTAAACCCCTGATCTCAAGCCATCCTACAACTGCAGCTTTCTAAGGAGCTGCAACCAACCACAAGTGAGCACCACAGTGTGCAGACGCTTGCTTTAAAGATGGGCACATCTTAAGCAGTGCTGGAGCGCCTCACCTGTGACATTATGATCTCAGCTGGGAACGAGAGTCAGGCCACAGTCAGTTGGATCTGCTTATATAATTGATCTCTTTTGTCCTTGATTAGACTGCTTGACTTTTCATAAAGCGATAGGGAGATGTGGTTTGTAGTTCTTGTCTCTGTCTCTTACTACTAAATCCAGTGTTGCACCATGTGCAAGTGGGTATGTGTGAATGCAAATATACTCACACTCATAGGTTAAAAAAAAAAAAAAAAAAAAAAGAAGGAAAATCCACCCTCCAATGTAGCCCAAGTGTGTTTAAGTGCCTGGGTGCCTCACTATGGTCTCAGCAGCAGGAGCAGGCACCACTCTTATGGTCCTGTGCAGACCTGGCCTGTTTTCTTGATAGCGTACACTCTGCTTCTGTTCAAAGTCTCTAGAAAGACACCAATAATCTCTATTTTATGTCCTAATTATACAACCACTTATCCCATTGGCAACTTGAAGAAAACAAAAGTTTAAAGGACAGAATATTTAACCGCAATGCACCTTAGAACAAAATCCAAAGCATAACAAACAAAAACCTTAGGCAACCTTGTTAATAAAGCAGAAAATATCCACAAGTCAGCAGAGTTCTTCTGTTGTCGTCGTTGTTTGATTGGTTTTTATTTTTCGAGACAAGGCTTCTCTGTATAGCCCTGGATTTCCTGGAACTAGCTGTATAGATCAGGCTGGCCTCAAGATCCGCCTGCCTCTGCCTCTCAAGTGCTGGGATTAAAGGCGTGCACCACCATTGCCCAGGTGGCAGCATCTTGAAATGAAATGCCAGCCTCATGGCAAGCTACATAAGAAATCAAAATGGCAAAAATCCTTATTTTTCTAGTTCTGTTACCAAGCACTTGCAAGATTCTGCTTTGACAAAGGCCAGCCCTTCCCAGCAGAGGCTTTCTTTAAGTGATATAAAACACTTCTAGATGAAGGAGGAGAAAATTTGGGAACCATTAAAAGTGTCACTTGAAAAGGATTAAGGTCCAGAGGTTTTATATGTGTCTTTAGAGCTAAGAACTACTTTACCCCATGGACCAACTTACCAATACCTCTTCTAAGCTACACTCACAGGCTTTTACCCATGTGCATATGCTACCTGGGTCTGAAAAGCTAGCAAGCATGCTAATTGAAAATTCACAACGCCCTGCTCTGTTAACTGAAAGCAACTCTTTATGTCTTGTCATCAGCTCCTATATTGAGGGCTGGCCCCCAAGATGGCCCAGGGATTTAGAGAACTGGGCCACCCCAGCCCAGCTACCCTTGTCCACTGCCAATTATGACTTTGGTTCTTTTTTTTTTTTTAATTCTCCATTGTTGGGGTGGCCTCTCTGGCATCTCTTAATAAAATTGTCTTAATTTTCACCACTTAAATGTGTTCTCAAACCACTGTTCACATTCGTTTGCTTAATTTCAGTTGTGCTATCTGAACTAATTGTTAGCTCATATAGGAGGCCTCTGTGTCACATTTGTACATTTTTATTACAATTGCATGTGTCATGTTGTTTGGATGCTATTTTCAACTTTAAAACACATGACTCATTAAAAAAATAGATTAATCTGATTATCTATTTGTGTATATGCATGCATCACTGTGTATTCTAGAAACCATGGAGACCAGAAGAGGGTGTTGGATGGCCTCGAGCTAAAGCTGGAGGTAGCAGTAGGCTTCCGGACACACCGGAAACCATACTCCAGTCCTCTTAAAGGGCAGTGAGAGCTATTAACCACTGAGCCATCTCTCCATCCACAAACACAATTGTTTTTAATAGCTTATTCTACTTCAGAAAAAAAATTGGCAGGCTGCTTATACAAATATATGCAGTAAGATAATTATCAGAGACAGAACATTGTACAAAGAAGGAATTAAACTAGGGACACTAAGGTGAAGTTAAGAGAAGACAAGACGTAAAGCTTGTGTTGTCAGCCCAACACAGGAAGCACTTGCATCTGTGCTTGGAAGGATCTAGACTACTGGCCCAATATGGTCCACAGTCTGCTTCAATGAATCAGTGAATAAAGTCGCATGGTAACCCAGCTACAGCTATTCATTTTACATATATATATATATATTATATATATATATATATTTTTTTTTTTTCATGTTCCAGGGCCAGAGCAAAGTAACTATGACAGAGACCATATGGCCCACAAGGCCGAATAATTTTTCTATCTAGCTCTCTTCATAACAGTATGCAAACAGCCAAATTGTATGATTTTATACCTAGGAGAGAGAAGCAAACCCATTTCCTAGGCTAAGTATTGTCTTTGTATAGGCAGTGCCACCTTCCCAGCTTCCAAAATTCTTTTCAAGCTTAATAAACAAATTAACAAACAAAAATTAAAGGTTTATCAGGAACCTGTAATAAGCTCTGACTCATATACTTAATGGCAAAGGCCCTACCAGTAGAGCTGGCACTGCCCAGGAGACCTGTGCTACAGGAAGGCCCAGATATCAGAGATAGAAGAGGGCAGGCCAAGAAAGAGGTCCACCAAGCATATATTCCCATGAAACGTGCCTCTCTCAAACTCAGCATAAATACAGAAATGACTTTCACTGGGCGGTCAGCACAAGTCAGTACACAGTTCAGGTACCATTCACATGTGGGCCAGGATAATCCAGGGACAGACTCAGAGATGCAGGTGCTAGGCACGTATACAGCCTTTCCCCCACCCTTCTTCCTTAGCCTTGGCTGATGGGGCTGCTCATCTGGTGCTCTCTTCTGCTGTGATCTAAATAGCCTCAGCAAATCATGAGCCCTTGATATGTAAGGGAAAAAGAGAGGCCACCTCTGCTATGGGGCAATTTCTCCTGAACTCTTTTGACTAGGGTATGTGATTGAGGCTGTGTGGTCTGCCACCTTCCCATAGAGGTAGTCTATGGGAAAGACTAGGTTGCTGGGTCCCTGTGACAACTAAAGCCTGGAAAAGACAGCTGCCTGGTGAGAGGACCACATTGGGTGACTTCAAGCATCTCCTGGAGTCACTTGAGAAAATATGCCTCCGACCTGACCTGTTGCACAGACCAGTGATGGGTAAGAGCCACAGGGACACCATAAATACCCTGAAAGTGTCTAAAGAAGTACTGAAGAGAATTAGAAGTATTTGCATCTTATTACCCTAGAAATCACTACTTACTAATCTAGGCCTAACTCTTCCATGTTACCAGTCAAGGAATCAAGAATCTTATTTAATGTTCCAGTGATCCAACAGGTCTTTCCATGGCTGGGGTGGGGTGTGGTGGGGTGTGGTGTGGTGGGGTGGGGTGGGGTGGGGCAGAAGCACAAAACTAGCAAGTACAACATGGACAGATTCTCCTTCAGTTGTGGACGCATGGTTGTCCTACAGAGAATCGAAAACAAGTAAGTGAAACCTGCCCATAGTTGACATCAGCGATCATACAGGAAACAAACATGGCAAACCTGCTGAACGCTTTCTCCATGCTGTTTCAAAAGAGCAAATACTTCCAAGCCTTGGACCTAATGTTCTAGTACTAAGGCTGACACTTCAAATCCAGACCACTTATGCTCACATCCAAAAGAATGCTAAAAATGTAGATTTTTGTATGGCTTCAAAGTAGAAGAAAAGATCTCAAGGAGTACAGGATATGCCTAGTACGGACCACCCAGAGAGAGTTCTTCAGGGTGCTCTGCTGGGTCCAGGACTGAGGTACCCAACAGGTGTGTTCTGAAGTGCACAGAATGCCAATACAGAAACTTCCAGAGAAATCAAGAGCCCCTACGTCAGCTCGAGCTGATCCCCACATCTCCAAACCTCTACACAAGCTTCCATTCTCCTTGATTCGACCATTGAGCTCAAGCTGTAAGCATTTTTTTTTTTTCTCTTTACCACAAAGGCTTCAGAGTGTGTGTTTCCCAAGTGCTACCACCCCAACTAGCACACACAGTTCCTGCCCAGGACCCCTCAGGCAGCAGCACTTGAGAGCTGGTTTTCGGAGGGACTGGTCATGGCGGCTCCTACTTACGTAATGCATACAGGGTGAGGATGACTCCAGCCAGGCAAAATCCTTCAAAGAACCTGAGTGTACTGAACATTGTCACATTCACCGACAGTGCCACAGTCAGTCCAAAGATCAGAATGAAGATGATGGAAAACAGCAGCACGGGCCGCCGGCCAACCCTGCACGTGAAGAGGGGGAGAAAGCAGGCATCAGTGTTGAACAAGAGGGCAACGGTAAGTGCCAATACCCAGCACCCAATGAGCACGGGCTAAGTGTCTTCACACTAGCTATCCCACTGCGCTACGCCATGGCTTACTCCCTTGGGACAGAGCCTCTTGTGGGACATTAAGCCCACTCGCCCTTCTGGAACTAAGAGAGCAGAGCTCAAACAGCTACCAGGAGAGAAAACTATGATGTGGCCCTGACTGCTGGTGCTGAGTCCCTTTGTGTATAAACAGGGGTAGCTCAAGGCAAGAGAACAAAATCAATAATAACTCCCCAAACACAAACCTTGACACGCCCAGCATAAAATGTCTTGAGAAACTGCTGACCTTTGGAACTGGCCCAAAAGGCCACACAGGCATGGAAGGATGGCATGACTTCTATTCTCCAGCTGTTACCTTAGGGAGGAGTCTTGTTTCTCCAGCAGCCTATAGGTCCAGGGCTGGGCCAGCTGCAATTTGCTTCAGCTACATGACAATGTGTCATTCTAAAGGGACCACAGGGATCGCACACTAAGCCTAGACACTTGAAACTGTATATAAATGCTCTGGTGTTTCACAGTAGAACCTGCAGAAAGGCAGTAGTACACTGAGTTCACAAACCACACACAGAGCCGACTGGTGCATGATCAGCGGCCACTAGGGGACCATGTACTTGGGGGCAATCAGGGGGCAGATGAGGTAGTCCATGGAAACTGAAAAACCACAAGTTCCCTAACTCCCATAGTAGCCATCCACCTTTCTCTACTTATTACAAGTAAAACTATGGTGAGCTGCAGCAAACAAATTAATACATAACACAACTGGTTTGGGCTAGAAGGATAATTCATGGAGAAGCTGGGGCAAGAGGGAAGCAAGGAAAGGCAAGTCTGGTGCCCTAAACACAACATAGGGTAGCTAAGTAGCTTTCGTTGTTCTAGACATTTATGACAAAGCATTGGCATACAAATATAAAGGGGGAGGAGGGAAAAAGGAGCCAAAGAAACAGACAATAGAATGGTTGCTGTTCAGGGCTGGGTAAGAATAGAGAACGTTTGTGAGCATGTTTCACAATCTCCCCAAGGACGAGGGAAATGATTTAAATTCAGAGTGGACAAAGGACATAACTGTAAACACATTAAAAGTTATTGAGTTGTGCTCATTAAAGAGCAGGCTTTTTATATATGTGTGCATGTGAGTGTTTGTGTGTGTAAATGAACTTTCACTTAAAGCTCATTTTTAAGATAAAGTAATGCAAAGCTTTGTTCTACCTTGTCTCCTATAAGTTTAATTTAATATAACATGTAATATAAAATATAACATATGTAAAATATAACATTTAAACTATAAACATAAAAAGTAACATGTTTTGAGAAAACATGGGGCAGGCACAACAGGGCAGCACTTTCTTCAGAGCTTTCTAAGAGGTCATCCACCCATTTTTATTAGTCTCTTTGATTTGGAGATATGTGGCCAAGGCTGTGTTTACAACAATGAAAAATATCTTTGTCCCACGTTTGTGCTGGGCTCGCAAAACCTTTACCAGGAAAGATCTTGCCAGATGTTTTTGTCCATATCCAACTCACTTGCAGCAGTACATTTAAAGCCTGGCTTACTTGTCCCTTAAAATGATGGAGAGCATACAAATATTTAACAACTGCTTTTAATTCCCTGTACCTACCTCACCTGTGAATGGGGATGTGCTGGGCCTGGCCTGAATCCCCAAGCTAAATGTTTCAGCTTTTATCTTTCCTGCACTTCTCGCTGCTGTTGGATACTGCTTTTCTATGCTCTCCAGTCTGGCTAACCTAGAACTCTGTGTAGCACAGGTTGGCCTCAAACTGGCAATCCTCCTCCTTCCAACACCCCGCCCCCTCCCCAAGCCCTCTCTGACCTCAGGTATACGCTACCAGCCAACTTCTTCCTGATGTTCAAACATTTCCTTTTTTTTTCCCCCTGTTCTGACTTTGTCTTAGAAAAGATGTTTGATTTTTGTTTTTAAGTCTTAACAAAAACACATTCTAAGTACCCCCTTCCCTGATTATTTAAATCGAGAAGTCACACTTATCAATCAATGGGGCACTTGGGGTCTCTGAAGTCAAGACACCTTGGTTTTGCATCCAGGCTCGTATCATGTCATCTCTGAGCTATGTGATCTTGGCAAAGTCCATGCTTTCTCCAATGGGCCCACTGGTGTCTATAGGGTTTGTGTCAAGTGTGGGAATAAGCCAGCAACTCAGTGACAGTTCACTACAAGCTAATTACAAGCCTCATAGGAGCTGGTTCCCTAGAGTGGGATCAGAGGTCAGTGACAACATAAGCTTTTATCTTTTATGATCTCCAAAACGACCCTATCTGAAGTGAATTCTTAGAATCTTCTTCCTTCCTTCCTTCCTTCCTTCCTTCCTTCCTTCCTTCCTTCCTTCCCTCCTACCTTTCAGGGCAAGAAGGACTCTGAAAATGGGACTACAGCTGAGGATCTCAAATGGGGTGATTCCCTAAGGAGGGCAGCATGAAAGAACTTGACCCAACCTTACTGGTTCCGAAGATGGAGGAAGGGGTCATGAACCCAGAACACAGGTGGCTACTAGGGGCTAGGAGAGACATAGAAATGACTGCTCCCCTAAGCCTCCAGGAAGGGATCTACCCTGGTGGTACCATCTGTTTATCCCAGCGACACCTACTTTGCGCTTGTGAACTGTAAGATGATTAGTTTGTGTTGAAGCCACTGAGCATGTAATAGTGACAGCAGTCACAGGGACCTGACACTGGGTCTCCAGACAGATGTCCCACGCCAACAAAGTGACTGGGGGGATTTAAATACAGGGACTGTTTATAAAAGATGGGGCAAGCTGGCATAGAACCTTCAAAGGGGCGGAGGAGGGGAAAGATAGTCATGCATGTGTTTGAGAGGAACACTGTGTAGAGGGGACCTGGCAGGACCCCCCTACAGCTTTGCATAGACCAGTGCAGATCTTCAGTGTATATCTCCCTAGCTATGTTTTCATTCAGCCTATGAATGCTGGCATAAGTACAGGCAATCCTTCAACAGAGCCCTGTCCTGAGTGCCTCACAGTGTTCTCTAAACAAAAATCTGGGTGGAAAATCAAACTAATTTTTTTCTTTTAAGAAATATTTTATTATTTTAAATATCTTATTGTGTTTCTACATGTGAGAGTGTGTGAATGGTGTAGGTGGGTCTAGTGTATGTGGTTTGTAGAGGTCAGAAGATGTCAGGTATTTTATTATTTCAGGTATTTTTATGTGTGTTTGTATGTGTGAGCACGTGTGCATGGTACAGGCGTGTCTAGTGTGTGTGGTTTGTACAGGTCAGAGGAGGAGGTCAGATATCCTGTTGTATCATTCCCTACCATATTTCTGCAGAACAAGGTCTCTCACTGTCTTAGTCAGGGTTCCCATGGCTGTGATAAAACACCATGACCAAAGAAACTTGGGGAGGAAAGGGTTTATTCAGCTTATGCTTCCACATCGCAGTTCACCATGAAGGAGGACAGGAACTCAAGCAGGACAGGGACCTGGAGGCAGGAGCTGATGCAGAGGCCATGGAGGTGTAGTGCTTACTGGCTTGCTCATCGTGGCTTGCTCAGCCTGCTTTCTTATAGAACCCAGGACCATCATCCCAGGCATGGCTCCACCCACCACCAGCTGGGCACTCCCCGTCAATCATTAATTAAGAAAATGACTCACAGGCTTGCCTGCAGCCCAATCTTAACAGCGTCATTTTCTCAATGAGGCTCCCTCCTCTCTGATGACTCTAGCTTGTGTCGAGTTGACATAAAGCTGGCCAGTATACTCACTTAACCTGGGAGTAGGTCAGCAGCCAGCAATGCCCCCCCCCCCGCCACCCCACTCAGACCCCAAATCCTCCTGCCTCAGGTCCTCATGCTGATGCAGAAAATGCTCTTACCCACTGAGCCATCTCAGCAGCTCTGAAACTCTTTAAGGAAAGCTGCCTTAAGTGTCCGTAAATTAACAAATCTTACCCTATGACTTGATCAACTTCCTCATGCAGCCCTGAAACTGACCCTGCTCTGAGATACGGAGTTCCCTTAAATGGGATGACTTTCTTTAAGGCACGGCTTAAGCAACAAGTTAAAACATGCCTCCCTGAAAGATAGGTGAGGTACAAAAAACACAAAACTTGTCTGAAGAGGAAAGCCACCCAAACCCTCCCAAAGCTACTGCTCAAGGTGTGTGATGACCCCCCCCCCCAGGGCACCCCGACCTGTTTGTCCCACCTAACCCCTCAGAAAGCCATTGCAGAGAACTGAGTTTGTGCCATCAGCCACTGGTCACGCTGAGCAAGATCCAAACCCTTTAGTCTTTTGTCCCCAGGCCCAGGCCTGGAGTGTGATCAGGGAGGTCACTGGGTATGCATGAGCAAGAAAAAAACAAAAAACAAAACTTGACACAACCTCTGCCTCCACAGATGGATTCTTTAATAAAATCGTGTTTTTCTGACTGTAGCAAATCACTTGCAGGGTCAGGACTCTACAAGTGCCATCAAGCCTGCATGTCTCACAAAGGAGGGCCACAGGTCACACTGGTATACATGTCTATTTTCTGTCAGTGACTTTCTCTGGGAAGCAGGGCCTGCCAGGTCAGTAGAGCTTGTGCTGAAAAGCTAGCAACTCAAGCATCTGGTTAAATAAAACTTAACTCCCCATCCTGATCCCCATCCTCACAAACTAGGCAGCTCCTAGAGAACCCCTGCAGAGGTCACTGACAGTTTTATTGCTGAACACAAGAGATGTGCCCATAGGAAGCCCTAGAAATGGTGATCTAGCAGTTTCTGGGCTCGCAGGAAATCACACTGTATGCTCACACAAATAGACAGTAGTTTGAGGAAGGAAATTTCCACCACTTAAAAGTGGCCTGAGACTTCTCTGAGGCCATTTCCACTGCCACGGCTACCTTTCTCAGCTAACCACACACATGCACGCACTCGAGCGCGCGCGCACACACACACACACACACACACAGTTGGTTCCCTGGCATTCCTGACATTCCTATGTCAACAGGCCTGAGACATGCTGATTCACATACAAAAAAAAAAAGATTCTTATAAAAAAGAGTGGGATAGAAAATAGCCACCTCACATCTTTGTCCTTGGGCAGCCCTTGACATTATGCAATTGTCTCCCCTCTTGGACACAGCACCATAGTGTTCTTGTGACCATAGAATGCCTTAAATAAAAGTGCTGTGGCACACTGGCAGAGAAGCCATTTTGGGGCCATGCGGTGCGATGTCAGGTCCTGAGTGCAGCGTGTAGCTGAGTGGACTTGGGAACCGACTTAAACTTCTGGGCTCCAGTTTGTCAGCAATAAGAATGATCATAACAGCAGCTACCCAGTAGGTGTGTTGTGATGTTGTGAGGATGGGCTGCTTTGATGCATGGGGATATTTGGCACTTCCTGGTACACAGTGATCAGTAAGCAATGGGCTTTTTTTTTTTTTTTTTTTTTTTACGTATTTATTCTCAAGTGTATAAGCATTTTGCCTGCATGCATGTCTGTGCCTGGTGTCCTCAGAGTCTCGCCAATGAGTGCTAGGGATTGAACCTGGGTCCTTTGGAAGAGCAGTAAGTGCTCTTAATCACTGAGCCATCTCTCCAGCCCCTAAGCAGTGGGTTCTAATAATGCTGTTGCCCTCCTTACCACCCTAAAACAGGAGGAATTCCAGACCTCCTCACCCACCAAAACCACATCCTGTCTCATTTTTTATTGCTATCCTTTCCTTGTCCATTACCCAAACGCCATCAAGGTCTTTCGTCCTCCTCACCATTGGCAGCACAGAGGCAGCTCCTGGCTAAGCCAAGGACTATCTCTAAAATGTCTCTAAAATTAAGGTCTTAACCTTAAGGCCTGAAGGCTCTCTAACTCCTTCGCTATTTTTTTTTTTTTTTTTTTTAGTTTTGGAGATGGAGTTTCATTATGCTGCTCAAGTCTGGCCTCACTGAACTCAAGCAATCCTTTGCCTCAGGCCCCAGTAGCAGAGACTACAGGTACAGGGCACTCCACCCAGCTCTCCATTTTTTTAAAAATGTATTTTGTAGATCCACCCACTTGGTGCCCCACTGTACATCTCCATGCTCAAGCTCCTCCCAACTAAGCATAAATTATCATAATTAAGTGGGGCTTCAGGCTGGTCTTGAAAGCACTCACATCCTCCTTCCCACTGGTCTGCCCTGTGCACTGGTCAATCCTATTTTGACCCTGCATTCTCCAAGTGTCAGTTTCTATTCTGGCATCAATGGCAAGCAGAGCAAAGGCACAGTGACCCTGTGCTAACCCTGACCATGCCTCCTTAGCTAGCAAAGGTGTGCTGTGCCTTCTAAAGGTCCATGTGTCAGATGTGTTGGTACTCACCAGTCAGCAATGCATCCAGTTATTAGGTAGCCAAAGATTAATCCAACCAGTAAGGAGAACTTAGCGATATGGACTTTCCAGGCATTATCACACACAAGATTCCACTAGAGAGGGGCAAACAGAAGATAAATCAGAGAGATGCATACACAGAGCTAGTTGCACGCAATCACAAGGACAACACAATAACCCTACAAGGGTCTTGGCTCTACTGTTGGGGCCATATCGCTTGCGCCACTAAGAATACCGTCATTAGGCCACTGAAAATCCAGTGGGAACTCTAATTTACCCCCAAAATGAAATGGGTGCTTTAATCTAAACAGATTATCTATGGCTGCAAGAAATGATGCATAGAATTTGGGACTGCGGGCCTTTTGTCTCAACCACTAAAGGAAACTGAGAATGGCCAAAGAGATGGGTGACACCCTGGTGACCAGAGCCCTTTACACCCCACAGAGTTGCTGCAATCCAGGTGATGGGAGGGCCCAGCCAAGTTTCTTATGGGGTGCTATGGCAACACAAAGAAATGAAAGGCAACATTTGCATTTTCACCCCATTATACCCTCTAAACTACAGTCTCAGGGGAAAAGGGAGTTAACAGTAAATGTTGAAATATGAGCTTTATATCCTCTCTCTCTCTCTCTCTCTCTCTTTTTTTTCTTATAAATTGTGTTGTACAGCTAACTGCACTACTGGAGACTTAGTCTATTTTGTGCAGTTAACTTTTACTATTTATTAGGAAAAGTGAAAATGATCCTTAGGGCTGGGGAGATGACTTAGTCTGTAAAGTACTTGTCATATAAATGTTGAGGGCTTGAGTTTGAATCTCCAGAAGTGACATAAAGTTGGGTATGGTAATGTTCGTCTGTAACCCCAGAGCTCCAACAGCAAGATGTGAAGTGGAGACAGGGGAGTCCATGGGAGCTTGTGAACCAATGAGGCAGGCATCCACAGTGGTGAGCAACAAAGAGACCCTTGTCCCAAACAAGGTAGAAGACGGGGGGGGGGGGGGGGGGGGGGGGCTGGCACCCGAGGTTGTCTGTCTCCTGACCTTCACATGTGTTATAGCATATATGTATGCCCACCCGCAGACACACATTCATGCACACGCATTATTCACATGCATACACAAAGGAAGATGGAGACAGGAGGGATGAGGGGGTGGGGAGAGACCTTCAATGATCATTTTTCCTATTTGCCAAAGTGGAAAGCACTGAGGCACAGACAGCACACACGGTTTACCTCTAGGTCAGTAAGTCAACTGAACAGGAAGTAACTGAGCGGGGGGCGCACTGCAGCAGCCATCCTTTCTGCCTGCTGTTGCCACCCACCCTCAGGGACAGAGAAGCCCTTCTGGCTGATGCCACAGCTTGGAGCTTTTGAGCCCAAGTCAAAGGGAGTATAAGCTGAGGACATGCCCCACCACAGGGAAATTTCGGAACATTAGAACAAGAAGTGTGTTTGAGGGAGTCAGCAAGGGGGAAAGACATGAGGCCAAACCTGATCCAGAATACTGTCTTCTTAGGTGTCTCTACCTTTGAGCCTCTGCCTATAGGGAGACCCAGAATGTAATGCCAAGGGTTCTGGTACCCTCACGTCTTGACTGTTTCCAAACTTCTGGAGAGCGCAACGGAGGCCAAAGATGGCAGCTAAGGGTCACAGCTTCAGTGGAATTTGGCGGGGGGTGGGGGGGGGGGGGGGGGTGGAACCTGCCTGTATCAGCAGTTGCCAAGGAAAGAACTTGGCCTAGACAGGGAAGAAAGGGACCACCTGTCACTGCTCTAACTTCTGCTCAGGACTCCTTGGGATATTTACTTGCCCATGCTCCATGGCAGGATCCAGAGACTGAGGGAGAGTAACTTACTCCACCATCCACTGAGCTGGCTCCAGATGGTCTGATTCAGAGCTTAGGAGGGGAGGCAGGAAGACCAAGCACAAGCCGCACAAAGGCCAAGAAGGATGTTTTGAGGCCTGCTGTCTAGATGCACTCATGTGTCTGGGGAGGAGGGCTACTGGCTGCTTGGAATGTCACTTAAGCACTCAGATGCAGGCATTATTTAAAGGAGGTTTCAATGCTACAGAACCACAGGGACTCCAATGCCTGGGAATGAGCAGGAAGTGCAGATTTGGGGGCTGCAGTGATGCTCTGAGTGAAAACTCTTCATTTGACCATGTCCCCTAGAGGGGTAGACCTGGTGGCACTCAGAGGAAGGACAGCAGGTTACCAAGAAGAGACATGATACCCTATGAGCATATACAGGGGGAGGTAATCCCCCTCAGTCACAGTCATAGGGGAGGGGAATAAGGGGAAAATGGGAGGGAGGGAAGAATGGGAGGATACAAGGGATGGGATAACCATTGAGATGTAACAAGAATAAATTAATTAAAAAAATTAAAAGAAAAAAAGAAAGAAAAAGAAAACTCTTACAAGGAAGCCCAGCACAGGGGTGGAGGGGTATCCGGATCCGGCAAGCTGTCCAGGTGAGCTTGGGCCACATGGACTGACTGTCTTGCATCTGAGAACCTCCATAAGATTCTACCCAGCCTTCCCATGCCACCATACAGCCAACCCGATAACCGCATCACCCCAGGCTTCAACCACCTCCCAAGAAAGGAGCTAACACTCCACACGCAACACAAACATCACTGCTGATTACACCTTTGTCCACCTGGAAGTAAACTGTGAAGCTCTAAGCCTAGGAAGGCAACATTCACTGATGTTTCTAGAAGAAAAATTTATAATAAATACCTTCCTGGTGCCAGAAGAGCAGATCTGGCCATAAAGCGAGAGCTACAGCTTTGTCATCAGCAATGTGAGTGCATTCTGTTCTCCCAGCTCCATTTAAGCATTCTGAGAGAGGCAGCACCTGTACCTGTTCACCTCCCAGCTACAGTGCACCTGCATAGACTTTAGCCTGGCATATTCTTGGCAAGCACAAAGCTAGCCTGACCCAGGTTTCTACCTGGGAGAAACACGCCAGCTGCCATCTCTTCCAATCGCTCTCTACTTTTAACTACCTTCGCACCTCCACCAAGACTCCCCATTGATAAGTTTACTCAAGGTTAAGCGATGCAAAATAGTACATTACACGTATATTAAATGGCCGGGAGACAGGAGATTTTAATGAAAACATCCAGGGAAGTGGAGAAAAATAGCCTGTGTGGTTGCCAACTCAGTCACCTGAGCAATTACTAACCCGGCCTGGGGCAGCCACGACCTAATTTAGTTGCCACCTAATAAGTTGTTCAGTAGTCACCTCAACATGACCCCTACCAATTAACAATGCCAGAGTGGAAAATTATTAGAACATGGAGGAAAACTGATTCACTCACACTGTCAATTGGAAAGGAAGCCTGGTTCGCACCAATGAGCTCAGCCTCCCTGGGGTGGTGGACCAGAGAATCCAGGGCAAGGCGGCCTGGCCACCTGTGCCCCACAGCTTCCTCAGCTGGATGCTATCTGAGTCAACAGGCACAGCACCTACAGCACCTAGGAGCACCCAGCAGGCTTAGCAAGATAAGGGTTACTCATACGTGGGGAGCTGCCTACACCAACGCTGACACATGCCATTGAGCTAAAGGGGTGGGCTGGAGGTGGGGGAGTGGGGATGGAGATGAGGGAAATCCATGGAGTTGGCTCTCTTGTTTAACAACAATAACAACAACAACAAAGTATGGGGCACAACAGTGCGTCCTCACACAGTGTTATCTTTCTAGCAATCCACCAAAGAATTTCAGAAGTATGAGGAAGCTCTGTCCTCACCTGGCTCTCAAATTTGTTCTCCTTGTTATAGATAAGATTATGCCGATTAGTCAGTCAGGAAATTAAAATGAGTTTTAAGATTTAACTACTCCATCAAAAAGAGAAAAGAAAAAGTCTAAATACAGCAAGGTTGTAAAAAGTCTAAGACCAGACTTAACAGCCTTGATTACCTCCCCTCCTCCCTTTCTCCTCCCTCCATCAATCAATCACCAACACCAGCAGAACAGTGGAAACCCCTTCAAATATACAACCTGAATGTAGCTTTACAAAGAGCACAGAGCCAGTAGCTGCGACAGTGGCTGCCTAAGTTCTAGGCTTCTAACTGGAAACCCTGGGCAGGTTGGGTATAAAGTGCTATGCCGAGAGTCCTTCTGAAGCCCCCAGCCATGGCTGTTCTAGAAACCTAAGAGGCATCATGCGTTTAATCACTGTCTCCTGCAATACCCCCAGCGGTGCCTGATAATTGTAAATTGAGTCCCTTTCTTGACTGAGAGTCCTTGAAATAGAGTTCCCAAGAAAGACGTGGCCCAAAACCCCCACTCTCCAGCAGCAGTACAGCCTGGCGTTAACTCCACCTCCTGGAAATCCATTCCCCAGAGAACAATGGGAACAGCCCTCTAATGTAGGAGGGTAACACTCCATCAGCAGGTTTAACAGGATCATAAACGCTTCAAGCCTCAGCCCATTTCAACACACCACGCTTGCCCTCTCTGTCACCATACCCATTCCAGAAGCATACTGCGATCATTACCCCTGGGGACTCTGGCCCTAGGCTTAAAGGCAAGACAAAAGACCTCACACATCTCATACTACATGCTAGCTGCTATGTGTTCTGCTCAAAAAATTGATTTAAATTTTTAAGAGAGGGAAAAAAAAACTGGTAGGCTGCTTTTTTACCTATAGGTTTTAAGGGCAGGCTACAAGAAATAGAAGTTGTATCGTTTTAAGGCATTTATCAAATTTCTCAACTTGTTAGAGCGGAGAAAAGTCTTCAAGGAAACTAATCACACTTCTGAAGAAGATGGGAAAATGAGACATAGAGAAAACACTTTTCAGTAATAAGTAAGTAGTAGTTCTCTAATAGATTTTTTTCTACTTATTTTTTTTTATTAATTTATTCTTGTTACATCTCAATGGTTATCCCATCCCTTGTATCCTCCCATTCTTCCCTCCCTCCCATTTTCCCCTTATTCCCCTCCCCTATGACTGTTCCTGAGGGGGATTCCCTCCCCCTGTATATGCTCATAGGGTATCAAGTCTCTTCTTGGTAACCTGCTGTCCTTCCTCTGAGTGCCACCAGGTCTCCCCCTCCAGGGGACATGGTCAAATGTGAGGCACCAGAGTACGTGAGAAAGTCATATCCCACTCTCCACTCAACTGTGGAGAATGTTCTGACCATTGGCTAGATCTGGGTAGGGATCTAATAGATTTTTAAAAGAAGAATCTTTGAAAAGATTTTGGGAGACTTTGGAAGAAGAGAGATTACTTATCTGATTGTGGAGGTTGGATGTCTGTAATTAAAAAGTAGTGGGAGAAAATTATCCAAAGGAAGGACAAGAGAGGCTGGTAAGAAAGCTCAGAAGGCACAAGCACTGGCTGTTCTTGCAGAGGACGTGGGCTCAATCCCAGCACCCACATGGCAGCTCACAATAGTCTGTAACTTCAGCTTCAGGAGACCCAGTGCCCTCCTCTGATCCCCACAGGCACCAGACATGCATATGGTGCTTGTACAGACATACATGCAGGCAAACACTCCTACACATAGAAATAAAAATAAATAAATCTTTTTTCAAAGACTAGTAAATGTTTTTAGTTTGTTACTACTTCTTTACTAACTTTAATTAGTTAAAATTTCTATATACCAAAAATATTATAAACAGAATTATAGACATCCACATTTGTAAAACTACACCACAGGCCTCACACTTAACTATCAGCTATTTTCCCCTTGTTTTGTTTTCTTAGCAATATGGACTAACACTTTAAATGGAAACGTGTATAAACAATCAGGCAGTTGAGAAAATATGGAATATAAATGAGTTGGAAATACTCAGGAAATGTTCTATTCTGCTAATGAAAATCTAAGCTATATATGTGAATATATACTTATACACACACAGACACACACACACATTTCTAAAAAAACAAGGTGTGGCAGCAGGCATCATTTTTAAAAGAAGAAATCTGACAACATACAGCTCATCACTTTAGTAGTATCTATCCTTTGGGAGAGCAAACCTCACTTTGGGTAACTTTTTCCCAAAAATTATCAGCGATCTCCACAGAGGTTTCCTGTTCAACAGCATCATCAGTTGTAACTTAAAGGGCAACACATGAGTTTCCAAGAAAAGGTCCAGGGAACCATGTGGCCACTGAAAATTCTGCTTTCAAAAACTAATGACTGAGAGAAACTTTCCTTATGTATCGTAGCGCCAGAACGAAGACATGAAGACACAAGCTGGTGTGCACAGAGACAAGGAAGCATCCCAGAACATCCAGGCTACAACAGCCAAACCTGCCTACCTGAGAGCCCACAGGTGGAAAGAGAGCCGATTCTCACACGGTTTCCTCTTATCTCCAAATGCTTGCTATGGCACATACACTGAACACACACACACACACACACACACACACACACACACACACACACGGGGGGGGGGGGCAGGGGGAAGGGAGATGTGAGAATAGAATGGAAACTGAATTTTATTTTCCAGTTTATACTGTTCTTGTATTCACTAATCTTATAGTGATTAACTATGAACTGTAATGTGGGAAGAAAATGTAGTGATAAGGGCAAGACAAAAATCATTTAAAAACAACTACAACAACAGAAGAATCATATGTCTTTCCCCTTTCTGGGGATATGTATTTTCATGCAATCTAAAAAATTAGAGACTGGGGATACTTGCGTTGGTAGAGTGCTTGCCTTGCATGCATAAAGCTCTAGGCTCTATTTTAGCACAGAAGAAAACTGGGTGTGGTGGGACATGTCTATTATCCCAGGTGAAATTTACTATGGTGTGTGTGTGTGTGTGTGTGTGTGTGTGTGTGTGTGTGTTGTGTTGTGTTTTGTGTGGTGTGTGTGTTTTTAAATGAGTGTAAGTTGCCCCCAAGTTTTATCTTTTAGGGTAGAGATCCCCATGAAACTTGTTGCCATCAGCACACCACAGGGCTTTGCCAGCCACAGTGCTAGCTGCCTGTTCTGTGCCTGAGCACAGTCAGTTGAGATACAAGAAAAAAGTTCAAAGAAATACTACAAAGAAGACAAAACGGCTTCAAATTCCAATGGATTAAATAAAACCAGATGCCCAACTGGGTTGCAGGAATGTTGAGAAATATGGAGTCATCACTTTTTCCTTCCAAAATAGCATTTCGTGGCCTCCCTGGAACTAGTGTGTTATACATTATGGATGTGCTGTTATGCTGATTTTAAACTAGAAACAATTGGAATTTTAAGAACATACCCACATACACATATGTGCATACAATAGAAGCATACATATACATGTGGAAATCAGTCACATATGGACCAAAAGAAAAAAAAAAAGAAAAAAAAAAGGTGTCCACTAGCCAGACTGAAGGAGTGTTTGAGCCATAGTTAGCTTCTCCACATGTAGGCAGCCAAGGCCACCATTTTTAGTATTTCTATTCTAGTAGCCTAGAGTCTTTTTTTTTTTTTTTTTTTTAAAAGACTTCATCAAAATTCAAGATATATTGTCTAATTTGAAAAACCTCAAACTCCCTCTACATTTTGCCTCTAAGCTCATCCTCCAGTTTCAGGTCTGATGTCAACAGTAGCCAACACAAGTGCCAATTAGAGTTGGCATGCTTATGAGTTTCCTTAAATGACATCATCAACATCCTTGCCAGGGACTCTGGGGATTTTTTTTTTTTTAATTTTGTCTCTGTTTTTTTTGTTAATTGCCACTGCAATTGCTCTTCATCTGTATCTCTTCCTTTTAACCTATTGGCGAAAAACAAAAACAACAAAAAACTAACTACAGCTTGTTGGAGAAAACTGAAGGGGAAAAAAATGGATTGCAAGTTTGTCTGAGATAAAGGGAGAATGCAGCTTTCTGCAAAACCCTTCATGCCAGGCTTTTTGTTTTGTTTTGTTTTGTTTTTGCTTTTCATTATTTTATTTTATTTCATTTTATTTTATTTTATTTTATTTTATGAGACCCACACCAAAACCACACCACTAAAGCTAGTTAGAATTCTTAAACATTTCCATGATCCCATTTTTATGGTTAACAGTGTGATTTTTCAATCCATCCAAACTCCAGGCGATGCTTTATTTCCTTTTCTAAGCAGCATTCCTGGGAGCAGCTTCCCTGCTTTTACCGTGGCCCTCTGGCATGCGAGAAGAAAAAACTATGATGCTTCATTTACTGAAGCTGGGGCTTCCTCAGCTTTCACCAAACTAGATCACTTTTCGTAGGGTTAGAGAAGGAAAGCCGCTTTCTAGCAAGGTTTGCAAGGCAAACAGAAACGTCATCACCTGGCTGCATGCTCACCTCAGCTGATGCAGGGTTTATTTCTGGAAAAAACAATACAGGGAGTCACTTTATCTTTTCCTTCTCTCTAGGGAAATACTATGCGATGCGATAGCTCTAAGCAGAGCGCTACACTGTGGCGTAGTCTTATTCTCTTGATGGAAACCTCTGTGTCCTTTGGGGGAAGTTCAACAGACATCCGCAAGGCAGCAGAAACTGCTAATAAGCAATCCCTTCTATTAATCAAACTTTGAGAAATCTTGCCTTAGACGGCAAAGTGTACTTCATGAACGGTCACCTCTAAGAAATGAAGGGAATTGTATAAAGAGACACAAGAGTGCGGGGAGGAAAAGAAGCCAACTCCACAAAGCTCTGAGCATCAAGACCCCCTGTGTGTTCTCGGCACAATCAGGAGATGCACACTAATTTATCCTAAGTAGCAAACGAGGCTCAAATGAAAAAACTCAAGACTCAAGTGCTGTACAGCGTAGAGGGCCTCTCCCCACGTAACAGGGTACATGGACAAACCTGTCTGGCACATCAGTGTTTAAGCACACTCATTCAGGAAAAGAGCCAAGGATGGGAATCTTCGGACTGAGACCAAAAAACCCTCAGACTGATGAGGGCTTAAGTGGGAGAAGACCTGTCATAACATGGCTCTGTAGAGTTCTCTGTATACCCGATTTACCACAGATCCTATTCACAAGCCTGAACTCCAACTCCTGTTACGATGGAGTCATGCCCTAGACCTCACCAGCCAAAAGCCTTGGGACCCTTGATAGAGCTGCTCTCCTGTGTACCACCTCACTCTGTCTGCCCCTGACACGCCTGGCTCAGCATCTACTTGAAAGAACAAGCTGCCTCTTCCTGCCAGGGGCTAGAGTCATGGCTCAGTGGCAGAATGCTTTTCGGTGTTCCAACACCATAAAAAGACCCCTCCAACCAAAACCTATGCTCACCACCACCAGCCAGAGTATGCTAGACCTTCCCCACAGCTTATACTGGACTCTTTCAGTGAGTTAGTTGATGGCGCCTTGGCAAGCAAAAGACTAAGAGGAAGGGGTACGAAGTACAAATGCAGAAATGGATCCAGGTCTGCATTTCCATCAGGGCAATCATCTCAGCTGAAGGTCTCCTCCCACACTAGATCAAGGCCCTTTCTTTCTTCCTTCCTTCCTTCCTTTCTTTCTTTTTTCTTTTCTTTCTTTCTTTTTTTTTTTTTTTTTTTTTTTTTTTTTTTTTTTTTTTTTTTTGAGACAAGGTTTCTCTGTGTAGCCTGGCTGTCCTGGACTCCCTTTGTAGACCAGGCTGGCCTCAAATTCACAGAGATCCACCTGCCTCTGCCTCCCAGCAGTGCTGGGATTAAAGGCATGTGCCACCACACCTGGCCCAAGGCCCTTTCTCTGACCTCCTAGAACATTCTGCATCCCAAATACCCTGATGACCAAATATACCATAATTGCCTGTTTACAAGTCTTTTCACTAGCTCAGGAGCTGGAAGGCTTTAGCCTGCAGGCCCGAATACACTTCTGCATCTGTTTTTGTGAATAGTTTTGCTTAGCACGCAGCCACACTTCACCTATATGTTAACTATGCCTGAATATGCATTAAATAGCAGTATGGGCCACTATAAAGATGACAGAATACCCCCTTCCCATGCCCACAAACTTAAAAAAAAAAAAAGATTACTATTTGATCCTTATAGCATCACAGTCAAATCTCAACTTTGAGTGTCTTCGTGGCTGTTTCCAGAAACTTCTACCTGAGGAAGAAGAAAGAGCCACCAAGAATATGGGTGGCACCATCCCATGTGTTGGGAGTCCCAGACTGGGGAGGGGAAAAAACGGAGACCATGATCTTAGTTAGCATCAGTATGCATCTCCTTCTCTCTGCTTCCTGACTGTGGATGCCATGTGATCAGCCACCTCACACTCCTGCCTTGACAGGCCACAACCTCAGACAAAAGCCTCAATAAATCCTTCCCCAAGTTGCTCCTTGTCAGTATTTTGTAACAGCAAGTAGAAGAGTAATTAATGCAAAAACGTCTTTTCCTTTTAAGACTGGGTCTCTGCATGTGGCCCACACAGGCCTCTTACTGCAGCCTTGTTAAGGCCTTTGGTACTGCAAGTGTGAGGCACCACTTTGTCTTACTTCTCTGTGCTTTCTAATTAAGCTAAGGGCTTGGAGCAGGGGGAGGAAGGAGGGGCACTGCCCTGGAGGACTCCTACTCCCAGAAGCAGAGGGCTCCTCACGTGTGCTGTGTTTGCTGAGCTATGATGTTTATCTCCTTAATCCTTGGCTTCTCTATGATTTCTTCAAACATATTTTATTTAAATAATACATGATAGCATGCAAAATTCATGCCAGAATGTAGTTTTGAGATGTTGTACTCAATTGTTTACTATGAGCGATATTTCCCCAGGGAAAGATATTATTGTTTTATTATTAAAATTGATTGGGAAATAGGCGCATGGAAAATTTATTCTTAAAAATAAAGAATTCCCTTTTAAAAGAACAAGCCTACCCGGGCAGCGGCGGTGCACGCCTTTAATCCCAGCACTTGGGAGGCAGAGGCAGGTGGAGCTCCATGAGTTTAAGGCCAGCCTCGTCTACAAAGTGAATCCAGGACAGCCAAGGCTACACAGAGAAACCCTATCTCAAAAACAACAACAACAAAAACAGGAAATAAATAAATAAATACACCAAGCCTATTTCATAATTACACCTTCTTCCTAGGCACTCTGCCAGCCACTTTGACTCGGCCATCCCTCACTCATTCCCCACAGACCTCTTTCACGGGTGCTGTCATCCAGGGGAGTCAAGAATGGTGCTTGGATGGGATCATCAGGAGTGTAGTAGGGACTCACAGTGGCAGCACAGACTTTTGAGTCCGATGGACAGGCATCTCCATTCCAGTTCTTCCTTATGACAGCTGTGTGACCCTGGTCAAGGAGTCGGCCCTTGGGCAAGCTCTGTTTCAACATCTGTGGTGTGGGAGGCACATACCCTACCATACATGGTTCTTGTGAGGGTCCAGAGCAATGACTGGGCAGTGGCTGGCACGTGCTGATGCTACCTTTTGTCTTGTCAGCCTGCTTAGCCTAGTCCTCGGGGATTGCTGGCTATTGGTAACACTTGAGTCTGAAAACAATAGAGTGACTTCCAGAAAGGCTTTGATTTACTCATTAAGTCACATTAAGTTGGTCCGATTATGGGACCAACTATTCTACATCATGTCTGCACAGCCAGCACTGGGTAGAAGGGAGGAGAGGTGAGGACAGATAAGGTGTGTGAGGATCAATTATGTTCCTAACTGCAGTGTCACATGGCAGTCTCCACATTTTCCAAGCCCTCCTGATCTCAGAGTACAATGCCCTCTGCTTTGACCTTCCCAGAAGTATCCTAGGATTGCAACCCAGCTCTCTTTAGCACTTCCTGCTATCAGCCCTTAAATTTACTGTCTTCCTGACCTTGAGGAAAGAGTGACAAGATGGCTCTCAAAAGCTCACGCATTAGACTCCATTGGGTGCTGAGTTCCCCATGCCTCCTGGAACTATTAATCTCCTACAAACACTATGATGAATTGGCAGTGTGACAGCAAAAGGTGACCAAGCAGTCTGGCTCCTCAGCTGGCCAGGGTTCAGCTGGGGCTCAACTCTTCAGATACAGCCCTTGAGTCCAGAGAGGCAGAGGTGTGACTGCATTCCATGCAGACACTGGTAAGAAGGGGCTCCTGGCCATGTGGGTGCCTCTGGCATTCTGGGTGCAAGCGAAGTGAGAAATGGTTATCCAAGATGTCTTCTCAAATCAAAGGGGAAAGCACCTACAAGCTAAATGAGGGAAGCCTCCCCAAAGGGTGCTGCTAGCTGTCAGTGATCAGTTCTCTGTGGCTAGATGGAATGTCATGGGCTGGGGAAGTGGAGTGTGCAGAGGGTCAGTCATAAGCCAAGATGTTGCAGAGTTGCCTTCGCAGGTTGCAACCTTGACTTCTGATAGGCTTCAGCCCCAGCCGCTTCGGGTTTTGAAGTCTGTTCACAGGCATGGAATGAGCAGGTGGGGGAGGGGGGATCTCCTGTTGGCACTCGGGCTGGGATTCTAGTGACATTCTGGAGACAGCGGTGATGTGGGGTTTGTGGCATGGCTGGACTTAACAAGTCAAGACACTCAAGTTCCTTCACAGCAATTCCAAAGTAAGGTTCTCCATGTTCCGCCAAAGTGTAGCAGGGGACAATCATGGCGTAGGCTATGCAGCATCCCTCCACATTAAAGCAGAATGGCTGATAAAAGTGGCTTACTGGGCTTACTATAAGAGCCTGTCCATCAGAATTCCATCCAAAGAACTCACATAAAGCTGGAAGGACAGACTGTTCTGCCTCTTCGGTGCACACACACACACACACACACACACACACACACACACACACACACACACACATCATTCACTCACTCAGAGACACACACACACTACTACTAATGATGATGATGATTTTTAAAGTGAGCGGTCACAGCTACATTAGTAGATGACGTGTTTGTTTGCTGGAGGCGTCAATCCACAGAGAGCATTATTAGGTGCTCATCTAAGTGAAGGGACCAGGCTGGGCATGGAGCTCATATACAAGACCCTGGGTTTACTCCCCAGCAGCAGCAGGGGGAAAAAAAGTGGAGAGAGGGATCATTTTAGAAATGTTTAATTAAAGAAAGTTAAACTAATATCTCCTTTACACGGCTTTCTCAGCACATCTAAAACTGTCAGCATAAGTCCTGGAAGAGGATTCGTGTTCTGTGTGATATACTTTATGAACTTATTTGAAACTGCCCTATACACACTTTCAATGGCAGAGAGCGGACTACAGAACACAAGTGTTGTTTATATATATGTTCTGCTTGGCTTTCGGGGCCCAATGCTGCATCTATGAACACAATGCAAATTATAATACATGGAAGTGCTTTCTGCAAGGCTGGGGTACAGCAATCTTGCTGCCCCTGACACCCACCTGAGGAGAAAAAAGGGGTGGTTGCGTGCACTGAGGCATGCTTATACTAGGCAGAAGAATTCTTTCTGCCTTCCCTCAGAGAAAACACAAATGATAGTTCTCTGTCTTCTCAGGGAGTCATCAGTATGAGCTGGTTAAAACATGGGAAAATATTAAATACCCTTGGGATGTGACCTGCAAAAGGTCATCCAGGGCAGAAAGCAGTCAACTGAGAAAAGTCCACTTTCTGAAAACGTCTAACTGCATGACAGGCATGTGTACCCCTCTGACGGGACAACCATTCCGCTAGCCAAGGTTCAGTGGTGGCTCCATGCTGTGTGGGCAATTTCTTACATGACCTTAGCCTCTCCAAACTCATCATGCTATCCAAAAACAATAAAAGCGGCGTAGCACAAAGTGCTAGATCATGTGTCTGGCGTCCCAGTTTCAATAGCTCAAGTGCCCATCCCTGGAATCATGGGTAAAGAAAGTATTGTCTGCACATGAGATCTAATTATCATTCAACCTGAAAGGAGAAGGAGAGCCTGACACAGACTTGAACACAGGGGATCCTGAGGACAGTACGCTCAGTATAGTCAGCTGTCTCAGAAGGATGTACACTGTATGATTTGATTTGTACAAGGTCCCTAGAGGTCCCAAATGCATAAAGGGAGAGCATGTGGGCTAGGCTATGGCTGGATAGAGACACAGAAGTCAGAAGTTCATCTGGAGAGATGAAGAGGCCCTGGAGGTAGAGAGTTCTGACTTCTGCATTAATGTGGTAGGTAGTACTTCACACCAATGAACCACATAATTTAAAAACAACTAGGATGGGGAAAAACGTTGCATTACTTATATTAAGTACAGATACATAGCACTCTGAGGACCCGAGTCAAGGCCTTTTCAGACAGCTCTGGAACAGGCCCGTTCTTCAAGCTGGAACTCAGTCTTGTTTGCCACCCTCCTGAGAAATGTTTGAGATCTAGCCTGTGAAGTCCAGCACCTTCTGTCACTGGCAGGCCACCAGAAAGTCATTTGCTGTCATCAAGGGTCCTTTTCTCCCAGGCTTGCCCATGGGTCATCAAGTAGAGATGCTCTGCCCACCGGCAGAAGGAGTGAGCAGCTTACCCCACCTCAGCTGGTTATCCTCTCCCCCCTGCCTCTCATAATACCCAAGGAAGGCTATCCCAGATCCCAGGCTCTGGCCTCATGTAAATGGCCTTTCTTACTCTGCTTCACTGCCCAGTGCCACCACAGTCCTGGCAGCCTTGCCACAGGTCATCATTAAGAAACGCGAGGCCGGTGAGGTAAGGCTGGGATGAAAAAAGAGCCACACGTGGGCTGGACACTGAGCTAGAAAGAGCGGGGAGAATTCAGGGCAGATCCTTGGGTAACATCAGGTGCACAGTGCTTCCAAGTTGAACCCTTATCAGGGGTAGCATTCAATAGCTATTAAAATCCAACCACAAGCCAAAGGTGATTCAGTGGCAGAGCATGCTATTAGCATGTACAAGGCCTTGGGCTGATTTCGCATCACCAAAAGATGTCTAATTTACTTTGGGCTTCTGATGGATACTTTTAACTATTTAAAATATCTAGGAGTTGGGAGTGGTGGCACATGCCTTTAATTGCAGCATTTGGGAAGCAGAAGCAGGCAGATGTCTGGGAACTCAAGACCAGCCTTGTCTACATGTCATATGCCAGCCGGGACTATACAATGATACCCTATCTGGAAAAAAAAAAATGTCCTAATCAAGGATATTAGCCTAAGAGCCAGCCTTTCAGAATATGCCACCTACAAGAGGGAATGAGGCCTGTAAAGCTATCGTTCAGTCTGTGGTAAACAGATTTGAGACAGGATAAGTACAGAAAGGAATGGGGTCAGCCCTATATACCAGTTACACTTTTACTTGCTTAGCTAAGATTAGTAGCCCCAATATTTTAGATTTGGAAAGTAGGAATAGAAAGGGAATTCTAAAATAGAAGATATTTAAGGGGACCTAGGAAGCATCCCTACGTTGAGATGTCAAATAGCCTGGGAATAAATTGAGTCAAAGGAAGAAGGTCCTGGAAGTGAGGGTCAGAACGGCTGGGGATGTCCAGGACTCAGAGCCGTTTGCTAGAGTTGATCTCCTTTATGTGTCCTGGCCCATCATCCGTCCTGCCTTAAGTTTGGAAGTTAACTTCAAGGGCTGGAGAGAAGGTTCAGTGGACTAAGAGCTTGTTTCTCTTACAAAGGACCTAAAATAGGTTCTAGCAACCATGACAGGCAACTTATAACCTCCTATAAGTCCAGGTCCAAGGGATCCAATGTCCTCATCTGACTTCCAAGGTCACCTAATCTTACATATCTCAATACACTCACACAAATATACAAAATTAAAATTAAATATATTTTAAAGGTAACTGAAGGGAAACTGAAATATATATATTCAGACTTTGTTTCCTTATCTGAAATTCTTGGGACCCAAGGTTCTTCAATTTTGGGGTTTTTTGTTCCCCAGATTTTGAAATATTGACATACACATGTAAGAGAGTCAAAGCTAAACACAAAATTCATTTATGTCTCATATACACCTTGCATGCAGAGCCTGAAGGTAATATTGTATAACATTTTTCTTAATTGTATGCATGAAACAGAGTTTAATGATCTAGAATTTTCTACTTGTAGCATCATGCTGCCACCCAAAGAGTTTCAACTGTGGAAACATTTTGTATTTAAATTATGGACTTTGTAGTTTTGAATTAGGGGATTCTCAATGCTGAGCAGGTGATTGCATGGTTACAGTAGGGGGCCATGGTAAAGTCCTGAGGAAAGGACTGGGGTTCGAGGCTAGTCAAGCACACACTCCGCAGAGGGACTTCTTCCATGCCCACCACTGCAGAAATCCCCACAGAGCCTCATGGAGTAGTGTCTTCTCCACTCTGGAGAGGAGGTTCCAATCTTGAGCGATTTGCTATGGCTGTTCAGTGACCAGCTGGCAGCCCAGGTGTAAGCTCAGTCCTTCTGCACTGGGCTCAGCGTCCCTTGTCCACCTGTGCCCCAGGTAACAGTGAGGACACACCTGCCTCCCTCTGCTGTGTCAACAGAGGCTCCTCTAGTCATTGCAGCTCAGAAGTTAGGTTGGCTGCAACTCCAACCCCAGCATGTGTCCAGCATGCTCCAGGCCCTGGGTCTAATTTACATCACAAGAAGAAGATAAAATAAACCATCTTATTTTGATCCTTTGATAGATGCTGCTAATTGTTAGAAACATCCTAAGTGAGGATCTGGCCTTTTGGAAGAAGACCAAACTCGTGGCCCCTGCTCCTCCAAATACCCTCACTTCCATGTTAGCAGGGCTGCTCATTGGCCGCTTTAAACCTAAGCAAGGCAGAACTTGCAACAGGCCACCTGTCACCTGTCTTTTCTCTTGGGCACCATCATTCCAAACAGCCGAGAGCATCACTTACTCAGAATATTTGGAGGCTCCACCTCTAACTGGTTATCTGAGTGGAAGAGCATCCTCAGTTGCCCTAGTCAGGGTAAAATGCTTGCTTAAGCACAAACAAGCTTCCCAACAACACTCAGTCTGGCTCACAAACTGGAGCAGCATGAACATCCTGCAGAACAGCCTGGCTTCTTGGATATTCCAGCCAAATGGGATGGGATGCCCACCTACCCTTACTGCTCTCTTCAAGGATATTAGGTGAGAGGTGAACTGCAAAGGCTTTTCTCACTGACTCATGCTTGGGCAGTACTTCTTCTTGGTCCCTCTTGAACTTAGTAAAGGGACCAGTGGGTTCCTGCAGGGCAGGCTTTATCACCAAAGAAGTCAAGTCCCTTGTTCCCTGGAATTTCCCTACAAACAGGACCCTTTAGTCATTTGCATTTTATACTGGGCTGCTTGAGAGTAGACACAGTGCCTGTGTTGTCTGGGGGTTTGCCTAAGGATCTTTCAGGCCCTGGGTATTTGCCCTCACAGGGTCATTTTCACAGAAGAGAGGATGAAGAGGCGCTAAGAAGGGACACCTCTCCCACACGCCACCAACACAGCACGAATCAGCTACTAAGTCACTCCGAGGTCACACAGAACAGCTGCATGGCAGCATCACTTCTAGCTGTGGCTTTTGCCCACCCACAGGACAGCATCATGTCTCAGAGTCTCTCCATCAGCCCTGGGCAGTGAGGCCTGAATGCGGAGGGAATCACAACTGTCAGGGCCAAGGACTGGTGCCTCTTGGAGGTGACATCCCCCTCCCCCACAGCTCTTCCCTATTGCTCTGGAAAGAAGAGAGTCAGAAGGAAGTTTGCCTGGCTCATCAGCAAGTCAAGGTATTACAGAGCTGGCCTGATTCTGCCAATCAACTTGTACCTATTAGAACTGAAGGATAAGAGGAGCAATAGACATAAGGGGTGGGAAGCTGAACAGGATGAGGAATCCAGTATTCACAGATGTCGATGGGCCTGAACAACCAGGTTGCACATCAGCTGGGGCGTGGTGGGGTGGGGTGATGCACAGTATGGAAGACATGTGCAGTAGGGTGGACAAGCTTCATCAGAGTTTCATACTGTTGGGTCAGCAATATTAAAACAAAACAAACAAGTAAAAGAACATGGCCTCTCCAGAAACTAGAAAGGGACCCATGAGCTGGAAAATAGAGGCTTTAAGGGCAGCAGGATATAAAGCAAATGTGGTATGAAAGTGAATGCCAGGGCCAGGTGTGGTGGTGCATGCTTTTAATCCCTTTCTATGAGCTGTTGGTAAGGGAGGCCCCTACTGCTGAAGTTACAGATACTTTAATTACAGGAGCTAGAGAAATCAAACTGCAACTGAGCTAGAAGCTTCCTTCCCGTTAGCCAGCTTTCATGTGCCAGAAGGTGCTACACAAGTTACCAGGTAGAAAAATCATCAATATTTTCCCTCAGTTGTGACCTCTGTGAGCTACAATATCAACATGGCAGGTATAGCGTACCCTTTGAGACAACAGTGGCATGACTATACAAGGGTAGCTAATACTTTTCTGATTGTATTTCAAGCCTGTTCCTCGGGTATATTATAAACCTGTTCAAGAGCCTCTGGCTGGGAACATCACAGGGAAGCTACTGTTGTTTTCCTTAATGGGTATGTTGTGATTATCAAACTGCTCTCTAAATATGTATGTTTGGGCCTGTAGGTTAGTGCTACTATCAGCTCTGGTAAGAGAAGCTTCATTTCACAGTTAACAGCAATGGCTGCAGTGACTCATAACTAGTCAAAGTGCTGAGTGTAAGTGACTGTTGAATGTTCAGCCCTAAACATCACCCTCTCCAACACTTAAGGAACATCACAGAAGAGGGGGCAGAAAGAATGCAGGAGGCAGAGGAAGGGGTGGAGTGCTGTGGATCTCTGACTTCTGGGCTAGACATGGTTCCTGCATTCACAAACTCACAGCACCTGTAATTACCAGCACAAGACTGAGTGTGACATTCCCTTATGGAGGAAGGAGGGGCTCGCCAGATCTCACTACTGTCTGAAGATCTACAGGCAGCTAACAGTTGCTGGAAGAGAGATGTTTCTTCAGTGGTGTGCAACTCGTAAGTTGCCTGCCCTCCTGTAAATAACCCCTGGCCCAAGTTCATGTAAACAACCCTGATAAAATTATTTGGCTCACCAAAACCAAGGCAACCTAACAAATAAACTCATGAAAATAGAAATGGGACAAAGGGACTGGGGTGTGAGGTGTTGGGAAGAGGAATGGGGGGGGGGGGGGCGCAGGGATTGAAGGAGACAAGAGATAGTAGTGGAGGGTGACTATGATTGAAATATAGTCTATACATGAATGACAATGCCATAATAAAACCTTTATCATGTATCACTAGTGTGCGCAGATAAAATGTAAGAGAGACAAACTTTTAAAAAGCAATGGAAACCACAAGGACTGAAAAACCATGTGTCCGTGTTCGTGTGTGTGTGTGTGTGTGTGTGTGTGTGTGTGTGTGTGTGTGTGTGTATGTGTGTGTGTGTGTGTGTGTGTATGTGTGTATATGTGTATGTGTGTATGTGTATGTGTGTGTGTATGTGTATGTGTGTGTGTATGTGTGTGTATGTGTGTGTATGTGTGTGTGTATGTGTGTGTATATGTGTGTGTATGTGTGTGTATGTGTGTGTATCCACACACGCACGCATGTGTGTATATGCATGCATGTCTAGATGAGAATCCATTTTGCAAAAGAAGATGTATTGTTAGTGCAGGAGGAAAAGAAAGGTGGGTAATAAAGAATCTCCCACCCAACCCTGGTGTGCCCACGGCTCCTTTCCCCCACCCTGCAGGACTTACAAAGCATTTGTTCTATTCAGCAGTCCCCCTTATCTGAGAAGGACAAGTTCTACAGCCTCCAGTGGGAGACTGAAACAGTAGAGCTAAGTTTTATTTATACCTTTTCTACATAGACATGCCTATGGCAAAGTTTAATTTGTACATTAGGTATAGTAAGACATTCATAACCATTTGGAATACAATAGAATTGTAACAATATGTTTCAACAGAAGTTATCCAAAACCATTTTTAAAGTTGCCTCTCCAGCAAACATGACATTTTATTCTGCCGTTGTTCTCTGAACAATACAGTTTAAGAACTCCTGGCACTGTACTTACCTTGTATGAGACACAGTAATGAACCTAAAGATGATTTAAAGTGCACAAGAAAGAAGGTGTAGTAGGTTCTGCGCAAACACTGACATTTTACCGAAGGGACTTGAGCACCTTTGGACTCTGCTATGCTCGGGAGTTTGAGAAGTGATGTCCAGCAAACACTGAGGGACGGCCATACCATTCAGTAGCAAACAGGAACAATGAGTAATGCATGCAGTGACATGGAAGCATGCTCAAAGGTGATGTTAATACCAAGACTACAGACTACCTAGCCTCATGTATAGAACCTTGTGGAAGAGGCAAATGAAGCAGTGATTAAAATGAATTGAAAGCAGTGGCTGCAGAAGGAGAGAATCCTGGCGGGAGGTGGGAAGGAAAACTCAATCAACTACACTAACACCCCCAGTGCTACCCTTTTGCTCCAGGGTCCCCCGACCCAGACTGACCTTCATTTGCTCCAACTCCACCCACCAGGACCCCCAATCTCCAAGGCTTTTGTCTACCTTCTGTCCCTAGCTGCTGCTAACACAGTGCTATGTGCATTTGTAGCTGCTCACTGAAGACCTGAGTAGCATGTGGAGTTCTGGATCTTTTCGCACGGTCTTTCAAGACCTCATATATTTTAAAGTTGTGAGAGTCAGCTATTACGTTTGCTAAATAAGTCCAAAGAGATCAGTGAAGAAAAATTGCTATGTACTCTCACCTCACTGGAGTTAAGGGGAAAATGCCTTTGGGGACTTTAAAACTTCATTTAGTGTAATAAACTATGGGTCTTTGAAGTCTCTGGTAACTCTCTGCCTTAGATTGGAAAAGGGTCCCTCAAGGACCCATGTGTTGAAGACCTGGTCTCAGTCTGCGGTGCTGCTGGGAGATAATGCACCCACTAAGAGGAAGACAGAAGGAACCCTGGCCCCTTCTTTTCTTCTGGCCCTGCTTCCACACCCATGAGGAGCTCATCTTCCTTTACCATACACTCCATCATGACATCCTGCCTTATTGAGGTCCAAAAGCAAGGAGCCCAACTGACCATGGATGGACACTGCCAAAACCGTGCGTCAAAACACACTGTTCTCCTGAAGTTGATCAGCTCGGGTCTTTTGTTTCACTGATGGAAGGTTGATTGACCCACGTTCACTTGTCCAGTGTGATTCATTTCGGCTTCCTCCAACACTACTTCAGGAAACAAGATTTCTCAGCAGAGCTGGAGTCCTGCCTTCCTCATTACCCTTCCCTCTGACCACTTACCTAAGATACTGCCCAAGAGGAACTGGAGTTATAAATGGAACAGGAAGGCAAGTGAGAAATCAATTACACAGACAAGAGTCTTACTGGCCTTCTCAGAAAAGTATTAAGATAAATCTTCTATACAAACGAAGTAACCATTTAAACAAACAATGCGCAACCTGGAACGCAAGAAGAAGAAGAAGAAGAAGAAGAAGAAGAAGAAGAAGAAGAAGAAGAAGAAGAAGAAGAAGAAGAAGAAAGAAGAAGAAGAAGAAGGCTCACCATGCAGTGAAGCCGCGGAGACCTCCAAAGCATAGATGGACCCTTACAAAAAAGCACATCCCTTTTGCCATGCCACTTGCTTTCACTGGGCCCACCCAGGTGAGAATCCTCTCTGGTGGCTGGCAGCCAGACTTACATTCCATGCTAGCACGTGGCCAGGTCTCACTGTTCACAGCCACCGACTGGCTTTACTACACAACACCAAGAATGCCAAACACACTCTGAAAAGGATACAATGATACTCGGTCAAAGGACCATCAAGTGGAGTAGGCAGCTAAGGAGGGGCAGGCCCTGCTGCGGAGGCAGAGCCTGGGAATCCTGGATGGTGGGAACAGGGGCCAATAGATAGATATCAGTCTTGGTTAACAGCTGGCAAAGTGTTGGAACATGGTCCAAGAATGGAATCCTGTGAGGAGAATTCTGAATGCTTGTGGAAAAACTCCAGGAAAACAAGACCTCAGTTTCCTCAGAGCATGGCACTGTTCTTAGAATGTGTTTCAATGCTCCTCCCAGGTGTAGCAGACAGGAGTACGTTTACTTCAGATTGTTCGTTACAATTGGATTTTGTTATTTGTTTATTTGCCTCTATGAAAATAAAAAAAGAAAACATGTTTTGCCACATGCAGCTTGCCCTTGTGATTGGACATTTTCCTCCTGTGACTCTTGTTAACACTCAGAGCATAAATTGTCTGATGCTCTGAACAAAGTGGGCTATTGCAGGAGATAGGTCCCATAGCCTCTAGAGTGGAGACAACATACTTCCTTGAAGAGGTGACAAGTGTGTGTTTGTCCACCCTCAGCCCAAGTAGGAGGTATTATTCTAGGATCATTGAGGCTTACTGCTCAGCATTGCAGAAGGAAGTGGGTTCCTGTCAATTGCTGAGCCAATGGCACCAATGCTAATGAGTAGCCCTGGCCTCCAGTGCTCCATGTCTACGTCCTGTGGGAGAGCTCTTTTCCTGCTGCCTGAAACACCAGGAAACTACCTCTCTAGGAATTAATTGTGGAGAGGGTTTGTCTGAATTAGAGACATTTTGCACACAAATACCATTTACTTCCAAGCAAATGTTTCCTTTTCTAGTAACCCTTATTCGAAGGAGGACAGGGAGTGGTCCCTAACTGCATTCTAAGTGCTTATCCTTATACCCAGGGATAAATGGTGGTCCTTACCCCTCATCAAAGAAACATCTTTGCAACAGATGAAGACCATTACAGAAAAACCACAACCAAGATGCAGAGAATAAGAAATCATGGTGCTCAACCCCAACTGATACATCTACAACAAATCTCCTATACCAAAGGCTCAAGGATCACTGTAGAAGAGAGGACAGAACAGTAAGAGGGACAGAAAGTTTGCTGTGAGAATGTATCTCCTAGAAATGTCAGAGAGGCTACATTTATGAAGTCTCATCACATGGCTGCCTAAACAGCAACTGAACAAGGACGACACCGAAAGGCAGCTAACATGGGAAGAGGGAACTTCACAAGGCCTCACTACCAAGTGGCCAGCTCTGAAATCCTATACATATAAGTAATGTTATGCTGACTGATCTGGTTGTATTTGTTTGTGTGTGTGTGTGTGTGTGTGTGTGTGTGAGAGAGACAGAGACAGAGACAGAGACAGACAGAGACAGAGACAGAGAGAGGGAGAGAGAGAGACAGAGACAGACAGAGACAGAGAGAGGGAGAGGGAGAGACAGAGAGAGAGAGACAGAGAGAGACAGAGAGAGAGAGAGAGAGAGGCAGAAACAGAGAGAGGGAGAAAGAGGGGGGGCAGGGTGCATGAGAGGAGTGGGAGAGAGAGCAGAAAAGGGGCAAATTTATGCAATTATAATTTCAAAAACACCATTTAAAAAAAGAAGTAGAAAAAAAAGAGAAGGGCTGGAAATAGAACGCAATGGCGTGCACTTAACATGCATGAGGCCCTGGGATTGATTTTCAATTCCTCATGTACACACAGAAGGGGAGGGAGGCAGGGAGAGTATTGGTAACATCTATTTGTGCAGAAGCATGTAAAGGCTGTGTCTGCAAGCTGTAAGCATGGCTAACCTTGACTACCACAGAGGAACTGGAGGAGATGACTGCCATGGGTCACCCTGGACAGGGTGATCCCTCTTTCCTCCCCAGATTCTCACCTGCACAGCAGAGAAGCCCAGGTCACAGAGCTGATTCTCTACAGCACAGACAGCTACTAGGTGTGGCCAGGAAATACCCATCTACCCTACTATTAGCCCAAGCCAGACTTTCTACACTTTGGGCATCAGGGCTAGACCCAGCTCTGTAGAATGAGCAGCAGCTCATGCCTCTACCAGTTAGATGCCAATAGCACCTATACCATCACCACCCTCACCTAGGTATGACAATCAAGCAAAGAGAATAAATGTCCCTAGGGGGAGGAATCATCCCACATAGCATTATCCAGGCTGCATAGTTAAACCACTTATGCCTTAGGGATTTCCCAAAGCTTTCCAGTAAGCCCAAGTGCTTTGGACCAACCCACTCCCGACTCATGCTTTTTTTTTAAAAAGGCACTATGACACCAAGTTCTGAAAATCATCAGCTCACAATGACAACACCATTCAGACCCCAGCCTGGCATGCATGGTTTCAGACATCCAGTGGCTTCTTAAGATAAGCAGAACTTCCTTTCCTACAAGGATTCGCACTTGGCATTTGGGGTGGCCTGTGTGTGGGCTATGCTAGAATTAAATCATGTGACCTCGCTCAGATGGGAGCCATTTCCCCTTACTGCCCTCATCACTGGTGCCATTCAGCATGCCCAAGAGCTGAGGATCCAGACTTTGGCCAGGGTAGGGGATGGGAGTGTTGGACTAGGGAGGCAGGAAGAGCTGAAAGAAGTGAGCATGGAGGGGTAGGTTCTGGGTTGCAAAGATGTGGCATTGCCTTGGAAACAGAATAGCATCTGGTACACAGGTTTGGGTGGGGACAGAAGCAGGAATGCCAGCAATGGACTGTCAAAGTCCAGCCGGCAGCAAGAGCTGCTCAGCTACAATGTGGGTACCAAGTGCTGAGACTCAGGGCAAAAGAAATATAAGATCGCAGACTCCCAAGAGAGCTCCATCCAGCAAGTAACAAGTCTAGGGTTTCTAGAAACATCCACAGTCTTATCCATCTATGCTACTCTATGCAGGGCTGTGCTTGTACTCCAGGGTTGTACTCCAAACTGTATCCCCAGAACCTGTGTGATTAAGCCCTAATCCCCAGGATTAGGGCTGTTTAGTAACAGGTCCTTCAATGAGGCCAGAAAAATGAAGTCATGTAGGTGAGCCTTAACCCAATATGGCTGGCACCTTTTCAAGAGGAGGAACTGGAGGAGGTGACTCAGAGGTAGGATGCAGGTTTGGTATGCCAGGGGCTCTAGGTTCTATCCCAGTACATGAAAATGAGGGAGAGATAAAGACCAGGGCACACAAGGGTTAAATGGTGAGGAGAAAAAAAGGTGACCACTTGCAAGTGCAGGTATGTGTCAGGAGAAACCATGCCTGCTTTGCCTTGATCTGAGTGGATTTCAGCAGGCACAACTGAGAAAACCCAGTCTGTGTTGTTTTGTTAAGACAGCTGTAGGAGCTAAGCCAGGAGGCCAACTGGACCATCTCAGCAGTCCAGTGTGATCTGTCCTTTGTCTAACCTAATAGTCATCTGCAGCAGCAGAGACCATGCAAAGCCCAGTGAGTACACTGGACCACTCTGCTGCCTCCCAGGGGTGCATACATGCACAAGGAAGAGACATGCAGGCAGGAGCACAGCCACATTGTAAGACAGGAGTTTGCGCCAGGCGTGGTGGCACACGCCTTTAATCCCAGCACTCGGGAGGCAGAGGCAGGCGGATCGCTGTGAGTTTGAGGCCAGCCTGGTCTACAAAGTGAGTCCAGGACAGCCATGGATACACAGAGAAACCCTGTCTCGAAAAACCAAAAAAAAAAAAAAAAAAAAAAAAAAAGACAGGAGTTTGCTGAGGGGGTTTCAGAAGGTAGAGAGTAAAGTGAATGTCTGTTGGGAACGGCACCAGGGAGGCTGTGGGCAGAATCCAGGGAGCCTGGGGCTAAGCATGAAGCTGCCTTGTCTCTTCTGGGTGTCCCCATGTCATCAAATCGCCCCCCTCTACCATCTTCCTGTTTACAAATTTCAGGAAACTCACTGTTTACTGGGGGAAGGGAACAGAACTGTGACTCAGGGACAAACTCCAGAGCCATGGAGGGTAGACTCCCATATCTACATCTAGGCTGGACCCTCCACACCCTGTACTTGTCCCCTCTAGGCTATCACCAGCTCTCTGGCACAGGAAGTTCTGTCTCCATCTTCTACGTAGCAAAACACAAGTAGCTGCTATGGCCTTCGTGCCTCTCTGGGCTCCTTTGCTTCAATCAGTTCTCTTACCTGGGCACCACACCCCACCTCGCAGCCGTGCCCACCTCTGCTGGCTTAGCTCTGCATCTGAATCTGCACGTTACAGATAGATCTACCTCTGCGCAAGCTCCTTCTCCGGGTCTCTGTCACCATCTCTGTCACCTGCCCATGGTGATATTCCGAGACAAACACCAGAAACAGGGCCCACACAGGACCAGAACATGGCGTCTAACCGGGAAAATGAGAGGAGTTGGCTTAGTTATCCTCACGAGGACATTCTCAAGTTCACAGCCATGCTGTTCATAACATAACCCAAGTGCCAATCATGGATGAAAAGCAAAACAAAACAAAGCTTATCCACAAATGTAGCAGACTTCACCCTAAAGAAAGATTCTGACACATGCTACAACACAGATGAGCCTTACGGACATCTTCAGCAGCACATGACAGTTGCAAGGGGACAGATATTGTGCATGGAAATAGCTAGAATGCTCGGAATCACAGAAAAAAGGAAGTAGAAATGGTGGCCATTGGGAGCTGGTGGAGGAAAGGATGGGAGATGACTTTAAATAGAGACTAAACTACAGCTGAGATGAAAGAATCGGACTGGATGGGGCTACATGAATGCGTGACCAAGCATAAGACCACCACGCATACTTAACAGTGGTCAATTTTATGGCATGTGTTATCAACATTAAAAAAAAATGAAACAATTTTCTTTTTAAACACGAGACAGCTTTGTGTTCATTTTACATGCTATGCGTACACAGTTGCCACTGGGGACTCCTTCGGCATGTGACAATCAAGGGTGCCCAGTGTGGTGAGTGTGTTTTAAACACGGAGAGGCAGCTTGTAATCTAATCTGGGAGGAAACACTGTGATGTGCAAATTATGAGGCTGAAAGCATAAGTCATAATTTAGCATGGCCTCTGGGAGCCTCTCTGACAGCCTCTCCTCCCCCCCCCCCTTATTTTAAAAATGATAGCAAGGAACAGAGCATGACTGTTAGCTAGCAGGATCATACAGAGGGTTGACTCTGCTTTTCTCCAGTTCAAAACAAAAGTCTGATAAACACTCCAGTAGCACTGCTATGACTTAACATTCGCGGCCACACATCCCTATGACTCAGCGCTTTGGTTTTCAGTCCAGATAAGTGAACTGACTCCTGGAAGCACATTTTCAAGTCTGGGTGGCTTCCTGGCTCTTCCGTGTTGTACAACACACCTTTGGCCACTGATGACCTAAAACACACCTGCTAAGGCTTTGTGACAGCTGCTTCCTGGCAAGAGTGGGGCCTCTCCCCAAATAAGTCTGGCCTTTTACTAAAAGAAATGTAGAAAAAGATATGAAATACTACAAAGGGAGGTGTGAGGAGGATGAAGGAATATGAACACATAAGAAAAAATGAGGCAGACAGACTGAGAAAAGCTCAGGGTACAGGCTTGCTTACCTCTGCACCAGTGGCATCTGTGTGCATGTTGGTATGCGTGTGTGCGTGCATGCATGTGTGTGTGTATGTGCATGCATGTGTGTGTCTGTGTGTCTGTGTGCTTGTGTACCTGTGTGTGTATGTACCTGTGTTTCTTGACAATGACAGCCTAGGGCCAGTAGAAGCAGGCCCAGGCCCTTCTAGCCCCACAGTCAGAAGTATCCACACTTGGCCTCCTGCTCTGCAGTCACTGCCCTGGTACTTGACTACACTGAATGCACTTCCACTCTGCAAAGGGGCTCTGCAAATTATGGAGCTGGTGCCAATATCGTGGCGGAGGTGGAGGTAAGAATTTGCAATTTTTTTTCCAGTTTCTGACATGCAGGGGCACTTTCCAAGCTCCTAGGGTGACAAGGAATTAAAGCCTAAGGTCATTTTTAATTATTCCCAAAAGAGGCCTCAGGAGATCCCTGCCAACAGCATACCCAGTCTGAATGGCCAGATAAGTTACAGGTTGAGTGACTGAGACGAAAAGGGCTAATTACTTACAGCATTTATCAACTAAATCAGCAATACTCAGTTATTCTAAATTAATTACCAAAAAAGGTCTGCCTCTAATCCTTTACCCCAGCCAGAGGAAAACTAGTCCCACACCCAGTCGCTGGTTTCAGAGAGTTCCCCAGCTCAGGTAACTGCATGGCTGGTCAGAAAACTGCCACCTCCCACTCCAGGCTGGGGTTCCCATGGAGGGAGAATAAGCCAACTTTTGAAAGCAAGGATAAGAGTAAACATTGGTCACAAGAGGATGACGAGGACAACAATTATGATGTGAGGAAGAGACAGTGCCGGCGACATTAGGGTTCTTGGAAGGCCTCCCATCCCACTCACATGGTGCATCTTTGCAGCAAACTCCTTTTCTATTTGTTAGCATGATTGGCACTGCTGTTCTGTTCCTTGTAAACCACGTGCCATGAGCGGCCTGATGGGATATCATACAGTGCAGGTGGCAGGCTGGAGAGTGTTGCACAGCAGTGGTGGAGTACAGAGGGAACCTACCCTCACTGGTTCCATAAACAGCACCCCTTCACAGAAGAACAGAGTCACTTATGGGAAAGGAGCTATGCCACTGGGAACCGCCAACCTAGAGTCATAGCAGCAAAGAAAAGAACAAGATGATGACCTCACACCACCCCAGAAGAAGGCAGGTGATTATTGTGGCCAACACCAATGGCTTTGATAAAACTGCCCAGGGTAAGACTCTAGGTGAAAGTGTCGTACCTAGAAACTCACTCTGCTTCTTGCCACCTAGCCCTGCAGTGGGCTACGGTCACCATGGACACCTCTCTCAAATCTATTCTCCATCTATACTGTGCCCCAGTGCAGCTCAGTCAGATATCAGAGTATACTGAACTCATTCTGTACCACATGGCATTTGTCTCACATGCCACATGTATCCTGTGAGCCTCAGGCCCTACGGCCAGAGACCTGTTTAGTTCTCAGATTAGAATTCTACAGTCAGCCAACCATAAAAGGATCGCTGGGAACCTGGCTGCTCACACTACCCTAGGTGCAGGATTCCCTTGTACAGGGCACACCCAGTTCTCCAGGGAGAGGCACCTCTACCTCTATGCTCCAGCGAGATAAATTACCCTTCTAGGTATGATGGACCTATCGCCTCATCTCAGGGCTTCTCATACCAGCAGCCCTAACCCTGGCAGCCAAGTAGGTACCTCCTGTTTGCCAGGTAGAGGGGTGAGGCAATGCTTGCCAGGTGCCCTGTCCTCTCACCGCATGGAGGTAAGGCAGTGGGTACTCCACCCTGCCAATGAGGAAGCTAGAAAGATTAATCTAGATTTCGATAAGCTGGGTGCAAGCCAGAGCACTGACCGTTGGCCAACCACACCAGTCAACTGAAAGCACCCTTTCACATCTTACTGTACTATCCATGGGCGAGTAGTTCAAATGTGGATGGCAAGAGTTTGTGGGTCAAAGACCTCTGGTGGGGAGGTAAACAGACTGCATTCTTACCATCACTGGGTGGAGTCAGTCAGATGATGGCTGAGCCAGTGGAACCAGTGGGTGGAAGAATGAAGGGAAGGGTATTCCACATTAATGGAACAGCTTAAGTAAAAAGCTGACGAGAAAGAGAGGCCAGCTGGGAGCTAGAGAGGTCTACTGCAAGAGAGGTATCAAAGGGGAGTGGACTGGTAGGTGGGGTTCAGGTCAAGGCTGCAAGCTGGGGAACCACATGACAGGTTTACATCTTAGTGTCTCTGAGTCTGTGGCTTTCAAAGGCAACAAGATGAGGCCAGTTAGGGGTCTACAAAGGCCAAGGAGCAGAGGTCAGAGAAATTTGCCCAGAGGCAAAACTCTACACCGACAGAGCCATAGAATAACACACCTTGACACCACAGTAATCCAAATGTGTGATTAGGGGCATTCTTATGGCACAAAAGATCATTTAGGTCACAAAAAGCAGTGGGTGATAAGAACTGGACATGTCAATTGCCCCTCAGTTCCATTTCTTGTAAACTAAGGACTCTGGACACAAAGTTGCTGTTGACATGGCATCTTACACCCAAGATGGCCTCTGTCTCACCTAGAGGGTACAGGGAAAGTTGGCAGTGGATATACATTCCGCCCCTAAGATTGCTCACATCTGATCTTTCAGCCTTGTAGAAATTTAATTAGCACCCTCTCATTTTTAGCATGACAGCAAATGAAACTCTAGAAGTCTCCTAGGGACCAGTCTTTCCTATCCACACCCAGGGAAGGGGTGTCAGGTCCTCCTGTCCTGCTGCAGGCTGCTCGATGTCTGCCTTGGGCTCAGAGCTCCAGTGTGATGTCCTCCCGCCCCCCCGCCCCCGACCGCCAAGCCCCCTCTCAGACTTCTCCTTCCACTAGCCACCTTCCAGTAGAACACATACAAACCAGGTCCCCCAGCCCCCCAACAGGCTGCCTTCCTCACTGAGAGTCCGTGGCAGCTGCAAGGTTCTAGCCCAGGCCCTCTTCACTCTACCTTCCTGTCTGTCTATCTTTCTCTCATCCACATGTCACCACCTCTCTGACTGAGTTCATATCCCTGGTAAACTGTGTCTGTGGCAGGCCTAGCTGGCACAGCTCAGTCTGCTCTGCACATCCCACCATCAAACCTTGATGCTGCAGTGAGAGAAAACTGCTTACAAACATGAACTCTCCCACCCTCATATCCCAACTCTGCTCAGTGCACTGACAGTTTCCCCTTACTCTGGAATTACAGAAAAAAAGTTTTTTGTTTTTGTTTTTTTTTTATTTTATTTTATTAATTTATTCATATTACATCTCAATGGTTATCCCCTCCCTTGTATCCTCCCATTCCTCCCTCCCTCCGGCTTTCCCCCTACTCCCCTCCCCTATGACTGTGACTAAGGGGGACTTCCTCTCCCTGTATATGCTCATAGGGTATCAAGTCTCTTCTTGGTAGCCTGCTATCCTTCCTCTGAGTGCCACCAGGTCTCCCCATTCAGGGGACGTGGTCAAATATGAGGCACCTTGAACTAGAAATGATCATAATGAGTGAGTTAACCCAGAAGCAGAAAGAGTTAAATGGTATATGCTCACTTATATCTGCATACTAGCCCAAGGGGCATGTCCCATGAAAGTCTTTACTAACCAGAAAAAAAGTTCTTAACATGGGTTATGTGCCCTGGCCCTTGTCCTATTCCCATCCCAAATTCCTGCTGCATGCCGCATGACCCTTGCAAACACAGTTGTCCTCTGGGGAACACATACAGTTGCTCTCTTTTGCCTCTCTCCCCATACATGACCCTCAGTCCATCTGAAATACACCAGCCCATCTAGGACAGGTTTCTCTGTTCAGGTCTTAGAGGCCTGGAGAGTGAGTTCTGTGTCCCCTGAGGGAGGAGTCAGGCCCATAGCTTCTCAGCTCTGGCCTCTGCACTGCTGAGTGAGGATTCCAAGTCTGCACGAAACGTGGTGGGTTCTATCCCTGTCTTGGCATTTCTAGAAATGTACCCTCCAAGCACTATAAAAACAAAATAGAATTGCAATGCCAAACTGAAGAGGAAAGGAGATAAAAAAAGATATTAGAAGAGAACAGGGAATTTCCCTCCAGTCATCCAGACTATTAGAAATCATAAATCTAACAATACAAAATTCAGAAGCCACAAAGGAGAGACTAAGTCACTTGACTCTATCCAAACCCAGCTGTGTGCACAACCCAAGCACGAAAGCAAAATCAGAAGCTCAAGTAACTGCCCAGAGCGGGGCAGTTGCAGGGCCACAGTGCTACTGTCAGCCAGTTAGGGAACAATGCCGGAACACGCATGCACATGAAGGCAGAGATGGGAGACCATCCCAAGGAAGGCAATGTAAAAACCTGCCAAAGACCAAGACAAGCGCAAATACTGCAGCAGTGGTCAATTTTTATTTTCTATTTATCAGACTAGCAAACATTTAAATGTCTGATAATTCCCCAAATCATGGACGGTGTGTGGAACAGGACCATACAAACTGTTGGTGAGCATATACATTGCTAAGTTCTCCATAGGGAACACTTGAGGAACACCAAAGGATTTAAGCTTTTGCTTCTTACAACATCTTGTATGTGTGCAAATGTTTCGGTATGTACGAATGTCATTACTTATTGCATACATAGATATATTAAAAGTAAAGACTAAAAATGACCCCAATGCCTTCTTAGAAGTAACTAGTTAAATCAATTATGGCCCAATCAGACAGCAGAAATACTAAGCAGACATCAAAAAGAATGGAGATGTTCTATATATTCATGTATACTCAACTGTGATATAAACAAGATTGTGTGTGTGTGTGTGTGTGTGTGTGTGTGTGTGTGTGTGTGTGTATGATACAACCTGGCAACCACGGTGAAACCGAGGAGCAGAAAGAGCAAGTAGTGTGACTTATAGTTTTTTAGGTTTTTTGTTTTGTTTTAAGCAGTATCTAACTGCATAGCTTTGGCTGACCTGGAGCTCACTATGTAGAACAGACTATCCTCACACTCACAGACACTTATCTGCCTCTGCCTGAATGCACAGACTAAAGGCATGCATTATTTATACTATTATTGTAAACATGCAATGCAGGATCTATTATAGTCTATTTAAAAAAGAAATATGCACAAAGATGTTGACTGTTGTGGTGTATATACCACAGGAAAGCCACTACTGGGGTGACAAAGTGATACTAGGGAACTAACTCAAGGCATTTTAGTATGTCAGCAAGAGTATGAAATTTAAAATGTTTCTGAGGAGCTGGAGAGACGGCTGGTTGGTTAACAGCTCTTACTGTTCTTGCAGAGGACTGAGTTCAGTTCCCAGCACCTATGTCAGGCAGCTCTGAACCACCTGTAACTTCAGCTCCAATAGATCTGATGCCTCCTTCTGGCCTGTGCGCACGCATGTGCGCGTGTGCACACACACACATACACACACACACACACACACACACACACACACACACAGAGACAGAGACAGATAGAGACAGAGACAAAGACAGAGAGATATTCACATAAAAATAAGGTGTTAAAAATATCTCTAATGGTTGAAAAAGACTTTTGATATGATACAGAACAATGGCAGATTCCATTAGATAAACATTCTGGAAGAGTAAAAATATGCACAAGTGTTAGGCATCTCAAAAGTGGAAAATAGTTATGGTTACTAGTTGAGGATAACACTGTGGACTTCTTTTTAAAAAAATATTACCACTGCAGTGATAATAAAATTAGTTTTAGTCTTAATTACATTGTAGTGAAGTCATTTTAAATAACTTCGAGAAAAAGGATACAAATTATTTCCCAGGGTATTATACAGCTTTCAAGACAAAGGTCAGGAATCTCCGCAAGTTCATGAGAAGACAGGAGATGAATGAACAATTTAAGCCACAACTACATGGAAAAAGAAGGGCCTGGGAAGGTCAGCTGCATTGCCTATACTCATGCCGAGCAGGGTGAGTTGTGCTAGCTACTAAGAGCAACACTTTACATTCATGGAGCTCCTTTTTCTCTTTTAACTGAAAAAAATTATTAAAGTCTGAGACACAGTGGGAAGCTTTGGGCTGCAGCACAGAGGATGGGAAAAGGAGGCCACAGGAGCCTACTCCAGACCCGCCTATCTTCAGCACCCCAAACCTGCTATGCTGGAAAAGGGATTTGTTTGCTTCGCTCTCTCAAAAGGACCAAGGGCTCTGCTCAGCTTGAAGCACAGAACACTAAGGCAGAGATAAGGAAGTTGGTTGAATACCTGCTTCCTATGAAGAACCATTCAAATGTGGGCTCGGGTTTTTCTTTCTGTGCTCTGTGGCACTGCTATGTTAAAACTGCCCTTGGGTTACTACTCTTAATCAAAGGAAATAATTCATGTCCAATGTTCCAGAAACTAGAGAGCTGCACAAAATAAAGGTGGTGAGAACGTCACCACCATCATCATTTTGAAGGAACTGCAAAGTCTGTGGCGAAAAGTCTGGGGTGTGTCTAACAGATGCAAGGATCAAGTCAAAAGATGGAAATAATGAAGACAGCTGGGCGTGGTGATGCACACCTTCAATCCCAGCACGTGGGAGGCAGAGGCAGGCGGACCCGCTGAGTTTGGGGCCAGCCTGATCTAAAGAGTGAATTTCAGGGCAGCCAGGGCTATATAGAATAAATAAATAAATAAATACACCAAGAGGAGAGATCTTAACACTCAACGCTATTTAGAAGAAACCAGAGCTGTATCTCATGCTACCTGGGCAGAAGAAGAGAAGTCCTCAGAGAAAGCAAGCTACTAGAGAAAGTAAAGTGAACTGGGGGTCACAGTGCTATCTGCTAAAGGTGATGGTGCACCCACCACAGGCTCCATTAGTGGAGGCATTCACCCATCTCCCTTTCGGGGTAAACCATGCAGTGCCTGCTTGGCTGTCCTCTGCTACACATTCCATGTAGGGGTCAATATGGCAGACTTGACTTTGTTATGAATGGAACAGCTGACGTAGATGGACAGTTTTCAGCCAGGTAAGAAACTACTAAATAAAGTCAGGCCTAGTGGGCATATCTTTAATCCCGGCACTTGAGAGGCAGAGGAAGGTGGATCTCTATGAGTTCAAGGTCAGCCTGGTCTACAGAGTGAGTTGTAGGACAGCCAGAACGATACAGTGAGGCCTTGTCTGGAAAAGCAAAGCAGGACAACAACAACAATGAAAAGAGAAAGAAAGAAAGAGTGAGAGAGAGGGCAGGAATAAGGGAGGGAGGGAGGGATGGAGGGAGGGAGGGACAGAGGTGGGAGGAAGAAGAAAGAAACCATCAAATATACATTCTATGCTGGAAAACCAAACATTCTCAGGAATGACCTACAGACAGGCATGAGAGAACTTAAGTGGAACTCACCGAAGTCCACGCTTCTTTATAAGGAAGGGCAGGTTGGCCTGCTTGGGACAGAGCCCCACTTGTGGAAGGGTTTAAGCTGAGGTAGTAAGTCCATGTCAGGGGTGTAAGTTGGAAGGAAAAGTAGCTCAGAGCCTAGGGGACTCTCTTTATTCTAACATCCTCGGGCTAACTGGTCTCTGTCAGCATCCAGGTATGAAGGCAGCAATAGAGTTATCTCTTTCCAACCAACAACTAGGGCTGGAAGTAACAGGGCTATGTATTAGGAGCGGACTTGCTGAAGGAGGCATGCTGAATGCTGAAGGCAGCCTATGGCTTATAGTTCAGGGAGCAGGGACACAGGGCAACTTCTCCAACCTTGAACTCATATCCACTGACAAAAGGTGAAGGCTTCGTCTCTTCCTGTCTACTGTGTTCAAAGTGGACAGACACTTGCCTGCTAAAATGCCAGCATCAGAAGAGCGAGAATTCTACATTTGTGCATGGACACAGAATCCAGCGAGCACAGTTAGCAGAGGGAAAAGTCTGCCTTAGAGACAAAATGTGCTGGAAAAGCTCCTTTAAGCACTGCTACGGAACAGAACACGGTGGAAGGCCAGTCCTCTATTTGGATCGTATTTGTCCGTGAAAATCAATATGTCCTTCCTAGCTTTTCCAGTCTGACAAAGTATGCCCTGAATTACTGTACCCAGGCCTCCATTCCTCAGTGTCATCTTGTCTGTAACTGTCATGTGTTGTCAGGCACTGCCCACCCCCCACATGCATGGAGCCTCTCCTCTGAGTAGGAATTTAAAAAAAAAAAAAAATGCCTCTATCTAGTCTGCTTTCTAGAACTATTTTTGTCCTTTCTTCACACCACGCCTGGCAGGATACGAGTAGCTGTCTCCTGGTGTCCGCTGCTGGAGCAATGGTCTGCTTGCTCCACCTGCTACCTTCTCGCACAAAACATTCTTTGCACACACTCCTTCAAACCATTATTCTTCCTTTACTCTAGAAAGGGGCTTAAAATACTCAGGAGTGTTGCCAAAGCCTTATTCTGACAGGCACACATGGCGATTTAAATAGTCGTTGTTTTAAATCTGTTCTGCTAAGCCGAGGGGGGGGGCTGGGGAGAGAGAGAGAGAGAGAGAGAGAGAGAGAGAGAGAGAGAGAGAGAGAGAGAGAGAGAGAGAGAGAAATGTATATTACCCTTTATGAATGGGAACCAGTCACAGAAGCACCTTTGGAAGGGAGAGGCTGTGCGGGATGAGTCAAGATGAGACAAGCTAGGAGGATCTTCTCAATTATCTTGCAAAGCAGAGGGATCACTAAGCCAGACAGTTCCCACAGGACACAGCGTTTCTGGCCAGGTTGGGACAAGATTAAAACAATGATTATGATGATGTAAGAGTTTCATCTTACACATCCAGAAGCTACAACTGTTTACTAACACATGCTGGTTGCCGGGACGGATTACACACACACACACACACACACACACACACACACACACACACACACACTTATAAACCATCCAGATCCATTCTCACATTTACACAAAGCATTCCGAACAGCTCAGAACTGCCCCATTTCTAACTACACTGTTTAAAGTGAAAAAAAAAAAAAAAAAAAAAAAAAAGCCAGAAACTACAAATGTTTCTCAAACTGATTGACCAGGTGGCATCCAGTATTTCCTACACGCCAAGAAAAATTGAAAATTATGGGTACCTAGGACCATGATTGCCTAACACTAGCTACTGACCATTTTTAGGGTGATACAAATACCTCACAGACACACCTGCTATATTACACAGAATGCAAGGCCTCTGGAAGGGACACGGAGGACCGAATAGGTAGGTAATAGGGACCAGCTCACCATGTCTCAATTCCTCCGACCAGCAGATGCTGTACATGAGCTGCAGTGACACCCGGAAAGCTTCCCACATCCTTCCTAAGCTATGGGGGCTATTTACTGAAGTCCTGAGAAAACACCCTGACACAGAAGTCTACAACAATCAGATCTGTGGAAAGGACAGTGCATGGCTGGATAGGGCCCTGCTTCTCGGTCCATAACCTCAGTTCTTTAACTGGCTTTAATATGTTCAAGGCACATGTGTGTGTGTGTGTTGTGGGGGGGGGGTCGAGGTCTGTTAGAAAGGACGTCTGAGAGTAGAGCGCTATTTTTCATGGATAGTTAGTTCTTAGTGGGAGACACAGGGGCAGGCAGCATGTGGAAAGAACACATTTCTGTCCTGGCTCTAAGGAGCAGACCTAGAAGAGGGATTGAGTCTTCGGGGCCTCTGCTGAGCCCCCGCCGTGAGTCTGACACTTAGCAAGACAGAGGGAGGATATGAACCTTGGGGGTGGGGGAGGGGCGCCCTTTCCATATGTACACTGGGACAGGAGTTTGGGTGGAAATTAGAAAAGGCTAAATCGGTCTCTTTGAAGCGGATGCAGCGTCACCGGCACCGCAGAGGGCGGCAAAAACCTTGGCATCATATCCAAGTAAGAGCATCTCCTTTGGGGGACAGCCGGGGAGCTCAGTCAATGCTGGACTGTGTATACATAGGCTAGCATTTCAGGTTACTCAGCTGGGTAGGCTGGACCTAGGTCTGCAGAGAAAGACAGATGGAGTGCAGAGGCGACCCAGGTCAGAAGAATGGGGACGCGGCGGTCGTGGCCCTTACCTTGCTGACCACGTTTTGGACGAGGCCAGTTCGGATGCCGTAGTCCCACGCTTGGCAGTCGCAATTTGAGTCGTTGTTCCCCTTGCCTGGAGGGGACGGGAGGGGTGGCGTGTCGCTGCTGTTGCTTCGGTTGCTCGTCGTTCCCCAGGCGGCAGTGGAGAAAGGGGTGGCTGGGGGGCTGGTCCAGTTGTCCATGTCACCCCACCGGCCGGTGACAGTAGCACCCGCCAATTCATTGCCTTTGCCGGCCCCGCGGCACCAGAAGTTGGGCTGGTCCAGGAGAAAGGAGTCCGAGAACTGGCTAAAGCCGATGAACAGCGCCGGGATCCAGGTGAGCACCACCAGGGTCTTCTGGTAGCTGCCACCCAGGCCCCCGAGAAAGGGCAGCACCGAGCCATCGTAGTCCAGCAACAGGAGGCTCGGGGCGGCTGCCGCCGCGCAGCAGCTCGAGTGAGGGCCGCCGCTGGGGTGCAGCGCAGGCAGCGGCTGGATCTCCGCGCTGCCGCCGGAGCCCGCGCGCCCCCCGAGGGGCGCCGAGGCCGCCGTGTCCCCGGGCGGCAGGGAACCGTTCTCCTCCGCCGGGGCCGGCTGCCTCCCGGCACCGCTACCCGCCGCCTCACGCCGCCGGTCTATCGCCATGGCCAGGGCCCGCAGCGCCCGCAGAGGCGCATAGAGCGCGGCTGAGCTAGGCGGGCGCCCGGGCACAGCGCGCCGGGCCCGGCGCCCGCAGCCGCAGCCGCCGCCGCCGCCGCCGCCGCCGAGGAGGGCCCGCGGCCGGAGAGAGCGCTCCGGGCCCGGCGAGTCAGGCCGTCCCCATGTCACCCGCGCACCCCCGCGCCCTGGGCGCCACGGCCCGAGTCTGGCGCTGGGCAGAGGTTGGTAGAGCCCTCAGCCGCCGCGGCTCATGCGCGCCGTGGCCCGGGCGTCCGCCGAGCTCCGAAGCTCTCCGCCGCTGCGCGCTGGCCGGGGAGGACGAGGAGGCGGTGCCGCGCCGGACCCGCGCCCTTGTCGCGACTTGGGGCCCTGCGGACACCCGTGCGCGTTGTGCTGGGGCCGCTGCCTGCCGCAGGCTCGGAGGTCCTCTGCGGACTTCGGGAGCTCCCGGAAGCCACGAGCTCGCAGCCAGCCTGAGGAGCCGGCCGCGCTCCGGGCTCACCGAGCCGGCCTCCGCCTCCCGCCCCGGCCCGCCCCCTCTCCCCCCGCCGAGGTGGAGGTAACCGCGGCACCTGCTGCGCCGCTCCTGCGCGCGAGCGCCCCCTCCAGCCGGGCCGCGCCGCCGCCGCCGCCGCCGCCGCCGCCGCCGCCCGGACAGACGCAGAGGAGGGGAGAGGGACACCCCGGCCGTCGCAGAATCCCCCGGAGGCCCTCGGCGAGCGGGGCGGAGGTACCCACGGAATCGGCGTTGGCGGGGAGCGAGGGGGCAGGGCTCGAGCCCCACAGCCTCAAAGGAACACACCCCGGGCACACCGTCTCTCCGTGACCTCTGTTCGTTTCCGAGGTGCCCAGCGGCTGGCACCCCACTCCTGGTCCTGAGCCCAGGGGTAGCCTGCCTTCCAGAACAACCTTCTGTGCTTCTCCCAGACTCAAATAAAGCTGCTTTTTATGGCCGTGGAGCAGGGGCAAGGAGGGATATTTGCCAATCTTAGGTTGCCGATGCCTCACCACGCTAGGTCACAAGAGACCTACTGCAGCACCCACCCCAAATCGCCATTTCTTTCAGTGCTCCAGAATGAGTGTCAAATATAATAAACAGGATGCTGGAAGTACACCTTCTACAGGAGCTACACACTCGATACCAACGTGAATGAGGGCAGCCTGCCCCACCCCCTCCCCCAAGGTCTCGGATTCACAATTCTTATGCTGTGTGCACAGGCGCACACTTCTACACCTCACAGGAGATCCAAATGCTCTCGGCGCTCCGGACTCCAGCGCCAGCCTTGCCCAGCCAGCACTATATAAATAACACCAGCCCTGCGGCAAATGGCCGCATTAGCATTTTTTTTTTTTCTCCAGCGTGCTGGGCCTGACACCGGTGAGAATTATGCGGCTTTCATCCTAGCCTCACTACATCCTGGAGACATTTCATATCCTGAGAAGTTTATTAATGGAATTAATGGAAATCTTAAATGGAGCAAATCTATCTCCAGTCTTATTTAGCACAGGGGAAGACGCACGCATTCTCTTTCCAAAAGCATATCCTGCGAGTACACGTGTGGAATGCATTCTTAAAGCATCTCCATTATTTGCTCAGCTGCATGTTGTATAATTTAGTGGGAGACATTAAAAAGAAATGTTCCAGGCAACATGTACTTACTGCTGAAATTCTGGCACGCGGAGAGAACTATTTCTGAAGACTGCCAGAGAGCTGGGCTTTGGGGAACCCGACTGTGAACTCTCCTGTGTGGCTGCTAAGGGGAGATTAGGTAACAATAGACGGAAGAGGCCACAAGCTGCAGAAGACACTAGAGGTCTGGGAAACCCAGGCTGGAAACTTAAACATATTTAATGACATACTTGAATGAGAACGTCATTATGAGACCTATCACTTTGTATAATAAATGATTATAACCTAATAAAGTGTTATTTTTAAAAGATCAGTTGGGAGTGGCAGTGCACCTTGCAATGCATGTGATGATGCTCTTCCTTGTTATTGTTGTTTTCCAATTTCACCTTATTGGTTAGCTTAACTTTTCTTCCCCTTCTCCTTTCTTGAAGAGCTAATACTTAGGAAGAGCTGACCTCATCCCCACCCCACCCCCTAGAACAGACTCAGCACTCCATGAATGAATGTCAGAGTTTTATTACTGGATCCACCCACTGCACACAACGTACATTTGCTTATCTGAACCGAAATGTTACAGGCCAGGCTTTCTTTCATTCCCCGTCAGTGTCAGTGTTGATTCTTTCAAAGGAACCCTGCTCCATGTCTGGTTCTGCCTCCTTCATCCATTTGCTCACTAGGACCCTAGTTGAAGTTTAATAGTGGCTTGTCTAATTGAAGTACTAATCACAAAGAACTCTGCAGGGGTTTGCTTTCACATCCACAGTCATTCAATTCCCACGTCCAGGGCTGAGATGCAGTGAGAGTTAGATGCCTGACAAACTCCTGGTCTTAGATCCTCAGTCATCCAACTTCCAGGATTCTTTCATTTCAACATGTGGGGACAGATAGCCAACCACAGAAGAGTTTACAAAGATGTTTGTTTACAAGGAGTGACAGATACCGTTTGACTACCAATCACTTTGCTACATGTGTCTATATCAAAACACACTGTACACATTAAATACATACAATCATATAAAGTTTAGAACCTTACGGAAAAGCAGGAACTATTAAATGAAGTTTGTTTGCCTTTTTACGAAAAGCTGTTAATGTATGCTTTTAGGTGGGTGCAGCCCTGGCCCTGAAGGACTTTCAATTTTGAAGTTCTTTGTTCTTATTCCAAAGGGTAGCAACAATCCCCAAACGGTACATTCTGAGATTTTGGAGACACGCTGGAAAATGGTGCCCTCTAAAGCAGATGAAGAATGAAACCAACGCCAAATGTTGGGAATTCTGCTGCAGCAGCCTGGACCCAAGTGTTGTAATTAAGTGACTGATTAGGTTAGGGCTTTCCCTAAATCCCTCTTGGATCAACATTTCTCCCAAATCTAGTCAAGGAGATTAAAATGTAGCTAATTTAACATAAGCTGGCCCTTCTATTTATTAAAATGCACCACAAGTGACCTCGTCGTGATGAGCCCTAGAGCAAAAGGAGCAAAGCAAAATCGGGTGTTCCAGGGTGGAAGGAGGCCTCCAAGGTGTGAAGACCACCCAGCAAAATTGGGCATTCCAGAGTGGAAGGAGGCCTCCAAGGTGTGAAGACCACCCAGCAAAATTGGGCGGTTCAGAGTAGAAGGAGGCCTCCAAGGTGTGAACGCCACGCAGCTGGAATAGCGAAGCCTGAAAGATGCCCTCTACCAACAAAGCTGACCCTAATTTTCTGGGTGACCTTTGCTATTGCCTGTCTTTGTCTTGCTTACCTACTGATTTTGCTCCCCTCCCACCTCCAGTAGGTAAGCACCTTGTGATTCCCTTGCTCAGCTGCATTCCTGAGAGCGATAACGATAACGGTATCTGGCATTCGTGAGATTCCCAGGACGCACTTACCGAATGACTGAGTGCATCAGCTGTGATCATCTGATGACGCCATCTATTGAGCTCTCCAACAGGGCTTTACTTTGATTCTTAAGCCATTAAGCAAGCTTTTCCTATTTGTTTAATCTCGCAAACATAGTGCTCAACTGAGCCAACTTGAGTATTCAGATGAACTTGACAACTGCATGTTCTGTGAGCTGTTGTGGCTAATGGATCAGCTCCTGATATGAAGTTGTCACTGGCTCGCAGATTAAGCATGGCTCACAGACTACATGCAAGGTTTCCAAAAACATCACTGCCAACACTTCAAATTGGAAGGACTGAACATGCTTTTAAAATGTGTTTGGGAATTCTCTCGACACAGCAGACATCTGGGGTTTTTCCTTGCCCCATATTTGTGGGGCCATCCTCCTGTGAAGGACAGTGAGGAGGCAAGGGTTCCCCAGCTTGTGTTTATCGCTGCCTGCCACACATGCTCGTCATCATCTGGCCCCTGGAAACATCTCCATCTGAGTTCAGGACCCTGATTCATATTAGCATCCTGAGTGCACCGATGCCCATAAAGAAGCTGAGTCATCCCCTCTCCCTTTGACAGACTGTTAAGTAATCTATCACTTTGCAGGTCCCCAAAACTGAGAAAAATGTACCTAGTCCGCAATATGCTTACATAATTTTTGCCCCTTGGAGATAGCAGGAGAACCCACATGACTTTTGGCTTACCTCTAAAATTGAGGAACACCCAATTTCAAAAGTTAATTCTAAGGAATTGGTGTCAGGATCAGGTAACTTCACTCAGAACCTACATCACACTGAGTGTATTTTCGATGGTTTCCACTCATCTATTCATTTTCTTCATGTTTGAATTTTAGGTGGATAGATCACTTATTGCATTGTTCTTTTGTCTTATGGCAGCTTAGTTTCTTCTCTTCAATTACTTGCTTGAAAGATAGGTTACCTTGCTTTCCACGAGTGTTCACTTATTGTGATATGAAGCAACTCCCAGCTATGGCTGTGTGTATAGTATTCAAAAATTATTTTTTATCATCCCTTGGCTTCTGGAATGTCAACTCTCACACTTTAACAAGGAATTTGACATTTACAAAACCTATGATAAATCAAAATGAAAAAGCTACTTTCAGTCTGTGGCAGCAGAAGTAATAAAAATGTCACAGGAGTTCTCCTAAGGAAAGCTGCAGGTAATACCTGGAGGAGAAGCCACCTGCTTCTCTACTGCGAGCCAAATTCATCTTTCCTGATTCCAAAGCACAGGAAAATAACAAAGTCCTCTGTGCGAAGAGCTGTTCCAGTGCCAGTGGGATCAGCAGGGCCCGGTTACTTTCAAAAGCTTGGCTAAAACTTAATTTCAAGCCAGGTGGTAGCTGCGCACACCTTTAATCCCAGCACTCTAAGTTCAAAGCCAGTGTGGTCTACAGAGTGAGTTCTAAGACACATAGAGAAACTCTGTCTCAAAACCAAAACAAAACAAAAAAGCCAAAACCCTAAGAGACAACAAAATCTGCTTAGTTTTGAACTCTTTTGTTGAGTTAAAAAAATAATTCATCTATCAAATGTATGTAGAGCTCTGTGTTGGGTTTTTGTTGGTAAGAAATCTGTTGCTTTTGTGGGAGACAGTGAGAGAGAATGAGAGAGAATGAGAATATGAGATGGACTGCCAGACCGAGCCTCACAGGTAAACATTAAATGCACTGGGATAGCTTCTGTTTGATGAGAGTCACCCTGAACTTGGCTTCTAGGATCAACACTGGGTTTTGGTTATGGGTAAGCAAATGTGTGGAGTGCCACTGCAATGCAGGCTTTGGGACAATTGAATAACAGAGATTTAGGGCATGGAATTTTTATTTCCTAAAACAAGTAAAGAATGTCCTTTAAGTAAGTAACTCTTTGTCTCTATTTCTTTCTCCTGGGATAGAGGTGCAGGAACTCCCACCCCGACACCTCAGCAGATGGTCTGGACTCTTTCTAGTCAAATCTAAAGTCAGTAAACAAATTTCTTTCAATGGCTAGAGCCTACAGAAAGATAATCAATATCCCTAAAAGACAAAATACTCTGTTGACCCAGAATACACCTTCTGAAACTACACGCTTTTCCCAATGTCTTTTTGTTGTTGTTGCTGCTGCTGTTTTTTTTTTTTTTAAGATAAACTTTATGCATTTGTTTATCCATTTTAGAAACAGAAGCCATATAATCCAGGCTAACATTGAACTTGCTATCCTGTTTTTGTTTCAGCCTCCTGAGCACTTTCAACTGTATGAGCATGCCATCATAATCACTTTACCCATCTGTATTTATCATTTTTGCCGTAGAAATAATATTTAATTTAGAATCCTCTAAGAGCACTTGGGAGCCAGAGACAGGTGGATTTCTGAGTTCAAGGCCAGCCTGGTCTACATAATGAGTTCCAAGAATGCCAGGGCTACACAGAGAAACCCTGACTCTAACTAACTAACTAACTAACTAACTAACTAACTAACTAACTAAGTAACTAAAGCCCTCTAAGATACATCACAGTTTAGATTGAGAGCTATATGCATGGAACTAGGCAAAAAATACATTTTTCTTTCTTGGAAGTGCCAGGGGTAGAGCCTAGGTCCTGGAGCAGACTAGGCAGGGATGTTACCACTGAACCACTTCAGCCCTAGACAAAGGTGTTACACTCAATGGTGTTGATGACATAACTTGGGTCATCATAAAAGATTTTTCTTAGTTGAAAATGAGCTATGTATGGATAGTAAATGTCCCCTTGAGTGTTGAAAGCTTCACCCCCAGGGCATCAGTGTTGCGAGGGGGACCTTAGGAGGTGGTTGAACACATTTATGGATTAACAACATAACGGGCCATTGGTTTGTGGTGTTAGTTGGGGGAAATAGGTTACTGATGGCCCTGGTAGAGTATGAAGTATAAGATGGAGTTTCTTCTCTCTTCCTGGAAGCCATGAGGTAAAAGGCTTTCTCTATCACATACTTCCGTCATAACAGACTAGTTCACGCCAGACCCAGAAACAATGGTGCTCCGTAATCATGGACCAAAACCTCCGAGTGGCAAGCTAACACAAAACTGTCTTTTTAGCTGATTTCTCTCAGCTGTTCTGAAACAGCAACAGAAATCTGACTAGCACACAGTGTATGCTTACTATTTCTAGCCTAAATGGTGGACGGTCTTACAGCAGGGGTCCTAATTAAATTGTATTGTTTCTGTAACAAAACTATAAATATGTAAAGTAACTGAGATGTTGTTACTGAATTTTAAAATTTTTATCATTATATCTTATATGTATGCATGTTTATGCACTACATGCATGCAGTAGCGACAGAATTCAGAAGACATCAGATCCCCTGGAACTAGAGTTACAGATGGTTGTGAGCTGCCACGTGGGTTGTGGGAACCAAACACAGGTCAGCTGCAAGAACAGCCAGTGCTCTTAATTGCCAATCCATCTCTGTAGGCTCTGTTAATGATTTTTTTTTTAATGACGCTAACTTAAAAATGTTGAACTCTGATAACACTTTTTTTTTTTGATAAAGCAATTTAACACAATATCAATGAAGGCATCTAGTGTCTAATAGCATTCTTCATTGAAGGCGCCAGGACTCCTTGGTGGAATGTTTGATTCTGGGACTATAGAGGGAAAGATACAAGATGATGATGGAGTGCAGAAAGCAAGGAAGTTGGGCATACTTTGCACACCACATATGGAGTAAATCATATGAACACAGGAACTGATTGACAGAGCTGGTAAAGGAGTGCTTGAGTTCTGGGGCAACTTTAGCAGTAAATACTATTTTAAAATAAAAAGCTTAGCATAGATGTCAATTTATATTGATAAAAATAAGTGATTAAATAAATAAATACATATCATACAAAATGGGTGACAATATGCCAACAGAGATATTTTCACATTCATGTTTATTGCTGTACTGGTCACAATAGCTAAGAAATGGAGCCAGCCCACATGTCCATCAACAGATAAATGGATATGCATACTCCATACACACAAAATATTACTAAATATTAAAATAAAAATTATCCCTTCACTAAGAAAGATGAAACCATGACATTTGTAGGAAAATGAATAGAACTTGAGGTCATTATGTTCAGCGAAATAAGCCAGACGCAGAAAGGCAAGCACCACATTTTCTTTTACACCCACGATCTAGTTTAAACGTTATATACATGTATGTGTGTAGATCATGAAAGCAGAAAGAGGAGTATGGGGTGGAAAGAGACATTTTAAGTTGGGATGGGAGACAGGAAGAAAGGATGACGACATACAAGTGACATGGAAACAGAAGGGGAAAGGGAACTCATTGGGGAGAGGGTGAAAGGTCAGCAAGAGGGGGCACAGGAGAAAGGGAAGAGTAAGAGCAAAGTACAGTGGCATATGTGTGTAAAATATAAGCTGAAACATTGCTTTGTATGCTAACTTCCAAGTTAGTGAGATGAATGACTTAATAAAGATGGGAGAGCTGATCTTGAATGTATAAGAATTCTAACTTATGAAGGTGCTCTGTTGCCAAAGAGGTGGCGCCTGACTCTTGTCTTCATAGTGACTTCCCGCCAAGGAGTATGATGTGAGAAACAAGGGGAGGAAAACAATGGAAGAGCAAGGCTACAGTACAAAAACCTAAAGACACTTCCTCATTTAGTTCCTAAGCCAGGGACTTAGGAGGAGCAACTTAAAGTCTGTCTTGTTCCATTTGCCTTTGAACTTCTATATTTTATCACATTTTCTCCATTGATTCAGGTATGGATTTATTTTATTTGTTTGTTTGCTTGGTTGTTTGTTGAGTCAGGTCTCAAGTCTCCTGTAGCCCAAGCTAACTTGGAACTCACTATGAAGCCAAGGATTAGCTTGAGCTTATCCTCCTGCCTCAGCCAAAAGCACAAGTGTGCATCACCACACTCAGCTCTAGACTTGGAGCATCCTCTGCCTTGTCAAGCTCCTCGATGATTCCATTTCTCTAAAGTTAACAGAGAAGCTCCGGGGGAAGCTGCAAAATACACATGTACAGAAGGACCAGCCATTTTCTAGGTAGTTTGACAAAGCAGGCCGTAGCTTCCAGGGGAATGCTCTTTGACAGAATCTTTTTATCTGCCACAAAAATCCTGTAACTGTAAATCTATCTACATTTGAGTTAAACTTCATTTTTCTGGTATATGCCCCTAAAGGATAGAGCCCTGATTTATCTTTCTCAGTAACCCTGTTGTGTGTCTTAGGGCCTGACACTCAGTAGTGTTTGCTGGATGACAGAGAGAAGAGGGCACATACCTTCCAAGTCAGAGGAACACTGGGAGAGGAAGCCCTAAGGAGATGAAGACAAATGCCTGTGCAGGAATGTGTAAGATCTATGTGTCTGGATGGTGGATGGCTTTTCCACAATGTGATTTACTTCCAGTAATTGCTATAATTTGGATCTGGAATGTTCCCCAAGGCTAATGTAAAAGGCTTTAACCCCCCAGCCCGTGGCCCTTTTGGAATGTTGTGAACTTCAGAGAGTAAGGAAGAGTGGACAGAAGTGGGGTCACTGGAGTATACCCTTGAAAGAGATACTGGGTAGCATTATAAAGCAGGCCATATCTTCTACGTGAGTGGCCTTTGGCAGAGTCATGTTATCAACCTCCTCATCTCAATCATCTCCCTGTTCATTGGGCCGCTGTCAGGTAAGCAATTTTCTCTTCCACCCTCCCCCACTGGGATGTGCTGCCTCTCACAGATGCACAGGCGACAAGGTACAAATGATCATGGCTTGAAACCCCTGACAGTGTGAGCTAAATTTGAGGTTGATTATCTTCTGAACAGCACAAGCTTTTAAAAGGAGAAGTCTAGGGCTTCGGAGTTTTCTAGAGCTCAGTGGCTAAGAACATGGGCTGCTCTTGCAGAGAGGATCTAGGTCCAGTTTGCAGCACATCTATGGTGGGTGGTTCACAACCATCTATAGCTCTAGTTCCAGGGATGTGACACTGTCCTGTGACTTCTGCAGGCAGCGGGCATGCATGTGGAACATAGACACCCATGCAGGCAAACCAGTTATATACATAAAATAACATACGTCTAAAAGAAAAGGGAGGGGGGGGACGATGGAGATATCACATCTAATCATCCAAGTTAATTGAGGTATTATTCACACATGATTTATATGCTCAGTTTGATGATGTATATGCACCACTGAAGTCCAAATAAGAGCAAATACTTCATTCTCCTGTAGAACGCTCTGTTGTGTTCTATGCAATCAACCTCCTACTCCCACGGGACACTCTAGGCAACTGTTGGTTAGCTTTTTCAAACCATGGGTTCTATTTTTCTGCTCTCGAATCCTGTAGAAGTAGAAGCAGGCAGTATATGCTTTTTCACACCTACTTCTCACACTTTGTGCACAGCTTGTAAGATCTACTACTGTGTGATTATGCCTGAATCAGCATTTCATCACTTTTTGCTGCTGAATAGTACTCAACTGTATGAATATGCCACAGGTTGTGACTGTTCTCCAGTTTGTGGGCATTTTGGTTATTCCCAGGCCGCGGCCATTGTGAACAGAACTACTATGAACCTTCAGGGAGAGTTATTTGTACCAATAAAATTCATTTCCCTTGAGGACATAATCTCGGTGTAGTTTGGGATTCAACTTGACATGACTTGAGTAACTCTAGTCAGTTTTGCCCATAATTTTCCAGCAAGCAATAAATGAACAAAAGCAAGAGCTGGGAGTGAGTGAAGACCAGTCATGGAGAGTGTTTGCCTGCCATGTGCAAGGCCCTGGATTCAGTCCTGAGGGGGAAACGGGTGAGGGAGAGAGGGAGAGAGAGAGGAAGAGAGACCTGAAAAGACAAAACCAATCTGTGGTGGTTTGAATGAAAACTATCCGCTGTAGTCTTGGGCAATTAAACTCTTGGTCCCACGTGCACACGCACACACACGCACACACACACACACACACCACAGGTGGCGCTGTTTGGGGAGGCTTTAGGAGGTGTGGCCTCACTGGAGTGGGCATGAGAGGTTAAACCTTCACTGCCACTTCCTTTCACTCTCTGCTTTGATAGATGCATATTATTCTCAAGCCAGGAAGCCAAAATAAACTCTTTCCATAAGTTGCTTTGCTCATGGTGTTATATGATAGCAATAGAAAAGTAACTAACACACAGATACAGTTGAGTAGGACGTGGAGCTTTCCAGACCGACCCTGGTACACCAGGAACATGACTAATGTCTTGGGCCTTGACTTGAGATAAACCACTTGAGTAATCACTCCCTTCTTCTGACCCAAATCAAGGGGATCCATGTCCCTGATGCTACTATGGATGCTCCTGTCTGCAAGTCCTTTATGGACAGTTCTGTACAATGATGGATCTTCTTTCTTCAGTCTCACAGCACCCAGAAGTAAGTTTACAAACACAGGGACCGGGGTGTTTACAGAACAAGCCGGATTGGTCTAGAGGAGACGGTGTATCTATAAAGGCGTCATCAAGAATGTGTCTTCTATGGTGGCACCAGCCCTTAATCCTAACACAACAGAGACAAAAGCCAGGCGGAACTCCTTAGTTCCACCCCAGCCTCCAGAGGCATGACCCCCTGCTGATAAGATAAGTAACTTACAAGAGACTGCTTAAGATTTAAATGGACAAATTTTTTGATCCGTTCCTTTTTCTTAATAATGAATTATATGTGCTTATTGATCTAAAGGATAGATACACATCAATCTGATATATATATATATATATATATATATATATATATATATATATATATATATATATCACCATATATATATATATGGTGATGAAGAATTTGTCTTCTGTACAGCCAGACCACAATGAAGTCTGTTGGCTCTGACTGCCACTGGCTGAGCCAGGTGCTATTTTGGAACCTAGCACTGTGACTCCTGGGCTCTAGGTCACCCATCTAAAAAGACTGTCCTTCGGTTGCTGTTGGAAAAAGAACCTAGGGCTGAAAAAAGCATCATCTGGGCAGGCATGGAACAGCTTGTGTTCCTATGAAGTTAGCATAATGCCCACAGCCTTTCAGGACACAAGTAGCAATGGGGAGATGGCATCGTGCACTGCTCATCAAATCTGAGGCAAAAAAGGAGCACTTTACATGCCACTGTCTAAATGGCCATCAGTTTCTAGGCATCCTGTCTATAGTTTATACATCAGTATTATTTTCATGTGCATACCACAGAAAACTCAAGGCAAGGTTGCTTTGGAAAGAAGGGGATTGGTTAGCTCAGTGGCCCAGAAGCTGGGATTTACATGGTGTTTGTGATGGCGGTATCCTGTCTCTCTCCATCTCAAGGTATGCTTTCTTTCCCACTATCCTCTTGCTTGTGTTCAATGTGGTGTTACACACACACACACACACACACACACACACACACACACACACACACGATGCTTTCTACTCCAACCAGATCATCGCAGAGTCTGTTGGCTCTGAGGCCATGGTTTGCTCCAGGCAGGGTTTGGAATCTATCACTATGGTGCCGAGGCCATGAGGCTCTGATTAGCTAGGCCTGAGCACAGGGTATGAAAGCTCCCTTGGCCTAATGTGAACTATGGGCACAAGAAGTAGAGTAGTAGTTTCTTTTCAAAAATCAAGGAAGCTACCAAAGGCAAAGGAATGATGCCTGTTTAGCTGTGTCATCTTGCTCATTTGAAATGCATCTCATTTGAAATGGTGCACAAATTCAAGTTTTAAAATACACAGCTGTCATTCAGTGGTCCTAATCTAAAACAAAAGAAAATAGATGAGGGATGAAGAGACACTCTATACCAGAAACAAGCACTCTATTGGCCAGGATAAATTAGAATGAACCAAGCAAATGGTTCCATGCTGCCCCAATGCCATCTTTCACTTAATACATGTGCAGGAGCACAGGAGACACAGCCATGCTCATGGGACTGAGAACCAGAGCTTTCAAGTCTTCCAAGCCAAAGCAAGGCATGAAAGCAGGTTTTGCTCAGATCATCTGAGAAACCTTTTTGTTGTTTTTTGTCCAGAGTCTGGGGACTATAGGGAAAGGGGCTAGTCTCAGGGGCCTTTGATTTCCCTCATCCCCAAAATTAAGATTTTTTCTTCTTTTCTCCTTTTTTGGATTTTTTGAGACAAGGTTTCTCTGTGTAGCCCTGGCTGTCCTAGACTCACTTTGTGGATCAGGCTGGTCTTGAACTCATAGAGATCCACCTATCTCTACTTCTGGGTGTGAGTGCTGGGATTAAAGGCATGCAAGATGGTTCATCTGTTAAAGGCTAGGCTCACAACCAAAAATACAAGATTTTATTTTCTCCATATAAATTGCTAGAGCTGGTTTGAAAAGAAAGAAAGAAAGAAAGAAAGACAGACAGAAAGAAATACCTAGGTGGTTGGTGTTCTTATAAGTATAGGGCAATAGAAAGCCTGTCTATGATGTAGAAGAGACCCAATTCAGGATCTCTTTCTAAGGAACAAAGCCTGAGCCTGGTGGACACAAGCTTCAAGATCTTTTTATTTTTAATTTTCATTTATTTATTTATCTATTTTTATGTGTATGGGTGTATGTCTGTGTACCCTTGTGGGCCTGGTGTCCTCATGAGTCAGAGGAGGGCATTGGATCTCCCAGAATTGTTGTTAATGGTTGTAAGGCGCCATGTGGGTGCTGGGATCAGAACCTGCATCCTCTGGAGAAAGAGCCAGTGCTCTTAACCATTGAGCCATCTCTCATCCCTGAAGCTTCAAATTCTAAAGGACACAGGTCCAGCGAGGGAGGAGAGCACCTGCAGGCTAAGCTGCACAACCTTCTGCTTAGGTGCCTTTGAACATGTTCTGTTACTGTCATGTGTCTTGCATTTCTCACTTGTACATTGGGAATAATCATTGCTCCTGACGTATTAACCCTTCCACAGGCATGATGAGATCACATGAAGGAAGAAGACCATAGCAATAAGCAGCAGCTACAAGTTACTATTCCTTATCCAAAATGCCTGGGACCAAAAGATGTTTTGGATTTTAGAAAAAAAAAAGTGTTGTTATTTAGCTGTTCCCTTCAAACTGAAACACTCCCCCTTGCAGAAAGTCTCCTTGTGAGTCTCAGAAAACATATGAAATTTATAAGTTTCAGGAATCTCTTGAAAGTCACAAGGCTGACAAGGCTGCTTTCCAAGGTTATTCAAGCAATAATAATTGCCGGAGAGATGAGACGGGAACTGGGGCTGAGCTGCCTGCAAGTTGTTCAGGGAGCCCCAGGGATGCAGCTCTTGTGCATTGTCACCCCTGGGCTTTTTGATGATTCAGCTGCCCTTGAGTCATCCATGTTCCTGTAAGGAGGCTGTCACTCATACTCCTGTGACCCCAGTGCTCTTTGATTCACTAAGCTAAACTCAAGTGTGCTGGATCGGGATTGCTGGAGGTGATGTGACAGTCAGAGAAAGAAGAGACTGGTCTCCATAGAAACAGACTGTCCATTAATCAAAACAATGAATGGTTTCTCCACAGGAGCACATACTGTGCGCCCAGACATGGGTAGGGGGTGGGGGTTGCAAGTCTTATGGGACAGAAGGGGGAACTTTGGGGATGGAAGAAGTTTCCATTTGCAGATCTGGTCCCTTGAAAAAGTTGTAAATACCAATAGAGGTTGATATGTTGACCTTCCTAGATCCTAATTTCCTGCAGAAACTGTTGTCTGTGTGTCCACTTCCCTAGCCAGGTTTGTGAGCTCACCTGAGGTTTTGGAGGTTATTAGAGTGCAGTTGTTCTTTTATTATATTCTCAGTGTCCTGTCTAGGAAGGATAGATCTTTTCTCTATGTCTCCCCAGCAGAAATCACACAACACTTGTATATACATATATAGTAAAATATTTGGGTGATGAGACCCAAGTCTGAACACAAAATTTATTCTGTATTTTGGACTAGTGAGAGGCCTCAGCAGGTAAAGACATTTGCAGCCAAGCCTGACATTCTGAGTTCAATCCCTGGGACCCACATGGTGGAAGAAGAGAACCAGCTCCTACAAAGTTGCCCTCTGACCTTTCACATGTACTCCACCAAAGAAGCACACCACATAGGCACACATACACACTAAATGCATACATACCTATTAATTAAAAATAAATGGTTTCATATACATCTTGGAGCCTGAATGTAATACTTTAAATAATGTTATGTAGAAAACATGACATTGTGACATTAGGTAGGTGCTCACAAAGTTTGGGGTTTAGTATTTTTGGGTTAGGGATGTTCAGATGATATATAAATAAATATTCCTTAATATTGAGGCACTATCAGAAGTGTTTAAAGTATCTATATTGATCGTATCTCATTCTTCATCATTACAAATCTAGGGTCCGATCCTAACAACAGTCACACAGAGAAGAGGATGGTGTCCCTAGAGGACATTTCATTCCATTAGCTCTGCTAAATAATTCTACAGTTCAGTTAGATAGGCAGAGAGCTGGGGCTTGCTGCCTCAGGTCAGACTTCCTGGTAGCCAAGGTTCATTAGTTCAGACCACTTTGTTTTTCTGGCCCCCAAAGGAGACCAGACCCTCCTGTGTGTTATCCACTGGGTTAAATGACATCAAGAGTGGAATGTTGGAGCTGAGGTACAGCTGGTAAAAGGGAGTGACTCCTCTACTGAGCAACCTGCTTCCTGTTGCCAGCTTGTCCTCCAGGCTGAGGAGTTATGATTCCCAGTCTTACCTGACCCTCCTTGTCCTTATTGTAGATACATGGCTTTGTATTTGTGACAGAACCATGGATTTGCACATTCTTCACACTCTTTTGATTAGTTGTGAGAGGGAGTTTTGCCACATAGTCCAGGCTGATCTTGAACTCTAGACCTCCTGAGTGCTAAGATTACAGGTGTGTGATGGGATAACTTACCTTAATAGTCTTTTTTTTTTTTAATCTATACATGTCTTTTAGTAGGTTTTAAAAAACTGAATGGATGTGCTGGGGAGATGGCTCAGCATTTTAGAGCACTTGTTATTCTTCTAGAGGTCAAAGGTTTGATTCCCAACACTCACATAGTGATACACAACGTCTGTAACTCTAGTTCCAGAAGGTCCAATGCCTTCTTTTGGCAAGATATATGATGCTAATCCAGTTGTCATCGTCCTCGTCCTCCTCCTCTTCTTCTACTTCTTCCTCTTCTTTTTACTTTTTCTGAGACAGAGTCTAATGTAGCTCTGGCTGTCCTGGAACTCACTATGTACACCAGGCTGACCTCTGCCTCCAAGTATTGGGATTAAAGGCTTGGGCCACTAAAACTATCCTAAACCTACAGTCTTGGGGATGAGACAACTTCTGTATCCCTAGCACTTTATTACTTTTTGAGACAAGGTTTCATTCACTGAATTGCCGGGGCTGGTCATAAATTCACACTATACCCCAAGCAGGTCTTGAATTTATGTTTCATCCTTGGTTTTCCCAGTAGGTGGGATTACAGGCTGTGCCATTAAGCCTGCCAAATTAAATTTATTTTTTAACTGATACATAAAAACAACGTGATACATATTTATGAGATATCATGTGACATTTGAATATATGTAGACATCATGGGGTGTTTATATTGTCTTACACATACCCATCCCATCAAACATTTGTCATATCATATGTCACCATAAAATCTTTCCGGCTTCTTAAAGTGGTATCTACAACTGCCCTACTGTGCAACAATAGCACGTCAGAACTTCTGACCTCTGTCCAACTCTAACTCAAGGCTATTGACCAACCTTTCCCCAGCCAAATACTCTTAACGGACATGGCTACGACTGCTTGAGCAGCTGGCCACCTTTCCATTGAGACTGACTCACTTACAGTCACAAAGGGAACACTAAGCTCTACTCTTAAATGAAGGTGAACCAGCTCTCAAGAACAGTAAAGGCTTTGCAGATGTGACTGTCCCCTGTAGCTGCTGGCTGGCAACCTTAGTCAGCCCTGTCCTGTGGTTGATCATGAGCCTTTGGCCTGAATCTTCTTCTAGCTTTTTGTAGACACAGTTCCAGAGATAGTGAAAAACTGCTACTCTGAATACTGGAGAGAGAGAACTTAGTGACAAGCAAGAATTACTCCAGGATTTTGTGCACCAGGGTGGTGTCCTCACACAGTCTACAGGAGACATTTGAGGACAAGAACACCTTGAAGGATGTAGGTCCTAGCATCTTGTCCATGACAAATGCTAGACCAAATATGAACAGTTCCCAGGGTTTCCTCTCGCTGCCAAGACTGAATGGTTGCATGGCAAACGTATAGCTGTTGGGATGGTGAAAAGAAGGCTTGAGCAATGTGGAAGTTGTGGAGTGCTTTGGGTCCAGAGATGGCAAGACAAACAAGAAAGTCACCACTGACAACAATGGGCAGTGCCGACACTTGAAATTTGTACGCATCTTCACCATTAGTAGATGCCTTCTAGAACACAGGAGCCAAGGCCCTCTACCTTTTTCCCTCAAAATATTTTATCATCACTGTAATCTCACTGCAGCTATTTAGGGTCCCTGTTTTCCTTATTTCCTTCCAAGTGTAACTGGATTTCAGAGTTAAGTTTATTAAAAAAAAAAAAAAAAAAACAACTGACAAAAAAACAACTAACAACAACAAAAACAATCAAAACCAAACAAATAAAGAATACTTAATAGTGAGCCCAAGGCCAGACAGCTTCAGAACCAGATTCAAAACAGAAATGCAGATCTGTCTCCAACACTCAGGACTCTCACACCACACCATTTGCCACTTGTCTTAGTAGCCAAGAACTGAGCAGGGAGCCCTTGTCCTGATCTGATGGACAGGCCTTTTATGGAATATCCCGGCCCTTCTCTCTGGCCCAGACTGTGTTCAGACACTGGCCCAGTCCCCTCTGCCTGCTGTGGTTTGAGTTTAAGCCCCTCCCCCAAGGCTCCTCTGTTAAGGTTTGGTTGCCAGCTGATGAGGCTTTTGGAAAGTAAGTGATTGGGCCAAGGGAGCTCTGCCCTTCGCAACTTGTGGTTAGTTTGATGGTGTGATAGAAACTAAGGAGTTGAAAGAAGTGACTAGTAAGGGGGCAGGAAGGGTACCGTCTTATTCCCAGGCACCTTCTGCTCTTCCTCTCCCTCCCTCTCTCCTTTCCCTCCCCTCTCTCCTGGCTGCCATGGCGTGATAGGCTTTCCTCCACCATCCTTTCCTACCATGATGTTTTGCCCAAACCCAGGCCTGGAGACACTGAGCCAAGTGACAGCCTGGGGACCAGAAGCAGACATTGTCCCAGCAGGAAACAACTGGGGTTTCCCAGAGTCACTGATGTTGGCACAGTGTTAGCCAGGGTCCTCATTACTGTGACAAACTACCTGACAGAAACAGTTTAAAAGGGAAGGGAAGGTTGACTTAGGCTCATGGTCAATTGATGGAGGACAAGGGAAGCAAAGTGAGGCAAAATCAGCCATCTTAACCAAGGACCAAAGGGACCCTTGTGTTAGTTACTAAGTAATTTAGTTATTCAGGCACTATTATTTCTGTATTTGCTTAATTTGATTTTTGAAGTTAATTTAATTTTTAAAGTATTAGCCCAAGAACATGGGGGCTGCTTTGCAGGTTCTTAGTCATAGAGGTAAAATAGTTTAAAAGCAGATCAGGAAGGTAACTCTCAGATGGTTTTATCAGAGAGCGAGAGAGGAAAAAGCAACTAGGTGGATGAACTGAACATCTCAGCGGCTGTTAGGATGAGGGAGCTTTGTGAGAGAAGGATGTTATGTTTATGTGTGCTGAATTAGAGGTCAAGAGAGCAAGCCAGCTCAGCGATGGACATTTAAGGTAACTCTGGTGGGGGGGTGAGGGTGGGGGTGGGGACTGGGGCACAGGAGGCTCTTCAGAGAGAAACAGGAGTGCCTAAGTGCCCAAAGTGTCACAGGCTTATGCCCAAAGTGTCAGGCAAACAGGCTTAGGATTTGAGCCTGTATCCAAAAGAGAGAAAATGAACTGTCATCATCCAGGTGTCTTAGGTATGTTTGATGTCTCTGCCAGTTAAAGAATTTTAAAACGCAGGAGAAATCTTGAATGCTCTGTGTAGTAACGGAGAAATCTCAAATACATCAAACAGGAGCAGACAGAGCGGTGAATTGAAGAAAAGTGTTTACTGGGGTGAGAAAACCCACACAAACAGCAAGACACACAGACAAAGACTTTTTGCAAAAAAGAGGGAACACTCTAGAAGCCAAAAATCCAGTTTCTTCTAGACAGCTGGCATGTTTTAAGTCTCTGAAGAGTTTTCCTCCCCTAATTTAGGGTCAGTCAGTTTGAAAATAGGTAGGACAGCTGATTGGTTCCTAACTCTTGTGTAACATATCCTGATCCAGCCTGCTGGTGAAGGAGGAGAAGGAGGAGGAGGAGGAGGAAGAGGAGGAGGAGGAAGAGGAGGAGAAGGGGGAAGGAAGAGGAGGAGGGGAAGGAAGAGGAGGAGGGGAAGGAGGAGGAAAAGGGGAAGGAAGAGGAGAAGAAAGAGGAAGTAGAAGAAAGAAGGAAAAGAAAGGAGGAAAATGACAAAAAGAGGGAGGAAGAAGGAAAGAAGGAAGGAAGGAAGGAAAGAAAGAAAAAGAAAGAAAGAAAGGAAGGAAGAAAGAAGCCTACAAGCCTTTTCTTTTGAACTACTAGGCTTTTGTCTCCAGTCAGCTGAGGGAGGAAGAAGCCAGGCATCTTGGAAGTCCACCATCTTTATTACCTAGGCCCCTCTCCCTATCTGTTTGCCTACCAGGGAATCTAACTCCTAGTCCCCCAGAAAGAGGGAAAAAGAAAGAGTTACACTTTCTGATTTAGAACTCTGAAAAAAAGCAACTGCATCATAGGAACACATATAACACATAAACACATATAAATACTTCTCTGGTATATTATATCTCAGTAAGTGGGAGCTTGTTCTTCCTACTGCCTTTTGTTTAAGGTATGTCATGTTTTTTGATGTTTCTGAAGCAGATAGCTTCTAGAGGGATAGTTTCCTGTCCAGGTGATTGACAGGCCAATTTGGATGGATTCTTAACAGTGGAGACAACAATATGTTTTTGTAATCATAATCTTTTGTGCAATTTATAATGTTATGTCTCTACCCAGGGTCAGAGGCACAACTCAGATCCCATTTTGTTTATCTATTTATTTTTGAACAAAAAAAGTCATGTAATAATGTAGAGCAAAAAATATTAAAGAAGCTCTCCGCGAGATCGCCACCATCATGGACACAAGCCGCGTGCAGCCCATAAAGCTGGCTAGGGTAACCAAAGTGCTGGGCAGAACCGGTTCGCAGGGACAGTGCACGCAGGTGCGTGTGGAATTTATGGATGACACCAGCTGCTCTATCATCCAAAACGTCAAAGGCCCCGTTCGAGAGGGTGATGTGCTCACCCTATTGGAGTCAGAAAGAGAGGCTCGGAGGTTGCGCTGACCCTGCTGCTGGGTCCTGGATATCCACCACTTAACCCATGGAATGACCTGCAACTGTTAAATAAAGCATTTGTATTTAAAAAAAATATTAAAGAAAACATTTAAATAAATTTATAATCTAGACATGTGTCAGGGTTTCTATTGCTATGATGAAGCATTATGACCAAGGCAACTTGAGGAGGAAAGGTTTATCTCAGTTTACACTTAAAGGTAACAGACCATCACTGAAGGAAGTCAGCATAGGAACTCAAACAGAATAGGAACCTGGAGGTAGGAGCTGATGCAGAGGACATGGAGGAATGCTGCTTACTGGCTTGCTCTCCATGGCTTTCTCAGCTTGCTTTCTTATAGACCCCAGTGGATGGCACCACCCAGAATAGGTTGCACCCTCTCCCATCAATCATTAATAAAATAAAAGTCTTACAGCTGGATCTTATAGATGCATTTTTCTCAGATGAAGTTGCCTCCTTTCAGATAACTCTAGTTTGTGCCAAGTTGAGATAAAACTAGCCAGCACAGATGACTCCTTGTCAACTTGACACACCAACACATCACGATTAAGCCACACCCTTTCCTTTCTTATTCGTTCCCAAGATCTCATGTTAATAGGAACATCACAGTATAAAATGTTTCAAATGTTAAGAGTCCTGTAGTCTTTACAAATTCAAACGCTTAAAAGTCCAAAGTCCCTTTAAAATATCTAGAGTTTCTTCTTGGTGGTCATCCCTTGGCCACTGGTATCTCCAAATTTTCTGGGATCCCTTACTGCAACTGGGCCTCGCTTTCACCAATAGTCTCTTCTGGGTTCTCTTCAGGGACTCCAGCCTTGTCGCATAGTTACGTAACCCTCAGGTACTCTCCATGACTCCTTCATCTCTTTAAAACCTGTACCACCTGGACAACACACATACTACCAAGTCCAGTTGCCGGCTTGAGCTAAGCCTTGGCAACTTCTGGACCACAGCTTCTGTGTGTTGATCCTGAAGAAATACTTCCCAGAAGACTTCACCTTAGCGATAACAGTCTCTTCTTAAACTTTTATTTATTTTATGTATATGAGTGTTCTATCTGCATGTACACCTGCATACCACAAGAAGGCATCAGATCACATTATAGATGGTTGCTGGGAATTGAACGCAGGACCTCTGGAAGAGCAGACAGTGCTCTTAACCGCTGAGCCATCTCTCCAGTCTGCGACAGTCTCTTCTTAATCTCAGGTGATTCTTCATCCTCAGCTGACCAGATACGGCAGAGTCTTCATACAAATTGCTCAGTAAAGTCTTTGCTGCCCTCTGAGACTGCCCAAGCCAAGCCTCTATCATCTGTACTGTCCTCAACGTTCTTACCTTCCAAGCTCATGGAGCTCTCAACACTCAATGGCTTTTCTAGGCAAAGTTTCAAAGTCTTTTCACAGTCCTCCCCCAAACAACATTGTCAGGGCTGTCACAGCAATACCCCACTATCCTGGTCCCAATTTGTCTTTGTTAGGATTACTATTGCTGTGATGAAACACCACAATCAAAAGTAACTTGTGGAGGAAAGAGTTTATACCACTCACAGTTCTATAGAACAGTTCATCATCAAAAGCAGTGGGGGCAGGAACCTGTAGCAGGAGCCATGGAGACGTGCACTTACTGGCTTGCTTCCCATAGGTTGCCCATCCTGTTTTCTTATAGACCTCAGCACCACCAGGCTAGGGATGGCCCTCCCCACAATGGGCTGGACCCTCCCCAATCAATCACTAATTAAGAAAATGTTTTACGGCCAGATCTTATGGACGTATTTTCTCAATTGAGGTCCTCTTTTTTCAGATAACTCCAGCTTGTGTCAAGTTGACATAAAACTAGCCAGTACACCAACCATGCTTCATTGAGAAGAAATAATCATCTCTTGAGGGGTTTCAACAAATACCTGTTGGCGCCACCTTCCTCCTTTCATATAATATTTTAAATTATAAGGAGGAAAGATTGTAATGTTGTTTCTGTCCTTAAAATTAGAGCACTACTTCCACTAATCTCTGTCCCTCTATCTTCCCTTCTCTCCATCCTCATCCCTGCCCCCACCACACAGGACTCCTTTCAGTGCGAGCACTCCATCACTGAACTACATCCCTAGCTGAAGGTAACATTTAAACTAAAATTGAAAATAAGAGTAAAACACGCAAATTTTCTCTCTATCTCAAACTCCCGCTGACAGGTGTCCATAAAGAGGTGAAATCCAGCCTCCCCCACCACTCTCCTCTGCTTGGATTAGCTAACCCTTTCAAAATGTCTTGCTTTTTCAATCTACTAGTGACTTCAGCACTCAGTCTTGGAAGAGCGTATTTATGTCCCTTGGGGGTCATTTCATAAATATCTGACACAAACAAGCCAATCAACATCCCTGGCTGCCACGATGACTCAGCAGTAATTCACCCTTGCCCGGTTGGTGGTTTCTGTAAATGCTTGTTAATGGCTTCACTGGGGTTGGGCTGTGGGGCTTTGAGGAAGACTTTCCAGCCTCCCTTCTCTTTCTGGCAACATAATTAAAATGCTAGATGAACTCAGAGTGAGAGAGCCTGCCAAGCTAGAAATGGTGAAAGTACTTATTATTATCATTCTCCACATTATTATATAAAAGTGCCCAAATTATCTTGGGTTATCTTAGGCCTTTTAATAGCTGGCTCATTTAACTTTTATATGTAATCTAACATTTTCCTAATTAATGGGTAAACTTCTTGGGAATATATCATTAATCTCAGTGGATCTCCTGCCTCCATCAACTCTAAAGCTAAGAAGACTGCTCTTGGACAGCATCTGAGGCCTATTGGGGAGGTTTATCTGCTTGCTGGAGCCCGTTGCTAAGTCTATGGGTTCATAGACATCTTTTGTTCTGCAACTCTTAGCAGTTCACATAACCTCTTTGATGGTGGAACATGTCCATTTTGAGTAACTTGAATGTGTCACTCATATTTGGTCCAGGATAAACAATTTCTTCTTTTCAAGTAGAATTGTTATTTTGTGTTGACAGCTTTGAGGTGATATATAAATTATGTGTGTTTGTCTAAAATGTTCTGAACTTTCCATTAAGCCTTCCAACAGGGCCAGGGCCTCTCAAAAGATGGGGATTTCCTCAGAGGGAGACATTTACTAAAATCTTGGATAGTACTTTGGTACAAAATTTTAAACATGCACGTTTCTTTTAATGACCATAATTTAAAAACCAATTCAGTTTGTTTCAGATTTAGAACTTTAAAAGATGCTAAGGACTTAGCTCTGTGTGAGGAAGTGCTCCATAACCAGGGACAGTTCACTAGGGAATATTTGTAGAGTGGATGATGGCCTAACTACAGTCTTAAAATTGTGTCAAACTTATGCCAGCTACCACACATTGTGATGGCGTGACACCCCCTTGTCTAAGGTTAATTGGCTGAACAGTCACAGTCTAGTTGGTAACTGATGTCAACGCTGAAGTTTTGATATAAGCCATATATGCCACTGTGGAGGTTTGAATGCAAATAGCCCTGTAGGCTCAGAGTTAATGGTACTGTTTGGATTTGAGGTTCCTAAAGCCCACACCATTCCCGGGTAGCTCTCTCTCTCTCTCTCTCTCTCTCTCTCTCTCTCTCTCTCTCTCTCTCTCTCTCTCTCTCTCTCTCTCTCCCCTACCTTCTTTCCTCCCTCCCCCCACCCCTCTGCTTTGCTTTTGTGAATTAAGATGTCTGCTCTCAGTTACTGCTCTAGGGCCATGCCTGTCTGCTTGCTGCCATGCTCCCTGCAGTGATGGTCATGGACTCTAATGCTCTGAAACCAAATGCTGCAAAGAAATTCTTTCTTCTGTAAGTTGCTTTGGTCATTAGTGTCTTATCACAGCAATAGAAAAGTAGCTAAGACAGGCATACACAGATGACTCCTGACCTCCACATAGTACAGAGCAATCTGAAATTGGGCATATTTGCAGTCCATCAAGACAGAGACGTGGCTGTTGTCTAGGTAACAGGTTTAGTGGGCAGGAATGATGGAGGCCTTAGGAGCAGTTGTGTGTAGCTTGTTTAGATTTGAGGGCTTGCAGGAGTGATCTGGGGTTCACTAAGACATTGTGATTTTGCAGGCTTAGGCAGGCCTTGAGGATCTTCATGTTCAAGAAACTTCCATGTATGAAACTGCTACAGGCTCTACTGTGAGCAACATGAGAGGGGCCTCATCAGACCATCTGGATACCTCTAAGTATTCAGGGTACTTAGAAAGGGGCCAAGGTCATTTTGTGTGATAGGCAATGCTTTGTTGTTTTCAATTGTTTATTTTCAAAAAAGCCCCAATAATTTGCAGGGATTTTTTTATATCCTCAATACTCATCCTTTAATCGTTACATGTGTTACAGATTCTCCCAGACTTAACTTGTTTTGTTGTTGGTAGTACTGCTTTAGCTTTGTTTCCAGTCTTATCTGTTAAATAGAGATATTAAATTAGAATGTAGGCCACTTATCAATCTCACTTTATTGTGGTTATATTATGCCAAGAAATCTTTTTTTTAATTTTTAAATTTCTTTTTATGTCAAGAAATCTTAAAGATACCCTCTGAACTCAGAGATATGCAAATAATAGGAACCAATAGAAAAGAATGAACATATTATGGGCCCTTGTAACCACATTGTCCCTATTAGAACAACCAAGATTCTAAATAGATGTGTTCTTCTTCAGTTGCTGTTACTCAAGGGACTGGGGAATTCCTCTACAACTCAGTACTGTTTATGCCGCTATCCTCATGCCTGGGACTGAACTCAGGACTTTACATTCTGCCACTGAGTTGTATCCTATCTGGGTGCTTAATCATCTTCTGGCTCCCAAGTTCAGTGTCCACATCTGGTGTCTTGGACTGCTAGTCTCTGATGAGGAGAGGGCTCTCTAATGTCCTTGGAATTTTCTCAAGGACAAACATGGTAGTATGATAAGCAATGGAACACAATACCTCTCTTCCTGATGCTGGCTTATGCTCTCTGGTCTGGTGCAGTTGGTTGTGGCCATCACTATTCTGTGTTGTTTCTTTTGTTTCTACTCATTGATCTATGTAAATCCCATGGGAAGGGTTTACCCACAACCCTTCCTGTACCGCACTTTCAGAAATACCACCACTTCAAGCATCATAGTTGGTGAATTCTTTTAATCTCTCTCTCTCTCTCTCTCTCTCTCTCTCTCTCTCTCTCTCTCTCTCTCTCCCCCCTCTCTCTCCCTCTCTCTCTCTCTCTCCCTCTCCCCCTCCCTCCCTCCCCCCCCCCTCTCTCTCGTCTTATTTAGCTCACATCTTTGAAGGCAGACATCCAAATAGGGTTGTGCAGTCCCCGGTGAGGGTTCCCTTTGTGCATACAAAAGCCATGTGTGCACTTTGTGTGTATGTATTGTCCATAGCCTTTCATCAGAGAAAGCTCTAGAAAACATTTTGAGTTTACAGAGCTAAACATTTAGGCGAACAGGTCTAGAGTAATTCTTTTGGGCCCTGTGTCCTCTGAGGGAGGCCATTTGCCGTATGGACCCACCCTTGGAAGCAAAGCTTGTCCTTTTCCTCTTAGTCAGAGGCTATAGATATTCTCTATTGGAGCAGTACATCTCGTTGATGGCCCTCTCACCTGAGCCAGACTCCTGACTCCTTCTGTGGGGTTTACATGGTCTCAACTGTAGGGACAAACATTTTCAGAGTGCCTACTGTCTGCTCCCTCCTTCACATGCCTCTCATCCTTACTGTTGACCAGTCTGAAAGCCCCATCCTTATCAGAGACAGCATGCTTCACCATCCTACTGTCAGGATTGGCAGTGGTTGGGTCATGATGTGTTGTACACACTTCACAAACATGTCACAGATATGCTTTGTTTATAAATGGCTCAAGGCTTGTTTTGACAAACTATAGGCTTGTAACATCAGCTACTTCTTTGATCCAACCATGTCCCCAAACTGTTGAGTAGCCTTACATTAGTCGCTTTCTGCATTGTTGTGATGACAACAAGCCTGACAAAAGAAACTTGAGAAAAGACAGTGTTTTTTTCTGGCCCCCAGTTGGAAGGTACAGTGCCAATAATGTATTTTTGGCTCCCACTGTTCATCGTGGCACAGTGGGTGTGACATCAGGGTGTGAGGCAGCTGGTCACAGGCATGACGCAGAGATAGACAAATGCTGGAGCTCAGCATCAGGATTGGTCTTTCCTGATCTGTCAAAGAAAACTCAGTGCTTTAGGGCAGTGACTGATCTTCCAGAAGTCCTGGGTTTAATCCTCAGCATTCACATAGTGGCTCACAACTGTTTATAATTAGATCAAATGTCCTCTTCTGGTGTACATGCAGACAAAACACCCATATACATAAATAAATTTAAAAAAATTCTCTGGAAATACTTTCACAGATATGCATAGAGTTGTGTCTCCAGTTGATTGCAAATTCAGTCAAGTTGGTTATGAAGCCCTGAGGCATTTCTTTTTCTATAGTATAGGATGCCAAACATTTCCCTTTTGCTTTCCATCAGGGACCCTAGCTCCTGCTACTTCCACACTTGATGAGAGCCCATGTGGAGTTAGCCTCCCTCAGACTCCTGTTTCTCCTATTTGCGGCAGTTTTTCTCCTTGTCTCCCCTTCTTGTCCTTCTACCTCTTGAAGCAGTAACAACTCTCATTGTCATCAGACTTCATGGGCCTTCAAGATCCCTATGTACTTCCACCAAAATCCTCTGCTTCTGAGAAATTAACTGGGTGGCCTACACTTCAGTTCACTCCTAAATGCTACTCAAAGGTAGCAAAGACCCTGCAATGCCAGGCATGCTGTCCCCTCAGGCTATCTCCATTTCAACTGCCAGTCATGGGTCTAGAGTCCCACTTTAGGCCACAAGCATGGCTTCTAATGAGAGTCTTCTGCTACCTGAGTCATGGTGGAATGTGGAAAGGTACATTAAGCAAATCCACGCAGAAGGGCGGAAGGGATTAGAAGGACAAATGCAGCACAGTAACCTGCTCTTTCTACACCAACCCCAGTCTTCTATGAGACAAACAAACCAGGACCCCATGCTCATTCTACCATTCCCTATCGTGACTCAGTGGCCTCAAGAATACTCTGACTTTACAAGTTCATTTTCACTAGGAAGCATACAACCCAGGACTTGCTAAATAAAGAGTTGTAGGAATCAGGGTCCCAAGTTGAGGTTCCATTGTCCCCATGGAGCCAGGGTGAGTCCCTTACTGCATATATCAACATGTTTACCAAGCAGAAAGCTCCCTTGAACTTCATTTTCCAGACATTTTATGCAATAACTATTGGTTAAATCATTGATCTCTAGCATATCCCCAGTGGTTGAGCTTGGGAGACTAAAGATCCAGCCCTCAGCATGTGTGGGCTGCTCTGGCTGCCAGCCCCATCCTGAATTATAGTCAATTCGTCAGCATAAACTCAAGCGTGGTATGAAGGCTTGCTGGGAATAAAATGGGTTTCTGATCCCCCAGGAAATTCTAAAGGTGTTCGGAGCTCTGTGTCTGGAACCTGGCAAGCACTTTTTTATTAAACCATACCCTCTAGTTGTTTCCCTAGCTGTGCGCACACCTGTTTGCACAAGAGTTGTTTCAGTGAAATAATTCTTGTAGAAATCCTGGCAGGTAGAGCAGACCTCTTCCAATCTCATGTGCATGCACTATCATTGCTAAGTGGGTATCACTGCACCCCAATTTGTGTCTCCACAGTCTCAGGGATTCCTGGCAGAAACTCTTTGTTTACACCCATTATTACCACCATTCCAGTCCAGTATCCTTTTTTTGTTTGTTTGTTTAAAGTGAGGCTGGAGGGGCAGAGTTGGGGCATTGTATGTGATAGGCAAATGCTGTACCACTGAGCCACACTTTTCAGTCACTATGGAGTCAACCGACTGTTGACTGTTAAGAATTTTTAAAAATAGATGCTGTGCCTTGAATGGTTTACCTCCATCACAAGTTACGTTGAAGCTTAATTTCTTAATGTCACAGTACTAGGAGGTCAGTGGGACCTAGTAGCAAGAGTTTGAGTCATGGAACAGAGCTCTCCTGAGTAGACTAATATCAAGTCATGGTAGTGAGTTCTTCCTCCCAGAAGAGTGATAACTTGACCAGGTCTCTGTCTGAAAGTGATCTGTCCTTGTCTGTCCTCTCTTTTGAGTCTGCTTGCTCACTTGCCCTTCCACGTTCTAGCACAACTTGAGGCAGTATAAGGCTCTTGTTAGAACCCATGCCCATGAACTGCCTGAGTAGTGAATTGAAATGATCTATACATGATCTCACATATTCTGTTATAGCAACAGTTCTATCCATATGTGTATCTAGAAACCCACATGTGAGAGAGAACCCCAGGTGTTGAACATACAAAAAGCAAGATGACACTAAATTTGTTAGGTCTTGGCACCCTTATGATCCAGGCACACCATACTGAAGAGCTTGAATTTCACCTTGGAAGGAACAGAAGAGCCATTCAGAGATAGCTTCATTTCTGCCATACCTGGGACATGGCTCAGAGCTCAGGAAAGTCCCTGTCACAGACACGGAGCCATCTGTAGGATGAACCGATCCCATGCTGACTCGGGGATGCACCTATTTTTGTTTTTTCTGTTCTTAACCTTTGATATGCCATTAACCTCTTTGATCTCTCTTCTAGTACCAGGAGCAGCTGGCTATCTGATCCCTGGGCAGGCGGTCCTGGGTTGTATAATAAAACACTCTGAGCAAGCCATGGATAGCTATTTAGGAAGCAGTGTTCCTTTGTGGTGTCTGCTCCGGTTCCGGATTCCAGGTTCCTGCTTGACTTCCTGTCCCGACTTTTCTCAGAGATGGACTGTGACCATGAGTTGTAATGTGAAACAAACCTTTCCTCCCCAGTCGATTTTAGATGGTATTTTATCACAGTAACAGAAACCAAAGTATGGCCTAGGTGTCTCTCAGTCCAGACTTTCAGAAGTCTGGTAGTCAATTATTACACTCTTGTTTTTCCATTTCCATCCAGAATGAATATTTGCTGCCTAGGAATTTAGAGCCATAACTGTAGATACCATGGCTGTTAAATAACTCTTAAAAAGCTAGACACCCCGCCCCCCAACTACAATGCTGTCCATCTTGCATGTTTGTGGAAACTAACACTGTGACTTACACTGAAGGAAGGGGTTGATGAATGAATGAGTGCCCTCAGGTGCAGATGTGTGCTTGGCTAAGGAAGTTTTACCAGACAGCGTGTCACTGACATCATAGCTTGGGTCAGAAAGAACAGAGACCTCCATGTTTTGTCTCAGACATGACAAGAGCTGAGGCAAGCTTGCAGCTGATGAAGGGTTACTGGTGGACACTCATGTGTTGCAGCGTCGTGTGTGGGTATGTCCTGAGAGCACCTTTTCCTTTCTCAAATATACATCTGGCATTGCGGCATAATTACGCGATTGTGCCGCCCCTTTCACTAGACAATGAAGTCCTTGAGGGTGGGGAGAACCTTTGATTATTCTCTGTGCTGCCAAAGCCTGGCACAGAATCCCTCACATAGTTTGAATTATGTAGGGGGCAGAGGAGGAATGACTTAATGGTGTGTGTGTGTGTGTGTGTGTGTGTGTGTGTGTGTGTGTGTGTGTTTGTGTGTGTGTGTTAGGCAGAGTGTGCCGACAACTTTACAATGCCATCAATGCCATCACCTTCTTCCTTGCTTTTGTTCCCTCCTCCCATGTCTCCTCACTTAGAGGTACCAGAGCAGGCATCACTTGATCTATTTTGGTCTTTGTGTCTGCCAACGCATACATTATCCGGCTTTAAAAAGAGGTGGCTATTCCAAAGACTGGAATGAAATGTTCTTTTTGGATGCCTAGAGAGCTAATTATAGGATTAAAAAAAATGCCCTAACCCCCACCCCCACAGCAGGAATTATGATGCTTCCTATTTTTTAATGTAAAACATGAAGTTGGCATAATTGACTGCTGCTCTTAATGCCCTCGTACATTACAGAGCCCCGTTTAAGATAAACGATTTCCGAATGCCTGATGAGGCCACCTTGGAAAGCCTCCGTGGAATTAATGTATTACAATATATTCAAAGCATTGCAAGTCTGGGCTTGCTTTGATGTTGTTTTTATTGTCACCATTGATGGAAATATAATTTCATATAAATATAACATTGCTGATGGGCTGTACTCCACCCTGACTTAAACCTCACACAGTAATTCAAATGCTTATCTAGCTCAAATGCAAATGAGCAGTGGAGTCATAACGCAAGTCCTTGGAAATGCTTATTGTAAAGTATGGTATATACCCAGTGCCACAAGCAAGGGCAAATGTAAGGGAAGCATAGGAGGGAGGCAGGAGAGAGAACAGAGGCACAGAGAGAACACGTGCGTATGTAAGTACAAGCTTTAGATAACTATAGGCATCCATAAAAGGGAGGTTTAAAAATCTTCCAGCTACAGCAAACAAAAAGCATTTATTGAGACACATGCTGAAAGCCAGGGTCAGTGGTGTGCACTTCTCTTAGCTTTCTGACACTGTTACAGAATATGTGACATCATCAGCTTAAAAACAAACAAACAACAAAGCAGGAAAGGGTTATTTTGGTTCGCAGTTCAGGAGGTTTCATTTTATGGCTGCTTGGCTCTGCTAGGTTTGGGGCTGCAGCACGGTGTAGATCATCACCTCGTGGCAGTTAGGATACGAAAAGAGGAAGGGCCAAGGTTCCCAATATCGCTTCAAGGGCATATGTCAGTAGCACTAGGCTCCACCTTCTAAAGGTTCTACCAATTCCTAATTGTGCCACAGGATCACTAACATGCCTTCATCACAACATTGAAGAGTCAAATCCTAATGGCACCTGTGATCCCAGCCATTCAAGGGGACAAGGCAAGAATATCATTTGAGTACAAGAGCCTGAGGCTGGTGTGAGTAATGTAGTCAGATTCTGAGTCAGGACATGCTAAGGGTCTGGAGATGTAGTTCGGTGAGAAAGCATATATTCTCCTCCCTTCTATTAGCAGTCTCTGACATCTCTCTGGCGCCCCTTTATTCCTATGGGAAGGAGCACCACACAGAAGGAATGCTAACGACAGGTTATGCTTGTGTTCCTATAATGTGCTCTAAGCTCTCAGGCACTTTTCAAACCAATTCTAGGACGTGTGTTCAGCATCTCCATGTCACAGGAAGAGACTAAAGCAGTACTGCTTGGGCTGCGTGGCTGTTCACGGAGATGTGGAGGCGGGCCTTGACCAGGGTGGAACAGGAGCCCCAGTGTCTACTTCGTTGACTTCCCTGCCTCTCAGGTGGAGGAAAGGCTGCAGAGTTCTATGGCCTGGGGTGAAGGGCTGTCTCTAGTAGCTCTTTACTCCACACAAGCTAAGCATGGCTTCCTACAGTGAGCTGTTCCCCGGCCTCTGTTTACCAAGTCCTACCACTCTCTTCGGAGCTATTCTTTCTGCATCCTGGTCCTGCAGCAGCGCTCCAAGTTGCCATGACTCCGGCGCCTGCCATGTTCTTCTCCGGTCCTTGCAGCATCTGACTTGGTTTGCTGAGTAAGTTGATTGCTTGGGCTCCAGCATAAAGCTCTAGACCTCAAAGTTTTCCACGTTCCCTCTCAGCGAGGCAGAATCAAGCCCGTGACTCTGTTGTCCAGCCCCAGTATACTCCGTAAATGAGTCGGCCAACCTCCTTGTTGTCCAGTTAGACAACATGCATGCCTGTACCTTTGTTCCAACAGTAACTTTGCCAGTGACACAATCCCCGCCTTCCACCTTTCTGTTACCCGTCCACCCAAGCACTGGCACGACTTCTTCATCTAGTTCTGTTTCTATTCATTCTCCTGCTCCCTTTCTGTTGCATCTTTAGCGGGCAGGTTGTTGTACGATGGAATACCTGCATGCTGTCTTTAGTACTACTCTCATCACCTCAGGTAAGGAAGAAACTGCGTTCCAATCAGTCTGGAAATCACATCACATGTCTTTTGTGCTTCCTGCACTGGGACCTAGCAGAGCCCAGACTCCCTGTGAATACTCAACAAGAGCTAGCTGATTATTATGACTAGATTCCAGTGTAGGCAGCCGAGCGGTACCAACATTTAGTTGCTATCATTCTCAACATATCAGCTGTGCTCTTGAAATCTATTTGGGGTGTGCAGGCCTGGCCAGAGGCTGCCTACCTGGGGTAGAAGTATGCTGTACTTCCCAATCTAGGGAGCAGAAATTTCCAGGACCATGTGAGGGCAAAGCTGAGTGCCTAGGGGGCAGTGCTGTGTGGGAAGAAGCTAAAAAAACGTGTGAGACAGAGGAGGTGTGACAAGGCTACTGCAAGCTTCTCAGGAAGACTCGACTGTGCAAAGGCAGCCCAGAGCTCTGAGCTCAGTGGTGGCCAAGGAAGTAGGTGGCTGTCCTGCTGGAACCTAGACTGCTTCCAAGGGAGAAGAGTCAAGGTCAGGGTCAAAGATGACTGCTCCTCCTGGCCCCCACAGCCACCACCCTTACCCTTCCTACCCTCCCTTCTGTTATAAAGCACAATCTGAAAAAAATGCAATTACAGTAGCCTGTTCAAGGCAAGAACAACCGACACCCTGTGTATACAGCACTGTGGTACCCAAGCAGGCAGGAAGTAGATCAAGGGTGCACACCCCATGCTCAGAACTTGACCTTCAAGACCTGGAGACTTGATGCTCACTCAACAAATGTGTGCAGCCACTGGGCTCACCACTGGGCTAGACCCATGAATCTCCTCTTCCTCCAACTGCTAACAAGTCTGCCCTGCTTGGAGGAAGGTGGGAAGATGGAAGAACGTGCAAATGAAGGCTGAAAGGGAAAGAGGTGGCTTTTTTTCATAAGAAGTCTTGTTGGGGTGGGAATTGCATTTCCGGTATACAAACTTTTTCTTTCTTTTTTTTTTTTTTTATACAAACTTTTTCAAACATCATCTACTCAGACATATTGGAAGTCAGCATCCTTCCGAGAGGGTACATTGTGGTGGTGTTCTTACAGATTATAACACTCTTGTTGTTTTAGTTTTTTTTTTTTTTAATTTTTATTACATAGTCTGAGTTGGCTTTGAATTTACATCCCTCCTGTTTCTGCCCCGAGTGCTGAGGTTACAGATAAAGGTCCCCCTAATAAGCTTATGAAATTTAACAAAAACTCTTTTTTTTTATACCACCATCCAAAAAGCCCAGTCTCCTCTTTTACCTGCTCCCTTTGCTGCCAACGCAATAAGCCTGCGCTGGCAAATTCATAGCACATCTGATGATTTGCAAGCACCTGCTCTTGGGAGTCGTTTATTGGGTCCCATTGGCAATTCCCTATTGGCAGAAGGCCCTTCCCATGCAGCCATGGTCCTCTTGTTAAAGCACCATCAAAACTCTAGAAACTGCTTTCTTTTCTTTGGGTGCCACAGTGCTGTGTGCATTGGATGGGAACTGTTATTGTCTTAAATATTGTTTGGTGCTTTCCTAGAAGTGGGGACATTTTTTTTTCTAGCCCTGTAAGGGATGTGGCACTGTCGCCTTTGTCTCAACCCCAAACTACTTGACAATGGTGCTCTTACAAATCACAGAATGGCCCATGCTATCTTTATTTGAAGAACAAACAACTTGTCTGTCCAAGGATATTTTCCCAACATTGAAACTGATGGTTAAAGTCCATGCAATTAAAATTCATGTGTTAAGCTGTATAGCTGTTAGAATACAAAGCTGTGGTCTGCAAGAGGAATCCCTGAAAGCAAGAATAGTTATCTGGGGAACTTTAAAAAAGAATATTGATATCTACTCCAGACCAGCCAAATAGATTTCTAGGAAGTAAAAAGATGACAATAGTTTTCAAGTCCCAAAATATAGTGATGTTTCATAACATGCCTTAAGAATCTGAAGCAGCCATTCAGTTCTTCTGTTTGCTAGTTCTTGTCAGGGGCACCAGGCACCCTAAGGCATGTGATTCTGTCTCAGAACTCTATATATGGTTTCCTTCCTGGATGTGTCAGCATCTAAATCTGTTGGCCTTGGAAAGAGACTTCAGTCCCATCTCAGACCTGCTCAGTAGAACTGCATTTCATAGGTTACTAGGGGACTTATGGGCATATGAGGCTTGAATGGGACTCTCCAAGATGATGTTTTAAGGGTTCTCTTGGCTTCTGCTGTTTTCTCACTGTGTCTGGTTGAACAGGTCTTTCTTCCATTCCCAAAGTCATATGTTGAAATCCTACCTCCTGCTGACTTTAGAGTGTGACTTCATTTGGAAACAGTGTCTTTGCAGAAGGGCAAACCATGATCCCACATGGCTGGTAAAATTATAGAAAATGGGAAATTTAGACACTGAGATAGGCCTACAGAGAAATGTCACATCATAATAGATGGCTATCTGTAAGCTGAATAGAGAAGGCTGGATCTTTCTGTGATTCCTCAGAGGGAACCCGCCTACAAACGCTGCTATTATTTGAATAGGGCTTGTCTGTCTTTCCAATCCACGGAGGAATTTAATCCCCAAAGCCTAGTGCTAATGGTGTTAAAAGGATGAGAATGTCTTCTGACTGTGGCTCTGAGGGAAGTGATTAGGGTGGATTAGATTATTAGGAGGTGGCCTTACTGACTTTTTTTTCTTTTAAACTTTTTCTTTTAAAATAATGTCATTAATTCTTTGAGAATTTCTTACAATATATTTTGATCATATTGCACCTCCTACCCTTCTCTTCAAATAGCTCCTTCCAGTACTATGAAAGCTAGCCACCAGGGAGGAAGCTTTCTGGCCAGTGCTAACCTGATTTCTCCGTGTCCTGTGACCCACCAGTGCGGCACATTCAAGAACAAGCTCTCATTATCAAGTTCTTGCAGGCAAACAAGAGAAATAACAGAGTGTATTGGGTTTTTTTGGGGGAGGGGGTTGTCCCAGGAAACCACTGACTAAAAACTCAAGGGGAAGTATGCCACACCCGGAACTGGGCTTTTTATTGGCCACGTGTGGCTTCTGGGACTAGCATAATCGCCTAAGTAGGGCAACTCCAATTACACTCTTTTATATGAAAGAAATATATGTGCACATTCAGGGCGTTTATAAAATGATAGGTTTCCATAGGACCTTTTCAACCCCCTCCCTCACCCTACACTGGCAGCTCTCTCCTCACTTGACCTTCCCTCCTCTTCACTCCCTCTGTGTTCTACCATGTCCCATCTCTTAGGATGTTTCTTCCTCTTCCCACCCACGATGCCTTTTGAGTTTTCTGGATTCTAAAGGTACTCCACATCAAACATACTAATCAAGTCAAAGATACTATGCTAGAATCCACATACAAGTGAGAACATGTGATGTTTGTCTTTCTGGATCTGTGTTACCTGTTATTCCCTGGTGACTTCATAAAGAGAGGGAGAGTTGTTTTGTTTTAGGCAGTTCTGTAACTTTATTTGACATTCAGCGATTTAGTTCTCATCCGCACTGACCGTCTGTAGATTCTTGAATGTGGTGACAGGTACGTAAGGTACTAATGTGAAGAGCTTCTGTGCTGAGTCCTCATCTTTATTATGTTTCCTGGACAAAGGTACTCGAATGCGATATAGAACATTCCTTATTCCTTTGGGCCAGACAGCTTTATTGAGCCTGGTGTCTATGGGCACATCTGGAGTCCCCATCTCCTTCATGGCAAATTTCTGAATTTCTTTGAGTGCCTGAGGAGCACGTTTCTTGAAGCCCACTCCATGGATGAACTCGTGAATGTTGATGGTGTATTCTCAGGTCACCACCTCACTGATGGCGGAACAGCCCTTCTTCTTGCCACCTGTCTTTGCAGGAGCCATTCTGTTGGGCCAAAGCGGGGAGAGGGAGAGTTAGAGAGATACATTTCATAGTCCTGCTATGATACAAATGTGTGTGTGTGTTATGTGGGATTGGGTTTGTGTGTGAGTGTGTGTGCATGTGTGTGTGATGTGGGGCATTGGGTGTGAGTGTGTTTGTGTGTGTGTATGTGTGTGTGTGTGTGTGTGAGAGAGAGAGAGAGAGAGAGAGAGAGAGAGAGAGAGAGAGAGAGAGAGAGAGAGATACAGAGGGACAGAGAGGCAGAGAGAGACAGAGACAGAGACAGAGACAGAAACAGAGACAGAGACAGAGACAGAGACAGAGAGAGGGATCCTTTGCCAGAGCCTGGGTCATGCTGCTTGAACCTGTGAGTTGAGTGAATGTCTTTCCACTGTGAAGTAGCCTACACAGGTGTTTCATTATAAGGAACAATAAACTGGTTAATATTAATAACTCTACCTCCAATTTCTATCTTCTACAACTGCAAAACAATAAATTTCTAGCGTTCAAAGCACTCAGCTTGTGGTAGTTCATTATAACAGCCACAGGAAACAAATATGCTCATGCTGCCTTCCATCTATTCTGTTGCCAAATGCCCTAAGAAAGAACCAGAATAGATCCATCACACCCTGTCATCCCTGATCTGCAGAGACACTGGCAGCCAGCCTAGAGATGGGATGCTTTGAGTCAGAAGCCCAGAGCTACTTCTGCCAACGACAGCAGGGCAATGACCAGTTTTCTCTGGAAAGCAGAGGGTTTCCTGGATAGCCACACAGTCCCTCCATTCGTCCTGAGCCCCTGCCCTGCTCAGTGCACTTTGAAGACTAACTGAGATTAAGGTTGTATGTTCTGGATACACTTGTAGACTGACTGGTGAAGAGGCAATCTTGGTAGCTCAATAGAGGGGGGCCACTGGTGTCATCTGCTCTTTTTTGTTGAATTGGCACATAGGTTTTTTCCCCCCTCTTAGTTATTGTAAGAATTGGCCTCTTTCCCCCAAACTGAAAGCCAGTGTCAACAATACATTGTATGTTCTTGGCATCACATTGTGTAGGAAAATAAAATAAGAGGTTGTGCGGGCTGGAGAAATGGCTCAGTGGTTAAGAGAACTGCTTGTTCTTCCAAAGGTCCTGAGTTCAATTCCCAGCAAACACATGGTGGCTCACAACCATCTGGTGCCCTCTTCCGGCATGCAGGTGTACATGCAGGCAGGGCACTGTATACCCAATAAATAAATAAATCTTTAAAAAAAACAAATGGTTGTGCAAAGGCCCCATCCTAGATGCTTCTCCAAAGGCAGTGGGTATGCCCTACTCCTTCAAATAGAGCTGACAGAATAGCACTGCCCATGTCCCCAGCTGAGCCAACCAAAATCATTCTCATGCTGAGCAAGTGAGGTACATTAATTTCAGTGATGGAGAACTCAGGCCAGGGGGAATCATGATAGTTCTCAGTGGGTAGGTGAGAGGAGGTACAGAAAGGCTTTGGGGTTTGCTCAGATGAATCGGGGATGTTGGATGGGCTGTAGATTAGACATTGCAGGAAAGCTGAGATGATTTTGTAATTGAGCATCTCAAGAGATGTCCACAGCAGGGGAGAAAAGGAAGGCCAGAGCTGTAGTTGGCAATACAGCTGCGTTTCATTTTAGCTGAAAGAGAGTTTGGCATGTATTTCTGTTGTGGGTGATACAATTGCCTTGCTTTTGTCCATGCTTAAACTTTCTTTCTTTCTTAAAGATTTATTTATTTATTATGTCTACAGTGCTCTGACTGCATGTATGCCTGCATGTCAGAAGATGGCATCAGATCACATTACAGATGGTTGTGAGCCACCATGTGGTTGCTGGGAACTGAACTCAGGACCTCTGGAATGGCAGTCAGTGCTCTTAACCTCTGAGCCATCTCTCCAGCCCATGCTTAGACTTTCTAACAGCATTCTCCATGAGGCTAGCCTCACAAGAGGAGGGAGCGGAGTATATTCCCAGGCTTTCCTTGCCCTCATGTTGCTTTCTCTGCAGGCCATGCCTGGAGACAAGTTTCCAAGGACATCCCTCCCAAGATAAGGAAGAAAGGAAATGAGACATTTATGGTGCATGCTGGGGAGAGTGTGTCAAATAAGTGTCAGCCTCAGTTTGTGAGCCACTCCACAAGCGTACCCTTGTGCTTCATGAACCCTCCAGTGTGCTCTGGCCTGTTTGAAGGTCTAACTCTCAACCTTGAACTACTTTCATGGTGATCAAGCCTCCGGCTTGCTTTATTTATTTATTTATTTATTTATTTGGTTGGTTCTTATTTTTTTAACGATACTTTAAAATGTACAGTTATGTTATAGACATTTTGAGACAAACATCTTTACAAACAGTTACCCCCTCTTCATGGTGGATGCATTCAAGTTTATCCATATTTGTACACATGTATACACAAGGTATCATTCTTTTAACAATAGTCACCCCCACTGTGCAATAAAACACTGGGACTTCTTTCTTCCATTTCAGTGTAACTCAGTACCTAGAAAATAATCTTTCTTTTTTATTTTTATTTATCTGTTTGTTTATTTATTTGTATCAAAACGGCGTGTCTCTACATAGCCCTGGTTGTACTGGAACTCACTATATAGACCTGGCTGGCCTTGAGCTCACAGAGATCTGCCTGCTTCTGCCTCCTGAGTGCTGGGATTAAGGCATGCACTACATGCCTGGCCAGGCCTCAGTTTTATCATGTGTCAGCTGGCCAAAGTTTTGGTAGGTAACAGCTTTTCTAAGTTCAGTTTCCTCGTGTCAAAAATGGGACCATGCTAACTGCCTCAGAAGGCTGCCTAGGGAACACTGGAAATGTTTGAATAATACCCAGCTCTCCTCTCTTCTCTCTCCTTCCTCTACAACTCTGCATGAGATGGGCACTACTCCTGGGCGAGCAGGACCACTCAGGATGAACTCTAATGTAACGTCTACAAGACTCCTTAACTTGTGCAGGATCAGATGCTCATATTAAACTTGTCGGACTCAAGAACTGTCCTGTTGTTTAACAATTACCAACCTGTGCTATTTTGTTATAGCAGCACCCTGGGAGCACTCACACACCTGGGGATGTGTTAGAAGCACACATCACTGGTCTGGCCCAGACCCGCAGGGGTGGCCCAAAGAACTAGGTCAACAAGCCCTCTAAGTGATTGTGGTGTACACTTTCTTCCCTTCTCTGCTGGCATTGGGAAAAGAACCTGGGAAGATCCATTAGCGTGACTCTGGGCCATTCCTCCCAGGACATTGTCAGATCACTGTTTTGAATTTTAATGAGTGCAAGGACTGGTTTGTGCTGGGAAGGTGCCATATTGGTATTTGATCCATTTCTTTCTGCAGAAGTAAATTTAGAGATTATTTATGTTTTTCTCTTTCCCTCTTATCTAAGTACCCAGTACGAAATGGACCAATGATAATCAATAACCTTTTATGCTGCCCTTAGATGACTTCTTCTCCACAGAAAGCTTGCCTGAGAGCAATAAATCCCTGATGGAGATGGCTCCTGTGATCCTGGGAAAGAGCTTCTGCAGTTGGGCTGGGGAAGCGCTGCCTGGCCTGCTCAGTGCTGCCTGGCTCTCCATCCTCCTCCACCCCTCTTGTTGTCCATCCTTGCCTCTACCCTCCTTTCTCTTTCAGACAATAAATCTCTCTGTGGCCTCTAACTAGTCTTGTAGGTTCCCTTCACCACTTAGTGGAAAAATAAGAATAATAATAACATGAGCACGCTTACCTCCAAGAAAGTATCAGAAAAATGCAGCTGTGAAAGAACACAGAAGTATTTTCAGAAAGATTGCAATCTATTGTGGAAACGTGGAAATGCTACTGTCAGGTGGTGCATGCTCACAGTTGCCAGGAGCAGGGACACAGCACGTGTGTGAGTGGAAGAAGTCCCGGGTCACTAGGAGGTAGAGCAGAAAGGTTGTGTTTTCTGTCAGAAGGAACAGGTTGGGTAAGCAAGTTTCGGACCAGCCAGTGTAAATTAATTTCAGCAATCCCTAGAGCTAGGAGAGACACATGGTGACCCGGAAGGCAGCAACCCTGATGAAGAAGAGAGTAGGGGCTCTGGATTGTGTGGACTGCATTGGAAAAGCAGGGGGAGATTAGGGAGGAGCAGGGGTGAGAGAGCCTGTTGAGCTGTATGGGCTAAGGCAAACCCACACTATGCATGCAGGGCATATGCTAGAACACCAGGGTTAAGAAGCTAGAATCTGGTGAATATAAAAAAGTAAACGCATGGCTCTTTAGTTCTCGAGCCTCTGTAGTCCACTAAGTCAACCCAGAAGGAAATTGAAATTGTTGTGAAACAAACCAATCTACCCTCAGACACACCCAAATCCCATGTTCCACAAGTACACACACAGAAATGAAAGGCCAAAAGTCAATATTCTAGGCAGTCAGGTATTTTCTTACTGCTCTACGTTCTCTCTGAGGGCCTCTGGGTAGAGATCACTATTTAAGGGCAGTGGTAAAAAGCTGTACACTAATGCTTTGTGCCGGGACAGCATCATGCACTGCAGAGGGCTTCTGCAGACATTATCATTTAGACTTAGAGATTCACTCACTGAACCTGCCACATAGTCTCCTCACTGCTGTACTAGGACTCTGAGGTACATTGCTCATATAGCTGTCCCATGGTTTAGTTAAAAACAGACCTACAACTAGAGTTCTGGTGGGTTTTGGTCATAGACCATATTGTTACACAGAAATTTTAGTAGAGTGTCCTGGCTAGTTTTATGTCAACTTGACACAAGCTAAAGTCATCAGAGAAGAGGGAGCCCAGGCTGTAGGCAAGCCTGTAGAGCGTTTTCTTAATTAGTGACTGATGTGGGAGGAACTAGCTCATTGTGGGTGGTGCCATTCCCGGCCTGGTGGTCTTGGGTTCTATAAGAAAGGAGGTTGAGCAAGCCAGGAGGAGCAAGGCAGTAAGCAGAACTCCTCCATGGCCTCTGCATCAGCTCCTGCCTCGAGGTTCCTGTCCTGCTTGAATTCCTGTCCTGACTTCTTTCCATAATGAACCGTGATATGGAAATGTAAGCCAAATAAACCTTTTCTTCTCCAACTTGCTTTGGCCATGGTGTTTCATCACAGAAATAGTAACCCTAACTAAGACTGAGAGTGTAGAAGAAAATTGTGATTTAGTGCCTAGGATCTCATAATTTGCAAAGTCATGTTGCAGAATGACGGACAGGCATCCTGAGAATTGTCATTAAGTAGTTTTGTTGTATGAATATCATAGAGGGTACTCACGTGGGATGAACAACCAAGCATCTACCTTATATGGTATAATCTGTATTATTAAAAAAAACTAGTTTGGCTAGGTGTGGTTGCAAATGTCTCTAATTCTAGCTATTGAGGTCAAAGCCAGATGGATCTACACAGTGAGGCCCTGTCTTTTTGGGAGGGAGGGGGCTGGAGAGATGGCTCAGGGAATTAGGAACACTTGTTGCTCTTCCAAAGGATGGGATAATGGATTTTAGCATCCACAGCAGGTGATTCACAAACACCTGTAACTCCAGCTCTGGTGGATCTAATGCCCTCTTCTGCCCTCTTCTGCCCTCTAAGATGACCAAAATTCCTATGTACATATGCATACACCACACACACACATACACACACACACACACATACACACACACACACACACACACACACTTATACAATTAAAAATAAATCTTTAAACAAATCTCTTATTAAAAACTAAGATACAGCTGGGTGCAGTGTTGAACTCTTAATCTCAACACTTGGGAAGCAGAAGCAGGCAGATCACTAAGGCTGAGGCAAGCCTGGTCTATAGAGAGAGTTCCAGGACAGCCAGGGCTAACAGAGAGACAACATCTCAACCTCTTTCCCCAAATAAAATCCCTGAGATACAACCACATATATTAGCCTAGGTCACAACTAATTCACTATCCACCACGCTACCCACTGAAAGGTTTTAGGGAGCAGTAGCTGTCACCTATGTCACCAAGGCCTCTGGACTATCCATGAAGGGTCGACTTCAGGCTGCCTTGCAGTTAACAGTTTTTTTTTAAGGCATACATTCTAAAATAATACTTGCAGCACAGGAGCTATATAAGCCAGCCATCCACTTCTTAATTACCACCAAGTACCACATCCTGTGAGTTATTATGTGTGCTATACTATCCTATGACCTTATTCCTATCCAGTCTATGTATTTCTTTCTATCAGCGCCACACAGACACATGAGTGAGGGAGGCATCACAGTATGACACGGTATGCTTTTAGCCCCATTCTCATTGTGTGGGCCCCCCCATCATTCACATGGCCCATCCTTGATCAAGGCTTGTCACATACCGCATGGTTCTTTTCACATAATGCCAAGAGAAGAGAAGGACAGCTTAAAAAAACTTTTAAAGAATGCTTTATGTATTCATTTTTATATACATTGGTATTTTCCCTGCATGTATGTCTGTGTGAGGGTATCAGATCCCCTGGAACTGTAGTGAGAGAGAGAGAGAGAGAGAGAGAGAGAGTTGTGAGCTGTTATATGGGTGTGGGAATTGAACCCAGGTCCTCTGATAGAGCAGCTGGTGCTCTTAACTTCTGAGCCATCCCTCCAGCCCTGAAGGAAGGACAACTTCTTATGAACTTAAAAGCACAATACTTTCTTGTGCTGTGGTGGCAGAACTGTGAACCAGCCGGGGTGGGGGCAGGGCGTGGACGAAGCCCTCCCTACCTCCACATCTCTGCTGCTGACAGGTGCATTCCTGACAGTAGGAGCTGCGTCTTGTTTCTGCCATAAAGCATGCTTCAGAACAGATTTCCATGCTATGTACCAACTCAGAGCTTGAGAACATTTAAAATACTGTGTTTTAAATGTCTTCAGTCATATCAGAAAATTCTGAAACGGAAGACACACAACAGGTTGGGTTCTGCGATGGAGAGCCTGTTGTTTCTAAATAAATCATATGTTTTGGGGAAAAAAAACTCTACAGAGATTAAAAAGAGCAGTGAAAAGATACCCTGAGGGAGCTTGGTGACTCAGACTACAGACAAATAAATTACACCTTTGGTTCAAACTAACTCTGCGTGTGTGTGCCTCTGAAAAATAGGCGAGCAAATGTAAGGAGTTAGTCAGAGTTTAATTGGCTTAATGTATTAATCACCAGGTGGCGAAACAGGGCACAAGGCTAACAAATCTAATTGTGGGGAAAAACCCTCTAATTGGATATTTCATTTCCCAGGGAAATATTTATCTTTATTTTCTTGAGATTTCATTACAGCAATGAATAGTCTACTTTAGCCAGATCTTCGCACCACTGGGAAGGCCAGAATGGTCACTTTATTTTTGTATTATGAGGTTGGAAGGAACACAGATCAACTGGGGGTGCCACAACTAAGCCACGGGGGAGACTCACAGGGCCCAGCTGGCTGTCATTCATGGTTATATGCTGGAGTCCCAAGTGACCCCCTAAGGAAACCTGGTTTTGAAAAGGAAAGAGGTCCAGTGGGCATTCCCCATCACTTCTGAGAGGCAGGGATGGCCGTGTCCACACAATCTTAGAACCAATGTGGGCAAGAGAGTGAAGGCCTCTGACAGCTCCAGGATTCCACAGATGAGCAGTTTTTACTCTTTCTATGGAGGAATATTCTTCTCCAGCTTCAGGAGACTTTTATTTCATTTGCATTTCTCTGGAAGAGTATACGTTTCCTAAAGGATGAGGAGAGGACATAAAAAGCAACCAGTCTCCAGGGGGTTTGACATGTACCATACACAGGCTTCTTGCAGCCTGTGGCTGTTCTGTCTTCCTTCCTTCCTGTGACCCTTTATAGTTGCCAGGAAGCACTTGGGAAATGTGATTATGAACAGAAGCCTCAGGAATGGGCTGCAGCTCACTGGCAGGCTGCATGCTTAGCATGCTTAGGCTTTGGGCCCAACCCCCAGAACCAGAAACTACCTAGTAAAGAAAGAAAACTGAAAACCAGAGCAAACGAATTCCTTTATTTTTTTCTTCTGTGTTGCTCGTTTCTGGTAAGAGCTCTGTTGGTTTGTGTCTTTGTTCCTCTGTCATGTCTCTTTCCTCTCTGGCTCTTTTTATCTTATTTATTTTAATGAGCTGATATATAAATATTGTATACATTTATGGTGTACCATATGGTGTTTTAAAAAAAAGATTTACTGTTTTAATTTTTATTTATATGTATGTATGTGCATATGCATATGGGTGTTCCTAGAAGCCAAAAAAAGAACAACAGGTCCTTTGGAACTGGAGTTACAGGTAGTTGGGAGCAACCTGAGGTAGATTCTGGGAACCAAAGTGAGGTCCCTTCTAGAAGGGCAGTAAGTGCTCTTGACCATCAAACCATCTCTCCATGCCACCATGTGGTATTTCAATACATGTACATATGTGTGATATTCAAATCTGGCTTACCTAACCTTTCTCCTTTCACCTTTCTCCTCTGATTCCCCTTAAAGAGTCTTTTTGTCACTGATTTCAGCAATTTGATGATACGATATTCTGTTAGCTTTCTGATGCTGTGATAAAAATACCTAAGGCAATCACATTATGAAGACAGAAGGTTTATTTGAACTCACAGTTTTTGAGGTTTCTGCTTATAGTCACTTGGCTTGTTGCTGTTAGATCTGTGGTGAGGCAGTAAGCACATCACATCAGGAGTTATGGAACACAGGATCGCCTCATGTTGCCTAAGATGTGAAAGAGAGAGAAAGGGGCCACAAATCCAAAGAGATACCCATCAATTTACTAATTTTCCACACTATCACCCACCTCCTAAACGTTTCACTTCCTCTTGATAGTTCACGGCTGATGACTCAGCTTCAGCATTGGAGGGTTATTGAAGCCATAGGCTGGCCCTGCCTCTGTGATTACACTATGTATTTAAATGTGGACTCAGTGTTTTGACCTATGTATACATTCTTTTTAGAACAACTGAAACAGTATAAACTTTGAGAAATGGTCTTTGGGATTATCAGGACTATGTGACTCAGATTCAAGCCTGAATCTGCAGTAGACTTTCAGGGAAGTTACTTAAATGTGCTGACGATTGAGTTGAGTTTTTTCCCTTAAATTAACCTCATAGTTCCTACTTTATAGAGCAACTTTCAGGCATAAATAACCCAAAGAAAAATGGCAAGAGAAAAGTCTGATCTATTAGCCAAATTTCTCCACATGTACGTTCCTTTTAGAAACGTATGTGACCTAAGGGAGCAAGCACAGACGTGGGAGGATGAGCATCCCAAGTCTGAAGTTCACAAGGTTTATGTTGAGATGCTGTATTTTTATACAGCTGGACGACAAAATATACTCATTTCTGAACTTAGGGGTCTACAAAATTCCCAGACACAATGGAGACAGAAACATTACCATTCTAGTAGTCAGAAATGGTCCTTAATTCTTCAAAGGAGGAGGGGAAGGCCACGCACAAAGGCAAGAGAATTCAAACGTTACATTTTTTTTTTCTCAAAAGCTGGCTTGGAAGCCAGAGATTCATACAGCAGCGACTGTCCACCTGTCAAATGGCTGAACCAGAGAAACTGCGTAGAATAAAGACACTGGATGGCTTAAAACATACAGCTATACCCTGTCCATCTTGTCTTGGAAGTTATGGGAGACCAGGCCTTCAAACTAAAGGGATTCATCAATAACAAGGAAGGAAGGAGGTGTAGGAAACGGAGCATCCAAAACTATACAGAAGAGAGAGGCCTGGAGGAGCAGGGCCAAGGCCCACCCTTTGCTTGCTCCTGGCAGAAGGACGAATGGTTTGGGAGAGGTAGACCTTAAAAAGTGAAATTGATAAGTAGGGTACTTGATGAGGTACACATACCACTACATTAGGCATGTTTTATAATTCTGTCAAAAGCTCATGGAAGAGATAGGCAAACCAAGCAAATACAAATCATTAGCTTCAAAAACTATTAGAACCAAGGGTTTGCTCCAAACTTTGCTAATCACAGCAACCAAAACACCCGAGAGAAACAACTTAAGAGAGGGGAGATTGTTTCAACTGATGGTTTCAAATGATTCTGTCCTTCATGTCAGGGAAGGTGTGGTCATGTCGACTAGACAACTTCATGGAAATGCAGGAAGTGATAGGGCAAAATATAGTTCCCAAGAACATTGCCTCAGTGACTTACTTTCTCCAACTAGGCCCCTTCTTACCCCTTTCCACTTCCCACCAATGCTATTATATGAATCCACCCAAGGAAGACTCTCATACATTACTTCAGAACCCCAAGGTTCGATCAGCTCTGGAAATGCTCTCCAGACCCATCCACATGTGCGCTTCACCAATGTCCCATGGCGGTCTTTAAAATCCAGTGAGTGTGGCAACTAAGGCTAACCATCATAAAGAGGGAAAATGAAAATGAAAAAAGAAAAAGAGGCAGCATCAGTCACAGTTCCTGGATATAAAGGGAAATACAGACTATCAATGTCACCACTATTGGGATGAATAGAGAAAAAGAACTGTGGACAAAAGCACTGTACTGATTCAAGGCACTGCATGGCCATTTTCTGTTACAGGACATCAAGAGGTGTATGTTGTTTAAAATAAACAAGTGAAAAATAATGGCCATGGGCCTGAAGAGATTGCCCAGTGGTTAGGAACACGTACTTGCAAAAGGACCCAAGTTCAGTTCTCAGCACACATGGCAAGTACCTTGCATGCACCTTTAGGGGATCCAAAGTCTCTGGCCTTCTGGGCATTTGTTATACATACATACACACACACACATACATACATACATACGTACATGCATACATACATCATGGGGAGAGGGAGAGAGATAAAAATAATTTAAAAGCCTTAAAAAACAACAATCTAATGACATTAGTTAAGAGTATAGCTATTAATACTGGCATAGCAAAAATAATTAAAAGGTGCCGTTTTAAATCACAAGATTTATAGTACTATTTGATTTTTAATGGTGCACAGGTATTTCTTTGATAGTTTATTTTAACTTCAAAGCAAATGGAAACTGTGAGATGGCTGTCTTGAGAGGAAAGACTTTTGACTTGTCAGAGTGGGAGTTTGAGGATCTAAGATGGTGCTATCTGACGGCACCGCCGCAAGGTAATGGCACAAAACATAATTAGGAAGAGAATCAAAGGCCAGCATGTCAATGCCTTACAGCTGGGTCAGATCTGAGATGATGACGTCAGAGAGGGGTTTACACGGACAGGTTCTGGGCTGCAGATACTTTCTACTTTGTAGTATAAACATCCATTGGGAAAAAACAATAGGATCCTGTAAAAAAAAAAAAACTGAGTATGGGATCATATGCCCCATTCCCTGGGGGAAGACAGGAATCACAGCTAACTTGTAGAGATGCTAGCCCTTCCTGATATGAGAGCAAACACTTCATAGTGGCCATGTAGGTACACAGGCTCAGAGAACCTTCCTACCTCCAGTGGCCCCAAACAAGAGAACATCCTAAAACGTCATCCTTCTTGGATGGCAGGTGGTAACAGACATCCCCTACTAGATTTCAGAGGATTAAATGATGACTTAAATCTTGCTCTTGCCATCTGTCCTGCTTCTCACCGACATCACTCCGAGACCTAGGATGGTTCCATAGGAAGCAATCCTGATGGGAGAGGCAGGGGCAGAAGTTGGTGATCTAATCCCTGGCTCTTACACGGTTCTACTTGGAAGTGACACACAGTCTTCTGCTCATGTTTCACCAGCTAAAGCAAGTCATAAGGTCACTTAGCCTCAAGGGATGGAAAGCACGCTTTCAACACATCACCTAACCAAAGCAGAACTCAGCCACAGGAGCTCAAAATCAGGACAAAGGGGAGAAAAGAGAAGGGATGAAGGAATGCCTAAACCACTGCCTAAGGTGGCAAGAGGCCCTTGGGGATGGCTGGGAGTAGCCATGCTCTCATGTGAGTGTAAACAGAGCAAACAGAGCCGGAGATAGCCCAAACCAGACTCTCCTCCCAGCAACCCAATGTTGTGTGAACCACTCAGCACTCGAGCATCCTGGAGAAAAGGAGACAACAGCAAAGTGAAGACATTTCAAGAGAAATGGTTGTGAAATCCTGAGTATAATTAAGATAGGATTGTTGCCTCTAAGTGGGGAGCGCACGACAAACGAAAATGGGACCTTTCTTGCAGCCTGGGTTTTAAGTCTCTTGATGCCAGTACCTGCTGTAGGCATAAATCCCCAACATGCTGCCAGGCAGGGAGCAGCTAGCTACTAGATCTTTGTGATTTTTGGTTTTGTCCCCTCATTCTTTAGAGTTTGCTTTTCCATAGCCCCAAAGACTTAAGATAAAGTAACCAGGCCTCAGCAAGGGAAGGCAGAATCTGGGCAGTTGTAGAATTCTGTCTTTGAGATATGGACATTAAAGGTTCTGTGAGCTGCCTGCCAAGGAGGCTGAGGTCCCATAACTCTTTGTTTTCCTTCTGCACTCTGACAAGCCCTTCTCCAGTTGAAGTTCCAAGGGTGTTGTGTGCTTCACCTCAGAGTTTGAAGAGACAACAAACAAACAATAAATCCACCTGTTTTCCAACCAAAACAAGATACTGAGAAATAGTGTCAGTATTTCTTCAGTATAGGTTGTGGGAAACATTAGCAGAAGATGACCTTGGGAGATGGATGGAAAGGGCACTTTGGGGGAAGCTGGCTCTGGTCCTGTCTACTGCCACCTGGGAGACGGCCTGGCACAGGGCTGCTCATTTCTGGATCTTGATTGCTCATCTGCAATCATGTGTGGATTAGGCACATGGTCTAGCAAGGTCACATCTGCTTTTAACATTCTGGTCATTGATGACTACAGAAGCCAAAGGAAAGGCAAGCACAGAAAATGAAAGAATAAAGGGGAAAGGAAGAGTAGAAAATGAACTCAGGGGAACCAGAGGAAGAGAGGAGAAAACCTACCATTATATTTGTTGAGAATAAAAGTGTATGCCTTACCCCTGTGTATTCTTAATGGAGGCTTATTAAATGATGGAACTGCAGCTGAGTGGAGAGCCCTCAGCAATGCATCTCAAAATAGAAGTCTCAGTATTTATTTGGAAGACTAATTTCATTTTCCTGGGAGAATTTTCAGTCGAAAGAGTTTACATGGGCAATTAAATTCTACCTTTCAATAAGTCTGCCTAAAAGCTGGAAAAATAGCGGCAAAGTCTTATATTTCCAAGGAGCTAGCCCTTTCTGAGCTTATGTATCCCTGAATTTGGTCCTGCTAACAGCACCTTGAAGCAATGGACACTGAAATCCCCTCTCGCTGATTATACACAAGATGGATCAGAGAGGTGAGCCAAAGCAGAGATGCCAAGACTCAAGTCAAGGTCTGCTTTCATCCACAACCCACCTTCTTTCCCTGTGGTATCCTGGTCCATGTCTGTGATAACAGGGGATATAGTAATGGCAGCATCCACCAAGTCTGTGGCACAGCAGCACAGTCACGCCTTTGTCTATGCTATTCACAGGTTTTTTTTTCATCTTCTTCTTCTTGGTCCTCTTCATCTTCTCTTCTCCCTCTTCAATCCTTCAATCTTTTGGAATAAGTACAGATTGGATATCCCTTACCTGAAATACTTGGGAAGATGTGTTTTGTGTTTAGGATGCTCCACTTCTGATTTTCAGAATATTTGCACATACAAAACGAGGTGGAGTGATACTCAGATATAAACACCAACAGGAGCTGTGTGTTTCATGTGCATATTTGCAAGGTCATATGGAAGGTCATTTTATAAGCATTCTTAAGCCATCTGCATTTTTACTGTTTCCTGTCATATGATGTCAGATGTGGAGTTTTCACCTAAGGTGCCATGCTAATTCTCAAAATGCTTTGGATTTTAGAGCACTTTGGACTTTGGAATTTTACATTGAAGATGTGTGGCCTCTGTATTTAGTTAAAAAGAAAAAGCCCAGCCAATGGAGAGGACATGAATATGAACTCTTGTTACTTTCTTGCCTGCTTCCTCCTCAGCTGTCTTTACCTTGTTTTTCACTCTTTCAGGGTTTCTTATGCAAAACAAGTAAATATAAATATATATTTCTATTTTCTGCTTTCTTTGGTTTCCTTTTCCTTTTGTATTTATCTGTCTTAACCTTAGTGCACAAGGAGCTTGCCCACTCTCACTTCCTGAGCATTCCACCCTGCGACTGAACCAAAGGTTTCTTCAGTTCTTTTGACATGGCCACCAGGGTGATTATCAAGGTATCAGTATCACAAACAACCCTGGGATGAATATTGTCGAATACAATCCCAGGAGAGGGTTTGCTGGCCAAAGGGAGTTGATGTGAAGTGCTGATGACTACTGTCCTGGTAGGACTGGCATTATCTTCCTGTCCTACCAAAGGAAAATGACGGAGTCTGCATCTCTGGCCACTTGCCAATAGAGCATTTTTCAAACTTTTGGACTTTTACCAATCTGATCAAGGGAAAATTGTGTCCTAATATAGCTTTAATTTTTCATGTCTCTGATTATGGATGCTTATATTTCAGTCCATTTATTCTTCTGATTCTGCGAGCCACCCCATGACCCTTTGTCCATTTTCCTATTGATCTTGTGGTCTTTCTATTTTTCATCTCTGGGTGCTTTTCTCCTGCTTTGGAGAAAAGTACTTTTCTGTCTTGTGAGCCACAAATATTTCTCCCAGTTTTTTTTTTTTTTTTTTGTCTTGTGCTTTGGTTTTGTTTCCTGTGTAGTCTTAAGAAGTATTTTATTTTTGGCTTTTGGATCTCACTACAGAGTTAGAAGTGCCAATCCATTCCAAGGTTATCCCATCAATCTGAGCCCCAACAGAAAGCAGGTGGTATACTTATATTAGGGCAATATAAGATGGTTTTATGTACAGGGACTGACTGCTTAGTCCCCACAAAGGTTTATTATAAAAGTATGGGTAAGTTTTGAACGGTTCCTTAGGGATGGTAGTAGAATCAGAGCCCAGAGGCAACAAGGATTTCATCACCGCTAAGGCTCAAGGGATGAGGGACAGCCGAGTTACTGTAACCAAGAAGGAGACAGAGGTTGGAGGAGTAGCCTTCCAGTACAGACCTTTTCCTCTGCTGTAGGAATAGAAACCTACAGGCATAGATCCTGGGAATAGAGGCCACACTTTCATTTCTTTACTGTCTTGCGATGCCCCTGGCTGTTTCTATGTGAGTGAAACCCACTATCACCCTCTGGCCTTCACATAGGTGTATGCACACATGCACATGCACTCATACACATGAGCGCACATTCAAACATGCATGCATAATGTGTACTTACCACATTACAAACACATATGCAAAAAATTAAGATATAGTGAAAATATAGGAAGACGCCCGACATTAGCCTCTGTCCTCCACACAGGCACACATGCACGTGTGCAGCCATACACATGCAGATGCTTAAACAGATAGGTAATCTGTGTGAAGACTATGGAAATTCTTGTGATTTTGGCAAACTTAAAATTATTCAAAAGTAAGGAAGATAAAAGAAAGTTCCAGTAGATTGTGCTAAGAAAAATGTTTAAAAGAATAAACTTGGTTTTAGTCAATTCAACTTTGCTTTTGACTTTTAACCTATTGTTCAGAAAAAAATCAATTCATGCCAATAGACCTTGTTTTTAATCCCCTCAATTAATCTTTGCCAGTTCAATCAAAATTCACATATGTTGAGTGTATATCCCCCTCCCTTCCTACCCCTCTCTGCTTCTAGCAACTCTCTCTGCAGCAAGACATCTCTCTTGGGTGCCTGTCACATACGGAACAAAGACCCGGGAAACATGTGACAGAGCTGAGCTTGCTCCCGGGAGTTGGGTTTTCCTAGGATCAGTGATCAGAGAGATGGTATTTGATCTTGGATTTCAAAGCCATTATGAAATTACCCCAACACCCTTTTGGAAGGGAGAGGGGGTGGCCATCAAGGACAACATTGACGGCCATTGCTGCTACCATAAATAGATGCTCACGGTGTACCGGGCTGATATTGCATGACTCACATGCTCAATCTGTTTGCTCAGACAACTTTGTATGTTCTTCATCTGACATGCAGGAAGTGAGTAAACCCTTCCTTGGCAAGCAATAGCCAGCATCCCTCTTTGTATGCTCTGCCAGGCTCCTACTGGGCTGAACACTCACATGCACCGTGGGAGGTGGGCTATGTATGAGGTAGCTATTTGGTTCCCAGCTACAAGTTGTGAGGAATTCCTGCTGTCCTAGGGACATAATGCTCTTTGCCTTACAGAGCATGGACCAAAGATACAGAGAACTGGTCTTCAGGTGGCAAGGAATGCCATCTCCAGGGGCCTGGAGAAGGGCTTGCTCACAAAGTGTGCATGCTCCAGGAAAGAATTCACAAACAAACCCTGTGGATGCAGAGGAAGCCACAGGAACCATGACAAAAGGAAACAGATGCTGGCCTTCAGACAAACACAGAACCTCTCTAAGAGGTGGAAACAGGAAGACTCAGCCGGAAGGCAGTGCTGCTGCAGAATGATCCTGACCCCAGGGGCTGAGAGAAAGGGCTTCTACCTGGGCCAGCACTCTATCCTGTCACTGACTGGAACCCTGAGTTCCAGCCCTCCTCCTGTAGTCCCCCTCCACCTTGGTGTGTGTGTGTGTGTGTGTGTGTGTGTGTGTGTGTGTGTGTGTGTGATGAGAGAGGAAAGGAAGGAGGGAGAGTGAGGGAGGGAGGAAGAGAACTGAAGTTCAGTTTACTAATACATGAATCAAAGATTTTTCTAAGTTATTAACTCCCAGCTCTTGGCAGAGACACATAAAGGAACAGCTCATCTGGACAGCGGATGTTCAAGTGCCACTCAGCATGATTCAGCAACACAGTTGGCACATTACCCACTTCTGGTATCTGCCTCTCCTTGTTTCTGTGTACCTGCTGTGGTTTTTGTCACCACAAAAGCGAAAGTCTCAAAGGGAATAAGAAAGCTAAATATTAGTGGGCATGGCTGAGGAAGACAGATAAAGTTTCCCAAATACCATGTTCCACAGTTACATGAGATTGTATTAGTTGCAGAACAGAGAAACTCAGACATGAAAGTGCTTGTCAAATACACTGGGCAGGGCCACAGGTAAGCGGATTGCCTCGAACAGGGAAAGCTCTGCTGTGTTTGAGGTAGTAAGTGATGGCATTTTTAGTAACTCCATTCTCTTGAACTTTAGTCATTTGGCCTTGCATACTCTTTAACACAGGTGCAGCCCTCTCTCTCCTGTTTGGTCAGGTGAGCTCACAGTACGAATGTGATTTGTTCCTCCGGGAAACTCACATAGGACATTACAATTTCAATGTAATGGCATTGGGGAGTTGTAGGCTGTTTGAGGGGCTCTGGGATATAACCTTCACAGGTAGATCACTGTCCTTTCTGAGAGACTGGGCTGATTTTCTTGAGGCTGGGTTAGCTACTCCAAGAAGAGATTGTTATAAAGTCAGTCAGGCACTTCTGTTGCCATGACGCTTGAATACTCTTCTTCATGTGACTTCACTCTCTTCTATCTTGCCACCATGAGGTGAATGGGCATCTTCTCTTTGCCAGGTGCAGCCATTCTGTCTTAAGTTTTCCAGCCTCCAGACAGTTGTAGCCAGGCTGTTCTAATCCAAGAGAACAGGTTGAGCTCTTCATGAATTTGAAGTTTTTTTGTTTTGTTTTGTTTTGTTTGTTTGTTGTTTTGTTTGCTTGCTTGGTTTTTGGTTTTTGGTTTATTTGAGCCACACAGACCCAGACGGGGCACACACTCTTGTGACTACAAGTCTAGAAGGGGCCCTGAGCTGAGTGAGCAGGGGTTTATAAAGGTAAAAACCACATGTTTGGTACCTCAAGTTGACAGAGCTGGGATGGCTGTTAGCAAGCACGACAGGGTGCGAGTGTTTAATAACAATAGGGCACGGTGGTGTCACCATGGTGTCTCAGTCCTATCGGAATTACAGAAGCAGAACAATGCAGGCCAGCAAAGGTTCTAAGTACTGCACAGACCAACTCTAGCTGTAGGTCGAGGTCAGGTCAGGGTTTAGCAAATGTGTTTTTCTCACTTCAAGCCCATGAACACCTTTGTTATGATATATAAATTACATGCCGAGCAACAAGTGTGGTTCAAGGAAGTTTATTATGGAAAAGGCAAGACAGAGACCTACGATGTGGGGTGGCATAAGAGAGAAGAGAATACAGAGTGGGGAGGGAGACACACAGAAAATCAGAGGGACAGACAGAGGGACAGGCAGGGAGGAGAGAGAGAGAGAGAGAGAGAGAGAGAGAGAGAGAGAGGTGTGGCCTGCTGCCTTTATCTGGTGAGTAGGTAATGGGCTGTCTATATACTAACACCTTCCCACCCCTTTACACCCCCCACCCCCTGCTCCCAAACCCATCACCATTTCCCCCAGTCTCAGGTATTTTGTTTTAGCAACAGAAAAGACTAAGACAGCACCAAGCTCCAGTATTGTTGTGTTTTATTTTTAATGGCTTGCCCTGGGGTAGCTAGAACCAGTTTGCTTCCACCTGTGGAGTTCGGACCAAATAAGGGCCACCTGGGTTAGAGCCCTTGTTTGGATGCAGGTCGGACTCATAGGAGGGATGATTTTCACTGACTTTCTCACTAGGTATGAGCTGTAGTTTGGCTTGGGGACCTTCCTTTCCAGCTGTGCTACTTCCTTGCTTCCCCAGGAGACCTACCTGCAAACATTCCTGCTCACACAGTTCTGCTTCTGCAGAGCCTGACCCTAGATGACCCCTGACATAGCCTTGGGATTGTAAGGAGGATGTTACCAGATGGGGCTGGAAAGAATCTTCAGAGTGGGGCTGGTGTGAGGGCAAACCTTTTAAGAGCTTTTTAAGGCACAGATTCTTAAACTGTAAGAAGCATGACTAAGTATGGTTTTTTTCCCAAGAATTTGACCACAGTAAAAGACTTCTGAATGCACAGTAAGCAAAAATTAATTTAAAGTGAATTATGTAACAAAGCTGGAGTGTTTCTAGCAGCACTCACCCATGTTGCTCTCTGTGATTACACTGTAGCCTTGGTTCTGAACACATGTGTGAGTTGCTCTCTGCATGCCCTCACACCACTCAACACCAACGGTCTCTGCTGGGAACGCCTCAGCTCAGAAACAAGATATTGTGTGTGTAATATAGCCACAGTGTTTTCACTGTACCTACAAAATCTTCTACTCTTATGGAAATATTGAGCTTTAATTAAAGAAAATGAAGGACTAAGCATTTTTCCTTCTGCCAATCCTCGGCACGCAGTATATCTTTGCAATGTATTGTATTAGAAGTCTTTCCTTTCTATTGAGATAAGGTATCATGTATCCTAGGCTGGCCTCAAACTTGCTATGGAGCCAAAGATAAGCTTGAATTTCTAATTCTCCTGCCTCCATGCCCCAAGTGCTGGGATTTCAGGTGTTTATCATCATGTTTGTTTTATGTATTACTGGGGATAGAATTCAGGGCTGCGTGGATGCTAGGCAAGCATTTCACTGACTAAGCTCCATTCTCAGCCTTACAATATTTGCTTTTTAAAGATGCTACTGAATTATTAACCAGAAAGATGGCTTGTAGATAAGGGCACTTGCAGAAGACCTGGGTTAAGTTCCCAACACCTACATGGTAACTCACAAGCACCTGTAACTCCATCTCCAGGGGGTCCAATGTCCTACACACATGTAGGCACACAGTAAATAAATAAATAAATAGAAAATGTTTGTTTCTTGGGGTTAGAAAAGAATTTTCAGTGATTTCTGAAATGGTTGTAAACACACTTCCATAATTCTGGACTATGTGTTTATGCAAAGCACTATTCTCAGCATTACTGAACATAAAATCAAAATGTTGACCAGCTCTGAAAAATGTTGAACATATTCTCTATCCTGCAATATAAAAAATTCAGCCAAGATTTAATCTCATTAGAAAACTTAGTCTCATCTTTAATAAATGGCATAATGTATGCAGACCAAATAATTTTTAGGAATAATTTTAATGCTTATTATCAGTGAATGTTTAATATATACATCTATTTCATATACCCATGTACTTAGGATGGTATTAAATGTTGTAGGCAAATAGGGCTTGGGAAGAAAGAGTTTAAGAAACCCTGTTTTAAGGATGTATATTTACTTACTATGGATCCTTTTGTTTTCTAGTCATGTTGTACAAATGAAGCCTGAGCAGAAATGCTTGGGACAGTGATGGGGGCTTGCACCTCAGTGCAGGAGGAGTGAGAAGAGCTTGTGGTAGATTCAGCCTCTCCTCTGAATAGAATTCAGTTTAATGAGAAATCAGTGTCTCAGGGTCATGTTTCCAACAATATCTTCCTCCCAGCAAGAGAGAACAGTTATCTGGGTCCTCATTTAGAAACTAGAAAAGGCACAAGCAAACAAGATGGATGTGACATGTCTGGAGGCCTTTCAGACATTTTTGATGGAGGAGATGGCACAGTGTCAGGACATTGCTGCTCCCTCTCCTGGTGGTATGTTTGACAAGAAGTACATTTGGTCCACATGTGGACAACCATCACCCCTGGTACACATGTGGACAACCATAATCTACAGTACACATGTGGACAACAATAACCCATAGTACATATGTGAATAGCCATAATCTCCAGCACACATGTGGACAACTATAACCTATAGTACACATGTGGACAGCCATAACCTCCAGTACACATGTGGACAGCCACAGGCTTCAGTACACATGTGGACAGCCATAACCTCCAGTGCACATATGGACAGCCATAACCTACACTACACATATGGACAACCATAGCCTCGAGTACGCATGTGGACAGCCATAACCAACAGTACACATGTGGACAACCATAACCTCGAGTACACATGTGGACAGCCATAACCAACAGTACACATGTGGACAACCATAACCTCCAATACACATGTGGACAGCCATAACCTTCAGTACACATGTGGACAGCCATAACCTTCAGTACACATGTGGACAGCCATAACCTTCAGTACACATGTGGACAGCCATCACCTATAGTACACATGTGGACAGCCATCACCTACAGTACACATGTGGACAGCCATCACCTACAGTACACATGTGGACAGCCATCACCTTCAGTACACATGTGGACAGCCATCACCTTCAGTACACATGTGGACAGCCATCACCTTCAGTACACATGTGGACAGCCATCACCTTCAGTACACATGTGGACAGCCATCACCTTCAGTACACATGTGGACAGCCATCACCTACAGTACACATGTGGACAGCCATCACCTACAGTACACATGTGGACAGCCATCACCTTCAGTACACATGTGGACAGCCATCACCTACAGTACACATGTGGACAGCCATCACCTACAGTACACATGTGGACAGCCATCACCTCTGCTACACATGCAGACAACTATCTTTTCTCTGTGGACTTGAGAAGCTGAGGAGTTTAGGAACCTTCAGCTCAGGAATCAGCCCCTCTCACCCTAGCCATCCACTAACCCTGTGTTAGAAGCCTGTCTTGTTGCCATGAGCAAACAACAGGATATAGTACATCCAGCTAGGGAGCCTGACCATCATTTGAAGGATGTGGCAGAGGTAATTCTGTGGCAGTGGGCAATTACCAAATATGTGACTTACTCATCTGTGTAGAAGCCAGTTCTCAAGGCTAAGTGAGTGTGCTTGCAGATGTATGTAATCCAATTTGACCGATTAGGACAAGCTCTGAGGCTCAGAGGTGCTCCTTCACGGCCTTCTCATAGGGGCAGAGGTAGGAACTCAGAAGGGAGACTCAGAGGACTTCCTTCAACATCAAGGAGACTTAGGAAGACATGATGGAGGTAGGAGAGTGAGAGCCACTCTTCCTGAGAAGTGAGGGTGCATGAGGTGACTTCTGGCAGGAGCTCAAAGCTACAGTGGGTTGCCAAGAGGTGCAGTGTAACCTTGGGATGGGAGGGGCCTAATGAGCCTCCCTGGCCCCTCCGTGGGAACATTAATAAGACTAGGTCTCCTGAGGGTTTTGGGCTGGTCATCACAGCTACTCTGAGTCAAGACTGTAACAGTCATGTCCAGCTTGGATGAATGGATACTGGGTTCTCATAATGTCTCCTCAGGGTACACCCCCCAAACAGCCTAAAGAGCTTCCACTAGGCCCTACCTCTTAAAGGCCTCACTATCTCCCAGGGGATTTCTGGTGACTAAATATTTGACATGTTGTAGCATGGGTCCATTGTAGAGCCTAACTGTAGCATCCCACGGGCTCTGAGCCTCATTCACCAGACTGAAGAGAATTTAAAGCAGTGTTTGTTTTTCCACACTGCTGCCTTTCTTAGCTAGGTTATAAAATTAGGTTATCTTTCACACCTGGACATGAAGATTCTGCCCCAGCGTGGCAGCTCCTGTACCTACTGGTTCTACACCTGAATCTTTTTATTGACATACATTCACTGCATAAAACAATAGGCTCCATGAGGATGTTTTCACAGATGCAGTTTATGCACTTTGACCTGATTAACCCTTTTGTTACCCTGTACCGTTGTTCCTCCATCCTTCCTGATGGTTTTTTGCTCTGCTAAATTATCCTCTTTTTGGCTTTTATGCCTTAAAAAAAAAAAAAAAAGGTCTAGATTCTCCATTCGATGGAAAACATGTGATTTTTGTCATTCTGAATCTGGCTTCTTTTGCTTAACATAATGATCTCCAGACCCATGCGCTTTTCCTGCAGAAGACATCATTGTGTTTTTTGTGGCCGAATAAAATGCTACTATGTACATATACCACATGCTCTTCACGCACTCATCTGTGGGTGGATCGCCACACACTGCTTCTCTATTTTGCTCTTGTGAGTGGTACTGCAATGAACACTCTTGTGTCTCAATGGTTAACCAACTCAGATTCCCTCAGGTACAGAGCCAGGAGTCGCAGTAGTGGGGTCATGTGGTAGTTCCACTTTTAGTTTGTTGTTAGATTCCATACTAATTTCTACTGCACTAATTTACATTCTCACCAACAGTGCAATGATTCCTTTCCCCATATTCTTACCACCATTTGTTGCAATTTGGTTTTTTTTTTTTTTTTTTAATGATGATTATCTTTCCTACATAGGTAAGCTATAACCTCAATGCAGTATCCATCTGTGTTGCCCTGCTGGCTAAAGGGGCTGAACATATTTCAGGTGTTTACTGGCTTTCTTTCTTTCTTTTTAAACTGACTTCTTTTAGTGGCTCCTTCACACTTCAAAATAATGACACTTGATTTTTTTTTTTTTTTTTTACCCACCCAGGTCTGTAGGTCTCCAAGTCTCTCTGTGACTCTTAGGGTGACAAGGCATAGGTAAGGACCTAAATGACTTCTGGGAAAGCAGGAAAAAGGGGAAGTGCACTGAGCCAGCTTAGGCCAGAAAGTCACCATGCTCCTGGTCCAGCCAGAGGGAGTTGTGAGCTGCTGATGATGTATGTGTCAGCAGAGGTTGGTAAGTGGGTCTGATGGGTCCTCAGTCCGACTGAGCGAGAACAGTGATTGCTCCAGCGCAAATGTGAGATGGGGATTGGTGGAGGGAGAGACACACGCAGCAGAGGCAGAGGCGTGAAGTGTCTGGCTCTGACTGTCCCTTCTTAGGAGCCTGCTGGTGAGAGTGAAGCCAGTCTCTGTTCTTTATAGAAGCCTGAGTCACAGCTGTTGCCTTTGATACAGGCTGGAGGTGAGCCAGCATGGGAGGGGCAGGCAGGATGAGGAGCTGTAGAGCTGGTGACAGGCTGTGAGTATTTGGCAGCAGCTGAGGCATTTGCTTAGTTCTGAGCTGGACAATGTTAATGAGCATCCACAGTGTCCCCTGCAGAGAAAGGGGCTGAGCCAGACAGCTTGGGTTTTTTGTTTGTTTGTTTGTTTTTTATCAGCTGGTCCCATTGTTCAAAGAGGGAAATATTTTGCCAAAGGAGCTGGAGGAATCAAGAACCTTCTAAACAGAAGGAAAAGATTCTGTTTGTTGTCCTGCAACGTGGTCACCTCATCTGAGGAGGATGCTGGCTTCTTCTCCTAGGCTATGTCTGGAATTAATCAGACTTAGATGGCTGGGTAGGAAAGAGAAATGAAACACACACCCCTTGAATGCTGAGCACCACAGATCCTAGAGAGAAAGGTTTGGGCATGTCCGCATCGGGTCGGGACAGCATGCTACTGTTAACAACCAAGGACACAGCCCAGCAAACAGTTATGAACTGGCAGCTATAACCGGGCTCTTGTTAGCCTCTCAGACGGTGAATAAGACTGAGACTGATATGTTCATGTCTTTGCTCCCACTACTCTTCATTCCTCTCTTTTCTTCTCCCGTCTTACCCCTCTTCTTCATTAATTTTCCTTTTTGATGATTTTGATGATGGGCAGTTCATATCATAACTGCTTAGTTGAATAATCGCATAAGAAATCATTATAATCTCTGAAAGAATAAGCAATCTTTGTATCTAGGTTTTATCTATTTTATAAAAGAACAGAACCTAAAGCTGTTAAGCCTTAAATAAATGTTTCAAAGAAGAATTTTTTCTCTGAAGATATCATTATCTTCAGATGTTTTTCTGAGCTAACATTAGCAGGCTGGGGTTTTATATCTGGGTACACACACCTCTCTGTGTGTCTTGAGTTTAGGCGCTATAACAGTCTCTTTCCAAAGAAAGATGGTGTTCTCAAGTGTCCTCTGTTTCCCTTCCTTTTCCTCTCAGCTTTAGCAAGTAACTTTACTACTGTGGTTGTTGAGTGTGCCCCCGTGCCCCAACGTGTTCAAGGTCTAACGTCTTTTACATGTGCTCTTATCCAGAAAGAGTCATTACAGAAAGGGTCAGAGTGGGCCCTCAGCCAGTGCCTGATGATCTCAGGAGTAGAGGAAAAACTGTAACCAAATACCTGACCAAAAGCAGCTTAAGGACAGAGAATTTCTTTTGGCTCACAGTTCAAAGGAATACAGTTTGTTGTGGTGGGGAAAGCACAATATCAAAAAAGACTAGTTCATGTCGGAGAAAGGAGAATGCCAATTGTCTCACACAGTGGTCCTCAACCTTCTTGATGCTGCAGCCTTTGTAATACACTTCCTCAAGTTGTGGTGAGGCACAACCATCAAATTAATTTCATATCTACTTCATAAGTGTAATTTTGCCACTGTTATCAACTGTAATGCAAATACCTGATATTTGGCCCCAGTGAAAGAGTCATTTGACCTCCACAGGAGCTCAAATGGCTTTCTTCTTTTCCACCTTTCATGTAGTCTGGGACCTAGGAAAGTGTGTGGGATTCAAGTCAACTGAAGTCTGACTAGTTAAGCTGATGGAAAGTACAACCTACAACCCAAGGCAGGAGAGGGCCATGTTCCAGCTCTAATTGATGGACAGAAAAAGAGAATTTCCACCTTCTCTGCCCTTTTATTTTCTTTGGTCCCTAGGCCAGTTGAATGTTACCAGTCACCATGGCTGGGGCCAGAAGTGCACACGCGCACGTCTGTGTGTGTGTGTGTGTGTGTGTGTGTGTGTGTGTGTGTGTGTGCAGTCTCTTTGCTTAGCCTACCAATTCAAATACTGAATATTTTCACAGAAATACCCAGAATACTGTTTAACATATTTGAGTTCCTCTTGGTCTATTCAAAATGACACATAAAATTAATGACCATAATTGTTATTTTAGTGTAGCAGTAAAGAATTTAGACCCTGCAGTCAGAGACGGGCTTGAACTTCATCCCTGCTGTTAATGTGGTGTGTGGCTGTAATTAAAGTCACTTAACCTCTGTGTCGTTGTTTCCTCATCTATGAGATGGAGATGAAGGGAAAACTACCATGGGACCTGCTGTGCAGATGAAAGGCGACGGTGAGTGACAGTGTGAGCCTAGTGACCACAATAGCTGGAAGCTGTCTTAGCGTCCATCTCATCCTACATAGTCACGATAGCTGACCAGTCGGGGGTGGGGGGGGGCGCACATTCTGAGAATGGTAGATTTGTCACAAGCACACATCGTAAAGGGGCATTCCCAAACCTGGATGCTCCGGGTCAGTTATTCACACGGCCTCTGGGTACTTTATAAATAGAAGGTGGATACTCAGAAATAATGATAAACAGCACAGAAACCATTATCCAGCACTGTGTATGTACACGCTGCACCTTTGGGCACCTGGGAGAGTGGCAGGTTTGCTTTTACACCAGAAAACTACAGTCATGTGGCCAGCACATGTGGTAGGGCAGCTGTGAGGCCCAGGCAGTAGGAATTTTCCAATTCCTTTGTAACTTTCAGGGACGACCTCTGTACATATGATCTGCCATTGTCTATCTAGATCGTCCTTTTGCAGCCTACAACCGATTCTGTAGGAAAATAAAAGAGGAGCCCAGGGGAAACCACTTAGGTGATGGCGCCTGTGTATGTTGTCCATGGGTGGACTTGCTACATAGAGTCAGGAAAGGCCTGGGCCCTGGACCCCACTGCCAACTGGTTGCTGATGCCCTGGACAGTGTCTAGTGTGGATCTGAGTTTGCTGAGGCCTTGGCCCTTACCCTCAGAGTACTCTATGTGTGTATTTATTCTATGTGGCATTCATGCCACTCTCCCTTTTCCCACGAGTTTATCCCCTTAATGACCAAGTATGCCCTTTGGGGAGAAAATTTTTTTTCTTCTTCACTTCAGTATGTGCTTATTAAGACTCTGCCTTGCTAACATTACTTTTCCCACCCAAACATAATATTTTATTAATTGGGAATTTCATTCAATGCAGCCTGTTCATACTCACTTCCCATTTCTCCCAGGACCACCCTCCACCCTTGCACACAGCACCTCTCTGCCCCCAAAAAATCCCACCAAGTCCAATTTTGTTGCTCATATTCTCACTGGAGCATGGTCAAACTCCCATTTGGCCAGCCCCTTAAAGAAGCCAGCCAGCCCCCGCCAGAAACCATCAACCGTGAAAAGCTAGACTTCAGCATCCTTACTAAAATCCTTAAGGACTCATTGCAATAACTTCATGTCTGGATTGTTTCTTCCCTTATTTTGGGTGTTGGGGGTGGGAGAGGTTGTCTCTCCTTCTTGGGTATCAGTTTGCAGCGATCGATACCACTGCAAAAGAAGGTTCCCTGCCCGTAGCTGGCAGCAGCAGGGATCCAGGGTACCAGCGGTTTCCAGCAGCATCATGAATCACAGAAGTCTTTCAAGGAGACTTTTCCCGGAAAATGAACCATTCTTCACCTTGAATAGCTTGTGGGTCAGAGTCAGAGTGATCACGTGGCCTGGCAGTGCGTTCAGGGGGCAGGACCTGCACGAGCTATAGACTGCTGCACACCACCTTGGCATCAGCGTTGTTGGCCCTGCCAGTGCTCTGTGCACAACCATCCTGTTTGAAGCCTGCTAGCCCATATGTGTCTCCATCATCACATCTCTAGTTTGGCTTCTCTCCTTTGTTGTGCCATTCCTCCATCTTTTTTTCCTCCTGCTCAGGTGGGGAGGAATTTAAGACACTTAGTTGGGCAAGTTCCATGGGAGCCCTGTCACTACCAGTAGTCTCCACCCCTTGCTCATCTCCAAAACATCCTAACCCTCAAAGCTCTGTGTGTCTCACACGTGTCTGTTGTTATACAGCTTGGGATGACATCATCAATCCTCTTCTTTGAGTTAAACATGGAGAAATAGGTGCAAAAGTGATCAATTTTTCATCAAGAGGCACTCAGTACCAGGATCACTCCAGACACCCAATTCCAAGCATGTCACCTCACCCTGAACGTGGCATGGTTTCTTGGGGGTAGGACGCACTCATCACATGGCCTCCCACATCATTAATAGCACATCTCAGGCAGAGAATGAGAGTGTTCCACACTGCTGCACAAATGTCGTGGATGTAACAGTGTCCTGGCTAGCAGCTATTCTGGTGCACAATGGCTTCCAAACAAATTGCTTTGATGACTTTAAACTCAAGCCTGTCTCATGTCTTTGCAGCAATTTCTTCTAGTTAGACATGCTGGTGTGCTGCTGCATGAGCCATGCTGTGAGGTGCTGGAGAGCGAAGACGTGGCTTGGTGTCATTCCCAGCCTTTACTATCCTATTCTGATTGCATGAAGTGCTTAACACATGTTTGTTGAGCTGACTTGAATCAATTCATTCATACACACAGGGTAACGGCTTGATAGCACTGAGCATATTTGAAATGGAATTCAAAGGCAATCCAAAAGGGATTAAAACAAAGGAGATTGTTTTAACCAGGGAAATTTTAGAAATGAACACTGGCTGTTAGTAAGGCTTAGCACAATGGAGTTTTATTTTGCTAGTATACCAGACTGTAGGGGTGTCGGGGTCCAGACTGGCTTTCTTCCCAGTAACTTGTGTCTGGGCTGCTTCTATCACTGCTGCAGCCACTGTAATCCCACACAGAGTTCCTTGCCAAGCCAATAAGGATTATCAACTCTTGATCTTCAATTGCCAACAGTAGCAGCTCCACCTTATCTGAAAGTTTGCTTTTTGAGGTTTTAGTTACCAGAAGTCAGTCTTGAGCCCAGAGCTCTGAATGTAAGAATTCCCAAAGATAATCCACAGGTTTTAGCTATGCACTGTTTTGAGCACAGTGAAATCCTCTGTTACCCTGCTGGGAGGTGAATCACCCCCTTTGTCCAGTGTGTTCACACTGTATTAACTAACTACCTGCCATTCACTTGCTGGTCAACTCAGTTATCAGGTAACTGCTGAGGGATCAGTAATGCATGCATTCAAAAGCGCTTGTGCAGCAGCCTATGTTATTCTTCCTCTACATTTCATCAAGTAGAGGTAAGCACTCGGTCATCCTGCACTGTAATCTCACAGGACACACACACACACACACACACACACACACACACACACACACACACACACACACGTGTACACATGCATGTCTGTGTGTATGTGTAGAGAAATGTCATATATTATCCTACAGTTCATTATACTTTCTGTATTTTAGTATTAGTTATTATTACTGTGCCTATTTTATAAATTAAACTTCATCTTAGATGTGTGTATAGGAAAGGCATATCACATGCAAGATTTGATATTATCATGATTTCAGGCATCTCCTGGGGGGCTTGGAAAGCATCTTCATGTCTAAGTGAGGGATGGGTGGATAGCAACTTATCTCATTGCTTAAAAGGGTGTTAAAGAGCAGTGCCTTGAGCATGGTGATAGACTATGTATGGGACGCAAAAGAAGCTGGAGGTATTGCCGACAATTGTTAAATCAAAGGTGTATCTGGAGAGAAAAGCCCAGAATGAAGACTGTATAAAGAGTGAGTGGGGTGAGGAGACCATAGTAGGGGGGAATATGTGAGCATCAGGGATGTTCTCTAAGGCAAGGAGCAGAATAACTTCCTAGGTCTAGCAGTCTGGGGTTGGGGCTAACACTGGATCACCTACAAAGGAAGCAGCAGAGGGAAAGGCAAATGGAGACCCACCGGAGACGCCAATCCTCTTCTTCTGAGCGCTCTGTGCTTGCAGATTCAGTCAACTGTGGGTTGAAAATATTTGGGGGGAAATTGCACTTTTTTTTTGATAGTTTTATTTACATTTGGTGCCAGGAACTGAGTCTAGAGCACCTTGCTTGTTTAGGCTCTAACCTATATTCCCAGTATAGAAAACTACATCTATACCAAACAGGTAAAGCCTGTTTTCTTCATCTTTTCCTCAACAGTGCAGTTTAACAACTACTGAAGGCATCATTTAGCATTGGCACTGCATTGGGCGTAAGTCATGTAGTCAGGGTCTCAAGTTCACAGGAGGATGTTGCCGGATCTATGGAAATAGAATAGCATTTTGCAGAAGAGCTTTTGCGTCCTCAGAATTTAGCATCCACGAGGATTCTAGAATCAGTCTCCTCATGGACACTGCGTGATAATTATAGCTTATTAAGTTAGAATTGTGGGTGGAGGGGAGAGGCAGCTGACAAGCAAAGTGGGGTAGGAGCATGTAGCAGTGATAAAAATTAAGATGTGGGAACCCTGTCTCCTCTTTAATACAACCTGTCCTTTTCATCATGACCTCCATTGTACATGACCTCCATTGTCCATGGCCTCCAAGTCAGGAGTTCATTCTGAACCACAGACCTTAGAGTTGGCAGACAGCTAAGCTTCTCTAGCATTCATAAAAAGATAGAGCAAGTGGTGGGTGCGGTGGCACACCACTGTAATTCTAGTAGTAGACAGGAGAATCCACATCTGAGGCCAGCCTGTGATACACAGCAAGATTTTGTCTCTAAGGACCTAAAGCTGGGGTGCAGAACTTGCTTCTGGTGGACAAAGTCTGGGCCTAACCATCAGCACACAGAACCACCACACTGGGAAAATATTTTCTACACATTTATCAGGGCCCAGCATCATTTGTAACCATAAATACCTCAATAATAAAGAGGTGCTGGAGCTATGGCTCAATGTTTAAGAACACATACTGGGGTTTTTTTTTTTAACAGAGGACCCCAGTTTGGTTCCCAGGACCACAAATACTCACATACCAATAACACTAACCAAGATATCTGAAACCTTCCTCTTCACTCTGTGGGCACTTATGCTTATGTATCTTACCCCTTCACACGTAATTAAAAATGTTTTAATCAAGCATTTTGGTTGGTTTAAGTCTGCTCTCTCTATGACAGCCCAGCCAAGCAGAGCTGTGGAAACAACACCCTGAGCTACTGCCACAGCAGGGTCTCAACTTGGTTCCAGCCTCAGCCCATGCCGTTTTCCTTGTGTCATTCTTTTGTGTAGAGCATGGTTCTCAACCTTCCTAATGCCATGACCCTTTCACACCCTTTAATGACTGCCAATCGTAAAATTATTTTTGTTGCTTCTTCATAATGGACTCTGCTACTGTTCCAAGCCATAATGGAAAGATCTGTGTTTTCCAATGGCCTTAGCCAACCCCTGGGCAAGTGTCCTTCAACCTCCAGAAAAGGTCACAGGTTGAGAACTGGTGATCTAGAACGGTATCTTGATCTCTGAATATGTACAAGAATTTTTAACCTTTAACCTCGAGCAAATACTTTCTGCTCTACCTGGAATACCTTCTCATTCCCTAGGAAATCCCTAACCATCCCTCAAGACCCAATGGAAATGTTCCCCTCTGTGACCCACTATGTGTGTTCCCTCTGCTGTGCTTCCACTGTGCCCCCTACAAAACTCTCCCCTCTCAGGACACCAGCCCCACTCTGCTGTGACCCTAACACATTTCTTGTTTTCTACTCTCTCTGCCATGAGTGAGCCCCTAAGGGTAGGGATAATGTTCACCTTAGTGGCAGGACATTGTCTGGCCTTTGAATGGATGGCAGTCCTCTCCCATGCAAGCATGCATCCTCATGCCCTTTAAGTGGTTTTAGAACCCATCAGGGTGTCTGTGAGGTGATGAGTGTCTAGGAAGTGGCTCTTCAGTGCATGGAAGCAGGGTTGACTTTCATTAAGCGTCCGTTTTGCTCCCCACTGGCGAGATCTCATAGATGGCTGAACACAGTTTGCAAGGGAGGAGGAGGATTATTTTCAGCATTAGTTCAGTTTCTCGTTCCCATAGCCTTTGAGGAAGTTTGGGAGGCACACACCTCACATGCAGAAATCAATTGCCTCATGAGCACTGAGTGAACCTAAACCACACCTCCAATGGTTCTGAGGGAGAGAAGGAAGCAGATGGCCTCTTGTCTTTGACCTGGGGTTGTAAGAGAAGGTTCAGCAGCCTTGAATCCTGTTGATGTCTTAAAGCCATCATCACTCATCAAATGGGTCATCAACAGTGTTCCCAATGGTGATAAACCCAATTTGCTCAATGGGGCATGATACAGAATGGGAGAATCCTTGAGACTTAGGGTAATTTGGCAGTGACAAATGATGGACTCCACTGGACAAACCAACACTTAAAGGAGGTCTCAAGTGAGACCACGTGTGCCACTGGATGAGGACGAGCATGATGAAGGGACTTGCTGAAGGCTTTCGTTAGACAGCGCATGGCCCAGAGCACCTGAGAAGAAATGCAGTTTTGGAGGCACAGGGCAGGAAATGTGCTGGGTGCAGGCCATCGTATGCAGTGGATTTGATTGTTGGAGGCATAACTTACTCAGAGGATACTGTCCTATCACAATGCACTGTCTGCAGAATGATCTGTGACTTTGGGTCTCTGCTAGCTTCATGGAGGTAATCCTTCCTGTTCTAGCAGGGAAATCTGTATTTAGCTGGAGATATGTGTAGGCCAGTGTTTCCCACCAACCAAATGACCAGTGAAGTAAGTGGTAAACCTAGGAAAGACAAAGACATCCTCTCCTGTAGTCTGCTACTTGGGACCCTAGGGTCAGTGAAATGTGAGGAAGAGAATTAAAGGGCAGTCTCTGAGGTACCAGCCTAGGGAGGATGGTCCCCAAGGGTGGCTGTAGCAGCCAGCACTCTCTGTTCCCACTGCCCCTGGTTACTGCGACTTAAAAGTGTCCATAAGGGGGCTGGAGAAATTGATCAGCAGTTAAGAGCGCTTACCTTTCTTCCAGAGGACCCAGGTTTGATTCTCAGCAGCAACATGGCAGCTCAAGGGCTACTGTAATTTTGGTTCCAGGGAATCTAATTCCTTCTTCTGGCCTCTGTAGAAGCTGTGTGTGTGTGTGTGTGTGTGTGTGTGTGTGTGTGTGTGTGTGTGTGTTGTTCAGCTATAGATGCCGGCAAAACACTTGTGGACACAAAAGTAAATAAACAAACATTTTTTAAAGTGGTCATCAGGACAGCTTGCTATCTCTCCTGAGAGGTGACATCAAGCCAGAAGTTGGAGCAGACACAGCTGTCTTCAGTTGTGTGCTGCTGGGGCCATTCTGCTTGTATTTCATATCCTTATGTCGATATTTCCTGTCCACACCCTGCTTCCCATGCCTATGATACATTCCCACATTACCAACTTGTACCCTAATCTTTCTCAGGAGGGAGCCCTAGCTAGGAATGTGAATTTGTGTAAATGACCTATCTGTGCCTCACTTTCCTTTCTATGCCTCAGGGGCATTTGTGATACCCATAGGCACTTTGAAAATAAGCTATTTAGCACAGGTGAGTGTTCCATTTGTTCCTTCATTGCTATCGCCATCTGACTGAGAACATTCCATTAGCTTCTGCTGAGATCATTCCTGCTTCACCACTTCCTGACATCTTACTCCCACTATATTTTCCTAATACCCCTCATATTTTAATTCTCTGAGACTCAAAAAATCCACTGGAAATATAAGAATTGGTGAGAAGAATAGAAAGAAGTTGATAGCTGAATATTAAATGACAGAAAGCCAGGCAAAAAGCACTCCTCTTCTGGGGTGCTATTGCATTCTTCTGGGGTGCTATTGCACAGTAAGGTGACTACAGATAATGTTTATGTACTGTATCTTTTAAAAAGCAAAGGAATGGGTGTTGAACATTTTTCATTGTAAAGAAATGCTAGGTGTTCAAAGAGGTGGGAATACCTAACATGATTCAAACATTGTGCAAAGTGCAAGTGTATCAGAGTATCCCCCGCTGGCATCGCGCTACTCTTCTGTTGGTGTTATAAACTATAACAAGCAAGGCAACTTATAGACGCGTTTATTGGGGCTAACTGTTTCAGAGGAAAAATCTGTAAAGCTAAGGGTAGCATGGTATCCAGAGTTACCAGAACATCATGTCTTCACCTGAAAACACGAAACAGAGAGGACCAGAACTGGGGTGAGGCAATAACCCTCAAAGTCTATACCCAGTGATACACACTTCATCCAGCCAGGCTCCACCTCTTAAAGGCTTCACATATGACTGTTTTGTGTGTGTGTGTATATGAGTGTGTGTGTGTGTGTGTGTGTGTGTGTGTGTGTGTGTGAGAGAGAGAGAGAGAGATCAGCCTATAAATGAGCCCTTCTCCATGAGGCATCCCTTGTTGAGCACAGTGTGATGAAATGGGAGTAAAAAGAATTTTAAATACATTGGTACATTGGTTTGGCTCTCAGTTTGACTTATTATGAGCCCTATAGTGCTAGACAAATCATGTTGTGTCCCTAAATGCCTTATTTACAATTTGTAATTGTTGATTTCATGTGCTAATGTTACTGGGCCATGGCTGGGTGTGGTGGAACTCACCCTGAGATCCAGCATTTTGAAATTAGAGGCAGGCAGAACTGTGGTTGGAGGATAGCTTAGTCTACATAGTGAGCCCTAGGCCAGTCAAGGATACATAGTAAGGCCCTGTCTCAAAAAACAAAACAAAACAAAACAAAACAAAAAACCAAACAAACAATGAAACAAAGTAAAACAACAAAACAACTTTACCAGGCTATGGACTGTCTAGACATTTGGTTAATATTAATGTGAACGTGGGTGTGTCTATAAGTTGTATTTCTGGAGGCGCTTAATATTTGAATAAGTTGACTGAGCAAAGCACATAGCCATCTCCAGCGTTGGTAAGTTCCATCTGTCAAAGCCCAAGTAGCATGCAAAGGTTGACACTGGCCCATAGCAGGGTTCCTCCTGCCCAACTTAGCATCATTCTGCTTTTGGAGCTTGAATTGGAACCTTGGTTCTTCTTGGATCTGGAGCCTGCTGATCTTTGGACTAGAACTATACCATCTGCTCTTCCGGGCTTCCAGCTTGCTGACTCACCCTGCAAATCTTGGGACTTGTGTGCCTCCATAATAGCATGATCCTGTCCCTTGTAACAGATCTCTTTATATAGAGAGACATCCTGTTGCTCTTGTCTGGAGAGGCCTGACTAGTATGCCACCCTTATAAGTGGAATGAGATGAAATGTCTATCATGCCAGCTCTACATGGCTCTCTCTATGATTAAGTGAAGTTTTTTTTTTTTTAACTGAAAGCTAATTCCATGGCAGTCATCATCATTGTGGTCATCAATCAATCACCATCAACAACAAGGTCACCATCATCATTGTTGTCATTGTCAACAAAGACTTGCTTAGCTCCAAAGTCAATTTTCAGTTCTGGTCTTATTCATTAGCGCCACCTGACACAGTGGCCCATCCTCTTCTAGGTCTCTCACCTGTTGTGGTTACTCCTTACTGACCTTCCCCTTCAGCCTCCTTGGTCCCTCAGTTACTCTCCCCTCCTTACCTATACATCTAAATACTGCAGAATCCTCAGTCCTGTCCCTGGAATAATTGTTTTTTCATCTGTAAATACTTGAGATGTGATCTCCCAGGGAGCTGCTCCTGAGAAGGTTCGGGAATTGCTTTGGGCACCAGCACCTGCAGAATGGGTCTGCCTAGGGTTGGAGACACCCTGGTCTGACTTGTGATGCTAGAAGAAACAATTAACTTCACTAGGAACTATGCAGCCAGGGTGGTCCTTTGGAACCAATGTACTTGGAAGGAAGGTCCTAGATAACTGGGTGTGGCCTCCCAGAGGAAGAAGAATGACCTTAGGCCAGCCCACAGCCTTTAGCAGAGGGCAAGCCCGAGAGAGACTCAGCTGAGTGCCGCTTGCCATAATACTCCTGTGGCTGAGAAAATGAATCCCCTGGCCTCAAGGGGATGAGGCTGTTACACATTCCTGCTGTCAGACATAACCGTGGCTCCAAATCACTAGAAGCTTGAGAGGCTCTGAGAGTTAATTCATTTTATCATAAAGATTGTGGGAGATGGAAGTCCCAGTAAAGCACAGAAGGCAATCCCAGAAGGACCGTGTTTATATCTTGCTCCCACAAACGAAGTGGACCCAGGGCTCTCTGTCACACTGAGTCTGCATCCTGTCCACAGCCATCATGTGTATTTAAGTACAATTTATGGTCTTCCTTGTGTTTAATTTAAAAAGCTCAGGATTCTCATAACATCAACTCTGATCTCCCCTTGCAGTGAGCACTTACTGAGGCAATTAGATTTGTGCTGTTGCTTTCTTTTCTGAAATGTAGAATTTAATCAGCTCTTGGGGTTTTGATTATAGCCACGTGATTCAAGCCCTCTGCACATGGCTGGAGGAGGTCTCCCCTTCACTGATCTGTAATCACCTGACTGAATCTCATTTGTCATCCAGGAATGATGGCAGCCATATTCATCTGATTGAAAACCAAGTTCAAAGAAAGGTCTTTTAACAGGGTGCGGTGTCACACACCTTTAATCCCAGCAATTGGGAGGCAGAGGCAGGCAGATCAGTGTGAGTTTGAGGCCAGCCTGGTCTACAAAGTGAGAGTTCAAGACAGTCAAGGCTACACAGAGAAACCCTGTGTTGAAAAATCAAATGTGAAAACATATATACATATATATATACATATATATACATATATGAAAGAAAGAAAAAAGACCTTTTGCAACTTGGATTTTACAGGAATGAGTATGGAGCTCAGTATAAAACATTGCTTTCATGATTATTTTTAACCCTGGAAGAAAAAACAGGCTGCTATTTCTAATGAAAAGAATTCAGCTTGGAGATCAACTCCCCAGCTTTGTTAACTGGGCTCCAGGGTGTGGAGGGGCTTTATCTACGGGATCCGGGATCCGGGGAAGCCTTATGTGTGGGGCTTGGGGGAAGGAAGCCTGGCACTCAGGCAGCTTTGCAGGGTGAGGCCCTGTCCTGTGGCGAGATGGTTTCAGGTCTGGGAGACTCACACCTCTATGCACCACCCCCGACACCTTTCTGTTGTCAGATAAAATCAATCCAAAGTAGACAGGAAGGAGATCCTTTACAGCAGAGATCAAAGAGCTCCTAAGAGTTCATCTTCATGGTTTTCATATAGCACATTCTGAAGCACATGCCTGTCGCTACTGTCCCCGAAAGTTGCCCAGACTTCCGGACACCCACAAAGCATTCAGAGGGATCCATAGTTAGGGACTCGTCACATTCCCCAGCGTGGGGAGGGATGAAACTAGGTGAGTAAGAATTTGCTAGTCAGAATACACCATCCAATTTGGAATATGAAGAGGCAGCTGGTCCCATTTAGGTTTAGAAGTTAATCTGGGGCAAACGTAGCTGTTGCTGCAATTCTTGGGTAGAATTCAAGCCATGTGTAGAGGAGTTGACTCACAGGGCTGTCATCAAAATCCCAGAAACTGGCCCACAGTGGTGTCTGTCAAACACAGCTCCTTACTTGAAGGTGAAGGCCGACCCGTGCACTGAGGCATAAAGCTGGACACCGGTTTGTTCTGTCTTTTTTCTTTGAGGCACATAAGTTCTGGTGCTTGACAATCTGGCTTAAGTCCTGTTACCTGCAAACTGTGAGATCTTAAGTCAACTAATGATAAACTCAGACAAAATGCAACAATAATATCCATATAACAATGTCTGGGTACCTGTCTGGGGGCAGCCTGGGAGTCCTGAGCCCAGGGGTAAGGCCTTGGGATGTAGCAAAGCTAGGGAGGAAAGACTTAGGTTCAGAGGCAAACACATATTCATCACATCCACAAGAAAGCAGAAGATGGAGTTCCAGGAACGCTGTGCATCAATTTTCCCTGGACCCAGATGGAAAGCATCATTGATGACTGTATTAGTTACTTTTCTATTCTTGTGATTAAAACACTACGACCAAGGCAACTTGTGAAAGAAAGTCTTTAAGTGGGCTTTATGAATCCTAGTATCCATGATGGAGCAAGAACAAGTGAGAACACACATCTTGAACCACAAGAGAGAATGGAGGAATGGCGTAAGTCTTTTGAAGCCTCAAAGCTCTCTCTTAGCCACATACCTCTTCCAACTAGGCCACACCTCCTAATGCTTCTCAAACAGTTCCGCCAGCTGGAGACCAAGTATTTAACTATATGAGTCGATGAGGACCGTTCTCATTCAAACCACCACACTTACAAAGGGAATCAGCACTAGCCTGGGTGGTGTGCTGGCGGCGAGAGTGGCAGCCTTGCCTATCTCTTCTCTCTTCTGCTCTCTGAGTACCATCCACTTGTGGAGTAACTTGGAGAGATACCCGACCCTCTGCTGCTAGGGCTGACGCCTCCTTTGGATTTACTCTTGATTCCTGGCTTTAGCAACTGCTCTCAAGAAGCCATGGTAACTGAGTGGAAGCAGGAACATGAACCGCGCACAAAGTATAAGTTGGAATGTGGGAAGGGGGTTAATGGAATGGGGCTAAGTCTGTCAGGAAGTGTATATTTCTGATGGACGCTTGCAGCCTGAAGGGTGCATTGTTTGATCCTTGCTAATGCAAGCAATATCTGTAGGAAGCAAATGTGTAGACTATGGGCACAGGCTGTAGGTGTGAGCATTGGGACCAGGCAGAGATCCTCCCTCTGGTGTGGAACGGAAGTCACATGGTTTGACAAGGGTAGATCATAGGAAGGCAAAAATATCCCTACACTCTGCTGGTGTTTCTGTGCTTAGCCTACAGGAGTAGTTCTGATCTAAGCCAGCAAAGCTCATTTCCTTTTATCTTTGGTTTACAGGATGTTGTGTAGGGAGATGGGAGACCTAGAGATCTGCAGCATAGTTCTGTGTACAGTCTACAAGCTGTGTGATCTAAGAAAGTTGTTTGACTGCTCTGAACCTCATTACTGTATCCAAACAAAGAAGGTGTAACATGGGCTCTGTGGATGGGATGGGAAATTTAATCAAGAGATATGTCAATATGATTATTAAAATAAATAAGCAAAAATAGAATTCACATCAATGCATTGTGTGACCAAGATTTAAAGGATGGTATGATCAAGACCAAGATGCCAGGTGAGTGAGGTGCGTGGCAGTGCTACCCCTGTGTCTATAGAGATTGGAGCTCACTCAGAATGGTTGGTAGATTTAAGAAAAGTAAAGAACCTGGAGGTTTGGAGGGCTGGACACCCACGGGGGGAAAGAGGGAACTAAAGGGTTCTCCTACTCAGTACATCCTCAGCATCCCCCAAAGATATATATATTAAGGCCTGGTAGGACCTTGAAGAGAGATCTATAATTAATTGGAGGCATGCCTTCAAAGGGGACCTCAGGACCCGAGTCTGTCCCTCTCTCTTTTTCACTTTATGGCTGCGGGGTGAGTGGTTTTCTGCCCTCACGTGCTGCTTCACCACAGGCCTAAAAGTAGCAGGGACAATCAATCACAGACAGTGATCTCCAAGATGAGGAGCCAAACAAGCCTGTTCCCTGTATGAGACAATGGTATCAGGTGAGTATTATGGGAGCAGAAAACTGACAACCGTGGTGTGGAAAAGAGGAGAAAGTAAAGGGCTCTATGAGGCAGAAATATCTTATTACAAAGAAAAGCTGTCTCTCCAAATGTTTTTCTGATTGTTTTCTTTTTTTCTTCCTTTAAAAAAAATTTTTTTTTACTATGCATACAGTGCTGTGCCTGCATGTACACCTGCAGGCCAGAAGAGGGCATTAGATCACATTATAGAGGGTTATGAGCCACCATGTGGTTGCTGGGAATTGAACTCAGCACTCAGCCAGTGCTCTTAATCTCTGAGTCATCTCTCCAGTCCCCCTGATGGTTTCTATTCCATTCTTTCTATATTTCTCCCTGTTCTGATTTGCAAACCTTTAAAAAAAAATCAAATGTCTGTGACACCCATGTGTTAGTCCTGCTTCAAATAAATAAAGATATGAGGCTCTTAATGTAACTCACCACCTTTCAGGAATGCAGAGAAAGTACCTAATTTGGTCATGGTTTTGCACGCTGCCTACTGGTTAGCAGAGAAAATATCTCCATGTATTTATTTATAATTTTAAATAATTTGATGTCCAATGGAAGTCAAATTTCAATCTGAAATGGTTGTTCTTTTTTCAGGTAAGTCCTACTCTCAGCAAAAAACAAAGAAACACACTCAAGCTTTGATTGCCTTCTCTTTCCTCTCTCTAAACAATAAGTGGAAAGGAGGTGGGTCAGTTAATGACCTCACAGCAGAAGGTCTGGCCATCTCTGGCTGTCACCTTGGTTCTACTTCCTCATCTTAACCTCCGGCTGTCATTCAAGGTCTGGCTTCCTTTTTGGTCCATGCAGAGCCCATGCTGCCTTTGTCACAGTTGAACTCTCACAGCCTTGTCCTTGTCCAGGCCTCTTCCCGAGTCAACTGGGCTCTGCTGTTGAGTCACAGCAAAGCTATGACTGTGGATGTCTGCTCAGTGACCACCCTACACTGCCAGGGTTGTTTTTGCCTTGGTGGGTTACGCTACTGGTTGAAGTGGCCACAGCTGAGTTTGGTGGTGGAACTGGTGAGCGGGCATTTTTCAGAGCCCTAGACTAGGGAATGTATACAAAACCCAGCACATTTTCAATGCTACTTCCTGCAGCAAGTGGATTTTGTGTTCCCTGGCTGGGACCTACGTGTGGCAGAATAGAGCTACCCATCTGACCCATCACCTTCCTCTTCCTGTCTTGCCTTCCCTTGCCATCCTATCTAATCACTCATTGCCATCAATCTACAAGTCTCACGTCCTGACCATGACAGAGGCTGAAAGGTGCCTCTCTCCATGACAGGAGAGAATGCACAAGGGATTAAACACATCTAGAAGATTCTCTTTCAAGTTGATAACCTGTCTTACAAGTTATTTAATAGTATACACTTACTTTGTGTGCCAGAGCTGACTGTTGCTATTTTACCTGCTCCCCCCCCCCCTCCTTTTTTTTTTTTTTTTTTTTAATAACAAACTCGAATCTTGTCCAGGCAGGCCTGATACTGATCAGATATGTGTGGGATTACATATTCAGGTAAAGAAATTATTGATGCTGTGCTAGCTTTCTGTTACTCTAATAAACTACTTGAAATGTAAAGCTTTAAGGAGGAGAGGGTTGTTTTAGAGCATGGTGGCAGCTTGTGGCAAAGGGACCTGGCGCGTTTCCTGCCTGGAATGAAGGCACCAGGATTACAGAGGAGGGGACAGGGTCATGGACATGCCCACCAAGAGCTAGCTTGTTCTTACTTGCCTTCACATCTTAAAGGCCTTGTTCATCTCCCAACAGTGCTATAGTTAGGGACCACAGTTAATTGGTTTTTGTTTTTTGTTTCCAAGACAAGGTTCCTCTGTGTAGTCTTGGCTGTCCTGGAATTCACTCTGTAGAACAGGCTGGCCTCCAACTCAGAGATCCACCTGCCTCTGCCTCTCTGTGTCACCATGCCTGGCTTGGGCCCACAGTTTTAATGGGTAGGCCTTTGGGGATATTTTTAAAACTACAGCAAATAGTGTATGATATATAGTCCTGGTGTGTGTGTGTGTGTGTGTGTGTGTGTGTGTGTGTGTGTGCGCGCGCGCGCGTGCGCGTGCATGTAAGAGAGAAGGGGGGGGAGGGAGGGAGGGAGGATAAATAGCTCTTTAAAAAGTAGACATGAAATTATGCAACTTGCTTTACTCAGTGCATACATTTTTCACATTTTTCTGTGTCAGTCCTTGGAGAAGACCTTATTTTGAATGGCCTCATACCAGTACTTGGTAATATAATTCATTTAGTCTTTTTAGTTATTTAATTCCTTTGGTTTTGTGAGTTTATAGTTTTGTTTGTTTGTTTTAACCAAGCTCATGGACACTGAGTCCACTCTAGTGTATTTATCTGCTCACATTTTTCTGCTCACTGTGCTCCCTTCCCCAAGCAGAAGGAGGCTGCAAGTGTTAAATGCCTTTGTTACCATGAGCCCAGGAAGAGGACGTAATAAAAAGACAAATAGAAGTTGGAAAATAAACAGAATAAATGGTTCACTGGTGCGGATGAACAGATGGATTTCTTTGCCGCTGGGCATGCTGTTCTGTGGAATTAACTTCCACAGGTGGAACTGCAAATCAAGTGCTATGCAGGCCTGCATTTCACTGGGAATCCCCACACCAGGGCACATCTGTGGAGCAGAGCTAGAGTCTGAGACCGGAAGCCATTTCAGGGAATGTCATGGGAAGGATAGGAGAGCAACGGGGGACTAAGGGGTCACTGGACTGAGCAGCCAGGTTTCTGCCCACCTCGGGGCTCTGTGAGGCACTTCTAGATCTGCCTCAGAACCTTCTGAGACAAGTAAAAGAGCTTGTCTGTCTAGCTCCTTAGACTTTGCAGATAAGAATATCAGAGGGCGTGTGACCTACTCCCCTTTCAGGACGGCTCCTGTGCTCAAAATGACTGACAAGGTCCTTTGAGCAAGAGAACAGCAGATGGGGCTCCTCAGGGGAGCTCACTCTGGACACACTGAACACTGTGGTTATGGCTGGAATAGAAAGATAGGCTCGAGCTGGGCATGGTGGCTTGTGGTTGCAACCCTAGGCCTCAGGAACAGAGGCAGAAAGATTGTCATAAGTTCTATGTAATAAGTTCAAGGCCAGCCTGAGCTACATAATGAAATCTTGTCTCAAAAACAAAACCATACAAAATAGGACCCACTAAAAATAAAATGGACTAGAAAGAATCTAGTTGACCTGAGGGTGGCTGGCACATCCCATCATCTGTCCCCTTGCCAACAACCTAAGATGCACTGTTTTCCTGTATTTGTTGCTGTAAGATAGGTAAGACACACACACACACACACACACACACACACACACACACACACACACACACACTCCCTCTCTCATTCCCTCTTATTACATTGTTTGCCTTATTCAGACTGTTTGCTTTTCACTAAATAATGGTGTCTTGGCTATTCTGTTAGTACATACATAACATCTTTGTCCTTTGTCCTTTTAAAGACACTATAACACTGTGTGAGTAGCAAGAACAGTTCCCAACCTTTGGGTGGTAAATATTTGCTTGTTTCTAATCTTTTGCTCTTGTGAACAAGGCCTTGGTGAGTATGCCTATTTTACACATGCACTGAATCTCCTTGAGCTTAGCACCCTGAATTGGATTTAGGAGTTCCACCTACTTAGTTCTCAAAGCCACTTTTAACATGGGTCTAGGAACAAGGCTGTTGGGGCCATAGCATGGATGAGCCACTAATAGAGTCCCAGTCTAAATAGCTATATAATTGATGAAGAGGCAGGCCAGGTCCAGAGAGGTCTACAGAAAGCTGGGTTGCTTGCACTTGGCTTGGAGACAGAAGTTGCCAGACAGAAATCAGGCCCTAGGAAGTTCTGGCCTCCCTGACTGGGTAGGATTCAGAGGAGAGGATTCCATTTGGGAATTTACAAACTGGTGAGGTAAAGGTGTGGATTTGCTTGCTTGCTAAGGTCCCCATGGCCCAGGGAGAATGTGGAGCAGGGTCGGGGAGAGTTTCTCTCACTTCAGGTGCATGGTCTCACTCAATACAAGGTGATCTGTCCCCTGGGTCCTGCTTCTGTTGACCATGCTGGCCTGGCCTTATCTCCAGCTCTTCACAGTGTGAAGAGATGCACCCAGCATGAGTTTTGATGGTGAGTCTCAGCGGCAGTGTGTTTGAGAAGATGAAACCAGACTTCCCCTGTCAGCAGCTGAGGTATCCAGAACTGCATGTAGTATTTCTACTTTGGGGTCAGAAGCTTTCCCTCCTCTGTCTCCCTAGTCAGAAAGAGATCAGGAGGTGATGGCGGGAGGTGAGACCTGAAGCCAGCATGGTTGCACGGACTTTCTCAGTGGCTGGGCTGTGCCCCCAGCACAGGGGAGATCGGGTACAGAAAATTCTGTGCAAGATGCTTGCCTGAAAACACAGTTAGGATAGGGGTCTCAGGGAGCAAATTTCTGGGCTGTCCCTGTGGGCTGAGCTCTATACCTGGGAAATGGGGCTTTCAAATGCTTACTGACAAATTATTCTGCCAATTCACCTCCCAGAGGAGTGAAAGGTTTCCTTTCCCATGCATTTCACCCACATTCAGCAGTATCTCCTGTCTGATAGGTGAACTTGTTCTACTGAGATCCTTCGTTGGTTCCTGCTTGCTATTTCACATCTTTACACACTTAAAAAGTGGGCTCGTTTGCTTTCTATCACTATTACACAATACCTGAGACACCTGACTTATAAAAACAAAAGGTCCATCTTGTCTCACCGTGGCAAAACCATCCACCTTATGAGCCAGGAAGGAAGAGAAAAAAGAGGTATATAACCAGTGGTCTAGAGCACTCCCCTGCCTCCTCCCCACCACCGCTATCCTCTCCCCCCCCCCCCCCCCCCCGCTATCCACTCCCTCCACACCCCCCCCCTGCTCCATTTCTTATAGTTACCAGTATCTCCTAATGGCACCATCCTAGGAAACAGAGGTTAACCGTGAGCCTCTGGAAGACATTTGGGATCCAAATTGTAACCTGAACATTTATAAACCCAGCTGTCAGGAAGGTCACCTGAGCCCAGGAGTACGAACAACCTTGGCAGGATGGTGTGGAGGTGAGCGCTCTCTCTCTCTCTCTCTCTCTCTCTCTCTCTCTCTCTCTCTCTCTCTCTCTCTCTCTCTCTCTCTCTCTCTCTCTGTGTGTGTGTGTGTGTGTGTGTGTGCTGTGAATGTAATTGTGTCTACTGGCATGCATGTGGCAGTCAGAGGACAATTCTGGGGAATCACTTATCCCTACTACCTTTATATGGGTTCCTGGCATTGAGTTCGGATCATTAAGTTTGCATGCCCATCACTTTTATCTGCTGAGTCCTTGCTAGCCCACTGTAGTACATTTACTAGTCATTTTAGTCAATTTTTAAAATCTATGATTTACCGGTTTTATGTCACACATAGAAAAAATTTCTACAGGGGGATGGGGAAGAAACAGAGATTCTTATATTTTACATGATTTTATACATTGATTTGTGATATTTAAATCTGCAACTATCTAGAATTCACTTTCTAGCACAATAACAGGTTAGAAGGTTGGGAGAGCTCTTGTAGTGCTCCTTCTCATCGCGCTCAGAGGAAGTGGAAAGCCAGTCTTCCAGCATCTTCTGAAGCACGTACCTTTCCCCCTCACCTCTCCAATCACCACATCTGCACTCTGGCTGAGGTCCTGTGGGACCACAGTGGGCGCATCTCCATTCCTGCTTTTTGTCGGATTCCCTTTCTTTTGCTTCCCTCCTACGTCTCCCTCTAAAGAGGAAAAGTTATGCTTATCATAAATGTACAGAGGCTGAAACCTGACACAGCCTGAGGAGGTGACGGTTTACCTTAAGTTACTTTGTGTGTTGTCTTACGTTATCTTTGTGGTCCCAGGATCAGCCACTGACAACCCCACCTCCTCACTAGGCTTCCTGCTGTCTGTGGACAATTGTCTGGCCTGAGCCCATCCTTTCTCTCTGTCTCCTTATCTCTGCCTCCACTCTGGCCAATGAGGTCTGGATGTATGGTCACGGTGAATGGATCCCAGGTGATCCTGTGGGATCCAGGCTAGTGAGGGCTGAGGTGTAGCTAAGTGTGTGGATTCTTTCTGGAGACTCCTGAAGTCCAGCGATTCTCGCCCAGCTATAAGTCAGTTTTGTTACCTCTTTATTTGATAGTCTTTGGGAGGAGGTTTGAGTTCTAGGACTTGGGAATTTCCCTGGCACATGCTGAACATGAACGTGTGTGTGTGTGTGTGTGTGTGTGTGTGTGTGTGTGTGTGTGTGTATTCTCACCTTCCCCACTGCACACACTTACACATGTTTCTGTCCCAGGCTGTCTGTATGTGTGTGTATTTCTATGTCATCACCAGATGTGATACACAGTATCCTGTGGCTTGACAGCTTAGGTAAAGGTTAAGCACTACAGCGGCCCATAGAAATATAATTTAATATAGACAGAATTGCAGTAGAGAATCCCTTAGCTTGACTGTAAGATGCACTGTCAGAGTTCTGAGCTCAACAAACAGCATGGACAGTTGTCACTCCATCAGTCACCCCATCTAATCTACTTTCTATTTCAGCCCTGGAGGAAGAGGACTGCTTTTCACAGGAACAGTGTGGCAGCAAATATATGTGTCTTGGCTGTTGGATCACACATGGCTCAATGTTAGGAGAATTCCAGAAGGAGAGGCAGTGGGGTAGCCCACATCTCACTTGCTGTGCCAGACAGGTTTGCCAGGTGGTAGGCAGAGCTGCTTTCTCCAGGGTCCTCTCTTCTTGGCTTTCAGACAGCATCTTCTCCCTGGGTCCTTTGCATGTGACCTGGCTCCTCTTCTTAATTGGTGTATGGACAATGGGCACCCCTTGAGAGTGACTGGAGCTCTGTCGCCTCAAGTGAGCAATAACGCAGGAGAATAGGGTCTCAGACAATCAAAGCTCACCAAAGCTACCCCAGGGTGGTGGCTTCCAGGTCCTTTGTCTTACAAAGGCAATGAATGGATTTAACAGACATTAAGAAAATAAGTTTTAGAAGAAGTTTGTTACCTGCTTATATTTGTTAGGGTTCTCTATAAGAATAGAATATTCATATATATATATTTCTAAGATATGTGTACATCATCTGATATATCATCTGATATCTATCTATCTATCTATGTATATCACATATATACATACATAGGGGGACTTATTAGAGACACACAAGGTATATACTCACTTATAAGCAAATTTTAGCCATAGAATACAGGATAACCATGTTACACTCTACAGACCCAAAAAAGCTAAGTAACAAGGAGGATGCTTGAATCTCACTCAGAAGGGGAAATAAAATAGACATTGGAGGTGGGGGGAGGGAGGAAACTGGGTAGGAGAGGGTAGACGGAGGGAGTAGGGGTGAGGACTAGGAGTAGGGAGAGGTGGGGAGAGGGCAGAGTGAGAGAACAGTAATCGGAGGTGGGGGCAATCTCTGGGATATGCCAGAGACCTGGGATGGGAGAGGCTCCAGGAAGTCTATGGGTGTCAGCCTGGCTGAGACTCCTAGCAGTGGGGCCTGAAGTGGCCACCTCCTTTAGCCAGGCAGGACTTCCTGTGGAGGCCTAAGGACACCAACCCACTCACAAAACCTTGAACCCAAAATTTGTCCTACCTACAAGATGTACAGGGACAAAGTTGGTGCAAAGATTGAGGGAACAGCCAACCCAAAACCTGGCCCTACTTGAGACCCACGGCCAGACATTAGACAGAGCTTGGAGAGTCCTATGGAAGAGCTGGGGGGAATGATTGAGGGACCCAGAGGGGTCAAGGGCTCCACAAGAAGACCTACAGAGTCAACTAACCTGGGCCCATGGGGCCTCACAGAGATGGAACTATCAACCAATGAGCAGGCATGGCCTGGTCCTAGGTCCCCTGCACATATAGAGCAGATACACAGCTTCGTCTTCATGTGTGAATCCCCCAGCAACTGAAGTGAAAGCCCTCCCTGACTCTGATGCCTCCCTTTGGATGCCATTCCCCTAGCTGGGCTGCCTTGTCTGGCCTCTGTCGGAGAGGATGCTCCTAGTACTGCAGTGATTTAATGTGCCAAGGTGGGTTGGTACCCATGGGGAACCTTCCTCTTCTCTGAGGAGAATGGGGGAGGGGTTGCAAGGGGATGGGGACTAGGAGACCAGGAGGAAGACTGCAGTCAGCATGTAAAGTGAATAAATAAATCAGTCTTTTAAAAAGTGAATAAAAGGAACTAAAACACTGTTTTTTTTTTCAAATGTTTAAGACTGTGTTTACGTGTTTGTTTTTTCCATTGGATTTCATTCACATTCCATAGATTTTGAAATGTAGAATTCCTTTTTTAGTGCTATTTTCTAGTTAATTTAACTCATTTTCAATTCTAAAGACAATTTTATTTTTTTTCAGAGTTATGAGTGCCTTCACGTTTATAGGTTAGCTTAGAGGCTATACCATGGCATTTTATATATTAATTTTGTCAGAGAATGTGGTGTGCTTAACTGATATCTATTTACCCATCTATTTCTCTAAATTTGTTAAGAATCTATTTTATGACACCATTTATGAACACTTTCTACAATAATACTTGAACATTTAAATTTTTAAAATTGATTTTCTTTTCTTTTCTTCTTTTTTTTTTGCGCAAAATAGAATATCCATTCAGTAAAGCTCACTATGTACTTTAAGCTCCCTAATGCTAAGTCTTTATCTGTTGGAACGGTTACATTTTAATATAAGAATTTTGAAGCTAATTATAATCTCAGCATGACCTTGAATGTCCCCACCCCACACATCCACACACACATTTCTCTGTTCTTTCTTCCTATTTATTTTGACCTTACATATGCCCAGGCAATGTAGTTTGATGTGTAAATGTTTAGACTGCTACCATTTCTTTAGAAATTTCACCTTTTATTAATAAATTTCTTAGCCTTGTTGGTGTTTGGGCCTTAATATATACTTTGGACGATATGAGCACTTCACTGTTGCCCATCATTAGCATCTCCCTGATGCATTCTGTTCAGCTCTTGGCTTTCTTTTCCCTTTAACATTCTCTTGAATGCTCATGTGTCTTGAAGCAGCAGTTGACTGACACGAAGCTTAGGAAGGGCATGACTTGATCTAGGCGTAGTTAGTGCTTCTTTGGCTTTATTTCATGCTGTGTATATTACCATTGCTTATTTCTTTTTATCTCTTCTTTGATGATTTGTCTTGTTTCCCTTCTCTAGCAAGGTGGAACATCATTTTGTGCGTCACCCTAACAGGAGTTTTTTTTCTGCTATCACTGCAGAGACTGTCAGAGTTAAGGCGGCATACTGCTCATGACCGCCGGAACTCAGACTCCAGAACTTGCTAATGTGTCTTTAGTGCACTTTCCTTTACCTTACTTCTTAGTCCTTATTATATATAAAATCCTACTTATTCATATTCCCCTTTCTCTTTAGTTTGAAACATTAATTTTCAATATTATACAAGATGATGAAGACTTAGAGATTATATATAATTTTAGCATCTTAGGGTAAAGTTTTTGTCAGGCTCCTTCAGAGAAACCAAAGCAAAAATCTTTGCATTATCTGTCGTCTGTCTGTCTGTTTGTCTGTCTATCTCATCTGCTATTTCTGTCCACCACCTCTCTGTCTTCTCTATATCTGGCAAGATCATTATGTCACAATGACACTGTCTTTAACTTTAATTTTCAGCATTTTGCTGAATCTGGGCATAGTGCTTTTCATACTGGATTTTCGCTGAACTTGTTGAATCTATAAACTATGTTTTTCACAGATGTTGAAAATCTGTAGCCTTTGTTTATTAAAAGAAAAAAAACATACTTTAAAGCACCAATCTGGCTGCTTTTCCGTGATTTATGAAGTTTCCAATTTTTCTCGAGACAGTAGAATGCTGATTGGCGTATCCGTGGGGGTTTGATATTGGCTAGAGGTAAATTATTTTAGGTTTCAGTCACTAAGCATATCTTTGTTTCTTTCTAAGTCCTGAAGATACTTTGAGGAGCTTTAGCATGCTTGGCTTAATGGCTCCCCCTTTTTTTTTAGTCATTTGAAGATCATGCTCCATTGTCTTCCAGCCTATATGATCTCTGATGAGAACTCTGCAGTAATTAGAACTTAAAAAAAAAAAAAATCAGAATCACTTTCCTCTTCAACATTCTTCAGAAATTGCAATTATTGAAGACAAAATTATGTCATTTTTTATTGGTATTTTTCAGTATATATAAATGTAATTCATTTAACACTAATGGTCACATGCATGGCAGAGGATAGATGATGCTCTCTCATTTTGAGTTTCTATGAGCCTGCTCACTCTGTTTGAAGTCAATTGAGAGAGAAATGAATTCCAAAGCATTGGGACAATATGTATTGTTGAAATGAGAGAAGTGATGTCCTCACACTTGGAGGGGGTTGGGTCTTTCATAATGGAGACTCAGTCTTTGGAGTGAAAAGCTCACCAGGAGCTTGCCATGGGGATGACTAGAAAATTAGGATGTGCTGAAAGAGAGGCTGGGAAAAGAAGCATGCCTTAGACAGACATGAAGAAATCCTGGGAAGCTATTGCAGGAGCCTTGGGCCATTACAGGGGACCGTCTGGAACTCAGGGAAGCGGTTGAGAACTTGGCTGCAAAGCAGCGGAGATGACGATGAGTCTGAAAGTGGCAGAGTTCTAGTTTGCAGGCCACAGGAGAAGGCCCGTTCACCTGAGCATGAAGATTGGGAAAAGTAAGATACTACTGTGTAGGAGGGTTGGGCCCTTCGTATCTTTTGGATGGGCTTGGGCTGCAGCATCAGAGAGAGCCTTTGGTAAAGGCTTGGGATTATAGACAATATAGAGCAGGGAGGTTCATTCTATGTAGGAGGAAGCTGGGATACCTGCTGTGGATGGCGGTTCCGGGGAAGATGGGAGGAGGACAGACAAGACTGGGTCAGATGACCTCCATTCGCCTGCTAGCAACAGGCAGGGCTTTTGGAAACTTCATGAAAGCAGAAGAAAACAAATGATCGACAAGAAGTTCTGCTTGGTGATTTGCCCTAAGTATGGTGTTTAAAATCGAAGGCACAGTGGCTATTTTAATTGCGTTAATTACTGCTCTGAGAAGCACCCGTCATCCTAAACTAATGGGAGCTATTCATTGCAGGCCTTTGTTGGCCTGCATGATCCCACTGTGGCGCTCAGGGTTGGGGGAACGAAATTGTCTGATATGGGGCACGTCTTTTCATTTTATGGTGATGAGAGGTTTTAAAACTCAGCAGAGATGATGACACATCGTGGCATTTTTCACATTGTGTGTAAGAAACATTAAATATTAATTTTTCCTATCAAACACTGTAAAATTTGTGTGCATGACAAGGAGTTCAAATCTTTTACTCTTTCTTATCTTGTAAAACTTTTATGAAAATGTGTGACTCCCATGCAATGTTTTAATCCACCCACCCAGGAAAACTTGTTTACACAGCGGTCTTGCTGTATTCTTAGAACATAAGTGAATTAAGTGACCCATCCCTTCCCTTTTCCTTCATTTCCATTGCCCTGATCCTTTTAAAACTAGCCGATTTCTGAGATCAGACCTCACCCAATGGGGGGGAAAGATATAGTCACCACGTGCGAAAGGACCGAAGGCCATTCCTGCCCCGGTATACTTGCTCTTTTGAGCGTATCCTCTTTATCAAAAGTAAAAAGTTCTCAACGGATGCTCATTCAAAAACAAGGGACATTTTTGGAGGATAGGTAAGAAGTATGTAAGAACTGGAAGACAGAGTGAGGGGCTATAGCATGCAATTCTCCAGATCCTTACAACGACACAGCCATTAACCCACAACGACCACGGTTACCCTTCCCAGATCAGCACTAAGGCCAGGAAGGGAGAGAGGGGCTAGTGCGGTCTCATCCATTTCTTCTGAGCTATGGGCTATTGATAGTTTCTGAGAGAAGAGAACCGCTGTCTTCAGTAGGGTTCAAACTGCTGAGCCTGCCAGGCTTCACCTGATGGCTCCAAGCCCATTGTCACACAGCTAATCTCATTGGGTCACAACACAGACCATATAGTCATGAATGAGAGGAGAGGTTTGTGGGGAGGGCAGGGGGCGGTGTTTGTGGAGAAAGAATGGTTGGTATACATTGAATTCATGTGCAGAACTGTCTAAAAATAACAAATTCAATTAACAGCAGCAAAAGGAACAGCAATGGCTTCAACCAATTAAAAGTTTTTTTTCCACCTAGCACTTTTCCCTAGCCACAAGAATTATTTAGATATGTGGTTTCCAATAGCTGTGTTTTCCCATTCCAAACAAATTAGTTTTATTTATTTATTTATTTATTTATTTATTTATTTATTTATTTGTAAGAAGGAAGGGGAGAATGGGTCTTACTTGGTAGATTGCTAGAAGCTTCGTCATGTTTGATGAAAAATTATGTCTAAGTCCCACATTTGTACAACCAGAAGGGAAATGGCAGATGACTGCTTCAAGCTTAGGGCTAAGAGTCCTGCTGGGTTGCTTTGGATCCTACCACCGTTAGATAGGATTACAAGTCAGTGTGGACTCAATATTTTGTTGGCTGTAGCCATCAATGAAACTTGAAAATTCAGCTCCATTGGGTCATAAAATTTGATTTGAATTCATGAGCTTTGGGAAGTTTTGAGAACTACTACCTAATTTTATAAGGTCCTTATGAGGACAATTGAAAGGAAGTGCCGTGCAGTGAGCTGCTGACTAAAGTGGATCATCTATGGCCACTTCTCCATGATAGTGCTAAAATCATCCATCCATCGTTCTTCCTGCTGCAGATCAGATCCGATGCCAGGCACTAGGGAGTCACAGATAAAGAAAAGATTGGTGTTTATTTCTGAGACTCTCGGTGTGACAAGGGGGAAAGGCTGTGACTGGCCCACAGCACCAGTGGGAAGATCCGTAGGCACAAGGATTGGAGTTCAGAACCTCAGAACTGAAAGACAAATGAAACCCATCCTCCTTTAAGTTGCTTTTGTCGGGAGGGTTTATTACCTATCAAAGCAACGGAGGAGAACCACAGAAAAGACTTCAGGAGATTGCAGAGAGGAGGGAAGAAAATGATGAGCTCAGGGGATGGGAAGGGACGGCTGCTGGGGGAGGGGACCTGTGGCCAGCCCTAAGGTGGGGAGATGCCTGCAGTTTGAGGACACAGAGCTGTGAGTAGTGTCCAGAAGGAACAGCTTGGGTGGTGATGGGGTAGCAGGTGCCTACACCTTAGGTCCCCATCTTGGGGCTTGGAAAGCATTTTCTTCTATAATGGTCTGGCAGCCAGGCCACCAGACTAGTCCAAACTCCTCAGGGGGGAGTGCATGGGGGTAGGGGCCAAAGGGCTAAATTGCATTTGGATGGAGAGACATTTTAAGGGTGTTGAGATGAGTGGCACTGCAGGCCCTCTCTGTGTGGGGAAAGGACTTGAGCATTGGGAAGACCGTTTCTGCCACAGTGGATTAAACTTAATAGCAGACTCACCCAGGAATTAAAATTTTATTCCTCATAATACATTACTATGTCCATTTACAACTGGAAGGGAAGCCATGAGGGAATTATGTAAATTTTGAGACCACTCAGCTAAGTCAGATATGTGGGCAGGAGGCTGGGGAGTTGAAACCTCTCCTGGGATTTGTTTGGTAGTATTTGCATCCTTGATTCATCCTCCCAAACTTCCCCTACCCAGCCAAGCACAGAGATTCACATGCTGTGAAGCTGCTTAGCCTGCAGCAGCCTCTGAAGAGGCACCGGGCAGGCACTTAAGCTGCAGGTGTCTGTCCTCACCCACTCCAGGTAACGCAAAGTCTTCCTTTGATGGGAGCAGTGAAGGCGACTAATTGATTTTCATTTATTTATTTATTTATTTATTTATTTGGCCTTAGCAGTGAAAGCAGTTGCTCGGAACTTGGAGCTTGCTGTAATCTGCAAGCTTCAGTGAACCTTCATGTCTGCCCCACCACCAAACAGAACGTGGTACCCGGCTCGGCTTCTGTTCAGAGAAGTGTGTAGGTGTGTAGGTGTGTGTATGGGGTTGGTGGTGTGTGCAGGCATACTGCAAAACAAAAGCTAAATGTGAAAACACTCTGATTTTTAAAGAGACTGCTCCCAAAGGATAATAGAACAGCTGCCTGTTTTCATGGACAAACGAACAAGAGTAGGCCAGGGTGTGTGTGTGTGTGTGTGTGTGTGTGTGTGTGTGTGGCCTCCTGTTGTTATTGCTGCTTCGTGTCACAGCCCTAATACCAAGCTTTCAGCATTTCTGTTGTTTTTTTGCTACTGCCTTTAGGGACATTTGTCGTGTAGAAGGTGATCAGCACATATTTGTTGGAGGAATTCAACATGATGGAATATAACAGAATCCTGCACACGGATCTACCCATTGAGAACACATTCAAAACCACCACAAAATCTGTGTGTGTGTGTGTGTGTGTGTGTGTGTGTGTGTGTGTGTGTGTTTTGAGGGGTTAGTACTACATAATCCACTTGTGGCAAGGAGGCCCTAGCGGGACGTGGCAGCTTATGCCTAAGATCACAGCACTTGGGGGAAACTGAGGCAGCAAGAACATCAGGAGTCAGCTTCTCCTCTTCAGGTACATAGCAAATCAGAGGCCAGCTCCCCAGCCCATCCTCCATTAAAAAAAAAAAAAAAAAAAAAAAAAAGGACATACAGCATCAGCCAAGCTCCCTAGCTGTATAAATGCAACCCTTTTTATTTGTTTTTCTTTAGTAGTTACACAAATAGCAGGCATTTCATGGTGTTTGGTTCATGGTGTTTTATAGTCTTTTCACATCACAGCACTTGCGGTTTGCCCGATGTGTAACATTCCATTGCCTCACTCTGTTGACACTTACGTAGCCAGTGCCCCATTGCTGGGTCTCCATCCTCTTTCCATTCCTGATTCTGTAACAAAGGCTGAGATGTAGTGTCATCCAATTTTCACCTGTGTCCTAGCAGTGAACATGTGGGTCAGACTGTGCTGCATTTCAACAGCGTGCTACTGACTGCGTTCCCAAAGGGTTTTACCCATCTCTCCAGGGGTACCTGGGTGCCAGATACTCATCGTGCGTTTTATGTTTTCATTATCTGACACCATCTGCTCTGCCTCCAGATATATTATTTCAACTTGTGCTCCCTTCATTATTTATAACAACAACAACAACAATAATTTTTATTTATTATTGGAGAGAGAGTGTGTGTGTGTGTGTATGTATGTGTGTGTGTTCGTGTGTGTCTGTGTGTTTGATGTACATGTGCATAAGTGCCATGGCACACATGTGGAGGTCCAGGGATAACTTTGTGGAGTCATTTCTTTTCTCCTTCCACCTTACATGGGCTTCAGGGACCAGCTCTGGTATCAGGCCAATGATTTACCTGATGTTTTACGTTCAGACTTTCTTGATTCCTCTTTTAAGCTCAAGGAGAATTTTATTAAAGTCAAAAGAAAAAAAAATCCAAGACAGGCAAGCTATAAATCTTAGCAGCTGCCTGGAAGAGGAAACAGAAGAGAAAGAAAAAAAAAAAAAAAAAAAAAAAAAAAAAAAAGCCTTGCCTTTTGAGGTATGGAGGTCAGCCACATGACAAGGAAGAGAGCTTTAGGGAAAGCCAGGAAGGCCAAGATGTTAGGGGAAACTGCTCAAAGTAGAGACATGCAGAAAAAGAAGTGTTTACACTTTTCTTCATGGCTGTGGCCCTGCAAGAGACAGCCCCGTGGGCAGGATTCTCAGAAAGGAAAGCACACTATCCCGTTAGAGAGCTAATTATTCCACCTATGTTTTTAGCAAGGCTTCAGCAGTGGTTCTCCACCTTCCTAATGCTGTGGCCCTTTAATACAGTTCCTCTTGTGGTGACCCCCTTCCCCCCCAACCATAAGATATGTTCATTGCTACTTCATAACTGTAATTTTGCCACTTTTATGAATTGTAATGTAAGTGTTTTATTTTTGGAGTTAGAGATTTGCCATGAGGGTGTGTATGTGTGCTATCATAGATTGAGAACCACTGTTTTAAGGTTTTTTGGGATGTAATGCTGGATCTCCACCCATGCTGGAGATTTCATCTTCTTAGCCATAATGAACTAGCTTCCTATTAATGGACCTTTACTGATGCTGTGTGATGATCTTCCCTCAACCCTTCCCCCAGGAAGAAGTAACCTTTAAAAGGCTGGAATTGGGAGAGGTACATATAAGTCATTTTCACCACGAACGTCTAGAGAACCAGTTCCAAAGCTGTTTTCCAGGAGGCATTATTCATAACGCTTGGGCTTGAGTTTTGGGTTGCCCAGGTCACTTGTAGCCTTCAGGCAGGGTGCTCATTAAAGAGAACAGAAGAAGCCAATGCTCCCTTCTGACATAGAACCAAGGAGGTCCCTGGTTTTGCTACTTTTGGGGCCACCTCCTGAGCAGCCTGTCCCATTCTTACTGCCCCCCCAGAAGAGGTAACCCTAATTGGGATAGGGAAATGACCCATCTGACTCCTTCAAGCTGAATGCGAGCATTGGGTAGGACAGTTTTAATGGATTTTTATTTGAACATTAAAATAATAGTAATAATCCTCTGGGGGTTGGAGAGGTGGCCCAGTGGTTAAGGGCACTTGCTGATCTTCCAGAGGACCTAAGTTCAGTTCCCTGCAGTCACAACTATCTGTAAATCCAGTCCCAGGGAATCTGGATGCCCTCTTCTAGCCCCTGTGAACCTTAGGCACACATAGTGGTACATAGACATACATGCAGATAGTACACTCAGGCACATAAAGTAAAAAAAAAAAAAAAAAACAAAAAAAAACCCAATCACTCAATTAATCAGTAAATCCTCTGTTTTGGCTCTCCCATCTTCCTGCCCAGGGCATGTGATGCAAACAGTTTGTGCCTTAATCTGCCCTTCACTTGTCTTTTCAGGTGCTTCATTCCCCCCACTTGACAGTTACACAAATAAAATCACTGATGCACTTTGGGCATCTTTTTACTTTCCTTAATTCTTAATGAAGTTGGATCTATTCATTTTCTTCCTTCCCCATCCTCCCCTTTCCACCCTGTGCTAGGGATTAAAGCCAGGGTCTCCCACGTGCCAAGCAGGAGGCTGACTATTTTCATATTGTGTGTATCTGTTGTTCCTTGGGCAACTTAATGTTAGGATTCTGCTACAGTCTGCCTACCTGTGATGTCACTGCTTACCTGCCACCGGGGCGTGGCCCTGCCCTGCTCTCTCTGTCTTTCACTACTTCTCTCTCTCTCTCTCCCTCCCTTCCTCCCTCCCTCTCTCCATGTGTGTCTCCAGAGACGGTTCCTGTATTTCCTTATTAAACCTCTTAGGTGGATCTGTTGTGTGGTGTGATTCCATCCCTCTGTATAGCTCCGCCGTTCACCTCTAACCTTCGCTGCATACTTTTTATACTTGAGTTTTCTTAATTTTTTTTTTTTTATTAAAAGAGAGAACCTCCCACTGGTCTGGAACTCACTGAGTAGGCTAGACTGGCTGAGCACGGAGCCTCAGGGACCTCCCTGTCTCTGCCTCCTCAGCTATGGATTACATGTACACACTATCTTACCTGCAGTTTTTCTTCTTTTTTCACGTGTGTTCTGAGGGACAGAACCATTTTACTTCCCAAGCTATCTCTCTGAAGCTGAGTATTTTCAAAACATGTTGGCCATTTGTATTTCTCCATTTATAGGTTGATTATTTTTTCTATTAAACTTTACTCCCTTTTCCCTCTCACATATATTTTTATATTTTCTGCACTGCCTCTTTTCCCCTTTACGGGTCTTGCTATGATGAACTTAGGCTGACTGGGAACTGGAGCTCTTTCTGCTTCCAGGATCTGAGTGCTGATATCACAGGTGTTGGTCATATTGCATTTGAATCTTGGCTTAAGTACCCTTTAATTACCATGATGCCATGTCACATCCAAACAAAAACCCTAGCAGTCTCAAGAACTTCCAGTTGGCCAGTAGCATGGCCTCAGGTGGATGAGACAGACAGGCCAGAGCAGGGCTATGACACTCTCAGTGGGTGAGCACCCCACACAGGCAGTCAGCAGTTCCAGCCTGCTGGAGCACCAGGGGCAAGGACTCTGAGTCTGACCCACTGGAGTGGAAGTGCTCTGGGTACCCAGGCCAACAGCTCTGTGCAGAATGTGGAATATTAGCTGGGAAGGATGTCAACCATGCCGACCTGGAAAGCCTGTTATGGTGCAGACCCCTTTCTTTTCTTTTCTTTTTTTTTTTAATTTTTTATTAATTTATTCTTGTTACATCTCAATGGTTATCCCATCCCTTGTATTCTCCCATTCTTCCCTCCCTCCCATTTTCCCCTTATTCCCCTCCCCCTTTCTTTAAAAGGGAAACCTTTGGAGTCCACTCCTGTGGAAGGCAGCTAAGCCTCCACCCAGGATGCTCATTAGGCAGCAGTGAAAGGCAATAGACTCTTTGACAAGTCAGTGAGAAATTGCTCGGGGCTGCCTAAGTCATCAAAGTAAACCTCATAAACCTTTCCAAGGGCCAAGAGAGGCCCAGGCTGGCTGTGGGCCAGGCCCTTATAGCCATTGCTTCTGAAAACTAGTGACATGTTTGTCTTCTGAGACCTCTGCTATCGTTAACAAGGCCTTGGTGTTTGTCAGGGGGAAATAAGGGGAAGGGAGCTGACATTTGTGAGGAACCGACAGAGTGCCAGGTGCAGCGCACAGTACTTTCCAGTCTTCAGGTTTAAGCAAGAGGAGTGTTCACCTGGGACCTGCATGGTTCAAACAAAAAGACTTTCCTCTTAAGGTTTCATGCTTAAAATAAGGGGAAAAAAAGCAAGGGTCTGGAAACCAAGCTGTTCTTCCCAATCACAAAAAGCAAACAAACACCAAAAACAGAATAAAGGCTAAGCACGGGAGGAGGGCATAGAAAAAGGTGGGTTACCAGGTCCGTAAGTACAGCTAGCTAGGAAGACTACATGCCAGTGGTCTACACCACTCAAGGCCATTAGCACTAACAGGAACTTGACATGCATTTCAAAATAACTAGAAGAGATGATGTTGAAGGTTTCCAGCACAAAGAAGTAGTGCTGGATACAGCCAATCTGATCAGAGAACTGTAGGCCTGTGTCACAATATCACACCTCATATCTCTCTCCATCTCTCTCTCTCTCTCTCTCTCTCACACACACACACACACACACACACACACACACACACACACACACACACGTGCGCACCACAATCCCTGGTTCTTCCTCCGGTTCCCTCCTCCCATTGATATTCCATTAGAAACACAGGAGCCTGGCTGGACTCCCTGGTCTGTTTCCTGAGGATGGCTCCTCTCAGTCCATCCCAATTTCCATCTCAGTGGGGTATCTGTGGCGTTTCCAAGGGGTAAGCAAGACTACTTTCACTTGGGACATAGCCTGCCATCCCTCCACATGTGGATGCATTGATACTGTAAGGGGGAAGGCCCAATCTACCTATCCCCTAAATACAGATAGATTCCTGCTCCTGCAGCTTGTTTGACTGTGTTACCTGCATTTTTTTCTCTAAGTGCAAGGACAGCCGTTTCAGATAGGTCATAACCTTGTGTTAGTCCACTATGGCTGTATAACAAATTATCTTAAAACATGGCAGCTGAAAATGAGTGTTCTCTCACACAGCTTCTTAGGGGCAGGATTCTAAGCCATCAACTAAGGCTACAGACACCTAAAGGCTTAGCAACTAAACCTGGGTAACTGTCTCGCAGACCACTCACCAGACTGAGGCTGCACACCTGGAGGGACTTCATGGAGGACATAACAGTTACCTTTGTCAACTTGAAATGATCTAGAGCCACCAAGGAGACAAGCCTCTGATCTGCCTTGGAAGGGGTTTCTAGAGTGGGCTAGCTGGGGTGGGCTGGGGTGCCTGACTGAACACACATGGGAAAGCAGCAGAGCATAGCATCCATCCCTGCCTCCTGCCAGCAAATGCAAGCTCCTGCCCTGATGTCCTTCCCTGCCTCGATGGACTCTATCCTCAAACACTGAGCTAAATACATCCTTCTTCCTCCCTCCCTCCCTCCCTCCCTCCCTCCCTCCCTCCCTCCTTTCCTTCCATTGCTGTGTCAGGTAGTCATAGTAACAAGGAAAGTGACTATTACGGAGGATAACTGTGAAGGCTACCTTTGTCAATGACACAGCTAGAGTATCTGAAAGGAGGTAAACTCAACTGCAAACATACTTCCATAAGATCTAGCTATAGGCAATTTTCTCAGTTATTGCTTATCGAGGTGGTAATGGGGGTGCTAAACCCATTGTGGGTAGTGCCGTCCCTGAGCAGGTAGCCTTGTGTTCTATAAGAAAACAGACTGAGCAAGCTGTGATGAGCAAGCCTGTAAGCAGCACCCCTTCATGGCCTCTGCATCACCCCAGGTTTCTGTCCTGTTCAAGTGTCTGTCTTGACTTCCCTCAGTGATGGACTGATGTGGAAGTGTAAGCTGAATAAACCCTTTCCTCCCCGAGTTGTTTGGTCATGGTGTAGATAGGATCTCTTGTGTACTGTACAGAAGCATCGCCTGTCAATGAAAAGCTGATGGCCTATTAGCTGAGGCAGCAAATAGGAGGTGGGAGTTCTGGCAGAGAGAGATAAACTCTGGGAGAGAGCCAGAGACAGGAGATTCACCCCAGATTCTGAGGCAGACAGACACATGAAACTGAGGAGAGGTAGCCAGCCATATGGCTCACATAAAATAGAATAGAATAAATGGGTAAAATAAATTATGAGCTAGTCAAGTAACAAGGCAAAGCATATGGGGCACAGGTGGAAACCCCGTGGTTTCATGGTGGTACTTCATTACAACAAAGAAACTCTAACTAAGAAACTGCTAAGCCATGGGAGTTCCACCTGCAGCAGTGGATCAATAGTGTTTATGAAGGGGCACTAGGGTTCAGCTTTGACTTCTCTGGCTGTGCCTTCTCAAGGGATGGCCTCTGTCTACCATGTCACGACAGACAAGAAGTCCCATACCAGATCTGGCCACCAGAACTACAAGAAAGACATCCCTGTTCTTGGCCTGTAGGGCTCCGTTAGGGCAGACCACAATGGATTGAGAACAGCTGTGAGTCTTTCCTTCCCAGGCTGCCATGGAAGGTGGTGACTCTACCAGTTACTTAGAAGTCTGCAGTTGAGAGGGATGAATATTGCACAATTACTTTTTAAAAAGACTTTGGTTTTTGTGTCTTTTTTTTTTTTTTCCAAGCCACTTCAAATACATTTCAAGTGAGCGAGCCCTTGCAGCATTTTATTCTCAGGAAACGTTGGGCTTTTCAGGGACATTTTACATCCAAGCCCAACAGTATTTAATCAAGGATTTGGATGCCAGTAAAATGTCTAGGGTATTTCCCTGACTTCCTTATTCTCCATTGGTCCTAAATAACCATGAAATGCAGAGAGTTTGGGGGATGTGGTTGGTCTGAGGAAAATTCCCAATCCTTTCCCTGGCGCATTTCTAATTCACAGAGAAATAAAATTGAAGTAAAAATAATGACAGCTACCATTTATTGTGTGTTTATAATATGCCCTTCACTGTGCTTTTTCCTGCCTGTCACCATATTTCACAGTGAAAGGGACTCAAGACTAAGGGAGTGAGTTTGCCTGAGGTCTGCAGCACATGACTGATGCCTGAGTGCTCTAACCCATGTGCTATCCATCATAGTCTATGGAATTAAAAACCTTGCTTCAAGAGCAAATGGTACTGAGCTATAGAGTTTATTAAAACTTTGCATGAGAAATGACTCGGCGTCCTTTTTGTACAGCATAGTTTAGTAAGTGAGGTCTCATTACTCAATGTTTTAGATAAGGTAACTGTACCTTGAGGTCTCACCCAACCGATACGTCCACAGAATATGCTTAAGGAACAAGTATAATGTAAATTTAAAAAACCACATATTTCACTTGGAATACATCTCTAAGTATTTGTGTGGTACGATGTAATGTTTTGATCCATGGGTATATGGGTAGAGCAATTCAGGTTAACTGACAGTTTTGATCACTTCCTTAGGTGAACATATTCAAATACCCATCATCTATTTGGAGACATATGCTATTATTGCTAATTAGTTTGCTCCTCCTGTGTCACTGAACACCAGAGCATAAGCTGTCCTGCCAATAACAGCATGTCACTGCCTTACTCCATCGTTCTCCTGCCTCACTACCCTCCCCATCTCTTCCTTTCGGTGCACACCCAGTGGTGGGGTGGCTGGACGCATAATGGTTTTACTGTTTTGGGGACCTCCTGTTGTGTTCCTCACAATAGCCATAGTAATTTACATCATCCCTGTTAACAGGCAATTAGGGTCCCTCCTTCTCCCATCCTTGTTGGTTTTATAGTAGCTGTTCTCCATGAAATCTGATTTGCACCATCCTGATGGGCAGTAATAGTGGCCGTTATATGCCTGCTGCCTATGTATAGTGTGTCTCCTTCTAAGAAATATTCACCAGATCTTCAGCACATTTTAATTGAGTTATTTTTGCTAAGTGGGTTATTTGGTTGCTATTTTTTAAAAAGCATTACTTCCCTTAATGAGGTTGATTTTGGTCGGTTGAAATATTATAACAAAAAAATGAAATCAATAAAAGGAGTTGTTGCCAAGATTTAATTTACAAAGGAGATTTTGGATCAATCTAGATGTCTGAAAGTAAATCTAAAGAAACAAAGACAAAAAAAAAAAAAAAAAAAAAAAAAGAAAACCAAAGGTGAATTTCCAATCAGCCCCGTGGAGCACAGCACTGCAATGACCAGCACATCTCTGATCAGATGGTTTCCACCATGTTGAAATGGCCTTATCACCTTTTTTTTTTTTTTCCCCGAGACAGGGTCTCTCTGTCTTGGCTGTCCTGGACTAACTTTGTAGACCAGGCTGGCCTTGAACTCATAGCGATCCGCCTGCCTCTGCCTCCCAAGTGCTGGGATTACAGGCGTGTGCCACCACCACCTGGCTGCCTTATCACCTCTTAACTGAGCTTTTTTGAGTGTTTATTGTCCACGGGATACTCCAACTACTTTTTCCAGTCACCCCTATAAAAGCAATAGTATCCGTTCTCGTCCCTCAGTGTCCTCAAGGCGTTGGCTTCAGGATGCCCAGTGGGCACCAAAACTCATGGATTGCCAAGTCTTTTATAAGACAGGGTTGGCTGAAGAGACAGCTTGGTGGGTAAGAGCACATGCTGTGTAAATGTAAGCATCTGAGCTCAAATCCCCAGGACCCATGCAAAACGACGACAACAACAACAACAGCACAACAACAAACTCTGTGTACGGTAGTGCATTCCTGTAACACCAGTGTTGGGAATGGACAAAGGTAGGTCCCAGGAGCTAGCTGCCCCGGCAAGCCTCAAGTTCAGTGAGAGACCTCCTGTCAAGAGGATTAGGTGACGACACACACACACACACACACACACACACACACGCACGCGCACACAAACAGATAAATAAATACATAAGTAAACAATCTTTATAAATAGTAAAGCATTTTCCTATGGCCCATGCACATCCTTCTGAATGTTTTAACTCATCTTCATATGACTTATTTTCCTATAATAGTATAAATCACTGTTATACTATATTATTGACAAGATCCACATCTATGGCATACTGAAAACGACTAACTCATAACACCATTCCTACTCTAACCTGGCAACTGGAAGTAGTTGGCTGGTGGGTGGTTGATTTTGTGGCTATAGAACCTATTCACAGGCCATCGTGGATACAGAGAGCACTGAGTACTGTGGGGGCCAAGGTCTGAGTGCGTCATTGGGAAATGGCACCTGCAACATCCAGGGACCAGTAACCATGTCCAGAAATGTTCTTCTAGAAGGTGCTTCTGCCTGACCTGCTGACCTCTGTGTTTGTTGCTCAGGAGTAAACCAATTCCCTGAGGCTGACTGGACTGACAGAAGTCACTGTTGTCTCTGGCGCAAGACACTGGAGCCACTTCTGTGACAGCATATGGGAAATAAGTGCCAAAAATGCTTAACAAAGGCCACCTGTCATCTCTGCAGCAGGAAAGCACATTCCTGGAACTCCAGTGACACCATTCCTGGGGTCATTTTGGTCTCTGGGCTGCTGGCTACCTGAGGTAAGAGAAGTATTGAGTGGATCTATCTGTGACCAGGTCTCATGACTGTGGAACTATTCTGAAGAGCTCGCCGATTCTCTAAGATAAACAACAGTTTCCCAGGGGTCACTATGTGAGTGGCAGAGCAGGATTGTGACTCTGGAAGCACAGAGAGCAGAAGGGCAGTCATGCCCATTCATGTGCTCTGACCGTGCCTCAGTTTCCTCATCTGTGAGGTTGAACGGATCCCTTTGCCACTATGCTGCTGTGAGAACCAAGTAGGAAGCATGCATAAAGAACTAACAATAGTGCCCAGAACACAGGGATGCCCTGAAGGCGAGGGCTGTCGTGTCCCACCTCGGAGCACAGTTGCCTCAGATGCTGAGGGGGTTGTCTTGTAGCTTAAATATATGCTGAATCAGCTGGTTCTCTCTGCACCATGTTAACCAACAAGGACACTCCTAGCATGTCTCCTTTGTATGTTTCATCTCATGGCAACTGTCACGGATGCCAGTTATCATGGCACAGTTGTCTGCTGAAGTGAACATCCTGGTGATCTACCATCCCAACTTGAGGAATTCTGGCAGCCGTCCTCTCTCTGCCTTTACTCCCACAAACCACTGCAGTGGCCACAGCACAGGGAGACTTTTCCATTTCCACAAGAGAGAAGTGACAGACAGTTGCAGCCATGCTTTTCTGTCATGAAATTCTTTGGCAGTCTCTATTTGTCCTGGCTGAGGACCCAAGAGGTGGAAGAGACACTGTGTACTGACTAAGCTACCGATGGCTCAGATCTATCTGCAGCTCGAGTCATAATCTCCAAGGGGTCACTGCCCTTTGATCTCTGTCACATGACCCATCTTACCTTGACCTATCTCTGGTCTGCAGCATGTGATGTTTATTCAACATTGTTGACCATCCCCTGGGGACTTTGGCCTGTGCTAGCTGCCTCTCCAACCACACATGCTAGTAATCAGGAAGTCAGCACATTGTAGGGTGGGAGTACCAACCCTCTAAGTTCAGTTCCTGTTCTAGGTGCCAGGCTATGTCAGCATGTTTCCCCAGCCACTCGTGTGCACAGGAATCCCCTGCAGGGCTTGCTGGACTTTCTGACCCTCCAGGTCTGAGTTTGGACAGTTTCCAAGTGGTGACTCTGCTGCAGTGGCTCTCCTCTCAGTGACCGCATAAGCAGCTGGCCTGGCAGGGAGGACAGAAGTTTGGCTATCATTCTCTGTGACTGGAAGTTGAAGCTGGTCACCCCAGAAAGCAGAACACAGAGATCCATTCTGGGCCACAGAAAGTCTACCGGTTGCCAGTGAAAGATGCAGCAGCGCTGTAGCTCACAGAGCAATGCCTTCTGGAAGAGCTGGCTTGTTCTCCAGGAAGTGTCCTCCTCCCTGTGTCTGGAAGAAGCAGAGACAGCATGACCTTCTTTGAAGGTAGTCCTGGTCACCATCCTGCATCCACGATGTGAGCTTTTTGTAGCCTCCTTCACCACAGAATGGACCACTCATGAAGTTGCTGGGGCCTTCGGTCAGATGCATCCAGCCTCCAAAATTGCCTGGGTAGGGAAGGGGTGCAGAAGGTTTAAGAAGCATTAGCCTTCACTCCCTGCCCTCTGGCCAGGAGAGCAAAGAGAACATTCTGGCAGATAGGATAGTTCTGTCAGGCAGGAAAGAGAACAAAGGAGTCATTCCCCAAAAGTTTCCACTGAAAATCTTTAACAGGTACTTGGGAGGGGGACCCAGGACACACAGCAGTCATACTCCCCACCTTGCTGAGAGAAGACAGGGAAGAAGAGGCGGAGGGAGTTTTAGATAACAGTGTGCCTACTGAAGACATAGTTTGTTTGTTTGTGGCGGGGGGTGGGGGGGGGGTGAGACATTCAAAATCCAGTCAGAGCCTGTAAGATGTAAGGTGAAGGTGTCTGCCGGCAGCCTGAGGACCTCAGGTAGATCACCAGGACCCACAGAGTAGAAGGAAAGAATTGACCTTTACACTTTGTCCTCTGACCCTGGCCTCCCACCCAATCACACACAGGAAATACATAAGTAAAAATCTCAGAGGACAAACTGCTGAACTAACTCTGTCTGTCTGTCTGTCTGTCTGTCTGTCTGTCTGTCTCTCTGTCTGTCTCTCTGTCTGTCTGTCTGTCTGTCTCTCTCTCTCTCTCTCTCTCTCTCTCTCTCTCTCTCTCTCTCTCTCTCTCTCTGTCTCTGTCTCTCTCTGGGCCCTTGGTATGGAACTCGGGTCATTAGTCTTAAATGTAAGCCCCTCTCTGGCTACCAGCTGTTTTGAAATACTCCAGTTAATTATTGTCAACCACGGTTCCAACTGAGTTCTAGAGCCCTGGTTACTCTTCCGCCTAGGTGTTCCTCTTGTCTACCCTCTTCCCTTCCCCCCAACACACTCACCAGGTATTAGTCACTGCTGTCCCATTCTATTTTCTTGAAATTAATCTTTCAGATCCCACATGTAACTGAGGACATGTTTGTCTTTATATACTTGACTTATTTCACTTATTTTGTTTTGTTTTTAACAACTAGATGTTGGTGTTGGGTTTTGGAAGACTCTCCTCTGAGAACAGTTTGTGAGGTTGTCCACTATGTCAGTATTTGTGGGGTATACCCACTATGTCAGTGTTTGTGAGGGTATGCTTACCATGTCAGTGTCTGTGGGGTATGCCCACTATGTTAGTGTGTGTGGGGTATGCCTATTTATAAGTGTTTGTGGGGTACGCCCGCTGCATAAGTGTTTGTGGGGTACATCTACTATGTCAGTGTTTGTGAGTTATGTCCACTATGTCAGTGAGCCTGTTACATCCGATAAAGTACTACTGACCAGGTGTCCTCTTAAATATATATATAAGGCTCCCAAAGTTGTTAGATGTCCTGCCCACCCCCCCCCAAGAGATGCCAGTTTTTGGAGATCGCACGATCTCCATGACACTGCCTCTCTGGGGCAGTTTCCAAAGTCAAAAGAGGGTCTCAAGCCCTGGGTAGTGAGGAAGGAGAACTTTGCTCTGAAAAGTGAGAGCTGGCCCTGCAGAGCAGTTTTGACTTTTCATTAGAGAGGAGATTTTCTCCTATTTCTTTCTAGAAGGACCAGCCTCTCCACTTCCTGCTGTTTTTCTTTTAATCTAAATAGAGCCTTTTGATAAGGTTCTGAGTAAGAAAATTGGATATTAAGGTGACTCTATGCAAATATCTGAGCATTTTATTTTTTTTAAATGTAGAAGTAAAATGTGTCTGAAATTAATGGCACAAATGTTCACTGAGCAACTTCTATTTGGCAAATGTAGTTCTAGGCGTGCAATGCATGAATAAAAGGTATGTTAGGCTGTCAATAAGGGGGGACATATTTAAGGTGACAAACGCTGAAGCAAATGGAACACAGCACAAAGTGTGGGGTTTGGAAAGGCTGTGCTGTGTGTGTTTGCGTGCGCACATGCGCGCGCGTGCGTTTGTATGTGTCCAAGGTCGCTGGAGAAGAATTGCTGGTGACTCTTTGTAAGTCAGGGACAAGAGTTAAGTGCGAGGACAAGAAGCAGAAAGGCTCACATGGTCTTGGCAGGGCATGAGAAGAGCGTGAAGGGAGAAGGAGGAATTAGAGAAGGGAAATCAAATAAAAACCGACTAATACCTTGTAGTGTGTATGCCTTTCCCTCGACCTCTCTCTTGGAGTCTTATACCGGCAGTGATTTACTTCCTAGGACCTTATCCTGTGCTGGATAGGGAAGACGCAGTCACCCATGTTTGTGGGAAGGACAAATATCTTTGTACATTCCGCATGGATTTTGGTTTGATTCTGGGGCTAGGACCCAGAGCCTTGTGCTGCTTGGCAAGATCCCTACCACTAGGCTACACCTCAGGCCAATCTTGTGTTGAAACACACACAGGCTGCCTGGCCCGACTCTTGCCCATTGGGAAGTTAGCTATGAGGAGTCCTGGGAAGGGTGTGAGTACTTGGGGTTCCACAGCACGAGGTTCACTGGGAGTTCCTTTTCTGGCTGGTCAGAGAACATAGCTGCTTTCTCTTGGATTCTCCACAGTTCACGGTAGCACACATGTCAACACCATTAACACCAATATGGAAGGTGACTTTACATGTAAGGTAAAGCCCTCAAGGGCCATGGAAAGTAGGAGCTGTTCTGTCAAAATCCAATTACCATGATCATTAATGTCACCACAGGTGAAAAACAGAGTTATGTAGCTCTACCCCTGCTGTGTCTAACTTGAAATATGTGCTTTAAGAAATTCCCTTAGTGACAGAGAATTCTATGGAGTTATTTGGTGGGTTGCACGCTGTTAGGATAATGACTGTTAGTTCTTCAGTGCAGGGAATTCTTTAGAAATATCCTGGTGATGCTTTAAACAGGGAATGTAGGGGTTGACACAAAAGAAGTTCAAAAGGAGGTTGGACAGTGATGAAAATCCTGTCTCTTTTGGGTCCCGGTTCTGAGCTTCATTTTCATCCAGACAGATACTCCTGAGAGAATGTTAAAACACTGGATTTTTTTCTATATCCATTTCTTGTGCTACCTCAACTCATAACATAGAGGCAATACCATTCTTTGATCCAGGCTGAAGAGTGTGTGTCCACCATATTTCTAGTAACTGGGAAAGTCATGTTGGCAGGGGGTAGCACCCTGAGCTTGTCTGGAATCCTGAGTGTTTCAGTCCCTGTTTTTTTCTTTGGAGCAATTCCTGATCCACCACTCTGAACCTCCTCCCCCCGCCCCGCCCCCCAACAGGTGGGGTTGACCAATTGTTCCTGACATAGCAAGGCAAACACTTTACCCCTGAGCTATACATGTCCCTAGCCCAATCTGATCATCCTAAAGGAATGACCTGGTGACAGATACTCACTGTCTTTTATAATACTCCGTTAGAAGGATCACATGAGTTCAAAGAAACAAAATGATACTGATGGACTAATATTGACAAACTCTAATTGTGTGTGTGTGTCGGGAGGAGGTGTTGATGCTTTTTCTTTTTCCCATGGTCTGTGTGAACACAACAAAATTCTACTAATTCTGAATTTTTGATAATTTTGCCAGAAGACAACTTGACATTTGTCTCTCTATTCTCAATTATCACCCATTAAACAAGTTAAGTATACAAATACTACCAGGAGAGGTAAAATGGCTAAAATACTTAAGAGAAACAACAAAAACAAAAACAAACCAACTAGAATCTTTGCTATTTTTATTTACAGATGCTAATGCTTTGTCTGAATTTCAACAAGTCCCCCTCAATTATTAAAGCATAAGCATATGGACTTCTGTACTTAATTGTGTGTATGTGAGTGTGTGTGTGTGTGTGTGTGTGTGTGTGTGTGTGTATCTCACAATCATGAGGACCAGAATTTGGGTCTTATTACTGCATAATAAGTTACACATCTCAAGCCCTAGCTCAGGAGGTAGGGAGCAGTAGGATTGCTGGAGTTTGCTGACTTTCAACCTAGCTGAGAAAACATGAGCCCCAGGTTGAGAGAGAGAGAGAGAGGCCCTGACTCAAAGGAAAGGGTATTAGAAGAAACCATCCAATGCCTTCTCTGGCCTTGGCACAGATGTGTGCACACTCACACACCCACATGTGCAAACATACACACAAATAAATAAGTGGATAAATCTTTTAAAACTGCATTAAATGTATCTTAAAAAAAAATACCTTTGGAATTGTTAAACTTTGTGGTTGTCATTCCAACATGACACGTTGGTGAAACTGTGTTGTATTCTTAAAAATCCTGTCTTTAATTCTGATGGATAAGTTGCTGTTTTTTTTTAAATGTGCATGTACTTAATTTACCTCCATGGTCTCCCCAGACATACAGAAAGCCAGAATTTCTCTGTTTGTAATTCTTTTCTTTTTGATTCACTTACATTAAGTGTACATACTAATGAGGCTCAGTGGCTTAGCTCCACACATGTGGAAAGCATGACTGATCCAATCTGACCTGCAGGGGCCTGGGAGGGTAGGCAGGGAGTGGGACATGTGAATTCTCTTTCGGTTCCTGAGCAGGGCTGTAGTGAAGCTTTTCCCAAGGAGACTTGACCAATTGTCTACCCAGCCCAGAGAGATTCAGAGGACAGACCAAAGACATGATCGCACCGACGTCCAGCTGAGTGAAGCATGAGTGTGCTGGGTTCACACTCTGGAGTGTAGGTAATTCAAAGGCAACTACATCACTCCAAAGCCCACCCCAGGCAGCATGGTGAGAGCTCACAAAGTTGCACCCGGTAGCTTCCTGCCAAGATTTGCAGGTCGCTTGGGTGGAGATGTCTCCTCTCTCCAGCAATGCTACTGCCTAAGTAACCTTGAGAGGGAACCTAGTGCATCTTATTTGAGGAAACTTCTGAGACTTGGGAGTTTTGTTTACTTCCTGGGTGTATGTGATCTCCGTCTGGATGGAAATTTTCGATTGAAAGGAAATAACTATACAATAAGAGGGCTGTTTCCTGTTTCTCTGACACTCTCTTCCAGGGAACAGAGAGTGTCAGGTTGTGCTTCAGTCTGGATCTGCAGTGTCCCATAGAGAAGCATACTAAAGCCTCGGCCGGTAGTGATTCCGGGGTGTAGGTAAAAAACCTTTATCAGGTTGGCCTGCTGAGAAAATGTTATGTCACTTTGTGTGTGCCCTAGGAGGGGAAATTGGGACTCTCTCTGTCTTTCCTTCTCTGTGCTTCTAGGCCACCATGGGATGAGACGCTGTGCTCTTCACACTCCTTACCTTGGTGTTCTTCGTCACCATGATCCTTAAACAACAGAGCCAAACAACTAAATTTTGCAGTTCCTGATCTTGGGTACTTTGTCACGACAGTGAATGCTGCGCAGCATAGACTAGTCCATAGTTTGTGAAAATTACTGTGGTCGCAGAGCCTTTTCACCAAACCCAGCCTTGCACGTGAAGCCCAGAATGGGCAACAGACACAAGGAAGTGGGGTTTTGTTGTTCTTTCATTTTTTATTGTTATTTTTTAACTAGCGGCTGGGGACTGAGTAGGGTGACTCCAGGGACATCTTGTTAGAGAATTCCCATTGTTTCACAGAGAGGTTTAAACTCCACTGGAATAAATGAGGTCTTTCTCTCTATTCATCCCTCTGACAGGTTTTTAGGCCAGAAAGAATTCTGCAGTAAAGAATGCTCAAAGAGTCAAGATATTGCTTTGCAAGCCATTATTATAAATGCAGCATTTTTGTATTTTGAATTTGTTTAACATAAAGTATATGTGTATAAATTTTTATAAAATATAGTTGTTCTCATACCTAGATTGTGTTTACAACAAATGAGATGGCTTTAGTGCTGGTAGAGATGCATTCAGCTTAGCTAGAAGACGTCACCATAGCAAAGGTCCCTCACTCCAGCCATGGGATGAGGGCTGGAGGAGATGCAAGGCTGAAGAGGTTCCCTGAAGCATGCTCCTCTCTTGTAGGGTCTCAGCACTGGGTGCTAGTGAAGCATGGGAGAGCCATCTGGTCTCTGTCCCAAAGGATCTGGCTGCTGACAGACTCAGGCTTTCAGGTTGCTTCTAAAACTGTGAAGCAGTAGCTACAAAAGCAAGCAGAGGAAAGCTGAGCCCTGCACCCAGTCTATCAGCAGACTCCTCTCTGTAATTATTTTCTTATACTTACATGATTTGTACATATTAATGGGGCCCAATGACAGTATTTTTTCCTCATGCAGATAGCATGCACTGGTGAAATTTAACCTTCTCTGTTTCTTATAATCAGTATTTTACTTTCACGTCAACTTTTCTTTTCTTTGTTTCTACATAGGAGAAAGAATGTTATGGAACTTTTGGGTTCTTTAAAAACTCAATTATGTTATGTAAACATGTTTTTGTTTTTATCCCAAGTGTGAAATATGGGGGCTGTTCCACTTTGTCCACAGCTGGTAACTGCCTTGTGAGAAGGAACATGATCTTTGTCAACAGGAAAGTGCCTTGTTTGGAGGTGTGATATTTCATAGTTGTGAAAAATAAGAGAGGAGAGAGAGAGAAAGAGAGAGAGAAGAAGAAGAAGAGGAAGGAGGAGGAGGAGGAGGAGAGGAAGAAGGGCTGCAAGAGAAAGGTGTGGAGGAGGAAGAGAGGGCTGCTGTTATGTTTGCCTCTGCTGGCTGAATATACTGATGGCAGAGATTGATATCGCCCCAAAGAACTGTATGATCCTAAACAGCAGGAAGCACCCAGAGAGAACTCTGTCCCTTATCTACACTAACCTTCTTCCTCTCCCATGTGGTGTTGGGGTGTTAGAAAAGGGAGAAAGAGATATAAGGAACCCCAAATAAAGGAGGTGTTGTAAGAAAATGAAAGCCTATAAAAGAACACACGAGGCTTGCCTTTCTGTGCCTGGCTTATTTCAGTTAACACAATGTCCTCCAGTTCCATCTATTTTGCTACAAATGGCCAGGTTTCCTTTTTCTTTGTGTCTGAATAGCATTCTCTTGTGAGTGTGCATGTGCTTGTGGTGTGTGTGTGTGTGTGTGTGTGTGTGTGTGTGTGTGTGTGTGCGCGCGCGTGCACGCGCGTGTGTGTGTGAAGACTGCACTCATCCATTTCTCTGCTTGTGATCACTAGGCTGCTTTTACCTCTTGGCTTCTGTGAATAGTTCTGCCATATACCTGGCTATGCCCATATCTCTTTAGTATATCAATTTCACTTCCTTTCCATATACACCAAGGAGTGGGATAGCTGGGTCCTATGGTAGTCCTATTTTTAGCATTTTGAGGAGCCTCCATACTTCTCTCCATTGTGGCTGCACAAGTTTATGTTGCCATCAACAGTGTATGGAATGCCTCCCTGTGCTCATCCTCATGAGTATCTTAATTTTTAAAATGTTTTGGTAATAGTCCTTCTAGCTAGAACAAGAATGTCTCCTTGCAGTTTTTGTCTGTACCAAATGATGGCAATGCTGAGAACTTTAACACGTGTCCACTGCCTGTTTACATTTTTTTCTTTTCTTTTCTTATTTTTTTCTTTTGTCTTTTGGGTTTTGGTTTTTGGAGATTGGGTTTCTCTGTGTGGCCTTGGCTGTCCTGGAACTTGCTCTGTAGACTAGGCTGGCCTAGAACTCACATAGATCTATTGTCTTACAGAATTTCGGACCTATGATTTATTTGGAGATGAGTGGGTGATAAATAGAGGTTCCATTTTTATCTCTGCATGTGACTACCTAGGGATCCATTTACTTTTCACGTCAGGACGAGGTACAAAGAGTGTTGGGACTGTGTGCACAGAGTAAAGGTTTGGGGCCAGTTATGGGTTAATGGGGGGAAATAGTAGGCAATAAGAAGACGTAAAAATCCTTCGCTCTCATATGCATGCTTTAAAGCATGCATTGCTGTTTTCGTATTAGGGAAGTGGAAGTAAGCTCAGCAGCATGTGTGGTACACAGTCAGAGGTTAACAAAACAGCTGCTTCTGTTTCAGCAAACAGCCCCTGTGGCTGGACATGAGAAAGGAGAGGTGACAGAGGCTCTGCCAGTCCAGCCAGCCCAGGACTAAAGGCCTTCCCTAGCGTTTCCTTGTCTCCACAGCCTCAGAGATGTGGTCCAGGAGGCCAAATTTACCATGGGCAGTGTTAGCCCCAGTGCCCAGCTCTGTACTCAGAGGCTGGAGAATAAACGCTCTCACTGGGCACCTTCACTCTCTCTGTCTCTCTGGGCTCACTGGGCTCACTGCAGACACTGAGTTGTGAGCAGAGTGACCTAGCAGGGGATGCGTAGCTAGAAGTATCCACATAACTCGATTCTCCCAAGGGCCCTCCAGCCTGCTGTCTCCATTCACACTGGACAGTGTTGGCTTCATTCAGCCAAGTATGGTCCACAACACCTCACTGTCTATTGTAAATAGTTGGCGGGAGTTACAAGGTTCCTAATACACAGAACACCCCACAAATATGTCAGTAATAAAGCTGTGGACAGTTTCAGGTCTGTCTCCTACCAGCTGCAGCAGAGGCGGCGGGGGGGGGGGGGGGGGGGGGGGAGATGGAAACCAGGGGAGGACTTGGGGCTGGGTACACCTTGAGGGAATCCCTGGGCATCAGGGTCCCCTCCTCACTTGCCCAGGGCCTGGCTTTAATCCTTCTCCTTCCCAGAATCATATATGGAAATGGCATCAGAACTGTCCACAGACATAGTTAATTGCAAGAGCAGTAAAGGAAATTAGAGAGAGAATGTGATGGGGAGTAGTGAGTCTTTGAATCCTTCATTAGCATAACACACAGCTCACTCTGCTCTACAGGATTTTTCAGCCACACTTACTGAATCTGAAGATTGTTTTTGATGATCTCATTTGAACCTTCCTGCACTGGAATGTTTAGCATTTTAAAAACTAAAACAGTGATCTGTGGCAGGCCGGAGAGAGCCTGGCTAGAGGAATGGCTGCACAAAGCGATTTGATTCTAGTCAGGTGACCCGGGGGAATGCTGTTTGTCAGAACTCATTCAGTTGTGTATCCAAACTGTTAGCAATCTTGCATCAATAAACAGAAGGAAGTGTTTAAAGAATAAAGTTTGGAAAATATAGAGGTGTACAAAAGAAATACCTCAATCCCCCAACTCCATGTCAGGACCCACTCAGAACAAGATCTGGAAAGTAGAGGGAAAAAGTGTTTGTGATTTTTTTTTTTTTTTTTTTTTTTTTTTTTTTTTTTTTTGCCTGCATGTTAAGTGCACCACCTACATGCAGTGTTAGTGGAGGCCGCAAGGGGGCGATAGATCTTCTGGAACCGGAATTGTCCACGGTTGTTAGCCAATGTGTGGATGCTGGGAACTGAGCTCAGGTTTTCTCAAAGAGCAGCAAGTACTCTTAACTGCTGAGCTATCTCACCAGATCCTAGACATGTAAAGCTTATTTTAATTACAAAAAAATTCCCTATGTGAATACCACACATTTGTTGTTTCGATAAATAGCTGTTACCACTCATGTATGTTTCATGTTTCACATCCAGAAGCAGACAGCAGTAGAATCACGCGCATGAGTGTAAGAGAGGTGGTATGTGTCCGTGTCCGTGTCCGTGTCCGTGTCCGTGTCCGTGTGTGTGTGTGTGTGTGTGAGAGAGAGAGAGAGAGAGAGAGAGAGAGAGAGAGAGAGAGAGAGAGAGAGAGAGAGAGAGAGAGAGAGAGAGGGAGGGAGAGAGAGAGAATAAAGTTTGTTTCCGCCACTTCAGAGTCTAACTTTTGTTTTAAAAATGTTGAGAACATTTAAAATTTACGGGAAAACTACGAACCAGTTTTAGAAAGAACAAAAAGATTTTTAAATAAGCTAGCTGTTGTTGAGACGACAGCTGCCTCTATAAAGTACTAGCTGCGTGAGTGTGAGGACCTGAATTCAGTCCCCAGCACCCACATTAAAATAATGCTGGACACAGTGGTGTGTGAGCCTATAACCCCAGCGCTGGGGAGGGAGAAGCAGGAGGGTGCCCGGGGCTTGATGGCTGGCCAGCCCTCCTGAATCCATGGGCCCTTTGTGCAGGGAGAGGCTCTGTCTCCAAACATAGTGGGGAGAATGATTAAAGAAAACACTGGCCATTGGCCTCTACACACACACACACACACACACACACACACACACACACACACACATACCCAACCACCACCAACACACACAACACACACAACACACACAACGAATCAGCTGTTGATTTAAATGTTATTATTTATATCATATTAGCCTACCTTTTTATTTTTTATAACGACAGGATATATTTTTATCTTACTGCATCCCTAAACTGAAATATCATTCTTCAAAGAAGCATCATTATTTAGAGAAAGACGATTAAACAGCAAGCCAAAAATGTGGATTTGTCTCCTTCTGCCAACTAATGGCTGTTCAAACTGGGACATTTTCCTCTCAGCTATCTGTAAGAGTGACACTGACTGCTTACTCAGCCTGTGTGTGGTTTGGTGAGCACTAAATACGGTGCGAGTTTGTATTAAACTGGCAAGTCCGGGGCTCATTTAAAGGGCTATAATGTTGCTGCATTGCACTCACTGTGCCCGGGAAAGCCTTTAGCTCACAGCACTATGTGAAAAGTAGCAGTTGTGGAAACAGTACAGGATTCTGAATGCAACATAAAAGAAATGCAACTGTTACGACAAGTTAATTCCAGGCTTGTGGTTCTTCTTGTTTGGGAAGGGTGCAGCAGACACAGACAGATCCTCACACCCTGAGGCTCTGAGTAAGGGAAGAAAGTGTGTGGGTTGATCCAATTGAATCCACCTGAATGAGTGCAGGTGCTCGTCCTGTCATGTTTATAACCCACATGTAATTTATTTGAAAATGTATGTTTGCCAAGGCATCATTAACAGAAGAGTGTCATGCAAGTGTTCCCACCGTGTGACGGTTCACTTTCTCTGGATTCCTGCCTTAAACTGTAGTCTGGAAGCCATAAATGGAACATTCCAGAAGTAAACTCAAGTTTCAAATAACTTTAATATCACACACACACACACACCGAGTCTGCTTTCTTATTGCTGTGATAAAACATCATGACCAAAAACAACTTGGGGTTTTAGAAAGGGCTTCGTTTGATTTCACACTTCTATGTTAGCCATCACTGAGGGAAGTCACAGCAGGAACTCAAGAAGGAACCTGGAGGCAGAAGCTGAAGCAGAGACCGTGGAAAAGTGGTACGTGCTGGCTTGTCCTCCCTGGCTTTCTTTTATTTATTTATTTATTTATTTATTTATTTATTTATTTATTTATTTATTTTATTAATTTATTCATATTACATCTCGATTGTTAGCCCTTCCCCTGTTTCCTCCCATTCTTCCCTCCCTCCCATTTCTCCCCTTCTCCCCTCCCCTATGTCCGTGACCGAGGGAGACCTCCTCCCCCTATACATGCTCTCAGAATATCAAGTCTCTTCTTGGTAACTAGCTATCCTTCCTCTGAGTGCCACCAGGTCTCCCCATCTGGGAGACATGGTCAGAAAAGAAATTAAACACCACAAAACCAAACAACCCAGTTGCGAAATGGGGCTTGGAACTTAACAGAGAATTCTCAGCAGAGGAATATCAAATGGCCGAGAAACACTTAAAGAAATGCTCGTCCTCGTTAGTCATCAGAGAAATGCAAATCAAAACGACACTGAGATTCCATCTTACACCCATCAGAATGGCTAAGATCAAAAACTCAAATGATACCACATGTTGGCGAGGATGTGGAGAGAGAGGAACACTCCTTCATTGCTGGTGGGAATGCAAACTAGTACTCCCTGGCTTTCTTATACAACCCATGACCACCAGCCTGAGAGTAACACGGAAACAGTGGCCTGGGACCTCCCACATCAATCATTAATCAAGAAAATGTCTCACAGGAGAATGCTCACCTGGCAATCTGATGGAGGTCGTTACTTAATTGAGGGTCCCTCCTCCCATGTCACTCTAGTTTGTGTAAAAAATGACAAAAACTAAGCAGCGCAATATAAGTATTCTGTTTTGTCATTGCTGTTCACTGTCTTATTTTACAAGTTAAGCTCTATCGTCGGTGTGCATATGCAGGAAAATGCATCGTACACATAGGATTCAGTACTGCTCTCATTTTGTACATCCTCTGGGGGTCTTCAATGCATTCCTGAGGTGAGGGGACCACTTTGCCCCACATCCAAGCGAGCCTTATTAATAATTCACTCAGAGCGAGTTTGCTTCATTATACCTCCCTCCCCTGTGTCTCTCCTGGATAAACTCCATGCGAACCCTACCGAGCTCATCATTTAATCTGTAAATATTCATCAAGAATTGCTAAGAGAATATTCCCATCGCAATATTATTGTCACAAACTGTGGTGGTTTGAATAAGACTGATCCCCACAGACTCATATCTGAATGCTTAGGGAGTGACATTAGGAGGTGTGGCTTTGTTGAAGTAGGTGTGGCTTTGTTGGGGTAAGTGTGACCTTGTTGGAGGAAATGTGTCACTGAGGGCGAGTTTTGGGGTTTCAAATGCTCAAGGCAAGCCAAGCCCAGTCCCTCCTCCCTCCCTCCTTCTCTCCCTCCCTCCCTCTCTCTCTCTCTGTCTCTGTCTCTGTCTGTCCTTGTCTCTCTCTCTCTCTGTGTTTCTGTCTCTCTGTCTCTCTCTGTCCTTGTCTCTCTCTGTCTCTCTCTCTCTCTGTGTTTCTGTCTCTCTGTCTCTGTCTCTCTCTCTGTCTCTCTCTCTCTCTGTCTCTTTGTTTCTCTCTCCTCTCTGCCTGCTGCCTGAGGATCTAGAGATAGCACTCTCAGCTCCTTCTCCAGTGCCATGTCTGCTTGTGTGCTGCCAGGCTTCCCACAATGGACTAAACCTCTAAACTGTAAGCCAGGCTCAATTAAATACTGTCTTTTTTAAGAGCTGCCATGGTAACTCTTCACAGCAATAGAAACCCTAAGACACAAGCACAGTCAAGCACATCCTTTACTATCAAGTCATGGACAAAGACAACCCTCTATAGAGATTTGCAGGAAAACATTGTTCATCTAGCAGTGGAACTGCTCTAGCCTTGGGGATTCATGAGTTGCACAGAGAAAACTCTCAAGTCCATGGAAGGAGCATCCTAGTGCAGAACCAGTTTGTGAAGAGCAGGGAGAATGAAGACAAGGAGTTGCTGTGTGTTGGGACAGTCCTGTTCAAGCTGCTGTGCCATGTAGGCCACCCTGCGATGAAGATATGCAGGTTCCGTCCAGTCTTCTCATGTTGGCCAAGGGTCTATATCACTGGACAGCTTAGGCTGTGACGTCTCACCATCCTCACACCACAGCACACAGCAAGGGTTGGGAGATGTCTGTGGTGGGAGAGGGGACAGATGAGAGACCGTATCCTAGATTTAGTTGACTAATGGAGGCATCATTAGAAAGGAACACGTGAGTAAAGAGTTTAAGAAAGGTATAAGAGTATCTTGGAAGGGGGTTGGGGAGTCCCAGTCAAAGGCAGAGCAAAGTCAAGACCCAGAACAGAAGACATGCCCGACGTGGAGACAGTCCCCTACATACTTTGTTTGCATGTTCTGTTTTGTTTTTAATGATGCCCATTCAGTCAAAACCATTCTTTGAATTTTGGATCGGAGTCACTTCTTGGCATAACAACATACCATCCCATCATCCCTGGAGATAGGTAGGCAGTAACAGGGAGTTGCCAGTAAGTCCTAAAGTTATCCCCCAAATAGCTGAGGTCCACATTGTGCCCTGCTACAGAGCTAGGACTTGGGCAGGTTGGGCCCAGTCGCTGAGTTTTCTGCTAGTTTTCTACTTGTAATCTTTTCAGTTTCTAGTGGATTTATCATGCTTAACCCTCACTGAAAAATGAGGAGCATTGATACATGGCTGTATCTGGGGGACTCATGGAAAGTAGGGGACAATACAGGAATATTCAAAAGCACTAGGAGACCAAGCCACTGTGTGAAAGAAATACGACGCTATGGTGGCTTGAATCAGAATGGCTCCCACGGGCTCATATATTTGAGTGTTTTGTCCCCTGTTAGTGGACTTTTTCAGGAAAGATTAGGACAGTTGTTCTCAGCCTTCCTAATGCTTTGATACAGTTCCTTATGTTGTGGCGAACCCCCCCCCCACCACCACACACACCCATATACCCATAAAAGTGTTGGCTACTTTGTAACTGCCATTTTGCTGCTGAGTGGATTCTCGGGTCCTGAGATCATAAAGAATATGAGTATTCTGATGGTCACGACCCATAGGTTGAGAACCACTGGGTTAGGAGGTGTGGCCTTGTTGGCTGAGCTGTGACACTGTGGGTGGGCTTTGCAGTTTTAAAACTCATGCTATTTCAGTTAGCGCTCTCTCTCTCTCTCTCTCTCTCTCTCTCTCTCTCTCTCTCTCTCTCTCTCTCTCTCTCTCTCTCTGCCTCATGGTTGTGTGGAAATGTGAGCTCTCAGCTGCTGTTCCAGTACCATCTCTTCCTGACTCCTGCCTGCTACCATGCTCCCCACCATGATGGACATGGACTCTACCCTCTCTAATTGAAAGCCTGAAATAAACCATTTCTTTTATAAGTTGTCTTGCTCGTGGTTGTGATAAGACAGGAGACAAATATGCTCTTTTATGCCCCCCCCCCACATATGGATTGTGTATATCAGCCTTCTTTATGATCTTGCCTCTTCAGTATAGAACACTTCCCCTATCTCCTTGCACTCACAAGTTTTTCACTTTTGAAGATGACAGAATAGATACTTTTAGGTTGTCCCTAAATACGTATTTACCTACTATTTCCTCACAATGAGCTTGAAGTTATATATCTGCAATTTTGATGCTAGCCCAGAATACATTGTGACAAGCAAGAAAACAACCAAAAGCCCAAAGGGCTCAGTGATGGAGTGATGGAGAGCTTGCCTTTATATGCATAAGGCTTTGATCTATAACACGAAAAAAATTCATGGTAATAAAGAGAACTATAAGGAATAATGATTGTGAGTGAAGCATGTTATTTGGAACATTTTACATTCGTATAAAATTCACAAGTCCATAATGATACCATTTTAAAAGGCAGTGAAAATTATTATTTGTCATTATTGGAAGTGGTAATTTTACAAACTCCTTATGCTGAAAATTGGAAAGGACTAAACATTCATGCTGCCTTTTCAATAGACACTATATTTCAAGCCAAATTTAGTAGATGAGTGAAAATATTATTTTACAAGAGAAAAGCAGCAGCAATTATTTGTTGTAAGAATGATGAAATTGGAAAAATAGCCATTTTTCAATCTCAAATAAAATTCTTGATTCATGTAAGGGTCGTGAACAGATAGCAAACCGTTAGGTAAATGTGGCCTAGGAGCTGCAAGTGTTATCTATAGACAATTTGTATTTAAGATTGGGACAGTGAAAATTCCTCTTAAAAATGCAAAACTGTTAAATTCATAACCTCTTGACCAAATACGTAGCAACATTCTATGGAGCAATCAAACCTCACATGCCTCCTTCTGTGACACCTCATGAAGTAAAAAGCATGACCTAAAGTGTTCTTGCTTAAAAATACTTAGCCTGGGCTTAGGCACCTACCTAGAGAACAGAAGGACTTGTTCTTACTGTTCATGTACTTGTGAGGATAATATGGCAAAATTAGCAGTGTTTGCACCTGGATTAGGAATTTCTTGTCATTGTTTACTCTATCAAATTTTAAAATGTGTCATGACAAAAGAGACTATTAAACAACATATACAACATGTTTTCTGTGTTGTTGGAAGACAGTATTGCTGGGTAGGATGATTTAATGGTTTTAGAGTGACAAACTGATTTTTTTTTTTCACCTTGAAGACATTCCATTGACTTCTGTTTCCATTGTTTCTGTTAAAATGTTAGCTGTAGATCAAGAAATTCTAAGATACTCTCACTCCAATGTGCTCTTTTAGTTCTATTTCTTTGGTCCTGTAAACATTTGTTATGATATTTTAGCCCACTCATTCATTTCTTTCCTTCTTCTCTTTCCTTTCCTCTTTCCTCCATCTTTACGTCCCTTTGTCCCTCTTTTTCTTCCTTCGTTATTTCTGTTGTGCTGGGCTTACACCCAAAGCCTTGCAAATTTCAGGCAAGCACTATGCTACAGAGCTACATTTCTCCCCACTCTTTTAATTTTATATCATTGCGTCTATGTGCTTTTGTCTTTGGGGACCCATATTACTCATGCATTATGCAGCCCGCACCCTAAGTTTTATAGTTTTCTCCATTTAATTTTTAATTTCTCCCTCCCCCCCCCCCTCTCTGTGTGTGTGTTACCCAATTTTGAGAGAGTGCTTTGCTGCTGTGTTCCAATTCATTTGCCTTGTAGTCACTCAGTTTGGCCCATAAACATGTATATTTTGTTGTTTTCTTTTCTATGCAAATGGTATTACCATTTTGTTTATAGGATTTCTACTTGCCAAGTCTGGGTAATTGCTCCTGAGTGTGGTGTCTGTGGAGACCAGAAGAAGATGTCTGTGCCTCTGGAGTTGAAGTTACAGGTTATTGTGAGCCACTTGGTGAAGGTATTGGGACCCGAACTCAAGTCCCTGAAGAGAATCGTACATGCTCTTGACTGCTGAGCCACTTCCCCAGCTTATAAAAGCATCGTTCAAAAGGATTAGCAATGTGGTTCAGGAGTAGAGTACTTCCCCTGCATTCATGAGGCTCAATCTCCAGTAAGACAGGAAAAAGAAAACAGGTATTAATTTGATTCAGAAATTGCTCCATATAAAGAAAGAATTATTGAAAATAAGGATTGTTAACATACACACCTTACATTGTTATGTCATTTTAAACATTCCAGATCATTTACAAATTACAGGTTAAATAGCTCATACTCCAAATGGTTGGACCATAAAATTGTCTCAGAACACAGATATTTTCAAACTTTTGCACTATTTGCAACTACATGATAAGATTTTGAATACAAAATTTAATTATGCTTCCTATATAATACACAAAGACTTCTAGAAGTATCTTTGTATGCATCACCACGTTTCTTCCCATATCTCCTTTGAATAGCATTGTTCAGATATATGCTGCAAACAATAAACTAATATACTTATTATGTACAATTTGAGAAGTTTTGACTTATGAAATGCATCCATCAAGCCATCACCACCATTTAGTGAATGAGGGTATGCACCAACATCAAAAGTCTTCATGTATAGAATTTTGTATAAACTGAAATGTACAATATAATCTCTCTCTCTCTCTCTCTCTCTCTCTCCTCTCTCCTCCTCCTCTCCTCCCTCCTCTCTCTCTCTTCTCCTCTCTCTCTCCTCGTGTGGTGTGTGTTGTGTGGTGTATTTTCTCTCTCCATCTCTGTCTCTATCTTTTGCTTAGATCCTCTGTAAAATTAAAAAAAAAATAATTGACATGCTTTTGACATACCACGGCACAGAGCAAACAGTTGCATTGCCAAGATGAAAACTGGGCTATAGAACAGAGGGGTGGAGCCAAAATAAGGCCGGTACCCAGCAGGACACACATGAAATCCTTAAGCTGCAAGTCTAGCATCCAGGTCACATGATGTCATGACATAAGTGCCCAAAGACAGAAGCAATCTGGTTCTACAGCCTGATCAGTTACAGCCCATATGGCCTCGCTTTGGGGGTGAGTCCACTCATTAGATTTGGTTTTTCTGAGCAGAAACTGCATTCTCAACATCTCTACGTTTTGAAGTCTTCATTGCTTCCTTGACTTCCCTCTCACAGTTTCATGCTTCATACATTGCCCTCTTGAGGTTGCCACCAGGGTCCTGTTTCCCTTTGAAGCCTATGTAGGAGAGGGCATGACTCTTGCATCCTTCTTGACAGCAAAATCAGCATCACGTGGAGGGCGGTAAGATCTGTGAATCACCGGAGCAAACCTGTCCTCTTCGGACCACAGTTGCTGGGTTCCTGGAGAACTCAACTCAAGGACATACTTTCCCAGATGCCCTGTGAACCAGAGAAGCCCAGAGCCTTCTTCTCAAAGTTATGTCTTTCAAATGGGTTGAAATCTTTATGCTACTGTGCCTGATACAGGTGGAGATTTGTCAGTCCCTGAAATGCCTCCAAGGTTCCTTCCCTGTGTTTCACTGCAAAGTTCTTGGTTGCTTTTTAAGTCTCATCTTGACCTCATCTTTACCCAAACTTCTTTTCTGGGAAAACAAAGTTTTTCAAATATTTCTAGTATGCTGTTTGCTCACATTTATCACTGTAAAATTGTCTCAAAGCAGCTAGAAATAACCATATCAGTCGCTAGTAAATTTCGTTTAAATTCAGCCTCACCCAAAGTCCCAGGGCATGAACAAAACTAGACAAATCCTTTGCCAGGTTAAAACGTGCAAGGCCTTTAGTCCAATACATAATAGAGTCTTTATCCCCACCTGAAAACTCCTGAGCATAGTTTTTGCTCGCTGCCTTTCTCAGCATTGTGGTCCTCTGGGTTCTCATTAGAATCACCCATTAGTTCTCAGTGTGCCCCTCTAAATGTTTCCAAATTCAGCTCACAAACAAGTTCTGGAGGCTTAGAAATAATAGAATCAATAATCATGACAATAACTCCACTTCTTGGTATCAAATTTCTAGCATGTCCTAGGCCTCATTGCTGTATTTTGGCTCTTTGTTCTAGATCAGTGGTTCTCACCCCTTTGTGGGTGGTCCAATGTCCCTTTTAAAGGGATCACCTAAGACCGTTGGAAAACACAGATATTTACATTATTATTCATAACAGTAGCAAAATTACAGTTATGAAGTAAGAATAATTTAATGGCCAAGGGTCACCACAATATGCAGAACTGCATTAAAGTGTCACAGCATTAGGAAGGTTGAGAACCACTGCAGTAGCTGCTTTGGTTCATCAAGGCAAGAGAGTGTGACAGTGCAGAGCAGCTCATGTCATCGCTGTGAGGAAGCAGAGAGAGTCAGGAACACCTGCAATCTGGGCTTTCTTCTTTTCCTTCTTCCATTGCACCCATGCCTTCAGCCTATAGGATGGTGCTGTCTGTATCTGGGGTTGCTGTTCCCTGCCCCTCCCCCATTACCTGATCTTCTCTGGAAACACCCTCACAGATAAATCCAAAAGTAACTCTTTGAATCGTCCAGGCATTATTCAATCCAATCAAGTTGATGAGAAAGACTAGCCATCATGTTGATGGAGAACTGCCTTATGGGTACAATCTCTGACCCGCCCCCAAGAGAAGAGAGAAAGAGGAAATTTGACTGTACATAAGTGTGCATTCTAAGACTTTGGAAACAACTGTACTATGTGAAAGCATAAGCATCAGCACTCAGTAGGCTAGGTTATACACTACACCACTGAAGAGCAAAAAGAAGGTTATAAACCCGTAATCCACATGTAGCATGCATACATGTGTATTTGCATATAAAATGCTGAAGCACATGTTTACGTGTATATAAGAGCTACTCATTATGTATGTGTTCATGTTAAGATGGAAAGGACTGTGGTTTGTGTACATATTTATGTGCCCTACAAAACCACATATGATGTGTGTGTATAAATAGAAGATATATTATATGTATTATATTTATGTATGCCAGAAAGACATATGGTATATGAGTAATACATCTGATGTATGTGTGTTTCTTTGAATATGTAAATAACATCATGTATATGTGCTTATATAAAAGACACATATGTGTGTACATGTGTGCACATAAATGGGAAACATAATGTTCTCATGCTTATATAGGAAACCATAAGTGATGTGTATGTATTTTTATGCATATGAAAATCATACCTAATCACACATGTATAAATTTTTTATGTCCCTATACACATTTAGCAAGGACATATGTCACTTCCAGGTGACTAGAATTATAGATATTTAGTAAAATGTATTTCTCATCAGTATTTTCTGATGTTTTGGCAATGTGTATACAGTCTCTTTTACAAGAGGTTACAAAATACAGTTATGTATATAATTTTATATAAAACCTTAAAAAGCACTCAACGTTTTATGGGTTTAGTATCTTCTCCAGCCAGGGACATGCATTGAGTTTTAAAAGAGAATGAGGCACAACACAGAGTACTAACCATTGTATGGTCACGGCGAGCCACAAACCAAATGACTAAACAGTGTGCAATAGCATTGGAGGTAAACGTCTATTCCACTTGAGTGGCATGGATGCAATGCCTCATATTAGAGTAGAAATCCTTATAATGTAGTCCAAAATTTGAGTTCTATACCAATGTGCCAAAATTAAATTTATTTTGCATCAATATACAAATGTCTGTACCAATGAATTAAAAATAAACTTGTTAGCACAATTGAGACCTTAAGTTGAGGAAAGTTTAGTTGTTTAGGAGTTAAGATGTTTTTAGGTCTAGATAGATGTTTTAAATTGTTAGAGATGAGATATGATATATATTTATTTACATGCAGAATTTTAGACTCACCAAGATAGGAAAATGTTTTCTTCAAGGCTGCCAAATACAAATAGCCAAAACACTATGAATGTAACATTTATAGAATTATTTATTGTTTTGTGGTTCTTCTTGCTGTATGTAGTTTATTTTATATACGTGTAATAATATAAATGTATATGTAAAAAATAAAAAATATTATAATAAAAATGTAAAATAAAAAAGAGAATCAAGCATGCATTACAAGTCAAAACTATGAAGAGCTGGACCTTAGACCTTCTTTTTAATTGAATTGCATTCTGAAAAGGAGTTTGATTTAACACAAACAAATGAAAACGTTTCCTTGAGGGATATTTGACTTAAAGTAAAGAGAGCTGGAAGTATCACATTTTTTTTAAAGAGGAGGTTTAATTGTCTGATTATTGACTGTTCTTGCACATTTCACAGAGTTGACAACAAAATCTAACCAGCTAGGATGTGGCATTTACAGAGTAAATTTCACTATCTGGTTGATGTCATTTTTCTGTTTCAGCTGTTTAGTATGTCACATATTTGTCAATTTTAGCCTCTGTTTTCATCAGTGTTTTGCATCTCTCTCTCTCTCTTGCAGAAAAATTGGCCTAATTTAACAAAGCTTGGTTTATCTCTAGATGGTACCCATGGGTATCTTCAAGGCAATTGGTGTAGATCATAAAAATTGCTGGCTAGCCAGATCCAGTGGTGCAATCCTGTAATCCCAGCACTCTGAGAGGCAGAGGCAGGTGGATCTCTGTGAGTTTAAGGCCAGGAAGGCCAAGGCTACACAGAGAAACCCTGTCTCAGAAAAAAAAACCATAAACAAACAAAAAACAAATAAAAATACGCTGGCTGATACTAGTGCTCAGTGACACACACGCTGTCAATTTAAGAGCCTGATGCCACATAGTATACAGAGAAATTGTGAAAATTGGTCATTTTAGTGAGTGAGGTTTATGGTTTCCAGAAAGGATGGCCACACATAATTAAACAGGGAGGAGGAGAACTGCAGACATCAGAGCCGGGCATGTAGTGAGGCTCTAACTCTTCCCTTGTGCACCTTTGGTAAGTGTCCTTACGAGGCACATCTCCTCACTGAGTTGGTGTGACAGTTTCCTGTAGCATGCATTTACTAGAGCCTAGATGGCTTCGTAATGACTCTGGGACTCAGGAGCATGATGCATGTTAAATGCCAAGCAAGCCTTTGTGGGATGGATTGCCACAGCTCTACAGTACCTCTGGGACAGCAAGGTGCTTAAAAAGAGGTTCTGACATCATCTCATTCCAGTTCACTCTATGGAGAGAGTTCCCAGTTCATACTTGCCCTATACCTTGAGGCAGTGAGGGAAGTCATAAGCAACCCCAGTCATAACTACACTAAACAATTCAACAGGTCGAGACCAAGGCACTGGATTTGGACCTGCAGCATGTGATTTGTTCCATGCATGAGCCCAACAGGAGAAGCTATTTTCTGACTCCTCCATCACTGAGGCCTCCTGAGGTGGGAGAGTACCACCATTATTACCACCACCACCGCCACCACCACCACTGGCATCATCGTCATCACCATCACCACTACCATACCTTCCTTACCATCACCACCACCACTACCATCACCATGACACAGTTGTGTGAGGGAGAAGTTCAATCAGATTATCCGGTTGTCATACTGTGTGATTTGGGAATCATGAGGCTTGTAAATCAAGAGAAACTCCTGAATTCCAGCGGTGTGCAATAGTGTATATATGGTGTCCCCTACATTGTACCAGAGGCTTCCATGTTAACACTCCACAATTTTAGCTCGTGAGACTCTCAGAAGCTTTTCCACTACAGTAGTCTGGAAAGGGAACAGTAAGAAGATGTGACCAACACGATACTTCTCATGAGACAAAAACTGCCCTCTGGGAGAATATTCATATCTACTGTTATATCCTCTCAAGTGATTCAGAAGAGAACAGAGAATCTTTAGGAAGCTACCTGAGATCCAGGATAGTAGACTTGAGAGACAATGGAACTGAGAGTTGGGGCCAGTGAAGTAAAGGAGGGAGCTGGAAATCTAGGATGAGGACCAGGTTTCAGGATACTAGCATCATTTGCCAAGAGGGAGAATCAAAAAACAAAAGGAAGGAGTTTGGTCACGTGGCAGGGACTTTCATAAGGAGCATTTGAAAGTGAGGTTCAGTAGAGTCACCAGGGGCAAAGATCAGTTATTATAAAAAGTCTCAGCATGAAAATGTTATACAAACTAAAGGAAGACTTTGAAGTGCCCATATGGAAGCTATTGCAGGAGCAAGGGGTGTTTTATTGTACATGTTTTTGCATATTCCCATTGCCTCATCAGGCAGGCGTTCACAATGATGCAAATGCTTTCCTCATCCTTTATTTTAATTGCCTCTCGTGCCTGTGCTGGCATATTCCAGGCAAGAACTGAGTAAGTGGCACAAACAGAGTGTAGGATGGCTGTGAGAAGTCCTGGTATAGACCACTGGAATTAAGAGAGGTGAATGAGGGTCTGTTCTGTACTGTGAATTTGCTAACCCTTTGATTAACAGGTTAATTGAGGCAGAACCACTATGAGAGCGGGACGATGGGGAGGACATCTGTGAAACGCTGTCTTCCGGACATGACGTAGTTGTTGCACTCATGAACCCACAGCAGCTATGATTACCTACACAAAGCCTACACAAGATCAAGCCATCCAAAATTCCCCCAATAAATGGGTAAGATGCTCTCCAGATTCTACTCACCACTGAGGGGTTATTGGCAGTTGATACTGCTGGCGAAGGGATAATCATTCTTCTTGAGGGTGTGGTCCCTGGTAGGTTTCCCACATTCCATTGGATGGCCCCAAATCCATGTAGTACTATTTAGATTCAGTACGTTATCGAGGCGGGGGATGGAGGGTGAGGCATGAAGTTTTGAGGAGAGGTGCTGAGGATGAGGATGAGGGGATACTATGGTAATGAGGAGCATGGTGAAGATGATGATGGCGGTGGTGAAGAGCAACGCCCTTTATTGACGTGCTCCCCTCCCAAACCAGCAGTGATCTTATTTGCTGAGTTCATTATAATATCAACTTCCCTCTATGATTCTACTTGTTAAGGGAGACAAGAAAAAAATTCTTTTTACACCTTGTCATTTTACCAAGAAGACAACGTTCCAGCCTTCTTACCTTTAAATAACCAAAAAAAAAAAAAAAAAAAAATCATATGAGCCTCTTCCTTCAAATGTCAGAAATGGTATTAGCTTGACAGCTTTCTCATTCCTATGCACTGGGAGCATCTCTAACCAGGCCTGTCAAATCTCATGCAGACAGGCCCCTTGTGAACTTGGAGCCCATGTCTCAGTCTTGTCTCATGGTTTTGAGGCTCTGAGCCAGTGAAGGAGAAAGAAGCCCATGTGAGTGTTCTCTGATATCAGGACACCCCAGGGGATTCCTTCTCACCATATTCTAAAAGAGGAAGCAACTAGTCAGTTTTATATTGCTGTGACAATATACCTGCAACAAACAACTTAAAGGAGGAAAGGTGTATTTCAGTCCCCATGGCGCATCACTGATAGGACAGTCTGCACAGGTCAACCGTGGTTGCTAATTTTGATTGTCAACTTGACTGCACTGCGAATTAACTAAGCTGAGAACTACTGGGCACTACTATGGAGGATTTTCTTGATCAGATTGCTTGAAACAGAAAGCCCCACCCTAAATCTGGGCAGCACCTTCTGTGGCAGCCCAGATAAAAGGACAGGGAAGAAGGAAATTGCTTCTTGCCTGGTTGCTCCCACTCCCGCTGACAAGTCCATCTGTCCTGTTGCTGCAGTATTCCTTCACTGATATTATAAAATGCCTTAAGGATCCAATGTAAACTGAGGACCAGCAACTCTCCAGGGATCCTTCAGGTCTTTAGAGCCAGGTTGACATTGCTAAGACATCCCACCTCTTTACTGACAACTATTGAAATTTCTGTCTCTCTAATATGGATTCTGGCTCTCCCTTGTGAGAAAGCCGTTGTTGGACTACCCAGACTAAGTCCTGTAAGCCACTCTAATAAGTCAGTCATGTGTATATATACACACATATACATATGTGTGTGTGTATGTATTTCATTCTCTCAGTTCAGTTCTTAGAGCTAGCACTGACTCCAAGGTGGCTCGGATGCAGAATAAGAAAACAAACCAAAACAAATAAGCAGAGTATGAGGAAGGTTCTGGAACACTGACATACTCCTCCAAGGCAAGGCCCCAGTCACCTAACTTCCTTTCAGTAAGCTCCACCTCTTAAATGTCCCACTATCTCCCAGTGGTGCCATAGGCTGGAAAACAAGCTTTCAGTATATGGCCTTTGGGGGACACTCTACATGCAAGCCATGACAAAGGCTACCAGGGGATGGAACTGCTTTAGAGGGGAACATTCTGTAGCTGGTTCAGAGAGAATGGGGGGAGGGAGGGGAGCACTGCTCCAAAAGAATTGCAGAGACAGCATGGGGATAAAATGATCTGGGGTCAAACAATGCACTGTTCCACCTTGATTCTGCTTTAAAAGGTAGTATTTACTTTGAGTCCACTCCTGGCAAAGACGATGTGCTGTGATTCATGGCAGGATCTAAAATCACCTGAAGACAAACCTCTTGACACATCTGTGAGAGTCTCTAGATTGAACTAATTAGGTGGGAAAAAACCAACCTCAAAAATAAGTGGTAAAATTCCATGGCTTGAGGTCCCAGACATGATAGAAAAGAGACAGTGAGCTGAGCACTGGTCTCCCTCTGTCATCTGCCTGTAAGGGAATGTGACCCCATATGTCTATTACCAGGTCTTTCCCTCTTAAAATTCACTATACCCTCAAATTCTAAGTCAAAATAAACCTTTTCTTCCTTATTTCCATATTCCTGAACTGCTTTTGTCAGGTATTTCATCATAACAATGGGAAGGGTAACCAATATATCACCTCTCTACCAAATGACCATTCTGTAAAACAGTCAGAGACCAAGTCCCCAAGCCTGAGTTAGCCACCCTGGTCCTGAGAGAGTAGGGCTAGGTCTACCTAAGCAATCAGAAAGCTCTCTTTGGTCACTTTCCCAGGGGATTCAGGATCCCAACCCCTGTTCTAGAATACCAGGCTATGAGCCCTCCTGCCTGCCAAGTGCAGTAGCCAGGGATGACCTCAACACTGCTTGGGTTTACTGCTCAGCCACAGAGTTCAGAACGGAAGTGCAGCCCAGCCTCTGACTCCTGAAAGTAGGCATCTGAGAGATGCTGCATTCCAAAAGCCAGAGGAGCTAAGGCACAGAACAGCACAGTTTATTGGAACTGTATAATTTTAGTATTATTTTTATCTACATTTTAAGTGGCTGAGGTAGTTCATGGGCTGCCAATAAATTGTGCGGTTTGGAACATGGCAGCTAACAAATGCATGCCCCAAATCTGTAATTTGGTACATAAATCAAATATTTCAAACCGTGATTTTTTTTTAAAAGAAAAATGCCACCTTTGTTCAATAAACATCAAATTGTTTTTTAAAGAATATTGGCTTGAAAGGAGTCCAGACTATTCCCAGGGTGCCCATATCTCTTTGTCCTGCCTGGAGGAAGGATATTTAGGAAAAGGAATTTAGGAAAAGGATATTTAGCTGATGCAATCCTTTGGATATGAAATCTTCCTCTGTGACACTTGTAGAGTAAGGATGAGAAAGGAGGGAGGAGAAACCCCTTCCAACCTTGAGAGAAAAGGTTCCAAGGGGCTCAGGAAAGAGAAAGGGGTTATGATCTCTGGACTCCGGGAGACTGGGAAGGGATGTGCCATGTGTCACAGCTGACAGTAATGTCCTGTTACCCACTGAGGCACAGAATGAGTTAAGCCCGTTGTGCTCAACTACAGTTCTTTCTGTCAGCACCAATGGGCTCAGAACAGACTTCCCATTTTCACTTCTGGGATGGTTCTCTGGCTCCAAAGAGGGCAGGCCCCACTTTATTGAGAGAGAGAGAGAGAGAGAGAGAGAGAGAGAGAGAGAGAGAGAGAGAGAGAGAGAGAGAGAGAGAGAGAGAGAGAGAGAAACGCTAAAGCATGTGCCACTTTGAGCAGTTCAGGCGAAACATCTCCATTGCATTGTAAGGAGACTGAAACTGGCCTCAGCAACTCAGTCCTGATACTCTTGACAAAGGAGAATTCCTGTAGTAGCCTAGATTATATCCCCAAGTGTCACACTTTGACCATGATGGCCACTATATCACAGTCTCCTTGAAGCTCTTTTATGGAATAGGCTCAGTCCTGACTGCTGGTGACTCCTTGTGGGCCTACACTGAGAAGTTCTAACTATAGGGATAAGCCCAACAGAGTAGAGGACATGACTGATTAGTGATGCCTGCTGAGAGTGCAGGCAGCGGTGGCAATGTTTCTCTTTCAGTTTCATATAACTCAAACCTGAGAACATTATAGCAGTTGAGTTCTACTGAGAGCTTAAGATTATCAGAAGGGAATAAAGCCAAATCTTGTACAACCAGAAAGCCTGGCCCATAGGCTACAGAGCCATGGTTGTTACTGCTCATTGTCCCATCTTTATTCTTAGCATATGTCCAGGCTGTTGGTGTCATAGGAGCAAACAGGCCTGGAGAGTCAGTGGACTGTCCCCACCCGTCTATTCAGCCCAAATTCTGATTTCTGGATTTAGGTGAAGAGGCTGTTTCTTTAATAAACACTCACTCTAGAAATGCCTAACACTTTTAAGAGGGTCAGGTCTCGTAGAGAATTTTCAAGCGGACATACTAACTGAAGATATGAGACCAGCAACTGCAAGCAAGGGAGATAGGGCTCCTTGACTAACAGGTTGGACCAAAGTCACATGGCTTGCTCTCCCAAGTGCTGCTATTGGGTGGTAGTGGATCTTTTAAGCGACAGTGCCTAATGGGAGGTCTTAGGTCACTGAGGGTATGTATTCTTTGCTCCCTAGCCATAAGGGGAAAGAAAGGCTTTGCTCTGCTACTTGCTCCTGCCATGGTGTGCTGTCACAAGCCTAAAAGCAATGGGACCAACCTGTTATGGACAGAAACGTCTATAATTTCAAGGCCAGACAAATCTTTCCTTTTTCAAAGTTGAGTGTTTCAGGTACAGAATGCTGCTGATTTAATATGGTTGTCATGGGTAACTACAGAGATTCCAGAATTATCATATTGGGTCTTAGCTCACTGCATCGATAGGCCCACATGAATATAAAAGGCTGAGTGAAAAGGCCTGGGGTGAGAAAAGACTCAATTTGTGAGTCATTCATGCACTAACTTGCTTCACAAGCATTCTTTCATCTTCACTGCAGTCGTACTAGGCAGTGTATGAGTCTGCTAAGACTGTGTAACAAATGCCGCAGACTCTGTAATTAAAAGATATTTATTTTCTCACAATCCACAGGCTGTAAGGCTGAGATCAAGGCATGGCGGGGCTGGTGTCTGCCAAGACCTCCCTCCCCTGGGGTTGTAAATGGCCATTGTCTCCATACATTCCCCTTCGGTCTTCGCTCTATATCTGTGCCATGTCATACATAATCCTCAGCCATATTAGGGTAGGGTCCCTCCTAAAACATTTTACCATTATTTCCTCTTTGTAACTCCACATCTTTAAATACAGTCACATTCTGGGTAGCTAGGGTCTAGGACTTCAATATATGAGTTGGGGAAGGAGGTGTACAGTTCAGCCCATAAAAGGCAGGAAGGCATTCCTAATCGAAAGATGTAGGATTTAATATACCAGCCAGAAAAGAGGAGTGGTCATTTAAATGTGAAGTGTCTGCTGTTTGAACTACTATGCTCTGCCTATATATATATTCCAGTCTTATAGGTGTGTCTTTGTGTGTGTGTGTGTGTGTGTGTGTTGTGTGTGTATGTACGTATGTATTTGCACACATACCCACACACATGAGTGGGCACATGCATGCTGTGGTGCACACGTGGAGGTCAGAGGTGTCTTTCTTCACATTCCATCTTGCTTGAGACCGGGTCTCTCTAGTTTTTCACCACTGCATATGCCAGACTAGCCAAGAGTTTCCTTGTCTTAAGCCTCCTATCTTACTGAAGGTGTGCTAAGATCACAGACCCCTGGTACTGCCTCTAACTTTATATGGTGTATTACTTTGTCCATTGCTGTGATTCAAAGCCCTCAAGCAAGTAACTTGAGGCAACAAAGGGTATGCTTTGGCTCACAGTTAGGAGGGTAACAGTCTATCTCAGCAGCCACAGCAGCATGAGCTGGAAGCAGCTGGTCCTATATCGTATCACATCAAAAACCAGAGAACAATGGGTGTTTGTGCTCGGCTCACATTTTCCTCTTTATAGAGTCCAGGATCCCAGGGAAATGATGTCACCCTTAGTAGTTGGCTCTTTACACCTTAAGTAATCTAAGCAAGATAATTCCCCATGGGCATGCCCAGAGGCCCTTCTCCTCTGTGATTCTAGAACTCATCAGGCAGACAATTGAGATTAAGCATCATATATCATATTAGGAACCCACACTCAGGTCTTCGGGGTTGCACAGCAAGTGCTTACCCAATAAGCCACCTCCCCAGCTTAATCCTCAGTCTTCTAATAGAAAAGTTGAAGTGTGTATGTGTCCCTCTTTACCTCCATTAGTTCTGCTGAGGTTATTGGAGACTTTTCTAAGAAGACAGAAGAACTGATAGTATCAAAGCACAGCACTGATGTTATTGTTGAAGAGGAAAGGGTGGAGGATAAGGGCAGTGTTATTGTTTGAATCTGAGATGCCCCTCCCCATCCCCACAGGGTCACTTCTTGAATGCTGGGTCCCCAGTTGGTGGAACTATTTGGAAGGCTGTGGCAGTGGCTGCGTTTAAAGGTTATTCCCACCTCAGCTTCCAGCTGCAGTCTTCGCCGCCTGATGGGCCACAGTGGAGAAACCTCAGCCACACGGCCTCAGCTATACCTCTTCCACCATGTTGGACTGAAATCCTTTTGAGATCATAAAGTGGGCAGAAAAGTAACTGATACAAGGATTTGGGGTACTGAAGTGAAACTTAGCAGCTCAGTGTGCATTGTAGAAAAGAGAGAAATCAACTGTGTTTCCCCACAGCCCTCCCTTCAGCATGCACCTATATTGCTGCCAGGTGCTGGCCCTGATGCCAGCTGCTGTCTCTCACTGACTCAGCATCCGAGCTCATGTGAGCTGCTACCTGCTCTCCGACAGCACCGTATGAAAGCCCCGGTTCACTTTTGTGGGTACCTGTGATTTTTTTCTTCTTCTACCATCACTCTTCCTTCTCTAGGAACTGTTGCCCCCAAGGTGCCACCCTATACTCCTCACAAGAGTTGCCCCATCTTAAATGACCCCTCAACTTGTCATGATCTAGGCTACCCTGACCTAGGAGTTTCTGGCTAACTCTGACCCTGGAGGGTAAGGCCAGCGTCTTACTGTGTGGAGGAAGTAGTCTGGGGCAGGAGAGAGAATATGAATCTTTCACAGTGAAGCCATGAAGACATGAGGGATGGTAGATGATCATTGGTTAGTGATCAGAGATCATTTAATCCTAGATCGCAGTTGTTCCTGACTTCCGGGTTCCCTCCAGGATCCATTGCTGAGTTCAAGGCCTGGCGGCTGTGCTGGAGGGCCAACGGGAAGCAATTCCTTCCCCAGATCCAGTGCCAGCTTTCATCTAGCTACCCAGATCCTATCATACTTGGCTTGTTTAATAGGGCTCTGTTTCCCTTCACCGCTGTGACTGGCTTATTTAGGGGCTGCTTACCACCAGCATATATATTCTATTCAGTAGCCCCACACCACTACCATGATGGTTTATTCAAACAAGACCAGCCCACCCACCATTATTACTGTTTTCAGTTTAACTGGGTTTAGCCAACCACAAGACCTAGTTAATCTAATTAGGCTTCACCCTCCCCTAGACTTCTCTGTGCAAGACTACTCCCAAACTAGATGTGGTTCAGATACAAAGGAGAGAGCTTCTGGAGATTTCAGAGAGGGAACAAAGAGCCCAGCTTCAAAGCCTCACGTTGCTGGATGCTTTGGGGCTTAAATTACTCCTTTTACTCAATTCCTTCATCTGTGGAAAGAGGGTGTGCTGTATATCACACAAACTGCGCTTGGGGGCCAGTGAGCATGTGGAATGTGTAACCACATTACACCAGGTGTCGCTTAACATTTTTCTCACGGGATCAAAATCAGATGTTCCTGCGGGCAGCAGTTTTTCAGCTTCAGATTCATCTGGGATAATTGAAATGCAGATTTGGCATCTCACTCCCAGAAAGTCTGACAAACTAGTTCTTTCTTTGTAAGATTTCCACAGCTTTGCTGCACTGCAAAGATGCCTCCACATGGCATGCACAAGGGAGCTGTCAGTTCCTAGACCACTTGCAAGAAAAAAGCAGAGCAAGTGTGGGAATCAAGGTGTATCTTTGTGTATCCACTGTTTGAAGAGGAGAAGGGCGTTGGCAATTGCAGATTTTGAAATTGTGGCAGTGTTTTATAGTGCTGACGTGCGGTGGCTGCAGATGCCTGGCAGGCCTGGTTTCATTCCTGTCTCTTCTGGCTCTGCTTTTAAGAACAGATAAAAAATAATTTGCTGAGACATCATGAAATCAGCTTTGATGTAAAGCCCCTGGATTTGGAGAATTTCCTCTGGACTGATGATGTCATGCTCCTTGAAGACTCAAGGGGTAAGGATGGTGGGGTTGCTCTTCAGTTTTAAGTATCCAGTGTGAGTTTAGTGTTTAGTGCTAGACAGCACGCAGTCAGCCCTGTGTATCCACAGGTTCCATATGCTTGGATTTGCCTAATGCATGAACATGTATGTGCGTGTATATGTGTGTATGCATACAGAAATATGTACATATTGTATCAGTACCTATGATATGTGCAGACTTTTTATTTGTATGTACATGTTCATATGTATGCAAGTGTGTGTGTGTGTGTGTGTGTGTGTGTGTGTGTGTGTGTGTGTGTGTAGGCCAGAGGTCAACCTTGGTTGTTGTTTCTTGGGAGCTGGCATCTTGATTTTTTTGAGACAGGGTGTCAAACTGGGACATAGACTTGCCAGTCAGTTAAACTGTACTGGATGGTATGCTGGGGTTCCTCGGAGACCTCTCAGTTGGATTTTAGGCTGCATCTCCCTGTGTATCTCTACATGGTCTTCCCCCTGTGTCTGTCTCTGAAGTCTATTCTGACCTCAGCATGTACATTTGGGAGGTCATGGTGGTGGTGGAGACAGAATGTAGCTCAGACTAGGAGGAGACCTGTGTGGGCTGAGGTTATATGGACAGACTCTCTGTCTTGCCTCAAGTCTAAACTCTCTTGGTTTCTAAGAGTAAATTTGACATTCTGTAGGAGCTGGTTAAAAATGCAAAGTCTCAGGCACCATCCCGGGCATGCTGAATTGGAATCTGCATTGTGCCAGCATCCCTAGGTGACTCATCCATAATTAAAAATTTGAGGAGCACCTTGAATTTTAAGCAACTCTCCCACGCGTTAGCCTGAAGCGATTTCACAATTCCATCCCTGCAAAGCTCTTTGAAATCTAGGCTCACTCACTGAACCAGCTAGGGCGGAGCTGGAACTATGGGGAAGCCTCTGATGCAGTCAAGTTCAATTCATTTGCCAAACAAACTGCTGCTGTGTGCCCTAGACAGGTACCACCAGGAAGCAGGGAGGAAAGAAGCACTTGGGAGGAGCGAGGACACAAAGAATGGTAAGATTCAGCACAGAAGTATGTGGGGCTTGTATGCACTCCCTGCCACGGAAGGCCAGCTCTCTCACGCAGTGTGGACTCTCCTTCCTCATTCCTGTTCCCTTCTCAGCTCCTTCCCCCTGTGCTACTACCCTCCATGCAAACGGTGGGATAAAGGATGGCTCAGTGGTTAAGAGCACCGCCTGCTCTTCCAGAGGTCCTGAGTTCAATTCCCAGCAACCACATGGTGGCTCACAACCATCTATAATGTGATCTGATGCCCTCTTCACCAGATAAAGCACTCATATACAATAAATAAAATAAATAAATCTTTTTTAAAAATAAAAAATAATAAAATAAATAAATTAAAATAATAATAATAATAATAATAATAATAATAATAATAATAATAATAATAATAATAATAATAAAAAGAGTGCTGGGATATGTCCCTTCTGCTGTCTCGCTAATCCACTACAAACTCCACCAGCATCATGTAAGTGGGAAGGAACTGGCTGCCCCAGACATCCTGCCTCTTTTCACTTCATAATACTCCCGTCTGCAGAATCTTCCCCATGGAGCTCTCAAGACTCTTAAACCAAAGAAGAGAGTTCCATGCCATCTCCTCACAGATCCCCAGCACCTCCCACACCTCTGCAATCCATGTTCAGGAGAGGGAGCTTCAAACAAATGTGATTCCACCCAGAAGCAAGGTCTTAATGAGCACCCCACCAGCGTTGAAGGGATGAGGGCACAGGACTAGGGCATGGCTGAGGCTGGGAAAATGTTCTAGAACTCTAAGAGATACCCAGGGACAGTGTAGCCAACGCCCAGGAGGAGCTGTGTCAGGATATGGCCAGCCTGGGAAAATCTAGCCCCGCCCTTGGATTGGTAAAGTAGTTAGTTATGGCAGAACCAGTCTCATCTCCGAGCTGCTCTGCAGACCCGGGAGCTGTGATGGGAGAAATCCAACGTGACGCCTTGAGGGGTAGGAACAATGAGCTATGCAGTACTTGGCAAAAGAGACAAACAGCTTATGGAGCAAGTCACTTAAATGCTTGTATTCCAAGCCACCTGAGGGTGCAGAATTAATAGGCAGATTCTTTTTTCTTTTATAAAGATTTATTTATTTTTATTTTATGCATACAAGTGTTTTGTGTGCATGTATGTAAGTATACTGCATGTGTGCCTGTTACTCACAGAAGCCAGAAGAGGGCTCTGGTTCTACTGGAACTCCATGGAGTTGTAAGCCACCATGTAGGTACTGGAAACCAAACCCAAGTTCTCAAAAGCAGCAAATTCTCTTAATGGCTGAGCTATCTCTCCATCCTCAAAAGATTATTTTTAATGGTGTCTTTTCTTAAGGGAAGAAGACAGTGTACTTTGGAGAATCCCACTAGAACTTGGGCTGTAATCTGGCCACCCTGCTCCCAGTGTAGAGGCACAGGCATGGTGGCTCACAGGTGTGTGGGCTTATAATGGGCACTTCTGCAACCAATTCTGGGCCTTTTCATAGGCTAAGGCCAAAGAACATTCTTCCCGAGACAGGACAACTCTTTCTTCCTACAGGAAATCACCAACACTGAGTTTCCATTTCCTCTGAATATGTGCATGCCCAACATGTGGTAATGTCAGATTACCCTAAAAACTCCACCACACACAACCACACCTTCTCCATCCAGTGGCCCCTTCAGTATCTGTGGAGCTCTGTCCCAGAACTCTCCTGAGACCTAAGACAAGTAGAATCCATGCTGGCTTTGGGCCAGAATGTAAGCAAAACAAAGCACTTATAGCATGAGGGAAAATGTCTCCCTCTCTCGATTTGTCCCCTCATTTAAGCCATCACCAGAAGTAGCAAAGCTCTATTCATAGCTGTCATTCAGGTGATCAGTCTGAGGGACACCTTGGATACCAAGATCTGTCAATCAGGTCTCTTCTCTAACATGGCATACTGCTCCCCAATAGCCTCTGTATGCCACGCCATATTCTTTAGATCACCCCGGGATCATTTATAACATATAGCACAGTGTCAGTGTTTTGCAGACAGAGGTAGGGAACAACAGGGTATGACTATTCAGTGCAGAAGCAGGCCTGCCTTCTGCGTGTTTTCAGTCTATGGCTGGTTGAATCTATGAATGTGGAGCCCATGAATATGGAGGATCAACTACGGAGTCATAGAATAATGAACCAATTTTTCTTCTGGGTTCATGTACACCCTTGCTTATAGTAGTCACTCACTGGAAGAATGTGGAAGAGCTAAAGATTACAAGGAGTGTTGCCAGGCCTTCAGTGCTGAGTGAAGGAAGAGGAGGAAGTGAAGATGACTTCAAGGAGAGTGATGCTGTCATTGATAAATGCAAGGGAGACTGTTGGTGCTGTGTCTTGCTCACTGTTACCGGAAGAATGAGACACTATCCGTATGGTTGGAGACTTGGAGTCGGACTGCCTAGTTTGAATGCCCACTCTGTAATGGTGCATATGTAGCACCCATTTGTATTACTTTTGCAAAAGAATCAGGATAGTAACCATAACCGTCATCCCACTTGTTACAGAGAAGGCTCAGTGGGCTGTCAGGCGTGAAGGGAGTGCTACCTGTCATGTGGGATGTGCTCCCATGTGGGATGTGCTCCCAGATATTTGTTCCTCTGGAGGAAGGCATGCTCAGCAAAAGCAAATTAGTGCTCACACCTGCCACACTGTGGCCTGGCTATTTACTCACAGGCCCATCTCATAATTATGACAGAGGTGTTAGAAGGACTCAAACAAGAGCTACAAGAAGCAAAAACAATGCCTTATTCAGACAAATTGGCACTTAGTGAATGTTTGCTGAACGTGTGGCTGGCTGGATGAATGAATAAAGAGTGCTGCCTCTAAATCAAGCTTTGTTTATATATTATGTGCGCATGGAAATGAGAGGGGTCTTTCATTCATTCTCTGGTTACTGATGTATTTCATAGCCTACAGACCTAGGTGTTAGGAAAAGAATGAGAGGGAAAGGACCAATGATTGCTTGGTATTGCAAATGTTTCTGATCCAGAAATATCTACAGAAGAATGTGCTTTGTGGTTCTAAGGTCATTTTTATTAGTGAGTACAGAAGTAAAAGCCAGTTGTGATTGATGTGACTTTATCATATTTTGGCAAGAATACCCCATCTGTATGCCCTCAGTTTAACAAGTTAGGTAAAAGACTGTAAGGTTTCTTTCCCTACCAAGAACCAAGCAGTTTCTTATAGTTTGTATGGAATTTCCTTTGTTAAAAGAGGCATCATGGACTGAGTGTGCCCACTTTGTCTGGGCTACTCTATTTCTTATTACTATGGTAAAAATATCAAAGGCTAGGTAACTTAAGTATACTTGGCCTGTGGTTCTATAGGTCCAAAGGCCCAGTACCTGTATCTTCTTAGCACTAGTGAGAAATTCATGGAAGATGGCATCACAGTGGAGAGTGTACAGAGAGTAGCCAGGCTTGTTCTCTTTTCTTTTCTTTCTTTTTCTCGATATATATAGATTTATCTGAGATAGGACATTACTATGTAGCTCAGGCTGGTCTCAAACTGAAGTTCTTTCTGCTTCAGTTTCCTAAGTGCTGGGATTACAGATGTTCACCACATACCTGTCAGGCTTTTCCATTTGTCTGTATGTATGTCTGTTTGTCTGTTTGTTTGTTTAAGACTGTATTGTGAAATTCATCAAGTGAGTGGTCCCATGAGAACTGCTTTAGCCCTCTTCCAAGGGCATACCATCAATGACTAACAAGCCTGACCTGTTAAGAGCTCCACACCTTATCTTATAACACTGCTCCCTGAAGACTCGGGGACAAACCACATCCCAACCATAGCAGTGGATTGGTTTAGTTTCTTAATGTTGAGCATTTCAAGTTACATATGAGAGGAAGATGATCAGAAAGAAACATGGTGAACACAAGTGAGTGAAAACCACTGAGTCACATCTTCATCTGACATCAGAGGATGCCAATGACATTAGATCAACAAATGGCAATTTCTGATAGTGTTTTTGAGAGTGGAGCCAGACTGTCTTCTGATTTGAGTGAGCAATTGGATTCCTGGTATTTTACTTATGATTTCCACATCTCATTTCCAGGCATCACCAGCAGACAGTAGCCATGATTCCCCATTAGTCCTTTCTCAGGAGGGTTGGCAGGTGCAGTATTTCTTTGAGACTGATCTGTCTATTTGCCAACAGCATCTGTTTCTTGAAACCTTTCTTTGATTTCAAGGGCTGTAGCCATCTGTGGTGTCCATTAGCACTTGCTCACATTGGACTCTCATCAGACAGAAGTCCTTGCTTTACCCAAGCAGTCAGTACACAGGCAACATTGCAAAATAGTAATGATTAAACCTAACAGACTTGGCCCATATTATTTTTAGACTCCAAAGTTACCCATCTTTCATCATCTCAGAGGAAATTTGAAGATGTAGTCTCCAAATTCTTATAGTATTGAAATGCCACAGTGCAGGGTGAACACACAGATGTTTAAATACCCATTTAAAGAGTCTGCTTTGACTCTCCAAGCAGAAATTTAAGCTCACATAGAGCTTTTTTTTTTTCTATAAAAGTGAAATGCAGATGGAAAAATATGAATCAAAGTAATTTAGGCAAAGGAGAAAATTGATACTTTTACTTATCAAGGAAGAGACAGAGTTAGCTTCAGGAATAACTAGGTTCAGGATTCACACAGTCTCATCTCCCCTCTTTCTTCTCTGCTTCTTTCTATATTGCAGTCCTCTTTTACCCATGGTTACACTTTATGAACACTAAAACTGGATCTTACTTGTTGAGGAGTCATATACCCACGCACCAGCTGTAAAATGAACTTTTATTCACCTGTTTCAATTGTTGGATTGATAAGATACAAGCCTTAGGAGGAAACTTTGGGGGGACTTATAAATTAGAATAAGAAAAATACTCAGACACAGACAGAAGATTTAGACAAGCCTTAGAAAAATCTACAAACTAGAGTAAGAAAAATACTCAGACATAGACAGAGGAATTTAGTCAAGCCTTAGAAAGACCTACAAATGAGAATAAGAAAAATCCTTAAGCATAGACAGAAGATTTTAGAGACGAGCCTACCATGCCACTGCATAATGAAACTGAAGGGGGGGGCACCCTAAGATTGTTATAAAAGCAACCTTAGTTTATTCAGTTACTATACAAGGCCTATTAGGAGATAATAGGTACCCCCTAGGTTAGAATGAAATTAAATGGAATCCTATAGACATATTAGATTTGAGGAGACTTAAGGTCATCTCCTATGATATTTATTCATCCTATGTGAAGCAGATTGTAAACTCATGGACAACTTAGAACAGGATTATCCTCCAAGACTGGAAAGATTTGGCAACAGCAATATTGGAAGCTGGTCCTCAGTTACAATGGCAGATATGGTGAAAAGAGGAAGCTAGTGCCATAGAACAATGAAATAAGATGTGAGATATTAATATTTCCATGTCAGTTGCTAGGTGAAGGCCATTATGTTGATTTGCAAAGGCAGTTTGAATTTGATGATCATACCTTGGCACTATGTCATTTAGCAGCTTTGAATGCTCTGGATAAAGTTGAAGAATCAGGAAAGAGAGTTGAGTCATTTACTAAAATTATACAAGGCCCAGAAGAAGCCTTCACTGATTTTTGCAAAGATTGGCTTCTGATGTAAATAGAATAGTATCAGATTCAGAAGTCTGAAAAATACTAATCGAATCTTTGGCTTTTGAAAGTGCTGATTCAGAATGCAAAGGAGTGATTAAACCTTTAAAGTAAAGTTCAACACCAATAGGGGAATGGATTAGAGATACAGCTGATATTGGATCTCATGTTTATGATGATACTCTGATAGGAGACATAATTTCTAAAAGTCTTAGGAAAAATCAAAATGGCAGATGTTTTCATTGTGGTAAGCAAGACCATTTGAAAAGGGATTGTAGTCAGGCATTCCTAGAAACATGGTTTTTATAGAGAAAATCCAAAAAGAAGTCCCCAGCCTTCTGGAGTATACAGAAGGTGTGGTAAGGGCTGGCACTGGACTAATGAATGCAGATTAACGAGGGGTAGTAAGGTAACCATCTGCCTTTGGGAAATGCCTAAGAGTGCCTCCTGAAGGCTCCCAACATCAAAGTCAATTCAATCATTCCCATCAGCTTAGGAGAAACTCATCCACAGAGCAATGGAAAGATTTAATGGCTATTGTTAATAACAACACTGTTCTGGATGTAATCAAGAACTGCCAAAAATGATCAGAGACCTTGGAATTGAAGGTTTAAGTAGACACAAAAGCAGATATAACAACAATTTCACCAAAATCTTGGCATCCAGATTGGCCTTTTCAGGTAAAACAAAGTCCAAGATGGGTCAAATTATAGGGCCAGAAGGACAAATAAGAAAATTAAAACCATATGTGGACAATATAGCCATGAATTTGTGGGGATATGATTTGTTACAGCAATGGAAAACACAGATTAACATTCCTTCAATCTCAGAAACAAACTATAAAATAAAAGAATGCTTCAGAGAATAATACTAAAATGTATTATGGGGAACAGTCACAGACTATCCAAGTTATCCACAAGGAGGACACAACAGCTGTTGGCCTTTCAAAGGTATCAACTGCCCTACCTTAAAATGGTTAATCAGGCATGGAAGACTAAGAATAAAAAATAATAATATTTTCAAATGATAATTTAACAAAAAGCACACTTGCCTTGCTGGCATGAAATGAAAAATGGGTCTTCTTAAATCACATGTCTTAATTCCATGTTAGAATGTTAGGCTTTAGATTGCCAAGTGGCCTATGCCATCTTAGACATCAGTTAAGAGAATTTTTTCTTGGACATCAGTTAAGAGATTTAAACACAGTTTAAGACACAGTTTAAAATATACAGTTAAGAGATTAAAAACATTTTAAATAGCTATAAAGGGTTACTACAGTTCAAACTTGTTTTCTAAATCTCTGAGTTGGAATAAAATGGAGCTAAGATTTAAAAAAAATTGAGCATCACAGCAGAGACAAGCAATCTCTCTAAGTTAGTTATTTTTCTAAATTCTAGAGGTACAATGAATAGGGTGGTGATAGTTCACACTTTAAATCCCAGCACTTGAGAGGCACATGCCTTTAATCCAAGCACACAGGAAAGAGAAGCATGCAGGTCTCTGAGTTCAAGGCCAGTCCAGAGCTCAGTAAGAACAAGAGAGTTTATCAAGCAGTAAGTCTCAGAGGCTGAAAATATTCTAGGCATAGGTTAGATTGTAAGGAGGCTAGAAGCTTACAGGACTAGGCCTAAGTCTTCAAGACAACAAACAAAACAGGCAAATAAAAGTTCTTTTTTTACAGTCATCTCAGTGGTAAATTCTGAAAGATCATTAATGGAACCTGTGACTCTGCTCTCAAGAGAATGGGGAAGACATTCTTCCAAAGGAGAATAGTACAGTCTAATAAAGTGCTAATTTTCTTTTTTTTTTAATTAATTTATTCAGATTACATCAAAATTTTCCTAAGTAGATGATGTCTTTTTATTCTGTACAGAGCCCTGTTGATGTGAAAGGACTGTCCCTCCTAGGTCTAGCTATTTCCTGGAGAACACCAAGAACTTATCAGTCAGTTCACCTTTCACCTATAAACCTGAACCCATGTGCCAGTCAACCTCTTTATCATTCTCTTACAGTCAGGGTGACTGTTATAATGAGATTTAGTTGTCAACTTGAGGCACTTGGGAAAAGGGAATCTCAACTGAGGGATAAACTCTATCAGACTGGCATGTGAGCATATCTGTGGAGCCATTTTCTTGATTTACAATTTATGTGAGAGGGACTATCCCGTGGGTGGTGCCACCCCTGAGCAGGTAATCTTGGTGATATACTAAGGCTAGGCACAGAAGAACAAGCTAGTAGGCAGGATTCTTCAAAGGATTCTGTTTCAGTTCCTGCCTTGACTTCTCTTTGTGATGGACTACAATAGTGTTTTAGTCATGGTGTTTTATCACAGCAACATAAAAGTAACTAAGACAACTGTGAAACTCTCTCTCAAAGCAACAAAACAAAACCCTATTGCTTCCTAATGTGAACCCTTCATAAGATAATATCACACACGTACCACGTGTTTAATGTTCCCTGTTACTCATCTTAATGTCCTTACACTCTTCATGCTAAGACAAATGAACAAGATTTAAATGCCAATAAGAAAATAAAACATTTATAAAAAAATAAATAAATGTCAAAAGAATCTTTTTGTTTGTTTGCTTTTCGAAAAAGGGTTTCTCTGTGTATCCTTGGCTGTCCTGGACTTGCTTTGTCGACCATGCTGGCCTCAAACTCGTAGGAATCCACCTGCCTCTGCCTTCAGAGTGCTGGTATTAAAGGTGTGTACCACCACTCCCAGCAAAACACATTGATATTTTCACACCTTTGAAGCAGGCATAGCATTTCTAAAAATGACTTGCAACTTAAAATCCACTGAGGAAGATTTGGACAAAATGCATTAAGACTGGAAAAAGTACAAGAGATCCACCGCAAAGAGAATCAAGATACAAATGACAAGATGCCAACTAAGATAATTATGCAAACATATTTCAGACAACAGAACAATATTCCTAATAAGTAAAGCCTTTTAATGTGAGAATAAAATAAGGAAAATGACCCAGTAGAAAGACAGGCTAAAGATATAAGCAGATGGCTCTCAAAGGAAAAAAAAAATTTTAAGGACAAAAGCAAACAACAAGCCCTTGGCTGCAAGCTAAGAACATCTACCTAACAATAGATGAAAGTAGTCTGGCTTTACATTTCCACATAGTGAAAATCTGGAACAGGTGAGTGGGAGATCTCTTGGCTCAGCCTGAAAATGACACCACAGGGCTGAGATGGCAGTGGGGGAAGGGGGCGGGGCATCTCCTTGTACAGATTCACCCTCCCGCTTTAGTCATCACCAGATGTACTAAAGCATCATATACAGTTGCCCCTCAGCAGCGGTGGGAGAACTGACTCCAGGACCTACCTTGAACACCAAAATCTATGGGTGCTCAAATCCGTCACAGAAAGCAGCATGGCGTTTGTACAGAATGTGCACATTTTCCTTTAAATATCTCTAAATGGCTTCTGGGACCCAATGCAATGGAAAAGCCCTTGTGAACAGTTATTATGCTGTGTTGTTTAAGGAATGCTGGTAAAGGAAGTGCACAGCTCAGAATCCATGCAGCTTTCTCCCCTCACTGTTAAAAGTATGTGATTGGTCGGCTCTTCTGATGTGGAACTTGGGGGAAATAGAGGGGCACCTCCAAGACAGAGAACAGCATACTTTGGGTTTATCTTGGATAAAGATGGTTGGTTGGAAGTTGGTTGGTGGGGGAACAAAACAGTTAGAACTTGCCTATAAATCTCAGCAGACTTCTCTTTTAGCCTTATTTATAAGAACTGTGTTCCAGGGGGCTGGAGATGGCTCAGTGTTTAAGAGCATGCACTGCTCTTCCAGAGGGCCTGAGTTTCGTTTCCCAGTCCCCTAGCCAGGCAGTTCATAACTTCCTGCCTGTAACTCAAAACTAAACTAAAAAACCAAACCAAACCAGCCAAACCAACCCGCAAATGTATACTCCACGACTGCCTCTAGCTGCTGCTATGGAGGCTGAGCAATTGAACATTAAGGCAACACAAGGGCTTCCTCACATGTGGCTAGGTGTCTAAATGAAGGGCAGCCCAGTTTTAAGATTTACTTTTATATTTTAATGTGCACATATTGTGTGTCTATGTGCAGGTCTGTGCACATGCATGCGGCTGTCTGTGGAGTCCAGCATGAGATTCCCCCCTGGAGCTAGAGTTTCTGATGCTGGTGCTAAGAGAGCTGAGTATGTGTCCTCTGCAAGAGCAATCCACAGTCTTAACTGCTGAGCTAGCTCTCCAGCCCCCGGAGGGAGAGTCCTGAAGAAGACGGTACTCATAGCCTTGACGAACTTGGCTAATTCCTGAATGGTCGGCTTACTGCGTTTCTCAACAGGGCACTTTTGAGGGTACACTTGAGGATGAAAACTCTTTCATTGAGAATATTAATTTATAAGCCACGGGGCACTCATGTTCCTGGTCCATGCCACTGGGTGCAAATGTGTTAGTTAGCTTTCTGCTTGTAAAAGACCATTGGGAACCAACTTAAAAAGAGGGGAGGTTTACTTTGACTCTCTGTTCACTGTGGGTCAGCCTGTTGCTGTGGCCTGTGGTAACAGAATGCATCATGGTGGAAGTGGAGGAAACTGCTCCCCTCATGGTGGCCAGGAAGCAAAACAGAAGAAGAGGCCAGATTTCTCACATCTCTTCCACTCCTTTCTCGTGTACCTGTCTGTGTGCCCAAGTATGTGCATGTGCCCCACATGTGTGCAGAAGCCCTCCAAGGCTGGCACTTTCCTGATGCCTATTGGAATCCTAACCATGGTGATCCATCAGTTCAGTCCCTCAGTATGCACCCAAACACATGGAAAACAAAGAAATGTGTACATAGCAGCCACAGGCAGACTTGGTGTGAATGTTCATCAGCAGATGAGTGGCCAGTACACGGTGGTGTGTGCATGCGGTGGAGTGTTAGCCAGCTATGAAAAGAGTGAAATGGTGACCCATAGAGCAAGAAGAGAGAGCCTCAAAACAAGCACATCTTGTGGGGAAAAAAAAAGCCTTGCCCAAACGGTCATACACGGTGTGGTCTTTTTTGCTTGAAATATCTGGACAGGCAAATTTATGTGGGTGGAAATTAATTGGCAGCTTCTGAAGGCAGGAAATGGGAAAGAACTTGGAGTAAGTAAGTGAGAAATGTGCAATGGTTTTAGGAGCTTGTATAAGTTAAAGTGCTTAATTTTATGTTATGTGAGTTTTGATTCAATTAGTAGAATAGAGACAGTTTACTTTGGCCTCACATCTCCAGCTGAGGGAAGTAAACCCCATACATTTTGCAAATAAGCCCAAAGATATCTGCATTAAAAGCATCTGTCATGGCAGTGTTTGTGGTGGAAATAATCAAAATTCCTTAAGGATTAGCAGGGTTTTACTTTAGTTATGAGTTGTGCCTAGACTCATAGGAACCACACAGAGCTTCACTGTATGGTGTGGGTTTAAACGCACAGTGGAATCTGACCACAATCTCAAAGGGCAAAGGATATCGGGTAGAGGTTTGTCAGCGGGCAGGAGAGCTATGTAAAACCTGCAGCCTTAACCCACTTGTCCGTGGTGTGGGGCTGTAGTGCCGGTCTCTCTTGCAAAGCTGTCATAACAGAGGCAGCTGTTATAACAGTGGCTGAGGGATCGCTAAACTCAGCTCAGACTTTCTTTGGAGATGCTCTGGGATGTGCATCTGAGCTTGGTGGTCTCTTGTTCCCTTCTGTGTCCTCTCCGGACTTCCCGACTCCCACATACTCTTAGTGTCTAGAGCTAGCTTTGACTTCCTGGCACTGAGCTGGTTTGGCTACTTTCGGTTGTAGTGTGATGGGGAAAGAATTGCTCAGCACCGCTTGGTGTTACGGGGCGGAGCCATGGCACTATGAACACTTGGTTGGTTACTCTTTCCCGAGCCTGCTGGACAGAGTGTTAAATACTGGAGATGGTCCCAGAACAAAGAATTTTCTTTTCCACCAAACTGAACATTTGGTATCCGAGAAGCACTCGCAGGAGCCGCCTGTTCCATGACGCAGGGGGGGCCAGGTACTCAATTATTCACTTTCCCCGGGGAGAAAGGAGATACCACATCTCTCATCAGTGCATGGAACGTTCCAGCTTCCAGGTTGGCTGCGTGTCGTATTAATTATTGGTTAGATCTTAGCAGAGATCAGCTCTGAGGCTGGAAGGCAGGCACGTGGCTAAAGAGATATCCGAGGGGGTAGAGGCACGTTTCACTGTGGCTGTGGCAAGCCGCAAGTTCATCCTCAGCAAACCTGGCCTGAGCTCTGCTCTTTCTCTAACACAAACTCACTTCCTCACTACTAAAAGTACGGTGTTACTGACCCCTTCCAGGGCCCTAGGCCAGATCAAAATGAGACACTGGGTGTGGATTTTCCCCCTCCAAATATAAGGAAAGGCACCACAGTTTAAAAAAAAAAAAAAAAGTTCAAAAAATGTTATGATTGAATTTCTACTTATAGTACCAACCAGGCAGCTAAAGTCAGACTGATTTTTGTCTTCCCAGTAACTCTAAATGCTGAATAAATTTTGTTTTGGGCAATGTCTATTTGAAGACACCACCAGAAAATGAATGCAGTAGAGCTTGAAGGCCAAGGTCCCAGGGGAAAGGAAAGGCATTGAGCTGACATGCTCTATTTTTTTTCCCCTGAAGGATAAAGATGGAAGACCGCCTCAAAACCAAGATGGATTATAAAGCTACAGTGATGAATTTGGTGTTCAAGTGACAACTGAATGGAGGAAAAACCAACAATGGAACAGAGTAGGGAATTAAAAATTAACATGCCAACTGGGCTCGGTGGGACATGCAAGTAATTCCAGAACTCAGAGAGGCAGAGACAGGTGGATCTCTATGAGTTCGAGGCCAGCATGGTCTATAAAGTGAGTCTAGGACAGCCAAGGCTACGTAGGGAAACCATGTCTTGAAAAAAAACAAAACAAAATTTAGCTTGCCCTCTCTTGACAGACAGATAGATGATACACAATAATTGATAGATAGATGGCAGGCAATAGCTGATAGCATGTGTATATTATATATACATATATATGTATTCTAGAGAGGTAGATGATAGATAGAGTGGAGGTAGCGCTCCATATGTGTCTAGATTAACTGATAGACATAGAGTGCATCTCAGGTCCCCATACCTTACACCACATACATCTGCTCTAGACAGATCTGAGACTTAACCAGTGAGAAGAAAACAGCACAATTACTGGAAATTAGTACAAGAGAAAGCTTTATGGTCTTGAAAAAAAAAAATCCTTAAATAGACACAAAGTTGAAAAAAAGGCAATGTGGCGTATATTACATTGATTTGTGTTCAGCAAAAGACACCATTGAGGAGAGTGAAAAGGCAAGTCAGACAGAAAATCATACTGAAAACATGTGTTATACATGACTCATAACTAGGATATTATGTTTTAAAATCTTATAAAGGGATAAGAAAAATACAATATTTTAAAATTAAGTAAAAGAGTCTAATAGATACTTTACCAAAGAAGAGATCCAAATGGACAACCAATATACAAAAAGTTATAAATGCAAATTAAAATTACAATGGCATGTTACTGTAATACAACTAAAGCAACAATAACAGAAATCAACAGTGTTGTTCTGAGCAGAAAGCCAGGAACTGGATGCCCAAATGCCACTCCTGGGTTTTGTCAGCTGATTGGGAAAATCATGGCCACCACAACAACTTTATATTCTAAGCACATATTTTACCAAATTTCTGATATACCTGCACCAGGTTACACATGCAAGAGAGAATACCAAGCTATATGCAACAGCCCCAAGCTAGAAATAACATAGAACTCCATGGTAAAGATTAACGTACTCCCACAAGCACAAAAGAGAGGAACCTCTCAAAATTCAGGCTAGACTTTTAACTTGAAACATTTAATTAATTTATTACTATATGTACATAAGAGTTTTGTAGGCATGTATGTCTGTGCACCACATGTGTGTTTGATGCCTGAAAAAACCAGAAGAGGGTGTTGGATCTCCTGGAGCTGGCATTATAGACAGCCATGAGTTGTCATGTGGGTACTGGGACTAGAACTTGGGTCTTCTAGAAGAGCAGCCGGTGCTCTGAATTACTGAGCCATCGTTTCAGCTCCAGATGGATTTTAAAGCCAGACACCAAAGAACACAGTAAATACAATTCTTCTTACATAAAATGCAAAGCTAGGCAAGACTTTGTGATGACAAAAGTCAGTATCCTTATTGTCCCTGTCGGGCAGTAAGAGACCATTGTGTGGTGTGTTTGTGTGGGGGTCATGTCCTGCTTTTTGCCCAGGTAGGATTATACTGCAATATTCACTTTGTAAAAAAAAAAATCTACGGAGCTGTGTAATTTGCATATGTGTGTTTTTCTATGTTGACACTAAACTTCAATAAAGTAGTTTAACATAGTAAATAAGAGCAGTTGTTTAAATACACTTAGGAGTCATCATAGGGAAAAGTGAATAATTGGTTTTTCATATATTACTTTTCTGTGGGTGACTGTGCAAGTATGTCCTCAGGTGCATCTGTGGAAGCCAGAGGACAAACTCAGATGCCATGCTATTTGTTTGTTTGTTGTTGTTATGGGTTTTTTTTTTTTTTAATTTTATTTTTGAGACAGTATCTCTCACTGGCCTGGAACTTCCCAAATAGAGTAGGCTGTGGCCAGAAACCCCAGGGATCTTCCTGTTTCTACCTACCCAGTGCTGGGATTACAACGCATAGCTTTTCTTTTACACAATGCTGGGGGTAGAACTCAGGTTCTCATACTTGCAAGGTAAGCACTTTATTAACCTAGCAAGCTCCCTTGTTCCTATCTACTATCTTTTAAAAGAAGATTTTTTTTTTAAAATTTAAAATTATGTGTCTGTGTGAGTATATGTGCATAAGTACATGGGCTCACAGGGCCAGGGAAGGGTGCCACAGCCCATGTAGCTGAAATTACAGATGTTCATGAGCAAGCCACTGGGTCTCCTCTCCAGCCTGGATACTATTTTTCATATTTCCTTAATGTTCTGCAGCTGCATGTTTTATTTATATAATGAAAGCCAATTAATATGCTATTTAAAACTTTATTTTACATCAGTCCAGTCATGGATACATAAAGTTGGAAAAGTGGTTTAAAAAACAGTAGACCCAATAGTTTCAATACATTAAGACTCATGTGTGAAAAGCCTATACAGTTAGCCTCATGGCCCGTGGGTGCTTTCAAGATTGGTAAACAGAGTGCTTACTTTTGTCACATTTATGGAGCTTCTTACTAGGATTCCTATTCCAGACTAACAGATCAACCTAAAAGTTACAGAGAAAATAAAAAGTTATTTCTATAGGTGGAGATTCACCTTATCAAGAAGCAACATTCTTCCTTAGCTGAGCTTTCATATGTAATGCAAGGTAAGTTCTGCCATAATCACCTTCCCCCTTAGTTCATTCAGTACCATTAACCTAGGACAAGACCCATCCTTCTCACTCTAACTTAAGGGGATGTATTCCGTTACCTATTAGTATGTTAATTAGGACCTAGGATGTCCTGAGGCCTGAAGAGAAATTCCTATACAAATCTCTACCATTTAAAGAACTTCCATGGGAGAATAAAGAATTATTTCCACTGAAGTCCCCATTAAAAACCCCTGAGACCAGGGGAGGGGAATAGGGCAGAAGAGGGGGAGGGAGGGTGGGAAAAGGAAGATACAAGTTAGTGGATAACAATTGGGGTGTAATCTGAATAAACAATAATAAATTTTTTACAAACCTTGAGACCACCTCCCTTTTGGAAAATGGGGAGTGATTATCTGTAAGGTATATAGTCCCTATTCCTTTTTCCAAAGCCCAATGTGAATTAAACTCTTTCTACTAATCTCTAATTAGGCTGGGGCAGTGGGTAATAAGAGCTAATAACAGGGGTAGGCATGCAGAAAAGGGAAATAAAAGACATGCAAACTGAAAGTGACAGTGTAAACTGTGCTTGCTGAGGTTATGTCATTGGAAACCTTGAGTCTATAGAAATCCCAAATGGGACTATAGATGAACAAAGCTTCAGGGCATACTGTTATAAAATATATATGTGACAAGGGGTACTATGGGGGGCCCATGCCAAGGTATGCCCCTGAGAAATTACGCCATGCAACAGATGTTGTATAAACGGGATTTGCTGTTGGAAGGGAGAGGAGTGAGGACAAAACAAAATTTTAAAAATACAAATACATAATAAAAAGGACATTAGGTCTGTTGTAAAAAGACCTAAGCAAACAACTTTCTATAAAGACCATCCGATGGCCAACAGGTATATGAAGATGTCTTAGCATTACTAATGACCAGGGAAATGAAAATCCAACTACACATTACCTCATACCTGCGAGGGTGGTATTCCCAGAAATGCTAAGGGCTAACAAGGTCTGATAAAATTGTGGAGAAAAGTAAACTTGTGTATGCTATGGATAGCAATGTAAGTTAGTATATTGCAGAACAAAAACCCTTGCAGGTTCTTGGAACGTATAAGCATCATCCAACCACACAAGCCTACCATCTCATTGCGTGGTGTGTACTTAAGGAAAGGAAATGGACATATTAGTGCCCCTGAGATGGTATCATTACTCATAATGGCCAGAATACTGAAACAGCACATGTATGTGTTGATAGGTGAACAGAAAAATGCATTTTGATGTAAATATGTACATGTGCATATATACATTGGGACATCATTCAATTTCAAAAAAGAGATGTCACCATTTATAACAATCTGGGTACACCTGGAGGACATTATGTTAAGTGAAGTAAGACAGGCACAAAAGGATGTTTACAGTATCTCACTTATGTGTGAAATCCAAAAGGAATAGAAAAGCATAGAAACAGAAAGGGCAGCTATGTTTGCCAGTGTGGAAGTGGGGAAATGTAGGTTAGAGAGTGCAAGTGTGGTGCTGGGCACTGAAGGCACTCACTGCCAGGCCTGAGCTGAATCCTGGAACCCATAGGATAGACAGAGATAACAGACCTCTGCCTGCCACAGCCTCACTATAGTACATGTGCTATCTCCCTCCCCAAAGAAAGAAGCAGCATCCACACACAGTTCTGTGTGCTGGGAACCCAGTGTTAGTTAAAATTGTTGCTGGCAGGCATTAGTATTCAAAAAAGTTACTAAAAATAATAAATTCTAGAAGTTTCCTTAGTCCTCCCTACCTAACACCGCTTGTACTCATGTGCATTTAAAAATGCTCTTTAGTTATTATTATAATAATTATTATTATTTTAGAAAGAAAGGGTTGACCATATAGATAGGCTATGGAGATTGGGTGCAGTCTTGGCTCCCACACTGTCCTGGTGGTAGGCTTTACTCTGTGGTGCATGGTAGAACAGTGGGAGCAGCAAGGATGTCTCAAAAAATGGGCTAATGAACTCTTTATAGCTGTGACCCCAAAACTCACTGCCTTTGAGAGAACTGCCCACCCTATCTCTCTCTCTTTAAAATACAAGTGTCTCTTCAGCTTAACTTTCTCATAAATGTGCTGTTGTATTCATCAGCTTCCATCACTGTGACAAATGTCTGAGAAAACCCACTTTAAATGAGGAGACACTTAATATTGGCTTTGGTTTCAGTCCATGGTCCATTGGCTCTGCTCTTGGGCCTGTGATAAGGCAAGGTATCATGTCAGACAAAAAAATAAGACACTCACCTTACTGTGGTAAGGCGTGAGGGAGACACAGAGAGAGATGAAAGAAACAGAGATAGTGTTCAGTTGGCATCTCTGCCCCCTTAGCAATTCTGGCATTCCTGAAGACTGCCTCAACCCCCTCACCTGGAGCCTCCACTTTCCCAAGCTACCCCGGCCCCCACCCCCAGGTTACCATACCCCAACATGTGGTAGACACATCATTTTCCTTTGCCTACAATTCATTTGTTTGTTTGATTGGTTTTTGGTTTTTCAAGACAAGGTTTCTCTGTGTAGCCTTGGTTGTCCTAGACTCACTTTGTAGACCAGGCTGGCCTCGAACTCCCAGCAATCCACCTGGCTCTGCCTCCTAAGTGCTGGGATGTCTACAGTTCTTTAAAAAAAAAAAAAAAAAAAAAAAAACACCAGATGTAGTCTGGGTGCAACTTCCTCTGGCCTCGTCCTCTGAGGCTGTTGAACTCACTTAGGAGCCCTAGCACCCAAGTAAACCTACCTTTTTTATACTTTTAATCTGACTTGAATTGGCCTATTTTCTTGGCCAAGAGAACCTATCAGATAGAGAGACAGAGAGATCTAAAAATTTCAAGGACTAGTCTGAGTGACCTTGTCTGATTTACTCTGACTTGTCCCTACCTCTGAAAAATTTCACCACCTCCCAACAACACTACAGGCCAGCATCAAAGTCTTTAGTCCACAGGCTCTGGGGGACACTTAGGATCCAAACTGTAGCAGACCTCGACTGATGCAAGGGTTAAACTTCCATTCTTTCCTTCACTCCCTGCCTGCCCTCTTCCTTCTGAGGACTGTGACCCACACATTCTAATGAGTAAGCAGCCAGATAGTGGCTTAGTTAACTGCTGTCATAAACCCAGGGTACTCAGTGCAAATGCTGTATGATCCGTGTGTGATCTTTTCAGGCTGAAAAGCTGTTCCTGTCCTGCCCAGACAAAAGAACTGCCCACTTGGGTCGGGTAGGTAACTAGTTCCTGCAGTGACTTAAAGGGACCCTTGATTGCGGAGGGGTCCTGGCCAGCTTCGTGGACTTTAGGAAGAATGAGTGTGTGTTTGGCTGCAAAGTGCTAGACCTGGGTCTAAAACGCACAGTGGGGAAAGGAGTGACCTTTCTTTCTCCACTGCTCTAGAACTTGGATCGAACAAGGCTAGTTTCTCCAGTCATGCTATAAATTCCCCGAAGACAGAGACTGCAATCTGACTGTCCTCCCAGTTGGTTCTTCCAGCAGCTCCAACATGCTAGAGTGGAAGTTGGTTCCTCAGTGTCTCTACCCTGATTTCTTATACACTTCCTTGTTTGCTTTTTAAGGATTCTGTGAGCAAAAGTTAAAATGTTAAAATACTAGTGTTTTTTTTTATGTGCATCTTTATACTGTGCAGTGTCAATTTTCCATGCAAACATAAAAGCATTTGTCATGAATGTGGAAATCACAAAAGTGTCACCCTACCAATCCTGAAGCTAACATTTGCCTGTGTGTTTTATTCCTTCTTAAGAGAATTTTCAGTGTATAAAATTTCAGTCAGTGGGTTTCCCTGTGACATTTTCATACATCTGTGTCTTTGTTCTTTGCTTCTACTTGCCCCTCTATCACCCTGTCTAATTCTGTGGGTATCATTTTGTTCAGTATGATGATCATCAGTTCCATTCATTTCCCTACAAATGTCATGATTTCATTTTCCCCCTGCAGTTAAATAAAACTCCGTTGAATATGTGTTTATGGGCATCTAGGATGGTTCTGTATCTTGGTTACTATGAATAGCACAGCAATAAATGTGGTTGTACAGGCATCTCTGTGGTGTGCTGACTTAGAGTCCTGAGTGGTATAACCGGAGTGGTATAACTGGGTTCTATTTTTAGTTTTGGAGGAGCCACTATAGTGCCTTCCATAGAAGCCGCACTGGCTAATTCCCCCTAGCAGCGTGTAAGGGTTACTTGTGCCGTGTGTTCTCAGCAGCAATTCTTAGCCATTCTGACTGCAGTGAGATGGAACCTCAATGTGGTTTTGATTTTCTGTTTCCTGATAGCTAAGGATATTGAACATTATTTTCCTATATTCATTGGCTGGTTTGTATTTTATATTTTAAAAGAAAACTGCCTATTCAATTCATTGACCTATTTATTGATGGAATGATTTGGTTTCTTGGTATTTAATTTTCTGAGTAATTGACATATTTCAGACGTCAATTCCCTGACATAGGTATTGTTGCTCTACCGGCTGTCTGTTCACTTTGCTGATTGTTTCCTTTGCTTTGATTATATGCAATCTCATACAACACATTTCAAGTCTTATAATTATTTTATAAACTATCAGAATCCTTTCTAGAAAGTCCTTACCTGTGTTTAGGTCTTGAAGTTTTTTTTTTTTTTTTTTTTTTTTTTTTTTTTTTTTTTTTCTTTCCTAAAATGTTCAAAGCTTTGAATTTTAAGTCCTCCAATCCATTTTGAATTGGCTTTTGTATCTGTTTTTCTACCAGTTCTCTCTCTGCTGTTGGCTTACTGATGGAAAATGAAATCCTGAGAGGGAAAGGAGTGGTGCTTGCCTTGTCCTGCTTTTCTTGGCTCCTGCCTTTGTGTTGTAAGTGGCCAATGGGCAGGGGGAGCAGTACAAACAAGCAAGAACAGACATTGCGTTGCTCCTCGGTTGTTCACATCATTGTGTCTGCATTTGAATCAAGTTCAAAGCAAACACTGCCTTTTGTGGTCCTCAGCCCTTTCTGAGCTGTGAGGTAACGTGCTTTTGCCTTTACTGTGACTTCCATGTGCTGTGGGACCACTGGGATTTTGTGCTCATGGATCATCTGGAGCTCTGCATGCAAATGAGATGATATCACCAGACTTTTGTCTACTTTATTGTTTAGGGGTTAAGATAGTTTTAGGTCTAGATAGATGTTTTAAGTTGATAATGACAAGACATGATAGATATGATTTACATTCAGAATTTTAGAAGCACCAAGATAGGAAAGATGTTTTCTTCAAGGCTACCAAATACAAATAGCCAAAACCACTATGAATGTAACATTTATATAATTCCTGGTTGTTTCATGGTTCTTCTTGCTTTGGTAGTTTATTGTATATATGTGTAATGACATAAATGCATATGTAAAAAGGTCACATTTTCATAACTGATGCAAATATAAAAAGAAAGAAAATCTAAAACCATTAAAAAGACGGAAGGATCAAAGCATCGCTTCTTCACACCAACAGGGCAGATGATGTTTCCCTTCAGAAAATTACCTTCAGCATCCTCCCTGGAGGCCAGGGCAACCCACCTGCCCAGTGACACCCCAGGTCTCGAGACCAAGGTAAACAGAGGTTGTTGTAGGTCTGCGTGCCTGCTGGTCTCAGATAGCCATGCTTCTAAAGATTCCTTCCTAGGAGGCAAGATGAGAAAGTGGAGAAACTCGAGCAGGTACCTGCAGCTTAATAAACAGTAAGCAAATATGCAAAACAGTGGTCTGTCACAGGGAAGCCTCAGTAACAGCTAATGGTAGATACTTGCTGAATTTGATGGAGTTCTTAAGGCATATTGAAGACAGCCTCATTAACAAACAGTGCAAGTGGCTGGGTGGCGGTGGTGCACACCTTTAATCCCAGCACTCCCAAGGCAGAGGCAAGTGAATCTCTGTGAGTTGAAGGCCAGCCTGGTCTACAGAGCAAGTTCCTAGACATCTAGGGCTACACAGAAAAACCCTGTCTCTAAAAACAAACAAGCAAACAACAAAACAGTGCAAATAAAATAAAATAAATAAATAAAATAAAAACCACATAAAAAGTCCAAGCTGCAAAAGTGAGGGAATATAACCTTGTGTTTCCATACTTGGGGAAAAGATTGAGAAGAGATCGATAATTGTTCTAGAAAGTATTTAATCTACTGCTTCCTCCACCCTGTCTCATACTTCTAGCTGCTCACCTGCAGCATCCCATGCTATGTATGGAGGGTGCCTGTGCAGGAAAAGCTTGCTCAGACAGGCTCAGAGACAAGCCAGCACTGGGAATGTGAGTCATCCTTTTCACCCAGAACACGTGGTCTCTATGTCATCTCCCAGTATCTCATGCTCAGGCCATTGGCAGGTAACAGGATCTGGCTCCATATGGTTCCCTGCAGCCTCCAAAGCACTTAGTCTGTGCTCAGTGATGGGCCACTTGCAGAAAGATTCACAACTGAAGGAGCATTCCATCTTGTTCTCCCCAAATACTCATGATCTTTGTGGAAATAGGTATTTCGTGCAACAGAAATTTAGTGTACTGTGGTGTCCCAGGGCCCAGAAGCCCCTTGTAGAAATGAAGCTTACCTACACCTAAGTTTTTCAAAGTGCTTTCAGGGCCTAGTGTCTCTCCTGCCTTACCCTTGTTGGGCCCAGGAGCAAAACTAGCAATGCAACATACCTCAGTCCTATACCTCAGTCACTGCCCATAATGCATGTGGGATACAGCACGGCCTTGGAGCCATGGGAAGGCTGCCGTTCCAATGAGGACTGGAGTCTTCCTTCTAGATGCACTCTTAGCTGCTGGACTCCATTGGGATCCAAAGGAAAGTGGATGGGGAAAGAACAGACATTGAGGATGAGGGCAGGAACCTGACTCACTAATTCCGCATGTACCATGTAGCTGGCCCTAGAGTTGGCAACTTATATCCATTGTTTAAAGTAGGTAAGTGCAGCCCGGTGAAAGTGGGTTACTTAGAGTTGCCAACAGGTTGCTAGGTACATTGTTAGGAAAGGCAGTGTATATATATACCAAGCCAAGCAGAGTCCCAAGTTGCTAAGCAGTTCCCTATTCTTGCTGGCTGCCACAAAACAATGGTGCTTGTTAGTTTGATTGGATTGATAATACTAAGAGATTAGTCTCCTCTGATGACACTTCCACAGAGACTAGTAGATCCTGAAGGCTGGATTTGCAATATGATGCCATTTTTGAGACGTACTTACAAAATAGGAAAAGGAGCCTGCAGAAACCTGAAGGGAAGGTGTATTTGGCTCATGGTCTCTGGTTCCCTTGCTGTGAGCCTGAGGTGGGGTTGAGGATCATATTAGTAGAACAAATCAGTTTACCTCATGACAGATAGGAAAGCAGACAAGTGAAGAGTCAGAGGACAAGACACACCTTCCCAGGCATGCTCTACAGAGATGGCTCCCCTCGCTTAGGTGTCACCTCCTATCTTTCATTGCTTCTCAACCAGACCATCATATTAGGAATGAATCAAGGAGCTAATCTATCCATTCGGTTAGACCCTTCCAGAGCCAATCACTTTCCAAAGCCATCAGCTGGCGACCATGTCCCCCAAACATAAGCCTATGGGGGACATTTCATATTTAAACTATAAGAAGACCCATGATGAAAGGTCACAGGAGACAGAAGACAGAACAAGGACAGGACAGGGAGATGGCTCAGTGAGTAAGAGGCCTTCCTGTACAAGCATAAGGAGCTGGGTTCAAGTCCTCAGGACTCAGGAAAAAGTCAAACATGATTGTGTGTGTGCTTGTAATCCCTGTGCTGTGGGAGCCAGAGACAGGAGACTTGTTTGCTGGACATCCACCTCGCTCCTGCTTCAGCAAACAGTTCTGTGACAAGGGAAAATGGAGAACGTGAGAAATCAGGACATCCAACATCCCTCCTTCACATCTGAATGCATGAGTGTGCATACCTGACACGGATAACACACGCACCACACACACACTGTATGGGAGTGGGGTAAAGACAAATCTGTCCTGTTTTCAGCAGGAGGGGACATATTAAATCATGGCAGTGCTAAAGGGAAAGGGGATCTGAAGGCTCTATTCCACCAAGAACATAGTTTGCACTTGGATGTTGAATGGCAAGGGTGCATAGTTCTATTCAGCTCATCGATGAACAAGTCAGAAAGATGGAAAAGGAACTGGGTTGGAGGCCATTTGAGAAGCAACAGTTAGTACCGCTAGATGGGCAAAGCATGAGAGACTAGTATTGCTGATCATGCAGACTCCGCTGCTCACAGGGCACTAAGACGACATCCTTTATACGTAGCCTTTGAACTTGCTTATCTTGTCTACTGAGCGGCAATCTATAGGTTGACTTACAACCACACATCAAGTGAGAGAAAAGCAAAAACCACACATGGTTCATTCTTCTCCATTACTAGGGTATGAAGGCCTATTGTTGTCCGTCAGCCTGCGGCTGCCCTGGGATGACCCTGGAAGATAACACTTGCCACCATTTTTCTTTACTGCCAGAGCTTAAACAAATTCTGGAGGCGTAAAGTTATTGTGTAGCTTAAGTTCTGATTTTCTGCCTAAATGCTGGGTAAACTCTGCTCTTCAATTGTCCCTCTGTTATATCAATAAAGCAGCTTATAGCCAACTGATGAGCAGGGGAGAGAACAGGGCTGGACATCCTGCCAGCTTGAGTTGGGGGTGGGTGGGAGGTTAGGGAAGGAGCCAGGGAGAGAGGAAGGAGCTGGAGCTCAGGAAAGCTACAAAAGCGCAAGTATCTCTGGGATGTTTGCGGAGAGTAGGGCAAAATCTCATAAAGGGTTGATAACAGCCTTAACCTGCTCAGACTGTGCTGTGAAGCCTTGCATTATAAAAGAGTCTCAATTATTTGTGTGATAGCCAGGTTAAGAAATAAGCTAAGAGAAACAAACACAGTTGTATAAAAAAATAAAACAAAATAAACTCAACGAAATTCTCTTAACACCCTGACTTGCTTCTTCACCTCTGACCACTCCCTTGACAGACTGCTGGTCTCTAGTTGTTGCTACAACTGGTTTGATTTGGTTTTCTTCAGGCAGTGCTGAGGATGGAGCCCAGAGCCCTACACATGCAGAATAAGCACTCTCCCACAGAACTATATTCCTAACCCTGGGGTGGTGTTTGTCACCAGAGAAACCTTTTATTATTGTACAAAATAATGGGTCTCAGTCTGGCGTTTTGGTACATGATCAAAATGTAGTTTGATTACACAAATAAAGCCCCATTATGGCTGTAGAGATAGCTCAGCCAGAAGCGTAGAGCTGTGGTTTCTCTCCTGAGCAGCCATAGACAATGCTGGGCATGGTGGCACACATCTGCACCTGAAACCCCAGAACTGGGCAAGTGAGCCAGGCAGACCCCAGGAGCTCACTGGCTAGCCAGCCTAGCTTACACAGTGAGGCCCACAGGCCAGTGTCAAAAAACAAGTTGAGGCTGACACTTGATGTTGACCTCTGGTCTCTACATGCACGGAGGTGTGTACACAAGCACACCTGCAAACACACACACAACACACACACACACACCACAACACACACACACACACCACAACACATATACACATCACAACACATACAACACATACATAGATACACTTATTTAGATTCCTCATGTGAATGAAACCATGATATTTGGGTTTTTTTTTTTTTTTTAGTCTGACTTCTTTCTTCAGTTCAACCCACTTTCCTGAGGATGATACAATTTCATTCTTCTTGGCCCTTGATTTCATGAGACAGTACTAGTTATGTAGTCCAGGCTAGCCTAAAACCCATTATGTACTACTGGACTTATTATGTAGTCCAGGCTAGCCTAGAATCCATTATGTAGTACTGGACTTGAACTGAAGACCCTCCTTCCTTCGGCTACCCTGCACAGTTGATTAGACAAGTCAGTCTTGGCAGGGCACTATTCAATTTGTCCCATCAAATAGTTCTTTTTAGACTCTGGGTGAGATTAAACTGTATAGTTTTCCAAGAACACTGTGGATAGAGTGTCAAAATCCCAAACTCCCACCTAACTTAAACTTCTTGTTTCTCCCAGCTCATTTCTTCCTCAGACCATAATGTCTGCATTGGGGAGTGGGAGGGAGGAAGGGGGGTCAGGAGGAGGGTAGGAAGGGATCTCAGTGGGCTTCTCTCTTGTCTTTTTTTCTACTCCCTCTAATACACACTACAGTGTGTGTGTGTGTGTGTGTGTGTGTGTGTGTGTGTGTGTGTGTGTGTTTGTATGTTCACATGATGGCTGGTCCTTACCTTCTACCGTGTTTTGAGACAAGGTCTCTGTTGTGTTTTCTGCTGTCTTCCAGGCTAGCTGAACTCACCAGTCTTCAAGTTTTCGGTTTTTGTTTTTTTGTTTTTTATTACAGGTGCTTGCTTTAAATATCTGGCTTTTGTGTGGTTCTGAGACTTTAAATGCAGGTCCTCGTGCTTGCTTGGCACGCATGTATACCTTCTGAGCCACCTTCCTGCCCTTTGCCTTAGTTTTTGAGATAGGGTCTCTCACCGGACCTGGAGCTCACAGGTTTGGCTAGAGCAGCGAGCTAAGGCCCAGGGACTCTGCCTCTTGAGTAGTAGAAGTGCAGGCATGGGCCCCACACCTGGCTTTTTATGTGGGTGCTGGGAATTTAAACCCACGTACCTGTGCTTGTGCTGGAGGCACTATCTCTCCAGCCTCTGCTTTGGACCTTTATGAGGGCAAGCACAGCGGGCAGTGAGGGGAAACAGAGGCAGAAACCCTTGTTACTTGCCTGCCACAGTGGCAAGCTGTGGCCGTTGCCCTCCCCAAATGTACAGTGGGTTGCCAGTGGCTTTCTCTTATTGAATCACCTGCTCTCCATCTCCCTGCCTCAGGTGCTATCCCTGACAAGTCCCCACAGGACAGCAGGCCCCCACAGGCAGTCATTCTATTCATTACTACCAAATAGAATTGAGGACACAGCTCCTTGGTTGCACCAGCCTCCTCGCAAACACTCACTTGAGGCTCCCTGCTCTCTCCCGGGAGCTATCTTATTTATTATAAAGACATGACCAATTGCATATTGAGGCTGGTAACAATACCTGTCAGCATACACACTGCTGAGGCCAGCATGCACGCTGCTGAGGCCAGCATGCACAGTGCTGTTCTCAAAGCGCATCGCCCCAGTGAATTCGCAAAACACTGGGAAGCAACCTGCTTTGTCTTTACCTCAGAGAGAAAGGGCACAAAGTGGGAAGGGATCAGTGTCAACCACTGGGAGAACATGGAGCCAGCACTGGGACCCAGGGAGCACCCCACCCTATGGCCTCTTCCTAATGACTATGTCGTATGTCATGGCTTCTTTCTGATTTGACCCTTTGTTTGAGCCTCAGCCCACTTAGGCAACTGGTAGCTGTGGGGAAGTTAGAGAGCTGTCCCCTCCCTAACTCAGTTAAGCACCTTCCTCTCCCAGTTAAGGGCTGCAGCAACTTTACCTTCTGCTTACCAGTGGACTGTCCATTTAGTTTGTAAGACTTTTAAAATACGTTTTCTTTTGGAATCTTTTGTCAAGTTACAATTTACAGTTGAACGTCAATGAACTAACAGCAATTTACTGTTCTAAATACTTATTTTAAACTATTCATTGTGCATTTCTATTATTATTACCACAACCACCATCATCACCACCATCATCATCATTATTGTCTTTCTAGACAGAATTTCTCTGTGTAGCCCTAGCTGTCTTGGAACTAGCTCTGTAGACCAGGCTGGCCTCGAACTCACAGAGATCTGCCAGTCTCTGCCTTCTGAGTGCTGAGAGTAAAGCATACACCACTACTGCCTGGCTATTCTTTTCTTACTTGAGGTCTCTCTGTTGCTCAGGTAGCCCTCAAATATCTGGGCTCAAGTGATCTTTCCACCTCAGTCTTCCAAGGTTGGTACCATAGGCGTGCCCATTATCACATCCACCTGTTGGTCATTGCTCTCAACTTTCTTGTTGTATCCCAGAGGTTTGTTGCTTCAAAGGAGGAAGGCCTTCCTTTTCATTGTGACAAATGTAATCTGTTCCTCGTATGTAGCACTCTGCATTCAAGTGACTTGGGAGAGATTTTTGTCACATTAAGTGCTCAGTGTCACCTCCCTCTTCATGCAGCTCAGAGTATATGCCTGGTTCCAATCAGTTCCAGCAAGTGTATGTCCTGCTGGGTGTGGCTTCCACAAGAAATTCTGAGCAACTTCAGCTTTGGTGTTGGCTCTCAAACATGCAGGGATCTGTATAGCCAAGTCCCTCCCAGAGCTCAGAGTCATTCTGAATACAGCAGTTCAGGCATATTGTGTACCTAGCTACCCACTTCCCTATGCTCACACAGCCCCACACCCCCTCCAGCCACCTTGTCTACTTCAGGAATAGTGTAGTCAAAGTCAAGGAGCAGTAGCTCCTAAGGGATGGGAAGGGAAAAGAGAATGGGGGCTCTGTGTACAGACTATTGGGTTGTAAATGTAAGAATTTCTGGGCACGGGTTGTACAGCAATGTGAATACTAAATATTACTGGACCATACACTTAAATTGGCTAAGATGTTAGGTTTTAAGAAATCACAAATTTCAAAATAGATAATCAAAATCTTTTCAAATAGAAACATAAAAGAAAGGTGGCAGAAATAAATGTGTACAATAAACATTTTTGGTGTGATTTATCTGCAAGAAAATGCGATATATCTGCAAGAAAATGTAATTTGTGACCAGAAGCACTTCAGGTCTCTCTCATTTGAGGGTGTCACTCATCTGGAAAATAACCCTGTCTGCAGAAATGAACACACACTTCTCTAGGTGCAATGCCACATGGTCTCCCATGAAGGCTGTGGGCCAGAGGTCATCCTTACTCCCTGTTTCAGAACAGAGTCTCCAGCCCTTTCTGCTCTACAGAGGCCCATTCTAGCAATGGAAGTCTGTCTTTTCCATAACCTGAGATGAATGAGCATTCCATCTTTCCGGTGAGGCAGTTCCAATTGCCTCCCACACTTCACCTGCATTTCCAATATCTCACCAAACAGTTCTTGTAATGACTCTGAAACAAGAAGAAAGTAAAAGGGTTCAAGCTGCTTTTGACCAGGCTGTAGACCTCACATGCAGAGCAGGACACTCACTCACAAGTTAGCTGTGATGCATGCTGTAAGACCACTGTCCCTACACTGCCATTGACACAGCCACAGAAAGCTGAGGGAATGTTGTCTTCTGTGGCTCAGGAGAGACATCCCAACAACAGTCAGTTTAGAAACAGCTTTCTCAGGAGCTCTGGTGGCTCTGAAAAGGGAAAAAAATGAGACTAAGGAACACTGTGTCCCCTGCAATAGAATTAAGAAGATGTACGGCAGGCCTCTTGGGACACGGCCCATTGTAAGTTAAGAATCATCTGTATATTAAAAAGGGGGCTAAAATTTCAAACATATGTCACCCACAGCCTGAGGAGCTTAGAGGAGCATTGTACTTTGTGCTATGGGTTGAATATGAAGTATTCCCACTGGCTCATATGCTTGAATTCTTGATCTCCGGTTGGTCGCAGTGCCTGCAGGAGGGTGTAGAACCTTTGGAATATGTTGAATAAGTATCAGAAATGGGCCAATGATTTCCAGGTTATCATTGCTGCTTCCTGGTGTGGCCACCCAATGAGACTCTCTGTCAATTGCTTCTTCCTGGTGTGGTCACCCTATGACACTCTCTGTCCCTCTACTGCCACTATACCACCGCTCCCCCCACGCTTTCCATGTTACCATGGACTACAACTACGAACAAAATTCAATACCTTTTTCATTATGCTAGCCCTGTCAGGCATTTTATCATACCAATAAAGATAAGCCACTACTATGGAAAGTTGGTAACAATAAGAAACGTAACTAGTACAGAACGTTGGTACCAGTGATGGGGTACACCCTGATAGTTGTAAGCTGTAATAAACCTTTTTTCTCCCCAGGTTGCTTTAGGTCATGGTGTTTCATCACAGCAACAGAAACCCTAAAATAGATTGCCATGGCCAGCAAGACAGAGGTGGAATGGCCACAAAACAAAACTATCAATGAACCAATTTGGGTGAGGAAATCCGCTGAGTTTCTATTTGTATGCCATAGTTGTCATCTTAACACGCCTGGGTAGATGGACCCTCAATTGAAGGCTCAATTAGATCCCTGTCAGATTCACCCAGGAACACATCCGTGAGGCATTTTGTTGGTTGCTAGTTGATGGGGGAAGGCTAGCCCAGTGTGTGTGGTGCCATCCCTGGATAGATGGTTCTTGTAAGCATAAGGTATTGTGTAATCCAAATGCTGATTTCTGTATCTCCCATATCTGGTTACAAACCTTGTTCTGTCTCAATGTTGTTTAGACTCTACTCTCCACTCGTCTCCTGATATGCCAATAGAAAAGCTTCCAGCCAATTGCTGAGCAGAGGAGAGAATAGAGCTGGATTTCCTGCCAGCCAGAGGTAGAGGAGTTAGGAGAGAAAGGAGATGGGGGACTCAGCCATGGGCAGAGGTCCAGGAGACGTCAGGAGGAAGGAGCTGGAACAGGGAAAACTACAAAGTGCAAGTATCTCTACGACGTATGCTGCGAGGAAGCCAAATTAGCTTAGAGGGCTAAGTTTGAAATAATAAACTGCTTAGTTCTTATGATGTGAAGCTTATTATTAAACAAATATAAAAGAGTCTCAATTGTTTGTGTGATAGCCAGTTTAAGAGAGAAACTAAAAGAAACAAACATGGTTTTATAAAATTAACTTTAACAAATGGCATTCCATGTCGGGTGCCACCTGTAGACTTTCGTTTTTTGTAAAACCAAGTTTATTTGTGGTTCTTTAATGTCTCCACTTCCATTTCAACCCACTTATCCTAGATAGGAAAGAAAAAAAGGTTAATAGGGACAGGAAGAGTGTTCCTTTTTAAGCCTCAGTTCCTTGGAGAGATTTCAAAACCTTCATCATCAGGATTCCAGAAGATTTGTTAAACAGCAAGCCAGAAATGTAGCAAAAGGCAATCACAACAGCAACCGGAACCCAGAACCTTGAAGTATTCTCTTGAGTGTTTCTCTCTAGAAGTGTCCCAAAGTGGAGCAACAAACAGCCAAGCAATGTGAAGTGATGCAAAAGCCAAAATGGTTTTGGGCTCATATTTATCTCTTCTCTGAGTCTGTACCAGGGTGTTTACCAGCTGGCAAAGACCATGCCACTGTGAGAAGCAGGTCCTCTTCTATCAGACCATCTCAAGTGCCCTCTCACAAGTCTGCTTCAAATCCCATGCTTTGGATCAAAAGAAAAACATACTTACATCCACTACAGGTTCTGAGTTATGCAAGAAAGCAGGCTGAGCAAGCCATGAGAATCAAGCCAGTAAGCAATATTCCTCCATGGTCTCTGCTTCAGTTGTTGCTTCCAGACTGCTGCCTTGAATTCCTGCTTTAGCTTTCTTCCATGATAGTAACTGGTAAGCTAAATCAACCTTCCCTACCCTCCCTCTCCAGTTGCTTTTGGTCAATATTGTACCACAGCAACAGAAAGCAAATTAGGACACCATAAAACTACTCGGACAGGGAGTTCAAAGATTAACACCATCAAACAGCAAAGCTACACGGGAGGCAAAACTTCAACCATCAATAGACTTGACATGTAAAACTGAAAGCCCATTAAAAGACCTTCATTTAAAAAAAGAGAATGCTACTTAAGTGGTGGCCTCTTCAGAAAAAGGCCACCTGGGACAGTGTTTTCATTGGTTCACATTCTAGGTACTCACAGGCTATTTAGCCAAGAGTGCCTGGCTATCTTCTAAGCTAACAGAACTTGCTCTGTCCCAGTGGTGCTAGTTTTGCAGGCATGCAGAGAGAAGGAGTTACAGGGTCATGGGGCTTGTGCTAAGGTTCCAAAGAAAAGCCTGTGGCTGAGCAGTTTACAGCAGGTCAGATTCCATTCATAGAGACCCCAAGAGATCAATGCGTGACACTGTGAATGTGCAATGTAAGTTCTAATGGATACCCCAGGATGTCAGAGATAACAAGAATATATCTGCTAAAGAAAGCTGTAGGCACTGAGTGGCACTGGCTCAAAAGAGAATTCATGTGTGCTGTAAATGGCAGGTCCTTGAGGGGCAGGGATACACACATCTGTCAGCATTCAAGAGATGCCACCACATTCCCCGCTGCTCTGAATTGAGCTCCAGGGTTAAATGTTTCTTCTTCTGGGTTGCATCCCTGCTTTGGTCAACTCTTTCCTGGCCCCCATTCTGGTCTTTCGAAATGGGAATGTTTACTTGGTGCTGTTGTGTATTAGAATTAAACAATTCCCTTTTAACCTCACTGAGGCTACAAGCCAAGAGACTGAATTTTTAGAAGGTACTTTGAACTTTGCAATTTTCAATAGCGTTAAGACTTGTGGACTTTTGAAGTTGGATTTAATGTGGCTTTTGTCATAAGATGGCTGTGAGCTTGTGTGGGCTGGAAATAGAATAATGTTGGTTGAATGAATATAAAATATTACCCATGAACTCATGTATGGAATGGAAGTTTTGGTTTCTTTGTAAACTCAGTTGTGTTATGTAAAAATGTTTTTGTCTTGAGGAAGTCCTATTCCCATTTTTCTGAGATAGCACCAGATAGATTTCCAAAGTGGCTGTACTAGTTTGCATTCCCACCAGCAATGAAGGAGTGTTCCTCTCTCCCCACATCCTCGCCAGCATGTGGTGTCGCTTGAATTTTTGATCTTAGCCATTCTGATGGGTGTAAGATGGAATCTCAGAGTTGTTTTGATTTGCATTTCCCTGATGACTAAGGAGGTTGAGCATTTCTTTAAGTGTTTCTCAGCCATTTGATACTCCTCTGTTGAGAATTCTCTGTTTAGTTCCAAGCCCCATTTCTCAATTGGGTTATTCGGTTTGATGGTGGTTAATTTCTTGAGTTCTTTATATATTTTGGATATTAGACCTTTGTCAGATGTAGGGTTGGTGAAGATTTTTTCCCAGTCTGTAGGCTGTCGCTTTGTTCTCTTGACAGTGTCTCCTGCCTTACAGAAGCTTCTCAGCCTCATGAGGTCCCATTTATTAATGGTTGACATTAAGGCCTGGGCTGTTGGTGTTCTGTTCAGGAAGTTGTCTCCTGTGCCAATATGTTCCAGGCTCTTTCCCACTTTTTCTTCTAAGTGGCTTTGTTTTAATCCCAAGTATGGAATCTCAATTTGAGCTTTAGTTTGTCCATGGCTGCTAATTGTCTCATGTGGGTTGAGGCCAAAACATCCCCAAAATAGAGTTTTCAAAAAGGAGCTCTACACATGTGTGTGAATATGCCCAGCTGATAACACTGTTTTGGGATATGTGGCCTAGCTGGCAGGACTGTGTCATGGTCAGCAGGCTTTGAGGGCTGTACCTACTTCTGGCTTCAGCCTGAATTCTCTATTTCCTGGTCCAGGTGCCACATGAGGCACTCCATCTCATGGCCCCAATACTATGGAGCTGCTTGGCTTTGTCTCCTTCATGGGGGACTGAACCCTTTGATACTGTGAGCCAAAATAAATCCTTCTTCCTCCACATCTGCTGCCTTGCCACTGTAATAAGTAAGCAATGCATTTGGCTTCTGGCCATCTTGTATGATGGGCCGGTTCTCCACATATGTTCATAAACACGGCCTAGGTAACTAATTTGGAGGTCCTCTGGAGGGAGTCATATTCTTTGATCTATCAGTCCTCATTCCTCTGACATAAGTTTTCATTGACTGTGGGTCATTGGCTGCCCCACACCCAGTTGCTGGAGGTTAAATCGGCGGTCTCTCGGGAGCTAGTGAGGCGCTCAACACTGAACTGCACTCTCGACATAGTAAAGCTCAATTGCACTACAGAAACTTGGGAAGCAGGCTAGGTGAGAGAACAAAGGATCATCATTAGATAATTCTATAGTTGTTACTATGTACACAGAAAGTGTGGTCGTAGCTCTTGGCAAGACCAATACATCCCCGGCTTATCCCACATCCTACTCCCTGTCTGAGTACTCTTATGATGTCCTGGTTTGCTTTTTGTTGCTGTGCTAAAACATTGACCAAAAGCACTTGGGGAAGAAAGGGTCTATTTAGCTTACAGGTTACTGTCTGTCATGGAGGAAAGCCAAGGCAGGAATTCAAGGCAGGAACCTGGAAGCAGGAACTGAAGAAGAGACCAGAGAGGGACATTGTTTACTGCCTTGCTTCTCATGGCTCGTTAAGCCTGCTTTCTTACACAACTCAGGACTACCTACCCAGGGATGGCACCGCACACTCTGGGGTGGGGCCTCCCACACCAATTAGTAACCAAGAAAATGCCTCACAGATGGCTGAGGTAAGCCTGAAAGAAGTAATGCTTCAATTAAAGTTCCCTCTTCCCAGGTGTGTCAAGTTGACAGCTTTGACAACAGATTTCTATTGATTTCTACATAATATATGAATAGAAATATGAATAGGAACTTGGTGTGTTTCCCCACTCAAATGGTTCATTTGTAGTTCTATTTTGTGGCCATTCTGCCTCTGACTCATACTGAATTTATGACAAAAACACAGCCTTCTAGAAGCTGAAAAGAAAGTGAATTTTCTTTGATATTTAAAAAATGCACAGTTAAATGCACTCCTTTAAGACTGTGTCTGACCAGATGCAGGGATGAGATTCACAGAACCTCATCCTCAGGTTTCTTCCCCTATTGACACACGACAACTGTGATTGGTCTTACCAGCCTCGTTAAGCAGTAGTTACAAAACCTGGGACATATTTAGCTTATTTCCTAGTTTAAAAACACACACACACACACACACACACACACACACACACACACACACACACACACAAAATCAATTCAGTGTTTGCTGAAGAAACTTTATTTTTTTGACCTCAGGAAAGTGAGTGTTTCAGTTCATGCATTTTATTTCCTCCAGCAAAGCATGCAAGGTGGAATTCCTGTGGGTGACTTTAAAGCTGAAATTCCCCTTGCGGGGGAGTTGCAGATCTTTTCTTTAGATAATGGTGATCTACAGAGACCAGCCCTCCTTCCAGGGCCTCTCCCTCCTGTCCTAATGCAATCGCACATCTGTGCAGCACAGTCAGCTGTTTACAAGATTATATTTACTCAGGACAGGAGAGCAAAAAGATTCCTTTTCTATCAGACATCTGGAAATGTATGCAAATTTACCAGAAATATTTGCAGATCTTGCAGAGGTCTAAAGCAAAGTGTGGCGGGTCTTTTTGTTGCTGCACTTGCTCTTTGTTCTTAGCCCTTAGCTGACAATGTTGAGCAAGCTACAGAATTCAGAATTGCTATGCCTTCCATCAGAAGTCAAGGACTAATCCAGAGGCTTTCCTAAGGCAGGCGGGGCCCAGCCTGATATATGGTTGCATAACTGAATACACGGTTATGTAAAAGGTTTTTGAATGTGCAATAACCAAAGACTAGTTCCAAGTCAAACACAACAAACCCAAGATGTTTGTGGTAGTGCTTGCCCATACTGCACTGTGTGACTTCACGGCACTCTTGGGTCCGATGGCACAGCATATAGTAGATCTCAGCCTGGAAGAGGATAATGGCAGCGGTTCTTCTTGCTTGCCGTCTGCAGCTCTCATTCACTCCCATCCAAAGCACGTCTCTGTTACAGATTCTCTCTTATGACTCACTTCTCCTTAGAAACTAAATTTTTGATAGTTTTTTATAAAATTTCCAACTTACATTTTCAATAATTATTATAGTGTACTGAACTCTGGGTTATTTATTCATTTTTTTTTCTGGCAAAATCAGCTATGTTCCAGTATCATTTCTCCCTCCCCTCCTCCACCCCCCACTGCCCCACATTTCCCCTACAGAGAGGCTTTTCTCTCCCATTATATACTGAGAGACTCGAAATCATCTTAACCTTGCTCTTGAAAAAGTTTGGTCAGATTCAAGATTCATAAAAACAAGCGAGTCTGGGCCATCTCCCTTTCTCAAGACTTTTTTACTGTTCCTGTTTTTTGAGATTCAAAGTTTAGCTTGGGACATGATTTGGTTTGAACATGTTTCTCTCCTCCAGCATCCCCTGACAGGATGCTGGAACATGTTAGGGGCAGAAGATAAAGTTAAGGAGTTTAAGGAGAGAAATATTTTCCTTGGGCATGCATTTGAAACTCATCAGCCTATGGTCTTAGCAGTTGGGGGCTTGGGAGGAGCAGTTGGAGAGTCCTAAAACCAGGGGAGGGATCCATCCCACCCTCAGGAATAGGTAGGCAGGAAAACAGGCTGTTGATGAGAATACTTATCTGGAGTGTGGCCTGTGGATTTGAGTGGATCTCCTGAAGCTTACAAGAATCTTTTTAAGTTTACAAAAAAGAGACAAACTGGCTTGCAAGACAATTTAAAATTAGATTAGTGCCAAAGGTCTGAGCTGTCTTAATAGAACAGTAGCATAGTCAGGGGAAGAGTTTTTATATTACCAACTATAAAACACCTCCCAGACTCTCAAAGACTCTCCTCTATCCTCATAACTTAGGCTTTCTTAGGTCCTCATAACTTAACATAACAAGGCAGCTGAGGCCTTGGTTTCTGCTGTTAAACTGATCTTCAAATGCATCAGAGACCAGTTTTCCCTTCCCAGTATGTCTGGAGTGACAGCCTCCTCCTAGTTCACATGGTACGAGACACAATGGACCATGGGCTTGGATTAAAACAGATATCACAGACCTTTCTTGCTTGGTAATATAGTTATCCAGCATAAATTTGGGGACACAGTTCATACCAGTAGCATCCAAATAAGAATGTCCAAGGAAATGGATCCTCTATCCAAATAACATTAAGCTATAATGATCTTAGCTGCCAATTATCTTTCCTAATTTCACTGAATAAACTCCAAGCAGTATCATCTTACTCTCAATACTTTTTAGAAACAATAATGAGTGCACTAATTTTTAAAAATGTTATTAAAGAACAGGGACAAAAAGAACAGATGATGTTTCCTGGGGTTGGTAGGACCCTAATCTTCTATAGAGAGGCTGTGATAACTAGAGAAAATGAAATTCCCCAACTGGATATAAGACCCACTTAGATGTTTTTGTGCTTATAAAGCAACTTTGAAAAGCACTATGATTTGGACCCCACTTATATTCCCCTTTCTAGTTTATTAATATAATACTCGATACTCTATGCCCTCCAATGGCCCATGTGACAAGGTGCTAGAATCTATTTTCTGTTGGTAGTGATATTTTGTGGTTTTATATATATATGTGTGTGTGTGTGTGTGTGTGTGTGTGTGTGTGTGTGTGTGTGTGTTTATGCATGTATTTGCTAGTACAGATAATGTTAAGCCCATATGAAATTTGAAGTACTGTCCACACTGTATCCTGGAATATTAATTACTTTTTTAAAAAATTGCTGTGACAAAATACCTAATGCTGTGATTTAAATGTGAATGTCATCCATAGACTCATGTGTTGAGGTGGAGCCTTGCTAGAGGAAATGATGACTGGAGATGCACTTTGATGTTTTATAACCATCCTGTCCTTTCTACCTCCCAGTCTGCTAAGATATGAAGAAGTGAGTAATCATAGCTGCACACTCCCGCTCCATGGAACTGCCTGTGCCATGCCTTCCCTACCATGGATAACTTACTATATCCTCTTGAACTATGAGCCAAAATAAGCCTTTCCTCCCTTAACTTGCTTCTTGTCAGGTGTTTTATCACAGCAATGAGAAAAGTTTCTAATGTACCTAACAAAAACCAACTGAAAGAAGTGAGGATTTCTCTTGGCTCACAGTTTTAAGAGTCACAGTCCATCATAGAGGAGATGGCTGCATGGTGGCAGGAGTGTGCAACTGGGAGTCTTTGATTCCTTTCATCTTGGTAAAACAAGATCCAGAGAGTAAGAAAGAAGTGGGGCTAGCCCTCCCTCTAATTTCCCTATAGTTAACCTACTTTCTCCAGCAAGGCTCTGCCTCCTCAGGGTCCTACAAGCTACCAAAATAGCATTATCCACTGGGAACTAAATATTCCAACCTATGAGCCTGTGAGAACATTTTGAATTCAAACCACAACACCTGTTAAGGACTACTCTGCTTACTATATCATAGCAAATATTTACAACCTGAAGTCAGCCAAATGTCTTGTATCTTGGAAGTCATTTGCTTCTCCAGCTTAATTTAAAAGCAAAGCAAAACAAAACCTCAGTGGCAAATCTGTTAAACAACATGGCCAGTCAGGCTCAAGTGGAGCTATGCATAAAATAGTAATTTCTAATTCTTTCTAAATAAAGGTCAAATCTGAGCTGGTGAGAGGTCTTAGTATACTACTAGACAAATAATATAAAAATGAGGGATTTGGGGGTGTGTGTGGCTGACCCTGCTAGAATAGTTGTAGAAATACAAACATCTCTTGGGAAGTGGATGAGTCATTTTATTTACCTTTATGGTACCATGAACCTGCCACATGCTTTGGATTCCAGGGTGGTGAAGCATCTTAAAAAGGCAAAGAGCAAGCAGATCCTCCACTTTTGGAACTGCATAGGTCAGAGTCCAAGAAGGAGGAGCAGAGATGCATTGCAGGAGGAGTGCCAAGAGTCCTTATGAGCATCCGAGGAAAGGCTTTCCTTTATAAGAGTTGCTGTGGTCATAGTGTCTCATCCTAGGGATAGTACATTGACTAACACAGGAGGAATTGGTCCTCCATCATCCATGCCAAACAACACACCCATTCTACTCATAACAAATGTGTCCAGGTTTGTGAGGGAGCTTCAGTGCCACAGATTTCTCTGATGAGAAGGTTTTGGGGAGAGGACATTGGCCCTGATCCCCGGAGGAAGTGAATGAATAGGAAACTCCTAGACACAGAGGGGGTGAGTTAGGTACTTGTTTTCTGATACCTACGAATGTGCAAGCAAGGCAGAAGGGAGATAGGTTAGGGATGACACCATCAGTCCAGGTACCTTTAGCTCCCATGTGGCTGGTATTGATTCATTACAGAGCTAATGAAAGAAGGGGAGTGTTAATTCCCTTGGTATACAACACCAGTAACTCATCGCTGTTATTATCTTTCTTATTGTGTTAGCTTTCCATCACCCTAATAAAATACTTATAACACTAACTTTAAAAGGGGGGACACTAGGGAGATGGCTTAGTGTGTAAGCATTCTCCATGTGTCTTAGTGACTTTTCTATTGCTGTGATAAAACATGGATACCAAGGCAGCCTAGACAGCACTTAATTTGGGGCTCATAGTTGCAGAAGATTAGAGGTCATGACCATCATGGTGGGGACCATGGCAGCAGCAGGCAGCCATGGCAACGGAGCAGTAGCAGAGAATGCATATCTTGAGACTGGATCACCAGGCACAGAGGGATAACTGGGAATAGCATGGGTCTTTTGAAACATCAAAGCCTGCCCCTAGTGACACATCAAAGCCTGCCCCTAGTGACACACTTCCTCCAACAAGGCTGCTTGTTGGAGGCTACTAATCCTTCCTGAATAGTTCCACCAACTGGAGACCAAGTGGTCGAATAAATGAGTTTGTGAGGGCCATTCTCACTCAAACTACCTCACCATGCAAGTGTGAGAACATGAGTTTGTATCTCTAGAACCAACACAAGTCTGGACTGGTGCACATCTGTAACCTCAGAATTCCAATGGAGAAATATTAGGGAGAGACAGGTGAACCCCTAAAAACTCATGTGCTGCAGCTTGAACACGGAGACACGAACAACAACAGACCCTCTCTCAATCAGAGGGGCAGATGAAGAGTGACACTGAGGCTGTCTCTGATTGCCACATGAAGGCTGTGGGAAGCACATGCTGAGAAACCAAACCAACTCTCTCAAATCCCATCTTAGGGAGAGACAGCTGCTGGACTGGCTCTGCTGTGCACAGAATCGAGTTTGCTTCAATTTGGCCGTTATTTGTGGTCTATAGTTTTTACAGTGGTATTAACAGTGTCTGTACTAGAAAACATACAGAGAGAGAGAGAGAGAGAGAGAGAGAGAGAGAGAGAGAGAGAGAGAGAGAGAGAGAGAGAGGAGGGGAAAGACAGAGAAACACACAGAGACAGAGAGATAAAAAATATCACCACCAACAGAAAACAGATTCTAGCACCTTTCAGTAGATGTAGGGAGCAAGCCCTTGTCACATGGGCCATTGAAATATCTAGCTTTAACACACATTTTATGAATGAATGTGAGTTGACTAATGATGGTTTTATTTTTCCACAGCAGGAATCTCCGTGATCGCCCTGCTTGTTGCTGCTCTTAATACAACTGTCATCCAAGAGGCATATGTAGCCTCTAGAAAGTTAATAGACCTAGGACACTGTCCCCCAACTTTTTAGATATTTTATTCCTAATTACCCATTCCATAAAATTTTAGTACCATGTATGCTGCCTAACTGCTGCCCATGTGTTGTTATGGATAATCATGTATGAAAGCTATGTACAATACTCATATGTAATATTTAAGATACAATTATAATAATATATTTTATAACTATTATAAATGTAATACATATATTATATAAAGATATATGTGTATCTATTTTATACATTAAACGATTAAGGCTTTTTTTTGTTTGTTTTCTGTTTTTGAGACAAAGTTTCTTTATATAGGCCTGGGTGTCTTGGAACTTGCTGTATAAACCAGGCTGGCCACAAACCCAGAGATCCACCTGCCTCTGCCTACTGAAAGTAAAGGCGTGCTCTCCACGTCTGTCAAGACTAAAGCTTTTTCACCCTCTAAAATCATATCCAGTCTTGTGGGAGGCAATTCCACTGAGAATGTTTGTCCATCCAAAGGAAACCATCAGTTACCAATACTTAAAACTCTTTTGAAAATATTACCCAATTAGCACTCTCATCTGGCAAGTTTCTTGATTAACTTAAGAGCAATCTTGCTGTTGCCCAGTCATATAACAGGGATCAAATCATCTAGACTGGAAAGCTGGGTCAAGCAAATAATCTTATTTTTCAACAGTGGAGTTGTGAAAGGAAAGAGGGAGCTAAAGGAGACACAATAGGCTTCCCAAAGTGCAGAAAATAAGTGTTTGTGGAGTGCTCAGCCACAAATGGGACTTCTGTATCACCCCCTAACCCCTAAGTTTAGGAAACATCATGGAAAAGGGAATGGGAATATTATAAGATCCAGAAGTTGAGGAGGACCCCAGAGAAAGTGCTTCTACTGCACATGATGGGACCTTTGCCCTCATGAACTCACAGCGGCTGCCATTGCCTGCACAAGACCTGTACCAGATCAAGCCAGTCAACACTGCAGCATGGAGGAGGGAGGGGCTCACGGACCTCCACCTCAACTAAGAAGCCATCGGCAGTTGTTGCTTTTGGGACCAGGAAGTGTGCTCCTGGTAGGTTCACCATCCCCCAGTGCATGACCCTATGCCCATGACTGTATAGGGAGCACAAATTGCACTTAGTAGGTTTAAAAAAAAAAAAAACAAACAGCAAACAAAAGAGGGCACAAAGTTGAGAAGAGTCGACTGGTGGGTGGGAGTGGATCTGGGAGGAGTTAGGAAGAGGAATTAGGAATGAATGTCATCAAATACTGGACAACGACATGCACGTATAAAATTCTCAAAGAAGCAATGAAATCTGCTTTTAAAGAAATTTAATAGAGACCCGTCATTATTCCCTACCACTATGCAACGTCAGTACTGCTGCCTATCAGGACTTGGGTCAAGCCAACTTTGAGAGTCAGCACAAGGAAAACAGGGGAACCTACTGAAAGAGAAGATTGATTTTAAGTGTTGCATTGACAGTGTTATTTTACATTTTAGTCATATATTGAAAGGTCAACAAATAAAAGTATTACTTCTTGGATTATTAGATCTGGGATTCATTTCAGAATGATGGTGAATTGAAGACACAGGTGAAATGTTGCCAGTTAATTTTTTTCTTTTTTCTTTTTTTGAGCTAAGTAGTGGACATGCACTGCTGATTTGTATATGTGCTCGCTATGTTCTCCAATTAAAACCTAAAGAAAATTAATCAGATTCCCACTCGGCTGCCTCATTGGGAAGAACATGGGGCCTACCTCACAGCAGGGCCTGCTCTGAGCTCTGAGCAGATCTCCCCTGGGATCTCCACACCCCTCAAAGAACTCGTCATTTGTCCCAAATGCCTGCCCAAACTCTGTTGTATGTGAAGGCCCCTCCCATAATCTCTGTGAAAGCCATCTCTTACTTCTTTGGCTTCCAAGGTTGGCCACTTCTCCAGTTTCACAGTTCTGCCCTCTTCTTCTCAGTCCTGGAAGTTAAGGACCCAAGCACTCTTAAGGCTGTGATTTCTAAATACAGAAATTGTGCAAGAGAAACTTAGAGGAAACATATTTTCCCATCTCACTACAGAAGAATTACTTTAAACAATGACTATGCGTTTCTCATACTTCATGGGTTCTTTTGTGAATGTTATCAGGGTATAGTTTCTTGTATCCTTTCGGTATTGGGAAGATAGCACGGCAGGAGACCAGCTCTTTGTCAGAAGGGATTGAGAAGAAGCTCCACACTCTGGACTCTCCTTCGCCTGGTGAGATCTGTCTAGCTCAGAAGTTTTCAAACCTTCCTAATGCTGCAACCCTTTAATGCATTTCCTCGTGTTGTCATGATCCCGAAACATAAAGCTATTTCCATTGTTACTTCATAACTGAAATTTTGCTGCCGTTACAAATTTGAATGTAAATATCTGATATTCAGGATATCTGTTCTGCAACTCAGTGAAAGGGTCATTCTGACCCCAAAGAGGTCACAAGCTACAGGTTTTAGAACCACCAGCAGGCCAGAGGCAGAGCGGCTTCCCACCAAGCGAGAGTGGAGGGGCCTCTTTGTATCGAATAAGAGTGAACACAGTTCCTTGTCTCCGACCGGCAAGAATAGCGTGGTTCTTTACTGTTTGGATGATGTTGAAACAGCCTCACTATGTAGCCCAGGCTGGCCTCAAACCTAGGATTCTCCTTGTGTCTACTCTGTGCTGTTGTGATTGCAATCATGTGTCACCTTGCCCAGCCAAAATGACTTATTTTGAATGCCACTTTAGTCACTTTGCCACGTGGAAGAACAAGAAAGGAAGTTCAGCTAGAAAGTTCTATCTGATTTGTAGGCTTCTGTGTGAAGTGCTGTCTGTTCTGCCTCTGGGCTCAGACCCACAATTGCATGGGACCATACTTTACATGGGTGCCATACTTCAGAAGCCAGGCAGCCTTGTCTTGCCAGACCTACCTGGTTACACTTGATCATTTTCTTCCATATATCTTGCCTTCCCATTAACAGAGCCATAGCCCAGTTCCAGCTCTCTCGAATCCAGTGTCTGTCTAGAATCCTGTGTTGCTGACTATCACCAAATTGCAATACGAAGGTGACTTGCTTCTAGTGCTAAACGGAATTTACTGCAGGGCCTCCCCTCCTACAATGGCTCCACCCCCAATCCTCACTCCCTTTATTCTAACACGTGCTTTGATTCCTACAGAGGAGGTGCCAACAATGCCCCATCTTGGCCAACTAGGAAGCATGGTGAGAGTGTAACCTTCACATAGCTAGGCTGAGCCAGCCTGCCAGGGAGGGCAGAAGCCAAAGCACATGGAGACCATGCTAGGTTCCTGCTTCTGCCATCTATTTTTCTGACAAATGAAAGGTAGTTATTAAGATAAAAATAGATGATTGGCAGGGAATCAGGCCGGAAAGCTGAGAATCATGTCCAGCTGCAAGCCTCTAGAATTGCCACCATCCCAAACAGTTAAGCTAGGGGAAGGAGCGGTGGAACCTAAAGGGAAAGGAAGTGCTGTTTTTCACATACACTGGACCTTCAGGGCTGGAAGAGACCACAGTGGAGTGCAGGGATCCAAGGAAACTTTCAGAAAAAAAAAAAAATAATAACCTTACCACTTCCCATCCCCCCTGCACCAGAAGACAATAAAGGGTGAAACTGCAAAGGCCAAGTTCTGCCTGTCTCCCCTCCCCAGCACATACCATAAGGAGCCTGCTGGAGCTGAGGTTCTGAGAATGACACCTTTCAACTCAATGCAGCAGTTGACTCCACGGGCACTCTTTTTTTTTTTTTTTTTTTTCTGAATTTCTATTACTTAGTTTCCACTCTGCACATGTTCCTGATAGCTTTGCATTTGCGTATTGCTGGCAGGTTGTAGGACTAAGTGTTTCCCCACATAGTATACTCTATGCCTTTCTTCATTATGCTCTTCATCCACATCCCATAAATCCTGCCTCTTGTTCCTCTACCTTTTCTTTTTCTTTCCTCCTTATCCCCTTCTCTTTTTACTTCTTAATTAACCTTCCATAGTTTTAACAATCTCCAAACTCCATGGACCCTAACAGTATCCCACCATCTCCCTCTCAGCTTGACTTTGTATCCCTTGATTTTTCTTTCTTCTCCATGTCTATAATACTTCCACCTTTCCTCATTTGCTCTACTTCCCTCCCAACTCTAATCCTATTAACGCCCCGTGATCATTGATTGTTTATCCTCCAATGGTCACTGTATTTCACTGTCTTCAAAGGAATCACTGTTGTTAATTGGCCAGTACAACATTTGAATAGTGGTACTATTTAGCCCTGTGGTTGCTCTTACAGTTAATAGCCTACCCAGAGAATCATTCAGAATTTATACCAGGCACACTGAGTTCCTGAACTGAGGAAATATTTTCTGAAATATGCAGTTAATTCCACCACATCAAAGTCACACTTGAAGCATTGCAAATACGTGAACTGGAAAGGCATAGTGGATTAAAAAAAAAAAAAAAGCCACAATGAAACAAGACCAGATACATAAATCCCAACATAGTAGCATAAGAAACAGAAGACAACACAGCTCTTCTACTATTAACCCTGCAGCAATGTCACTTAGTAAATGTGAATTAGATAAAAACCCAAGACAGAACTCAAAACAGTGATTGAAAGTGTGCTCAAATACAGAAACAAATTGCTAAGTAAAATAAAGATATTAACACATAAATAGAAATAGTGAAGACGAACTATTTTGAGATGCTCAAACCTAAAAAATAAGTCTAACAAACAGCGTGTCAGCCATAGAATGGATCAAGGGGAGGACTGAATATCTGAGCTTGAAGAAAAGGTGAAGGAATTAGAATAATCCAACCAAGACAAAAAACAGTAAGATACCAGTGGGAATTGCACAGGCTAAATGATAGCGAAAGACTATAATCTATGGGTTATAGGCAGAGAAGAAGAAAGGGGCATTGAGAACATCTTTCTTTCTTTCTTTTCTTTTCTTTCTTTTTTTTTTTTTTTTTTTTTTTTTTTTTTTTTTTTTTTTTTTTTGAGACAGGGATTCGAAGGCCTGCCTAGACTTGCTTTGTAGACCAGGCTGGCCTCGAATCCACAGAGATCCACCTGCTGTTGCCTCCTGAGTGCTGGAGCTCAGAGGTAAAGAACATTTTCAAAAGAGTCATAGTAGAAAGATCCTCAGAATTGGGGAAAAAGATGCCAGTCTAGCTAGATACAGGAGACATTTAGGATACCAGATATGGGGGAGAGTGGGCTTCATGGCTGACCTTGGCCTCTGCCATTGCTAGGCTCTAGCAGTACAACTTGAGGAACTGACTATAGCTGAAGGTGGGAGATTTTATTTTGATTTTTTTTTTATTCATGTGTATGTCAAAATGTGTGTGTGTGTGTGTGTGTGTGTGTGTGTGTGTGTGTGTGTGTGTTACCTGTGGGGGTGAGAAGGGGTGTCATATCCTATGGATTGGAGGCAGTTGTGAGCTACCTAAGATACTAGAAACTGAACTCTGGTCCTCTGCAAAGGCAGCAAGAGGTCTTAACTGCTGAGGCATCTCTTCAGCTTTTAAATAGATTTAAAATAGACCTTGTAATCATGTTAAATTCCTTTCTTCTAAGTTTTGAGTTAAGAACCCAGGGCAAATCCACTTTGCAAATGCCATTTGCATGGCAATAGATACTGGTCAGAGAAAGCGGCAAGTCACCAAGTTGTCACAGGTAGGCTGAAAGGATGACCTCTATCTGATGGTTTGGAGAAAAGACTTCCTCCACTGAATGTGGGGAAATTGTTACCAGCTGCCACTTGTTACCTGTAAAGAGTCAAACCAGTTTTGGTTACCAGACCAACACAGAGGTCTGCAGAAGGAAGATGGTGGAAGAATGTGGCTTTTAGTGACGTCACCGCACCTGAGAGCTCTGCCGTCAGTTCTGGAACTCTGCCTGTGTTAGCTAAGGAATTGTTGTGTATCTTTAGCTTTTCTGTTATTTGCAACTGAAAGTATCCTGATTGACACAGGGAGTCATCAGACACAGTACAAGGCAAGCGTTAGAACATAGCCCCGGCAGCCTATGAAGGCAACCTGCCCTTGCCGAACACATACACAGGTGGAGTCAAATACGCAGGGAATTGGAGGGCTGTGGTAAAATGACTGAATCAAATGAGGGAAGAAAGGGCTTCTTTGATCTTATAATTCTAGGAATCAGTCTATCACTGCAGGGAAGTCCAGGTGACAAGATCTTGAAGCAAATAGTCACATCAGATTCACAGTCAAGAGCAGAGAAAAATAAATGCATGCATGCATGCACCTAGTGCTTAGCTCACCTTTCTCACCCTTTTACAGTCCAGGACCAAAGCCTAAGGAATGGTGCTACCCAAAGTAGGCTGGCTCTTTCCACATTAACCAAGACAATCCTTCACAGATGTGCCCACAGGCCAACTTTATCTAACCAATGCCTCATTGAGACTTCTTCTTAGTCACCCTACATTGTGTGGAGTTGGCAATCAAATGATTCTAAGCCTCCACCTGTGCTTGTGGGGGTCTACTCATCTAGGATAAGGGGTGATTTTGTTATTATTCAAGCTGTCCAAACCCTTAGCAAATCACCTTCCAGGGTTTAGAAGCTCTACTGATGTGAAAAAATTTCCTGGTAGACTAATGCCCCAAGCCCTGGCTCAGACTGAGGGAGTCTAGGCAACCTTTTCTGAGTAAAGAACAGAAACAGACGGAGACAAAGATGCCCAAAAGGAAAGGAGGCGGTGGAATAAGAGTCATCTATCCATCCTTGGGCAAAATGCAGGAACAGGCAACGTACTTGCTAGGAAGATGACGCTCTGCCTTTCCAGAAGCTGGACACTCATATAGGTGAACAGTACAAAGCACAGAGAGACAGGCCTTCCAAAATGATTCAAGAACATACGCCAATGCATACTTAAGTTAAGTGAGGGGTTTCTGGCTCTTCCCAGACACAAATGTAGTGGATGGCATCATGGTGAGAGCATGCCCTAATGGGAGAGATGGTGTGACCAGGCAGGCCTACATGGAGTTTCAGAGGCCAAGATCACTCTGTACTGAAACTCATTCAGTAGGAACTAACCAAGTCCCACAAGGACAGTGCTAATCCCTACAAGGTGTAGTGCTCTCACTGCCCAATTACCTGTCACCAGGACCTAATCTCTTAAAGGTCCCACCATTTCAATACTATCACCATGAAGACCGAGGACACAAAACAGAGATCCTTAGGGATACATTCAAACCATACTGTTCTACTTCCTTCCAGAAAGTGTCATTATGTGTCTAGCTCCTTCGGTGTTACCTGGCCCTTGACTCCTAATATTGTCCCATCTCCTGTGTGTGTATGTAAGGCTTGCAGTGACTTCCTGCTGGTGCCAACCAGTAGGACCTCTCCATCCTCTGTACCACTCCTCCACTGCCCATCATTTGCACAATTACCCTGCAGTAAATTCCTTTGATATAAGCATTGGCAGCCACCTTCACTGTCTTTATTTGTCTCTGATTGTTTCGCTTACAAATTGTCTAATAATCTGGAGCCTTTTCCTCAGTTGCTGCAATTGTACAGTTGCTCTCAGTGTCTTTGGGGAGTTGTTCCAGGACTCTGAAGATGGTGGTATGTGCTCAAATCTCTGGCCTCTACTGAAACAGCATGTGTGTATCTCCTGTGCACTTTAACTCATCTACAAATGCCCTGTAGAAAGTTGTTATAATGACAAGGAAAGGTTCTGTGTCATACATTGGCCCTCAATGCTGAGTCCCCAGATGTGCAGGCCAACTGGATCATTTACCCATTAACTGCCTAAGAAATAGCCAGTCCATATAAGTTAACAGAACTTGGCTAAGAGATGCTGGAATTTATAAGAAATCTTTCTAACTCTTGGAGTGTCTGCTCTTAACACTACTACACACATAATCTGCTGTATCCACTGTCTTAATCTGCAAGGCACAGGGTATTATTTCCTGTAGTTTTTAGAGGAATACAATAACACATGCTGTTGCCTCCATTACAGGGACATGAGCGACACTGCATAAGAGTTTACACCCAAATCCTAACACAGAATGCCAGATTCTGGACAATATTTCAATTATCTGCCAAGAGGAGGTTTTTGTTGTCAAAACGTTTGCTACCCTGGTTTCAGAATCGCAGTGGGTAGATTCTTCAGTACTGTCAGTGTAATGAGCTCCCCTCTGCGAGGAGCTGCAAAAGTGCCTCCCTGTGCAGCCAGACAGTAGCCTTGCCATCTGTGCTTTTAAATCCAGTAGTAGACAGAGCAGCTAGAAGAGAAGCTCACCTAAATCCTTCCTTAAAGCTAGAGTTTCTCAGCCAAGGGGCTGGAGAGATGGCTCAGAGGTTAAAAGCATGAGCTGCACTTGCAGGGTCACCTAGTTCTGTTCCCAGCAGCTCTCACCTGCCTGTAGCTCCTGCTCCAGGGGATCCAACACACACATACAGTCAACAATAAATCTTTTTAAACAAATTGAGTATTGACAAGTAACAGTTGTATATATTTTAAGGTACAAAGTGATGCTGTGATATGCACGTAATTATGCAATTACTAAGTCAAGTTAATTAGCATATGCAACACCTCAATATGTACACCCCTCCCCCCCCATGTGATTAAAACATTGCTGGCCTGATCTTACGGAGAAAGCTTTTAATCTCTCACCATTAAGATATGTTAGTGGCTCGAATCAAAGTAGCTGCAGTAAGGATGGTTGTTGGTTGGGTAGCAACTTCCTCCTACTTGGAATGTTTCACCTAGGAAGGGCTAGGATTGGGAGGCTCATGAGACAAACATCAGATGTTTGGGGAAACTGAAACCTAAACCATTTGTGAGGGCCCCTCCCCAGGGTTCTAGAAGCAATAAACAATGGCTAGAGGAGGAGACTCTGACCAGCTGAGCTGCCCAGGAGGAAGTGAGGACTTGATATTCCTGTAAACCGGCAAGAGCTCCAGGGATGTAGTCGCCATCCATGCAGGGCTGGGCCTTCGATGCAGCAGCTGGCTTTTTAAAGTAACTCTTCATCCATAGTCCTGTAAGTAACCTCCATAAATCCATCAGTTCACAGAATTGGACTTTGATGTAATGATTACTTTGATCTGTGGCTTTCTATCTACCTCCCCTACATAAAAAGTGCCAGGTCTTCTCAGGAGAAGTCTCACACAACAATGGTGAGAAACAGTCAGATTCTGGAAGTATGTAGAAATTAGATCTAAGGGAATAGATGTGATACTTGTGCAAAGAGATTGGCATCCAAACCAACACCAAGATTTAACCTGAGAGATGGAATGAGGGAGGACACATCACTGAAATGTAGACAGCGAATAAAGCAAGTGTAGAATTTGAAGAATGTCAACAAACAAAATTTACTGTGCCATTTTGGGCAAGACATCGCTCATTATTGATCAATTATCCACTACTACCTCCTTATCTCCAGACAGATCTTTATCTACTCACTATAGATGAAATTTCTTTGTGCTTGATAAAACGAAACAACAGAACTTTTATTTTCTAATCTTTCCTGCATCAAGGACTCAGCATTCTGGCCAACTGGAAGACTTTTGGGAATTCCGAGGATGTGCTTGCTTTGTTGACATAAGTACTTCCTGATGTCCCTTGTCATTTATTTAGCCCTCTTACATCCTGGAACCCAAGCATGCAACCAGAGAAGCAGTAGTCAGGAAGCAACCACGATAGCAAAAACCACTCATATAAGACAACATTGAAGCTGAAGAAAGAATTTGGAAACTCTCAGAAGAACATGACGTATCACTAGCTTTCACCTGACGTCTTTGATCTCCTTGTCAATTTGTTTCTTAATGAAAGAAAGTAAAAGAAGAGAAGAAGGAAATGACTCAATCTGGCTAATTGGGTTTCTATTATAATTGGCCAAGCGCAGTCTGTAGTAATGCACTGTCTTCTTCTGAGTCATTGGGAAATAATGGTAAGCCATGCTGCAGAGGCCAGCTCTCTTCAGAAGCATCTATGTTGTATGGCTACAAAAGTTACCAGCCATTGACTACTGAGCCCTCAATGTCTGCTGTGTCTATATACATGATCTGAGAAGATTTGTCTTCTAGAAATTCCAGTTCACTCTGCCCATAAGTCTCTCCTGCTCTCATTGGAAATACCACCCCAAAACTGTCTGCAGTGAGCTCCGCCTTCCTTGTGGTGCACACATATGACTGCAGGCAAAACACTCATTCACACAAAACTGATGTAAACCAATCTTTATTTTTAACAAATTTCACGTGGCCCACTCCCTCTTTCAAAGTCAATTGTTTCTCTTCTTGAGAACCACCTTTGTTTCATCACACTGTGCTTGATCTGGGGGTCAAAAATGTCACCTCAGGGGTGTGTGTGTGAGTGTGTGTGTGTGTGTGTGTGTGTGTGTGTGTGTGTGTGTGTGTTTCCTCTTCACTGCTCAACTGGATGTGTATTGGTGGCATTTTATGGTCATTGGAAAAGTACTTTTATTTTCTGGTAAAGGGGGAAGGGAACCTAACTGCAGCTTCAAAGATATCAATCCACAAAGGCACACTTTATCCACCAGGAAACAAAACCAGCAAGATACAGCTGTAGTTTCCTTGGTTACCTCACATCCCATTCTTTGTCTATTGGGTCAAGATGAACCTACCTGCTGAAGGGGAGGTTGTACAGGACACCATCTCATTCTTGCTCATGTCTGCCTAGCTACTTACGCTAACAATGTCCTCCTCTGTTTCTATTCTGTTACTATTTTATTTTAAACAGCACAGAGGTGCCCTGCTTGGCTGACCCTCCTGACCCTCATGCACACTCAGTAAAGCTAAGACATGAATATTGGTACATTAGCACGAGCCGCACTCTGATCATTTTACCCCTTTTCATCCCAAGATCCAGCCTAGGATCCCTCGTTACACTCAATCTTTGCTCATGTTTAATGTCATTCCTCAGGGCACCTTTAACTTTTTTTTCCTCCTTTCTCATTGAAATTATTAGGTTTGGACTAGAAAATTCTCTCTGGGAGCTGGAGAGATGATTTGGCTGTTAAGAATGCATTCTGCCTTTGCAGAGGACCTGAGTTTAGATCCCAGCAGCCATACTGGGTGATTCAAAACCACCTATAACTACAGCTCCAGGGATTCTGAAATGCCCTCTGGCCTCTGAAGACACGGCATTCACATGCACAAAACCACACAGAGTAACACACATGGTTTAAGTAAATAAAAATAAAACTTTCTTTTAAAGAAAGGTTTCTGTTTTGTCTAATTTATAAGGCAAGCAAGCATTCCTTCCGCCACCCCCCCCCCCCACCCCCCGCCGCTATATCTTCTCTTTAAAGAGCTCATACCACTGGATGTGTCAGAAATCTACCCATTAGGGTCTGGACACTCCTGGTAGGTCCTGGGGACTCAGGAACACACAGGTGCTCATTTTACACTGTTGTCCTAGGTACTCCCAAATCCAACCATGTTGATGAACTTAACTATTACAGGTACCTGGTAAGTCAAAAAGTAAAAGGAAAATCCAATAACACCTTGACATTTATGAGTGGGAGTGTTGCTTCTAGTATCTTCCATGGACATCAAAACTACTTAAATCTCTCATATAGAGTAGAGTAGTTGCTTCACATTGCTGTGTCTAGCTTGCATAGGTGAACCATTTTTTACTTACGATAGTCAAAACAATGAGATGTCTGAAGAGTTGTCACACTGTATTGCTTAGGGAGTTATACAAGAAGAGCCAGTAAGGCCGGGCGTGGTGGCGCACCCCTTTAATCCCGGCACTCGGGAAGCAGAGGCAGGTGGATCGCTGTGAGTTCGAGGCCAGCCTGGTCTACAAAGTGAGTCCAGGACAGCCAAGGCTACACAGAGAGACTTCGTCACGGAAAAAAAGAAAAGAGCCAGTAAAGGTCAGTAAAGATTCTGTTTGATTTGGAATGCTTTTATCTAATTTCATTGGATCTGCAGGTGTAGGAAGCTGCAGATTCAGATGATCAATTACATGGAGAGAAAGAAAACCAGTTCCGTGAAACACAGGGAGGAAGTTACCTACTTTTAATCTGTATACTTTTTAGTCTGGTGATTATCTTTATTTTTTATTCCCTCTAGAGAGAGACTAGGGGCACAGGGGCACTTGACGAGGTGGCAGGGCTCTGAGGCTTTGGGGGTCACTCTGGGCACTGTCTCTAACAAGCACCAGGGAGAAGTGGTTCACACTTGAGATCCATCTGCTAGAAGGATCTCATGTCTGAGTGTTTTTGTGGTTAAGCACCCCTGTTTTGTCTTAAGCAGAAACCAAAACCCTGTGCATGAAGAGGAGATTGAAAAGGAAGTCTCCATTTCATCAGAAACCGAACACTTAAATATAAATCTGAACTAATTATTCCTCTGTGAAAACATGTCTTTTTGTTAATGTTTTTGAAGATTTTTATAAGCAACAGTGGTATCATTTTGAGTATGGGTTTGTCCCCATCAAAACCCATGCTGGGACTTCCTGCCTTGTCAGTTGTGGGGGAGTGGGAGGTGTTTGATTTATGGAGATAGCATCCCCGTGAATAGATTGCTTCCATCTTGAGAGTGGGTGAGCTCTCGATCTCCTGGGACTACATTAGTCACCTTGACAAGGTTGCTCTAAAGCCCATTTTTCCATTTGTCTCTGTGAGTGCCTGCTCGCCTCCACTTCTCATGCCCAATGCCTCCATCAGATAATGCTGCCCCTTCTTGGATTTCCCTGTCTTCCAAGCTCTAAACCAAACAGGTTTTTTTCTGTGTGAATCCCCCAGTCAGACCATAAGAGCTGGGGGATGGGAAGGAGGGCAGTGCAATGCTGTCTTCTGGTCATTGTGTGGTTCATGAACTCACAGAATGTATGGTTGCCTGCACAAGACTGGGCCTGTTGACAGTCAGTCATAGCTGAGGAAGTGCCTCACGGGACCTGACCCCTTTCTTCTGTACTTCTTCCTGGAAGGCATGAGTGAACAGGTCTCTACCAAGCACGGCTTCAGTGGTGTACTGAAGCTGCCATGGACCAAAGCATCTAGATCATGGACTGAGAGTCCTGAAACTGTGAGCCAAAGTAAACCTCCCTCCTCTTAAGCTGAGTGTCTCGGGTATCTAATATGTCAGTGACAGGTGACCGGAATTCTGACCTCACTATTGTGTCTTTACTTTGATGATCACAACCATCTTCCTCAACACCTTTTGTAGTCTCTTCTGTTATCCAGACATCATGATCCACCCCACCCAACCCCTGACCCAGAAACTGCTAATCTTTCTGTCTATATAAACAGTTTGCCTTATCTGGAACTCTGTTCAAAAGAACTTAGTAATAGTTCGTCTGAATTCTTTCACTCAGAACAGTTATTTTAGGATTCATCCATGTTATATGCATTAATAATTCATTTCTTTTTTATTAGACATTAAGAAAAGAGGCAAATGGGCAATGAGATGATGCAAAGAACCCACTCTGAATGGTTCCTGACAGAGTCTGACAGAGCTTATGGGAGTCAGTCACATGGACTGTAGCTGACTGTTTTCTGCTCTCACTAAATCAGATCTTAGAATGACAAGCAAGTCAGGCACTTGGGACATGGTTACTGAGCATACGCCCCACACCAGGCAACACAAAGCCAAGTAAGCTAAGGCAAAACTCAAGGAGACATAAGCCTGCTGAGAGAGACCTAGTGAGAGCCAGGAGGATCTCCTACATTACTTGCTGCAAAACTAATTACCCCACTTAATAAACAAGAAACAAGAGTATTTCTTATCTCTTCTTTCTGTGTGTCAGGATCATAAAGCAGTTGGGCTATGGTAGTTCTGGCTTAGTGCTGCTTAGGAAACTGAAGTCAAATAGAAGGCCAGATGGAAGATCTGCTGCCAAGCGCACATGAACCACAGCTGGAATCCTCAGGTCTTCATAGATTGTTGCCCAGAGATTTTAGTGTACTGTCACATGAAGAGTCTTCATAACACACAGCTAGCTTCTCATGGAGTGTGTGCTAAGACACAGAAGCCACAGGCCTTTTAAAAACCTAATACTGAAAGTGATGTCCAGTTGTTAGCACCGGTCACAAAGACCAGCATGAATAGGAATGAGCAAAGGGCAGCAGGCAGTGTTCTGGTGCCATCTGAGAGGATAGCTAACCGAAAAGTTGACTATGAACACGGTGGCACTTAGACATAGCACTTCATTCGGGTGTTTTCTGTATGAATGGAAACTTCACATAACTAAATCTGACAAGGTCTTTTACAATATCACAATGGCTTTTAATATGACACGTTGCTGATGAGAGACAGGGCGAATATAGTCGCTGAACATCACATTCACCCTCGTTTGCTTATTTGCATGTCATAGATTTGTTCTACTAAAGCAGCTGCCTGGATACCATGGCAACAACTCAGAGGTAAATTTCCCTCAAGCACAAAGGCAATGTGAAGAGTAAAATTAAAGAGCCCCAAAACAAAGAACAACAAAAAATTGTCTTTTTTTCCCCAAATGAACCTGATAAAATTTAAATTATGTAGTAAGATCCAAAAAGAGAGCCCCCACCAAAGGTGTTATGTATGGCTAAGACATCATATATGGCTTTATTTCAAAGAAATACAATAAAAATGGTTTTAAAACTTCCAGTCTTAACAGAGAGTACTTTTAAACATCCATAGAAAATTGAATGTGAAACTGGGTGGGGTAGGTAGGAAATACAGGAGTGGAAGGGGGTGGAGTTTGGAATGGTCCCAGATTAGCTGTCCATATTTTATTTGATCCATTGTTTCGTTACTGTAAAGGGTGGCTTCAGCTAAGTCAGAGGCATCCTTGGAGTCTTGGCCACTTGTGCCCTCGATCTATTCTCCAAACTGGTTTTGATGACACCAATCTGGTGTTTTGAGGCTTTCAAATGGAAGACTGCACACTTTGGAAGATATTAGCAGCCCTCCCACCACTTTCTACTTATTCATAATATTAAAAGATAGAACAGGGATTGAACCATCCATGTGAAACCAGTTCATTGCAAGATATTCTTGCCGTGAGTGGGTTCTTGACAGACTCAGCAAATCTACATAAAAACTTCTTCCACGGGCCAGCTCTAGGCTTCCCTGGAGCAATTGATTCTCCCGTTCCCTCCTAACAAAGTTCTGTCATCAAGTAAGAAAGAAGGCAGCTATCTGGGAGTAGTGACACAAACCTGTAATCCCAGCACTTGGAAAGTTGAGGCAGGAGGATCACGATTTTGAGACTAGCCTGGGTTATAGAGCAACATAGATCCTGCTATCTCAGGAAAACAAAACAAAGATTAACTATGATATGCTCATAAAACTTCAGCTCTTGCCAGGCAGTGGTGGTGCACGCCTTTAATCCTAGCACTTGGGAGGCAGAGGCACGTAGATCTCTATGAGTTGGAGGACAGCCTGGTTTACTAAGTGAGTCCAGGACAGCCAGAGCTAAAGCAGAGAAAGCCTGTCTTGAAAACCAAAAAATAAAAAAATAAAAATAAAAAGCAAACAAGCAAAACAAAAACAAAACCCTTCAGCTCTCACTGAGAATTCACTGATTCCATTGTAATTTTGTCCCTTCTTGCTTTGTGTGCTTTGAAGTTTGTTTTAAAAGTATGGAAACACTGCCCAATTCTTTTTACTAGGCCACAATTACCTTGATATCTAACACACAAATAAAGTATCTTTATTTGAAGATGGTGTGGTTACATTACCACATACATACGTGACCCTAAAATTCTACCAGAAAACTCCTACAACTGATAAACATTTCAGCACAGTATCAGGATATGTAAGCCCCCATACTTAACTTGCTGGGCCAAGGTTACCTAATATGGCCTTGAGGAATTAAACCAGGCCTGGTTGGAGGGGCCACAGCAAGACTGAGGCTGTGACAATGTTATTGAGAACAATCAGACTTTATCTGATACAGAATGTAGTGGCATTTGCCAGGCTCAATACATTTGTAGTTTCCAGGATACAATGACATTTGCACACTATATAGGATATACAATATTAATGTGTAAGACCAATTGTCCTGCCAACCTTCCATGCTTTCTTGCCTACTAAGGGAACATACAGAGAAGCACATTATAGCCTAAATCCTTAGTTGTCTGAGGGAGTGTGTCAGTCTCTCTGGATTTGGAAGACAAATTGTATCCCAGGAGCCACAGATTCTAATCTTAAAAACACACACACACAGACACACACACAAACAAACAAAAACTATGACACATGCCTGTCAAAGCAACTAGGCTTTGAGAGCAGCTATGGTTCCCTGCAGGGATACAAAATTAGTACAGAAAAATCAGGAACTTTCCTAAATATAAATAACAAATAAATTGACTAAGAGAAAAATAAGGAAACATCATCTTTCACAATAGTGTCAAAAATATTAACTATCTTCGAGTAATCCTAACCAAGCAAGTGAAAGACTTATATGCTAAAGGTTTTAAGAGGGTTAGTACAATTAAAAAGGCAGTCCTACCAAAAATAATTGGTGTTGCTGTTCCTTAGGAAACTGGAAATAGTCCTATATCAAGATGCAACTATACCACTCTTGGAAATATACACAAAGAACATTTTATCCTACTGCAGAGACACCTTGCTCAACAGTGCTCATTTCTGTGCTATTCATAGCAGCCAGAATGAAAACAGCCTAAATGTCCATCAATGGATAAGAAAATGTGGTACACTTACATAATGGAATATTATTCAGCCATTAAAAATAAAATTCACTGCTAAATAGGTGGAACTAGGAAACTAAAATCATCTTGAGTGAGGTAACTCAGGCCCAGAAAGACAACTATGGTATATATTCACTTATATGTGGATGTCTGTTGTCAAGTCTTCTAGAAGCAAGCTACAATCTACAACCGTAGAGGTTAGGTATAGAGTAAGGGAACAGGGGGAGAGATGGATCTCCCTAAGAAATAGATAGTTATGGATGGATGACAATAGGGACAGGAACTGGAGAATCAGAGAGGAAAGAGGACTAAAGAGAGAGAAAGACAGCAAAAACTAAGGTCCATTTGAGGGGTCATATGGAAACCTAATACAGTAGAAGCTTCCTAAAATACATACATGTACAAACGTGGTCTAAATGAAATAGCCAAATAATTGGGGAAAAGAGCTCCAACCGAGAATCTCTTGTCACCAAATGAAGCTGTCAGTGCTGAGTATAAATTACATCTAATTGGGTTGTTGGCCAAAGAGACTCCATAGGATCCCCCAAACAACTCAGGGTTTTGGTTGCCAACTACACACTGATGGTAAGGCCCTATAGGTGAAAATACCCAGACAACTCGCTGAACATGGGGAAGTTCAGCTACCGTTTACCCAGAGCCTTCACCCCTAAGGACTAGTGTTCATGGTACCGGAAGGTACTCTGCACGCTGCTAAAGAAGAAAGGTAGACACCAATCCAGCTGCAAACCCTTTGATTTACAATGACGAATTGCCTGAAGGATGTGCTAGTCCAATAGTGGCACAAAGCTCGCGGGACTTTAACCAATGAACAGTGGTTGGATTTAAAGCCCACTCCATGCAATGGAACCCATTGTGGATAGTGCTCCAGTGGCCAAAAATATGAAACCAGATAGGTCAGGGATTCAGGGAAAACCAACCACTACTATTCTGCTGCTAAAGGAATGTAGCCATATGATTCTTAATAATACTTTGCTATACTCATGGATCAGCACCTTGCTCCAATATCATCAAAGAAGCTTCCTCCTGCAGCAGATGGGAACAAATACAGAGACCCACAGCCAGACAATGGGCAGAAAGTAATAGAGCTTTGAATACTCAGTCCTAGATGGGATGTCTCCATCAAATCCCTCCCCTCGGGCCTCTGGGAAACTCTAGGAAGAGGAAGAGGCAGAAATATTGTCAGAGCCAGAGGGGATGGAGAACACCAAGGAAGCAAGGCTTTCGAAACACAGCAAGACTGATGTACACATGAACTCACAGAGACTAAGGCAGCACGCACAGGGCCTGTGTGAGTCTACACCAGATGAAATCCCAGTGCACAGGGAAGTAGACACAAGCTACCCTCTCAACACACACAAGATCTCTAACTCTGAAGCTATCTCCAAATGATAACCACTGGCAAATGGAAACTTACTTTTGTTCAAGAGAGTCTTTTGGGGGGTGCAAGGCACTCTTGAGGCCATGCCCTATGCTCAGCAGTACATGGCCAACACAAAACAAACTCATTGGCATCTTTGGAGATTCTTTGTTCAATAACATTTTGTTGGGGCATTTTTTAAATAATCTTACAGGTCTTTTCTGTTTTTAAGGGATTCCTGTATGTATGAACATGTGTGTCTCTGTGTCTCAATGTGCTTCTTGTGTTTTTTCTTTGGCTCTTCTTCTTGTTTTTTTTTTTTTGTCATATTCTGTTTTTTCTTGTTTTATCTTATTTTATTATTCTGGAGATGCCCATTTCTTTTCTAACAGGAGACAAAAAGGGTGTAGATTTGGATGGAAGGAGGAATGGGGAAAATAAGTCAGAAAACATTGTTTGAAAAGGATCTGTGTTCAATAAAAGAAAAACAGAGGAAAAAAGAGAAAACATAAAAGCATATAGATTCGTGACTTTTTGTCAGATTATTTCTTTCATTAATTCTTATAGTTTTCATCTTATTGGTGCTCTTCTTATATTCAGTTCTTTTTCCTGATAATAGTGTTCACATATTACCTTTCTTTTAGTTAGTTTTCATCCTTTTGGTGTGTTTCTTACCATTAATGGATCTTTTTGTTATTTTTTTAGGTGTGTGTGTGTGTGTGTGTGTAGGAGAGTGCTCATGTTTATGTGTACGTAGTACAGGTCTTCATTTGCCATCAAGCACATTTGGAGACAACTGGTCCTCACCTCCCTTAGAGCTCATGGCTGCCTTATTTGCCATGCTGCTGGCCCATGAGCTTGCAGGGATTTTCCTGTCCCTACTTCCCAAATGCTGTAGAGGCACTAGGATTACACATGCTCACACACTCACAAGACTGCACCAGACTTTCACACGAGTGCTGGGATCTGAACTTAAATCTTTGGTCTTAAATATTATATACTTTACGGGCTGAATTATCTTTCTAGTCCCAGCTTTAAAACAAACAATTCAACTATTTCTATCTTGAAGTGTATTGGTTTAACCCAATTACATTTATCCAATCATAAATGTGGACTCACCTTTACCATCCTCTATGTTTTATTTTTATTGTTTTTTTTTTAAGGTGTTAATCTATCTGGGAGGGCTAGACCATCAGTTCACAGAGTATTCCCAGCAGAGAGGTCTTCCACTAACCCTATGGGGACTTTCTGAAAGTCACAGCCCAGAATGGCCTGTCTTTCAAGTGCTTTGCAAAAGAAGCCGCCCAGCCTGTTAGAGTTTCCCTGGTCCCTTGTGTCATTCACACACACACACACACACACACACACACACACACACACACACACACAGAGAGAGAGAGAGAGAGAAAGAGAGAGAGAGAGAGAGTTACTTAAAAAACAAACAAAAAAAGATAAATTAGTGGTAAGAAACACACCAAAAGGATGAAAACTAACTAAAAGAAAGGTGATATGTAGACACTATTGTCAAGAGAAAAATCAAATATAAGAAAAGGACTAGTAAGATGAAAACCCCATAAGTATTAAGCAGCCCCCCCCCCCCCATCAAAAAACAGAAAGGACAGACAGAAAGGTTTGCAGTTTTCTCCAATATACAGACTGATTCCATCTTTTAAAAACTGTGAGTCAGTGTTGACTTCCATGAAATACTCATAAAACCACGGGGGCAGGAGAGATGCTCCAGAGGATACAGCCGGCTCTCTGCCTTGCCAGTTGTCCTTCCTTATGCTCTGGGAGGACAAACAGTGTTAAAATAGTATGGCTCAGAGGTTAAGAACACTGCCTGTTCTTCCAAAGGTCCTGAGTTCAATTCCCAGCAACCACATGGTAGCTCACAGCCATTTATAGTGAGATCTGGCGCTCTCTTCTGGTATGCAAGTGTACATGCAGGCAAAACACTGTATACTTAATAAATAAATCTTAAAAAAAAAAAAAAAAGCATGTACTTTCAGGTCTGAGCTGTCTAACTTCTAGCTCTGCCACTTACTGGTGATGTGTATTTAAGCAAGTGGTGAATCCTCTGAGCCACAAGCACCCCAGGTAAAATAAACAAGCAAGGCCAGTGCAAGAGGCCCCTTGCCCCAAGGAGAATTTCCTGGAAAGTAGACAGTGGGGAGAGAAACATATAGGAACATAAAGAAATAATCACTAGATTATAGCGAATAATTCAGAGTTTTTAAAGTAGTGATATTTTAGTATGCAAATCCTTAACTTCTTACTCTAAATTGAATATTATGCCTTTTATTTGCCAGCCTGAAAATATTTGTTTCTTTATTGTCCTACATTCTGAAGGTGTTGACTGGGTAAGTAAGAAACACGCATGATTGACTTAAAGCTCTGGAAGCCAGTTATTTGCAGGAATAACAATGCATCCTTAACTAAGATCTTTCCCCATCCACTTGGTGGTGCCTTACCCTGAAAACAGGTAAAAGGGAAGAAATTGGGTAGTTTCATGCATATTAGTTTTACAATGCTTCAGCTATTAGAAAGAAAGAAAGATAAAGAAAGAAAAAGGTAGAAAAAAGAAAGGAAGGAAAGAAAGAAGAAAAGCAGGCAAGCAAGCATAGACCAGAAACCTAAACAGAAAGGTAGTTTTGCAGGCTGTTATTCAGTCACAAACAAGGTTTTGCTTTTTATACATAGTAATTTGTTGCCTCATTACCGAGGGCCATAGAATCACAAGAAAGAAAAGCAAAAACAAGTCCAATCTTCAGTTTTGGCACCAGCAGCCTGGGTGGGTGGGACCTGCCCCAGAATCCCCTGCTTTCCATAGGATCCTTTGGGCCAGGCCCTTCAATCTCACTGAAATCCTAGAGCCCCCTCACTTCCAGGTTAAGATGAGGGCACTCGTCATTAGCAGACCTACCTCATAACCTCAGCAAAGACTGGACCCTCCTCACCCAGTAGATGAAAACATTGAGAAAGAAGAATCAAGAAAGTCAAAGCAAAGCACCCTCTCAATTCACAAACATGGCTTGCCGTCTTCTTCCACAATGAACTAAGGAGCCTGTGGGCCAGGAGCTACAGATGCACTCCTGTGACTTAGAGAAAGTAGAACCTGTTGCATAAACCCCGCCCCTCCCCCCAGCCCTTCTGTGAGGTAGAGCTTAAGCAGCTTCAGCAGTGTGCCCAGCACTGGGCCGCTGCCCATCAGTGGATATATTCACTAGAACTATTGAGTAAGAATTTCTAGGTGGCCTGCTATCCTTCCTCTGAGTGCCCCCAGCAGGCTACCAAGAAGAGACTTGATACCCTATGAGCATATACAGGGGGAGGAAGTCCCCCTCAGTCACAGTCATAGGGGAGGGGAGTAAGGGGAAAATGGGAGGGAGGGAGGAATGGAAGGATACAAGGGAGGGGATAACCATTGAGATGTAATATGAATAAATTAATAAAATAAAATTAAAAAAAAAAAAGAATTTCTAGGTGGGAAGTCCCTGGTGTTTCTCAGGCTTGCACAGCACCCGGAGCTTCTGGACTCAAGCCAGGGTCTTGATGGTCCCTTCCAGCAGATCAGAAGGTGAGATGGAAGCAAAGCAAGGACTACGAGGAAGAGCAGCACAGAGCTAAGAAATGTGTGTAGGGAAAGAGCGGCTGCCCCACCGTGGACCTTAGGAGGAGAATCCAGGTAATGCTGAGAGGTGGGCTGTATGGTTCACTGTGCAGCATTCTATGTGTGTCCTAGTAAGAGAACAGCAGCTGAGGGAGGTACGGTGGACTACTTGTCACAATCACACTGACTGAGAAGAATGATTAGGTTTGTTTCAAGTGCTAGACACAAACCTTCAAAGCCCCTGGTGATCCCCCAGGAGGAGGCGTGCCTTTGTTTGATTAGTGAGGTGGCTCCCTGGGACTTCAGGTGGGTTAGGCTGGAAGCTGATCAATCTACACTTGAAGGGTTTGAGTTTCCAGTTGCTCAACATCCATGGATTGGAGAAACTTGGGAAATGGGTTCAATCTTGTGGCCAATGATGCAATCAATCCCACCTATGTGTGAAACTGGAATAAAAATTTACCAGGAGCCGGGTATAGTGGTGCACGCCTTTAATCCCAGCACTCGGGAGGCAGAGGCAGGTGGATCGCTGTGACTTAGAGGCCAGCTTGGTCTACAAAATTAGTCCAGGACAGCCAAGGCTAACACAGAGAAACCCTGTCTCAAAAAACAAAACAAACAAACAAAATTACCAGGCTTGAGACTCAGTGGTTGTTGGGGAACATTCCTGTCCCACAGTAAGAGAACCTACTGTAAGCTTCTATGAGGTCAAAGAAAGAGGCAGATAGATCCAGAAATGTACAAAGTACATGTTATTGGGGATTATTCACAAAATGTGCATCTTTAATCAAAACTAGCAGGCTTCTGTAGTTTGGGTATGAAATAGGTGCTTTATATGATAGGAGGAGAAATCTAAGCTGAAAGAACCTGGTTTATCCCTGGTATACTTGGCGCCAGGATCCTGGGCATAAAGCCGGAAATGTAGGTAGAAATCAGGCTAGAATCTCTCAGGGACATCATGAGGGCCCTCACTCAAGATGGATTCCGGCAGGCTAAGCTAGAACCAGACACTCAGGTTCCATGAGGAGAGGCATGGAAGCTCTTTGGTCCCAATTATACATGGCCAGGGGGATCTCCCACATGACTGTTCCCCACCTATCTCCTCTATAATAAATCTGTAATTATAAACATAGTGCTTTCTAAGCTTCTGTGAGTCATTTTTACAAATTAGTAAACCTAAAGAGAAATCAAGGGTCTAAAAAATAGTAAAGTTTTTTTTCTACTATCCATTCTAATTCCCAAATAATGACATGGAGACATCACATTTATTAATAAGCTTTAAAGCACTAAGCTGAAAAGAAAGATACTCATCTATTTTAATCCATCTATGCTGGTCTAGACTATTTCCCAGCCACGTGCCCTTTGTCTGCCATCTAGTCTAACCCTGGCTGCTCCTGCTCCATCTTTGTCCCCTCATGGTGACCTCCTCATGGCTCCTGGTGACCTTCTCCTTGACCTTCTTCTTTCATCCTGCTCCCCCTAACTGAGATCGGAAGTCCTACCCTCACTCTCCTGCCCAGCTACTGGCTGATCAGCTTCTTTATTAACCAATCAGAGATGATGGAGGACAATTTTTACACAACATTGAGACTGGAGATTCTTCATCTTCATAGAAATGACAATGTCTATGCCTGGACTGAAACCAGATGCTGGAGCACAGAAATCAGCATCTGAATACACAGCACACAAGACCATTTCCCAACACATGGGACCCTTAGTTTTGCAGCTTCATCAGACAAAAGCACAAGTGGCCTGGGACACCATTCTGGCAGGAAACAGTTGGCATCTGAAGTGAGGGCAATTTTGATGGAATAATGGCATTGAACTTATGGGGTCTATGTTAAAACTTCAGGTGCATGATGTTAGACTTGATTTAATTATTTGCCTCCCAGACGGTATAAGATTTGGCATCAGAAAATAAGACAATCAATACAATGTAGTGATTCTTCTTTAAAAGGAATACAAGATTTTATTTTGAACCAAATATGACTGACTCCAGAAGCACATATTTAAGCTACCCACAGTGACATGTTTTATCATGGGAGAAGTCACTGCAAAGATTCACCCTCCTGTGTAGGTGTCAGGGGTTCCTTTAATTGCATGATTGACATCAGAATTTGAGGGACGACAGATCGCTCAATCTAAGTTATGACCCTGACAAATTTACCAGTCAGTCATGAAAATGTTAGATCATATACAAAAGATGATATGGTTGACTAAAGAGCATGAGAGAGCCAAGAACACTTGGGCTGTAGACCTACAATATCTCATCTGTCAACAGTCATGATGATTTTCTACTCAATGAGGTCAAGCCATGTGCATGGTCTTCACTATAGATGCGGCTTCTCCAGAGACTTCACCTCACAGGCAAATCACAAAGGAAGCTGAGAAGCATTTTCATCTGAGAACCAAGGATACCAACGACTTCCTTGTTCTCCATTTCTTTTCTCACATTTCATGATGCTTCGCAATCTATTCATTCCTATGCTGGAGTATGGTCTGGGGCTTTGTATTTGTTAATTGCTTGCCTCCCTAAGATTCCTACTGCAGACTGTCATGAACCCCAAGTATTACTGCTTAGCTTTTCCTCCCTGTTTGACTAATAAAGAAAGTCAATACCTGCGAAGGGCCAGAAGAATGTAGGCAGAGCAAAAGTTTGTGAGCTTGTGGGACAGAGGGGATCTTGGGAAGGAGAAGTGGAGATCACCATGGGATAGGTAAGAACCACGTGGGCCCAGAGGAGGAGCTCTGAAGTTTCACATGGAAAGAAATGGCCCAAATGAACAACCTTAGCAAGAATTTTGGGATTATGCATAGGAGGTAGCCCATATAGAAATTATTAGAAGCAGATGGCATGGGATGGAGGCTGGGATGTAAATGAACATAGCTTAGAAGGTAATATCTGCCCTGCCTCCGGTAAAAATAGGCTATTCTAAAATACATCAGGTGTCTGTGTTTTTATGGATTGTAAAAGCGGGCTCAATAATACCACTCTAATAACTATAAGCCTAATGATAAACATTTCTTAGGCCATACCATTCAACCAGCAGCAACACTTCTACTCACTACTACCTACCTCTCCAGACCCAGCTTAAACCCACCTTCCCAGTAGAGGGGGCTTGACATCCTGGTGCTCACAGATAAGCACTAGGAAAACGAGAAATGTTAAACATGCAAGGTTGCTCTCTTCAATGGAAGAAAAGGTATACCTGTTTTCCACCCAGAAATCTGGGAAAGGATGTAGTTAATAGGAGTCTGTGCTCTCTGTAGGGCCAGGACACTCCTGAATTCCCCAGACTATTATTTTATCCCAGACTCTTCCTCCCTAGACCTTTATCTTGAGCATAGTTTCTTAGTCAATAACTCTCCTTAGGGGAGATGGATGCCACAAGTACTTTACAACAGCCTAGGTGACCTCTGTGCTATCTGTAGGGCCAGCCACTGCTGAGTCCTATAGACTTTTGTGCTTAACTAAGCCAGTCTCTCTAGACCCTTATCTTCAGCACTGTTTCTGAGTCAACAGAACTCTTTATAGAAGAGGCCATCTGCACTTTGTAAAGAGTTTCAATGTAAATATGTCTTAAGCTTTGTTGTTAATGGCATTGAGTTAATTATCACCAGGAAACATGTTTTTCCAAAAACTCTTCTGTGTTTAAATATGCCTAAAATAAATTGCCCAGTGCTAGATTCTAGAAGTTTGAACCAACACAGGCTACTGAGTTGAGTGAAACCGGATTTCCTTCTTGACTCGTGTGTATCATTACTTAGCTGGCCTATGTACCTTTGTATCCCAACTTGAGGCTAAAGCTCTCAGCCTGACCTATACTGTTTGTTTAGTCCGTTTGGTATCCATGGCTGGTGGTTCTTTTGTTGATGTGTCTGTTTTATTTAAAGGGTAAACCGGTTGGATCATGTGCCATGCCTCACACACAACAATAAGCATAGTCACAGTTGTACACTTGGTTAAGGTGTGCTGAGGGCTTCATTTGTATGGAATTGTGTCAGGAGCCCACTTCACCACTTGCTCCCTTTAATCCATGCAATAAATAAATCTGTGTGGTGGACACTTTGTTATTATCCCTATTTGAGAGGCAAAGTTACTAAATCCAGGAGATGGTAGCTTACATGACCAGGCTTTCACTGCTGGTAAAGCAGAAATATTCTTACTAGAGCTCTCTCTGCATGTAGCACTGGCCTAGGGACTCTGAAAAAAAAATAGGCAGAGATAGCTTTTGTTTTATGACCCTATGGAAGTCTCTGGGAAATGAAGCCTACATGAAAGCAATCTGGGAATGTCTGAAATTTCTGCAAAGTCTTTGGTCTGATCCCAGAAACCCAGATGGACATGTAAATGGGACATTAGAAGTACAGTGATAAGGATATTGGAGGGATATGCTGAGCTTGTTTCAGTGGTTATGGAAATAAAACTGGACTGATTACAAGCTTTGAGGCAAGAACGTGAAGGAAAGGGGATGAAGAAATAGGGAATAAACATTGACCAAGGGAGATACAGGCTATCCAGCTGCAGAGAGAGGTGCTCATGTCTCATGTTATTATCATCTCAAGTTGTTGTTGTGGTTGTTGTTGTTGTTGTTATCTCATGCTGTTGTTCATGAGGGTGGGAAATTTTTCTTCTTCACGATCTAAGGGGACTTTCCCATGTAAGCTATAGCTTGGTGAGTTCATTCCGTAAGTTACCATCAAAATAGAGAAGCTTGATGGATTACAAGCTGTATGGATTAAGGGCATGAGATGTGATGGTGTCCTGCCCCATAAGCATCTCAGTTTGAATAAAACAGTAGGGATTGGGGAGATAGGGGGAGATCTGGGATGAGTAAGGAAGTTAGGGAGAGAAGGGGGATCAAATGTTAGAAACAAAGTTATGATTTAAGTTTTAATTACTTTGCCTAAGAGTTCTATGAAGCAAAAGTCCCTCTGACTTGTAAGCCCTTTGCCCAAGGATAGATAAGCATTCTTCCACCTCTGAAATGAGCTAATTCGAGATAAGGTAAAGTATTTAAATGCAGGTTTATGGGGAGCAGCTCTTAGAGGGTTCACATGTTCCAAGGAACCAGCCAGGAAAGTAGCCATGGATGGGGAGATTTGGGGGGAGCCAAAATGTCTGGAGTGAAGAGCCTCTGGGGAAGGGGAACCACTAGGCTGGAAAGTTCAGGGTAGAGGTCAGGGTATGCCAGCCATACCTTGTAACAGGTAGAGAATGAGGGATGCTGGGAGAACCTGGTTAAAAAGGCACCTCAGCATCTTATCCTGGCTCTGAAATCCAACATCTACTGCCTATGGGAGATAACGAGCCACATGTTTTCACTCTCCTAGAAAAGTTTGTTTGACTCAATTGCTCCAGATGTGGTAGATCACATGTAGGTGGGAGGTTTGTATGCAGTACATCAGGATGTATGGACCTCCTGATTGAACCTGATGGGAAATATGCTGGCCGTATGGGCGTGCCTTTGTAAGTTTCCGAAACATGTGATTGGCACCTTTTTCTGAGAACCCAGGAATGGACCTGGTCAGAGTTCATCATCCTGGCAAATATTTAACTAAAGCTTGCTTCAAATTTGGCTCAAAATTGTGGTAGTGGTCTTATTTTCACCCATTGAAATCAACACAAAATACGTTGTATAAAATTCTTAAAGAGTTACCAAAATACCTTATCAAATATAATAACACTGATAATATGATAACAATGGATGAATGTTAATGCTGGAGCATGCACGCACACGCGCGCGCGCACACACACACACACACACACACACACACACACACACACACACTGATCCACACTGTACCTTTGTGCAAAGCAACAAAATGTGTTACTCTGAGAATGCCCAGAAGGGCAAGCAGGGCTTGTGAGGTAACCAACCCCAGTCTCTGGAAGGGCTGGAAGCTACCTAATGCTGAGCATTCAAGTTTACTAGAACATTCTCCTCATCAGGAAAGCACAAAGGTGATGGTGACATTGCACAATGTCATTGTGAAGAATGAAGTGAGGAAGAGTTTGTAGAACCGTTGGCACAGAGCAGTCCTCAACATCAGTTCTTGTTTTCAGTTGGTTGAGACCTGGAGGATAAATGACAAGGACAAGAATGAGTTCAGAGTGAAAGGGGATTTGAGTCGTTCATCCAGCGTCTCCGCTGGCCCATAATATTATTACAGTCTAGGGGTCTTGATTGGGTTTGTTTCTCTATCTGTTACCTCAAACAACAAACAGAAGCAGACAAAGCCAGCAGATGAGAAAGGCATTTATTGGAGGTGAAGAAACACATGGAGGCAGCAAAGGCACAGAGAAAAAAGACCCTTGGCAAAACAGAGGGGAAATCCAGTCTCTTCTTGAGGTGGGCTTGGGGGCCCCTGAAGGCTTTTCCTATTCTAATTTGCAGCTTGTCAGTTTGAAGAAAGACAGGATGTCTGAGCGGCTGGAACTGTGGGGTAACATGTCCTGATCCTGCCTTGAACTTACTGGGCCAGTCCATCAGCAGGGGCCTACTAGCAGGGGTGGGGGTGAGGGTGAGGGTTGAAAAAAAAACATACAAGGCCTTTACTTTAAGAAGCCAGGCTTTTGTGTCAGGTCTGGAGGGGAGGAAGAAGCCAGCCATCTTGGAAGCTCTCCACCTTTATTAGCTAGCCATTGCCCCTCTCCCTATCTGTCTGCCTACCAGGGACTCTAACTCCTAGTCCCGCAGTTCCAGCTGTCCCCACTAGTGCACAAGCCCACATCCTTAGTCTTCCAGTGTCCACCAGGTTGGGGGAGGGGCTGAAGGAGACCTGCTCTGGCCTTGTTACCCAATGGCTGCTATGGGCTTGATTCATCTGCTCTGAATCACAACAGGAGGGTATTCCAAATTCTAAGGGGGCTGCCAGACCCCGGAGAGAGCTGAGCTGCACTTAAGGGTGGGGGGAGGTGGCAAAGAGCAGATGGGCAGAGAGCCCACCTCTGGCCGTGCTTACAGGCCACTACAAGGTCCTATCCATCTCTGCATCTACTGAGTTGAAAAGAAAGAGGATTTCAAAACTGTATTCCCTGAGTATGTGCATGTTTGTGTGAGCGTACATATGCACATCTGTGTGTCTGTATGCAAATATTTGTGTCTGAATTTGAGCGTGTAGATTATGTGTATCTGCATGTGAGTATGTATATCTGTGTGCCCACCTGTAAGCATAATTCTGAAGGTGAGTGTGTATCCACCGCTGAGTGCACAGCCATGTGTGTATCTGTGTGTGCCTGCATATGATTTCTATCTGTATGTACTTGCACGTGAACGTGTCCGTGAGTGTATGTACTCATGTGTGTCTGCCTACGTTTTTTCCTTTGTAACCATGGGGCTGAGTTGGGAGCTGCAGCTCACTGCCACTGCTTAGCACCAACAAGGAGGACCTGTGTGTGTGTGTGTATATGCGTCAAGGCAGCCTGAATGTTTGTGTCATTTTGGAGGCTGTGTGAGTGCAACAGAAGTTCAGGGTGTGGCGTGGGAGTGGAAGCGTGAGTGCAGCTAGAGGGCAGGGGGATGGGGGGTGGAGGGGTGCACAGGCAGGAGCACAGAGCTAAAAATCTCCCAGTTAGGCCATCTGTGACTAGTGAGTGTGGTGAAAAGATGGTGACTGAGTGCTTTAAAGGATCAGTAGGCATGTGTAGGCATACTTTTGACTATTTTATTTGTGTTCTTATACCTCTAACTCCCTTCACCCCAATCCCTTCCAACACGCCAATACCAGGAAGGAGAGAAAGAAGGTTAGTGGGGAGAAGGGGGCATAGTTCTCTTTTGGCTACTTCCTGCTGTTTACAGATTCTGTGGGGGCAAGTCCAGTCTTCTTTTCAGGATATCTCCAGCTTCTTCTTCATCAAACTACAACAACAGCAACCGGGAGCAGTGTGTGTGTGTCGGGGGGGGGGGGGGGTAGGCAGGGAGTGCAGGAAGGGAGACAGCAGCAGTGCCTTCTTTCTTTGTGCTTTGATGCTCATGATTTCCGTAGGCTGGAAGCTCTGATGCTTCACTGGTGTGGATGGCAGGAGGTTAGTCCTGTTGTTTTAGACTCTCACAGCCAGTGATCCTCAGCTCCCCTGTGCTGTGGGTCCTTCAATCGTTTTGGGTCTCTGAATGAGCGTTGGGTCAGGCCAAGGTATCCACAGCCTTCTGGGTCCCCTGCCAAGTCCAGCCAGGGACACTGGGCCCAAACCACACGCTGAGCTCAGCTAGATTCTCAGGGCCTGAACCATCTGCTGAGCTCAGCTAGGGATTCTGGGCCCAAAATGCACACAGGGTCCAGCCAGACTTTTTGAACTGGGACTGCGCACCAAGCTCAGCTAGGGGCTTTGGCCCAAAGTGCGTGCTGTGGTCAGTTATTGACTCAGGGCCTGAACCGTCCGCCAAGCTCAGCCAGGAATTCTGGATTCAAACTGCAGCTAGAGCCTCTGGGCTGAATCTACGTGCTGACCTCAGCCTGCGTCAGCACCCCAGAACTGCCCACCGAGCTGAGCTAGTGTCTCGGGCAGAACTGCTCACTGAGCCGAGCCAGCACCTCCGGTGGTATCGAGCGCTCTGCCCAGCCTGCGTCATAGTTGTGCTTTGATGCTAATTAATAAAAAGCCATCTCACCTGGGCAGGGCAGATGAGACAGGAGTGGCTAAAGTTCCCGAGCTTGGAGAGAGAGGAATTCTGGGAAGGAAGACCTGAGAGACCCTCGAGGAGAGGGAAGAGAGGAGGAGGTCACGATGGGTTAGATGGAAGAAAAGCACGTGGCCAGCATGTATGGGAGATTTGGCCAGATAGAGAACATTAGCAAGTATATGGATGGGAGGCAGCTTGATAGAAGTTATTAGAAGCAGATGGCATAGGATTGGGGCAGGTATGTGATACCCACTATGGGCGGTAGGTTAGAGGATTGATATCTGCCCTGCCCCAGGTTAACTAAGGCTATTTTAAAATATAACAAGTGTCTGTGTCTTAACTGATTGCTAACCAGGCATACTGATAATACTGGTAATACAGGTAATATTAAAAACAAGATGGGCAGGGCAAGGCACAGACGCCCCTGAGAGGCTTCTCTGGTGTCCTGGTGGTGTGGCACTGTGGTCCACATTTATCTAGAGGCCGGGCTCCCTCTCTGGACTCGGTCAATTCTAAGTTCACATACTCCATGCTAAGATGAGATTTTTTTCCCTCTAAAGATGTGTGCTATGCCTGCCAGGGAATATGTTTCACTGCGATGATCAAGTCAAGACATGGAAGAAATCTCCAGAGGATTATAATCAATGTGAGATCAGCACATTCTGGCCCCAGGCACTATTCCCAAGAGGTGCCTGGTGACACCCACAGAGAGTGGAGGTCCCCCCCACACACCTAGAGCTATGTGCAAGTGAGGGCTGAGGGAGCCTTTCTGTGCTTAGAGAAACAGTAGGTTCTGCCTCTTATGCCCACTGTGGCTCATCTCACTGATTAACCCCACTGGCTTCACATGTGACTGCACCTTAAGGATAATTAGTCCAGCCCGTGAGCATAACTGCAGCTCAGCTGAGATGTAGAGTTGAGAATGCCTATTGTGTGAGAAAGGAACCAAGAACTCTTTGACAGTGAGAGGTGACAGAGAAGAAGCCCCTGGTCCCCAGAGGCAATTCCACTCACTAGGAGCTTGCTGAGGCAACAGCCAGCTGTCATCCACCAGTATGCTGAAAACCATGGTTTCACTTCCTTGTTATTTCACAGGCCAGATGGAGAGAAGGCAATTCCTGGCGTCCTGAGTCCCAGCTGCTGAAAATTCAACCTAAATTCCAGGTGTTCACTGCTTGTGATGGGAGGGGAATTTGCCTTTAATAAAAAGAAGGTGGGCACTCCACCCTTGCTGGTTCCTGAACAGTTGTGGAAAGATGACAGTGAACCCAAGTGTGCGGCGGCACTCAGGACCAATCCTGCCTTGCCTCATGGTCTTTGCCAATGCTCTTCTCTCTCCAGTTGCTCTTCACTAAGGATCCTCCAGTTCCCTCCAAGTTCTAGCTTAATGATCACTCAGTAAGGAGAGGCCTGAGAGTCTCAGCTACACTGGGGTCCTCTGCAGTCCCTACTTCTTTGTGAGTATGGGTTGTGTTCCAGCCATAACCAAGCACTGTTGGGATGCCACTCTGGCTACAGCATAAGTTCTCTCTGGGTTGGGTCCTCATCTATCCCTCTGTGTAAGTCCAGGCTCCATACAGAACATCTGCCCTGTATGTACTTAGGAGATGAAAATTGAATGCAGGCAAGAACATAGCTACATAGAATTTTGAAATGGTAGCTACAGGTATTGAGCAGCTGTAAACTAAACTATCACCATCCACCTGAAAACTTCCACAAGCTTCAAGAAGGAAATGGTGAGAAGACCAAGAGCTTTTGTTTTTTTTTGTTGTTGTTGTTGTTTTATTTTTTTTGTTTGTTTGTTTGTTTTTTTTTTTGAGATGGGATTTCATGTAGCCCAGGCTAGCCTCAGACTCACTCTGTATCCCTGTAACCTTCTGATCCTCATGCCTCCATCGTCCAAGTGAGGAAATTACAAGATGTGTGCCCCATACCTTCCTTCAAAGAGTGAAGGCTTTGGGGAGAGGGGGGGATGGCTCAGTCTGTAAAGACACTACTGTACAAGCACAAGGACCCTAGTTTAGGTCCCCAGCACACATGCAAAAACCAGAGCATGGTGGCGCATGTCTAGAAGCCCAGGATGAAGGAGGGGAAGGCAAGACCAGTGGACTCTTGGAGCTCCTTTACCAACCAGCTTAACCAAAGCGATCAGAGCTTTGCTATGATGATTCAGGGTCTGGCTTCAACATACTATGTCAGAGTCACTATTATAACGAGGCCTTGGTTCTCACGGTGACTCATTCCCCAGTCTTTGCCCTGCTGCAGGCAGGCTGAGCCCTGAAATTCCATGGTCAGAGCCTGTTGGGGTGTGACTGTGAGATGTGTCTCACAGGCTTGTGTAGTTGAACTGAAAAGATAGAAAAGTTGTTTTTCAACCCTGGCCACTCAGTACCGTCTGAGGTGGCCTCAGGGCTGTTCTATACACCCTCATACCTGTCGCGAGCACCTGACAGGACGTGATGTCTCGAGCTCAGCCTGTCCCGAACACCTGACAGCACATGAAGTCTCAAGCTGAGCTCTTGCCTCCTCAGGGATAAAATGACTAGTAACCAATCTTTTTAAAGGGCATTCTTAAGAAGCAATCATGGTCCAACAACTCTACTTAACCATCAATTCTGCTTCTGTAAGGGCATAAAAGACCCGAACTTTGCTTATTCGGGGTCTCCAGCTCAATAGAGCTTTGTAGACCCTGTTGCGACAGATCGATAAACCATTCCCTGTTATTTGTATCGAACTGGTCTCTCATGTCTCATTGGGCTCCGGGAAGTAGGACCTGGCCTCTAGGTCTTACAGAACACTTGATTCTCTAGATGATAGCATGGTTGGGAGGCTGCTGAGGCATTAAGAACTGGGAGGAAAAGGGTCACTTTTGGCCCAAGCTTTTTTCTCCTCCTAATCAAGATGTGTGGAGTCTCAGCCTCATGCTCCCACTACCATGAGCTCCGTCTGCCATGCCATCTTCTCCTAAACCATGAGCCCCAAAAATCCTTCCTCCCCTAAGTTGCTTCTGTCAGATACTTTATCAAAGTGATGGGGGAAAAACTAATACAGAGCCTCTTCCTTGTGGTTTGAGATGGGTGGCTCTGGACGAAGTTTCTCTTTCTCAGGGAAGGGGTTGTTGCTCTTATACTAAAGTCAGGCTTTGGTAGTTGGTTTTAGTAGTGTGGTAGCAGGTTTCATGGGGGTAGAAGAAAGCTGGAGGGCTTCATGATTATGCATATGAGCATGTAAGCGAGGGCCAGACACGCTCTCAGATCTGCTGGGTGGATTGGCAAACAGACAGACAGTGCAGCTAACACTTACCAAAGAGGTGCACCTCAACACGCACCACAGGGCATTCTTCTCAGGAGGCAAGGCTGTGATGAACAAAAGCCACGGTCTCCCGTCTGATGTCTCCCACCCATTCTTCTCTGCTTGTTGGTACATCCTCAGACACCTGCTAAGTATTTCCATGGGAACCACCCACAGAAACATGAGAACCGTCCTCCTGGAGTTAGACCAGTGACCCTCACAGCTGCTAATTGTTATCAAGGCTCAGGAGCCTTGCGGAGAGCAGGTCTATTCCAACCTCAGAAACAAACAGGCCTTGAGCCCATCTTTTTAGCTTCCCTCTGGAACCAGTAGTACATATACAATCTGAAATAGTCTGACCCTTTCAAGACTCATTTAGAAATGTAAACGTGTATTTTTAGCCAGGAACAGCTTGCTTCACTTTTAGGGAAACAAATATAAGCTGTTCCAGACCAAACTTTTAACACCAACTGAAAAATAGAAATCTAATAACAGAATCTTACTGGCCACATTTTTCTTGACATCGCTATGAGTTTTGCATCTTTTCTTTTATCTAATTCTCATATCAATGCTGTTAAGTAGTTATTTTTAATCTTTATTTTCAATGGAGAAAACTGAGATCATAAAACCAGTTCAGAAAGGCCATGTGATGAGGTCAAGGTTACATGGGCTGTCAGAGTGAGGACCAATGTTTATAGATTGCTGTTAGGGATTATGTCGTCTTAGTAAATTAAGAATTATAAGTTATCCTTCAATAATTATGATTTCACTAATACTGAGCAGTTATCTAGGTTTCCAGTACCAGGCATGGTATCCCTCTTTTTGAATGAGTCTTAAGTCCAATTATACAGCTGTTGGTTGCTGCTAAGACATGCCCATGAATCACCAACCCTACACAAGGAACTACAGAAATGTGTAATGCTCTGAGCAGGAGAGGTGGTCCTCCCCACAGAGGAGCACAGCAACTGGTTGTCCAGCACCAGACAGTCATCCCTTAAAACACGATTACAAGTAGCATTATATGGACTCAACAAGGTATTCACATGTATTTATGAATATATTTATGAATATATACATATATACATGCATGCAGTAACAGTACATGAAAAAAAAAGAGGCCATGAATTTGAAGAACAACAGGGAAGGAGTCCATGCAACGATTTTGAGGGAGGAAAACAAATGGAGAAATATAGTAATTAAATTATGGTCTCAAAAATAAATACAATAAAACAAAGTTATAGGGCTATTTAGTGGTGTAGCCAGCATGTGAACCCAGGCCAGTCTGAACATGGTAGCCTCGTGATTTATTATAACAACGGTGAATCTTACTAATACTTAAGAAAGAGTGTAGGAACAACTACTTTACTCTGAGGTGTGATGACAGTTACTAACAGCGAGTAACAATAAAAGAACCTGTAGCCATTCCGAGTTAAGACTGAAGGACAGGAAAGTAGTGAGCTGTGGGCTCCACGAGCAACCTGGATCTGTATGAGATGGAGGGGAGCTCAGCCTGAGAAAGAATGGGGTGTCAGCTCACCAGTTCACCTCGACCAATGTCATCTAGGACCTGTGCAATCAATGTCAGTGCTTCCAGCTGGTTATCTAGGGAGTATGAAGTGTAGCGCTCGTGCTGGATATTTATAAGACTTGTGAAAGTTAAAGATGTTCGAGTGAGTTCATTGCCAAAACAGGCGTCTACTTTGTTCTGGACTCTAGGCTTGGGGGGCAGAGTTTACAGCAGCGTGGGTAGCAGAACATGTGAGATAAGTCCACTGCAGATCAGAAACATCCCAGAGATGCAATGTTTAGCTTAGTGGGTGTCGGGGACATCTGTTCTGTGCCCCGCAGCTGGAGAGGGTAGCCCATCTCAGTGTCCACTGCAGATCAGGAACATCCCAGAGATGCAATGGCCAGCTTAGTGGGTGTCAGGGACATCAGTTCTGTGCCCTGCCTTTGGGGGGGGGGGCAGCCCATCTCAGTGTAGGTTAAGGGGGAAAGAGTGTCTGCAGAAGGAGGCTGTACATACAAATCTGTTCTCGAAAGCTCTCATCTTGTGCAAATCCGGACTTACAGCCAGCCTTCCCACTGGGCCAACATGACAGGAACTGGGTCTTTCGGGCACCTAGCCCACAGTCCCTCTGCCAAAGGCTGCGGAGGACACGGGCTGCCACATGTGAGCCAAGTGGGGATTTTCCAAAACTCAAGGGCTCCCATCATCTCCTGATCTTCCTTAGCTGATGAGCAGACCCAGAGCACACAAGCAGGGAACGCTAGCATTATTCCTTCTTATTGTCATTGTCGTAAGAGAAGACATCATTCCTGGGTGCGTTAGGGCCCCGGGGTTTCAAGTTCCCCCAGAGACTACCGAGGATCAAGTTAAACTGGATTACCAGAGAAAACAAGGCCTCCTGCTAGGCCCACAGAAGGAAAAGGTGCTGTTTAGGCCATTATAACACGCTCCTTCCGCGCATGGCTGTTCAGCCCTTCTGTCACACAAGACGCCATCTCCAACGGCAGGAACTGGGCTTGCGTGCAACCAGCAGACTCCTAGCCCTCTGATCTCACTTCATCAGAGCTAAGCATGGTGGGGAGTCCTGAGCCTTTCGGGCTGGGTGCCAACCACACTCTAGAAAAAAAGGTCAGCTCTGCGACGACGGGCTTGGTTCAAAGCCTGGCGTGTGGCCCAGATGGAAGGCAAAAGCTTCAAGCTGTGCGTCTGAGCCGCACGTACATCGGTGGATGTTAATCTGTTACCTGTGAGTGCCTGGCCTTGGTGAGGCTAATCAGAGAATGGAATCACGGGGAATGCTCTCTACAATGGCTAAAAAAACTCTCCCGATGACCTGGTAGCTGTCTCAGCACACCCCCTCTCTCTAATCCTTTACTCTAAGAACAAGCTTTCCATTCTTCTTTCCCTTCCCCATCTCACCTTTTCCCTTCTTCATCTTTCAAGCTATGTTTCTGTGTGGTTTGGAACTTGCTATCTTCTGTCTTTAGAACAGAGTGCCTTGCATAGTGCTTGGGACTATAAAAGTTCTTTCCAGGACGGGCATGGTGGTTCACACCTTTAATCCCAGCACTCGGGAGGCAGAGGCAGGCTGGTCTACCAAAGCAAGTCCGGGACAACCAAGGCTATCACAGAGAAACCCTGTCTCAAAAAACAAACAAACAAAAAAGAAAAAGGTTCTTTTCTTTCTCCTCCTCTTTCCATGGTAGTAGGGTGGGGAGGGGGGCGGCAGGGGGGGGGTGTCGATTTTCATCAGTGGTATAGCCATTAGCAAGTGGCCCATGGTCCTATAGTTAACCTCAATTCACAAAACAAGGAAGCAAACAAACCAGGAAAATTTGTCTACCAGCTGACCCTGATCTCTCTTTTAACACTTTGATATGAATGGTTGTAAAACAAGCAGGGCCTCTTAAGTCATTTCCACGTTCTGCTGCTGATACGGCCGTCTTTTCATTTGAAGTATTTTTATTTGAGATAATTCCCACTCATTTTTTTGTTTGTTTATTTGGTTGATTGGTTGGTTTTTCAAGACAGGGTTTCTCTGTGTAGTCATGGCTGTCCTGGACTCACGTTGTAGACCAGGTTGGCCTTGAACTTAGAGTGATCTGCTAGCCTCTGCCTCCCGGGTGCTGGTATTAAAGGCATGCGCCACCACCCCCGGTCTTCCCACTCAGTGTTAAAAGACAAACTCAAATTTATACTAGTAACTGGTAGGAAATAGCTTTATATTGAAGCAGCTAAGCTAAATAATTATGCTAAGACTTTAAGTCTCATTTTATTAGTTTTTAATCTTTGTTTAACATTAACATAAATTGATCAAAATCTGTCTTGATCTCAAAATAATTTCTCTTAAAATTTCATACAAATAAAGTAAATCTGGCTTAATTATATTATTTCCACTGGCTTTTGTTCATTGCAATTATTATAATTAGCCATGAAATATTTCAGATGATTCCAAAGCTAACAATTCAGGGAAGCTACTTTGAGAGTCATTATTCTCATTTTTCTTTGACTATTTTCCTTCCAATGAAACTGATTTTTATCTCCAGAAATTGTGCATATATTACATTCAATGTCGCACCAGAAACTTTCAATTCTTCCTGCTAGGTTTTGTTTTTGTTTTTTGTTTGTTTGTTTGTTTACTAAGATCAAGACAAAATCATTCTATTTCTCTAGAGTGGCAGAATGCCTTCCCCCACCCCACCCCACCCACCCCAAGGTCATTTTCTCCAAAATAGGAATCATCTATTCCTTTAACTCCTATACCCCACCTATACCCCTAGCTATATGCCACCTATAACCCACCTATACCCCACCTATACCCCTAGCTATACCCCACCTATAACCCACCTCTATTCAGGCCTTTCATCTCTCTCGCTGCCTTTCTGCTGTCACTCTAGTTCATGTTTCTTTACCATATGACACTTCAAACATAACATAATAAAAAATTTTTGGTCAGTAAGAAATGGGGCCTTTGGAGCACAACTATTCATGGGGGCTCCAACTTCATGAATGGGACTAGCTCCCCTATGAGAGAGGCTGGAGGGAGGCTGCTTGCCCCTTCTGCTACGTGGAAACACATAAAAGGACTCTCAATGGACTCAGACAAACTAGCTTCTTCATCTTGAACTTTCCAGTCTTCAGAACAGTGAATAATGAGTTTCTGTTCTTCATAAATTACCCAGTCTAAGGTATTTTGTTATAGCAGCCCAAAGGGACTGATACCAGTCTCCTCAGCCTTACCCCCTCAAATCTTTTCTCTACCCCAAACCAATAATGATCTGTACACACAGCCTATCTGTGCTCAAAACCCTACAACCATTCGTATCTCACTCAGAATAAAGGACTCAAGGCTCTCAAGAATCTGCCTTACCTACCACCTCCTAGCATTTGCCCAAATTTCACCTTCACGGGGGAACCTGCGGTGTTTGCCACATTTTAAATGGCACCACTACCTTCACACTCATTATCCATGTTCAGCTTTCTCCAGGGTCTCCTGTTAATCTTCTAAGCATCTACACACAGAGTTCACTTATCTACCGCATCCTTCGCTCGCTAGAAATGAACGTCACTATTCATTGCTACACTCCTAGTGCTAGAACAGCCTGTGTCCTTGCAGGCGGCACCTTGTACCTATCTTTTAAATTAATAGTGGGCGAGAAAATGGATAATATTTTGAAGTATGTGATTTTCAGATTTTAATTAAAAGAGAAAGGGAACAGAAAGTTTTATGAGGAAATATAAAAGGGGAAAAGTGGAGCTTAGCCAAATAAAAAGACATCTTAAAAAGAATGAGATGGCTCTACCAAGAATCTGCATCCAGCCATCAAGTGAGAGATGCAAGTGCATGAACACGTGTGCTAGCTTTTAACGAAATTATATGCTTTTCGGGTGTTACCCAGGAAACTGGTGATGGCAGCTGTTCCTAAATATGGAAAGTGAGTGGCTAGAAAGCAAGGGTTAGCAGGGACTAGCATTTCAATGGGCAACACTCTATTCTGGAATGTTGCACCATTATTGGGCAAACAAAATTTATTAGTTTAACTTTTGTTTGTTTGTTTGTTTGGTTTTTCGAGACCAGGTTTCTCCCTGCAGCCTTGGCTGTCCTAGACTCATTTTGTAGACCAGGCTGGCCTCAAACTCACAGAGATCCGCCTGCCTCTGCCACCACCGCCTGGCTAGTTTAACATTTAAAATAAAAATCTAAGAGTAGCATCTATGATTGGCAATTCACAAATGAACACCCAGTTCATTGGGAGTGAGTTGCATATTCTTTGAATAGGAAGAATGCATCCCGAGACTTCTCTATAAGACCCGCTTGAACATACTCAAACATCTAGGAAAGAAGACACTCAAGGGCTGGCACGATGGCCCAGCAGATGAGGGTGCTCGCTGATAACCTGAGCTCAATACCTTGGACTCACATGGTGGCAGGAGAGAGTGGACTCTTGCAAATTGTCTCCGACTTCCACAAGCATGCTGTGTACACATGTGCACATATATGCTTTCACAAGCATGCTGTGGCACTTGTACACATGTGCACATATATGCAATACATAAATAAACATATGTAAAAGAAGATGAAGAAGAAGAAGAAAAAGAAGAAGAAGAAGAAGAAGAAGAAGAAGAAGAAGAAGAAGAAGAAGAAGAAGAAGAAAGGAAATAACCCAGGAAGAGCAGTGAGCCCCAGCAACTCTAAAGAGGCAAAGTGGTTCAGCGCCATTAAACACCAGCTGACAGAGAAGGGATCTTGACCAAGGTTAACAAACTTGGAGTTTCAGATCCGACATTGGCTATTCCAACCACAGGATATGGCTAGAGAACGAAACAGGTCCCCTTCCACTGTCCCACAGACACACTCCTGGAGAAGCATCAAGAGTGCTCCAGGACAAGGAAGAGGGTGCTCCCTCATAATTCTTTTTTCTGATCATTTCAGTCACATCTGCCTAAGCAGGGCTATTTAGATGGGGAGAAGCTGGAGTTCGCCTTCCCATTGGTGACACCACACCTATTGGCTCTTCATTTGCCTCAAGGTTCCCAATAAATCCATTGCCTGTCTATGTCAAATTTTCACTCACCTCAAGGGAAGCATAGTCACTTTTGAAATAACGTATTCCTTCATATAGTGTGTGCCACAGAGTGTGTGTGGAGAGTAGAGAAAAATGCTCAGGTGTAGGTTCTCATCTGCCACATTGTGGGATCCAGGGACTGAACTCAGGTTGTCAGGCTCACTAACAAGGACCTGTACCCACTTAGTCGTTCTAATGGGCCATACTAAGCACACACTAACTTGGATCTTGAAGGTAAGAAATGCTTTCAGAAAAATTCTAAAGCCTTGGTACCAATGCTGTTTTCAGTGGTATTGGTCTAACTAGTATTTCTCTCTATTCTAATTCCCATAGCTTTTTGGTCAATTTGCCTGTTCTACTGGTAATTAGTAAGTGAATGCCCTGGACATGCATGCACTCTTTTGTTTTGTTTTGTTTTGTTTTGTTTTGTTCTTGTTTTGGCTTTGGTTTTTCAAGACAGGGTTTCTCTGTGTAGTCTTGGCTGCTCTGGACTCACTTTGTAGACCCATCTGGCCTCGAGCTCACAGAGATGTGCCTGCTTCCGCCTCTCAGGCTATATATGCATTCTAAGTGTTCTCATTTCTGCAACGTCCATTGCGCACTTGGCCATCTAGCTCGAGATAGTCTAACATATGTGTATTCACGTGAGATTGGCATTGAACCCTGCCATCTCTAAGGCTGACAGCAAGACCTAGCCTATGGCAATCTGACCATTCTGTACAACTATCCACTACTCTATGTTCACCCTAGTCACAAAACAGGAGCCAATAACAGAAAATCTGTTACCTAGAAGTCTGGGAAAATTAAACTCTTCTAAAGAATCATGTGCTCTTATTGGCTAAACCCTTAAACAATTTGGTATGATCTGGGCTTGTGTGTGTGAAACTCAGTGCCCAGTGCACTGTCTAGGGATGGGCTTTGAGGGAGTGACTGAATCATGTGAGTACTGGCCTAGTTGATGGCTTACTCCATTGCTGGATTCAAAATGGAATGGATATTGGGAATTGGTGAAAACCGTGAAAGGTGGGTCTGACTGGAGAACATGGACCACCTTTGAAGAGTGTATCATGCCCTGGCCTCTTTCTGTCTTGCTGCTTCTTGTTTGTGATGAGGTGAATGCCACCACGTGCTGTTGTCCACCATGAGGCTCTCTCTCACAGTGTGCATACCCAGAAACAAAAATTGAAATCTTGAAGTTAAATAAAAAAAGTCTTTCCTGTTTGTTTATGTTGGCTGTTTTGTCACATTGGTACAAGAAAAACTAACCCATCATGAACACTTTTTGGCTAGAGGTAAAATTTACCAAATGTGAGAAAACTATTTCTCATGTGCTGTACAGCAAAAGCCTCCACTTACTGATTGATCACAAATGACAAGTTATATAGTCACAGAGGATTTCTGGCTGCTGCTTAGGAAGCATAGTATCTGTATGATATTTGCATAACATTATTGGATGAGCTGAGCACAGCAGCACACATCTGTATTTTATAGTACTTAGGAATTTGAATCAAGAGGACTGTGAGTTCGAGGCCAGCCTGGGCTACCTAGAGAGACACCCCATTTCAAAAACCAGAAGGGCTGGCATCTACTCAGTGGCAGACCACTTGCCTAATGTGAAAGGCCCTGGGTCTGATCCCCAGTACTGAAAAATACCACATATATGTGATGGTTACACTAGATGTTTGTGAGGGGCAGGGTGGAGTCAAGAATGCTGAAAGCCTCTTTATTCTAATTTTTGGACCATGATAATGTACCACCCATTCAAATAAGAAAAAGCACCTACATGGAACCCTATACACTATGCAAAGTGTAGACTTTATCATGAGGCATATAGACATACTATACGTTGGGTTTCCTTGGTATCCCTAAATAGGGTAAAACCAGATGCCCCTATATATGAGGGTTCAGAAAATCAAGTGTGTGATAACCATGTTTTCTAGTTTATACATTTGATGTTTTGGCATCCTGGGGACACACAGACTTGGCTGTCTCCCATGGGTTAACCAGTTCTTAGAGATACACAAGGACTCGCCAGTCCTGTACCACACCCGCAGTCACCTCCTTTGCTGGCTTCCTTATTCTGGAATCCTATCCACAGGCCCTAAGTCAGCCTAAGCCTAGATAACAAATAAGTAGGGATGGGATTCTGCCCCTGAAAGCATTAAATTGTCTACATTGGCCCATTCCCATATACCTTGCCTTATTCTTCCTACAGAAACAACGCTGAAGGCTTTTGCTAGATGTACTGCTGGGCTTTCTTCCAGGACATGTACCTCTCCGCTGGGGATCTGCAAGGATAACGTTCTTTCCCTTCAGTGGCTGTCACTTCCTGATCTATTGGGGGTGTGAAAGCTAAGAATGCCACCTCTCCCCAGGAGGAGGAAGTAATGGAGGTTAGGATGTAAGGGGGTCCCTGCAGGTGTCAGAGTGGAAAGTGAGCCTCAAGAAGAGATAAGAATGAGAACCCGGTGCAGACTGATTTTTGTCAACCTGGATTAGACTTCAGGGTGTCTAATATCAGGAGGTTCATTGTCAGCACATTTAAAACACAGTACAACTTGGGAAAAGGTTTCCAGGAAACAATGAGTCCAATTCCAAGTGTACAATAAAGTTTAAGGTGTAAACTCTTTCTAAGTGCATGTGACCATGAGGGTGGGTTCTATAGCTAAAAGGTATAGAATCTAGTGTGATCTCTGACTGATAGCATAGAGGTCCGCAGGCCACAAAGTACCTGTGACATTTCTCCAAAGGATAGGTAATGGTCTAGGAAGGGTAAAGTCTAGGATAATTACTCTGTGGAATTTGGGTGAAGTCGGCCACTGTAGAAAAAGTCATTGAGGTCTGCCTCCACAGATAGCAAAAAGGTCAACAGGTCGTTAACATAATCCACTCTCAGCTTTCTGGATAAAATGCAGGTATTTGATTTTTATCTTCTCGCACTTAGGAGACGCCCTTGTGTGATTAACATTCCTGGTTTTCTTAGTGCTCCTTGGTCAATACAAGGACCTCTGTGCCCCCAGCAAGGATACGTGTCTCAGGGCAAAGTGGCTGCCAACATCCCTACAAAAATGTCTACAAAGTGCTCTCTAGGTGAGAACTGTGTGCTTATGATGAACTCATGGTCCACTGAGTGACTGGGTGATGAGTGTGTGGTCTTCAAGAAGGGCATGCACTACAGCGCATGTGTGCCAGTGATCAGAGGACATAGCCTGTGTGTTGACAATCATGTTTTGCATTTATGTATGCCCTATAGGGAGAAAACCAGCATTTATTTGCAAGCAAAAAGGAAGGATCTTTTGGTCAGTGAACAGCATGTTTTCCAACTTAGTTGACTTAAATGATCTTAGTGGCCAAAAATCGTCTCTAATTGTACACTACTTGTCCGTTGTGAAGGGGACCCAGAAGAGCAGCTAACACACAATGTGAGTAACAAAGGGGACTGCTTACATCAGGATGGTCTTTTGGATGCCAGAACAGTGGGAGGAATGTGGTCACTCGCAAAGCAAAGTGCACACAACTCACATTTGAACCTGCTCCTCTGTCCATTCTCAGAATTCACCATTTAGAGATGAATCAGGTTCATGATTCTTTTACTTGTTCAAGTTTTTTTTGTTTCTGTCTTGTGCTCACACTCACAATTGGGATCTTGACTTTTCTCTCTATTGGACACCAGTATATCTTATATGGCCGTAAGCAGGCATACTAAACAGCAGAGGTGGTGTTCTGTGTGTGTCAACAAATTCTTTGTCCATCACAGATCTGTGGTCCTCTACCCATGAGAGTGCTGAGAGTCCCCATATCATCACACTGTAAGGAATATCTATCCACAATCTCAGCACCTGGGAGTCTAAGGATTTTGAATTCATCCCATCCAGAACTTGTCTCAACAAAATAAAATGAAACAAACAAACAAACAAAAAATCCCCAAAGAAATATCATTTATACTTCTGAGTTTTTCTCTTTCTGGGGTGGGGGCGATAAAGCAGAGTTGAGACAGAGTCTCATGTATTGTAAGGTGTCATTGAATTCCGTACAGAGTCAAGGATGACCTTGAATTGGCTCTCCTGCTTCTCTTTCCCAAGAGCAGAGACTAAAAACATGTGCTACCATGCCTGGTTTTATATGGTGCTGGGAACTAAACCCACAGCTTTGCATATGGTAGGTAAGCACTCGACGAAGTGAGCTCCACCCCGCCTCTGCCCCTTCTCACCCTATATGGTTCTTTGCAATGAGGAAACATGAAGAGCTGGCATTGAAGTGCACAGTTTTTCCACAAAGAGAGAATGGGCTATTTTGATAGGACAACAAATACAAAGCTATTTGACCTGTATTTTAGAGGTCTCATTGTCCGTTTCTGGAAGGGAAAAAAAGGGCACTTCCTCAGGGCAAGCCTAAAAGAGGCCTGGGAACTAAACTCATAGGGTGACAGAGAACTAGTCTGCCAATAGCTTGAGCAGAGGAGAAAAAGTCACTGGAAAAATGCTGGTTTGAGAAGCATATCTGTAGAATATGATCAGTGGAGACGACCCACGCATCAAGCACTGAAAGACAGGATGGAATTAATTGAACACACTGGGTTTTGGTTTTGTTTGGTTTTGGGACAGAGTCTCACTATGTAGACAAGACTGGTCTTGAACTAAAAAAGAACCCTATGCTTGCCTATTGCTGGGATTGAAGGTATACTGGCCACAAACACTGGTTTCAATGTTAACTGCTAAAGGCAACTATCTTTGTGCTGATCTTAATTTGGTCGGAAGACAACAAAGATATAACTGGTAGGCCTTAGTCAGTCCTTCAGCTGCAAATATGAAAAGCAGGATGCTTTAAGTTGAACACAGCTGGAAGGCAAAATCCACGGAAACACCATTTGTATTGTAGCTCTGGGTCACCAGAGACACTTCCTGTGGCTGCCAAAGAGGAAAGCAGAGAAGGGGAAACCCCTAAGTCAAAAATGAAAGCAAACCCAACCTATTTGTTCATTGTCTTGTTTGAATAGATTACTCCCTGGAGTGAGAACACATTTCCTAAATATGCCAGGAAGAGTGCCAGGGCCAGGTCTCAGGACAGAGATGTGGGGGTGGATGTCATCAGGTAACTTCTCCCTTGTCCTTAGGCAGGGGACAAAATCAACCACATCTTTTTTATGCAAACATACCCACTACATCAAAGTAGAGCAATAGATTTTATTTAATTAAAATAGATTAAAAACAGACTGTGTAAAAGAATTAGAATTTTCAATAATTTACTATTATTTACATTAGCAAGTGCTGGTCGTTAGTAGACACACGGTGAGGAGCTGAGCTTGCAGGACCCAGATCTTCCTGTGGTCCAAGCTGTAAGCTTACCTTTCTTTCTCCCTATCCCTTCCTTTTTAATCCATCCTGGCACTTAGGCCACTGAGTGCACCAGGGGAGGGACTTGAAGCACCCTAGGCTGTGGTGACTGCGTCACCATGGCCTGCCAGAGTGCTGACAGGTGCTGGCAGACAGGAAGGAGCTCTCTTCTCTGGAAGGAAACTTTACACTGGGTTCCTATGCACATGACTGTGAATGCGGTCTCTTCCCCGAAGCCAGCGCTCCTCTTCAGGCTTGATGCTGTGCAAACACTCCTTCCAGCTAACCCCAAGGCTAGCTTCCAGGGAGGAGATGTAAAGGGGGGAAAAAGCCACACATTCTTCTTCTCAAGGAAGTCCCGACTCACTTAATATCCCCTGTCCACAAGGTCCAGAACTTGGCGACTCATCAAAAATCCTCTTGGAATGCTATGTGCCTTTGACACACGAGAGAAAAGTGGGGAGTCAGGGTCATGTGACCAAGAGGAATGCTCCCCTCGAGTAGGCAGTGAGAACAAGAGGAAGCATGGCTTGCATGAAAACAGTGTTCCCCAGGAAAAGAGACAGGCTGGAGGGGCCCAGTGCAAGTAGAAGGCCCATCAGAGCTGCAGGACACATGGACTCCTGTTGCTGGAGACCTGGGGTTAGCCTGTAGTTATCTAGAGGCTCTGTGCCTCCACTCTCAGGACACTCAGGCCTGATGAACCTCAGGACCCTGGGGGTGTGGGGGACCCAGGCTGAGCAGCAGCTTTAGCCCTTGGGGCCGCACAGTGGACAGCATGAGGTCATGCAGACTGAAGCAGAGAAGGCCTGATGGAGAGGCTCAATCCAAAATGTCTGTCTCAAATGGAACCAGGTGGTAATAGGACAAGTTGGTGACATAAGCTGCTGGGTCATCACCATCTTCCAGCTCTGAGGTGAACTCACCACCATTCTCAAACCTGAAAGAGATAACAGAGGTGAAGGCCACCTTAGGGGACCCCAGCCAGAAGCAAGAGAGGACAAGATGCAGCTAGTGCAGTGCAAGGATACTGAGGGATCCAGACTCTATGGAAGGGGACAAGGGACATCAATGGGATGCGGTCCTTCCCAAGTATGCAGCCGACACGTAGGAAGAACCGTGAATATAAAAACTGCTTATATATTGACTTTTGTATATATATATAAAATCTTTGCTGTCCTTGCAGTTACTTTCTGCATCTGTAACTTAGTGGGGCCTTCATGGTTTTTTTTTTATTGATAGTGATATTCTGGCTCCTGTTCTGGGCCAGGCCCTGTGTCAGCTTGGAGACCAGCAGCAGACAGGCAGGTGCAGGTGATGTGTCCTCAGGGAGCAGGAGCTTGCTAGGACAACACCAGCGAGGGACACTAGAGGAGGCTTCCAATGCTCATGGAGGAAGGCTCTACCTGGTGGCCAAGCCTGGTTTGACCCAGGATGACTCAAGCTCTGACGGAAGAGAATTATGTGGCTGCGGGAAGCTTACATAGTGTGTGCACAGGACCGTCCTGAACTCTCCACCACCTTCATCACCTCCCCTCAGACCAGAGGATGTCCTGAAGATGGTGGAAAGAAAGGAAACTGGCAGAACTGACAAACGCCTCGGGGCCAACTCTGCCAGGGTCCCTGCTGACCCTCCTGCCCCATTCCCTCAGTTGCCCCCTCACTGGTGGTGCCCACCTTCCTGCTGGGTCAAATTTGGATGTTCTCAGCAGAAACTCCACTGCATGGCCACCCAGCCCAGGGCATGGTAAGTGTCAAGTGCTGTGGCTGTGTCAGCTTCTCCCCCTCTGGGTAGCCAACTCCCTTGTGTACCTGGGCTGGGCTGGAGAGAGGGAGGAATATAGGCAGCATGGGTGGGTGCAATGCAGGGCCCTGGTTGGCGGTGAGTTAGTGGGCAAACAATACACACACTTGGGAATAGCTTCAGAGAACTGGTTCAGTTTGTTGAAAGGGAAAGGGGTGTTTATGGCCCTGGGGAGGTGGGCAGGGTCTCTGGGGAAAGGTTTGTGTGGCCATGTACAATTGGCCAAGACAGGGGTGTTTGAAGACACTTCATCTGCATACTCAGGACTGGGGGAGGGTCTAAGGGGGGAAACATTATAGGGTCAAACTAAGAGGGAGGCCTGATAACTGTTAGGGTAGTAAACTCTTACTAAGGTTGATGGTGGGGTAGCTGGCTTTCTGGCACCAGGTTAGGAGAGGGGAGGGAGCCAATGCCTGCTGTTCTCATATGAGGTGTCCGGGGTTGAAGCTCTCATTCACCTTCTCCCATTTATCCTAGGCCACTGTGGTCCCACAATGTGCCACCAGCCTTCCAGTCTCTGAGTGTTCAACAGCCAATGCCTAAGAGACTAATGCACGTGTCCTGGAGCACCGTTTCTGGGGAGTACTGAAGAACTTTCTCCAAGGGCATATTAGAAGCTTGCAGGAGAAGGTGGTGAGAAACTGTGTTGACAGAGTTTCCCTGGCCTGGCCGGCCTCTAGGCAAGCCTTGCCAAGACAGCGAGGGCTGCGGCAGCCACCACATGTGGTTTCTTGGGGACCTCGGGCTGGCAGGGATGACACTCTGGCTCGTACACTGAATGAGTGTTAACAGAAGGAAAGCCAAGCCCTTCAGCTTTGTGTGAGATGGTGCTGGCCCAGGGATTGTCATGGTAGAGGAGTCAGATGGTGACTTTTTCACATCACCAGCTGCTACAGGGCCTACGTCTACCTCCACAGCGTTGGTAAGGACCCCTTTCTGTCCCTAGGAACACACAGCAACAAAGCCAGACCTCCTGTCACCCTGGCAGGGCTGGGGTGCGGAGGGAGAGGGAGAGGAGGGGGAGAGGGGCTGGACTCTGCAACCCAGGTAATTCACCAAGGAGCTGACTGGCAGGAGGCAAGCAATGGTCCTGCTGGCCTCTAGGTGGCAGGCTTTCTACAGCACTCCATTGCTGAGGTGGGTAGAATGCAGGCAGCTCCCCATAAACTTGTGAGGCAAACCTGTGTGTCATAGCCCTGGTCTAGGAAGTGTGGAGGCATGTGGATCCTGTATCCTGGACCAGAAGATAGGGTTTCACACCTCAAAGCCAACACAAACTAGATCCTGGAGTTTTGCATGTTCTTCTGAATGCACCTCACACCTAATGATCGAGTGACTATTCCTCCCCTAGACCAATTAATCAAAGTCTCACAAGACTATGAGACAAACTTTTAAAATAGGAATCCTCAAACTGGCAGAGTCTGCTGCTGTTCTCAACCTGTGGGTTGTGACTCCTGGGGGTTAGAATGACCCTTTCACAGGAGTTGCATATTGGGTATCCTGTGTAACAGTGGCAAAATTACAGTTATGAAGTGGCAATGGAAATACTTTTATGGTTGGGGTCATGAGGAACTGTGTTAAACATGAAACACTGCATGAAAGGGTTGCAGCATTAAGAAGGCTGAGAACTGTTGCTGTAGAGCATCATACAAGCTGCCAGCTTGACCCATGTATGAAACCACATTAGAAAACAAGTACTCACAAATGCTCTGTGGAATCCGCATCCAGGAGTTGCTGGTCCTTCCCGTTGGGTATGCTGTGGTCAATGACAATTGTTTCCGTGTTTGCCAAACAAAATCCATTGGACCTCATGATTTCTGAAAACCAAAGCTGTGACGTAAGTGCCCAGGAGAGGTCAGTACTTAAGGTTTAAAGTTTCAGAACTTATTATAGATTGACTGCTCTCAGCCTTGGCCAGCGATGTTTCTTTCTGCAGCGGGCAGTTATTAATAATGCCAACTCATAATTGATCCCAGTGCTGAGAATAAGTGACTGCTAAGTGCTCAGCCTTAGACAGGATATCTGTAGTCACCTCCTCCGAGGCTCAAGGGACATTGTAGAAGAGGGGACGGAAAGAATGTAGGAGTCTAAGGATGGGAAGGAGAGCTGTGAATCGCTGTCTTCTGGGCTTGACATAGCGGCTGCACCCAGCAACTCAGAGCAACAGTGGCGCTGCACAAAGCTGGACCTGTCAGCACTCTGTCAGGGATGGAAGAGGGACCTATAAGGTCCCATCTCTTCTTGAGGAGCTGTCTGCAATTAATGGGAACTGTGAGGGAAAGTGATAGTCCTCGGTGGTATAAATACAGTCCAGTTGCCCTTGCTCAATTAAATAACCTACTTATGGTAATGCCGGCAACGCTAATGAAATATTGTGCATCATTAAAAAAAAAATAAATTAAAAGGCATGATAATAGGAGGAGGGACTTGTAAAGAGAAGGGGTTCCGTGTGGGAGAGAGAGGGTGATAAGAGAGAGAACAGTGGATAAAGAGAACATGATCAAAGCCCAGTGTGTGTGTGTGTGTGTGTGTGTGTGTGTGTAAAATTGTGAAATAATATTTTAGAATTGAAGTTTATATCAATCTCGCCCCTTGCCTATTACCTATCATCCCTAGTTCTCTCCCAATGTCCAGAGAATCCCTCTAGTGTTCAGACAGGCAGACTGAGGTGCTGACACCAGTGTCACAGGAGCAGTGTGTCGCTCCCTGAAGGACAAACCTCAGGCTATCTGAGCACCTCCCCATGCGCTCTGCCCTTGGGTTTACAGTGGAGGATGGAGGGAAATAGACAGAGGACTGGGCTCAAGTTCAAGGCAGGGATCTATCTATCTACCACTGTGACCCACGACATCACAGTTTCCCTGCCTTTTCTGAGCTCTAGCCTGTGGCTGAGACAGGGCTGACAGCATCTACATCTCGGGAAGTGCTAAGCATCAGATGAGATCAGATTGCATTTGTCATAAAATTGTATATATACACTAATATTTTCCCCCAAGAAGGACAGATATGGGAACTTTAGAAAAATCAACAGACAGAAGCGGCTTCCTGTACGTACACTGGCTGGTAATTTACAAGGGCTCTCCTACGCCTGGAAGGGCTGAAATGGAGGAGTGGTGGCCTGCACTAAGCTGGAGACTTAGACTGCAGCCTTGTGACCTTGGGATTCTTCTCCTCCATGGGAAACCTTCAAGATTGCATTTGCGAATCTCCAAGGATTTACCTCACTCCAACAACCCATGACGTCCTGGACACCACCATGGCAAGCAAGCATCCAGTTAGTCACATTATGACATCCTCTTTGAAGATCAAAGACCATGATGTTCTAATGCAACATGGAGCAGAACCCCCACCCACCCTCCCTCTAGGCTTTAAATCATCTTTACATCATTGATGCAATGTAAATGATATGTAAATCATTGGTATAAAGGCTGAGGGAAAAGGGGCTACACATGATCAATAAACATAGTGCTTTTTCCCAGAATTTTGACCTGTGCTTGGTTGAATCCATAGATTCTGGACCTACAGACACAGAGAGCTGACTGTGTAAGATCCAGTATGGCTTGGCTCTCTTCTTTTTGCCTACTGCAGCTTTGAAGGCTCAGAAAGAACTGCATTTCTCTCCTTTCTCTCAGGGGATCAGCAGGCTTGGCGCCATGTTGGCTTTGGAATCATCCCCTCTCTGTGAGCCTCACTCATCTGCAGTCCTTGGCTCTCAGGCAGCTCAGCTCCAAGCTCAGGACCACCTCTGTAGTTCTCTCAAGCCAGGCTCTAACCCTAAAAGACACGATTGAGACATACCCCTGATTCTGGGTATGTTTAGTCCACAAGATCTGCATCCTTACACCAGGGACACAGCTGACTTTACCCTTCCTCTTTTCCAGGCCCACACAGACAACAAGAGAATCTCGGATGCCTTTGTTTCTAATGGATTGTCTTAGTCCTCACCCCCTGACCACAGTCTAATTTATTCCTGAGTGCGTAAATTTGCTTAATGATGAGAATGATCACTTCTTGACTATTTTTAGCCTTTCTAGGAATTTGGTGCTCTGTTCTGTGAACTTCTGTCCACATGCAGAGAATGAGGGAACTACCCAGAAAGAAATAAAGAAAAATAGGTTTTCTCTTCACTCTTGCAAAACGATTATTCATCAGTTTGCCAAGTACTTGCTGAAATGCAGGTCTGGTTTCCCAGGGAAGGGGCCAGCCTGTGTCACAGGTCTCTTGCAGCACTTTCTCAGTCAGCCACACTCATGAGACATCAGCTTCCGGTTCCCTCCCCTGCCTTCTTCCCTTTACTCCAGTGGTTTGCAGCACGCGTGAGGGCCTCTACAAACCAAGGAGGAGTGCGTCTGGGAACTCAGGTCAGCTGCAAATCTGTCAGATTGAAAATCACCGAACCCCACACAAGTTCCGCTCTTTCGCCTCCCCACTCAAAGGGTGTGGCAGCAGGGAGCCACTTTCTTTATTGCTCTTATTAACTCTGACCCAAATCTGTCTGTCTGAGGAAGTGCAGGCAGCCCCAGAACAGCCTCTGCACCACTAACTGACAGCCCAGGTCTCCTCCCACCCCCTTTACCAAGGAAATCTTACATGGGGAAGGGAGGCTGGGAGTTCAAACAGATGTCACTGATGCAAGTCACTTCTGCACAAATGCCTAATCCTTGCTAACTGTGAACTGTGGAGTCAAGGAGGTAGAATCTTGTCCTTCCAGAATAGATTTGGAACAAAGTCACTTCTCAGATGTCTACAACAAAGAACCTTTGGGAACCTAGATAAGATTTGAAGTCCCCAAGGTCAGCTGGGCCCTGAGGACACTAAAGTATACTGGTCTCCAATATCTCCAAGTCCTAGCCCCAGGACACAGAGGGATATTGCTCAAATTGCTGGTATTTCACAAAAGACAGCCCCTCAGAAGCTCTGGGCTCCTCCTGGATGGCTGCCCTCACCCTCATCACTCTGAGCCCCCAGTTCCCAAACCCCTGAGCCCACAGCTTGAGTCTGTAAACTCTCAGTGCATCCATTCCAAACTAGCTTGGAGAAGGATGGCTCACCCAGAAACACAAAAGCAGGTATCACAGCAGGCTCAAACCTTAGCCAGACACACATGGCCCTGCTATGCCTGCACTAGCTAAAACCAGAGCAAAGATTCAATGACAGCCTAGATTTTTACTTCTCCCATTCACTTAAAAACAATGCCTTAAGAAGAGCTGTCCCTTAGAGACCTAAGAGAAGTTATTCAAAATTTACAACAAAGAAACGTGTCTAACCGCTGGGGCCACCAGTTTTAAAATAACCACTTTGCTAAGGGTCCTGCGGCGGTGCCCTCCCTAGGTGCCAGCTCCATACTGGGCAACAGTGGCTTGCATAGGAGGTTACTTTTGGATGAGTCTTCACAGGAGGGTGCTGCTGTGGTTGGAGTGTGAGATGTGCCCCCTATAGGCTTGTGTGTTTGAACAGTTAGTCCCCAGCCAGCCATGCTGTTTTGGAAGGTTGGGCTACCTTTAGGAGGGGAGTCTCACTGGAGTAAAAGTCACTGGGGGTGGGTTTGCGGTTTTACAGCTCAGCCCCACTCTCTGTCCACTCTGCCTCCTGACTACAGACCGAGTGGGACCAGCTGTCGCATATCCCCACAACCATGCCTACCTCTATAGGATGGGCTGTGTGTCTTCTTAACCTGTAAGTCAAATAAACCATTTCTCCTTTAGGCTGTTTCTGGTCAGGTTATTTAGTGACAGCAATGAGAGAAAAGTAACCAACACGGGTGGTGTGGACCCAGGACCTGTGCCTTCAAGCTCAATAATGGCTTGTTGATGCCATTCATAATCCGGGCCCACAGACTGTAGCGCTGCTGGCAACTCTCAGCATTATCACGCACCACACTGACCCCAGGAACAGCTGTTCCCGACCCTGTTCCTGCTACCTGTGCCTGGATAACACATTAGTCCTGCTGCTGTCCTCTTTATGGGCTCGGCTGCATATTAAATGGGATGGTACGTCTGAAGACTCTCCATGTCTGATATGTCTGAAGTCTCAAATAATACTGATTATTACCACCCATCTTGGTCACAATTCCCACCTGTTGTGGTATCATCATCATCATCTAAAGAAAATTTATAATTAAAGAAAAATTACAGTGCCTGCAGCTTATTTTCAAACAAACTTAAGATATGAATTTCTCATATCTCAGTATAGAAACCACAGCAAAAACCACTAGCTAGTTTAGTTTTTTTTTTTAAGTCACACCCCTAAATTCTAGAAACAGTCCGTTTTCAAGTTGATGCTGTGCCCTATGCAAAGATCAAACTCAAGGCCTCACATTGCTAGGCAATTGGTTCTGCCCCTGAGCTGTTCTCCAGGCCTCAAGTTTTTTTTTTTTTTCAATTCCTACGTTCATGTTTTGTAATGTTTAATTTATAGTTACCTTTAGAATTACAAGTAAGCCATAAAGACATAGATAGGGCCTCCACATACTCCGCCCCCCAGCAGCTCCCTACTGTCAATACTTCATACAGTGAGGGTCCCTCATAACATCTAGGGAATGACAGGGGGACAATACTGTTAAGTGTGGAGCCCCTTCAATGGGGTTTCACTGGTGCCCCATTATTGGCACTTTCTTCTTCTACAGATCCAATTCAGAACTCCTTGTTGCCCCGAGCTGCTGTGACATGATCTTCTTGACCCTAATGGCTCCTGGTCTTCCCTTGTTCCTCGCGACGTCACGACTCATCCTGGACCTGGGTTTCCAGGTGGCTCGGAGTCAGTAACGTGCCACTGGAAGGATCTCACAAGACGTGTTAAGGGCCTCTCCATGAAAATGTAGGCTGTGCATGTACGAATGTGCGTACTGCACAATATTCCCAGGCCTACAGGCAACGCAGAGTAGGCTCTCTAAGAATGGTTCACCAGGTGTCCTCAAAGTCAGTCCGCTCTCTTTCTCTCTGTCATTATTAACATCTCAGAGAATAAGGCCTTAATGCTGTGCAAACCCTGTTTTAACTTGAACTTTCACCCACCCGTCTTAGCTTATCTCCATCAGTGAATTTTGCTTCGCAACATCTCCCAGTCTGTCTGTGCGCATGGTGCCGTAATAGTGATTTTCCCAATTTGTAACTGTGGGTGAGTTTACACGTGTCCTATGTCACCAGCCCTGCAGGTCATCAGTTATCTGATTCCTTTTCTTCTGCACATCTGTAGTCAGCCTTGGATACTCTCACAGTATGGCCCTCCTCCCTTCTAAGTCCTCCCTGTTTTCAGGTTATGACAGCAACAGACCAAAGGCACAAACAATGTCCTTTTATTACCTGGCTGCCTTGTCTACCCCATATAGAAAAAATTATGGCTAAGATTGAATAGATACTGGATTAAAGAACACATACACACAAAAATGTATTTTCTTTTAACCCCTGAATGGGAACAAGCCATTTTTGCGTCTGAAATCTATTGGTTCTACTAGCCATAACTAGGTGAAGCAGAGACCTCTGTTTCCTTTGTGCTGTGTAGTCACAGCTGCAGTGCAGAACATTTAAGATCCGTGTGCTCTTAGGTTTGATAAACACTTAGATCAACACAGGAAATGAATGCTTAAGTCTGAGTGGCTCTCCTTGCTGAGGCCCCAGAATATTGGCAAGATTTCCCAGTACAATCAGCGCCTGCTGCCATCTGGTGGAACCCTCACCACCTACAGTCTCAACATTCAAATAGAAAAGGCGTGACACTCAGGGCCCAGGCTCTATAAAGCACCATCCCAGAGCGGGGAGGGGGATCTGTGCTAACTCCACAGCACCCACCATCTCCCCAGATGCCAAGAGTACTGAAGTGAAGAGCTTCCCCAAAGTCAATGCCACCTCTCAGGGGCTCCCTCACTTCCACAGGTTGACCGACTAACTCCAGTCATTGCCTCAAAAATGCCCTCCTGGTGCTGGAGATGTGCTTGGCAGCTAACAATACTTGATGCTCTTCCAAGAGACCCACATGCAGTTCCCATCACCCACCTGCTGGCTCACAACCATCTACAGCTCCAGTTCTGGGAGCTCCAAAGCCTTCTTTAGCATCTATGGACACCAGGCATTCACATAGGTGCAGACAAATACATATACAGATATGAAATTAAAATAATAAATTTAAGCCTGGCGTGGTGGCGCACGTCTTTAATCCCAGCGCTCAGGAGGCAGAGGCAGGTGGATCGCTGTGAGTTTGAGACCAACCTGGTCTACAAAGCAAGTCCAGGACAGCCAAGGCTACACAGAGAAACCCTGTCTCGAAAAACCAATAAATAAACAAACAAACAAACAAACAAATAAATATAAATAAATTTAAAACAAGAATGCCTTGTAAATATTTTCATCATTGTTATACTATTAAAGTAAGTCCTAATTAATATGACAAATAACCCCCTTTGGAAGTAAGAACGGCATACTCTGCAGTCACCAAGTGGAGGGCACAATGCTTAGTAAGAACTGGGGGATCATTTCTCACGCACTATTCCTCTGTTCTTTAGGAGCCCAGGACCTTTAGGAGCCCAAGAATGGAAGCTGATTCCACCCACTGCAATGTCACACTGCACGGCCACTGTGGTGGCCTTGGCCACTGAAAGCAGTCCTCCTACGCACTCACCATGGCACTTACCTGATATTTTGACAGGACTTTGAAAGCTGGGTTGAATTTTATGGACATTATCATTTTTTAACACCTGGTCCAGAGGCGATCTTTCGAAGAAGGTGAGCACAACCTCAGACCTGGAATACTGGGAACAAACACAGCGATTACTGAAGAGGAAAAGCTCTTCACAGCAGGTGCCATGTGTGTGCTGGGGTGGCCCCAACTGATATGATGCTCAGGTGGCAGTCCCAGGCCTGTGTGGGGTGGGGGTGGGGTGGGGGATGGCTGACTGATGGCTTATGCCCAGTGACTGCACCACTGAAGTCTCTTTGTTTACAAGTGGCTAACAGGCGAGGCCTCTGGCTAGGGTGGGCGGCTCTGTGGAACGCTTTGCGCTCAGCTGGCATTTCACACCCAGCTCCCTCCTTTACTATCAGCTGGGCTGAGTCTACGTCACCTAGGTTGCTTCTACATGCCCCATTTGACAGCGGGGCGAGGGGTGGAACACAGAACGTTTAAGAGCTAAGCAGTTCTGCCTGAGCCTCCAGGTTCTTATTTCTCTGCATCAAGCTCACAGACTCGGTTTACCGGAAGATGTAACTAAAGATCACATTGCCAAAGTAAATGCTGACACTGCCCCCAGCTTTCTGGTGCTTGTTCTAAACCTAAGCAGGAACAGTGGGTTCTCAGATGAGAGAAGAGAGCAAAGGCTGCTGCTTCTAATAGAAGCCTCTGTCCCCTCCTGCTTTGCCCCGGTGGCTCTGCTTCCACTCTGTCCCCTGGAGAGAAAGACTCCAGCAGGGGGTCCACGGAAGACTTCCTTCCCTTGATTGTCTGCTGCAGGGACGTCTAGTGGGAACGAACTGCTGAGTGGGCTGAACAGAGCTGTCTTTAAGTCTGGGTGGTGATGGGGCACTCTGGCCTCCCTGCCCCACCTAGACTCCTGGCTCACCTTACACGGCATGCTGATGACCATCTCCAGAAGCTTCTCAACCTCATTGAGCCTGGTCTCTATGTCCTGTGCACCCTTGATGGCAAGCAGCCCTAGAATAGAGGCAGAAATAGCCAGGTCAGTTAGTGGAGCAGCCTATGATGACATAGGCAGAAGGTACACAACAGGTGTCCCGCGATGAGGACACCTCAGTGACACCCCCAGTGTCACCTTCCACAGCAAAATGTCTTGTTCTTAAGGTAGATTATATCTCAATGCCTCCAGTGAATTCTTGAAACCACAGATAGAGCCATAACCATAAAGACAAAGGCCTTTCCACCCTGTCCAAAGTATACACCATAGCCATAGCTATTACATTTTCAGTTTGAACTGAGATGGGAAAGCTACCATGAGTTTCACAGACAGATTGACACCCTCTGCTGTAGATCATACACACTTCTGCCTGCATGGGTGGGTTTTGTTTTGTTTTGTTCTCCTTATTCGGGTGACACTATCTACCTCTTCGGGGGCATCACTGCTTCTCTTTGCACACTTGAAGGGCCAGCATCACAACTCTCCCCATTTTATGACCAGCACTAAGCAAAAATGGAGGTTTTAGGACCCTGAGTACTGAGACAAAACAAAACAAAACAAAACAAAAACCGTGAGAGACCTGATAACCAAGACTGCTGAGAGTTATTGGCGGTCAGGTGGCACATACAGCAGCGAGACATGAGGCAAAGGGACCAGTCTCATCCCAGGGAAGATGGGGTGGGTGGCTTAACAATTCACCATGCTGCTCAGGGTTGCATGTAAACTGAAACTTAGGGATTGTTTGTTTTGAGGACTTTTGACTTAAAAGAACAGGAAACAACGTCTCTGATAAGGGAGGCTCGGTGCCCACTCAGCCTCAAGTGTGTCAAGTGCTAACCTGTAAGGTCCTGTGCAAAACCTCCCCCTGAGATGCATCTCAGTGACGTATGAGTCTGCTGCAGCTGATGGAGCACATCCAAAAAAGTGACAGTGAAGGAGGACAGGGGTGTCTGATCCTCTGCAGTAGGACACCGTGGGGCCATGCCACAACACCCAGACACACCCAGAGACCCCTTGCTTGCCACTAGTATGATGGCTGCACAAAGGGTAGGTGGCCCAGAATCCACCACCCCCCCCTGTAATGACACAGGAAAAGACTCCCTCTGTCAATGACAGCTTCCCAGACCACAAGCCCTGTGTAAACAGAGCCCATATTTAGGCAAGCTATGTAAATGCAATGCTCAGAAGGAAGAATAGATCTCAGTGAAAACCCAAGTGGCCGTGACTCATGCTCCTCTCCAGGGACCCAAGCATCGGTGCTTGGTGTGGGCACCAGAGAGTGGTCACCACACGCTCTGACTGGCTGTGGGGCTGTGCGGTATTTTATTTTTAAAGTCTTACAGCTCAAGCCCATATTTCCCACTTCCGCTTCTCCCACCATCCTTCAAGGGGCGGAATTAAGACTCCTCCTTGGCATGCTAGCTTTGCCCCCAACTCTGTATGACCAGAATGGCACAACCCCCATGATCCGCAACAGAACTCCAGAGACCTAGATCTTAGAACTGCCGTCAGTCCAAAAACGTTTCTCTCAGACTCTTTTGTGGTTTTGTTCAGAGAAGGTAAAGTGTTATGTACGGTTTTAGGCAACTGGCCACCTGCATCCACAACCACAGTCAAAATAATCTCCAAAATCAACCTGAGTGAAATTAGGAAGCACCAGGGAGCTCCTACCAGAGAGCGCCCAGATGTGCTAGGAGGGCATGTCTAGAAGGCTAGCCCAGACTAGCCCTAATGCCCACACCAGTACACTCCAGGTACATAAGTGTCCTTGCTTGTTGATAGTGTTTTCTGATCCTGCCCCTCCCCCCCTCTTCACCTGTACACTCCACAGGTGGTCAGCCATGGAATGTGCAAGACCCAGAGATGACAGTGGCCTGTGACTGGCCCATTGGAAAACTTCAGTGTTCATATATGCTGCATCTGCATGAACTCAAGCACATCCCCCCAGCCATCACCAGAGGAAGGAACTCAGAAACCCTCACTCCAAGCCCCACTCCATCTGTGTCTGTTGAAGAAAGGAAGCAAAATTTAAAAAGCAGAAAATACCAGGATGCCCAAAGCCCCAAACAGATTTCAAATATGTGTGTGTGTGTGTGTGTGTGAAGACAGAGAGAGACAGAGAGAGAGAGACAGACAGACAGACAGACAGACAAATAGAAATACACAGCATGATGGCATGTTTTGGGCACAATGTGGCATATATGACAGTGCTCCTATAAAATACGTCACCTAGGAATAGCACAGCTGTCTCAGTTTGTGTAAACGCACTCATGATGCTCACACAATGACAGAGCACTCTCATAGACACCTTTCTCAGCATCACTGTCACTAAGAGGGCATGGTTGTGCCCACACATGAGGATGCAGCTACCGCTATTTGCACCAGGTCGCTTTGAACATCTTTCCTTGCTACAGAGTAGTCCACAGAGGGCGGAGCCTAGTCAGAACTCCTTGAAAAGTTATTTGTAAAAGAAAGTGAAACATGCACATGCACACGCGCGCACGCGCACACACACACACACACACACACACACACACACACACACACACCAGTCCCGCAGAGAGCTGCTTTCTTCCAAGCAAAGCTGTCCTCTGGTTTCTGAGAGCTACAATCCTCATTCTGAGTCCATGACACCAGCACAGCATTTATACCGTCTGAAAGTGTGGTTCACAGGAGACCAACCTCCTGCGCAGCCAGTTTACACCACTGTACAACGTGGAAGCATCCGCTCTAGATTCTCAAAGAGCAAGTTTTGACTCTTGCTCATTAGATGTGATAAGAGAGCTCTGGCCACGCCTCTGTATCCCTTGGTTGGATTTACAACCTCCAACAGAGCCGTAAACACACTCTGCTCCAGGTCTGTGTACTGGTTTGAATGAGGATGTCCCCAGACAGTCTCAGATGTCTGAACAGTTGGTGACACCGACTGGAGAGGTTTAGGAGGTGTGGCCTTGTTGAACGAAGCTTGTCACAGAGGCAGGCAGGCTAAAAGCCCAGACCATTTCCAGCTCTCACTCTTGCTTATGGTTCAAAATGTAAGCTCTCAGCTCCCTGCTCCTGCTGCACACTGTCCCATCCGCCTTGGACTCCGGAGCTAGAAGCCCATAGAAGTGCTTCCTCCTAAGAGTTGCTTTGGTCACTGTTTTGTGACAGCAATAGGAAAGCATCTAAAAAAAAAAAAAAAAAAATCAGCCTTTCAAGGTGGCCAGATTTCACAACCCTGTGCACTGTGAATTTCAGATAAACCAGGAGGAGCACAGTAGGAAGGGCTGGTCTACTGAAACTACTACATTTGCTGTTTGTCTAGACATGAACTTCATGACCTGCACTCTGTATCTGCTATGACCCACTTTCCAGGCTGCAGTACAGAAAAGCAAGGGTGCCCTTCAGGCCTCTGGGAAGAGCATCAGAACAGTGGCCTGGCTGGATGTGGCCCCAGCACACCTTACCAGTCCTACGCTTTGCCATTTATCACAGCTCTGGGATAACACTAAGAAACAGGCCCTGCCGGCTAACAGGTCTCCCGTGCCCACAGGGCAGCCTCTGCCTGGCACATGCACTGTGAGGGGCCAGGTGGCACTCAGACTACAAGCCCTATGGCTTGATTGCATCTGCTTCCTTAGACCAGTCTTCATGCTTCTGAATGAAAGCCAAGTGGTGTTCTTTGGGAACGTAAGTGTGCTTGAGACCTGAGCAAAGGGAGACATCTGAATGGGGAACAGAAGCTATGGGACATGACAGGGGATTCTCTCTGAGGCTGTGAGACAGGTGCTTCCAGCATTTAATGCCCCATACTGGCTCCCTGTGGCAATCAAGCTGGCAATCTAGTTTGGCTTTCTTAAGGAGCCACATCCTGTCTCCAAGGCCGGCATCTCATCTGATTGGCTTCTTCCCCAGGGGGGACACAGTAGCTTGGCAAATGGTATATCCCTCTGCATTTGCTGAAGTTTTCCTAACAGTACTACACCCTGATGACCACTGCTGCGCTACAGCCCCTGGGCTAAAGAGCACAGCCTGAAGAGGAGGAAAGAGGCAGCACTCAGCATCCCTGGCTATACCCCCAGGCTAACAAGGCATGGAAGAATCACCATCAGCCACCTGGCTTCTGATACCCAAACCCCAAAGCTCAAAGTGCCTTCCCTAAAGGTCCTGAACATCACACACACACACACACACACACACACACACCTCCCTCTACTCCAGGGCTACAATGCAGAAAATGAAACAAATTTTGTCTGGAAACTTCTAATTGTTTCACACTCCTGGGTTTCTTAGGTGGGATCCCCAAATAACTTCAGTCACTGTCCTAATAATAAGCAGACTCTCCAAGCACCATCTGCAAAAGGCAGCGCTCTGAGAGCAGCCCACCTATGAGCGTCCACTTTCATTTTCAGAACAAGGGACAAGAGCCACGCATCCAAGCAAGACAGCTACTAGCACAGTGCACTACTTGCTCACATTTGCACACTTTCCTATTGCACCTGTTATGTTTTTTTCCTTGAACTCAAGTCACGCGGCTCTTAAAGCCTTAGGCCAGCGTTTCCAAATGTCACGTGTGTATAATAAACCATAATCTTCATCTTTTAATGTATTTAAATACAATAACTTCAGAACACCTGATGCTTCTGGTTTTTATATTCCAAATATCACTGGTGGTTTAAGAAAAGTCAGTCTGGAGCTGCCTGGGGCCCTTTCTCACAATAAAGCATTTAGCCTTGCAAGAAAATAGCGGAGAATCTGTGCTTAACTGATTTCATCAAAAGCAAACACCTGCTTCATTCCTGGAATCAAACCTAAATGAAGCAAGCATAAACAGCTGTGCCTACCATGACTTTGCTATCTGAGATTGTAATGATCAATACTGCAGGTGACCGTGCACAGATGCACTCAAAATTAAAATCAAGCGTCTTCCTGGGGAGGCTGTGCTTCTACAATTGGCCAGTAGAGGGCACCAACACACTGCATAAGTCTAAGGATTTTGCTCAAAAATTCATAGAAAGGGACAATTGCCTACTGCTTGCACAGGAAGAATTTGACGCAGGAGGCTTTATGGTCCCGGACACTTTTCTGATTTCTAAAAAAGTATAATTATATAACCACAATTTCTAAAATTTCCCAACACAGTTTGTGACACAAGAATTTTATCCAAATTTAGCACAAGCAGTAAATAGTTTGAAAAATTATTAACTATAACATACATAAATTTCAGCAAGCCAAATACACAGGGACTAAATGTTAGCATGGCTGGGCATGGTGGTGTCCATTACTTTAATTCTGGCATTCAGGAGACAGAGGCAGGCCTGCTCTATACAGGGAATTCCAGGCCAGCTAGAGCTACATAGTAAGACCCTTATCTCAAAAAAAAGAGGGTCAGCCTAGAGCTGTACCACCTCACCCCCACCACCCCCTGCCCCAAGTGAGGAGTGGGCTAGCCTCACAAGACATCATTTGTGGTGCTCTGATAAAAGTTAACACCTGCTTTATTCGTGGTACCAAAACTCAATGAAGCAAGCATAAACAAATCAGTTTCCTAATCTCAGAAACCTGGGGCTGAAGTGCTGCCATTTGTTAAACAGAGTTTGGTCTCCACAAGCTGTGACCCACGGCTTCCTCTGCAGAAGACTTAGGCAGGGTGGGGGCTGGGGCAGCAAGTCTAATTCTGGTAATACTGGTGCGATGTAGCAGAGGTCGACAGAGAAGCAATGCATTAAGGGTTGCCCATGGCCCACAGCACCTGCCTCTCTTGAGGAAGCTTTCTGACTCCCTTACAAAGGACAGCCCCGGGGGAACTTTTTGTTGGGAGCACTTTCAAATGGGGCCAGATAACAAACTGCATTGAAATGGCTCCTTTTCCATTTAACAAATGTGCCCAGCAACAAACTGCACAAGAAGTGCAGGGCTCGGAAGCGCTGAGTGTACTCTTTTGTGCAAATGAGAGAGAGGTACTCACAGTCTTGCCTGGGGACTCAGGAAAGGCTGAATACACCATGAATTTCGCAAGCAATGTACTTTACTATTTTTTGGGAAAACATTCAATAATTTCTAATTATCTATTTCCTTTTTCTCCTCCTCCTCCTCCTCCTCTTCTTCCTCCCCTTCTTCTTGCTTGTAGGCTGGCTTGCTGGAGGCAGAACCCAGAGCCTTGAACAGGTAAGGCAAGCGCAAGCGCTATTTCTACTGCGCAGGAACCCCAGCCTCTAAACAGGTACTCTCACCTGCTCAAAAAGCAGAGACTAGTTAATAATTAGATGCTCCTGTGGAAGTTCTGGATTCCTGGAAAATTGCAGTGAGTCTTGGCTCAGTGTGGTTGCCCAGTGTGAGCGCATGGCATGCACATGCGCAAGTGTGCATTGACACAGGAGAGAACAGGGCTGAACACTAAACAATCCCTCCCTTGAACCCAGCACAGGTCAGAGCACTCCGGCTGGTTGACCCGCCCCTCCCTCCTGTCCTATTGGCAGGACACACAAGCACAGCAGCCAGGCTTACAGGGACCACAGAGGTGACCAGAATGATGGCCCATGCACACCTCTCCCAGGATGAAAAGCTGGAATGAGACCACAGGAGGAAGTGGCAGAAGAGGCGGGGCCAGAAAAAAACTTCCCAGGGACCCACAGGAGGAAGCTGCTTCTTCCTTCCTCTTCTGGAGCTTCCTGCTCCCAACAGGGGCCTCCTAAAGGGAACACACTGTTTTCTCCATGTGGAGGAAAAAATGCATCCGAACAGAATGCTAATTCCCACCTCCCCCTTTTCTTAATCCCTCCTCTCTGTTCATTGTTCTCCTCCGCCTGCCTCCACCCACCCACCCACCCCACGCCGCCACTAAAGCAAAATTCCCTTCCTAACTAGAACTCAGACAGTTTTAGAAGCCATTCACAAGGCAGGCATGGTAGCACATGCCTGCAATTCCAGCATTTATGAAGCCATGGCGCAAAAATATTGATTTTGAAGCTAGCCAGGGCTACAAGACTCTATTTAACAAAACAAAACCAACCAACCAAACAAACAAAAAACCTTTCACTTGGCCACTCTTTTCCCCCTGCGCAGGGGACCCATCCCAAAGCTTTTTTTCATGCTAAGCATATGCTACACCACTGAGCTACCCCACCTGCCCCTGCCAGTTGGGCATAAAGAAAAGGGACACAAGATGACTGCCCATTTTCACCTCTCTACACAGGAAGAGCACACTGTCTAAAGTTCACAATCCAGGGGTGGAGGGATACCAAGGCCCAAACCATGCCTCCTCTGGACATTTGTGCTGGCCACAAAGTGGTCAGGAGGCATACACCTACCGCACATGGTTGGCAGGGTGCAGGACCCAGGACAATACAGACAACAACAACATGCCCCTACTCACTGTAGCAGGAGGAGGCCCGAAGGATGAACAGATGAAGAGAGGGAGGGAGGGACAAAGGGAGGAAGGCAGTGTGGAGGCCCACAAAAGACCCTGAGGCTGGGGAGGGTGTGGAGTGGTGAGAGCTGAGGCAGAGGCCAAGATAAGCCCCATAGGCCTTTAAGGAGACCACAGCTTCCCAGGCAGGTTCTGCCAGCAAGAGCTCAATGGGGCTGGCAATTCTGGTTCTTAGAGTGGACGCAAACACTGACCCAAGATTCCTCCATCAATCAAGTCTGACCCACACCAAGCAATAAGTATATAGCAGGGAGTCCCTGGGAGGGCGGGGTCACATCTGTAAAGGGCATTGTTGAGAGCAGTGAGCAGGCTCTTGGGTGGATGAGGTTTGTAGGACACTGTGGTCTTGTTGGGCACCAGGCCTCCTTTTATTGGGGTTACAAGGGTTACTCGGGACATAGGATAGACAGTGTGAGAAAGGCAGCAATTCCTTATGTCTAGCTTGGTGCTGAGCACTTTGTGGTTACTATTGCTCAGTAGGACTCACCACCTTGCCACACAGAGGTTCTTGTTGCTATTTTGTCAAGAATGAGCCCCCGGAAAGGAAAGACGACGGGACAGGGGAGGGAAATTTTGTAGGCAAATTAGAACAAAATATGTGTATGGATTGTGACCAGCAAACCTATTACTTTGTATGAGGAGGAAGGGAAGGAGGAGAAGGAAGAGAAGGAGGAAGAAGGCAGAGGATTAAGCCTTGAGGACCAAACAACTTTGATGAAAGCCACATGGCAAGTAGCAGGTCACAGAGCAAGCATAACAATGTCACCTGTCTGGGAGCATAGGTCGTGCCCCTCTATGGTAACTTGGCTGTGTGCCCTGCTTTGCCACCCAATCTCCCAAGCCTTCAGTGTTCTCACACAGGAAAGGCAACGGTGTTCCCCTGTTCTGTCCAAATGCTGCAACATGTTTCCCTCATCAGCAAAGGGTAAGGAGACGGCTGTTCTCCAAACAAATGGGAATAAGGAGTTCTTGTGTCTAAGTTACAGGAAAGATAGAACTGTGACCATCATCATTCAACTTGCGGGTGGGATGAGGACAGCACTAGCCTTCAGTGTCATCAGCACATGAGCACACACACCAGTGACCTCACCTTACTCAGGAGATACAGAGGCTGCCAGGAATGAACAGAGCACAGGATCATGGCCATTCTTCTCCCATCTTCCCACAAGCAGGGACAAAAATCAGACCAATGGGCTCTCAAGGGCTTCTCCAGATGGAGAAGTGACAAGACACAACCTTTTAAATGATGTCAACTAAAACCGGCCAGTAGACGCATACTATAACCCAAAGATGCCAAAGCCCCAGAAATAGTATTAATGTGGGGCTGGGAGCCTAGCTCAAGAGCGGAGCAGGCGCTTAGGATGCACAAAACCCTTGGTCCAGTCCACAGAACACAAAATATAAAAACATTATAACTGTCTTTCTGTGGCATGACAGTGCCAACACATGAAAGTATGTGCCTTCGGTCTATTGTCCCCAGCCTGCCAGTAGCCACGAGGAAGGTGCCATGGCCTGCACTCTCACATTTGAAGACATTGAAGCAGAACGCAAGCTGTCAGCCCCTTGCACCCAAGTTCAAGTCCACACTCTTCATTTGCAACAAGCTGAGCTCTGTGGAGAGGTGCCACAGGCCTCGTCTTTAGTCTCTCTGCATCAGTCGAGTCTCCCCATCCACAAGTACTGCGGCTACTCTAACTTTAAACTATGCATGAAGCATGAATGGGTCTCCTCTTACTTCTGGAATGTGTCTGCCAAAACAGGCAGCAGAGAAATATCAGGTCCAAATTGCTTTTTGAAACGAAAGGGACCTAAGTTCCTGGAGGGCAGTCTGAGTGCACAGGTGCCTTGCCTCCAGGCTCACAGAGAGGCCTGGAGGGGAAGAAGAGAACATTTCTCCTTCAGCATCCCATGGGAGAAGCTGTGGAGTCGGTGCAATCTGCTGAGCCAGCTATGTAGGTTCCAACTGGTTCCACCCGCAGCTGGGAAAGGCAACCCAGGTGTCAGGATGGCCCAGGGCATAGGACATGATCTACAGCATAAAACTGAAACCAAGTGCAACCAAGAACTCATTTATGGGAAAAAAAAAAAAAAAGAGAGAGAGAGAGAGAGAGATTTAAGGGTGTCAGAGTGGAGCCTGGTGTGGGCAGCAGGGCGTGGATTTAGGAACAAATACAAAACAAAAAAAAGGGAGAGGAGGAGGAGGAACCCCAGAACAGGATGAGCCGGGGTGGGGGGGTCCTATATATGGAAGAGTCAAAAGTAGGTGAATGAGCCAGAGGAGATGCCCAAATCCCCTGAGAAGTGAAAAGTGCCCAGACAGATGGTAAATTGACCCTGGGGGGAAGTTCTGTATGGGGATGGGGCTGCAGCAAAGGTTGGGGGCAGCACCTTAACACTCCAACTCCAAAGGCTATACAGAGATGGCATCTCTATGGCCTTCTGTGCTGTCCACATGTGTCTACGGCATGCCCACTGAGAAAGTCAGGTGGATGTCTCTGAGCAGCAGTTGGTCCATCCATCAGACACCGTTCTCCCTGTTTGACAGTAACATCAAACTTCTCCCTCCTGTCCAGGTGAGGACAATGTGATGGAGATCTGGAGGAACATAGCACAAGTCTGGGATGTGGAAGCGAGGTACCGTATCAGTGCCCAACATTTCCTGGTACTATCCCATCTGTGGCTCTCAAGTCTGGGAAGAGACCATGTCCTCCTATACGCCGAAGATGCGCATCATCTGTGATAAAAACTGAACACAGCAAGGACAGGAACACCACGCACAGGTTCACGTTACAATCTGCGCTGCTAGATGCCAAGTTCTAGGCTGATCCCCTCAGCCAGCCCCTCTTACTCCATAACCCCCTGCAGCACAGGGCAAGCCCTGTGCCAGAATTCTGGGCTGGTGTCGTGTGTCACACACCAACCTCTAGTCTCTTGGCACCTCCATGGATTTCTTTTCCCGGCTAATCAGTGTCTAGCCGCTTCTCACACCCACTCCCACACCAGAATCAAGATGTTTGCACCTACTCTCAGTCTGCCTGGGTGCCCTAGGTACCTACTGCTTTGGTTTTTCCTTCAAATCTCTACTCACTTGTTACTAAGACCATCCTTGATCTGTTTAAAACATCTAAACATGTTCCTTGGCACTAAATCATTGCCTCTTCTGTGGCTTCTGTAGTATTGTTTCTTCTGAGTATTTATCAGCCTCTAACATATTTTGTTGCTCATAGATTAATGCATTTCTCCTAACCAAAATATAAGAATCAAAAAAAGACAGATTGTTGTCCATTCATTTTCTTGTCCCCTGCACCTGCACCTGCACCTTGCACCTGCATGATGCCTGGCAGCCGACGTGTGACCACATCAATGATTGTAAAGCCAAAATGTAGTCACCGAAAGCCTAAGCTCACCTGGCCACTTTGAAATAGAATCTGTAGCAGCAGAGATAACCAGGCCAGCTCAGACGTCACAGCTCTGGGCTCTGCAACGGGTGCCACTAAAAAGAGGATCAAAGCACTTCAAGGGCCTCATGGGGTCAATGGGAAAATGTTGCAGGGTTCTGCTTTTAAACGCAGCCCTTCCCATATGGGAAATGTAAACAAAGCGAGAGGTCTTGTTCACGATCTAAACCAGTAGGTATTATACACCACAGGGGACTTAAACACCCGACACAGCCCTGTGGTGAAAGAGCAGAAAAGTAAAAGGGGGAACATTTGGCAACCCAGGCATCAGGTCCACAGGAAGCAGCTACCTCCCCATCCTAGGGCTGGAAGAAAACACAGCAAGAGGCGGCTATAAACCTTAGGTCATAAACTACCAACCTGCCGCTAGTTAGAGTCTGGAGAGAGACCTGGTTCCCTGAAGAACGATACAGGACAGAAGCAAGACTGAGATCAACACTACCCCGTCCTGTCCAAACAGAAGGCCACTACAGCAAGGAAGTGAACACCATGCCTCCAGCCCATGCAGGGGGCACCATTCTCCCTGTCTGTGTGTCACCTGGACACATGAAAAGCCCATGACCATTGACCAAGCATAAGACCACAGAAGAAGGAAAAAGTCTGCCTCTCCCCATCTTAACTCTCTCTCATGGCAATGTTGGAGGAAGCAAGGCAGAGGGTTCAGCACTGCCTCAACTGCTCGAAGATTCAGAAATGCACAGTGGAGCCCTGGCTTCCCCACTCTCTGTGTCAGGGAGCTACCACCAGCCTGCCAGGGGCAGTTCAGGAACAGATTTCCCAGGGAAGCTTTTCTAATGAACCGAGAGAGCATAAACCTAACCCAGCCGAGAAATTTCAATAAATACAGACTCAGGAATCTGACCAACAAAATTAAATTGCCAGCAGTACCCATGGCTGGATATCTTTCCTGTTGGTAGTTTGAACAACTAGACAGCTTTTTTTTTTTTTTTTTTTAGTGCAAATAACATATTTTCCTGGAGAAGAGGTAGAATCTTCTTTTGTGTTTCCATGGCAGTACTTCTCTTGGCACGAGATGTCCCTGGACTTGAAAGGATCAAAAGAAAGGAGGCTCTCCGAGCTTTGTGAAACAGGACTCAGTTGGTCCTAGGGAAGAACCAAGCAGAGAAAGGAAGACCAGAATGGATTATGGTTTAGCCTCACCCTTCTACTGCTCCCAGGATTCATCCTCATTCCTTCTAGGGGGTACCTTGTAAGAGGTTTGCATCAGCTAGGACTTGGCACCAGTGATGGACAGTTCTAATGGTCACATAGGAGGTTGTCAGCCACTGGGTCTCACCCCAGCCACTCCATCACTACATCTAACCCCCACCTCTGCTTCTTCCTACCCTTTAGATACTTGAAGGCAGCTCCCTTAGCCCTGAATTTTCTCCATGATAGTCACCCACTTCTAAATATTTCCTTTACTCTTTTGGAGGCTGTGTGGGTACATGCAGAGTCTGCGACTTGACTCCGGGAGCCTACATAAATGCAAGAGAACATAAATGCCAGGTGAATGAGGTAAGACAGTTTCCCTTCCTTTGGCTCCAGGGAAGGCCTTTTTACCTGAGACTCCAGGCGGAAGCCACGCCTCTCCCCACACCCTCTGCAACCAGCACCTCTGGCCAGAAGAGGTTGGCATTGACAGCAAACAAGTGTCATGTACAGACACTGCCATCAGACACCATCAGGCATTTCACTCGGTCCTCTGAGAGATGATGATCTGATTATTTGTCTGGGGTCACAGCAGACCTCTGGGACCTGCTCAGAGGGAGAGCATGGGAGTTCAACTTGCTTACGGCCTGCCCTGTCTCAGAAGAAGCCGCTGAGTAAACCTCCGACCCTTCCTTAGGATTTCCCGACTCAGTCATTCATTTGTTAAATTAAAATATACAACAAATAGTGAATTTAAAACAATAAAAACAGGTCTAATCTTGAAATGGTATTCAGCCACTGGGAGGGGCTGGGATGGAGATCTAAGGCAGGCTTGTCACTAGGGGCCTCCACACTAGCTTAGCTTTGGGAACCTGTTCAAATGATGTGTCTGCCAGGGGATGTGTCATGAGAATGGAGGTAATTAGCCACATAATTCACACACGGTGGGGCCTATCACCAGGAGGAAACGGAGGTTATCTCAAGCCTTAGCCCGACAGACGGCCAAGGAGACAAGTACTGGCTAACCCTGAGTAACTTTGCCCCAAGCTGCCCCAGGATTGTTGCTTGGAGGGCTTGTGTGTGTGTGGGGGGGGGGGGGAGAAGAGCTTGGGTCCATGAGTCTTGGAGCCCTGGGAGGCCACACACTGGGAGTCTGATCAGAAGTCTATTCGTCCCTCCTGTCCCCAGCTAACTGCCCCACACTTCATCCTTCCCTGTCTCAATCAAGGCCTCTCTCGGGTTTCCTCTGCTCTTCCAGTCTCTTTGCTGGCAGTAGGAAAAGGGAAGCCACCGCTGTTTGAGAAAACAAGAGGCACAGCCAACCAGGACCATCACAAGGCCAGGGAGGAGGCGTCCATGGCTAATCAAATCCGAATGCGGACCCAGCTCATGGGTGGAGACCCTGGGTTGGTCGGACACATGCAGGCGGGGCAGTTCCCTCCTAGGAAAGGTGGAAAAGATTGCTGCGTGGCACCTCGCGCTCAGCTTCAGCTGTCCCGGGGGGCAGAATGGGGACCCGCCCTCTCACAGGCAGGACCTGGGACCATACCCGATAAGATCCCCCAGTTCTGACACTCCATAACTGTCTCTACTGTCTCCAGCAAACAGAATCGAGCTGACACTGGTTCTCCATGGGGGAAGGGGAGCAGGGGAAGCGGCTGGGACCCGGTAGCTATCAGCCCTAGCTGTCATCTCCGCAAAGCTATGCCTTCTTCAGAAGCGACTTGTGCTTTGGGACAGTCCGGCGAGAGTCCTGCTGACTTTGTACCCGTTTCCACTCATCTCATTTATCCTCCAGGAGCGTGTGCCCCAGGATCCACAAGGCTCCTAGTCCTTCCTGAATAATCGCCGGGTTCCCTTCTTAAGGGAACTCGGGATCTTAGATGTCCTCCATCAGGTGCCCAGCGGCAGAAGGAAAAAACAATCTCACGTTAAATAACTCTTCCCGCTACCTTCACTGCACTTTGACGGCGTCTCGTCTCTCTGTTCCTCCCCCAGCGCCACACCCGCAGCCCTCAGCAACCCCGGCGCCCCGCAGCCCCTCACCTTGCCGCAGTGGTGCGCGCGCCAACTCCGGCCGGTCCTCGGGGAAGGCGTCGCGGAGGCGCTTGCACAGGCGTCCCAGGTCCGCGAAGCTGCGGTGCAAATAGAGCACGCTGCGGTCCGACCACTCCGTGCGGATCTCGAAAAACTCCTCCTCGTCGCCACGCCGGCTGACGATAAGCCTGCGGATCCCGTTCACCCAGCAGCCGCGCACGAACATGTTCACAAGCGACGTGCCCTCAAACACCGCCGAGGCCATGCCGCGGGCCGAGCATGCCCTTGCTGCCGGGGGCGCCCTCGGCCCCCGCCCCGGGGTCCGCCTGGGCAGAGTGAGTTCCTGTAGGGGCGATCAGCGGTCTTCCGTGGGATGCGGCTGATTCCCCACAAACGTGGTTCCAAGTCTCCGTGGGGCGAAGTCGGTGCCTAGTAGATAAGCCAGGGCTCCACGCACACTCTGGGGAAGCTACCTGCGACCCGCACTCAAAGAGGCGCCACCCGGAGTCTGTCGGGCCGCGCGGGCCGCGGCTTTATAAGGAACTTCCCATCGCCGGCAGCTATGTAGAGTCCAAGCTGCCGCGCCGCCCTCCCGCCTCTAGCTGACCCGCCGCGGGCCGCGCGGTGGGCTGTCCTGTGCGAGCGCTCCACGCACTGCGCCGCCTCCCTGCGGGCTGCTAAACAGGGCGGGCCTGCGCTCGGAGACTTTCTCCTCTTTCCTACTCTGGATCCCAGAGATTCTCCAGCCCGGAGTTGAGCGATCTGCCCGGCCCACGCAGGGGTGGGATCGACACGTCGCTGGAGTCCGGAGTCCCAGGGCGGCGCCGCGTTGGGCGGGGACGCAGGCTCATACTGCGCGGGAATCGGGGCAGTGAGCCTGGTGCTGGACCCCGCGCTGGCCTGGGCCAGGAGACAAGCAAGCCCGCCCCGTGTCCCCTCGGTTACCGGCGTCTCCGCCCCAGGTCCTCCCGCGCATTCCGGTCGTGCCTTAGCCTGGCGGAGGCCCGGAACGCCGCGGGACAGACCGACCGGAAGACTAGACTCTGTGGTGCTCAGACCGGGAGGAGCTTCCAGGAGTCCAACCGGCCACCCCTGGGGTCTTTCTGGAGAGAGCGACTCGCTTAGGGAGTTCCACTGCCCGCTGAGAAAGAATGCACCACAATGCTCCCAACTGAAAAATAGTGTCTAGAATTAAGAGTTGTAAGTTGGTTCCAGGCATACTGTTCTGCCCACAACAGGGGAGAAAGACTAAGCCTTTTACAGGGCTCCAGACAGTCACCAAAGCCCCAAGTGAAGCGGAGACAGTAGCTGGCTACAGGCGTTCCTTCTCTGGACGTCACTGACGCTGCTGTCCGTTGCTTCCCTTCCCCGGGTAGAGACTGGGGATATTCAGACCGCAGTTGTCACTGCAGAAACCCGCTGGGCAAAGAAGTGCCCCCCCCCCCCCATTAACCAAATAGTCCTGTTGAGGTACTCCTGTACCTGTCCCCACTCCTCGCTGGACTCTTCTGAAGCTGTCTGCTTCCCCCAACATCCCCCGGGACCTCCGGAAGTCCTCTCTTCAAGACACCCCATCTTTAGGGTAGGGTTTGCTGGGAACAATCAGGTCTTCAGTTCCCTGCTGCCCAAGTAGCCTAGCTTGGTGAGGCTGGCCTACACTTTGAGCCTGGCATTCCTGAGCGCTGAAGAAAGTGTTTTCGTATTAACAGTACTTGCTTAAAGAGATCTGGAAGTAAAAGTGGATGGCAGACTAACAAGTCACTGCTGGAAAGCCACTGGTTAGAACACATTATCTTTTATGTCCTAGAGAACATTAATCACTTTTATATACTTCATCTTAATACTTAAAAAAAAATAGAAAGAAAAAAAGATTGTATGGGTCTGGAGTGGTGGCTCACAAATGTAATTCAAGTAACCCAGGCATCACACACACACACTCAGAAAAAGCATAAACACCAAGTTCCCTCCGTGCCTGTTCTTTTTGAAATAAATTCTTACTTTCTCTGTCTTAGTCTCTAACTTAGTCTTTGAATCAACCCCCCCCCCCAATTTTACACTGATCATTGAGTAGAATAATTTTTGGTATATATGCATTCCACAGAAACATTTAGGACCTGTATTTCTAACCTTTAAAAATATGATAAATTTGACAAGAACAAAGTGTTTGCTTCTAAAGGGAGCATGGACTTTTAGAGACCAACACTGATGTGTCCATTAAAACAAACCCTTTGGAAGGCCGCTAGCAGGACTTGCTAAAAAACACTGAACGTATGTATAGCTTATGTCCCAACAACCCCTCCAGGGAGTATGTTTCCCAATTCTAGGAAAGTGCCTCTGTGTGCACACTGAGAGATGTGTACGGAGGGAAATGAATAAACTACTGACTCCTAAGCACAGGGACCTCTTATATGGATGCAAAAATGAATCAACTCCAACTCTGAATGCAACAATGCCAACCTGCCAGGCAAGATGTGCCCACTAATACGACAGTGGATTGTATCAGGAGTATGGGAGCAGCATGTCAGACCTGTTGCACTGTAGGTAGGGATTTCATGACTGGGTACTATCAACCTGGCCCAAAAGCTCGTTATTGGGGAGATCACAGGCCTTGGGACAGGTAATATCACTAAACGGTCATGTTGTCAAATTGCCTTATACGTATTATGGTCATAGCTGGAGACTTTGGTTAGAGATCTCTCTTTCTGCGGTGGGTCATGGTTAGCGCAGAGACTCATAATTGGTCTAAGTGCCAAGCGTAAGTAGCTGTGAGTGCTCATTCTTATCAGTCTCCCCCATCTAAGACTCAGAGAACACCACAGAAAAGGGGGGCAGAAAGAACACAAGTTGGTGGGTGGGGATTTGAGGGGAGCAGCCATGAATTGCTGCCTTCTGGACATGGCTGCTGCACACATCAGCTCACAGCAGCTGTGGGTTCCGGGCCCCAAGGCAATGCTTGGAACCAAAAGGTGTTTTCTGATTTTGGAGCCTTTTGAATTTTCAGGTATGCACGTAGACATTACCAGGCCAACCAACCCTAATCTGAAACCCAAAATGAGTCAAAAATCTGCAACTTTTGGAAAAGCATCTCAAACGACATTGAGCATTTAAAGCAAGAATTCAAAAGCTCTCTGCTGCTTTGAAGGGCAGTGACAAGGTATACATACGATAACAGGTGTGAACACCTTTGAGGGCCTGTGTTACATAAATGTCGGTAACAGACACACACAGGATGTGGAGTGGTTTCGGGTTATAAGTCGAGCTGATTGGCTGGTTCGGTGCTGGGAGCTACATAATAGAATGTGAAAACGGAGAGCGAACAGGAGCTCTCTGGGTCAACTGCCCCACATCCAAGCCGAGTTTACAATTACCGAGTCGTATCCAAGGCGGAGCTTTGCTCAGGGGAGCTTTTGGAACCAGATACTTCAATCCGATCCATAGGAGTAAATAGCGGGCTTGTGCACAAGTCTGTATGAAATTCAAAGCCTGTGTTTTGGGAGGGGAGCTTGGATATCCAGTGTAACTTCTTCTGTGATTGTTTTACTTTTTTCTTCAAGTTTTTCCTTTTCCCCCTTATCTTTCGGAGTTAAGAGAAAGAAAACACAAAGGTTGGGAGCCTTTCCTCCTGCTAACCCTAGGTGACCTGTATATTTGGCAACAGACTGCGCAACAGCAGAGACTCTAGGATTGGGAACAGTTTTCAGGCACTGACCTGTATGGGCCTCAGCAGCCCAAGGGCTCAGGGAGGAGGTCATTACCCTTTGACAGAGGAGGAAGCTAGGGGTAGGAGCCTCCAGAGCAGAGACCTAGCCCCAAACAAGGACCTCCGAGGACGTCCTCGATGCAGACTCTTCACCCACTATCCTCATCGGCCCCAGTCCCCAGAATATTGACCCTTCCTTTCACTGTCCCAAAACACTAAGTGTCTTCATGTCCAGGGCCCCACTCAGAGCTGGCATCATGGAGTGGCCTTCCGCCATTGCCTAAACTATGGCTTCCTACCCACTCTTCTTCCCACCAGCACTTCTCAAACTCAACGGGCTTGTGATTCTTCCGTGACTTTAATACAAAGCAAATTGTGATGTAGTGTGCCTGAATGGAGCCTGAGCTGCACTGCTGGCGGGGCGGGGTGGGGGCGGGGCCAGGGGGCGGGGCCAGAGTGTATTGGTCATCTATAAACTGCTCTGTGTAGGTAGCATGGCTGACCAAGGCAGAGCCTCACGTGGTCTGGAAGGTGCCAGGGGATGCTGGGGAGCCTGTGCTGGTTTATAGTCACCGTGAAGTCGCCATCAGATTTATGAGGCGAAAAAGGATAAGGGCTTGCTTCAGCCACATCGTCCGTGTTTGTGTCACCTGGTAAATGCTCCCTGGCTACCTGCTGAATGAGTGAGCCAGTGGCACGAAGGACTGAGTGAGAAGAGAGAATCAGTCTGGCTACTCATCCTCTTCCAGTAACGGGACATTGGGAAAATTTTCACAACCTATTGTCTGCCTCCAGTTTTATTGGAGACGCGAGGCCTATATATTGAACCACTTTGAAAAAGTACAATGTTCATGGTCACTTGTCATTCAGTGCTCGGTGGGGGGGGGGGGGGTGGTGGCCTAGGTCATCATAGAGTGAGCACAAATGGCTAACCTGAGATGTCAGACCTCAACCTTATTCAGGAGAGTCCCACATCTACTCATGACCTAGATCACAGATTTCACCTTTGGCTGCCTTAGGGGTGTTAGCATAAATTTAAATAGATTGTTTTTATTTTGACCCTTTTGTTTTTTTATTTAATTTTAATTTTATTAATTTATTCAGATTACAACTCAATTGTTATCCCATCACTTGTATCCTCCCATTCCTCCCTCCCTCTCACTTTCACCCTATTGAGACTTTTATTTATCTATGCTATAATAAAACAAACACAAAGTTAGGGTTGGTCAGGTATGGTGGTGTATTCCTTTAATTTCACCATTCAGGAGAAAGAAGCAAGCAGATCTCTGAGTTTGAGGTCAACCTGTTCTACATCGTGAATTCCAGGCCAGCCAGGCCTACATATTTTTCAGGAGAATTATAGTTAAGAAAAATTTAAAATTTCTGCGAAAAGTAAACCTAAACCCAAGGAAGTAAAGTTCTCGTGATCACAATTGGATTGGAGCCATCAGTATGAAACAATGGCTTACATTTCTCTTTCTACAGCCATACAGCCACGACACAGTGTTTTGAGAAGAATTGTTTTATTAGGAGCCTTTCCTATGCCTCATACTAGTTAAGGTTTTTTGTTTTTTGTTTGTTTTTTGTTTGTTTTTTTTCTTTTGTTTTTCTTTGCTTTTTCAACTTGATTCAAGCTAGAGTCATTTAGGGAAGAGAGAACCTCGATTGAGATTGGCCTGTGGGCAAGTCTATGGGTCCTTTCTTGATTAATGATTGATGGGCAAGGGGCCAGGCCACCATGTGTGGTACCACCCCTGGGCAGGTGGTCCTGGGTTACATAGAGAAAGCACCATGTGTGGTACCACCCCTGGGCAGGTGGTCCTCGGTTACATAGAGAACGCACCATGTGTGGTACCACCCCTGGGCAGGTGGTCCTCGGTTACACAGAGAAAGCAGGTTGAACAAACCATGGGGAATGATGCCTGCTTTGGTTCCTGCTCTGATCTCTCTTCATGGTGCATCACAACTGTAAGCTGAAATCAACTCCTGCCCAAGTTGCCTTTGGTCACAGTGTTTATCACAGCGACAGACGGCAAACTAAAACCCAAAGATACTCAGATTCCTTTAACCAAATGGTATAATGTATGCATAGCATCCATACAATTCTCCCATATGCTTTAAATCACGTTTAAATGACTTATAATAAGGCACAGTGTAATATTTAAATAAGTGTACATAGTGTTTAGAAATAATTACAAGAAAAATATCTGTAAATACTCAGTACAAACACTTTTTTTTTTTTTTTTTTTTTTGGTATCTGTGGTTGTTTGTACCCATGGATATAAAGGTCTGACTGTATTATCTGGCTTTGGTGAAGATTTGTACATAAGTCACCACTCTTGGACACTGAGATTCCTAAACTCCAAAGAAAACTCAAGTTTGTGTGAAACTAGCCAGGCTTGGTAGCTCAAGCCAACACTCCCAGCTACTCAGGAGATTGAGGAGGGAAGGTAAAGGTTTAAGGCCCACCTGAGCTGGAGTGAGTTCAAAACCAACACAGACAACTTTGTCAACACCAATCGTAACTCTGCATCAGTTAGCAAGTGAGAGTACATAGCTCAAAGAGTCTTCACTTACCCGGAGATTGGGATAGATGTAAGGGCATCCTACTGGGACTCTAGGTAAGAGAAATATAGAAGAATGGGGAAATGGAAGGGCCCAGATGCTCCCAGAAACCTACAAGAAGAGCATCATGACAGGTGGATCAGGGCCCGGGGTGTGGGTGTCAGTCTGCTCAAACTATTGCACTAACCAAGGACAATACAATAGTAAACACCGAACCCCTACTCTGATCTGGGCAATGGACAGGACATTCTTCACAGTTATGTGGAGAGCGGGGACTGACTCTGACATGAACTCTGGTGCCCCATATTTGACCACCTTCCCTTGGTGAGGAGGCCTGGTGGCACTCAAAGAAAGAATAAGCAGGCTACCAGGATGAGACTTGATAGCCTATGACCATATAGTGAGGGAGGAATTCCCCCTTGGTCTTAGACCTAGGGGAGGGGAATAGGGTGAAAGCAGAAGGGAGGTAGGAATGGGAGGATAGAAGTGATGGAATAACAACTGAGATGTAATCTGAATAAATTAATAAAAAAAAAAGTCAAGAATAAGGTGCTTGCTTGGCATGCAGGAGGCCCAAAGATCCAAGAGTGTGTAAGACTATTTGCAGCTGCAAGTAACCCCAAGGGGAAGGGATGCTTGGAGTTTTACACTTCTAATATCTAACCTGTGAAACCATTCAGTAGCCTGTGGTCATGGAGCCTTGGTATCCCTTCCCCCACCCACTTTAACCTATCCCACACTGGCAGAAGCACAGGAGTGTTATCTTTGGGGTTCATGTTTCTTACTGGGGGAAGCGCCTACTTGACCCACTTTCCATGGGCCTCCAGAGCTCTGTCTTGAGCAGGTAAGCTATTAAATCTGTTTGTGGAAACTGTAGGGAAAATAAGGAACGTCTCAGGGTCAAACTGGAAATGTTTATGGATCAACACTGTGACTGGAGACAGTGACGTCATGCTGGTTCCTGATGTTGCTGCTGGGATTGCCTGTGTTTCGTGAGGTTAGGTAAATTCAGGCATCACCCTTCCTAGCAGGGTTCAGCAGTTCCTTACGGAGCTGAAGTTCTCGTGTCTGGATGTCATTCTTACCTGTTTTGAGCTAATGAATGACTCATTAAACAGCAAAATTTGTGTAAAACAATTAATACAACTTTACATTTTTTTAACCATGTAAGTTGATAGAGGAATAGAAATGTGGATATAGAAACATAGTACAGATATATTTGATGCTCCCAAATGATCTAAAATAACTTGCCCACACTGATGTACAATAAAATGTGCATAAATTAGGATTTGAGGCTTAGTAAAATGTAGAAAAACTAAGGAGCTAAGAAAAGTTGTTACGAGCTGGGCACACCTTTAATCCCAGCACTCAGGAGGCAGAGGCAGGCAGATCGCTGTGAGTTTGGGGCCAGCCTGGTCTACAAAGCAAGTCCAGGGCAACCAGGGCTATTCAGAGAAACGCTGTCTCGAAAAACAAACAAACAAACAAAGCTGTTGCACAGATAAATAGCTCACGGAAGTGCATCCACTTGCTCATGGAGGATGTGCAGTGGCTTCCCTCCAGGGGCTTCCTGTGTCAGAAGTAAATTTGAAAACTTAACCTGGCTTCCAGATCTCTTCATGGTCCACATTCATTACCCTGTCCTGTTGTCATCCCTGCCTTGCATCCCATTGCAGGACCCTTTCAAACTCTCGTGGTCCATTCTTCTGTAGCTACACTCAACTAAGGTTCAGCAGTTACTCCAGGGATGGTACTGTTCCCTAGGTCCTCAAAAGCCTCCCTCCCTTATTAGAGATCAAATCTAGCACTTCTTCAGAACGTCACCCTTGAGTGCCTCCCAGGGGGCTACGCTTTTGCCCGTTACCCTTCTATGTACTGTGTGACTTTGTCTGTTGTAACACAATACTTGACACTAGGTACTTTATAAGGAACAAAAGGCCATTTCACATCATTGTAGAGGCTGGAAGTCCAACAGTGCGGTTGGCAACTGGCAAGGGCCCTCCTGCTGCATCATGACATGATAGATGGTGTCGCAAGGAAGAGAGAACAAACAAGCTCTAGCCTTGCTCCCTCTTACTAAGCACAGAAGCCATCACAGGGCCTACCTTCATTATCTGATACAGATCTCTTCCCTGGGCCCCATTCATCAAATTCTATTAGCATATGTATGAGGGAACTAAGTTTTCAACAAATAAGCATTTGGGGTGGGGGGAGGGGCAGGGGATACATTCAAGCTATATTTCTTTGAAACACATGACATGTACATGTCTAATTTAGCTTTTAGATAGTGCATAGACCCTGTGGAAGAAGGAGCTCTTCCTGATATGTTACATGGCTGCATCCGGGACATATTAGATGGGTGAAGTCAGGAGCAGAGGATGGGGATTTTCTTTGTTGACTGAGATTACCTCTTTGTGTTTCTAAAAATATGGCAGCCATGCATTGAAGTTTGCAGGATGGATGTCACATAAAAATCCATCCTACAGATTTGAGCCTCCTAAGAAGCTCAAATATAAAATCAGTGCTAGAATCTACCTTTCTCCTACAGTCACTAAGAAAGTAAATATGGGAGACTCAGACTCATATCTGATCGACCTCACATCTGAGGAGCTGCTTTGTGTAGTGACTGGGCAAGAAGAATCTGTCACCAAAGGTCCCAGTAGACCAGGAGCGTCCTTAATGCATGAGTGCTGGGACAGTCAGGACAGACAGGCAGTTGCCTGCCCCACGGTTGCCATGGGGATCAGAACTGAGAAAATCTCATATTTGTGTTTACTAATTGTTGTGTGTTTATACACAAAAGGGAATAGCCAGCATGGATTTCTAGAGGTCCAACCAAGTTAACTTTGTTATAAAAATAGAATATGCTTCAGAGTAACTGAGATTAGGGGTACAAATGATCATTTGGATATTAGAATGCCCTTAAATCTAGCAGCAGCAGGAATGACCCAAGTGTCAATAATTCACTCCTACTCCTACTTTGTAAAAAGAAACTTATATCATAAGCATAAAAATAATTATGGGATTACTGGGAAATTACTTTAATATAAATGGAATATTATATCATATTTTATAGTTTGTTTTATTTTCTTACACATGTTTATTGTGCATATATATGTATGTGTGTATGTGCTTTTGTTTTTATGGTTAAAAAAGAAAACTGACTAAATTACTCTATAATCATTAAGATATAATAGTACATATAGGTATATAAGCATAATAAATATATACATACAGGTAGCAAATATATGAAGGAAATGTCACAAAATGTTAAAAATTGTTATATCTAAGAGAATCAGTTCAGATTTTTGTCAGACTATTCTTTCAATTTTTCTGACTAAATGAAAAATGTCACAAGAAAAATCTGGAGAGGAAAAATAACATACTTCTGCTTCTTACAATATTCTAAGCATGGCTTCAAATTGATGCATTATACATCAAGAGGAGGGAAGAAAAGCATAGGGCTTTCTGGCCTTAGAACCTGTATTCTCCTGATATTGTCATAGGACATGGCTAATGTATTTCAGAGAGCAAAGATCTGTCCTTCCATCTGTGCTAGGATGGAGCTTGTGAGAATACCTCCTGCCCGCAGGTAGGATGACCACCTCTACCCAGATACCCCTATGAGCCCCCTAAGAAGCTCAAATCTAAAGTCAATGCTTGAATTGGCCTTTTCCCAGCAGTCACTAAGAAAATAAATACAAAAGGCTCAGATTCTGTAAACCCTGGAGTGACCTGTGCTTTTACAGAGCACATTAAAGTTATTCTCACTCTTCGTAGATTCAAGGGTCAAGGAAGAAGGTCAACACCATCTTGTAAATAATAAAAGCTGACAGCGTTATGAGCCGGTAGTTTCACATAGCCTTTGAGACAGCCTTGGAGCATTCACAGAATATGTAAGGAACTCCGCAATGTATTTATTTATAGAATGTGTGAGACAGCTTCACAGAGTGTTTGTGGATCATGAGAGGCAATTTCCTAGAACATCCATAGAGCATGCAGGACAACATCCTGGAGCTATTCACAAGGTAAAGATGATGTGCCTGCCATATTGAAAGCCTCTGTACTCCTGGAAAGCTAACATTTAAGACATATAGGACTTATCAATAGGCCCAAGGTTCCTTAGCAAATTGAGTCTCGCTTATTGCTTTCTATACCTAAATGCCCAAGGAGATATTCACCTAAGCATTCAGGAGAGGTCATAGGCCGTTCTTAGGTGCCCACTTCTTTCTCAAGTCCCTTTTTACCCACCTCGAAGACACCAAGTTCCCTGCTGCACACACTAGGGGCGTAGGCCTTTCATTTCCTATTCTCCTGTGACCATCCCTTGGGAATCTCAAGCACACTATTACAGTCTGGGGGGGGGGGGCTTAGGTTTATTTTTCTTTGTGTTCTTGATGATGGTTTTCCTATTTTTGAAGAAAATGGGGGGGGCAGTCATAACAACACAATATTTGAAGATCTTACTACATACAGTTCAAGAGGACTTTAGAGTTCTGGGTGATGCTTCATTTTAATGTAAGTGATAGTGATTTCCTTTTTGGCTTCTGGGTGTATAGTAATCCCCCCATTATCTCCAGGAAATACAGTCCAAGACTCCCAATGGTAACCTGAATCCATGAGTAGTATTCAACCCTGTATATGCTGTATTTTTCCTATACATACTTACCTATGATGAGGCTTAAGTTATAAATTAGACACAGTAAGAGATTAACAACGTTATTATAATAAACAAAATCAAGTATAAGAACATATTGTGATAAAGTTGCTGGCGCCACTACTCTTGTGACTTTGGGACATTTCTAAAGAAATAAGAATTACTGAGCACAGCACTGCGAATCCTCTAAAGTTGGTCTGATGATGTAGAGGGCTCCTGAGTGACTGACTAATGGGTGTGCAGCTTACACAGCATAGATACACTAAACAAAGGAAGAGTTCACCCTAGGCTGCATGGTGTGAGAATCACCTGCTACTCAGAATGGCATGCAATTTAAAACTTGTGGGGTTTTGCTTCTGAATTTTTCAATGCATTATGTTTAGATGCATAGCTAATTATGGACAAGTGAAACTGAAAAATGCAAAACTGTAGGCAACTGGGTAGGAACTATGGCACTTAACACTCACACCCAGATTTGCTCAGTGCAGGTGTGCCTATAGCACTAAAGGCTCCAATTTTGCCTTTTCTCCTTTCTATTTGGCCTGTGTATTTATTTTCATGTCACTTTAGTTGTCTTGAATCCAGAACATTCCAGCTAATTGCCAGTTGTCTGCTAATGTTGGTGTTGCAACTATTTATACCTTCCCTAATAGATGTGAAGTCAGCCTGGCAGAAAGCATTTGGTGAACCAAACCCAGGAAAGGGCTCCTGGCCTGGAACACTTGCCAGAGATTTGATTCAGAGGTTAGTATCACAGTATTAACATTGTAGTGGTTTGAATACGTATCTTCCCCACCCCCACACCCCTGTGATTCATGTGTTTGAATGCTTGTTCCGTAGGGAGTGCCACTATTAGGCATGGCCTTGCTGGAGGAAGTGTGTCACTGTGGAGGTGGGCTTTGAGATCTCCTATGCCCAAGCTACACCTAGTGTGGCACACAGTCTCCTGCTGCCCGATGTAGCACTCTCAGCTCCTTCTCCAGCACCATGTCTGCCAACGTGCTGCCAGGATAATAATGGATTAAACCTCTAAAACTGCAAGCCAACCCCAATGAAATTTTTGTCTTTTGTAATAGTTGCTGTAGTCACAGTGTCTCCCACAGCAATAACACCCTAAGAAAAGCATGCTTGTGCTAGTGTTGTGATGAATTGTCCTAACAGTCACCCAGACAGGTAAGTAATAGAAGAGTCCCTTCCCAGGGGCTTCCGAATTTGAACCTTCAAAATAACCTGGCCATGGGTAGGGAGGGCAAAGGTCTGTCCTCCGTACTGCTGAACAGAGGTTTTAGGCTAAGATTTAAAAAAAAAATACATAAATAAATAATGAGGAGAGGCCACTAAAGAGCCAATGTGGATCAATAACTGAATAAAACCCAATAACTAGCACATCCATTTCCTACTTATCAACAGAAAGTTAACTGCTTATAATGTTTATATTGGACCTCCAGTGAGAAATGTGGGTATGCCTGTATATGTGTACATGTGTGTACATGTATGCAAGTGTGTGTACATACATGCATGCGTGCAAGTGTGTGTGTGTGTTTATACGTGTGCATATGTGCATATATACACATGTGCATATGTGTGAGCACGTGACTGAGAAGTCTATGCCCAGTGTTATCCACTGCCACTACTCTCTTGTCCCACTACAAAACACATAGTCTAGAAGATCAATGCTAGTTCTGGTGCCATAGTTTAGGAGCTAAGCAACTGCAGACTGCTCTCTGCTAATAACCTATTTTAAACTGGCATCACTTTGGATTCTAATTATACTTCTTCTAGAACCCCACCCTAAGCTCAGCATCAGCAAATCCCCGTCTGACAGTAAGTGAAATTGTTCTCTTGGCTCACCAGTTGGCTGCTCCTGAAAGGCAGATAGAATGTGAGCACTGCCTCGAAGAGTCCACACAGCCCCTTCCTACCACATCGAAAGACGGTATTGCTGAAAATCGAGTGAAATAGCTGGTAGACCCAGGGTGGCCATGTGGGCCTGTGCTGGCAAACAGCTGGGGCTCCTGTCCTCTCCGCAGTGTCTTACTCAAAACCACACCTGTGTGTGGCTTAAGCCCTGTCTGGTCTTCAGAGGCCTTTATGTAATTTTATCCTTGATGATAATAGTTCTTGATGATTAATTTTCCTCCACTTTCAGGGAAACGGGTCCTAACATGTAGGCAGTATTTTTCAATCAAGGAAAAAAAAAAGTGGAAAGGAGAGTGTTTCAGTTTCAATGACTGAGAATCCCACATTCAAAGAACCATTAAATTTTCTAAAGATATACCTTCATAGAGTGCTACAGTCGCCCCGGTGCTGCCAGGTGACTGATTCCAAGGAGACCAACCTTCTGTAAAATGGCAGTTCTTCCATGGGGCCTAGGCATAGAAACTCATAGACTTTATTTTCTTCTTCTTCTTTTCTTTTTTTCTGTTTGTTGTTTTTCGAGACAGGGTTTCTCTGTGTAGCTTTGGCTATCCTGGACTCACGTTGCAGACCAGGCTGGCCTTGGACTCACAGCAATCCACCTGCCTCTGCCTCCCAAGTGCTGGGATTAAAGGCGTGTGCCACCACTGCCCAGCTATTTTAGTCTTCTTATTTTATTTTACAGGCATGGAACCCAGAGCCTTGTGCACAGTACACAAATACTCTGTCACCAAGGCAAAACCCCAGCCAGTCCTTTTCTATTTATTTCAGGACAGCTGCTTGCTAAATTGCCCAGACTGGCTTTGGTCTTGCTATCTCCTCTTAGCCTCTGGGAGCTCACTGCACCACCATGCTCTCTCCAACCCCATATAATGTAAATCACCTCTAAGGGACTTGTAGCATCACATGGATAGTCATCACACAGTATTGCTTAAGGACTAAAGACAAGAAGATTGTGTGTTGGTTGAATCAGGCATGTGGAGCTGGTGGATAGGGAGGGTCCTCCACGTCTTTAACTACTTCGTTCCAAGAAGGGTTAAAAGTAGCTGCCAAATGATGGATTAACATAGCAGACATTAACACAGTGCAGACAATGAGCATACCGGGCTGATTTTACTTCCCTGTTACTGCTGCTGTTCAGGTCAGTTCGTGAAGTAGGAGAGATGAGGATGGGTGACAGGCCAGGGGAAAATGACACCAATTCTGGGAATGCCCTTCTTCAAACTGGACTCGCACACCGGGAAAGCAAACAGGATTATTGGTATCCTCTCAGCTGTTCTTGATGCTGTTTAGCTGTTTCTTATAAACATAGAGTAAATACATTTCAATATGGAGATAATAACCATTTCCTCAGTATCAGATCTTCTCAAAGGCGTCCTCCTGCCTTCTGCCTCACAAGGTAATTATTTTTTAACAGGTACAATTTTCCTACTCATGGTATTGATTCTGAGCTGCGTGAAACAGTCTGAGGTTTCAAAGCAAGCACACTTTTAGAATTGATCATGTCAAATGAAGGACACGGGTGTCTTGGTTTGGGTGAGGAGATGGGGGTGTAGGTGTGGGAGCATTTGTTTTGTTTTGTTGTTTGAGACAGAGTTTCTCTGTGTAGCTTTGGCTGTCCTGGACATGCTTTGTTGACCAGGCTGCCTTCAAAGTCACAGAGATCCACTTGCCTCTGCCTCCCAAGTGCTGGGATTACAGCGTGTGCCACTGAACCTGGCTGTGGGGAGCACTCTTGTTCTCTCCTGAGACAGTACTTGGTTCCTCAGTGGAACAACCAGATGGCTGGAAACTAACTTCTAAAAGGTTTCTGTGTAACACGGTATGAATATTGCATTTCCTGGGGAAGTGAAACTCCTAAAAGCCGCTGTGATTTTATTGGTGATTTTGAGAGAAGTGCCCCCCCTTTTTTCCCAGTTTGACGATTATAAATTCACATGTAAAACTCCAGTCGATGGATATATTTTTTGATATTAGGCAATTTTTTACATGTATAAAATGATCCGTTCTTGCATTTAATCTTTCTCAAACCCATATTCACCCAGAACTATTTTTCTGCTCACTAAAAGTTTCTTTGCCCACGTGTTTTTCTCACCCTTCACTACTGTCCATTTATTCACTCAGCATGTCTTTTTATTTCCATATGGCAAAGCATAAAGTACAGCGCCCATTTAGAAGAGAAATACTCAGTGATGTTGGCTACATCTTAATGAAAGATAAGCAGTCAAGTACTCTGATGAGAAACAAGGTGATCGCTTGTTGTTTTAAAGTTTGGATGTTTTAGTTGCTGTCATTTGGATCCAGACCGTCTTCTATGGGCCCATGTCACAAGGGCTTGTTGCCCAATGTGGCACTTTTGAGAAGTTGTCTGACCTAGTTAGCTTTCTATTACTGTGGTAAACACCATGACCCATAGCAACGTGATAAGGAAAAGGTTTGTTTTAGCTTATAGTTGTAGTCCATCATTAAGGAAAGTCGGAGCAGGAAGCTGGAGGCAGGAACTGATACAGAAGCCGTCGAGGAGTGCTGCTTACTGCTTGCTCCCATGGCTTTCTCAGCCCCAGGACCACCAGCCCAGGGTGGCCCCACCCACAGCGGGCTGGCCCTCCCACACCAATTATTAAGAAAATGTCCCACACACTTGCCTACAAGTCAATGTGATGGAAGCATTGTCTCAATTCAGGGTGCCTCTTCCTATGTGATGCTAGCTTGTGTCAAGCTGACAAAAAAACTAACCAGCTCAGAGGTTGTGGACCTTTAAAAGATGACACCTAGTGGAAGGTATTTGTGTCACTGAAGATGTGCTGTCAAGGGGGATTGGAGGTGAGGGGTTTTGCCCCACCATCCATTTCTCCCTTGATGTACTGTCTCACCACAAGTTCAAACCAACAGGAAGGACCAGTTAGTCTCATGGTTTGGAAACTACAAAGCCATGAGCCAAACTAAACCCTTCTTTATAAGGTGATTGTATCCAGCGTATGTGGTAGCTAAGGAAAGCTGTCTAACTACCACACTAGCCTGGGACAGCATGCATTTCTCAGTTGTCAGATACCACAGGCATGGGAAGATGACATTCCAGAAGCTGCTCATCTGGCATCTCCAATGAGTTTACATCTCAGATTTTAGTTCCACTGTGGCTGCATTTTCAAAGTCGAAGAAGAAGTTTGTAGTATAACAGGAGCAACAGTCCCCACAGCCCAAACTGTAACCAAAGTGAGCTCTTCAGAGCGCAACCATGCTCTGTGTGTGCTTTTCTATAGGATGCTCCCTGGGGAGCAAGGCTAGGATTCTCCCCACATGGCATGCTAGTCATTTTACTTTTTTCACTCTATTGTTATAATGGTGCTGGGGATGGAACCAAGCGAGGCCCCTCCCTACAGACGTGGAGCACGCGCTGTATCACTGATGCCTGCTCCTAGGCTGGCAGTTTACTTCTTCCCCTACTTCCCCATCCGCTCTGAAAGTCACGTTCAGACCAAATGCACGATCCGAGGCTCAGTTCATGCGAAGCTTTTCTAATGCATTTTAAATGGCATATTGGATTTGTCAAGGGAGAGCTCTCCTGTCCTTCCTTTTTAGAAAATTCACTTACAGATTCCTTGTCCTGGATTTTACTCATTCTGTACCCTATAAAGAAAAAAAACAAGCCATCAAAAGAAGAAGCTACGGATATATATACAAGTGTCCCAAACTTCCAATTTCATCCCTCTGATAAAAAGTATTATCATTGAGTTGCATACTTCTACTGTCCGAGTTTCTGTTGAAATATGCAAATCATAAATATGCTAATCACAAATATGCTAACCATTCTAAGCAGTCCAGAGCATTGTATCTGCAAGGAAGGTGAAGATACAAAAATACAATCAACTCAAACAATGTGGCGAGAGAAACCAGGCCTAACAACAAGGGATAAAGAAGAAAATAGCTGGCTCAGTCCTCTCCCTCCCTTGCTCTTGATCACTGCTGTTAAGTTGCATTTCAGAGCCTCCGTGCTCAGAGACTTGGGGGGCTCAGCCCTTCTGTATTCAGCAGAGCCACCCTGGACTGGAGGGAAGGTGAAGGGACCTCTCTAGGGGGCAATTCCAAACCATTTTCTCTCAGGAAAAGAGAACTCTAAAGATTGTTTGCTATGAATACATACCCACTGTATTTGCATAACAGCTACCTGGCGGTCCTAGGAGCCTGTCCCCAGCTTCCTGAGGGCTATAAGAAGGCATTTTAATATGCATTCTACCCCGTGTGATGGTTGAGGCTTGAGCCTCTAATCTCATTACCAGCCTGTGTGCGTCCGGTGAGTTATTCCCCTGTCTTCAGAATTCTACTCCCAGTTTGTAAGCCCAGCTAACAATTACGTTTTCATTGCTGAAAGATGTTCAACGGGAGACTGCTTTTGGCAAGCATTAAATCAAACGTCACAGCAGGGCTCAACAGGGCCCAGTGTTATAAAACTCCTCTTTGGAGCATTCATCTTCACCCAGACAACCTCGCAGAAAGTACGTTAAGCCGGCAATGATGAACCCAATTCGCCGGATGTTCAACCTGACCACCCCAAAGAAGAATAGTGTTCAGCCATGGAGAGAATGCTTAATTGCTGACCAGCTAGCTGAGATGCTAGTGGCTATGCAGACAACCCCCTTCAGTAGGGCCGGAGTCGCCAGTTCCTTGCCTCTCTTGTGTTTTTGCCACCATGGTGAGCAATCAGTCAAGTGATTGGTCTGAATGTCTAATGGCTTCTCCATACAGAGAGGACAGATCTGAGGTATGGAACTTCATCATTAACCCGTGTAAAACTCTTCATTCACCCTTGAGAGCCTTCCAGGACTTCTTCCTGTGCAGGATTTCTAGGCTCTTATAAAACAGGGCCACACTCTCAGATCTGCCCTCCCACCAATAAAGTTGCTTCTCTGGTCTCTTGTTGCCCCCAGAAACCTGCTTTCATACAAGGTGGGCATTTCCAACACAAGGTTTATCCTGGTTAACATCCAGGGTACTTATAAAGACCACGGGTGCTCAGCATCCTTCTCAGAGACTCTGGACCTTGGACCTACTTGAGAACCAGAAACTTCTGCTTAAGCAAGTTCACTAAATGACTATGATAATGTCCCATGAGTGCAACTTCCACAGATTGATATGTGCAAGCCACAGGTCCTCAGTGGGGCAGTGGGATGTGAGGGAAACCTGTTAGAGATGGAGTTTTGTGCCAGGTGATTAAGTTATTGGGAACACTACCTTTGGAACATCAAAGCTTGTCCTCTGGAAGGACTTAATTCCCATAAGTGTGACTTGTGGCCTCTGGCATCCATGTCACCAAATAACCATCTTGTATGTATTCCCACCACTGTGGTACAGTGGCACTGTGGCACAGCAGAAACACAGAGGCAAAATGGGGCATTGGAAGAGAAGAGCCTCTTACCTTGGAACCCAGTTGAAGCCTCTTGCCAGCAAAGAAGCAAGAATTTCAACATGATTAAGAACTGTTTGAGGTATTTCTCCTATCCCAGATGTACGCCTATAGTATTATTAGTAATCCCACCAAAAACTCTATTTAAAAGAAAAGGACATGTCCTAAGCCCCTGTACAACTATAATGCCTCCTGATTTTACCCTCTTATCAGATTATAATTCTACCCAAAGTATCTCAGGAACCCCTTTATTCAACTCTCCTTTTTATTGTTGAAGCCGTGAATCCCACTCTGACCTGAGTTATGGTCCCTAAGCTCCCTGGGCTGCTGGGGGGTGACAATGTAGAGCTGTGTCTCTGTCCCCTCACTGCTAACTGTGAGCTAAGTAAACTTCCTTATTATATATCCAGCCTCAGGTATTTTGCTGTAGGAACAGAAAACAGGATAATAATTCAAGTTAGAGAAGATTTATGATTTAAAAACCAGGAGCTGTCCCCTCACTGCTAACCCCTGTACATGTGGCACTGATCAGATGTCATCTCAATTTTAGTTTCATACTTTACGGTATCGAAGGATGTTTTGCATACTGTTTTATTGCAATGTTGCCACTGATCATGATTTGATGCAGTTTTACCTTTTCTCATTAAATGGCTAGCACTATTTAGCATTTTGACTTAATGTGAAAAGGTATAATTTATTGAAAAGACAAATTTGGAATGTCCTATCACATTGTGTTGGGTCTGGGGAAGCAAAGGCTAAAAAGGCAACTAATAGACCATGTTCATAGTATGGAAAACAGACCATAGCCTTAGTGTCTTCCATTTTTCATATTTGGTTTCAAAGTAATAAGAGAAAAATAGGTATTTTATAAAGAATGGGAAAGCAGTCAGACAGTCACAACTTCCTCATTTACACAGAGGTATAGGACACTCAATGCCTTCTAAGAATTTGGACTCAGTGGATGTAATCAGTAAAAATGCTCTTAAACAAAAGCAGAAGCAGGTACCGTGAGCATCCTAGTGAGAGAAACTTTGGAACCATCTAAAAACTGGCAGGGTCCCTACCATAAAGAGCAGACCTATCTCACGCTTTGTGGGTCTGAGGCAGGACAGGAAGTCCTGGGTCTTGAGAAGAAAAAGCTTCCTGCTGGAGTCTTGTTAAAGAGCTCCTTGCCAGCAGAGAATCAAAGACCTAGGCACTATGACCAATATCGTTGTGACAGTTGCTAACGCAGAGACATTTCTTTTATATAGAAATATTTTCAAGCAAGAATGTTAAAATAGGGTCTATAGAGTTAATGCCTACTAAGACAAGGCGTTGTGTTCAGTCCTCAACTCTGGGGTGGATCACAAATTTACTAAAAGGATCAAAGAATGTTAAAATAGCAATAAAGCAGGCTTAAGGCCTGACAGTGGGTAACTTTGGGCAGGGGTTTGCTCCTCTTCCATATATTTCCTTGGAGTCTTACAATAAAGACTATTAGCTCTGCTTACAGTGGAAATAGCCCACTGCACTACCTCCCTGTGCTCTAGATGGATGTTTTGTCTTGTTTTTCGAGACAGAGTTTTTCTGTGTGATCTTGGCTATCCTGGAACTCAAAGAGATCTGCCTGCCTCTGCCTCCCAAGTTTTAAAGGAATGCACCACCATACTCTCAGAGTTTTATCTTATAAATTGCCATCCATCAGAAGCCTCAAGAACCACCCTGTCATCTCAGTCAAAGACTGTAGCAATCTTTCAAAACTCTCCAAAATTCTCCTTATGACTATTGTAAAGACAATGAAGAAAGACTCTCTGGGAAGTCCGCACTCATGTCCCAAGGGCTTCTCTTTCTATTAACCTTTATTTTGAAAACCTGTTTAAAATGTTACTATTTCTAAAAGGATCTCTGAATTGTGTGTATGTGTGTGTGTGTGTGCAGGTGCATGTACATACATGTGAAGGCTAGAGGTCAACCGTGAGTATTATACTAAGAGACCCTCCTCCTTGTTTTGTGAGGCAAGGTCTCTCATTGGCCTGAGACTTGTCAAGCAGATGAAGCTCACTGGCCAGGAAGCCCAGAAATCTCCTGTTTGCTCTTGCTCAGTGCTTGGATGACAAGCCTGTGCCATTGTGCCTGGCTTTTTCACACAAGTGCTGGGGATCCAACTCAAGTCTCCATTCTTACACTGCTTGCCCGGCATGCATGTTACCCACTGAGCTATCTCTCCAGTCCTATGGCCATGAAATTCTTTTCTGGAGCATGGCCAAGGATCTTGTTTTGCATGAATGGAGATCCCTAAAACTTTAGTGAAATTCCACAGGCTGTTGGTGAAAGCAAGAAGCTGTCCCTCCTCCTGTCTCCACTGATGGGTCTCAGCCTTGGTCCCACATTATTGAGTCTAGATGTTTGGTGAAAGCTCTGTTGGGCCTGAGCTCCCCAGGTAATATGGAGTCCAATTGAGAACTATGCCACAGCAAGTGAGGAGAGGAATCTAGACACAAAGACGGGGGTAGGGGAGACACTGGACAACAGGGGTGGGGGCGGGGGGCACTGGGCCTTTCTAAGATGTCAGATCCCATTTTGGGTCCCTGGCAAGTGACCCTCCCAGAGCCTTCTCAGGCTTGCCCCTGCCACTGTTTCTTTGCATGTGAAGCAGTGTGGATTGGCTTCAGGACTCCACACACAGTGCCAAATCATTCTGGAAATTTAACTTGCAAATTACTTTTTGTTGTTGCTGTTATTGTTTTGTTGTTTTGTTTTGTTTCTCTGTAGCCTTGGCTGTCCTGTACTTACTTTGTAGACCAGGCTGGCCTTGAACTCACAGAGGACTGCCTCTGCCTCCCTGAGTGCTGGGATTAAAGGAGTACGCCATCACACTCAGCTTGCAAGGTATTCTTAATAGCTAGCTCCAAATACGGCTCAAGGAAATTCATCACAAACCATGGAACTATCTACCATGGTCATGCCTTCCCCACTTTCAGGATAGGGCTACAGATCGTCCCTAGGTAAAGAGGACACAAGGAGTGGAATTTGCTCCTGCCCTATGCTGATCACTGAATATATGCAGATGAGAAGATGATTCCTGCCTCCTAAAATCTTTAAATAGTCCCAGGCTTGGAAATAGAGTGCAATGGCCAGGAAGAGAACTTAGACAAGCTGAGAAGAAGTAGATCAGCATCTCATTTATATAGGAAATTCACCTACTGCCCCTCTAAGAGAACAGGCAGAGAACATGCATTTGGATGAATCTCTCTGTCTCTTTGTCTCTGTCTTTCTTTCTCTCTCTGTCTCTGTCTCTCTCTCTTTCTCTCTGTCTCTCTTTCTCTCTCTGTCTCTGTTTCTCTATGTCTCTGATTCTCTCTCTCTCTCTCTCTCTCTCTCTCTCTCTCTCTCTCTCTCTCTCTCTCTCTCTCTCTCTCTCTCTCTCTCTCTCTCTCTCTCTCTCTGTGTGTGTGTGTGTGTGTGTGTGTGTGTGTGTGTGTGTGCGTGTGCATATGGCTTTACTGTTTTCCTTAAAACAGATAAACACAAGCATGAAATATACTACAGGAAAGTTCATTTCACTACAAATGAAAATGTGTCATCTTTGGAATAGGGTTTGGTGGAGACATACATAGAGAAGCACATGTTGCGTGTGGGCTGTAATATGCCTGTGTCTACCAAGTGTGTGTGCTGAGTGTATGTATGTATGTACCTGGGTATGCATGTTGATTATACGTATATGTCTGTTGGGTATCCATGTCGAGTGTTGGCACTGATGAATTCATATGTCTGTTGGGTATGCATATTGAGTATGTATGTCTATTGAGTATGTTTGGGAACACAGATATTGGGTGTGTGCTTACATTCGCCTTTGTGTTAAGGATGGGTGTGACAGAGATGGGCCTATGGTCATTATTGAGGACCCGTGGAAGTGTGTGCAGGAAGTGTGTTGGGGACAGCCTTGGATGGGATAGAACAGGTAATGCTATGAACTCCAGCAGCATAGGAGGACACAGAGAGGGGTACCAGGAGAGCACAGCCAAAGCGACTGCACTCACTGCAGGTCTGGGGGACGAGGAGCTGTGGGATTTCCTTCCACCATGGTGAGTGCCATTCACACAGGCACAGGGGTCTGGGAGACACTGGGTGGAAGACAGGATTTTTTGCTTATGGGAACTTGAAAATCAAGAGTTAATTTAATTCTATTTCTTTACTATACCATAGAAATACTTGTTAAAAAGCTGTCTCAGAGAATGGGAGGGAGAGATGCTTCAGTGCGAAGGAAGGGGTGACCATACGGAGGGGCCTCCAGGCTGAGGGACCTGGTGAACTGCACAAGCTCTAGGCAGTTGAGGCAAGCCCGTGGGAACTGCACAGCAGGGCCCTGCTTGACTTGCTGTGCACATTCCAGCAACTAGTGGCTGCGGCTTCTTTGCCTGGATCAGGATGGTTAAGGAGGAGGTCTGCTACACCGGACAGTCCTCTAATGGAATTCCACGTCTTGCAGTGGCCCTTTTGTTCCCTGTGCAGAATTTCTGAGAGGGTTTTTGTGTGTGTGTGTGTGTGTGTCTGCTCTTTTCTGCTCCAAATAAATAGATCTGTAAGTGACAATTGGCAGTAGAGCAGGAAGAAACGGTCTCTGACTCCCACAGATCCCCCTCGCTGCGGGCTAGGCAAGAAAGCTGCGCTTCTGTTGCTTTCTTTTTTCCATCCTTAACTGTAATTTTCCTGCAACAGCTTGAGTTCCCTTCCAGGAAAACAAAATGCGATGAAATCAGCAAGGATATGCACGGGCATGCATGACTGAGTGTGTGCCAGGCATAAGCTCATCTCCAAGGCTGCCTGCTCTGGGTGAAAATACAGTTCCTTCCTGACCAGAAAAGCAGTATGTGTTTAAGTTAAGCCAGTTCAGCTGGCAAGAAGGTAATTTCAGTTTCCCTCCCTAGCCCATGCTTGGAATCCATGTCTGCTTCCAAAACCACACTCACATTAATTTATTATTTCACGTATTAGGGTATATGAGCCTCATAAACTATGTGTTGTATGTTTTATCTTATTGAACCCAAAGGACTTTACCTCTTATACTTCCTGTAGCTTCAGGCACCAGTAGCCCTGCACTACCAGATTAGTGAGATTGAACAATCCATCAGTAAAAGCCCCAGAAATGCAATCGCTCATGGACCATGACATCAGTCACTAGAGTGTGATTGTAACCCGCTCCCCTCCCCCTCCCAGAACAGAACACTGGTTGCCCAGACTCTTATCATTTCTAGCATTTACAAATTAGCAGGAAATGTGATACTGAAGTTCAGACAAAGTGCCCTGACTCATGTCCTAATTAATCCCATAAATGACTTATTGTCCTCTGCTTCAACCTGCACGTCCGAACCAGTCTGAAGTTAGCCCAGCATCCACATCTGAAGTGAAATCTCAGACATTTCCTCTTGAAATATGAGTAGTCATCCTTTCTGCAATGATGTGGAAAAATACCCCAACTTTGTTTCTGAGCAAATGGTGCATGTGACTCTTGCCCTGCCTCTTTCAGCCTGCTTGGGGGGGGGGGGGGCAGTAATCTGTCTCTTGGTTTGGCAGATGCACTCTTTCCAGTGCGTGCTTGGGTGACTCCAGGTCACTTGGCAGAGCATCCTGGGGGGTGTTAAGTAGGAAGTTGTCCAATGTTCTTACTTCCTAATTGTCCCAGATTCAAGAATGCTGTTTGGCCAGAAGCCTGTGCCCACCACTTCTCTCCTCTTGCCAGGGCTGGGTTACCCTTTCCAGTATGATTATAACACCCGAAGAGGCCCTATGGATGCAGGGCTGAGAAAGGGCCTGGAGGTTCAGGCCAGCATGCCCTTCCTCAGTGGGTATGCCAGGTGGAGGCTCTCCTCTTCAGTGTGGTCCTATGTCAAACTATCAACACAAAGGAACTCTGTAACAAAATGCAAACCCAGACTGTATAGTGATGTTTTGATCAAAGGAGACCACATACATGGCCCCATATGATTATAACGAAGCTGAAGAGTTCTTATCATTTGATGCCTTTGTAGCTTTCATCATAGCAAAATAACACATTACTCATGGGTTAGTGGTGACGCCGGTGTCGATGTGTCTACCATGCTGTCAGTCTTGTAGAGCACAACACATGCAATTATGCGTGGTCCATGATACTTGATAACAATAATAATCAGCTGTGGCATGAGTTTACGTATTCACTATGCTTTGCTTTGTGTTGTTATTACATCTTTTAAAAAATAGTTGTAAAACAGCATGCGAGATGACACACACACTACTACCTCATCCATCCTGTGTCTACTGCTTGTGCTGACTGCATTGTAGCCATGTAGAATGAAAGACCTGGAAATCCATGTTTATGTAAAATTCTCATAATACAAGGCATGATAACATAGTGTTTTTTAGAGTGTGCACCCACTGTCACCAAAGGATCTGATTGACTGTTTCCTGAGGCCCTGACACAGGACGCTGGAGTGTCTGTTGTGAGGGCTCACTCTGTGTAGAACCTACATTCTGTAGGCTACACGGAGGCTCTATGGGTTCTTGAAATCACTTTCCTGTTTTGTTGTTGTTGTTATTTTGTTTATTTGTTTCTATAACTTTGATGCCACAAGAACTTCGTTAATGTATCTATAATATTGTCTCTTTATGTCTGGTTTATTTTGATAAGATTGTTTTCAAGGTTTGTATCAGTTACTTTTTGTTGCTTTGAGGAAACATTCTGACCAAAAGTGACATAAGGAAGAAAAAGTCTATTTTGGCTTATGGTTCTAGAGGACAAGAATCCATCACTGGGACAAGACAAAGCAGCAAGGAGCAGGCATGGCATCAGGAGCAGGAAGCTGAGAGAACATTCATTCATTCAACCACATTCCAAAAGCAGAGCAAGCAAACTAGAAGTGAGACAGAGCTTGGAACTCTCAAAGCAAGCCCCTCACCCTCATGATGTACATCCTCCATCTAGGCTCCATGCTCAAAAAATTCCATAAACATCCCAGCAGTGGCCACCAACTAGGCACAAAATCTTTAAATATACAAGCATATGGAGGGATGCTGCTCACCCAAAGCACTATCAGGCTCACCCACACTGTATCCTGTATCATGTGCTATAATTTCCTTCCATTGTACGGTCATCCATTTCATCCATACATCCGAGATGTTCCGGCTACTGTGAATAATGCCATGCGTGATTATCTACTCAAGTCCCTGTGTTCAGTTCTCTTGAACATACACTTAGAAGTAGGATCACTGATCAAATTCCTATTGTCTTTGAAGTTTTTGAGGAAAACCCATTCCATGGCTGCACTACGTTATAGTTCACCAACTGTGCACAAGAATTCTGATTTCTCCATGACTTCACCAGCACTTATTGTCATAGTAGCTGCACTAATGGGAGTGAAATGGTAGGTCAGTGTGGTTTGGGTTTATATTTTCCTAATGGCTATTGTAGAGATTTTAAAGATACAATTCTTTTTAAAAATTACTTTATTTCATTTTTGTGGTATATAGGGGATTGAATCCAGGGCACTGTGCATGCAGAGTATGTGCTTCACCCTGCTGAGATATATTGAGATATATTCTGAGCTCCACTCATCTTTAAAAATTTCAAATACAAGGAAAAGTTGACAGAGGACTATGAAGAACACTAGAACCAATGGTTGCTAATGAATTGAATACGAGGTACAGAGGCCATGACACATTACCCCAAAATAGTTCAGCAGTCATCACTCTAGAACTTTTTCTTGTTCTTGACAAGGTACAGTGAGAGAATTTAAAACACTGGATAGAGAGATACTAGCCAGAGAGTAGAGGGGCAGGATTGCCTGAAGCCAGGGGACCTACTATCACACCTTTGAGACAAAGATTCTAGGTACATAGGCATGTGGTCACAGTGATATTAGAGTGGTACAGGTCCTGTTTCACTGCTGTGTGTGTGTGTGTACATGTGTGTGCAGGTGCAGGTGCATGTCCACGTACAGGCCAAGAGTCAACCCTGGGTATCTTTCTCTATTGTTCTGCACTTAATTTTTAAAAACAAATCTTGCCTTCATTTTTTTCTTGTAAAGAGCACAGGACACCAATCATCTGCAAATAGTGTGGAAGGTCACACCAATCCATCCATTTTTACCTTGGCAGATAGAGGTATTGGGACCTCAGCACACTTACATTGTTTGCCTGCGTCTTCTTCAGGCCTTCCTGTTGTGCTTCTTGGCAAAACACAGGCTCCTCAGGAACTTGGCATTGACCCACTTCAGAGATTCTGACTGGGGTTTCTTGATGCTATTTCTGTGTTATTTTCAAAATGTGTGTGTGTGTGTGTGTGTGTGTGTGTGCGTGTGCGCATGTGTGTGTTTTCTTGGACTTGCCTATGTCTGCAAAGCACCTGGGACAGGAAGTATATCTTAAGATCAATGTTTTGAGAAATCAGACCTTTCCAATTGATAGCCAAGCTGGCTAGCAAGCCCCAGACCTGTTTTTCTACACTTTCTGGCACTGGAATTACAGGCATTCATTATTGTGTTTGACTTTTTGTGTGTTCTGGGACTTTGAATTCAGATTCATATGCTTGCACAGGGTTTTATCCTGATCCATCTCTCAGTTCCATAGGCCTCGCTTCTTCATCCCATCCCAACCACAACCAAATGAGTTTCTGAGAGATCAAACCATATTCAAACACAGCAGAGCACCATGGGACTCCTGGCAGTCCACTAGTAAGAGCAGAGAGGAGGATTGACACCATATGCAGACTTCCTTACCAGGGTGCCTGTGGGGAGCCAGGGAGACTGTTCTCTCTCAGAGACCCAAAGGAGGGGAAACAGGCTAGGAAGGGAAAACACTGGTGATTCCTTCTGTCAAGTGGTAATTTTGAGGTCTCTGGTGGCTCGGGGGCTAGACTGGGCATAGGACGTTAGTGGCAGTTTCATGGTTTAGGAGGAGCATAAGGACTCTGAGAGGAGCACAGAGCTACAGGGCACCGAGGTCCATTTGGATAGTGTTTCTGTGGATGTGAGGTCCTCTGAGACTCATGAAGGATGGATAAAGTCAGCATCCCCGGGGGAGGAGGGAAGCCCCTAACGAGGCTGCTTTTGCCAAGACTTATCAGGAGAAGGAGTAATATAAAACATACTAATAATAATAAGAGAAGACAGTCATCAAGCTAAAACATGTGCGCTGCACTACGCCCCAGAAGCCCTGTGTGGTGAGCTGACTTTATCTCTACGAGATGGCAATATTGTTAATATCCTAACTCCACAATGAGGAATTTGAGGCATGGCAATCAAAGCCATAGGCCATACAGCAAATAAATAGTTACAACTCATTCTTTAATTCCCCAGTTGTATCGGCTATCCCTAATAACATCCCTTCAGGGAAATGTTTCTGTGGGAATGCCCCAGCAGAGGTTCTCTTGGTTGTTTGCACCTTTCTCTCTTTAAACCCAGAGCACATCAGCATGTCTGGCAGCTATCTCCTGCTTATCTTAAGAGCCAGGCTACTCAGTAGCTCTATAGGAAATCAGAGAATGGATTAACATATAGTTCATTTAAGGATGTTTACTATGCCTGTAATCCCATTGTTCGGCAGAAGGAAATAACACCGGTGCAGTACCAGGAAGCGGCAGGGTCTCTACAAATGTTAACACGGGTGCAGTACCAGGAAGCGGCAGGGTCTCTACAAATGGTAGTGTCCCCAGTTCAAACATTCCCTCCAGGAGGGGCTCATGGGACCCAGGAGGAAGCAAGCTCACACTTTGAAACTCATACACTTCTTGAAAGAAGGTCCTTTCCCTGCCTTATAGAAATAATAAGCAACTGTGTGGAAGGGGAGGAGACTGACCAGTCAAGCTGCCCAGAGGAGATCCTTGGACTTGTAGAGTTGTGCAGAGGGCTCCAAGTTGTAGCTTTCTGGGATGTCACTTGTTAGGGGCAGGGCATTCTGTGGTGATGCTGCCCTAGGTCACCCTTGCTTCTGTAAGTCACCCCTCATCATACTCCTGTAGGTCACCCCAATAAAAACACAGTGATCCACCAAGCTGGACTTTGCTGCAACCATTACTTTGGTCTGTCACAGGACTCAGAGGTGAGTAGACAAATGTTGCTGTCGCATTGCCTTAGGAAAGGGCTCTCACACAGCAGCCTCTAAACAACCACCATTGTCCAGGGCAGCCCCAGTATGTGCCTGCAGTCCCAGTTTGGAGGAGACAGCACATGGTCACCTCTCTTTCTGGTCCAATGAAACATTTCATACTAATTTCAGAAAGAAAAAAAATACTGACTTTCTGACCAAAGCTTCTAGTCACACTCATCCCTAGACTTGGAAAATAACAGGCCAGATAAGTCTCCCTAGGTGAACACACCCATGCCCTCACTTTGTGCTAATTATGCCACCAGCCGGAAATCTCAAACATGCAGTCTGTGCACATGTAGAAGAACAAAGCTACACTCCAAAAATACACATAGGTCAAATTTGTGGGTGAGACTTCATGGTTGAGCAAGCTTACTTAGAGGCTTCATACCCTCTGCTTTTAGTGGCCCAAAGTAGCATCTGAGTGGACCTCAAACCAGAACATTTGCAAACAAGGAAGCCACACAGCTAAGGAAGGCAGCTAAGCTAGGTTAGATCAATAGTAAATCCTGTCTTCTCTTTATGTCCTTGTGTGGGTTATTTTGTTTTGTTTTGTTTTATTCTGTTCTATTCTATTCTATTCTATTCTATTCTACTGTGTGTGTGTGTGTGTGTGTGTGTGTGTGTGTGTGTGTGTGTGTGTGTGTGTGTGTGTGTAAGTCTTACTGGGGATGGAACCCAGGGTTGAACCACTGAGCTAAATCCCCAGCCCTATGTGGCTGTTTTTAAGAGACTTGGCTGTGGATTCCTGATTTGAACTCTGCCAAAGCATCTCTGGGATTCACCCTGAGGACCAGGTTTGCACACTGCTACAATGTCACAACATAGGACTATCCAGGGACCACAGTCAGAAGCGCTGGGCAAAAGCATTCTCTACAAAAGCAACTTTAAAGCCTCAGGAGGCCTCTCCTTTGGTGCTTCCCCTCAGCAGATCTGAAGGCTGCAGCATCTGCTGTGTGGCTCCCCTTCCCTTCTCCCACCCTTCAGGAAATCTCAAAAGGAGTCCATCTGTTGTTTAGCATCTTTATGTTGGTTCTTTATGCAAACAAGTTCTGACCATGCTATTCATCCTGACAGTCCCCTCCCAAAGTTGAACCAAGCACTAGGTGGGCTCTGATTCTGCATGGCTGGGCCTGGCTCTGAGGAGGATAGGTTGTGAAAGTCACAAGGGAACTAGCTTAGGAGACTATGAGTCAGCTGATGGTGAAGTTCCTGTTTGATGGAAACCCTCACAGTTCTCTGCCCCAGGCCTAGGTCTAAACAGTGGCAAGTGTGTTCTCACTTGGAAACAAGTAAGACTTTCTCAGCCTGAGTGAGGGATGCACAATGCTTCACTTGCCAGTGATGATGATGATGATGATGATAAATGATGAATTTCTCTGTTATGATTCTCAGTCTGGCCATAAACTAAAATCACCTGAAAGCTTTCTGCGGCTCCCTATAGCTGGGCACTAGTGTGTTCCAGGTGAAAGAGCATGCCGAGCAACAGCACTCCTTCCAGCTCCCTGTGTGGCTCTGATGAGTAGCATGGTGTGGGCACCGGCTTTGAGGACGGTGCCTCCCAAACTTGTATGTGGTCAAATTGCCCGCACTACTGCCTAACTAGGGATTCTGTCTCCTCGGGTTCAGGGATGGGGCGGGGTTACTGCACACATGTCACACCCTAGGTGATGCTGCCAGCGCAGGCTACAAGTCTGTAACAAAGCTTTATAAGCCACGGCCCATGGGCCGGCTGCTTCAGAGTGTTCCTGGGACATTACGTGAGTTAGTTAGTCTTCACGATCAACTGCACTGGAGTTAGAGACACCTAGGAACACCTGCCATGATGGCGGACATCTGTCATCCAGCCCCCAAGACAAGGAGACAGGGGTCTGTTAAGTTTGAGGCTAGTCCAGGCTATACAAAGAAGTCTTCCAAACACCGAAGGCTGAGTCTGTGTGCAGTTCAGTCCCAGAGCAAGGCCCTGAGTCCTGTGCCCAGCAACCCACTTCCCCAAATCACCTAAGAAGCTGGTGAGGTGTCACATGGTTAGGGCTTTTCCAGAGAGAACTAACTAAAAAGAGAACTGACCTTGACTATGGGTAACACATTTCTATGGAGTCTTTGATGGCATGGCTGGTACAATGGAAAACAGAAATGACCATTGTGGCTAATTCTGCCTCTAACATTTGTGGGGCCTCTGAGAAGAGCACCAAAGGATGTCCACACGCCATCCTCTACACACTTAAACGTTACTTACCAAACTGCTAAGCAAAGGTCCTTAACCTCCTGACTTTGAAATAAACTTACACGGAGGTACATGCCTATAATCTCAGCACTTGCAGGTTGCAGTGCAGGAAGATGAGTTCTAATGCATCTTTAGGTACATGGGTGAGTTGAAGACCAGTCTGAGCTATACCAGGCCCCATCTCAAGAAACAGAACAGAAAAGAAAGGAATATTTTTAGAATATCCCAAGGACTAAGTTTAAATTCAGTATTTCTGGCCACTTTGGGGCCAATGGCACGCGCGTGCGCACACACACACACAAACCAGCCAGAGCAGGTGATAGATGCTCGCGGTCCCAGCCTGGCCTTTCTCTTTATTCCATCAAGGAGTAGCATCTCATGGATAGGTACAGGCTCCCTACTTGGCTGCTTTGTGTTCTAGCCCACAGCCCACAAACAACCACCTATCTTCATCCCATGGCCCAGGGATTCCATCACCTGGAGGCCAGACCCCAGAGAACTCACCCACATGGACCACAGAGTAAGAACATGACAGTTTGGGCAGGAAATTTTGGGTCCACGTGACCAGGAATATGATCCAGAGGAAGATACATGGGCTCCAGGAGGGTTTGGTTCTCTCCCCCAAAAAGTGTCAGGGCAAAGACTGTGACCTATAGACCTGGGGCCAGGACAGGTACTCCAGGGCAGGCCTGCTCTACCAACAGCATTCATACAGCTTGCCATCTGTGCCAGGCACTGCTCTCTGGACTCCCGTCCCTAGGCCTAGTGCAGAACCCACCCTCTCTCTGCCGCCCACTGTTGGGTTCCCTGCATCTCATAAAAGGTAGGAAGCCTGTATCGTATCATCCTCAGATCCCACTTCCTTTCCCCATGATGCTTCTCAGCTGTGCCAGCGGGGCAGCTCCCAGTGTCGCCAACTCTAGAAGGAGAAGATGGTCCCCACACTCTCAGGCTCAAAGCCTGATGCCCGATGACTGTGTGCATGACAACTTGCATGTTTCACAAAGTTCCAGAGTTAACAGGTATTACAGCTATCCCCAGTCCAGCTATTAGTACCATAGTGAGTTGTCACTGGAATTTTCTCCCCGGGTGAGCGGAAGTGTTGAAAGAGTACTTCCAGGAAGACCTTTCTCGGGTCATAAAGAAAACTTCGTGTTCACTCCTGCCCTTGGTAAATGAAGACATGGAGTAAATAGATTCCTTCAGACATGCTTCTAATTCCATTTTTAGACTTTTCCGTTATAAGGTATCTTATCAAAATAACACTTAGACAAAGGATCCTTTTCCAGCTTCTAGGACCTCGGCTGCGCAGGTATTTCAGCCAGGACTGTGGCCTAGTGTCTAGACCCACCCCTACATTGCTGGCTCAGGAGAGCATGGGACCACCAGAATCCCTGTTCTGGGCCACATAGGCCAGCTTAGGAACTGTGACCAAGGAAGGAAGGAAGAGACAATTGGTTTGGCCTGGTTAAAAATAAATCTGCAGATTATGTTCCTTGACTACAGACATACAGGGGAAATTTTTATCTGAATCAAACCTATAAGGTGATTCACACTCCTGGAGTTACCTACCCTCTTGGACCATCTTAACAGGCAAGGGTCTAGGAGTAATCAGGCTGCACTGTGCTGCAGTTGTAGCATGGAAACAACTATAAATTTTGTTAAGATTTATATTTTATTATGTGTATTTGGATCTCTCTCTCTCTCTCTCTCTCTCTCTCTCTCTCTCTCTCTCTCTCTCTCTCTCTCTCTCTGTGTGTGTGTGTGTGCGCGCGCGCGCGCGCATGTACATGCATGCATGTGTGCATAAAAATGTACTGGGATCCTCTGAAACTGAAATTACAAGTAGTTGTGAGCCATCAGTTGTAGGTGCTGGGAACCAAACTACAGCTGCCAAGCCATCTCTTTAGGCTCTAAACATCTACATGTTGGCCCAAGCGGGAGCCATTTCAGAGTGTGTATGCTTCTCCATGGACTCCATGGCTCCAGTGGTGAGAGCAATTTGCTTTTCTGTTTGTTCTTACACAGTCTGGAAAAAGTCAGCTTCATTAGTTCTGCTTGTTCGCATACTAACTCCTGCTGCAACTAGCCTTAGGACTGTTGAGAAAGTTGTCTGAACACTGGCAGCATTGACCTCTCTTCCTAGCACTGGGAAGCAAGGGCAGAGAGGTGACAACTTCACCGGAAGCACCAGCTGTGCTCTGAGCTCCTTTTCTCAAGCAAAGCCCCATATGAGGAAGTGAGGGAACATCTTATGAGATGGGAGAGGCCTGTGTTCCTCCCATGGGCTGTTTAAGTAAAGGTAGAGACCAACTTGCTCATTTTCCACATTTCAATTTTAATCTCTTTTTTTTTTTTTTTTTTTTTTTTGACCCTTAAAGATATCCCTGTTCTGTTTGACATTTGTGGGATGGCTACAGTGTAGGAGGAAACAAAACCTCAAACTGTCAGACTAGGATGCTCAGAGGCTGACTCAGCTCAGGTCTGTACAGTCAGAAGAAGACAGCTTCACTGGGCACCAAGAAAAAAAGGCAGAGTTCATCTGATGGCAGCTTCCGGCATGGTAGACGAGGGACCAGGGCAGAGGCTTTAAAGATCGAGCAGATGAAAAGCAAATCCATTTGGTTAAGGTTTTCTGGAATTGTATTCCTAGTCTTCTGGGATGTATTCCTAAATATAGCCCACAGGGAAGAAACTTGGAGCTCAGTGCGTGTGGGGCATGCTTCATGCTACATGCCCTTGAAGTTCCTTATCCCTAATAACACGTTGAGAGGAAACGGGACATCCTGCAAGGCGTTTTAGTGCGCCACGTTAAACTGCTTGGTTGAGCGCAGGTTTGGGAAATGCTGATGCTGAATGTTACAGCAGACATCCTAGGTGAGCACAAAAGGAGACCGATGAAGGATAGCCTAGAGATACATTCATAGTTCAGTGACAGGACGCTTGCCTAGTACGCGTAAGGCCCTGGGGTCAGTTCCCAGCACTGCCAACACAATAACAACAGACTGCAAGAATGTTGGAACTCTAGTCAGAGGAAACAACAGCCCAGAGCGCATGACTTACAGATGGTGTAACCCAAAATCCAGATGTCTACGGTCACTGAGTTGGTTCTTACGGCTCATGTGGAGCTTGTGGCAATGTCTACAGCACTCTATGAGCACGGCCTTAACCACTCACCTCAACAGTTCTCACTTGGGGTCAGTACTTCATTTTAGAGGTAGTTTTGGATCTATTGTGTCTGCTTTACTGATTTGGGAGAATTGTTTGACCTTCCCAAACACTTTTTCCTTGAATGAAGAAAACAGCAGCAACAACAACAAAACCTAACTTACTCCACCTAAGATGTACTTAGCAACCATTAACCTCTGTTAAAAATGTTAACTATCATCATGTATTTTACTGGAAAAAAATTTTTAAAGTTACAGCGATGTCATGAGGATGCAGAAAATACCTCTAAGAGCAGCCTGCCTTGGGTGTCCTTTGAAAACGACTATTCTTGGCTGTCTACCAAATGACACGAAAAGTGCCTGGGGCAGCTTTATGCTATAGGAGTCCTTGATCTTAAATGAAGCCACTGGTTGCTCAAGGCTGCTGTAGGATTCAGAGGGAAATTATATTTCATGTTCTGAATCTTATAGAGCAAGAAAAGAATCATCTAAAGTAGGTTTCATGGCTTCTATGGCTACTTCCTTCTTAGCCCCAGGCATGGGACTGTTGACGTGAGCAGAGTGTCACAGAAAGCTGAAGTGGCATTGGTGTCATTGTGGTTGTGGCCCACACTGCAACCCCTCCTCTGCTATGACTGGCTGTGGCCAGGACTAATGTCATCCAAGCATTTCACTTCCTTTATCTGTTTTTCTTCCTCCGCCTCCACCCTGAGCATTTATGTAACTAGAGGGGGAAATTGTCTGCCAAAGCACAAGAGGAAGTGGTGTCTACTTTTGTACCAGCATTTCTGCTGTGAGAGACTTGGGTCATCCATCCATTATCCTTCCATCTATTTTTCCTTCTATCTGTCTATCCATTTATCTCTATCTGTCCATCCATTTATCTATCCACCAGCACCATTCCTATTTATTGGGTACCAACCATGGAAGGATAGCTAAGCCTGCAAGCCAGTTGATGGACATCTCACACACAGATACTCATTCTGTTTGCCTCCATCTACCAAGTGAAATGCTAGGTCTGAGATCCCTAGTACTCCTGAGTCATCTCTACCTTCAGATCCAGGTAAAGTCCTGCAGATGACATTCAGTGACAGACATGAAGTCATGGGTGTCTCACGTGGTGCATTTTCTTTTCAAAAGAGCCAAAGCCTCTAAGGGTACACATGCTCCAAAACTGTGAAAATGTTCAGCCTCCTAGTCAGACCCTGGGAGGGTAGGGGTGAGGAGACAGATTCATTGGCCCCTGAAGTAGTCCCAGGTTAAAGTTTGACAAGTAAGAATTTCTGGAAGCCATAGAAGGGGGAGAGGCATGTGCAGATGGCAAGGCGTGGTTGGGTATATAGGTATCACACCCAAGGAGCAACTGTTCCCTTTTAACTGTGTTACACAGCACTTTGAGAGCTTTAATGAGGGGCAACATCTCATGACTAGACAGTTGTGCCCAGTCTGACTACTCCTCCAGAATCTATGACCCTGTGTTCTGTCTGGGCCCTTCAGGGAACAGAATTAGAAACGTCAGATGAGTATTCCCTTTACCAGCTCAGTTTCCCCAGTTTACCAAAATAGGATAATAATAACTGTAAAATTGTAATAATAACAACAAGAAGAAAGACTAGAATTAGGGGGTAATAGCTCAAATTTTAGAGGAAGTCAGGTATGTGTCTGAATCTAGTTTATACCATTTACAAATTACCTCGTCAAATAACTAACAACAGCACCTACCATAAACAACCAAAACTAATATGGATTGAGGAAAACTACTTGAATTCTTCAGGCTTGAATTTTCTCAGCTGACAGATGGAAAAATGATAGCCATTTCCGGGTGTCAGTGTGAGAGGAATGTGTGTAAACAGCACAGTAGCTGGAAAGTTGGGAGCACTCAGTAGAGTTAGCTGCTGTTATTAACCACACTGACTAACTCACAAGACTGTTGCTGCTCATGAAAATTAAGGCAATAACATGTATACTTAGGTGCCTTATAACATTTACTATATTGTGGTACTTATTACCAGTGGTGGTAAGTATCTGCGGCTATAATAAGTGGTTGGTATTAATAATTTTCTTTACAATTATATGCTCTAAAAAGGACAACATTAATAAGCTACATCTCATCCTACAACATCTGGACTGAACCAAATATTGCTAGGTATCAGTGTGTGAGTGAGGCAAGAGGAGGAACAGCGCATCAGGGAGTACAGATAAACAAGAGATGTTGCTGGGCCTTTCCACAAATGCTTCTCTACATTGCCTGCCGATGGTAACAGCGAACATTGATTATGAGGCCAAGGATTCATGCTGGGAAAGGGTGGTCAAGGAACAACCTGGACATCAGAAAAAGAGCATCCCGGGTTGATGTGTAGAAAATATACCACAGATGCTTCAAGCCCCACTTGTCCCCAAGGAACAAGGTTGGTGTACCCAGCTGTCTAAACAGACTGAACGGCTTTGCAAAGAAGTGAATAATTCATCAAAAGACTCTCCTGGTTGTGTATGGAACACAATGGCACTTCCTTCTCCCATGCTTATGGAAGGCATCACTAGCTGATAATACTCTTTTCTGCTGATCCCAGAGCTTCACAATCCTTCTGAACATGCTGAAACAATGGCATTTGTTTATGTGGGATGAAATCCAAAGATAATCTCATTCCACATCAGGTTAGCATTCACTAAGCATTTCTGTGGAGGAGGGCAGTGGCACACCTGTTTCTTTTCTACTTAGCAGCCCTTCATCTAGCTCCTTCTTTCATGGAGAGTCTACATAGCACTTCCTTTCCCCAGCCCGCGTTGCAGTATCCTACCTCTGGCCAAAGGAACATGAAGAGATGCTCCCTACCGAAACCTGGTGATGGCGTTCTCTCTGCTAAAAGTGCTACGTGGAAAGAAGTGTGGCTGTTAGAGTTGGACCGTGCAAGTGTGGGGATAAAGTCTCTGACCTCAACTACTATTTCCTTTTGAAATAGTCGATAGTTATTAGGGAAAGGTTTTTAATATGGAGTCAAGCACAGACATTAAAGGGGAGTGGGACACATAGGAAAAAGGCAGTGCTCACACAAGACGTGACTGTGGGCTGCAGAGGGGAGCCACCTATAGCTGCCATCTTGTAACGATAAAATCTAATATTAAAGGTGAAAGGCGGTACCTGTGAATGCGAGCGCAGAAGCAGACTAAGCCTATTTCTTATTGTTGATAACTTTACCAAAGTGGAGACCACCTGCTTTTGGACTTCTCACTTATGAGAAAATAAGTGCTTCTTCTTGTAACCACTTTTGGTTGGATAGTCTCTGACTTGCCACCAAACCATTCCTCTTCTTCCTATCTCTCATTTGTGGCATCTCCACATTAAATGGCAGAACACAACCCAATGCCAATTACAGGGAAATTCTAGACTCTTGAGAATGGGTACATTACCTAGGCTTTACCAAGCAAACACACCCATGCCAAACTTGGTGTTGGAAGCCTCTGCATAGAGAAACATCTGAGGCAGAACACATGCTAGTGAAGAAGGCAGGAGTGGCTTTCAGCATCCACAGGTGGCAGTGGCAGTGGCTTTGTTTGCAGCTGCATGTGGAATCTGGAGATATCCCAAGTCAGCCATGTGGCTGGAGATGGCAGTGCCCTGACCCAGCAGTGATGGTATTGTTGATAGCAGTTGGCAGAGAAAGGTTCCTGACTGTGTCACTTCTAAGCGAGGACTTTTGAGCTCCTCAACGTCCTTTAAACCAATTCTCACTCCATTTGCCTAGCAAAGTCTTCTTCTATTTGTCTTAGATTGTTTGCATTACTATAATGAAATATCTGAGATGAGGTCATTTAGAAAGTACAGCAATTTATTTCCCACAGTTCTGGAAGCTGCAGATTCCAAGATCACTGGCAAGATCAATTGCCTGGTAAAGGCTGTATGCTCCAGAAGGGAGGGATGCTGTGAATTCACTGGGTAGAAAGGCAGGAGAGCTCCATAACTGAACGTGTCATGATGCGATGCCTCTTCTATATGGTCCTTGGTCCCAATTACCCTGTGAACCTCTTAAGGTCTCTGACTCATGGCCCCCACCTCTTAACACTATCACATTGGCAACTCCTGAAAATTGAAGGGGACAAATTAAACTATGGTACTGCTGCTTTCTGACTGATGCAGCAATCCACATCCAACGCCAACATGGATGGGGCCAGATGAAAGAAGCCCATGTTTAGTGCACTTGCCACTTGCTATCTTTTCTGAGCCTCTGAGCAGTTATGGCTCCAAAGCCCTGGCATTTTTCTTTGTCTTCATCAGATTTCTGTCAAGTGAAACTCAATTACACTGTAGCCATCGAGATCACATGTGAATGGGTCTTTTCACCTTCCTGGAAGGAAACCAGCACTTAGCTTGTCTTTCCTTTGTGGCTGCTCAGAATGTCCACGGTGACCCAGTTACAATTGCTGAAGGCTTCCTTTTCAAAACACAGTGCTGCAGCCATCCTACAATTCTTTCCTGCTTCCATAGACACCAACTCTATTGTAAGCCTCATGCATTGTTGCCTTCCTCCTTTACAATGGCTTGTGTGGCTTGTGTTTGCAGTGGTTCCTGATGCCTCGAAGTGGGGCTGGCTGAGTAGTTTCAGTAACAGCCTGTCTCTCTGCCAGCTCTGTGTTGATCCTTCTCATTGGTGAGGCCATAAGAGAAGCCTGAAGTCACAAGCTTCCCCATTCTATCTCCTTACTCCATTTGGGCCTCAGTGGTAGACCAGATGCCTGGTGGACCCTTTAAGCATCTGTGGTCTCTGAGGTTACTGCCTCAGATCTTAATGTCTCGCTTCCCTTCTTGTGCAGCCTTTCCCTTTTCTAGTTTATCAACAATACTATCAACCACCTTTAAAGAATGCAGTGTTATAAGCTAGATGCTCTTTGATATTATCCAATTTAATCCTCCTGTATCCTTTGTAATGTTCTTTTTTTCTTCTCATCATGATTTCTATTGCTATAAACTGAATGCCACAGTACTTTATAAAATATATTAAATATATTTATAAAATATAGATGTTTAGGCCTAAAGAGATGGCTCAGTCATTAAGAGCACTTGCTGCTTGTGCAGACAACCCTAGTTTGGTTCCCAGCACCTACATCTGATGGCTTACAACTACTTGTAACTTCAGTTTCAGGGGGTCCCAATGCATTTATACACACACACACACACACACACACACACAGAGAGAGAGAGAGAGAGAGAGAGAGAGAGAGAGACAGAGACAGAGACACAGACACAGAGAGAGACAGAGAGTCAGTGAGACAGAGATTCAAATACACATAATTACACATAATAAAATATAAATCTTAACAAAAACATATAGTTTTTCCTATAGTTCTGGAGGCAAGAACATGGTGCCAGCAACTACTGTGCATCTGTTGACTCATGGCTTGGCAGAGGGCCTTGGATGGGGAGTCTGGAGGCCAGCGTGGTGCAAGTGTGCCATAAAGAGGGCTTAGTGGTATCACAAAGCTGCTGCAGATACCGCCTGTCAATCTACTGATCATGAAGGAACCAATCCTTTACCAGGGGAAAGCCGTGAGAACCGAGTCGCCTCTTAAGAGGCTCACCCAGTCCTGTCATCTAATGTCTCACAAAAACGACTGAATTTCACCAGGACTTTTCGGAGAGCAGCATCTCCCAGGTTCAGCTTCTCACCAGGGTTGCGTGCTGAGAAAAATTGACAGTACAAGGGAGTTAGTCAATGGTGTGCGAGGAAACCTTGAACATCAGCCCCCCTGGGCTTCAACTCCTCGTTCTTATCACTTGCCCTTTTTCCTTATGTAAACATTTCCCTTCTTTGGTTTCAGGTCACTGTGAAGAGATGATGTACTTGCCTTTTACATGGTGGTAAAAGCCAGAGCCCGAAATCACCGGTTTGCAGATGTGTATATTAGGGGTCTAGCTCAAAACTCAGTTTGCCTATTTAGTGTTTGGCTACATGAGACACAGTTTTTTAAAAGCAGAGTCTGGTTGGAGTTTGGGTCAGTGTTAGAGAGTTTGCCTAATATGCATTAAGCCCCAGGCTCTATCCCCAAACATGCAGGAAAAGATAGAAAAATAAGGAGACAGGAGTGGTGATGGTGGTGGTGGTGGTGATGGTGGTGGTGGTGGTGGTGCTGCTGCTGCTGCTGCTGCTGGTGATAGTGGTGGGGTGGGGGTGGGGTGGAAGATTTTGTGAGTGTGGCCAATGGACAATTTACCTAGATCTTATCCTGACTTGGAGGTTCCATCCAGTCGTAGCTGTGCCCACCCTGCCTTTAGTACCCCTCCATGCTGGTCCTCCTGGCCACACATCCTGTTTCATATCAAGCCATTTGTGACAGAGGTAAGCATGGCAGCCTTCCTTTATGAAAGTGAGCTTTAAAGCAAAGCCTGTTGGCTGTGACTTAGAGTAATAAGGTGAGGACTTCCTTCTGGTGAATATCTCCGCAGCTATGCAAAGTATGTCTGACCAAAACTCCAAGTTTAATGGTGTGATTTTCTTCCTGCCAACTCTGGGAACTTCGCATCATTCTTCTAGGTCTGAGATGCTCTTGTTTAAACACAAAACAAAACACTTCTTGTTTAAGCCGTAATTGGACTTGGAGCATGTACCTCCCTTCCAGCAATGTTTTAAAGATGCCTACAATACCAGGTACTGACGTCTCCATTTCTCAAACTGTGCATAGAACAATAAGAGAATAAGATTGTGGCATTAAGAAGCAACATGTACTTCTAGCTTTTAGTAAATCTCAAAGGAGTGTGGACTCTTTTATCTTAAGTTAATGAGATTGGAAGCAGTCATGGGCAGATTTATTATGGAACAATGTCACAGGTGTGCATGCGTGGGCTGGGGCCTCATTCATTCTTTCAACAAACTTTTATTGACTGTCTCTTGGTTGCCAGACACTCTGTATGATCCCTAGGGTAAGGAAAAAAAAATTAAAACACCAGCCAAGAATTGAGAATGAAGTGTTTGAGAAATCTTATCCTAGGCCAGCAAGCCACAGCCTTAGGGCCCAGATGAGCCTGAACCCGCGGTTACTGGACCACAGTCACAACTGTTCAGGTTAATGTTTGAACTTGGGTTGATGCAAACATATGGAATACACAGGACATCCACAAATCCTAAACACAGATTGTTCCTAAAACAATGATAAAATAGAGTAGTAAGTAAACATATAAAGTGGTCAGAGCTATTTATTATCATTATCTAGTTCCAAGCGCTGCACATAATTAATTACATATGCTGTGCTTTTATGACCAGTGGCACTCGCACCAGCATTTACACCAGTGTCACCGCAAGACATGACTAATGGGTTGTGCTCTGTCAGGATGGCCACAACATCATTTGACCACAGGAGTTTTCAGCTTCGTTATAACCCTATGACGCCACCATCATGAATGTGGTCTATCATTGAATCACATGTCATCCTTGATATCTGACTGCAGTTAGTCTCTGGACCTGAGGAAGAACCGGCCAAACTCTGGTCCAGAGAGAAAACGTAGGCTTATTCTGAGGGAACAGCAGAATGAAATTTAGGAGGTAGAATCTATTAGACAGAGATGGGGCCTGTAAAAGCTGAGGAAGGATGATAAACACCGAGAGTGTGGAAAGTCTGCTTCCAGACTATCTTCTTCCTCCACCGTAGGCCTTGAATTCACAGTAAACCCAAGATATCTTAGGGCCCCAAACATACCTTACACTCTCCTCCCCTCAAACAATCCTACATTCTGGCAATATTTTTTTCAAGAAAGTCTGAGACAATATGACTCAAACCACCTTTTTTTTTTTTTTTTTGACTTAATAATTTACTGGAATATTGTCAGTTGCTTTATTTAATGTTGCCATGACAACCAAAAGGATGTCATCCAATCACGGGGGACAGAGCCGTGTTAAACTTCAAACATTAAAACCTATAACAATGTTTTCCTAATCATGTTCGTCAACAGACTAAGCCAATATCAGGTAATTTAATCATTAAAAGATAACAATTCACTAAAACAGAAATTGAGAGATTTGACAAGAAATCTTTGCTTCATCTCTTTATATTAGTTAGAGAATTAATGATAGGCCAGAAACACCCACGTGTGAAGCCGTGGGCTGGGACTGGGAGTACCTGTGTGTGAAGCTATAGGCTGGGACCAAAACTAGCCACATGGGAAGCTATAGGCTGGAGTCTGGACCCAGGTCTCTCTGGCTCTTCCAAGAGACAGAGTTTGAGGCAAAGAGACCAATGACCATCAGAGAATTATGACACCGATGATGAAATCCAGCCTCCTGGCATTCCTGCTCTTTGTATATTTGGTTTTTGAAAACAATTAGTTGCCCATTCTTTGCACAAGCTAGGTTGAGTTGGGTTGTAAGCCTGGACTGAAAAATCCTGAGTCTCCAAAAGAGAGTTCCCAAGGACAAGGGGTTGCTTCTTTAAGCTGTACTTCCAAGGGCTGGGGAGACGGGTGTCTCAACAGGCAGGTACAAAGACCCACCAGACAGCAAGTGTGACTCTCAAGGGCAAAGCGTATGATTATGGAAACTCCAGTGCTTACGTGGTTAGAAGTGGGAGTACAGGGACTAAAGGGAAAAAGAAAAGAAACCCAAGCATTCTGAGGGGAGGAGGCTCTAGTATTTGTGGTGAGCTCTGAATGCAGGTCAGGTGATCCCCGAGGTCTGAGCTGAAGAGTGCCCTCCAATTACTCTCCAGCTGGGGGCAGTGTATAGGCCACCTTAGGGAGGGGGTGTGTCACATAAGGCCAGCTTCTCTCTCATTAGTCTCTTCTCTCTTCTCTCCCTCTCTGTAATTAGGATCATTTACCTGGTCCTGATTGCCAGTGTGGTGACATGAGGTTTGGGCAGGATGAGCTGGTTAATGTGTCTACCGTGAAGTCCGGTGTTTTTGTTGGGTTGTAATTTGCCTGGGGCTGCTGCAAAAGATGTTAAAAATATATGCTCTGGATCTGGCCCTGGTAAATCAGAAGCCAAACAAGCAAGTTAAGTGTGTGTTTTTATGTGTGTGTTATGTGTGCTCACATATGTGTGCAGTCAGCTTCTAAGAGAGGAATCTACAATTCCCAGCAGGCATTGAGTCTTTTGGTCTTCATTGAGATTTTGTATAAAAAGCAGTGCATGTTTTGCGCGCGTGTATTGTGCAGAATGACGGGTTTCATAAGCACATTTTCTTTTAATCATGTCATTTCCGTCTTCTACATCCTCTCCTCCCTCCCCTCTCCTGCTAGTTCCTGCCTTCCCCAGACAGTCTCACTTGTGCTTTCTTGTCATGTATATAAAAATTGTTTTATGTGCCTGTTAAAGTCTATGGTCTATAAGAAGAGAGAAAACACGCCACACTTGGCTGAGTCTGGGGTATTTTGTTTAATATGTTCATCATAGGTTGCATTTATTTTATAGTAAGTGAAATTATTTCATACTTCTTTGCAGAAGAAAAAAGAAGTCCCACTGTCTTATTATACACGTTTTCTTTGCCCGCCAAGGGCCATTTTTGTAACTTGCCTGTTGTGAGCAGCACCAAAATAAACATGGATGTGAAAGTGTCTCTGTGCTGTATTAACTTAGAGTCCTTCAGGGACATACAACAGTGGCAAAGCTGGGTCATAAGATTAGTTCTGTTTTAAGTCTCCTGAGAGCCCTCCGCATTGGCTTATGTAGCGGCTGGACAGATTGACATCCCCACCAGCAGTGTATAGAAATTACCCTTTCCCTGAATCCTCAGCCACATTTGCTGTCTATGCTAAAATGTAGTTTTAATTGCCTTTCTCTGATGGCTAAGGACCCCCTCCAAAGGGGACAGTCTATTTGAATAGATAGGGGGCACACCATTATCTTGTTAGGTAGTGCATTTTCTAGCATCCTTTATCCTTGCCAAGACTGGACATTTGGGGAGAAAGCACCACAGATGTCCTGAGCACACTGTATCCTAAACACAGGGCATAACAATGAGGTAATGACAACAACTTACTACTGACTCCCTTGATAGCATGGCTTAGGTAAACACAGTGTCCTCGTTTGCTTTTCTGTTGCTGTGGCAAAACACTGAAAGGTTTATGTGGCTTACAAGTTAGTCAGTCTTCAAGGGAGCCACGGAAAGAGCTCAAGGTGGGAACTGAGGTAGAGACTTAAGGAGGGATGCTGCTAACTGGCTTGCTTTCTTCCCAGGGCCACCCACTTAAGGATGGTACCACCCACTAGGGCTGGGTTCTCCTTTATCAATTAGCAATTAAGAAAATGTGTCACAGACATGCCGAAAGGGCAATCTGATGCATACAATTCCTCATATGTAGTTCCCAGTATTGCATGTTTTTGTCACATGCAGATTCTATACATATCTGTATGTATGCATATATGTAAATGTGTATTCTTATTTAATATATTTATATTACTGTATTTAGTGTCTATATATTTGTGTGTATGTATGTTGGTATGAGTATGGGTATTTTGAGTGAAACAGAGAAAAAACCAGAACTTTATTCTGTTGCCCACTGTAGACTCATATGTTTCCCTAATCTTTTAGGGAACTTCTCTCAGATCAGGACTCGTGGTTTTGATATATAGATATAGATGATATATAGATAGATATAGATATAAAGGATTTAGAATGAGCTAGTATAAAAGACTTAAAGTTTTTTGTTTTCTTGGGTTTGTTTGTTTGTTTTGTTTTGTGGTTGTTTACTTGGTTGGTTGGTTTTTCCAAGACAAGGTTTCACTGTGTAACCCTGGGTATCCTCGAATGTTGTAGACCAGGCTGGTCTCAAACTCACAGACATCTCCCTGCCTCTGACTCCCAAGTGTGGAGATTAAAGGCATGCACTAGCATGCCTGTCGGATTTGGAGATTTTTTGTTATTGTTTTGCTTTGGTTTTAAAGGTATATGTGTGAGTATTTTGCCTGCATGTTTGTTTGTGCACCATGTGCTCATAGAGGACAGAAGAGGTGTCAGATCCCCTGGAACTGGAGTTATAAATGGTTATGGGCTACCATGTGGGTGTTGAGAATCAAACCCAGGTTGTCTGAAAGAGCAGCCGGTGATCTTAACTGATGAGCCATCTCTCCAGCCCACTTTTAAAAGTATTTTAATATAAACTTAAGCATGGGGATTATTATTATTATTATTATTATTATTATTATTATCATTATTATTATTATCATTATTATTATTATTATTATTATTTTGGTTTTTTGAGACAGGGTCTCTCTGTGTTAGCCTTGGCTGTCCTGGACTCGCTTTGTAGACCAGGCTGGCCTCGAACTCACTGCGATCCACCTGCCTCTGCCTCCTGAGTGCTAGGATTAAAGGCATGTGCCGGTTTAAGCATGCAGGGATTAAGAATGAAACAGAGGAAGAAATAAAGGAGAGGGTCAGACAGAAGACAAACAGATAGAGATGGCTAAGGGCTTGGATATGGATGTCTAAGAGAGAGAATATCAATATAAATCACTGTCTTTACAAGAGTCATATACAGGATCTTGGTGGGATGTGAAAATATTATTCTTAAAGAGTTGTTAAGAAACCTACATGAGATTATTGGGTGGTTCCTAAGGGCATCTGGCAGGACTACATTATCCATTTATCTGTTGATAGACATCCAGCAATAAACATATGGTAGGATAAAAAATCCTTTGGGTATGTTATTTGTTTACTTGATAATAGCTGTTCTGACTGAGATGAATATCAAAGTAGTTTTGACTTGCTAGTTAAAAATGATGAACACTTAAATAAATACTTGTTGGTATCTTAGTTTGGTTTCTATTATTGTAATAAACACTATGACCAAACTCAAGAAAATGGTTTATGTGACCTTATACTTCAAGGTAAATGTGCATCACAGAAGGAAGCCAAGAGAGGAAATCAAGCAAGGCAGGAATTGAAACAGAGACTGTGGAGGAGCATTGCTTGCTGACTTGCTCCTCATGGCTTTTCTTACACAACTCAGGATCCATTGACCAGGAGTGGTACCACCTACACTGATCTGGGCCCTCCCCCATTAATAGTTAATCAAGAAAATGCCCCATAGACTTGCCTATAGGCCATTTGATGTTCCCTCCCCCCGGATGATTTTAGCTTATGTCGAGTTGACAAAAAACCAAAACCAACTAACCAAACAAAACCAACAAGCACAATTAGCCTATTGTATGCTTCTCTTGAGAACCATGTATTCATTTTATTGTCCCTTTTGTGGACTAGAAGTTGTGGGTTTTGTTGTTTGATTTTTTAAAGTTCTTTATGCATTCTAGATATTAATCTCCCTGTTTATAGTATTTTCTCCCCTTCTATAGAATGTTCATTCTGCTGGTACATTTTTTTTTTTCTGTAGAGACACTTTCTAATCTCATGCCATCCTGTTTATTAGTTCTTGAGGAGGCTATTTCCTATGACATGCAAGCCCTGTTCAGAAAGTTGCTGCCAATGCTTGTATCCCAAAGTATTTTCCTCTAAGAGTTTCAATGTCTCAGGTTTTAAGTTAAGATCACTTTGATCGGCTGGAGAGATGGCTCAGCGGTTAAGAACACTGACTGCTCTTCCAGAGGTTCTGAGTTCAATTCCCAGCAACCACATGGTGGTTCACAACCATCTGTAATGTGACCTAATATGCACTGTATACATAATAAATAAAAACAAATCTTTAAAAAAAAAAAAAAAAAAAAGATCACTTTGATCTTTGAATTGATTTTCGTGCAGGGTAAGAGATGAAGTGAGGTTTTTTTGTTCTGCTTTGTTTTTTGTTTCTGCTTTTGATTTTTATTCTTTTCTCTCTATATGGCCATATCAGGAAAAATGGGCCTAATTTATTGATTGATTGAGTGAGCGATACTTACTTAACACCCCAGACTAAGGAATTTGTGTAGTGCCTTCATCTGGACCCAACAAAGAAGAGGGCACCTACCACTGCAATGGCAATAGTCCTCACTCCCCTGCCATCTGCCTACCTGGTATGAAGGGACTGACGGAAAAAACACTCCTTCTTGTCCCAGGGGCTTCAGCTCAGCTCAGTGCTCACTGACTAACATGGCCAGTCAAATTGCTGTCTTTTCATGCATCTATTTTTCTGTCTGGACTTGGCTCTAGACCTTGCTCTATGCATCTCCTCTTGGTTATTTCCAGCAGCTCTCCAGCTGGGCTGCTTAACTGACTCTCCTTACATCTCTATTATCCACTTTCTGTAAGATAGATAGATAGATAGATAGATAGATAGATAGATGATAGATAGATGATAAATAGATAGATGATAGATAGATAGATTGATAGATGATAGATAGATAAATGACACATAGATAGAAAGAATTACTGTGACACAAAAGCTAATAGTAATAGTTTCAATGGAAATAAAATACCCTGTAGATTGAGACTACTTAGCAGCTTGCAGCCAAGGAAACTGTAGCATGTGAATTTGGTACTACTCACTAAATTCTGATATCATGTTAGGACATGAGTATATTCTATGTTTCTGATAGTATATTCAGGACACTAACAGCAGGATGTTAAGAAAGTCTGTATCTTGGAGTGGTTCTACAGTCTTATATCATATGTCAAAATTTATTGAGCTGCATACTTACAATGGGCTAGAATTTTTTATCTATCACAATGGACTTTTCGAAAGTATATTTATTATTTGAAATGAAAATGAAATGAGAACAGAAGAAATCTCATAAGAAGACAGTTAGAATCATGCATAGCTTTGATATCTAGTCTTTCACTATTAGTATAATCAAATTGAGGCTATTCTTCCACTCAACAGTTTCCTGAAACTTCAATATTGAGGTATTGAAAGTATTTCATCATATAGATGCAGCAAAAGTTATACAACCAACCATCTATTCTAGAGGGAGCTCAGTTCCTTTCTTTTTCTTTCTAAAGCCACTACTGTATTGGTGCCCATAATCTTATGCGCAGACTCATAATATTCCCTACATAGTGTGTTTTTTGAAAGGTTGTAGACTGTCTCAGGACTCTTGACAAAAACTGAGTGGTGGAGATACATATGTGTGTGTGGAGCGGGGTGGTGATAAGTTTGTGGGGTCAGTTCTCTCTCCCCATCTTACATAGGTTGCAGGGATAGAACTCAGGTCATCAGACTGGGTTAGCAGTCTGGGTTAGCAACTTTGCTCACTGAAGCTCAGTGCTATGTTTTGTTGTTGTTGTTGCTGTTGTTTGTTTGTTTTTGTTTTTTGTTTATTTTTTGTTTGTTTTTGTTTTTGCTCCTTCCGGGCAATATGATATCACTTAGGAGACAGCTCTGCACAAAGCATATCCTGAGCAAGTTGACCATAAAAGCAAGTGCTCTCGGGTACAAAAGTGACACACATTTGCCCCACGAAGGACAAAGCAAAGTATTTTCAACCCCCCTGACTTCTTAATAGGGGATGGCCCTTATGACAAAAGACAGATGAACCAGAATGGGACAATATATTCTTAGTAATATGTACACTTCCTATCTATGTAGGCTATACACAGGAAAATAAGAAAATTTCAGAGGTGACTTGAGTTTAGGCTTATCACAGTCTTCAGCTGAGACACAGCAGGGTGTGGGGTAGTCAAGGGCAGTGGCCTGGAAAAACCTTTCAGCATGGTTTGCTGTGCAGATTTGAATATAGACCTTCTTTATGGTCTATCTGTCCTTTTATTTTCTGGTAAAAAGGGAAACCCACATAAATGGAGGTGCCCTTTGCAGATGTAAATTTCCCGAATACAAATGTGTCTTTCCCATTGTTTTCAGAACTTCTTCTCTGTGGTTTTTTTGGAGTATTTTTTAAAATGTATAATAAAGTTTGTAAATTGTGTTTTTTAAAAAAAACACTTCTTATGCCAAACAGGCATCGTTGGACTTGGAGCATTTTCTGGTCTCGTAGAATTGTATTTGGGTAGAAGGACTGATAGTGTGTCTCCCTCGCTAACTGCCAGAGTCACTGCATTGCACTTACGGCTCAGTATTCTTCTCTGTGTGTATTTTCCTATATGTGCATGGGTTATTATTTAGGTAGCCACTTCAGTATGCTTGGTGTGGTGAAAAGGAAGTACAGGGTTTCCTGGGCCACTGCCACACAGCACCAGAGCATAGCATCTTCCTCTAGTGAGCTTCACCTGGCTTATGCTGTTGTTAATCCTACCAGTTGAGGATAAGACCCCTACCACAACTTTGGGGCAAATTTGAATCAAGCTTTAATTAAATACTGGCCAGGAGGATGGACTCTGGCCAGGTCCATGTCTGGGTTCCCAGAAAGTGGCAAAGAGTCACATCTTGCAGAGGCTTAAAAAGGCAACCCCACAAGGCCACCATATTTCTCATCAGGTCCACTCCGAGGCAAGAATATAGCCTGACACACTTCCTTTCTGTGTACCACCCCCACTCCCACTCCCCACCCCGACCCAGTCAGGGGCAAGCATACATCCTGGTGTGTTTCCTGCCTACATGTGATCAAATACATGTGGAGTAGTTGAGTCAAACAAACTTGTTTAGGGGAGTGAAAGCATAAACAATAGCCTTCAGCATTTAACTTTGGTTGTCACACCTTCACCAGCAGAGATGAATAGCTTGAGAGATTCAATGTCTGAGTTTTTCCCTCCAGGTGAGTTTGATAAACCAACCTGCTTCCATCTTGGGCTTGAAAGCCATCTTATAGTAAAGACAAACTATGTTCATTCCTGTGTATGATTAAATCTGTTTCTCAAGGATTTGACTATGCCCCACCTGTAACCTTAACTACAAATGGTTTTGTACTGCCTGTTCCAGGAAACAGCAACCATGTCTTTGTTTCAAACGGGTATTTTGACTACCTTGTTATGATCACTTTGCAAACATGTCTTTGCTTGAGGAGTTTGTTATGACCAATTTGTTATACTTATGTTCTACTTCTGCAGCCCCGCCTACTTGCCTGACAAAACCCCCATTTGGAACGGCCCTACTTCCGAAATGTACATAAATAACAAAAAAAAAAAAAAAACTTTGCTTTGATTAATTTCAGCATGATAATTTGGGTTGGTGGTTTTCCTTTTTGCATCTGTGAGATTAAAAAGCTATTTCTAGACAAAGCTGGTTCTGATAGTTTAAAGGAAAATCTCCCCCCCTCCCAATGTTCACATGTTGGGATGCTTGGCCCCTAGTTGGTAGACTGTTTAGAATGAATAAGGAAGTATGGCCTGTTGGAGGAGGTGTGTCACTGAGGGTGGGCTTTGAGGTTTAAAAAGCCCCCACCAGGCCCCCCCCTCTCTCTCACATGCAACTTTCAGATCACATGAGCTATCAGCTACTGTTCTCATGGCTTGCCTGCCTGCTGCCACAGTCCCTATTATGATTATTGGCATGGGCTAGCCTTCTGAAACTGTAGCAAGTTCCCAATTAGATGCTTACTTTTACAAGTTGCCTTGGTCACAGTGTCTCACAGAAATAGAACAGTAACTAAAACACTGGTTCTGCCCAAGTATGTGGAAAGTTTCCTGGAGCTGCCCTGTGAGAGTCTTTTTTTTTTTTTTTTTTTTTTCCTGTAAAGGAAGTCAACCCTACAAGGGTCCATATTTCCTGCCCCTTTGTGCTGATTACCCAGTGAAGTCGGATTGTGAAGCTGGGGTATCATGAAGGCTGATCCCCATGAGGATCTACGCTGTGCATTTCTCTAGGCTCAGGAAAAGACTGCTGGCTATCCCTGGCTTGTTGGTGCATAGTTCCAATGCCTACCTCTGTCTCCCCATGCATTCTTCTCTCCTGGGAAGAGCATTCAGTATCTTGGATCAAAGGCCTGGCTGCTTAAGTATAGCTTCATCTTACCTGAATGATATCTTCAAAGACCCTATTTGTAACCAAGGTTGCATCTGTAAGTATCAGGACTTAGAACTTCAGCCTTTCTTTCACTCTTCTTGCATTTCTTATACCCCCTTCCTTCCCTGACTGCCTCCTTTCCTCCTTTCCTTTCCTTTCTTTATTTAACACAGTTTAACATATCACAATGGTTGATTTTCCTTTCACCATTCTGGGCAAGCCATCAATCTCTTTTGATCGCTGATTCTCAATCATAGGAAAATTTTCACAGTGGGCATCAGTGGGTATTTTGGATTGTCATAACTGGATGTAATCATGAGACACTGGCCTTTTACAGGTAGTGGCCAAAGAGTCTGCTCGGTATCCTACCATGGATGGGTATCTTAGTTACTTTTCTATTGCTGTGAAGAGGTAGTATGAACAAGGCAACTTATAAAAGAAAGCATTTAATTGAGGGCTCGCTTACAGTTTCAGAGGGTGGATTCATGACTATCATGGTAGAAGCATGGTGGCAGGGAGGTAGGCATGGTGGTAAAGCAGTAGCTGAGAGCTTACATGTGATCCATGAGCAACAGGGAGAGAGAGGGAGAGGGAGGAAAGAGAGGGAGGAAAGAGAGGAGAGAAAGAGAGTGACAAAGGGAGGTAGAAGCAGGGAGGGAGGGAGAGAGAGAGAGATAGAAAAAAAAGAGAGAGAGATTGAACCTCAAAGCCCACCCCCAGTGTCATACCTAATTCTTCCTAAACAGTCCACCAACTTGAAACCAGCACATTCAAATATATGAACGTTTGGGGGCCATTGTCATTAAACCATGGTAGGACAGCTTCACAACACAGAAGTAGGTAGCCTATCATGTCAGAAGTACTAAGGTTGAGAAACCCTGAGGTAATGCTTATATCTCACACTGATAATTTATTTTGCTCTTTTTCTTAAATTTTATTTATCTTTATTTTATGTGCACTTGGCGTTTTGCCTGCATTTAAGTCTGTGTGAGGGTGTCAGATCTTGGAGTTACAGACAGTTGTGAACTACCACGTGGGTGCTGGGACTTGAAGCCAGGTCCTCTGGAAGAGCAGTCGGTAAAGCAGTCAATGCCCTTAACCACTGAGCCATCTCTCCAACCCCCTCATACTGTTTTTTTAAAGAAAAAATCCCATATTGGAGTGTGAGTAATTCAGCCCATAACCAATCTGTCATTTAGTTGCCTTAAGTTACATATTAGATCCATTTACATGACGATAATGGCTTTTCAACTGTAAGGTAGCTTTGCTTTAAGGAATGGGTGAGAACTACAAGTGACAGGAAATGAGACACATGTATTTTCAATTGTGACTATTAATTCCTGATTTAATGATTAACATTGGCAGCAAACAAAATTTGCAGGAAGCGGATTTTTTAAAGGGTCTGTGTTGTATAATGATAGAAATGCACCCCATGAAGCTGCATCTGCCTGCCTCCGCCCTTTCACCACAGCTCTCCAACTCAGAGCAGCGCACAACAGTGCCCAATAAATGCTGGCTTGGTGGATCAACTGGTATATCAAGGAATTTTGAGGAAAATCCTGACCTCAGAGGGCTCGCCCTTTACTGTTACTAAAAAATGCTTCAAAATGACAAACTCCATTTCTTCTAGACTATTGTGGAATGATGTGTGTTTTGAGTTATTGTATGTAGATTACAAAGTAGGTTTGTGTGTGTGTATGTGTGTATGTGTTTTAGAGTATTCAGATTTTTAGATCACATGTGAATCTGTATAAATAACTATACAATGTATACCTTTGTAAACGTTTAAGGTAATAGTGAAGGTAATTAAAATTTAAAATATCTAGCAGTGGGGATATTACTCAGCAGGACACATGTCTTCATGGTAAAGGTTGTGATGGAGGAAGAGGAGGAAGAAAAGGAAAAGGAAGAAGAAGAGGAAGATGTGCAGTCTCCTCTTTCCCACCCTGCTCCTTAGCTCACTTGCCTGCTCTTTAACCCCAGGTGAAGGGGAAGATCCTGACAAAGACACCGATGTCCCAAGGGGAGGTCTTTCCTTTTGTTCTTAGTGGTTCTTAGCTGGAGCTAGATAAACCTGAAAACCACAGAGTCCAAGCAATATAGGTAAAGACCGTGGTAGGGAGGCCTTTATCCTTGTAGTTCTATAAGGCAGTGATGGTAAATCGCTGGGCAATAGCTCTGTCTATCATAGCCCTTCCAGATGGCTCACTTGCTTCATAGTGCTCTATGTCAGCCCTAGTAAACACTGGCTCTACCATGCCTCATGGAACGTCTTGTTCTCCAGTATCTGACCCAGAGACTGGGCTTCACTGGGAGTTCAGTAGACTCCACTTTAGCTAAGGGGGATAGTGGCCCAGTCAGGAATAGCTCTTCAATCTCAGTTCCTCTTCTGACATGCCAGCCTTAGGAATGCACCCCTTCATCGGGGATCCAGGGACAGAGTGACTGACATGTGTTATAGTTTTATAGCAAATGATAGCAAAGGTGAGTGAAACCTCAATTATGTGCCCATTGCTTTTGTAAGTACTTTATAGATATAAATCCATGTGCTGTGGTTTGGATTGGATTTTTGCCCAAAGATTCATATGTCCTCAATGTGATGATTCTGGAATATGATAGAATCCTGAAGAGATTCTTGAGAGTTGCTTAGAGCAAGGTTGTTAGATCACTGACTCACTGCCCACAGAAGGGATTAGTGCAGCTCTTATAGGATCCCAATTAGGTCTCCTGAGGATGGTTTTTTATGAAACAACAGATTGATCCCTCCTTGGTCTCTGGCTTCCGTTCCTACCATGTGATCTTTCCTTCTGTCATATGGCCTGTTATACATCACAGCCACAGAGACTGCCACCCCAGGTGAGTAGATGCCAACACAAAACCTTCTGAACCTCCAAAACCATAACCTTCTTTTTTTATGCATTATCTAACCTCAAGTAGTTACAGCAACATAAGCAAATTAATATCTTATACCATCCTTCTAACAGCCCCACGTGACACTGATCTCACCACCACCATTATCAGGTGAGGAAACAGAGACAGATTTCAACTAAAACCCTACTTGACACAGGTAGTGATTAAGTAGAAAACTATAGTAAACAGATTTTTTTTTCCTGAAAAGTTAACTTCCATTCACACTTCTTTTTTTTTTTTCAGGAAGAAAAAAAAATTCGTTAATTCCCAACAACCACTTCTTAAACTTTGAACCAAAATCAACCCTGGGCATCTGCCCTCATACCTTAATAATGGTGACTGGGGATCCACAAAACTCCAGGGAAGAAGAGCCTTTCTCTTATCCCTCAAATTCATCACCCAGCCATTACTTCCTCCTTCACATCCTTTCTGTCTCTCCCACCTCAATAACCAGACACAGTCCCAAAGGAAGTTCTTGGATCTCTTTCTTCCTAGACAGAGCTTTTGGAAGGCACATATTTCTTAGTGAAAGAAACCACCATAAAGAAGATCCCTGAAGTGTGCCAAATGGTGAAGTAAGAATTACTCAACTTTTTATATAACAATAAAGTCAGAGCTAGCAGTACTTCCTAGGGAGTTATTAGTAATAGGAAATGAATGTTCCAAGAGCAAAGCTGATGGCAGGATGCCAAGAGGGTGTGGATGGAAGAGAAGAGATTGAAAACACCTTCACAGGCTAGACCTTGGAGTCCTGAGTAAAAACGACAGACATGGTGAGGTCACTGTACACAAATGAGTAAATTCTCAGCTACTGCAGGTCCAGTCATAGTGACGTCATCTTCCCGTGTTAGAAAGCATGATCTATAGCCTAGGATAGAAGAGTGATTCCAGTACTTGGGAGCCCAAGGCTGGAGGATTGCAAGACCCTGCCTTAAAACAAACAAACAAACAAACAAACAAACAGACAAACAATTTGGTCTACAGAGAGAGTTCCAAGGCATTCATGGTTACACAAGAAACCCTGTCTCAAAAAACAACAAACAAAACAAGCAAACAAAGGAAAAAGCATTAACATTTTAGTCATAGAAATTACTAGAATGGGCAATCACTTAGTGCCCTTGGAGCCTTGTGCTTCTCTGTGACAAGGAGGACTTGGACTCTCTAGGGAAACTTTCAAGCTGATACACTGTGAGTCAGAAGTGCTTCCTAATAAACAAAGATCAGAACACGGCTACAGATGAATGCATTTTGAATTTTATTTGTCTGTTATGGCTACAAAGTCAAAACATAACTCCAGAGGAAGAATGACATGAACAAACAGTTGACTCACTTCATGGCTGGCTGTGCTAAGGGCCAGCTCTGGCAGGAAGAGCAGCTCCCAGGACAGGAGAGGCAGGGCTGCTTGGTGTGGAGCTGAACTGGGAGTGCATTTGAGTACATTTTTCCACACATGTGACAACCAAGGGTGCTTGCTTTGGACATTTCCTCAGGTCCTGGGGGCACTTGTAGAGCCATAGTGGGCAGCAGATAATTTCTCCTGGTCCGAGCTCTCAGGAGCCCCAGAAGCAGCCAAGAGGATATAGCTATGGAGGACTAAGCAGAGACCACATTATCTAGCTGAATATGCCTCTATGGTCACTGCAGGGGGAAAAACATCCATCCTCAGTGTGGACAATTTCTACATCTGTGGATTTCACCAATGACAAATAGAAAATACAGTGAAGCCTACAATGATCAAGTCTGTACTGAACAATGTAGCAGAAAGTTACTCATAAAGCATTTACATGGCATTATAAATCATCTAGATATGATTAAGGTTTATGAAAGGATATGCATATGCATAGGTTAGATATATAGTACACCATTCTGCATAGGGGACTTGAACATCTGTAAGTTTGTATTTGGGGGTTGGTAGAACTTTGTTTCCATGGATGCCACAGGATGACTGTAAACATCATCAACCCATCAAGAGAAAGTACGAGCAATACATATAGTGCAGAAGATGTCAAGTATGAACACACATTTGTATTTTCTCAGACTGAGACGGAAGGACCTGTAAGAAGCTGATAAGAGTCACTACCATGTGACTGTGTTACTAAGAAAACTGAGTTATACTAGATACTTGGAAAAGAGTCTGCTTTACTCAGCATCCACAGCGCAAGGGAGACAGAGACCCATGGATGGTTGGAGCATCTGACAAAAGCTGAAACCATCTGGGAGTCTGGGACTTAACTAAATTCACACTGAGTGTGAACCTAGAGCTGTTGAGTTCTCCCTAGATACTCTCTACCTCCTGCCTTTTCTGGAAGAAATGCTATTTACTCCAAGGCTCACTTGGCTGGAATGGAGATAAATGAAAGCCAGATTCTCCCATAGCATTTACTGATTGCCAGAAACCAGGTGTGTAAGGATGGGGGCGGAGGGGGAATCTACCTAGTCCTCTTGATTAAATGCAATTAGTTTTATGATGGTATCCGCTAAGCTGGGGGCAGAGAAACAGCTATGAGGTTCAGAATCTTTACTGCTTTTGTAGAGGCCTGGGGTTTAGTTCCTAGCACCCACATCAGGCAGCTGATAACCACCTGTAACTCTAGTTCCAGAGGATCTGATGCCCTCTTATTGCTTATCTGGACTCCTGCACACATATGAGGCACATAAACTCATTCAGCCAAATACATGCATACAAATACACACAAACACCTTGCTAGATGTTTGACCCCTCCCACTTGTGATGTCACCTGCCTGACTGGCTGTCTAAGCTCACAGGATGCTTCCTTCCTTGGCTCTGCTTCCTTTGATGACTCAACAGAAGCAGCTGTCAGGGGCGGAGAAGCTGGTCTGGCTAGGGAAGAGCCTTTGTCACTGTCCCAAGAAGAGCTTCAGGCTATCTGGGCTCAACAACTGAAGCTGGGATATCAGAATGACCAGAAACCTTACAGAAGTGTCAGAGAAATCATTCGACATTGTCCTTAAGCCCTGCAGCTTGCTACACTGAATCCCCTGGGCTGATCACAGTGAAGGTTGTCAGAGGGTCCCACGGGGTCTGGCACTGCATTTCTGCCAAACTCCAGGATCCACTGATCTTCAGTTTAGGAATGAAGAAACGGAAGTCCCACGTTAAAGCTCCGTCCCTCCTGCCCTCTGGAGTAAACTCCTGTACTGAGGCAGAGATGGAGAGTGAGCAAAATCTCAAAGAAAAGATGTGCAGGAGTGTGCAATGTTCTCAGTGACTACAGACCCAGGTTTTGAGGGCAGAGCTTTTTACTGTACTGTCTCTCAAATGCTGACTGTTGGTCCTAAGGAGAAGTTGTCTCTTCACACCTGGAAAGTTATTTTTGTTGTCATGGAAGCAAAAGCACCAAACTTAAAATATCCACAGAATGATGTAGAATTTAGACACTAAAAACTTACTAAGATGTGCACGTGTGTAAATACGTATGTATATAGCTATGTATGTATACATCGGTTTGCTTTTCTCATTGCTATAACAAAATACTCAACAACAGCAACGGAAGGAAGGAAGAAGTAACTTTAATTCACAATTTGAGGATTCAGCTCTTCACGGTGTCAATGACTGCCACGGTGAGAGACACAGTAGCTGAGGGACCAGGAAGACACAGCAGCTGGTTACACTGAATCCAGACAGGAAGCAGAGAAAAACAAAACAAAATGAAACAGATACTCATCTCTCTCTCTCTCTCTCTCTCTCTCTCTCTGCCTGAATAAGCTAAAAACTCAGTTGTGTCTGCAAACATGTGCTACATAATGATGCTGGGACAGAGATGAACCACAACACACAATGGTGGTCCCATGATTACATCCTCTGGTGACATCATAGGCAGCCTGATTTCGGGAAGTAGTGCTGTGATGTTTACCCAACAACGAAGTTACTTTGCACATCCTTACAACGTATCTCTAACATATGATAAATTGGAGAGTGTGTGAGGCATATGAATCTAGAAAGAAAAGAGAAAACAGAACTCATACGGCTGGACCACAGCAGTTTTGTTAAGAATGGAATTAGCAATGATTAGAAGAGGTTTTGACAACATCTATAATATTTAAAGGTTTCAAAGTATATCCAAAAATTATCTATTTAATTAAAAATATATATCTTTTATTTGAGACAGGCTTTTGCTATGCACCCTAGGCTGGCTTCACAATTAGAGTTCTCCTGTTTTAGTCTCCATGTGCTGGGGATGGCAGGCATGTCCCACCACACCCAGCTTAAAAATAAATCTTTGAAAACAAAAGAATCATTTTCCATTGGCTTTGTATTCCTCCCAGAATAAACAATGCAAGTCAGCTCAAGAAACATCCCTGTCCCCTCTGATGCCTTGTGACGCAGCCTCTCCTCTTTGCTGTGCCATTGCCTGGTGAGATACAGGTGGGCAGGCACACCTGGGCTCAAATCAAGTTCCTGCGACTTTGGGCTTTGAGTGACTTCACTACACCTCTCTGAACTTACCTCTTCCCTGACCAAATGCAGAAGACACTGCAGTTCAAATGCAGTGGACTGTCCTCTGACCATCCACCTCTCTCCGTTCCATGATAGTTTAGGTCATTGCCTTACCTCTCCAGAGATACTGGTTTCCCTGGGATTATCATCCCTGCTGCAGTCTCACATACATTAAAATAATTGCTTGAACAAGGTCTTCTTCCCCTAGAACTTAAACTCCTCTGTGTAAGCATGATGCCAAGTACCCAGAGGCTGTTGGTTATCTAGTGGGTGCTCAGTTAGGCATGCAATACAAGAGTGATTATGGAGTGTACTAGGTTACTGAAAAAATGATTTAAACAGACTACTGTGAATGTAATTAATTATTGTAGATTAGAGATACCTACAAGTTAGTTTCCATTTTCCTCATTAAGAGTTCTTTCCCAAGCCAGGTGTGGTGGCACACTCCTTTAATCCCAGCACTCAGGAGGCAGAGGCAGGGGGATCACTGTGAGTTCGAGGCCAGCCTGGCTTACAAAACAAGTCTAGGATAACCAAGGCTACACAGAGAAATCCTATCTAGGAAAGAGAGAGAGAGAGAGAGAGAGAGAGAGAGAGAGAGAGAGAGAGAGAGGGAGTTATTTTCCTTGAATCTGAGCCAGTTCATCCTTCACTTCAACCAAGAGACCAAGGCAGAAATAACGTTACATAATAGAGATCCGATCTCTACTGACCTCCATTTCCACTTTTGTGAATGTGGTCGTTTCAAGGTACACTAGCTATGCAAAGCCCACATAGAACAGAGCTAAGGCTGGTTATCACTTCATGGAATGCTCCATCAGCAGCCAGTGTCTCTGAGGTGATGTGAATAGGCTACTGAGGACACCCATGGCCAAGGGAGCCTCTAGATGTCTGTCATCATAGCAGCCCATGCGGAAGGTCCACTCTGCTGAGCCCAGCTATCCCATAAGGCAGCCAGAGATAATAAATGGGTTACTGTTATTTTAAGCCATCTCATTTGATGTGCAGCAACATATTAACTTCCAGATGTGTGTATGGAGGGGAACCCACTCATGGCAGCACTATCAATTGATACTAAACTTTATTTCCTATTTGCCTATGATTCTCAGTGTAAAACCACCACCATGTTACCACCACCACCATTCTGATTATCTGGCCCTCTTATCTCACCTCTCTACTGTACTTCTCCTGCCAGGGAGGACTGCTTCTATGAGTCTTTTCCAATATGTATGGCCCAACTCCAGTCCCACCATTGACCACCTCTCTGTGCTGACCACTTTCTTCCTGTCAAATAGCTGTTATACCAACCTGCTATATATAGACCTATTGTAACCTGTTGCTATAGAACTCTTCCAGATACAACATGGCTGTCTTGAAATCAGTGCAGCTGTGACTACACACTTAACACCCTCATTGACCCACTAGCATTCACCCCCATGCAAAGGCAAGGGGGGGCTCATGGGTATCAAACAAGGCCTACCCCCTCTCTGAAGATATAAGAAACTGATAAAGGGGAGAAGTTGTCCATGGTTCTATAAACAGCCCCCACCCATACTCCTATCATTAATTCTAATAAACTCATCAGTCCACCAAGTTAGACACTGATGAGATAATTTCTTTGGTCTGCCATTGGTGTCATATTTAGGGTACATATATAATTGTTCATGTCACCCCCAGGAACTTGCACCATACTCTGTTGCCTGAACAGAGAGACAGCAGACTGAGGGAAGAGCTTTAGAAAGAAAGTTGCTTTGCCCTGCTAGGGATAATAAGACATGTAACTAAAGTTAAGCCAATCAAGAGTGTATCATTCCCCAGGTAATCCTGATGTGGCCATCTTTCTCCATATGGCATGAAATAGCATTCCTCCTTCTTGTTGTCTTCACCCTGCACTAAGTAATACAACATCTAATTGAGACCACGTCTCTGTCTAGAGGGAAAATCAAGCTGGAAAGTTCAGAAGAGGAATCATATGGAACTGTTTTCCTTTGTCTTGTGGGGAGATGAATATGGTCCATCCAGGAAGAATAAGGGTGCCCTGACAATGGCTAACAGACCAGAGACTATTGTAATTCCTGAAAGGAACACATATGGAACAGGATTGTAAGGAAACAGCTGCAGAAGCTGCGTTGCTCCTCATGTGTGTGATGACATGAGACAGACTTAGCTATCTACTCAGAAAGAGCTTGCCTGCACTGGGAAGGGTGTACTAGAAAAAGATGATTAATGCGAGTGGAATCCTTTCTAGTAGCCTCCGTATTAGTGTGTAGATTGGATAAGTGAGAGGATGACATGGAAGTACCATTGGATTGCTGTTCCTTATGGCTAAAGTGGAGTATAAAGAAAAGGCCATTCAAGCTGGGAGCGATGGTGCATGCTTTTAATCCCAACACTCAGGGAAGCAGAGGCAGATGGGTCGCTGTGAGTTTGAGGCCAGCCTGGTCTACAAAGTGAGTCTAGGACAGCCAAGGCTACACAGAGAAACCCTGCCTCAAAAAAAGAAAGAAAGAAAGAAAGAAAGAAAGAAAAAGAAAATACCACACAAATTAAGTCTGCACTAAGTAGACCCCTGGGATCTAAACTGTTTGGAATATGGAAGCATGAAGAGGGAGAAAAAGAGGGAGAAATGGCAAAGAGGGAACTGGGCTGTGTGAGGTCCAGTTTACTGGGATGGATCTGTGTTCACCAAGAGTTAAGAGAGAAGTGAGCTCAACAGAGACCACAAGTATGAGGATGTTGCGGTTCTGCTGAGCCCCCTCTTGAGTCATGATTTTACCAGGAAGGAGAGGCTCTGGAAGATCTGAGTGATGCAGATGTAGACTGGCAATATGTCAGGTTCACAAAGTGCTCTACCAATCAAGAAGAGGTGATAAAAAAAAAAAAAAAAAAAAAAAGACAGGCAGAAAACAGCTTGTCTGAGTCTCTAAGAGCATAGGTAGCAAGTCAAAGATTCTAGGGAAAAAATATAACAGAAATCAAAATGGTGTGTACGTGTGTGTGTGTGTGTGTGTGTGTGTGTGTGTGTGTGTGTGTGTGTGTGAGCTTCTGGGAAGGTGTAAAGCCTGAAGGGCAATTTACTGAAGTGGTACAGACGGCTGGCCCTACTGTACCAGCTGCTGTTGATGGAGACTTCATAGTGGGAACGGCCTTGCTGCTTTCCAGTCCCAGGTTGAATTATAGATGTATTGATATTTTACTACTGTGCAGAGTAAGATCTTGGCTGGATGCTGGACCAAGTAGCTATGTCTTGTTTCCTGGAAACCTCCTAGAACATCAGGGGTGATGGGTATCAGTAGATGGATTTGGAGACAGAGCAGTGACCATAAGAAGGATTGTGTCTGTCCTAGGAGTAGGCAAATATCTTCCTTGAGAGTAAGTTATGCCTAATTCTTCCATGGAAGTTCAAATTCTTCATCAAGCCATGGGCTATTTCAGCAGTCAGATGTGGCTAGTAGGAAGTCAGGGAGCAGTCATAGCACTGGCCTGGAGCCTGTTGGAGTGCTTATTCAGGCCCAGGAGACAAGCACAGCCTAACTCCTGATTGTCCTCAGGCCAGGAAACATCCAGCCATGCTTAGGCTTTCTTGGATAGAGAGATGCACAACAGCCTTACAGCAGCATTCCAGGATGAGAAAACAGGATGGCTCATAGGGAATGACTGGGAAGCGCAGAGCACTAAATAAGGTAATGCCTCCCATGCATGCTGCTATATCTAACAATGCTCCTTTGCAGACTGGTATAACTAATATGATCTTTTAATGCTGTATAAGGCCTTGCTGACTCCCTTAAGTATCTCTGTAGTTGAGTCTGAGAACCTATGAACCCGAAGACCAGTTGGCACTTGCTTGGAATGGTTGATGGTGGGCCTTCAGAAAAGGTAGAGTTGCATGTTAGCTTCAGAGGGTTTTAAGGATTTAGAAAAGCATCTGAAAGATGTGCAAGCATCCTTAAACAAGAAAGGATGGGAAATCAGCCCACACAAGGCATGGGACCAGGCACAGCTCTGAAGTCTTGCAATTTTTATGGCTCAGTAAGGTGTGAAAAAAGTCCTACAAAAGTTCACAATAGTCTGTGAAGATTAAAAGGATGATTAAAGAAACTGAAGATATCCTCTGTGGGTGGAAAAAGTCAATCCCAAAATTCTTAAAACTAAGGAACAAAAGTTTCCACACTAGGCCAGCATGGGCTCTTGGCTGGGAAAGCCACTGAGACCCTATACATGGTATAGGCTATAGCCATTGCGGTGATTAGCTCTATGAGATCCTCAGGATATTGAGCCACTAACATTCTCTTGTAGGTGGGAGATGGTGAGGTGACTCACCAGACCTATCCTACCCTAACATATATAATCAGTTCAGCTAACAATTGCTGGGAGGCAGGGAGGCTCTTCAGTGACATAGCTACCTGTAAGTTGTCCATGCCCTTATAAGTAACCCCTCACCTATGCTCATGTAAATAACTCCAATTAAATTCATTGATTTACAAAAGATAGATTGATCCAATTATCTCACTGATGTGTCCTCAGTGCCTTATCTAGATTAAAAATGTGTCTGTTCATGACACACTTGATCACAAGTGATGCTTCTTGTGACTATAAAATGTGACTGTCTCGCCTCCAAGGGGGCCTATTCATCTTCCTAGGATGGATAAAGCCCTAAACATCTTACCTTCCTCATAGCCAGTGACCTTGACTTACTCGTCAGCTTTCATCAGAAAAGGTTTTTTGCTGACTCACATGGTGAGGTCCTCATGCTGTGTATGAAAGCTTCTTGCCGTGGCCATGAATACTATGAATCTCTGGTCTTCTAGTCATCTCCTTGCGGTTTCTCTGCTTGATATCAGTGAAGGATAAATATAAATCATGTAGTGGGAAGTGTATAAACAATGCATATAAGTGTAAAGACACTTGCCATTGTTTCTGGGTAAACATTAGAAGCTGATGCTGCTATGGAGCTGGTGTGTTGCTCTTCTCACCATTACATGGATTAAGCCTTTAGCTAGCCTGCTTTCTCCCCAACACCTTCTCTTTCAGGGGACATTTCAAGTCCCTCTTCCAGAATCACTCTAGTTCAATATTTGTTTCCCAGCATGTATTTTTTTTTTTTACTTTTATTGAATGTCTATGATTTACACATCATGCACCAAAATTCCTCTCCTCACCGCCCCACCACAGTAAAATAAAACAAACAGACAAACAAAAAATCTTATCACAGAAGCTGTAGTGTATCACGCAGTATAGCCTTTTGTCCACATATGTTTACTTTCAAATGTTCATTTTTACAAGTCATGGGTCTGGTTTGAGGCCTACACTATCATTTCCAGATCCTCACTGGGACTGCTGTCAGATATCCTGTTGTTGCCGTGTGTCAAGGAGATTCTTAACCTTTGAATCTGCAGGTCTGAGCCCTTCATGTGTTCCAGCAGGTCATACATGGGGTAGATGTTGGGGTGAGGTCCACACAGAGCCCTGGATCAGGGACTGCTCTCTTGCTCCCATGTCATCAGGGCAGGACTGGCTCACTCTCCCAGCATTTAACATGATAGACTCTTGTGGACTCTGGTTTGAAAGGCTGAGTCTTTGTTTTGTTGTTATTGTTGGTGGTGGTGGCGGTAGTGGTGGCGATGGTGTTTTTATATGAAATTATATTTATTAAGAAATTATTCTACTTCCTAATTCTGGTGGAATAAAAATGACGAAAAATCCTTTTTCTGTTCTCAGAGCTGCAGAACTGATTCCCCATAGGACGCAGGTGAGACTTCAGAAGACCTTATGCTTCCCACCTGTGCTCTCTGGGAGCACATGAGAGCCTGAGCTGTCTTTCTGATGGACAAACCAACAGTGCTGCTAATTATCAGCCATGGGAGTGACTCCAGCTTAGACCAGCCTGAGTGCACATTGCTGGTGATTGAAGCAACCACAGTGACACAGGTAGACTGCCCAGCTGGACTCAGACCAAATAAAATTGTCAGCAACTAAAGAATAGATGGCTTATTCTAAGTGGTGGCATTATGTATAAAATTTGGCTTTCCAGAAGAAAGGAAATGATGTAACAGAAGTCTGTACGTTGAGTCCAGAAAAGTGAGAGAGGTGTTTACAACAGTGGAAAGGATGAAAAAACATGGCATTTGTGAAGTTTAGGAAATCAGTAAGGAGATTCTAAGATGTGTGTGTGGAGGGTAACACATGTTAGGTGGGAGAAGGGAAAATGGGGAAAATGTCATCTGTAGTAAGTTAGAAACAACAAAAAACATTCAATGACTGAGACAGTTAAGAACATCTCTACATTGACTACTGAGGTCCAGCCCTTAGCAGCATGCAATAAGATGCTACAAGAGAGGTGAATGAATGTGAAACAGGTTTGTAAGCTGAACATAGAGAACTTAAACAAAACATTCAAGACTTAGAGAGTCAGAGAGTAAAACTCAACTAAACACAGAGGTGCTGGCCCGCCTCAAATCAAATGTATAGTGTGGCTTTTGGAGCATGGAGCAAACGCCATCTTTGAAAGAGTCCCAGTGAGAATACCAGCAGCTTAGACTAAAAGGAGCCATGGCAACCACATTGTAAAGAGATATCCAGATTCTAGACCATCCACGAGCACAGAGCAGACTGGGGAAGACTCTAAGCCACAACAGCCCTCTCCTGTAAACAAGGGACATCTCTCAGAAGGTTGGCTAGAGATTTGCTTGTGACCTGTGTGTGCACAAATGACCTCACCAAGGTCAGACTTATCTCCATGCCAGCTGGAAGTCAGAGCTGCTGTTTGCTGGCAACTGCCATCAATTAGTTTACAATGTTCAGATAAAGAAAGCCTGCTTATATCCAGGAGCTTAACCTGTGTCTGCACCTGCTCCAAAGCATAAACTGATGGGTTCTGCACTTGAGCAAAGAACTCAAGGGGGCCCAGAGTGGGTGCATGTTTGCACAAGGGAGGACAATGTAGATCACTGAGGCCAACAGGCAAAATATACAGATTAAAAGACCATAAATGCTCTCTAGCCTCTCCCAACTACAGGTGACATCTATCCCCACCACCCACGGCCTTGCACATGATAGAAAGGTGATATACTGATGAGTTGTATCTTTGGACCATTGGTTTAATGACTACAACATTCTAGAAGTGACTCTATAGTGCCTTAGTCTGTGAGAGCTCTGACAGTTTACAGCCCTGGTACCATCACCACCATATAAAATCCTAAGCTCTGGTGGCCTCACAGAAAACAAAACCACCCTGGCCAGCACCGTGGCTGACTGTCAGATGTGTAACCGAGGTCATTGTGGGATATCGTGGCCTCATGGATGGCTGCAGCTGCAGATATGACCCTAGGAAGACCATCAGAAGACTTGCAACTAACTGTTCCTGGTCCACAATGCTGAATCATGGGATCTGGGACAAAGGAACAACTATTTTAAGCTTGTTACGTGGCAATACATCATTAAAACAGAAGACGCTGGAATGGTGGTACACTAAGGCCTGGAATCCCAGCAATCTAGAGATAGAGGCAAGAGATTTTCAATTTTGAGGACAGTAAGGCCCATGGGGGGGGGGGGGGAGAGAGAGAGAGAGAGAGAGAGAGAGAGAGAGACGGAGACGAAAACAGAAATGATGTACTATCCCAGTGATCTATTCTAGAATGCATGGACAGGTGACACTGTTGTGTGTGATTTCACATATTCTACATACACTTTGCTGACTCTGGGAATGCTGCAGACTCAGGGCAGCCTTGGCAGGAGTTATCACCAGCATTATTACTCAGTTTCCCAGTTTTTTCCAGAGAGGGTCAGAGTGTATACACAGACAGAGATCTAAAAGCTTGAGGCTCTGATTTCTCACAAAAGTGTGATTCTCAGGTTTGCCACATGTCAGGACCCCAAAATATGCAACAGCGGTGTGCAAGCAAATCTTGAAACAGAGATTCTGACTGAGTGTCCGGGGCCAGCTGAGATTCCACCTTTCTAACGGATGCCCAGGCAAGCACATGCTGAACCTCCATGCTCATCATCTGGAGCAGGGGTGGCCAAGAGAGGCTGCCTGAAGCCTGGTCCAGAGTGGTCAGCCTCAGCTGGGCTGCATGATAGAACTGCCTGTGCAGTACCACAAAATGCTGGTGACCTGGTGCCACCCTCACGGTGCAGCCTGTGATGATACTAAATGTTTCTGTTGTGGAAATTTTGGTTTATATGTAAATATGTTTTTTGTTTTAATCCCATGTGTGGGATTTTGTTTTAATCCCATGTGGGAGCTGCTCCAGTTTGTCCACAGCTGATAGATGCCTCCTGAAAGGGCACATGATGTTTGCCAGCTCTGAACTACCTCATGCAGGGGCATGGTCTTTGTCAGTGGGGATCCAATCCACACCCAAAGAGAGACTGGGGGGCTCCAAGAAAGAAGGCTGCTGGTGCTTCCCCCTCCCTGCCCTTGCCACTGCTTCTGGTTGTTGTTGATGCAGTTTGACAAAAAGAAATCAGAGACGTCCTGAAATGAAGATTGAACTTGCCCCAAAGAACTCTAGGACTCTGGACAGCAAGAAGCAGCTTAGGAAAACTACACCCCCTCTCCTCACTTACCTTCTTTCTTTCCTAACCAGTATTGGGGTGTAAGAAGGAATTGAGGTGGAGTAGAGAGAAAGAGATGTAAGGAACCCCAAATAAAAATACAATTTAAAAGTACACAAAAATGTTTCCTTGGTAACTCCTCCTCTGAACTCTGTAGACTACACTTGACCCCCAGTTAAGGCTCTATATTGACACCATTTCATGCAGTGGAACCATCTAGGCAGCTGCAATGGGGAGGAAGAGGCTGCAGTGACCAAGGTGTGCTGTCCAGGGAGAAGCAGGGGTCTGGGCATGGAAGCATGGCCACTATTCCAGGTCATGAACAGACCTGGGCTTCTCTCTGCCTCACTTTTTCATGTATAAATAAAGCCCTCCAGCTGCCTCTGGAAGCCTCCCTGCTCTGGCTAGGTGACCAGTAAACAGAGCTATTATTCATAAGCAAACATTGATGGATGGTGTTAGGGAAAATTGAGAGCTTTGATAGCTGGCATTCATGTTTTGCAAGAAGAGAATTCCAGATTGGCAGATAACCCTTCTGGAGATGCTCTATAGAGCCTTGCACCAACTAAAATGGCTCAGTGTCAGTATCACTCTCTTCTGCCCCTACTGTAAGGGTCAGGACCAAGTGGCTTCATTTTAAAGACCCAAACTGTAAAAATCTACATATTTTTAAAACTTAATATCCTTCTCAGAAAACTGTGTTTTGAGGTGAAAGAACCTCATTTGAAACAAATATTTTTTTAACTTCTTTTATTCTATAACAGGGTATGGGGAGGCACATCATATCAACAAGCCTAAGGACGCAGTGGATTTATTTATTTGTTCATATTAAAAAGACAACTTCATAAGTAATCCTTGTAAGGCTTAGCTTTGTTCTTCTGTTCATGAAATATTCAATGGAGGCAAAACAAACAATTTTAGCACTAGGGAGTTACAGACAGTAGTCTGCGTGGTTTTGTTTTTGTTTTGTGGAGGGCCAGGCCAGAAGAGGACACCATGGCTGGTGTTTGCTGGGTGATGACAGTGTGAGTGAGAGACTGAGTTAAGCAGTTTTGTACCATTGCAATAAATACCCGAGATGACCAATTTAAAGAGAAAGGACTATATGTCAGCTAGCAGTCTAAGGTGGGTTGGCCCATTGTTTGGATTCTTGGGTGAGGCAGTGGGTCACAGCAGGCAGCATGCAGTGAAACAAAGCCAAGAAAGGGCTGGAGTGCTGTTATCTCTTTCAAGGGTACACTCCCAATGACCTGGAAAGTGAAAAGTGAACCCCAGCCCTGTCTGCACCCTATCTACTGCTGGTTCTCAGCATTCAGCAATGTAAGAAATACAGGAGAACTCACAAGTGAACAGGTATTTCAGTTTTCCTTGCCTTGGGCCCAGAACCTAAGACTTTATCTATTTTTTTTAAAGATATATTTATTATAAAGACTTCATCTTTAATCAGCCCCCACCCAGCCCACCCTAGGAGTGTGCACCAGGGCACTAATAACAGCTTTAAGTTGTGTTGAGCTGGCCAGCACTGACTGCTCTCTCTCCTGGGGCTTCAGTGTGTCTTCTCATGATATGTATGTGTGCTCTGTGGCATAGAGCACAGACACATTTAGACACACTGTTGCTTCCATGTGCAGTGGAAAGCTCATTCTCTTTGCCCACAGACACATTAGCCAGAAAGCAAAAATGAAAACAAAACAACAACAACAACAAAAACCAGTACCTTACTATACAGACTGAGTGGAATAGAGCTTCCTTATGGACAAATTTATATCGTAGCAGCCAATGCCTGCCTCTGCTGGCCAAACCTGCCCCTGCATGGCCATGCAAAGCCACCCACCCCAACATTGTCATGCCATGCTAAGACTGCTGGAATGTCATCTGCAGTTGGAGAACACACCTCCCACTGTCATGTATACAGCCTTGAACCTGTTCTTTATGACTTGAACCTGTCCTCTATGGTAGGTAGTTTATATTTTGTAAATATGTTCATGGTTACTCTCTGCACTGAGTAGTCAGAATGCCAGCATTGATTCCCTAATGGCACCAATTCCATGGCTCTGTGGCCAAAGGGCAAGGTCTTTGGGTCAAATTGGCCTGGTTGAACACAAAGGGGTTTTTTGTTTTTGTTTTTTATGTATTTGAGTGAATCAGTTAACATAAGAACTTTTTCATTTTCTCACCCTTTGAACAGATATAAGGATACTTCACTTGTAGTTTGTTATCAGTGATAGAGGGAGAATATAGCCTTTAGTAAGCTCTCAGTGAAGCAATGTACCTGCAGGAGTTAACTGAGCAACTATTTATTGCATCCCAATGGATTGCTAGCTAGTAGCTCCTTGGGAGCTGCAGTGCAACCATGAATGAACAAGGTACAGAGAGCCCTCTTATTTGGTACAGCTTTCCCTACGATGGGAGACGACATTACAATCATTATTATTTCCAGGCCAGTTATCCCCTAGGGCTGTATAGATGTTGCCTGCATGAGGGAAGTGGGTAAGGAGGCTAAGCAACATACAGACATCCAGGCTCTGGTCTGGGCAAGAGTTCACAGCTATGCTTAAGCTTATTGGAGCTAATCATAATCCAGGTGTCTGTAAATTCAACATGGTGAGTGTGGTTCTTGAGATAAATGGTAAAATAGAAACTTATCATATATGCACCAGAATTATTGATATTCTCAGACCAGAAAGGAGGCAAGGCTCTCTGAACATGCTTATCTTCCCCAAGGGAGGGACATGGGAAGGGTGTCTTGAGTCTCCCATGCCAAACTGGGATCCCACCCACCCACTGCAGAGACATTGTGGCCAATGAGTGCACAGTGGATGGGAGTCTCAGGCCTGCGTGGCTTCATTTATTGTATAGACTTTCAAGTATTCCATGTAGATCCAATTTGTTGTGTCTAAAGAACCGCAAACAAAAACATCAGCGGTTCAGAGGACGCCAGAGGGTGGTGAAAGCCAAGAAAAAATCATTTTGAAATCTATTTTGAATAAGCACTAGTTACTTAAATTCTTTGTGCATGTAGATTTCCATTTGTGGCCCAGTCTCAGGTCCTGGGAAAGCTGTACAAGACGATCAACTCCAAACGTAGTACATTTAAATGCTGTGCTGTATTCAAGACAAGCTGGAAAGAAAGGTATCTACACATTTTCCCACAATAGAATCTGATTCTTCCCACTTAATAAATGTAGAATGAATGTTGAAAGTATATTGGCCTGAAGTGGGGCCAAGCTGCTCAGAAACCGTCATGTGTGGTGCTGCCCAGCTGGGCTGCAGTTCTGGGTGATCTGGATCGGGAACCTGAGAGGCCGGTATGCTCAATGGTTTAGCAATCCAGGAAACACAAGCTGTGGTGATTAAAACCACATTCATAGAGTGCCTGGTGTGAGGTTAAGGAGGAGGCATGCAGTAGTGAGCTAGCCTCATCTCACACTGTAACAAAGCTGCTGGATAAGGGGAGGGTCAGCCTGAGACAAGGTCAGTACTGAAGAACCTTTAAAATACAGCAGGGCTGTGAGGCTTCTCAGAAAGAACAGAGCCAGTGGTCCCTGCTAGACAGTCACTCATCAGGCTCACATATAGCCAGGAGGAGACAGAAGATGGGTGCACTGAGGGTACACTGAAGGCTCTGTGAATGGGGTGACGGGGAACATAGCATGGCCAGGATAATGCACTGAGACTTCCTCGGGCATATTTCTTGCTTTCAACCATGGGTCAGGCAATGTTTGTTGTTTCGTTGTAAAAACAGACAGCAAACATTTTGACCCCTGTGGACTCTGACACCCCAGCTTCTCAACCCTGCCGTAGCACAAAAGCTGTGTTCCAGTAGACAGGCTTCATGAAAGGCAGCAGGAGCTGGCTGCCCTGCTACTGACAGGTATGGACCCTTCAGCTAGAGCCTGGAGCTCACAGATCCTGTAACTGTCCCTGCCTCTGGCCCATTTATTTGCTAACGCTGATGCTGGTGGGTGACGTCAGTTATGCGCCTAGTGTCAAGTCCCCTCGACTCTGGCCTTCCGTTCTGACTTTGGGTAAGGCTTGATTGAGCCTCCTAATATCTTGTCATCTGGAAAATATCCCCACCAACACTGGGTGTGGTGGTGCATGCCTGCGATCGCAGCACTTGGGGAACAGAGGCAGAAAGATCCCAAGATCAGATCACCTTGGGTTACATAGCAAGTCTATGAAAATATAAAAACAAAGAAAAGCCAAGTGAAGCAAAACAAAAATATCTGCTTCCTTCTTCCCCTGCATCCTTTCCTTGCCAAACATGCACTGCCTCTCCTTTGCTAAGAAGCAGTCTGAACAGCTGGGTAAGATGGCACTCACCTGTAATCCTAGTACTTATGACATGAAAGCCAAGGACCAGGAGCTCAAGGCCAGCCCAGGTACAGGAGCTCCTACCTGATGGGCAGGGGGAAAAAAACCAAACAGTCCAAGAGTGTTTGTGTCTGAGGCCAAATTCTCAAGTGTCCTCCGGTCAGGAGGACTTTTATAACCATTAGGAGGCTGTTTTGCAAAACTCATTTTTAAAAGCTGCTTTAATAAAAGCACATTGTGCATCTTGGTTATTTGTCTTGAGTGTTTTCCCTCCACTGGCATTTTAAGTGAAGGGTTTTGTTCCTTCTTTTCATGTCTTCTTGCGTCCTTGGCGACAGTGGCTACATACCGACACTTCGCCCTTTCCTGGCTCTCAAGCTAAGACCTGAGAGTCAGCCAAGGAGCCAAATAGCTTCTGTCTCTTGTCTTTCTCCAGGACCAGGACAGCATGCCAAAGGGATGACTTCACCGCACAGCAGCCAGCCCTCTGCTTCCTGTTTCTTTCCTCCTGAGGAGCCCTGAATCATATCAGCAGCATCACTGGACTCCTAGGCTCATTTCCTCATTCCGAAAATGTCTGGAGTTGGAGGAAGTGGAAGCCAGTGGGATCAAAATAAGTCTCACTCTGCTTGCTCCCTGCAGATTGGACCACATGTTGCACGGTCCTGAAGGAAAGCACACCATCTGGTTTGCTTCAGCTGCGCATCCAGCTCCCCGGTCAGACCCCAGTGATCTCATGTGACACGCTGGACACTCACTGCACCCCAGGCAGACTCTGACTGCAGACTCTTGGCACACATGCACTATGTGCTCCAGTGAAAGGTTTTCTTGAAATATAAACCCAGATGAGTGTTTAAGAGCATTATGAAATAAACAGCACTCTATAATCAGGGCTAGGTTTTCCTGTGTCTGCTCCTCTGCAGTTTGAAGTCCCGGCCCTCAGGCCAAATCATTAGTAGAAACTTTAACAAAGATCCTGGACACAGGGATTTGGAGCTAAAATATCCAGTGACTTAGCGTTAGAGAGATGGCTCAGTGGTCAAGAGCACTGACTACTCTCCCAGAGGTCCTGGGTCTGAATTCCCAACATACACTTGGTAGCTCACAACCATCTGTCATTCTAGTTGCAGGAAATTGGATGCCCTTTTATAGCCTCTGTAGGCACACACACACACACACACACACACACACACACACACACACACACACACAGTATACAGACATTTTTCAGGCAAAACACATATACACATAAAGTAATAAAATATTTTTTTAATGTCAATGTCTTGTAAGAAGGAAAGGGGTTGGAGAGATGGCTCAGAAGTCACGAGCATATTCTTCTCTTGCAGAAGACCCTAGCTTAGTTTTCAACACTCTCCTCAGTAGCTCACAACTGCCAGCTCCAGGGACTCTGGTGCCCCCTCTGGCCTCCACTAGCACTTGCACTTACATGCATGTACCCACACACAGGCACACACATATATACACACTTCAAAACAATTTTCTAGAAGAAGGGATCAGATATAAGACCGGCCTTCAAAAGTACTCCACCAGTAAAATACTTCCTCCAACTAGGCCCCCTTCTTAGAGTTTTCATCCCTTCCCACAAAAACTCCACCAACCACATACCGGGTAATCCAAACACAAGCAAGGGTCGGAGAGGGGGAGACCATTTCACATTCAAATAAAGAGTACACTCTCACAAGCATGCATATTAATTACTAAAAGGCACGCAAGTGTTTCAGAAATAACATGAGTATTTTATAACATGATACAGGATTATGTTTGAGTTTGACGTTTGTATTTATTAGAGGTATGCTGACATGATGTGAAAACACACAACTCAAAACATATGTGATCTAGGCACACACACATGGGGGTAGGATATCACCCCTGGGCATTTCTAAGGCTTGGATCCACATCTGCAGCTGCTTCCAGAACAGAACTACAAACCCATATGTCCTTGGGACACAAGGCCTGCCTTGACTGGATAATATTAATTCCTTCTCTCTCTCTCTCTCTCTCTCTCTCTCTCTCTCTCTCTCTCTCTCTCTCTCTCTCTCTCCCTCTCCCTCTCTCCCTCCCTCCTTCCCTCCCTCCACTTCTTCCTCCCCCTCCTCTTCCTCCTTCCTTTTCTTTTCTTTTTTCTTTTTTAAATATTGGCCAGGCCAGGTTTGTCTACATCTAATGGATTTCTCTCTCTGCCTCTTTTGTAGATAGTAGTTATTTATAGCTATGTATTAAATGTTGTGGTCATTGGATTCTGGTATTTCCAGGGACTGTGTGTCTAAGCATAGAAGTGCCCATCAGCCTAGAGGCCTATCCAAGTCAGACAGTTGCTCAGTTTAATGGAGAATGATAAGTCTCCCTTCAAGGGACCAGTGAGCTTTGTAGGCTTCACGTTTCATCTGCGCATGCCATCTGCCTCTCTGGGTGCCATGCCATATCCTGTCAGGGAAGCAAGCTGTGCTCGTTTATTGAGAGAAGATCTCTGTAGTCCAGGATGGGCTCGGATGCGCTATCTAACTGAGTGTGACATTGAGTGTCTGATCCTCTAGCCTGTACCTGGGAATGCTGGGATTGAAAACATATACCAGTGGACACAGATGTATGTGGTACCAGAGACAAAACTCAAGGCTAGCCATGAGCTGTGGCAACTCAGCTACATCCGCAGGCCAGGCCGTGTTCATTTTTTAAGTGAGAAGCTGCAGACTACAAGTGTGTCTTTTGTATCTATTTGTAGCTGAGGGCAACTCGCTTTGCTGTGCATTGGTGGTGAAGCCTACTTGAATGCAGTGGCAGCTCCTGACAGCATCTGACATGGGTCAAGCAAAATCTCCTTCCAGAAAAAAAAAAGTCACTTGCTTTTGTACTTCAACCTCTTTTGTTTTCAATTTTACTCCCTTTCTAAACCACTACTTTTCTTTCAGCCAGGCGTGGCGATGCACAACTGTAACCCCAGGACTTGGAAAGTGGAAGCAGGAGGCGCAGGAGTTCAAGGTCATTCTTGGGGAAATGATGAGTTTGAGAACAGCCTGGGCTACATAAGATAGAGTCACATGATGGAAAAATTATTTTTCACTGATATATTTATGGGACATTAGGTGATGCTTCAGTACTTCTGACGCTGTGATACAACATTGTCTTCTACAAAGTGCACACATAAAAACTGCACAATCAAGTTACAAAGAAAAAAACTGCAAAAAAAATTATCTCCTTTTAAATAAGTATGATTTTGTGCAGACCACGTTTATAACTAACCTAGGCTGAAGGTTGTACACAGCCGACTAGAGACAGTGTATAATGATTCATTGCCTCATATAGCTACCAATTCTGTGAGCTGGGGAAAACGGACATGCTCTTTATTGGTTGCTTTAAGACATTCCATTAAACCATGACCACTTGCTCACCTTGTGTGCTACATCACAGTGAACATTGCTTTTCCTGCACAGCTAAATTTCCACACTATACCCCTTAACCACACTTTCTCCATAGCTTCCTCCAGCCCCTCAGAGACTCTGCTTCCCTGCGATGGCTTTTTTTTTTTTTCTTATATGTACGAGTGAGAACATGATGTGACTGGCTTATTTCAGTCAGCTTAATGTCCTCCAGGCTCATCTATGCTCTATGAGAGGGTTGCATCCTTTCACTGCTGTGTACATATGTCTCATTTCCTGTATCCATCCATCAATCGACACCCAGGACATAATCACCATCTTTAAAGTAAATGCTTTGGTAACACTAAGCACAATCACACAGTTTTACATCTGCCAACCATCCATCTCCACAAGCTTTTCATCTTCCCACTCCAAACTGAGAATCTAATAAATCCTCTCACCTCATTCCTTCAAGCCTTAGACACCACATCCGGGCTTTCTATTTCTATAAATCTAATTGCATTAGATTTATAATGCATAAGAGCTATTTATCCAGTGTGTGTCATTCTGTGATGGGCTTATTTCACCTGGTACCACACCTGCATAGTTCATTGTCTTAGTAATCCCCTATAAAATCAAAAGACAATCATGTACAGCCAACATACAATGGCACAGAATATGCATTGCCATTCCAAAAGGAAAGGAGAGGAACATGGTGAGGAAATATTGGACCCAAGCAAGACCAAAAAACCATCTGGGCAAACTCCAAACTTTGTATCTCTATGTCTGATGTCAAAGTGCTCTTCAGATCTCCAAATCCTTTCAGCTTTGTTGACTACGGCACACTTCTCTCTCTTGGGCTGGTTCCATAGCTGGTCTGACACTTTCCTCAGCAGGTGTCCCATGACTCAGGCATCTCCAGTGACATCCAAGCTTCACTTTCATAGCTTCATGCAATGGTCGGTCTGGGTCTGCATGCAGAGACCCTTCTGACACATATCTGGTCTCAGTGGCTTTCCTTAGCTGAAGAGGGAAATCCCACAATCCCTTGACTCTAAAGCCAGAACCATGTGGCTGAAGCTGCCAAGTTCCTCTGCTTGCTGGGGCTGGAACATGGTCCCTCATTTAAATACATTCTTACCAGCTTTCTGTTTTCACTGGTTTCCTCCACTGCTTAAGCTTTCCTATAAATATTTTTCACAAGTCGGAAGCAAAGTTGGGTGAGGTCTTGCCCTGAGGTAACTACTCCCTTCATGCCATTTAGATTTAGGCTTTAAAAAAAAAATTTTCTTATCACCTTGAGCACTGAACTCAGCTCCATTACACTTTCTGGTGCTCTTTTTCTTCTAAAACTGTACATTTTCTATTTTTCCTTGCTCAGCTTGCTCCTTTCCATTGTAGCTCTGTATACAAGTGATGACTAATAACTACCATATCACATAGTCCCTACTACGCTGTCTTGAAATCTCATCTGCCAATGACATTAACCCAAAACTCTTCTATTTATCTATTTAGCTTCAGGCAGATTTTTGAGAAAAGGACAAAACAAAAAACAAAAAAACCCCAAAAAAAACAAAACAAAACAAGACAAAAAACCACCACCAACAACAACAACAAACAAACAAGCAAGCAAACAAACAAAAAACCTTTCTTTGCCAAAATATCACAAGAATAGTCTCTAAGCCACTTACTAATATTTTCCCCCTCTGAAATGTCTTGAACTGGGCTCCCACATTTCAAATCTCCCTCCCACTGTCTTTATTGCTCCTGCTAGTATGGTGCTTTAAGCACTCAACTGCTTTCCTAATCCAAAGTCTCAGAGTTTACATTCTGCCAAAACCCAGCATGCTCAGGCCTGTTACAGCAATACCCTACTTCTGGTACCAACTTCTGTCTTAGTCATTGTTTTATTGCTGAGAAGAGATACCATGGCAACTCTTATTAAAACAAGAACAACAACAACAACAACAACAACAAAACCCCACACATTAAATTGGGGCTTGCTTACATTTTCAGAGATTTAGCTCGTTATCCTCATGTCAGACAGATATGGTCCTGAGAGTTCTAGATACAAATCTGAAGGCAGCAGGAAGACAGAGCCACTAGGCCTGCCTGCCTCGGACTTTTAGAACTTCAAGGCCTAGCCTTAGTGACATACTTTCTCCAACAAGACCATGTCTACTCCAACAAAGCCACACTTCCTAATCCTTTCAAATAGTGCCACTCTCTGGTGACTAAGCATTCAAGCACATGAGCCTATAGAGTTCATTCTTATCCAAACCACTACATTCATCACGTCATCCAGCAGTAGATACCTGGGCATGGGTACTTCTAGTTCTTAGCTATTGCGATACTTTGTGAATAATGTATAAATGCCTCAGTCCCAGTTTTCAACTCTTTGCAGATATAAGCCCATAAACGGAGCTTCTGGAGCACACAGGAATTTTGTGTGTGTGTGTGTGTGTGTGTGTGTGTGTGTGTGTGTGTGTGTGTGTGTGTGTGTGTGTGTGTGTTTCCAGAAACCTATGTCCTATGGTGCTTAATTTTGTAAAGACCAACACGGGATTGGTGGGTGCTGTTGCCAATTCTTCCGATCACAATAAGCCTAAGTATTCTGACAAATCTGAAGCTATTCACCTGGGGAACTGCAGTTTTGCATTCTCTTTTTCATTTGTCTACTTATTAATGAAGTTCTAAAGGAATCTGCTTCTCTTTAGAGATCTGATCAGAGTAGAGTCTAATATACGTACCATATAGTCAGCATTATAAAGATAACTGATAGAAAAGTAGCTGGATATGATACGCTGTCTAAAGAAGCCTGCTGCACCATGCCCAATGACTCTCCTTCACTTTGTATAATAAAATTAATCTCCAGCCCTTCAATTTCACAGCCATTCCTTTATAAGATTGTAATGGAGCCCTTGGCATCTGCATCAGGGTCATGCAGTGTCTTTGATCTTACTCCATATGTATCTGTGTCTCTTCCTCATTGCTGTAACCCATATGGCATGTCATTCAGGCTCCCCAGGAATTAGACAGTGGGAGAGATAAGTGTGATGGGTGGCAGGAGCTGGTGAATCAAAAAAAAAAATTGAGAGTCCATACCACACTTCCTTCCAGGCTGCTTATCAACTGTGTTGGTACAGATCTCTGGTGCCCTGGAATTTTCTGATTACTGGGAAAAGGAAGAAATTCAGATTTTCAACATGAAATTATTCATTTTAACATGAAACTCCCAGTTTCTGAATGATAGTCATTTATTCAGACATGTGTCTAAGAACTATCACAGACCACAACACACATTTGCAGGTTTATGCAGCCTGGGAGACCGGCTCCAGTAGAACATAAGTCTGCCTAGCAAGCATTTTGTCTTTTTAGCTTGTCTGTCAGGAAATGAGTGACCAGAAATGGAAATGAAGGTTCAACAAGAAGCTAATGAGGCTGAGCTTCATGGACCTAGTTTGCCCATTATTCAGGTCCATGTATTTTTTAAATATTTTCCAAAGTCAGAAACTGACCATAATTGATTAGGGTCCTGTATTTTTCCACTGTGACTGCCCTTTGTCTTGGGTGTCATTAAACTAAGTAAGGAAAGAGTCAAGTTGAAGACACTTTTAGTTCGAACGGAGAGAGGTAGCTAGGTAGTTTGAGTCACTAGCATAAGTTGGACCTGGGTTATAACAGGACTGCTCCACTCAGGTCAGGGTCTGATACAGCATGTGAAAGTCTTGAGCCCAAAAGACTGGCCCCAGCCAGAGCCCATATCATATTTTCTATGCCATAGGTTGGATCCTGGAACTTCCTGCCTGATGCTGGGAGCCTGTTTCGGGCCTGCTTGGGCTTCTTACCTACCTTCCTTAAGGATGATAAGCTCCACTGCTGGTTGTGTTCCTCCAACCTCAGTCACTAACAGGTGATTATTTATAGGGGGTGAGCATGTAATGCGGGCATGCCTATGGCAAGGCACAGGAGCTTAGGGCATGTAAAGAAGTCAGGGGCCAGTCTTCAGTGGAGATACTATATCCAAAATCTATCTGCTAGGACATTATGAAGGCATCATTTTTAAGGAAAGAAGAGTAAATGTAGTTAACACATATTTATTAACATGTTTTATTAACATGTTCTATATTTAAAAATTAAATTTACTGCCATCATTTACGCTGTGTTAAGTTTCCCTGGGAAGAGGTCAGCAAATGTCTACTTATGCCAGATGAAGTACCAGCAACACACCACAGTAATAACCCTACCTAAGTCTAGTTTGGTGAGTTAATAAATTTGTTAGACCTACTTGCAGGAGCATAGGTAAAGGGTCATTTATAGAGTGTGAATGATCCCAATGTGCATGACAGCTTCTCCACAGCTGTATAGACAAGTCCCTCCTGTAGGTAACCTTTCACCTCTATATACCCAAGCACCTCCAGAGATCACCGGTGGCTGTGACAGAATGACATGCAGCTCAGAAGGGATTTCAAGAGACAGGGGTGGCTGGACTGTCTAAGAAGGGTCGAGTGACCTTATCCATCCTCTTCTTCTGTTGGGCAACGTCAGCAGAGCCAGCCTTGAGGGTCACTTGCAGGTAATCACAATTGTCCTGATTACGATGGGAACAGCTATTGTGCTCAGAGGACAGCATTTCACAAAACCTTATCGCTTACATTCTCCTCCCTCTTCTTCTGTTATTCCCTGCACCTGGAGTGAGTACGTAGAAGTCTGGTTCTGTTTGTCGTTAAGCCATGAACAGAAACAGTTGCTTATTCACCAGCAGTCTAAATGAATATATAAGTCTCTGTACTAACTTTTCCCCACTGGAAAGCAAACAAACAAAAACTCCCCTCCAAATCCCTGGAGCAGAGTTAGATAGACGTACTCTGTGGATGGTTAGGAGGAAATGTGACAGGCACCCTGTGTGTGTTCAGCAATAGCAGTAGCTTCCTCTTGCAGCCTTTTACTTCCCTAGTCATAGGCTTTTATACAGGGGCTTACAATAACAGATGTGAATTCCCCACTGTGGTATAAACCTTAAACCAAATTGGAAAATAGCTGGTTGCACTCATAACAGTCATGCCACTATTAAAGTACTGGTCATCTTTTGTCTGGCATATGGATAGTGTAGCAAACTAGGCCTGCAGCCCAGTAGGACTCTGGGTAATAATTCCCCCTCCTCCTGCAGTGGCCTTCAGAGTGCCTTATGTCACTATAAAAGCTAGCTAGCAAGAAGGAAGATTCCAATTTTGCTCAAGCTTTATTTCTCTGTGTCCTACAACTGAAACAGAAGGCATATTCACCAGTAGGGCTTTCTCATCTAGTTCTAGTAGGTTCCTAACAGCAGAGGCACTAGCCTGTATTGTTTTGGGGAGCCTTTGGGGACACATGGGTAAGAACTTCTAGGGAGGTAGCCTACCCATAGTACTGGAATTTTTATACAAACAGCTTTATGGTTTCTTGGCTATCTTTTTCTATTCTTGCAGGGTATCTTTTGTTCAAATTCTTTCCAGTCTCTACCAGAGCTGGTTGTCCTTGTCATATATTACTGTCCATATCTGTTGTGCACACTGCGGCCAATCAATTACCTGCCAGTTTTCTCTTTCCTTTTGGGCCACCCACAAAGTCAGACCTCTGAGTATAGCCCATTTGACAGCACAGACTGTCACAGGCCAAGACAGTACAATTGTCCGTACTGCTCTTAGCTCAGCCCTGTAGCTGCTCTTTCTTTCTTCCCTCTCTTGCCACATAGTGTGTGTGATCATTTGCATTATGACAGCTATGGCTGTGTCTAGTGTTCCTACTTGTGGTAGTAGGCATTTAAAGGGATGGGCATAGTGCCCCTCCCAGTACCATGTCTTGTTTGGCTGTTGATTCAATTAGTAGGGGAGGCTCAGTGACTTTGAAGCATGTATCATTAGTGTTGGGACTGTACACAGCACATCTTACTGTAAATATACCTAACCTAACACTTGTCTAGAGTTCACTTGTGGACCATCTTTCAGAAGAGCCTTGGCCAGAATACCTTCAATCCAATCCTTAATTGGATGAGCAGTTTTTGCTGTTGCTGCATGGAACCAGTGGTGGACTTTATGTGTAGTTAGCATTTCTGTTCTTCCCATCACTGGAACCAAGGTCCTCTAGGGAACTGTCTCATTGGGTTGCTTCTGCTAGAGCCCTCAGACTGTAGTCGCCTGAGTTTCTACCATCTTCCAACACAAGAGAGTCTTGGGGTATCTGGACCCAGAGATGTTTTGCCTGTCATGGAAGGATGGGAGCTTACTCAAAGCCTCTTGAGCCTTTCTGTTCAAATCATACATGGAGCATCCTTTTTATTTTTTAAATAAAATTATACAAAGAAACAACTTGAACAGAGAGAGGTCTGAAAATGCAGCGATATCTTTGGAGCACCCAAAAAACAGCAGTAGCTGTTTCACATTCACAGGTACAGGACATTGTAGGATTTTCTCCATGACCTTACTTGGATAGATGTTAACAATCCTGTGAATGGCATTGCTGTGCGTGGACCCTGCACCCTGCATGACCTGGCATTCCTTTAGTTCTCGGTCCTTTAGGTGTGTTTGAACACATTTCAGATGCTTTTCTAACTGTAAGGCTCAGAGGTTAGCACAATATAATTGACATCTTTTTACACAGAGTGGGACACAGTACCACAAAAAGCACACCCAGAAGTCCCTGCTGAATTAATTTGCTTTCAGGTGTCTGGAGAAAGTGGTCCTATCCTGCTCAATGGACTGCATCACACACTGCCTCACCCATGTGCAGTTTCCTCAGCATCTTTTCTACATCATTTTCTCCCCTTACACTGTCAGATTCTTCCTATGTGATCCAAGCTTTTTGGATACAAGGAGGAACCAGTTAATACAAATCTAATTTGTATTCTCTTTTTCTTGTGCTCTGCCAAAGCAATAAGAAATGGCAAGTCAACACTTCTATCTTATCTTCTTTTTTCTCTATCTTTTCTACATCAGTTAAGCATTTCCCCTCTTTTTTTCCCCACTTTGCCAATCTGGCAGCTATGGTGAAGGTTGGCATCTACACTTTATCTACAAATTATAATTCTTCCCAATGTGGGCAAGATCTTTCTAAGCAGACTGCTGATCCTTGATTGTATGTCTTGCCACCCCCAGCAGGAGCAGTGACATTTCCGCCAAACTTTCCTACAATCCTGTTCCGTACATAGCACTTTCAGGGACTTCAGTAGATTCTCTGGCCCATCAGCCATTCTAGGGTGGTCTCTATATGTACTCCCTTGACAGACCACATCCACAAGGATTTCTCACACCCCGTAAAACATAAAGGAACGTAGCCCCACCAGGACTTCTCACATGGATTTCCCTTGGGCAGGTTGCTCAGCCTCAGTGTCTTATCTTATCACCAATAAAAGAGACGGAGCAGATGCTTCTGTAGCAAAGAGGCACAGGATTCCATACCCCATGGAGAACCACCACCACACTGGGCCTGCCCCACAGATGCTCCGCCCTTAGACGGCTAGTTTCAGTTACATATCTCATTACCCAAAACAAGGAAGATACAACTTCTCCTCCCCAAATAATGCCTTACCAGACTGATGCCTAACAACCATCAGAGGCTTGATCAAACAGAGGCAAATATGCTCATGTCTGGGGGCAGGGCTATGACTGTGGCACAGCACAGTGGGCATCAGACTCCAAAGGGACATAGGCCAGAAAAGAGTCAGTCAGTAAGCCTTCTCTGTGCTCACCTGACTGTGCACATTCAAGGGGCAGAGAAGCAGATCCCTCACTAGGAGTGTCAAGGAATCAGAGACTGTATTTTTAAATCATCACACAGATTAAAATGTTATTAGACATTCTGGTGTTGGGTAACTTCCAAGAATATATCCAACATCTATGTAAAGTTCACTTCAAAGAGTTGAGGCTTAATGTGGCATAGCCATTCCCAATACTTAGGAGGCTGAGGCAGGAAGACTGCAAGTTGAAGGCTACCCTAGTCTACAGAGAAAGACTCTGTTTTAAAAAAAAAAGTAAACAAATAAACAAAAAAGAATATCCCACAGAAATTTGAAATCCCTAAAAATCTTACAGCTCATACATGGAAGAAATTCCTGGGTTCCCTCCGCAATGGAGGGTTTGTGTAGGGTTTCCCCATATTTAACAGTTTTAAGACATCCATCAAAGAACCATCCACTATGAGGGTGTGAGCTCTGAAGTAAATATTTTCTCTTGTTTTCTATTTATTTGTTTGGAAATAAAATTCTATCATTTTATGTCCTTACCAGCCATAAAAAAAATTGAAATTAAACAATTTTTCCAAAGCCTCACAGTTATTCTGATTAACCATACTACAGACAAGGCCGAGTAACAGTAGCTTTCCCTGTGGATAAGATCATAGACGTGTCATCATATGAAAAGACATAAAACCATGCTGTCAAGAGAGTGCCAGTATTTTAGGCTGGTGTATCACATAAGCTCTTTAGTAACAGCCTACACACAGTGAATTAATCTTTAATAATCAAAGCTCCACATGAGCAAGGGAAGTCCAGGAGTACTTCATGGATGCTGGCAGCAGGGCTATGTCAACCAGTCAGTCCAAGTTGGCAGTTATACAGGACCGCCACCTGATTGGCCCAGCCTCTGTCCTGATTGGTTAGAAGCTTCTCTGGCAGTTGGTCAGTGTTTTGCATATTTTCTATGTCAGTTAGAACAAACAATATCTGCAAAAGCATCAGAAGGAATAATCTTGGCTCATACATCAAAAGGTGAGGATTGGCTTGAATCCAGCTGGGGCAGACGTAGGAAGCGCAGCTGTTTAAGCTTTAGTAAAAACCAATTGTGAAGGAAATTAAACGCTAAGGGAAGAAATCTGTCCATTATCTGGCCAGCAGAGGAGACTAAAGAACTCTCTCAGTAACATAATATCAACATGACTATTGTCATTTAGGAGTGCTTACCAGAGCAGGTAAACCAGAGGAAGGAAGAAGAAGTCTTAAAGGCGTTGTTATAATAATCCAGCCTTGGGTTATCAAATATGAACTAGAAAATTAGAAGCTGGGGCTTGTGCATTATACTGGCTACTTTTCACAGCTGTGAAAAAAACTATCTGACAAAAGCAACTTAAGGGGGAGGGTGGGTTTATTTTGACTCACATTTTATCATGATAGGAAGGCGAGGAGGTCATGTTGCTTCAGCACTCGGGAGGCAGAGAGACATAAGGCTTGTGCCCATCTAGAGTTCTCTATTTCTCCTTTCTGTTCAGTCTGGGACTCAAGTCCATGGCATGGTAATGCCACATTCAGGATGGTTTGTCTTTCCTCAGGTAAGCCTTTCTGAAAATACGTCACACACACACACACACACACACCCAGGCTTGTGCCTCCAACACTTCAAATCCTTTTGGTTGTCAAGATTAACCATTATATGAGCCCCACCTCCTTAACTCAGGTCTGTTAGCTTGGAGTACTAAATACCTCACACGCCCCCATCGAATTGCTCTGAGTTCCTCTTTTCTGCCACTGCCAAAACTCTTAAGCAATAGAAGAAGACAACATGTAGCCTCTGGAAAAAGCTAGAATCATCTTATGACCATAACGAGTGCAAGCCTCAGGTGACACAGAATGGAGGGAGATTGCTGAAATTATGAATTAAGCTTATGCATAGCCCACATGACCTCACATAGTTTCTGATAAGTGCAACATTATATATATATATATATATATATATATATATATATATATATATATACACACACACACACACACACACACATATATATATATATATATATATATATATATATATATATATATATATATATATAGAGAGAGAGAGAGAGAGAGAGAAAGTGCCAAGTATGCTGGGTGCCTGTGAATATCTGTACTCTCCATTTCTGACCTCTCCAATGCAGAGGCAATGAAGGTGACTCACAGAACTATTGGTATCCAGAGTGATTATCAGCCACTGAAAATAGAGGCCTCAAATAGAAGCTTTCTTCATTCCCTAGGGCTGAGACTTATTTCAGAGGGATTCCCAAAGTCCCTGTGGGATCTAGCAAGTCTATCCTTCGGATTTGGAGTGGAATGTGTTAAAAGCTTGGTCCCAGATGGACACTACTAGATTGTGGCGGAGTGCTTAAGTGGTGGGACCTTAATGGTGTCTGTGAGGCACAGGCATCCTCTTTCTCTCTGCTTTCTGGCTGTCCTGAGGTCAGCAGCTTCCTCTGCTATGTACTCCCACCATGAGGCACTGCCTCACTATAGGCCCAAAACGATGAGATCAGTTTACCAGGAGGGGAAACTCTCAGAAGTATGAGTCAAAGTAACCTTTTTCCCCATATAAGCTTATCATCTCAGGCAAGTTGTTATAGTAACAGAAAGCTGTCTGACTGATTGAAATACAGTCTCTTGATGGCATGAAGTTACTGTCTCTTTATAAGGTAACACTACTGTGATCTCATCTTCACAGAAAACAGAAGGCCATAATTCCCTCTTGCCTGTAATATAGCTGACCGAAATTATTGCCTTTCATGTATGCTATGCTTTTTATTCCATCTGCCCAACTCGAGGGCAGACCCTGATTGGCTTACCTGAAAAGACTATTTGCCACTTCTAACCATTGTCCTGGTCACAATGAGTGGGCAAAGAGAGGTGAAACCAATCAGGAGATCTGAGGCCAAACTCTTAAGCAATCAAAGAAGACAGTACGTAGCCTCTGGAAACAGCTAGAATCATCTTATGACCATAATGAGTGCCAGCCTCAGGTGACACAGAATGGAGGGAGATTGCTGAAATTATGAATTAAGCTTATGCATAGCCTACATGACCTCACATAGTTTCTGATAAGTGCAACATATATATTTTTTTGAAGCCAGTTTGAGGCAGATTCCTCTTGCCTGCTTGTAGAAAGGCTCTCAACTGCTAGTATGCAAACAGACTTTATAAGTTATAGGCCTATACATCATTCCTGTTGAGTTTACTATTACTCATTGGTAGCAAGAATAGTGATGGGCCATGTTGCAGGTTGAGATAGTACTTTAGATCCTTGTTTTGATTAAGTACCTTCTTTTAGAAAACCAAAACCAAAAACCAAACCACCCTAGATCCTTCCCTCACAGTATGTTCAGAAACAGATCCCAACTAGAATGTATGTGTAAAGAAATGAATGATTGTAAATAGAAAACCCATCTGTTTTATATGTAAAATTCACAAGTCATCAAAGACAAGACATAAAATATATAAAACGATACATAAAAATAAAAACATAAGCCGGGCATGGTGGCACACGCCTTTAATCCCAGCACTCAGGAGGCAGAGGCAGGTGGATCTCGGAGTTCGAGGCCAGCCTAGTCTACAAACCAAGTCCAGGACAGCCAGGGCTACACAGAGAAACCCTGTCTCGAAAAACCAAAACACCAGAAAAAAAATCTAGAAACACATTGAGGCAATTTTCAATGATCAGATAGACCCTTTAGTTGTATGATGAAAATAGGCTGCTGGAGGCTATCAATTTACAAAATAATCCCATTTGCATTAAAATGTATGGTAACATATACACCAAAGTCCTTGAGGAAAGCCCTATTAATAGTGGTTATTTCTCATATCTGAGATCCCTCAGAGATCATTTTACAAAACTGCCAAAATATTTACAAAGTGCTAAAAGTTTTGTTTTATAATGAAGAATTCAATGAGCACAAGAGAGGGAGAAACCCGTACTAGGGAATCTGTACTGGGTGCTATCAAGTTTGGGAGAGGAAGAGAAAGATGTGTGATGGGAGGAAAGGAAAAAGTCCCCCTTTCTTGGAAAATTCTAGAAAAGAAAGCATCTTCCTCAACCAAGAAACCAGGCATTGAGACGCTGCCTGGTGAAGAGAGGTGTGATTTCTTGGCTTAGTCTAGCAGCACAAGTTCTTGCCGAAGCTGTTCATAACTGGCTCCTGGGAAAGTCCAAGCAGTGGTCTCCAGTGCTTTACCAGGCTCCCCGACTGCCAATCTAGGGTTGTTTTTTTTTTTTTTGGTTTTTTTGGTTTTTTGTTTTTTTTTCTTTTCTTTTTTTTCTTTCTTTCTTTCTTTTTTTTTTTCCCCTGTTCCTGCCCTCTCAGCCCTGTGGATGCACCTTTGGACTGAGTTTCTAACACGCCAGCACTGTTTTGAGTGGACAAAGTCTAGTCAGGATTGATCCTGTAAGCTAATGCTTTGGTGGAGTTGCACATTCTCCTCCAAACTGGAGTTTGGAGTCATCTCTGGATAACAAGCCCCCTCCCCTGGATGCCTGTGGGCTCTCTTTACTCATGTCTTGTGGTGAATTTAAGTCAAAGGGGCCAGAAAGTCTCAGCTCAGCAAGTGTTCAGGTGATAAACAGACAAAATGACCCTAGTCCTTAAAATAGGCATGTGACTTCCTCAAACAGCAAGCTTGCTTTACCGTCAGTGTGAGAACCCACTATAGATGCCAGGGGCCTCAGACCTCAGGCAGCTTGGCTTCCGCTCTGCACATTTCATCTCTAATGGCCAGGTGCAGAAGCTCAGAGCTTTGGGGACTCCGTTGAGAGTGAACTTTGGCACTTTGGATCTAAATAGAGAACTGAAAATGAAGACCTGGCAGGGACTATATTTCCTATGAGACCTAGAGTCACTGATATCAATAGCATCTCAAAACAATGGAATCAAATGGAACAACATTTGTTTATTCAGTCATCAAATATTCACTGAGGCTGTAAAACATTCAGGTCCTAGAGCAGGAAAAACGGAAGCGCTGCAGTAGCAGGGGACCGGGGTACCTAGCAAAAACCCATCCATCTGTGATGAATAATGCCGCTGTCAACTTCATGGGACCGAGAAGCACTTGGGAGCCTGTAGAGTATAGCCTGGGGTGTGTCTGTGAGGACATTTCCCAAAGGGAAGTGTCAGAGGGAGGCCTGCTCAGCCCCATAGGCTGGAGAATCTAGAAGGAAGTAAAGAGGGTGGGGCAGGGAGACTGAGTACAATTCAGGCGGTCCCTCTCAGCTTCCTCACCATGAGCTTCACCTGCCATGATGGACAGACACCTGAACCTGTGGATTAAATAAATCTTTCCCTCTTTGAAGTAATTTATGCCAGTCATTCTGTCACGGTGATGAAAATTTAACTCGCTAGTCACCCTGCAGTCCTGCCAAATAGATTCTTGGTCCTTGGTTTTGGAAACTTTTGTTCAAAGAAATTACTTAATCATGGAAAAATACGCACTTTACCAAAGGCCCTCTGGCAACATTCAAAATGCAGTCAATTCTTGGATGCAAACCCTGGGAACAGGGTGGCAACGGTTGGTGGTCACAGTGATAATTTAAGGATACAAAATGTAAAAAAAATCCTCTATCCATCAGCTTCTCACCACTGTGACCCAGCAGAAGCAACTTAAGGGAGACAGAATTCCTTTTGGCTCACAGTTTCAGAGGGTTCAGTCCATGGTCCCTCGGTCCCACTTGCTTGGAAAGGTGTAGCAGAAGAAAGCTATTCTCTTCATGGCAGGCCAAAAAGGAGAACAAGACAGGATGAGGGGGCAAATATAATATACCCCCTACATCCTAAGGATCCAACCTAGTGACCCCACTTCTTCCAGGTAGCTCTATCGCCTAATGTTTCTATTGCCATCTGGGGAGCAAACTTTCAAGACACAAGTCTGTGGGAGCATGTTCTATTAGGCCCATAACACTTCCACCTTCTGCATGTCATATGCTTGGCATTTCAGGGTCCTTAGCATCTCAGTTCTGCCAGGGAGGACAAAGTGTGTGATCACTTAAGGCACAAGGACCCAGTACTAACCTATGGGGGGGTTATAGATAATCCCTGGGCTTGTCAGACATGCAGGTAGTCAATTCTTTTTTACAAATAAAGCACAGGTCTGTTTCAATAAACTCTGAAAGTCCTACATCTTATGAGTAGTATGTTGAAGAATGGACTTCCTGTGTCAGAATGGTGACCTCTGCTCATCTTAGGGAAGCATTTGGGGACGTTGGTGTCATCCCCACTGACGTCAGTGTTATAAGTTCCGCCCCAAGGCTGGACCAAGCTTTGGGTCCTCAGGCAGCACTCTGTACACAGTTATCAGGAAAGCAGCTCACAGAGTTTGTTAGGAGTGTGACAGTGCATCACCACAGGTGTTTCTGAAATAAGCATGATTACAATTTGCCAAAACTTATAGGCACCTGGTCATTTGTGAAAACTTCCTTGACTAAACACCAAAATGACTAGCTTGCTTGTAGACACGTATAAAAATTAATGGGAGGGGGGGCTTAGATAATAGTACATCTCCAATTAGAACCAAAGATCAATGGTAAGCATCTCGTCATGTCTTTTCACTTATATAGTCCAAAATCAAAAGAGCAGCAAGAATGAAAGCCAGTGAGTTATTTTTTATGGTTTTTAGTCTGCTACCACAAATAGTGGAGTTTCTAATTAAAAAAAAAAAAAAAACAAGTCTACAGAAAGGTCAAAATGAAGGAGTTAAGAAGTCAGTCCCAGGAGTTAGAAATGTGTGGGTTTCTTGTTCTGTGTACATATTGCAAAACGACCCTATCTCTGGGGTATCGTCATCCATGCTCATAGCCTGTCTAGACAATAAAACCTCACAGCAATGAGCCAAGTGAAATACACAGAGGCAAGCACAGATGATATCAAAACTCCTCTGAGGCTGGCGGATCCCTGGAGGGTCGTGATGGCTGGGAAAGTGATACCAGTCTTGTTTTCCATGAAGCAAGGAATAGACTTGTGTGTGCTTGCAAAGGCCCTAGGGTGCTCCTCGGCAGTACTTCCCTGGGCAGACATTCAGAATGCTCCAGATGGTTGAAGGCATTCTCTGCAAATGACTCAAAAGTGTGGGGAACAATTTCAGGTGGGGTCAAATAGCACATTTGTCCCTATTGATGTCAACAAAGACACTGTAAGTAACCCCGTGAACCCATTAGTGATGTCAGTTCTGCTCTTCTTTACAGTCGTGGTCCCCTGGGGAGTGCTTAGCCCTCTTGCTCACCAGGTCAATGCTAGGTTCAGATATTTTCAAAAGCACCTTAAATATCTTGGAATTTAATTTCCTGAATGGATTGGGTAGTCATTTCCCAGCTACTGTAAGCTAAGACCTTGGCATTGCAGGGAAGTGTCCCATCTTATTGTGTACCCCCACAGCGCCATCCTGGAGAAAGCAGTCCCAGGAACGGGAGTTCCAGCCTCTGAATCAGTAGTAGTTCCTCGGTGCATCAGCCCCTCTGACACTCAGAAGGCTCCTCTGGGCCTTAGCATTGGCTGTGTGGAGTGTGGCCTTCATGGAGGTTAGGGCATAGTCCCAGGAAAGCAGCCACCACCTCTCCAAGATGGGAGAAGATACAAGTTGGTGGGAAGTCATTCATTCTCATGCTGTCCCTTGCCCGGGACAGAAACCGTCTGCTTTCAGTTTGCCAAAGCAAGACCACAGTGGCATTAGGTCACCAATAATCCTCACCAGTGATGATATGGAAAACAAGAGGAGGGGACTGGCAGAAACAGAGCAGTTTTAAGTGCCATGCAGAAAGCTGGCAAGAGGATGCAGAGTGGAATGAGTGACAGCATCTACCTGTTCTTCAGAGAATAACATCACCATTTTCTGCCTGGAATGGACAGTTAATGCTACCATTCCTGACCTGTTTGAAACATTAACTTTTCTAGGAAAACTATGATTTGGATGTGAAATAACCCCCAAAGGAGCCTTGATACTCAGCCTGTGGCTTGGCCTTTGTGGCTGGGGGTGGGATAGGGCATGTAGAGGTAGGGCATGGGGGTCCTAACAGGAGCAGGCTGAGTTCAGCAGGTGTGGGCGGATGTAAACAGATGTCTAACCTCTTCCCCTGGTCTCTGTCATGTCTTGGCGTCCTAACTTGTGAAACTTACAAGCTGTGTTTCGGTGATGCATTGTGATATTGAAGGCAAAGATGCAGCACCTTAGAGACAGGATGTAGCTTTGGTCCCCTCTGTCCTTCATACATGTGCTCCTGACCTTGTTTCCCAGAAACAAGCAAATCAAAGGTTCCTTACAGTAAGGCTGTGATACATTTCCCTCAGTTAACTTGAGTTTAGAATCCTCTTTCCCAGAGAAAGTGCTGTGTTAAAGTGATCTAACAAGCGAAACCTCTGTGTCATGTTTGCAAGGGGTTAGGATTCTGGTATCAAACAATAGCTACAAAAGGAAAAGGCCCAGCAGTAAACGGTTGCCGGCCACTGAGCCATAACGGGGGATGCGTGGAGATGAAGAAGGAATGAGATCTCTCTTGGAGCGTGGGGCGGCAGACACATTGGGGCACGGCAGCAGAATTTCTAGGTGGTTTTGAGTCCTCGTGGAGGCCTGAAGTCATGAGTTTAAAGTGAGGCTGTCCAGCAGCTTGTTTATTTTCTTGGCCAGTGAACTGTCTGGATCTGAGGGATGAGAGATACGCCAGGTGTAAGTAAGATTGGGGTTTCTTAGATGAGATTCTTAGCAGTTAAGAGGTGGTGCGGATGCCTTAGGAAGAGGTTTGAGTTTGGTGGGTAGGAAGCACAGAAGTATAGAACAGAATGGTGATAATGGGTGGGGCCAAGGAGCCTTTGGATATGGAGGCCTGGGCTAACAGAGGACAGTTGGAATGCGGAGAACTGGAGAACACGGATGCAAAGGAACAATGTGGGTATGTTAAGACGAAGTATCTCTTGGTTGCGATGAGGGCTAAAGTGTCACCACATGGATAGGAGAGAGAAGTGTACAGGGAAGCGGTTATTGGAAGTGAGGAAGTGAAGGTCCTGGGCGGGTCGTGCTGATGACCCTGGGAAGAGCAACAGAGTAGGATGGGAGAAGGCAGCACCTGAGCCATGCTCTAGTGGAGATCACTAATGATCTCCAAGGACTTAGTAGGACCAGGAATTCAAGCAGGCCAGGGAGTGGCACGAGCTTCAGAGTGGCTTGCAATACCAAAGAAAACAAAAATGCTGATATGAAATGGTGAGGAAACACGTCTCACATTTAGACTTCCAGTTTGTTGTGGGATGCCAGAGAAAAACACTCTCTGCTATGGAGCTATGTGGAGAGATGGCATCCTCAGAGGGGGCCTGGGCTTCAGTCTCTACTTCAAGAAGGTTAACAGGGACATCCTATGAGTCTCCCAAAGCACTGTGTTCCCGAGGCATGGGGAACCCAGTTTGCAATCTAGGAAGAGTTGGATAAGAGGATGACAGTTGCTCATGGGGTGTATGCTGGGGAGAGTCCGTTGAGTAATTAATGATGGAGCTACAGAAGGGTAAGGAGGGTAGAACCATTGCTGGTAAAGAGAGGTCAGTTCACTTTGAGTCCCATTAAATAAGGAGGCCTCTCTTCTCCTTTGGCTTAAGCAGAGAAGGCATTTTGCCCTTACCCTACCTCGGCTGTATGCAGTTCCTCTGATGTGTTGTTTCCCACAGGCAGGGAGGGAGACTTCAGTGTTGTTTTGCTCCTGTGCACTTTAGCCCTGACACAAGGTGAGCTCCACTAATACTCCATGAAGAGATCATTCCTAAGACTTGTGGTAGGGATGGAAGCCTGTCAGGATCTGCCAAGACATAAGCTTGCACCATCACTCTCCAGGGAGGTACATGTAGGGCAAGCTCCCAAGGACTCATTTTCTTTCCTCGGTTCTGTCCCGAAGTAGTAGGGGCCAACAAAGGCAGGTGCTATCCTGCAAGGCCAACATCCCTCATCAGAAGACACAGTGTTCCTCTTGACCCCAGTTTTCCTGTGGCTAGTACTCAGAGACCTAGGCCCAGGCTCTCTCGTTGCTTTGCTCTTACATGACAGTGCTGGAGCAGACACTGGGCAGCATGTGGCATTGGGGTTCGCTCTGTAGACCAACCTCCACATGCAAGCCCCTCAAAACCCAACCGGTACTGAATCAATAGTCATACAAGGCTATCTCCGTTTGAAGTAAAAATCGCTCTGTTGGTGATTACAGTTGCATTTCAAGAGCTCAAAAGCCTTATGTGGACTGTAGTTAACACATTTGACCACCCTAGAGACGGAAGCATCAAACAGGAAGTTCTATCATAAGGCTCTGGTGTAAATCATTAAAGAAGCTAGTGTGCCACTTCGGTTCTCAAGCGTTCTGTTTAGTTGTTTGTTTGTTTGTTCTTAACTGCAGAATTCGTGAATTGACGCCAAACTTGGAAGGCTACCAGAAACAGGATCTGGGCACACCGTAGGGGTTGCGCTGAGCTGCAGGCATGGCGCAGTACAAGGGCACTATGCGCGAGGCCGGCCGGGCCATGCACCTCATCAAGAAGCGCGAGAAGCAGAAGGAACAGATGGAGGTACTGAAGCAACGCATTGCAGAGGAGACCATTATCAAGTCAAAAGTGGACAAAAAGTTCTCAGCCCACTACGACGCCGTGGAGGCCGAGCTAAAGTCCAGCACTGTGGGCCTAGTGACCCTGAACGACATGAAGGCCAAGCAGGAGGCCCTGCTGAGGGAGCGAGAGATGCAGCTGGCCAAGAGGGAGCAGCTGGAGCAACGTCGGCTGCAGCTGGAGATGCTGCGCGAGAAGGAGCGAAGGCGCGAGCGCAAGCGCAAGATTTCCAACCTGTCCTTCACCCTGGACGAGGAAGATGACGGCGACCAAGACGATGGCCATGGCACTGAGGGCGCTGAGGTCCACAGCGGTGGTGCCAAGAAGAACTTGGGCAAGAACCCCGACGTGGACACGAGCTTCCTCCCCGACCGTGAGCGCGAGGAGGAGGAGAACCAGCTGCGTGAAGAGCTGCGGCAGGAGTGGGAGGCGAAGCGAGAGAAGGTTAAGGGTGAGGAGGTAGAGATCACCTTCAGCTACTGGGATGGCTCTGGCCACCGGCGCACGGTGCGCATGCGCAAGGGCAGCACCGTGCAGCAGTTCCTGAAAAGGGCGCTGCAGGGGCTGCGCAGGGACTTCCGAGAGCTGCGCGCAGCAGGCGTGGAGCAACTCATGTATGTCAAGGAGGACCTCATCCTACCGCACTACCACACCTTCTACGACTTCATCGTGGCCAAGGCGCGGGGTAAGAGCGGGCCACTCTTTAGCTTTGACGTGCACGATGACGTGCGGCTGCTGAGCGACGCCACGATGGAGAAAGACGAGTCGCACGCAGGCAAGGTGGTGCTGCGTAGCTGGTATGAGAAGAACAAGCACATCTTCCCCGCCAGCCGCTGGGAACCGTACGACCCCGAGAAGAAGTGGGACAAGTACACCATCCGGTGATGTCGAACCCCGGTCGGGTAGCCTTACTCTCTTAAAACAGAAATTCAATAAACGCAGGCGGTCCCCCCATGAATCGGATGTGTTGGTTCTGTTGCTGGCGTTGTTCTTTGGTATTTTTAATGTTTCTGATTGGGTTTCTGTTGTGCTCTATGTGATAAGGGATACGTTTTTTTGACTAGGTGCATATTGACTTGGCGGGCCTGCAGACCGGTTTTGATTTTCTTGCTCAGTGTCTTCTTTGCTGTGTACTCGTGTGCAGATCACTGTGATCAGTGACTCGGTTTTCCCCCGTACAGGGAAGTAACACTCCATAAAGCCGACGTGAGGAATGAGAACTTGAAAACACGTGGAACTCAGTAAATGCCTGCTGTAATTTTTGTGGACCCGGCTGCTTTACTTAAAGAATTTCTATGATCCTGCTCTGAAATGTCAGAACTAGGGTAGCCCTGCCCATCGCTGGTGTCTAGGTCAGTGGGTTAGGGTTAGCAGAGGCCAGAAAACTGCTATACAACTTATAAGATCACTGTCACTCATTTCTCTTCAGCCAACACTCCACGTCCACATGGCGCTATTACAAACCCCACCCTTTGAGTTTTTGTTTTATCCAGTTGAGCATTGTGATGATTTTCATTTAAAAGCATCTAAAATGCGATGCATCTTTTACATAGTTTCTTACCCCCTTGTACATTAAAGACCAAGTCAAGTCCTTTGGACATTTTACTCTTTTTTCTGGCACTGAGTTCTCTCACCAGCCCAAGAACAAGAATTCTCACAATGTTGGTGGTCTCGGGTGCTGCTTGTTCTTAGGATCACATATACAAGTTTCTCAATAGTTTGGTTGTATCCAGAGCCTGTCGTTAGGCCAGGATGGAGGCATCAGTCTGTTTTGGAGCCCTGGGGTCTGACAGACAGCCAGGCTGGGAGCAGATGCTCAACCCTGACCCTACCACCGGGACCCTTTCTCACCTCTCCCACTCTCACCCCTATTCTGGAGCCTTCCTCCAGCAGCAAGCAAGCCTGAAGAATTTAGGGCCCACAAAGTGCTCCTGGTTCACTTCAACAGATCAGTTGTCTGAAGAATCTCAGGCCCCACCGCAGACCTGCTGAACCAGAGCATGAGTCCCAGCAGGATCCCTGTGTGACTTGAACTTGTTGAGACTGAAGGAGCCTCTGGCAGATCAGATGATGCCTGCTCTCTAGTCAACACTTCCGGCTTCTCGCCTCACCTAGATTCACCTCACCTCTGACCTAGATCAATCAACAGCTGCTAGTGGTATACTGGTCTAAGCCCTAATTCGCCAGTGAGCCTTTATTTAAAAATGAGAGACCAAACACACTCTAACTCCCGAATCTTATCTCCTTGTTTTTAATTGTATGTTGACAAGTTATGTATATTTATGGGATTCAAGGTTGTGTTGTAATTTTTAATATAGAGTGGGGTAATGAAGTTGAGTTAATTGAACTAGGCATCTCAAGTATTTAACTTATTGTGTTGAGGATGTGAACATGTTATTTTTAGTCATTCAAATGTATGGTATCTATGGACCTATCTTTAAAGTTCAGAATTTGCCCCCTTTTCTGAGACTTTACCCTCTGACTATCTTTCCATCAACTACCCTACTTTTTGCCCTGAATCTAACTGTTCTTCTTGTGTTTGGCTTAGCACATAGTATCTCCATTTCTACCCATGCTGCTGAAAATAAAGTTTGTTTCTTTTTCAGAACTGAGTGTATTCCTTTGAGTATAGACTGCTTTTTCTTTATCTTTTGTCTCTTGTCGGGCATCTTAATTGATTGTGTAACTTGGTAATTGAGAATAGCATTGAGGTAAATGTTGGAGGAAGGTCAAATGCTGATTTCAGTTCCTTGAGATCTGGTTACTGCCCTGCCATGGGCATTGTTATGAATGTTAAACCATATGGTGTAAGGAATGTTCTTCAATTATCCCTGATTGGCCAAATAAAGATGCTGAAGCCTATGACTGGTAGAAGAGAGAGAAGTGGAGGAGTTTTCAGTGCCTGGGCGTGAGGTCGAGAGAGGAAAGGAAAGGGGATAGAGGAAAGCAGAAGATGCATCAGGAAGATAAGGAAGCCAGAGAGAGAGGAGCCGCCATAAGGGAAGATGGTGATGAGCACGTGACTGTAAGGATGGATTGAGGGAGCAGAGCCACCCTCGAGTCATCTGATTTGCAACTGGTTGGCTTTTATGTGGGTTTTAAAGATTTATTTATTATTTATACCACATTCTGTCTGCATGTGTGCCTGCACACCAGAGGAGGACTCCAGATCTCATTATAGATGGTTGTGAGCCATCATTTGGTTTCTGGGAATTGAACTTAGGACCTTTGGAAAAACAAGCAGTGTTCTTAACCTCTGAGCCATCTCTCCAGGCCCCCATGTGGGTTTTAAAGGTACTAGGATTAGAGTAGTGCTTATAGCATAGTGCTTACAGCTTAATAATAAATCATAGTCTTTCTGTGTCAGTCATTGGGGACTAACTAGCTGGTTAAAGCAAACTGTTGTAATATCTTACTGCATTAATATAGAAAGAATAATTTGTCCTTCTACAAGTAAACAGGAGAGTATAGACTTCTCTTTCATGTATGAATTTTGCCTGTATGCATGCAAGGTGTGCACGTATATACACAAAAATGTGATTACTGAATCCTATATAATTATACCTTTATATTTTTTAGGATGTTCTGTTGTTTTCCATAATGGCTGACTAATCTACATTTCCACAACACTAAAAGGGTCCCTTTCTCTATATCTTCATAAATATGTTTTGTCCTTTTGATAATGACCATCCTAACAGGTGTGAGGTGTTGATTTTCATGTGCACCTCCCTGATTACTAGTGATGCTGAACATTCTCCCTTTGCCTGTCAACCATTAGCATATCTATTGATTGAGTTTTCTCTTTTCAGGCACTTGCCCATATCTGAGTTGGATTGTATTTTTTTTGTTGTTGTTGTTATTTTTTGGTTGGTTAGTTTTTTTTTTTTTTTTTTACCAGTATATAACTGGGGTCCTTATTCATTCTGGATATCAATGCTTTATCAGATGTATGCTTTACAACTGTTTTGTCTTAACCTCATTCTTAGTTCCTTAGTTTGCCTCACCCTGTTAATTGTTTCCTTGGTGTAGATGCTTTTTAAAAATCTTATATAATGTCATTTTCTCTTCGCCTTTGTTACCTGCACATCTAAAAAATTTCTTTGCCCAGACAAAGGTCAAAAAGGTTTTCTCATATATTTTCTTTGAATTTAGAGCTTTGGGTGTTTTGATTATCTCTTTAATCCATTCAGAGTTAAATCTTGTTTGATATTATAAGGAAAGGGATCGATTTCATTCTTTTACAGACCCAGCAGGTGTCAGAGATTTAGCATGATGGACACACAGCTGGTGTCGGCTGTGTTGCATTAACAAATGTGTTTTCTCAGATTTGACTCTAAATCTGTTTCACTCCAACACCCATGTTTTCCTGTTCGTTGTAATTCATGTTCATTCATCTCAGTTAGGCATGCTCCTTTTGTAGAGAGATTATCTTGCCAGGCTAGAGAAAGCACTGGTCCTCTTCCCCTCCCACATTCAGGTCCCCAGAGGTAACTGCATTTCAGCAGAAACCAGAAATATACTTCTACAGCCCTTGGTAATTCATGTATTCCATTCCTCTCCTGTTGTTGGTTTTTAGGTTTTTAGGTACCAACCCTACCTTACCACATACATGTAGGTCACCCCCACTCCAGTCCTTCCAGAAGAAAAGGGCAATTTCACTCAGATCAATATTCATGTGTTCACAGTTATAAGTACCCTATTGTAATATATTGTGAAAATATTTTGGGGACATTAATATGTTTCTGTTTTCTGTTTTGGTTGAACCCTGTGTTGTTATTGAATGTACCTCATACTTTATGTTAATTGTGCTCTTTTCCTTCTAGTATTAGGGCCTTAGTGCAGTGCTGTCAACCTAAAATAACAGATAGTCTAAAATAATATCATTCGCCAATGATAATGAGCTTAGTTGGGAGAGAGTGGCAGCAAAAGCCTGAGGTAGGTGGTGCCTTTCAAACCATGCAGGCAGCCTGGTCTACAAAGTGAGTCCAGGACAGACAAGGCTACACAGAGAAAACCCGTCTCAAAAAACCAAATCAAACCATGGAAGGCTTTTGGTGTATTCTGGAAGGTTCAGAGCAAGGGGATTTAAAGACAAGAATGAGAAAGATTGCATCATTTGTTTCAAGATGATGAGAGCCTTGGTTATGAGGGGAGCTGTAGCCATTTGTTAGTGGCGTCTGTGTTAGGCAAGTGTTCTTTCCTTACACACCAAGCTCAAAGTGTTCCCTCCTGAGACCTAATCAGCAAGCATGCCAGCAACCTCAGCTCATTGGAAGCTGACCAGCGGCTTTCCCACCCAGGTGGGTTCTTCTCCATGATGAGAGCTGGTATTCTGGAACCTTCCTGGTGCTCAAGCCTGAGGACTCCCAACTCTTTCCTTTGTGTCTTTCTTGATTTGCTTTCTCTGCCCAGTGACTGGGGATGTTTTGGTGTTAACATTTGACCGGGCACAGCAGTGCACTCCTATAATCTCAGGCAGTCCAGAGCTGAAGCAGGAGGATGGCAAACTCAAGGCCTGCCTGAGAAGCTCGGGAAGAACTTGTATCGTAAAAAGTAAAAATACATAAATATTAAAAAGAGATAAGAAATATAATTCATAGATGGAGCGTTTACTTAGTGCTCTTGGGGCTGTTAGCTCAATCCCTAGTCAAAACCAATTGTTTCTAGAGCTTAAGTTGCTAACTGGTCTTCACTGTAGCCTCTTACATAAATGGAAGTGTGCTAAGCCATACACCATCCTCAAGATGTGAAAGGCAAGGTCCACAATCTTAGCACTTCCATGTCGATTCCATGAAATGCACTCAAAAGAAGCTTCATAGAAGTCACATCAGACATGGAAAACCAAGACTGCCGCACAGGCTCCCCATAGAAGAAGGCTAGCCTGGCAGCCCCTGTTCATTGCTGCCACCGCCTCCTCCTCCTCCTCCTCCTCCTCCTCCTCCTCTTTCTCCTCCTTCTCCCCCTCAGAACACTCACACTGCTTTGCTGGCCTCTGCTCACTAGTGCAGGCCCACTGCACAGGCTTCTCCTCAAAGGCAGACACCCCCTGTCCTGCTGAGCACTCTCTCCATGAAGTCTTAACTCACAAATGAGTTCTCACGCCCTGTTTCCTACCGCATAAGTAGGTGACACATAATCTGTTAGGATAGGTAGGGCTCTTCTCTCATTTTGTGTGCACTCTGAGAATCACGGAAGGCAAGACTTCAATGACTCCTGCCTCCCCATTACCTCCAAAGCCACCTGGAACTCATGCGCTATTTGACTTGACTAAATGAAGTCGAACTCTCTCCAAGATGCCCTAACCTAATAAGAACCTCCTGCACCCAGTCCATACACACACCCACTCCTTTCCAGTGGGATTCAGACTGAGATAGACAGGACTAACAGGCTCCCTTAGATTGACTCTAGAAGGCAAGCCATGGCCTCTTCACAAAGGTACTGATGCCCCATAAGAACCCCCAAAGAGAGGTCCACCCTCTAGTGTCACCCTGCTAGTGTCACCAAGCTTACTCTGTGAAGTCATGTTCCTCACTACACCCCCTCGAAGATGAACTCTGTATTCTGAGACATTACATTCAAAATCTCTTTTCCCGCCTCAGAGGTGTAAAACTGCTAGTCACCGTAGGAGATTGCAGCAACTATTTTCACACCTGGACTATTTTCATTAATTCCACTCCCATGCAGATCCTTTGAACCAGGCTCCATGATCCCCATTCTACCAATGATGGCCCAAAAGACGTCAGTGATTTGTTAAAATTGTCCAGTTAGTATGGGCAGAATTGAGGTCCTACAACTACACTTCACTGCCTTGGCTTTTGTGCAGAGCTCCAGCATTGGTGGTAGCACATTCATTTTGGTAATCAGGGGTCACTTGCCTTGTGCATACATCTCCCCAGTTTTCTTTCAGGGGGTCACCACTATTGGGTATTGGTCTACCCCTATAGACACCAATCATTTCAAATGGACAGATCCCATAGCCTGAAGAAATAAGGCCACACACACACTTCTCCCTGCAATACATGTTCTCTGTGTCTATCCTCTCTCTCTCTCTCTCTCTCTCTCTCTCTCTCTCTCTCTCTCTCTCTGAAACTCCTTTCCAGAAGGAACCCTTTACTTTAATGTCTCATTGACATTTCTTTCATATCATTCACTACCCTTTTCTAATGCCTTCCCCCTCAAGGCCTCATTATGGCTCCCATGGTTGTGAGGTCAGCTCTTTTCTTAAACCATCCCATCTCTACTACTGCCCCATCTCTAACAACCACCTAATCACCCTGCTGCTGTGTGGCAAAAGGACCATGCACTACCCTTCTGGCTTAGCAATGTATTTTGTCAACATCCTGGTTGCCACCTCTTGGAGTTTGGGGCCTCTCTCTTTCTCTCTCTCTCTCTCTCTCTCTCTCCTCTCTCCCCTACCTCCTCTCTCTCTCTCGTGTGTGTGTGTGTGTGTGTGTGTGTGTGTGTGTGTGTTGCCAGGAGAGGGAAAAGAAGATGGAAAGTAGAGCAAGGTAGAGCAAAGTCTGCATTGTCTCTTCCTACAAGGCTATTAATCCCATTAAGAGGCCCTGCTCTCATGAATGCACTATCCCTAAACTACCTCTCTCAGGTCTGAATGTAAATTCATTGGAATTTAAGGCTTTAACATATACAGTGGGTGGGGGCCATGATTAACTGCACTGACTACTGGCTGTGGGGATTTGGGCCAAGGAGCTGTGGGCTTGATTTTAAGTAGGGAATAGTAAATTCCTACCTTTCCCTCCAGGAGAGTCAGCAGTGTGTCCCACTGAGTTGGGTGTGTTGCAAATGAGCAGTAGACAGCAGGAAAAGCATTTCTGCCTTTTAGACAAGTAATACTCAGCGTAATTAGTGGCTACCACCAACACATCTGGGTGAGATGACAGCTGAGCCTGGAGTCTGGTGGCTGGTGCCCTTTGGGGTAGGACAGGGGAGGACAAAGCTAGATTGTTCCCCATAGCCTTCGGGAAGCACTGGGGCTCTGGGTGTGCCATACACACTGCTGGAGAATTTGGGGGTGCCAAAGTGCAAGAGGAACTGCACAGACAGTGCCTGAGAACCCAAATGAAGTCAGGTAACATTTTCAAAGGTGTCTAGAGGGTGAGCACAGGAAGGCCTTTGAATATTTAGTAAAATTATTTTTACATTAAAATGAATGTAGTTATGTTACTGTAAGAGAAAACCTTTTATTAGAGTAAAAGAGGAAGATGTAGGCATAATGTTATTGTGTAATTCAAATGCTAATTTCTGTACCCCCCCCCCCATATCTGGTTGCAATTCTTATTCTGAGAACCTCCTGTCTCAACCCTACTCCCCAATAACCTTATGCTATACATTTATATGGAGATTGTGAGGGGGTGGGGGGGCAGATAACATAATCGTTGTAGATACTGAGCTTTTGTATGTTGAGGGAGGGGGAATGGATCTTTATTTGGTCACAGCAGGAAATGAGCACCCTGTGACTATCCCTGCTGACATTGGGAACTGAAGATCTGAGAACCCTGGAGCTAATCCAGTAGTCTCCTGCTGCTGAATAGGAAAGAGGTCCATGGTGTGGAAGTGACTGTCCTGGATTGACAGATTGGTTAACAAAACAGCGTTGAACCACATAGTTCTAATGCCAGGTTCCTAGCTTTCTTCACACTGCCTCAGGAACCATGGGGTGCTATGAAAAATGTAGGGTTTCCCAGAACTCTGGGTGAGAGCTCTTTATTGTTTAAAAGAAGGGGCAGGAGGAGGAAGAGGAAAAGAAAGAGGAGGAGGAAGAGGAGGAGGAGGAGGCCTCATACTGGTGTCCAGGAGAATCCATCAACTAAGGGCAAGATCACCACTTGCAGAGCCCTCCCTCCCTCTCCTGGCTTTGTATTCCCTGCTTGGGCAAAGCTGTGTTTCCTTCCTTCAACAATAGAAAGGTGCGTTTTTATTTCTTTTCAGATGCTTTGGGGACTGGATACAGCAAGCCTTGTTCAACCAGGGCAAAACAATCATCTTACCCAGGGGCAACATGAGGACCACCCAAACTTCAATGTTTCCCAATAAAACCATTGAAACAAAACTTGGAAATACATGAAACCTTTAGTTTCATTTCCCTCTCTCCCCCTCCCCCAAATCCTAATTAACTGAGTTAGTTACTTCAGAAAACACTGACCAATGGGCTTAAGCAGCCTGATTCAAACTGAGTTTTCCTGAGCAAGAGGATCTGCCTTTCCCCATTCCTAATAGTGGGATGGCAACAGGAAAAGACATTTCCTGCACATACATATTATTGCCAAGAAACTGCTATAGTGTGTGGTAGAAAGAAAACAGCTTCTGTCATGTTTAACTCATATTGGAAATTTGTCTCTAGAAGAATCCATTACCGTCAGGCCAAGTCAGACTTTATGAAAAAGACTGTGTGTTTGTGTGTGTGTACACGTGAGGGTGTTGCCTAATAGGCAAGTTATAACTAAGTAGCAAGAGAAGGCAGGTGGACTTACGATTTAGATCAAACTTCTAAGCATGCCTCCACTGAGTCTCCTCTTGCTTTCACACCCTATAGGATGTTGATGAAATGACTGTGTGACACAAAAGACTAGTTCATAAAAGGTACAGGCTTTGCTCTCTCATTCACTCATGACCAGAAAAGCCAGCGGCTATACTCTTAAGAACAATGAGAAAACCTCATGGAAAGTGTCACTTGGAGAAGAACACGGAATTAGTCATCTGCCAGCAGCCAACACAAACTGGGCCACAGTGCTGGAATCAGCTCCTCCCATCCCATCAGGCTGTCAGACGGCGTCAGCCCAGCCAACAACCTAACTCTCCCACAAGAGGCCACAAGCCAAATGCAACTAATACATCTGTATTTACAGACAGACTCTTCACATCATGATATATACACACCCACTTAAAGTGCATGGCTCAACAGTCTTTAGTCTATTCCCAGAGCTCTGCAAACGTTATTAGCACAATATAACTCAGGAACATTTTTATCACTCCCAAAACCAAACTCAGGACGGGCTGCCAGACACCTCCCATCCCACCTTCCTTCCTAGCTCTAGGAAGTTGCTATTTCCTGTTTCTATAGATTTTCCTACTCCGGACATTTCAGGTCAATGGAATCATGCAATTTGTGGTATTTTTGTTTCACTTCTATCCTTAATCACACTTTTTTCAAGGCTCATCCATGTCATAGTATACATCAACATTTCATTCATTTCTAATGGCCAAATAATATTCATCACACAGACTTAGTGTATTGTGCTTATACTTCTGTTCTTTGGTTGATGGCTGTGGTGGCTTGAATGAGAAATGACCCTCACAGACTTAGGTATTTGTACATTTGGTCCCCAGTTGGTGGTGGCTTGAGGTTATGGAACCTTTGGCAGCTGGAGCCTTGCTAAAGGAAGTGTGTCTCTGGGGGATGGACTTTGAGAGTTCATAGTCTTACCTCACTTCCAACCCAATCTCTCTAAGCTTCATGCTTGGATTTAAAGATGGGAGCTCTAAGCTTCCTGTTCCTGCTGCCTGCTGCCTGCTGCCTGCTTCCTGCTGCTGTGTCTTTCTACCATGACTCTAATCTCTTTAGAGCCAGTTCTGACTAACTGTATGTCAGCTTGACTCAGGCTAGAGTCATCTGAGTCCATAAGACTGAGCTGCAGTCAAGCCTGTGGGGCATTTTCTAAATTGGTGATTGATGGTGGAGGGCCCAGCCTATTGGGGGTTGTGCCATGCCTCTGTATCAGCTCCTGCCTCCAGGTTCCAGCCCTGCTTGAGTTCCTCTCCTGACTCCCTTCTTGATGGACTGTGATGTGAAAGTGTAAGCCGAATAAACTCTTTTCTCCACAACTTGCTTTTGGTCATGGTGTTTTATCATAGCAACAGAAGCCTTAACTACCATAGACTGCCTCCCCCTGACAGATGTGCTGGACTGCGCAGCCTGCCTACAGTCTTCCTTCTGTGGGAATCCGACTAGCCTGCCTCAGGATGACTTGGGACAGTCTTCTTGGAAGCTTCCCAACCTCTGTTTTAGGGATGACTCCAGACTCAGGTATTAGAAGAAACAATTTTGAAACGTCTTTGCTTTCCATTGTTTTTGGCATGAAGGTAGCTCTCAGGGACAGCGGCACTTACCCTACTGCGTCTGATGAGTCATTTTTCCTTCTACAGCTTTCAAAATTCTTTTATTGCCTGCTTTCACTCCACTACACTGTGTGTGTTTGTAGCCCTGTTTTAATCCTACTTAGAATTAACTGAGCTCCTTGGATATATAGATTAATTCTTCTCAGTAAGTGTGAAATATTGAGCCGTTACTTAAAATAATGTTTAAGTAATGAAGATTTTCTTAGAAAGTACATTTTATTCATTTTGTGTATATACGCATGTGTGCACATGGTGCCACAGCACACAATAGGAGTCAGAGAACAACTTGTGGGAGTCGCTTCTATCCTTCCTCTATGTTCATCCTAGAGACCAAACTCAGGCTGTCAGGCTTGGCAGCTGGTGCCTTTACGCACCTGGCCACCTCATCGGCCCCTAAGTCATTTTTGAAATTAGCATATGAAGTAATGGGTTTTCTTACGATACACCGTCTTGTTCGTTCTTATGCATCCCCCTCTTCTGTTCTCCCAACCCCCTCTGTCCTCCTCTTGATTCCCTCCTGACTCCCCAGACAGCAGCCTCTTCTTTGGCTATTGCCTTTGTTGGCTTGTTTTAACTTAACATTTTCTGTATATGGTGTTTTGCTTAGATGTAAGTCTGGGCACCAAAAGTCTGCTGCACTCCTAGAAGCCAGAAGAGGACACCAGATCCCCTGGGACTAAAGATATAGCAAGTTCTGAGGCACCATGTGGGTGCTGGGAATCAACCTAGCCCTGTGGAAGAGCAGCCAGTGCTCTTAACAACGGAGCCACCATCAACTCAATTTATACCTCTTGCCCTTTTGTTTTGTTTCATTTGGTTTGGTGGATTTCATATTGTTTTACTTTATTCCATCTTATTTAGACAAGCTCTCACTTGTTTTAACTGGTGTCACAGGTCTTAACTGACCCGGAACTCACTATGCAGACCAGGCTTGCCTCAAACTCATAAAGATTCACCTGCCTCTGTCTTCCAAATGTTGGGGCTAAAGGTGTGCCCCACCGTGCCAGCCAGATGTTACTTCTTTGGACACTTTTTTTTTAAATTATGACATTATTTATTTGAGGAGAAGGGCCACAAATGACTGAGTGGGCCTGTGGAGGTCAGAAGACAACTTGTGGCAATCTGTCCTTTCCTGGGGTTCCAAGAAAAGATCAAATTGAGGTCGTCAGACTCTGCAGCATACCCTAAGCTGCTAAGCCATCTCACCCACCCCTAAACATTTCTTCCTGTCCTACTTTCTCTTCTCTTTCTGGTATATCCAGTATGCATGCATTAGAATATTTAATGCTATACATAATCCCATGAGGCTCAGCTTATTATTTTCCTTCTTTGCATGGTCTCTATTACTCTATCTTCACCCCTGCGTGACTTTTTTGTCCCTCCCTACCCGCTCAGATCTATTGTCAAGTTCAGTGAATTCTTTACTTTGATTCTTACACTCTTGCTTTGATTCCACTTTCTAGGCACTATTTACATTTTCTGTCTCGAAAGGCATTATCACCCTCCTTCCTTTGGCTCTTCAGAAGTGGTCTTCTGCGGCGCTTTGAACATGGTTGTGGTAGCTGCTTTGAAAGCATTCTCCGTTACACCCAACATCTGCATACTTGATAGTTCTTTCCTATTGCTGGGTGTTTGCCTGGGCAGGGTTGCTCTTCTCTGTTTCTCTGTATGGCTCAGAACTGTGGTTGAAATAAATAAGGAGGCATCTGCTAGAGACAAGCTCCAGCAAACAGGGTAAACCAAGGCTGATGGCTGGTGTCTCCAGACTTTAGCTCTTAATCCTTCAGGCAGATAGCCTTGCTATTTACATTTTAACTCTTAAAGTTTCAGGCTGGTGGACTTGCTATTTACACTTCAAGGAAAAGAGAGGTAACAGGGAATTGAACCCCCAAATCTTCAGATTCAGATCTGAAGCCTTATTAGTGGTGCTATTTGGGCCTTCTGACTTCTCTGCTGCCAAAACAGCTCTCTAGCTGAGAAATTTTCTTATTTAAATTTAACAACATGAGGTCTTAATCAGCTAAACTGGGTGGTGAGCAATGAGGAGTGTAAAAGGAAAACCCTCAGTTCCTTTGACTTGCTGGCTTAACAGTGAACAGCAGCTTGCTGGAAGCTAGAGACCTAATTAAGGTCAATAAAACACTCCGCCTGCTTATCACTTATTAAATTTACTAAACTTAGAAGCATACACAAGCATACACACATTTGGCAGACAAAGCAAGCACATTTGTATGAACCTCACATACACATTCACACATATAGACAAAACAAGGGAGCTCCCAAAGACACCATTCAGTCACATATACATAAACATACAAATATAAATATATACCCATATATACATACATGTAGACAACATATACAATTAGACATATAAGCAGACAGAAACATTTTTGGATGAAGCAGATAGCTTCAACAAGTGTTTAATTCTGACTTGGATTTTCATAGTGTCTAATATAAAGGTTCTCTATGTATGGAAAAAATTACTTCATTTAAAATAAGATACAATTGTTACATTAAAAGGGAGTTTACAGTGGGACTACTGATTCTAGGTTCTTTCATTAGAACTATATCTAACTACTTTTGTTTATTATGAGTTCAAAGCAAAAGTCTTATCTTTTTCTTATTTCAAATGTACATTATGTGTTCAAAGCAAGAGTTTTTTATGTCAAGGTTTTTCCAAGCTACAGGTGTCCATCCTGCTTCATATAGTTAACCATTTATTCTTTGTTTATATATTCATATGGTCTTTCTTATTGTGGTGTACACCTGGGCTTTATCCTTGGGCTAAAGCAAGAATGTATGCATTTCCTTGTTCACTGATTTGTTTCTTCTTGTTTTCCCCTATGGTGTAAATTGACATGTGGAGGTCCACAGAGCTCCTAGCAGTTTTTCCTATACTGCAGGAGGGTTTCTAAATTACTTGAATCAAGTCAGAAATTCTTTAAAGTCAACCTTAGGGATAATGAAACCACTCTTTTGCTCTGAGTGAAGGAACAGTGTAGCTTGGAGACAAGAATGTGAAAGACACTTTCCACATTAGATCAGGTTTTACCTTTTGAATTGTCAGCCATACAATTGTGCTATCTGTTCCAATATAAAACAGGCTTAAAATATAAATGTTAATGAAATATTACACTGAACTTTAAAAAAAAACTGCAGAAGTGTCCTGTGTTGATAGAAAGCTTCTTTTTCCAAGGAGGGGATTGGAAACTTCAAGATAAATTGGGCATTAACTTGATTGTTTTTTAAACAGACAAAGAAAAATTACTGAAGTCAAACAAACCCAGACTGATCGTGTTTAAATGAAGAAGCCTTTCTGGATATCAGGTCAGAGTCACTGTCCTCACTCTGCAAGTGGTCCTGTCGGGTGAAGGACACTCTGAGTCAGCAGAGCCAAGAGCCTTGAGGGCCCCGCCTTTGTGTGTGCCCTGTCTATTCCAAGGGCTGGGCGATGGGTGCTTGGCTGCGGTTTAATAGATGTAAGGTTGGAATAGACAAGGCCAGTGCTTCGGCCCCTTTCCTTCAGAGCTCTAACCCACATGTAGGTTTCCCCCACAGTTTCCCATCCACCTGCTAAGAAACAGAGGCCAAAGTCTCCCTTCCAAAATCGAAAAATCTTACTTATTCCTGAGGTACCCTTTCCCTAAAATATGAGTGCCGAGCGCTTTATTCCCAAGTACCGTTCCTACAGGAGGACTCTCATACTGTAGCAGAATGCACCGTCATTAATCAATTTCTTATTTGGGGATGGATGAATACTTTCTAATTTGAAGCTACTAAAAACAAAATTGAAATGCCTGCTCTGATGGGCTTTTGTTACTTAATGAGAGACGAGTGAGGCTGAAATGCCTCTCAAATGATTGCTGCAATTTAGACTCTCACCGTTTATAAAAGCATTTCTTTCCACGTTGCTAAAATTCATTCCCTCCCTCCGTCCCTCCTTTCCTCCCTCCCTCCCTCCCTCCCTCCCTCCCTCCCTACATCTTTGCCTCCCTCCTTCCCTCCCTCCCACACTCAATCTCTGTTTTGAAACATGTACTTACCGTGTAGTCCTGGCTAGCCTCTGACTCACTATGTAGACCATGTTGGCCTGGGACACACAGAGCTCTGCCTGACTCTGCTTCCTGAGTGCTGGAATTAAAGGCAAGTACTGGAATCCCCTGCGTTTAAAGGAGATGGACTGTCTCTTCCAGTCTTTTGACCTCTGTAGTTGTTCAGCGGGTTGCCTGTTCTGTTGTTTCGTTTATTTTTTTTTTTCTTGAATGTTTTATGAATTGTTAATCTTTGTTCTTTTACACTGCAACATTTTATCTGTTGTTTTACTTTTATTAAACATCATAGGAAGGTATGGCGGCCCACATCTGTATCCCTAGCACTTTGGAGGTAATGGTTGGAGGGATCTGGAATACAGTATCAGCTTTGGGTACATATTGAGCTTGAAGTCAGCCTAGACCACATGAGAATCCATCTGAAAGTAAAACTTAAAAAGAAGTGGGACATTGTTTATAGTTTTATTTTTGCATTGATCTTCTCTCATCTCTACAATCTACTTATCATTTCATGCTTTCAATAGAACTTAGGAGAGCCCTGACGATGTTTTTCACTATTACATAATACCCTTCATTGATGGTTCCATGGTACAATCTTATGAGTTATTCCCAAGTGTACCTCTCTTTGCTATAAGCCTCAGGGAAGAGTCTCAGCACCTGCCTCACACATTTTCTTTCCATTTGACTCCAGCCTATCTCTTTGGCTGCCAAAGTCTTCCACCCTAGCCTCAAAGCTCCTTGAGCTCCTATTGCCAACGACTTTGGTTTCCTCTTCACTTTACTCACCCAGCAGGCCATCTGTGACTTAGAGATCAGCATCACTTGTCTTGCTGTGTCTTCAAGATGCCCAAGTCCAAGTTCACTCTGGCCTTCAAGCCCCACTTCTCCTAATTTCCATATAACCCCCACTTCCCACTCAGCAAAGTCTGAGCTGCTGGCCTCTCCCTACTGCCATTTCTGATTTGGTGCATCCTGAGTCCTGTATCACCATTCCATTGCTCTCCTCTCTACTTGCTGGGAACTTCCTCTTTACCTTGGAAACCACCATGTCCAGAAAAACATCACACTTTGGTATCATACAGCAAACTGCCCAAGGACATGGGGTCAAGGCATGGTTGTCTGTCTGGACATTCTGGTTCCTCCATGAACCACCTAGGCATTCATGGGGAAGGGTGCTTAGTCTCCCTGAATGCTAAGCAACTGCAGGGTGTGCCTGTATGACGGTTTCTAATACAGGCTGACTATAAGAAGTGTGGGTTCTCTTAAATTGAAGCTAATCCAGTGGTTCACTACGAGTTCCTGCATTAACAGAAGCTCAGATATGCAAATTTGAGTGTGATTATTAAGGGTGATCATGGTGAATAACAACAGGTATTCCTATCATTTAATAATTGTCAAAAGATTTTTGGAGCTCTTCACAATGAGCTGGGGACAAAAACCGAAGGCAAAGATGGCCCTGAAATACCATGGTTCAACTATGGTCCCTGCCTGAGGCAGCAGGGGATACCCAACATTATTCCTTCTATGGCTTCTCCTGCATATATGTACCTATAATAAATTAGGCACAATAAGAAGTTAACCACAATCAATACTAATAAGATAGATCATTTATAATAATACATTCTAACCAGTCGGCAGATGTAGTCTCTTAAAATACCTTATTATACCATGGGCATCAACAACCTCACTATGAATTTTGTTTTCTGTAAGTCATGAATTCTTAACTTTTCCATGACATATCAGAACTACCAATTTTGTTGTCTCGCTGATTGGCTTCTCTCTGTTACCTGAGGTACTAGTACATGATCAATGGATGTCAGGGTATACATTGTCTAACTGGGCACAAGCATGATTCACACCTCATGGAGACACAGCACAAGGTGCCCTCACTTGACACTACTCGAAACACTGTGTCATTTAAAACTTCCAAACTGTTTACTCTTAAAATCATCTGTGTTTTCAAACCACAGTTAAAAGGAACAATTAAAACTTCGGAAGTGACACTGTAGACAATTGTGGCTATTATGTGTCCCCTACATACAAACCTAAAAAGCCACAAAGCCATGTTTTCTAGGTTATCTCTTGTTTGGAGGACCCTAAAATGGTACCCAGAGACACTTTTAGTTTCACACCTACCCTCATTTGTTTTGAGGCCACAAGACTAGTCTTTTTGTTTTGTTTTGTTTTGTTTTTCATTTTTTGCTTTTCGAGACAGAGTTTCTCTTGTAGTCCTGACTGTCCTGGACTCTCTTTGTAGACCAGGCTGGCCTCAAACTCACAGAGATCCACTTGCCTCTGCTTCTGAGTGCTGTAACTAAGGCATGGGCCACCAGACACAGCTCAGGACTGGTCTTGTACAGGCCACCTTTGTGGAATTTGATTGTCTCATCCAGCAATGTTCAGAAACAGATGAGTAGACCACTCCTCAGCTGACTTTAATGACCTTTGCTGACAAGAAGATGTTACAATGAAGAGGGCCCTGTCCTGTACTAAAGAGGGAGGGCTACAGCCTCATTCCAGCTAAAAGAGGGTCTGTTCATGGGAGGAAGGTGAGGGCTTTGTTGTTCAGAGATGCTGAGGCTGGCCCTACGAATCTGACAGATGTTTTTTATTACTCTGAAGAAGCATATGGCCCTTTCATCTTCTTCCCTGGTGAAACTGCTGTGGATCATCTCACTTGTCCTAATGGGCCATGTCTAACATCTGTGTGCTTTCAAATGGGGCACGCTCATTTGTGAGCTTATGAAGCTTGAACAATGTCAAGACAGGCAGGACTTGCTGCCCACACAGAAAGAAGAGAAGCTGGGCACAGCTGGAGTGCAAAGTAGGTCAGTTCACAGAGCAGAGGAAGTTATCAAAGCAATGGGGAGTTAGGGGGAAGTTCGAACCAACCATCCTAGAAAACAGTCTAGTCTGCTCCCACTACCTTCTCTAGAGTTTTTTCATACATTAAAATCGAGACCTAGGGAGTTTTATTTTGTGCTTATTACAGAGAATTTTTTTTAATCAGGAGAAGGAAGCATCACTCATAGACTACTAATCAGGAAGAGTGTATTATCATTTTGACAGTCTTTCCTTCTAGTCATTTTGATCATGTTTATAAGTGATATGTATTTTTTACTTAAATTATATATACAATGTTGTAGTTTAAAAAAAATCACTATTCTAGTATATTAATCTGCAAATACCTTCACACCTCCTACCATTCCAGCATGTTGAAATATTTGAACGTGCCTAAATGTCACCTCCATGTAAAGACAACTTTGCCCATGTTCCACCTTGAGGCAACCTTCAAACAGAAAGAAATCAAGCAAGGTGCTTAGATCTTCCAGGGCCTTTTCATTGGACTCAGCAAAAGAGAGAGAGAAAAAACAACAAAAACCTGATAGTGAAATCAGGCCTCGGTGTGACTTAAAATGAGCGTGTTCAACAAAGTGGAAAGTGGAAAGCTGTGAGGTTTTCAGGGCCAGACAAGGTGTTCCAATGTGAAGTCTTTCCATGTTCCTATGGAAGCACTCCAACTGAGGGCCTAAAGCAATCTCAGAAGGCTGCATGAAGTGGCCTCCTGTGTGCTCTTACAGTTGGGGCCACCAGATGGAAACTTAGAAGATGATGGACACATCCTCAGTCCTGTTATCAGAAGAAGCCTGGCTGCAGAGACCACACTGGAAAAGACCCTTTTGCAGAAAGGAAAAGAATTGGATGTCCAGCGGTGAACTCTCTGTCCACAGGACCCCACCTGCTCAGAGGAAGACCCTATAAGCTTAGAAAGTGTTCCTTCCCAAAGCAGAGTCCCCCGAGAGTCTGTGCTTCCCTGAAGAGGTGAACCACATCCTCCTTTTCTGTGTCTTGGGTCTCACTGACAAGGCCCCAACTTAGAAGAAGAACCACCACCCTCCTCACGATGGAGCAGAGAAACTACCGAACTAGACAACTCTGTGAGCAGAAAGAAAGGGTTATTGTAGATCAAACTGTCAAGATTACCTCTTAGGGTAGGGGTGGAGGGGCAGAGAGGGACAAAATGCTGGAAAAGCAAGTAGATGTTACATGACAGTCAGCAGGGCGGGGACTGAGATGATGCAGGCTGTTCCCACTGCCCTGGAACTAGAAACCCTTGCCTGAGGTAGTTGACTTTCGAGAAGGTTAAAGGAGGCTCCTGGAAGATAAAGGTGTGTTTAACTGTCCTTCTGTTTAAGGCAATGTCACCAGCACTTCTCTTTCTTTATTTCTTTTTTTTTTAAGTGGGTGGGTGGTGGGGGAGAGGTTCTGGGGGAGGATGATGATGACTTTTGTACCTACCAAGAAGCTCTACAAGTGTGACTTCTACCTGCTTCAGACTCGAGAAATGTGTTGGTGAGAGTCCACATGCTTGGTTGTCTGGTTGTTTGGTTGTTGGCTTTTCAAGACAGGGTTTCTCTGTGTAGCCTTGGCTGTCATAGACTCTCTTTGTAGACCAGGCTGGCCTTGAACTCACATCGATCTGCCTGTCTCTGCCTCCCGAGTGCTGGCATTAAAGGCATGCACCACATATTACCACTGATTTCTAAGGAGATGATTTTCAAGACAGTGAACTCCTGTGTTTATCCAGCAAGAGAGCCCTTGATAAAATCATGTGTTGTCAGCTGTCAAGTATCAAAGTTAGAAAGAGTCACTTTGTTCTTCAAAACCCACTTCTGTCTTTGCACACTCATTTCCCTCCAGTGTTCTCCCTGAGCCGCATTAACTGGGTCAGATGGGTCCTCCTGATCTGTGCTGCTCAGAAAAGATTCTAAACTCCACCGCTGTTGCCTTAAGACAAAGAGAATAAGAAGGCAATGGTAACCTTGATTTCAATTTGAAGTAGGTAGCCAAAAAGCAGGAAATAAAATCAAACTGCTGCCCTTGTCTTCAGGATAAAAACGTATGATTGGGTCTCCTCTTTTGCCATTTTCATATAATTCCACACTGTAAGAATTTCTGTTGTAAATTAGATCCAGGTCTTTCTTTGAAAGAGGCACCAAGCCAGGTGGCGCATACCTTTAATCCCAGCACTTGGGAGGCAAGACAAGCAGGTCTCTGAGTTTGAGGCCAGCCTGGTCTGTAGAATGAGTTCTGGGACAGCCAGGGCTGCATAGAGAGACCCTGTGCCTAAAGAAAACAAAACAATAGCAACAAACAAAAAAGAAAGAGACACCAAAATACAGTGTGGAGGGCCTGGATGTCTCTCACCTGAAGCTGATGCTCTTTGAATCTGTGCGTTCTCTATCTACAGCCTCGTGTTTTGCATGCTCGCTCCTTGGTAGTAGTAGGTGAGCAAGCTTAGGCCTTTGAAGGTTTCAGCTGCCTCTAGTTCCAGCCTGTTCTCACTTTGCTTCTTGGTCAGCCATGATGGCGGCCCCCTTCCACACCTCCTTTCCTCTATACCTTCCCTTCCATGAGGGAAATGAATCCTCTGAAACTGAGAGCTGAAATAAGTCCTTTGTCCCTTCAGGTATCTCTCCCAGGTAGTTGGTCACAGAGACACTCTACTAGCTAATATAGAAACCAATGCTGAAAATTTGTACAACCACTTTAGAAATCTATCTGGTGCTTTCTCAGAAAACCGGGAATAGGGCTTCCTCCAGACCCAGCTATTCCACTCCTTGGAATATACCCAAAAAATGTTCCACCACACAAGAAAGACATATGCTCAACCATGTTCATAGCAGCCTTATTTATAATAGCCAGAACCTGGAAACAGCCTAAATGTCCCTCAGTTGAATAATGGATAAAGAAACTGTGGTACATTTACACTATACACAGCTATTAAAAACAAGGAAATCCCAAAATTTGTGGACAAATGGATGGAACTAGAAATAATCAGAAGGAGTAGTTGACCCAGAAGCAGAAAGACTCACATGGTATATACTCACTTATAATTGGGCACTAGCCCAAAAGGCATGTCCCACGATAGTCTTCACTTACGAGGAGATTGGGATAGATGTGAGGACATCCTACTGAGACTGTAGGTAAGAGAAATATAGGAGATGGGGAAATAGAAGGATCCAGAGGGTCCTAGAAACCTACAAGAAGAACATCATGACAGGTGGATCGGAGCCCAGGGGGGTCTGCTCAAACTATTGCACTAACCAAGAACAATACAAGTAGTAAACATCGAACTTCTACTCTGATCTAGCCAATGGACAGACATTCTCCACAGTTATGTGGAGAGCGGGGACTGACTCTGACATGAACTCTGGTGCCCCATATTTGACCACCTCCTTTTGGTGGGGAAGCCTGGTGGCACTCAAAGAAAGAATAAGCAGGCTACCAAGATGAGACTTGATAGCCTATGACTATATAGCCTGGGAGGAGGTCCCCTTCAATCTTAGACCTAGGGGAGGGGAATAGGGTGAAAGCAGGAGGAAGGGAGGAATGGGAGGATACAAGTGATGGGATAACAATTGAGTTGTAATCTGAATAAATTAATAAAATTAAAATAAAAAAAATAAAAAAGAAAGAAAGAAAGGAACCAATGCCAAGGAGATGATGAGCTAAAGGCTCTTGAAGCTTAGACAACTTGGCTCCCAGGAAAATGCCTCAAAATCTGTGATCCCATCCGATCTCCACTCTCGGGGTTCAGTTCAGACCTGCAAATGACTTTACTGTACATGTGTGAAATCCAGTTTTTGAGAAACTCTGGGGTAAATAAGAGCAAAAAAGCATTGCTTGTTAACCCTTGGTGAAGAGCACAAATGACGGAAAGGTGAGGCAGTAAATACAGAACTCAGGAGAGAAGTCCAGTGGTGGGTGTGGGAGAGAGGGGTGGTGGTGCACGCCTGTCCTTCAAGTTTTAAAAAACGGGAAGGCATGCATGCTGAGATGGGAGAATTAATAGAGACGGTAAGGGTAGAGATGGCAGAATAAAAGATCCATCATGGAACTAGGGTCCAAAGGAGGGGAACAGACCTGCGATCCAACTCTCCCTAGTATACAACCAGCCAGTTTTGCAGAGGGTGAAGGACATTCTTTCCTTGAATCTGAAAGAAGCGGAATGACCCTTTTGAGGGAAGACAAAAAGGGTGGCTGGTGTGGTCTGTGTGTAACAGTGTTGCCAGTCTACTGTGGTGCTTGGCAGTTGGCTATGGTTGGCAGGTTACTGTTAGGAAGGAGGGAATGTTCAAGACAAGCTCCAGTGTCAAAGTGCAAATGGTAGGAGTTTTTAAGAAGAGATAGTCTCTTGGCGCCCAAGAGAAATTGCTCCACCTTCTTCTCAAATAGGGCAGCAGGAAAGGGTGCATATTATTTGCATTTATTACTATGTAAATTTACATTTTCTCCCAGAAAATTTAGAAAATAGAGATAAGTAGAGGGGAGAGTCACTCATAGTCCTATCACAAAGAATGGGATATGTTACCTATTAACATTTTGAACAAGATGATTGACTGATTGACTGATTGACTGATTGCAGAATTGAGAATGGAACCCAGAGCCCCTCCCATGCTAGGCAAGTGCACTGTATCATCAGCTGTCTCTTCACTTGTTACTAAGTGAACGGTACCTCACTAAATTGGCCAGTCTAGCCTTGAACTCACGCTGTAACCTAGGCCGGCCTTGAACCTTCAATTATGCTGCCTCAGCCTCCACAGTAGTAGTGAGTACAGTCTGAATCTGGCCATGAACCAGGCCACCTACGAATGATAAATAGTACTTGTAGTGGAGTTCTGTGAGCATTCCAAGCCTATCCATGCTAGTCGCAGTCTGTGCTGAGTTGAAAACAGAAATACCACCATATATTGCCAAATATTCTTATGATGTTGGGGCAGTTAAGACCCACTTCCTTAGACTCTGGAGCCTTGGTAGCTCAGGGAAGAATTGACCACTGAGCCATGACATTCACACAGCAATGCAAAGAGAGCACGTGGAGAGAAACCCATTTCCCCTAGACAAGGACTGATATCAATTTGCTATCTTTTATAAACAGAGCACATACACCCTTCGGCCCTATCTCCAGGTGATTGTATGCTTTCTCAAAACAAGCTGCAAGCTTCCTGAAAGACTCCAAGCTGAGACCACCCAGGAAGATCAGTCTCTATTTCGTAGCCCATGGAAACTGAGGGGTGATTAATTATTTTGCTTTTAAAGCCACTGGATTAGAATAGGATGGCGTAATTGATTCCATTGCTGAATAATAAACTGTCATCAAGTTCTTCTTATAATAGTCAATATTCATCTGTTTTTTTCTGTGACCACCAAGCATGTTCTTACATTTTAACTAACCAAGTCTGAATGTTTTCACACATGTTTTCTCCTCTCACCAATAAAGGAGTCCAGTCCACCGGCCTCTGTATCTCAGAAGTTTCCCATCTGCTGATGTGACCAATCAAGCATCCGAAATATTCCCTCCTCCACGTCTTTTCATTGGCTCCCAACAGATGCCGGCTTTCCTTGACACTCTTTCCTAAAGGAGGAAACATGACGACAGCAGACAGGATTATGCATTAGAAATCACTCAGGGTTTATCTAAAGGATGTGGAAGGTGTTTGTAAAATCTTGGCAAACACTACATCACTTAATGTAAGGAACTTGAATAGCCTTGGATTTGGATATCCTCTGGGGAACCTTGGAACCAAGGGATGACTATATTATCATTCTTGATATTTGATCCTGAGCCTGTTGCAGTCAGGATGAAAATCTTGTATCTGCCTTTGAGATTATTCCTCTAAGGTCCAAGCCAAAAGAAAAATCAAGATCATCAAGCTTGCTTGCTTATTACATAAAATTATCTTGTGGAATGAAAGTATCCATAACCTTTCCATTTAGGGAATGTGGTTAGGTTCCTGAGGTGTGGGGTGAGAGGAGATGTTGGTCTAAAGTGAGTCTCCACAGTCTAGTTCTGATTTGCAGGAACTAAGCACCTGCTTCTAGAACAATGGAATGCTGGCTTTTAGGAACCAGTCCCTCTCTCCTTGACAAGGGCCACAGATATCTAGTGACACGTTTTAGAGGGTTGTCAGCTCTTGTTCAGCCATATATCCTGACTAAGAAATTATAGCACCGGGTGAATTGTGCTAATTCAGACAAGCTATATATGGATGTGACCTGTCTCTGCAGGCATCAAAAGGTATGCATGTGACTTACCATTTACAAAACCAAACCAAAATGCTTTTCATCTCAGCAGGCTGAATGTGCTGCTCCTGCAGTGAGCCACATTTTAAATGAGGAAAAAAATTGTAAATAACAGGGCAGCTAGTCTGAAGCCACCACTATGGCCCCTACTATTCATTAGTATTGTCTGATGCGGCTGGTTTGTATCCACACATTACTAAGTGTCAAGTCCCAAAGAAACTGGGGACAAATGGTTAACTGAGGTGCCTATTAGCAAAGAGCGTACTGGCAGCCAGGCTCTCTCAGCATTGCAAAAGTACCTAATTCAGAATCCAGGCTGGCATCCTGGCTCCTCTCAGCTCTTTGCATTTTGCCTCCTACCCTAAACTTCTCCAGCTCATAGGCTTCTGTTCTTCTACCTGCCCGTTCTTATATAACCCTGCCATGCTGCTTTGGCCATGCACTCTCTTCTTCTTCTTCTTCTTCTTCTTCTTCTTCTTCTTCTTCTGCTTTTCGTCTTCATTTCTTTTCCTTCTTCTTTTTTCTTCTTCTTCTTTTCTTCCTCCCCCCCCCCCCTCCTTCTCCCTTCCTCTCTTTCTCTTCCTCCTCCTCCTCCTCTTTTTTCTCTTCTTCTTCTTCTTCTTCTTCTTCGTTCTTCTTCTTCTCCTCCCTCCCCTCTCTTCTTCTTCTCTCTCTCTCTCTTTCTCTCTCTCTCTCTCCTCTCTCTCTTCTTTCTGGTTCTCCATTCCACTCTCCTCTTGTGGCTGATTCAGCTTACTGGCCATGTTTATCTACTACTTCCTGCTCTAGATTCTTCCAGATGCCCCAGCTGTGCTCTCCCTCATATCTACAATAACAACCTTCCCCTCAACCATACCTTGGAACATTCATTTTCTCACTTTATACATCTGATGCCAAAACTCCCACTTTATACATCTGATGTTGAAATCTCCACCTTATACAGCAAGGTAGTTAGGAGTTTTTGTTTTGATTGTGTGCTATTTCACCAGGGCAAAATGTCCTATATTTCCCTCCTTTGGCAACCATGAGCCATGATAGTTATTTCTGCTTTGGTTTTTATTATGATCAATGAAAATGTATTCCTTTTTGGGGTTTTTTGTTTTTTGTTTGTTTGTTTGTTTTTGTTTTTTGCTTTTGTCAACAAATACATTTACTATCCCATCAGCAAACTGTCTGTTGGTTTCAGAATTTCTAAATCCAGCTATGTAGTTTCTTCTTTTTTTTCTAATAAAAAAAATTGTATTTACTTAGAAGCATTCAGAATGTCAACAAAACAGCTGCAATTTTTTTTTTTTATTTTGCAATTACATAAATGTAAATGCCCTGCCAGTGAACTCTGAGAGTTGACTAGGGGAGAGAAAGCTGGAAACCAAGGGTCAAGGAACAATAGGTTTCTGTTTCCTTGCTTCCTTTAATGTTCTGTAACCAACAGACTTCCTCAGGCCATTATTTGAAGCCAATAAGAAAGCCTCCCTTCGCCTGTCTTAGGGTGAGCAAGGCACTCTGCCAGGCCCTTTGTTTGTTTATACTGTCAATGAACAGTCTATCGAAGTGATAAAGAATCTTAAAAGGCTATATTGGGAGGTTTAGGAATTGCAATTTGGCAGACTCGGATTTGGGCAGAGCCCAAAGTAAGTGTAGTCCAAAGAGCAGAATGGAGAGTTTGGGTTTAAGAAAGAAACCAAAGTCATCAGTCCAAGGAAACATCAAATGTATGAGCCCACAGCTCCAGCTCCAGCTCTGGGGTGAGATGGGGCTTAAGCAGAATGTTAGGACGACTTGGGGGATTTTCTGTAGACCTTTCCCCCCACACGCAGTCCATCTTGAGTAGAGTTTCCCATGACTTCATAGCATCCTCGCACGTGGTCTCTATGAAGGGAATAGGTGCTATTCCCACGTTTCAGGAGAGGGGACTGAGTTAGTCACAGGTCTAGAAGCTTCAGATTTCTAAGTATTTGAAGCTGGATTAACCTTAGGCTTGCTGCATTCCTAACTGCTAATGCTTCAGCAAGTAGAAGGCATTCCTGCTTGTATTCATCCAAGCTCTTGGCTGAAAGCATCAGAAAACAGCTCTGGCCTGGACAAGCAAAGAAGAATTTATTAAAAGGCAAAGGGGTGGGCAGGGTTCGTGGAGGATATACGTACAGCTGATAGAGTCAACAGAAAATGCGTGAACTGAGCTCAGGAGCTCACACAAGCCACAGAAGTACTGAAATCCTAAGGCAAGCAGCCCTCTCCCACCCCAGACCCCAGCCTTCCTTGGGGTCCAGAGTCCAGAAGGCACAGCTGAATTATCATGTTTGTCCCTATGGATACTTCCTGCAGTAAAAGGACTGTTAAAGTTTTGAGGTTTTTTTGTTTTGTTTTGTTTTTTGTCTTTTTGTTTTGCTCCTATACTGGGAGAAGTCCCTGGATTTACCCTGCCCATCCCACGGTACAGGGATAACTTTAAGTTGTGGGTACCAAGTAGTGAAACATGCAAAATGTCCCCAAAGTTCTTGGAGCCTGTCTTATGAAAAGCCATGGAACTGAACTACTGTAACTATGGCAGTCCTCACACACCCTCACTCTCACAAGCTACCACAAACTCCACAAGGGACACAAGGTCTAATCATGATTATTAACTTGATGGGTTTAGAATAGGCATGGAAATATGCCTTTGAGCATGTCTGGGAGTGCTTTCTAGACTGAGTTAACTGAGATCGGAAGCCCCATGTTAAATGTGGGTGAGATCATTCCCTGGGCCGGGATCTTAGAATGAATAAAAGGGAGAGCGCACAAGCCAGCCAGGTGGCTCTTTGAATAAAAAGCTCTGGGTGCACTGGCCTCAAAACCTGAGTTACATCCTGCATCCCACAGTGAAAGGAAGGAACTGACTCCCAAAAGTTGTCCTCTGACTTCCACAGGCATACCGTAGTAAGTGCACACCTGCACTTACAAACACATGTAATGAACATGCACTTGAAACACACACACACACACACACACACACACACACACACACACACGAGGGTGCACATACACTAATAATAAATAAAAAAATTAAAGGAGAAAGTAAGCTGAGTACTAGCACCTCCCTTTCCTCTCTCCCTTCACACAGGGAGAATGGAGTAGCCTCCATTCTCCGAAATGGTGGACCACATCCCTTTGAACTGTGAGCCAAAATAAACCCTTCCTCCCTTAGGCTGTCTCTTGTCAGGTATTTTGCCACAGCAATAAGAAAAGAAACATATATGTGTGTCCTCTAGAGTCTAGTACAAGCAAGTGTCCCAATAGTTGTTTTCTTTTTTTTTAATGAATCAAGTTTTTCCACTGTTTCTACAACTATTACTCATTAACATCACACCAGACTGGACAAATCAGACAACTCTTCACAGGCTTGAAATATATAATTAGGAAAGAAAAAGTCCTTAGTCTATTGAACAATGTTATGACCCAACGGCATTGAAAGCACACTTAACGAAGTCACACTTGCTGTCACAAAATTCAGTAGTCATACCATCCCTCTTTTTAAAGGAAGAACTAATCTCTATCCTTTCCTTTCCTGGGTCACTGGTGGCAGCTCTAAACTCCCCATTGTTTGGGGACGTTATTGTTCTCTGGAATTCTTCCAGAAGTTGGGATTCAAGTGAAGCTTTGGCTTCATACTGAGGTAGAAAGCTCTGTATATTCAAGTTTGTCTGGATAAATATACCATAAAGATACATATACTTGCATGTCATGTTCCCCTCAGGTCTTCAACCCATTTATCTGGGTGTCTTATCCTTGCCCCTCTGCAGATGGACACTGCTTCCTCAGACAGGGACTTAGAGTAAAGCCGCTGTCGTGCATACTAGGTGAGCTCATCCTCCCCCTACAAACGGGCCTGCCTGGCCAATGTTTTATACAGCAGTACTCTGAACGTCCACCCCCAGACTTTCCAGAGGACTGATTAGCAATGCTCTCTGTGCAGCATAGTCTGTGATGCCGCAGAATGTCTAGAATGTCAGCCATCTTTATGTGTCCCACAGGAAGCCACACCTCACTGTCAAGTCTTAGGTCATTTGCTCTGCCCACTGTTGCAGTGTGAAGAGTGGTAGGAGGCTCTTCCAATTGCCAACGTATTGGATGTGAGGGATGAGGCTGCTCCATTACTACATACCGTCTGGTCTTCAAGGCAAAACAGGAAGCTCATATTTCCTTTCTTTTAAAAAAAAAAAAGTAACTTTAATTTCCCCACCAAGATAAAATGTTTTTAAATCAGTTAATGCATATCCTAACTTCTCTGGGATACGTGTACAAAGCTTTTATGTATTCTTCCATAAAATATCAAGCCATCCTATGTCCCAAAACAGACCTCAGATTACAAATTTAATACTTTCATAATATTTCATGGTCTTGATGAATCTTACTTTACTAAACCACTTCCTTATTGTTGGGCATCTGGTTTAAATGCATCTAAGTTTCAACAGACACTACTTCTGAGACAGTAGGATGTTGTCAATGGCTGGCTTCTGGAAGTGATTTTAGCATTAAAGAGCATCTATTTATGACTCTGTAGTAAATAGACTCTAAAGAAAGACTGCTTTTGAGTTAGATGGTAGAAGGGTATGACACACACAAATAGCACTTTGGGAAAAATCAGAGAGATACATGAAAGCCAACAGAATGTTAAATATTGGGTATAGGTGAAAAGAAAATGGCTGAATAAGCACAGAAAAACAAAAGTGAGCCAGAGACATCACTACAGTTTGAATATGAAATGAGCCCCACAGTAGACTCATATGTTCACTTGGTTCTCAACTGGTGGCTGTGTTCTGGGAGGTTAAGGAAACTGACTGAGCTGGACTGAGCTAAAGGAAGTGGGTCACTGGAGCCAGTTATCGGAAAAATATTGACCCTGGCTACTTCCTGTGACTTGCTGTTTCCTGGCCAGTGGTAAAGTAAACAGCTCTCTTCTGCTACTTGCTCCCACCTACAGAATATCCCACCTGAGCAACTGGGTCCAGATGACCATGAACTGGACTCGCTAAAGCTGTGACAAAGCATGAAACTTTCTTCTCTTAAGTTGCTTTTGTCGGGCATCCTGTCCTGGCAGCAACAGGGTAACTGAGTCATACATCAATGCCATTATCTGAACCACATTAGAACTGATGTGGACTGTTCGTACTGTGGGAGACTAAGACTCTGCCAAGTCCGTATCTAATGTGGAATACTGGAGGATCACATCATCCACATCCCACAGCTCTGACACCAAAGCTCCCCTTCTCAGTTTATCTCTGGGATTATGTCAAGTCCCCATTCCCAGATGTAAGCAATGATGTCCAGATTGGGAGGTGGAGAAATAGGGGACTTGGCGTGAAGTGCACGAAGATGCTTTGCAGAAGAGCAGGAAGGAGGGAAAACTAGAGTTGTGGTGTATCCTTTCAGTTAGAAAGAAATTACAGGATAATAAAATGCTGTGAGTGCCTGGGTTAGATGCTGCCTCAAAAGTCTGGCACATCTTAAGTCTACAGGGATGAAGCTGTCCTGTTATAAGAACCAGTTTCTCACTCTTGCCACACTGTGCCTGGGTAAGCAATGATGCAAACCCCACCTCTTGGGCTGCCCTGTGTCAGCAGGAGTGGCCGCCAGTGACCGTCACACCTACAGCTTCGGCTTCGGCTCTGTGTGCATCAATGCTGCTTCAATGCTCTTCCTTCTTTGCTGGCCCTGCTCTGGCTTGCAGTACATCTTGAAAATTCACCTAAACTTTCACCCAACAAGATTTCATCCACTAGAAAAAAGACCCCAAGCAGCTTCCTTATTCTGAGACAGGTACTGGTTGCTTGTGCAGCAAACGAAGCCCAAGTCCCAGTGCTGAGCAATGTCCTCTCACAGCCCTCAAAGTCTTGAGTGTGTTTCTAATATATAAAAATGTTTGCTTACATCTTAGGGTCTTATCTATTCTGTTCAAATGACACATTCAACCAATACACTAAGGGAATGATCAAATTCTATCATCAAATGCGCAGCCTTGGTGTTGGAGAGATGGCTCAGCTGTTGTAGACAATTGGGATTTGATCCCTTGCACCCACACCAGGCAGTTCACAAGTGCCGTTAACTCCAGGTCCAAGGAAATCTAATGACTCTGGCCTCCTTGGACACTAGCATTCACATGTACATAACCCAAAAAGGCACACACACACACACACACACACATTCACACACCATGCACATACACATAAACCACACACATAACATACACATATATACAGTCACACAGTTTTTAAAAATAATAAAGAAAAACATTTGAAATTATATAGTGTCGTATACTTAGGTATGTATTGGAAGTTACTGTCACAATCCATCAACACTTTGAAGTTTCTAAGAGTTTAGGTTTATCTGTTTCTCAGAGGCAAGCTCAAGATTTTTAAGAAAATAAATAAGCTATTACATTTCTCCTATTAGTGCCACTGTTACTCAACTTTCCATCACTGCAGTGAAATACCTATGATAATTAACTTAGGAGAGACTGCGCTTATCTTGTAGTCACAGACACCGCTCCTCTGCTCAGTTTCTTCATGTGCAAACTCAATAACCCTCAGACTGAAAATACATTTAAAAAAATGTGTCTGTCTTGGGCACGTACAGACTGGTTTTCTTGCCACTATGCCTTCAAAAATCCAGTATAACAACTGCTCGTCCATCATACTAGGCACCACATCAAATTTGGTGATGATTTCAAATACATGGAGGGTGTGTGCAGACCCTATGTGGATGTCACGTTAGACAGGCATGGTGGCACACTCCTGTGCCCCAGAACCTTAGAGGCTTGGGCAGGAAGAGTCTTAGTGTGGAGCTGGTCTCAACTACAGAGTGAACCTTGGTTCCAAAACAAGCAAAACGAAACAATACAAAAAACAAAGCAACAAAACCAAACCCCCCAAAGCCTCAACCAAGCATGTGTTCTAATTTTGTTACGGTTTGCTTTGCTTTCCTTTGTTAATCACACACTCATTGTATAGACAGAAGTAACAACAGGGTACTGGAGTGGAGTTTGGTACTAATACCAAACAAGAAGTATCTAGGCTGGCTTTGATCCTATAACAATTAAAGTCTAAAACTATGCAACAAAAAGTAATCTTGTATTTTTTTCTTTGAAACTTTCCTACACATAAGCCTATTGTTACTTAACAAGGTAGTAAAGTGGGCTTTGACTCCTAAGTGAAGTCGTGGGGTTTAGGGAGACTTGCCTCTCACTGTCTGAGAGTCTCAGGCACAGCTGTGAACAAAACATGAGGGAATTCAGTTTTCTTTATTTGGGCTTGCCTGGGTACTCTTTTGGGGCACTGAAGATTTCCACAGTTTTGTTCTCACAGAATAATTATTTCCAGAAAAGATACTGGCTCAGATGACTGCCACGTTCCTCATGTGGTTTTGAGACCAAGCAAAACCCAGAGTTCCCTAGCCTCCTGTGCATCCTGGTAACGTGGCAGAATGGAATCATAACTGGCACGGAGTCGTCGTTTTAATCTGTGGCAACGTGTTTCCAGAACAAAATACTTGCTTGGATTCCAAACCCACATGTGTGTGTGGACTGTAATTTTCTGTGCAGACTTGGACTCTCCTCTACGAACAGCATTAGAAGATGGGAGTCAGTTGAAGGCTCCGCCTTTGCAATGGTCCATGCTAGAGGCAAGCCTGCCCTGATAGAGCGGTCAGTGGCCTGTCTGTGCGCCTGGACCTGCAGCCGAGAGTGCAGTACAGAGCAAGCACCTTTGATCCTGACTAATTGACAGGCTACAGCGGCGTGTTTCTGTGTTTCCAATGCCCCAGGAGGGGGCTGGAGGAATCCCAGGCTCTCTGGGAACCATGGACTCAGCCGCAGGCTAGAGTAACCTATGGGATTCCAACGAACCCAATTCTACCCTGGGATTTGGTTCCAACCACGAAGACAAATCCAAGAGACCTCTTGCTTTAAAGCTGGAAAGAAATAAAGTTTGTTTGTATTTCCGTGTCAACGTTTTCCAAGTACTTGGGGTAAAAGAAAATGTCATGAAGATAGGGACTTTTAAAAGTTCATGTGCAGTTCTTCCATGTGAGGGAGATTCCAGTTTCATGGTGTCACTACTCAACCTTTCTGATGATGTTGGTGTCCCATAGACCCATGCTCTGTTTACACAGTTTCCTCCTATGTACACCCTAGAGCAAATAAAGATAATAAAGAGATCATATTCAGTAAACTATGCCTGACTGACCCACGGCGTGGGTGTGAGCACACACGCACAGAGGGGAGAGAGAGATGGGGTGGGGGGGGCGAGAGGGGAGAGAGAGAGAGACAGAGAGACAGAGAGACAGAAAGAGACAGACAGAAAGAGACAGAGAGAGAGAGAGAGAGAGAGAGAGAGAGAGAGAGAGAGAGAGAGAGAGAGAGAGAGTTTTCACGCTGCCTGGGTACACTGGTTGGAAAAAACATTGAAACCTCCACAATGTTTAGCACAAAATTAGCCCAGCTCCCCACTTTTCCACCTTTGTCTCCTTCCATAGGTGTTCCGGCTCCTTAGCTCCTCAGCATGCCCAGAAGATGACGTTAGAGATGCCCACCTCGACTTCACTCCCTGCATCATTAGTCTTGGCTGCTGCAGATGGATTTACCGGCAGGCTGGGGTCGGGGCTTTGCTGTTTCATACTGCTTCCTCTCCCCACATCTGAGAGCACTATCCATCTAAGCACCGGGTCTGTCTCTGGCTATTTCAGACCAGATTTCCTCTTGCACAGGTCATTGTCTTCCATGCAAGCCAGGTCTCCGTCCGTGGCCTGACTTCTAACCTGATCAGAGTCCGGCAGTCTTCGACAGACATGGGATCCAACCTAACATCATTTCAAGAAATAAGTTCCAGCTGCAGCAGAGCTGCAGAATCTGAAAAGAATTTAGGATAGAACTAAGCCAGAAATAGCATCGTTAAATCTGGTGGTATGACATAATTCTGGCATGCTTACAGATGTATCTAAGTGCACAGAAGTAGGTGACCCATAGCTAAACACAGGAGGCCAAGATTGTGAACCAGTTTTTGGCAAGACAAGGATTTAACAAACGCACACTCAAGAAAATATGGCCTGAACATCTCTGTCTCTAGCAAATGTGTCTTGGATAACATCCCTGTGAGTAAGCTAACCTCAGACTCCTGGTGAGTAGCCCCTGACCATCTCACACTTGTTCATGATACTGTGATTGTTTCTCTAGTGGACAGCTGACCTGTTGTGATGTTGTTGCTACTTATCAATTTGGCACGGTGCAGAACCGCCTTGGAAGCCTTTGGGCATGACTATGGGGGATTATCTTGATTGGGTTAATTGGGGTGGGAAGTCCTGTCCACTCTAAGTGGCTCTATTCCCTAAGCAGGGGATCTGTGACTGTAAAATTAAAAGAGTGAAATCGGCATTAGTATGCATCTGTGTTCTCTGCCTTTTGATTGTGGCCACAGTGTGACCAGACACTTCCACCATGATGGAGCAACAGGAAAAAGAGAGTAAAACAAAATCCATAAGGTTATTGCTAAAATGAAGGTAGGGTCAACTACCTTCTTTGCTATGCTAAGCCCTAACTACATCTCAGGCCTTTGAACTGGTTTATGGGAGCAATGTGGAAGCATTTGGAACTTTGGTCAAGGAAAGCCCTCAGTCCCTGAAAGCAGGGTTTAGCTGCGCCATTCTGACGGGAGCTCGGAAGGCAAGAATGCTGAGAGGAGGGCAGTCAGTAGAATGCTGTCTCATGAAGTTTCAGAGGGAAGCGAGATGCTAACAGACAGTAGGTTAAGAGTCATTCGTGTGATGTTTTTATCATTCTGCCTGTGTCCCGAGAATTTAAATGACGTTGAATTTAAAGATAATGGGCGACTTTGTTTGGTGGAGGACAGGCATATGAGCATCATGAGGTTTTAAGCAAGAAGTGTAAAGACAACAACCTAGACATAATTGTAAAAGAGATCAGTGCCATTAAAGAGAAATCTGGCATTGGTGCAGTTGGAAAGGGGCCTTAGAGTGAAGACCCCACTAATAACTTGAAAGAATGTAAGCTCACATGGAAGGACAGAATCTAAACTGAGAGTGTCTGGGGAGGAGTAGGGCTACCCAAGCCCTTTGGAACCCAGTCAACTTCATCATCACAGACTCCAAATAGCAGACATAGAGCTGCAGGATTTGATGATTGTCCTTCTGGCTTCTGGTCTTTCTTTGGTCTGATCATTTCTTGCTATTCCCTGACTCTTCTCTTTTATAATACAGACATTTACTTTGTGCTATTACATGTTAGAACTATAATTAGTTTCTTGTTTTTATAGGAGCTCAAAGTAAAGACTTTGGATTTTTTTAAATGTTGGAATTGTTAAATGTTATCAAGACTTTTAAACTGAACAATTTTTATTGTTGTTTGTTTTGTTTGTTTCTTGAGCAAGGTTTCACTGTGTAACAGCCTTGACTGTCCTGGACTTCTTTTGTAGACCAAGCTAGTCTTGAACTCACAGCAATCTACCTGCGTCTGCCTCCTAGAGTGCTGGCATTACAGGTGTGCACCATTATAAATGATCATGAGGTTATGGGGACAATGGATGGAAGACTATAACAAGAGATTTACTTGAGTGTTAAGTTGAGGAGTGGAGTTGTGATGACTCGCATGCTTTCTTTCTTTCTTTCTTTCTTTCTTTAGGTTTTCCCAGACAGGGTTTCTCTGTGTAGCCTTGGCTGTCTTGGACTGGCTTTGTAGACTAGGTTGGCCTCACAGTGATCGGCCTGCCTCTGCCTCCAGAACTGTGCATGACTCAATTCCCATGTGTTGTGGAATATTTATTAGAGTCTAGAGGGATTCTCTACCCCAGCTAGTTCTCAAACAATTGAGACAGAGACCCTTTTAGATTTAAAGCACAGTAACTGGGCAGGGATCAACCCTCTAAGCCATTTCCCAGCTGCACACTCCAAGTTACTGCCATAATTGTTCCTGCCTGGGCTGCTTCTGTTCCATCAGCCCAGCCCTCATGGTCACGTGCTCTTGCTCCAGACTTCCCCATGGCAACTTCCTTCTCTCTGGCTTGTTTCTCGCACCTCATGGTTCCCAACTAAGACCCCCAACCTGGAAATCAAAGCTCTGCCTACTTCTCATCTGCCCAGCTACAGGCTTCCAGCTATTTTTATTAACCAATTAACTTTAAATTGGAGGGAAAGGTTTACACAACAAAAGCCAGTGTACATGAGAATGCACTTGTCTGGGCAGCAATCAGATCTTGGGGGCCAGTATTTAGTGTTTGAATACATAACACCAGACCAACCCCCAATACCCAGTTCATAACTCTATTCAAACGTGGCCTGAGAACCTTGTTTGAAACTGTCCTTCATCTGTGGAGCGATACTAGAAAGAAGTGCAGTGCTTATGTGAAAGGAAATAACCTCTGGGAAGTTACAGAAGGATTCTCCTGGGTGGGTCAACTCTAAAGTGCTCACCAGAAGTTCACGTCTTGAAGATCTTTCTTTTGTATGTTGATATTACTAACAGCAGACAAGGCATGGTTTCCACAGTCATGTTAGTGTGATGGGGGACCATGGTAGTAATACAGTTACCTTCCCTTGTCCATGGATAAATAGCCCCAGCTGCCCCTGAAACACCAGGCAGTTTTAAATCCCAAACATGCTGTTTTCTCTTGTCCTACACACCTGAAATCAAGCTTAGTTTATAAACCAGGCAAAGACTAACGTTAACAATAACATCTAATAATAAACAAAGCAGTCTTAATAGGTATGCTGCCGTTAAAAATATTCTATGAAATTGTGGTCTCCCTGGAATTTTCCTTTTAATGTTTTCTGTGTCCTGTCAACTTTACATAACTTCACGAAGGAAAGTAAAGCCATAGGGAAAGGAGCATCACTGTATAAAACAATGACAGTAGCCATATGAGCTGACACTACAGCACCCAGTCGAGCAAGGCTCTCGAGCCCCTGGCGCCCACCTTCATACTTTCTTCACCAAAAGATCTCATTACCACTTGATGCAACATTTGACCCCACACCTGTCTGTTCCCATTTTCCACTGGTGCAAAAGCCATGAGGGCAGAGTGTTTGTAGATGTTGTTTGCTGCTGTGTCCCTAACATCCAGGGCGGGGCCTGGTACCAAGAACTAGCAAAGAACACGAGAGTGACTCTGTCACAGAGGTTTTAGTTCCAGTCTGAGGCAAACAGGCCTGGTGACTTTGAACAAATCAACACCTTCTCAAGTCTTCATTTTCTCTCCGAAGTGGACATGGCAGGGCTGTCATCCTGATTAACTCAGACGGAAGCACTCATCTACCATCCAGCCCTGCAGATACATGACAGATCCGTGTCACTTAGTAGTGGCACTGGAAAATATTACACTCTGCTTAAAACTGCTCATTTAGAATTTTGGGATCATCTCCCTTGCAGGCTTCATAGGAAATGAGTGCATTCCCTTAAGAAAAAGAGCCATTCCCAGTCTTTGAGGATCTAGTCCTGTGGCATGAATGGAGGAAGTGGTAGACTGTCCTCTGCACACTGTCTCAAAGCTGGTGAGAACTGAGCTGATGTGAAGGTTCTGGAGATGCGTCAATTGGCCAAAATAACATCCTTGGGGTTTCTTTCATTATCCTATAAAAAGCCTCGTTGTGAGTGTGGAGGCATTGGAAGATGGTACTGAAGGAAACTGACTTGCTGTCATAGACCACTTCTCATAAAAGCACCAGACCATGAAAACAGTTAAAGAGGCAGGAAAAATATAAAAGGTAATCCTAGGATTCTCCTCCTGCCTCATACGGGGCTACTTGTCTGAAGGTTTTTTTGGTTTTTGTTTTTTGGTTTGTTTTTGTTTTTTCCCCTACAAACTACGCAGATCAAAAATCTTTCCTCTACAAATGTCCTGTACAGCAGAGGGCCACATAAGAGCTGACATCAATCCTGCTGCCAAGGCCACAATGTCCAGAAGATCTGGCTTCTCGATCCAATCACCCTTGTCACTGTCCTAAGCACCTATGCCCAAACTGACTTAGGAACACGGGGGTTGTGTGATGCATGGCACTGTACCCTCCACAGGCTCTCCAGGCTTCAGTGTCAATGTTGACTAGCCTCACCAAGTCTCGTGGCCCTAGGGAAAGGAAGCATTCAGATCTCTAAGGCAGGCTCAGAATACACAAATCGGGCTTAAGGAAGTCAACATCTTAATTGTTCTCAAGTGACAACTTTTTCATGGCAGGAACTAAGACCAAGAGGTGAGCGCCACCTGGTGGAGAGGCTGCTGGTGGTGGCAGTGGGGCACACACCCCAGAGTCCCTTCTCAAACCTACTTGGACCTAAACAAGACACTGTGAAAGAACAGTTCCCAACCGTCTATCAACACTTAAGCAACAACAACAAAATTTAAGAGCCCAGTGTCATATCATCCAATTTTTAAAAAACACATTCATTTTGATTGCACCTCTCTGTTACCATACTGCCCCAGTCTGCCTAGCAACCTATGACATCATTACCTATCTGTCACTAGGCATGCCCCTGTGCACTGAAAATAGTGGAATGTGCAGCCTTTGGCTCTGATGTCCTGTGTAGTGAGGAGTCAGAAACAGATATGAAGCTTAGTGGGAAGTAATTACAAACACACTGGAATACAGAGAAAAATATTGACAGTAAAGAAAGAGGGTCTGGATTCTGTTGAACAGCTGTTGCCACCATGTACCAAGAACCCTGGAGTTCCTGACACCAAATGTCCACCTCACCACACATCCCCACAGGCTCTTTAGAGGTTCCAGCTAGAGCCACACACACTGTGGCCACGTTGACAAAGCCAGTTCTGGAGGGGCCTTCTGCTCTCCTTGGCTGGGCTGGCCTGGGTGTGGTCACATGGTTTTTCCTCTTACTTCATCTGAGACAAGATTGGAATTTTCCAACAGGAATGTTTACAGGGCAACGCAAGGGAACAACAAAAGCACAAAATGAAACAGAGATATATAAGGACCTGCCTGATGAGTAAATGTGACTGAAACTTCAGCACGTATTCACTGGACAGGGAGAGGCTCTTGTGTGTAACTGGGGGTGTAAGAGCAGGCCACAGATGGACCCACATGCAGTACATTAAAGAGGGCTGCAAAACATCCTTGAAGCTCTTTCCTGGATTCTGGCCTGGGATGGGCTCGTAACCTCCATGCCCCTAGGTTACATGGCAAGCCCTCCTGCCTGGCCCTGAAACCAGAATCTCTTTAACAGTTATAAATGATTTTGTCATTGTGTTTAAGGATAATGGACATTCTGCACTGCATCTGAACTTAAGGATTGTCCATGAAGTCTGTCCTCTGACTTACCGTGTGTTTCAATGTTATCTTAAGAATAGAAAGAATAAAATGTCTTTCCTGTAAGGTAGTGTTAATTGGGACTGAAATATGGAGTCTGGCCAACTGGGACTGGGACTGGGCAGTGATGAATTCCAGAAGTTACCATTGGAAATGTAACCACTGGGTGGGAATACAGAGCAGCACTGCAACAACAGTGCCTGCATCACCGTGAGCGATGAGCAGGGGTCCTCACCGTGAGCGATGAGCAGGGGTCCTCACCCTGAGCTATGAGCAGGGGTCCTGAGGCTAGTTTGGGAACTGGGTCTGAATCCCTGTTCTGCTGTGTTCTAGCTGTGGCTTCCTTGGGCAAGACTCACTGGGGCTTCTGTGGCAGACTGTATCAACAGAAACTTCTTTCTCTTGCTTCTGGAGGATGGAGTCAGAGAACAGCACCAGACGTGTCCAGGACTACTGGCTTCTCATTGTATCTTCACATATCAGAAAAAGGGCCAGACAACCATTTGGGGCCCCATGGTCATGGCCTGCACACTCCTTAAGGCTCTGCCTCCTAGCCACCACTTCAATGGCTTCAGTTTATGCAGGTTGAGCCTTAGCATCCTTACCTGCGAAATGGCATAGACCACATGGATTATAATATAAGATATAAGATGAGTTTATTATGTTGCCTGGCACATACTAGGTTCGCAATACATGGTGATAAGTTTTTGCTGCTGGTATTTCCCTGCACCTAATAATCCTCCAGGCACTTGCCATATTGACATTCATGTCTCATTTTGGTCCCTTGAGGGGGACATTCCGTTTCATTCTGAAACAGATGTGGGTCAGGGTAAAAACTAGAGGCCAAGTACCATTACATTCCTAAGATGTCTATGGATTGTCAAACTCCTTTTAAATGGCTTTTCATGAGGCAAAATGTAAAAACAAAACAAAAAAAACCCTCAACCATAACTACCAGCTCAGTTACCACATTGTAAACACAGCTTGGAATCAGAATCAGAAACAGGGGCCTGTGTCCACAACCCTACTGGAGCCCCTCTCAGCCCTCAGTCTTCAAGTATTTCTGGGAGGAAATGCTCCCAGAAAAAACAAACAAACAAACAAACAAACAAACAAACAAACAAAAACCAAAACAGACTCATCTCTCTGTTTCCTCTTTCTGTCACTCTGATGCCCTCTTTGCTGCCTGATATCAGCCATGGCTACAGTTATTTTCATATTTTTAGTTCGGGCTTCTTAGGACATTAGGACATTGGTTTAAATGACTTAGGTACCCAGGAACCCAGAGCCAGGGTCTCAGCTGCACCAGAAGAGGCCTCCACCTGAGCCTTCTCTCACAGCATCTCACTGACTGAATTGTGACATACCACCACCAAATGTATGGCTGGAAGTTACAAAACTTCTGGTTTCTCAGAATGAGACTGTATTAGAGATAAGGGCTTTAAAGAGATGGTTGGTTTATAATGAGGTCATTAGGGTGACTGGTGTCCTTTTGAGATGAGAGGGCCAGGACAAAGACACAAGAAGAAGGAAGTCATGTGAGCCTTTGCGGAGAAGGGCCACTGCAAGCCTCTCTGAGAAAACAGACCTTGGGACAAGTGGCCCTCCCTGTCCATGCTTTAACCTTGAGTTGCCAGGCCCCAGGAAGATGAGGAAATAAAGACCTAATGTCTGATGTTCCCAGCCTGTGATGGTCTATCATGACAGCCCAGCCATACTGATTACTGAGGGGAACAAAGGAACAGCACACTTTCCATTCGGGCAGTTTTCATTGTCTGCTGAGGAAACGAGGAAGCTAGAGTTCCCAGGGACTGTGCTCAGGGAAGTTGTGTCCTTCTGGAATTCATGGCGAACATCTCTAGTGGGACATTGAGAGATGGGGCATCCAGCAGGAATGAAACCCTGAAGGCTGAGAGCTTGTGGATAGGATTTATAAAAGGACTGGAGGGGAAGTTCAGCCCTTCCTTCTGTTTTCTCCCATGCCTTCCATCACAAGAGGACACAGCGTTTTTCCAACCAGGTGCCACCTTGGAAGCACATAGTAGCCTTCCTTTGGCACCTATCAGTGCCTTGACCTAGGGCTTTCCAGCCTCCAGAACTCTGAGAGGAAGTGTGTTGTTACCCTAGCACTGCTGGATTAGGATGCCAAGCTGAGAGGGCAAGGCTGCTTTACAGTGTGCTTCCTACACCAGCCAGTGGCAACCCCCTGGGCTCCTGGGAGAGACATGTGTGCAAAGAGACATAGAGTCTCAGTCTGTCTCTCTCTCTCTCTCTCTCTCTCTCTCTCTCTCTCTCTCTCTCTCTCTCCTTCCCTCCCTCCCTTCCTCCCTCCCTCCCTCTCTCTTTCTCTCTCTTCTGAACAAACTTTTCTGCTCCCATTAGTCCTTAAGTCATACTTCATAAGAGCTATCCATACCACATTTACATTGTATCAGATATTATAAGGCACCTAGAAACTATTTAAAATGCATAGAAGCGACTGGGGAGATGGCTCACTGTGCAAGCATGGTGACCTACGTTCAGATTCCCAGGATCCTCCAAAATAGGCAATATACAGCAGTTGAGGATAAACATCTATCCATACAAAGTAGGGTCTTAGGATTCAATCTCCCAGACACACCAAAGGAAAACTGTATTGTAAAGCCATAGATAGAAGAATTCCTTCAAAAGACTGTGAATCTACACACACAGCCATGCATGCTAATTATGCAAATACCTGTGTGACCCAAGCATCCATCTTGAGGAGAAGCATTCAGCCTGAGGAAGGAGGAGAAAGGCAGGGGACAATGAGTGCTCCAAGTTCTAAACGCAGTGTCCCTCCCTGTGTGATCCCACAAGACCATATGTAAGGCTTGATTTGAGTAAGACTTCCTTTAAAAGAATTTTGTTTGTTAAATTCACATACAACGTAAGAAGCTTTATTGTGACACACAGGGATACTTTGTTTGGCCCTTCCTCCCTTGTTCCTCATGCCTAGCCCTAGCCTTTGACTCTCTGTTGTCTCCTTCCCCTCTCTCTTCCTTAAAACCTCTTTTCCTCTTCAAGGAACCCTTTCCAGTTTCATGGCCTACATTCAGACTTACCCACATAAAGACCCATACATGAAAATTAAAAGCTAGGCTTCATATATGAGAGAAAGTGGTATTTATCTTTCTGCCTCTGGTTTACTTCATTCACTTAATAGCTTCCAGACCCACCCATTTTCCAGAATTTTTCATTTTTATTTTTCTTTATGGTAAAACAAAATTCCATTGTGTCTACGTACCACATTTTCATTATCTATCCATCTATTGATAGAAATCAAAGCTGATTCCATTTTCACGCTATTATTAGTAGAACAGCAATAAATATAGTTGTCAAATACCTCTGTGGCAGGATATGGAGTCCTTCTTTGCGTATGTGTATAGGAGGGCAAGAGTTGGATAAAACAGTAGCTATATTTTTAGTTTAGTTTTTAAGAAAACTTATGACAATCTTCATAGTTGCTACCCCTACCTCCCAGCAGCGATGAATAAAGTCTCCTTTCTCCCACGTCCTCACCAGTATTTGTTGTCATTTGGTTTCTTCATAGCCTTCTGATTACGGTGAGATAGAACCCCAAAGCTGTTTGTTGTTTAAAAGAATTTTTTTCAAGGCAGGGTTTCTCTGTGTAGTCTTAGCTGTCTTGGCTCTTTGTAGACTAGGCTGGCCTCAAACTCACAGAGATCCACCTGCCTCTGCCTCCCATGTGCTGGACTAAAGGCATGCGCCACCATGCCTGGCTGAAATGTATTTAATTGAAATAGAATTGTATCACTTCCCCTTTCTCGTTCCTCACTTCAAGCCCTCCCATACACCCCCAACTCTCCTTGATAGTCTTTTTAGTTGATTATTATTGTTACATACATATAAGTATGCATGCATTCTGCATGTATATGCACACACACACACACACACACACACACACACACACACACAAATGCAACTAGCTGAGTCAGTTTTTATTGTTTGTGTGTATATCATTTCTGGCTGATAGTTCTGCCTAGGGCTAGGGCACCACAAAGTTTCCCCCACTCCACAGTAACATATTCATTGTTCATTGATGCTGCCATCAGAGACACCATTCTCAGCGGCCTTCCTGGTAGATTGTTACATTCTTTCTGCCATTCTTCCACAATGTTCCCTGAGCCAGAGATGCAAGAGCTGTGATGTAATGTCTGTTGGGGCTGGACTCCCCAGGATCCATCTATCTCGGTATTGTGTCTACTTGTGTTTTTCTGTGATGGTCTCATTTGCTGTAAAGAGGGGCTTCTTTGATGAGGGGTTGTAGCTACACTTATCCAGGAAAGATGACTCGATTTGCATTTCCCCAATGATGAAGGATGTTGGATGCTTTTTAAAATAATTACTGGTAAGTTTTGTTTCCTCTTTAGAAGTCTGTTCAGTTCATTAGCTCATGAATTACTTGAGAGTTTTGTATTGGGGACATGGTGTTTAACTTTTACAAATATATATATATATATATATATTAACTTCCTGTGAAAAATAGTGGACAAAGATTTTTCTCTCATCTGTAGGCTGTTTGCTCTGTTAGTTTCCTTTCTGTATAGACAATTTTTAATTTTGAGTAATCCCAGTTGTCAACTCTTGGGGTGGTTTCTGTGCTGTTGGAGTCCTAGTCAGGAAGTTCTTGCTGTTAGAATTCTGCTTTGGTCTGCCTACCTGTGATGTCATTGACTACTTGCCACAGGAGCATGGCCTTGCCCAGTATATAAAAGGACAGACTCACTTTGCCCCTCTTTCTTATCTCCTTTCTCTCTTACCTCTCTCTTTCTTCCTCTCTCTCCCTATCTCTCTGTCTGTTTCTGGGGAACCCTACCCCCCTTTCCTTCTCTCCCCATGCTCATTCAATAAACCTCACATTATCTAATATCTGTTGCCTGGCATCTTATTTTCTTATATGTTAATTATAAAACTTGCCTATACTTATATCTTGAAGTATTTTTTTCTTCAAGATCTTTCAGACTTTAAGGTTTAAAAATGAGGTCTTTGATCCACTTTGATCCAAGCATATTCCAATTTTGACAACATTTTTAGGCTTTTTTCTAGCTTATGTTCGATGCCTTTGTCAAAAATTACATGTAGCCATAGCCATATGGCTTCTTTCTGGGTTCTGCTCTGTTTCATGGCTCTACGGTGTCTGCTTTAGTGTCAGCATCAGGCTGCAGCTCTCACTAAGGCTCTGTGACATAGTTTGAGGTAAGGTTTTTTTTGTTTTGTTTTGGTTTTTGGTTTTTCAAGACAAGGTTTCTCTGTGTAGCCTTGGCTGACCTAGACTTGCTTTGTAGACCAGGCTGGCCTTGAACTCACAATGATCCGCCTGCTTCTGCCTCCCAAGTGCTGGGATTAAAGGTGTGAGCCACCACTGCCCGGTTGAGGTAAGGTTTTATGACACCTCCAGCAGGGTCTTTCTGCTTTGGAGTTCTGTGGCTATCTATGTCCTGTTGTGGCTCAGGATGGTTTTTAGAATGTTTTTCTAATCTGTGAGGGATGCCTTTAGGATTTCGAAGGGAGGATTGCATTGAATCTGTACATTGCTTTTGGCAACATAGACAATATTCACAATATTAACTTGCAGTGCAGAAACATAAAAGTTCTTTTCAACATCTAATATCTTCTTCAATTTCTTTTCTCAGTGCCTTAAACTTTTCATTGCTGAGGTATTACATCTCCTTGGTGAATCTTTGAAAATTACTCAATTCATGGGATATTATTTTCAAGCATTTGGCTTGCAAGGCCCAATTCTTACTACTTGTGATGTTTTTCCTTCAGGGAGGAGCTAGATGAATAGCTGGGTTTTTCCTCCATCATAAGTTAGGATGGACAGGAAAGAGGCCAGATAATTGATCTTTGCCAAATTCCATGGCCTGCTCTCCTCTGGGGTCCTAGCCAAGGTCTGGTCTGAAGTCTCCAAATCTGTCTATACAAACTTCCTCATGCCATTGATTTTTTTTTTTTTTTAATAATAATAAAGATACACCAAGAGAGAAAATGTGTGATTTTTCTTTTGGGCAGGCTTCTTCATAGCCCATAAAGGCCAGGACTCTGGGCTTGGGTATTTTAATTTTGTGCCATATTAGAGACTTATTTGAGGCTGTAAAGCTGTCATGCTTACAAATTAGACATCTATACAGTCTCTTCATGTTTCATCTGAAAGGAAAATAATGATATTCATTGCTTCTATGCCATGGAGCTCACTGAGCAGTTTTTACAAGGCATAGCTGCATGGCTCTGGTTACAGCAGTGCTATCTTCCATTGCCACTCTCGCTCACTTTTGTGAATAAAAGCTAAGTTAACATGAGAAAGAGAGACTCATTCTTGTTTTCCTCCAAGTCCCCAGCTGGGAATGGAGAGTGGTCACATTGTCTTAGTCAGCTGTGGCTCCCGCCTTCCTTTTTGAAAAGAACTAAATCCGCCTGCTTAGTTAGTCTCATTGTTCAGTAAAATCATATCTATTTTCTCCAGCCGTTGTTGGTGTGAAGTGTGGACATTGCATGCTGCCTGGCGCATTGCAGATCCAGCTATTGAGCCAACCTTGAGCTTTGCTCAGGCTCTATTGTTTCCTACTATTTCTACAGAGCTTCTGGTTGTGCACGCCTGTTAATCATTCTAATAGGCTTTCATTATGCGGACACTTGTCATTCTGTGATGGTTTCCAGTGTAGCTCCGTCAAGGGCAGCTTCGTTTAGCCTGACAGTGCTTAAGCATACAGACACCAGATTTGCTTCTGCATCTAACAGTATACCCTGTGGCTCATTGGCCCACCTGCTATGTAGTCTAGAGCTTAGGTCCCTTCATCCCTAGTGTGTCACACATTCCCTCTCATGTGTTATCACTTGTGTGCTAGGTGCTGGACTCCCATGATTGCAGAAACTCCTCACCCAGTAAGGGGAGAGGGCAAGGAGCATATATCCATATGCATACCCCTTGCCAGTCTCCAAAGAGCCAGGACATTCCCTCTCTTGAAATGAGAAGTCAAGGGCAGAGGCTCTCCAAGGCTTGCTGTTTTCAAGGTTCAACAATTTCAGAGGACTCATCATTTTCATCTCCCTACTTCTCCACCCTCCACGTCCTAGCTCCATCCTCATACTTACGAGATACCTGTAGCAAGGGAAGCATCCAAACACCACTATTTCCCAGTAGCAAGCTAGTGTATCTCATTAACAGTGGGGGGAAAAAAGCATGACTCCAGTCTGCCCCTTGAGTCTTACTGGACAAAATGCATCATGTACCATGTAGTAAACCAGTCACTAGCAAAGAACATGGTGCTGCCATGACTGTCTCCAAACCATCAGAACCTCAAGGCTTGGAGGTGGCAATCTCCTTTAGACAAGTAACTTCACGGAATGTGGAATGGCTAGACAAAGTTACGGGTCTGCTAAGAAGCAGAATAGGTGAGCTTTGTGGCCTGGATGCTTTTACGTCCCTAAAATCTTTCTGACTTGTTGGACAGTGGTTGGTTACATAGACCTCTCCAAACATTGGAGGCTATTCCCACTGTTCTTGGCTGTCCTCTAGAACTCTATATGGTAAGATCTATTGCTAAGGATATTGAATCATAGGACATGGAGAAGTCAAGCTGGTATTAGTCTGCTTTCATAGTGTTGGAAGATTTGGTGTGTTCTACCAGAGAAGAAAAATAATCAACAGTCTTACCAAGTTGAGAACCCTGTAAACTATAGTAATGACTGGCCTGGTAAGATATATCCATTTGTGTAATAGTGGCATGAATGTTATGAGTATCCAACCACTTTCTGGTTGGATTCAAGGCCTGATCCACAGGATGGAATTCATTTCTGGTACTGTTAGCTAGGTCAAAAAGCCCATGAGTGGCTAAGTCATAGGTTCTAGTAGAAAACATAACACTGCTAAGTGGGCATAGTAATGAACTTCCCCCCAGGTTCTAATCTTTAACCCTATAGATTAGTACATATTTCAACCCTCATCAGAAAAGATTCTTTTTACATTAGATGGGGATAATTCAGCCTCCCAACTGATCACCCAGAAGAGGCTAAGAGGCAGTTGCATGCTTAGCTCGACCTAGCACACCTCTATCAATGAACCTTCATCACAGAAGAGAGTGTGGAAAGATTGTAAAAGCCAAAGATAGTTCACATCTGCACCGAAAAAGTATTTGCCAGACATGACAGGGCCACTGTTAACATAAGCTCACAGCAGTCGTAACTACATGCACAAGATCACGATCAAAATCCCAGCATGGATGAGGTAGCTAGGGCTCATGAAGTCCCACTCCTACCTGAGGCACTGCTGGCAACTGAGGAACTTTCGGGGTAGGGAGTGTCCATTTTCTTCAGGGATACAGCCCCTGAGAGGCTAGCCACATTCCTATGCACATATGCTGTACTAAGAGGGCAAAGCAAATGTGTGTTCTAATGAGAGTAGTGTGTTGTGTGAGTTTGCTTAATTAATTCTTAGCTGAAAGTTTGATACCACAAGATATGGAACATCATCAATGTTTTTCAGAGTTGGTCAATATCATGATTTTATAGCCACCAATGCTGAGAACATTGCTTTGTACACACACACACACACACACACACACACACACACACACACAAAACAAACAAAAACAAAAAAACAAGATGACAACACTGTATTTAAGCCAATTTCAGAAACTATTGAAAATGCTGCCTTAATCCTAAACCACAATTTATTTAATACTTACTTTAAGAAACTCAAGTCAACAACTCAAATAGCAATTTTTAATATCAGAGATTTGCATATAATCCAATCTAAAGATGTACTACTTTTATATTGACATGCTGAAGAATGCCAGTAAAAAGATACTTTCTTTTCCCTATAACTAAACCATTATGTTTTGATAAGAACAAAATAATCTTTGCATGTACAATAAAAACACTGATCCCCATGACCACAACAGACTATACTCTTAGATGGTTCAGGCAGTGCTCTTTGGACTTGAGTGGCAGGAAATCATGCACGATGCCAAGTTCTCATGTTGTTTTTTAAGAATCCAGAATGTGATGAACTTGCAGGATGAAAGATGAGGAAGCCCTACCAGATACTGCTCAGACTCACTCTAAGTTTGATTCCTAATTACCGGTAATTTGTACACATACATGTTCATGCATGTGTGCATGGGTGTGTACAACTGTGCAAGAATGTGTCCATGTATATGTGGAGGCCAAGGCCAGTTCTGGGTATCTTCCTCAATCATTCTCTACCTCAGGTGATAAGGCAGGGTCTCTCACTGAGTCTGAAACTCATCAATTCAGTGAGACTGCCTGCAGCGAGCCCAGTAGATCCCTTCTGTCTCCACCTTCCCAGTACTGGAATTACACACACACACCTCTGTGTCCAGCATGCCCGTGGATTCTGGGGGATCAGACTCATGGTGTTCTGCTCACATGGTAAGTATGTACTGACTGAGCCATCTCCCAGCCAGAATACTTGGAATATTGAAGTTTTTAATTCTTGTTCTCTCCAATGAATCACTAAAGGAAGCCAGACATCTTGGAGGTCACAGCACTGGATGAGACTCTGTAGAAAGGACTAGACTCATGGAGGAGAAGATGGTGTTGAGGGTGCTGTTTACTACTTGTTTTTCATGGTGGAACTGGTCTCGGTTTTTGTTGTTGTTGTTTGTTTTGTTTTGTTATTCTTGTAGAGACAAGGTCTCACTCTGTAGTCCTGACTATGTAGACCACACTTACCTTAGCTCACAGAGATCTGACTGCCTTTGCCTCTAGGGTTCTGGGATTAAAAGAACACAACAAATTTTTTGAGATTCCCTCATTCAGTTGTATAATCCTCTATGGCGTGGTGACCCAGGTTAAGACACTATGAATCAGAAAATACTTGAAGGATAACAGATACTTACAATAATTTGACCTTTTATTGATCTTGATTGGAATAAACCATTTTAAGGAACCCATGAGACTGCAAAAGTTTTTTATAATGCTATTATTTAGTAATATTTAGTAATAAGTATAATATTGATATTTGTAGTGAATGTAAACATGTTTTTGTTTTGATGCCAACTGTGGGATGTGAAACAGACTTGTATGAGGGTGTGCAGTGTTTGTCCATTGGAAACAGACATTTGAGAGGACACATGGTGTTTGTCCACTAGAAGAGGTACTGCCTCTTTGGAGGCATGGTTTTTGCCAACTGATAAACATCCTAGTATGAACTCTGAGAGAGAGAGAGTGTGTGTGTGTGTGTGTGTGTGTGTGTGTGTGCGCGCGCGCGCGCGCGCGCGTGCGTGCGTGTATGTGTATGTGTCCAACACAAGAGGCTGGGCTTTTGGTCTTGGCATCATTTCCTACCACTTGGCTGTTCATCATTCCATTTCAAGACACTCCTAGGAAGAAATACTCCAGAGAATGCTTTGAGATTCCAGGTTTCAGCTGCTGCTACAGATTCCAGCTGCTGTGGTTGCAGTCACCTTTGTTGAATTGCTGGTTTGCTGTTTAACGAGTCTGCTAGACTCCTGACAACAAAGAGTCAAATCTTCCCAAGGAACTGAGTCTAAAAAGGTCTACTTCTGTTCCCATTAACCTCTTTTCTCTCCAATCTAGGTGGGTTGGAAGGGAGGTACAAGTATTAAAGAACCCCAAATAAAGTAGGTTTGAAAAAGTTCAAAGCCTACAGATAATTATAATTTTTGAAAGAGTTTCACTATTTTAGAAAGTTATACTATAATATTTACAGGTATAATGATATGATTTTTAGAATTTGCTTCAAAATAGTACAAAGAAGCTGTAGTTGTGGAAAGCTTGAACACGTGTTAGCCCTATAAGACTGAGATATGACTCAATCATGGCTATACTGAACTGCTTCTATTCTCAATATTTATGAAAAATGTAACAAATTTTTCATAATGAATTTATCTCTGGCAGCTTTCTGTCTCTAGGCTCATGAGCTGATATGTTCTACTCAGTAAACAATTAGTCCTGGGCCAATGGTCCACTAGCTCCTGCTAGGGCTGAGTTGGCCATTGTCCAAAAAATAAGAATAATTCAATGTACCACCTTATTCATAGGGAACCATCCATAGAGAATGGCTTTGTTGTTGTTGTTCTTGTATTTTGTTTGTTTGTTTTACCACAAATATCTCAACATTCAGCTCACAGGCAATGGAAAGCCATAAGCCATGATATTGTTCCATGTAACATCAAACGGTGATGTCACATGAACCCAAGTAGAGGCCATCTCTGTCATTTGAGGTGACACACTCAATTTCTAAGTGCTTTTCTGATTAAATGGGTCATCTTCCCTCTCAAAGCCTTCCATTCAAGCTAGTTTATTCTGGAAGCAAGCTTCGCTTTGATTAAATGTCTTTTATTAAACAAAATAGATGTTTTATTTTATTAATAAAAGTGTTCTGCTTATTCTAGATTTTTTATATATGAAAGGCTAGGAGAACTCATACCAAAAATAATGAAAAGATAAAGAAAATTGCATGGAGACAGATAATGAAATGAAGCAGGGCTCAAAATTCTACAGCAGACTCCACACATACGTAGCCAGAAGAGACTCAGCTGTGACCCCAGAGATGCTGAACTCAATATATCTTACATATTTCCTGACTATATATAAGTGTGATGAAGCTCAACGTATAAACAGGCACAGTAAGCGGCGAGAAGAAAAACAACAGTAAATGGACAGCTGTAACAGTAGATTGTGCTGGAAAGCTGTTCAAAGCTTCTCAACTGCTCATTTCTAAGTTTTCCATTTAAGATTCTCAGATGGTGGCTGACCAAAAGTCACTGAAACCACTGAAAGGAATACGGCAGATAGCAGGTCCCTGAACAGCTACTGAGGGATCCCAGGCACAAGCAGATCAGAGAGACTTGTAACAGGATCCTGAGTATAAGGGCTAAACTATGTCCACTGTTAGAGGCCTACGGGTCCTGTGACAATGTCGCATCTTACAGCGCTACCCTTGAGTAGAGAGGTATTTCCCCCAGTGGGGTGATTTCAGAAAAGAATTCCAGGAGAAGCAGCTGGAGATGGTGGGAGAACTCTTAAAAGAGCCCCACCCTTCCTGGGAATCCCTAAAGGGCGTTGTTTTCCTAGAACTTTAAGGACCTTTATTTATATTGCAATGGCGTCCAATGACCTCAGTAGGTATCTGAGGTCAGCGAATGCAGCAAAATCTGTGTTGAATTAACATGGTTACTGCAAAGATGCTGGATTTAAATGGGCAACAGTAAAATCTGAATCAAGAACCTAAATAAAAGTCAGTCTGTTCCTTTCCAGCCTGGAGGCTAGCTGGCCAATACGAACTTTTTTCATTTGGCATAAATGATGCATTTGGCATAAGTGATGCATTCAGAAAGATTCTATCAACTGGCTCCCTCAGAAATACTGGTGTCAATGTAGGTAACACTGGGCTCACTGTTTGACGTGAGTCTGGCATAGAGCCCACAGGCAGTCTGCCCTGAGGCTTTATTAGTCATACATCACAAAGGGCTCCCTATTTGCCAAGAGACTGATACAAACACATAGGCCTCAGAAACTCTGTCACAGCGGTGCATTTGTTTTTCTTTTTATATAGTTACTTTAAAAGAAATTGAAATCTGTACTTTTTGCATTATAAAAATGACATAGTCATGAAATGTAGAAAATCAAGGAAGAGAGAAGCCATGCATCCTTTCCTGCCTTACTGCCACGAGCAACAATGAATGTTTTGATACATTTCTCCACTGCTTTTCAATTTTTTTGAAAAAATTATAGAAGTTATACTTTTGTTTCATGAAATGTATCAAATACACCAAAAGTAATATAATTGATAATCTATATACTAATCCTAACTATATCTCACCAATAAAATAAAAATATTACCATTTACTATATCACCACAGTGCTCCCCCCCATTTAAAACATAGAGTCTGGGTTTAGCCGAATAGGAACTCTCATGCACAAGGCACTAGGTACCGTTTCCAGCCTCAAAATAGTAAACAAAAACAGACATAGCAAAAGTGCCCACCCAGGCTGCCCTTCCCTCACCTGTGTGCAAAGGTGGCAATTGTGCTGCTCAATGTGTCTCTTTTTATTGCATAGCATATATATCAACATCTACTGTTATTTCAACCATTTCTGAGATGCACAAAAATGATGAACCACTGTGTTTTTTCCCTCTTGGTGTCGTGTCGCTCAGACATGGTTGAGATCTTCCCAGCATGAAAGCCTCCAGTCTAACTGTAGCACTGAGAGCACAAACCAGTTTATTCTCCTTCCCAAGGAGGATTAGATCGCTGTTACTTCGTTGTTACAAACATTTTTCAATGACGATTTCAGTTTTGTATGTCCTTTCTGGGAGAGGTCAGAATAAGACAGACATGGAAAAAGAAGAGACTGAGAAATTAGATGCTAAACTAAAGGCCATAGAACAGAGGTTGGAGGAATCCTTCAATAAAAATAGGGAACCTTCTGAGAAATCCAATCTGGAATTTATAATAACACACACACACACACACACACACACACACACACAAAAGGTAGTTCCAGATGAGGAAAGCCCACAAAGGTTTAAAGAAATTGGAGAATGGCAGATCACTGAGATGCTTGTTAGAAAGTCTTCAGCCATAGGCCAACATGGTCAAGCTGGGTATTATATGTGTACTGTCAAGATTCAATTACTAGATGAAGATATATATGGTAAAGTAGAAATGCAGATCTTGTTTAGTGTTGCCTTGGCACAACGTCATGCAGTGGCTTGCATATTCCATTTTTCAGAGATTAGAGAACTGAAATATATACACCATTGCTATAGGTTCATATTTGGAATTGTGATGGCCTTTCGTCTTAAATTCTGGAGAGCATGATTCTAAGGTTACACATTTGTTAGAGACAGTAACTGTCTTAGAGATGCCTTTGCGATTTGAGGCTGATGGTGCCTCAGCATGTGTATTCATTGGAATACAGTTTTTAGAAATTATGACATGAAGCCTGTTACATATATAAGTTATAATCCAATAGGTCCACAAGATAGATTAAATAATGACATATAGATTTTAAAATTTTTAAATGAGACAAATAGCACACCTGCTAAGATACAGTAGATTTTAGAAAATAAAACTGATGGACTAAATCAGCCTGTTTGTACTAAGGATGGCATAACCTCAGAATGGAGGAAAGGAAATGTGTTTCATTGGGGAGGAGAATATGCTCTTGTCTCAACAGGAAACAAAAAACTGTATATTCCCATGCAAATTTTTGGGAATAAGATTTGACAAGGGGAGACCTCTTGAAGATCTTGGCTGCAGTCAGAAGGAAAGAAATCAAGAAGAACAAACAAGACAAACTTTTTTTTTAGAAACAAACAATTCAGATAAGATAGATAGATGGTCTTCAAAAACCTCAGAGATCTACAGAGTATGTCATTTAAAGAGTTTATAAACTAAGAAGGTTTCTTAACAGTGAGACAGGTCTGCTCCTGGCAGCACCCCCACTCTACCTCAAAGAGCATCAAAGGCTTCATATGTGGCAAAGTAGCTACTGGGTGAGAAAGTGTCCTTGTGTCAATTACAAACAGAATACCATCCAAACAGGACAAAGTGGATGCAGGAAAATTGACTGCTGAGCTTTGTAAGGACAAGGTAGGCAAGTCCTTTGTAATTCCTGCTTCACAGAAGAGTCTGTCATATATGCTGAGCCAGAAGGGTGAAGCTGATGCCCTAGAGTTAGGGATACTGTCCAGGCAGCCAAGTATCTCTATCATTTCTATATTTTTGGAAGCTGTTTGCCTGCACTTCCCACTTATTAGGTAATATTTATTCCTTCTTAAGTCTCTAGTGGGTTGAACCTTAGATAGTTCAGTCTCATAGTTAAACTTAAATTGTTTAAGATGATAGAAATTGATAGATAGTAAAATACTGTATCCAAGGATGCCAAATATACAAATGTAAGTTTTACCTAATAATTTCCATAACTGTTATATTACATATAGTTTGTTATTATAAGAGAAAGAGCCTTTTATTAGATTAAAATGGGGAGATGTTAGTATAAAGTTATTGTGTAATTAAAATGCTGATATTTGTATACCCCATATCTGGTTGCAAGCCTTGTTCTGGGAATTTCCTGTCTCAATGTTGTATAAACTCTGCCTCCCAATTGTACCCTTGTATGCCAATAAAGCAGCTTACAGCCAATTGAAGAGCAGGTGATAGAATAGGGCTGAACTTCCTGCCAGCCAGGGGAGGAGGAGTTAGAAGAGGAAGTAGCTGATTCAGCCACAGGCACAGGTGCAGGAAAGATGAAGAAGATTCAGTTGGAGCAAAGAAAGAACTAAAAAGCAAGTAACTTGGGGATTTTGGCAAAGACGAAGGCAGGTCCTATTGCTGCGGGCCCCTGCTGAAGCAATCATATCTAGCTGTGAAAAGAGAGTGAAAGAAGAAAGGACTAACATCCCATAATTCCCTTCAAGGGTATACTCTCAGTGACCTAAAGACTTCTCACTAGACCTGGTCTATTAAAGGTCCCATTGTCTCTCGGTGCCAACACCAGAAAGCTTTTAACACACAGGCTTCTGAATGATATTTACCTAAACCACAATGATTCCCAGAGAGGAAAGGCTCTATCAGGAGAGGAAGTGAATGGGAAACAGGTAAGAGATGAGGTGACATAAACATAGACTTGGAGATGCCTGCAACATGGACTCTTCGCTGTAGACAGTCCCACCACAGTTTTCTCCCTTTCAGACACTGTTCAGACTCCTGTTAACCCCAGCTTGACAACAGAGTCCTTAGGACACTGCTAAAATGCTATGTCAGCAAAGACCTGAAGGTGTCAATAAAAAAAACTTACTTCTTGGAAGGATGGCTCAGTGGTTAAGAGCACTGGCTGCTCTTCCAGAGGTCCTGAGTTCAATTCCCAGCAACCACATGGTGGCTCACAACCATCTATCTGATGCCCTCTTCTGGTGTGCAGGTGAACATGCAGATACAGCACTCACATACATACATAAAATAAATAAATCTTTTTTTAAAAAAAGAAAAAGAAAAACTTAGTTCTTGCCTCCAGAGGAATAGCAGTTTGCTCTGGAGCCAAATATGAGTGGCTAGGTCAGAGAACTCAGATTCCGGCTTCTCGCAGACAGCATTTCCACCATGCAGGGGGTTGCACCATGATATTTATTACTTACAGAAGAAAGAAAGTCCTAAATCAAGGTGTTTGCAGAACACATAGGTGAGGGGCACAGGTGTGTTACAGCAAAGCAGGGCAACATCCACTACAGGTTTCAGATGCTGTCTGATCACACTTTTAGCTTTAGGACTGGTAGAAGCTAATGGTCAGCTAAGAATGCATTGTAAAATTTTGGCAGTCACTAGGATGTTATGTCAGAGAGGGGTAGTGAATGGCTTTCAAAGAAAACTAAAATATAGCCTGAGATAATTTGGCTCTGGTTTGAAACATTCTCAGCCTTCATTATCTTGAAATTATTTGGCCTTATAGGTTCTCTCTTCTCTCTGTCTCTCTCTTTGTCTCTGTCTCTCTGTCAGTCTCTGTCTCTCTCTGTCTCTGTCTCTGTCTCTATCTCTGTCTCTCTCTTTGTCTCTCTGTCTCTGTCTCTCTCTTTGTCTCTCTGTCTCTGTCTCTCTCTTGTCTCTGTGTCTCTGTCTCTGTGTGTGTGTGTATGTGTGTGTGTGTGCACGCGCGCGCGCATGTGGATAACTGTCTGTGATACTAAAAAAAACAGGTGATACTAAAAAAAAACAGGTGATACTAAAAAAACAGCCTTATTATTTCAAAAGACAGATGGTGCCTTTTCTCCTGGTCTCTGGGTTTTGCCTAGGTGTAGGATGAGATGACAACAACCATATCAAAAATATTGGATGGCTCGGAGGTCCCCAAGATATCTGGTTTCCACCGAATATGGGTATCTTTGTGAATCTCAGCTGAGTAGTCAAGAGGGGTCTGGGGCAGCCATCTAGTTGCTAGAGTCAGTCTTGAACTCACACATTTTATGGGCCACCCTGTCTCAGCAGCAGTGCAGCTGCCCAGTGCTCTGAGGCAGGGCTAGTGGGGGTTACTTCTCCAGCTCTCTTCAGACATCAGGAGATATCTCAGACTGTCTGAGTAGCTAAGTTTCCAAAAGGAGCTGACAGCAATTTCTGGCACAAATCCACATGCCGGGGCAGGGTCACCAGCTGTCTGGATTGGCTTGCAGAGTGTGTAGTGCTGGGTGCAAACAGACACCTACCTCCCCACCTGGTTCCCCAGGGATGAAGGGGTAACTTTTTTGCGGGTTCTTCCTTTCCATTTACAAAGAACCTGTGCGGGGGGGGGGGGGGGAAGGAACGAACCTGGAGAGCTTAAGATTTACCTTGGGACCAGGGCAGGGGGAGGGGAACCTAATCCCAGGACCAGCTGCCACTGAAAATGCTGTTTGCCGTGCTGGGGAGCATGTGGGCATCTTTGTTTGCTGGCAAGGCTGGGAAAATGACTTGCAGGAGCCCTGTTGCCGAAGGCTCCTGGAGAAAGCTGACATTCTTTTTCCTGTTTCCAGGGGAAGGGGAACAAATCCGTTAAGCAAATGATGCAAGGTTCAGCTTCCACACACTGGCTAAACAGTCACAGGACAGTGGTTTAGAAGTAGCCTTCAGCTTGGCTAGTGAGCCGCTTTGAGTTACTCATTAATTGGCATTGCCCAAGTGGGGACAAACAGTCCCCAAAATAACACTCCTATAGCCAGTAACTGATAGCTACCCTGTAGGTCATCTTGCCCCTCCCTCTTTCAGGAAATGAGTTCCTGTCACTCGTGTATGTGTGTGTGTGTGTGTGTGTGTGTGTGTGTGTGTGTGTGTGTGTGTGTCCGTCCGTCTTCCTCCTCTCCCCCCTCTCTCAGTTAATTAATTAATTAATTTATGCACTTTACTTCCCAGCCATGCTCCCTCCCTCCTCTGCTCCCAGTCCTTACCCCTCCCCCTTAACCTCTCCTTCTCCCCTATTCCTCACAAAAGGGGAGCCTCCCTCACACCAGCTCATCAGTCAATTTGTGATACAGAGAGCGCCCAGATCGCAAGACCCTTGAAATGACTACCAGGACTCAATACCGATGCAACATACACAGGGTCCTGTATTACAGGCTCCAGCTTTGGGTCACAATCCTTTCTGACTCTCCTATCCTGCCGCAGCAGGAAAGATTGTGACCCTGAGCTTCAAGGGCAATGGGTTTATAAGGGGAAAAACTGCAATTGGGGGTTGGGGCCACAGGGAAGTAAGAAAAAACCATAAGTGGGGGTTGTGGGTCACAGGAATGTCGACCTTCAGGCAGGTTGAATCCAGGAGGCTGAATCTCCAGGGAAGTTGTTTTATCTCAGAGGGTCATTGGGAGTTAATTGTATCTAATCGCCCACGGGTGATGTTTCTGGAGACTACTGGCAGGTCTAGTTTTTGGCAGTGTGTGGTCATTCCCTGACCGCAGCAGTGAAGTGACGTCACTGGAGGACAAGTTCTCACAGACCACAGCATTAGTTGCAGAATACACATTACATGTAGAATATGGCGTTAGTTTTGTCCTTACAAATTCAAGGCTGAGCTCATCCTCTTCCCCTGTGGCCTGGCAAGGCAGCCCTGCGAGGGGGAAGTGATCAAAAAGCAGGCATGTCAGACAGCTCCTTCTCCCCTTAGTACAGGACCCACATGAGACCTGAGCTGCCCATTGGCTACCTCTGTGTAAGGAGCCTAGGTCCAGTCCACGCCCGGTCCTTGGTGCCTTGGGGCTTCAGTGTCCACAAGCCCCTCTGGGCCCTGGTTAGACTCTGGGGTAGTAGTTGAAGAGAGAGAGCAAGGTAGGAAAGGGAGCCTAAAGAGAAATGAAAGTGGAGACCAGATCTGGGGAGGGAAGGGGTGGGAATAGAAGGCTGACGCCACGGTGTGAAGCTGCTGGTTCTGGCATGCACCCCACTGAGCAGAGGCGGGAAGCATTGCTTTGGGGCCTGCAGCTGAATATGTTTTGGGGGGCCGGGTGAGTGAGCAGGCCTCTGCACCTTACCCATAGCGTCTTTCATTCAAAGCCGGTGGCTCCCCAACATGTGAGCAACGTGTTTCTCTTTGCGTGAGAGAGGCCTCAGAGGCTGCTGTAGAGCCTGCCTTGGAGATGTTGCTTCTCAAACCTTCAGGGCTGCGCAGGTGGAGACAAACCAGCTGGTTCTCAGGGCAGCATGCTTTTTCTAGAAAATGTGAGACACAGTCCTGGCCAACAGTCCTCACATCTCTATCCCTGTAGGTCCCTTGGGCTGTGAAGATGCTAAGCCTGGAGCACATACATAAAGCCACTGTACTTCATGGAGTAGAAAAACAATCTCTTTTTAATCGCCCCTCTCCCCAACCCTAAGTATTTGACAAGTTCAAAAGTCAAAGAGAGTACAGTTTGCAATGGAACTTCCATGCTGACACCACAGCAATTTAGTGTCTCATCCACACAGAGGCTCTTTCTTCCTTCAAGCAGTGTGTAATAACCACAGCAATAGCTGTGGAGCCAGGAGCCTTGGATGCATCCCTCTAGTCCCACCAAGAATGATTGGAGTTTTCCAAGCAAAGCAGAGTTCTCCGAGCCATTGTCTCTTTTTCTGTGAAGGTCCTAAAATGAATAATTCAGACTGAGCAGCAGATAAGAAGGTACTTCTAAACAGTGTGAAGTTGAGTGTGATGACACAGGGCAGCTCATTGACTTTGAGTCCTCCCTGTTCCTGTAAGTAATCCCAATGAACTCATTGGCTCCCCCAAGGTGAACTTGGTGGTATTGTTGGCTTTCGTCTGTCATCGGCTCACTGTATGGGCTGAGTAGATGTTTGTTCACGTATCCTCAGAAACAGTGTCTGGCATCACAGAGACACCTCCAAGCTCCCCTCCCAGGGACCCTACTCACCCAAAATGGCGCAAATGTTGCCATATGGTTTATGCTGTGAAAGACAGAGGCATGGCCCGCAAATCCACCAGGCACTATTCACAGCAATTGGTGGGCCTGTCCGGTCTGTGTACCACTGGAGGGGGCTCACCCTCAGACACTGGCCCAGAGTGAGGAGTAGGGTGCGTATCATACCCATCATCTCCCATTACTGTCGTCACTTCTTTGCTCTGGTCCATGTGTGGAGGTGCATCCCTCTCTGCTCCCACTCTCCCTTCTTCCTTCCTCCTCCACCATGCCCTCGGTCTCTTCTGCCCCTCTGATTCACTGGGGGAGTCCTGGCTCTTTAGCCAGGCTCTAGAGTGATGCTCACTGTGGTCCTTTTGGTCTGTCCTTAGGGCACAGCATCACCAGGAGGAATTACAGAAGCTTTCCTGCTGCGTGGGAAGTTCTGGCAGTAAGCTTCTAGACGCCATGCCACCAGCTCCTATAGCAAGTCCCTAGTGGACTAGAGCCAAAGGAGGGTAAAGAAAGCCAGCCTCACCATACACCTTAAATATGACTGTAGCTTCAGACACAACTACAATTTGGGGGCACCTTTGGCAGCAGAAACTCTTGTATGACACTCATAGAGTTCTAAGACAGAGATGCTATTGAATTCATTTCCGCTCCCGTAGCAGCTCATTGCCGAGGAGAAATGGTAACTCTTTTTTTTTTTTTTTTTGAGACATCTTAAAAATACAGTAGGGGTCAGAGAAGGGTTAAGTGGCCTCTGCAGGTCCATGCCAGGCCCAGGAAGTTCTGATGTACAGAAGTGTCAGTCTCCAGAGACCTGAGGACTTGACATAATGGGGCCCTTTCTAACATCTGCTGCTGCAGGCTAATGAGCCAAATCAACCCCTGTTCCTCACAATCAGCAAAGGCGAATGGCCTTCCCTTCAAACCAGCTGTCAGTAGCAACTATAAATTGGCTCGCTTTATGCAGAAAGATGTCCTGTGATAGGCTGTCAGCTAACTAAATGCTTTCTTCCATGTGACTCGAAACAGCAAGTCGAGAATGATGGCATGCGAATGGAAGGAGACAGAGAAACAAGCAGCCATCTCCTCGGTTGTGTGACAGCTCCACCCCAGCTACCAGGCGCACTGAGGTTGGTAGTCAAGGTCAGCATCCTATGGTGACACCGAACATCAACAGAGGAACTATGTACCAGGCAGCATTTTTTGTTACCCACCATTTGAGTATGCCAAGTATGCTGTCGATTACCTGTCAGGGTATATCAAACTCCAGACCTAAAGAACCCAGCTTAGAAGCATGGAAGCATGCCGCACAGCACTGCAAGACAAGTTTAGAGAGACAGGTGCAACTCAGAGTAGCCCAAACCACCTAGATTTGATACTGGTATTTGGGGAGAAAGTCTGTCCCTCCTCCAACTGTGATAGGGTTTCTGACAATCATAGAGCCTGCGATAGATATAGCCATGGCCGACTGTACTGGAGATTGTTCAACTGTCCTGCCTTAGGCTCTTCCTGTCAGGTGTTCTCACACAGGAATGAGGAAAGTAATACAGATTGAACGGAGGTGAGTTGTTTGTTTTTTTTAAATCACTTAATAGCAAACAAAAGCAAAGACAACGTGGAGTTGCTATCACAGGTGTAATATTGTGACAAACACATAACCTTAACAGTAGTTTGTTGCTGGGTTCTTGGAAACAGCATCACACTCTGTAGCTGAGGCTAGCCTGAAATTCACTGTGTTCTAGGCAGGCCTCAAACTTGCAGCAGTCTTTCCGTCATAGCCTCCCACATTAGATATTTGTTTATTTGGGGTTTTGGTCAAGTTTCTTAACTTCTTTTGTTCTGTTTTTTTTACTTCTTGAACTGTGCCTTAAAGAAAACTGCTCTCTGACTCCATCTGGCAGACAAGGGTATTCTCTGGCTATCCTAGGAGTATAGAATTTCTAGCCTTTGCGAGAGATCACTGAAACTTAATGGAAATGCAGACAAATACATCAAGGGGGTCTTCTCTATAATGAGTTATTAACTACAAAGAGGTGAGACATAATGTCCTTCAAATACAAAGTTAGCGCAAGTTACATAAGTTGGCCAAGGTTATCCCAATAAAGATAACTTAAGCTTTGGATAAGACACCCATTCCCAGGCAGGACTTGAAAGACACCTTCTTGAAGCTATAATCCCTCCCAATTAAAGCTGCTATATGAGAGTTCTCATTGATAGGAAACGTCTACTGAAACCTTGATGAAGAAGCAGTATTGTGTACTTCGAGAGTGATGTATATGCCACAGTTTTTATTAATAAAAATAATTATAAATTAAAAATATTAATTATATTTATAAATAAATTATAAATTAATTTATAAATAAATTATAAATTAATTTATAAATAAATTAATATTTATAACTTGAAAGGAAATAAGGAATATCCTGGCAGGACCTTGTGCTGCTGCATTAACATATGCAGAGATGTGTGTGGTCTTGATCTCACGTGTAGGGGAGTGCATGGGCAATAGATTCTCAGAGGCTGTCTGCCTAGGACTAATGGGTGGGTGGGGGTGGGAAGTGATGGGAAACTCTTGATTAATGGACCACATTTTGTAATAAACATGAAGGTTGGCCATTTGTTGACCAAAGCCTCAAGTTTTAACCACTTGAAGCTGCCCCACCCTTCCACAGTGTCGACTTTCTGCTGGCCTATGCAGAGCTGCTAGACCTGGGATAAGAATGAGGAGAACTGCAGTCTAATGCTGTAGATGGTTCGGTGCATTTTATACATGAATGTAACAAAGAAAGCAATGATCCAAGGAATGTTAGTTGAGTTCAGAAAAACATGTAAATGAACATCAGTAAGAACATGATAAATCCAGGCAAGGACAACATGTGCAATAAACTTCGAACCCCTACCCAGATCTAGCCAATGGACAGGACATTCTCCACAGTTGAGTGGAGAGTAAGGTCTGACTTTTACACAAACTCTGGTCCTCCATATTTGACCACATCCCCTGGATGGGGAGGCCTGGTGGCACTCAGAGGAAGGATAGCAGGCTACCAAGAAGAGACTTGATACCCTATGAGCATATACAGGGGGAGGAGGTCCCCCTCAGTCACAGTCATAGGGGAGGGGAGTAGGGAGAAAGTGGGAGGGAGGGAGGAATGGGAGGGTACAAGGGAGGGGATAACAATTTATATGTAATATGAATAAATTAATAAAATATTAAAAAAAGAACATGCTAAATATTAACAGAGCAGCCATTTCCCCAGAACTTGCTCATGACAGAACAATTTAAACACATTTGCCTGGCATGTAGTAAAGATTATATGTGGGAAAGCATGAAAGCAAGGCAGAACACCATACCCAGATTCAGGGCACACTGACCAGATTGGCTTCTATCGCTGACATCCTACAACACTAAACATGTCCTATAACTTGAATGTAAATGTTTGTCTCAGGAAGGACAAAATCCAGGGAACAGACCGCACCTGAGGTATAAGGTCCTCTGCCTTTTTTCTTGGAGCCTCTCACACAGCTCCCCAAGGCCTTGTTCACCATTGTGATTCTGACAATCAGGAGGGTCCTGGCCAGGGAGTACCACTTTTTTTTTTTTTAATGTTTCCAAAAACAGTTCTCTTAGTCAGCCAGGGGAGTCCTCAGGTGGCTAAGCAGTCTAGAGAAAGGGGCCTCCTCAGGCACTCTAGCATCTGGCAAGAAACTGAAGACAGGGGAGGCTACCTCCTGTGAGTGGACATGCAAGAGAGCCCAGTTGACTTCCATCCTGTCTTATGGAGGACAAGGTAGCCTGATGAGCAATTAGGCTTATCTCTAAGCCTTAAAGTACCATGGACAGACAGGTATGGATGGCCACAGGCTCGGGGCCTGGGAGAGCATCTCCAAGACAATGTTGTGTGTAGCCAGCCACATCACTTAAGGAGTGTAGAACACAGGAACAAGTGGAGGCCCTGCCCTAGACTGCGTTAGAAGCCCAGGAATGACTTGAGGTGATCTCAGAGGCACTTTAGGACACACAAGAAGAGGGTGCTGGGGCTTCCTCAGGGAGGCTTATAGCAGTGCCTGCCAATTTTTAATTATTAAACTAAGTTATTTTTTGAGTCAGTTTCGTGTATCCTAGCCTGGGGTTCAACTGGAGATGTAGCTGAGGATGAGCTTGAACCCCTGGTCCTTGGGACTCGGCCTGCTGAGTGCTGAAACTAAAAGCATGTGCCACTATACTCAGGCTGTGTGGGGCTGGCTTCCAAGGTTCTGTGCATGCTAGGTATGCTGGTTAGCTTTTGTTGACTTGATGCAAACTAGTATCATCCGGGAGGAGGGACCCTCAGTTGAGAAATAGCCCTCATCAGACTGGCATATAGGCTACTCTCTGGGGGCCTTTTCTTGCTTGATGTTTGATGTGGGAGGGCCCAGCCTATTGTGGGCATTGCTACCCCTCAGCAAGGTAGTCCTGGGCTATAGAAGAAAGCAGGCTGAGCAAACCATGAAAAGGAAGCCAGTCAGCAGCCTTCATTCCTCTGTGGTGCCTGCTTTTATTTACAGCCTTGGCTTCTTTTGAAAAATGTACTATAAACTATATGATGAAACAAACTTTTTTCTCCCCAAACTGGTTTTGGCAGTTCCTCTCCCAACTGAGCCACGTCTCCAGTCCCCATTTTAAAAATTTGGACAGATTTCAGAGCCTTTTTGTAGGAGGCGTCTCCATGTAAGGCAACTGCTTTATAAGTAGCCACAAGCACTTGGATTCATGTAGAATTCATAAATGATGGATATGTTGCCACTGGATTCAGGAGAGGACTCACTGTGGATTTGCTTATCCTTAATGAGTGTGTTAAACCAGTCACCTTGGCAGAATGTGTCATCAATATAAGGTGCTCCTGGATAAAGGGAGGTAGGTGTGGTTAAGCTAGTACACAGTAGCAAAGCTGTTGACAGTCTCCATGGTATGCTGTGTCGTCCACGCCCCCCCCCCCCCCCAGAGAAGACAAACTGCCTGAGTGGCTACTGCAGGAAGCTGTGTACTGAACACACTGGCCATGTCTATAAATAACCACTTGTGGCTGTGGATGGAATAGGATGGGTAATTTAAATAGTTTTCAGTACTAGAGGCCATAGCAGAAGGAACCATAGTATTAAGGATGCTGTGAGCCCCCAGGAGATCTCATTTATCTTTCTCCAGCTTTAAGAACTAGCAAAATCAAAAAGAAGTGGGGCTACTAAGTAGATAGGCAGTGACTTAATCATCTCTCTTTAATTAGATATTAGGTAATAAGATTTAATTATTAAAGGTCATTTTAATTAACATTGGGCAGTATTAACTATTTTAACTGAGAGTCTGTGGGGTCTATGTATTAAATTAATTTATAATTGCCCATGGCTTAATTTAATTTTATTTTATCACTAATTGTCTTAAAGTTTCTATGCCCAATATAGGCTATTTTAGGTCTTTGGATACCATATAGGACTATATTAAAATTATAATTAAAGTTAGCATACCTGTTTTCCCTCTTTCATGTTAATTTTTGAAGACTACAGGGGGCTTGATGTCTCCATTTAGTAGAATCCTTAGGTGTGATTAATATGAGTCCCAATAATAAGTCTATGGCATTTTGCCAATAAGGCCCTTCCTCTCTTTCCTTTTGTAGTAAGTGTCATGTCACTAGGCTCCAAGCCTGGGTTCCCTGTGCCCACACTGAAGCCGCCACAGGAGCCCTTCTGCAGCTCATTCTCGCTCTCCTTACCAGCGCAAGCCAACCGGCCTTATCTGCCACCGGCCAATGCTGCCTGGCTGAATCTTGTAGTTCATCATTTTGTAGCTATAGCAAAATACCTGATCCTGGGTAATTTATAAACAATACAAGTATATTTGCCAGGAAGTTGAAAACCATGGCATTGGTTGCTTTAAAATAATTCATAGCAACAAAGGAGTAGTTGGTTGGCTTTTGGGACAAGTTAGCAATAACTTCGGCTAAAATCGGCCAACTAATGGAATTTTGTGGTCTTAATCAATACTGTTGCTTAACTTACAGGGCATTCGTTCTGCATTATAACATGGGAGAGAACCTGTATTAGGCGGTATAAATCTGGATGACTCATTATGTCTTGGTTCTTGAGGCTCCATAGGATGATGCTGGAGCATCAGCTGGGACCTGGGGAAGACTTCATAGTAAATTGCATCATGGTGGGAGCTTGTTTGAATGCAGCAGATCATATAGTGAGGCAGGAATCCAGAGAGTCATTGGAGTTCTGAGAGATTTATGTTTCAAGCACAGTTTTCCTAGGGACCGTCTGTTTGGCTCCTTTTAAAGGTTCCACCACCTCTTACTATTGTGCTGAGGACCAAGATCCCACCACATGAAGCTTTGGAGGCTACACTTAGATCATATCCAACCACTGCAGCGTCATGTTGTGAGTGAGAGCAACTGTAAAAGCCACTAAATCCCACCCTAGGGGCCCCTTCTCTCCAAGGCCACCTAACCCTGATTCCGACCTGCCTCAGCTCCAAGTGCTTACGCATGAGAACTGAGGATCTGGGTAGCAGAGTGAATTTTGATGGAGACGAACCCTGAAACCACAGCACTGCCTAGGCCGGTCCCACATACTTGGAGAGAAGTCATGCCTTGCTAATCACTAACCATTGTCGAGGTCTTGTTTAGGCAGCCATAGTGTCAGGATTTCATAGGAGTGGCATCCCCGTTGTGCCTAGAAGATGCTATCTAGCAGCAGGGATCTTGGTCCTCTGGCTGTCACACTCTTTCTGCCCCCTCTTATGGGATTTCCCCTGAGCCTTAGGTGTAGGGCTTGCACTGTAGATGTAGAAATTGGGGCTGGGCACCCTATAGTCACTTATACTCTGTTGTGGGTATTTGTAGTAGCCTCTAGCTGCTGCAAAAGAAGCTTTTGGATGAATGATAAGAGCTACACTTATCTGTTAGGTATGAGGATAAGTAGTTAGATTGTAGCTAGAAATTATATTGGTTTAGGAACAGGTCTATCGTAGGTTTTTCTCTGGGTTGGCTACTTCTCTAGCCACAGGCAGTTTGGAAATGGTGAGGAAGGGCAATATAATGAAAGAGGAACAAAGAAATGAAAGAGGAATGAATAACACTGTGGATGTTTAAAAGAGTGACAAGGAAACACTGTTTCTCAAGCTCACTTAAAAATACATACATAACCACGTATGGTAGTACATGCCTTCAATAACAACACTTAGAAGGCAGAGGTAAGCAGGTGTCTGTGAGCTCGAGGCCATGTATATACCTATACATATAGATATACATATAGATATAGATATATACCTATACATATAGATATAGATATAGATATAGATATATACCTATACATATAGATATACATATATATATAGAGAGAGTTTAAATAAAGTACACAGCATGGCATTATTCCCCACAAGAGCCATAAAATATTTCCCAAAACCACAAACATGGACAATCTTCTTTCAAATTGTTAGTCAGGGGGTCCAAGAGACATCTAAAACAATATAAGCCTGAAGAGAAGATTGTTCTGATAGACAGAGGACTTGGAGGAGTTGAGCTGGACCTGACCTTGAAGCCTCCTCCCTAAAGACTTGCTTTCATGGCTCCTAAAGGTGCTATGCAAGCTGCCATGAGAGAGAAGCAACTGATAGTCCTACCCAGCTATAAAGCCTATGCACCACAACAGTGGCCAGCAAAGAAAGATATCCCCAATGGTGCAATAGTGGCCCTACTATCTTGGAGGCAACCACCGGCTATCTAATTGGACTCAAGTCCCACTCAATAGGAGAAATTCATTCCATGGCATCTTGCTGACACTGGTGGCATCCGTTAGTTAGCCAAGAGCTATCTGATGGTGTTTCATGTCAGTTTGAGGTCAAAATATATTCTGTTCACTGTGCCAATCGGTCAACTATCTTAAAATATAATTTTTTTCTTAAAAATTGAGGTGTAATTAAAGTCTGTAGTAAGTCAGGAGGCAACAGGCAAAGTACCCAGAAACTATAGATTGTTACAGCTCCTAGCAAAGAGAAGGCAGCACAGAGGACTCATTGAGATGTGAACAGAGCAACACAGGGAAAGCTAGATGAGGTCCTGTATACTGTTCACATGTGTATATGTACACCTGTACACATGTGTGCAAGTCAGAGTGTCTTTCTCATCATTATGCACCTCAGTTTGGGGGACAAATGTCTAACTGAACGTGGGACTCATCATTTTGGGTAGACTGATGGCTAAAGAGGCCCTGAGAGCTACATATCTCTGTCCCCACAACATCTGGGTTAGAGGCACATGTTGCCACAACTAGCTTTTATGTGGGAGCTGAGGATCCAAAGTCAGGTCCTCAGTTTTCACAGCAAACATTTTATATGCTGAACCAGATTCTTAACTCTGTGGGCAAGGACTTTTATTGGTCTCTATGGGAGATAAAATCTTGGTTCATTTTTTTTTTTAATTTGTATAAAGTAAAATTCACTTTTCTTGGATGTAGTGTTCTGGATTTTACAAGTTAAGGAGCCATGTGTCCACAGTTTCTACATCCCCAGCATTTTCTGGTGCCACTTTTGTAGCATCCTTAACAACCATTGATTATTTTTCAGACAGCTGTGCTATGAAAGATGGCAAATAAATGGCTTCTTTCCCTTTCTTATTTTTGTTTCAGTGGTGGTGTGTGGGTATGAGTTTGTGTACTTGTGTGCACATATGCACACCACAGCCCTCACGGAAGTCAGAGGATGATTTTCATCCTTCCACCATTGGTCGCGGAGATAGAACTCAGGTCCCTAGGCTTTCACAGCAAGCCTTTGTACCCACTGAGGATCTTGCTGGCCCTCTTCCCTTCCTTGAGATTGGAGTGTGGGGAATCACTCAGTTGTTACAAAGGAACAACTGCTCCTGGAATTTGCTAACTGAGACGTCACTGCAGCAGTGTGAGGATGTAGCTCGGTCCTGAGGCCCTTGTTGAGAGAGAGAGAGAGAGAGAGAGAGAGAGGGAGGGGAGAGAGAGAGAGAGACTATTTCAGTGTAAGAAGACAAGGCTAAGAAACAGCTAGTGCCAGCTGCATTTGTGAATGGCCTAAGCTGATTTGTGATTCCATGGTTATGACTTACAAATCTATTCAGAATTTCATGTGTGCAAAGCTCTCTGTGCTGGGTTGGGCTGCAACACTGGTTAGCTACACTATTTAGCTGAATTCATAAAAGAATATTTGGAGTTGATTAAGAGAGGTTGGTATGTAAATTAGTGTAAAAAAATCTATGTAAATGGATTTTGTAGTTTCAGAGCTAACCCCCATCCCATACTTCCCACTCCTACCTCCTTTTTGAACTCCTGGGCTCAAGCAACCCTCTTGTCTCAATTTCCAGAGTACCTAGACCCACTGGTACACACCAACAGGCCTTGCTCTACTGACGTCTTTAGGCAGTCAGATGCATGTAGCCCTGCAGGCTACAGAGGATAGTCTCCCTCCTACTCAGCTTCAGACCCCACCTCCCATTTTCCTGGTAACACAGAAGAAAGGGGAGCATCACTATTGTCCCTCCTTAGGATTTAGAATATCATACAAAAAGGAGGATGGTGGGATATCAGGGCTTCCTTAAGCATCGTTGGAGGAAAGCTACTTTCTCCTGCTCAAAGGAATGATCTCTGAGTTTTGTCTCTGACTCTGGGTGGAGACTATTTTTACAGATCTGTTTAAAGCGACTGGAGGAGGATGGAGAGAAAGCTCAGTGGGTAAAGTGTGTATGGCCAAAGGATGAGAACCTAAGGATGAGAGTCCCTGTGCCCATTGCTAGGGTGGAAGGGGGAAACTGGAGGATTCTGGGGTGCACCCAATCAGCCAGTCCAGCTGAACTAGAATCTTTGGGCTCACTGAGAGACACTGTCTCATAAAATAAGGTGGAGAGCGACCAAGAAAGATACCAAATGTCAACCAGCAGCCTCCACACCCCTGCATATACCACACATACACAGACACAGTGAGAGAGAGAGAGCACATGTGTACAAAGGGTGGGGCACTGTGAAAGAGCAAAAATGTAAAAAGATAAAGATATCTTGATGGTGTTGAAGGTGGTGTGTGGTTTGTGGGAGAGCCTGACAAGACTAACTTGCTCCCCAAAGCCTTGCCCTTTTTCTTATCTGGCCACTGTGGCTGTCACACAGCCAAGTGCCAGCCCTTTTATTTCTTACTAATAGAATTCCCAATCTTTCTGCTTTAGTCTTACCATTTCTTTCATCCATAAGGTCTGTTTTTACAGCAACACGAAGAAATACATTTTTGCTGATGGTACTTGGTGACAAACTCTTTGCTGCCAGGCAGATGGAATCACTGTCTTCAGAGGGAGAGAGGGAGGGAGAAAGAAAGGGAGGGAGGGAGGGAGGGAGGGAGGGAGGGAGGGAGAGAGGAGGGAAGGGACCCAGGGAGCATTTGATCTGTTCCTGGTGGAGAACTGATTAAGTCTCCCTCAGGGCCACAGCTTATCCAGCCTTAGTGCTCAGCCTCCAAGAACCTTGTTTCAGGGGTCTTTAGCCAAGCTGGGAAAGTCAAGGAATTCAGTCTGATGCACCAAACTGTGGGAGTGAACAACACTTTCTTTGCAGTGTGTGAGTAGTGCATGCTGGCAAATGAAAGCTACTTCACAAAGCAACTGCCTCTCCGCTCACATATTCAAAGCACCTTTGAGAAGCATAACAAAAGCTAAGGAAGTAACGACTGAAGGAGAGAGTCCACACACAAGCAATAGAAAGGAAAATACATACAGTATGGTAGAGACATCATAGCATCTTCCCTGAAGCCATCTCTAAAAGGAGCAGTGATTGGTAGGTAAGGGGGAAGGTGGAAATAAATGATTTGATGAAGAGGAAAATAAATCCCAGAAGTGTTGGAAGTAGGTATGATATATTTTGATGCTAATTACTGCTTGCTGTCTTTTAATGTGCCCCAAACATTGCTGTGTAACCTTGCCTTAAAAAAAAAAGTATTCCTGTTTGACCAGTAAAAAGCTGACACACCTGGGCAGGCAAATGGGCTAGATATGGCTAAGGTTCCTGGACTTTTGCAGGCAGAGAGAATCTTGGGAAAAGGAAAGAGAGAGGATGGAGGAAATGAAGGAGGAGATTCGTCGTGGGATAGGGAAAAAATCCACATGGGCCCAGAGAAGAAACTCTACAGTTCCTCATGGAAAGAGATGGAGAACAATATCAAGTATTTTGGGGTTATGGATGGTAAGTAAACCAAATAGAAAATATTAGAAGTAGATGGAATGGAATGGAGACTGGGAGTTATTGGAGGATAGCTTAGGAGGTAATATCTTCCTTGCCCTGGGTTAAGACTTATTCTAAAATACATCAGATGTCTATGTTTTCAATGATTGCTAGTGGATTAAAAAATACCACCATAATAATACTTAGCCTGATATTAAATATTTATTATGTCATATTTATAAATTTACCACAACACAGAGGCAAGTTGCTACAGTGAGCAGCAGAGGGTACTTGGGAGCACTGATCCTCAGAATAACCTCAGAACTGAAGTAGCATCTATGAAAACAGAGAGGGCTGTGCCAGTCCTGAGCAAGCTACTCCCTTTCCCTTTCTTTCTATCTCTGTCACCTTGGTCACCTGTCTTTTCTTTTGGCCTACAGGAAACTTGGGAAAGATTCAGGGTAAGAACTGCTAATACAGTCTAGGGATCTTGATTGGATTCATATTCTCTTCCAGTTAAAGAATTAAAAAGCAGGGAAAAGCTGACGTGTGGCAGAAGAGAGATCTCACGTACAACAGACAGAATCGGCAGGTGAAGGACTGTTTATTGGGGGTGAAGAAACACAGGCACACAGCAGATGCACACAGAAAAAGACCTTCTGTAAAGCTAAGAGGGGATTTAGAAGTAGAAAAATCTGGTCTCTTCTCAGAAACTGAGGGTTTTAAAGCCTCTGAAGAATTTTTCTCCCCTAATTTAGTGTTGGTCAGTTTGAAGAAAGCTAAGGTAGTTGATTGGCCCAGAATTGTTGAGTGACAAATCTTGATCCAATCTTGAACTTGTTGAGCCAGCCCATCATTTAGCAGGAGGCTTACTGTTGGGGAAAATAAAATAAAATAAAATAAAGCTGTCAGGCTTTGTCTCCAGTCAGAAAGAAGCTGGCCATCTTGGAAATTCACAATCTTCCTTACCTAGCCATGGCCTCTCTCTCCATCTGTCTGCCTACCAGGGAGCCTGTCCAACCCCTAGTCTCTCCCTGTAACAGAAACTCACAATGGAAGTCTGAAAGACTGTGCAGACTCAGGTGGCCCATGATAGCACAGACCAATAATCATCACCGTCAAGTTTGAGGTCAGCCTGGACTACCCAGTGAGTTCCATGCTAACCTGTGCTAATCCCAGATTCGAGGAAAAAGATCACTGGGCCAAATCATCATGGCCAAATTCATTAAAGCAAGCAATTAAATGAAAGCAAGCTTTTTCTATTCATGTACACAGGCTGTCTCTCTCTAAAAGTGGAGTTTAAGAGATCAGCATTGGATGTGAGGAAGACATGGTTTTTATAGCTCGGGGGTAAGAGGTTTCCAAATGGAGGGTTTAGTAGGCAAAATAGGTGGAGTTACAGGAGCAGAACATAAGCATAACAAGTTAGTCATAACAACGTCCTGAAACAAAGCCGTGACTGCAAGGTGGTCATAACAACAGGCAATCATAACCTTTTGAACAACAACAAAAGGTAGGGTTGAAAGATGGCTATTAAAACTTTCTGAAACAAAGACATGGTTGCAGTTTCCTAGAACAGACAGTAGTTAAGGCTACAGGTGGGGAATAGCCCAATACTTGAGAAATAGAGATTTAATCATAAACAGGAATGTCAAAGTTACTTATTATCCTGGCTCAACTGTTGTCTGGGAAGCTTACTGCCTCTGTCTGTTAACATAGGCCTACTCCTGGAAGCTTCTACCTTCTTTACAATCTAACCTAGATCTAGAATGTTTTTGGCTTCTGACACTTACTGCTTAATAAGTTCACCCTTAAATGTTCTTTCTGAGCTCTGGGCTGGCTGGTTCAATTCAGCTGCTCTGGCTCAAACTCTTCTCCCAGCTGATTTATACAATCTGGATTCTCTCTCATCATGGAATTGTTCTGTTGGGCTTCAAACTAACTCAGAAATCTGTTCTAATCTTTTGTCTGCTTCTCATTTTCTGGCTTGTTCTGTCTTCACCTGAGTTCTCTTTCTGCAACCAGTCTCTATTACTGTCCTGGTAAAACTGCCTCCTCTTTCTCTCTGTAAAGCTGTCTCTTAGTAGCTTCCTTTTCCTCTCTCTTCTTGTGAGAGTTGGGTGTATCTTATTCTTTTAAATCTTCCCTGGTTTGTCACCTTTTCTGCCACTCAATTAGATATCACTTTCAAACATGGATGCTTCCTTTTATAAACTAACTTTACCTTCATCTGGGATTAAAGACATGTTCTACCATTCCTAGACCTAAGCTTTTTTTTTTTTCTACCTGATATTTCCTCTATACCAGGCTGACCTTGAACTCAGATCTGTTTGCCTCTGTCTCCTGAATTAAAGGCATGTTTGTATTCCAGTCAAATCACACAGACCTAGAAGATTTTTGGATGTGATCTTTTGCCAACTGGATCACACAGACCTAGAAGGTCTTTGGATATGATCTCTCGCCAGAGCAGCCATGTTCCAAATTAACATTCCTCTACAGAGGAATGAGCCTAGTTTGTCTTTACTATAAGATGGCTTTTAAGCCTAAGATGGAGGCAGACTGGCTCATTAAAAGAACCTCTCTCAAATGCATGATAACAACAAAAGCACAGCAATCAAATCTATTTCGAGAAATGTCATTTTGAGAACTACTGGGATAAGGAAATCAATAGGAAATCTTCAGAATCGCTCATTTCATAACACAGAAATGGCCTGTTGTGGGGCAGCCAGATGGCTCAGTGGTTAAAGGTGCTTGTTTTCAAGTCTGAGTTTTAACCAAGAACCCCACATAATAAAGGTGAACAAATTTCCATAAGTAGTTGTCTTCTGACTCCTACATGTGCACATGTGTGCACGAGCATGCTAGCATGCATGCACACAAGCACTCGTGCGCGCGCGCGCGCGCGCACACACACACACACACACACACACACACACACACACTAAATGTTAATTTAAAAACAAAGCCCATAATCTTAAAGTTGATTCCAGATATCCTTCTATCTGTTTCACAGTCAGATGAATCCAAAACACAGAATGTAGGCTGACACACACAGTATCCTCAGTTCAACTGACTTTGCTCCCTTTAAGTCCCAGGGGGTCTTTAATATGGGTAGATTATATTTAATAAAGAAAAAGGCTTTCTTGAGAATGTATATATCAAATGTATATATCAAAAGAAAAGCTAGAGTTTCCACATCTTATGACAAATTAATTATTCTGTTCTTCAGCATACATCGTCATCCATGATAAATACTTTCAATTTTAATCTTGTAATTTTTCAGTGCTATACTCCAGACACGAATCCCAGTCAGATATTGATGGTTTATTAAATGTACATCCCAAGACTGATGATGATCAGGATCACAGCCCAGACTTGGGAGATGAACTGTGACCCTGGTCTGTTTCCAAGGCAGGCTGGTTATAAGAAAACCACAACGAGGTAACAATGAGGTAACCAGATGTAGGGAGAGCAGCATTACAACATTTTGACTAGCTAAACAACGCATTTCTAACTGATCTTTAATTTGATTGGTCCTAAGTGGGTTGCAGTTGGGGACTTTCCAGAATGTCAAGGTCGCAAGGTATGAGTACTGAAATCATAACAATACATGAGAGCTACAGTTATGCTAAAGGTTAAAGCAGGTCTCAATACCAGTTGGACTTTAAAAAAAAAAACAAAACAAATCTTAGAAGCCTATCAAGGTAAGAGAAAGCAGACATAGAATTGATTCAGAGTAACAGTGACTGGTCCCATCACTCTTTTCTAATGTGAGCATATTTTATTTATTTTCTTGCCTTATTTTCTGACTAGAACCTCACATAATGTAGAACAAAATTGGCAAGCTAGGTGTATCATTGTATCCCCCTGACCTGATATACAAAGCTCTTTCCTTTTCACTACTGAGTACTCCAGCAGCTGTTGGCTAATTATATTCAGGCTTACATATGGCATTAATTATGTTGGGATATATTACTTCTGTATCTCATGCATTCAATTTAAAATATTTTTAAAGATTTATTTTTAATGTATTTATGTACATGTTTTCCTCCATGTATGTATTGCATCACATGTATGCCTAATGTCTAAAGAGTCCAGAAGAGTGCACTGGATCTCCTGGAACTAGAGCTATAGATGTAAGCTGCCATGTGGATGGTGGGTACCAAATGTGGTCTACTGCAAGAGCAGCAACTGCTGTTAGCCACAGATCATCTCTCCAGCCCACATGCTAAAAGTATCATCCTAAAAAGTTGTTAGTTTTGTCAAGTGATCTTTCTACATCTATTAATATGATTGTGTGGGGCTTTATCCTTCACTTGATTGATCCTTCACTTGATTGATGCACACAACCACATGTATTGATTTGTGTACTTGAGCCATCCCTGCATCGTGGGAATAATGCACTCAGTCATGGTGATGGCGTTTTTACTGTGCTGTGGAATTCAGTGTGCTGGCATTTCGCTGAGGATTTTTAGATCTAGAATCACCAGACATATCGATCCCCCTTTATAATGGTCCCCCCTTTTATAAAGTTTTTGTGTATATTTGGCACCAGAGTAGTTTTGGTCTACAGGAATAACCTCTCCACTTTAATATTTTGGAAGGGTGAGCAAAGGATTGATTCAGCTGTGAAGTCATCAGGTCTTGATATTTCCCTTGCTTGCATGGAGTGTTTCAGACCCAATCACTTTATTTAGGTTTGATCTGTTTAGATTTTTTATTTGTTCATATTTTAGTCTTGGTAGTTGCTTATTTCCAAAATTGTATCTATTTCTTCTGGATTATTCAGTTTGTTGGAGCATCACTGCTCATAGCTTTTCATGTTCCTCTGATGGATTTCATTCATTCATTTTCTCTCTCAGTGTTTGTTAATGTTTTCATCTTTCAAAACCATTCAAGCTTCTATAAAATCTGTTCTATTATTTTCTACTCTCTATTTCATTTATTTTTTTGATGCTATTTCTTTTTTTTTAATATTTATTTATTTATTATGTATACAGTGCTCTGGCTGCATGTACACCTGCAGGCCAGAAGAAAGCATCAGATCTCATTATAGATAGCTGTGAGCCACCATGTGGTTGCTTGCTGGGAATTGAACTCAGGACCTCTGGAGGAGTGGTCAGTGCTCTTAACCTCTGAGCCATCTCTCCAGCTCTTATCCTATTTCTGATTCCCAACACATTTGGACTTTTATCCATTCTTTTCTGTCTTGCTCCTTGGAGGTTTTGACTTGTTTGTTTGACATGACATTGGCAATGCCATGGAGCAAACCTGCAGCCTCAAAGGTTCTAGCACTAAGCTATACCCTCAGCCCTCTGGGGCTTAACATTCATTGTTGGTGATGTTAGGATGAATGTCCTTCTTAGGGCTGCTTCCCTTAAGTCTGGCATGCTCCACACGTGTCCTTCTTGCTTGCCCCACAATATTGATTTCACATTTGATTTTTAAATCCATGTGTTACTCATGCCAGTGTTGTTTAATTTTCATTTTTGTGTGTGAATTTTCTAAGTTTCCTCTTGATATTGGATTATGGTCTCAGGCCATCATGGTAAGAAAAATAAAAAAAGCAAACCAACAAAAAATGCTTGAGTTTCTAGATTGCCCTACTCTCTTTCCTGCAAGAGTTAGGGTGCTCTTTGAAGCTCAATAGACAGACCTCTGTGGCTTTGTGAGCCTGGGGGAATTCTGTCTCCTCCTGCACCAGAGTCCTTGCCAGGCTCCCAGTGACCCACTGCCTCCAGCTAGTCCTCCCCACTAAAAATTTCACTACTTTCAAAATCATGCTACGGCTGGGGATCAAGTGTTCAACAAATGAACCTCACAATAAGTTAAAAAACACAAACAAACATAAGCCTATGAGGGTCACCTCATACCCAAACAACAGCAGGTTTGCTCAGATCCCTTCTCTTTGCCTCTTATGTATCTTTGATATGATTTTGCTTTGTGGTTACTACAAGGCTTCATGTAACATATTACTTTACAGGTTTTTTTAATTGACAACAACTATAACTGCCTACCAAACCTCTGTACTGTATGTCAGCTCCCTCCACTCTGTGTTCTTGATGGCACAACTTAATCATTATAACAACTTAGTACATTATATTGTACTTCCCTCAGTTAATTATTATGGCTACAGTTATTTTATAATAACAATACTAACACAATGAAAAAATATATAAGAAAAAAATTTAAAGGCCAAATGCATTACTAAGAGAAAGCAAGACAAAGATAAAACAGAAAAAACAAAAAAAAAACAAAAACAGAAGTAAAAGAGTTTTAAAAAATAAAAAACAGAAAATGTAAAAGATAGGATTTTTGGAGTGTTGTTGTTTTTACAAAATAAGAAAAAGAAAGAATAGATGGGAGAAAAGCAAAGTATATGGGGGACAGGGCTAAAGAAAAATAGTTGAAAGGACCAAAGTCTTTTGGGTCACCAAAAATCAGTTTTCTAGGTGCAAGGTACCAGAACTCTAGCCCAGCTAGTGGCTTCCATATCTGACTGAAATTCCCTAACAAACAGGCCTTCAAGAGGCCAAAGCTAGAAAGGAGGTATGAGCAGGCAGGTGGCTTGGGGAGTAGAGGCACTTGTCGCTAAGCCTGATGGCCTGACTCTGAGCCCCTATACAATGTGTTGTTCTCTGATCTCCACACACATGCAGTCACAAACACGCACACACACACAGGCACGCAGGCACGCACGCACGCACAGACACACACACATAAATAAATGTAATTTTTAAAAAAGATTTATTTATTTATTTATTTATTTACTATGTATACAGTGTTTTACCTGCATGTCAGAAGAGGGCACTAGATCTCAGGATAGATGGTTGTGGGCCACCATGTGGTTGCTGGGAATTGAACTCAGGACCTTTGGAAGAACAGCCAGTGCTCTTAACCTCTGAGCCATCTCTCCAGCCCCAATAAATGTAATTTTTAAAAGTAAAAAAAAAAAAAAAAAAAGAGTCAGCAGGGTGTGGCAGGGTGTGGTGGCGCACACTTGTAATCCCAGCACTCAGGAGGTAGAGGCAGGCATATCTCTGTGAGTTCCAGGCCAGCCTGGTCTACAAAGCAAGTCCAGGTCAGCCAGGGCTGTTACACAGAGAAACACTGTCTCAAAAATCAACAACAAAAAAACAAAACAAAAATAAAAAACAAAACAATAACAACAACAACCAAAGAGTAAAAGAAAAGAGCCAGTCATAGCTAGTGATAATCCACAGTATCACTTCTTAATCTCAAGAATCCTTTACATTATTAGAAAGAAAGGAAATAAGAACTCAAAGGGCATTCATTTATGAGAACTGTGGCATTTATAACTCACTGTGTTAGAATTAGGCCCCACACAATGCCTCAGTTCTTTCACATTTCTAGCTTACATTTTTTTCCTTCTACCTCTCTCTAAGTAGCTTAGCTTGCATACACCCCAAAATAATTCAATTCCTTTCCCTATTGAGTAATTGGTCTCAAAATGAGATCTGAATGTAACTGGCATGATATTACAGTGAGCATATTTATTTTTCCCGGTCATTGGAGGTGTAGCCTCAGGAGATTGTGCGACCCTGCTCCCCTCTTCTCTTACTCGCTGTGCATTCCTGCCCTGACATGCTTCCTCACCACAGACCTAAGAGAAATGGGTCCAGAGTGTCAAAGCGTGACCTCTTCTTTTTTGTTGTTGTTTATTTATTGGGGTTCTGGGAGGGGTCTTGTTTGTTTGTTGGTTTTTTTGTTTTTTGATACAGTGTTTCTCCATGTAGCCATGGCTGTCCTGGAACTCACTCTGTAGACCAGGCTGGCCTCAAACTAATAAAGATCCACCTGTTTCTACCACCCAAGGGCTAGAATTAAAGGTGGGTGCCACGACCACCCTGAAGAAATCTCTTCTTTTTGTAAGTTTACGATCATAGGTGTTGGTTTCAGTAACAGAAAGACAGCTATCACAATCGGATTGGTCCTTCCTTTCAGGGTTTATGAAGAGAATTCTGATGTAATTTTCGTCCTCATCCCCTACAGATAATGTGTCTTGTTTCCTCTGGCTTCTTGTAGTTTTTCCTTTCTCTTTGATTTTCTTCGGCTTTTTCAGGGCAAGCCTAAATGGATAGACTTTTTGTTGCTTTCTCTTTTCTGTTTTCTAGACTCTGTGGTTTGATGCTCGTCTTTAGAACATCCTTAGCTGTTACACGTTCTAATTGTGTTTATACTCTCACAGCTCATCACTTCTTCTGTCACTTTCATGGCCTCTGCTAGTCCCATGACGTATATGTTACATGTTCTTTTCATTGTCCTCTGGTATTTCTTTGCCCTCTATTTCTTTGTCCCTTGCTTTCTGATTTGAGATGTTTGCCATGACATGTCTTTGGGCTTACCACCCTTTCTTCAGCCACTTTCAAGCTATTGATGAGCTCATTGTTACAGACAAATCTGAGATGAGTTAAATTTAACAAAATTTATTTGAGCAAGAAAGTTTCTGGGGCAGCATTCTGGAGCATAACTTGCTCAGAATTTCTCCCATATGTAGTGGTTATATTTATAGCCTAAGAAAAGGAAGTGACTTAGGGAAACAGTCTGATTGGCTACAGACAGAACTTGCCCTATATGGGCATGGTGTGATCAGTTGGCAGCCTGTAATTGGCTGCAGCTAGACTATTATGATTAGCAGAGAATGAGCTATTTGCTATAAGAGCATACTTCTAAGTCATCTTAGAAGCTACAGTTTATTACACACAGAAGTAGCATTTGGCCAAATTTAATCTAGATACAGAAGCAAGGCAAACCTACCACTTTAACATCATCAGAAAATAGTTCAATAGTTGGGAGAAAGAATTTAAATTAGGAAATACTTTTTTGGGGCCATATTTTAGAAGTCCAAGCCTATGTTTGTAGGTGTGCTTTTTCAGACCATGTTATTGAGCTCTTACATCTACTACCCTTCTCCACCCCAGACTCTTCCAACCTCCCAACATTAGGTAGGTGAGAAAGAAAGTTAGAGGGGAAAGGAGTTACAGAACTCTTTAGACCACTTCTTGCTGATCAGGGGCATCAGGTTCCTAAGGGAAGGTCCAATCTTCATCATCAGAATATCAGAATATCCAAGAACCCAGCATCGCAGCAATTGAGCAATCCAGGTATCTAGCAAAAGCAACAGCAAGCAAATACAGCAGCAGCAGGAACCAGTAACAGCAAGGTACCAGCAGGGAGAGAAGCAGCAGCTCGAGGCCCTCTCCAGACTCTCCCATTTATACTCTCTGCAGAGTCCTCAAAATTAAACTATCTGCAGCTGACAAAAATAACACCTCTCCTAGAGCATGAGACACTCATAGTTACTGATTGTGGGCAATATGAAGCAACCCCCTTTCCCACATCTGGGATTAAAACAAAAATGTACTCACATAATACAACTGGGTTTTTAAAGAAACCAAATTCTCACTATATATGTTCATTTGACTCTATTGAATCTTGGCCCATGATGAGGTAGAACATTATGGTGGGAAGAAGAAGAAGAAGGAGGAGGAGGAGGAGGAGGAGGAGGAGGAGGAGGCAGCTGGTGATATCACGGAGGCAAGGAAACAGAGAGAGTGAGAGAAGAAAGCCAAGGACAATAGCATATTCTTTCCAGTACATGCCTCCAGTTGTCAGGCTCTTCTCTCTACAATTCCACCAACTCCTCACAGTCTGTTCACAGTCTTCAATCTACTAATGTGCAGCCTATCGCTAAAGGAGGAGACATCAGGATCCAGTCAGTTCCTAAAAGACCCCTATGGTAGGAGAGTAGGGACTGGAGAAATCCACAACAAGGTTAACATAGGAAAGAAGCTAAAGGACAGCGAAACCCTGGAAGCTCTTCCCTACTTGGTACAGACCAAGCTGTACCAAGGCACTTCCCCATCAGCACCCTGACCCCACCCCAATATCCAAATTTGAGAGAAGGCTGTGCTGTGTCATATAGTTAGTTCATGGCCCAGGGCCTTTGAGTGTGGGCTTTTCTCTTAGTTCACTAGCCTCCTCCAGTCTTAGGAGTACTTTTTCTTTCTTAAAACTGTCTCTATTTCTGTTTATGACCATATGTTCCTGGTACAATTCTTTACCCAAGGATATGAGAGCTTGTAATACATGAGCAGGTACTCCTGGACCTATATCTTCTGAACACTGTTGCATTAGCGACCAGTACATGCAGTTTCAGAGACAATCTTCATCTGTAAAGACCAACACCAAAAACCATGTTTGATGTTTGCATTATTGTTAGAGTGCTTTGGATATTGGCTGTTTCCTAATGGATCTTCTGTAGTGTCTTCATCTCTTTACCTCACCCAACAGATCCTGTGTTTTGTCAACTTTTCCCAATAGCATCCTTAGCGTACTATAGTAATTTTTAAGTCATAGATCTGATAATCCCAAACTTTGGGTCCTATTTAAACCTGGTTCTGGCACTTGCTCTCTCTTTTTCAGATGTGTTTTTGCTTTGTTGTATGCTTTGTGGTTGATTTCATTAAGGCTAAAATGTGATAAACTGGGTAACAGAAACAGGCAAATATATAAGAAAAGTTGTATGCATCTGTCTAGAAGTTAAATCTGTTTTACTCTTTGCATCACAGGTACGTGTCAGAGGCTAAAATGTCTTCTGGGGCCACTGCTTTTCTCTTCTATCTCTTTGGGGTTTCAAGGATTTTGTTAATCAAGTTTTCATGCATTTTTTCCAGCAGTGCTCTGCTCCTGTGGGGTCCCAGCCCAGAGGTAAGGCGAGGAGTGAGGACAATGTTCTACAGATCTGTGAGAACATCTTGGTCTTTGACAGAGCCCGTGCCCCTGAACCATGACCTTCTGGACCTCCTCAGCCATGAACCCCCCCCCCCCCCCCCCCGAACTCCTCCATCATTACCACATAATCACACAGCTTTGGTAGAAATAAGGGCCGCAGCTATGTGACTATTAAATCAATAGACCCTAGGAAACTGAGATTCCACCACCCCCACCCCTGACATCCCATGCTGAGAGAAGGAAAAGGCTGAGTCTGGTATCAGCTGGGGTGGGGGTCAGGGAAGATTGACTTCTCTCCCAGAAAGAGACATTTCTGACAACTTGTCAGGGCACCTCAGCAGGAAATAGTGGGTCTGAGACTATGATGATGACGGATGGAGGCCATATCTGACTGGGACTGATTAGCTATGCACACCTCTTGCCCTGTAATTGAACCTAAATCTCTTGTGTCAAGGCCCAGAGAATGGTCTTGTCAGGGAGGGGTGGGTCTCGCCCTCTTTGTTCCTCTGTCCAACGTGGTCACATGGACTAAATTGCCGATTTCTACTCTTTGCCTCTTCACTATTACTTAACAGGGATGAGGATGAATGGCCAAGTGTGGCTTACTAGAGGCTGCCAGGCTCTTCCTCTAACCAGTACCCATCACTGTCTTCACGGGTTCTTATCACTAATCGGCAGTGCTCTCTTTATCATAGACTCATATATTCACAAACACAGAAGCCTGTGTGACTGAGGACTATTCTGCCTTTATGGAAAATTCACAGGGTAGATGCATACATATAATATATACATATATATTATATATACACATATATACACATATCCACAGGACAGATACATAGACACAATATATACATATATATATTATATATACACATATATACCTATCCACAGGATAGATACATAGATATAATATATACATATACATATGATGTATATACATATAACATGTATATACATATATATGCATACACATATCCACGTGACAGATACATGCACTATATGTATATACACATAGGCTCAGCTCTTTGATTCAGCTCTTCATTGCTTAGAATCATTTGGCCCTTTGCATCCCACATAATGCCTAGAATCGGACTGTCAGCTTGATGACAGTATCAGTAAGAACGGGTATCCCGTTTGCTAACCTGGACTTTCAGAGTTTTAGTGGGTCACAATGGTGTCTGTGAGTAGTAAGCTCACCAGAGCAAATGTAAATCAAAGCTAAAAGGACTGTCTTTCCTGCTAGCCCGAGGCTTGGTAAAGGAGGAGAAACCGTGGTTGAGGCAACAGACTTTAGTGGTGTAAACTGGTAACCTCAGGTTATAGGAGCCAAGGTTCTTCACACAGCTCTGGCTTATGAAAGCATAAACATACTCTATAATTACATGTCAAAAGCTGGTTATTTGTTGAGGGGTTTTTATTTCTTTTAAGATAAGAGTCAGGGAAGAAAAAACAACTATAGTAAGCAACAGGGTCACATACATTTGAAAGTGTCACTGGGGCTGCCGTGCCAGAAACATAGTGAATAAATTCATGTCTTTCCACAATGTCAGAATGTGCTGAACAATGGTAAATTCACACACTGTCAGTTTCCCTGGTGGCAATTTGACAAGTACACTCAACTTCCCTACACAGCTGAAGGCCATTGGCAAACATAGCCTCTTTTATCTCTACCTTAATTACTATATGAACTCTCAGGTCATACATTAGGCACCACATAGTAATTATAGTTTTGTGTATGTAGGCTACAGAATGGCTTCAAAGGGGCTAAGGATGCATAGCAGAGGCCAAGAAGCTCTAAGAGGCCCTCCTAGAGGTGGAGGCAGAGACATGATACAGCAGTGGAGAGGTCAGACATTTAGGAACATAGTGGAAGAGCTACTGGAGGCCCATGGGGCTGAGCTGGGAGGCTTGTGTGGTTACAGGGTTGAGCTGGGGTGGGGTTTGTGTGGGACTGTGGAGGATGTAGAAGCAAAGTGGATGATTTCCACACAGCTAGGTCAAGAGAAATAAGGCCAGAAGCTAAGCCTCTCAATCCTGGGGGATCAAAGATAGGGGCACAGTGCTTCAGAGGCCATCCTAGGAAGGACCCACCTGCCTCAGCAACTGCCTTCCAGAGAAGTGCTCAGTGTGTGCCATGAGTCTATCTCATGGCCTACAGGAAGGGAACCTTGTCTTCTCACCACTGCTCTCAAGGAGGAAGCGTTGACACAAGAGAGCCCATTTGTGGCATGTGACCCCTATCTTATGAAGAGGACTAATGGGAGGTCTCTGCCCAGCAGGAAAAAGAGGAGCTGTATGAAGAAACAGAATCCTTTCTAATGGGAATTTGAGTTTGGGATAATGGGATGGAAGTATAGCATCCAAAATATGCTACTTTGGCACAAGGGTATGTTTGCTGATGAGAACTGAGAATCAAAAATCAGCAGCTATAGTGAAACTGTCTACCCTCCCATTTTCTGCCTAAACTCAGAGCATACATTTCTCTCTGTGAAAGAGACTTTGGCTGGGAAAATAGCTCAGCCTCTAAAGAGCTTGCAATATGAGAACTTGAGTTGAGATCCCCCAAAACTCACATAAGTGCTTGGTTGGTATGCTGACCTGCCTAATTAGTGCCACAGAAGGCAGAGACGGGGATCCTCAAATCAAGCTGGCTAGCCTCAGGCTTCCAAACGTGTGTACACGCACATGCATGTGTATCTATACACATATATGCCCATGCAAAAATAGATAGATAGATAGATAGATAAATAAAGGATCACTCTTTCCTTGTTCACACCCCAGAAAGGAGATAACTCTTATCAGTTGGACAAACCTAAATTCACATGAATGAGCCTTACAAAATTGCCTTTATATATCCTTGGTTTTCACCACATATTTACCACTTGCAGGCACCCACAGGTTTTTCATTTCCCCACACATGTATCACTTCATTCGAACAGTATAAAAATTCCAATATCTAACCACATATGGCCTTTGCTTCCTTTTCTGAGAACCTCATGTATATGTAAAAATTTAAATATTAACATCAAGCAAAATGCACATGCCTTTTCTCCTCCTCTTCTGTCTTTACTTGGTTGAATTTGTAGGATCATGGACACTGAACCTAAAAAGTTAGATGGAAAAGCTATTCTCCCTTACAAAGAGCTGTCACGTCTCTGTATGAACAGAGGCACAAGGCAGGCAGAGTATGTAAAGAATGAGGCAGGGAGCTGGGCATGGTGGCACACACCTTTAATCCCAGCACTCCGGAGACAGAGGCAGGCGGATCACTGGGAGTTTGAGGCCAGCCTGGTGTACAAAGTGAGTCCAGGACAGCCAAGGCTACACAGAGAGACCCTGTCTCAGGGGGAAAAAAATGAGCCAGGACAGATGATCTGCAAGAGAGGCTGAAGGAACCACATCTCCGTAACAACAACCTTGGATCCAGGACTGGCAATCATCAGTTCCAGGTTGGGGGGGGGGGGGGGGGGGGGGGGGGGGGGGGGGGGGGTGGTGGTGGCTATTAAGTCAGATCTCCTATCAGAAAGCTGAACCTAGATCTGGGTTCTGTAACACCAGTACTCTGGAAGTTGAAGCAGAAAGATTGTGAGCTTGAGTCCTAGCTGACCCTAACAACCTAATTAATAAATGTGATAGTTCAGGTCTCTCTGGCTCTAATATTCTAGAGTTAGACTGTGTATGTTTACAGCTTATTTCACTCAGTCACACATTCCAAATTTGTCATTGTTCCAATTGGACTTTTTCCGGTTTTGTTTTGCTCAGCAAAATTTTATTACAAATAGCTTAAAAAAAAAAAAACAAAAACAAAAACAAATAGCTTAAATTTTGAAAAGGGGAGCATGGGGAGATCATTTAAAAATAGTTAAAGGAACAATACATGTGTGCCAATTTTGAACTTTTTCATCTATTAAAAATGTATGACTCAAAAAAACCCTCAAGTATATAGACAGAATAACTATTGTTAATTTTCACACCCTACTGATACTTTCTGTGCTCCAGGTTCTGTGCCAAAGTAAAAGAACATGGAAACACAAGCTATCCCATTGGCATGATGTACCATGTTGACTTGAAAATGAACAGAGGAAATACCTGTGTGAGATAGGAAATACTTTGACGTGTTGATTTTTTGCCACCTGCCAAAATATATGTATATGCACATATACATATAGTCTTCTATATACATTGGTTTGGCTAAGAAGTTTTTAATTTTATAGTGACAGGAAAGTTAAATGCCTGTAATCAGCAGAAACAGTACCACTCATTTTGAGATTGATGCTTTCCCATGCTATAAATGTGTGGTCCAATCCTCTCAGATGATGCTTGGCTGTTCACCGAGCTCCCAGTCATCTCATGAACATCAGGAGAAACAACTAACACTGTGCTGTTCTGTATTGCTAAGCAATGAAGCTCACTACAGTAGGGTATGACGTGGATTTCCCATTTAAGATCAGTTGCCTTAGGGCTGGGGGCTAAAAGATGCCCTGAGCATGACTGGCTGAGGTTTAAGGGCTGAATCTAGGTGAGTAGATGGAGAAGGGACACAGGCAGACCAGGAAAAGCATCTAAGGACAGGTGCAGAGAGCTCTGGGGTAGTGGAGCCCACCCAAGAGCAGTTTGAAGCAGCATTCATTCTCGTTAGTCATACATAGTTGGGAAGAACTTTCTTAAATGCTAACTGTGAATAAAAGACCATTTCTTCTAGGGAAAATATAGAATTGGGTTTTTTTGAGCCTCTGGTCACAATATCTAAGCCAAGCAAACACCATCATGCCACCTAGGGTTATTTGTCTATGTCCTAGTACAACAGGCTGGTCTCCTCTGCATAGAAAACCACACTTTTACATAAACATCCTTTATAGCACTTAGCGAATATGTTTTAAGTCCTTCCCCAGCTCCTAATATGAGACTGTGCCTTGCCTGAAAATTTAATGCCTTACCACCTTCTGAAATGGGGGATTCCAGCCAGGACTAGCAAGAAGGGTTTAACACATTCATGACCACAAACTTCTTTGGCTTTCTGCCTAAACCACCACCACTCTCACCCCTCACACACACAAGTACTCACTGTATCTATGTCTGTGCAGTTACTTGGTTGGTTGGCTAAGTAGGTAGGTAGGTAGGCAGGCAGGCAGGCAGGTAGATAGGTAGGTAGGTAGGTAGGTAGATAGGTAGGTAGGTAGGTAGATAGGTAGGTAGGTAGGTAGGTAGGTAGGTAGGTAGGTAGATAGGTAGGTAGGTAGGTAGGTAGGTAGGTAGGTAGGTAGGTAGGTAGATAGGTAGATAGGTAGGTAGGTAGATAGGTATAGGTAGGTAGGTAGGTAGATAGGTAGGTAGATAGATAGATAGGTAGGTAGGTAGATAGGTAGGTAGATAGGTAGGTAGGTAGGTAGGTAGGTAGGTAGATAGGTAGGTAGGTAGGTAGGTAGGTAGATAGGTAGGTAGATAGATAGATAGGTAGGTAGGTAGATAGGTAGGTAGGTAGGTAGGTAGGCACGCAGGTAGGTAGATAGGTAGGTAGGTAGATAGATAGGTAGATAGTTAGATAGGTAGGTAGGTAGATAGGTAGGTAAGTAGATAGATAAGTAGATAGGTAGGTAGGTAGGTAGGTAGATAGGTAGATAAGTAGATAGGTAGGTAGGTAGGTAGATAGATAGGTAGGTAGGTAGGTAGATAGGTAGGTAGATAGATAGGTAGGTAGGTAGGTAGGTAGATAGGTAGGTAGTTCTTTAGTTAGTTGGTCAGTGTCTCACTGCTGCAACAAAATACCTGATAAAACAGCTAAAGGAAGGAAGCATTTATTTGGGTACACAGCTGAAGCATATAATCGTTATATCTAGGAGGTCATGGCCACAGGAGCTTGAGGCAGCTGGCTACATGCATGCATCATCAGTCCAGGATCCTATCCCATTGACCGGTGCTTCTCACCATTAAGCTGGGTCTTCCTGACTCAATTAGTCTACACAATTCCTCACAGACATGTCAAAGGATTTGTCTCCTCGGTGAGTCTAGATCCTGCCAAGTTGACAATATTAACCATCATACATACATACATACATACCTATTAATATATGCATATGCAGCCATACACTGAGCTACATCCCCAGGCCCCTTTTGAAAAAAATCAGAAATCATCTAATGGATGTATTGTTTGGTTTCAGGCATCCCAGGGTCCCTACCTGCTGCACGTTGTGGCTGGCATACTCTGCCCACTGCCCTGAATTCCCTAGCCCAGGGGCATGGCGTCCCCTCTCCCAGAGGCCCTTCACTCTATAACCCAGACATTTTGCATTTTGGTTTTTCCAATAAACCTGCATTGACTTATATATAACTTCATCTTGCCATTAGCTCATTCTGCTATTTCAATCATGTACAAATTTTGCTGCTTTTCTGTCCTTCCCCTAGCTTCGTTGTATTGTGTTGATGCCAGGTTAGCACCTGCTGAAGGCTTCAGATGAAGATCCTCTTCCTAGCCCATGAGTTTCCATGTTGTTGATTCATTGACATTGAACTTGTTGCCATGGCTTTAAGCTTTTGCCTCAGTAGCTTATAGAGCACGTGTGTCAGGCGTGCTGTAGCCTTCCCGTACTGAGGCACATCAGTCGGCACCTCAGCAAGATGCTGGAGGCCCATTAGAAACAGTGAAACTGCCACAAACGAACATAAATGGAAAACGTGGTACAGAATGGGCTGTAGAAAGGACAGATGTTCGTAGTGAGAGTTGGAACAAGGGCTGAGCATGCGGCTCTGCTAGACCTCTGCACCGAGCAGCTCAGCGATCTTGCTGCTCTGCACGCGTCCTCAATGTATTGAGTATATTTTGGAGTTGTTTTGGGCGTTTGGGTCTTAGGGTTCTTGAGTGATCCTAGCTAACAAGATTCCTCCTTGATCACGTTTCCCCTTTTGATCTGATTCTTGTCACGCTTCCTGCAGTAATTTATCTTTCTCGGGTCTCTGATGGGTTTGAAGATCAGTTTAACAGAAAAAAATCAAGGCTGCCATCTCAGAAAAGTATAAAGTTTATGTAAGATCTGAGGATCTAAGAAAGTGTCTGAGGGTCTGAGAAGGTGTCTTAAGATTGGTAAAGGTATATAAAGTTCTCCTAGCCCCACTATGCTACTGTTGTATTAAGACTGTTCTGAAGTTTAACATTAATCTGATTTTAACTTTTCTCCCAAGCCAATTCGTCTCTTTCCATAAACTTAGGAAAGATTCTTGTAAGCTTCAGGAAATTCACTTGAATGGACGGGTCACACTCCAGATAAGTACCACTGTCAATCAACAGCCTGCTTCCCACCTGTTTCAAAGGGTGGCATTCCTTCCCCCACTCCCCTCCCCCAACTACCAAGACCATGGGCCTAAAAGTCCATGGGCCTAAAAGTTTCAACTGTACACCTAAGGAGGAAAAAAATCTTCTCTCCCTAACCTCCTTAACTTTATCTTCTGCTCGTAGCATATATGTTCCAGCATCCTGCCATGTGGTTCATCAGAACACAGGTGCTCCGGTGGAAATCTCAGAGACTGCATCAGCTGGACCTGCAGTTTCCTAGGTGCAGATGGTCTCACAGATCCTGAACAACAAACACAACAGCCTGCTCTTCCCAGACTCAGCCAACATTCCAGCCTTTTGTTATGACTCCCCCCAATCAGCATCCCAATGCCAGCTGGAAACAGCCAAAGATGGTATCTTTGCCTGTTATCCATTTGTTATCAACAAAAGCCTGGGATGTTAGGTCCTGCTGCAGGGCATGGCTGGCATGCCCTGCCCTCTACAGGGGGTAGGTTGGGGGAGAGCTTCCCCTCTCTCAGAGATCCTTCACTATATAGTCCAGACATTTTGGTTCTGCCAGTATTCCCCCACTTCCCACTCTCTCTCCTTCCCTTTCCCCCTTCCTCCCTGCCCCCACCCCACATCACACATCGCTCTCCTTCCCTCTCCCACGCCACCCCAATAAACCTACATTTATATAATATAGCTGTCTCCCCATTAGCTCATTACATTTTAATCAGTCAATCACAAACAAACAAAACCAGGATAAACAGTAAGAGAAAGAGTGGTCCAGTACAGAGGCCAGCCTTCTTTGTACGGCAGTGCTTCAGAAAGGGATCGTGTGAGAAAAATGAATTTGAGGAAACCCTGGGCCTGACTGATAGGACATTCTATTTCCATGTGTGAAGGCAAGAAGTTCACCTCCTAGGAACAGCTGGTCACCTCTACCCTGTAGTAAGAGCGTATGAGGAGAAACAGCCTGATAATGTGAAGAGGAGACGCTCAAGTGCGCTGGGACAATTAGTTACAGAGGGAAAGGAGGCTAGCCGGGTGAGAGTAATTATGAGGTAGAATAACAATGCCTCCATCTGTGAGGGGTGGAAGATGTGGACTGCAACAGTGCTAAAAATGAGCAGTCTTGGACATATTTGGGAGAGGAAATTTGAAAGCCAAGCGGTTCTGTTTGATGTCAAAGGGAAGAAAGATATGAAGTCCTTCCAGCCTGGGAGATGGCACAGTTCTGGTGTTCCTGGAAGTGAAGGCTCATGGGAAAGGAGAGACTGAAATCTCGAGGTGAAGATAATAAGCTCGGCCTTAGACATTTTGAGTTAATCGAGGGGAAAATGAGGCCGGGTGGTGAACAAGGTGCTCTTCAAACAACTCGTATGCAAAATTGGCCCGTGAAGTAGTCTCATGGGACCACTGATTATCTCAAAGAGGACAGGCTTGAGCTATTTCCTAATGGATAAAAATTACCTCTGAGCAAATTCAAAGCATTACTACCAGCCCAGGCCCTATCAAAGAGATAAAAGAGAGACAATTAACAGCAGATCTGCTAGCACACATTTCTAAGAAAGAGAGACAATTAACAGTAGATCTGGTAGCACACATTTCTAATCTCTATACTTGAGAGGCCAAAGCAGGAAGATCAAGAGTTCAAGGTTAACCTAGACTATATATTAAGACCAGTCAGTATGCTAATCAGACAAACATAAAAGACAGTATCAGACTTAGAGCCTTCTGTGCGTAAGAAGAGAGGCTAACCTGCAGATGTTTTCTGAGCCCAGATTGTCCATAAGAAAGTTGAACTGTTGTGGCTACAGGGTTGCAGAGGGAAGTGTGGCTAGTCCAAAGCCAGGACCTTTCCTTGAGAATGGATATCGCTTTCTAGCCATTTTGAGATCCTACTCAGGCTGGCTTGTAGCCAGGAAGGTAAGTTCTATGACTTAGCAGCTTGGGTTGTCTATCAATGAACCCAGAATGTGAGATTTATTTCCTTGTATCATTCCAGCGGACCCTCTAGCTGGCACAAGGGTGGAAGGGTCCAGAATTTTACATATGGAGCTTTGGGCTTTTGTTTCCCAGGGTGGCTCTGCACTTCTTAGAGGTTGTTATAATATATAAAGATAGACTACCACACACCATATATGGTACAAGGAGATTTATTTGAGGGAAGAGAAGTGGAGAGGAGTTAGGGCCTGAGTGAGCCATGAAGGCAGAGAGACAGACAGTGGAAAAGCATAGGAGAGAAAGAGAAGGAGGAGTAAGAGAGATAGACAGACAGAGGGAGAGAAACAGACAGAGCAGGAGAGAGCAAGAGGGTAAGGGAGAGAAAAAAGGCTGGCAGGTCCTTTTTCTCCTACACACACCTGGAGCCCACCTGGCATGCACCTGGCAGCAGCAGGCAATGATGTCGGTAGTTGCTAGGCAACCTAGAAGCAGGCTATTAGAATAATATTCCTCCCTTTTGTTTCATTAAAAAAAAAATGAGGAACTAGGAAGGGGTGGTGAGGTGGGAATGAGGGTGTTGTGTTCAAAAGTAGCTGCGTCTTGCTGACTTGGGGGTGATGACATCTTCGGGGATCCTAAGAGAATGGGATGTGGGTGGGCTGTCAAAGTCCTGGGAGAGCTAACTGTTTTGCTGCTGTGTAGGATCTGTGAAAACATCTAGGAAGTACAGGCCCAGCTGAAGCAGTCTATAAGGTTAGACTAGAGCACCTGTGAGTAGCTGCTTTCGTGCTCTCCTGGATGTAGGAGACACCTGGACCTGACAGGACACGGGACCATATATAAGGACAGAAGACAAAGTTAAGTAGGTTAGGGAGAAAAAAATTTTAGGTGCACATTTGAAACTTTTGGACCCATGGTTTTGGTAGTTGGGGGATGGGAGTCCCAAAACTAGGGAAAGGGGGAGGAATCCCACCTTCTAAAATAGGTAGAAAACTTAGGCTGTTGATTGGCAGTACTTATCTGGAGTCTATTCGACCTGAGAGGTGGGTAGAAGTAGATTTCCTGTAGCTTACAAGAATCCTTTTTAAGTGTACAAAGAACATGTTTTAAATGTGTTAGCATCACCATTGTTTGTACTCCGCAGTGAATATGCATTGTAGAAAAAGGCAGTAGGCATACATCTGTGTGTCACAGCATAGCAGAGGCTTGGGAAGTGATTTTTGGGTTAAATGCATGAACATTCTTTAAGGTGAGCTCAGGAAAGGCAGAAGCCTTCTGTGAGGTAGAAGGGGCAAAAGCTCACTTGATCTTGATTTTCAGTATGATTACACATCATGAAAATGGGGCTTTTTCACTCTGTCCAGATGACTGGATATATATATATATATATATATATATACATCTCAATGAGATACATTTTAAAGTCTATACTTAAAAGTCAAACCAAAGGAAATTTAAAATCTTGAGCTTGGAACTATGATAGTGGATCGTATCGTGGAATGATTTTTATCAGAGTTAGATTAATAAATCAGAGCTCCAGCGGTTAATGTCTTAATACCACAGTAGCATAGCAACAGGAAGAAATCTGAAGCATCTTTTATTTATTTATTTATTTATTTTGATACCTTTAATCACCTTCCATGATCCTAAAATACTTCCTTGGGTCCTCATAATTTAAGATTCTGTATCCTTAGGCCTTTCAGAAGCTTTACATCTTTCTTCCTCTCTAATTATTTACCATGAGACACAGGTGAGGTTACTGAGAGCCGTCACTGCCCTTTAGCTAAAAGAGGGGTAAAAGGTTACATCTGAAGCCTGATTTTTGAGTCTGGTAAAAGGTAGACTATGTCGACAACCAGTGGTAGCATCTCTAGGATGACTGAGAAGGCCTCTAAAGCCTGCTTATCTTTGACATGAGGTCTGTGGGCAACACAGCAAACCTATTTGCCTTTTAAAAATAAGAGATCTAAAAGTCTTAACTAGCTGATGAATTAACTAATGAACTAACAGTATCTAATTGCCTGTTCTCTAGCTTAGGGTTAGGGTTACATTTCTCAATCATTAAAGACTAGGACTTAGGTTTTGTCCCTCTTAGGTTGGAACCTTACAAATCGTAAGCATAGTCCATAAAAAGACTGGCTACTTATTTGACCTTTTTATGGTGTACCAGTATAGAGCATAATAGTTTCCTGTATGGTTTAGTTTATTAAAAAGTCTATAGCTTATATAAATCTAAAACCATATTATAGATTAAAACATTAGCAAAAACAAAGCTAAACATATTTTTTAAAGATTTATTTATCATATGTACACAGTATTCTGCCTACATGTACACACACAGGCCAGAAGAGGGCATCAGATCACATTATAGATGGTTGTAAGCTACCATGTGGTTACTGGAAATTGAACTCAAGTCCTCTGGAAAGAACAGTCAATGCTCTTACCCTCTAAGCCATCTCTCCAGCTTCCGGCTAAACATATTTTAAAGCAATGATTTTTAATCTTTTGAGAGTGAAGGAAGAACATAATAGCCAAGTTCTAACATTATAGACAATTGAATGTCTGTGGAATAAATCCCATTTCCAGAGCTGGCATTAGACTAGAACAGTATAGACAACATTAAAATTGCATTTTAATTTATTATACCAAATCCATTGGCCAGGAAGCCTGGAGATAAACCCTGAGGACAGGCATGTTGTAAAAAACATAACTTTGAATTTCTATAAAACTCTATACCAATTTAAAATGAGAATTGTTGCTTTCTTAGTCTAAAAGGAGATAGGATAATAAACAGAGAGTTCATCAGGACTAAGACATTTTATAATTGTTGCTTTTTACCATAGGGTCATCTTAAGATGGTGGAGTCACACGGCAGGTTGTAAGCCACAAGGTCAATTTAAAAACCTCTGTGTTTCTATAGATGTTACAAATATATGTGTGTGCGTACTGCGCGCGCGCACACACACACACACACACACACACACACACACACATACACACGCTCTAAAAAAGAGTTTGAATTCAACTCTTTTGAATATCAAATACAAATTTTAGATGAGAGTTTCCAGCATTGGGGGTTGGAGAGATGACTCAATGGTTAAGAGCATCATCTGCTCTTCCAGAGTTCCTGAGTTCGATTCCCAGCAACCACATGGTGGCTCACAAACAGCTATATGAGATCTGGTGCCCTCTTCTGGCCTGCAGGTGTACATGCAGGCAGAACACTGTGTATGTAATAAATAAATCTTAAAAAAAAAAAGAAAAAGAAAAAGACTTTCCAGCATAATCTTAAGTTATCATTTTCTGAGTGCATTTAAGAGTTTGGAAGTAGGGCCTCAGAGATCAGAGACTTTGGGAGGGCAGAGCAGAGTTTAGATATATGAGAATCATTTGTCTGTGGCTGGTTTTGGCTTTTAATGATTTTGTAATAGACAGTCAGTTGATGATGGGGGAGGGGAAGAGCAAGCGCTTGGAACTCCTGCAGGCCAGCTGTGAGAGAAAGGAAGTAGAAGCAGTGGTCAGTGAGTCCATGTGAAAGAAAGCCACATGGAAGAATTGGACTAAGTAGAATTTAGGACCAAAGTAACAGACAAATGGCTCACACATACCTCAGGAGTGGTCTGATTCAGCTTGGCCTAGAGCAGCTGGTGGCTGGAGCAGACATGCCCTGTAGTCTCCGCTCCCGTCTGCTCTGACCTGCCACATACTTAAGTCACACAACATGGGAGAGCAACAGGAAGGAGTAAAACCAAGGTTGCAGAGAGAGGGAAAAGGCATAAAGAGAGGGTTTTTCATGGTCCCCGATTGCCTGGGCAATATGATGAGGCAATTTAGAAGCTAGGTGTCTCCAAAAAGCTTGGAGGTCTAAATTGGGGACACCATTTGTTCCCATGGGTGAAGAGAGCAGTAAGCCACAGCCTTGAGCTTCAGGCATCCCCGGAGGTCATAGAGGGGCTAGAGACGTCAAGTGGGTGGCCACACACTTTCCCTGGAACCATAGGGAAGACACTGGAGCAGTACAGTTTCACCTGGTGCCAGCATTTTTGAGTGCAAGAAAGAGAGAGGAAACCATGCTGGTAGAAGGACAAGTATCAAGTGGGGAAGAGATCCAAAGAGAGATCAACGAAAACAGGCAGCCACTGCTGCTTATGCTGACCAGGAAGGGAAAACCTACCAATCAACCAGACAGTGTTAGATGAAATAGTTAAGCAATCGATGCTTAGTGATCACTGGAGCAGAGGCAAATCTGTTGCAGGCACCATGATGGGTACAAGGGATCATGGCATGCCCATACACTACCAGGAGAGCCCCAGCAGTCTCAGCACCAATGTTATAATACATAAAGATGGACCATCATGCAACATATATGGCACAAGGTGATAGATTCATCTGAGGGAAGGGAAAGGTAGGGGAGTTGGGGCCTGAATGAGCCATGAAGGATGTGAGAGAAAGAGAGAGGGGGGGGAGGGGAGGGGGGGGGAAGAGAGAGAGGGAAGGAGGGAGTAGTAATGGTACTAACAGGATAAGCACATGCTTTGGGGGACACTATAGATCATGATAGTATATTGGTTATATTAGCTACTTTTCTCATCTATAAGACAAGATACCTGCCCTGACAAACAAACAAACAACTTACGGGGAAGGAGTTATTTTAACTTATGGTTTCAGAGGGATCAGTCCATCCCAGTGGGAATGATGTGGTGGAGCAAAGCAGTCAGTACACAGCATGGGAAACGGAGAAGGGGGATACTGGAAGGGATGGGGTGCTGTACAGTCCCTAGGGTATGGTCCAGCGACTCACTTCCTCCAGTGAGGTTCCACCTTCTCACCATCTCTCCCAACACCATCGTAATATGAATCCATCGACAGATCGATCCACTGACTGTGTCAGAGCCCTCAGGAGACATCCTCACAGACACATAGAAACATGTTTTTCTAATCTCTAGGTGTTTATTCCTCCAATCAAATTAACAATCAAGATTAGCTGTCAAAATGGCAAAGCCCTTGCTAATGGAATTAGTGCACAAGCATACTCATTTATGCTTCTGCCACTTGTGGACATGGGAAGAAGGTGTCATGTAAAAACCAGAAAGAGATCTTCACCTGACACCAAGCCTGCCAGGGCCTTGTTTTGAGCTCTTAGCCTCCAGAACCACAAGAAACAATCTCTTGTCCTTCACAAGCAAATCAGTGTATGGTCTTTTGTTATTGCAGCCTGCAGTCTTAATCCTATTTTCATTTAGATCTTAACCTTGCAAGAACAGATGGAGAGAAAGGAAATAGCTCAGTGCACAGACAAAGCTCTAACAGGTGTTAAAGTGCTTGGAGTTAAGCCTCTAAGAGTTCAGAGCAGAAGGGCTGTGGTAATGTATTTGCCACACACTGTTGGCAAATACATATGCTAATTACAAGAACATGCTGATTTGGCATGACTTAGAGCTGTCACCAGGAATTTAAAGATGGAGCCTCACAGCTTTTTTTTTTTTTTTTTTTTAAATCACAAAACAAATAACCTTAAACACAGCACAACAAACAGGAAAATGGGCAGTTTTGAGATTTTTCCAGGAATTTTAGCTTCACAGTTATTGACACAATAATCATGATTATTCAAGTACAATATGGTATTTCAATACACACATATTATTTAGTGATCATCTTGGGATAAGTGGTTCCATCAGAATGTTTCTTTCTCTTTTGTTGGGGATATTAAAAGTCATCTCAATTGCTTATTTTGTCACATACAAGTAATTGCTTTTAGCATTCTGCTTCAGTCCACCTACTTGTGATGTCATTGCTTACCTGCCACAGGGGCATGGCCTTGCCATATGGTCTCTCTCTCACTACCCCCTTCCTCCTCCTCCCCACCCCCCCGCCGCCAGATCATCAGCGTGTATTCCTGGAAGCCCAGTTGAGAGTCAGAGTTCAGAGTCAATGCAAAAGCAATGGATTTTTACTGAGCCAGCGTGCTGGGGGTCCACCAACCTCCGAGGAAATGGAAGACCCCATCCTGCAAAAACTCAGGATTTAAATATCTTTTACACAAGCAGAACTCAGCACAGTGGGTAATTAACGAGTGACAGGCCAACAATAAGTGACCTTTTAGGTGAATGGGAGTCTGAGGTAGTAAATTTTAAGTAGAGTGAGATAGGGGCAGTAAATTTCAAGGGCAGGGTTGAGATGGAGGCTAGTGGAGAATTTTTACCTTGTCCTTCTCAGTTTCCTGTTGCTTTGTTTGTCCTGTTATTGGCCTGCAATTCTTAACTTGCTTCATTCAGCTATTGTTACGATGGCTAAGTCCAAGCCACCTGGAATCTTACACATTCTCTCTCTCTCTCTCTCTCTCTCTCTCTCTCTCTCTCTCTCTCTCTCTCTCCCTCTCTCAGGTAACTCCTCCTCCCTTTTCCTCCTCCCCCATGCTCATTTAATAAACTTCTCTACAGCATAATATTTGCTTCCTGGTACCTTATTATACCTTACTACCTTATACCTTACTTTATCATATCTTACTGCCTTTCATTTGTATTCATAACAATTGTTATTAACCATAACATCAGAAATTATTTCTTCTATCCTATCCTACCAATACTTAGCTAAGAATAAGTTAGAACTTATAAATTAGGAGAAAAAAAAATCTCCATCTGTTGTATGGGGATATTGTTATTCAACAAGGCTGGTCATGGTGGTGCAGGCCAGTAATCCCAGCACCTAGGGAGTGGAGGCAAAAGGATGAGGAGTTCAAGGACTTCCTTAATTACAGAGTTAATTTGAGGCCAGCCTAGCATGCCAGGATGTTAAAAACAATTATTTCGGGGCATGGCTACACAAACTTTTAATTCCAGCATTTAGGAGTCAGAGGCAGGATGATCTCTGGTCAACAAACTGAGTGCCAGCCCAGCAAGTTACAGAATGAGACCCTCTCTCAAAACAAACAAAAAAGTAATTGTGGGCAGCGGTGGCACACGCCTTTAATACCAGCACTTGGGAGGCTGAGGCAGGCAGGTCACTGTGAGTTTGAGGCCAGCCTGGTCTACAAAGCAAGTCCAGGATAGTCAAGGCTACACAGAGAGGCCTTGTCTCGAACAAACCAAAACCAAAACCAAAAAACAAAAAACAAAAAACAAAAAAGTAATTGTTTACAAATCCCTATCTGTTTTTTTGTACTTATATTGGTTTTTATACATTCTCCACTGTGCTATATGTGAGCAAATGACATAGAACAGTGCACATGTACTGTGTTCAAGGCACTGGGGTTTTTGTCTGATTCTAATAAACAGGCATAAAGGTCTCAATATTGCTTCTAAGGACTCCATGTTGAATAGCAAGGCTATAGAAAATATGTCTATAAAGGTAGAAATAGCACTGTGGGTACAGGAAACTAATAAGGTCTCAGCAAGTAAATTACTTTAGAAAAAAATTATCTGGGGGATGAGAAGATGGCTCCATGGATAAACTTGAGCTTGAAGGCTGGAGTTCAGATCCTTAGAAGTCACATAGTGCTGGGGTAGGGGGTGGGGGAAGCCCATCAGTAATTCTAGCGCTCAGAAGGCAGAGACACAGGACACCTAGAACAAACCAGTTAGCTAAACTGGCCATGTCTATTAAAAGTTCTGAGCTAGTCTGAGAGATATTGCCTCAATGAATAAAAATGGAGAGCCATCAAAGAAGACTTCCAGTGTCAACTTCTAGTCTCCATATACATGCCCACACATGTGCACTAGCAGCCACAGACACCTATGTGCATACACATACACACACACACACACACACACACACACGCACACGCACACACACACACACACATGCGCGCGTGCACACGCAAAAAAATTCCCAGGCTGGAGAGATGGCTCAGAGATTAAGAGCACTGACTGCTCTCCCAAAGGTCCCGAGTACCATTCCCAGCAAGTACATAATAAATAAATGAATTGTTTAAAAAATTTTTTTTAATTCCCTTTGGAAAAACAAGAATTATTTTGCTAGTGAGACACCACATTTGGTGGTGGTGCGTATGAACATGCTTATCATAAAGAGGCTGGGTCTGGATCCTGCTGTGCTCTTTACACTGCAGGAAAAGAATGGGCACCTTTGTCAAATCTGCACAAAAGCTCTGTTGGGCCAATTGCAGTTCTTGGATCAATTTTCACTTAAAAATGAATAAATAACTAAAGGTATATATGTTCTTTCAACAACAACAAAAAACCCATTTGGTCATTTAATTTCTAATTTTTAAATTATGCATATGTAGGTATTTGCACATAAATGCAAGTGCCTGTAGGGCCGCAGGGGTTGAATCTCCCCAGATTCTGCAGCTATGGGGTGGTTGTAAGAGCTGCCTAACATGAAATCTGGGAACTGAACTTTTGCAAGAGCAGTATGTACTCTTAATACCGAGATTAATATACAATTTTTTTTTTTTTGAGACAGGGTCTTACCACGTAGCCCTGGCTGGCCTGGAACTTGCTATGCAGATTAGGCTGGCCTCCAACCCACAGATTCTGCCTGCTTCTGTGTCCCCAGTGCTTGGGCTTAGAAGCATGAGCTATGATGCTTGCTGTATAATCTTTAAACAATGGAATTATCAGCCAAGCGTGGTGGCACACACCAGTAACCCCAGCTCTCAAGGGGCAGAGGCAGAATGAGTAAGCTTAAGGCAAGGCATAAGGAAATAGATAAATGGAATAAACAAGAGTGGGAACAGAAAATATAGCTCAGTGGTAAAGTATTTGCTAGCGTGCAGGAGGCCACATGTAAAATCAAGTGCTAAATGCTTTGAGAGGCTTCAAAAATCATCTAAAAAGCCAATGTTTAAACATTACCACTGAATCACTGTGTTGGCTCCACCCTCAGAAAGCACACACCTCGTCCCATATGTATGTGTCATACAGTATTCTCATTTAAAAATTGCACCCTGATTGGGTGTTCCTCACCATTTGGTCCTAAAGTGAAGCAATGAGAATACTGGTGCAGATCAGCTTCAGCAATCCAGAGCTTGCCCATGCCTGTGAGAAGCCTCATGCCTGTGAGCAGCCCAGCCCAGCCTGGGAGTCCAGGAGCCTTCCCGTGAACCAATTACTGACCTCCAAGCTTTCCTTTGATTTTGTGCCAGCCCTGAAAATGTTACGCTTTGTTGGTTAAAGCCTTGAATAAATGTTTTGTTTTGTTTTGTTTTGTTTTTTTTCTTTCCATGATGGAGAAGGTGCTATTAGAGAAAAACAACAAACAAGAAAAAAGACAAGGAGAAGGTGAACTAGGAATTAAATAAATAAATTAAATAAACAAATAGCTTTGGGGGCAACTTCCCAGTGTTTCATTCAGTGGACCACATCAAGGGATAGAGATGAGACATATTTTAGTTGCATAACAGCTTAGAAAGCCTATATTACTTATGATCTCCATCAAGAGATTATTAAACTCCAGTGGGCATACAGATTTGTATGAGTTCAAGGCCAGTATGGTATATCTGGGGATCTGAAAGTCAGCCAAGGCTACATAGCAAGACCTTGTCTCAAAAGACAAGCAGAGTAGGGAGGATTATTAAACACTGACTCATAAGAATTAGGACATGCATCATAGCAGTAGTTTTTCCTAATGTATCAAGAATTTAAGGTTGGGACTGTCTGCCTCCATAAAACTCTTATTCATTAGCCCACAAATTGCTCATTAGTTTCTTCACTTTTAAAATAAATGGGGGCCTGAAGAGATGGCTCGGTGGTTAAGAGCACCCACTGTTCTTCCAGAAGGCTTGGGTTCAATTCCCAGTACCCACACGGCAGCTCACAACTATCTGTAACTCCAAGATCTGTAACTCACACAGACATACACACAAATAGAACACCAAGGCATATGAAAACAAAAATAAATAATTTTTATTTTTATTTATTTATTTATTTATTTATTTTAGGATTTAAAGTAGAAACAGCTGATTATTTTTTTCCTTAGTCCTATTTTTATTTATTTATTTTTTTAAAATTTTTTAAAATTAATTTATTCTTGTTACATCTCAATGGTTATCCCATCCCTTGTATCCTCCCATTCTTCCCTCCCCCGCCCCCCCATTTTCCCATTATTCCCCTCCCCTATGACTGTTCCTGAAGGGGATTACCTCCCCCTGTATATGCTCATAGGGTATCAAGTCTCTTCTTGGCAACCTGCTGTCCTTCCTCTGAGTGCTACCAGGTCTTCCCCTCCAGGGGACATGGTCAAATGTGAGGCACCAGAGTACGTGAGAAAGTCATATCCCACTCTCCACTCAAGTGTGGAGAATGTTCTGACAGTTGGCTAGATCTGGGTAGGGGTTTAAAGTTTACCGCCTCTATTGTCCTTGGCTAGTGCCTTAGTTTGAGCGGGACCCCTGGGCCCAAATCTGCCTATCATAATGTTCTACTTGTAGGTTTCTAGGACCCTCTGGATCCTTCTACTTTGCTATTCTCCCATGCTTCTCTCATTTAGAGTCCCAATAGGATGTCCTCCCCTCTGTCCCAGTTTCCTGGTAAGTGAAGGCTTTCATGGAACATGCCCCTTGGGCTAGTATGCAGATATAAGTGAGTATATAACATTTGATTCTTTCTGCTTCTGGGTTAACTCACTCATTATGATCATTTCTAGCTCAATCCATTTATCCACAAATTCCGGGAATTCCTTGTTTTTAATAGCTGAGTAGTATTCCATAGTGTATATGTACCACAGTTTCTTTATCCATTCTTCTACTGATGGACACTTAGGCTGTTTCCATGTTCTGGCTATTATGAATAAGGCTGCTATGAACATGGTTGAGCAAATTTTCTTGTTGTATGCTGGAGCATTCTTCTGGGTATATTCCAAGGAGTGGAATAGCTGGGTCTTGAGGAAGCCCTATTCCCATTTTTCTGAGATAGCACCAGTTAGATTTTCAATGTGGCTGTACTAGTTTGCATTCCCACCAGCAATGAAGGAGTGTTTCTCTCTCCCCACATCCTCGCCAGCATGTGGTGTCGCTTGAATTTTTGATCTTAGCCATTCTGATGGGTGTAAGATGGAATCTCAGAGTTGTTTTGATTTGCATTTCCCTGATGACTAAGGAGGTTGAGCATTTCTTTAAATCTTTCTCAGCCATTTGATATTCCTCCGTTGAGAATTCTCTGTTTAGTTCCAAGCCCCATTTCTCAATTGGGTTATTTGGTTTGGTGGTGTTTAATTTCTTGAGTTCTTTATATATTTTGGATATTAGACCTTTGTCAAATGTAGGGTTGGTGAAGATCTTTTCCCAGTCTGTAGGCTGTCGCTTTGTTCTCTTGACAGTGTCTCCTGCCTTACAGAAGCTTCTCAGCCTCATGAGGTCCCATTTATTAATGGTTGACATTAAGGCCTGGGCCGTTGGTGTTCTGTTCAGGAAGTTGTCTCCTGTGCCAATATGTTCCAGGCTCTTCCCCACTTTTTCCTCTAAGTGACTTAGTGTCTCTGGTTTTATGTTGAGGTCTTTAACATTTTTTGTGCAAAGTGACAAATATGGGTCCAGTTGCATTTTTTTTACACATAGACCTCCAGTTCGACCAGCACCATTTGTTGAAGATGCTATCCTTTTTCCATTGAATGGAATTGGCTTCTTTGTCAAAAATCAAGTGACCATATGTGTGTGGATTCATATCTGGGTCTTTGATTCGATTCCACTGATCAACCAGCCTGTTGCTGTGCCAGTACCATGCTCTTTTAATTACTATTGCTTTATAGTACAGTTTGAGATCAGGTATGGAGATTCCTCCGGAGCACCTTTTATTGTACAAGATTGTTTTAGGTATTCTGGATTTTTTGTTTTTCCATATGAAGTTCAGAATTGAACTTTCAATGTCTTTAAACAATTGTGTAGGTATTTTGATAGGGATTGCATTGAATCTGTAGATTGCTTTTGGTAGGATGGCCATTTTTACTATGTTAATTCTCCTGATCCATGAGCAAGGAAGATCATTCCATCTTCTCAGGTCATCTTCAATCTCTTTCTTCAGAGTTTTGAAATTTTTTTCAAACAAGTCCTTCACTTGCTTAGTTAGAGTAACTCCTAGATAGTTTATATTGCTTGTGGCTAATGTGAAGGGTGTGGTTTTACTAATTTCTTCCTCTGCAAGCTTGTCATTTGTGTATAGGAAGGCTACAGACTTTTTTGAGTTAATTTTGTATCCAGCTAATTTGCTGAAGGTGTTTATCAGCTTTAGGAGTTCTCTGGTGGAATTTTGAGGGTCACTTATGTACACTATCATATCATCTGCAAATAGGGACAATTTGACTTCCTCCTTACCCATTTGGATACCCCTGATCTCCTTTTGTTGTCTTATTGATCTGGCTAGAACTTCGAGTACTATATTGAAGAGATATGGAGAGAGTGGGCAGCCTTGCCTTGTTCCCGATTTTAGAGGAATTTCCTTGAGTATCTCACCATTTACTTTGATTTTGGCTATTGGCTTGCTGTATATAGCCTTTATTATGTTGAGGAAAGTGCCTTGTATCCCCGATCTCTCTAAAACTTTAAACATGAATGGGTGTTGGATTTTATCAAATGCTTTCTCTGCATCCAAAGAGATGATCATGTGGTTTTTTATTTTCAGTTTGTTTATATGGTGGATTACATTGATGGATTTCCGTATATTAAACCATCCCTGCATGCCTGGAATGAAGCCTACTTGGTCATGATGAATGATATCTTTGATGTGTTCTTGTATTCATTTTGCAAGTATTTTATTTAGTATTTTTGCATCGATGTTCATAAGAGAAATTGGTCTGAAATTCTCTTTCTTTGTTGAGTCTTTGTGAGGTTTAGGTATCAATGAGACTATGGCCTCATAGAATGAATTTGGTAATTTTCCATCCATTTCTATCTTTTGGAGTAGCTTGAATAGTATCGGTATTAGCTCGCCCTTGAAGGTCTGGTAGAATTCCGCACTGAAACCATCTGGCCCTGGGCTTTTTTTTGGTTGGGAGACTATCAATGATTGCTTCCATTTCTGTAGGGGAAATGGGACTACTTAGCTTGTTTATCTGTTCTTCACTCAACTTTGGCAAGTGAAATTGATCAAGAAAATAGTCCATTTCCCTTAGATTTTCAAATTTTGTGGCGTATATGCCTTCAAAGTAGGATCTTATGATTCTTTGTATTTCTTCAGTGTCTGTTGTTATGTCTCCCTTTTCATTTCTGATTTTGTTGATTTCAATACTGTCTCTCTGCCTTTTAGTTAGTTTGGCTAATGGTCTGTCTATCTTGTTGATTTTCTCAAAGAACCAGCTCTTGGTTTTGTTGATTCTTTGGACTGTTTTCTTAGTTTCTAATTTGTTAATTTCAGCCCTGAGTTTGATTATTTCCAGACGTCTATTCCTCTTGGGTGTTTCTGCTTCTTTTTTTTTTCTAGGGCTTCCAGTTGTGTCGTTAAGATGCTTATGTGAGATGTTTCCAATTTCTTTTTAAAGGCACAGTGCTATGAATTTTCCTCTTAGCACTGCTTTCAATGTATCCCACAAATTTGGGTATGTTGTTCCTTCATTTTCATTGAATTTCAGAAACTCCTTGATTTCTTTCTTTATTTCTTCCCTGACCCAGGTGTCATTTAGCAGAGAGTTGTTTAGTTTCCACGTACGTGTAGGCTTTTTGTTATTTCTGTTGTTGTTGAATTGCAGCCTAAGAGCATGGTGATCTGATAGGATACAAGGTATTATTTCAATCCTCTTGTATCTATTGAGGCTTGCTTTGTGACCTATGATGTGATCAATTTTGGAGAAGGTTCCATGGGGTGCAGAGAAGAATGTATATTCTTTTTTGTTTGGGTGAAAGGTTCTATAGATATCTGTTAGATCCATTTGACCCATGGCATTGGTTAATGATGTTATTTCTCGGCTTAGTTTCTGTTTCAATGACTTATCCTTCAGTGAGAGTGGGGTGTTGAAGTCTCCCACTATTATTGTGTGGGGTTTGATGTGTGGTTTAAGCTTTTTTTTTTAGCAGATCTTTTACAAATGTGGGTGCCCTTCTATTGGGAGCATAGATGTTCAGAATTGTGATGTCATCTTGGTTGACTTTACCTTTGATGAGTATGAAGTGTCCTTCCTCATCCCTTTTGATTAACTTTGGTTGAAAGTCTATTTTGTTCGATACTAAAATGGCTACGCCTGCTTGCTTCTTGTGACCATTTGCTTGGAATATTTTTTTCCAACCTTTTACCCTGAGATAATGCCTATCATTATGGGTAAGATGTGTTTCCTGAATGCAGAAGAACGTTGGATCTTGTTTATGCACCCAGTCAGTTAGTCTGTGTCTTTTTATTGGAGAATTGAGACCATTGAAGTTGAGAGATATTAATGACCAGTGACTGTTAAGAGTCTTAATTTTGATGTTGTTTCCAGTCGAGTGTTTGTGTAGTTGTGTTTTTGCCATGGTATAGTTATCTATTTCCTGAGTAGTTTTGGTTGTAGCTTGACCCTTTGGGATGGAGTTTTCCTTCTAGTACCTTCTGTAAAGCTGGATTTGTGGATAGGTACTGTTTGAATTTGTTTTTGTCATGGAATATTTTGTTTTCTCCATCAATGTTTATTGATAGTTTTGCTGGGTAAAGTAGTCTGGCCTGGCATCTGTGGTCCCTTAGGGTTTGCAGGATCTCTGTCCAGGCCCTTCTAGATTTTATGGTCTCTGCTGAGAAGTCGGGTGTAATTCTGATAGGTTTGCCATTAAATGTTATTTAGCCCTTTTCCCTTGCAGCTTTTAACATTTTTAATAAAGAATTTAAAAAATGTTTCTCCTTACTGAGTTTGTTGAAGTGAAATTCATGCCTAATTAAAATGATGCTACTATACCATTCAAAGAGCTTAATTAAAGATTTTATACTCCTTGGGCTGGAGAGATGGCTCAGAGGTTAAGAGCACTGACTGCTCTTCCAGAGGTCCTGAGTTCAATTCCTAGCAACCACATGGTGGCTCACAACCATCTATAATGCAATTTGATGCCATCTTCTGGTCTGCAGTTATACATGCAGACAGAGGAACAATAAATTAAAAACAAAAACAAAAACCTTATACTCCTGAAAGGATAAATATGACAAATGGCTGCTGTTGTCAGCATTGTAGTATGCAGTCAATGGATTACTCAGCAGGGTAAATATTTTCGAAACCTAAATATTTACACATAACTTCCTCTAAATATCTGTCCTTTTCACCAGTTCAAGTACACAATGTCACATTGTTCTAAGAGAACAATGGAGCATCTACTGTTGGCTTAGATTTTTTTCAAAAACCTACTTAATTTAGGGTTCTTAAACATTCTACCTCCCCTCCAGCTCACTGGCCAGAGATAGGAGCACACAGAGGTTAATAGAGATGGAGATGTAGGCCTAGATTTTCTATACCTACTTTATTTAGGGTTCTTAAGCACCTCAACCTTACTTCTAATCAACCAAGCAGAGGAAGGAGAAAAAGAATGTTAATAGGAAAAAGGAGTTTTGGACCTGTTTAGACATAGTTCCTTGGGCCAATACCATTCAGTGTTGTCAAGATGCCAACAGTCCAGTCCAATAGCCAACACCAAACAGTCACACAAATCTGCAGTGGTGGCACAATCCAGCAGGAACTGCAAGGTCCTGCCGAATTGGCACAAATCAGTAGAAGCGGCCAGAATCAGCAGGACTAACCTTGAGAAGTTCTCTGGACCGGTTTCTATCCGTGAAGCAAAGACCATCAAAGATCAGTGAAGCATTACACGGCAGAGCAGCAATGCAAAAGCCTTCTCCCATTGTCTGTGAGGTTCTAATTCTGCCCTTCCAAACATCACTTGCCCTCTCACATGTCTGATCCCAGAAAAACATCACATGCCTTCTCACAAGATCTCTTCCAGAAAAACATCAAGTAACACACCTGAGTCTTCAAAGACACCAGGCATTGGTCCTTGGGCCAATTCCACTCTGCATTGTCAGGATACCAGCAGTTAAACACCAAACTGTTGTTTTAATTGAAAATCCCTAATTGATCTATTTTACCAGTAAAGATTCAGTAGCCAGATGCTGTGGTGAAAACCCTGCTAGCTCAGAGAGGTAGAGAAAGCACGCAGCTGACCTTCCTTCTTAGCTCAAGTCCCAATGGAGAAGGCCCAAAAAGGTTCACTAGCTCAGCTGGCAGCCCAGGAGGAAAAGGCCAAAACACCCAAGGCCAAAGCCTTGCTAGGTCAAAGACCAAAAATCCAAAGGCCAAGGAGCTGAGGAGCTCAAGAGCTAGAGAGCTAAGAGCCAAGCTAAAATCTCAAGTTAAAAAAGTACCAAAGACCAAAGACCCTTCTACTTCTACACATTGTCTTAAATACCCCTCAATTCAAAGTCCCTCCTGCTCTTTAATCCCTGTCAGCTGGTTTTTTTTTTTTTTTTAATTTTGTAATTATATTTATGTACAGAAAACTTAGCAGTGTACATTTAGCCCAGCTTAGTGGTGAGTTTTTTTTTTTGTTTGTTTGTTTGTTAGTTTTTTGTTTTTTCATTTTTAGAGACAGGGTTTCTCTGTGTAGTCTTGGCTGTCCTAGACTCGCTTTGTAGTCCAGACTGGCCCCAAACTTACAGCGATCCGCTTGCCTCTGCCTCCTGAGTGCTGGGATTAAAGGCGTGCGCCACCACGCCCAGCTAGTGGTGAGTTCTTTAGCCTTTGCCTTTTCCAGCTTGGCATGTGAGCCACAGATTTAGGACCCAGGACGTTGCCTCCCCAGTGGCGACGGATCTCATGATATCTGTCATTGTAATTGGTCCTGATAGCTTCCACCAGCTTAGCCAGAGCACCCTTGTTTTCCGAGTTAACCTGTGTGAAGGCAACAGTGGTGCAAGTCTTCCTGTGGACCAGCCGCCCCAGCCTGGCCTTTCCCTTGATGATGCAGTAGGGGACCCCCATCTTTCGACACAGGGCAGGCAGGAAGACCACCAGACAGCTAGTTTCTTGCTCTGCCCCTTGACCTAGGATTAACTTTATTAAATCTGGTGTATAGAAAGCTCTTCGAGTAAAAGTGTGTGTAAGGCTGGCTGGACCACACCTTAAATCACTTGTTTACAATAAACAGAAAGTTCTTGGATTAAAGGTGTGTGTTAGGGCTCAACCACAAGAAACAGAGATTTACAGTTCAATCTCAGGGATCACAATGGGATCAAAGATCCTGTAACACCAAACAACAACACGAGTCAGTAGCAGCATCAGGATGTTGCAGAAACAGCAGGGCTCCTCGGAATCAGCAAGAGTCAGCAGACTCGGCCAGACTCTCTGTGAAGCGGAAACCAGGCAAGACAAGCGAAGAGATGCAAACTGTCGGAATGGGTAGCAATGCAAAAGTGTCTTCTTGCTGTCTGTGGGGTTCTATTTATAGTCTTTTTAAACATCACATGTCTGTTTTCAACAACACATCACATGCACTCTCACAAGACAGCTTCCACCAAAACATCACGTGTTCTAACAAGACAGTTTCCAGAAAAACATCATGTGCCCTCTCACAGGTCTGTTTTCCACTAACAAAGATCATGAGACTGTTTTCAACAATGGAAAACCATTTCCACATCCCATACTTGGGACCAAAACAAAAAACACATAAAAGAACCCAAAACTTTCCCTACATTGTACAGAGCAGAAAATCCACATGGATTTGGCCATTGAGATAGTAAGCAAGCTTTACCTATCATGCAAAGACAAAAGTCATTGTCGCAGAGACACAATTTTAGATTTTACTGAAGACCATAAATTTAAATTACAGTACTAAAATTGTTGACAATATTCAATCTTCGATCTTCAGTTTGAATGTGAAATGTCCCCCATAGATTCATATGTTTTAATACATGGTCCCCAACTGATGGGGATGATTTAGGAGGTTTAGGACATGTAGAAAAGGGAGGCTTACTGGAGAAAGAAGGCCAGCGAGGGGTGGGGGTGGAGGTACGGGAGGGGGGATGATCCTGGGCCAGGGCTGGGGCTGGGGGATGGGGCGGGAAGGGGGTGGGATGGTCATGGAGGTTCACATCTTGGATCTACATTCTATCTGGTCTCTATTTTCTACTCTGCAAAAATAAGAGGAGGTGGGAAGTTGTGGTCACACCCTATCACAGCCATGGAAATGCTTGCCTTCAGGCGTTCCCATGTGATAGACCATATTCCCTTAAAACATGGACCAAGGATGAGCATGGAGATGCACACCTTTAATCCCAGCACTCAGGAGGCTGAGGCAGGTATCTCTGAGAGTTCAAATCTAGCCAGTTCAACACTGCATTTCTGGCAGCCAGCGCTACAAGAATGCCATTTTGCCTCCACTTATCATTGCTTTAAGGAATATATTTTTTTTTCTTGAAGTTTAACTGAAAAATTATTTCCTTGCTCACTTCTTTCCATGCAAGTATTTGTTATCTCTTACCCCAAATATATCTTGACATTAATTCATGACTGTAACTCAAGAAGAGTTATGCAAATGCTCTGCAGTGTTCACAGAATAAATGTATGGATTTGATTGTGCACAATATTCAAGCACACTTGGTGGAGCAGCAATAAACAGCACAGGAATAGAAGAAACTGAGTTTTACTGCTCTATCTGAGTAAAAGTGCACATGCTTGTTTTAACAGTCTAACATGAAACTTTATATTTAAAATACTGAGCACTATTTTTAAACACAGTAGTTTTTCCGAATACACAATTAATTCTCCACACATTTGTGTTTGCTGCCTGAAGCTATAATTTAGTTCTCTTCCCCAAACAATCTCTCCCTTCATATACCATACCCCTAAGTCCATCCTACATAAGTTTGGGCTATTTATATAACATAGACCATTCCCTGTTCAATTCGCCAATGTAAGCCCTGCTTCATTTAAAAGAAGCATTGGAAGAAATAAACTTGTGGAAATGGAATTTGCCCCAAAATTTCATGTGTGGGCAGATAGAAAGACATCTGTGTAGCAGTGATCTGAGAATTGGGGCATTCTACTTGCTCTTGTTTTTTCAAGAGTGAAAGAAGGGAAGAGTGTAACCATGGAAATGTTCCCTCCAAAAACACACATCTTAAACAAATCTCCAAACCCTAGAAAACACAGGAAACCAGGAGCTCCCACCTTCCAACAGAGAACTCAGTGTCACCATGACAGAGAGTGGCTGGCAGGGCTTCCTTTCCAAAACAAAAAGAAACATCCCACTGAGACACAGCCTTTTTCTCTCAGTGCAGGCAAGATGCTTTTATTCTATTAAATTAAATGTTTTTAACAAATGTGGAAGTGAACCAGGTGTCTACATTTTTCTTTTAACATTATTATCATTATTATTGGGAGTAGGGGGTGCACTCATGCCATAGCACATGTGTGTAAAAGTAACTTTCATTCTCCTGGCTCGTTAGATATCTGGGAGGCTTTTAGTGCCTCTCCCTGCTAACCTAGGCCTGGTCCTGGAAGGTTCTAGCTTCCATACAATCTACCCCAGGCCTGGGATGTTTTCAGCCTCTGAAACTTACTACTGATTAAGTTCACCTTTAATTATTCTATCTGAGCTTTGGGCTGGCTGGTTGAACTCAGCTGTTCTGCTCAAACTCTTCTCCCAGCTGACTTAGAGTTGATAGCGGCTGAAATTCAGAGCTCCTTAGCTGCAAGGTGTTTGTCAGCTCTTTCTGGGAAGGGTCCACCAAAAAGAGATAACAATAACTAAATTCCAAGGAATGGTGGACAGGGCTTCACTAACTGAAACCTAAATTGGCACAACTGACCCAAGGCTTAGAATTTTCTTGTTCCCTTGCTTGAATTTTGCTTGAGATTTCTAAAGATTTTGACTGGAATTGAGATAAAATATTTGAGCAGGGCGGTGGTGGCACATGCCTTTAATCCCGACACAATGGAGACAAAACCAGGCAAGACTCTTGAGTTGCAGACCAACTTGGTCTCCACACGGTGTGACCCCTGCTGATAAGATAAGTTACTTACAGAGACAGCCTAGAATTTAAACTGACAATTTTTTCCTTAAATTTACTAAGTACATTCCTTTTTCTTAATAGTGGGCTATATGTCCTTACTGATCTAAAGGATGGATACACATCAATCTTAGGTTTCTATAAGGAGAATGATGTTCCCGCTCTATAAAAGGCCAGCCAATCTCCTTACAAGCAGAACATCCACAGGAGAACTGGTGCCAAAGGGTAATTGGCCTAAAAGATATGTTCTGTTAGTCTTGTAAGGACCAAGTTTGGGCGGGAAGACAGATATGCAAGCTGCATGCCTCCCACATCAAAAAGCCTTTGTATGCTGAGTTGAGGTGTCCCTGCTCTGGCAGCGGGCTTATCCCTCAAAATGTGAGTCACTTTCATGGCGACAGTGGTGGTCACACTGGGTGCAAAGAGACACAGAAGACTTACAGGTGACAAAATATACATCAGTCTAGTTAGGTCCCCCAAACTGAAAGGCTACAATTCATATATGCTTAAAAAGGTGGAAGCGTCCATCACCTTGGAGAGAAGGGGTGAGGGAAAAAAAAACAAAACAAAACAAAAAAACACCTGCTACAAAAGTAAAAACCGAGGTAAAAGATGCCTAGGGTAAGCTTAATGCCTTTTCTTTTACTAAGGGCAACCAGCCTGTCTCTAAAGTGGGATGCATTTTCTTGAAAAATAGGTAGCAGCCTAGCCTATACATCAGGCACCAGAGAGCCTATAGAAGAACATTTAGAACTTAAAAAAAAAAATCCATCCCATATGGAGAGAAGGGATGAGACAAAAATACTCCTCAACAAGGTACCCCAGGTACAAGATGGCCAGGGTATGCATAAACTCTGAAATAAAACGGGAGTATATATAAAGTTTATTTGAAACTTAATGCCCTTTCTTTTGCTCAGGGCAACTGGCCTGTCTTTAAAACAGGAAGCTTTCTCTTGAGAAACAGGTAGCAGCCTAACCTATATATCAGGTGCCATAGAGCCTAGAGAAGGACATTTAGAGCTATACAATCTTGTTTTGATTTCCATATGATAGTAATTGTATGTTCATTGTTAATGGTGATGTTATATTTCCTCTTTGAAAGAGGTCAAAATGAAATAGCTCTGGATAAAAGAGAGACTGATAACTTAAGTCAGTCTATGTTTATATGAATTCAAACTACAGAACAAGCAGTTATTGTACATTTCTAATCCCAGCACATGGGAATAGCTCTGAGACTATCTGAGACATGAATGTCTATGCAATAGCCAAAGCTTCTTGTTGGTTACAGGATACCATGATTTATTATTAGATGCCATTCTTTGTATGGCACGGATAAAGATTTACAGATGTCTTTCTTCTGCTCATACAAAGAGCAGAGAACTAGCTTTAATTGTTATGTGCATCCTGCACACCTAATATATTCATAATTTTAGGACTGTATAATGTTTGTGAGAAATTATGTGTTTTCAGAACAAAAGAACCGGACACTGAGACTGGATCAGACCTGACAGGATTCATTCCTCCAGCATGCTGAGACACTGACATCCTGCATACTTCATGTTCCAGCTCCAAGTGCTTCCATTGCTGTTCCTCATCAGAACAGGACAGATTTTTAAAAAGCTCTTGATCCCAATTGGTCGAGCATTTCAGACTGTCCCACACAGGACTTATATTAAGCCTGGAATTTCTCAACATTTAGATAATGGGCCACAAATACTATTCCTAGTTTGTTTAACCATTTTTTTTTTCATTTTATTTGGGCCCTCATAGGTATTATTCACCCCAAATCAGCCAGAAAAAAGTTTAAGAGAAAGACACCCCATTTCCTTTAAGGGGGGTTGGGTAGGTTTTTGGTTGTTTTCTTGGGCTATAGATGTTTACAGTCATTGGGACTTGGTTATAAACTTTTATTGGTCTTATTCAGAGAGAAAAAAAGTTAGACTCAGGGATTTCTCTCTTTTCCTTTATCTTTCTTTCTTAGGTATGGAGATAAGGGTTGAAAAGAAAGAAGGGAAAAATATAGAAATATATAGGGATGATAGTGCACAAAGTAGATTATTGAATCTACTCCTCAACTTAAGGCCTTAATTGTTACTTACAAATGAGGTTAATTTTAATTCATTGATATAGAATTTTGTATATTGGTACAAAACAAGTTTAATTTTGATACATTGAAATAGAATTCAAGTTTGACATTATCCTTCACACATTATATTTCTACTCTAGTATGAGATATCGCACACATATAACTCAATTAATACATGGTTTACTTCTAATGCTCTGATAGTGCTATTGCAGGCTGTTTAGGATAATTAAGTAATACAAGTCAATTGTTAGTTGATCAACTCATGGTCATGTCAAGTACAGGAATATACATCTTAGGTTTAACAGATAGATATGGTTCTACAGATAGATAAGGTAAAATAGTTAGATATGGTCTTCAAAAACATCAAGAGACCTATGGAATATGTCATTTAAAACTGTTTTTATTAACTTAAGGATTCTTTGACAATATGGCAGGTTAACTCCTGGCAGCACCCAGCCTACCACAAAGAAGGTTGATGAGCACTGACGAACCTCCTTGTGGAGATGGCTTCGAGTGTGGCAAACCAGCCACTGGACAAAAACGTCCTTTTATCTGCCACAGACAGAATTCTGCCTAAAAATGGGCAAGTTTGGATGTCCACAGAGTTGACGGCCAGACTCTGCCAAGACAGGGTAAGTCCTCAATAGTTCCTGCTTCACAAATATGTCTGTCAGATATACTGGGCCAGAAGGCTAAAGATGATGCTCCAACGTTAGAGAGAGTTTTGGGTGACTGTTCAGGCAACAAACTCTCTCTGTCATTTTTTTTTTTTTTTTTTCATTTTGCAAGTTGCTAACTTGCACTTCCTATCTTATTTACTCAAATAATTAAATTTATTCCTTCTCAAGTCTGTGATGGGGTTGAAGACCAGATAGTTAGTTTTAAAATTAAGCTTAGTTATCTAGGAGTTAAGAAGAAACATTTAGGTCTAGATAGGTATGTATTTTTAAAGATTTATTTATTTATTTATTTATTTATTTTGTATACAATGTTGTGTCTGCATGTACACCTGCAGGGCAGAAGAGGGCACCAGATCATATTATAGATGGTTGTGAGCCACCATGTGGTTGCTGGGAGCTGAATTCTGGACCTCTGGAAGTGCAGCCAGTACTCTTAACCTCTGAGCTATCTCTCCAGCCCCCTTGATAGATATTGATATAAGTTCAAAACGTTAGACTCACCAAAATAGAATAAATAATACATTTTTCAAGATTGCCAAATACCTTTTGATTAGACATTATATATATAAGTCTTACCTATTTGCTTTTATAATTTTTCATAATTGTTCTTATTGCATATTTGAAAATGGCCTTTTTATTTAGACAGAAAAGGGGATTTATTGGAGATTGGTCTGATGTATTTTGATGCTAATTGCTGCTTCTCCTCCCTCCCTCTCTCTCTCTCTCTCTCTCTCTCTCTCTCTCTCTCTCTCTCTCTCTCTCTCTCTGCCCCACCTGTACATTGCCCTAACCTATTTGACCAATAAAAGGCCATCACACCTGGGCAGGGCAAATGGGATAGGCATGGCTAAGGTTCCGGTGCTGGGGGAGACAGAGAGAATCCTGAGAGAAAAGAGACCAGAAGAAAAGGGAGAAGGAGGTTTGCCATCATGGGTTAGATGGAGGAGAAGCACATGGCCGTCGTGGATGGAGGATTTGGCCCAAATGAAGAAAATTAGCAAGTATATGGGATTATGGACGCGATGTAGCTTGATAGAAATTATTAGAAGCAGATGGCATGGGATTTGGGCAGGTATGCCGCACTATGGGAAGTAGTTTAGGGGATTAATATCTGCACTGCCCCAGATTAACGAAGGCTATTTTAAGATATAACCAGTGTCTATGTCTTAATTGATCGTTAGCAGGTTAGAAAATATTGCAGTAATGATAATTATAGGCCTAATAATAAACATTATTGGGCCAAACTTAAACTTAAAAACAACACCAAACTTAGCGTTTGCTTTGGAAACTCTAATCTGTATCAGTGACTTGTCTTATACTGCTAAGTGAGAAATACTTGGCCTAGCTGGGAGTGGTGGTGCACACCTTTAATCCCAGGACTCGGGAGGCAGAAGTAGATGGGTCTGTGTGAGTTTCATTGAGCATGGTCTGGTCTACATAGTAAGTTCCAGGTCAGCCAGAAGTATAGAGGGAAACACTGTCTCACAAAAAGAAACAAAAGGACAGGTAAGCTTTAAAGCGGTGGTGATGTCGTAGCTTCATAAAAAAGAATTATCAGCATGAACACTGAAGAGAGTGCTGGGTGCTCTACACTAACTCTCACCCTGGTTATCACTGCATGAGGGAGTCATGAAGGAGTTCCTGGCTTTGCCTAGTACAGCGTGTGAGATGCAGACACAGATAACCCAAGGGTTGATTTCCAGTTATGGATGCCAGCTCCATGAACTCAAAGCACTAATCAACAGAACAATGACAATGATGATTAGTGCGTTAGTCAAACTTTGTTGCTGGAACAAAAGTCTGACAGGAAGAACTTAAAAGAGAATTAATTTATTTTGGTTCCCAGGTTTCAGAGGGTTTGGTCTGTGGCTATCTGCCTTCCTTACAGAATATCATGGCAGTGCAACTATGTGGGGAAGGCTACCCTAACTTTGAACCTTTAACTGGATTAAACATTGTTTAGATCAGAGCCCTCACAATCTAGTGATCTTTGGAGATACCCTCTCAGGCACACCCAGATGTGCTTCCTTAGTTCTTGGGTGTCTCTCAATTCATTCAAGTTGACAGTCAAAATTAACCATTTTTATTGTTATTCTTATTACTGGCTTTTTTTTTTTTTTTTTTTCTTTTGAGACAGAATCTCACACTGTAACTCTGACAGGCTTTGGGCTCACAGTAATCTTCCTGCTGGAATTACAGATTTGAGGTACAACATCCAATTTTAGCCACCATGATTATTAAAATTAAAAACTTGGCCGGACATGGTGGTGCACACCTTTAATCCCAGCACTTGGGAGGCAGAGCCAGGTGGATCACTGTGAGTTTGAGGCCAGCCTGGTCTTCAAAGTGAGTTAAGGACAGCCACAGCCAAGGCTACACAGAGAGACCCTGTCTCGAAAATAAATGAATAAATAAATAAAATTAAAAACTTTGTTGTTCATTAAAATATATTTGCCTGATATTTAAAAAACTAGTGACAAATAAAAACACATTGAGAATTCATATAATTGATAATTAATATCAACATTCAAAGAGTTCCAAATTAATAAAGAACAGGGAAAAAAGATCAATAGACAAAAAACATAAATGATCATTGCAAGATGAGAATAAGCATACGGAGAAAAGCAAAGCCTTGTTCATGACAAAAAAAAAAGTAATTTTAACTTTTTCTCAAGTGAGAATATGAAATGATTTGGAAGATGTTCATTGTAGAGTCTCTTATCCTTTCCAGGAGAGCCTAAATTGGTACCAACACTTCTGGAAAATATTTAGTACTATTTATACATACTTCTGGAGCTAAACATACATGGAAATTCTCTCCTTACTCCAAGCCAAAAAGAAATGATCACCTAAACACAACAGAAATTTAGAATAACCTAGAATTAATTTAAAAGCCTATTGGTAAAAGAACAGAAAACAAACCTTGGCATAGTCACACAATGGAATGGTATCCAAAGATTCACATACTCTTGAAGGATTACGTACAGAGTGATTTTTTTTTCAAAGAATTAAAACAAAATCATTTAAATTAATAGTATCTTGGGAAACAGATAAAAGTAAGTCCTGCGAGTCAAAGAAATAATGGCAGAAAATAAAAGAAAGAAAAAAGGCATAAAGGGTGTGTTAAGTCCCAAATACTAAAGAGTGACTGGCACTGTTGGATGAGACAGCAGTTTCACAGATGGAACCAGCAGTAAATATGTGAAAGATAAGCTAAGGCCCGCGTGGACTGGTTAACATGAGTACGTCAACAAAGGCCTGTGTAGTTTGTTAATGAACCTCAAATTATGAATATCAACTTATGAATACAATTTAAGGTATGTTTTTTAAAAGGCGTAAATCAGAACTAATAACAATCGTGGATTAAATTTTTCTTTCTTTCTTTTAAAAAAAGAGATTTATTTATTGTTTATATAGTATTCTGCCCACAAGTGTGGCTGCACCACAGAAGAGGGCACCAGATCTCATTATGGATGGTTGTGAGTCACCATATTGTTGTTGGGAATTAAACTCAGGACCTTTGGAAGAACAGTGTTCTTAACCTCTGAGCTATCTCTCCAGCCCCTACATTTTTCTTAAAATAAATGTGTATTATAAGAAAAAGAAATCTGGTTACATTAAGCATCGTCTTTCTAAGTTGGGGAAGATGAGCTACTGATTAATTCCCACTGTTAATAGAAAGATACATGGCTAGTAAAAATATAAGCATGGCAGATTTTAAAAAAGGACCTGGTCAATAAAGCTGTTCAGGCAAAGGAAACAATATGAAAGCTTAACAAAGGAAATGTAGCAATCATCAGGAGAGATATCAATTACAACAATTTGTAAAAATTAAAAGGTGAAACAAAGCCAGTGGTAGATGCTTTTAATCCCAGCATTCGGAAAACAGAGACATGAGGATCTCTGTGAGTTTGAGGCCAGCCAGAGCTACATAGTGAGAGCTTGCCTTGAAAAAAACAAAAACAAAAACAAAAACAAAAAATAAAAAAGAAGAAACAAACCTTCATTATTATTATTTTATTTATTCATTTAAAATGTGCCAAATTAAGACATGCCATTTGTATACTAACATTAATAAAGTATTCACATATATTTATTTAATTAGCTTTAAGATGTATATGAACAAATTTGTCAGTATATAAGGTGTGTGTGACTTAGCTAAAAAGTACAAGTTGCCACAGAGTAATGGCCTGTTCTTTTCTACACCAAGCTGAGATTTAAAGTAAAAAGTGTCTATCCAAGACTGACAGGCCCAGAAAACACAAGTAATCTTTCCACACTACAAAGCCTTTAAATCAAGCTTCTAAAATTCAAACACTTACTACTGATTTAGTACCAAACATTTAATCAACAGGCTATTGCTGATATTTCAGTCTTCAAGCAATAATAAAACCCACATTAGACCATACAAGACAGCCTAGGAACGAAGGAAACTGTAATATGAACCATGTTTCCCCCTTCTCTTTGAATGTTTCTGTTTTTTTACAAGCTAGGCCAATGGCTGCTGAGATTCCATGATAAGAACAAATCACACTGGTCCTTTACTGCCCTCTAATGGAAGATGTACATACACACGGCAGCTTCAGCTGCAGGCTCACTTGCCATAGTTGTGCTTAGCTTTCCAGTAGATGTTGCTTTAGAACGATGCACTAAGACATACGAGAGCTACCATGAGTGCTTGTAGAACTGAGTTGCACACTTTACTGGCATTTGATATTTGCTTGAATAAGTAATTACTCTACAAAATAATCTCTTTTCAGGGGCTGGCGAAATGGCTCAGCAGTTAGGAGCACTTGCTGCTCTTGCAGAGGACCCAGGTTGGGTTCCTAGCATTCACGTGGCAACTCACAACCACATATAGCTCCATTTCCTGGGGATCCAACACCCTCTTCTGGTCTCCATCAGCATTTCATGAGCATAGCACACAGACATAGAAACACTCACACACATAAAATAGAAATAAATAAATCTTTAAAACAAATCTTTGTAGCATATAGAGTCACACATACCACATTTACTTGATATTATATTAAATTACATCATGTAGCCAGTTTATACACAGGAAGGTAGAAATTGATACTGTTAACTAAAACTTCAGTTTAATCATTTGTTTTGAGCACCATTGCCTTTTTAAAAGCTGAAATCAAACAAATAGTGAAGATGCATGTTTGAGGGTTTTCTAATTGCCTCTTCTCTGTTGGCTGTGCTCATGGTCTCTCTTAGGAAAGATTGAGGAGCCTGCAATTCCATGTCAGCATCTTCAAGGGCCTTGCTTGCTACTCATATCTCCTTTCTAGTTTTTCTTTTAACTACTTTTTTATTCTTCTGAAGTTTCATATGTGTACATAGTGAACTTTAGTCCTCCATGTTTTCTATGACATCATGGTAATCGAGGTTCTTATCTTCATATGTGATTTCATCACATGTACTTTATGGGTACCTATTGCTGTGTTCAGTATTGTCAGAACCTAAGTACAGAACAATAGGAGAGACACAGTCTTTCACAAAATCATGTGTAGTCTGGTAAAACAGAAACAAACACACAAGTGAATATACTGACTGGTAAAAAGTCCCCACAAACAGTGTACAAAAGGCTTGGTTGCTAGCTGAGAATTTTGAGAAAGTGACTGGATGCTGGGGGTTCTCATTTTGTCAAATGATTAATCTATTGATTGGTTCACTCAGATGGGCTGATTCAAAGGCACAGCAACTTAAGAGGTAGAGCCTAGGTAACAGAAGTTGATCCTTGGGAACTACATCTTGTTCTTGGCCACCCTTGTCTCTCTCTCTCCACTCCCTTTCTCCCCTCTCTCTCCAGCTTCTGACTACAGCAGCTTTGTTCCAGTACATTTTCTCCGCCCTAATGTTCTGCCTCACCACATACCCAGAAGCAAGGAGCCAAAGACTGAACTCTGAAATCCATTAGACTGAGCCAAAATAATCTCTCCTATTGAATCAATTTCTTTTCTTGTTTCTGTGATAAAATATCTAACAAAAGCACTTTAAGGAAGGAAGGTGAATTGTGGGAAAGGCATGGCAGCCGGAGTCTTAGGAAGCTGGTTACATTGCATTAAGCAGTCAGGAACTAGAGAGAGAAAACGTCTGTGCTTGGCTCCTTTTCATCTTTTTATTTAGTCCAGGACCCCAGATCATAGAAAGGTGCTACCCACAATTAGAATGGGTTTTCCCACTTCAATTATCCTAATCATAGGCATGTCTTGAGATTTGTTTGCATAGTGATTCTAAATATTGTCCAGTTGCCAATAAAAATTAACTATCAGCCCCCCCCACACACACACTTCCCAGTGTTTTATTAGGAAAATAATCAATTATTTTAAGGAAAATATAGGAAAGATAGGCCCACAAGTACATTGGGACCAGAGTGAAGGCCACCATTCGAATAGGAGTTCTCATGGAACTAATGTTTAAGACAATGTCTGAAGAATGAGTTGTAGTGGTCATAATGAAGAAAAATTTGTGCAAGAGAGATTAAAAGAGAAAAACAAACAAACAAACACTGGGCCGGGCGTGGTGCTGCACGCCTTTAATCCCAGCACTCGGGAGGCAGAGACAGGTGGATTGCTGTGAGTTTGAGGCCAGCCTGGTCTACAAAGTGAGTGCAGGACAGCCAAGGCTAACACAGAGAGACCCTGCCTCAGAAACAAACAACAACAACGGCAACAAAAAACTGTAGGTTTTCAGGGAAGAAAAAGCATAGTTTATTTTAGGGTTAGCGGTAAGCACACACCTGTGCTTCACTGAATTCTGTGGCTGAAAGCCGAGACTAGAACCTCACCAAGACTCTCACGAGGTGCGTTAAAAAGTTCGACATTGTTTGAAGTGCTATTGTTCTTGGCGCATGGTTTGAAGCTAAAGGATGACACAATCATACTGTGCTTTGATGGTTCCTGGGTGGGAAATAGTCTGGGGCAAAGCAAAAACTGAAACAGAAAAGGCACAGAGGAGATAACTGCAAGAATGAATTTGATCACTGTATTAGTCAGGGTTCTCTAGAGGAACAGAACAGATAGGATGGATGGATAGATAGATAGATAGATAGATAGATAGATAGATAGATAGACAGACATGATTTATTAGAGTGGCTTACAGGCTATAGTCCAGGTGTTCTGAAGGAAATAGCCTACCAAAGGAAAGTCCAAGAATCTAGTAGTTGTTAAGTCCACAAGCCTGGATGTCTCAGCTGGTCTCTAGAATATTCCAGAATACTGAAAAAGTAGGCTCTGATGCCAGTGAAGGAAAGGACTTGGCAGCAAAAGCAAACAAGCAAAGCATACGTGCTCCCTTCCTTCTTCTACATCTATTATACAAGCTGTCACCCGAAGGTGTAGCCCAGATTTAAGGTGGATAGTCCCATCTCAAAAGACTTGGGATCTTGATAATTTAATTAAGAAAAATCCCTCACAGGTGTACCCAGGTGTACCCATCCACTTGGGTCTTAGTACATCCTGTGGTCTAGCTGACAAGAACAGCCATCACAAACAGGGTCCTCCAGTACCATCTTAACAGAGCTGGGACTACCTCAACGAGACCCTCAACAAACTTGGGCCTGTTGACTTTTCCTCACAGAGTTGAGGTGAGGATGGGAATGATCATTGGATCTTCAATTGAGATCCCAATCGGTCCTTCCCTAATTCCTTCTGTCCTGCACAAAATTCTGTCCCAAAATTCCATGTTCTTGGAGGTGCTAGCAGACATAGAGGGTAGAAGGTGAGTAAGAAGGAAAGGACTCCAATTGTCCCCAGCCGGTGTGGTGGTTCACGCTGGTAATCCCAGTGCTCAGGGAGGCAGAGATAGGTGGGTTTCTGAGTTCGAGGCCAGCCTGGTCTACAAGGCAGTCCAGGAAAGCCAAGGCTACACAGAGAAAACATGTCTTAAAAAACAAAACAAACAAACAAACAAACAAGAACAGGAGGCTGTCACCCATACCCAGGTGGGATTTTTCAGTGTTGCAACATTTTGGAGGCCAGGCACACTTCCTCATATGCTCCAGTAAGTAATCCCAATAAACTCATTGGCCTATAAGCTAGACTTTGGTGGGGTCATTTCTTGGTTGGTTGTTGGTGCCCTATATTGGTAAACAGACACATTCATATCTCCTGAGGAAAAGTAATGCCACAAAGTTACAAGACCAAGGCTTAGATTGTGCCTGTGCTCCTGGAACTTGGGGGGCAGGGGTGGGGTATATTCACTATGTTTTAGTGGTGAAATTAATAGTGCTTCCTAATGAGCTTGATGATGATTATTTAAACAGCTTCCTTATTCAAGCAATAAGGAAGACAGGAGACAGTTTACTGGAGAAAAGGGATAAGAATTTAGTTTCATCCAAGTTCAGTGCAATCTTCCTTCCCTTCATTTTGTTAAGGATCAGATGACTCCATTCACCTTTTCTTAGTTAAATATGTTAGAATTTGACTTATTTCTATATTGTTCCCTATGGTGTGTTTCTCTAATCATGTCTCAACTAAGGTCACCTTGGTTTGTTTGGTTGTTTTGACTGGTTCTTTCTCTCTAATCTTGTGATTTACACTCTGTAACTTGTTTCCATTATTTCACAGTATGGCCCGGGAACCGTCTGACTATAAACCCATAGTATATACTATACTTTTTCCATGATCATAGAAATAGCTGCAAAATTCTTCTTCTTTGTAATCACCTGCTTACATGCTATAAAAAGGGCCCTCTGGTTTTAGTCCTTGTTGTTTTAAAACATGAAAATCCCAACCATTTGATTTTACCAATGAAGACTCAGAAGTCAGAGGCTGGGCTGAAAACTTGCTAGCTCAGAGAGCATCAATTTCATGGGCAATGTGGTGACTGAGACGTCTTTCTCTGATGACTCTAGGCTATGTCAAGGTGACAAAGCTAATTAGGTCACATAGGTACATTTTTATAAGATACAAAAATTATTATGAAGATGTAATACTGCAAAGTATATCCACAATAATAGCAGAGAATAAAAATATGGTACCTGTAAAAATAAGTAAAAAGGAAAAGACACCTCAACAAGGACTGAAATCTTTGCGACCTGACTTTCATTTTTGTCTGAGACCAGGTCTTCTGTAACTCAGGCTGACTCCAAGTTCACCAAGTAGAAGGGGATGACCCTGACCACTTGGTCCACCCTGCCTCCACTGCTCAAACACTAGGGTCATTGGTATGAACTACTTTTTCTGGTTCTAAGACCCAACTGTCTGTCTGTCGGTCTTTCTCCTTCCTCCTCCTCTGTTGTCGTCATCATCTTCATCATCATCGTGCTAGGAATTAAACTTAGGGCAAGACACATGCTAAGCAAAAGCTCTACCACTGAACTATCGTCCAGTTAATTTTCAATTAGACAGTTGGCTTGAGATCAGGCAGATGTACATAATTGTTTACCTGTTATTTCATTTAATTCTCAGAACAATTTTATGCAATGAGAACTTTTTTCATATTACTGATTTGCAAAATCAGTAAAGTTTAAAAACTCAAAAGTTGCTCATAGTTACATGAGGCCTTCATCTGTCCTAAATGTCTGTCCTAGATGCTGTTCTAGCTATTGTCTCATTAGCTATACAGCTAGTGCAAAGCTGGTATAAACTAGACACCTTGTAACAAAGACAAGGACCAATGCACTTACAAAAATGCTTGCTGAATTAAGTAAACCGTACTAAGTGTTACTGCCACACTGTATAGATGTTCTATTCTGAGGGTATAAAAAGACTAGAACAAAATTTCCTCCCTGCTCCATGCATCTCGAATCTGCTCTTTTCTTACATTGTTGTTAAATAGCAGGGGCAACTACCATGTGAAGGCATTTAGTGAGTGATATAAACTGTCCCTTCAAAATATATCCCTGTCTCTAACAACATTCTGTCTGTCTGTCTGTCTGTCCTCTCTCTCTCTCTCCCTTATTTATTTATTTATTTATTTTGGTTTTTCAAGACAGAGTTTCTCTGCATAGCTTTGGATGACTTGGACTTGTCTTATCGATGAGGCTGGCCTCGAACTCACAGAGACCTACCTGCCTCTGCCTCCCTGAGGGCTGTGATTACAGACGTGTGCCACTGTTTTTCAAAAATAATTCATTTTTATTTTATGTGCGTTGGTGTGGTGCCTGCATGTGTATTTGTGTGAAGGTGCCAGATCCCCTGGAACTGGAGTTACAGACAGTTGTGAGCTGCTATATGTGGATGCTGGGAATTGAACCCAGGTCCTCGAGAAGAGCAGCCAGCGCTCTTAACCACTGAGCCATTACTCCAGCACAGCATTCCCACTCTTACATCAAAATAAGATGCTACTATCCCTCAGTAAGATTACTAATTGGATTGCTTCTTCACTGAGGACATCCAAGTCCATTGTAATCTATTTCCACAAAGCAGCCGAACAAATCTTCTAAAACAAATTAAATCATGTCACCTTGTGACCCCCAAGTTACTCCATGCAGTAGATTTGTAATGAAATTCAATTTCTACCAGCTTATTTCTGGCTTTATTCTCATACCTTTAACAACCCCGCACAGCTAACATCCTGAACCTTATTTTTGTTTTTTGTTTTTTTTTGAGATAGGGTCTCTATATAGCTTTGGAATTCACTATGTAGACTAGGCTGGCCTCAAATTCACAGGTCTCTGCCTGCCTCTGCCTCCTTAGTGCTGGGATTAAAGGCATGTGCCATCATGTCCTGGCTTTTGTCATAATTTCACCTTCACTGTCCTCAGAAAATTACTAAGCCAAATTTATATTTGGGAAACATAATACAAATATGCATAAACCTTAGAAAAGATATTCTCAAACATGGATAATCATGGGTAAAAAGATTAAAATTAATTTTTTCTTAATGTAAAAAAATGAATTTCTAATTCCACTACTTGCTTCAACAAAACAAGAAAAGCCATCAAACACCTTACATCTAGTGTGGCAATAGTGTAAGGCCCCAGACCTTAGTATTGGGTTTCAGACCCCAAAACGTGACTACAGTGCATATTTAACACATCAAAGTGGACCTAGCCTCCAGGTTCTCCCAGTATCTTTTGGTCCCTGTTTCAGGGTATGGCTGGCATACCCTACCTTCTACCTTAAACTTTCTAGTTCCTTCCCTATATAACCCAGACATTTTATGCCCCCCTCCCTCCCCCTAGGGTTTCTCTGTGTAATTGCCATAGCTGGAACTCTCTTTGTAGACCAAGCTGGCCTTGAACTCACAGAGATCCACCTGCCTCTGCCTTCCAAGTGCTGGGATTAAAGGCGTGCACCACCATGCCCATCTGCTTTTATAATTTTTTTCCTTTTATACTCTTAATTCGGTTTGAATTGGTCTATTTCATCAGGGAGAAAACTTATTACTTAGCACAACTGATGCCATGTTGGCGGCACCATTCTGACCTTAGAACCTACCACATAGGTCCCAACACCAGCCAAAATGTAAACAAGGACCTAGTCCATCAAACACCTAATCCGCAGTTCTAGGATCCAGGAAAGTCCCTAACTGTACTCACCTTGCTTTTTGGGTTGGGCAGTTCTCCTCACTAACTGTTCTTGTCAACTGAAGTGTGTCAACCAGGATGTGGTTTTTATGCCTAAAGAACAAAAAAATGGTAAAGCTTGGGGCTGCATGTGTTAGGCAAGTTCCCTGTGCAGTCACCAGCAGGCAATCCACACTTTCTGTTCATCTTTAAGAGTGCCCATGTGTTCTTTGGTTGAGTTACTTGGAACATATACACAGAATATAGAATAAATCATGTTACCAAAATAAATCACAAGAAATACTTTCTACATTAGTAACTACCACTTATTCATATAGGCATTTTGCTCATTATTTCATATATCATGTTTATTCAATAAGAATTATTACCCCTCATATTATTGGTTGGTAGAACTAGGAAAAAAAATGAGCTGTTCTTAGTTGTACAGCAAATGAAGTCCTTTGCTGAGATAAATCCTATCTATGTTCATTTAAGAACATTGCTATTACATCTTATTTTGTGTATGCATGAATAGGGGTCAGAGAACAACTCACGGGGGAGGGGCTGGATATTGAACCTAGCTCCCTAAGTCTCTTGGCAGAACTATTTTCCCACTGAGTTCCTTCACCAGCCAGCCCTTACTTTGTTCTAAACATTGTTCTAGGTGTCCCTCTTCATAGTTAAAAATGGTGCAAAGCTGATACAATCTAGACCAAGAAACAAGAACAAGTCTAGTTAGAAGATGTTTACCAAACCAGAATGAAGTAAAAACTGAGAACTGTTACATGAAAAGGCAAACTATGATATTTCGTACACGGGACTGAGAAAATGTAGTATTTCATACAGGAAAAGGCTAAAAAATAAACCAACATGAATTGTTTGTTCAGTGTGAATAATGGAGGGTGGTTTTCTTTTCTTTACTTTGTGTTTGCCCAATTTTCACAAATGCATCAGAAGGGCTTCAAACCAACAAAAAGCTATATTAAGGCAGGCATTACGCCTCAAGCGTATTAATACGTTTGGCGTCTTCCCAAAGCGCCAAATTCCAAGTCTAAAATCAACTGCTGTCCAAACGGCTTTCTACTTTCTTCAAAGACACTTGGAAACATTGAGTCAAAGGATTTTACGATGCTTATAATGTGTTTGTAGTCTGTTACAATGAGTCTATTAACACGTCACCTGAGGTCGACGACAACCGCGTCTTTTAGAAGGTACGACATTAATAGCTTTCCACGGGAATATACATTATTCAAAGATATATTCCAATTATTTCAGGAATGTGCATCTCGTTTGGAATAATAAATACTTGAAGCAAGCACAGATAGGTGGCAGGAAAAGATGACGCCTCCAGAATCTCAACTTTTTGCAGTTAGCTGGAGGCGTACCAAGCGCTGCCGTCTCCAGAGTCACCAAACAGGGCGGACCTCTACTTGAAGGAACTTGGGGCACTTCAGGGAAGCGCAGAGCCCTGACGCAATCTCTGCAAGCCGCTCCGCTGGCGTGGCGCGCAAAGGAGAGGTCCGGGCTAAGGCGGGGAGGCGGGGAGGCCGGGAGGCGGAGACGCGCAGAGCAGACCCGCAGGGCGGTACTGAAGCCGCCCGGGGCGGTACTATGGAAGGAGCCACCGCGGCCCGCTTTGAACAACGCCCACGCCTTTCCCATGACGTAAGCACGCATGCGTCTTTCTAGCCAGCCAAAGACTTCCGGGAAGTTGGATTCGCGGAGCGCTCACTTCCACTCCGGTCCGCGGAAACGGGTTCTACGAATCTGGACGTTCCAACACACCAGGGCTCCAGGGGCGGAAAAAACACAAGGTACTGTTCGGCCTGTCTGCTACTTTGTAAATGTTTCCTGAATGATTAAGCTAATGTTTCACTTTTTACTAACAGTAACAGCAACAGTTTGGGATATATTTACACGTCTCTATTTCGCTCCCAAATTGGTAACAGCATGGAAATGAATTTGGTGAAAAAATAAAATCTTCAACGAAAATTTTGCCAGCATCACCTCCTTAGATTGCTTTATTCTGCTTTTTAAAATTTTAATTTATTTTTTAAAAAATTATTCGCGTTACTATTCTTCTGTTCTTTTAAGGATGGTTTGCGTAAGTCTGAAATTGGTGTCAGTTCAGTATCAGACAACGTCCATTTATCTCCTCCTTATCCCTCCCCCAAAGTCAATTCCTATATAAAGCAAACTACAAAGAACAGAAGGTCAGAAGGGGACCTGGGAGATACTCTGGCTGTTTAATTAGGCAGGTCTATGTGCCCTCTGCTAATCAGTCAGCAGCAATAAGAGACACAGAGGAATTTTCACCAACCTCTGGGCTCCATAGAGAATGAGCTTCCAAAAACCGCACTCTCTATCCCAGCATCCCACCCTTTTGATCCTCTCTCCAGCAAGTTCCTACAGGTAAACAGCTTCCAGGTGGAGTAAGGCCTTGATCTCTGCGTGTTCCGCCCCCCCGCCCCGCCCCAAGCTCCGGAAATTACATCACGACACTCCGCGTCCCGCCCCCGGACGTCGGGTTTGTCTACCCGGATTCTTAGCGCGGACTCCTGAGTGCCGCTTTTCTTTACGTGCTCTGCACATGCGCGACTGCTTTTCCCTTCTTCCTCCGCTTCCACGGGCGTCCACGGTTCGCTGAGCCGTCGCCGGCGCCGCGGAGAAGTCGGGAAGTTCAAGATGGCCGCCGCGGAGCCCCCGTCGCTGCGGGAGCAGCCGGAGTGAGTGCACCGGGCCGCTGGTCAGAGCTGGGCCGGCGGGCCGCCGCGCAGGGGACGGCAGCGACCTGCGCGACGGGCGGGAAAGTTCAGGCCTAACGGCGACAGCCAAACTTTGCCTCTCGGCGGCGCGCCGTGGGTGGTGCGACGGGAGGCGTGGGAGCGTCCCCGGCTCGGCCGCCTGTGGGGCCGCGGCTGTTGGGGTGCGGGCAGCGCGGCCTGCTGCGCGTCGTTGCCCCGGGAGGCGGGCGGGGGGGGGACAGGAGCGGCCTCTACAGGTCCACTGAGCGTGGCGGCGGCGACTGCTGCTGCCGAGGTCGCGCCTTCCTGCTCCTCCCCCGGGGACCGTGGAGATTTCTGGTCTCAGCCCCCGCCGACCTCCGTGTGGGGAACCCGAAGGGCAGTGGCGGCAGGCGGGCCAAGCTCCAGCCTCCTAACGCATCCAGTTATCCCCGCCGTCCCCCTGATGGTAAAAGCAGAGGCTGAGGTGCTAGGGTCACACTTTTTGACTGTCCCGGAAATTGTGCTAAGCAAAGTCCTTCGCCCTTTACTCTAAACTCCCAACCACAACCCGGTATTTCTCTGTCTCCATTTGCAGCCTATTTCCAACTTTGAAACTTGAGACAATGTAAGGTAGATTGCCTGGCTTTTGAGGCCTGGTAATTTCTGCCCTAGTTCCTAGACAGACTTCTAGGAAGGAAGATGGGAGAAGTATTAGGAATTGTTGGTATTTCTAAACCATACTAGTCTGCTTTTAATTACGCAAATACAAAAGTCTTTGATGCCAAGAGAGACATCCTTGAATAGGTAAAGACGCTGTTGCTTAGATAAGAGCAGTGTTTTGTTTCTCATGTTTATGCTAGGAAAGCTTAATTTAAAAGAGGCTGGCCAGCCGGCTGTGGTGGTGCATGCCTTTTAATCCTAGCCCTCAGGAGGCAGAGGCAGGTGGATCTTTGAGTTCGAGGCCAGCCTGGTCTACAAAGTAAGTCCAGGACAGCTAAGGCTACATAGAGAAACCCTATCTCAAAAACCAAAACCACACACACACACTCACACACTCACACACTCACACACACACGGAGAGGGAATGGGACTGAAGACGGTGTGGCAACAGCACCCCCTTTTACTTCTGTTGTCTATGGTTCCAGCCTCTTTAGGAAAGCGTTTGATACCGTCTCCAGCACAGAGGACAAGTGCCACCACATAGCTTGACTTTTTTGTTTCAGGTCTAATCCTGTGTTCCCCTGTCATTTGCTTTACTCAGCTTGACACACTTTTTTTTTTTATTAAATATGTTTGAACGTTGCGTTGTTGTTGTGACAAGTTGGCTTAGCAGATAACAGATAGGGTTTTTGTTTGCTTGCCCCCAAACCTGCCCCCGCCCCAGTCGGGGTTTCTCTGTGTAGCCTTGGCTATCCTAGACTGGCTTTGTAGACCAGGCTGGTCTCGAACTCACCGAGATCCACCTGCCTCTGCCTCCCCAGCGCTGGGATGTGGGCCACCACTGCCACTCCATTTACTCTAGGGAAGAGTTCATTCATATTTATTTTGAGAATGATTCAGCCATGTTATAGTTGCAAACTTAAATAATGCTATCCTTATAAACATGCATTTGTTTAGGCTCTGGCAACTGTAAATAACACTAACTGTATTTTTAAATTTTGCCCTCCCCCCCCACCCTGCCCCCCCACCCCCCGCAGAAGTTGAGTAAATGGATTTTTTTCCCTCTGCATCTTATTTTCGCTAATTTGGAAGTAATTAATGAAGAAAGTGACAATTTGGTATGAAAACTGGCATTCTGTGTGTTGCTGTCCATAGTGCGCAGGGTCTAAATGGGTTGTAGTTATACTGAATAGCTTGTGTTACAGAGAAACTATTCAAAATAGAAAATTAAGAAAGAATACACATATTACATCGTTTTAAAATTACTCAAAGGCTTGGAAGGCTTTTGTTGAATGGCCTGTATATTTGTCAGCTTCTTTAGTTCAACATAAAAGAAAAATCTATTTGCAGTCACTAGGAATCAGGTACTATGCAAATCATTCAAATAGCAGCTCATTAATTCTTGTAACAATACTGTGGAGGTAGATAATGTTATTGTGGGTATTTTATGGATGATGAAACTAACACAGAGAAATTAAGTCGTGTTCAAGGTCACACTGTGATACAGTATGGTTTTAAAGGCTGGCTTCTGACTGTTGTACTGTGGCTCCTTTTTCAGTTGCCCTTAAATTTTAAAATATTTTTTGCTAATGTCCCAGAAAGATGATTGTAGGGGCTGAGGAGGGATTAAGGATCAAACTCAGAACCCATTTGCACATGATAATAAGCAAGTACTTTACCCCTGAGCTACATTATCTGCCTGAAGTCATTGAGCAGGGCCTGATACTAGGAGTAAACCCAGCCTATCACAGAGATGCACCCGCCTCCCCTGAGCTGGCTGTGTCCTTAGGCTGCCCTCCCAAGGGTTGTATTTGCAAGCATGCCCGCCATGCCCAGCCAAAGATGTTCTTTTCATCTGACATTTCTAATACATTGAAATTTAATTCCTGAAACATGACTTGAAAAAGGTAAGAGCAGAAGCTAGGTTTAAGCCTAATTGGTCTTTGGGATCTATTCTAACATGTCTCCATCGATTATATTTTAAAAGAAGTCATTTAGTTACTTTGTTTGCATTGGCTTGACTTAGTATTAACATTTTTAAAAGATAATTGTCCTTTAAAAAATTGTCAAGCTTGTTAATCTCTAAGGAATATGTTGAATGCTTCCCAAATAAATTTATTGACTACCGTAGCCGAGCAATGGTTGTGCATGCCTTAAATTTCAGTATTCCAGAGGCAGAGGCAGGCTGATCTCTTGAGTTTGAGGATTTGCCTGTGTTACTGACTATCCAGTTTTTATAGCTGGAGAAAATGCATTAGAGGAGCATTGCCCAAGGTTAAAATAGCTGTGTATATTGGGGCAGTGTTTTGAGTCAGGTAGGTTGATTCTGGAATCATCACCCTTTGATGTTATTCCTTACAATATGTAGTAACCACCCTGCATCTCCACAGCCTGTGTTTGAACAAGTATATTTGTTTTCTTTCTTTCTTTCTATCTATCTATCTATCTATCTATCTATCTATCTATCTTGGAGGGCAGTTAGTTCATGCTAAACACTGTTACAAATAAGTATCTAACATGTTCTAAGTTGTTTTCACCATCTTACAGAAGAGATATCTGAGGTAGGAGACCCCTTAACCTTGCCAAACCCGAAATGTAGCACTCAAAAGGTAGAGGCACGCAGATCTCTTAAGTTTGAGGGCAGCCTGGTCTACAAAGCAGATTCTAGGACAGCCAGGGCTACACAGAGAAACCCCACTGTTGGAGGGGGGGCGGCAGGGGACAGCATACAGCACAACACTTTGCCATATTCTCACAAGTAGTGCAGTAGTGCAATCAAGTTTTAACTCCAGGTATCTAGCTTGGGGACTGCTTACTTTCATTTTAAGGGTGGTTTCATGTAATATGACTTATAGTTACTTTTGTAACTAAAATTCGGTACTGTGAACAATTATTTTATAACCATTTAAAACGAATGTTTTCATCTTTAAAAAGATTAGTATAATATTTCTTGAACTTCCCCCCCAATCATTATAGAGTCAAGGGGAAAAAAACCAAAAAAACAAAACAACCCCCCTATCTTCTGGATGAGCGATTGCTGAAAGGGAAAGGAGTTACCTGTGTATCCTGTGTCAGGAGCAAAGTTGAAATGCCTACCACTGGGTCGTTTGTTTGAGTCCATGTGCACCCTCCCTGCGCTATAACATAAAACAATTGCTTTGTTTGTTAGTGTTCAAAGATACTGTTCTTTCTCTTTCAAGTCTTTGATTTAAAAAAAAAAAAAAATCGTGACCTAGGAAACCACAGTATATTTGTCCTGTATCATCTTATATTCACTAGCAAGAAATTGTCCCACATGAAACCTTGACTTGTTGTAGGGCAGTTCCTCTGCACATTTCTTCAGTACTTCATCGTACCAGAAATTGAAGTTGGTAAATTTCAGGCTTCCCTTTGTTTGATGCCATGTAGTGGCTGTGTGTTTTTTACTCCTTCATTGTTGTTAACTGAAAACTTTTCACTCAGAAATATTCTGTATCCTTCTCCCCTACTAAGTTACTGAAAACTGAGACCTGACTAGAGGACAAGATTGTCCCCCAACTCCAGCCACAATCCCCAGATACGGCAGTGTTTTCTTAAATAAACCAGCCACCACTCTAACCTCGTCATTCCTTTGGGTTCCCAGTGGACCTTTAGTTCTGTCTCAGTCACTCTTGGAATCACATGTATTTTGCCATTTCACTTAAGATCTTAACCTGTTTTAGGCCAGGGTTGATGCCCTGACCACAGTGACTGAGCATGGTTTTCTCTGCATGAAAGACTTTTATGTCTGTTTTAAGTGCTGTTTCTTTCCAAGTTCTCTGCTCACTCTCTTGGCTACTGTTATGGTTGCTTTTAGTTATTAGCCCACATTTCTTCTCAGTTACATCTTTTCTTCAATGTGTCCACTTGCAAATAAGTTGGACACACATGAACGTGCGCGCGCACACACACACACACACACACACACACACACACACACATATACTCTCCCCTGTTTCTACAAACCGTCCTTAACTATCCTCAAAAATGGGTGTAGGTGATCTTTGTTCCAACACCCGCTTGTTTATATCTTTGTCACTGGTGCTTCTCCAGTGTTTTGTGGTTGTTCCCTGTGGTGTTCCTTCCCATTGTACTTTACTTTTCCTTGAGGGAGGCAAATATGTCCTTGCATATTCTTATTTTCCAGTCACCTTGCTGAATACCTGCATATACTAGTAGGTCATTTAAAAAATATTCAGAATCTGATAAATAGATTTATGATTATTTTCCTTTGCAAGCAATAAAAAAAAAAAGAAACTTACTCAAAAATACTAGGAATATGTAATTGGAGGACAGATGAACTGTATCTTCCTCCAGATTAGTGTGGTGGCCTGAACCCAAGACTATATTTAGTTTGCCTTTGGTCCCATCTTGTAGTAGTGGTGAAGGTGCCTTCAAAGGGAGAAATTAATTCTTAATGGTTGTCAGAGCTGTGATGTTTGGTAGGATTGGCCTATTAAATGTGTTATTTGTTTTGTTTTTTGGTTTTTTGGTTTTTGAGACAGGGTTTCTCTGTGTTGTCTTAGCAGTCTAAATGGGTTATTTTACTTAGGATAGTTTGCATTTACAGTGACTCCGTTGGGACACAACCCTGTCTATGTAAATCTGCAGTGCTGTTGAGCCTGTATTTAATCTGGAATTACTGAACACTTCACCTTGATAAGTGAGAGTCCTTTATTCATTAGCTCATTAAGACTCAAGCATTTAAAACCAGAACTTCTCTTAGTTGATTCTTTTTCACATAGCACCTGTGAATATGAACATAATTTGGGATAACAGTTTCTACTTGAAGTTCAGAGAGATTAAATAATTTGCTGAACAAATACTGGATCAAATCTTGCAGAGTTTCTGGTATTAGACTACTGTTGGTCTCTAGAATGCCCTTCCCTGTGCTTGTTGTAGCTAGGTAGCTACAAACCAATTGTCCTCATTCCCCGCTAGTTCTCTGAAGTCTTAGCCAATAGGAATTTGTTTATATTGTCACTGTCCTCTTCAGAAGCTTCCAGGGTACACTGACTGCTTATTTTGGATTTTGAGATTTTTTTCAAGAAGGGGTGATTAGGTGAAATGTGTTCACAGTAAGTAAACTGCTAGATTTGTTGTTGACACACCAAGTTTTCTGAATATTAAGTGGAAAAGATCAACTTCTTAGTATGTCAGTGTCTGTGTTTTATGAAAAGAGAGAGTGGCACTTTTGTTTAAAGATCTGTGAGAAATGCTCGTTTAAAATCAAATTACTGGAGTGTCTTTATAACTAAAATTAACTGGATTTATTGTTACTAGTTTGGTTTTTTTTTTTTCAGTTAAATGATTTTTTAAAAGCCACACTCTATATTTCATCTAATACTTTTAGTTCGGCTGATAAGACAGGCTGTTGTGTCTCCACCACCTCAGCTCTCTTCATATGTTTTCTTTGAAATAAAATACCCGAACTTACAACTTTTAGTGACCAACATGTCACACTGAGATTCATTTGATCATTACTATTGTTATAACTGATTGTGATTGTAAAATGTGTTTCATACATTTATAGGATGGATGATGCGGATAATTCTGAAAAGAGTGTAAATGAAGAAAATGGAGAGGTGTCAGAAGACCAATCTCAAAATAAACATAGTCGGCACAAAAAAAAGAAGCATAAACACAGAAGTAAACATAAGAAACATAAACATTCCTCAGAAGAAGATAGGGATAAAAAACACAAACATAAGCATAAGCATAAGAAACACAAAAGAAAAGAAGTTATCGATGCTTCTGACAAAGAAGGCCTGTCCCCTGCAAAAAGAACTAAACTTGATGATTTAGCTTTGCTAGAAGACTTGGAAAAACAGAGAGCCTTGATTAAAGCTGAGCTTGATAATGAGTTAATGGAGGGAAAGGTCCAGTCTGGAATGGGGCTCATTTTGCAAGGCTATGAGTCTGGCTCCGAAGAAGAAGGAGAGATTCACGAAAAAGCAAGGAATGGCAATAGGTCCAGTACCAGGTCTTCCAGTACACGGGGAAAACTTGAAATTATGGACAACAAAAATAGTGCAAAAAAACGAAGTAAGAGCAGATCCAAAGAACGGACTAGACATAGATCGGACAAAAGGAAAAGCAAAGGAGCTGTCGAAATGGTGAGAGAGAAAGCAAATAGGAGCAAGTCCAAGGAGAGAAGAAAATCCAGAAGTCCATCCAAAAGAAGCAAGTCTCAAGACCAAGCAAGAAAATCAAAGTCCCCTACCCTTAGACGGCGGTCCCAAGAGAAAATCGGGAAGGCCAGATCTCCTACTGACGAGAAGATTAAGATTGAAGAGAAAGGTAAAATAAAGGATAGGAAAAAATCGCCAATTGTAAATGAAAGAAGTCGAGATCGGTCTAAAAAATCCAGGTCCCCAGTTGACTTAAGAGATAAATCCAAAGACAGAAGGTCAAGGTCCAAAGATCGGAGGTCAAAACGGTCTGAAATTGACAAAGAAAAGAAACCAATTAAATCTCCTTCAAAAGATGCTTCTTCTGGGAAGGAAAATAGGTCACCCAGTAGAAGACCTGGCCGTAGTCCTAAAAGAAGAAGTTTATCTCCAAAACAGCGAGACAAGTCAAGAAGAAGTAGGTCTCCACTCCTCAATGACAGAAGATCTAAACAGAGCAAATCACCTTCTCGAACACTGTCTCCAGGCAGAAGGGCCAAGAGCCGGTCCTTAGAAAGGAAGCGGAGAGAACCAGAGAGGAGACGACTTTCTTCTCCAAGGTAACCTGTTCCTGAAACAGTCACGCTTTTTACTAGTGCTTTCTATTTTAAAGGAAAAAAGAGACTGTAAAGATAATTTAAATGAGATAGTGATGGGTTTCCTAACTTTAATATAATTTAGTACATTAATTGTATTAACACTTAAGTTTTTGATAGTAGTGCGGGCGTGGTCGTGCACGCCTTTAATCCCAGCACCTGGGAGGCAGAGGCAGGCGGATCACAGTGAGTTCGAGGCCAGCCTGGTCTACAAAGTGAGTCCAGGATGGCCAAGGCTACACAGAGAAACCCTGTCTTGAAAAACCAAAAAAAAAAAAAAAAAAGTTTTTGATAGTAATTTATGTACGCTTTATAAATAACTTGATGACTGTTTCAAATTCCTGACTTTATTTAGCCTCTAATTTGCTTAGTCAGCCATTAAAATCTAAGCAGTTTACTAAATCTGTATGGGATTATTTTAATTCAGTGAGAAAGAGTCCTTCATAAGCCACTTTTTTCTCTATTTGGTGGAGAGGAGTTTGAGACATGGTCTAATTGTAGCTGTGACTGACCTCAACCTTAATGCTCCACTTTAGCCTTCTAACTTTGGGAACATAGGTGGGTCCCACCATGCTGGCCCTCATTTTTATATAGTAGACCATCAAAAAAAAAAATTTGCTAGGATCATAGAACCATAGAACTAACTTCAGGGAAAATAGGAGTGGCGTTTTAGAAACTGGTTTATTGTGTATATAGACTTGTACATTTTTTAATTAATCTGCCAAGTTTTACTTACTAAGATAATGTTGCCTTGTAAAGATTGTATGAATTCCAGGCTGTTCATTCCTCTTAATGTTTGGTGTAACTATAAGTTGATCTTGAAGTCTGTATCATCACATTCCTGAGACCTTTCAAGAGTGTTTTCAAGGTGCCATCGTAAGAGATTCTTTAGTCTTCACATCTGAGTAGCATTATAGTAAAGTGCTCCCTTTTTTCTCTAGCGTTCTGTGCTGAGGCTGTTAGTTTTACTGATTGTTTTTATCTAAAGTGTTTCTTAGTCACGCTGGGTATTCCAGTTTGACAGTTTTATTAAAGACCAAACTTAAGTATTTATTCAAAACACCTTTTAAAAATATGTAGAAAAGGTACAGACTGAAGAAGAGGCCAAATAATGCAGAAGCCTGTAAGTTCTTGGATTCCCCAGCCCTCTACAACTTCTCCCAATAAGTTTATATTCTCCTAGCCCACTTCACATGTACATAAGTGGAGTCTTGCAATTTATCTCAAAGTACAGATGGTATGCATTTTTTGAAAAAATGCTGTGATGTCAGTGTATATAGTCTCATCATTAAAATAGTTTATAATAGCAATGAGCTAAAGTGTGCTGATGAACATTAGGTTTATGTTTCACTGTTGTACAGAGAGATGTCTGTTGATTATATGTGAAGGTTCTTCATAGAATAATCACAAAAGTGGATTTACCCAGACTCCTTATATGTACAGCTGTATCTTAGAAAGTACAAGTTAACTCTGGCCTTTACACATGTGCTAAGGCACACACATGCACACATAAATACACATACAATAAGCAAACAAACAAGATTCTTTACCCTAGAAATGCCAATATGTAGGCACTTCAAAATGACGAAAAGAATATTATTACCCATTTAGGCAACTTTTATCCAAAACATATAAAATTAGAGTTTCTTTTTAACATACAGTCTCTAAAGTCTTATGTTTTGAGGTCATGGGACATAAACTTTTATTATATGCCTTCTATAACACCATAATGCCAGTGAGGTCATCCCACTTTAAATGGTGACTCAAAGCAAATTAGGCAGGGTTGCTCTCAGTAAGTTTGTAAATCTTAGGACTTCTACCTATAAAACAGATTTTTTTTTTAGTTTGGTCTGTTTTTCTCTGAACTTGCATTTGTTTCCCTTAAGAACACGACCTCGAGATGATATCCTCAGTAGATGTGAGCGATCAAAAGATGCCAGCCCCATCAATAGGTGGTCTCCAACCCGAAGAAGAAGTAGGTCTCCCATTAGAAGGAGATCCCGTTCCCCATTGAGACGCAGCAGGTCTCCAAGAAGAAGAAGCAGATCTCCCCGGAGAAGGTAAAGAAGAAGGACAAATGTATTCTTGACTCGTTAATCTTTGCCTCTTTTTGAAACTTGAGTGAGCCGCATTACCAGGCTTTCCTGCAGACCGTTTTTCTCTGAAGTTGTGATGCCATAGCTTCCTTCTGCCCGCATGTGGTACTGCACACAGTTTTCTTCAGTGTAGTTTCCTTTCAAATTTATGCAAACCATTGGTCTTTAAGAACTCAGTTAAGAGGTTAAGGCTCAGCCTTCTGAAAGACCCAAATTTGGGTCCCAGCATTCATGTCATAGGATCACAACCACATTGTTACACCAGCTTAAAGAGATCAAGTGTCCTCTTCTGGCTTTCTTGACACCTGCATACATATGGCATTCATGCACATAGATAGACATATTAAAAATAATTTAAATATTGATAATAGAATCTTCTTAAACTAACAGGGTTTTTGTTTGTTTGCTTGCTTTTTATATACAAAATTGTATAAGTAACTTGATTTCTGGTTAGGATTTTCTGACTAAAAATAAACATTTCAACTCAGATTGTTAGAAAACATTTTATATAAAGTATGTATTACTTAAAGATTAATAGAAGAGACTTAAAATCCATGCACACATTAGTCTGAATTTATGCATAAATGAACATCCTTTTATCAACCTTTTAACATCTTATAAATATGGTTTAAGAAGACAGTACACCAAAGGTGGCTTACATTAGAACCACTTTATATGTTTCTGATGTTTACTTCTTAAAACTATCTTCTTAGAAATGGAAGATGTGTAGATAGAGCGCTTTTGCTCAGTGTGAGGTTTCTGCCTTTACTGAACTTTTGTGCTGCCAGTTTGTGTAATCCAGTTTGCTGACCAGACTGGAGAAGGTGGTGTTTCTCCTGCCTCCTCTTGGCAGCTTTCTTGTCTTCTCTGTTACGGATCTATTTTCTCTTTGTAGTGCCATCTTTCCTAGATGGCTAAAAGGCTTTGGCTCTCTTGGAATTGGAGTTACAGGCATTTGGGAGCGTCCTTATGTGGGCGCTGGAAACTGAGCCTAGGTCCTCTGCAAGAATGGTCAAGGCAGGCTGGAGAGATGGTTCCATGCTTAAGAGCCCTGGCTACTTTTGCAGAGGATATAGAGCCATGTGACCCACATGGTGGATCACAACTCTCCCTTTCTTCCCCTTTTCACTATAAATAAATAGATTAATTAATGTTTTAAAATTTAAAAAGAAAGTCTTAGGTCACATTAGATATACCCATGTTTGTCTTTCCCTTACCTAGTAAAACAGTAGTGTTTCTTTAAATTGGTTTTACTAAAACAGCTAGGATGGTTTGAAATAATTCTGCTTGTACAGAGCCTGACTAAGTGCCTTTAATCCCCAGATCTTACAGGGTGTCAACTGAGAACCAAGCTTGAGAATTGTTTTCTGACCTCTATTCATGTGCCTACTACATAAACACACACACACACACACACACACACACACACACACACATAAATAATAAAAATTTAAGGCTTCATAAAGTAACACATTCTGGTGCATGTAAAGTTATGAGTTGTGACAGTACATCCAGGGACAACTAGAACAGTCTAGTCATCACAGCACAGTCTAGAAGGAGAAGATCTGGCCTCTTTGATAAGTGAATCTTTTGACTCTAGTTCTTAGCAACTGTCTATTGTTCTGTCCTTGTGGTTTCAACTTAAATTTCACAGAAAACTTGTTTACACTCTTGCTTTTGAAGTTTATATTATTAGGAATACAGTTTACAATAAGCACAACTGACATAAGCAGCTTAGAAAATAAACATGGTTTAGACACAAAGGAAATCGCATTTCTACTATATTAATAAAATAAATGTCTAGCTGGTGAGATGGCTCAGTGGATACGAACACTTGCTCTACCAGCATAAAAACCTGTGTTCACACCCCCAGCACTCAGATACAAAGCTGAGCATGGCTACCTATACCTTTGACTCTGGCATTTAGGGGACAGACAGGTGGATCCTGAGAGCTGGCCGCTCTAGCTAAAAAAAGTTAGTTTCCAGGTCATTCTAAGACCATATCTCAAAGCAGTAAGGTGGAGGGCAGTAGAGAAACATCCTGCTCTGGTCTCTGCATTCCTACAGTTGGATATGTGTGCTCACCTCCACATGAACATCTACACACAAGAAAACACATGCATGCACACAGTATGGCTCAGTAGCCCATGAGTCACAGCTGTGGTTGCTGTGAGCATACAGAGTGCTGGTAGTGAGGCTCAGTTGTTGAGCGCTTGACGAGCACTCACAACCTCTAGAATAACAAAGAAACAAGCAGAAGTGTTTGTTTCTCTTGAGCTTAACTCCATGAGAAAAATAATAATAATTTGATAAGTACTATGAACTGTGTTTTAGTTGTTTAGATTTTTAAATGAGAGGCCAGAGAGATTCTTCAAAAGCACTTGCTGCTGTAGATGAGGGCCTAGGTTTGGCTCCCAGCACCATGTGGTGGCTTACTGTTGTCCGTAATTCTAGTTCCAGGGCATTGAATCTCCTTTGCAGGCTCTGCAGGCACCAGTTATTTTTACACACACACACACACACACACACACACACACGGGCCCTTACAAACAAAAGCTTCACAAACAAACTTTTAATACCTCTGGGTATCCTCAACTATTCCCACCAGTCCTCATAGCCTCCTCTTGAGTACTGGGATTCTGCAGTGTGCCGCCATGCCTGGGTACCTCTCTTTAATAGAGTAGGTCTTGAAGATGTCTTACAAGATTTCTATTATTATGACACAAAACCATGACCAAAAAGCAAGTTGGAAAGGAAAGGCTTACACTTCCAAATACATTGTTCATCATTGGAGGAAGTCAGGGCAGAAATCTAGAGGCAGGAGCTGATGCAGAGGCCGTGGGGGTTGGGGTGCTACTTACTGGCTTGCTTCCCATGGCTTGTCCGGCCTGCTTTCTTAAAGAACCCAGGACCACCAGCCCAGGGATGGCGCCACCCATTTTGGGCTGGGCCCTCTCCAACTGATCACTAATTGAAGAAAAAGTCTTATATCTGGAGCTCCTTCTTCTGATAATTCTAGCTTGTGTCAAATTGACACACAAAACCAGCCAGTACAGAAATCATTTAGATTCACAGAAAAACTGAGCACAGAGTTCAGAGTTCCCTTCGTTCTTGCCCACACATGTATGTTCTTTGCTCAATTCCAATCAGTACTTTAAAAAGTATTTATATGTCCCTCTTTTCCTTTCACATAGAGATAGGGGTCGAAGGAGCAGGTCACGTTTGAGAAGAAGGTCTCGATCACGGGGTGGTCATAGGAGAAGGAGCAGAAGCAAAGTAAAGGAAGATAAATTTAAAGGAAGTCTCTCGGAAGGAATGAAAGTTGAGCAAGAGTCTTCATCTGATGATAAGTAAGAACGGAATTGTCACCATTTCATGTTTCTCATGTAGGAAAATTGATGTGCTATAGATCTTCAGTTTCTGTCTAAATGTCATAAATGAATGCTTAATGTCATGCTGAATTTAAGGTGGCCTTTTGTGCTTATTAGTTAGGCTAATGGCATAAGTAATGATTTTCTGAATTTAAGGGTTCCGCTTTGTCTAGATTGAGTTGACTATTGGGCCATTATTTTACTGTTTTCGTTTTGCTTATCAGAAAAGGCAGACCAATTTAGGTAAGGGAAGACGTTTCTGTACAAAGCTTAGACTTTTCAGTTTGTGTCAGATGTTGAATGCTTTTCAGTTGGACTAGTTGGTAGCCTGTATTTGTTACGATAAACGCTTCAATGACTAAAGTATTAGAAAACATTTTAAAATGCAAGCGTCTAAATGCGCTATCTCAGAAGCAAAGCTAATTTAGTTGAGTATTTCTCAGTAGCACTTCTCGCCTCCCCGGAGACATGTTGTTCATGTCTGAAGACATGTTGTCATCACCTGGTGACGGAAGGCCAGGGATACTAGATCCTGCAGCACACAAGCTAGTTCCCCTCACAAAGCAATCCACCCTCAATCAGTAATGCATGGGTTAAGGAACCCCGATTGGTTCTATGACCGAGGAAGCTGGGAAAGAGAAAGGTTGTATGTAGAGCCTGATGCAGTCACAGTTTGTGTGTTCATGTCAGAACTACTCAGTGCACTCAGTAGGTCATAAAGATGTGTGGGTGGACAGTCTGGGCACTCTTGGACATTAAGCCACATTGGTCTTCTGAGAGTCAGGTGTTTACCTGTATCCTTTTTTGTTTTTTTCTTACACTGGTTTCTGCTGGCTTTGCAGGTGGCATCACAGACTGCTTGCATTTTTTTTTTTTAATAGGAAATAGAGCAGAAGTATCCAGAAAAAAATAACAGCTTTGCTTTAGAGATGAGAAAACTCCGGTCGGAGCAGTGAAAGAACTCTTCTAAGGCCAAGAGAGTCGTGGTAGCCTTTTTGCATGTAGAGATCTTTCTTGTTTTTGTTCAGTGCCATGAACAAAGTGGGGGTAAAGTTTGCTAGGCTTCCCTTAGTGCAGAGCCTTGGATAAAGAGTGATGGTTTAGACTGAGGCTTGAAGTTTAATTTTAAAATGTGCAAGTTAACAGTTTGAGAATCTCTAGAAATGTTTGACTTTTTTTCCCCAGCCTTGAAGATTTCGATGTAGAGGAAGAAGATGAAGAGGCTCTAATAGAGCAGAGACGGATACAGAGGCAGGCGATCGTGCAGGTGTGTGATGTTCTTTCTGGTGCTGAGTCCTCAGGGCAAGAAAGGCTTCTAAGCTGAGCAAAGAAGGGAGTAGTGACAGTACCCCCAGGTCACTAGAAGAGTGTGCACACATTCGTGAGACTTAAAAAGGTGCCCGTTTCTTTAGTTATTAAAACTGACTGTTGCTTGTTTCTATTTTACATAGAATGGTAATCTGAATTTCTTGTGTAAAACATGAGACTTTGAGGTATTCTTATTTTTAACAGACATGAAAATTCTTACAGTATGGGATAAATTAGAAGTTCAGTTAGCAAAATGAATTAAATTGTTACTATACAAAAAGCACTTCAGTATCTACAAAGATAATGGCAAGTTTTATAATTATAATTTTGCTTTAATTTTTTTTCTACTCATGCATGCACATGTATGTGCATGTGGAGGTATGGAGATGAGGATGATATGGGAGGAATTGTTTCTCCCCCCATGTGTGGGTGGATTCTGGAGGTTGAACTTGGCTTGCCAGCTTGGTGGCAGTTGCCTTTACCCACTGAGCTGTATTGCCAGCCCACAGTTGGGATTTAACTGAAAGTTGAGAGAGAAAGGTGTTTTACACATCTCAACAGTCATGAAGTAATAAGATGTGCTGCTTTGAAGGACAAACCACATCTCCTTGGCTGTTCTGAATCAAAAGCCTGGTACAGCCACTGAGCCATTGTGGACAACGATCCTTATAAAGTGCATTCTCCAAGGGCAAAGTTAACAACAGCCATGGCAGCTCACCTACCCACACTTAGCAAAATCTAAGGCAGGAAACCGAGGAAAGAATCAACTGCAGGGCAGACCTGGAAGGTTTTTAATGGCACTCTGTTAGAGTCTGTACTAAGCTGATAAGATACTCCTGAAAACTTGGTTGAACCTGTTTTGTTTGCTCTCAGCCAGGTTCATGATCCCTTGTGCCAGACAGGGCTCAAAACATAGGCATTTTTAAATGTTAAGACAGTAACATGAGACATCTTAGGGATCTAAAACAGATCCTGTAATTAATACATTAATATTTCTAAAATGAGGTAGATGAGCAGTCACAGCAGAGGATAGCGAACAAGGATAAGCAGCTGTGGTCTGGTCAGGTCTCAGCACCTAATGAGTGTGCACCAAGCAGATACTTTCAGGGTTTGTGAAACTGAGAGTTTTGTAAAGACTGTGCATCTGATGCAAGCCAGGTGTGGATGCCTTTGTGTTTTATATTTGCGTGGCTCTCAGTGTCCTATTGCAGCGATTTTTTTTTTTTTTTGCAAGTAATATATTTAGATAATATCTGATTTTATGAAGCTGCTGTATCTGTTGTTACTACAGAAATACAAATATCTTGCTGAAGACAGCAACATATCCGTGCCTTCTGAGCCAAGCAGCCCCCAGAGCAGCACGAGATCACGATCACCTTCGCCAGACGACATCTTAGAGCGGGTGGCTGCTGATGTAAAAGAGTATGAGCGAGAGAATGTTGACACGTTCGAGGCCTCAGTAAAAGCCAAGCATAATCTAATGACAGTCGAGCAGAATAATGGTGAGTTAGAGTATGTTAGCGAAGCTTTCTCTGCGGTTTTAGCCGTATAGCCTGATGATGATTAGCTTTTGAGAGAAAGCGTGCAGGAGTATTATGCTCAAGTAGTGCTGTGTGTTAAGGTGCTTTTTCACTTACTTTGTGTACGTACGTGTCTGTATAGTAGAGCTGCACATGCAGGCCAAGGAACAACCTCAAATGTTCTCAGGCCCTAGCCACCTTTCTTGAGACATGGTCACTCACTGGTTTGGAACTTGAGTAGGCCAGGCTGGCTGTCCAGGGAGCCCGTCTTTGTCTCCTGGTGCTGGGATCACAAGTGTATGCTACTTTTCATACAGGTTCTGGCAAGGCAAGGGCTCTACTGGTTCTCATTTCTTGTGAAGGATGTCAATATTTTATTCAATCATCTGAAAGTGTGTATGTGGATTATGTCCACTTGTGACCACCCATCTGATACTAATTTAATAAAAGTGCACATCAAGACATTTTCAGTACTGAGCCACAGAGTTTTTGAATAGTTGCCTACAAAGTCAATGTGCAAGTAAGAAAAGTTTGATTAATAGTACTGACGTTCTGTTGATGGAGGTTTTAGCTTCTGTTTTCATTTCTCAAGTATTAATGTAAGAAATGGATGCCAGCTGGGAGTGGTGGCGTAGGCCTGTAATTGCAGCCCTCAAGGAAGCAGAGGCAGATTGATCTCTTGAGTTTGAGGCCAGCCTGGTCTTAAATAATTGAGTCCAGAGCAGCCAGGGCTATACAGAGAAACCCTGTCTTGGGTGGAGTGGGATGTCTAGACCAGGAATAGATTATTTGTGTGTGCTCCTGCTATATGTTATCAAATTCTCCACTTGGTTATGTAATCTTGCCATCCCATAAACCACACCTGGGTACTTATTTATTCAGAGTCTTACTAATATAGTATTGTCTTCTTTTAGAATTTTAGCCACTGTTCTTGATAAGTACTTGTACTTAATGGTGGCTTTAATTTGTATTTCCCTTACTGTGAATTGAGCGCGTGTTCACTTGTAGAAAACTATTGTATTTATTTCTTGTTCAGTTTTCTTTACGAGTGTTAGATATCTTAGGGGCAAATTGTAAACAGGTTGATACTAATCTGTGTCTGTCCAAAGGGGGAAATTAGCCCTTTGAGATATTTAAAGAAGATTTTAAGGACAGTTTTTCTTTTCTTCTTCTTCTTTTTTTTGCTTTTCTTTTTTGGTTTTTCAAGACAAGGTTTTTCTGTGTAGTCTTGGCTCTCAAGGACTTGCTTTGTAGACCAGGCTGGCCTTGAACTCACAGAGATCTGCCTGCCTCTGCTTCCCAGAATGCTAGGATTACAGGTGTATGCCACTGCGTCCAACTCTAGCTTTTTATTCTACTCCAAGATTATCATACAGCTGTTAGCTTATTTATAAACTAGCTGGAACAAAAGTTGATGTTCATCTATATGATGTGTACTTCTAATGGAAATTTTTATATCAAATTTAATAATTTCTCAATTGAATTATTGGCTGAAAGCGAGTGAATAAGGAGATATTTGATTAATACTACTGAATTTTCTGTTGACTTGGATTTTATTTTCTGTTTTTATGTCTCAATTATTAATGCATATTTCATTTAAGGTTCATCTCAGAAGAAGCTTTTGGCACCTGATATGTTTACAGAATCTGATGACATGTTTGCTGCTTATTTTGATGTGAGTAATTTTAAATTAGTGACATAGGAAAAACTCTGTATGACTAGGGCATAGGAACAGGTACAGGGAGAGATGAAGTCCACAGTAACATCAGAAGTGCTAACATCTAGACAGGCTGTGTCAATAGGATCTCAAAACTGAAGTGTTCTAGTTTTGTTCCTTCCTGAGGCCAAAACTATTGGTTTTTAAAAGTCATATAACAGAAAAATTGGAGAACTTTAGCTAAGTTGCACACCAACCCAAAAGCCTAAATGTGTAGTGCATGTATGCACGTGTGGTAGTTAGAGACTGTAAGTGTTTTTAGTCACTAGATTTTTTGTTTTGTTTTTATTTTTGTTCTTGTTTTGCTGTAATGTTTTATCAGTGCCTTTTTCTTGAACGTTTTTTACTACAAATACACCTGAACGTCTGTGGCCATTTTCGGTTTATAAAAGGTCATAAGAAGTGCAAGGCCTTAGAAGAAACAGAGGATAAATCTAACACGAAAAATGAAAATGAAGTAGGATAAACAGTATGTGAGACCCTGCAGACATTGTGATTGGCCTAAGTAATCTGTAATGTGTCACATGGACCACAGCAAGTACACTAGAAGAAGAGGGATTAAGAGAAGATGAAATAATTAGTGTGCCATTGAAACATCAGCACCCAGCATTTGCCTATGTGATTCTGTGTTCCCTATCTTTTACCCTATTGAAATGCCTGGATAGTTAACTTATTTGGGTGCTAGCCCATAATTAGCTGGCTTTGCTGCTTTGGGTCCATGAATAGACAGCAAATCATGGCTAGAGTAAGTGGTGTAAAATTGCTCACCTAATGGTCAAGAAGAGGGAGAAAAGAGGAAGATTTTGGGTCTCATAATCTCCTTTGAATTTCTGCTAGCTATCAGCTCTTTAAAAGAGTCCACTGCCTCCCGGTAGTACCGGCCTAGGAACCAAAGAGCTTTTGTCACAAAGACTTAGGAGTGTGGGCTGGGGGCGTTTAATAAACAAACAATAGCGTTATTGCAGGATCTTCTGTGTATCATGGAGAATAATATGGAATAGAGTTCTTCACAAATATTAGATAGATGTTATTTTTAATTTTCCACACAGGCTCAACCTAGTACAGCCAGTGAATGTTACTACATTTCATGCCTGTGTGGTAAGGGTTCAAATGTCTCCATGGACAGGGAGGCAGAGAAGGAAATGATGAAAATCGGTAGGTAATGTTGGACACTGGTTGGTTTATGGAGTTCCAGTAGGTAGGAGTTTCTCCAGTCTGTCTCCAGGGAGCCAGATCTAATTTTGAACCTTAATTTTCATTTTTAGTACCCTCTTCATACCCAGAACCTTTTGGAAATCTTCCCTAAATGTTTTTCCTGTTACTAAGATGTAACACGTTTTGGTAATTATACATTGGCAACCTTGAATTTATGTAAGCAGTAGTAACCATCAGTTGTTAATTTAATAAATGCTAGTTTTGCCATTTTTGAATGTGTTATTAAGGAGCTATTTTAAGTGTGCAGCCACTGGTAACCATTCAGTTGCCTCCCTCATTTCAGAGTGCTCGTCTCCGGGCTGCTGGCATTGGGAAAGATTTCAAAGAAAATCCCAACCTCAGAGATAATTGGACAGATGCAGAAGGCTATTACCGTAAGTTTTCCTTTCTCATCAACTTAAAATTCATTGTGCAATTTCATAAACACATTGCTCAATATAATCACACATTGTTGATCACTGTCTAGAAAAGTGTGGCTCAGCCAGTCATGGCATATGAATTTTTGTTATATTCCAGTTAGCAGCCCAGAAGCATTACATATTAGTTAAAGTGAGCCTAAATTTATGTGTAGGTATTTCATCCATGAATGAACCCTCTGTAGAGAAGATGGTCTACCACTTGACCATCTTTATAATACAAGGCAAGAGAAGTGACAAAAAGGAACTCGGGGGCTAATCACTGAGCGTTTGTCTTGCAGTACTACAGCTGAAGACACTTGAGTGAGCATGTTTATAAAGTTGTCAGCAGCTGATAGGACCATGAGAGCTCTTAGAGTTGTCTGAAATAGGCACATTCTGAAAAAATGACCAAGGCAGTGGCTAGATTTTTTTATTATGTGTTAGAAACTGACGATTTCATCCAGTTTTTAAATGACTTCAATGTTTTAACAACTTCTTGATTTTATTTTTATAATCACACTTTTAATTTTTAAATTTGGCTTTAGGTGTGAACATCGGGGAAGTCCTAGATAAGCGTTATAATGTGTATGGCTACACGGGACAGGGTGTGTTCAGCAATGTTGTACGTGCCAGGGATAATGCAAGAGCCAATCAGGAAGTAGCTGTAAAGATCATCAGAAACAACGAGCTCATGTAAGTTCCGAACTGAGCAAAAACAGCAACAACAAAACACCCAAACAAGAAACTCAGTTACTTAAAAATTTTAGAGAAGATTTTTGACTGTGGAGTTTTTAATTTGCAGCCACGTGTTAGATGGGAGGTTGTATGATGTCAAGCTCATTTCACTACCTTCTCTGCACTCAGATGTCCTCAGACCTCCTTCTGTGACACCTGATGCCATCCTGTGTGATGACAGCCTTAACCTAGGAAGGGGATAAGAAAGTATATGGATTGTTACTCAGCATATAGCAGTCAGCAAATCAAAATGGATTTTAAGATACTGGCAGAAATTATTTTTGTCTTTCATCTCTTGGCTTTTTTCTTTCATAAACATAAATAATTGCCATTCCCATATATTTTTTTAATGTACATTGGTGTTTTACGTGCATGTTACGTCTATATGATGGTGTCAGATCCCTTGGAACTGGCATTACAGACTGGCATGTGGGTGCTGGGAATTGAATTAGGTTTTTTTTTTTTTAGAAGATCTGCCAAATACTCCCAACCACTGAGCGTTTTCTCCAGCCCCTATTCCCATACACATATATTTAAGTCTGTATTACAGAGTGAAGTGGTAGAGCCAGCTTTCAATGTAACAGTTTTCTTCAAGTCTTTGATGTCCTAAGTTTAGAAAAATATGTTTGACTGCAAAGTCTAACCTTCTGTGCTGTAGACACTTGTTTTTAAGATGTAGCTTATGACAGTTTATATAGTCAGATTTTCAGTAGTAAAGTTATACTTAGCGAGACATCCAATAATTATATTCTTAGAAGAACCAAAATAATAATTACATCAAGATATTTTGAGATTTGTAAAGTTTTAATTAAAAAAATGGCACATTTAGGTACTTTTTTACGTGTGCTGCGTATGGCATATCACTTATGAGGCTGTTTCTGGCGGGTGTTATTTCTAAATCTTTCTGTCCTAACTTTTTTTCTTTTCCCCTTATTGCAGGCAAAAGACTGGTTTAAAAGAACTGGAGTTCTTGAAAAAGCTTAATGATGCTGATCCTGATGACAAGTTCCATTGCCTGCGCCTCTTCAGACACTTTTACCATAAACAGCACCTCTGTCTTGTATTTGAGCCTCTCAGGTAAAGTATCAAGACCCTCTCAGTCAACTGCTCATGTGATTTATCTACCAGCCTTATTCTGGGTAAATTCAGGGAAATTTCAGGGAACTGTGGGCTCTTTCTGTTAACTGTATTATCTTGAAAATCACTAGTGTGTAAAACAAGAACTGACTTCTGTGTTGGTTAACGGACTAACCTCATGGGCCCTGTAGGCCAGCAGTCTGGGGCACAGAAGTAGGAGTGGTGGGGAAAGATACCGGTTTACCTTCAGCAACGTGGCTTCTGAGTTTTATTTTCAAGTTATGTGGGAGTTATTATGTAGCTCTTCCTTAGTTTACTTTGAAAATTGAGCTATATTACAGATATATTGCTGTTATCTTAGTACCAAATAATTTCTCAAGCATTGGGGATAATGATTCTCAGACAGTTACATAAATTGTATTTTGCACTTGATTTATGCTTGAAAGTATTTTCCCTTTGTATTTGTTTTTTTTTTTAAACCCCGTTTTCTGGTTTTGTTCTCTTTAAGTATGAATTTGCGAGAGGTATTGAAAAAATATGGTAAGGACGTTGGTCTTCATATTAAAGCTGTGAGGTCGTATAGTCAGCAGTTGTTCCTGGCATTGAAACTCCTTAAAAGATGCAACATCCTGCATGCAGATATCAAACCAGACAATATTCTGGTAAGTCAAACAACCAGGCCACCTTGTGTGTATGTCCATATTTCTTCTTAACAACTAATAATAGGATTATTGTTACACTGCAAAATACCATTACGAAGTATAATTCTATATATCAACATGACTGACTTTGCCAAATTTTTTCTTCATTTGAAATTGAGCCATGAATTTCATAGAAAACTATGGTGAGGAAAAAGGAAGTTAATTATCCAATTTAAAATTTTTGATTAATATTTATAGTATGTAGCGATGTCAAGAATAATTGTAATATTTCCTTGAATAGCTAGAGAAGGCTGTGCAGTGTTGCCTGTTGCAGTGCGTTTTGGTTTTGTGGGCATGAAGGAAACTGCTGTCTCTAAGCAGCTATTTGGGGTCCAGTGTGGAAGGTGTTTGGCTGGCTTGGTTTGCTGCTGTGAGACGTTACAGTGCTGCTCTTCAGCAGCCTCAGGTTACCTGTTCTCTTGCTATAGCTCCACTCATGCTGAGACTACAGGCACATGCTGCCATACTTGGCTCCTGTGGAGTTTCTGTTTGTTTGTTTATTTGTTTGTCTTTTGTTTTCCTTTAAAGCTGGCAAGTAAGGTTCATCTCTGGCTAGGTATTGTTGAAAGACCTTACTTTGAAGTGTGGCATCTCTGATTAGTGATTTCTGGTGCATGCAGTCAGATTTCATGGTGCCTGATGTTTTTTGAAATTTGGAGGCATCACTATGGTGTTAGCATTAATGCACAGACATAGCCCTCCCCTCCTTGGCCCCTTTCTTCACCTCTCTCTGAGAGTCACAGTCTGAAGCATAGTCACAGCTTGGTGAATTGCTTGATCATCTGCCAGGCATTTGTTCTCAACATGTGTTTTCTTTCTTTCTTTCTTTTTTTTTACTTTGTTTTCCTTTTTATTTTTACTTGGTTTTGTGTGTGTGTGTGTGTGTGTGTGTGTGTGTGTGTGTGTGTGTGTGTGTCACACACATACACTCTCAGTGAGTGCAGTGCCTACAAGGGCAGAATGGTGAGCTGCCATGTGGATTCTAGGACTCAAACACCACCCCCACTCCTGGTTCCTCTGGAACCACAAACCAGTTCCAGTGTTCTTAACAATTGAACTATCTCTGTAGCCCTCACATTCCTTTTTTGTTTGTTTGGTGCACTTTTTTTTTTTTTTAAAGTAATCAGTTCTAGAATACTGCCCCAGAGGAAGAGCCACATATATAAGGTTTTCTTTACTGGGAACTCATGTTTGAGCTGAGATTGTGCCTGGGCAGGGGATACTGAAGCCTGATGGTAGAGTGCCTGATGTATGCATAGTACCCTGGGTTCAGTCTCTGCTGCCGTACCCCTAGAATTGTGATCTCAAGCTTAGTGAATTCTGAAGCTCCTTAGTTCACATTTATTTTGTGTGATTTTATGTATCTGTGCATAAAGATGTCTGCCCATGTGTGAGCATGTAGAGGCCAAAGACGACATAGAATGTCTTTCCTCTATTGTTCTCCATCTTATTTTTATGAGATAGTCTTTCACCAAATGTGGAGCTAGATTAATCATCCAGTGAACCCCTGGGAGTGTTCTATGTCCACCATCTTAGTGCTGACAATGGAGGTGCTTACCACCGCTCCCATTTCTTATGTGTGTGCTTGGGATCTGAACTCTGGTCCTCTTGCTTGTAAAGCCAGCATTTTAACCGCTGAGGCACACACATACCATCTAGCTTACAATAATTCCTTCCAGGGTGTTAATGTTAATTATTGGTGCACATTCCATATTGATACTTGGTTTGTGTTTGTATGATACCATATTTTGTGTCTGATAATACTTAGGGGTGGGATTGCTGAGAAATTATTGGCTGGTATATTTTAAGTGGATGATGAAATTGAGTGGCCAACTTATACTTTTTACTTGTGATTGGTCTTTTAAAATTTGTGAAAAACAGCATAACTGCAGGTTAGAAGATAATTACAGAGCAAATACCTGTGTAGTGCTTTGGCAGTTAAAGATGTTTGACAGTGCCCTACAAGCTTTTGTTTTGGATCACTTTCCTTTTTCTTTAATCAGTGATAGTTTAGATTTTCACATGGATTTTGAGAACTAAATACCTGCTCTTGGAAAAAATCCCAGAGAGTACCTGGAACTGATTCCATTCCTGTCAGTGAATGAAATGAATGCCTTTAGTTTGTTTTAGCAACAGTGTGATTGATGTATAGCATTCCTCATGGGGAGTAGGTATTGCATAGCAAACCAAAGTATGTGGGGTACAGTGGGGCCTGAAGGTGTAGTGCACTGGTATAAAGCTTATATGAGGGCCCTATGCTGTACCCCAAAAACCCTACAGTCTGAGTGAGTGTAGATGCCCTACTACTAATGCATTGTAGCCAGCTCAGAAGTTCCTCTGGCACGTGGTTCCCTGTGTTTTCTGGGTGTTAAAACTTTTTGCTTGTTTTGTTTTATAAAGTATTTACCATTTTAGTACAACTTTCTACTGATTTCCAAAGTAAAAAAAATGGGTGTTGATGTGTTGTAATTTAAAATAATTTGTGTTTGGCTGGGCTTGGTGGCTCATTCCTTTAATGTCAGTACTTATAGGCAGAGGCAGGCAGACATTGTGAGTTCAAGGCCAGTCAGAGCTACATAGAAACTCTGTCTTGGGCTGGAGGCAGGAACTATCATATCTGAATTCTCTGGGTCCTAGTGATGGTCCAGTCTTACACTTTGTGATGATAACTCCCCCTCCCAGAGAATACTAGAGCTAGTTAAACTACTAATTGCCATGGGAATGGGAATAGTAGGCTAAGTTCAAGTCTCAATTCAGAATTTGTGTGTCTCTTTTGAAGGGGGGAAGGGACTCTGGAATATGAATTGTCTTCACTTGTTAATCCTGAACCTGCTTCTGATCATGAGTGACAACAGTCATGGGAGCAGCTCCAGCCTTTCTCAGCAGATGTCACTGTTACTGTGTATGTGAAAGTATTTATCAAGGAAGCGAGAGCAAATGACTAACACAGAGCCCATGATTATCAGTCTGCCAGATACGCTTAACATTCTCTTGACTAGTACTTTATACTGAAGGGATTTCATATTTTTCAGACTTAAACAAGGTAACAGATGAAGAATCATTTTAGTGTTTAGTTAATTGTCATCCTTTTTTCATTTATTGCCATTGTAATTTTCTGGCAACTGATAGTTGACTTAGATTTTTTTTTTCCTATTAATAAATGTTCTTATGTCCTCTTAGAGAGTAACTTGACTTTAAGTACTCAAGGGAAGCTTAGACCTGTTTTGCCTCATGAAATGAAGTTTTCATATCACTACCTGATTCTATATTAAATAGCGTTAACTAAAATTAAATGTACCTGGCATTCCCCATATCTCCTCACTTGGAAACAAAAGTCTTACCAGCTGTAATAAAATATTATATGAGTACTTTTTCATAATTAGGAACTTGTATAATAGAAAAGGAATTTTTGAATGAGTGACTTTTACTCTTAGTATTGGGGTTAATTTAAATTCTTAAAGACAATTTAATTTGTTTATCCCTGGCATGAATTGAATTTCCTTGAAAAATGTTTTGCAGGTTAATGAATCAAAAACAATTTTAAAGCTTTGTGACTTTGGATCGGCTTCACATGTTGCAGATAATGATATAACGCCTTACCTTGTCAGTAGATTTTACCGCGCTCCGGAGATCAGTAAGTCTCTTAGAGTGTCCTTGTGCCTGGGCCATCCTGTGGTGGAAGCCGCGCGTGTAATGTCTAAGCACTGTTTTCCATCACACTTCAGCAGCTGCATGAGTTCGTTCATGAGGAAGGGAACCGTAGCAGTTCATCCTCCTCGGGTGGAGTGAAGGTAGTTGGGACAGGAGTCTTGATCATGTCAAGCAAGAGTAGCAAAACAGTTGTGGAAAACCTTCGACTTTAGAAGACTGCTCTCTTGATTGTTCAAGGTCTGGTTATCACATTTGTGGATTGTGTGGGACCTTTGGTTTTTCTCTTCCTGTTGCCTGGGTTGAGGCTGACTAGCACCTCCAGCAAAGGCTAAAGGCGAAAAAGAAGGCATCTGTACTAGTCCATACAGTTCCTCTCCTCCCCATATTTTTAAACCTGTTGGCAATTTTGTTGTTTTGCTTTTGTTTTCGTTTCTTAAAGTATATATCTTAAGAATTAGTGAAAGTGAGCTGTGCTGTTATGGATGTGGCTGTACTCCAAGCCAAGGTAGTGCCCCATTACTGGAAAGGAAAGCTAGGGAGTTGCACATTCCTGTCCTCATATACTAAAGCCGCCATTTTGTTTTCAGTTATAGGTAAAAGCTATGACTACGGTATTGATATGTGGTCTGTAGGTTGTACCTTATATGAACTCTATACTGGAAAAATCTTATTTCCCGGCAAAACTAATAACCATATGTTGAAGCTCGCCATGGACCTCAAAGGAAAAATGCCAAATAAGGTAGGATAAGTTCCTTCCTGTAGACTAAGAGACTACTGACCCCCTACGTTCCTTTCTTGTTGCAGGGGCTTGATTTAATGGTTCTCATAGCCCAGAGCTGTCAAAAGGAGCTCCCTTTTCAGGAACAGGAGGAGGATACCCTTTTTAATGAGACAGTCACAGCTATGAGGAGAAAGGGCTGCACATTAGTTAGAATTAGTTAGTGTGTCAGGCTGCGCTGGTCAGGAGAGAAGGTGGCCGCGCAGTGCAGACTTGAAAGTACTCTTGGTTTTGAGCACAGCATGAGAGTCCTAAATAATGTTTGCATGATTTAGTGTTACATAGAGTTGGTAGTGTGCCCGGCAAGCTTGGTAGTAGTTTTAAGGCCCTTTTTTTTTTTTTTTTTTTTTTCTTTCTGTTTTTAGATGATTCGGAAAGGTGTATTCAAAGATCAACATTTTGACCAAAATCTGAACTTCATGTACATAGAGGTTGATAAAGTGACAGAGAGGGTAAGTCTGGCTTATGTGTGCTGTAGTAGTAGTTGCTGTTCTCTCTTTGCAGTGTGAGGACTGAGATGGGGATGTGCTCTACCACTGTGCTAAATGCTGATGCTATGTGCTTAATTACCCTCGAATTGCGTTTTCTGTGCTGTGTGGAACTATGGTTATCTTTTAAATGACAGAAAAATATGCAGTTCCCTTTTGCTACTGATTTCTGAATAAAACACATCATACTATGAAAACAATAAAGGGATTTAAAACAGTTCTCTAAGGTGATAATAGTTCATATGTAGGTCCTTGCACCTCTTCCTTAGATTCATTTCTTGCTCTGGCTCCCGTGTATCTTCTATATTGCTGTTGGAGGAAGTTTTCTATATTTTGAGTTTTATAGTTACAAGCCAAATTCTTCTTCATATGAACTCTGCCTTCTTCAACATTTTTCTTCTCCCTATGAGTTCATTCTTGGCCAAGAAGTACACGGGTTCAGGCAGACCTTGCCTCCTTTGCTCACAGACCCAAGAGCTGAGTCATGTCCTGAATGACCTGCTTTCCTAAACACCTTTATTCAGCATCGCTGACATGCACATTCTGTGTCAGCCTTTCCAAAGCCCAACGGAGGAAGTAATAATGGCTAATTTTTTTTTTTTTTTTTTAATCTATAATGCTGAGCCCTTGCTTTATCAGAGCACTGAGTTATATGTCCTGGTACTGACCTGGTTCAGACCATCTCTTGCCACTGAAGAGTAGAGCCAGAGAAAGCAGAGTTCTGACAGCTGATGCTCACTGCATTTTCATGGCTCATTTGGTCATCTTTTCCATATGAGTTCCTTGATTGATCTTTGGAGGATAAAGACACATAAAAATTTCAAATCTGTGATTGATCATAAGTATTCTTGCTTATGTGTTAATACTTTGGTAGACAAAAACAAAGTCTAATTTACATACATGTAACTTATTTAGAGCTATGCATTGTAAAAATTATTTTTAGGAGAAAGTTACTGTCATGAGCACCATTAATCCAACTAAGGACCTGTTGGCTGACTTGATTGGGTGCCAGCGACTTCCTGAAGATCAACGTAAAAAAGTGCACCAGCTAAAGGACTTGTTGGACCAGATCCTAATGTTGGACCCAGCTAAGCGAATTAGCATCAACCAGGCCCTGCAGCATGCATTCATCCAGGAAAAAATTTAAACGAGATGAAGAAACTCCAAGGGTTTGAGTAATTAAATACAAAGACTGAAGAAGTTTCACAGCAGTTTATTATTAATGTATATAAACTTATAAATATTTCTCCAGCAAATTTGAGAAAGCATGATATATTTGAATTAACACCAAGGGTGATATTTCTTTTAGAAATGTTAGTTAATCTGTTTTGTGTCTTATGTGAAGTTTCACTGTAGAAATGTTTTAATTGCCAAGACTGCACAAAGTTACAGTGCTAATGTACATGGTTGCAGTTCACATAAAAGACAAAAGCATCTGTTATGAGGAGCAGTGCTGGGTGGTTGATTTGTTTTTAGCAGACTTGGCTTCAGTTTGGTCTTCAGATACAATGGCCAGCATAAATGCTGTTTATATTCACATTTTCCTAGGTGTGTGTGTGCAGGCCACAGCAGCATGCCCTTGGTGTAGTCAGTGCCGAAGGGAGTCTGTTCCTTCTTGAGCCTGCCTGCAGGGATGTCTCCTCTTTTAAAGCAGGTTGTGTACAACATTCAGTACACTGAAGGTAAGCTAAACCATCAACATCACCAGTGTTTTAAGATGTTACTTTATTGGAATAATTGAAAATGAGGGATAGCTTTGTGGCAGAATTCCCTGCATGTGTGATAACTGATCTTGTTTTATTTTTGGCATCGCGACTGTAGCATAGTTACAATTTCTGTTCTGTTCATCACATTTAAAATTTGAAGCGTATGCACTTGATGGATAGAGCGCCTTCAGTGTACTGTTTCTTATTAACTTTAATTTTTTAAAATCAACTTGCTATAGACTTTATATACATTTTGTTAAATACAGTTCTAGTGACATAGAAACTGCATAGTTTTCATTTACTAATTAAAATGTCGAGGCCTACTTCTGAAAGTCCTCATATTTAAAAGTTAGACAACATAATGAGATTTTTAACTATTTGTATGTCATTTTGAAAGTGTACTGGTTTATGGTAAAAAGTGTTTTTCATTTGTTCATTGTTTGCATTATTTGTGATCATGTTGTCTTTCAATACAGGCATAAACCTTCCACTCTTGAACAAAGCAGCTGCTTTTTAAAAGCGGTAATTGCTTCTTTACCTTTTATTTCTTTTGTAAATGAAGCTTTTCTTTAAAAATGTGACTTTAAAGTGTTGTCTATTGCATAAACAGTTGACACTCACTTACTGTAAAGAGAAGATTGTTCTACTGCATGGGAAGTGGACCATGCAGATTTCTGTATGTTCTCAGTATGCATCACTAGGTAATAAAGTCTTTTGTGAACAAGGCATTTGTAGCCATTTTTAAAAGATTTGTCTTCAGTGCTGGTAAGTCAGGTAAACTGTAAATAGTAAAAGCAGTCTTTGTTTTCTCCTGAAAGTATTACCTGCTAAAAATATAATTCAGTATAGCCTGATTTTTAATTTTATAAAAAAAATAATTAGGGTCTTAATTATTTCACCCAGAGAAAGTCCACCAAATTTTGTCAGCTTTCAGTGTAGTGAGGTTATTCCTGTAGGTTATGGGGTATCACTCAGGATTTAACTAATGTTTCTGCTATTTTCTCACTTTTCCTTTTGATGGTGCGGAAAGAGAAAAAGGAAAACGGGGCACAGGCCATTCGACGCCTTCTCCAAGGGGTCTGATTTGCTGAGACACCAGCTTCACCTTCTTAACAAGGTTATTTCTGACAGCATGTGTAGATAAACATTTAGCAACAGTTTAAAACAAAATCATGTAAATCAGCTTGGTTTTGCAACACAAGGAATTTGTATTTTTAAGATAGTAGAAGAGAAATTTAAAAATCCTATGTAACCTTTTCTGTTGGGGAATGGGTACACTTACTGCTTGTCTCCCTGAGGATTATGGAGAACAATAAAATTTTGGGGTTTAAATAATATTTTTACATTGTAAATGGGATTTTTTTATTCACCCAGGCACCTAATTACAACAAGCATGCACACTTTGGTGCATTCAAGAATGGAATATCAGAATAGCAGCATTCTCCTGGTGGGTGGTGCTCCATTTAAAGACATGAAATGAACTACACAGCCAGGAAGGTGATAGATAATAAGCCTCCTATGAACCTACACCCGTCTCTTCATGGTTAGACTTACTAAGATAAGGTGATTTTCATCTGCAGGTAGAGTGAAGCCTTTTAAATGAGGCATCACGGTGCAGCATCCACCTTAATGATATGGATAGTGATTTTCCCACCATGATTTACTTTATTTTGGTGCTAGTATGCTGCATATTCAAGTCTTTTATAGTTGTTTTCACTCAAAATAGTTGATGTTTTGCCTCTGGTGATTTTCATGCCTTCATTTATAGTTATTTAATAAGCCGATTTCCACTAGAAACAGTTCATCTTATGCCTTCAAAGCTATTGCCTGCTCTTTAAAAAAACAAAGTTGCTTGTTACTTGTTCTTTGTGTTTTAGGTGCAGCTCAGTGGAAGATGACGGCAGCCAGAAGACATGAGCCAAGGTTTCTGTCCCATAAAGATCTTTTCAGTTCTCATTTAGTGTGTGTCTTATAATTTGGGTTTCATTGCCGTGGTGTTTAGAGTAGTACTGCTGCTGTGCTCGTCTGTAAAGTGCTTGTTTCTTATCATGTTTTCTACAGCTATGCCCTTCCTCTAAAATAAAAATCAAGTTTAGTCATATAAAAAGCCCACATTTCATAGATGTCAAAATTGGCTCTCAAGGGCGCCAAGAAAACAGTAATTGCCAAGTTAGTGTACATTTGAAAGTAATGTGCAAGTTGGGTGTGGTGGCCACACCTGTAGTCTCAGCACTGGGCTAGTGGAGGCAGAAGGATTTGAAGTCCAAGGTCTGCCTCAGCCCCTCTTTTCTTTTCTTTCTTATTTTCCCTTCCTTCCTTCCTTCCTTCCTTCCTTCCTTTTAATGCTTTAGCTTCAAGCAGGTGCCTAAATAGTAAGGGTAGACTAGGATTTTAATAAGCTGTTTCCAACTCCTTTAATAGCTGTTTTTTGTCTTAGTCCTTTGTGATAAACTTTTTAATGTCATAAATCTTAAAGTAGTAATAGCAGACATGGGGGATGGAAGCACACACTATACTGTCAGTTTTCCCAACCTTGAAGGACCTCTTTAAACTGTATTAGATCGACAGTGCATTCTATTTGCTGTGGTAACTGCTGAGGTGGAAGTTTGCAGTCGCATAGGACCTACCTCTGCTAGGATGAGGTCATTTGGTAATGATCCTATTTAACAAACCTTTGCTGTTCATGTGCCTGAGTAGCCGACTAGTTTTCAGACAAATCTGACATGAACTTTAGGCTTTCATACTTTATGGCAAAAATAACAGGTGATTATCAGATTCAAGGGTCATAAAACTTTCTTGTCTTCTAGAAAAATTTTAAAGCCAAATTTGTGTTTTTTTAGGAAATAAAGAATACCAAAATACATGGAGATTTGTGTAATTATTATAGACATGGGCAATCAGTCCAGAGAGCTAACATTATTGGGGCAGTGCACCTTGAAGAGGGTTTGGAAAACTCAAGCATTTTCTCTAAGGTTAGAGGAGGGATGGCCAGCATCCATGTTGGATGCTAGGTCTCTTGGCAGACTCTGTTCTCCAGGACTGTCAGAAGTGAGGGAGTTTGGCAGGTCTAAGCAGGAGCAGCATTTTGTTATAAACAGCAACCTCTCCAGTATTTATGCTGAAGTCCTGACTAACAACGTTCTGTTTCTTCATTCCCAGTGACTACTTTCTTAGCTATTTTGTTTTAAATAAATGTGATTTTTATCTTACCATTGCAATTTCTATCTTTTTTTCCTAACGAGATATTTTTGAAAGACACAAAATGCATATTTTATGGTATGTAGCAGGGTTAGTGAAATGTAGTATTGTCAATTTGGCCCCAGGTTTGTATTTCTCTTAGTCTACTCTAGCAGTATAGGTAGAAGTAGACTCTGAAATGAAACAAAAGAATTATATTATTAAAGTTTATTTATTTAGGGATGAATGCTTATTTTTTGGATAGTTGTATAGTGAGATGTGATTATATAGTATGTGATTTCTTTCCTATGATACCATGAGCAATTGGACTCTAGTATATTTTAGTATTATCTGGCCATTTTAAATTCAACATGAATTTATTCTCTATGCAATGCCCTTTCTAAATATACACTGTAAATATTTGTAAATTTTACATGTGAATGCTGTACACAAAGTTGACTATAAGGTTTGGATTTGTTTTGTTTTTGGGTACTTTGAGTTTTCATTGTGGCATCCTTATTTTCTCTTCTTCTGTATATAGGGTAAGGGACTGTTCTTCTGAAGAACCATTCCATTTAGTGATCAAGATACGGAACCTGCTCTCAGAAAATGCTTGATGTATATCCTAATTGTTCATGATACCATTTGAGTTGTAACTTGCTTTGTAGCAGCAAATGATCCCAAACAACTTAATGAAAGCTTAATAAAGCATGCCTCTTGCTACCATATTGTCTACTGGCATTCTTTACAGATACCATTTCTTACCTGGTATTATTTCTGAGCTCCTGGTTCATTAATGGCAGATATGCTTTGAAAAGAACCTCTGCTCAAATGTGACTAAGGACTTGTTCATTATAAAGTTAGACGGGAATCTTTACCTGAGAGAATCTCAGAAGAGGGCCCTGAAGTGCTTGTCTTGTAAGCATGGGGACCTGCATTCACGTTCCCAGTTCCCACATAAAAGCTGGACACTGGTTTGTTCCAGTAGCCCAGTGCTGCTGGGTGGCCGGGCACAGGGTACTCTGGACTTGGTGTCTTACAGAATTAGACCCTGCCTCAGAAATAAAGTGGAGAGTAACATGGGAAGACACCCAGCGTCAGCCTTCAGCCTTCATGTGTATCTGTGCACACACATAAGACTTAAATGTGTCCTGTGAGTCACAACGATGGGAAGGTGAGGAGGGGAAAGTCCTGCTTAAAACCTGCAGGCTTGAAAGTAGGCTGACTTCACTCACAAACGTCAAAATGTTTTCAGAGCATTAGGTAGAGAATACCAGTGTTGGATTCATGTTTTCTCTCTGGTTTTCCTCATAGTGACTTTAATCCTTTCTTGGCTGATTGCTGTGTGCAAACTAGACCTACTGGACTTTCTTACCCTTCAATTCTCCTCACTTGTTTTCTTAAACATAAACTGTTTACAGCTTTTAAAAACAAGGAACAAATAAGTCTATAGCACACGCAGAGCAGGATTCGAAGGCGTGGAAGAGTTTGCTGATCTTAGTGGTCTGTGAACTAAGTGGTCTGGTTGGGTCTCAGTAAGGGCCAGCGGCAGAGGCTCTGAGTAGTTTTGTAAAGGTCTCTGTTATTTTCTGCTTGACTTGGTAGGAGATTGAAGCTGTATAGTCACCTCATGTAGCCATGAAGGTGATTTTTATGTTAGATCTGAAAGGAGCTATGTAGCTCATTGGGTGGGTGTTCAGAAGCCCAAAGACCTTTAACATGTATCTGATGAAATACAACGTCAGACACTAAGGAAATCTCAAATACGGAAAACTAAGCATCAGGACCAGCCATGTTAATTCTAAATTATCCTGAATGGGGTTACTTCATGTTGAGTTGTGTTTTAAATGGTTCAAAAGTGATGACAGAAGTTGGCTTCTGGCAGACATGAAAGGTAGTTAGATGTATTTGTTTTTGACAGTTTTCTTCCAGCAGTGAACTTTACACTGGATTCATATATATTACCTTTTGGAGAAAGTCATATCCTGTCATTATCACGCTCCATCAGTGTCCCACCCTGCGTGCATCTCATTTCGTTTCAGGGACTCAAGCAGAGAGTTTTATCATTTATCTCACTTTTAGCCCCTCTGGCAGTGTGGTTTTTTATTTTTTGTTTTTGTTTGTTTGGTTGGTTGGTTGGTTTTGTTTTATTTTTAAAGCAGGGATTATATAGAATCATCTGGTGGTTTTGTGGTTTTTCTGGTTAGGTTGGGTTGCCTGTTTTGTTGAAACAGCCAGGCCTTGACCTTGGCATACATTGGAGGATGACTTTGAACTAATTATCCTCTTGCCTCCTCTTCCCAAGTGCTAGGATTATAAGTGTGAGCCCAATTTATGCAGTGCTGGGGTCAAACCTAGGGCTTCCTGAAGATGAAATGAGCACACTGGACAAAGCCACATCCCTCTCCTGCAGTAGCATCTTAGTATCCTATAAGAAACTGGCCATATGGCTATTGCTTCCAACAGTTTATATTTCCACATGATGACCTAGCAGTTAAATTCATGTCCAAATTTTGAGGAAAAAAAAAAGTCTCCCCTATGTTCAAAGGGACTAAAGCAGGCCTACTGTAAAAGCTCTGGGCTGCTGCAGGTCTAAATCCTGTTTGACCTCTACAGAGCTCTGAGGTGTTCTTCCTGCCTGCCACCTTCTCATCCTCTCCTCCTCCCACTCATGGCCTTGCAGGAAGTGTTAGTACCTTGAGAATTGCCATCCTCCACTGCTAGATGAGGCTCTGAGCTGGTCTGCCTTCCTGTGCCATTCTCTTGCCCTGTTGTTTTCATGTGACCTTTACTCTCTAGTCATCTAATTTTTGTGATGTATGCCATCTCCTTTACAGGTAGATCCTCAAACTGAAGCAGAGGTGAAGGAACTGTCTAAGTGTTAGAGCTGTAATTCCATAGGATATGGATTTATATTCTCAAAATGAGCAGTCAGGGAGGCAGAGGCAAGTGTATCTCTGAGTTAGAGGCCAGCCTGGTCTACAAAACAAGTCCAGGCCAGCCAAGGTTACACAGACCCTGTTTTGAAAATTTGGCCCTGCCATGATGACATGGGAGCAGGAGAGGGGGCCCTGCCCTAAGGACAAGAAACTAGGTGACCCGGCCCTACCGTGAGACACTGGAGCAGGAGAGCTGGCTCTGCCATGATGATATGGGAGCAAGAAAGCGGGCCCTGCCCTTAGGACAGGGGAGTGGCTCTGATCCAGGGCTCTGAGTGAACCTTACCCCAACATTTACCCATGTATGACCTGCTGGAACACATGAAGGGGTGGGACCTGCAGATTCAAAGGTTAAGAATCTCCTTGACACACAGCAACAATGGTATCCAACAGCAGTCCCAGTGAGGATCCTGTAATGATAGTGTAGGCCTCAAGCCAGATCCATGACTCGTAACAATGAACATTTGAAAGTAAACATATGTGGACAAAAGCCTATACCGTCTGCTACACTACAGCTTCTGTGACAAGATTTTTTGTTTTATTTTACTAGAAGGAGGAGAGGGATTTTGGTGCATGAACAAATAAATCAGATATTCAATAAAAGTTCAAAACAAAACAAATCCCCAAAGCCAAAAAACAAACAAAAACACAAAAATCTCAGAATGAGCTGTTCCTATCAAGGACAATTACCCCAAGGTTGTGGGGAAAGTCCATTTGTCAATTTGGTATTAAATATCAAGAGGAGATAATAAATAAAACAGGCTTTTGATTCCAAAAGATCTCATACAGGTTTCATTATGAATCTAAAAGTGGGGAGATGAAGGCCAGGTAACTAAAGGTAAAACAATGAATACAAGCACTAGTTGTTCAGGATTTGTAAAAATTAGAGGTTCCAAGATGGTGAATGAGAACTGTAGGGAATGTGAAAATACATGTTTTCGTGTTCTATGAAGGACTGTCACTAAGCATCTTTGGATAATGGGACTGTGACGAGTAAATCCCGTTTACCATTCCCTTTTGTGTTGTGTTGTGTTCCAGAAAATTCTGTCTTGAACCTAAAACCTAGACATGCTTTCTATGACCTGTGGCCTGTGCGTAAGAAAACCATTTGACAAATGGCAAATGAGAGGACACAAGCAATGGGTAACTTCAGCATAAATTTGAATTTCTTAATTCATCTCACCCATCCCAGTTGCAGTATTCTCATTTGGGAGGATAATACACACACACACACAAAAAAAAAAAAAAAAAAAAAACAAGCCATATTTACATGTGGCCGTGGCAGGTAGGAGATGAGGTACACCTTTTACTCCATTTCTCAAGTTCCTTGGACTGCCAAAAATTATTCAGGAAGCTTGCAGCTGAAGCCATGACTCTATTTGTTTTCCTGATTGTTGGATGCCATAAATATAAACGGTATGCCTCTCTCACCAGCTCATGAGTTTACTTTTAGCAGTTTAGTTTCTGTTAACCAGAGCTAATACAAATGTGTCCAGAGCCTCCCAATGACATATTTTTTAGTTGCTCTGGGGGCTATGAATGATTATAATTTTCTGCAGTATTTTAAAGCTATAAGGTCTAAATAGAAAAGGGTTATTTCATGCCTGAGCCTGTACTTGGGTTCAAAAGAAGTGATACTGCTCTCATGTTGGAGAGGAAATGGAAAATTTGTAGCAAGCAAGTCCAATATATATGGCATACAGGCTGCACTGCTGTCAAAATGCTGGACTGCCTTGCCTGTAAGCATATGGCACAAGGGCTAAGCAAAGTGACTCCTAGCATTATTACTATTTTGAGTGTGCATATGTTGAAATGCACCTGTGGAGTCGGGACTTTCGCATTCTCTCCTTCAAATGTGGTTGACTTTGGTTCCAGGGACCGAAGTCAAGTCATCAGGCCATCTCCTCAGTTCCAGGTAACACCTCTGCAGAGCCAAGCAAATGTCAAAGGCTAGACTAGCTATGTTTCTGGAGATAAGGAAGGAAAGAGGAAAGGTGCTGAGGTAGAAAGTGTAAGCATCTCCAGCTGTGGGAGTGGCCAGGTTCCACCCCTAAGGACCTCCAGCCACCAAGCCCCACCCCTCAGAATACCTAACCTTTCTGGGTGAATCCAGCCCCTCCAGAGTTTGCCCCAAGACCAGGCCAACATTCCCAACAATCCCAGGCCATCCTCAAAGGCTTCTCATCCCCCTCAAACCCTATAAAAAGTCTGACAACTCCCACACAGTTCTGGGCTGCTTCTCTCCTCAGCAGAGGCAACTACCCTCCTGTTTTCCCCCAATAAATCTCTGCGTGAGGTTTGTTATGTGCTGTGACTGTGGCTTTCCTTGGCTCTCAACTGCCAGGATACCTTTCCCTTTTAGAGCTGTAACACTTAACAGGAAGAACTAAGAAACTTAGGGAATTGCAACTCTTACCTGACTATAAGAGTAAAACAGTAACTACAACAGAGTAAGTCAATTGTACCATTTATTGATGATGAAATCAGATTGGAAAACAATCACAACAAAAGCGTCTTCTGAATAGTTTGCTTACTAAGTGGAGGCCTTTCTTCAAAGAATAACATACAAAGGATTGTCAGTGTCGGTGTGGGAGCCCTTGACTGTATACAGAGACAGCAGTGACGTTCACACGTTCTACCCCATATCATATCAAGGAATTACTTTGTAAGGGCGAGGTTTTTGTTTCTAATACCTGTGTCTCAATGATGAACCGTATTTTAGCTGGGTTTCATTGAATAGACTTGCTCACATTGAGATGTACGGAAGCTATTTTTGGTCAGTGGGTGAACACTTGCCCCTGGCTATAAGTGAAGGGGATAAGCAGTTTCGCTTCTGAATGTAGAAAGGTCTATTTTGTAGTATGCTTTTTCGGTGAAGTTTCTTTTTGGTCCTTGGCGCTTTAACTTCTTCTTTTGGATTTTCAGGAAAAGACAGAGGAATGGGTGAAACTGGCACTGGGGACCTTGGTGGGAAGCATCTTGTTGAGGACACTTTAGCCAGCTGTTGAGTTGCTTGGGTAGTGGAAGGCTTGGGTGAAAGTTCCTGGCAAGGGTTTAAAATGGAGTTTTTAGAATTCTTAAAGTCGTCATGAGCTGCAGCACACTGTTTGGCAGAAGATGGACATTTTAGCAACAGTCTAGAGTTCGACTTACATTTGCCAGCATTGCTCCAGTTCCATTTGGAAACATTTTGTTCTGGCTTGCTAGAACCACAATTGTTTTTCCTCTTGTCTCGGGTTTTATCTATGCCAGAGGTCTGTGGAGTCAATGTGTCAGGAAGCTTTGGCGGCCTGGCTCTCAGCGGAACGGCTTTAGAGGAAGACGGTGGCTCTGTCATCGAAAGTATGGAGCTACAGAAAGTGCTTTGTAGCCTTGGCCTCTCTCTTTGTATGGTCATATGTTGTAATCTTTCCAGTTCCAATAAACGAATTATTAAACGCTCAATGGAGCTTTCTGGAGGTTCCACCACTGCCCTCCAACTGTCACACTTTGAGAGGGCAAATCTGCGCAAGTCTAGAGTGTTGAAGGGAGCAGGGAGAAAGTCTGCATATATAGCCACTCCGTTTCCTTCCTCTGTGAGAGATCGCTCTACATGTTCTATCGTTTCCGGTTTCAAGTTCAGGTCCATCTTTTTAAAATAGCTGAGCAAAGAGTCATTCATTTTCTCATTTTCAGATAAGTCGCTTTCATCTGTGACAGTTTCCTCTACACTGATGTTTCTGTATTTGAAATTCCAATTTGAGGCAGATAAAGAGTCCCCATTGTTGTTGTCCAAAGTTGAATACGAGTTAATACGAAACTCATTTCTATCCTTCAGAAAGTCTCCATCAGCATAAGGCCAGCAGAGACCTGCTGACATTGGCTGGCCAGGATACAGACTGACTTGCTTGCTGTTCATCAAACCCGGAATACTTGCTAATGAATGGTTTAGAGTGAAAAGCCTAGGACTGTTAGCTGCATTGAAGCCAGTTTCCACTGAAGACTTTTTGAATTCTCTTTTAAAAAAAAAAAAATTTAATTAGTGGTTTGTTGACTACATTTAAAATGGTATTAAATGATGAGGCTGGAGAAATGACTCTGAAATTAAGAGCATTCGCTTTTATATAGGGTCTGGGTTCTCAGTTTTCAGCACCGACATGGTGGCTCACAACCATCCATAACTCTAGTTCCAGTAAACCCAGTGTTGTCTTCTTACCTTCAATGGGCACCGGGCACTCATACATACATGTAGGCAAAATACTCTAGATGTACAAAAAATATTAGTAACCTTCCTCAAAGATAGTTAATGTTTAGTTCCCAAAAGTATTCATGTACATAGCTACCTATGAAAGAGATGTTAGTTTCCAAGTATAGTTGAATGATACTGAATTATGTAACTATACTGTCTAAAATATACATTAAGAAAACTGATGAGCAACTCTTTCTCATTGTGCAAGCACAACTAAACCCATGATGGTGTCTTAAAATGGCTCATGGCTGTTATGAGAATGCAGTTAAGTGGCTAAGTATCCTTGCCTAGGATGCCAGAGAATGGTTACGTGTAGCTTTGAGTAGCACTGAAATTACAGTGGGATGCTTACTGACCTTGAAGTAGATGAAACTTGTAAAGAATGTATGTATGTTACCTATAACAAAGACTTCTATGTTAAACACTGTGGCTTTTCAATTTTATCAAACATTAAGCTCAACAGTGTCTGTCAAAAAATATTCAGTTGTACTTCCTTGGTAATGTTGTTCTAATGATGCCTTCTTAAGAGTAATATATCTAGGCATGATATGAAAATGATACTGGAAAAGAAATACAGAAAATGGGGGTGAGGAACCAGAACATAGAACATCAAGTTTCCAGTTAGGTTTCATTTTGTTTGTATGTTTGCTTATTTTAAAGCTAGCTAGAGAGAAGGTAGCAGTGATGCCCACCTGGTAGAGCTAGCTACTCAGGAAATTAAAGCACTCAGACAGCTTGAGCCTAAGCGTTTGAGCCTAACCTGGATAACAGTCACACACATAAACACTTAGGGGAGGGGGGAGAAGAAGAGAGATGGGGTCGGGAGGAATGGGGGGATAGAGGGAAGGAAAGAAGGGCAAGGGGGAAAGGGGAGGGAGGGAAGGGGAAGAGAGGGAGGATAACTAGAAATCCTAACATTGAAAGGTGTGATGCCCCTACTTGACATGTGGTCTCAAAGGCTTCTTAGTTCTTTCATGTCCAACATTTAATAAAAATACCAATTTAAGTCTCTAAAGAATACTTTCATTTCTAGCAAAAGTGACTGGAATGTTCACTTAGCTAAACACAGAGCGTGCCACCTTTCCTTTGAAACACCATAGGAAAAATTATTTGAAATCTCTATTAACTGTCACCAGCCGATGGAGTGAGTGAGGAAAGAGCCACACGGAGGTGGCAAAGCACATCTCGGAGTGCCCTGAGAAGTAGGACCTTCTTAGGACAGAACTCTAAATGTTTATACACCCTCAAGTTCCTGTTATTTCATTACTTTACTTGTTGATAATATACCGAGGAGAAAACTCTTAGTAAAATGTGTCATTGATACCAAACTCGTATCAGCAAAAACTCTTACAACAAAGGCCTGCATAGTAGCTACAGCATGGCTACTAAACACTGTCTTCTGGTTATTCCTTAGAACATGCCACCATTAGACAAATTTCCACACTCACTGGCAGAATGGCTACTGACACACCTGTGACTGGAAGAATGTCAAGCGTGTCCTAACCATTGCACCACGCTGCCACAGTTGGTGGGTTCACCTTTGATAAAATGCAGTGCCCTTCATTTGACCTCTCACCTAAAATTCTGGTTCCCAGCTGAGTTCTTTCTGGTATAGGAGACTTCCCTATCTCCGTCAGCACTGCCATTTCCATTAAGACTTAGTCCCTACAATTCCCTGTCATTTTGGTTGTCCCCTCGAGCCTTAACATAAGGCAAAATCTGGGGTTCAGGCAGGAAATGTTTGGACCAGGAGCGATGCTCACTGCCCCATGAGCCACTCTATTGTTATCTGTGTATTAAGAGGAGTAGAACCCAAGATGGTTATTAACTAGGAAAACTGTGTGTAAAGTGACATAGAGCAGTGCCCAGTGAAAGGTCTCAATCACACATTACTAATCTGAATTGTTAAGAAGCAGTCTGGCTGCCAACACAGAATCTAATAAGCCAGAAAATAAGAATTCAAACCCATGTGAGCTCTGATAGGATACTGCTGTCCCGACTGTGTGCTTGCATTAAGGTATCTCCACAACCTCCTCTACCACCATTAATGTGTGACTTTGACAAATGCCTTAACTCTCACTGTACCCAATGTCCTTGTCTGTAAAAGAGGAATGCTGGCAGCAGTCCATCTGGTCAGACTCACAGGAGAGTTACATGAGAGTCTATGTAGGGAGTTAAGTCGTTCCCAGCATAGAGAATTGTACTCTCATGTCTCGGTTCCTTCCCCTCCAATATAAGAAGCCCAGCTCAATGAGCGCGCACCTCACTGTGAGCGTTCAGTACACATACATGGCTGGCTTGGGCTGCCTGAAGTCACTCGCTGTTAGAGAGTGAATTTCTGTAACTTCCTATTATTTGCATAGGATAGCTTTGTTTTTTTCCTGGTTGTGCTTGATCCTCGTAGCTCAAGCAGTTAACAGGTATATTTAAATTTATTTCAGTGGACTATTAAAAATCTATTTCCTGATGGGTTTGGCAGCATATGCCTTTAATCCTAGCATGGTCCTTTGAGGCCCAGGACAGCCAGACCCTATCTATCTCAAAACAAAGCAAAATAGAACAACAAAAGACACCAAACCCAAACCAAAGCCAAAATATATAAATATATTACATATTTTTCTTACTTGCTATTCATGGTACTTCCTTTATTAACAGGAGAACTCCAGAGCTGAAATACCCCTTGGTTACTGTTCTGTTAATATAAAAAGCACACACAGTATTTAAAAGCTGTGGGAATGTCAGCAGCAGCAGTTACTAAAGATATAAGGAAGAAATCATACCTGTGCTCTTCTGTGAGTATGCTCTGATACAGTCAGCTGCAAAACCAGCTGTTCTGCCGGAGTTTTCAGGTGGTTCTATAAGGCAGCAGGAGACTTGAATACAACACAGTCCCATTTGCTAGTCATGTTTTAAGTAAAATCCAGTGTATCACAACTTTACTGTTTTTAGCACTGTCAATTAATAAGACTTAGATACCACTAGCATTACTTTTACAGTTGAATGTTTAATGTGTTGTTATAAAGGGTATATGGACAGATTATGTCCACCACAAAAGAAGATATTGACCATGTCAAATGCTTCAAGATATTTTAAGGGCACACACTACTTTCCTTTTGCCAGGAGTAGGAAACTTCATTTACTACTGCTAAGTTCCATTTACAACACTGAACTTACACTGAAAAAAGTTAATGTAAAAATCTTGGGTTTTCTTTTTTTCCTGATGCTGAGATTGGAACTAGGACCACGCACAGGCTAAGAAAGTGCTCTCCCACTAAGCTGCATTTCCAGTCACATTTTCACTTCTCACTTTGAGACAAGGGCTCACTAAGTTGCCCAAGCATTCCTGAACTGACTCTGTACCACAGATATCCCTCTGCCCCAGCAAAGGGACTACAGGCCTGTATTACCAGACCCAGCCAAAAATAATTATCTCATGACCAGTTTATAACCCTGTAAAATGGCAAAGGTTTTGACTTGTTTAAAGAATACTCCGGAAATAAAATTTCAAGCTTAGCTTTGAGAAAGAGAAAAAATTTAAAGAGCATGCAAAAAAAAAAAAAAAAAAAAAAAAAGTGTAAGCAGTATATTTTATGAATTACTTTAAACCAAAACATCCTTACCTTGTTAGTTTTGCCTGAAAGAATGTATATGGAAAAAGTCAATTAATAGTTATATAACATAGGTTAAGATTTTAAATCCTTCAATCTGTGCAATTCTTGTGTATAATGTGCACATCCAGGGCTTCTTACCACCTGGCGCAGCATCATTTCCAGGTGAGGTTTCATTTTCAGCAAGGAGCTCTTCTGAATCCAAGTTCCACTGAGAGAGACTCTAAAACAGTATTTATTTTTAGGGATAACGTTAGTGTTGATGACAAAAAGTTCGAGTATACAGTTTCACTTGTTCTCTGGGTAAAGCATGACACAGGGCACCCCCACCCCAACCCCCGCCGCCACCTCCTCCTCAGAGGCAACCAGCACATGCTGAGGAGCGTGTGCTTCCTCTTACCAAACCATCACCAGCTTGTTAGGCAGGAAACAGAAACACTTTTACGATATGTAGTTTTGTTTTAAAAGAGCGGCACATGGGGTTTAAATGCATCCTATGTTGCATACTGAGTGCTAGATCTCAGAGCCCACAGCAATTCTCTTTCAAACACAAAGTCTCCAGTCCTTGGTGTTACAGCCAGTGTAGAAGGTGATTCCAGTACTTTCTTGTGGAAGGGAGAGAAAAGTGAGGCGCCTTGGCTGAGGAAAAACTTTTGTCAGTGAATTTCTAAGCAAATGAAATGTTGTTACTAGGCAGATTCTGGACTGTGGGAGGAAAAAACACACTTCAGTACAGCATGAAGATTTAATTTACCCACAGAGGTATCGCCTGCTAGGATGGATGTTGGGTGTGTATAGGAGGCTGCAGACTACGCATCTTCGGAGATTTTGAAAATAAACAGATCACTTTCTGATGTCTGAAATAATATAAATAAGGTCTAGTCTCCTCATGGGCATTACCTAAATGGGGAACTCTCAAAAGAGTAGTTGGGGGTCCAAGGGTGCAGCTCAGTATTGGCGTGCTTGAGTATTATGCCTAAGGTTTGTATTTGGCCTTAAGCAGTGGGGAGAAAAAAACCTGTAGATTCTAATTGGGCACAATGAGGATGGGGTGGGAGTGTCAGTGGCTCCACAAGGAGACTCTCAAGGCTGGCGGATCTGGACCCAGGCAGGAGGTGGGAGGGGGTGGTGCTGCACAAATTGATGCACCAACCAAGGACATTGCAAGTGAGAACCCCTTGTTCAGATGTAGCCAATAGACAGCTCATTCTCCAGATGGAGAAGGGGAGAGTGGGAGACTGCCTCTGACATGAACTCTGGTGCCCCCGATTTGATCATTGCCCCTTGGCGGAGAGGCCCTATGCAAACACAGAGGATGGGGGTGCAAGCTATTCAGATAAGACCTGATAGGCTGTGGTCAGACAACCAGGGTGAGGGGGGCAGGGAGTGGGGAAGGGACCCCAGGGATCAGAGGTCTAGGGGAGAGGTCTATGGCAGAAGAGGGAGGGAGGATGGGAACAGGAAGATAAGAGCAGGGGGGGGGGTTACAATCAAGATGTAACTAACTATAATAAAAAATAATAAAGGTAATAATCACTCCTGAACACCCCCCCCCCTGGAAAAAAAAGATGAGGATGAGGGACTGGAACAGTGGCTCAGGGCTAATCGCATTGACTTCTCTTCCTGAGGACCAGGGTTTAGTTACTGTCTGTCGCCCCAGTTCTGGGGATTTAACAGCCTCTTCTGGCTTCATGCATGTGCATGGACATACATGCAGGCAAACTGCACGTACCCGTAAAAATAAAGACTACGATTTCCCTTTAGAAGGATGAAGGTGAAAACCAACTAATGACGTTTTGAAAAGAGCCCAGTAGATGCTCTATATTCCTGGGACAGTGACATCTGAAATGTTGTGTGTGAGAATAACACATCCTTATGTTAAAATAGGAAGGAGACATTGAGACAACTGAGCTGTTTATACATCAAATCCAAGTGCCAAATGGTAAAGACAGGTAGAGTGCCAATTTCTCGAGGGCTGCGACATGTCTATACCAAAAGACATTTTGGTATCCCAAACATCTTCACTGGTTCGTAACAAAAATACATGGGAGAAAATAAGTAGAGCCCTGCCTAGTTTCTGACAAAGTGCCACCCTTAATGAGATTGTTTCCATTTGTTAAAAGAAAAACTTTTTTTTTCTTCACTCCATAACCAAAATGTGCTAAGAGGAAAAGGCTCAGTAGAAACTGCTCACAAAGTGAAAGCAGAGAGTTGTCTCCACAGTAAGACTCAGGGGCCCTGTCTCTGCGTCCAAAGTCTCGCATTCATACCTCCTGGGAGGTGCTTGACACATGCAGGTGGCTGCCACAGTTCTCATCGCTTTTTCTTCCCATGTTGTTGGAGCTGCTCTTCTGTCCCCTTAAAGTCCTGTAGAGGTGTTGGAACGGGTACACTTAAAGAAAGTTGACATTTATACACAAAGAAGCGGGAGTTTTGTTAAGGAAAAAAAAAAATGCTTAGATGGGCTAGAAAGAAGTGTAGCTCAGTGTCTCATGCCAGCACCACCACCCCACAACCAGCCACAAACACCTTAAAAAGCAAAGTGGGGAACCATGTAACATTAGAAACAAACAGCAGACCAGACCAATACCAGGCAGAGACATAGATACATCACAAGGTCTGATTGACCGAGCATTAGGAAACGAACGCCAGATAAGATGTTAGGCACATTGGAGAAACACAAATACAGTGAGTTATCTCGAGTGTAAAAACAGACCCCCCCCCCCCCCAGCCTACTTTTACTCATTCAAAACAAAATGTGGCACCTGAAAGCAAAACTAACCTTACACATGCGTGGACAGGGCAAGAATCCCATTCACTTTTCGCTAAAAGGCTCAGAAAGCCAGGCGTTTTCGAATACTAAACTATGTGGTATCTAAGATCCCCAGGAAGTATTTAAGATAAACATATTTGATAGAGAGCTATATGATAATGCAATCACTGGAGTATTAGAAAAATTACAAATTACTGGAGCAGCCAGTAGATCCGCTAATAGTTTATAAAGTCTTGTCTCTAGGAAATGTTTGGAGTTTGTGAACCAACAGGCAGCGATCGGTCGCAATATACATGCGGGATTCTGGGGCTAAAGTGCATAAGGCAGCAAGCTGCTAAGCAGGGGCGCCGCTAGGGATCATCGAGTGTGTGCCCCACAGGAAGGCAAGAGAAAGCCGCGGAAACAAAGAGACCTTCTGTGTCCAGGGTCTACAGCCTTAGCCTTTGGTGGACCAGGAAAGCAGGTCACCCATTCCTCCTGGCTGCAGCAGGCATCCTGGCCTAAGACGTCAGAGAGTCCTCGAGGGTAGCAGGGGCTCTTACTCGTCTGCCTCGAAGGCCCACGTGTCCTGGTTGGCAGCGGCGTTGTTCTCGACCTCGCCTCTAGCTCTGGACGCTGGCTCCTCCTCGGGGTGCGCGAACGGCTCGGTGGGCACTGACGGGGCCTCTTTCTTCCTGAGGCAGGAGGACAAGGATTGGGAGCAGCGGCTGTGGGCCGTAAGCACCCCCCCTCACACACCCGCCACGCGGGGTCGCACGCACCCCGGGCCAGGCCGGGCTGCGCGAGGAGAGCTCGTCACCAGGCAACCGCGACAGAGTGCAGCCATCCTGCCTCTCCAGGTTCTACCCAGGCCTGAACCCCCTGAGGCAGCCTGCCCACCCCCACCCCCACCACCCGCTGCCTTCCCCAAGATCCTTCAGGGCCTTGCTAGTTCTTCTTATCCCCCCCTCCCCTGGGAAACTTCTGGAGCCTTTTAGTCCACCCCTGGTCCTTCTCTGGTCTTCTTAAAATTTCTGAGACCTTTTAAGGCCTCCCCAGGCCGTCCTCCATTGCTTTTCTTCCCAAGGTTCTTAGCTTCCTAGAGACCTGCGGCCCTTCTTGGTCCTGGTAAGGCTTCATAGACCTTCTGAGGTAAGCTTGAAGACTCTTGCAGTGGCCAGTTGGCCTGTGTGGTAGCCACATTCTGGCCCCCCAGACCTTCATTCCAAAATCTGTTCAAATAAAGCCACGAGGTTTGCCTGACACATCCTAAATTGAATAGATGTCAGGTATCCCACCAATGCTTATACTATACAATACAGCAGATAAAGTGGAAGAATATTATCCCAGCTGATATTAAATCCCTTGTCTTTTTTCCTGTCTAGGATACATTTATATTGTAAGAAGCCAGTTTTGTAACCCCAAATGAATATCTCTTGCTTCGACCCCAAACTAAGTGGAGAAGAGAAAAATTATATATATATATATATATATATATATATATATATATATATATAACTATAATTTAATTTATATACATATAAATGGCTTTTCCTGGAATAGTTTGGTAAAAGGAAAAATTTAAAGAACAATTCTATAAGTAAATGACTACTAAAAATTTCAGTATGATAAAGTAATGAAATTTGAGGGTTTTTTGTTGTTGTTGTTGTTGTTGTTTGTTTGTTTTGCTTTCCTTTTGAGGCAGGGTTTCTCTCTATAGTCCTGGCTAGTCGGGTACCCACTGTGACGAGCAGGCTGACAAACTCAGAGGGATCTCTGCCTCCTGAGCTGCTGAGTGCTGGGATTAAAGCGATGTGTCACCATGTCCAGCTTTGAGGAGAGAAATTTTAAAAATCATTTGTTAACAATATTTTGTCCGGTTGAACATCTAGACTTAAACCCCCAAGGGCTCAGTAAACGCTGAAATACACTGGTTCTTCAATGTCTGAAGGAAGGGAACGGGAGGCCTGTCTCTTTTATCCTCTAGAAACATACGTTCATAGGTACATATAGAACACTGAACACGATTTTAAGAGTTTCAAAGATCTTCGATTGACTCCCCAACCCCACCCAATAGATGTCTGCCTTCTTCCTGAGTCTAGTCTGTTTCCCCTCTGAAAGGTTTACAGAAACCGTTCCCACCCACCTTCCTCTGTCACAACCCTTCACGTTTACTTCTTTGTACAGCTCAGCCAGTCTTGTTTAAGAGCCCTGCTTACTTGCTGGCTTTGAAAATTACCTGTTTATCCATAGTAGTGAGGGAAGGGCCTTGCCTATGTGGTCCATTATGTTACCCCGAAGCCCCTTGCTTAAAACTGGGTGGAACCCGTAGTGGAAGCAAAAGCAACCAACGGAGAGAAAGACTAAGGTCTGTGGAGGCCTTGTTCCCTCGCAGGCATCTTGGCGGTCTAGCCTCTTCTGCCTTCATGCTGTTTCCTATCCAGTGGCTTTGACGTGTAGCTCTGTCAGATGCTCTCCCGAGGCCTGAAGAAGGAAATCTGAATTCTTCAGTCCAGCTGGAACTGATTGCTTTCACCGTTCTCCTCTAGCTCCTTGTACATGTCAATCATATCAGATACTTTTTACAATTTTGCAGAACTCTCCCTTCTATCATCTCTTCTGTTTTGGTTTTAACCTGAAGGATTAAACTGGTTCGAGCTCTATTGTCATTGTTTCTGACTGATCAAGGAAGATAAACTTATCCACTCATTCGAAGACAGCTATTTTGGGTTATATTATGGTTACTCACCCAAGTCATTTATTAACATTATAGTTTTTCATCTGCAATATCTATCTTTTCTGCACACCGAAGACAAGATCTACTATTAATCAATCTAGCAGAATTTCTGGCATATAGTAGGCATTCAGCAAATGCTTGAATTAATTTAATCACAGACAAACAATAATTGCCAGAATGCATAGTATCTTAAGGGTGCCGGCCATACTGCTGAATATTTTATATGAATTACCTATTTAATACTCAACCCAGTGAAGCAGATACAATTAGTTGCCTCTACTTTGTAACAGAGGACTCGAGCTGTAAATACATTAAGTAACTTTCCTTAATTTATAATTACTTGGAAAATAGTGAATTTGGGGCCATACACTGCCAGCTAATCATTCCTAGAGTATATGTAGTTGGGAACTTTTCTTCTGTCTCCTCTGGAGACATAAATCATACCTATGCGCACAGGCACGTGTTGCGCATGTGCAGTTTTCATGTATCTGGCTTTTACCATCTCATCTTCCTAGTTTTCATGCCTCTGGGTCTGCTTTTTTCTTTTGTCTTAGGACCGATTCCAGGTTCCTAAGTAGCACTCTGAGAGTTGCACCTCCTCTAAAATTCCCTTTTATTCTCTTTGCCTAATCTTAATAGCCCCTCTTTCCCATTCTTGTCCCCACTCGTATGATTTTCCTTTCTTCCTCTGATGACATCAAAGTCATGGCTGCATTTCTCTTCATCACCAAATATTCAAGACTGTAGTTAAAATATAAGAAAACACCTAACATGCAAGCAGAGCACTGTGTACATAATACATAAATATTTTTTTAAAAAGAACAGAAAATAGCTAAGAGAATGGTATCCTCCTCAATCCCTTGGCTCTAGAGAAATAAGACAGTGGGCCATTTTCTTAGGGGATTAGACCTAACATTAGTGTCAGTCATTGGCCGAAGAGAATTCGCCGGCCTTCAAGACCATGACCAGCATTCAGTTCTTAAGAATAGTCTCAAGATGGCCTTGCTCTAAATCTGCACCTTTTAAGCTAACACAGGGGGAGACTTTTTTTTTTTTTCTTCCTTCTTTTTTTTCTCCAAAACTGAACTAGAATAAGGAGAAAGTTGTCTGTCTGGTAGTATTTACCAATCTGTTCTACAAACCACAGCAGAAAAGGTTTGTTACTAACTTACTCATGTGTCTGAGGAGTTCAGAGGGGTGTCAGATCCCCTTGAGTTGGAATTGCCAGTTGTTGTGACCTTTCTGGTGTGGGTACTGGAAATCGAATTTAGGTCCTTTTTAAGAACAGTGCATGCTCTTAACCACTGAGCCATTTCTCCAGCTCCCAATAGAGAAGGTCTGAATCAGAGGAAAAGATAACAAGCCTTGGGCTAGGCCCTTAAGAGGGCCCAGTAAGCCCACCTTAGCGTCATCTCTCATGGCAAAGATGACAGGAAGATGCTACAGTGGAAATCACCTCAATTTACATGTCTTTTTGTTGCCGTGGGTTATTCAAAAGAATGCCAAGCACAACATTTCTCAGCTATTCTTCAGAGAAAAGAGTTCCATTTCTGCTGGTCTCTCCGTACCTTTCATATTTTGATATTCGCCTTGCACATATGCATGACTTCAGGAGCTCTTTCAGTAGGATTATGTAAATAATGACATAAAGTTGATCAATATTTTCTAATTAACAATATGCATTTTGGGTGGTGCTTAGATAAGACATTCAATGAGGGGCTAGAGAAATGGCTCAGTGGTTAAGAGCAATGGCTCCTTTTCCAGAGGATCCAGATTCGATTCCCAGCACCCACAGGGCAGCTCATACTGGAACTCTGGTTCCAGCGGATTTGATACTCTCTTCTGGCCTCCTGTAGCACCAGGCATGCATGTGAACAGACATGCTTATAGACTACACACACACACACACACACACACACACACACACACACACACATAGACACACACACAAATAAATAATTTAAAAAAATATATTCAACCAGTGGGAAATGTTTCAAATCAGTGGTGAACAAGTGATATTTAGAATGTTTTAGAATAGTAACTTGATTTTATTCAGTGCCCCTCCACCATCTACTGTACTTTTCAGTAGTAGCTAAATCCCTTTCATCCCAAACCATGCCTTTGCTTCTGAGATCGTTACTCATAGGTATCTTACCTTTGTGTGTGTTTGTATAATTTCTTTTAAAGAAACACGAGTAAACTATTTTTGCTTTGAAGGATTTCTTTTCTTTCCTTTTTTTTTTCTTTTTCTACTTTAAAGTTTTATTTTAAAATTCAATGTTTGTCAGGAGTAGCACCACATGCCTTTAATTCCAGAGATAAGTAGATGTCTGTGACTTCAAGGCCAGCCTGGTCTACAGAATGAGTTCCAGGATACCCAGAGCTACAGAGTTGAGACCCTGTCTGGAAAAACAACCCAAACAACAGCAACAACAAAATTAACCTTTAATGTTTGCCATCTTCACAATACTATCGTATTTCAGTAGCTACCATTTTGTTCCAAAAATACAAGAAAATTTGTTGTAAATCTACCTATTCCTATACTGGATGATAGTGATGTAATTGAAAACATTGCCCCAAACAGGAGAAGCACACACACTGGTGAGCCCCACATCCTGTGCAGGTGTTATAACTGGTACTTTGAACACATTCTCAGTTCTCAGTTACATGTTTCCTACTTTATTTTGCTCTTACCACTGGACCTGGGTGTGCAGGTTCCTCCTAAGACTTCTGGGTCTCTGGATGCCAGCACAGAGCTCTTTTCCTGGCCATCTGAGATAAGCTTACTTTGAGTTTGGGTCTAGTTTTCATTACGGACTTACTCTCTGGTGCTAGAACTGGTGGAGCTGGAATCCTTTTTCTGGGAGTTGGGGCCCTCCCACTTCAGCTGCTGGGATCCAAACACTCTTTTCAGGACGCTTCCTTTGAGAAACTTGGAGATGATCTTGTCTCTCTGAACATTACTGAACACTCTGCCTTCGGGGAGCCAGCTGGCCTTGTCGAGCGCACAGCTGTGGCTTGCTGGCAGCAGAAGGTGCTCTGGAGACACAGGAGCCCTCTTTGAAACAAAAACAAAAACAAAAGCAAAAGCAAAGCAAGAAAGAAAATTGCCTGTTACCTAAGAGCTGTAAAGTGAAGAAAAACAACCTGGTGCTGCCCTGCCCTGCGCTGTGGGATTAATTATTATTAATTTAGTTAATAAGGCTGCCAGCAAGGCCTAAGCACCCACTGGCCGGCATGGCAACTCACCCTTCTCCTGCAACAAGGCAAGGGCACCAGGCACAGCAGAATTCTGTCATCAAATATATGGCTTGAAAAAGTATCCATCATTGAAGAAACACACTGGGACTAAGATTAAGATAAAAGCACAAGCATTTATTGCACCTGTGACTCAGAATTGCAGCTGGGCCCTACCTAGGAGCTTGGGATCACACAGGCTAGCAGTCCGCAGTATGTGGCCAGCCTTCCTGCCCTACCGAGCTTCCATCCCAAAGTTCTTTCCACCACAGTGTGTTTAGACAAAAGCAAAGGACACTGGCTCCTACAAGTCTTACCTATGGTAAATAATAAATAAATAAATAAATAAATAAATAAATAAATAAATAAAATCACCCCAAAGAAAAATCTATCTGATAGTTTATTTCCCAATAAAGTAGATGGAACAGTTGTCTAATGTTTATACGGACAGTTCTTTTTCACACTTCCATGTAGAGTAGACTGGCCTTGAACTTACGGAGATCTGCCTGCCTCTGCCTCTTTTCCCTGAGAGCTAGGATTAAAGATGTGTGCCACCAGGCTCAGCTTGTGGCATATCTTTATCCCTTTATCTGTTGATAGCTTATTTCCCACAGTGCTTCAAAGAACACAGGCATGCAGGTCTCTCTTTCAACATAAGAGTCTTATTCCCTTTGGATTACCCACTAGCGGCATGGTAGACTCTACACTACTTCTGCCTTTAAAGTTTTGGATGAACCTTAGTACTGATTTTCTCAATGACCATTGTGCTACTTTCTTGCATGTATGTTCAACATGCATGTTCAACATATATGTGCCTGGAGTCTGTGGAGGCTCGGAGAGGGTGTTGGAACTCCTGACACTGGAGTTCTGAATGGTTGTGAGCAACCATGTGAATGCTGAGATCTGAACCTGGATCCTCTACAAGAGCAGCAAATAAAATGCTCTTAACTACTAAGTCATCTTTCCAGCCCCTGTTTTGTCTTCTCAATAATTGCCATTTTTTTTTCAAGGACAACTTTTCATAATCATGATCTCCTTCTGTTTTCAGCCAATATCCATAGCTTCAGTTAACTATGACCATTCCATCAAGTGCTGTTTAGAGTAACAAATCAGAGCATATTTGTAGGCAGGCATAACTGTGCACACCTTTAGTCTTAGCACTCACGAGGAAGAGGCAAGCCAATCTCGGCAAGTTCGAGGCCATCCTTCCTCATCTATATATGGAATTCCAGGCCAGTCAGGGCTACATAATAAAACTCTGTCAAACACACACACACATGCACATGCACAAGCACACACACACTCACACTCACACACACATTGTTTCACACTAAAGGCAGGCAACCTTTAAGAACAAACTCCTATATTAATGCAACGTCAACATGCCCTTTTATTTTCAGCCCAAGCTTTATGAAGCAAGGTGAGCATGCCCAGATGTGTTCCTGGTCACTATTCTAACCTTTCAAGCATGTGTTCCACAGCCTTGAGCTGAGCAAATGTTCCTGTCATCTGCCCTTCCTAAATTATAACTTTAACAGAGCATACTCAAGAATGTGTCCATTCTTAAAGTGATACATATATGAATATGTATCAGCTTTCCCAGTAAAAATTCCCTGTGATTTCTGCTTTGTCTTTTTGTTTGTTTGTTTTTCTCTAGGGAGCCACTGCTTTGGAAATAACCCCTGTGCTGCCCTTGCTTGCTATGGGTAATAAGTCTTTCCTCACTTTTTTGTGTTTTGGCCTGGCCATTTGGGCCTGATGCTTCCCAAGATACAGACCCATTATATTTTGTTACAGTTAGGTCAGTTTACACAGCAATAAGGAACATATTTAACACATGGCTTCTTCCTTTTCTATTTATGAAAATGAAGGCTTAGAGTAACACACTCAACTTTGCTTAGAAGAAGCCAGAGTATGTTCCAGTTGCCAACATGTTCTATCCTCCTTTCTTTGGCCCAAACTACTTATGCAATTTTGAGAAGCACACTGTGGTTCTTGTTAGTTCTATAAATTATTTTCAATTGGTCTATGTGGGGTTCTGTTTGTTTAAGCCTTCAATTTTTTAGTTTGCAAGTTGAGGATGAAACAGTAGAATTGCTTATTTCCTGCTTTGGACACAACTGTTCCATCCCATAAGCTACAGCCATATTATTTTAATGTCTTAATGAAGGTTTTGCAGCATGGTTATTATGCTGCTCACCCAGATCAGCCACTACCAACAGGGCATGGCACGGGCTCTTCCCACTCTTTCACCATCTTGCAGTGTGGCTTGCAAGCCAGTTCAATAAGAGTTGGGTGGTCGAAGGGAACCCCAGTGTCCTGGCTAGCTGGTGGGGCTGAAACCAAGGGATAACTCTCACCACAGTTATTTGCATTTTCATCCCAAACTGACGAATGATTCTCTGGTACTTCCCTATTGCACTGGCTGGGCTATAAAGTTTGGGGACTTTGTTGTTATTTAGTACTTGTGTTATCCTCTGCTCCTTGATCTACAGTGAAGAAAGACTAGCACTAAGGTGATTTTGTTTGTGTTGGCTTTGTAAATACGGAAAAAAGAACAAGAAGCAAGTCCTCTTACCTGTGTTAATTTGGACATTTCCTTAGTTTTGGACCATAAAGCTCTTCCTCAAATCTACAGGGGCAGCGCCGATGTAACCACTCTCTTTGGGGGGGCTTCTAGGTCTGTGGAGTCTTAAATATGTGCACACTTGGGTAGAAGACCTCTAGGGGGGAAAGACACCACAGGCTATGTGCACACCGGTCACCCTTCCCTTCAGGAAAACTCGTTCTTTCTCCTCAGAACTCATTCATATCCAGACAGGAAATTGGGGGTTCTGGGGGGAAAATTCTCTGAATTATTTGGCTGGATACCTTCCATGGGAGGCTTTTCTCTACTTTGAAAGTGCAGACCAAGTCCTTGGGGTTCCAAGCCAACACCTGGGCCATTGTGACACTCAGAATGCAAAGCAGTCAGAGGCCAGAAAGCAGGTTCCACCATCTCCTTCTGGAGGTGGCAGCAAGCTGAGATGAAGAACAGTTTAGTTGCATGAGATGCTGCACATTTCATATGCTCTACTTGCTTTTCTCTGCAACCCAACCAGGCCGTCATGGGAACAGCCAACAACACTCCTTCAGACATACAACTCTTTGGTAAAGAGAAGTTAAGAAGTTACTCCCAGCTTGACATGTGTCACACATTTGACCTTCTCTCAAACCTTCACAAGTTGCTCCCAAATCATATGGTGGAAGTGCTTCATTCGTACAGAAGTGAAGAGGACAAAACCAAATGTATGTGGGTACAGGGAGAATGAGAGTGCTGTTTTTGCATGCTGGTATGAACCCTCTTCTGTATGTGAGTGCTAACTTCTTGACATTACAGGTGCCATCAGATGAGCTCCTTGCCACATGAAAGCTTGATAGGCCCGTGTTCTCAGAGTGAACCATGGAATTTGCCGATGGGTAGAGGTCATTGTCTCTTCATAGTCTCTCATGAGCCAAAATAACTTGCTATTTATCTCTAGGCAAAGCACATCTATGGAAAGATGAAAATGAGTCACACACTAATGTACTCAAGTTACAAATTAAGATGTATGCTTGATTTTGACTTTGGTGAGAGAACTTTCAAGTTAAGGACCAGATGAGAAACTCCATTCCTTTGTTCAACCTCTATTACCTTTTCCTTTTGCTAGGAAAAAAATTGGTTATTTTCTCTGAAAGTAATTTGAAATATTTTTTTTTACTGTTTAATTTTATTACTTTGTGAGTGAGTCTTGATAGGTTGTCTGGAATTTCTGGGCTCAAGCCATCCTCTGGCTTCAGCATCCTGTGTCCTGATCCACAGTCAGGTGCTGCTTCTCACAGCGAGTAATCTTTAGCTTTAGCAGTTTGGAGTGGCCTGATAGTTTAGAATTGGGTCAAGATGGATCGTTTGGGAATTTGATTTGTAGAACTTAACGGACCCCGACCTTGAATTAGTTGCAATTAACTGGTAGAGGACTGCTGCCTATACCCATAAACTTAGAAGACAAAAATAGAAGCTTCCATACTGATTAAAACAAAGGTAGGGGCTCATACATTGTCATTAAACTGTTGGGGCAAAATTGGTCACTTGTATTTAAGCTAATCTCTACTTCCTAATCCAGAGTGTAAATAAATCCATCTATCCAGGTTATATCACATATTGCATAAAGAACACACACACATTATAAGTAGCTTAATAAAATAATTGCGTGGACAAGTAATTCACAGGATGAGCTGCAGGTATCATAAAAATTAAATCAAGAAGTACTAGGCTACCACACAGGCTCAATTAAAAACTACCAGAGATGATGCGAAGCAGGTGAACTCACACCTACGCACTGTGAATAGCATGCTGCCTCAGGCATGTAGAGGGTGACTTGAGGGGTTTTATTAGGTTATGTTTGATAATTTAATAAAGCGTATGTTATTAGCTTAAGTAAACTGAACTTGAAAGAGAGAAGCAGTAAATAACTTTCTACTTTCTAACAGCTGTCCCTTTCTATCTCCCTATTTTTATCAATTCTTTGTGATCTCACACAATGTATTTTGACCATATTAACACACCCCACCCCGACCCCTGGCTCCCTCCAGACCCACTCCACCCCTGATTTAGCTTTTCCTCTTGATCCATTCGACTGACTTTCTTTTCCCAACTTTAGGTGGAATTACAGGCAGGTTGTTTAGCTTTGGGGGGTCGTATTGGTAATGTGATACCAATTCTAATATAAGCACCCTAAATTCACTCAGCACACTTAAGTTCTTTCCTCTCCCCTCTGCTCTGGTGTGATGAAACTTAGAAGGCAAGGGAAGGCATGGTAGTATGCTGAGTTTCTGTCTTCTCTGTCTCAGCTTTTCCCTCGTGGCTTCTGTTCCACTGACAAGAGTGTGGGAGTGAGGAAAGGAGGCCAAGGACTGAAAAACCTCTTCTCTCATGGTACAATGTCAGGCTGTGATGTGACATCCATATTCTCTGGCAGAATCTCAGCAAACTTTCTCTCCAGCCCCACTGTGGGAATCTTTTGAGAGCTCTCCTCTCCTCTCCTCTCCTCTCCTCTCCTCTCCTCTCCTCTCCTCTCCTCTCCTCTCCTCTTCTCTCCTCTTCTCTCCTCTCTTCTCCTCTTCTCTCCTCTCCTCTCCTTTCCTCTCCTCTCCCCTCCCCTCCCTTCCCTTCCTCTCCTCCTCTCCTCCTCTCCTCTCTCCTCCCCTCCCTTCCTTTCCTCTCCTCCCCTCCCCTCCTCTCTGCTCCCCTCTCCTCCCCTCCCCTCCTCTCCTTATCCTCTTGTCAATATTGTCCTTTCCCTATCCACCCAAAATACTACACACTGGGCTGGTTCATAAACAACAGAACTTTGTTTCTCCCATTCTAGAGCTCTTGAAGGTTTAAGATCAAAATAGAGCCAGTGTCTTTTGAGGACTTTCTGACTCACAGAGGGCAATCCCTTCCATCTTTTTCTGTACTCCCACGATGACAGAGGCAAAGGCTCTCACAGCTGTTTATGAGGGCACTCTTTATTTTTAAAGAGATTTATTTATTTTTCCCTTTATGCGTATGAGTGTTTCGCCTATGTGTATGTAAGTGTACTGTGTGTGTGTGTGATGAGTTACAGAGATTGGAAGAGGGCACTAGATCCCCAGGAATTAGAGTTAAAGATAGCTGTGAACTGCCTTGTGGGTGCTGGGAATTCAACCAGGGTGCTCTGCAAGAGCAGCAAGCACTTTTAACCGTTGAACCATCATTCTGGCACCAAGAAATGAATTTTAAAAGAAACACCTACTCAAATAACAGCATAACCCTTCCCAGCTTTTGTACAGAACTCTTCCATCCTATTGCAAGTCAGCTTGCCTTATCCTATACCAAATACCTCTTGAGAGTGTACTCAATATGGCTTAAACCCATTACTTTCTAGAGGGGTTAGTTAACCTCGTGGAAAATCTGAACCCTTGCTCCCTACACCTCCAGCAGTTTATATAACACAACTGGCTTCCAGAGTTGCCATCTTCGATCCATGCCTAGAGGCAGCTATGGTTCCTGTCATTCATCATGCATGCTCCCAAGTGTTAAGAGTTGAATTGTGTCCCTCTCCAAAGATATATTGAAGTGTCAACTCTAGCACCTCATATAGCAGCCGCATTGGATTTTGTGTACACAAGGGACCCTGGTGCCTACTAGACTTTCCTCAGATGTTTAGGCCATAGTACAAAACTTTACAAATTAGCTGCTTTGTCACTGTAGCAAAATACCTGGGAGATATAACTAAAAGAAGGGAGGATTATTTTGGCACGTGGTTTAGAGGATCACTGGATCCCATATGCTTGAGCAGAATATCATGACTATGGGAACAAGTGACATAAGAGAGCCCTTTCATAGCTGACCAGGAAAGCAGAAAGTACAAAGGAAGGTGGTGATGATGTGTCCCCCAAGGGCCTGCCCACAGTGAGATACTTCCTCTAGTTTGATTCCACTTCCTAAGTCTCTGGACTTAGGACCACCACTTGAGACCACGCATTCAAATTATCCACCTATGGAAGACTTTATATCCTCAGACCATAACACTGACACAACAGAAAAATCTTAAATATGCCTGCCCTTCACATTAGCAATTCTAATTCCATTTACCTTAGAGGTGCACCAACCGTTGTGTGGCGCGGGATTATTTATAATGGTGAGAATGTGAACAGCCCCTGCCATTCAGTAGCATAATGAGTAAATGACTAGTGGATGTCCCATTAAAAAGATAGTTGGCTTTCCATCACAGATAACCAGCAGATCCCTGAGATAAAGCAACTTTAAGGCTTATATGGCTTCAAGAGATTTTAGTTCACAGTTAGTTGGCTCCACTGTGTTTGGACCTGCGGTGAAGAAGAGCATCATGGTGAGAGTGTTTAATAGAGCAAGGCTGGTGACTGGGAAACAGAAACAGAAACAAATAGAAAAGGTGCCAGAATCTCAGTATCTCCGTCAAGAGCACTAATTCACTTCCCTTGTGCCCATCCCACAAGTCTCCTTTCCAAATAGCACCTCAGGCTAGGAAAGCAAGCCTCTAGTATGAGGTCTTTTGGAGGACATTTAAGATTCAGTCCATAAAAATAGGTTTAACATACAAATATCTAGAAGACACAATGTTTTAATGGACAAATTGCAAAAGGAGACACATAGTAAGATTCAATTTATACCCAAAGACAATTGTGCATTTCGACATACGAAGATGAGTGTGTATATATGAGAGGCATCAAATAGAGGCTAAGAGGAGGGACTGTAAACTTTTCGGAATTGCTTAACTTTATCCCAGTGGAAAACTTTTCATCTATTTTTGCTATGAAAACAGAACTTTAAATCTGAAGGCATAGTACATGATTGAGGTTGGAAGAGCAGGCTTTAATTTTGGAGAGATATTCTGCTTATTATATGGTACTGTATCCTCCCATGATGGATGCGGCTTGACACCGACACACTGGTGCCTCTTGTCCAGAAGCTGTCATGTGTAGCACTTAGGTGCTTTGTTTCAGAAGTGTCCGGATAGAGTACACTTCCCTGCAGGGGACGGTGGGGAATCCCATTTAAAGAAGTGGCACAGGCAGGAGGCACCGAGTTCGAATCTGGGCATGGTGTTGAGTTGCAGTAACCCAAGCCCTGAGGGAACAATCACCTCAGGGAAGATCCCTGAAACTCACTGGCAAGCCATCCTAGTTGAATCAGAGACTTCCTGCATTGGCTCAGTTCTGGTGAGGGCGGTTTGGTGCATCATAGAAACTATGCATAGGAGCAAGTGAGAAAGAACATCTCCGACCACAGCACAGAGTGGCAGGAAGAGACCAGGGTTCTACATTCTTCTTCAAGGGCACATCATCGACCTAAGGATCTGCCCTAGATCCCATTTCTTAAAGATACAGCACCTCCTAATAGCATCACCATAGGGACCAACTCTTTATTTACTGATGTTTAGGGGATGCTCATTCAAACCACTGTATGTAAGAAACCACTTTTATAAACAATTCACTTGAGGCAAAAGACCAACAACAACAAAACCAGGTGCAACCCAGTACCTGAACGCAGCAAATTCAACTAAGTGTAAAGCTCAACTTTGAAATTTTGGTATCCAAAACAGAGCTAACAATCAGGCAGTCTGTCTCCTGGGATAGGCAGATAGACAGGGGGAGGAAGATTAATGTCCCTTTCACTTAACATCTAGGATATCTGACCTGATTCCCTGATTCTGCTCCCTACCTTTCCTGGGAAGACAGGGAAGCCTTTCTATGGCAGGAACCAATTAGACCATGCTAGCCCAAATTAGCCAATTTTGAGGGAGGAAAGAAAATCACTGCAGCTTCAAACATATAAATCCTGGACCCCTGGGCAGACTCAGACACCAGTTCTGGTGTGTTCTTCAGTTCTGTGCCCCCCTCGGTGTGTGTGTGGGGGGGTGCAGGACAAAGGAGGATTGCTTCGTGGTCACTGAGATAATGACCACTGAGGGCAAAGTTAGTGGCAGATTCATCACAATTTATAGTTCTGTTATTGAGACAGTTTTGAAATAGATTTGAGACCCTTAGGGTAGACATATTCATTGTCTTATAACATTTAGTCAAATTGCCCAGCAAAGGTCCTTTTGAGAAAATTCTTGATATTTTAGGAGTCCCTTTACTTCCATATTATGAGAAGAACCATCAGTTGTTCATTCTGAAATGATGGGCATCTGAGCCAATTTATACCTAATGGTCCTACCCTGAACCTTCATGTGGTCCATCCAGCATTAAGTGGATGACAGATGTTTCACCTTCTAATACATCCAAATGGGTTATGGAGCTACTCAAGGAATGACCTGCAAACTTGCTTTTTGTTCTTAAACTGTTACCAATTGAAGAAGTCTTAGAACTATATGGTCTTACAATACAGGATATCTATGTCACAAGTAAGCACTAGGTAGTTCAGCTTGCTGGCTTTTCCTTCTACCTTCTCCCCTTTTCTTTCCTTCTTCCCTTCCTCTCAGCTCTCTTTGACCTGCTGTTCACTTCCTGTGGCGAGAGCACCTCACTGTAGGAAGGGTATTATTCCATTCTGATACTAATTTCATGTCTCATGGCAGAAAATGAATTTTGTTAGGGGCCAATTGGCTCAATGTGAACCAGTCAATGGCTATGATATGAATGCAGAATGCAACGAACACATCTGAAGATTGAGAATGATTTTGCAAAGCAGGATTAAGTGTGGCTTGGTAAGAGTGAATCTGGGAATGCAGAGTCCTGCCTTCGCCAGGTGCCGCCTGCCAAAAGTCTTTCTTCTGCCTGGATTTCAGCATGTCCATCCCACAGTCTGGAGGATGGGCTACTAGCTGTGGTGTGCAGAGCTCTGCTTCTAGTTCCTTTCTGGAGTGTCTTCTCAACTCTCAGAGTGACTTTGTAGATCCCTTTGTCCTATAAGAGTAGTAGCCTGGAAGGCAGCTTCACAGGGAGCCTGGACACCACTTTCTTACTCATTTGAGTCCAGAATGACAGGACAACCCCTGCCCCACATGAGCCATACAAAGCAGGTTTATTATTCACAGACAGGCAGTAAGGAACAGCAGAAGCCAGGATACATAAGGAACAGCAGAAGCCAGGATGCATGGAGAGCTGGTTCCCCAGGCCATGGAAGCTTCTCAGGACCATGGAGGTATTGACTGTGTGTGTCCTTCTGGCACCATGGCCAAGGGATTCTGGAAAGCAGCCCATTCTTGTTTTTACACCCTGGGGTCATTTGTGTTATAGAGATAGGGCATTGAACAACACCGTGTTTCTAACTAACTAGGAGGCTGGCCAAGAACCTGGGTTGTCTAAGGTTAGCGCAGAACCTGGCTTGTCTAGCCGGCTCGCCTTTACCTCAAAATAAAATCTGAGTACTCAGTAGTTTCCTTGAGAGCAAGTGAGAAGAGGAAAGGATCTGTGCTGGACCAAGGTCACCTGGAGAAATAACCAGCAGTTTCTACCTCCTCTGGAGCTGTTGTCTGGCCATTCCAGTTTTGCTGACAAGGTGTAAACCTCTGCAATTGATTCCCTCTCAAGGCAGTTCCCCGTGTCTGTCATTCTAACTGCCGCTACCACCCAGAGAGTTCAAACAGTAAAAGACAAAGGTCTAAATCTCGAGTCTCAATTACTGGGTCTCCAAATGCAGAATAGTTCTTAGGGAAAATAACAGGATGGTGGTGTTCCAAATTAGGAGCAAGATTAATAACAACAACACCACCACCAATAATAATAACAATAACTTACTATTAATTTACAAGCTGTAGTAAGGAACCAACAATATTTACAGTAGTTCTATCATACCTAATACAGGCATTTATAGCCAATGCATCTCTTAGACTAAGATGAAAGAAATATTGCTGGGATAAAGGGATGGCAAAGCTGAGAAGGAATTACTATATTGCAGAAAGCCAGCTGTGGGTGCACCTAGCACATGGGAGGCCCTGAGTTCCATCCTCAGCACCATGAGCATACACAAAGACATTTCAAATCTTGTTGTGCAGAGGTGGAAGTGAACACTGAATTCTGTTAATACTTATTCTACCACCAGGTGAGAATTCTGAATTCTCTGGCTTGGAAAAGATCTTAGCAAGACATCAGTTGCCAAAGGAGGTTAGTCTGACTCCAAAGCCAAGCAAAGTACCCTTGTGGAGAAGAAAAATCATCAACAATATAAGTGGCAACTGGAAGAAATATCATATGTGGAAGAAAAACACATATGAGCCTCCCATGTGCACCATCGTCATCAGGTAGGTTCCTGGATTTTTGTCCCTTGTTCATGTGAAAAGAAACACAGAATGATCACAAACAGAAATCCTTCACTCTCCTCCTTCCCCCAAAAGGATTTAATATGGTCTTTGTGAAACGTGGAGGACATAAAAACAACCATTGCTTTATATGAGAGCACACACAGCCTCTCAAGTCACTGAAGAAGCCCTCGGTGCAAGACAACTCCTGGAGATGGCAAGAGGGGTGTTGCAGAGTACTTGAGCCTGGATAACTCATAAAGAAAACAATTCCATTTAGGCTGATGGTTCCAGATATTAGAAAGTCCAAGATAAGGTCCTTACCTTTGGTAAGAGCCTGGCATTGCTTTAAAACATGGCAGAAGTTGGGAGACCAAGTAGGGACATGTGGCAGAGAGGGATAAAGCTAATGGGTAGCCTTTTTTTGTGACAACATCCTATTTGTGTGTGTGCATGTGTGTGTAGACCAGGGGCCAACGTCAGATGTCTTCCTCACTCACTATCTTATTTTTGAGATAAAGTCTCTCACAGACCTGTAACTCACTAAATCAGCTAGATTAGCTGGCCAGTGAGCCCATGGACCAGCCTGTCTCCACCTCCCCAGCACTGGGACTATAGGTGTTTGCCACAGCCAGATTGTATGTGGGTGCTGGGGATTAAACTTGAGTCTCTATTCTTTCACAGCAAACACTTTATTGATGGAGACATATTCCAACCTTTCTTATTAGGATGAGAGTTAACATAGTCCCACCAGATGGGCATTAATGCATCTTATTAAAGGTTCTACCATTATGGCATGTAGAATCAAGGTTCTAACTTAATGCCATTCTGGAGAACACAGTCAAGTCATAGCACATAGTAACAGTAGTCATAGGGTCAGACCCTACAGCTCACTGGCTTTTGACAAAAATTATTCCATTCTGTTATATAAATAAATGAGTAGTTCCCAAAGCTATGCCATGCTGAAAAACAGATTTTTTCCAAGCATCTAGAGTCACAGATGGTGTTACATTATCCTTGTTGGAGAACTTGGCAGGATGTCAGACCCCACTTTTTATAATATTGTAAATCCTTTCTGGAAACTGCATATACATTATAATTACTTGTAAACAGCATTTATTGGTTCAATATGTCAAATTTATGAGCTCTGGGGCTCATTTTTCTTTTCCCTTTTAAAGGGTGACAAAGGGGCCTTGAACAGATGATGGCTGAACCACACAGGGACTTTAGAATTTTAGATTCTCAGACGTTTGTATTTTAAAAATGCAGTAGTAACCAGAGACAGGGGCCTGGGAGTAGTCAGCAGAATTGATTCAGCTCTCCCTCTTCTGTAGACATTTGTAGTTGAACTTTGCATGATGCCAGTCCTAGAGAGGCAATGGGCATCACATCCACCTTTACCATACATATTGTGTTGTACTCTATGAGAATGAGTGATTGCTACCCCGACCTGAGCTTGCCACCTGATGGCTGGGCAGGTATTCAGGAAAGTATTTATGTTGGTTACTACAAATGGACTCAAGACAAATAAAACATAAGAGTGACAACATGTAGCCAAACAAGAGGCTCCCAGGTGTTTTTGCTTCTCCTTTTTAAGAGTTGTCCCTCAAAATGAGGCAGGATCCATAGGCATTCAGAGCTGCGAAAGCTCTGGGCAGAACCCTGGGTCCGGGAGAGTGTCTTCCAGGGATTCCACTGATCTAGCAGAGCCAGGACTAGAGTCACACCAGGTCAGGTTGTGATTATCATCTACTTGATTCCTCAGTGCTGATTCATCAAGGTCCCTGAGCTCATCTACACAAGGAAACCTCACTATCAGTCTACATGCAGGCTGTTAGCTAGTTGAGATACAGTCTTACTATGCTGTCCAGGCTGGCCTCAAGCTCTTGGCATTCCAAGTGAGGTTATAGGATACTGCAGTCAGGTTACATGATGATTAAATATACATGTCAGCTTGGCACGTCTGTGGTACCAGCTGTTTGTTTCAACACCTGTACAGGTATTGCTATGAAGTATCTCAGATGAGATTCACAATTAGATTAGTAGTCATTGAGTAAAAGAGATGGCTTTTGATGCCATGGTAGGCTTATCATTCAGTCAGTTTAAAACATTAATAGAAAAGGTAAAGACCCCATAAAGAGGTGGAACTCTAGCCTCAGATTAACCTTGTTTCTAGACTGTAAGGTGAACTCCCACTGGATTTTCCAATATGCTCACTAACACCACAAATGTACAACTTGTCAGCCCCAATAATCTCCCAAACAAGTTCCACAAGCGTGTGTGTGTGTGTGTGTGTGTGTGTGTGTGTGTGTGAGCATTCTGTCCTCATTTATGGTCATCTGATGTTAAACCCACAGACACATTCTGAAAAATCCCCTCGGTTACAGGCAATACATCTCATCATTGGGAAAAGACAACAGTTGGACAAACGTAGACTGTCAACCACGTAGACCATATGTGGTCTCTTGATGCAATTAAAGAGGTGGTAACAAATGAGTCAAAGTCAGCCTCCTACACACTCATGTTTTACACATAATATTCATAGTAACCATGTGCCCAGCACCGGATGAATGTGTGGAAGTTTGTTGATTATATACAATGGACTTTTTGTTGGGGTTATTTTTATAAAACTGTTTGCTTCTCTTAGCTTATATCTTAACCTGGCTCACATACAAATAATTGAGTCTATTTTATAATACAAGGCTTCACAACAACAATCTTGAACAGTTTAAGTCTGTTCTTAACCCTCTATGTCATTTTGTATTACTCCAAGAAAACATCCCAGTGATACTTGCACTTTCTAGCTTTCCTTAGCTCCAGCTCCTTCCTCCTGATTTTCCTTGGACCTTTCTGTCTCTGAATCCTCACTGATTCCTCCTCTTCCTCTCCTAACTCCTCCTCCCCTGGTTGGCAGGAAGTCCAGCCCTATCCTCTCCCCTGCTCATTGATTGGCTGTAGCTGCTTTATTGACATAACAGGGAAACAATTGGGGAACACAGTTTACAAAACACTTAGATAGGAAATCAGAATTTAAACTAAGCCATAACTTTATGCCTACAACTTTTACTCAGTCATAAAGACTGAAATAACGTTGTTTGCAGGAGAGTGGATGGAACTGGACATTATCATGCTAGGCAAAACAAGCACATGAATTTCATATTGTTTTGTTGCTGTGATAAAACATTCTGACCATAAGCAACTTGGGGAGGGAAGGGTTTGTTTGGCTTATATTTCCAAGTCATTATCAATCTCTGAGGAAGATTAAGGCAGAAATTCAAGGCAGGAATCTAGAGACAAAAATTATAGAGACACGTGGCTTACTATATTGCTGTCTTGTTTGCTCCCTCTCAGGCTCATGTTCAGCTACTATTCTTATATAGACTAGAACTATCTGTCTAAGGAATGATGTTGCCCACAGTGGTCTGTACCTTCCTACATCAGTTAATAAGACAATGACCACAGACACGCTACAAGCCAATCCGATCTAGGCAATTGAGGGTCTCTCTTTCCAGGTGACTCTTGGCATCAGATTGACAATAAAATTAACCAGCATATGTTTTTGTTTTATATGTGAAATTGTCCAGGAGGAGACACAAAAATAAAAAGGGGACTATAATGGGTATAAAAGAATCTAAGATAGGGAAATAAAAAGGGGAAATTAAGGAGATTAACTTTGCCAGGTGTGATGGTGCCATTTAGTCTCAGTACTTGGGAGACAGAGGCAGGTTAATCTATGAGTTTGAGGCCATCTTGGACTAAATAGCAACTTCCAGAGAATTCTGGAATAGTGGAATAGTGGAATCTTGTCACAAAAGAAAAACAAACAAACAAAAATGGTGAACATGATCAAAACGATTATATACTTATATGAAAATACTGCAAAGTAGTTAGTATATAAATGCCCTACCCAGAAAGAGGTGGGGAACACATTATTACAAGGCTCCTACTGGTGCTGCATAGCTTTCTCATAAGTAGAAGAACAATCTAGAATAGTGATAAAGTATATTATTGTAAATATATCATTGAGAGATATTATGTACTGCACATAATTTTATGTGCTATGAATCACAGGCTGTATAGTAGGGTTTGTTTGTTTGTTTGTTTGTTTGTTTTTTGACACCCACCTCAATACAAACTCATGGTGCATTGCATTACAACGTTAGAATGGCTATAATCTCACTAGGAACTTTTCAGTTCTGTTTTCATCCTACCATCACTGTACCCGTGGTCCATTATAGACTGTTATTAGGTAATCACTGTGTGTATCTATGTATAGGACCCAAGTACAGACAGATGAATGCCATTCTCTATTTCCATAGGGAGCCCTAAAACATTCTATAAGTTCAGAATTGTATAATTACATCTGTGATTAGGTGGAGTTGATTTTGTAGCCCAAGAAGAATGGTCTCACCATGGAAACTAACAGATTAAACAGAATTACCTGAATTGAGACTTGTTTAAATGGGGATGTCGGGACTTTGCTACCATGCTACCCTTCTCTCATTGGAAATAGCTGTGTTTGATGCTGGGATGGGGAGTAACTAAAGCCCTGGTAGACGGTTACAGGTGTTTGGGTCTGGGTCAGGTGTTCTGAGTTCTCGGCCTCTTATTCAGGATATTGAAATAAAGACTCACATAGATTTTTTTAAGCTGTAGAATGGGTCATAATACACTGCAGTAGAACAACAGGACACAAGATGAAGATAGTCAAAGGCCTCAGTTATTGTTTGGCAGTCTCTTCCTTAGGGCTCAAGACAAGGTGGAGTTTGGTTATTAAGGCCTGTCCTGTACAATTATGATTGATATATTGGGTCATATAGTCATTTTTCTACCTATTGTATACATCCCTTCCTATAATGCATCTTATTTTAATTATATGCATACCCAATTACACATCGGCATTGGATAATAAGTGGATTCTCTCTATAAATTCTCTTGAGGATATAGTTTTGCTTTGCTGCATATGCAACCAAAACAAATTCAGTCTGGGCCAGCCTATCCATCCTTTGTAACTAAATACACTGGGGATATATATGAATAGAAACTATCTAAGTTTAATTATTGTTAAAGGAGGTGAAACCTATTCTATTGTTTAGAGAAAAGCCTACATGTAGCCTGATGTGGGTAAGGGTCCAAGGTTGCTAGATGCATTGTTCAGAGAGGGTGTGTGTGTTCACAGTATGTGCAGCAAAGGAGCTGGGCTGCCAAATACATTAGTAGAAGAAGGGGTTTGGGCTGGGGAAATGGCTCAGTGGCTAAGAAAATGCTCTTGTGCAGGACCCAGCTTCAGTTCCTAAGAACTCACATGTTACAATCATCTAGAACTCCAGTTCCAGGGCATCCAATGCCTTCTTCTGACATCCCAAGCACACATGGGGAAAACACTCATAATCATAAAATAAAATAAATATGTCTTCAAAAAGGAGGAGGATGAAGAAGAGTTGTGCATAATCCAACCCAGGTAGAACCCCGGGTTATTAAACTATTCCTTTTGCTTGCCTGCACACCCAGTCACACCATGCCTGCTGGAGCTTCAAATCTGAGTTGACAACTTGAGTGTCATCTCAGGAGTGGGGCCCAGGTCCTGCCATTTTCAGAATGATCTCTTGGTAAGGGAGAATTTGTAGCCAGGAATGACAGCTATTGAACCCTTCTAAGTCGTGAGGTAAGACGCTGAAGCCATCTTCTTAGGATAAGTAGAATTTGCCATTTTCAGTGTTCCAAGAACAATCACATACCTTTACGAAGATGCCAGCTGCTGAAATGCAGAGAACGCAAGTCCTGAAAAAAATACCTTTCTGCTCTCAAAGTCACTGCTGAGAATAAAAGAGCACTAGAAGGCAGGGGGTGGGGGAGTAATTCAAGAAGAAAACCTAGAGCTGGAGCCTAGACCCTGAGAAAATGAACTTACAGCCAGAAGTTTCTGGGGAAAGGAAAAACACATGAGAGAAAAATAGTCTCTATACTCAGAGGAAGAGTAACAAGCTAACAGGAAGAGACCTGATAGGCTGTGACCTTATAGTGGGGGACAAGGTTCCCTTCTGTCACAGACCTAGGGGAGGGGAATAGGATGAAAGAGGGAGGGGGAATGGGAAGACACTAGTGAGGGGATAACAAATAAGATGTAATCTGAATAAATTACTTAAATGAAAAAAGAAAAAAAAATAATCTCCAAATATCAGATCTCAAGAAATGCAACTTAAATTGTGGAGTAGAAGCTATAAAACAATCTATGTCAGCAGACAGGAAAATGGTCCACATTTTGGTTTTTGTGAACAATGTCACAATACACACAGGATTAGAAAATAGAAACCAGATATGTAGAGATAACTGATTTCATTTCTTTTGGATAAATACCCATGAGTGAGATCACTGGATCATATAATTCCCTGGGAATTACCCAGGGATATTTTTATGTTTTAATTTCTAATCTTTATCCCTTTCAACCTTTACTTTATTATAAAAATTAATATTTTTCTCATTCTGAGGTGAAAAAGAAATTAATATAATATTCACTGTATGTTTTTGTAGTTCCAGAAAGTTCTGTACTGTTGTTGTCTGCATAATTGCTAATCATGACTCAATGCTGACTTTGTCTAATGCTCTCCCTCTGTTGAGTTAGTCATGATTCCCACTTTTCTTGTTCTGATTTTGTAAAGATATTTTAATTACAGTAAAATATGTAAAGCTTTAAACTTGTCTTTAAAGCATGCCTTTGAGTGTACATTTTAGTGGCATCGAGTACATTCTCAGCAATATCCAGTCAGCGATGCTGATCATCCCTTGAGTCACCCCAAACCGAAGTTCTATAATAATGATACTCTGGTTCCATATACTTATGGCATTTGGCCATCATTTTTTTTCAACCTATGAATTTGCCCATTCAACATGTCTCAAGTAAGAAGAATTATTTTTACCTTTCGGGTTTGGCTATTTCACTTCATCTTGTAACATGAGTCAGAATTTCCTTCCATTTCAATGACAATAATATTCCATTCTATGTAACTATATTTTAGCCACCATTCCTCCTGTGTTCCATGCACATGTATATCTTTAATGTTGGGGGTTACAGGCACAAGTGATCATGCCTAGCTTTTATGTGGGTGCCAGGACTTGAATGGGCTTGCACAGCAAGAGCTCATGAGTGAGCTCTCCATCACTTTATGTTTTTCTTTTCTTTTCTTTTCTTTTCTTTCTTTCTTTCTTTCTTTCTTTCTTTCTTTCTTTCTTTCTTTCTTTCTTTCTTTCTTTCTTGTGTCCTGGACACACTCTGTAGACCAAACTGGCCTACGAGCTCACAGAGATCCACTTGCCTCTGCCTTCCTGAGTGTTGGGATTACAGGCACGCCATTCTCAATGTGACTTTTTGACTGATTTTATTTGTTGCAAATGCTTGGTTTCCAAAGCTCTTATGGTACTCTTCCACTCAGTCTATGTTTATTTGAAATTTATAGTAAAATAGGAACCTATAACTTCTTGTTCATTTTGTTGTACACACACACACACACACACACACACACACACACACACACATTTATTAGTGTACAAAATAAGGTTTCCCTAACCCTTTCGCATTCTATGTCATTGCACTTTACCTTGCTCTTCATATTAACTTCTATTCCTCTATTTTCTACATTCTCTGACTCATTAGGCATCCCAGGCTGGTCTTCAAATATGGGACCCTCCTGCCTTTCCTTCTTGAATGCTGGGATTACCGGCATGTGCCCCAGTGCCAGGCTTCATTTTTTTCCCTCTATCACTTACAGTGGCCAGTGAGTACCTCCAGTCAACTTTTTTCCCCCAGAATTTTCCACTTGGCTTTATTTTAAATTTTAAAATTGAAATTTCATATGTAGTCAGGTGTGATTTTCCTGGCTTTCTGGAACAGCTAGAAGATCTGCTTTGGTCTGTGTGACAATTCCAACCTCTCGATAATCTTGGGATTGACATACTTGGTCAGATTTCACGGCTTCCTGTGCCAAATGACTTTGGACCATGTCCGGGACATTTTGACTATACCATTGCGCAAGCCTCTGGATCTTGATACACTCATTTGGAAGATTGTTTTAGCAAGTAACACAACCTGGTTTGATTCAGACAGCAAGCTCATTCTTTACTTCCTGTGATTAGTAATGACAATCCCACGTTGATTTTCCAAGCCTTTGCTACATTTGTTTGCATCTGTCCTGCTCATGAACCTGAGACTGGAGGGTTCAAGCACAGAATTAAGGAGAGTTCTTTCTTAAAGAAGAAGGAGGAAGAAGAGGAAGAGGAGCAGGAGGAGGAAGAGGAAGAGGAAGAAGAAAGAAAGAAAGAAAGAAAGAAAGAAAGAAAGAAAGAAAGAAAGAAAGAAAGAGAAAGAAAGAAGCAACACCCAGGCACGGTGGCACAGGCCTGTAATCCCACCACTTGAGGAAGCAGAGGCAGGTGGTTCTCTGAATTGGAGGCCTGCCTGTCCTACAAAGCAAGCCCAGTTCAGCCAAGGCTGCACCGAGAAATCCTGTCTCAAACAAAACAAAAACCCTCAAAAGATTCATTTTTAAAAATGTGTATGGATGTTTAGCCTGCATAAATATCTGTGTACCACATGGGTGACTGTAAAGCTGAAGTTCTAATGGGTGTGAGCTGCCATGTGTTTGCTAGGAGTTAACCTGGGTCCTCTGGAAGAGCAGCCAGTGCTCTTAATCACTGAGCCATCTCTCCAGCCCCTCATGGTTCCTTTCTAATTTAAAGATTCTCACATAGTGTCTTTTCATATTTTGTAGAGAGATCTTTGGCTGTAGTGAATAGGAGGATTGGACAGTAGTTGGTTTCTGGGGTGCGGTGGTAATGGACTCTGCTGGGCTTTTTAATGGAATGTTTGGCATTTCATAGGCATTTTACCCTAGAAAAGCTCCCCTTTCTCTTTAGGATCTCAACCTGTGAAAACAGCAATATCAAACTCATATTTTATCTCATTTATCATCATTTATTTCATTTTATCTCATTTTCAAGGGATAAAACATGATGGGCAGCAGGCACTAGTAATTCATCCCCAAACATTGATGGTTACTGTTTGCATTTCCACAAAACTGGCTAATATATAGTATATTAATATATATTTAATTATAATGGTATTATAGTAATTATAATAATATAGTATATAAAACCGACTTTTATAAAAATTGGACTAAGTTTATTGAGATAAAAATTTAAGGCAGAAAAACTTAGAGGTTTTAATATGTTAGGTACTTGGAAGCTAATTGCTGAATGAACAAAATGAATGATATTTAAAATTTTGTTAAATCTTTTTGACATAATATAATGACATCATTTTCCTATAGGCCCTATTTTTTATTATCTATTTAAATTGGGTTTCTTATGTGTCTTCCTCCCTTCTCCACTCCTTATCCCTTCTAACTCTCCAACACAGGGCAGGAGAGAAGGAAGGTAAGTGTGGCGAGGGAGGAGCGTCGTCTTTAGCTACTTCCTGCTGGTTAGAGTTGTCAGGTTCCTTGGGGACAGTCCAATTTTTGGTTCAGGATATCTCCAACTTCTTCTTCTCAAAATGCAACAACAGCAGCCAAGAGCCGGGGGTAGGGGGGGGGGGACAGCAGCCTTCTTTCTCAGAGCGCCGCCCCCTGGCATTTATTCCTTCTCCAGAGTCCTCAGAATTAAACTATCTGCAGCTAGCAAAGATCCCCTTTCAGAGCCCTCATGGGGCAAATAATTTTCTGCTGTGGAAATTCTGAATCAGTCCTATACCTCACACCAGGGACTAAAGCAAAAATGTGTTTATAACTGTGCTTTTGAAGACATCAAAACTTCTGCTACCTTTCCCTCTTCCCTTTTCCTCTGTAAGACACCCCCTTGAATCCCCTACTCTCTTTTATGTGTTTGTTTGTGTGTGTGTGTGTGTTATGTAGGAGTCTCTGTGACCACCACAGCCAGCAGTGTAACAATCTAGGGAGGTAAGAAGACAGCTCAACATGACTGGGTAGCAGGTGTTGGTTCAAACTTAAGGAATCTGATACCAGGTAGTTTATTTTAGACATATTAAACATAACAAAATATGTAAAAATAAGTTTCATGGTGATAATTAACACAATCTTATGGGCACAACAATGCTCAAAGCATGAATATGGGGTACATAGCTAAACAGAGAATTCTCAACAGAAGAATCTCTAATGGCGAGAAGCACTTAAAGAAATGTTCAATGTCCTTAGTCATCAGTGAAATGCAAATCCAAACAATTCTGAGATTCCAACCTACACCTGTCAGAATGGCTAAGATCAAAGAGTCAACTGACAGCACATGCTGGTGAGAATGTGAGCAAAGAGGACAGTCCTCCATTGCTGGTGAGAGTGCAAATTTGTACAACCACTGTGTAAATGAATGTGGCACTTTCTCAGAAAATTGGGACTAGATCTACCTCAAGACCCAGCTATACCAGTCCTGGGCATATACCCAAAAGATGCTCCACCACACAGCAAGGACACTTGCTCCACTATGTTTATAGCAGCTTTATTCATAATAGCTAGAAACAGGAACAACCTAAATGTCCTTCAACCAAAGAATGGATAAAGAAAACGTGGTCCATTTCCACAGTGGACTATTACTTAGCTATTAAAAACAAAGATATCAAGCAACTTGCAAGCAAATAGATGGAACTAGAAAATATCATCCTGAGTGAGGTAACCCAAACACAGAAAGACACACATGGTATATATTCATAGGCAGATATTAGGCATGAAGTACAGGATAACTATGCTACAGCCCACGGACCCAAAGAAGCCAAGGAGGGCCCAAGGGAGGATGCTTGATTCTAACTCAGAAGGGGAAATAAAATAGGCATCTGAAGTCAATGGAGGGAGGGAACTGTGTATGAGAGGGGGTGGGGAGGGTAATGGGGGTGGGGATCATGTGTGGGGAGAGCAGAGGTGGTAGGGTAGGGGAAGAGAGAGCAGAAATTGGTGAAGGCATCTCTGGGACAGGGGAAGCTCCTGGGAGTCTAAGGGGATGACCCTAGCTGAGACTCGTAGTAGTGGGGACATGGAGCCTGAAGTGCCCACCTCCTATAGCCAGGTGGGGCTCCCAGTGGAGGGATGGGGACACCAACCTACCCATAACACCTTTGACCCAAAATTTGTCTTGCCTATAAGAAGTGTAGGGATAAAGATGGAGCAGAGATTAAAGGAATGGCAAACCAATGGCTGGCCCAACTTGAGACCCACCCCATAGGGGAGAGCCAACCCCTGACACGATTAATGATACTCCGCTATGCTTGAAGACAGGACTTGAGCATAATTGTCTTCTGAGAGGCTTCATCCAGCAGCCGATGGAAACAAATGCAGAGACTCAGACTCAAACAATAGGCTGAGCTCTGGGAGTTTTGTGGAAGAGTGGGAGGAAAGATAGAAGGAGCCAGAGGGGTCAAGCACACCACAAGAAGACCTGAAGAGTAAACTAACCTGGGCCCAGAGGGCCTCACAGAGACTGAACCATCAATCAAAGAGTATGTCTGGACTGGTCCTAGACCCCCTACACATATGTAGCAGATGTACAGCTTGGTCATCATATGGGTCCCCTAATGATGGAAGTACGGCCTGTCTCTGACTCTGTGGCCTGCCTTTGGATCCCTCTCCCCTAGTTGGGCTGCCTTGTCTGGCCTCAGTGGGAGAGGATGTGCTTAGTCCTGCTGCAACTTGAGATGCCAAGATGGATTGGTACCCCTTGGGGGCCTCCTCTTTTCTGAGAGAAAGGAGAGAAGGGAATGGGTGGAGGGAGGGTGGGATGGTGGGACTGGGAGGAGTCGGGGGGTGTGGAGGAGTGTGCTAGGATCAGGTTGTAAAGTGATTGATTAAATAAATGAATAAATGAAAATAAGAGGGGGGTCTGGGGAGGATCTAGTGTGGCCTAGGCCACACAAATAGTTCAAGAGTTACCCGGCATTAAAGTCCCAGGCAGAAAACACATACATGTCTCCCTTTGAAGAGACAATCCTGTTTAACATTCCTAGTTCCCCTCGGGCTTACCTGTGAGCAAAAGGGCTTACATGCCTCCTACAGTGATATTTACCTGTTCCTAAATACCTAAATACAATCTCTGTCCATTCAACATTACCTTCTGCACATGTTTTCAGGGCTGACTATTTGGTATTAGATAAGGAACTGGTGTGCTCTTCCTTGGGGAAGACTCTCTCCCTCTCAGATTTCCTTAGTTGCCTGTAGTTCTCTGTCTAGGATTGAGACCTCCTAGGCTTTCCCCTTCGTGTTAGCATGTTACGTCTGGGTTGTTGTCCCTTCCTTGTTCAGTTGCTTAGGTAGCCATGTTGGTGAGACTTCATGGCTTCTGACATTTCTAGGAGGGACAATCTCACAGCAAATTCCCTGTTCCTTTGGCTTGTACAACCTTCTACCCTCTCTTTCCCAGTGACCCTTGAGTCATAGGTGAATGGCTTGTGCTGTAGATGCGTATCAGCTGGGACTGTGCTCCTCAGCACTGCATTTTTATCAGTTGAAGTTTTCTGTAATGGTCTCCACTAGACACAGTATACCACTTGCCAATTTTGTAGGCTTCAACTTTAAAGGCCTTGTCAAGTTAGCAGTTGGGCAGCGTGGAGGTGCCTCACAAAACAACACTAAAGAACAAGGAACGCAAAGCAGATGAGGAACGTCACTTTTTCAATGAAATGACCTACTGCCTTCTTCTCGCCTCTTGAGTACATTGTGCAGGGGTGTGTTGGGGGAGGGGTGACAATGAATATTCTTATTTGTTTTCCTCCCATTTTCTGCTTTGCCAGGTGGGCAAAAAAGAACATGGGACCCACGGCAGACCTCAAGTCGGTGATCCAAAGACTGTCAGAGTTTGGACCAATTACCTCAGTCACTCCGTGTGGACGACAAAGTGCTATTGTGGTGTTCAAAGATATGACCTCAGCTTGCAAGGCTGTGAATGCTTTTCACCGCATCTCAGTAGGCACAATGTTGCAGTGCTCATGGAAGCAGCGATTCATGTCAAAAACTGTAAGACTTTCTACTGCCAAAATCCTAATGGAGTTTTAAAATAATTTTTAATTTTTTTAAAATTATAATTACATAATTCCCCCTCCCTTTCTCTCTCCAACCCCTGCACTGCTTCCCATCTCTCTCAATTGATGAGCTCATTATTCTCACACACAACACACACACATATGTATATTATATATTATATATGTATATATTATATGTATGTATATGTCATATATTATATATTTATTAAATATAATGTGTGCATACACTATGTTTTATACATTTGTTATATATTATATAATGTTGGTGTATATTATGTAATATGTGTGCTGTATATTATATACTTATAATGTATATATGCATTATAATGTGTGTATATGCTATATATTATATATTTGTTATGTGCATATAATGTATGCATGTTATATATGTGTAAATGTGTATATGTTATATATAATGTATGTGTGTATAAATGCATAAATACAACCTGCTCAGTCTGTATAATGTTATTCAGATGTGTATATGCTATCAGGGCGTGACCACTCAATACTGGATAACCAACTGGGGAGGGAAGACCATTTCTCCCACTGAACATTTTGCAGGTATCTATAGTTCTGTCTAGGGTTGAGGCTCTGTAAGCATTCCCCCTTTCATTGTAGCATGTCTATTGGTGTTCATGGGTGTGGCTTCTGTCACATCTCTAGGAGACATAGTCTCATGGCAGCCTTTCACTGCCTCTGCCTTTTACAATTTTTGCCCATCCCCTCTTCTGTAATTGTCCCTGACCTTTAGATAGAGGAATTGTTTTGTGGATTTGTCATATCAGCAATAGGGGTTTACCTATTTGGTACCACATGACATCTCGTTCTCTGTATTTTGGCCAGCTGTGGTTTTCTGTGATGGTGTCTGTCTGTTGCAAAGAGATGAGGTGTGAGAGCTACACGCAAGGGTGTGTCTGTATAAGGGTGTAAGGGTAAATATTTAGAATGTACCGAGGAGTTACACTGGCTAGTGAGGTGGTTGTAGGTTCACCTCCAAGATCCAAGACTACACTAGCCCTGGGTACATGGCTAAGTTTCCGGTACCAGTCACGCCTTTTTCTCTTGTTGAGTGAGGCCTAAGTCCAATTAGAGAGCTGTTGATTACTGTCAAAGTTTGGGTACAACTATTTCCTAGTATTACAATGCCATGCTAGTCATTGTTATGATTCATAGGCTTCCCTCCCTCCCTCCCTCCCTCCCTCCCCCCTCCCTCCCTCCCTCCCTCCATCCCTCCCTCTAACTTTCAGATCAGGATATAAGCTCTTAGCTACAGCTGCAATGTTATACCTATCTATCTGCTGTCATGCTCACCACTATGATGGTCATGGACTCACCCTCCGAATCTGTAGGCAGACCCCAATTAAATGTTTTCTTTTATAAATTGCCTTGGTTATGGTATCTATCCACAGCAATAGAACAGTAACTAAGACGGGCTGTTTCCATATCCTAGCCATTGTGAATAGAGCAGCAAAGAAAATGGCTGAGTATCTGTGGAATAGGGTATCGAGCCCTGTGGGTAAATGCTGAGTCCTATGGTAGATTTATTTTTAGCCTTCTGAAGGTTCTCCACACTGATTTCCAGACTGTTTGAAATAGTTTTGTGAGGTCCCATTTATCAATTGTTAGCCTCAATTCCTGGGCAAATAGGGTCTTATTCAGAAAGCACTTTCCTGTATCATGTATCTCACTACCTCTGTTTTCTTGCAGAAGTTTCAATGTTTCAGGGTCAACATTTAGGTCTTTGGTCCATTTGAAGTTAGTTAAGGTAATAAGAATAGGTATAATTTTGTTCATATACAACTGGACATCCAGTTTTTTAAAGCTCCATTTGTTGAAGATGCTGTCTCTTCTCCAGTGTATACTTACGGTATCTTTGTCAATTATTAGATGTACTTATGTTTGATTTTGTTCCATTGACTTAGATGGACTTTTTTGGTGCCAGTGCCATATTGATTTTTTTCCTTTGGCTTTGTGGTATATTTTGAGGCTTGAAATGATCATTTCTACAGCAGTCCTCTTTTTGCTCAGGCTCATTTTGGATATACTGGGGTCTTTTGTGGATCCACGTGAGTTTTTTTAATAGTTTTCCTATTTCTATGAAGAATTAAATAGGGATTTTGACCAGACAGCATTGAATCTATAAATTGCTTTTGGTAGAATAGTCATTTTTACAATCTTCCCATTTTCTAGTGTTTTTCTCTATCTTCTCGTTCAGAGATGTAAAGTTTTCATTACATCCTGTGATAGGTTAATCCTAGCTATCCCACATACATTCTTACGGCTTATTTTATGAAAGTTTTTATTTGTCATAACTGAGGCATTCTCATCAGAGCTTCTGTGTTAGTCATGAAAAAGGCACAGAGAACTGTGTATCATTCAAGCATCAAAACCAGAACTTGCAGCGGACCCTTCCTCTGAGAAGTCTAGCTGCCATGGTGGTCTTCACAGTTTTGCCTTTCTGGACATGAAGTTCATGAGTGCATTCGTGCATTCCTCTGACGTCAGCCTTTCCTGGATTATGGTGCACTCCTCAGCATTAACAGCATATAGCTTTTGTTTCTCGTTCTTTCTCATTAACTCTTTGGAAATTCTCATCGCCTGATAAAAGAAAACCAGCAATAATGTTAAAAGTTATTCAAACAGGAGTGATGTTATGCTATTTTTTTTTGAGTCAGGTTATCACAATGTGACCTTGGCTGGTCTGGAACACACTATGTAGACCAGGCTGGCCCCAAACCATAGAAATCCACCTTCTTCTGACTGTTAAGTGTTGGGATTACAGGTGTGCATGGCTATGCCTGGCTAATCCTACTTTTTACATTGTTTATTTGTGTGCATGGGTGTTTTGTCTGCTTATATGGCTATGTCCCATGTGCATGCAGTGGTCAGATGAGAGTACTGGATCCCCTAGGGCTGGAGGTACAGCTGATGCACCACTATGTGGGTGCTGGAAATTGAACCCCGGTTCTCTGGAATAGCAGCCAGTCCTCTTGGCTGCTGAAACATCTCTCCAGCCCTTGAGATCTACTTTACTTATTGACTGCTCTGCTTTAATGGAGTGATCCAATTAAATCTTTCTAAGACATGTGCAATGCGGTAACAGTGCTTCCCAAGCCTGAGTGTGTAGAGATCACTACCATGAGTGTGAGGCAGGCTTGTTACTGTACAGTTCTAAACTGCCCCATATGGATACGAAAGCTTCTAGTTCCAGGACCATACACTCAACAGCAAGAGCATAAGAGCAATTGGCTGCTGGCTGCCACCTTCACTAAGGGAAGTGCTACAGAGAGAGGATCTTCCAAATACAGTCACCCTCCTCACCTCCCACCTGAATTCAAAAGTAAAAGAGCTGGGTGTCTACTGGTGTCCTCCTGGGGTCACATCCATGAGGGACCTTCCCTTTGCCTTTGTAGCATGGAAATGAAATGCCCATCTGGTAAGTTCTTTTAAAAAAAAAATCACAATTCCCAACATTATACTAAGTTTTAATACAAAATCTAGCTGTGGTTAAGGCCAAACTAGAGACAAACATGCCTTGTCGTCTTAGGATGTGTCTTCTAAGGCACATTTTCCCCTCAGGAAATGGTGTTCATGGTCCCCACAAGTAAAATCCAAATACTAACGTTTGGCGGGAGCTTCACATATGCTTTCAGCCTGGTCCAGACTTCTTCCTGAAAAGTGCTTTCAGGGAAAACTTCAGTGACAAGGCCTTGAGCCCAGGCCTCTCTTGCTGTGAGCTTCTTCCCAAAGAGAAGCATCTCAGTTGCCTGCAATGCAAAGCAAGACATGACCCTAGCTTAATAAAGCAAGGCCTCAGTTGACTTCAGAACAGCCTTCTTTCAGGAGACACAGACAGACTCATGGCTCTTGAGGTTGCTTTCTTTCACAGGAACGAGGAAGCTGATGGCCTCACTGGGCAAGAGTCTGCCAACAGCTGAGACCAGAACTGTTTCTGCCTCTTGAGGGGCTGGAAGGACAGCTGCTTCTGTGAGGGTCTGCACTGAAGTGGCAAGAATGGGAACTCTGGGGCAGGAATGACCTGAACCCTAATAAACACTGTAAATAATAAGTGGGGGGGCCAGGGCAGGAAAGTTGTATTCATAGGGTCAGCCTTTTGAGGCATTCGAAATTCCATCCCTTTACTTGTTGTCCTAGTGACTGAGCTCTGAACATCTGCCTCACCTGTGTAGGTACTCAAATTACTTCTGCATGAATGAACAGACATGGGGATGGCTTATATTGCAGTTCTATAAAAACCAAGAACGATGAGCAAATGTTCTTTCTACAGTTGCATTTTGTCTTCCAAAAACATGAACAAATTCTAAGTGCTTTAAGTTTGAAGAGCTGGTTTTGTTCAACTTTTCAAAGCTAAACTGATTAATAACAGTCTCATACACACACACACACACACACACACACACACACACACACACACACACACACACACATACACACACATGGAAGGCATTTAGAACAAAAAATCTAAGTCACCAAGCAGCCTCCCTACCATACTGAGAGATAGTGACCAATGCCTGCTCAGCCCTTCCCTCTATCCCCATCTCCAGTCATGTCTTAGTGTTCTTGGAGTCACTTCATGGAAGACAGACAACTGGATCTGCACAAATACAGAGCTAGATCTGAGCAGCCAGTGGGAGTCTCAAAAACACAACAGAACAGCTTGTCAAAGACAGCTGTGACTGGGAGTCACAGTGACTATGGTCAAGGGGCTGTTAGGAGCTGGTAACTGAGAGCCAGGCATCGTGGCACACACCTGTAATCCCAGCACTCGGGAGGCAGAGGCATGGGGATCACTGTGAGTTCAAGGCCAGCCTGGTGCTGGTACTCACATGGCCCAAAGGGAAGATGTCACCAAGTCATCTCAGTGGATTTTGCTCATCATGCCTGAACTGATCACATCTGTCATCAACCGTGGACTGCTCACTCCTCGAGAGGCTTTCTAGTCCTAGGCCTTCAACTGATGTCACACAGCTGTGGAGGACAAGGTCCTGTGCTGCCACCAGTGTTCCAGCTCTAGCCACTAGCCATCAGATGCTGTCCCTGCATGAGGGACTGCAGAGAGAATGTCCCGACCTTTCCCTTATGTCCTCCCTTTGCCTGGATCCTCCATGTTGCAGAACCCATTCTCATCCTCGCAGCTTTGCCCAAGGGAGAGGAGAGAGTACAGGATTGCCTTGGCAACAGAGACGACACACTACAATTTAGGTTTTTTTCTAACTTACCTTTGCTGGGCCCATCATCTTTGGAAACGTGTAAGAGGAGCAACCTTCTGGGCTCTGGCCGAGGTGGCTGAATGGAGTATGAAATGTTGCCTAGATGGGACAGGGAAGAAATTAATTTCTGAGTTATTATTTTATTTTAACTTTATATTGTGTGTGTGTGTGTGTGTGTGTGTGTGTGTGTGTGTGTGCGTGTGTGTGTAGTCTAGAATCTTACCACCATTCTTACCTTAGCCTCTCAAGGGCTAGAACCATAGATATGTTTTACTACGTCCATCTCACTATAGTGTTTTGTTTTGTTTTCCCTTCATTTTATTTTTATTTTATATGCATGCTGTTTTTGCCTCCATGTACTGCACATATATGCAGTGTGCACCACATATATGCAGTGAGCCCAGAAGAAGGGATCATATACCCTGTGACTGGAATTACATATGGTTGCAAGGCATCATGTGAATGCTCAGAGTCAAACCCAGATCCTCTAGAAGAGCTGCCAATGCTCTTATGTGTGTAGTTCACTGTCATAAATGAATGAAGATATTTAAATTAATATTGTTACTCTTTATATACAAAATTTACGTATAGTGTGTTACAAATGGATTTGTACAAAAACTATCTAGCCATCACCAAGTCCATATGCACTACCGTGAAGATCCCCTCTGTGAACAATCCTTTCTACCATCTATATTATCACTCCCAGCTCTTTATCCCTGCCATTTTGTCCTTTTCTAGAACATTACATTCATGGAATCCTATATACAATAGGCCTTTGTATCTTGCTCCTGTCAGGTTTGGGAGGCACCCATGCACTACTGCTTACTGGTAGCCTCTTGTTGCTGCTGCTTTGTTATTGTGTCACCATTTTCTGATCTACACACAGTTTCCAGTGTTGTGGCTATTATCAGTAGGTTCAGTCAAGAACCATAGACTTGTTTGATATAAAACATACAATTACCACTTGTCAGTAATACATCAATGATGCTGAAAAACAAATCTGTTTCTGATTAAGTCAAAGAAGTAGTTGTGAAGATTTGTGTGCCCATGTCTGGTTGAATGTACACTTTGCATTCTGGTGGGTAGCTAACTACCTCTGAGTGGAATCATGGGTTATGAGCAAAGTGTATGTTTATCTAAAGAAGGTGCTGACCTCCTCCCCAGCACTGTGCCATGGACATCCCACATTGAGGCAGGAGAGCCCTACGAGCTCCATGTCCTTTTTCAGCTTCACGAGAAGTCCTTGTAGCCTAAGCCACATCACTATGTGCATAGTGGTGCCTCATGTTTTCAGTTTATGTGTCCTTTATAACTAATGATGTTAAGAATCTCTCTGTATTCTTAAGAGCCATGGGTAGAGCATCTTTGCTGAAGAAAAGGCTAACATGTTTCCCACTGTTTTTAAAGCTAAATTATTCGCCTTTTTATTTTCAAATTTGTAAGAATTCCTTATAGACACAGGTCACAAATAGGTATCATGAAAAGAATTTTTACGTGTCTGTGCCTTATCTTTCCTTTTAAATTAAAACATTTCTGAGTCGGGCGTGTTGGCAGAACACACTTTTGATCCCAGCACTCGGGAGGAAAAGGCGGTTGGATCTCTGTGAGTTTGAGGCCTGCCTCTTCTACAGAGTGAGTTCCAGGACAGCCAGGGCTACACAGAGAAACCCTGTCTTGAAAAACAACAAGCATAACAAAACAAAACAAAACAAAACAAAAACCACAAACCACCCACCAGCCAACCAACTGAAACAAATAATCACAACAAAAATTTTTGAATAAAGGGGCTTGTTGTGTAGCACAAGCTCGCCTGGAGTTTAGTTCTCTTGCTTCTGCCTCCAGAGGCATGCTGGGATTATACTCAGACCCAGATGGCCTTTTTTTCTGTATGGGGAGAGGCAGAGGTGAAAGAAGACCAACTCATGTCCTTCTGTCCTCTCTACTTCCTTCCTAAGTACTAGGATTGTTCCCACGTATCACTATAGCCAGCATCTACATCCATTTCAAATTTATTATATTTATTTATTTAGTATGTGCATACTCGTGTGTGTGTGTGTGTGTGTGTGTGTGTGTGTGTGTGTGTGTGTGTGTGAAGGTCAGAGGGTAGAGTTGGTTCTCTCCTTCCATCATTTGGGTCCCAGGCTTTGGACTTGGGCTGTCACACTCGGTGATAAATGCCTTTGCTTTACTTGCTCCTTAGAGAGGCAGGTTATTTTCAATGGTTTAAAGAGCCATTATGTTTTGTTTCTTGTGTGCCATTTCTCTTCTCTTCCAATTCTTACACTAGGTTCTTGATGTGTTGCTTTATAGACATATTTTTAAAATATTTTAGAATGACCAGCTTTTGTTGACTTGAGTTAAAAAAAAAATATAAAAAATGTTTTCTTAACCTTCCATTTGTCTTGATTTTGCCCCAGAGGTCTGCTGTCTGGCTTCAGATCCCACAGCCAGGTTCAATAGTAGTGATTTAGATGATAAGCATGTTCACTTTTTTCTATATTTAAGAAAACATTTTTGTGAGTCAAGGTCTTACTCTACAGCCCAGATAGGCTGGCTTCAAACTCATGACAATCTTCCTGCCTCAGGTTTCCAAGTGCTGGGATTACAGGTATAAATCAACACACACATATGTTTTTATGTTTTTGATGAATAAGAAACATCTTTGAATAAGAATCGCTGATATAAATAGCCATACTCTTAGATTTAATTTCTAATAGACAGTACTTATTTTAATGCATATTTGTAAGAATGGATAATATATGCAATGTATAAATAGAAACATAAAATACTCTCATTAATGTTACTTTTCTTTTCACCCCAGAAATCTTGGTCAAGAAAATGTACTTCAAGAACAAAATAAGAAAACTAAGAAAAGCCATAGCTAAGGAGCCATAAACAGGTACACACACCTGACAATGAGCAGCTGTTACAACGCTTATTTCCAGAGACAGAATGGTGGATGCAATTAAGGGCTGAGGCTTAGCAACAAGCTGGTTAAAGGCCTTGGGACAGTTCCTTGTCTCCCTGTGGCAGCTTTCTCTATCTGTAAAACTAGTGTGACGTCATAGACCTGCTGTGTGTACTGTGTAAAATGTGCATGTGTGTAATGTGTATTAACAGAGAATCTAACACAGTGAGCATGCAAACATCCATTTGAACAAATTTAAAACTCATATAGAAAAGGTGCATTTATTTGCTGGCAGAGAAGCTACAAACATTTGTAGGCACAAAACCAAATATAGTATTTGTTTACGAAGTCAATAAAAACTGAGGAAATCTCTTCTGTGGTGAAGTAAGAAATACTAACACCTCCTAAGGAGAAGGCACCAGAAGATCCTGAAGGCTACTGGGCTGTAATCCTGGAGCCAGTGTTCTAGGTTCAAGTGCTAAAACAACTGTCATCACATCTGGGTTTACAATAACAAAACCCAGAAAGAGCCTAGGAGTTGAGCAGTCAGGGACTGGTGAGATTTGCTAAGTATAGAAACCAAATGCTAGCACTTGAGTTTGAGTGATTTTTCCCCCCAAATACTAAATTCCACAATGTGTATTTAAGGTTAAACAGCATGTTATTATGAGATACCTAGTTAACCTGGTTAGTGGAACCAGTTACTCACATTGTCACACCCTAGCCAGAGGCAGCCATGATGTATCTATTCATTTGGCAAACTTCCTGGATATAGTCCATACTGTTGACTAGAACCCTCACACTGTATATTCGACGCTTTGGTCCTAGCTGTCTACTACACCTCCTCAGCCACATCACCCATACAATGAAATGGTTCCTTTCTTGTTTCCTCCCTCCATCTTCCCTCCATTCCTTTCTTTCTCTGATGTGGCTGGGGATCCAAGCAGAGCCTTGCATTAGGTAAATGTTCCACTATTGATCAAAATCCTACTCTCAATTTTTAAAACGTAAGCCATATTTTATTTTGCCTATGTTCAAAATATTTTACTTTGGGCCACCAAAGAGAAACACTGTGGTAAGAGTAAACATTGAAATATTAAACACCATGGTGAACAAGAGTCTGAACTGTGTTGAAGCCTCAGGATAGCTGGGACCTTTAGTTTTCTAATATGCAATGGAGGGAGAGTAGTGAGTGGCCACGGTCCCTTCTCATTCCAGAAGCCTAAATACTAGGCTTTGTGAACTAGGAAAAGAGGATCAAGCAAACCACACAGAGGTTAGTCCCTCTCCCGCAAACTTTCAATCATCTCCTGAGCACCTGTCAGTAATATGGAAACTGAAAATTGAACAACTATGTACTCTGATTAAAACACAGAACCATCAGAATCGGGGCGATGTTCACAATACTGGTGTTTAGAAAAACTAATAACAATGAAGGAAAAACATAAACTGCCAAATTAGACTACATCTTTAAGAACTAACTGAATCACTTCTTCCTACCTCGGTCATGGCTTGCTCTCTGTTGCTGGGATAAGACACCGACCAAAAGCACCTTGGGGAGGAAAGCGTTACTTGGGTTACAGGTCCCAGGCCACCACTGAGGGATTACAGGTCCCAGGCCACCACTGAGGGAAGCCAAGGCAGGAACCATGGAGGAGCAGTGTTCACTGGCTTGCTTCCACAGCTTGCTCAGCCTGCTTGCTGATACAACCCAGGGCCACCTGCCCAGTGGTGGTATGGCCCACAGTGGGCTGCGCCATCTCACACCAACCAGTAATCAAGGCCCACAGAACAATCTGGTGGAAGCAACTGAGTTCCCCTCTTTTCAGGTAACTCTAGTTTGTATCAATTTGACAAAAAGTACCCAGCATATCCATGAACTCCTATGACATGTTTAATCCCAGCCACTGGAAAGGAGACTCACAAGAGCTCACTGATTAGCTGGGAGGAGACTTACCCTGTCCGACGCATAGACAGCATCAAATAGTCCTAGGATGGTGACGGTGATTCCTACCGCGGGGCCATTGACTACTGCAACCAGAGGCTTGGGAAAGTCTATAAAACAGTTTACAAATTCCCTACGGAAATGGAAATAGGAAAGCATGAAATATTTCAAAGTAGCACTACCTAACTATAGAAAGGATTCTACAAATTAAAGCTGACACTACCCTAATGGATCACTTTCCTAGACTAAGCCAAGATTCTTTTATAGGGGCCTAATGATTGCTACAAGCTGAGCCTGATTCACACTGTTTTCTGGGCAGTGAGCCAGCTGTGACCTGGAAGCTCAAATTGGGTGACTGAATGCATGACCCCTTATTACAGCACAGGGGACTGAAAGACTCAGCAGAACTGGGAAGTTGAAGCATCCAACCTCCTTCAACACCTTCCAAGACTACTTCCTGTGTACAGCCGGCATTTGCAGACACTCTGGAGATGGGAACCAAGGCAAGGCGGCTAGCAAGACTAGCCATGTAGGCAAACTCTGTATTTGAGAATGGGTCTCAATAAATAAGTGGCAATCAAAGATGATTTTGATGTCTACCTAGGACTCTACACCCATACACATCATATTTATACCCAAAGACACCTGGGTCTACACACATGCAAGACAGGTATTCGTACAGTTACACCATAAACACATATGGGAACATGGGAAAAGAGAATGAACCCCTTGGTATCAGACAAATGTCCCTCTTACCTCAGTTCCATAGCACACTTTTTAGCTAGGTCCTGTATTTCACCATCGGCATTAATCAAGTTACTTAGGTCATTCCCGCTGCTGTAGTAGTCACCAGATCCTGTCAACAGTACAGTCAACAGAGCCATGAGTCCTTCGTGTACCAACTCATTCTAGAGCTGCTGTGTATCTGCTGTTGTGCAGGGCTCTAGGCCAGGCACTAGGAGAACACTGGTGAGTCTCACGCACACACTAGTGGCCGTTAAAGAACATAAGTAAATAGCAGTGGTGTGACGACAATATGACAGATGGAACAGGGCCGGTCGATCAGGGGTGTCTAAGGAGGATCTCACTCAGGAAAGGGCAGTTGGACTGAGATCTAAAGGACAGGCAAGGCTGTCAGAGGGGGAACAGTGCAAACGGGGTTCTGTGACTGAGGTCTGCACAGTCATGTGACAGACTGAAAGAAGAGGCCCCAGGCCTGAAGCTGAGGAAGAACAGGGTGCAGGGGAGCTGGATGGTGTGGGTGTTTCTAGATCACAACAAGATCCATTGTCTCTATTCTAAGAGCCACTGGAGGTGTGTGTTTATTATAGTTTGCCTACAGTGAAATGGCTACTTTTTAGTGAGTTTTACTTTGAGAGAGGATCTCAGGTAGCCCAGCCTGTCCTCAGACTCCCCATGTAGCTGAGAATGACCCTGAGCCTTCACCAGTATTTAAGTTCTGTGTCACCATTCTCGTGTTGGGGATCCAATCCAGGGCTTCTTGCCTCATAGGCAAGCACTCTATCTCAGCCTACTTCCTAGCACCCTTCCATAGTGTTGATCACTGTAAAACCTGGAGTGATCCCAGGCCCAAACAAGACATAGTGGCTCTCCCGTATCCATAGGGGATGCAGTCCAAGATGGTCCATAAATCTCTGAATCATGGGGTGTACCAGGTTCTACAGTACGTGTTGTGTTTTTTTCCTTTCCAGTTGGTCCTCTGGATTTTCAGGTTTTACATCTATGGATTCCACCAACAGAAAATATTTAAGGACAAATATAAAGTCATCTGTACTGAATATTTGCAGACTTTTTTTCCTAGTGACTGATCATTTCTAAACAATGTAATGAGTACTGACAAGGCTTTGTAAGACACTCAGAGTGAACTTAAGTGTATGGAATATGTGGGTCTTCTATGCAAATACCACATGGTTTACAGTAGGAACACGAATGGGAAAAGTTTTATAATGATGAGACTCATGGAACTAATTCCCAGAGGATCCTGGGGGAGACTGTATGTGACAAAGTTCAGTTTACAGGTTAGGTAAGATATTTACAATAACAAACTTTAAAAATAACAATATACTATATAAGAGTTACTTAAAACATACTTTTTTCTAGAAACTTATTCTACTTATTTCTAGAGCAAGAGTCATGACACATAACTGTAATTTTGGGAGACGAAGCCACAGAAAGGAGCATTCAGTTAAGAAGGGCTACAGGACAGACACGTCAGAATGTTCGAGATGCTGTTTCTAGCCCTGCCATTCCAGCTGCCCCAGTGAAGTCACTTTCAGACTCCATCAACAGAGTAGAATTTCTGATCAATACTGCAGAACTCACATGAGTTGTACCAAATAACATGTACTCTTATTTTATCGGTTTTGCTGAACCATTTTTAAAGACTCTTCTATGTGTTATGTGGATCAAGTTTTGGTTTCACTGTTGAGTGGAATCTATGAATAGACAAAGAATGTCTAGTCATGCATTTTTGGACAGCTGAGTTGTTTTCTTTCCTGACTCTTGTAACAGACACAATTAAGCTTTACTTACTGGGACATACAATTTGTCATAGATAACTATCAAAGAGTAGTTATCCTAGGTCCATGATATTATGGTATGTTAATAAATTAGACCATTACACACTGGGGAAAAAACCTTCCAGAATTATCATTCAGTTCCTTGTATATTAAGAGACTCCCTAAAAAGAGAGAGACTTCCTAAAGTAAAAATTGAATAAGTCTGAGCAAGTGTCTTACCTGTCATAACAGTTATGACTGAATTATCCGTGCTGGCATTTTTAAGTGCAAGAATAATTTCCTGATACATCTATGTGGACAGAAAGATAGGGAAAAGACAATAACAATAAGATCCATTATCTACTGGGCTGAGCCAGCATATGAATCTGAAAGACTTCTCTCATCACAGTGCTAAACAGTCTATAGGAAATTGTATCAATTAAAAAATAAATAAAATAAAATAAAAAAGAAAAAGAGGCTGCCTGAGAGGATTTCTGATCCATTCCTCTGACAACTCCTGGGTAAACATGATGTACAGGTGCTGTGGCAGAAGCACCAAATAACCAATTTGTTCCAAAAGTGATCAAGAGAGACACAGTCCTTAAGCTTTGTGGCTGGACAGTTACTATGCTCCAACAGGGATGGGCTGAGGGAAGGGCAGGAGCAGCACACAGCTTGTTTAGAGCTGCTGAGGAAGGTGGCTGAGAAAATGGTCCCTGGAACAGCATCCCAGCTGTGGCTTCAAGGAAGGGTAAGTATCCTGGGCAGCTGGGAACTGACAACTAATGCCAGAGGCTGGATTCCTGAGACACTGTGCTGGGGAACAAGGGTACTGTCCTCTGGACATTTCTAAAAATCTTGCTGTGCTTTTAGTACATTTTCAAAATCTGTATAGAGTTGCTTTAATAAGATTCAATGTGGGAAAGAGTGATGTGGAGGGCAGGAGTTTATAAAGACGCTGAAAAAGTAAAAGCCCATGAATAATGTTATTTGTTATATGAATAATGATGTCACTGTTTAGGCAGGGAATGGGAAATAACTCCCAGGAATTACAGTAAAGGAGACACGGAAGCCAAGGTGACTGGCTAGAACCAGGGCCTGCTTCCCAGCCATAGGAACTTACCAGGTTATTTCTTTACCCGCAGAACTATTCTGTTAAATAATGGTGAAAAGGCCCTTGCAAAAATACATAAGCCTCTGTGCAACTGCTGCTGGTTCTTGCACGCTGCAGTGTGTAGCTGTAAGCACCCTGCTTGCACACAAATGTCTAGGGCAAACAGACCTGGAGGTCTCAGAACTAAGTGCCTTATCAATGTTGAAGGCACATGAGCAACTTTACAAGCTTCTTTTTTTTTTTTTAAAGATTTATTTATATTACATATACAGTGTTCTGCCTGCATGTACACCTGCACACCAGAAGAAGGAACCAGATCTTATGATAGATGGTTATGAGCCACCATGTGGTTGCTGGGAATTGAACTCGGGACCTCTAGAAGAGCAGACGGTGCTCTTAACCACTGAGCCATCTCTTTACCCGCTTCTTAAGGTTTCACATTAGCACGCTGCTGCACACTGCAGGTGGCAGCCTTTATCCCCAGGTCACCTCCAAGCATCTGAGAAACTCCTTGTAATATCAAGAGGAGGAGCTCAAATGATTAACTTATTACCAGTGTAGTTCAAGGGGAAATTCAAAATCGCCTCATGAAGCAGTTTATTCAAATGGGACTATTACTACTCTTTCTCTCCTCTCCTCTCCTCCCCTCCTCCACTTACCCTCTTCTCTTACAAAATTTTCTCCTCTCCCCCTTTCCCCTTCTTGTACAAAATTAGGGTCCACAAGCATAGAAAAGCTCAGAAGGCAGTGACGTGAAGATACTTTGGGGAGGTTTATGCTCCCCTTAGGGGGGTCTCTGTACATCTCCCATCCACACTCATTCGCCAAGACTGACTTAACTGACTTGTGCTTCCATTCATAGCAAAGCTTCATTGCCTTCTGGATATGTAGACCTACCGGAAACTCACAAGTTCTAAACAATGCCCAAGTCTGAGGAAGGAAGCCAAACGCTCTAACGTTCTTCCACAAAAATAGAAACAATGCTAAAACCCTACAGTTGCATCAGTGAAAGAAACAGAAGAGGAGAGAAATGTGCCCACGCCCTGGGCAGGAGCATCACCTCGAAGGTTATGGCGTTCTTTTTGGTGGGCCGATTGAACATGATCTTCGTGATGCCATCTTCAGAGGTTACCACGATGTTCTTAAACTCCTGGACTTTCTCATCGGCTCCACTCTTTCCCTGGCTAGAGGCTTCAGATGAGGGACTCAAACTGGATACTAGATCCACATAGTTCTGCCTGGCAGTTTCCTGAGGAGTAGATGACAAACACCTTCTGCAATTTGAGAATCAGACTATGCAATGAAGAACAGAGGCTTTGACTCACTAAAGATACATCATGACTTCAGCGGCAGTGGGAGAGGTGACCCGTATGTGCCATTCCAGCTATTGAGAGGCTGAGGCAAGATTGTGAGTTACAAGGCCATTCTTGGCAACAATAATGAGAAAATGAACTTCAAAAACCTCTAAAGGCTCCATTGATTCATTCACTGAGAAACCAAGCCTACTGTCCTCTAGTCAATAACATTAAATAAATTTACCTTCCGTGGATCCCATTTGTCTTTATTGACAAAGTCAAGCATACCCGGCTTAGGCATAGTGCAGGAGCCTTCTGTGGCCTATGAAGAGAACAAGGGGGATTAATATGCACTATGCAAGAAGAGGAAGCCTTTGAGAGAGTGGCTCTGGAAATCTAAGAGTTCAATAATTTTGAATTCGTGGTTACAGCTTTCACAGGAAGTGAAAATGCGGAGTCAGTTTTAAAAAGTCAAGAAACATTTGGAAGTCCACACCATATCCTAAAAACCCATCTATGGGGACAGAACCAGAAATTTAGTGGTAATCTCTGACTAACTGCTCAGCAGGGCTGTAGCTGCTGCAGGCAGGGATGGGGTACAGTTCCTAAACCTTGGGAAGTTCATCTGAGAGCCATGCCCAAAAGAAAAGTAATTTTGTTTGAGGGTGGGTGGAGCGAGTACCCTGAAATGAAGAAAATACCCAACTCAGCTACTTTGCAGAAGTGATTTTTTAAACAATTTGACATTTTTGGCTTGTGTTTATTTGCTTTGTTTTTGTCAAGATAGAGTTTCTCTGTGTAGCCCTGGATGCCCTGGAAGTCCTCATAGACCAGGGTGAACTTAAACTCACATAGATCCACCTGGCTTTGCCTCCTGAGGGCCGAGATTAAAGGCCTTGCTACCACTGTCCTGGCTTACATTTCATGATAGATTTAGTTAACAGAGACCAGAGGAGACCTTGAAAATCACAGGTGGTGGAGGCTCTGACTGCACCCAAATCCCTCCTTCCCCCTCCCTCCTCCACTTCCCCTCCCCCAGAACAGCCGTCCAGTCCCTCGTTCTAACGGCTTTCACTTCTGACATGAACTGCAAGGCTTGAGAGGGCTGGGGGAGCATGTTCTCCATGTCACCTGATTTCAACAGGTTCATGGCAGCCCGGCCAGCAGTGGTATTTATGGGTACAGTTCCTTCCAGGGAAAGGACACAAAGTAAATAAGCCCAGGGCAAAAGCTCATAGCATGGAGTTCAAAGGAGAAGGCAGTGTGCCACTTCTACTGTCCTCTCCCCAAGAGTCAGGAAAGGGAGTGCCCTGGATTGATGGGGACGGGGACGTGATAGCATGCACAGAGTCTTGCCAACAAGACGCTCTTTATGGGTTCAGTGTCCAGTTTTGCCAGTACTCGAACATAAAGGCAAACCTGCCTAGCCGACGGCCACCCCGTACCCGAAATTTACTGTTAGACTCTCCCAGCAAACAAAGCTATGTGCCAAGCACGACAGGTCATGAGGTTAGAGAACACCTCCGAGCAGCTGAGGGCAACGCCTTTTTGAAAGGGTAAAGGTCCTTGACTGTACACACACATGATAAATAGATATTCCTGCCAATCATCTAGTAGAAGATTAAATGATAGCATGGGAGTAAGTGGAGCAGATAAACCATGACTCCTTTACCATTGCAACTTAAAAGCTTTCTCAATATTATTATAGCAGTTTCCAAACATTCACCAAAAAAAAAAAAAAAAAAAAAAAAAAAAAAAAAAAGTGAGGCAGAATAGGCCATTAATGCAATTGAACATCCACTAAAATTTCTAAGAGGTACTTCACTTATTTTCTTTCTTTTGTGCTTATTGCAAGGAATCTAAAACATCTCACACACCCACCACTTTTTTTGAGCCTTGAATACTTACTATGCATTTCTCAAAGGGCCAACATTTTATTATGTAGCCAGTGGCACTGTTAATAATAACCACGACTCCATGGTTAACTCCATGCTAAAGCTCAGCTCATATTCAAATTACCCCAGTTGTCCCAGAATATCTTTTCTGTAAATTTATTAAGCAAGGACCAAACATCTGACTGTGATCTATAGCACCTCTTTATTTAGGAGAGTTACTTGGGGCTACCCTGTGCTTTACAGTATTTTAAGGTCTAACCCTAATATAAAGCCTGCATGCATGCACCCCAAAGTGGGTCAGCCATGTAACTCAAACATTCAAGCTGCATATTAAAAGGACTCAGAATATTTTAAAGATATTTTATCTTTATGTATGTGAGTGTTTTGTCTGTATAGTATGTGTATGTATGTATGCATGCATGCATGCATGTATGTATGTGTGTATACCAGGGGCATGCCTTTTGAACACAAAGGTCTGGAACTGGGGTTAGAGACTGCTATCTGTGGGTATGTGGGTGCTGAGAACTAGAGCTGTACCCTCTTTGAGGAGCAGCAAGTGTTCTTGGCTGTCCGGCCATCTCTCCAGCCCACTCAAAATGTTTTCAGCGATGTCAGACCTCACGCCATTACCTGCTTGGACAGTGCATGGAGTTTCAGCTTCACTTCGTTCCCCGGGTCCTCCCTCAAGAGCTTCACTTGGCTCATGGCATTTTCAAAGTCCTGCTGACTGGCTCTCATGGTTGGTCTGCTCAGGTGCACCTGAGCCACTGGAAACCTAAAGCCCTGCAGGAGACTGCAAACGGTGGTTCTATTTGTTTCTAGCCCTTCCTTTCTGCAGCAGGGTTGCGGATTGGTCTGAAAACCAACAGAGCAAAATGCCATGCTTATTTATATTTTCTCTCTGCTGTGCCAACAAACTAGCCTCAAATGATTCCTGAATAAAATCTGTCTACAGATTTTTTTTCTCCAAGAAAAAGGAAAATCTAAATTTTACTTGAATTAAACAAGGGTCATATTTTAAGGAGAAAAGAAAAAACGTTTAAAAATGTCCTGGAAAGGTTCATGTGAGCAACTTCACACAGGCTATGGTACGAATTTATTCAAATGAAGTGCGGTTTTTGCCTTTGAGGCCACTTCTTTCAACATGGCAAAACACTAGCTGGCGATAACGGATTATGCATCTGTTGCTCTCAGTTAGCTAGGTATGGGTGTTTGGACAAAACGTGACCTAAGAAGTTCCGCCCCGGGGCTGCAGGCCTGGGTGTTGCGGGGACCAGAGCTCGCAGCTGGTCCAGGCTTGCCAGGCTGCCTAAGCAAGTCCATCCTTACCCTTCCGGACTCAGTGGACATTCGAGGTCACTGTTTATCGAGTGCTCTTCCTGCGAAACCGCCAAAGGAATAACTTGCTGTCCTGCTAGCCAGACCAGATGACAAGAGCGAGCGGCTCCGCAGGTGGGAGGAAGACAAACCCCGCTGGCGTCTTTGGGCCCCACAGACGAGCCTGCAAGCTTACCTCGGACACCAGCACCGCGCCACTTCTGGTCAAGGAAGCTAAAAGCAGGGGTGAGGACAGACTGAGCCCCGACGCTTAAGAAGGGGTGGAATCGGTGGGAGGAACTGGGCATGGGCGGATCCAGATCTGAGTCCTGTGTGGGTGGAACCAAGGACTCCAGGATCAGGAGAAACCCCAGCCGGTACGTGAGGCATAGGTGGAACTGGGGGCGTGGTCTAAGTTGGGCACTGGCTCGTTTCCGGGATGGGCACTTGACAGAGTGAAGATGCAGGGCTGAAGGAGCTGGAGGCGAGGCGCTTGGACGAGGCGCTTTGGGCAGGAAAGGAGTGCAGCGACCGGGCTCTGGGAACTCGGTTCAGAGAACAGGGCTGAGGGGGGTGAAGGTGTGTGTGGGAGGATTGGATGCAGAAGGCAGGGACCGGCTTTAGCAGAGGGTGCTGGACTTGCCCACAGGGTGCTGGAGGCAGGGGGCAGTGGATTCATTGAGGGGGCACTGCGTGGAATATGAGGGCTCTAGGGTGGTTCAGTGCTGGAGGAGAGCTGCGGGGTGACACTTGGCTCTGCTGCCAGAAAAGCACTTGCAGTCTGAGGAATGATTCTGACATTGCTCGATCAGAAGTGAAAGCCAGACTCCGAAAGAAGCCGGAATCCCCTCTGTCTCGCCGCTCTGCCCTGCTGGCTCCCCTCCATGAGTGTGCTGTTCTTTCACAACTTCTTGGCTTCATTCCTCCTCTCCCCCGCAGCAACTTCCCATCTGTGTTCAGCCGGTCTTCAGGGCTCACTGTTTCCACACTGCTGTTGCTTGGCCAGCACTGCCTGGGGTTGGTCCAATTCCCACCTCCTCAGTCCATTTTCTCCCTGCTCCCTGACTGATCTCCCTATGTTGTAAACCTGACTACCATGATCTGGACTGTTCCCCCAGAGTTCATGTTTGGAAAACATCTCCCCACTCCTGTGTTGGTGGCATTTGGAGCAAAGGTAAAGCCTTTGAGCAAAGATGAAGGTTAGGTATTAACATGCAGCCCCAAGGCCCTGGCCCATCGTCGCCAGAACCTTCCCCGCTCCTGGATGCTGAGCTGGAATCTGTTGCCTGTAATTCATCCAGTCAGTAGCTTTTGGTGGTAGAAACACAAAATGGACCAGGATGCTGACCTGACTCGCAACCTTCTCTTGATTCCTGCTCTGTCGCTGGAGTTTGTGTGGGTCCCCTTTGCCTAATAAGTAAAACAAGCTTCTTATTGCAACATGTAAGGCCTTTGAGATTTGGCCTCACGCTTGCGCTTTCCACTTCATTCATTCACCCACTCATTTATTCATCGTGTTAGTTTCCTTAAAGACAGGTCTCACTACATATCTCAGCCTGGTTTCAAGATGTGGCGAACCTCCTGCCTCTGCCTCTTTGGCTCTGGTTTGCACCGTTGTTTTCAGCTCTTTGTTTTTTAAATTTAAAGACATTTGTTTTGAGGCAAAATCTCACAAGAAATGCCTCACTTGAACCCTCCTGTCTCAGCCGTTTAAGTGCCTGTTCTTTCTGCGTCTCTGCCCCCCAGGCTTTCTCAGTCCAGACACTGCCTTATGTGGGAAATCTCTGAAATCGTAGATTGGAACCCCTTGTGGCATACAACCCAGCACTTGGGAGGTGGAGGAAGGGGGATCAGAATTTCAAAGTCATCCTCAGCTAAAAACGAGCTAAAGATGGACCCCCCCCCCCCCCCCCCCCCCGCCATTGCTTCTGTTCTCCTCCTGTGATCCTCCTCTCCAGGGCTGGTCTATTTCTTAGGACAGAGGTCACTGAGTTTATTTCAGACTGGCAATTTGTTCAGACCCTGCCTGCCCTGGATTAAACAGCAGTTCTCATCTCTGGACACCCTGCTTGACAGGAAACCCTGTAGAGGTTTGTTGTGTGTAAGAGAACTGTGGAAGGTTTCTGTCCAGCTTGTGTGTTTCCACGCGTGATGACAGCTCCGGGGTCAGTTGCCGCCTTTTCCAGAAGGTGTTAGTCTGAGTGGCTCTATGCTTACAGGACTTTCTTTTACAGCGAGTCACAGCTCAATCAAAGGAATTGGACTTTTGCCAGGTTCCTATAATGAAAGCACCAGGGAAAGTGGTACCAAGGAAACTGTGGTGTTCACCTGCATTTGCGGGAGACAGGGGCTGTTATGACTCTATTAGCCAAAAAAAATTCTTTGCACTCTTCTTTCTAGTGTTACCTGCTTCCATTTCATGACACTGCTTGAGATGAATTAAGCCTGTGCAACTGGAACAGAGCAGGCTAGAGTTAGGCTTCTAGCTCTTTCCTACCTTCCTCCATTTTTTCACTCCTCTTTTTGCTGTTGTTTTGAGACAAGGCCTGTTGCATCTCAGGCTTATTTCAAGTTCTCTTTTTAGCTGAGGATAACTTTGAACTTCTGGTCCCCCTTCCTCTACCTCCCAAGTGCTGAAATGTATTCAAGAAAAGGTTCCAAGGCCGGGCGTGGTGGTGCATGCCTTTAATCCTAGCACTTGCACTCGGGAGGCAGAGGTAGGTGGATCTCTGTGAGTTCGAGGCCAGCCTGGTTTACAAAGTGAGTCCAGGACAACCAAGGCTACACAGAGAAACCCTGCTTTGAAAAAACAAAACAAAACAAAACAAAACAAAACAACAACAACAAAAGAGGTTCCAGTCTAGGGTTTCCTGCTCCACAGGCAGGCAATCTACAAGTCAAATTGCATCCCAAGATACCCCTCCCACTCTTTTTCTTATTAAGTAGTGCAGGATGACCAGAAAGTCATCATCCTGCCTTGGCTTCACCAGAGCTACAATTGCAGCTGTATACTAGGCCAAACTAACTCTCCTTTCCTCCCCTCCCTTCCCCTCCCCTCCTTTCCCCTCCCCTCCCCTCCCTTCCCATCCCCTCCCCTCCCCTCCCCTCCCTGCCTCAGGCCACCAGGAATATATCTATTTCCTTCCGATACCGTCTGTCTCCCTGGAGTTCAGGACAGCAGCCTGCAACCCAGAGCCTGAAACTCCAGCAACACAGTTCCTAAACATTCTTTACAGAATGCACTTGCTTCCCCCCCGCCCCCCCCCCCGTAGTTACGCTATGCTTTCCGGTCTCATGGCACAGCTCACATGCATGCTAAAAGATGCTAAGGATAGCAGCCTGAATATTACCCACTTCTGAGATCTTCTGTTATTCCAAATGTTTCTAATTTAAAGAAGAAAGACATTTCGGAAATAAACACTTGCTTCATTTGCTCACTTCTGCCTAAATTCCTCACAGATGCTTGGTTTACTCACCCAGGGTTCCTTTGCTCACCCTTGTATGTAGTGCATGAGTACTAGCCCAGTTTATGCCCAAGCCTTCAACTACCGTCTTATAGCAAAGAAGTAGCCTTCAGATATCACTCTCTGGAAAGAAAAAATCACAAGCAGTAGTCATTACTATATAAGAAATAGCTAGGTATTTTCTTATCATCTAATCGTATTTTTTCTTGCATTTGCCCAAAGTTTAATCTACAATCTCCTCCAAAGTATAACCAAAATGATAGTATTTGCTACACTGTAGTCAGCCTAGGAGAGGGACAAGGACAGCCATATATGTTAAGCGCAGTGTAATATAATTTCCTTTATTTAGGGCTAAGGAGGATGTTATGAAAGGCACCACGGGTGGTAAAGATAAGTGTGATCTCCAGTTATAAGCAAGGGTGGCATAGCCCTTGACCCTCTTCCTAACCCAGAAAAAGCTAAGTTAAAATTTCACCTATAGCCAAGCATGAGGCTGCATGATGGCAATTCTAGCAGTCAGGAGGCTGATGGAGGAAGATTTAAAGTTTGGGGCTAGCTGTATTATGTAGTAATTTCTAAGCTAGCCTAGGCTACATAGTAATATTCGCCCAGCCTCAAAATTTTTATTTACAGATCACCGGATGAAGTTTTAAGATTACAAAAAGGCTTTTCCTCTTTCTCCCTCCCCCGGCCCCCTCTGTAGTTTGGTAGAGGCATGATAATTCCTCACTACTCATTAGTTTTGCATTTTTCTACTTTCTGAATGTTTCTACTGTGTAACATTTATTCTAACATGTAATTCCCCCAAAAATCATAGTCACAGGGCATTAACGGTCATTTAAAAGTGCTCAAGAAATTTGACTCATAGGAAGTGTATGTTTACCTTGAAGTCTATCAGAGTAAGTGTAAGGAGAGGCTCAAAGGAAACGGCCCTGTTTCCCCCGAGGAAGAGTGTTTCAATACAGTAGTGACTCATGGAATTGGCTTGAGGACCTCTTGAAACACCTGAAATCCACAGAAACTCAAACCCTTTCTATAGAGTGGCATAGTATTTCCCAAAATGTAGATATATCTTCCACTATACTTTAAAGCTGTAATTCCATTGTAATTAATACAATGTAAATGCTGTATTAATAGTTCTCATAGTATTGATTTTTATTTGTATAAATTCATTTCATGAGATTATTATTTATTCATTTTGAATTTTTTTTTGTTTTTTATTTGTTTGTGTGTTTTGAAGTCCAGGTTTTACTATGTAAGCCCTGGCTGTCCTGGAACTCACTCTGTAGACTAGGCTGGCCTTAAACTCACAGAGATCTGCTTGCCTCGATATCCCAAGTGCTGGGATTAAAAGTGTGTGCCATTATGTCCAGCTATTGTTTTTTGTTTGTTTGTTGGGAGGATTCTATTTTAAGTACTACATTTCTTCTTTTCCTTTCCTTCCTCCAAAGCCTCTCATCTACCCCTCCCTGCTCTCCTTCAAATTCATGGCCTCTTTTTTTTATTGATTATTATTGTATGTATATATGTATTTGTATAGACATCCATATTCTTAAATATAACCTGTTGAGTCCATATAATGTTACTTGCATACATGTTTTCAGGACTGAATTCTTGTCACTGGACAACTGTTTGGTGTGCTCATTCCTGAGGAGGGAGAGTCACTTCTCCCACTCCCAGCCTTACTCGGTTGCATCTCATTCCTTGTGTAGGGTAGAGGCCTCATGGGCTTCTTCTCGTACAGTTTGACATGTTCGTTAACGTCTTCCCCATTCAGCTAACATCTGGGTGGTCATGTTAGAGAGGCTTTCTAATTATAGCTTCTCATGTTTCTAGGAGACCCAATTCACAGCAAAGTCCCTGATCCTCTGGTCTTACAGTCTTTCTGCCCGCTACTGCTCAGCGTTGCCTAAGTTAGTATGGGAGTGTTGTGTAGATGTGTAGATGTGTCCACTGGGACTGGGCTCCACGACTCTGCTTATTGATTGGTTGTTTCTGTAGTGGTCTCCACCTGTTGCAAAGACTATACTAGCCCTCAGGGAGGGGCACTCAGGTCAGCTCCAGCTCAGAAGCCTCTGTGTCAGTTACTGAAGTGCGTGGTATCCTCAGCAATAGGGACTTACCCTCTACCTCCAGTGTGTGTGTGTGTGTTTAAAATGGTTAATTCGGAAGGCCGTCTCACCATGGGAAGTGATCAAGGGGGCCAGAGTCCATGTCAGAAGTAGTCCATACTCCCTCTCCCCCATGTTGTGGGACCCACAAGGAGAGTGAGCTGCCTATCTACTCCATCCGAGCAGAGGGTCTAGGTCCACATCATACGTGGTTGGCGCATCAGGCTCTGTATTGTAATGTGGTTATCCTGTATTATGTGGCTAAAATCCATTTATGAGTGAGTATGTACCATGCGTGCCTTTTTGGGTCTGGGTTACCTCACTCAGGATGATCTTTTCTAGTTCCCTCCCCTCCACCTGCCCACTTCTTACCAGACCAGTGTGTGATTTTGATAGCCTTTTTAAGAAAAGAAAAAAAATTAGGTAGCCATAGCTATGGCTAGTTATTTCTGTGTCCTCTGATTGGTTCCATTGGTGTATAGGTCTGTTTTTAGGCCAGCACCAGGCTATTTTTGTTACTGAAATGCTGTGGCATGATGAGGTTACATAATGGGCTAACAAAGCAATGTTCTTTATGGTTAGGATCACTTTGGCTATTCATGGCCCTGTGTTTCCAAATAAATTCTTGTGTGTGTGTATGTGTGTGTATGTATGTGTGTGTGTGTGTATGTGTGTGTGTGTATGTGTGTGTGTGTGTCTGTGTGCTTCTCTAGGTCATTGAAGATTGACATGGGAATTTTGATGGTAACTTCATTGAATTTGTAAATTACTTTTGCCAGTGTAGCTGTTCTCATGATATTAATTCTGCCAATCCAGAAGCATGGACGGTCCATCCGTCATCTGTCTTCTTTGGTTTCCTTTCTCAAAATCTTAAAGATTTGGTTGTAGAAGTTATCTCATTTCCTTGGTTAGGTTTATTTCTAGCTACTTTTCTGGTTAGCTTTATTGTCAACCTGAGACAACCTAGAGTTGGCTGGGAAGAAGGAACTTCGATTGAAAAACTTGCCTTGACCAGAATGGTCTGAGTCTGTATAGTCTTTGACAGACTGTCTTGATTGATGGTTGATGTGGGCGGGCTAAGCCCACTTTGGGGGATACTGTCCTTAGGCAAGTGGATCTTATCTGATAAGAAAGCTAACTCTGAGCATGAGACAAAGAGCAAGGCAGTGAGCAGCATTCCTCCATGGTTTCTGCTTGAGTTCCTGCCCGGCGTTCCCTCAGTGGTGGGCTGTGATTGGGAAATGTAAGCTGAAGCAAACCCTTTCCACTTCTAAATAGCTTTGGGTAAGATGTTCATCACAGAAAAAGTAAAGGAAATTAGAACAGCACTTTACATTTTTTTTGAGGTATTTCAAATGGAATGCTTTCCTGAAGTCCATTCTGTCAGCTCATTATTGGTATGAGAAGGTTGATCATTGCTACGTGTGGATTTTGTATCCTGCAGTTTGACTGCAACTTCTTCTAATGATACCCCTTCCATTTTCATTTCATTAATCTGTCTCTTTCTCTCTTTTGCAATTAGTCTGACTAAAGATTTGCCAATCTTGTTAATTGCTCTGAGTTTCTTTCTGAGGACATTTTCTTTTGGCCTCAACTTTCTTAACAGTTTGTCTTTGGTGGGTTTGTTGCTGCCTGCTAGGGCCTGGGGAGATCTCAGGGAGAGGTACAGAGATCCCTGTCCAGTACTTCTATGGTTTTATTGGCACAGAAAGAATTCAGAGGGGAGACAGTGCAAGAATTTGGAGAAAGTTTTTATTACACAGCTAATATACTCAAGGGGTGAGTGTGGGTGTTCTCAGAGTGAGTCACACACACCAGATTTAGGCAGCTCGTCTATCAGCAAATTTTAATAGAATATTGATGGTTAGGGTGGAGTGGGGAGAGGGGACATTCCGAAACGGGAGAAAGTGTGTTCCATACTGTTGGGATAGAATTTATTCCCCCCCCCCTTCCATCCTTATTTAGGGTTTTTGGATGCATCAAGACACCAGATGAATGATGAGAAGAGCCAACACTATTGGCATGTCATTAGAATGAGGCAAAGGACAGCTAACTGTCATGTCAGAGGCCATGTGGGTTTCATTTGGTTCTGGTGAAGTGTCGTCATCCTGGGCAGGGACCTGCAGGAAGGCAGCTCTGCTCTTTGTTTTCCTTCATCTGGGCACTCCACACCACATACACAATACTAGAGGGTATTTCCACTACGTGCAGAATTCGGAGTTGGCCTTTCTTTTCTTTCAGCACTTGAAGACTTGTTTGCATTCCTGGCATGAGTTTGGATGAGTCCCCAGTGTGGTCTACTGTCTAATATCTGAGCTGTCACTCCCTGAACACATCCTCTGGCTGAAGTCTTTTCTGAGGTTTGTTTGTTTGTTTGTTGGCTTGTTTGTTTGTGTAAATTCTAAGACCTTTCTGTTCCAGCCAGAACCTATGTTGCCCACGCTGGCTGATGTGTGTAAGTACAATTTCCTTTGAGTTTATCTTGCTTAGGGTTTGCTGAACATCTTGAATTTGTGAACTTATGTATCTTTTGTCAGCTTTGAGATGCGTTCAGTCACCCTATCTTTAAATAGTTTGTCTGTCCCAGTGCCCCCCCTTTTGTCTTATAAGTACAATGATGATGAGACCCCCACCCCCAGTTCCTTATGCCTGGTCACCTAATTTTAAAATCATTTTGATGTCTGTTTAGCAGATTAACTACTTTCTACGGACCTATTTTCAAGTTTACGGACACCCTTTCCCCCCCTCCATTTGCTGTGGTACCTGCATTGTGCCTATTTAAATTTGAGATATTCTCATTTCTAATTCTCAATTTTCCTTTTTGCTCTTAAGAAAACAATTTATCAGTAGGGTGGTGGTTGTTGTATGCCTTTAGTCTTAGCAATTGGGAGGCAGAGGCAGGAGGTTCTCTGAGTTCAAGGCCATCCTGGTCTATGGAGTGAGTTCCAGGACAGCCTGGGATACACAGAGAAATCCTATCTATAAAGACAAACAAAACAAATGAACCCACAAAGAAAGCAGTTTCTCAGCCAACTTCATTGGGATGTCTTTCCAGCTCAACATGCCCGATGACATCGTATGAAGGAAGATGACAATGGCTGCTTCGTGTTGTCTAATCCTATCTGTTTGATTTGTGCCTCGTAGGTTTGGTCTCTTGTACTTGACTCCGCAGGCTTTCTCGCCTGCATCAGGACTCTCTTTCCTGCACTGCCCAAGCCTTCTCAGGCCAGGTCTGGACTCTATAGTGTCAGAGAAGACACATGACTCAAGTCCCCAGCTGAATCATGAATCTTCCCCAAACAGTATCGTCTTCAGTTGTGAGGAATGACTTGAATTATGTTAAGATAGTGGATTCCGTGATAGGAAATTCACAGATCCCATCCAGTTAATGTTATACCTTATTACTAATTGTTCTCTTAGATAATACCTTTATTTTTAATCCTAAGCATCTGTAGAGTTCTGTGGGGGAGAAAATTAGCACAGATTTCTCATCTTTCAAGATTTTTTTTTTCATCTTTCAAGATTTTTAAGTCCAATTATTACTGAAGATAGTCTTCAAATTTCCAATGACATGCCTTACCAAGATGTCACAATTACACAGGCCAGATGCAAATAATGCATTGCAGGGTTGTTATCAACCATAGGTCAATAGGACAAATAATTCATTAACATGCTTCATCTGCTTCATAGAGGTGTTAGCACTCTCAAGGCCGACGTAATGATAAAAGTTCATTCATGCTTCAGTCATGCCTCCCAAGTGTTTATTGATTATCAGTTGTCTGTCAGATAACAGCAAAGGACACTGGAGTAAAGTTGAGGCTTTGATGAGTTGGCTGTGGACTTCAGGTCTCTGCTCCTTTTGCTGTAGAGAGTGCGGACACTAACTTTTCTTCAGGATCAGTTGCGGGAAGTCACACAATGAGGCTATCATGTTGTGGGTCCACCTCTTTTTTTATGCAACAACACTAGCAAGCATCTTATGATGCAGAAATTCAGTAAGCTAATCTCAGCATCATCAGTGAGCCACAATTGTCTGCAAGTATTGTATATGATTACTTTGGGGATACAGAACATTGTTCTTGTTATTTTACTAGCATGAAGTTAAAGTGTGGCATCTGAATAGCTTTATCAAGGCCTCAGGTCTTAAACTCATGACCATGGTGATTTTTTCTGATGATTATTATCATGAGTGAACAGAGTCAACAACAAGAATTACTATGAAAACATGAGGTGTTTCTATGAGGCAATTTTGTCAAAACTCAAATCACCCATTTTAATGCTAACAAGATAGTCTATATAAAATTGAATGTAGGTAAATGAGTATAATATTGCATTTGTGTTCTTAGAAAACAGAACTGATAGAAAGAACATACACTATACAGAGGATTCATTTGCTTGGTGGACACAATGTACACTGGGCAGTCCACGATGGTTGCACACATGTTGGAGGTGCTAAGAGCCCAGTAGCTAGCTTCTCAGGCCTTGGGTACTTCAGAAGTTCTATCTATCTAGTGATGAAGGCCAGGAGGGTTCCTGTGGAGTGGCTCCTCTTCAGTCCTCAGTGGAAGACCCAAGGTGCTGGGTTCTACTCCAAGTGGAAGTATTCGCATCAGGCTCGGCTGGGAGCAGCCACCTGGGCTCCCATGGGAAGGCAATGCCCACTTTCTGTTATGTTGGTATGCAGGCAGTTCAGCTGGCCTGCCCTCAGGTGCCTTTAGGGTCCCGACAAAGTCCTGGTGCCACCTGCATCCTATGTCACCAACTTCATCTTATACCATCACCTGTGTCAGGTGTGCTACCTGGCACTCTCTCTCTCTCTTTCACTATTCCAGTTTCTCTTTCCCACTGTCTCTCCCCTCTCCCCGCTCTTGCCCTCCCCCTCATGACTCACTCAGGCCCTAACTCTCCTCCTTTCCCTTTCCCCTCAAATAAATCTCTTTGTACCAGATCTATTGTGTGGCATCTATATTTTTATATATTATAACACTCTGGAGGTGGGTCATCCTCCTGTCAGATAATCCTTCCTGGAAATACTGGCCAAAAGGAATATGTGCCTCATAGTGGATTCTATAATTTACCATTAATATCCTTGTTGATTGATCTTGATTGTTAACAGGATCAGATTAACAGAATCAAGATTAATCAATGGGAATATTAACGGTAAATTTAAGGTATTTAAGAGATGTGATAGAAAAGCTCTCATGAAATAAGCTTCAGTCTAAGATCATCTGATATTCCTTGGTGGAGATGTTTTAAGGAAAGCATGGCATTTATGAACAATGAGTATTGAGTGTGTGTGTGTGTGTGTGTGTGTGTGTGTGTGTGTGAGAGAGAGAGAGAGAGAGAGAGAGAGAGATAAAACATGCTTGACAGAAAGGCTACCCTTCTAACCATTTTAAGTGTATAGCTTAATAATATTAGGAGCCTTCACAGTGGTTCATACTTTGTCCCCAGGACCCACTCTGTCCCCATGAACCTGTGACTTCCATTTCTTCCTAAACACGCCCCCCCCCACACACACGTACAATCATTCTCTGTCTGTCTATATGAATTTGGTGATCCAAGATTCTGCTTTTAGGTGTCTCTGTGCTGTCTAGTCTTATGTCAACTTGACACAAGTTAGAGACATTTTATAAGAGGGAACCTCTGTTGAGAACATGCCCCATCAGATTGGCCTCACGTGGGAAAGCCTGTGGTGCATTTTTTTTTTTTTTTGAGTGGTGATGTGGGAAGGACCAGCTCACTGTGGGTGGTGCCACCTCTTGAGGGCTGATCCTGGGTAGTATAAGAAAAGCTAAGCAAGCTCTGAGGAGCAAGCCAGTGAGCAGCAAGCAGTCTTCCATGGCCTCTGCATCAGCGCCTGCCTCCAAGTTCGTTCACGTTCCTTCACTTACTCCCCGGGATGTTAGACTGCAATCTCTGAGAAAGTCGCACAGCAAATTAGGTTTTTGTTTTTTTTTTTTTTTTTCCTAAGCTATTCCCTCCACATATCTGACGAGTCTCATTTTTAGAAGATGAGCTACATGTTTTTCTGCTAGTTTTCTGGAATGTGCTTCTCTTGGTTCCTAAATTAAGTGAGCTGGCGTTTTATTCTCTATTAGAAAATAGGCCTAAAAGTCACAGCCTTTCATCAGGTTAAGGAAGTTATAACAGCAAACACAATGGGCTCCAGGATAGAATGGGAGAAAGAGCAATCCTTTCTTTGGGGGCTGTGTCACTCTGCTGAGGGTACACAGTAGAAAACACTTCACGCTGGGGTGACAGGCCCTCAGTTCCAGGAAGGTCAGTCATGGACAGCAGCAGAGGACAGCCTTGGGACAGGGTAGAGCAGTCAGGGAAGTCTATGTGTGAGAGCTCTTTGGGCCAGTTTCTTACCTCAACTACTATGACTTTCCATCTCTTTTCAAATTTGGTCAGTGTTCTTGTTTGTTAAGACAAGGAAAGCTGCCAGTGTTAGGTCTTAGGATGTCCCTATGAGCTCAAGATGGACTATTGAAGGATTTCTGACCGTTTGATAAAAGTTAGCATTCCTCAAGAACTTGTGAACTGATTTTCTGGCCCTTAAGGAGTCATTTTCCTTGGCTCTCCTTGACATATACCCGTGGCAGCTGTCAGCTTATCAAAGCCAATGCTGGCCTCCAGACTTCTTTAGTATCACAGATACTTGTTGTATATTTCAAAGTTCATTCTGGCCCTTCAGCCTTCCCCCAGCTACCCATCCTCCTAATAATCCGCATAATGTGCCTATCCTCCACTCTCTACCTCTTGCTATCGTCTTGCTTGCTTGCTATACTCTATTGTCTATCTGTTGCTATCTTGGTGTTTCCATTATTCTCTCCTCCTCCCCTTACCCAGCCCTGGCCATGCACCACCTGTTTCTCTTTCTCTGTGCCTCTGGATATTTTTTATCTCTTATTAACAATAGAAATCTTTCCCCTGCCAGGTATGGTGGCTCGCATCTTTCATTCCAACAGTTGGAGGCAAAGGTGGATCTCTGTGAGTTCAAGGCTAGCCTGGTCTAAATTGTGAATTCCAGTCGGTACTATGTATGTAGAGAGACCTTGTATCAAGAAACAAAAGCCAAAACAAAACAAAAAAACTTCCTCATAATAATGAAGTGGTCAGGTGAGCAGTTTCTTTTTTTGTGCTCCTTCGAATGCATGATGCTTTCCTGCTTTCTCTCTTTCCTATCTTCAGGCCATGTCCAGTTTGTATCTCTTTTTCTTTGCTCTGTACTCTTCTAGATTACTCTGTGTATTTTCTCTCTTTTATTCACAAAAAAATCCTACCACGTAATAATGGAGTGGTCATGTGGGTAGTTTCTTACTGCATTCCCCTCCCATAGAGCCATATGTTCCACACAGCTGTAATACAAACCATTGGGAGACAGAGGAAGAAGGATAGAGTTCAAGGTCAGCTTCAGCCCTACAACAAATTTGAAGCCAGTTGCTACATGAGACTTCCTAAAACAAAACAAAACAAAACAAAACAAAACAAAACAAAAAAACAAAAAAAAACCTCACAACCAAAAGAAACTACCAAACAAAGCCAGCTGAAATCTCCTCATATTCCTCCTCGTCCTGTCTATCCTCAAAAAGATCTAAGCCACACAGTACATTCTCACAGGAGAGTCACAGAAGGTGACCTAGCTAGGTACATGCAGCCCACATACGTGGTTGAGCTGGCTGGATCTTAGCCACCATCATTTGTTCCTTTGGGTTGTTCCCTTAGGGAATTGGCTCAGCTTGCACAACTGTAATTTCTTCTTATGCTGTGGTCCCAAGAGCGTGGAACACAGTGAGACTGAATAAAAGTGAGTTAATCACTGTGCTCTTCCTGGCTCAGGGACTGACCTGCCAAATGAGATAATGAAGAAAGGACAGACTCACAGACACATGTGAGAAAAGCTGGAATTAGATGGGCAGTCCTCACATGGAATGTGCTCACTCTGAGGGAGGGCACCACCACCAACTCAGGGTGTTTATTTTACACAACTCAGTGAAGGAGGCAGAATCATTGTTTATAGCTGAATGAGGAGAAGGTGCTTATGGGGGCACAGCTAAAGAAAGAGGCAGATTTAGGAACCTCAGTAGGAGGTCTCTGTAGGGGAGCAGCCTCAGGCTTCAGTCACCCAGAAATCTCCGCAGCTATTGGTTGATTTTTTGTAAACATTGGGTACTGAAGAACCAGTCGGCCTCCATCTTAGGCTTTACAGCCGTCTTTATAGTAAAGACCAACTAGGTCCACTCTTGTTTATAGTTAAACCTGTTTCTCAAGGACTGTGCTATGCCCTACCTATAACCTTAACTACTAATGGTTCTGTACTGTCTGCTCCAGGAATGGCAATTGTGTCTTTGTTTCAAAAAATCTCTTTATAACCATCTATGTTTCAAGTTATATGACCTGGTTATGACATCCTGTGGTTATGACTACCTTGTTATGACTTCCTGTGGTTATGCCCACCCTGCAGCCAATGTCTTTGTTTCAGGAGGCCATTAGAACTAACATGCATCCTTATGTTGTGTTCCTGTAACCTGCCTGCTTTGCCCACCAATTCTTCATTTGGAAACCTTTAACCCCTGAGCTATAAAAGCCTTGCCTTCTTCACATCCAACACTGACCTTGTAAGCCGCCCCTACCCCCCCCCCCCAACCTTAGGAGGAGGCAGCCTGTGTGCAAAGCTTACTTTAATTAATTGAGCCATGATGATTTGGGCCTGTGATCTTTCTCCTCCTATCCTTAGGATTAACAGTACTAGTATCAGAGTAAGTCTTTGCCAGTCCACTAAACTTGACCCGAGGAAGCTTTGCCATTCCCATGTGTCTGAGGCATCAGGGACCTTGATATGGTTGTGCCCATATCAACAACACATTCACTCAGGGCTTCCTCCCTCATCACAGTTAATAAAGCAAAAATGATTGTAATTTGGTTCAGCACATCATGAGGAAATCTTCTGAAAGCATCAAAGCCCATGGGTGTATCAAGAATGGAAGTGGAAGGGTGTTTGCTCTCTCTAGAAGAAATTCTGTTTTCTTCTTTATAATATAAAGAGCACACATTGTACCCAGTATTGCAGGATAACCCTGCAGTGTGACTTACTGGTCCTCCTTAACAATTCTTAGACCAAAGAATTCTAAAGTTACCTGTGCCTGGCAGTAAAATGTGCTCTACCACACATCCCAAAGAAGGAGCTTAGCTTCTCCTCTGGTAGGTAATTTACTACATTCAAAGCACACTTAGAAAAAAAGTATTTTGAAAGAGAAATACCATAAGGTAAACTATAAGATGACCTGTGTCCTCTTGCCCCCTTTTTCTGTCTCTGATGCTAGGTACTGAAAGGCAATATATTCCATCCTAGCTTGATGGCAGGTTGTGGTCCTCCTCTTCAGGGAAGTGTTCCTAATACACCGAACCTGCAGTTTAGCGAGGAACACATAAGGGTTGGGATGAGGAAAGGAACACCTTCCTAGGCAGCCAGATCAGGTGAACCAACTCTGCAACCGTGGCATGACAGGTGTCATAGCCAGATCACCCTCCCAGTCAAAAGATTCCTTCTTAAGGTAATGTCAGCCAGACATTTTAACCTCTACATTTGGGAGGTAGAGAAGGGAAGACTGCACGCAGGTTCCAGGGCAGCTTGAACTATAGAGAGGGACCTTGTCTCAAAAGAAGTAAATAGAAAATATACCAAAAGCTAGCAGTGGCCAACCTCTTCTGGAAAAGGTGCATGAGTGTAACGCAGATGGTTCTCCTTACAGCAAGGCCTGAGGAGATGGGTACCCACATGGCAAGGACTAGCCATGCAGAATCCACTGGCTTTTCCTGGGGGGGGGGGGCGGGGATGCTTGGTTCACTTTTGCCTTGCATTTGCATTTTTGGCTTTGCTATTGGAAGCTTTTGCTTTAGCTTTGTGACAGACATTTCCCCAGAATCAGAAAAAGAAGCTTAGATTTCTTGTTCATCCTTGATTACCTCTGAGGATCATGCGGATGGAACAGATGACTACTCTCTTAATAATGATGATGAGCTTGAGTCAAGAGAAGGGCCTTGTCTGGGCACATCTGTTAACATCTGGATGTTCTCTTCCAATGGGAACTTGAATCTAACAATAATTTGCCCAACAACCTGCTCCAACAAAAGCTAGATGGTTATCAAAAAGTCTTCCTGGATTTTTGGTTCCAAGATTGAATAGGAACATTCAGAGGTGGGCCAAGCAAGGATGAGGAACTGACTCAAGTTACCAACTTGTCAAGAGTCCTGGGCATTAGAGGAATTAGATCTCCCAATTAGGATGTGGGGAGATGATACATGCCACTAATTAAATAAAAATTTCCTGGGTGTGTAATCTATTACCTCTCTATTCTGGAACCTCAATTGCTGCCCATCACAGCCACTTATCTACCAGAGTGCTAGGTTAGATATTAACTGCTTGCTGATGCCGTTTCCTTCTTTTTCATGTAGCTCATGGGCTTGCAGAAAAACATGGAGATTGAGGAAGAGAAGGAAGGGAAAAAGGACAACGTGTACATTATTGTTAAATATAGGAAGTCCCTAAAAGGAACTGAACATGGAAAAATAAGACAATGAACATAAAGCATTTTCAGCTATGAAAAAAAAAAATAGATGTATAAAAAAAGATGACCTGAGTTGTCTTGGTCCAGCTCTTCTCTCATGCATATTCCACACATCCTCCTTCGTGTTTTGAACCTCCTTGCTAGGGCTGGACTCTGGCAAAAAGCCATGGGTATTTTTAATGTAGTGGGAGATAACTTTCTTTGTTGTGGATTTTTTTTTACATTATGAATTATCACACAGTGGCTTCTTAAACTTTATTAATTTTCAGAAGTCAGAATCCATGTTTTTTGTTTCTTTTGTATTGTTTTTTTTTTTTTTAACTCCTATTAAGCACTAATTGCTTATTTTAAACAAATTAAATGTTACAAGCAGTCTGGCTGTTTTTCTCTGGCTGCTTTCAAGAAATACCATTTACCTTTACTCTTCAATAATTTTGTGATGCTGTATCCAGATATACTTTTGTTTGCATTTATCCTGTTTGGAGTTTATTCACCTTTAAAAAAAATCTGTAATCTTTTGTCAAACTGGAGAAATTTGTGGCAATATTACTATTATTCAGAGATTGGTCCTGTTATTAAATCTACGTGTTTGTGCATGCTAAGCACTTGCTCTGACACTGAACTTAATGCCCATCCAGGAACGATGCCCTTTCTTTATCATATGCTCTGAGGTATCTATCCAGTGAGCTATTTGTTTTTGTTTTGTCTTTCGTATTAGTTATTATATTAGTTTTCTAAAGGTTCTGTTTTGTTCTCATTTTTACCTTTTATTTCTAGAATTTTTTTCTATTTTAACCTTTGTTTTAAAGGTGTTCAAGATTGCTCACTCAAAGAAATTCAAAGCTTTGGAATCTCTACATTCAAGTCCTTGCGTTACTGGTGACTGATGACTGTCTCTTTCCATGGGCCAAGCCAGGTGGGTGGAGGCTCATGCCTTCAATCCCAGCACTCAAGAGCCAGAGACAGGTGGAGCTCTGAGTTTGAAACCAGCCTGGTCTACAGAGAGAGTTCTAAGACAGCTAGGGCTACATAGAGAAATACTGTATTGAAACACACACACACACACACACACACACACACACACACACACACACACAGCACAGACACATACACATACAGACATATATGCTGAGTATCTTTGGATACTTTGGAGAATGTTGACCATCATGCATTTTATCGGTCTTGGTAGGCAGGTACCTATTTATGTCCAAGGCCCGAATGTCAATCCCTTTCCAGACTTTCAACACTGCCAGTGTTTGTCCCATGTATTTACCCTCCTGGAACAGCAGGCAACCTGAGTGCTGGGGAAATACCTGTCATCTGAGCTCTACAAGTCTTTGGAAGGCTCATCATGGCCAGATCTGCCCATAGTTAGTCAACGGGTAACTTTCCAGCTTCCCCTGATGCAGATATATGGGGGATCTAGGGGACAGAAGAAGGGGAAGAATCTCCTCACCTGGGATCTGCTTGTCTTTTCCCCTGACTGGGAGTCCAGGAACTTCAACACAACTGGGTAAGCTAAAGCTGTCTATAATGTGTGCTTTCCTAATGATGCCTCAAACAAAGATGTTAAAAATATCAAAGGAAATCGGCTTACTCAGGGCCAGAATGTCTGTGGCCAGAGTGTTGTCATACCAACTTTCTTCTCTGATTCCTGAATCTACACAATGTACTTCATGTGACAACCTTTATATCATTTACAAAAGAAAATTCTTTATGGTAAAGAAGAAGTAAACGAGCTCACATGTTTTTAATTGATCTTTTAAACTTCACTGAAATTTAAAGTTTCTCTCATTCTGAAGTCTTGCAGGTAACTAAGGAAGCCACAGGATGACATGCAGCCTTGGGAAGACACCTAAGCATGGCTCGTTCAGGGAGTCCCCTCTCCTGCTTCAGGACTGTGCACTGTCCTTTCCCGGTGTGACGTCCTGTCTAAATAGTTAATCCACTAACTTTGTCTCACTCTGGCTTAACCTGAAACTCTTTTCCATGGCACACTCAAGGATCAGGATCTGGCTACCTGGAAGGGATGTCCCTAAGAGGCTAGGGAACTCTTCAGTGAGAGGTGGCTATGTCTTCTTAATGTCACTGTCTTTTTTTCACATCCTCCTAGTACTTTTGATTGGTGGAAAGTCCTTTTTCTGCTTGTCCAGCCAGTAGCCCCTACTCTCATGCCTGCATTGCTTCAGTGAGAAACAGAGGAGAAGAAGAGAAGCAGACTGCCACTTTCCCTGGGCTACAGGTCAGCATGGTCCCCGCTGCTTGACAGAGCCCTCTGGACTTGCCCTTTGCTCATCCTTCTGTGTCTCAGCTTTTCTGTCCAGTGCAAACCAGTCCCGTGCTTCTGCAGATTGGCTCACATTGTAACACAGCTCTGTGTGCCTCCTGCCACCCTTCCTTTGAGCTCACTGGTACCTTATATCTTATTTATCAGCCTCAGGGCCCCTTGGCATCTGTGTGAGCCCTTTGTCCTGCTTCTTCAGAGCCTTCTTTAAGGCTGAGACTTCTTTAATTCTTTGTAGTCATTATGTAGCCTGTACATATACACATTACTGTATAGGTGTGATTGTGAAATGAGGGTTAATATTAGTAAATAAATTCACAATAAAAGAACCAATGTTTGCCAAAGGCCATCTGTCACGGGAAAGTGGGACAACTGTGCAAACTGCAGCCCACAACACCCACATACAGCTTGTGAATTTATTGTTATTTTTTAAAGTGACATTGTTGAAAGATATAAATGAGACTGTTTGGGGGCACAGCATAGTCCTGTCAAGGTCTCAGGAAAAACACCCATTGTTCCATTTCATGCAGTCATTCAGCCATGCTTAGGAAACCCGAAAAGGGCAAGGGGTTAATCATCATATGATGAAACTCCACGTGGTTGTTGCAATTGAGAGAAGGAGTCCCACTGGGCCCTGCTCAACATGCTTCTGTTAAACACTGGGCCCTTATATTTCAACATTAGACACCTGGGCAACAGCATGTATTGCCTCACTTAACTTGGGATAGAATTGTTGCTCTTGGGACAAATGTCACAGCCATAATGACAGATTTTTCAGGAGTGGGCAACAAAAGGTCTACCTGAGAAAAATTTCTGTTCAAAGAGAAAAATAAAATAAACTTTCCACTTTAGGAAGCGAAGAAAGAGCCCATCAGTGATCACAGCAGGTTCCACCCTAGCTCTGTAAGCTCCTTTCTCTGCCCACCAACTGATCTTTGGGTTGACCCTTCTTGCTGCATCTTCTAGGGGACACAAAGATACACATGGTCCCTTGGGACATTATCTGAGGCATTTTGAAAGGTGAAAACCATCTGGCTGTCTTCAGATGATTTTGGTAAAAGTTAAAGTGAGTATGTATGCGTGTATGTGTGTATGTGTGTGTGAAATTAGTTTTTATAGCTAATGCATGGACTATTTAAAATACATAGGGTGGTGTGTGTAGGTTCTGTGCAAACACTGTTCCATTTCTATAACGGATTTGAGTGAGCACATTTGTTATCCATGCGGGCTCCTGCATCACTTCCCTACGGATTTCTACAGACAACTGTAGTGGCTTTTCGTATGACTTCTTGAGGAACAAGTTAAAAGTTGGGGACAAGGAGCTTGTTATATCTAGGAGCCTGAGTAGAAAGAAGTGAAACCTAATTAATTCCTGAGGGGCAGAGACACTGGTGCTGTGAGAACACACAGGAGCCCACCAGCCTTCAAGCTACCCTTCCTGAACACAAAGAAAAGGTTGCTTTGGAGGGACAACTACCCTTGGGGTCTGACAATCTTCCCTGTTCCTCTGATATCTGTCCTCATAATTCCTGCCCATGTAGTCATTTAACAGGGGGCTGTAAAATCAGATCCACTACTCATGGTTCTTAATTTTTGACAGTAATACCTGGTATGGTGCTTTGATGTATCTGAAGAGGAAAAGCCCCACACTTACTAGTCAAACACTGTAATTTGTGTGTCTCCCTTCCCCAAACCCTTCCAAGTCAAAGTCAGAAGTCACCTAGTCCTTCTACTGCCACCTAGTGACAACAGCCGGTAACTACATATTTAGAGGAAATTTAACCACATTTCAAAAGCTTGCAATTTTCTTCTAATGCTCTATTTCTTCTAAAATTAAAAACCACTTGATGACATATTATGTAGGACTCTGAGGGTTTTGAATACCTATCTACCCATTTTACCATATCTATCTATCTATAGACTCATATCTATCTGTTACACCTAGGATGTATATTTTTTATGATAAAAATAGACTAGTAATTGACATGACCGTGATTTGATCAACTAACAAATAACTTGTATAACTTACTTATCCTAAACAGCCTGCAATAGCACTTTCAAATAACTGGAGGTAAACCTTGTACTCTACTTGAGTTGTGTGGGTACAACACCTCAGATTAGAATACACACACACACACACACACACACACACACACACACAGTGTGTGAAGAATAATCTTAAATTCTATACCATACCAATGTATCAAGATTAAACTTATTTTGCATCAGTATACAAAATTCTATAACAATGAATTAAAAATAACCTTGTGAGTAACAGTTAAGGCTTTAAGTCTAGAAGTAGACTCAATAATCTACTTTTTGTCCTGTCATTCATATATATTTCTACATTCCCCCTTCTATCCTTTCAACCCCTATCTCCAAACCTAAGAAAGAAAGGCAAAGGAAAAAGGAGACATCCCTGAGCCCAACCTCATTTTTGTTGGCATTTAAAGATGTTTTTTTTTTTTATTTTAAAGATTCATTGACAATAAGACAGGTTAACTCCTGGCAACACCCAGCCTACCTCAAAGAAGATGATGAGCATCGAAGAACCTCCTTATGGAAATGGCTTCAAATATAGCAAACAAGCCACTAGGCAAAATGTCCTCATTTCTACCACAGCAGAATTCTGCCTTTAAAAAGGGCAAGCTTGGATGCAGGCAGAATCGACAGCCAAACTCGGTCAAGACAGGATAAGCAAGTCGTCAATAGTTCCTGCCTCACAAATATCTGTCAGATATTCAGGGCCAGAGGCTGAAGATGATGCTCCAACATTATAGAGAGTTGTGGGTGACAGTTTAAGCTGCAAACTGTCTCTGTCATCTTTTTTTCCACTTTGGAAGCTGCTAACCTGTACTTGCTGTTTACTCAGGTAATTAATTGTATTTCTTCTCAAGTCTCAGATGGAATTGAAGACCAGATAGTTTAGTTTTATAATTAAGCTTAGTTGTTTAGGGGTTAAGATGTTTTTAGGTCTAGATAGATGTTTTAAGTTGATAGAGATGAGATATGATAGGTATTGATTTAAATTCAGAATTTTAGACTCACCAAGATAGGAAAGATGTTTTATTCAAGGTTTCCAAATACAAATAGCCAAAACACTATGAATGTAACATTAATATAATTCCTGTTTGTTTTGTGGTTCTTCTTGCTGTATGTAGTTTATTTTATATATGTGTAATAATATAAATGTATATGTAAAAATATTTTTAAAACCACTTAATTCTGCAAAACTTTAAAAGATCCATTCTGCAAGGAATAGATCTTCACTTTCAAAACCCTAAAGACTGTATGATAAGAGAAAGGGGAGGAATACAGGGAAGGTTTGGAGGGGGAAGGTGGTGATCGAAGGGGAGGGCAGAGGAGGGATTAACAGCGTTAAAGATGTTTGAGAAAGCTATATGGACAATTGCAGTATTTGTCTTGGCTCTTGAGGAGCAAAACCGATAACTGTATCATTCATATCAATGAATGAACTTACTAGAGTGGCTTACAGGTTGCAGTACAACTATTTCAACAATGGCTGCCTCCTGTTGGAAAGTCTAAGAATCCAATTGCTGTTAGGTCCAGGAGACTGGACATCTCAGATCGTCTTCAGTATACACTGGGATCCTGATGAAGTAGGGTCCAACACTAGTGAAGGGATGAACTTGTCAGGACGAGGGAACAGACAGGCAAAGAGCAAGAGCTCCCTTCTCCCATGTCATTTTAATAGGCTGCCACCAAAAGGTGTGTGTCAGCTTTATGGTGGGTCTTGAATGATGAGCTTGAATGATCGATCCAATCAAGAAAAATCCCTTATAGTTAGAACCAGCCACTGCGGTTTGGGGGAATTCCCCATAAGTCAAGTTGAAAAACAATATCTACTGTATTTTGTGTGTATGTGTGTTTTAGTTAGAGTTATGCTTCATGAACTTTTCCATTTATGCTTCATAAAGTTTCCCAAATTTTCTACTTGGCTTTATTTTTAGTTGGCTGAAATTTCACGTGTAGTCAAGTGTGATTTTCCTGGGTCTCTGGAACAGCCAAACAATCTGCTTTGGTCTGTGTGGCAATTTCAACCTCTCAGTTATCCTGGGATTGACATACCTTGTCCTTAGCATTGACAATGTTCAGATTTTGACAGCTTTCTATGACAAATGTTTTCGGACCATATCTGGGAGACATGTGACTATAGCATTGCCTGGCCCCTGGGTCTTGTTACAATCATTTGGAGGATTAGTTTAGCTAGGAACCAACCTGGTTTGATTCAGATAATAAGGTTATTTTTGATTTCCTGTGAGTGGGAGTGACAATCCCACTTTGATTTTTGTTTTTACGCCTTTGCTATTTTGTTTGCATCTGTTCTGTTCGTGAACCTGAGACTGGAGTGTTCAAGCACAGAGTTAAGGAGAGCTCTTTCTTTTAAAAGAAGATTGTGTGTGTGTATGTGTGTGTGTGTGTGTGTGTGTGTGTGTTTAGCCTACACTAATGTTTGTGCACCGAATGTGTATGTGCACCTGCTTGGACTTGAAGCTATAGATGGCTCAGAGCTGCTGGGAAATGAACCTCCATCTTCTGGAGGAGCAGCCAGTGCTTTTCCATAGAGACAACTTTCAGTTTGGAACATTCTTTCTTTCTGAGCTTCGGAATTTTCTTCTGACTCTCACCAGAGACTCCTTCATCTGGACAGAGAGATCTCTTTTGGTTGTTATTTGTTTTCTTCGGCTTATGTTTAGCTGGTCACATCATAGCCACCACAGTGCCCACCAGAATAGAGTTCTGCCTTTGAGGCAAGTGTCTCTTACTCAAGAGAGGTGCCAGCCATGTTACATTTCCCAGCTAGGAAAAGCGGCTTCTCCACATCCGGGTGCTGTCCTGGCTGGTCTTGTTTGTCCACTTGACACAAGCTAGAGTCATCAGAGTGGAAGGAGCCTCAGGTGAGGAAATGCCTCTATGAGATCCAGCTGTAAGGCATTTTCTCAATTAGTGAGCAATGGGGGAGGGCCCTGCACCGGGTGAGTGGTGCTATCCCTGGGCGGATGGTCCTGGCTTCTGTAAGAAGGCAGGCTGAGCAAACCATCAAGAGTTAGCCAGTTAGCAGCACCCCTCCATGGCCTCAGCATTAGCTCCTGCCTCCAGGTTCCTGCCCTGCTTCAGTTCCTGTCCTGACTTTCTCCAGCGATGGACTATGATCTGAAAGGGTAAGACAAATAAACCCCTTCCTCCCCAAGTTGCTTTTTGGCCATGGTGTTTTCATTGCAGCAATAGTAACCCTAACTAAAACAGGTACTTTTTCATGATCCACTTTTTAAGAATTAGTTAATTTTTTTTTTTAAATGGGTGTGTGTTTGGTTGGAGTCCCTGGCTTGCTTCCCTCCCTGACATGGTCCCATAAATTCCATTTCTTTCCCTCTCCAACCCTACTCACTCAGAAAGCCTCCTAACCGGGGGGGGGGGGCACCAAAAGGTCCCACATTTTTGACAGCTGTCCTAATCCCCCTCTCTTGAATTTGCCAGCCACCCCTGCCAGCTGTTCTAACCCCTGAATTTGCCAGCCACCCCAAGCCCTGCCCTTGATAGCCATACCTCGACACAAGCCCAGTGTCTTTTTCCTTTGCCTGCAACCTATTAAAAAAAAAAAAAACCTGCCATGGTCAGTCTGCGCCTTTCTTAGGTCTTGTTCTCTGAGGCTAGTGAAGTCAGCAAGGAGCCTGTTCCCAAATGTTACCCTATAGGCAGCACTGCCTCTATATTAGGTGGTTTCATGGGTGGGGCGGGGCATATAAGACATCCTGCCAGCAATCCCATGGCTCTCTTCTCTCTCTTCTTCAATCCCTGTCTCTCTCCCCCCACTATTACCCTCTCTCTCCCCTCCATCCCCTCCCCCATCTCTCTCCATCGTAGTACAAAAGATCTGTTTCGTGTCCTCTATATTTTTATATATTATAACGCCAAACAAACCTGCCTTTTAAAAATTTTAATTTGGCTTATTTCATCCGCAGAGATAACCTATCAGTGTATACCATATGGCTTCCTGGTGCCCATAGGGCAAAAAGGGGTACATTTGATGTCTTGAAACTATTACTACAGACCGGTTGTGAGCCACTGTGGGTGCTGGGAATTGAGCCTGAGTCCTTTGGAAGAGCAGCCTCTTAATCACTGAGCTATCTCTCCAGCCCCTCATGATCCACTCCTAATTTAAAGATTCTCATATAGTTTCTTTCCGTATTTTGTACAGATTGGCTGTAGCAAATGTTAGAAATCAGGCATTCCCCTAGCCTGCCCTTAGGGACTCAGTTCCAAGAGCTACATAATCACTAGTTGACAACCCTTTAAAAATTCCCGCCGTCCCAGCTCACTCTCTTCTTTCTGCCTGCTGGTCTACCTGCCTGTCTCTCTCATAGTTCCACCCTAAGATGGCCTGCTGGTCTACCTGCCTGTCTCTCTCATAGTTCCACTCTAAGATGGCCTGCTGGTCTACCTGCCTGTCTCTCTCATAGTTCCACTCTAAGATGGCCTGCTGGTCTACCTGCCTGTCTCTCTCATAGTTCCACTCTAAGATGGCCTGCTGGTCTACCTGCCTGTCTCTCTCATAGTTCCACTCTAAGATGGCCTGCTGGTCTACTTGTCTGTCTCTCTCATAGTTCCACTCTAAGATGGCCATTTGCTCCTCAGGCCTCAATAAATCTCTTGCATGAGATTTGTTGAGTGGAATGATCCTTGCATACCTTAGTCTGGTTTTTTATTGAATGTTTGGCATTTCATAGGCATGTCACTCTAGAAAAGCTCCACTCTCTCTTAGGATCTCAACCCGTGAAAACAGAGCTATCAGCCTCATCTTTATTCTCTGGCATCATTTTCAAGGTATAAAACATGGCAGGCAGCAGGCACCAGTAACTCATCCATAAACATTAATGGTTATTTCCATTCGAATTTCCATAAAACTGAACCCTGTTAGCTATCAGGAAACTCATTGTTGAAACAAGGAAAAAAGTAGCAATATTTTAATAAGCAAAATAGTCTATGCAGATTTTGTGGGCCTCAACTGCCTCATCAAAGGCCTTGATGTTACAGAGTCTTAGCAGAATTGTATTTGGCAGAAATCTGGAGTGATGGCACCTAAGCTTTGAAGCAGTCTTCTGTCAGTGATTGTTATTGGAGATTTTATGGGGTCATTCCTTAGTAGGTTTCTCAGAGACTTTGCATATCTTAGTCCTGAGACAGGCCTGGCAAACCAGGAAGTCTCCAGTGGCTGAGAACTGCTTAGGTGATGGGTCTTTCAAGATAGTTCCTAGGCCAGATAAGAACTTTTGGTATGCGAAAACTGACTAGCTAAAGGTGCTTTTTGTGTAACAATTAAAGAGAGCTTCTAGGAAGCTGTCTGGGTCCAGTCCTTGAGAGGCTGCCCCCTACTGCTGAGAAGCCTGAATTCACCCTGGAGTGGTTCTCTTTCCTTGATAATCATCCAGCCTGACACACTTACACACACACCTTGCAGATGGCTTCGATGGCATTGGTCAAAATGGAAGGTCAGAAGGATAGCTAGGCAGCTTGCAAGAGTGTCACAAAACACCACACTGAAGAATGAGGAACACTATTGTCCCAGTGAAATAACCCATTGTCCCTTTCTTGTCTTGAGTAAATTTTGTTAGTATATGTTGTGGAAGAGGGTGGTGGCTTTAATAAAAATAGACCCCATAGGCTCACAGATTTAAATGCCAGGTCACCAGGAAGCAGCACTATTAAAAAGTGTGGCCTTGCTGGAGTAGGTGTGGCCTTGCTGGAGTAGGTGTGGCCTTGCTGAAGTAGGTGTGGCCTTGCTGGAGTAGGTGTGGCCTTGCTGGAGTAGGTGTGGCCTTGCTGGCCGAAGTCTATCACCGGAGGAGGGCCTGGAAGATTCATGTCTTCTTCTCCTTCTGCTGCCTGCTGATGCAGATGTAGACCTCCCAGCTACCTCTCTAGCACCATATCTTCCCGCACACGGTCACGCTTCCCACCATAATGGACTAAACTACCAGACTGTGAGCAAGCGCCAATTAAACTCTGTCCTTTGTAAGAGTTGCTGTGGTCATGATGTCTCTTCACAGCAAAGGAACAGTAACAAAGACAAGTGGCAACGAAGACTGTTTTGTTCCTTTGCCAGATAGTTGGAAAGAAAAATGCAACTGGCAGATACCTCAAGTTGATGATCCAAAGACTGTTGGTGTTTGGCCCAATTTGCTTAGTCACCACCTGTGGATGATAAACTGCTACTGGGATGTAGTGTCAGAGATGTGATCTCTGCACGTAAGGCTGTGAACATTTTTCAAAACAGGTCCCAAGGACACTGTTCATGGCGGCATCCATTCATGTTTAGGGATGTAAGACTTTCTATTGCCAAGGACCTACATAAATTCTTAAGGCGTGATTTATGAACGCTTTTATTTGTTAGTGCTGTGAAGGATTCTCACCATAATTGCTGTTAATCAAGAAAAAGGCACAAAGAAGTGTGTATTGTTCAAGAACCCGAAACTGGAACTCTCAGGCCATCCTCCCTCTGAGAAGTCTAGCCGCCGTGGTAGGCTTCACAGCTTTGCTTTTCTTGACACAAAGCTCATGATTGCATTGATGCATTCTTCTGATAGCCATCTTGCTTTGAGGACAGTACACTCCTCCGCATTAACTTCATGGAGCTTTCCTTTGTCATGTTTTCTGATTAGCTCTTTGGAAATTCTCATGGCCTGGTGTAACAAGACCAACAATACGTTATTCCAACAGGAATAGGATTAGTCTATTCTTGCCCTCCACTGTCAAGAATGGATCCTGTTAGATTTCACTAAGACCTGTGAAATACAACACACCTTTAATGTACACAGAGATGGCCCTAGTAAGCATAGGAGACAGGTCTGTTATTGTACATTCTAAACAGCCCCATATGGATGCAAAAGCTACCACAAGAATGGAAGAGCAATCAGTTGCCAGCTGCCACCTTCACTAACGGAAGTGCTATAGAGAGAGGATCTTCCAAATACAGTCGCCCTCCTCACCTCCCACCTGAATTCAAAAGTAAAAGAGCTGGTGTCTGCTGGTGTCCTCCTGGGGTCACACCCATGAGTGGACCTTCCTTTTGCCTTTGTAGCATGGAAATGAAATGCCCATCTGGTAAGTTGTTAAAAAAAAAAAATCACAATTCCCAACATTATAGTAAGTTTTAACACAAAGTCTAGATGTGCTTAAAGGCAACTTAAGACATGTCTTGTCTTCTTAGGATGTGTCTTTTAAGGCATATTTCCCCCTTGGGAAATGGTGTTCATGGTCCCCATAAGTAAAATTCAAATACTAACGTTTGGCGGGAGCTTCGCATATGCTTTCAGCCTGGTCCAGACTTCTTCCTCAAAATTTCTTTCAGGGAAAACCTCAGTGACAAGGCCTTGAGCCCAGGCCTCTCTTGCTGTGAGCATCTTCCCAAAGAGAAGCATCTCAGTTGCCTGCAATGCAAAGCAAGACATGACCCTAGCTTAATAAAGTGAGGCCTCAGTTGACTTCAGAACAGCCCTCTTTCAGGAGACACAGACAGACTCATGGCTCTTGAGGTTGCTTTCTTTCACAGGAACGGGGAAGCTGATGGCCTCACTGGGCAAGAGTCTGCCAACAGCTGAGACCAGAACTGTTTCTGCCTCTTGAGGGGCTGGAAGGACAGCTGCTTCTGTGAGGGTCTGCACTGAAGTGGCAAGAATGGGAACTCTGGGGCAGGAATGACCTGAACCCTAATAAACACTGTAAATAATAAGTGGGGGGGGGGCAGGGCAGGAAAGTTGTATTCATAGGGTCAGCCTTTTGAGGCATTCGAAATCCCATCCCTTTACTTGTTGTCCTAGTGACTGAGCTCTGAACATCTGCCTCACCTGTGTAGGTACTCAAATTACTTCTGCATGAATGAACAGACATGGGGATGGCTTATATTGCAGTTCTATAAAAACCAAGAACGATGAGCAAATGTTCTTTCTACAGTTGCATTTTGTCTTCCAAAAACATGAACAAATTCTAAGTGCTTTAAGTTTGAAGAGCTGGTTTTGTTCAACTTTTCAAAGCTAAACTGATTAATAACAGTCTCATACACACACACACACACACACACACACACACACACACATACACACACACATGGAAGGCATTTAGAACAAAAAATCTAAGTCACCAAGCAGCCTCCCTACCATACTGAGAGATAGTGACCAATGCCTGCTCAGCCCTTCCCTCTATCCCCATCTCCAGTCATGTCTTAGTGTTCTTGGAGTCACTTCATGGAAGACAGACAACTGGATCTGCACAAATACAGAGCTAGATCTGAGCAGCCAGTGGGAGTCTCAAAAACACAACAGAACAGCTTGTCAAAGACAGCTGTGACTGGGAGTCACAGTGACTATGGTCATGGGGCTGTTAGGAGCTGGTAACTGAGAGCCAGGCATCGTGGCACACACCTGTAATCCCAGCACTCGGGAGGCAGAGGCATGGGGATCACTGTGAGTTCAAGGCCAGCCTGGTGCTGGCACTCACATGGCCCAAAGGGAAGATGTCACCAAGTCATCTCAGTGGATGTGGCTTATCACGCCTGAACTGATCATATCTGGAGAGGCTTTCCAATCCTAGGCCTTCAACTGATGTCACATAACTGTGGAGGACAAGGTCCTGTGCTGCCACCAGTGTTCCAGCTCTAGCCACCAGCCATCAGATGCTGTCCATGCATGAGGAACTGCAGAGAGCATGTCCCGACCTTTCCCTTATATCCTCCCTTTGCCTGGATCTTCCATGTTGCAGAACCCATTATCATCCTCGAAGCTTTGCCCAAGGGAGAGGAGAGAGTACAGGATTGCCTTGGCAACAGAGACGACACACTACAATTTAGGCTCCTTCTAACTTACCTTTGCTGGGCCCATCATCTTTGGAAACGTGTAAGAGGAGCATGCTTCTGGGCTCTGCCCGAGGTGGCTGAATGGAGTATGAAATGTTGCCTAGACGGGATAGGGAAGTAAAGAGTTTAAAATTACTATTTGATTTTAAACTCATACTTTGCACGTTTGTGTTTGAAACAGTCTTGCTATGCAGCCCAGAGTGTCCCAGAACTTAATGCTTTCATGGCTTACTCTGTTGAAAGCCGGGGTTACAGGGATTAGAGGGATTACAGGCATGTACCACTATGGTCAACTCAGTCTTCTTAATTGTTGAGTGTAGGGCTTTCATCTCTGCACCGGCATCAAAGTCCTTGCTGCCCCAGAGAATAGAGTCCAGAGTTGGAGAGAGCCCAGAGCCATTGCAGGGGCAGCACTGAGCTGTGTCACCAAGCCAAAGGGAAAGCCATGGTGCCCTGCCCGATCAAAGTGGCTGCTGAGGCAGGTGGCTCTCGGAAGAAAGAGCACCTCAAGCTGACACTGGGGCAGAGATAGTAGTGTGCCCCAAGCCATGGTAGCCCATTCACAAGCTGCAGTGGCCCACCCTGCAAGCTGTGGTGGCCTGCATCCAGGCACTGGGTCCTGTCCCAAGCTGTGGGAGCTCACTGCCCCCCACCCCCCGAAAGAGCTACATCTAGCCCTTGAGTAGTGGGCCACTAAAATTTCAAGTAGTTTGCTGCCAGTCCCCCTTCCCACCTCAGAGCAGTCAGCCCCTCCTTCCCACCTGCCCTGGGGTTGTGGAGACAGGAGACAAAATGGAGGCTCTGTCAGCACTTCAGCAGGTGCCGTCCATGGTTGACTGTTTCTGCCTCAGCAGACAGCTCTGGAAACTGACACCTTTCCTGGCTCAGAAAGCCTACGGCCTATGCAGGAGCTGCTTATGATTACGACAACCTTTCTTGATTCAGCCTTCACAGTGGATTCTGTAAATTTTGAACACTTTGTAAACTTTAAAAACCCTCAAGACAGAAAAATAGCCAGACCTCTGCCTGAGGAACTCCAGCAGTCCAGCTCTTCCCTCTGCCATTTCCAGCCCCTTAGTAGGACTCATCCCAGGTTATGCTAATTTGGGATGAGAAGTCTGGACAAAAACCCACCAATCCTTGAATAGAAAAACTGGCCAATCCCTGAGCAGGAGAATCAACAAATCCTTAAACAGGAAGGCCCACAAATCCCTGCACTTCCCCCAGCTTGGGAGTTGAAATCCCACCAATCCACAATCTGGAAATCCCTGCCCCAGAAAGCTCCACCTTCCAAGAAACCCTATACAAAGGCTGTGTCTGCTCATGTGTCTGCTCATGTGTCTGCTCAGTTCCCTGCTGTCTCCTCCTGGGGACAGAGGCACGCAAGCCTGGATTTGTCCCTCTCTCTCATTATTGTTCTTCTGACTGTGTTGATGTGTCATCATCTGTTGACCTATATACAAGTTAGTGCCTTTCCCAATGTTCCCTCGGTTGTGTCTACTCTCAGTAGGGTGAGTCACAACCATGGACTTGCTTGATATAATAATACTGTTCCCATTTGACAACAATACCACAATGAAGCAAAAGAAAACAAAATCCAAAAACAAACCAACCAACCAAACAAACAAAAAAACCCCACCACAAAACAAAACAAAAAACAAACCCAAGCAAACAAAATACAAAATCCCTTTCAGATTTCTTGTATCAGAAAAGTAGTTGTGAATAAGCTACTTTCACACTGAGGTAGGAGAGCCCCACCAGGTCCATCTCCTTATTCAGTTCCACTAGAAGTCCTTGTAACCTAAATCACATCATTCTGTGCACATAGTGGTGTCTCATGTTTTCAGTTTATGTGTCCTTTAAGACTAATGACATTGAGAATCTCTTCATATACTTAAGGGCCATGTGTAGAGCATCTCTTTGCTGATGTAATTGCTAACATGTTTCCCACTATTTTTAAAGTTAAAGTATTTGCCTTCTTAATTTTGAATTGTAAGATTCCTTATAGACGCAAGTTATAAGTAAGTATTATGCAAATAATTTTTACCGATCTGTGGCTTATTTTCTTTTTTAAAATTAAAAAAATTATATTTTTTTACCTATACATTTATATTATTACATATAAGTAAACTACATACAGCAGGAAGAACCATGAAACAATCAGGAATTATATAAATCTTACATTCATAGTGCCTTGGCTATGTGTATTTGGCAAACTTAAAGAAAACATCTTTCCTATCTTGGTGAGTCTAAAATTCTGAATGAAAATCAACATCTATCATATCTCATTTCTATTAACTTAAAACATCTACCTAGACTTGAAAACATCTTAACCCCTAAACAACTAAGCTAAAGTGTGAAACTAAACTATTTAGTCTTCAACTCCATCAGAGACTTGAGAAGGAATAAAACTTAATTATCTGAGTGAACCAGAAGTGCAGGTTAGCAGCTTCCAAAATGAAAAAACGACAGAGACATATTACTGCCTGAACAGTCACCCAAAACTCTCTATAATGTTGGAGCATCACCTTCAGCCTTCTGGCTCAATATATCTGACAGACATATTTGTGAGGCAGGGATTATCTTTCCTTTTAAATAAAAATGTTTTTGAGCTGGGCATGGTGGCATATGCCTTTAATCCCAGCACTCAGGAGGCAGAGGCATGCCAACCTCTGTGAGTATAAGCCCAGCCTGGTTTACAGAGTGAGCTCCAGAACAGCTAGAGCTAAACACAGAGAAGCATTGCCTTGAAAAACCAACCAACCAACCAAAACCAACAAAACTAAACCAAACAACAACAAAAACTAATCCACCAAACAAACAAACAAACAACAAAACTGTGTTGGATAAGAGATCTTGCTGTGTAGCACAGGCTAGCCTCAAACTTAGTTCTCTTGTCTCCGCCTCCCAGAAAAGTGCTGGGACTACAGAAATAAGATACCATACCCAGCTGGCCTTTTGAATGTGGGGGGAGGAAGGCTGTGGGAAAGGATCTCATGTAGACCAGGCTGGCCTTCAACTTGCTTTGTGGCCAAAGATGACCTTGAATGTTTGATGGTCTAGTCCCTCTTCTTCTCATATATAGGACTATACCTATATATGATTACACCCAGTCTCTCTTTACATTACAAAACTTTAATTCGCATCATTCATTCATTCATTCATTCATTCATTCATTCATTCATGTGGGCATCCATGTATGAGGGTCAGAGGTCAATTTGTTGGTGTTGTCTTTCTCCTTCTACCATGTGTATACCAGGGATTAGATGTAGGTTTTCGTGCTGCCACGTTTTATGTCAACTTGATACAAGCTAGAATTATTCAAGTAGATAGAGCTGTACTTGAGAAAGTACTGTCATAAGGTTGACCTGTAGGCAAGTCTGTAGGGTAGTATATTGATTAATGATGGATGTAAGAGTGGTGCAACCTCTTGGCTGGTGATCCTGGGTGGTATAAGAAAGCTTGATGGGCGAGCCATGAGAAGCAAGGCAGTAAGTAGTACTCCTCCATGGGCTCTGCATCAGTTCCTGCTTCCAGGTGCCTGCCTTGTTAGAGTTCCTGCCCTGACTTCCTTCAGTGACAGACTGTGGTGTGTAGGTGTTAGCCAATAAACCCTTTCCCCTCCGACTTGCTTTTGGTATGGAGTTTCATCACAGCAATAGAGACTCTAAGACAGTTGTCACACTTGGTAGCAAGTACCTTGCCTGGCCCATAGAGAAACAGGCTATTTTTAATGCATTCTTTGATTATGTTTCACTTCTTGTGTACTATTTATTTCTCCTCATTTCCCATTTTACACTAGATTCTTGATTTATTGCTTTATAGATATATTTTAAAAATGTTTTGGAATGAGCAGCTTTTTTGGGGGTGAGTTAAAAAATTAAAAACTTCTTTCTCAACCTTCCATTTGTCTTGGTTTTGCCCCAGAGGTCTCCTGCCTGGCTTCAGATTCCCCAGCCAGTTTCAATAGTGGTGATTTAGATGATAAGCATGTTTATACTTTTTCTATATTTAAAAAAAATGTTTTTGTGAGTCTTACTCTATAGCTCAGACAGGCTGGCCTTGAACTCATGACAATCTTCCTGCCTCAGCTTTTTAAGCGTTGGGACTACAGGTATAAAGAACACACACATCCGCTCTTGATGACTAAGAAATGACTTCGAAAGAGAATCACTGATGTAAGTAGACAAATATTTAGACTTAATTTCTAATAGTAAGACATAGTATTTACTTTAATGCATATTTGTAAGAAAATATAACATATGCAGCATATAAATAAAAGCATAAAATACTCTAATTAATGTCACTGTTATTTTCATCCAGCAATGTTCGTCAAGAAAATGTACTTTGCCAGGTATGGTGGCACATGCCTTTAATCCCAGCCCACTCAGACTTTAAGAACATAATCAGAAAACTAAGAAAAGCCATATCTAAGGAGCCATAAACAGGTACACACACCTGACAATGAGCAGCTGTTACAACGCTTATTTCCAGAGACAGAATGGTGGATGTAGTTAAGGGCTGAGGCTTAGCAACAGGCTGGTTAAAGGCCTTGGGACAGTTCCTTGTCTCCCTGTGGCAGCTTTCTCTATCTGTAAAACTAGTGTGACGTCATAGACCTGCTGTGTGTACTGTGTAAAATGTGTATTAACAGAGAATCTACACACAGTGATCATGCAAACATCCATTTGAACAAATTTAAAACTCACATAGAAAAGGTGCATTTGCTGACAGAGAAGCTACTAGAATGTGTAGCCACTAGTTGTATGTAAGGGCAGCATCCATGAGAGACAGCAGCATAGTGGCGAGTATTTTAATAGGGTTGGACGTGAGCTCCTTGCTCACCACAGTTTTGTTTATGAAGTCAATAAAACCCCCTGGGAATCCCATCAGTGGTTAGCCAGGAAACTTTAGCACTTTAGCACCTTCTACAGAGAAGGCACCAGAAGAACGTGAGGGCTGTTGGTAATTCTGTGGTAATCACTATGACAGTTGTTCATCATGCCTGGGTTTAAAATAATAAAAATTAGAAATGACCTAGGCTTCCAGCAGCCAAGGACTGATGAGATTTGCCAAGTTACAGAAACCAAATGCTAGCACTAGTTTACATCTCAGTGATAAAATGAGTAATTTTCCCCTCAATTTATTTTATGATGTATATTTAAGGTAAATAATATATTAGTGTGATATGTATATCACACATATATATAGTAAAACTGCTGCTTTATGAAACCAATAAAGTCATAATAGTCACCCCCAGTATAGTTATAATCTATTCATTTGTTCCTGGATACATGTCACTACTATTGGCTATAGTCCTCACACTGTACATTAGATGCTATGGCACTGTGTGTCTGATACTGTGTGTCCTTTGAATTATATCTTCCTAATCCTCCCACCCCACCGGTCATTCTGTAGATTTATTTATTTTTTTAATGATCCTAGGGATCCAATGCAGAGCCTTCCCCATGTTAGGTTACACATCATCAACACTCCCATCTCCCATTTTTAAAAACTTAAACCTTTTCTTTGTATTTTCTATAGTTTTAGAAATTTGACTTTTGGTCACCACAGAGGCATGCATGGTAAGAATATAAATACATATCCCAGTGGGACATAGTGGTGCACACCTTTAATCCCAGAAATTGGGAGGCAGAGGCAAGAGTATCTTCATAAGTTCTAGGCCAGCTAGTGCAACCCACTGAGACCCCCATTGCAATGCATACTATATATAATGGAGAACAAGAGTCTGAACTGTGTTGTGGCCTCAGAATTGCTCGGGCCTTTAGTTTCCTGATATGCCACACTCTCATTCCAGAAGCCTAAATACTAGGCTTTGTGAATTAGGAAAAGAGGATCAGGCAAACTGCACAGAGGTTAGTCCCTCTTCCACACTTTTCAGTAATATGGAAACTGAAAATTGAGCAACTATGTACTCTTGATTAAAACACAGGACCAGCCGGATGTGGTGGCGCTCGCCTTTAAACTCAGCACTCAGGAGGCAGAGGTGGGGGGGATTGCTGTGATTTCGAGGCCAGCCTGGTCTACAAAGCGAGTCCAGGACAGCCAAGGCTACACAGAGAAACCCCGTCTCAGAAAACAGAACAAAACCCTACAGAACCATTAAAGTCAGGGTGATGCTCACAATACTGGTATTTAGAAAAATTAATAACAATGAAGGAAAAACATAAACTGCCAAATTAGACTACATCTTTAAGAACTAACTGAATCACTTCATCCTACCTCAGTCATGGCTTGCTCTCTGTTGCTGTGGTAAGACAATGACCAAAAGCAACTTGGGGATGAAAGGGTTATTTGGGTTACAGGTCCCAGGCCATCACTGAGGGAAGCCAAGGCAGGAACCATGGAAGAGCAGTGCTCACTGGCTTGCTTCCACAGCTTGCTCAGCCTGCTCGCTGATATAACCCAGGGCCACCTGCCAGTGGTGGCATAGCCCACAGTGGGCTGGGCCATCTCACATCAACCAGTGATCAAGGAAATGTTAACAAATATGACCATGGGCCAATCTGATGAAGAAAAATCCCTCAGTCGAGGTCCCTTCTTTTTACAAGTAACTCTGGTTTGTGTCCAGTTGACAAAAAACAAACTAGCACAACCATTAACCCCTTGTGATGTACTTAGTGACAGGCACAGTAAAGGAGAATGGGAGTACTCACTGATCGACCTGTTTGTGGGAGGAGACTTACCCTGTCGGATGCATAGACAGCATCAAATAGCCCTAGGAGGGTGACAGAGATTCCCACAGCTGGGCCATTTACTACTGCAACCAGAGGCTTGGGAAAGTCTATAAAACTGTCGACAAACTCCCTAAAGAAACAGAAATAGAAAATCATTAAAGAGCCCAAACTGGTCCCACTAACTATAGAAAGGAACGTATAAATCTGATGAGCCATCACTCTACAGGACCACTTCTCCAGATTGGCCAAGGATCCCTGCATGTGGCACCTAATGGAACATCAGGTCATGACTCCTACAGGCTAAGGCCAGTTCACACCCTGGGAAGTGAGTTCAGGGCTGCGACCTGAGAGATCATGGTGGGTGACTGAATGCATGACCCCGTATTACAGCACAGGGGGCTGAGGGACTCAGCAGAACTGGGAAGTTGAAGCCTCCAACCTCCTTCAAGACCTCCCAAGACTACTTCCGGTGTCCTGCTGGCATTCGTAGGCTCTGTCTATTCACCCTGTGCCCAAGAACTCACACTCCCTCTGCCTCTTTCTCACCTCACACTTCCCAGTCAATCTCCTGTAGAGGGCAGGATGAAGACCGGGAATCTGATGGGGAATCACAGTGAAGTGCATCAGCACAGATAAGTGGGTATTTTACTGCTGTGTTAAGAATGAGCCCTCATCGGGAGGCAGAGGCAGGTGGATCGCGGGAGGCAGAGGCAGGTGGATCGCTGTGAGTTTGAGGCCAGCCTGGTTGGCAGAGCTAGTCTAGGACAGCCAAAGCTACACAGAGAAGCCCTGTCTTGAAAGAGAGAAAAAAAAAAAAAAATCAGAAGAAAAAAGAAAAGAAAGGAAAAAAGAATGAGCCCTCTTGGGGGCCTGAGGAGATGACTCATCATTGAAAACATCTGCCAATCAAGTATGAGGAGTGGAGTGAAGACTGGGTCCACAGAGCCCCCAGAAATCCCGGGTGGGTGTGGAGGCCTGCTTGTCTTCTAGCCCCACAAGGTGGATATGGGAATGCAGAGCAAGCTGGTTCGCAAGACCAGCCATGTAAGCAAGCTCTGGGTTTGAGAGATCTTGTTTCAGCGAATAAAGCTAAAGACTGTGCTACCTACTCTTCTGTCAACTTGGCACAAGCTATAGTCATTTGGGAAGAAAACTCTCAACTGAGAAAATGCTTCCATAATATCAGGCGATAGGCAAGTCTGCAGTGCATTTTCTTAATTAGTGCTTAATGTAGGGGCCCCAGACCATTGTGAGCGGTGCCATTCCTGGGCTGGTGGTCCTAGATGCGATCTGAAAGCAGGCTGAGCAAGCAAAGAGGGGGTCAGCCAACATGCAATTCTCCTCCGCTGTGTCTGGATTGGTTCCAGCCTTCAGGCTCCTGCCTATGTTTCCGTTGACGATGGACTGTGGTGTGGAAATGTAAGATGAATAAACTCTTTCCTCCCCAAGTGTTTTTGGGGACTTGACAAAAAGTAGTGAAGAAGATTTCTGACATCAACTCCACATGCACATACATACGCACCTCTACCAGACGCATGAGGGTGGGGGGTGGGGCAAAGGATTAACCCTCCAGGATCAAATAAATGTCACTCTTACCTCAGGACCACAGCACCCTTGTTAGCTGCCTCCTCCATTCCACCAGTGGCTCTAGTAAAGTTGGTTAGGTCATTCCCGCTGCTGTAGTAGTCACCAGATCCTGTCAACAGTACAGGCAACAGAGCCATGAGTCCTTCGTGTACCAACTCATTCTAGAGCTGCAGTGTATCTGCTGTTGTGCAGGGCTCTGGGCCAGGCACTAGGAGAACACTAGTGAGTCTCATGCACACACTAGTGGCCGTTAAAGAACATAAGTACATGGCGATGGTGTGATGACAACATGACAGATGGAACGGGGCCGGTTGATCAGGGGTATTTAGGGCACCTCAAAATATTCCAGATGTTCTTTCTAGCCTACCATCCCAGCTGCCCTAACGAAGCTACTTTCAGACTCCATCAACAGAGTAGAAACAATAGGACTTTCGTAACTGGACTGAACAATATGCACTCTGCATCTCACTGAGTTCACTAAGCCATGCTATAAGGGGATCCATACTTTTGCATCTATCAAGCATTTGTTTCTTTTCATTGTCGAGCAGTGTTCTACAGATAGTTATAAGCCAGCCTGTTCTTGGACAAGTGAGTTGCTTCCTGTCATGGTTCTAGTGACTCACACCACGAGCTTTATTTTATCAGTCAGGTTTGGACTTATGATTTATCAGGAGTAATTATCAAAGAGTGGTCATATTCTGTCCATGATAATGTGGCACATTTATAAATGAAACCATTGAAGCACTGGAAAACACCTTCAAGCAATGTCATTCAATCCTCTATCTAGTGAGAGATTCCCTAAAACAGAAAGTGATTAAGTCTGAAAATGGTCTTACCTGTGAAAACAGTTATGACTGTGTTATCCGTGCTGGCATTTTTAAGTGCGAGTATGATATCTTGATACATCTATGCGAATGGAAAGATAGGGAAAAGAACAATTAAAATGAGATCCATCATCCAGTGGGCTGAGCCAGTGTAGCAGTCTGCAATCCTTCTCTCAACACAGTGACAAAGTGATTTTTAAAATTTATATATTTTAGTTTATATGCATGAATGTTTTGCGTCATGTATGTTTGTGTACTGTGTGGTACCTTGTGGTTTTGTAGGTCAGAAATGGTTAACTCAGGATTTATGCTCCCCTTAGAGGGGTCTCTGTACATCTCCCACCCACACTCATTCGCCAAGACTGACTTAACTGACCTGTGCTTCCACTCATAGCAAAACTTCATTGCCTTCTGGATATGTAGACCTACCGGAAACTCACAAGTTCTAAACAATGCCCAAGTCTGAGGAAGGAAGCCAAACGCTTTAATCTCCTTCCACAATAATAGAAACAGCGCTCAAGTTCTACAGTTGCATCAGTGAAAGAAACAGAAGAGGAGAGAAATGTGCCTACACCCTGGGCAGGAGCATCACCTCGTAGGTTATGGCGTTCTTTTTGGTAGGTCGATTGAACATGATCTTCGTGATGCCATCTTCAGAGGTTACCATGAGGCCTTTAGACTCCTGGACTTTCTCATCGGCTCCACTCTTTCCCTGGCTAGAGGCTTCAGATGAGGGACTCAAACTGGATACGAGATCCACATAGTTCTGCCTGGCAGTTTCCTGAGGAGTAGATGACAAACACCTTCTGCAATTTGAGAATCAGACTATGCAATGAAGAACAGAGGCTTTTAAGAAAAAAAAAAAGATTTTATTTATTTATTTTATGTGCATGAGTCCTCTAACTGCATTACACCTGCCTGAAGAGGGCATTAGTCACATTATAGATGGTTGTAAGCCACTATGTGGTTGCTGGGAATTGAACTCAGGACCTCTGGAAGAGCAGACAGTGCTCCGAACCGCTGAGCCATCTCTCCAGCCCCAGAAGGTTTGAATCACTAGAGATACATCATGACTTCAGCGGCAGTGGGAGAGGTGACCCGTATGTGGGAGGCTGAGGTGGGGGGATTGTTGAGTTCAAAGCCAATTTAGGCTACAATAGCGATGGGAAGCAAATTTTAAACTTTCAAAGGCTCATTGATGGGGATTTTCCAGGAAAAATAAAAAGCTTCTAGGGATGTCTAGTTACTAATAGGAAACACGCTTACCTTTGGTAGGCTGCCCAGGGCAGTCCATGCATCCCATTTGGCTTTATTGACAAAGTCAAGCATACCCGGCTTAGGCATAGTACAGGGTCCTTCTGTGGCCTATGAAGAGCACAGGGGTGATTAAAAATGCAAGAGAAAGCTTTTGAGAAGCTGGTCCTAGAAACCTAAGAGTTCTTCCATTTTTATTCCCAACCTCAGTCTTCACAGGCAGTGAAAACAATGAGCATATTTTCAAAGGTTACAGAACATTCAGAAGTCCACGCCGTGCTCTGAAGCCCCACCTATGAGGATAAAACCAGAAATTCTACTCCTACTAATGGCTCAACAGGGCTGCACTTGCAGCAGATAAGGATGGGTGTCTTACAGTTCCTGGTCCTTGAGAAGCTTAGATGAAGGATACTCCAGGAGATACAAAGAAAACAAGTTGTGACACAGGGTAGGTGGAGTAGTATCCGGAGATGAAAAAAAAAAAAAAAAAATACCCCACTGAGCTACTCCTCAGAAGTGACCTTAAACATTTTAAAGTTCCTAAATTTTGTAACAGAGGACAGAGGAGGCTTTGAAAAACCACAGGTGGTGGAGGCTCTGACTTTATACAGACAAATTCTCGCTATGGAGCCAGCCATCTGGAAAGTCACAGGGAACCAAGTTCACTGGGAACCTAAGAGCCTGCTGGAGTCTACAAACAGTGGCTTCTATTTGTTCCTAGTCCTTGTACTGCCCCATCCTGACTGTTGACTGCTCCTAAATCCTGACAGACCAAAGCTCGGGGTAGGGCACTTTCTAAGACCACCTCAGTTCCAAGCCACTAGAAAGACTCTCGGCATCCTGCAAGCTGTGGCTTTCCCGGTTATGGGTCCTCCCACAAAAAAGATAGAGCCTTAAGTAAGCCCAGGGCAAAAGCTCACAGGATGGAGTTCAGAGGAGAAGCCAGTGTGCCACTTCTACTGTCCTCTCCCCTAGAGTCAGGAAGAGGAAATACCTCAGACTGATGACTGTATGACAATACAGAGAGTACTGCCAAGGAAGAAACTCTGCAGCTTCGGTGTCCAATCTTCGCCAGAGCCCTAACCCATAGGCAAAGGTGCCTACCCCAAGGCTACTCTATACCCTGAATCCTCTGTAGACTCTCCAGGAAAACAAAGATACTTGTACCAGGCATGACAGACAGTTCTTGGGGCTAGCAGCTGAGGACAAAGTCTTTTTGGACAAGCAAAATTCTTGGATGTTAAAAAAAAAAAAATTCTTGAATGTACACATCCATTTTCTTAGGGTGCCTAAGCGCTGTGATAAAATACTCTGACCATAAGCAACTTTGGGAGGACAGGGCTGATTTCAGCTCACATCACTCAGGTCTCGCGTCATCAGCTGTAGAAGTCAGGGCAGAAAATGAAGACAGGAACTGAAGCAGAAGCCTGGGGGTGACGGTGGGGGGGCGGGTAGCGGTGCTGCTTACTGACTTGCTTAGCCTGCTCTTTTATACATTCCACGTCAATCATTAATCAAGAAAATGCCCAGCCGACTGGCCTCCAAGCCAATCTTATTGAGGCACCTTCTTGATAGAGTCCCCCTTCCCAAATGGCTGTAGCTTATGCTAAGAAAACAGAGCAAACCAAAACAGCCAAGACATCCACGATAAGCATCACCTAACAGAAATGATGAAAACAATAAATGATAACACAGGAGTCCAGGCCGGCATACACACACACACACACACACACACACACACACACACACACACACATTTGTCCTTATCTCCTCAATGGCTATAAAATTTTCAAACATTCACAAACATTCAGTTGAACGGTTATTAAATATTACCTTATGTCTTCATCTATTTTTATCTTTTTTGTTTATTTTAATTAATTTCAAACATCCCAAACACCACCACACTATTCACCCTTAAATATTAACTATCTATTTCCCCCAAAGCACCAACGCTTTACTATATAATCACGGCACCATTAACAGTACCCAGGACACCCATAAATAATAGTTAGTAAAACTCAGTCCACATTCAAGTTTTCCCAATTGCCCCCAAACACGTTTTCAGTGAATTACTCTCATCAGAGAGGGCTCGGCAGGGACCAAACACGTGAATTTGATATCTTTCAAACCTCTTTATTCTGGAGAGAAGCAGAGGGGGTTACTCTGTGCTTGGATAGCAGCATATCAAGGCCTAATATAAAAAGCAAAACAATTTGATCCCAGCACTCAGGAGGCAGAGGTAGGCGGATCACTGTGAGTTTCGCGGCCAGCCTGATCTACAAAGCGAGTCTAGGACAGCCAAGGCTACACGGGGAAAGCCTGTCTTGAAAAAACAAAAACAAAACAAAAAGCAAAACAACAAAACAAAACAAAGCCTGCATACATGCACCCCAAAGGAGAGTCAGCCACGCAGCCGTGCATGTTAGAACCCGTTCAAGCTGCCTGTTAGAAGCATATAGACTTCAGGAATCTTTTGTTCAAAAATGTGTTTCAACAACGTAAGACCTCAGGCCATTACCTGCTTGTACAGTGCATAGAGTTTCAGCTTCACTTCGTTCCCCGGGTCCTCCTTCAAGAGCTTCACTTGGCTCATGGCATTTTCAAAGTCCTGCTGACTGGCTGTCATGGTTGGTCTGCTCAGGTGCACCCGAGCCACTGGAAACCTAAAGCCCTGCAGGAGACTGCAAACAGTGGTTCTATTTGTTTCTAGCCCTTCCTTTCTGCAGCAGGATTGCGGATCCCCTACTGATCGACATTTTCTCCAAGGAACTTCCCAAGGACTGCAGTGCAAACTTATTCAAATGAAGCATTAAGCTTTGCCTTTTGAGAAAGTCACTCCTGCCACTGCTTTTCTGCAAACACCGGGATCCAGGCTTTGCTCCTGATGTACAGGCGCCTTGGGCTGTTACATATGGGTCACTCTATCCTGCCACTTTTCTCAACACAACGAACCGATTGTTTGAAACCCACGCTAGTGATAACGGATTAAGCATCTCTCAGCTAACTAGCAATGGGTGTTTGGACAAAGTGTCACCTTTGCCAGGGCACTGCATGCCCTCAGAGAGTTCCGGGCTGGGCCTACAGGCCTGGGACGCTATGGGGGCCCCCGAGCTCGCAACTCAATCTGGTGGGCGGAGGCGACCGGAGCGCAACCATCCTTACCCTTCGGGACTCAGCAGAGGAAGAAAGGCATTCGAGGTCACTCTTTAGAGCTCTCTCGCTGGGAAACAGCCAAAGGAATAGCCTGCTGTCCTGCTAACCAGACCAGACGACAAAGCGGGCGGGCAGGCGGGCGACAAACCCCGCTGGCGACTTAGGGCCGGACAGCCGAGGCTGCAAGCTTACCTCCAGCACCGCGCCCGACTCCAGGTCACCGCCGCCATAGCTAGCTGCTGAGGTCAAACTGAGCCCCAAAGCTTAAGCCCAGATAAAACTGCGGGGCGCGACCGAGAGGGGGCGGAGCCAGCTGTGAGCCCAGTGCGTAGGCAGAGGCAGGGCTCCGGGGCGGAGCCAGGATGTGAGCTCAGGCGGTGAGAGGGACCCCGGGACAAAAAGGCGGGCAGAGCGGTAGGATGTGAGCCCCGGGCAGGAGTGTGATTGGTGGCTCCTTCAGAGTTGAGAATGGGCGGGTTTCGGGGAGGAGCCCAGAAATCTCTGGGTCAGGTCCAACTCTGTACATAGGTGACTTGTACATAGGTACAGGTCCAACTCTGTACATAGGTGACTTGGGAAAGAGGGTCGAGAGCTTGGAACGTAGGCGGATCACAGGGCTCTGGGAATTTTAATCCGAGAGCCTCAGCATATTCATTTAGGAACTGGACTATTTTTTCATCATGTTCAGTTAGGAGCACGTTCCTGAACACACTCTTCAGTTTAAGGTCATGGAGCATATGTTTGAGAGATTAAATGTACAAGAGCGCCTCTGGATATATTTATCTTGCACAGTAAGGTTTAAGCTAAACATGAAAGAACACCGTATGAGCTTAAAGGTGTCTGCCTTGCTTAGGAACTAACGGTATTAGGTAAACACAGTGTCTGGCTGAAGGTTGGGGTGGGGGTGGGGCAGTATTCAATGAAAGGGAACCACTGTGAGTTGGGTAGCACTCCATTTTAGCGTGAGGATTACTGTGTCCAGGCTAAGGAGTACTAGGCAGCCATCCAACAGCTAATTCGTGTTGGTTGAGAGTTGGCTCAGCTGTTTGAGAACACTTGTTGCTCTTGCAGAAGACCCAGGTTTGGTTTCTCTGAATCTACATGTGGCGCATCACCATTCATAACTCCAGTTCCCGGGGAACAGCCCCCATTTTTTGACCTCTGGAAGCACCAAACACAGATGGTGTGCATACATGCAGGTATGTAAAACCAATGACACATAAAATAAAGCGATCGATCGATCGATAAAGTTAAATTAAAAAGTTACAATAAATATATAGGTTTTGTTTTAATTTCTTTATAAATAAATATGTTTTTTAAAGTATCCAATTGGCAGGCTTTTTGACCTAGTTCACAGCGTAGTCAAAGATGCCCAGCACATCCCTCGAGGGGTTGGTTTCTGGACTAGAGTAAGAATGGCAGAATCCTCCCCAAGACCTCAGCAAGAGTTCAAATCTCCACTCTGTTGTAGGATTCTGGCCTCCCAATTCTTATGAAGACCTTGGTGAAGGAAGTGTCTGGTTCAGTTAGATCCTACCTTAGAAGCTAGAATGCAGCTGACCAGTGCTGCCTAAGAAGAGATTTGATACAACGTCCCAGGGCTGGTGGTCACAAAAGCCCAGGAAATGTTTCCAGTCACTCTGAATCTTGGACATTGTACTTTACAGTATATGCCCACTAAGATGGTGGCATGGATCCTACGATTGATGAACCTGCTAGCCATAGCGATTGTTTTTATTTCTGATATTAGAATCATCAGATCATGTTATTTTTATAGCATATAAAATTCTACCACATATAGTCTCTGGGTTAATTTTAATAATGTGCAATCAACAGTGAAATCTAGAAATCTAAAAGAAGCTTGGGTCCCCTCTGTGTCACTGCCGGCTTCCCTGTATAGGACTGTTGTCCCTTCACAGTTATTTCTTTGTTTTACCTCCCAACCCCCTTCTCTCTGTTCAGCCATTCTTCAGGCCTTGCTGTTACTTGGCCAGCACTGCCTGGGGTTGGTCCAATTCCCACCTCCTCAGTCCATTTTCTCCCTGCTCCCTGACTGATCTCCCTATGTTGTAAACCTGACTACCATGATCTGGACTGTTCCCCCAGAGTTCATGTTTGGAAAACATCTCCCCACTCCTGTGTTGGTGGCATTTGGAGCAAAGGTAAGGCCTTTGAGCAAAGATGAAGGTTAGGCATTAACATGCAACCCCAAGGCCCTGGCCCATCGTCGCCAGAACCTTCCTTGACAATCAGACTTCCCCGCTCCTGGATGCTGAGCTGGAATCTGTTGCCTGTAATTCATCCAGTCAGTAGCTTTTGGTGGTAGAAACACAAAATGGACCAGGATGCTGACCTGACTTGCAACCTTCTCTTGATTCCTGCTCTGTCGCTGGAGTTTGTGTGGGTCCCCTTTGCCTAATAAGTAAACCAAACTTCTTATTGCAACACATAAGGCCTTTGAGATTTGGTCTGTAATGTCTGATCCTTTCTCACGCTTGATCTTTCCACTTCATTCATTCACCCACTCATTTTCTTTTCTTTTCTTTTTTTTTTTTTTTGAGACAGTCTCACCGTGTATCCCATAGATGCTTTTCACAGATGTGATGATCTCATTTAAAAACATTTGATTTCAGGCAAAGCCTCATGATAAGGCTTCACTTAAACTACTGTTGATCCTCATGCCTCAGCCTCTTAAGTGTTGCATTGCAGGTGGACATCCACACCTATTCTTTCCTTTTAGGTAGGAATGGATGCCTAGCCTCTTTGGGTTGCTGCGTCTCATGATTTCTCAGCCCTGCCAGTTTCCCCCCTGCTAGCAGTTTATAAGACGCTGAACTTCTTAGTAAACTTTCTTGGCATAAGTCATAAGCTCATACAAGACCTCCTGAGCCCAGGGATTGCGTTTGTCTTCTTCAGTTCCCATCCCTGTTCCTCCTATTTGACACTTTGCTGTTTCGGATTCTTATTCCTGAAGTAGAATCGAGGGTTCAAGTCAGTTTGTTGTGTGTAAGAGAACTGTTGAAGGTTTCTGTCAAGCTTGTGTGTTTCCATGTGTGATGACAACTTTGGGGTCAGTTGCCACCTTTTCCGTAAGCTGTCGGAAGATGTTAGCCTGAGTGACTCTATGCTTACAGGACTTTGTTTTACAGTGAGTCGTGGCCAGGTTCCTATAATGAAAGCACCAGGGAAAGTGGTACCAAGGAAACTGTGATGTTCACTTGCATTTGAGGGGGGCAGGGGGGGGACCTACTACGACTCCATTAGTCACAAAAATTCTTTGTACGCTTCCTTCTAGTGTTTTCCTGCCTCAGTTTCATGATGCTGCTTGAGATGAACTAACCTTGTGCCACTGGAACAGAGGTGGCCAAACGTATGCTTCTGTCTTTCCAGGCCTCCCTTAACTTTTCCCTAAACTTTTGTTGTTGTTTTTTGTCATTCAGTGTCAGGTGGGGCGTGCTGGGTTTCGTGTCCTATGAGTCGGTTCAGATGCTGCTTGCCTCTGGAAGAGAAAAAAATAAAAAAAAAAAAAAAAAAAAAAAAACCACGCATGGACCCTGAGGTCAAAGGTCCCAAGGTCCCATTTCTTGCTCAGGGGCAGCAGAGAGCGCTCACGGTGAGGCTCCTGGTGCAGGCACGAGGCCAGGTTCCTGGTCTCTCTGGGGAAGATAAACAATGAGTTTCCCCTGGTGTTACGGTTTAGCTCTTTCAGGACAAGATGGCTGTATCAGATGGTTGTGGAGAGACTTCAGAGCTCCACAAGCCTGTGGTGACACCAAAGTGTCACAGCTCCTTGCTTGAGATGCTGTGCTAAGCACAGCAGAGGCAGCAGGTGGAAGAAACCTGTGGGCAGGCAGGTCCAGTGAGATGCAGGCCCCAGGGTCAGCACTGAGCCAGCTGTGGTGATGGAGCAAGCCCCAGCAGCTGCAATGGGAGTTCCACCATACGTGGCTGACCATTGGGTGTCCAGCAGTGGTTCCCCTTGGAACAAATGGAGTTTCAAACAGACATGGTGGAGGAATGGCAAGCAAGAGTGCACCCGGAGCATGCCAGCCAGCCTTTATTTATACACACTGGGCAGTGCGGGAGGGGTTTTGAGGGTGAATGTATCTGATTCAATAGGGCTAAGGGTGCCAGGATACTTAATCACATGCAGTGGTACAGTAACTCATTTACATGCAGTAACATGGGGTCCTATCACAAGAAGGAAAACACAGTACTTAATTATCCTATAGATGAGGGGATAACTTCTAGGTACAATTAGAGTTTATTTGCTGGAAGCTAGGATCTCTTCAGCATAGGGTGGAGTACTCCCAGAATTCCCTGTGCTTGTTGAACAAGTTCCCTATCAGGAAAGGGTCAGGCCTGTAACTTTCCTTGAGGACTGTGCGACAACACTGCTTACAAGATCTGGGGTTACCAGATCAGGTGGAGTGGGAACCCTGCTGAGAAAAGAGAGTCCACCTTCATAGACAGAGCACAGAGCATCTATCAGGAGAAGTCAGACTTCAACCTTAGCCAGCAGAGTCCCAGTTTTTAGGCTGAGTCTCATATATCTCAGGCTTACTTCCCAGCTCTGTTTAGCTAAGGCTGTCCTTGAACTTCTGATTCTCCTGCCTCTGCTTTCCAAGTGCTCAGGTTATTTGCAGCACTGGGGACTGAATCCAGAAAAGAACTGTACCCACGGAACCACATGTCACTATGACTTTTTGTTTTGTTTTGTTGTGCTGTGTTTTAAGGCAGAGTCTTACAATGTAACCTGGGCTGGCCTCAAAGCCTTCTTGTGTCTCAGTCTCACCAGTGTTAGAGTTAAAGGCATGCACCAGGCCCAGCCTCCTCTTTCTCTTGTCCCCTCTACTGCCTTCCCCCTCTTCTTCCTCCATTCTGCTTCCTGCCAAGTCAGGGTCTTGCCATGTAGCCCAGGTTGGGCTCTAAATCAGGATTGTTCAGTCTTTCTGGCATTACAGCTGTATGAAATATATTTTTCTTCTGCTTCATCTTTTAACAACCTGCCCCCTCCACAGGCTTCTAAAGTCTAAAGCCATCACTCTGTAGTGATTCCTTCCTTTCTCATCTCATATGGATTCAGCTGCAAACATATGAAGGTGTCTTTAAAACTAGTCTGCAGAGGTCAAGGACTAGTTGATTTTGATGAGGAAGAGGAGAAAGCAGAGATGAGAGTTATTGGGAGTAAGGCCACCCCTTTGTGGAAGGGCTCTCCCCATTGTCTCACTGTAACCCCTGTGTGCCCTGAAGCCCCTGAAGATGGAGATCTGAGACAGGAAAGACTTCTGTTTTCCTCAGGGCCTGTCACCAGCAGCAGGAAGTTGAACCTGATGCAGCTAACTGATGCTCATCCTCAAGGAAGCAGGGGTGCTCATCTACTAGAGGGGCAGAAGAGCTCCTTCCCCCCTCAGGGGACAGAAGAGTCACCCCCAGACTCATTTGCAGGATGAGTGAGAATGAAGCAGCTAGTGAGTTCACCCATGAAGCAGAAAGCCAAGAGGCACTTGAGTGGAGTCAAGTGTCTGCATGTGGAGTTCAGGACAGCAGCCTGCAACCCAGAGCCTGAAGTTCCAGTAACACAGTTCCTAAACATTCTTTACAGAATGCACTTGCTTTCTCTTGGTCTCTAGTTTTTTTTCTGGTTAGGCTGCATATCCCAGTCTCACAGCACAACACATGTATTGCATGAACATCAGCACAACTTATGTTCAACGATTACCCTCGACTACTTTTCTGTAGCAAAGAAATAGCCCTCAGGTACCATTCTCTAGAAAAGTTGCAAGTGCTGGTCAGTACTGTGTAGGGATAGATTCCCTGCCCCATCATCTCATTTTGTCCAAAGTTTAATATTCACTCTCTTTAAGTATAATGAAAATGAGAGTGAAGGCTCAGTTCTCTTATGATGTAGTAAGAATGCCTCCTCCATATATTCCTATATTTGGATACTTAGACCCTAGTTGGTGAAACTCTTTGGGAAGGATTAAGAGGTGTGGCCTGGCTGGAGGAGGTATGCCACTGGTGGATGGCACCATTGCCAAAGTGCATTGTCTGCTGCTTGCTGTTTGAGATGTGAGCTTCACTTTCTATTTGAATTTCTGCCCATGATAGACCGTGACTGGGAAACATAAGTGGAAAGAATCCCTTTCCAGCATAAGCTGCCTTCTGTCATGGTACCCATCAAAGTAAGAGAAAATCAACCTAGAATAATAATAGAATTTTTCAGCTGTTTCAGATAGAATGCTTTCTCTAATGTAGTTTTCTGTGAGTTTGTTATTGTTATGTGTGAAGGCTACTGATTGTTGTTTGTTGATTTTGTATCCTGCAAATTTACTAAACTGTTTATGGTAGAGGATAAAAGATCTTTTAGTCACACTACCATGTCATTTTCAGATAGGGATAATCTGACTCCTCCCTTGTGTTTGAGCATTACATTGAGTAAGAGAAATGACAGTGGACGTCCTTCTCTCAGTTTTTATTTTATAGATAGTGATTTTAGTTTTACTATGTTAATCCTACCTATCCATGAGCATGGGAGATTTTTCCATATTGTTTTATCTTCTTCAGTTTCTTTCTTCAAAGAGTTGATTTTTTTTTTTTTCCGTACAAAACTTTCACTTGCTTAGTTAGAGTTACACTAACATACTTTATGGGTTTTGTGACTATTGTGAAGGGTATAATTTCCCTAATTTCTTTCACAGCCTATTTGTCTTTTGTATATAGGAAGGCTACTGATTTTTTTTTTTTTGGAGTTAATTTTGTATCCAGCCACTTTGGTGAAGGTGTTTATCAGCTGTAGGAGTTCCCTGGTAGAATTTTTGGGGTCACTTATGTATACTATCATATCATCCACAAATATTGATATTTTGACTTCTTCCTTTCCAATTTGTATTCCCTTGATCTCTTTTAGTTGTCATATTGCTCTAGCCAGGACTTCAAGTACTATATTGAAGAGTTACAGAGAGTGGACAGTTTTTAAGAAAATAATTCCTCAGGCAATTGCTTGTATCTGTCTTTCCAGTTTAACATGCCTACTTACATAGTATGAAGGAAGATGACAATGGTTGCTTGGTATTGTATAATCCTATTAGTTTGGTTTTGTGCCTTACAGGTTTGGTCTCTTGTATCTGACTCCTCAAGTTTTCCTGTCTGCATCAAGACTCACTTTCCTGCACTGCCCAAACCTTCACAGGACAGTTCTGCACTCAACAGTGTCAGGGCAGACACATGGCTCAAGTCCCCAGCTGAATTATGAGTTCTCTTCCCCAGTTGTGTCTTCCTCAGTTATGATGAATGACTTGAACCATGTTAAAATAATGGATTTACTCACAGGAAATTTACCGGTTCCATCTAGTCAGTGCCATACTCTATTATTGATTATTCTTTTGGGTATGTTTTTAATTCTAAGTATCTGTAGAGTTTTATGGAAGAGAAAGTTAGCACCCATCTCATATCCCTCAAAATCTTAAGCCCAATTATTACTGGAAATACTCTTCATAAATTTAATGACATGCTGTAATAAGATGTCATAGGAGACCAGATGGAATTAATGTATTAAATGTTGCTATCAATCATAGGCCAATAAGACAAATAACTCATTAACATGATTCATGTAAAATGACGTATCTGCTATTCATCTGCCACAGACACCTGCTTCATGGAGAGGTTGGCAGCTATGGCAAGGTTGGTATATTGGCAACATTCATTCATTTATTTGTCAATCGTGTCCCACAAAAGTATTTATTGATCATCTCTTGGGTGCCAGGTAGTAGCTAAGGACACTGGATCAAAGTTGAGGCTTTGTGATGGTGCCCTGTGTAGCTGTGGGGTGATGAGTTGGCATGGACTTCAGGTTGATGCTCTTCTTGCTCTACAGGGTGCAGACAGCAAGTTTCCATGAGTATCAGTTTCAGGAAGGCGTACAATGAAGATCTTGTATTGTGGGTCACTTCATTGCTATGCAACATTAGCAAGAGTTCGATGACACTGAAATTCAATAAGTTAGGCTCAACATCATCAATACAAATATTGTCTATTGATACAAGTATTGTTTTTGTTATTTTACTGACATGAAATTGAGGCCCAGAATCCAAGTAGATTTCTCAGGGTCTTAGAGTTAGTGACTCTCATCTGGGAACTCAAACTCTTGACCACAGCAATTTCTCTGGTAATTATTCTCATGAGTGAACAGAGCCAATAACAAGAATTTTAATGAAAACATGAGCTGTTTCTGGGAGGCAATCTTTTTTTTTAAGTTAGAAAATGTAAATGTATTAAAATTCAAGTTACCTATTAATTTAATGCTAACAAAACTAATCTTTGTAAAATTGAATTTAGGCAAATGAATGTAATATTGTATTTGGTTTGTCTAGAAAACAGAACTGATAAAAAGAATCTATCTTGCAAATGGCATTAATTAGATTGGCAGACACAATGCACTCTGGGTAGTTCAAGATGGCGGCATGTGCGCTAGAGAGGCTACGAGCCCAGTAGCTGCTCAGTCGTTGAGGGTGAATGCCTCAGAAACACACATAGACTGTCCAACTTTTCCTTTATTATTTTTATTATATTTTCTGAAATTATAATATAATTACTTCATTTCCCTATTTCCCTCTCCTTCCTTCAACCCTTCCCATGTATACGTTTCTTCTCTTTCAAACTCACGTTCTCTTTTTATTTAATTGTTACGTTCGTGACAGTGTGAAGCGCTGTGTTGACACATGGGGAGAGGCCATAACAGTCTGAGTACACAGATTGGCAATATATATCTTTACGCAATGGAGAAACGAAGTGTGGAGAAATACAAGGTGAACTGTGTGGGAAGAAGCCATGCCAAATTCTGCCATATCAGAAATCCTGTGCTTAGGCTGTATGCTGTGACGTTTGAGTTGCTGACCTTTGCCTCATGAGGTCTTGTGTTCTAGGCTATCCTTGAATTATTTACCTTTGTAAGAAGTAGAAAAGCCCCAACTTGGAACCACCCAGAGGATCAAGGAAGTTCTCACAAGGAACTACTCAGAGAACTAGGAAGTTCTACAGAAAGCAATTCAGGCTATTGTATTCTTGCCAGGGGGCTAGGGTGAGTGAGATTAGAATAGATCCTATTGACCTTGCTCTATATATATTCCTACTAGTCGGCATTAAAGTGAATCTTGATCAGAAAAAAAAAAAAAAAAAAAAAAAAAAAGAAATCCCGCCTAGTGAGAATGCTTCAGTGGAAGACATAAGAAGTTGCATTCTACTGAAGCAGAGGGCAGTGGCAACAGAGTAGGTACACCCTACTCACCAGTAGGGGGAGAAAGAGAGCAGGTAAAGAAGCTATAGTTTTACCAAGGACCTGCCCATCTGTCCCCCTCCCACACTCACCATGGAAAGGTGCTTTCTACTCCAGAGTTGGGTCTTCTTTACTGGCAATACCTTTTGGGACCTGCCAAAAGCTTTGTTTCTTATTTGATTAGTAATCCAATCAAGCTGACAACATTAACCAACCAACTGGGATATTAATGCTAAATTTAAGATACTGAAAAGATGTGATTCCCCAAAATATAAGCTTCGGTCTAACACTATCTGATATTCCTAGGTGGAGATGTTTTAAGGAAAACGTGTCATTTATGAGGCTGTGTGTGTGAGTGTGTGTGTGTGTGTGTGTGTGTGTGTGTGTGTGTGTGTGTGTTTTCAAACATGCATTACACAACGTTTACCCTTTTGAACATTTTAAAGTGTACAGCTCAGTAGGGTGAGGAGCCTTCGCACAACTATATACTCCATCTCCCAAACCTTTTTCACCCTTCATAGCTAGGGTGTCCCCATGCTGTCTCTTCTGTCCCTATGAGCCTATGACTTCCATTTTGCTCTTACTTCCACTCTAGCCACCATTATTCTATATCTGTTTCTGCAAACTTGACTATTCTGGCTTTTGCTTTAAGGGTCGCTTACCCAGTTCTTGATTTTTGTTTTGTTTTGTTTTTGTTTTTGTTTTCTAATCAATGTTCCCATCTATGTTTATAGTAAGTGGGGAGAACCAGCTTGTTGTTTTTGTTTGTTTTGTTTTGTCTTTCTGCTAGTTTTCTGGAACTTGTTTCTCTTGGTTTTGACGTTGAGTGAGTTGGCATTTCATTTCTTATTTATAGAAAGTAATAGCCATTTGTTGAGCCAACCAGAAAGATATGACATCAATAACAATGGACCTGGGACAGGTGATAAGGATAAACTCTCTGAGTTGTGGTCTATGCACCCTGCTGAGGACACTCAGCTAGAAGATCCTGTATTCTGGGGTAATTAACCCTCAGTTCCATAGAGCGCAGATTAGACAACTACAGAGGACAGCCAGGAGACAGAGCAGAGTAGTGAGGGCAGTCTCTGAATTTACCTCACACTGAATTTGATAGAGAACACAGGGTTGTAAAAAACAGCGGACCAGTTTCCACAGCTTCTATGGTGGCTTAATAAAAATGGCCCCATAGATCCATAGGGAGTGGCACAGTTAGGAGCTGTGGTCTCGTTGGAGTATGTGTGGCCTTATTTGAGGAAGTATGTCATTGAGGGGCCACAATGGGGTGGGGCTTTGAAGTCTCAGATGCTCAACCCTGGCCAGTGTGTCGTTGTCTCTTCCTGCTCCCTGTGGATTCAGATGTAGAACTCTCAGCTACCTCTCCTGCACCATGGCTGCCTCTATGCCTCCTTCCATGATGATAATATACTAAACCTCTGAAGTATAAGCCAACCACAATGAAATGTTTTTCTTATAAGAGTTGCAGCGGTCATGGTGCCTCTTCATAGCAACAAAACAAAAACAAAAAAAGAACCCTAACATGACAGCTTCTATGAGATTTCTATTTCTTATCAATGAAATGAATCAAAATTTCACCTGAGGTTTTGTTTGTTAAGGTAAGGAAAGTTGCCAAGTGTCACACATATCTGCAATATCAATACTTGGGAAGTACAAGGAGAGGGATAGAGGTCAAGGCTAGCCTTAGATATATAGAAAAGTTTAAGCCACCTGGGCTACATGAAACTCCATCTTAAAAAGGTCAAAATCAGAGCTCCATTGTTTTGGGCCTCTACAAGAGTGATGCCTCAGGACTGGTAGAGAGTGTCAAAAGAGTGCTCATATCTTGTGTCAGGAAGCAAAGAAAGGTGGGGTGGGGTGGGGTGGATGGGATGGGAGAAGGGGAGAAGAAAAGAGGAGGAGAGAGACTCTATTCCACAGTCCTCTTCAAGGGCACACTCATAAAGACCTAAAGACTTCTAATAGGCCACTTAGAAGCCCACCATTGCCCACCTGTAATGCTATGGTGACAAGACTTTAAGGCACTGGCCACAGTGTCAGAATTTCACCACTCCCACTGCAATGTCGAAAAGTCCTATTTTATTAGTCTCTTCATTTCTCCACTTTATGATTTAGTCACTTTGCACATTACTTCTTTATGCATTGAACATTCCACCAGGCAGTGCAGTGCCTTCAGGACACTGTAATCCATGTTCTCAGTCATCAGACAGACTTGAAGACTCAAAAGAACAACCACTATTGCTCTTTCTTCTCTGAAGTTCAGGCTTTTCTCCAGGTCTTTTACCCTCTGGCTTTAAGAACTTGTGTAGCTGTTCTCTGAAGTAGGGCCATTGGTCATGGATTGTTAGTTTTCCTTCATGTAAGTGTGCCTTTATTTATTTATTTATTTATTTATTTATTTATTTATTTATTGCAGAATTCTGAGTTCACAATTCATTTTGTCTTTTAGAACCTTACATTTTTGGTTCCACTTCCTCATGGTCCCTTTTGGCTTTTGATGAGAACTCTGTAGTAACTCAATTTCAGAATCCAGTATTAAACACATGCTGTTTTTCTCTGGCTGCTTTCAAGACAGAAGAAGGGGAGGAATCTCCTCACCTGGGATCTTCTTGTCTTTTCCCCTGACTGGGCGTCCAGGAACTTCAACACAACTGGGTAAGCTAAAGCTGTCTATAATGTGTGCTTTCCTAATGATGCTTCAAATAAGGATGTTAAAAATAACAATGATCTGGGTATGGTAGTGCATGCCTGTAATCCCAGCACTTGGAGAGACAGAAACAGGTAGACCACTGTGAGTTCAAGGCCAATCTGGTTTACAAAGCAAGTCCAGAACACCTACAGCTAAGTGTATACATAGAAACCCTGTCTTGAAAACACACACACACACACACACACACACACACACACACACACACACACACACATATATATATATATATATGCTTATGCTTGCTTATGGCCAGATCATCTGTAGCCAGAGTGTTATCATACCAATTTTCTTCTCTGATTTCTGAATCTATACAATGTACTTCATGTGACAACCTTTATATCATTTACAAAAGAAAGTTATTTATGGTAAAGAATAAGTAAGCAAGACCACATGTTTTTAATTGATCTTTTAAATTTTACTGAAATTTAAAGTTTCTCTCATTCTGAAGTCTTGCAGGTAACTCAGGAAGCCACAGGATGACATGCAGCCTTGGGAAGACACCTAAGCATGGCTCGTTCAAGGAGTCCCCTCTCCTGCTTCAGGACTGTGCACTGTCCTTTCCCTGTGTAACGTCCTGTCTAAATAGTTAATCCACTAACTTTGTCTCACTCTGGCTTAATCTGAAACTCTTTTCCATGGCACACTCAAGGATCAGGATCTGGCTATCTGAAAGGGATGTCCCTAAGAGGCTAGGGAACTCTTCAGTGAGAGGTGGCTATGTCTTCTTAATGTCACTGTCTTTTTTTCACATCCTCCTAGTACTTTTGATTGGTGGAAAGTCCTTTTTCTGCTTGTCCAGCCAGTAGCCCCTACTCTCATGCCTGCATTGCTTCAGTGAGAAACAGAGGAAAAAAAAGAGAAGCAGACTGCCACTTTCCCTAGGCTACAGCTCAGCATGGTCCCCACTGCTTGACAGAGCCCTCTGGACTTGTCCTTTGCTCATCTTTCTGTGTCTCAGCCTTTCTGTCCAGTGCAAACCAGTCCCGTGCTTCTGCAGATTGGCTCACATTGCAGCACAGCTCTGTGTGCCTCCTGCCACCCTTCCTTTGACCACACTGGTACCTTATATCTTATTTATCAGCCTCAGGGCTCCTTGGCATCTGTGTGAGCCCTTTGTCCTGCTTCTTCAGAGCCTTCTTTAAGGCTGAGACTTCCTTAATTCTTTGCAGCCTGTAGCCATACTGGAGCCTACTCAGGTACATATTACCGTGTGCGATGTAATATGTGACCTGAGGGTTAATATAAGTCACCTTAGTCACTGTTCTGTTGCTGTGAAGAGACACTATAACCAAGACTGCTCTTTTAAAAGAAAGCATTTAATTGGGGTCTTGCTTAAAGTTTCAAAGGTTTAGTCCATTATCCTTATGGCAGCATGCAGGCAAGTGCTGAAGAAGTTGCTGAGAGCTACATCTCCTGATCCATAGGCAGGCACAGTTAGACTGGGCCTGGTGTAGGCTTATGGAGACCATTCTGATTCAAACCTTCATATCAGTAATTAAACTAATAATAAAAGAATGTTTGCCAAAGGCCATCTATCACGGGAAAGTGGGACAACTCTGCAAACTGCAGCCCACAACACCCACATACAGCTTGTGAATTTATTGTTATTTTTTAAAGTGACATTATTGAAAGATATAAATGAGACTGTTTGGGGGCATAGCATAGTCCTGTCAAGGTCTCAGGAAACACATCCATTATTCCATTTCATGCAGTCATTCGGCCATGCATGGGAAACCCAAAAAGGGTGAGAAATTAATCAACATATGATGAAACTCCACGTGGTTGTTACAATTGGCAGAGGGAGTTCCACTGGGCCCTGCTCAACACATTTTTGGTTAACACCCAGACATTATATTTCAACATTAGACACCTGGGCAATAGCATCTATTGCTTCACTTTACTTGGGATAAAGTTGTTGTTTTTGGGACAAATGTCACAGACATAATGACAGATTTTTCAGGAGTGTGAGACAGAAGGTCTATCTGAGCAAACCTTCTGTTACAGAGAACAAAGCTAAAGGGTTCAGATTATGAAATGAGAAAGTGCCATTGAACGTCACACTGGGTCACATCTTAACTCTGTAAGCTCCTTTCTCTGTATACCAGCTGATCTTTGGGGTAAACCCTTCCTGCTATATCCTCTGGGGGCCACAAAGATACATATACCTTTGTATATGTATATAGCCTTTTGTATGTCTCAAAGACCCCCTTGAGAGACAAAATCATGTGAGGAATCTTGAAAGTGGAAAAGACTGTCTTCAAGTTTTGCTAAAAGCCATCAAGAATGTGTGTTTGTTTTAGTTGTAACTCTCTCCTGAATGGAGGTGGTCATGTTTCTCCTGAAACTTGAAGCAGTAAAATTTATGTTATAAAGATTTACCAATAAGCTTAGGAACTATTAAGTTTCACAAAGGAGAGTTTAGCTAAAGAAGTGCTGCCTCCAATGCGGCTGGAGATAAGTAGTGTACGGGCTAGGTTCATCAGAAACGGTAAGGGACAATTCTGGATCATAACTGGAGCTGAGGGTCGGTGAGAAAGTTTCTGCTTATGGTCACTCACCATAATTGACCTCCACCTAGGCTCCATTTCCATGACAAAGGAGACAGTTCTGACCTAGAATCAGCGGTTAAGTCCCTCTTGTAGCCAAGAACAGGTCTCTAAGGGCAGCTCAAGTGGACAGCACAGGGCCACAAGCACCTTGAAGTCCTGGTCTGCTGTTAGGTCCCTGGCACTCCTATCAGGAGAAGGTAAATATGGCCGGTGAACAAGATGAACCTGGGTGACAATTGTGGGAAAAGAAAAATGCTGATGAACCTAAGAAATAAGTCTGAGCATGGCAGTCTTTGCTTTGTAAGTGATCTGCCCAAGTGACTAGATTTCCAGTCTCCTGTCTCTGTAATCTAGGGCCAGGGCCTAAAAGAGATTTAAGGATGACAGTGTGTGTTGACATGGGTTAGTAGCACCTTCTGTTTGAGTGTGGCTTTCGTTGGGCATGAGCCACAGCTGGCCACATGCTGTTTTTAGTAGTTTTTCCTTTGCGGATTTCTGAGTGTGTACAGTGGTTTCTCACCGGGAAGGCTTATTGTTTTTGTAGTGGTGGCAGCTTGAGACCCTGGTGTTAGAACAGGAAGAACTGGTTCAAGCAAAATCTTGAAAGGGCCAAAATGAAGTGTCAATTTCTCCGGAAGAAGGATTTCTCAAAAGACTGCTCACTGGCCAATCGGGTGAGCTGCAGAAAGCCAGGACTAGCTCAGAGAAGTGTGAAACGGTCATGAAAACAAACACCAGGCCTTCAGATAACGTCCAATCTTGAAAAGCAGCGGGACCAAAATAGACTTTCAGGTAATAATTGAGGTCCTACTATGTGTGAAGTCCTAAGAAAGGATGCTACACAGCCACACTGGATCTCAGGGAGGACTAGATGGTAGACCTTGACGTAATAAGCTCCCAACTAATGTGACATCACTGTGGTGGCAAAGGCCCGGAGGGTGACAGAGCAGTGAGGGGACTAGAGAAAGGAACAGATGAGGCAGCTTCCCTAAGCCAAGGCTGCCTGGTGTGCTCTGTGGCTCCTATAGGGGTGTTTCTCACCAAGGATGCTCATTGTGAGTGGGGCAGGGGATGAGCTATTGCAATTGCTGTGTTCATAAACAATGACATGCTAGGTCTAGAAGAGACTTTGGCTGTCTTCTATTCTCTTATGCATCCTTCTCTGTCCTGGAAACACCTCTATAGCACCCCTAACTTGCCATTGATGAATTATTTCCAAGTACAGTGAATAAAGACCAATCAGGCTATTTCCACCTCATGGTTCCAAACTTGTGGATCCAACCAATTACTGATCAAAAACAATTTCTAAAATCAAAATCAGATTTGTACTAAACATGTATATATTTTCTGTTTATGAGTCCCTAACCAATACAGTCTACCGAGCATTTACATGGTATTTTAATTTTTTAATTTTTTAAGGTATTGTAGCCAATACATAGACTATCTAAGACATATGCATCAATAAAGGGCAGTACGGGTAGATTCTATGAAAATACCCTGCCATTTTCTTCATTGATAAAGCAGAATCTTCCTCTTGGAGCAGTTACAGCAAGAGTGAGTGAGGTCAGATTTGAATTCTCCACTTCTTTCCCTCTGTCTCCCCTCTGTATGTCATTTGCGGTCTGTACTCTGTGGTCTGTCTGTTGTGTGTGTGTGTAATGTTTGTCTGCAACAAAGGGCTTTTCCCTGTCATTTACAGGGAACATGGTGTGGGAAAGGAATGAGGAATTCTTTTTTCTTTAAAATCTTTAACAGATTTTATGAGGGAAGAAATTACTACCCCCAGTTGACACAAAAGTGCTCAAAATCTCATCCTAAATCCACATGTTGTTTCCAATATTCATAGGATATTTGTGTCTTTCTTTCTTTCTTTCTTTCTTTCTTTCTTTCTTTCTTTCTTTCTTTCTTTCTTTCAAGTTGCTTTCAACCTGCTGGCTGCTTTCTGGAAATAATTAACCCAACACACACAGACACACACACACACACACACACACACACACACACACACACACACTTACTTAATTACTTCTGGGTCAGAGTCATGGACGAATACTTTGTTTAGAATTAGCTTAGGTTGTAAAAGCTGATTACATAGCAAGTCCAAAGAGATAGTAAGGTTGTTACATTGATTTCTTAAAGGCAGGCTCAGTGTAAACAGGCTGATTACGCAGTATTGAGGGGCATAGTTTTAAATGCTATCAAGGCACGTTATTAACTTGGTTTCAAGGTCTGGAAAAGGTCCTGTTTCTGAAAGCAAGAGGCATTTTCAGAAAAAGCTACTTCTTAAGACTCCATAAGGGATTTGTTTTGATACCTCTTGGGGCTTCTGGATCTGACACACTGGGAATCTCAAGGAACAGCTGGGCCTTTTTGCTTTTGTTTTTAACTAAGAGTTCTTGAGGCAAGGGTTAGAAAGGATCTTTGGTGTACCTGAAGTCTGAATAGACAGAACTGAGTCTTAATTAATGCCTGAGGGACAGAGACACTGGAGCTGTGAGAACACACTGGAGCCCACCAGCCTTCAAACTTCCCTTCAGGAACACCAGGGAAAGGCAGCCTCGGGGATGGGCCCGGGGGCAACTGCATTTGGGTCTGACAACCTCTTCGAGACTTGTCCTCACACACATTCCTGCCCACGTACTCAGTTGACAGTCGGCTGTAAAACCAGTTCTGCGCTTCAGGGTACTTACTTTTGATCTGCTGTGCTGCTTCGATGCAGTTGAAGCCAAGACAAAACTCCCCAAATCCTCAAGCTCTTCACCAGAAGAGCACAACAGAGCAAGCCATCCCCTCCCTGAACCCTAAGGATCAGAAGTCACGAAGTCCGTCTTCTGCCACCTGGTGACGTCACATAGCAACTACATGGTGTATGGAAAACGCGTGTGTGACTTTTTTTTTCTCTTTTTTGTTTTTTAATTTATTCTCTTTACATCTTGATTGTAGCCTGCTCCCTCATCTCCTCCTGGCCCCTCCTCCCTCCCTCATCCCCTCTCCCTGCTCCCCTAGTCCACAGAAAGGAGAAGTAAGGGTAAATAAGGGTAAATTCTTATGAACATGTTGGTAACAGGGTTAACACACTGAATGGTCTCTTTTAAGGGTGCCACAGATGGTTGGAGCTTTGATTTGACTTTTTGTCTCTGCTATCCTTCCAAATTAAATGCGGCCTGGTTCGAAGTCTGTGTCTTGCAGACTGTGGTTGATACAGGAAGTAGGGGAGGCTCTCAGAGAACCACACAAGGTCAAACTGTTTCTGTCTGCCTACTTCCTTCCACTTTTTCTTTGCACTACAGATGGCCGGTTCTGGAAACTGCTGGAATTAAGGTGATGGAAATGGCTGCAAGTTTTAGGAACAAATGTCTGGACAAAATTGCTGAAAAAGAACATAAATGGATTGGTCAGAGTTTTCTAGAAAAACAGAACCAACTTAAGAAAGAGAGAAGAAAGAGCGATTTAAAAATTATTTAATTTTTTTATACAATATATTTTGATTATATTCTTTGTTTGTTTGTTTTTGTTTGTTTTTGTTGTTGTTGTTTGAGACAGGGTTTCTCTGTGGCCTTGACTGTCCTGGACTCCCTTTGTAGACCAAGTTGGCCTCGAACTCACAGTGATCCACCTGCCTCTGCCTCCCGAGTGCTGGGATTAAAGGCGTGTGCTACCACGCCTGGCTTTGATTATATTCTTTTCCCTCCCCTAATTACTCCCCCACGTTGCTACCCACATGCCTTTATGATCTTTCTCTTTTTCTTGAAAAAAAAAAAAAACAGAAAAAAACCCCAACAAAAATGAAAATCGAAACAGACAAACAAATAAACTATCAGTAAGACAAAAACAAAACAAAACAACAAGCACATACACAAAGCCAGGGAGTCTATTTTGTGTTGGCCAACTCCTCCTGCGCTTGGGGCCTGCAGTGATTTCTTACTCAGCAGTTACCAGCTGCAAATAACTTCCTGGTTAGGGGTGGGACTTTGTGTGTCCACTTCCCCTTCTCAGTGCTGGGTTTCATCTGGTTCAAACCTGTTCAATTTTTGGCCTGTTGCCCCAGTGTCTCTTCCTTCATTTGTGTACCAGTCCTACTGCACCTGGAAGATGCAGTTCTTGGAGTCATCTGCCAACTCTGGTTCTTACAGTCTTTTTGTCTCTTCTGCTTAGATCAGCAGTTCTCAACCTGTGGGTCACAAGCCCCTTGGGGGTAACAGATCAGATATCCTGCATATCAGGTATTTATGTTATGATTCATAGCAGTATCAAAACCACTGTTAAGAAGCAGCAACAAAATACTCCTACAGTTGGGGTCACCACAGCATGAGAAACTGTATTAAAGAGTAGCAAAAGCTTGAAAACCACTACCTTATATCCTTGAGCCCTGACGGGAGGGCTTTGATTAAGACATTCCCCTTGGAGCTGAGTTCTCCAAAGTTCCTCACTGTCTGCCCATTGTGCGTTTGTGGAACTGTGCTAATTACAGCTCTCTGAGAAGGATTAATCTATGCTCTGGTCTCTGAGGCATTTGTTTGACATCTTGAGTTTTCCATTTTGAGTTTTATTTGGGTTTGGGTTTTCATTAGTGATTCTATTTCTTTGCTAAATTCTACTTTCATGCCTTGACTTGTTTTCACCATTTCATTCAACTGTTTGCGTTTTAATGGTTTTCATTGTAGCATCTGTTCACATTGTCTTTAGGGTCTTTGAACATAGTCATAATTATTATTTTTGAGGTCCTTGTCTTGTACTTCAGCTAAGTTACATTTCTTAGGACCTATTGCAATAGAGTTCCTGGCTTCTGGAGGAGGGAGGCATATTGTGTCAGTTAGTTGTTCATGTGTTTTGGCTAGTATCTAGGCATCTAGAGGTACAATGTTATAAGCTTTGTGTGTGTGTGTATGTGTGTGTGTATGTGTGTAGATATTTGGTCTTATCTTTGCTGGGTGAGTGTTCTGTTCTTTGGTGCTGGCACCCATTCTGGGTCCTAGTCAAGTGTCAGAGCTGCGCAGTTTCACAGGTTGGTGGGAGTCACAAAGGAATAGGCAAGAAGGAAAGGCTGAGACAAGTGGCAGGGAAAAGCTGAGTAGACTCTGGGACCACACCTAGAGGAGGGCTCAGGACGGCAGGCTGCGGCAGGACTCAGGGTGGGTCTGGCGAGACTGGACTGAGGTACAGGAAGAAGGATGAAGGGGCCCTACCTGAGCCCCCCGCAGCTGTGGGTCCCTGGTAGAGAGGTTCTGCAGGTCCACAGAGTCACAAAAGACTATAAGCAAAGGCCGAAAGGGACCACCAAGAAGAACTAAAGAAGTAGCCACCAGTTAGAGGCTTTTCAAGTGTAAAATCTGAAGGTGGCAAGCAGGCTGGCAGCCTGGAGAATTCCAGTTTGAAGGTGGGCTTCTGGCAGAATTTCTTTTGACCCAGGGGACTTCTGTCTTTGCTTTAATAGTATCTTCAATTAACTAGCTGAGGTTCACTCACCTTATTCACGTTTCTCAAAATCTATGAATCCAAATTAATATTCATCTCATTAAAAACAAAACAAAACAAAACAAAACAGAAAAACAAAGCAGCTCCCCAGGGACAGCTGGCGTAGTGCTTGACCAATGTTTGGATACTGTAGGCCAGTCAAGTTGATTCAAGTTGATCCATAGAACTAACCACCTCAGCAAAGTACCAGGCAAGCACTTCAAAGTGCTGTTTTCATAGCTGTCATCAAAATGTGTAGGCAAGAGCAAGCCATCCACACACCAAGACTGTGCTCCATTCTTGCAGCCAGGGAGCTGATGGGCTCTTTGTTTCACAGCCCACATTGTTGTTTTACTATGATCCCTTACAAATGCTTCTTCATTAGTTTATGCTCAGCAATGTTACACATATACACATGTTTCTACAGAGATGTACATGTGTAAATATAAATATACTTATTTATAAAAATAAGATTAAATGGAGTTGTAGAGGAAAATTAAAGATAATTCTGTATCTCTACAGTTTAAAGATATTTGTAGAGTTGAACATGATCAGTTGGGGATCCCGAGAAAATGACCTCAAGGGCACAATAATAATTAAAATGCCTCTCTCTATTCTGCCAAACACTGGCTTTAGGTCATTTAGTAAAAGAGAAAGTTTACACAAGCAATAACACACCTACATTGATGTAACAGCACATTATCTCCCTGTACTGTATGCCTTGGTTAATTCATCTTTACTGAGCAGTGACTTTGTAGCAAGAGGAATTGTCGTTAAGTGTTTATAATGAATAAGAGATGATGTTGTCATTTTTGCTATTATTTAAAGTTGAGTGTGTAGTATTTAGGGTTTGTTTTTTTTGTTTGTTTGTTTGACTGATTGATTTTTTGAGACAGGGTTTCTCTGTGTGCAGCCATGACTGTCCTGGAACTGTCTTTGTAGACCCAGCTGGCCTCAAAGTCACAGAGATCCACCTGCCTCTGCCTCTCAAATGCTGGGATTAAAGGCTTGTGCCAGCACACCCGGCCTAAGATTCGGGTATTAAGACCCCATAAGAACCTCAGACCTGACAAATCCCAATTGAGCTCACCTTTTACCTTGACTTATCTTTGTTCTTACCCCACCTATGCTGAGTCATCAAGGTATAAGACTTTTGATGACCTTAGGAAGTCCCATTTCCCCTAATGGACTGTAGTCCCTAGAAGAGACAGCATCCATACGGAAAGTCCTGTAGACTAACTGGCCAAGAATTCATAATTATGGAGAGTTGCATATGGAAACAAATATCTTCATATATCTTTACTCTTCTTCATAGTCATTTGCTGCCATCAATTCTATATCTGACCTAACATCTTCATGATGTCAAGTAAAACTTTTGGAATGTATTGTAAGCTTAGCCAACTACTAGCATCCACCAAACTCAAGTTAAAAACGCCACAAGATGGCACCTAAATCCTATAAAAGAAATCCCTCCAGCTCTGTCATAACCCCACCTAACTGATGTCCCCACTGAGTTATTTGCTACATGCATTGCTTTCTTCTTTGGTTCTAGGACCATAAATGTTTAAGCAGAGCATACTATTCAGGGCAACCTGAATCAGTGTTCCCATACTGTAGCCATCTTTGGCTCAGGGAAAACCATTTCTCATTGGCTTGGGGGCGGAAAAGCTGTGCTTTTCACTGATAGCATGCTTGGCCATCCAATCCTAGGGTTCCTCCTTCAGGAGTTCTTGCCATTTGCCCAGCTGCCCATCACTCACGCCCTGAGTCCCACAGCAGCTCTTTCCTAGGTCTGTCTATCTCCCGACCAACTCTGATACTGCCAGGCGATCTTTGAGAAGTGCACATCTCATCATGCTGCTTCCCGTCTGTCATCAACCCCTCAGTGGTCCCTGTGTCAGGCTGCTTGGATAAAGCACACACTGTGGTGTGGCCCCCATGGTGCCTTGTGGCTGGTCCCTGTCTACTCCTTGCAAACAACCTTATCTCCATTCGCAGTGGCCCTTTGCTGTGACCATATCATTAACGCACAGAGCTCTCCATTCCTCTCGCTTACCTGATTGCTGTGCTGCCAATCATTTCTTTAGTCAGCAATCGGCAGCTCCTCCTCCTTTGTCTTCAGAGCCTGTGTTCTCTCCACCACTGTGTGCTAAAGCTGTGGATATGTCCTCTGTAGGTTCTGCCCTCCAATGGCCAAGGAGAAAGGGTGTAACTCTGCCTGGGCTCCTGGGTCCTCATCTCAGATTTGCCAACATGACTGAAAGTGTCACAAGGAGGGACAACCCATGCCAAGAACTCTGGGCTCCAGCTGGCTGGTCAGTGAGTCCTTGCTGGCTGCGTTCCTTGGCCTGCCATACCCCCTGCTTGCCTGAGTCAACCTCCATTTATTCATTTTTATCTGTTCCATTTTGCTTGAGTTGGTTAGAGGCAGCCATTACTATTTGAATAAGGTTTGTCTCCCTCCAAACTCATGTTGACGACTGGTCCTCAGTACAATGGTGTGAAGAGATGATGGGGTCTTATGAGGTGCTCATTATGAGGGGGTTCTGGCCTTGTGAATGAATTAATGTCATTCTTCTCAAGGCAATAACATTTTGGGAGTTTTACCCCCACTTCTTGTTTCTTCTCACTACTCACCCATTATTCTGACGTATGAAGCTTCCACTATATTATTCATGTTTTCCATCTCAGGGACCTCAGCAGAAGCTGAGTACCTGCTGGCACCATGATTATTAATTTCTAGATCCATGAGCCCAAGTGAACCTTTTCTTTATATGTAATCTATTCATGGGTTCTTTGTGATAGCTACAGAAATTGGAGTAAAACTGTCATATCTTGTATTTAGACTACAAAAACCCCCACCAAGCCACCCCTCACCCTCTATAATGAAGCTTCTGGAAGATTCTCAACCACTTATCTTGAGCACTATCTCCTTCCCTCTGTTTCCTTGGGCAGGGATGACACATTTGAGCATTTACTGTCTTCCTTACTTGGGCCACAGGCTTCTCTGCAGTCCAGCTATGGCAACAACCCGAGGCTGGATATCTGTCAGTGTCTTTGCCCCATGACTGTCATGGGATAGACATCTGCTATGTCCTTTTACTAGAAAAAAACTGAAGGCCTGGAAAACATTTTGTATTGAAGTCAGAGAGGTAAATATTTTTTAGGACTCAAAGTTTATTCAATGAAAATCTTAAAAATCTATAAAAAATTCTCTACATTAAACAACATAAATGGAGTGAATTTCCCTGCTTTTGACGGCTCTGAATATAGGCAGCTGTTCTGAGATGACAAGCAATGCTGCCCTTGGGACAGTTGTTCCGAGCTGACAAGCAATGCCGCCCTTGGGACTTCCTCAAGAGGCCCTTGGAGCTGCCTTGTGGTTGCTAGAGAGTGGCCGTTTTCCTTTCTCTGCTGTTTCAACACTTCTACAAGTTTCTTTGGTGAATTATTAAAGAAAAACCTATTGAGGGCTTGCCATGTGACACATGCAGGCCTGAGCCCTACCATGCATGCCACACTTACATTCTGAAGGACACACACCTGCAGAGTGGGGGTGGATCAATGAGAAAGGATTTGAGGAAAGATGTATGTGCTGAATGCTCTGGAGCTGGTCTGCAGGTCTCCTGATCTTCATGGGATCTGAGGACTTTTGTTTATTTAAGTATATACCCTGGACAGAAAAATAGACATTTTCCAGGTGAAGAGGAAGGACATGTGTATGAGTGGTGTGTGTGTGTGTGTGTGAGTACTGTCTATGGTGTGTACATGTGTATAGTATGTATATGTTTGTATGTGTAGTGTGTGTGTGTGTGTGTGTGTGAGTACTGTCTATGGTGTGTACATGTGTATAGTATGTATATGTTTGTATGATGGTGTGTGTGTGTGTGGTGTGAGTACTGTCTATAGTGTGTACATGTGTATAGTATGTATATGTTTGTATGTGTAGTGTGTGTGTGTGTGTGTGTGAGTATTGTCTATGGTGTGTACATGTGTATAGTATGTATATGTTTGTGTGTGTGTGTGTATGTGTGTGTGTGAGTACTGTCTATGGTGTGTACATGTGTACAGTATGTATGTTTTATGTGTAGTGTGTGTGTGTGTGTGAGTACTGTCTATGGTGTGTACATGTGTATAGTATGTATATGTTTGTATGTGTAGTGTGTGTGTGTGTGTGAGTACTGTCTATGGTGTGTACATGTGTATAGTATGTATATGTTTGTATGTGTGTGTGTGTGTGAGTACTGTCTATGGTGTGTACATGTGTATAGTATGTATATGTTTGTATGTGTAGTGTGTGTGTGTGTGTATGTGTGTGTGTGAGTACTGTCTATGGTGTGTACATGTGTATAGTATGTATATGTTTGTATGTGTGTGTGTGTGTGTACTGTCTATGGTGTGTACATGTGTATAGTATGTATATGTTTGTATGTGTGTGTGTGTGTGTGTGTGTGAGAGAGTACTGTCTATGGTGTGTACATGTGTATAGTATGTATATGTTTGTATGTGTGTGTGTGTGTGTGTGTGTGTGTACTGTCTATGGTGTGTACATGTGTATAGTATGTATATGTTTGTATGTGTGTGTGTGTGTGTGTGTGAGTACTGTCTATGGTGTGTACATGTGTATAGTATGTATATGTTTGTATGTGTGTGTGTGTGAGTACTGTCTATGGTGTGTACATGTGTATAGTATGTATATGTTTGTATGTGTGTGTGTGTGTGTGTACGTCTATGGTGTGTACATGTGTATAGTATGTATATGTTTGTATGTGTCGTGTGTTGTGTGTGTGTGAGTCTGTCTATGGTGTGTACATGTGTATAGTATGTATATGTTTGTAGTGTGTGTGTGTTGGTGTACTGTCTATGGTGTGTACCATGTGTATAGTATGTATTGTTGTGTGTGTGTGTGTGTGTGTGTACTGTCTATGGTGTGTACATGTGTATAGTCTGTATATGTTTGTATGTGTAGTGTGTGTGTGTGTGTATGTGTGTGTGTGAGTACTGTCTATGGTGTGTACATGTGTATAGTATGTATATGTTTGTATGTGTGTGTGTGTGTGTGTGTGTACTGTCTATGTGTGTACAGTGTATAGTATGTATCTGTTGTGGTGTGTGTGTGTGTGTGTGAGTACTGTCTATGGTGTGTACATGTGTATAGTATGTATATGTTTGTATGTGTGTGTGTGTGTGTGTACTGTCTATGGTGTGTACATGTGTATAGTATGTATATGTTTGTATGTGTGTGTGTGTGGTGAGTACTGTCTCTGGTGTGTACATGTGTAGTCTGTATATGTTTGTATGTGTGTGGTGTGTGTGTGAGTACTGTCTATGGTGGTATGTGTAGAGTATTATGTTTGTATTGTGTGTGTGTGTGTGTACTGTCTATGGTGTGTCATGTGTATAGTAGTATATGTTTGTATGTGTGTGTGGTGGGTGTGTGGTACTGTCTATGGTGTGTCATGTGATAGTATGTTGTTTGTATGTGTGTGGTGTGTGTGTGTCTGTCTATGGTGTGTACATGTGTATAGTCTGTATATGTGTATGTGTGTGTGTGTGTGGAGTACTGTCTATGGTGTGTACATGTGTATAGTATGTATATGTTTGTATGTGTAGTGTGTGTGTGTGTGTGTGTGAGTACTGTCTATGGTGTGTACATGTGTATAGTATGTATATGTTTGTATATGTAGTGTGTGTGTGTGTGTGTGTGTGAGTACTGTCTATGGTGTGTACATGTGTATAGTATGTATATGTTTGTATGTGTAGTGTGTGTGCATAGTGTATGTGCATAAGTGTCTTGCTCCATCGTTTTGGGTCTTATTCTCTTGAAATTGGGTCTTTCAACCCAGAGCCCAATATTTTGACTAGGCAGCTAGCAAGCAAGCATAAATAATCCTCTTGTTTCTGCCCCATCCCCCTCCACTGTTGTTATAGGCATATGTTCGTGGCCAAACCCAGCTCTATAAAAAGCAAAAGCAAACCAAAGAAACAACACCAGCCCCGCCTCAGTGCTGGGGATCCAAACACAGTTCACGTGTGTACAGTAAGATCTCTTACCCACTGAGCCACAAGGAAGACCTTTCTGAGCCTTTCTTGGACATCTGCGTAATGGGACAGATACTTCCCACCATGGCTGGTCCTCTGCTCTAATTCTTCAGTTTGGGAGTTGCTGGGCTCCTGGAGAGCCATTCCTTGAGCATTATAAATGACTAGTATTGTGGGTGGGTGGTATGGCCACAGGTGAGACTGGTCACGTGAACACACTAGCACACTGAATCTGGAGAGACAGTCTCCAGAGCGTTCTGCATTGTCAGTGACTGTCCCTTTGTGGGAGGTCAGAACAGAAGGATGTGAGACTCAGGGTGTAGACTCCATATCTCTTGCCTTGTGGCAAAAGCTCCACCACAAGGAGGGAGAGCGTTGGAGCCTTCTGCAGGGAGGCAGAGAGAGAGGGGGCAAGAGGGTCCCAGGGCACATATATTCTTATTCTTGCTGCCAGACTCAAGCACTTGCCTGTTCCTCCCATGGTGACCTGGCTAGTCTTTCATGTATTAGTCTGTTTTCCGCTTTGTAATGAAATACCAGAGGCTGCATGACTTATAAAGAGAGAAGTTCATTTTCCTTATTTCCTCATTTTGGAGGTAGTGGCAATGATTCTGGAGAGGACTTCCTGGCTGTGTCACAGCATGGTGGATGACATCATGGCAGGGAGTACATGGGGAAAAGAGATCATATATAGAGAGGGGGCCAGAGATGGGTCTCAAGAGGATTCTGGTAATCCTAAGAGCAAAACTCCCACTGATGCTACGTCCTCCCACCAAGCAACATGTCACTCTAACATGCTTGATGTTCAGATAGATTTACAAATTTGAAATGTCAGACCATATTGAAAATATGAAGATTAGCAGTGGCAGCAGTAAGTACGGATGCCAGATTTCCTGCAGCCATCACAGGGAGGCACAGACACCTGTGCCTCTCATGCCACATGCCAGCTGCTACCAGGCTACCCTCCGACTTCTGTTATTTCTTCTTGAGCCTTGTTACCTTTAATCTCGGACTGCTCCTTGCCTGGGATCATCACATCTCCCTCACCCAGATGAGATCTGGTGTTTTCCTGGTACATGGCCACTCCCTAGAGTCTGTTCTGTCTTGTTATGTCCAGGCGGAAAACCCAGATGTGGCTCTGAGCTGCAAGGAGATGCAAGCTAAGTAGCTACATATGAGACAGCCAGCCAGATTCTCACTGAGTTTTAAGGGAATTAATTCTTCCTGATTTTTAGACTAGCAGGGACCCAGTCCGATCTGGCACATGGGATGTTAATGGAATCCATAAAGCTCAAAAAGCAAAAAATAGCTCAAAGATGAAACATCTAAGGCTGCTATGGGCCATGTGACCGTGCAGGGTGAGGGAGCCTGGGGCTGCTGGGGGCAAATCCTCATGTAATAGTCATAAAGTCCTGTGGTCTGAGAAAACTTAGTGTTTGTTCTGATTCCCCCCAGGCTTCTCTGTGAGCATTTGCCCCAGCACTAGAGCTCAGCTGGGTCCCAGCATTGGCAAAGTGAGGCATTGCCCTTACTTGTCTGTGAAAGGAAGGAAAGTCAACACCCATGTTCACTCTGTTTCTTCTTCGCCTTTACTCCCCTATTCCAAACCACTCAGGGCCACTAAAAGGACCAGGGAGACAGCTGGCTTTTGACACCTGCGTTTCAAAGTGCTGAACTCAACATGCGTTCAGTGGTTCCATTGGCCCAATTTGGGTTGTTACCATGGACACTTTTGTTTCTTGTTTAGTTCTTATGAGAAACACAAACTGGCTTCTTAGTCCTTGGAAGAGTTCTCAGGGAAGGCGCCTTACACTGATAAGATGAAGTATGGCAGATAGGTTGGGCCAGGGGCATTCTCTCTCATTTCCCGATTTAAAGTGCACATTCATTTCTCTCTGACTCTAGGTCTTTCTTTCATTAGTCCACATTTGTCCTACAAAAATTTTTTAAGGAGAGATCAGAGACAAATATTTTTGATGACAGCTTTTAAACAAAGCCAATTCTCCTTTTGGAGAGAAAGGAGCCCTGGGAAGATATGGAGCTGGAATACGGAGGGGAGGGAGCAGCTAGAGGAAACAGGAAGGAAATGAAATGAACGAAAGCTTGTGCCGGGGTTTAGAAAGTCTGTATTATGTGGAAGGAGAGGTCAACAGATCATATTCCTCAGGTCTCCGCAGAAGCTGAGGGGGCAGTACAGCAGGTAATACATCCTTGGTATCACATCCTCGCCGAGCGTCTGCAGCCTAGATCAGGAGATGCACGGGTCTCCGTGCAGGTCGGGCCACAGCACACCAGTTCAGTTTGTAGTAGTCAAATTATAATCAATGTCTGAGTGACAAAGTACCTTCTGGCTTCTATGGAAAATGGCAGCAATCCAAGAAAGCCTTGAGAAGGCCCGATCCTTGAAAAGGAAGGCAAAGGGTACATTCCAAAATAAATCATTAACATGCTCGTGATCTTTTGTCATAATACGATTGTAATTGAGAAGAGGCAAAGGGTAGAGCAACTGGGGGTGAGCTATTTCACCATTAAGAGCTGTAAGAGACCCAAGGGGGCTGGGAAGCTGCCGTCTCTCCAGCTCATAATCCAATACCGCCCTCGGCTTATTTGTCAAGAGCATCAGGTTGTTTTATGGACCCCCTCAGACACCAAGAAAATGGAGACTTTGTGGCTTTGCCCTCCCCCCTTCCTCACCTCCTGCCACCCTGGAGACCAGCAGTTTTGACCTCTAACCCAGAAGCTAATGAACTTCTATGAACAACACCAGAGTAGCGAGTGACACCATAGCTTCTGGGTGATATGTGAAGGGGGCGATGGTGGACACCCAGGATCCCCAAACCCTTGGATCAATTGCTAACACAGTACTCTGGCTCCACAAGGAGGATGCTGTGATTCCCAGGGCAGAACTCTATGTTTATTATCCCAATATTTACCTCTATCTCAACCCTATGAGGAGTTCCTGGTCTTTGCTTGTTGACCTTAGTCAATCATTTCAAAGCCTTAATCAACAAGAATGTTAGGAGATTGGTTTTGGCATAAGATCTTTAGCAAATGTGGTCATTAGTTCCTAAGGAACCATTTTTTTTTTTTTGGAGGAATGAATAAGAGCCCTTCAGAGCCTGCTTTGTAGTGTCATAGCTGCAGATAAGCAAGGGAGTTTCCAAGGCTTCTGGGTGACTTAGAGTTTGATGTCCCATACTGCAAGTAGGCAGACCCCTCCCAGGCTTGCTGTGTCCTTCAGTCTTTTGCAGCTGGCCAGCAGGGCTGGATAGAAACAGCAGTCAGTGTTACAGCCAACATATGTTGGGAAGGGCCAGTCTTGGGATGCCACATGGAGTAAGGGTATCAAAGGCAAGAAGAAAGAGGGCTGCTGTGAACTGCCACTGGGAGTGGGAGGCATCAGGCTGAAAGCTATCTTAATGTCTGTGGCGTGGTTCGCAACTCACATGTGCCTCAGTATTTCTGGCTCTTTGCTTGGTGAGACTATCATTATGTGAACTGGTTTGGTGCCTAAACCTCACCCAAGAGGAAAGGTTCCTCTGATCAGATAGGCACTACTTGGCTTGTCCTGGGCTCTCTGGTGGCTGTTGGCACTGACCAGTCCCCTTTAGTGGGCCTTGGCATTGATGATTTGGAGTCTGCAATTATTTAAGTACCTTTTGCACATGTGCCCACAGCTGCTTTCTCCCTTTGCATAACAGTTCTGTTCTGCCTGCCTGTGTTTTTGTTGTCATCATTTCCTTTTTAGGGCGTGATTTCTGTTCCAGCATGTGCTCCTCCCCATCCAGTCAGCAAGGCTTCGAGATGTTTGGTGTAAAGGCACTTTAGAGGTACAGCTCCATGACAGAGTGCTGGCCTGACCTGTACGAGGCTCTGGGTTCCATCCCCAGCACTGCAAAATCAACAACAGGGTGAATCCAAGACAGCTTTATATTTCCTTTTCACTTACAAAAAAGAGCAATGCTATGAAGGTACAATTACCTAGGCTTTAACTTTTTTTTTTCAGTATTGGGAATTGAGTTGAAGACTTACCTATGCTAGGCTGAGCTGCACCCCTAGGTTCATGGCTAGGTATTTTAACTCCATGACTTTGGGGAGATGTGAGGAAAGCTTCACTGTCAGAGTTTGGCTTCCCTCATGCCTCCGTGAGGAGAAGCAGTAGGGAGCCTTGGCAGAGCTCCCAAACCCCAATCGGAGAGCACAGGTGGGTCCAGTGACCAGGGCATCAGACTGTAGACAATCACCCTGGTTTTGGATTCTGCAGGAAGGAAGAGGCAAGGCAGGCTCTAGACAGGCCAGTTCAGACAACTTTAGAATTTAATGGCATAGGGCCTGTCCCTGGTTGTCTGGTACATGACCCTGAGTTGATTAGAGCAGAATTGTGGTCCTCTATAATATCACAACCAAGTAAGGGAGGTGGTTGGGGGTGTGGCCTCCTTAGCTACTCAAAATTGTGCAATGACAGCATTTGAAAGATTGCACTCTGCTGACATCCAATAAACTGCATGTATTTCCAGTCTACAGCTGATGATGTTGACACGTGCAGATGCCTGTGAAATTCGGACCATAATGAAGATCATGGGTATGGCCATCACTGTGGAAGGTTTCCTCATGCCTCTTACTGATCTCTCCTGAGCAGGCAATCATGAATCTGCTTTCTGTCACTATAGATAAGTTCTCATTGTTTAGCATTCTGTAAATGGGGTAACACAGTGTGTGCCCTCTTTTGTCTGACTTCCATTCAGCATTGAGATTTGAGAGTTGTTCATGATCTTGCATGGGCCATTGGCTTTTTATTGCTGGCTAACAGTCACCATGTGGATACCAATTACTTTTTATCAGCCATTTGCTGAAACACTTGAGTTATATATAGTGCGGGCTGTTTTGTTAAAGCAGCTATGAACTTCATGCACAGTGTGCACTTGAATTTTCTTGTGTGTGCAGATACCTTGTTTTCTCTTGCCTACCTACATTTAGAAGGTAAATGTCTGAGTTCTATGGTATGGCTATCCTCAAGTATTCACTGCAGATTGGTTCCAAGAACCCTCCCTGGACATAAAAAACATCTATGGCAGCTCAAGCTCAACACATAAAAAGAGGTAGTATTTCCATAAAGTCTATGCATAAACTCCTGTGGTTTTTAAATCATCTTTTGATGACTTATGACACTAAGGACAATGTGAATGCTATGTCAGTCATCAAACTGCATTGATGAGGGGGCAATGGCAAGAAAAAAAGTCTATACAAGTTCAATACAGATGCCATTTTTTTTTATGTGTGTGTGTGTTTGCGTGTGCACGTGCGTGCATGTTTATATTCAAAGATGTGGAATACTTACACCGATGCCTGGAGGGTGAGCCCCTTTCCCTGTGCTAGTTCACCACCAATGGCAATGACACATTTAGATTGTCACCATTTCCTAGTTATTGTGAATAAAGCCAGCAATGAACATAGCTATTTGTGGAGGAAGATGTGTTCTTTGGGTATACGCTGAGGAGTGGCTAGCCTGGTCATATGATAGGCTTATTATTCGCTTTTTGAGGGTTTCCCATCTCCAGACTGGCTGCTCTAGTTTGTAATCAACCAATGGTGAACGAGGGTTTCCTTTCCCCCACATCCTCTCCAGCACTTATTGTCTATCGTTTTTGTTGATCTTTGCCATTCTGCCTGGGGTACGGTGCAATCTCAAAGTTGTTTTGATTTGCATTTTAATAATGCTAGGAATGATGAACATTTTCTTAGTTAGTTTTTAAAATGATTTTTATTCCATCTTTTGAAAACTCCCTGTTTAGATCCCAAGTCATTTTTTGAATGGGTCATTTTCGAAAATTATTCTTTGCATTTTGAGTTCTTTATAATACAGCAGATATTAATCTCTGCCAGATGTGTATCTGGAACGGATTGGTTTCCATCCTGTGGACCTCCTAATTGTCCTAGGAAACTAACCATCTATACGTTAACTTACTTTATGGGCCTGGCTTTCAGGGGTTCGACTATAATGCTGAGTCACTGTTTCTTATCCTGGTCCCTCTCACTTACCAGGAAGCCTACAGTTTAGAGGTGTGTGAAGAGCCCTCAGCAACTGAAGGACCTTTTCTGAACTCAAGTGGACTGTTGCTTGCCTGATCCTCTAGTTTCTGCTGAACAACTAAAGCCTCCTTGGAATCAGACTACGTAGGCCATTTTCGGCCTGGAAGGTAGGGCCTCTGGGACAGCAGGGTCTCCTGTGTGTTTCATCTATGCCTTCCTTTCACATTCGGCATCTACCCCCTGGGCTCATGCTTGGCTATCTGACATGCATGGTGATCACTTCTGGAACTGAAACTGAGCCTGGTGTGACTTGGTGGGCATTGCTTAGAGCACTTCTTGTTAGCTGGTTGGTCTAGCCATGCTGGGTTTGCCAGGCCCTCGCTCAGAGTGTTCTGGCACTAGTTCTATGCTATGGCACCTTTAGCTATTCTCAGGAGCAAGGCCAAGTCTGGCCAGTCAGATAGTCAGCCTTAGAATCCATTGCATCAGCTGGGCATGGTGGCGCACACCTTTAATCCCAAAACTTGGGAGGCAGAGGCAGGTGGATCGCTGTGAGTTCGAGGCCAGCCTGGTCTACAAAGCAAGTTCCAGGACAGCCAAGGCTACACAGAGAAACCCTGTCTCAAAAACAGCAACAACAACAAATCCATTGCATTCATTTTCCAAGATAAGTTTCATTATTGAAGAATCAGAAGAGCAAAAAGAAAAATAACAACCTATAATCACATCACTTAGAGAAATACACTGTAAATGTTTTGATTTTTTTATGTTTCGCTCATTTCACCTTTCTTGCTTACATATTTTTTATCAAAGCGTATTAGTTACTTTCCTGTTGCTGTGATAACACACTAGGACCAAGGCAATTTCTAGAGGAGGAGTTTATTTGGCTTACAATTCCAGAGCATGAGTGTGCGCAGTCGGCAGCATGGCAGTAGGCTGCAGGCATGGTAGCAGAGAGAGCACATATATTGGACTGAAAGCACAAAGCAGAGTGGGCTCCCTGCTATTTCAGATTCTAACCTTTGACCTATTTCCTGGCTTCTCACTTCTTTAAACCTGTAACCTGATTCTTCAGGATACATAACACTCCTTTTTCACCTTCTACTTTTTATAATCATAGAAACACAAACATTAAATTTACCACCCTGAATTAAATTCAGTCCTGTTTTTGTGGGACATGCATCTAGACTCGTTTTATAGATGTCTTTTGGTTTTTTGAGACAGGGTTTCTCTGTGTAGCCTTGGCTGTCTGGATTCGCTTTGTATTTTTACAGATATTTTAATTTCTAAGAAAGTCAGTAGCCATCCTCCTTTATAATCTATGGCTTTTCAGCTTTAGAAATCCTCCCGTGTATATCTTACAGACAGATATTGTCCACACCTTTTCTATATGTATCTCTTCTTTTCTATCTGTGCTCCTATCTGAGGACAGGAGACTACTTTGGTCACTAGGGTCATTGTTTGTCCTGACCTCACTAAGCCAACAGTCCATTTTCTCCTTTCTAGTTTGTAGGGTCACCACGTTCATGTCAGAAAGAGAACATACGGAACAATGTGACTCCCGGCTGACTTCCGTTGCCACTGTAGGGCCAGTGTTCTGAAGACTTTACCGAGAACCACAGAGGCTAAGCGATGGGGAGTCACCATCCCATGGTGGCAGTTCACAGCCTAAGTCAAGGGCTATGAATACCTCAGATCTCATCTCACATTGCCCTCTAACACTGGCTCTGAAATACATTTTTTTTGTCTTGTTTTGTTTTTTGAGACAGGTTTCTCTATGTAGCCTTGGCTGACCTGAATTCACTTTGTAGACCAGGCTGGCCTCGGACTCACAGGCCTGAAATACATTTGAATACCGTTTCAGGAAATAGTTACAGCATCTATTGCTGAGACTACTTAAGCTGTTTCATCCTTTATAAGTGCCTCTTCTACCACCTCACTTTTCCACGCCTCTCCAAATAAGTTGTTTCACTCTCCTTTGCCTGTCTTTGAGGCATCTAGCCCTCTCGACCCTGTGTTCTGTAGCAGGCTTTCTGAAAACAGGCCTCCTAGATTCTCATGTTACTTTCTCACGTGACCTCTGCTATGTGCTTGTCTGTGTCAGCATTCTGCTTTCATATCCGTTCTCCTGGGCCTGGCTCTCAGGACTCACCCCTTGCTCTCTGGCTATGCTGACGCAGCAAACAGTTGTGTCCCTGTGGGACTTAAACTGCCTTGACTCAAAATAACTTGAATTTTTATTCACACTATCTTTTTTTCTTATCATGGGAGAGAGAGAGAGAGAGAGAGAGAGAGAGAGAGAGAGAGAGAGAGAGAGAGAAATCAACTGGTGAAAGAAGCACACAGTAATTTATCCACACATTGCCCCCTTTTGGTATCTCTTAGAGTCTCTTACTCTATGTTGAGTAGCTTGCGTTCATAGTGTAGGGAAAAAACCAGTAGAATTATGCATTGAGTTTACAAGTGATTTTGTTAATTTTATACTTTTCCATTACTTAAAAAAAAAAAAGATTTAATTATGTTTAAACTGTGTGTGTGTGTCTATCTAGGTATGTGTATGTCAGTGCTATAGAGTCCAGAAGAGGGCACTGGATCCCCTGAGCTGGTCTTACAGGCAGTTGTGAGCTTCCCATGTGGATGCTCGGCACTGAACTAGGGTCCATTACAAGAGCAGCACTCACTCTTACATGCAGAGTCATCAGGCTTAGAAGGGCTCTATGCCCCCAGTGCCTTCCTCCTGTGTCTCACAGAAGCAAGTGGCCTAGAGCTTTCTGCTCAGTTGTTCTTAAAATCTGAACACTTTGGAACATTTTCTATGCTTGCTTTCAAGAAGTCAGAAATGGAGACCAGAACGGAGTGTGCGTCTGTTGAGCATATGTTTTGACCTTAGTAGAGCTCTAATCACACAGCTGAGAAAGTAGCCATTCTCAACTAACGCTTTTATTGTCCACTCGAAGTCTTTGGGGACTTAAAAGTGCTGCTGTAATTATTATGACCTATTCACATCTGAGCTCTGTGGTCCTTATTTCAACAGCTACAACCGAAATTCCAGTCTAGGGTAAGCAAAATGCGAAAAAGAGCCTTTATATAGAATTCTTGTCATAACACTCTTTAAGTTTTGCCCTGGAGAACTGCACTTAATATCATGACTGGATATGGTGGAGGGTGACAGTGAGGTGAAGGGCCAGCTAAGCTTGTGTTTCAGTCAAGATTTGAGGTGATTGGTAAGGGCATCTGAGTTCACATCTGCCTCGTTTCCATTTCCAGTTCTTCTACTCAGGGGTCCGCTGTGTGATCCTTCTTAGGCCCAAGCATAGCTGGGTTGAGCTGTAGAGAACACCTAAAGTAATCTACACCCCCCAAACTGTGATGAACCTTATAGAATTAGTCTGACTAAGGCAGAAGCATCTGCTGGCAATGAAGACATGGTATACATGTTCAGCTGTTGGTCACTATGACAACTGGTCCAGGAAGTCAGCTTATGAAGAGAAAAGCTTTGGGTTCACAGATCTGTAACGGTCTAGTCCATACCTGATTGGCCCCATAACTTTGGGGTTGTGGGGAGGCAATGAGGGAGTGCACGGTGCAGCAAAACTTCTCACCACATGGCGAGGAAGCTAGTGAGAGTGAGGCAAGAGCTGCCCGAGACAATGGGGCACTAGAATTAAGTCCGCACGAAGCCTGAGCAAGAGGAAAGTGATAGCCAAGTATCAGGGTGTGGAAGATTGAAACTTACTAACAGGCTACACGAAGGGAAAGAGGGGCTTCTGGCTCCCCTGACTAAATGGGATTCTTGCTGAAGGTAGTCCCATGTGACCAGATGTCATGTGAAGAAGAGTGGGGGCAGAGAGCCCTGATGGGATATAGAGGAAGAGACCTGGGTTTCTGGCTGAACTGGCTTAGCAGGGTTCTTAACTGGATATTACAAGGAGATGCACGAGCAGCTCACAGAAGGTTCAGAACCATGGTGAGGCTGACCAAGCAAAGCATCTTTGTCAGTCTTACACTATATACATTTGTGGTTGCTGTATTGTGACTACAATAGGCGTGCCTCTTGACATAGACAAGTAGGTCTGACTTTATGTCTCTGGTTTTGCAAATCTCGCTGAAGCTGTGAATCCATTTAGTTTGTTTGCCTGCAGCCCTTATCAGATCTTACAATGTTTCTTTTGTTCTTTCTGCTTTGAGGCTCTATACTTCAGTCTTATAGGTGCTTTTAAATCCATGTAGCAAACTGATCAGTACTGACAGCTTGAGAACATTTGCCCCAGGTGTTTTCTCTGTGGATTCAGAGCTTCTGACCAGAATGGAACTCTGTTAATGGGCACAGTGCTGAGGTCACAGCCCCACACTCAGCCTAAACGACTACCCATCCAGCCCCACAGTATGCCTAGCTACCTTTCCTATCCCAGCTGCTCTAATTACATTTTTGTCCCCCAAAAGGACCTTGGTTTGTCCCCAGGAAAAATTCTTGGGTTCCAAAGCACTGTAACTAAGAAGCAAGGGATTGCTGTGCAGATGATTGAAGGGCCATTTCAGAGATCCCAGAGGGCACGTGCTTACACATGAACTCGTGTGCCTTTTCCTCCTCTTAAAACCCACATTCCTTGCCTGCAAAAACAGTTCAGCAGTTTGAGCAGGGGATTGAAGGGACAGGTTTGCATTTGTGCTAGCTGCTCTGCAGGCTCTTTAGCAGTCCCATTAAAGTGCACATCACCGTGCCTGGCAAGATCTAGGTTTTATGACTAAATGTGATTGTATTTGTGGGGCAACTTGGCTATCAGAGTGACCTATTTACCTATTAACCTGAGTCCTCCCCGCCCGTGTGTGTGTGTGTGTGTGTGTGTGTGTGTGTGTGTGTGTGTGTGTGTGATCAATGACTATGTTTCCAATACATGGACTAGGAGCAGGACACCCTCCAGCTATCTTCACCACAAACAAGCCTACTTGATGCATTCATAATGGCTCCCGGTTTAGAATCTTAGAATTGGTATGAGATGTGGTCACATTAACCATTGGTCATTTGGTCACAGTAACCAATTTTAAGCAACCATCAGTGATACAGAAACACTTGGGAATAGAAGCTCAGAAACTCTTCTCCTCTGATGGATCAGAGTGACCTTGCATGGCATTATCCCAGTGACTGCCAATGTGCCTGATAACACAGTGCCTGCTATATACCAGGCACCAAATAACTCCCAAGCATGAGTTCTAGGACAGACTGGTCTTCATAGCAAGTTTCAGGCCAGTCAGAGCTACACAGGGAGACCCTGTTACAAACACAGACAGACAGACAAGCAAACCCTGACCACTTGAGTTCCCACAGTGAAGGTTTAAGGAATCTTTGTGCCTTGGGATCTTACATATTATATCTTAAATTGTGGGCCCTGGTTAATCGCTAGCACCTTGGGTGGACCAGACACCCCTCCTTGGGTGACCATTCATCTTTTAGCTCCATCAAGGTTCCTTTGAGCATCCCTGGAGGGTTGAGAGCTCCTTTGTGTGTTTGAAGACAAGCACTGGGGTCTCATAAAGATGCCTTACCTTGCATCATGGTGACCCCTTGTGGTGTGGCTGGGAAGTGCATCTCAGACCTCTGCTAAATGATTTCTCAGCTCTCGGGCTGAGAAATCTTGTTTGGGATTTTATACAAAGCTTCATTCAATGTTGACACCCTCCTCACCTTACCCTGGAGGTGGGGTGGGGAGGAAGTGGCCAGGAAGAGGAACATGCTAAATTTGTGTGCTTCAGTCTGTGTGACCACATGCTTCTAAAAATCTCCTTCTGTCTTCCATTGGGAAAGAAAAACTACAGCAAAAAGAACAAACCACTTCTGACCTTGTCGGTGCAGAATTGGACTGTTGACACACTCACTTCCCACTGGAGTCAGTGTGGGTCTCCCTACTCTCTTTCTAGCCTTTTTGGTGGCTTTTCACACCAGGAGGTAAATAGGGACATTATGATACGCTTTCCCTCAGGTCCCCACCACCACTGGAGACAGGTTTCCATGGAAACCAAATCCAGAGGGAACATTCTGAAGAGGCAGTTTGTCAAACAAGGTGTGCAAATACTGAAAGAGGGGCGTGAGAAGGAGTGATCGTGGATTGTATGATGAAATGAGAACACAGGTGCTCAGAGGAAGCAGGAAAGTACTTTTACTTCTTGTGAGTGTTAAAAGCCAGGATTGGGGTGTTCTTTCCCTTGGCTCTTTTACCCTACAGTTCCCCCACAAACACAAACAAACAAACAAACACTGTAAAATTTTGCTACCTGACAGAAGTGAAAAGTATAGAAATCACAGGTCCACACAATACCCTTCAAGAACAAAGTGCGAGAAGAATTCAGGCGGCAGATTGTGACCTGTGTCCCTGAGGGGCCTCCTCTTGGGAATGGAGCACTGCAATAACACAAGGGGCAAGATGAAGGGAGCTACACTCCTCAGCAGGGCATAGGCCTGCAGAGGCCAATCTGTCTTTATCTTGACTGCTTTATTATTCTATAATAAACACCAAGGAGAACATGCTCTTTTTATGAATGATGGATGGAACTCAATCTACAGTTCTGGTTCTCAACCTCATCCAAAGAAGAAGCGTAAAACATGGGAGACAGAAAGACATCATATCAAAGCAGTGATGAGCTATGAGAAAGAGTTGGGGGAAGCAGAAGACAATGTTTTACAGCTGTGGCTGAACTAGCCCATCCTCAGGAGAGTTTTGACCACTGCTGCGTTCTGAGGGACTATGAACTTGAAATGGATCCAGATAGCCTGGGCACTGGGATTTTAAAAATATTTTTTATGTATACATTTATGTTATTACACATATAAAACTACATACAGCAAAAAGAACCATGAAACAATCAGGAATTATATTAATGTTACATTCATAGTGTTTTGGCTATTTGTGTTTGGCAACCTTGAAGAAAACGTATTTCCTAACTTGAGTCTAAAATTCTGAATGTAAATCAATTTCTATCATATCTCATCTCTATCAACCTAAAACATCTATCTAGACTGAAAACCATCCTAACCCCTATACAACTAAGCTTAATTGTAACCATTTTCCCCAATTTTATTTGGGTCCCTACAAAGGTATTATTTGTCCCAAATCAGCCATAAGAAACCTTAAGAGGATGACTCCCCATTTCCCTTAAGTGGGGTTGGGTAGGGTTTTTGGTTGCTTTCTTGGGCTATAGTTGTTATTTTCACTGGGAGTTTGTTATAAGTTACTTTTGGTCCTATTCAGAGAGAAAATGAGGTTGGACTCAGAGATGTCTCTCTTTTCCTTTATCTTTCTTGCTTAGGCTTGGAGATAGGGGTTGAAAAGAAAAGAAGAATATAGAAATATACAGGGATGATAGGAGAAAAAGTAGATTATTGAGTCTACTCCTCAACTTAAGGCCTTAATTGTTTTTCACAAGGTTATTTAATTAATTGGTATAGAATTTTATATATTGATGCAAAATAAGTTTAATTTTGATAATTGGTATAGCATTCAAATTTAAGATTACTCTTCACACACATTATATATATTTCTACTCTATTATGAGGTATTGTACCCACACAACTCAAGTAAAATACAAGGTTTACCTCCAATACTTTGAAAGTGCTATTGCAGGCTGTTTAGGACAGTAAATTATACAAGTTAATTGTTAGTTGATCAAATCATGGTCATGTAAATTACTAGTTTATTTTTATCACAAGAATATACATCTTAGGTGTAACAGGTAGATATGATTCTATAGATAGATAAGGTAAAATAGTTAGATAAGGTCTTCAAAACCCTCAGAGTCTACAGAATATGGCATTTAAAGATGCTTTTATTGTTTTAAGGATTCTTTGACAATAAGATAGGTTAACTCCAGATACTGGGATTTTAAATCAATCCTCTGATGAGTTCATTGAGCAGCCAAGTTTTAGAGGCACTAAAAGACCCCCTCCCCCTCCTTTAGCTAGTGCAATACAGACAAAAAGACATAGATGCACACATGCTGTTAAAGATCTCAGCTTTGCAGAAATATGGATTAAATGTAAATGCACTGGGAAAGAGATTTCAGAATACTCAATTTAGCAGGCACACCTTTATTTGTTTAATATGCTAATGAAATACTGTGGCTTGTAGGCTGCAGTGGATTGTGGGAAAGACTTGAAGTCAGTAGTTGTATGCCCCTGACCCTTGACACATTTCTCCCAACAAGAGTAGTTCTGACTCTGAGCCAGTGGAGCGATGACTGTGCCAAAGGTCATGAAAATAGAACATGGTTTTTGTGTCTGCTCTGACACGTCACATGCCTTCTGCTCAGTCGCAGTGTCCCTCAGGCTATCTCTACTTAGTGCTCTCTTTTGCCTATGACTTTTTTTTTCCAGACCCTATGTTCAGAACCAAGCACAGGACAGCAGGGAGAGATAACTTGTTCTATTTCCAAACAGCAGTGACCTTGTGCCCACAGCGGAGGAAGAAATATTTGGACCAAGGAAGCAGTACTATAGTGCATAGTATAGAGTGCATACAACACTCTACTGGTTTTCCTGGGGGTGAATCGCAGTTTGCTGTGGGTGCCGAGGAATTACTTATGGGGTGTGACTTTAGGAGGACTAGCCCCAAGGGTAAGCTTGGACGAACCCTCCAGCTTTGCTGGCTTCTCATTCTCTGCTTCTATTTCTTGCTTCCGATGTTATTTCCGTGGCTTATTTAGAAGTTTTGGACTCACCATAGCCCAACTGTAGAGAACATCTCTGATGTGGGCCCACTGCAGTAATGACCAGTGAAGTTGTTTTTCCAGGAACTTCTAGGCAGCCTTGTCCAATATAACCCAGTTGAAGCCACTAAGTTGGGTTTGAGCAAATATCTGGTGGGTGAGCTTTTAATGTCAGAGGGTTGAAGACTTCGCTTGTTCTAATGCTGCCATTTTATGAACATGGAAAGGACAGCCCAGGAAGAGCCATGGTTGACATATGCATGGCAGAACATTGATTATTCTCCAGCGTGCTGCAGCGTGTATGGCCACTGGCTTGACATCAGCACCTCTGTATGAACTGCACAAGACCCTCATACGATCAGGCCTATTAGTAGCCTCTGCACAGAAGGGCAGGAAGACCATTGGACCTTTAGCTGAGGTCCTACCCACCCCCCCCACCAACTACCACCTCCAGCCACATGCAATTCTGCCCTAGCTGCATATGGTCCGGGGCAGGGAGAGCAGGGTTTAGACTTGTCATTCACACTGATGCTTGAGTATTCCATGCTCCTGTGGCTTATCTTCAACCTATGTATTTCCCAGTATACCTAACAAACTCACTGGCTCCCAGGCTAGAATTGAATGGAATTGTTTCTTTGGTCTTGGATCTCTCAACTGAGAGGGGGGACTGGGGAACACATATCTTGTTCCCCGTCTTCTCTGCTTCTTGCATGGGAATTGAAGAACCTGGCTACGGACTTGTACTGTGAAACCACACGCATTCTCAGAAGAGTAAAAAGAACCCCATTTCATGGGCTCTGACTCATCTCTTTAGAGATCCCCATCATGCTATCTGTCTCTGGTGATGGGGGGTCCCAAACTCTCCTGACAATTCGTGCCATGCTGCTATCTGTCTGTCTGTCTGTCCATGGTATTAATAACTTTTCTTTTTTATTTTCCTTTTCTTTCTTTCTTTCTTTCTTTCTTTCTTTCTTTCTTTCTTTCTTTCTTTCTTTTCCTCTTCCTCCTCCTCCTGCCCCTCTTCCTCCTCCTTTTTCTTTGATACAGGGTCTCTCTATGTAGCCCTGGCTATCCTGGAAATTACTCTGTAGATAGGGCTGGCCTGGAACTCAGAGATCCGCCTGCCTCTGCCTCCTGAGTGCTGGATTTAAAGTCATGAGCCACCACTGCCTGGTTTATTAATAGCTTTTCTAATAATAAACTCTTTACTCCTTAGTAATCTGTCTCAAGGTCCCTCTTGAACTCTCTCAACTAATTTTTTTAGTATTTAATATTCTCCTTCAAATATTTTTTTTATTGTTTGGACATTTTCTTTTTTTTCCTTTTTTTAATTATTAATTTATTCAAATTACATCTCAGTTGTTAGCCCATCCCTTGTATCCTCCCATTCCTCCCTTTCTCCCGCTTCCCCCCCCCCTATTCCCCTCCCCTATGTCTGTGACTGAGGGGGACCTCCTCCCCCTGTATATGCTCATAGGGTATCGAGTCTCTTCTTGGTGACCAGGCAACCAGAGTTTGTGTGAAAGTCAGATCTCCTTCTCCACTTAACAGTGGAGAATGTCCTGTCCATTGGCTAGTCCTTCAACTATTTTGAATGTTTATTTTAAAAATTTCATAGAATATATATTTTATAATTTCTCTTCTTTCAACTCCTCCCAGTTCCTCCCAGACATCTCCATTCACCCAACTTAATGCTTTTTCTCTTTTGAAGAAAAACTCAAACCCCAAACAAAACAAAAAGAACGTCTCACACACACACACACACACACACACACACACACACACTGGTCTAGGTTTTTTTTGTTTGTATTTTGTTTTGTTTTGTTTTTTGTTTTTTCAAGAAGGGTTTCTCTGTGTATCCCTGGCTGTCTTGGAACTCACTCTGTAGACCAGGCTGACCTTGGACTCATAGAGATCCACTTGCCTCTGTTTCCCAAGTGCTGGGATTAAAGGCATGAACTATCGCCACCTGGCTTGGAGTCTATTTTTTGTTGGCTAACTACCCCTGAGAATGGGGCCTGCCCTAGAGTGCAATTGGTATACCCAGTGTCACTCAATTGAAGAAAATTAATCTTCTCTCTTGAAACAACTATCATTTATGGATAGTTTCTTGGTTGGTGTGGAACTTGTTGCCAACTTTCCCACGTTCATGCTTGAATCTGTGCAGCTCTTGCACATGCTGCCACAGTCTCTGAGTTCACATGTGCCTCAGCCCCACTGTGTCTACAAGACACTGTTTGCTTTGGAGTCACCCATCACCTCTGGATCTTCTAGTCTTTCCACCTCCTCTTCCAGATATATCCCTGAGCCTTGAGGGGAAGGGTTTGATAAAGACATCCTGTCCAGGACTGAATGTTCCAAAGTCACTCTCTGCATATTGTCTAGTTGTGGGTGGCTATGTTAATTACCATTTAATACAAGAAGAAGCTCCTTTGAGGGCTGAGCAATGCACTGATATACATATATTATTTCAGTCATTTTAAACCTCTCATACTTCACCTATTCTTTACTGTGATTTAAGTATATATTTAGTTATTTTCTGAACTTCTTAGTTGGCATGGTATGGTTTGAATAAGAACACCCTCTAGAGGCTCGGGGATTTGGACATTTAGCTCTCAGTTGTTGGTGGTGTTTTGGGAGGTCTGTGAGGTACAGCCTTGCTATCGGAAGTATGGCACTGGGAAGGACGTTGAGGTTTCAAAGCATCACATCATGCTAAGGTCACTTTCTCTGTTTTGTGCTTGAGGTTTAAGATGTGAGCCTCAGCTTGCCTGTTAATCCTCTGGAACCATAAGCTCGGATAAGGTTCCATGAGTTGCCTTGGTCATACTCTTTCATCATAGTAATGGCCTACCTCAGCCATCTTGGGCTCCCTGGCAGAGGTCACATGTTATTGTATAATAAAGCTGGAGATGAAGTTCTGATAACTTCAGGGACACATCCTTGAAACCTTGTCCCCTGGTGTCCATTCCTTACTCAGTGGAAACCCTGTCTTCTGGCGTTCATCCTTTACACAGCAACTTGTAGTCCTGTTGCACTTTAGATCAATAGAACAGTCAAAAGTTCTGATCTCAAATTGTGTCATCCGGAGAAATTGCTTTGAGTCTCTGGAGCGGTGCCTAGGCAGCCATTGTTATAAAGGCTTCCTAAAGAATTGTTCTGTGTAGCCAAGGTTGAGAATGAGGGCTGGCAGTTATGAAGCAGTGTGACTAAGAGACAGTCCTGATTTATTAAATGCTCTGTGTTCCATGCTATTCATAGCTCAGCTTGTGTGTTGGGACAAATCCCCTTTTCTCAGTTTAATTCAGTATTCTTATTAATAACCATGAGCTAGTGCTTTCTCTCTCTCTCTCTCTCTCTCTTTCTTTCTCTCTCTCTCACACACACACTTCTTTTCATGCAAGCAATAGAAAGGAGTCCAGGCCCAAACTGGAGTGTATTTTGTAGATGCCAAGGTCAGACACAGGTGGAACATCACTTGTGCAAAGCCTGCAGTGGACCAAGCCAAGATATGATTTGAAAGGCAAATCTTAGGAGAGGCTGAATTAAACATTTGGCGGAGAGTCTTCCACACAGAGAAACAAGAGAGCAAGAGACAATTTGTGGGCATTGTCTGGGGATGGGTACCAGATGGTGAAGGGTTTTTATAGAGCTTTAATGATGCTGTGTCAATAGGGAACCGTGCACACAGAGGTCATTAACCCCCGGGTTGTGGTTAGACTTCCCCCCTTTGTACCAACCTTCTAAAACACTTCAGTCAAATTTTGAAAAGCACAGAGAACTAAATAAAGACATACAGAAACTGAGATTTTTTTTTTTCCTTCAAAAACCAACTCAAAGATTTGGCACAGGTCAACCCTTGTTAACACAAGGCAATAAGGTCTTGAACACAGTCTGTCCACTTTCAATGGGTCTGGGAGTCTTCAGCTCTCTCCAGTCCCCACAGGGCTAAATACCCTTATTTAGCTTAGTGACATTGGTATTGATAAGTACTGACATTTGTGGCTTGAGTTTTAAGATTGCAAACCAGTCTGCACAGTAAGTTGTCACTGAATACCAAGTTTGCCTTAGTCAGTTTCTGTCGTCATCTTTGCTTCTCTCCAAAAAACTCTTTCAAGATGTCAGGGGTGGCTGTTTCCTTAGAGAATGGGGTGAACTACTCAATGCTATGATGTGTGTGTTCTCATCCCTTAGAGCTGCCTTCTGCCATGTTCACTCCTGTATGTCCTCTGTCTGTGCATTCTGCGTTCTGGTGTTCTGACCAATCAGGGAATGTGTTGTCCCATGGAACTTCAAATAGGGTACCCAGTTTCTCCCAGCTCTGTGGTATACACTCATGTCTGACTAAGCCCAGCATACTAGGCCCATGTGGGTAACATTAATCTCTGTTTTGCTTTTTATTAACCATCTTCCAGAGTACAGGAGGAATATTCTGTTTTCTTGTTCTCAGAGTTGGCCTGGCCCATTTTCCTGGGCATTTGTTCCTCAGACTTTCTTTGGTAGTGTCATAAGCATTTTCTTTACATTTGATTGACAGCTCAGGGAATGTCTGGAATGTTCTGGACCTTTTGTCCTTTCTCATGAGGCCTGGGTTTTCTGAAGACAGCAGCAACTGCAAAAGAAATGAGATCAGACAACTTTTACATGTCTTCTTAGGTGAGCAAGGCCGGCTTCAAGTTCCCTGTTGTGAAAATAAATAAGCAAATCTACCAATAAACAGAAAATCACAGAAAAAGAGATTGCCATTTATAGACTGAAAATGCTAAATCTCTCTCTCTCCCCCTCCCTCCCTCCCTCTCTCTCTCTCTCTCTCTCTCTCTCTCTCTCTCTCTCTCTCTCTCTCTCTCTTTTAAAGATTTATTCATTTGTTATGTATAGTGTTCTGCCTGCATGTACAGCTGCATGCCAGAAGAGGGCACTAGTTATCAGTATAGATGGCCATGAACCACCATATGGTTGTGGGAATAGAACTCAGGACTTTCAGAAATGCAGCCATTTCTCCAGCCCTGAAAATGCTAAATCTTTACAATCACACGCTTAAAATATATTTGATTTATTGTATATTCCTGATGTGAAGAGAAATATCCACACCTGCTGTGTTTAAAGAAGACCATGCTTCTCAATTGTCACATTTGAGTGTGGTCTACAGTGGCTGACTGGTTGATACAAGGTACTGCAGGATACAGAGTCTGTGAAATGAGATGTTAATTTACATACTTATCAGTGGAAATGATTTTTAAAATCCAAGTTTATCATTAATAGAGGCACAAAGATGTAAAACCCATGCATGGGATTGCCTACCATGTAATATTTTCAGGTCCACTGACTTCTCCTTACTAATGTTGATGTAATTTCTCTTCATTCAAAAAGATAACAAAGGCTAGCCAGGTAGCTCAGCCCTTAAAGCCCTGAAAATCTGAGTTCAATCCCCAGAACATATCATGGAAGGAGAGAACCAGCACCTGAAGTTGTCCTCTGACCTCTACTTGTGCACACATATCAGCTTGCATTCATACATATAAAGCACATGCACGCACATGCATGTGCACACACACACACAGTTATAAGAATTAAAAGCTAACAAAGATTATAGTTTTATTGCCCTGTTGGCCAGGAACCAACTTCCTATCTCAAGAATCTATTCTAGTGATTTTCTTTTGAAGCCTAGAAACACTCGGTGTCTCCAATTTCTTTTGCAATAACTTCATTATTATGCTACTGTTTCATTAATGAATAAAATGAATTGTTCAATATATTCATTCTAGATTCATAAACATTCATGTCTTCCACTCTCCAGCATTTTACCTGGCACTAGCTATATCCCCAAGGAATTTCAGTTGGCCTCCATGCCCTAGTCACACGTAGAGCCTCGCCTTAGTTCCCGTGGGCTGCAGCTGGCAAAGCTTTGCAAGTGCTTCTTGTAGTGAAGATGGATGGATAATTGTTGTTGAGAAGGAGAGAATTGGTCAGTGAACTCCAGGCTAGGGAAGAAACACACACCCACCCACCCCCCACAATTATTCTATGGTGAAACAGGAGCCATTGTGATGTCCTTGTGCACCGCAGATGACCTCTGTTCCTTCCCTGGAAGCTTCAGGGCCACGGTTGCAGGGGGAAACATGGTTGCTGTATTCTTATTCCTCTGTGTTTTGTCCTGCATCACAGCATCCAAGGAGAATGAGCACGCAAGCCACGCAGGTCTACACCACTGCAGGGCATGAACAAACTCCCCCAATAAAGATGTTCCGAAAGTTAGGCATAAGCTATGTTTTGAAATAGAACACTTCAAACAAGTTAAATGTTTACTTTACTATAAAGAGAATGGTGTATTTAATACCTGTGGAAAAATGATTATATAGCTCTATTCTAGGTGAGGATTGGTTCTTTTTAGAAGCCTTCAAACATATTATTTAGGGAAAATATATTGCCTTTCTAAGGTAGATTCAGAGAGCGAAACAGTGACAAATTATATTTGAAATGGTATAATAAAAAATGAAAACGCTTTGCAAGCTAGGGTGTTATAGCTTCTGAAAGATGTTATTTATTGATAGGGGAATTATAACCTGGATATTCTCAATTCTACAGACAATGAAATTTTCCTTCTGTATCCAAGCAAAACAACTGGAGTCCTCATCTCACATGTGACTTTGGGAAATATAGCTCCCTTTTTAGATTTCTGAGAATTTCAGAAGACATTTGTCACCTGTGGGCTCCAGCAGTTGGATTACTCAAGGTCACTACTGGCTGTTATGTTGGGTTCCCTCTTTGGTGTTTTGGTTGCAAATTTTTATTGCTCTGTGTGTGTGTGTGTGTGTGTGTGTGTGTGTGTGTGTGTGTGTGTGTGTGTGTGTGTTCCAGTTAACCCAACAATAATATCACAGCCTTTTCTTTGTCTGTAACAAAATGCTAAATAAACCATGCACCAGTTTAGTGGTTAAGGTGCCCTAAAGCCATTGGAGGACAATGAAGAGCACATATGACATGTCCTGGGTATTGGGTTTCATCACATATCGACATGAAACTGTAAACTTCCCCTGCTAGGGTCTACGATGTCCCCAGTCATGAGCCTTTGATCAGGTGTACAGCACCAGGTGTGAGTCTGTCTAGTGGAGCAGGCTCATAGCCAGTCAGACAGTGTTTGGTCACCCAGAGGTTACTCATAGCTATGGACTTTCCATGCAGGAAATGAGATCAACAATTGATAAATGGGATCTCATGAAAACTGAAAGCTTCTGTACAGCAAAGGAAATGGGGAAAAGTGAGTGAAGAGGCAGCGCACAGAGTAGAGGGAATCTTGGCCAGCTACGTATGAGACAGAGAAGCAGTGTCTAGAACGTCCAAGGACTTAACTAAACATTAAGAAAACAACTCAACTAAAAATGGCCTATGGAAGTGAACAAAAAGTTCTTAAAACAGGAAATACAAATGGATGTAAACATGTTAAAAAAAAAAAAAAAAGAGCAGCCAATATCCTTAGCTAGTAGGGAAAAGCAGATTAAAGCTCTTTCAGGTTCCATCTCACTTTAGTCAGAAGGTCCAAATTCAGGAAGCCAAATGACAACAAATCCTGATGTGGATGTGAGAGGGGAAGTCTTACCGTTGGTATGAGTGCTAATTAGTACAGGGACTGTGGATGTCAGTCTGGAGATTTTCAAAGAACTAGAGCTAGAACTACCATATGATCCAGTTTGGGCATATACCCAAAGGGCTCAATCTCATGCTATGGAGATACCCATTGAGTGGACAACCATGTCCATTGCAGCTCAGTTCCCAGTAGCTGGGAGACTGGATCAACCAACACATCCATCAACTGATGAACAGATATGAAACGTAGTACATACACATGGTGAAATAGTACTCAGCTGCAAAGAAAAACGAAATCATGAAATTTGCAGGTAAACGGATGGGAAGTGGGAAAACAAAAACAAAAACAAAAACAAACAAAAAAACCCAAGTGAAGTCACTCAGGTCCAGAAAGACAAGTGACTCATGCTCTGTCTCAGCTACGGATCCCAACTTTGAATCTCATACCTGATCAAGTAAGGATCAATAGAGCCACATTCTGAGCTGTGTGGGACAGCCTCTTCACTGACCTTTGTATGTTCACCGTGCATCCAGGCACCATACTGACAAGTCATCAAACTCAGTAGTTCGCAGGTTATAGGAAGAATTTATGACATGAGCTGTTATTTTCTATACAAACTCCATACCCTTTCTTTACTGTTGTCACCTTGTTTCAGTGATGGACACAGTAACTCAAAGTTGCAAGAAGGGATGGTCATAGGCGTGCCTGGTTCTGAGGCTCCTGGAAAACTTGAAAAATTGAGTGTGAAATATGTTGCTAGCTGAAAATTTTTTAAAAATCACACCGAGGAGGTACCTTTTTAGTTCTAGCTGGCTAAGGGCTTTTTGTGGTGTGTGTGTGTGTGTGTGTGTGTGTGTGTGTGTGTGTGTAGTGTGTGCCAAGACTAATCTTAGTGTCTTTCCTTAGGAGTCATATAACTTAGTTTTATTTGTTTGTTTTGTTTTTGTTTGTTTGTTGAGGCCGAGTTTCTCCCTGGGACCTGGGGCTAGCTGTTTAACGTTGTCTTGCTGGTCAGTGAACTCCAAGGATCTGCCTGCATCTGCTTCCCCAGCACTGAGATTACAAGCATGTGACTCTGTGCCCAGCTTCTCCCATGGGTGCTGGGACTCAGGCTTATACCCACGTGCTTCTGCAGCAGGCCATTTGCCAGCTCAGTTACTCCCCAGCTCCTGCTAAGGTTTCTTTTCTTTTAATTTTAAATTATAAGTGGGAATAGCATGATCAAATATCATTTAAAAATCTAATGATATAATTATATATTTGATCTTCATTCTTTTAACAAGGTGGGCCATATCCGCAGATTAATTTTTGAGTGCTAAGCAAATCTAGGATTCCTTGAATAAGCCAGATGTATTAGTCACTTTTACCTCAGGACCTGACAGAAACAGCCTCAGGAGGAGGAGCTTATTTTGTTTACTGGCAGAGGGTCTTCATCTGTCCTGGCGGGAACCGCTGGGGGTGGGAGTGTGTGGAGGAGCATCCTCCCATCAGAGTGGACCAGGAAGCAGAGACTTCAGCCTGGAGTCAGGGATGGGTATAACCTTCAAAGGCCGGATCCTGGTGACCTATTTCTGCTATCCAGGTCCTACCTCCTAAAGCCTTTACATCCTTCTAACTGTCACCACACACTGGGGATGAGGAGAGTAAAACATGAACCTGTGGAGAATAGTCCCAGCTCAAGCCCTAAATGTCACATTGCTCCATTTGGGTTGTTACTATTTAATTTTGATATTTTGTATTTTGGTCTGGTAAAAATTAACCTATAATTGCACTTTTTCTTGATAGGCTAGAATATCAAGACCTCATAAAACTCCTGGAGAGGGCTCTCTCACTCTATTGTCTAAGAGTCTGTGTAAGGTGGCTATAATCCTTCTATAAACATTTGTAAGAATTTTCAGTGAGTCACCAGAGACTAGAATTTTCTTTGTGCATTCAATTACTCTGACAGATACAGGACTATTGAAATGCTTTTGTGAGACTATTCTCGATAGTGTATCTCTCAAGGAATTTGTCCAAGTGGACAAATATATTGGTACAAAATGTTCATTATCTCCTTTTCTCATCTTTCAATGTGACTGAGGGGTCAGCAGCTCGGGTACCCCTTTCCCAGCTGCCCTGCTTTCTCTCGGTGAATCTTGTTGGGGCCTTACCGGCTCTCCCCTTCTTTCTGAGGAACCAGCTTCAGCTTGGTGGATTTTCCCTTGTTCACCTGCCTTCTGTCTCACAGCTTCCATGCTGACTGTCTTGTGTTGCTAGCTTGCTGTTTTTTCTAGGTTCTAGATTCAGATGCTTTCTAATTGTCTATTAGAGATAACGTGTGCTGCTTTGCCCAATGGCTGTGAGTGTACTCTCTGACAGCTTCCAGCTGTTGTGCTCTTTAGAACCCACCTTAGTTATATGTTCTTGGAAAAACCTCCTGGCCAATGTCTGAGTTGAGCAGAGATAACGGGCCACATGCTCCTTTTAGGGGAGCTCCGAGTCTGAGTGAGAAGCTGGGAAGAAGGCTGTTTCGTGCAAACAGAGGACTTTTCTAAAGGGCAGCCTTTGCTCTGGAGTTCCCTTTCGAGATGAGCATCATCACCTATGGTCCATTTTCCTAACCCTGCTGATTGGTAGGAACAATTATTATTAAGTTACATTTAGGGCTTGGAGTATAGTCAGAGGCACAGAGGCCTAGCATGTGTGACACTGTGAATCTGATCCTTAGCAACACACACACACACACACACACACACACGAGAGAGAGAGAGAGAGAGAGAGAGAGAGAGAGAGAGAGAGAGAGAAGGCCAGACAGACAGACCGACAGACAGAGAGGAGCGAGGAGAGAGCGGAGGAGAGGAGAGCGAGACCGACAGACAGACAGTACATACAGAAGAGACGGCGACAGGAGAGCGAGAGAGAGAGAGAGAGAGAGAGAGAGAGAAGTTTGTGTGTGTGTGTGTGTGTGTGAGGAGAGAGCATGAGAGAGAGCGAGAGTAGAGGAGACGAGGGAGAGAGAGAGAGAGAGAGAGAGTTTACTCCCATACATTGCAAGCTAATAAGACAAAAATGACGATAATTTTAAAAAGTGAGCCATTCAGGCTGCAAAATGGCCTTCAGATTTGTACAGAAAAGGTTGACTATGGAGCCCAGCATTTGATGGCACTGACCTACTCCGAGCGACTCTTTCCTTCCTTTCACATGCTAAAATGCCACAGAGCAAGACAGGAAGGTAACAGTTGTCCTTGTCAGGATCCACGTCCTCTCACCTCTGCTGCCAAATATCATACTAGGGTTAAGCTGCAACAGAGGTGACTCAGGCACATCTGGGTCTGCTCAGGGAGGAAATGTCCCTGGCAGCTCAGCAGACAGATATGTGCTAAACATATTCAATAAAACGGAAAACGCCATCCAGGGAAGTTTCTTTCTGAGGATAAGCTGGGTCTAGGTAGTGCATGCTAGAAATGAGACAAGCGCTGCCAGGTTGTCTCCTGGCTTAGGAATCACATCTCGTCTCAGAAAGGCTCTCAACTTAGCTAGTTGTGCATGGCCATGACTAAATTCATGACAGAAAAAAACATAAAGAAGGGATTATTCATTTCAGCTCATAGTTTCCAAGGGTTCAGATCATAGTTGCTTGATTCCATGTACTTGAGCAGATCATGGGTCTTGAGTACGTGACAGAGAACTGTTCTCATCTCAGCAGGCCAGAAAGAAGGCCATACCAGTGTTCCTCTTTAAAACCAAACCACACCCAAACATACACCCACACAGAGCAAAACAAAACAAACCAACCAACCAAACAAACAAACAAACAAAAAACCCCAAAAAATCCTCTGGAATACTTGTTTTCTACCTTGTACCCTGCAATTTCAAAGTTTTGACCTGACAATAAACCTATTGTTAAAGGCACCCAAAAAGCTGACATTGGTGGGTGTGCCTGCAATTCCAGCACTTGGGATTGAGAAACAGACTATAAAGCAAGACCCTGTTTAAAACAAACAAAACCCCCAAGCAATAAGACTAAATTAAAGGAGACAGAATGCACTCAATCTTCTTGTGTTTTGCTAGTTCTGAACCTCTCATTTTTTTTTTTTTTTTTTTTAATTAGAAATTTATCTATCTGTAGGTTTCCCCTGAGGCCCAGGCTGAACTTGAGACTCCCCTGCTGTTCACTCTGGTGTACTACCAATTGAAGCTGACCCACAGTTTTATTTATTTATTTATTTATTTATTTATTTAATCTCTTTACAGTTTGGTGTCAACTTCCTCCTTCCTATTTTCCCAGTCCCACCCTTGTACCCTCTCACCCAATTTCTCCTTCTCCTCCTACTCAGAGAAAAGGGGAAGTTCACAAGGGATACCAATCCACTCTGGCACTTCAAGTTGCAGAAGGCCTAAATGTATCCCCTCCCATTGAGGCCAGACAAAGCAGCCCAAATAGGGGAAAGGGATCCAAAGGTAACAAAATGCCTCTACTCCCATTGTTACAGAACCCACATAATGACCAAGCTGCACACCCACTACATATATGTAAGGGGTCTAGGTCCAGTCCAAGGATGCTCTTTGGTTGGTGATTCAGTCTCTGTGAACCCCTATGGGCCTTCTTGTGGTGTCCTTGACCCCTCTGGTCAAGCCTTCCTCCCACTCTTCCACAAAACTCTGAGATCAGCCTATTGATTGGCTGTGGGTCTCTGCATCTGTTTCCATCAGCTGGTGGATGAAGCCTCTCAGGAGACAGTTATGCTAAGCTCCTATCTGTAAGCATAACAGGAGTTACATTAATAAGTGTCAGAATTGGCTCTCACTCATCGGGTGGGTTTCAAATTGGGCCAGTCATTCATGCTAGTCCTTCAATCTCTGTTCTATCTTTATCCCTACACTTCTTGTAGGTGAGACAAATTTTGGGCAAAAGGTTTTATGAGTGGGTTGGTGTCTCCATCCCTCCAGTGGAAGTCGCATCTAGCTACATGAAGTGGCATATCTCCCACTGCTAAGAGTCTCAGCTGGGGTCACCCCATAGACGCCAGGGAGCCTCCCATGTCTCAAAGAAGCTCCCCCACAGATTTTCATTCTCTCTCCTGATCCTCTCTCTTCTCCTCCCCACTCTCCCTATACCTGATCCCCACCTCTATTATCCTCCCCATCTCCTCTTCCACCAAGTTCCCTCCTATCTATTTCAGATGTCTGTTTTATTCCCCTTTCTGAGTGAGATTCAAGCATCTTCTCTTGGGCCCTCCTTGACTTCTTTGGGTCTGTGGGTCGTAGCATGGTTATCTTACACTTTATGGCTAAAATCCACTTATAAGTGATTACATATCATGTGTGTCTTTCTGGGTCTTGGTTACCTCACTCAGGATGATTTTTTTTCTAGTCTCCATCTATTTGCCCGCAAGTTGCATGATGTCTTTGTTTTTAATATCTGACTAGTATTCCACTGTGTAAATGTACCACATTTTCTTTATCCATTCTTTGGTTGAGGGACATCTAGTTGTTTTCATTTTCTGGATGATACAAATAAAGCTTCTATGAACAGGGTGGAGCAAATGTCCTTGTGGTATGGTGGAGCATCTTTTGAATATATGCCCAGGAGTGGTATAATTGGGTCTTGAGGTAGATGTATTCCCATTTTTTTGAGAAAACTCCAGGTTGATTTTCACAGTGATTGTACAAGTTTTTACTCCCACCAGCAATGGAGGAGTGTTCCCTTTGCTCCACATCCTCAACAGCATTTGCTGTCACTTGAATTTTTGATCTGAGCCATTCTGATGGGTATTAAGTAGAATCTCAGAGTTGTTTTGATTTGCATTTCCCTGATAACTAAGGACTTTGAACATTTCTTTAAGTGCTTTTCATCCATTAGAGATTCCTCAGTTGAGAATTCTCTGTTTAGCTCTGTACCTTGTTTTTAAATTGGGTTATTTGGTCTGCTGGTGTTTAATTTTTTTTTAATTTTTAAAAAATTATTTTAATTTTATTAATTTATTCAGATTACAACTCAATTGTTATCCCATGACTTGTAGCCTCCCATTCCTCCCTCCCTCCCACTTTCACTCTATTCCCCTCCTCCAGGTCTATGACTGAGGGGGACCTCCTCTCCCACTATATGGTCATAGGCTATCAAGTCTCATCTTGGTAGCCTGCTTATTCTTTCTTTGATTGTCACCAGGCCTCCCCACCAAGGGAAGGTGGTCAAATATGGAGCACCAGAGTTCATGTCAAAGTCAGTCCCCACTCTCCACATAACTGTGGAGAATGTCCTGTCCATTGGGTAGATCAGAGTAGGAGTTCAATGTTTACTATTGTATTGTCCTTGGTTAGTGCAATAGGTTGGGCAGACCCCCTTGGCCCGAGATCCACCCATCATGATGTTCTTCTTATAAGTTTCTAGGACCCTCTGGGTCCTTCTATTTCCCCATCTCCTATATTTCTCTTACCTAGAGTCTCAGTAGGATGCCCTCACATCTATCCCAGTCTCCTGGTAAGTGAAGACTTTCTTGGGATGTGCCTTTTGGGCTAGTGCCCAATTATAAGTGAGTATATACCATGTGAGTCTTTCTGCTTCTGTGTTAACTCACTCATTATGATCATTTCTAGTCCCATTCATTTGTCCACAAATTTCGGGATTTCCTTGTTTTTAATAGCTGAGTAGTATTCCACAGTGTAAATGTACCACAGTTTCTTTATCCATTTTTCAACTGAGGGACATTTAGGCTGTTTCCAGGTTCTGGCTATTACGAATAAGGTTGCTATGAACATGGTTGAGCATATGTCCTTGTTGTATGGTGGAGAATTTTCTGGGTATATTCCAAGGAGTGGAATATCTGGGTCTTGAGGAAACCCTATTCCCAGTTTTCTGAAAAAGTGCCAGATTGATTTCCAAAGTGGTTGTACAAGTTTTAATTCCCACCAGCAATGAAGGAGTGTTCCTCTTTCTCCACGTCCTTGCCAGCATGTGGTGTCACTTGAATTTTTGGTCTTAGCCATTCTGATGGGTGTAAAATGGAATCTCGGAGTCATTTTGATTTGCATTTCTCTGATGACTAAAGACATTGTGCATTTCTTTAAGTGTTTGTCAGCCATTCGATATTCCTCTGTTGAGAATTCTCTGTTTAGTTCTGAGCCCCATTTCCCAATTGGGTTATTTGGTTTGGTGGTATTTAATTTCTTGAGTTCTTTACATATTTTAGATATTAACCCTGTTGGATATAGGGTTGGTGAAGATCTTTTCCCAATCTGTAGGTTGCCATTTTCTCCTATTGATGGTGTCCTTTGCCTTACAGAAGCTTTTCAGATTCATGAGGTCCCATTTATTGAATGATAATCTTGTTACATGAGCTGTTAGTATTCTGGTTAGGAAGTTGTCTCTTGTACCAATGAGTTCAAGCCTATTCCCCACTTTCTCTTCTACTAGATTTAGTGTTTCTGGTGGTCTTTGTTCCACTTGGACTTGCAGACATCCAGTCAGACCAGCACCATTTGTTGAAGATGCTTTCTTTTTTCCATTGTGTATAGTTTTGGCTTCTTTGTCAAAAATCAGGTGTTCATAGGTGTGTGGGTTTATTTCTGGGTCTTGTATTCAATTCCATTGATCAGCCTATCTGCTTTATGCCAATACCATGTGGTTTTGGTACAGAATTTGACCAGACTTTCAAAGAAAAGCTAATACCAATACTTTTCAAATTATTCTACAAAACAGAAATAGAGGGAACATTGCCAAACTCATTCTGTGAGGCCACAGTCATCTTGATACCCATACCACACAAAGACCCAACAAAGAAAGAGAACTTCAGACAAATCACCCTTATTAACACTGATGCAAAAATACTCAATAAAATATTCACAAGCCAAATCCAAGAATACACCAAAAACATCCACCATGATCAATTAGGCTCTATCCCAGGGACGTAGGGATAGTTCAATATACAAAAATTCATCAATGTAAATCACTATATAAACAAACTGAAATGAAAAAAAAAAAACACCACACAAACATCTCATTAGATGCTGAAAATGCCATTGACAGAATCTAGCACCCCTTGATGATAAAGTCTTGGAGACATGTGGGATACATGTGCATACCTAGACACAATAAAGTGCATTATGAAGCAAACTAACAGCCAACATCAAATTAAATGGAGAGAAACTTAAAGCAATTCCACTAACGTCATGGACAAGACAAGCCTGCCTACTCTATTCACCATAGTGCTTGGAAACTGTAGCTAGAGCAATAAGACAGCTAAAGAAGATCAAGGGGGAATACAAGCTGAAAGAAAGATGTTAAAGTATCACTATTTGCAAATGATATGATAATATTATATAAGTGACCCCAAAAATTCTACAGCTGATAAATACCTTCAGCAAAGTGGCTGGATACAAAACTAACTTTAAAAAAAAATCAATATCCCTCCCTTATACAATCAATAAATGGGCTGAAAAAGTAATTAACGATACAATCCCCTTCACAATAACCACCAATAATATAAAATATCTTGGTGTAATTCCTACCAAGCCAATAAAAAGACTTGTATGACAAGAACTTCAGGTCTTTGAAGAAAGAAATTGAAGATGGAAAGATCTCCCATGCTTAGTAGAGTTAACATAGTAAAAATGGCCATCTTACCAAAAGCAATCTACACATCCAGTGCAATCTCCATTGAATATAATTCTTTGCAGAGTTTTAAAGAATTGCTTGAAAGAGCAATATTTAACTTCACATGGAAAAATTAAAAAACCAAAGTTTTAACGCCAGCACTTGGGAGGCAGAGGCAGGTGGATCTATGTGAGTTCGAGGCCAGTGTGGTCTACAAAGTGAGTCCAGGACAGCCAGGAACACACAGAGAAACCCTATCCCGGGGTGAGGGGGAACCCATAAAAACAAAACAAAAACAAGCATAGCTAAAATAATTCTGTACAACAACAACAACAAAAAACTTCTGGAGGTGTTACCACCCCTGATTTCAAGCTGCATAACAGAACAATAATAACAATAGCCAGGTGGTGGTGGCACATGATTTTAATCCCAGCACTCAGGGAGGCAGAAGCAACCAATCTCTATGAGTTCAAGGTTGGCCTGGTCTACAGAGTGAGTTCCAGGACAGTCAAGGTTACACAGAGAAGCCCTGTCTCAAAACACAACCCCCCCCCCAATAAAAACAAAAGTAAATGAAAACCACAGTTAAATTTCCTTTTGAGCGTCAGTTCTCAACCTGTCTGAGTCACAGCCCTTTCTGAGGGACAAAGGTCTCTTTCACAGTGGTTGCATATCAGCTATCTTTTATATTAGATATTTACGTTATGATTCATAACAGTAGCAAAATTACAGTTATGAAGTAGCAATGAAATAATTTTATGGGAGCTGGGAGTCACCACAGCATGAGGAAATGTAGCAAAGGGTCACAGCATTAGGAAGGTTGAGAACCTCTGCTGTAGAGGGCTTTCCAGCTACATATAAAATCCCAATTCGTTTCAAGTCCAACTTGTATATGATGTCTCAAATAACTGTCTTAGTTTCTCTTCTAACAGCCCCCAGGCTGAGACAAGTGGTTTCCTGGTGGTCCCCACTCTGTAGATAAAGTCCTTGGGGTCCGATCTGTTTATAGAAATCTCATTGTTAACCCTCACTGCATTAGGGTGGGTTCCCTAGAGGAACTGAACTGAAAGAAGGTTTATGAGAATGTGCCACACACACACAATAGGGGCAGGGTAGTCCAAAAAATGACAGTCTGCGCACTGGAGAGGCTGAGAACCAAGCGGCTGCTTATTCTAGGTAGCCTCAGCACTCCTAGGTGGTTCCTGGAGAGCAGCTGGTCTTCAGCTCACCCTGGAAGGGCAAGGAAGCTGCAGACCAACACTAGAGGAGTTTAACAGCGGCAGCAGCAGCAGCTAGGAGAATGGCATGCTTACTAAGAAGGTGGGCAGGCAGCCCTGGCTCTTCTTCCATTGCCACTTTGAGGAGAGGCTTTGTCCTTGCTTAGGAAATGCCTGCTGGAGCCACCCAGATGTGTGTCTCTTGCCTGACTCCAGTTTGCATCGAGCTGATGAAGCTTAGCCATCACACCTGCCTTGAGTATGACCTTTATTTTCTCCTCTCTGGTTCTCCCACAGATGCTGGCACTGAAGCTCCTGTCTTCAGCTGTGGCAGAACTCTCCAGGCCAGGGTGAGCTTCGGCACTCCTAAGGTTTCATGAAGCTCTTCATTTTGCTGGGAAGAGTGGCATATACTTCACTTTTACACAACTGATTTACAGACTAGTGTTTTTTTTTTTTTTTTCAAAGGATTCTTATTCAAACTTGGGTCATTTCTATGAGCATAAGAGCTAGGATAACCAATGCATCACACTGAGGGGAAAAGTCCTACCATGTTTGATTTCCTTTTTTCCTCTAAGATCAACTTATTTTTATTTTATCTGTATGAGTGTTTTGCCTGTGTGTATCTAAGTGTGTCAGGTGCATGCCTGGTGCCCGTGGAGGCCAGAAGAGGGCATCAATTCTCCTGGAACTGTAGCAACAGATGATGTGACTCCTGTCTGGGAATGGAACCCAGGAATCTGCAAGAGCAGCCAGTGCTCTCAAGAGCAGAGCTACCTGTCCAGCACCCTACATGATTTTCTTATAGACGCCCTTACTTTCTCAGTGTCCGCTCCCTGAGCTCAGTGTGAGGAAGCATATGGTCACTCCGCCAGTTGTAATCACTACTTGAGGTTTTTTCCCCCTGAATAGCTTAAACTTACTGTTTTCAATTTACTGTCAGCCCTCTTTCTCCTCTTTAACCTATAATATGAAAGAGGCTGTTGAAAAAATGAGCCTCTAAAAAGCTGTGCCGCCAGCTGGACGTGATTAGGTGCCACAAAAATAATGTGCTGCTTTTTTTGTGTGTGGGGGTTGCTTGTTTTTTGGTTTTGGCTGTATAACCACCCCTCAGGTTTGTTACCTCTGGGTTGAGACTCTGGAGAGGGATCCTATAGATCAGAGGTAATTCATTGCCTTATTTACACATAGAGTGAAGAGGCGAAGTCACTTAGCTAGAAATATGCAGGAGAGATATTGTCTTAGGAGAAGTAACTTGGAACGTAGGGGATTCAGATTCAGACCCAGGTGCCTACAGAAGTTTTCTCCAGCCAGATCAACACAGTTGAGGGATATAATGACATCAGTGTGGAGAGGATAGCTTTCCTCTGGATCTACTGACCATGTGTCTGGGGCTGGGCTCTGGAGGGTAGCTTGGGAACACCCATGTGCATATATATATGCGCATACCCTACAATACACATTGTAGTCATAGATAAATGTTTGGTACTCACACAGCTGGGGTGTATTCTGGTTGGTTCTTATTTGCTTTGTCTTTCAAATACCCAAGGCAATGAGCATTCATTATAAAAATACCAGAAAGTCCACAAACCAAAGAAACGGCAACGCCCCCCATATTCCGTCTTTTCTTTTACACTTATTAAACACACACCAGCTTGTGTAAACAATTACACTAAACCCTGCTTTCCTCCTCCACCTATAACTCCATAGTAAGCGATTCTTCTGTTTCTAAGAGGAATTTTAATCATGGCCAGGCATTCTTCATGTGGGTGGCTCACATTTCCCCAGTGTTCTCTTTAAACAGTGAAGCCATCCCACTCCTTTCAATAAGTGAGTCACTGCTGCCCTCTGTCTAGGTTCTAGAAAGATATTGAAGATGACTTTCAAGTATGACTGGACTCTCTGAGACATCCACGGTTAGCCATTAGTCTTCACACACATCACCGCCCCACCCACCCGCCTTCTCCGTGGCTGTTTCCCCTTCTCCAGCTTTCCACCTGCATCTTTGGCGTGGCAATGTGATGTAGTCCCTCGCCCCCAGAGCATTTCCAGTAAACACTTCCCCATCTCCTTGTATTTCAGGGACTCGCCTAGCCTCCTGTTGTATACATGACACACTGGTGCCTGCTGCACCAACTGGTGCCTTGTCATTCTATAATAAGCATACGGTCTAGCGGAGCATTTAGACCAAGACCTCTGAGTGCCTGGAATAGACCAGCTCAAATGAAGGTATTCTGTAAGTGAAAGTTACAGGGTGACATCATAAAATATAAATGTATGCAAGCCATCTCATCATTGGTGTTTCTATTGAGTACATGTTCAGTTGATAATGTTTTGAATATTCTTGGTTCAACAAGACACCTTATTAAAATTTGCTGCATTTAAATTCTTTTTTTCGAATGTAGAATTAGGGCACTTGAATGACCACATTTGGCTTGTGATTAGTGTGGCGTTTCTGTTGGGCTGGCTGATTCAGACTTAAAGACGGAGGGCCATACTGTGGCTAGGCTTTAAAGAAGGAAAGGGGTGTGTGGTCCAGCCCCTGTGCTAGCTAGCATACTCTCTCAGGGAAGCCCACACTCTCTCTGCTTCCTGATTGTACCTTCAGGATCCTGCATAGAGGGAAAAACCATTCTTTCCAGGGTCTCCTAACATCTACCATGCAACATGCCTTGGTGCATGAGGGAATACACACAGAACAGGTGTAAAGAGAACTAACCAGTCTCTCTTTAAAAATTATTTATCTACTTTCCATTCCTATCGATGCTTCCCCTCCCTCCCTCTGACCCCACCTCCCCACCATCCTCTAGCCCACTATTTCTCCTCAGAAAAAGGCGCAGAAAAAGGGAGACCTCCCATGGAGATCAACCTGCTTTGGCATTTCAAACTGCAGTGGGACTAGGCTCAACTTCTCTTATTGTATCTAGGCAAAGAAACACAGTTAGGGGACAGGGATCCTAAGGCAGGAAACAGAGTCAGAGACAGCCCCCGCCCCTGCTGTCGGGGCGGGGGGGGGGATATGAAGACCCAGCTGCACAACTGTTACCTATGTGCAGAGGACCTGCGTCTGCCCCATGTATGCTCTATGGTTGGTGATTCGGTCTCCATGGGTCCCTATGGGCCGAGGTTGAACTAACTAGGTCTTATTGGTGCCAGGGCTACTCTGTGTTAAGTTGGACGAGTGTCAGATTGTCACAGGTGGACTAGGTCTACCAGTAAATAGCTCGCCCAAAGCTCTGTGGCTTTGGGCTGTGGCTGCAGTACTGAGTCATTTTTCCTCTCCTCATATGACTTTTACTCCCTTTACAAAGGCCTCACCCCCTTCCCCTCCCTCTGCCAAGTCTCCCTATATCTGATTCCAGTAGTTCAGAGCTGGGACTCCACAGACACCCTTGCCATTTTAGCTGCCAAGCAAGATAAAACTGGTGTGTAGCAGAGCTCCTGGCTCTGAGCAGCTTGAGAGGAGAAGGCTGAAGCTGGCACATTTGGAGTCAGCAGGAGCTGCTTTCTGCAGACTCAGCACTTTTTCTAGGACTGCCAGGACATATGCCAGCTTCCAACTCCAATACTTGTCCCCAAAATGGGTGAGTTAATGAGGGAGTGCTGACACACAACCTTCCATCCCACTGCAGCCAACTGTCAGCTCAGCCTTTCATCTTGAGGTGGTCCAGCGACAGCACAGGGCCAGCCCTGGGAACAAGTCAGTTGGCTCCTGGTTTGGCTGGGGTATGGTGGGGGGTAGGGAAGCTTAAAGGAGTAGTTAACTTGACTCAGTACAAAGCTGGTTAAGGGCCCATGCAAGCAAAGGTCTTTCCTGCTTGCTACTAGTTTTGCGAGAGGCCTGTGTGGAGCTCAGTTGTAGTTTCTGCTGTTTGTTTAGTCTTATACTCCATCAGGCTCTCCCCACTTCAGACTGGTAGAGGTGGGTTCTTTCTTGCAGCTTCATGCCAGCTGAGTCTCTGCCAGCCTTGGCCATGAGGGTCCTGGCAGCTTCTTCTTTGAAGTAAGAATTACCAGGCTGCCCAGATCTCAGGAACCACAATCTAGGAAGAGATAGACACTTGATTGTCCCTGGTCATACATATAGCAGATATTGAACTGGCTTTGGCTATGAGCTAAGATCTGAGCTAACGCAGGGCATCTTGGATGAATAGGGCACACATCCAGCTTTGTAGATTTTTATAGCCCATGGACAGTGTCATTGGTGAGGTACACACAGGGGAATTTGGAGGCCAGTAGAGGAACAGGTACAAATGGCTTAGTTACTGTCATATTCTTGTAAAGAAATACCATGACCAAGGCAACATATGTTTTTTACTGGAAGCCCATCCTTTAATGGCTGAGCCCAAGGACATTTATACGAGAAAGCATTTAACTGGGTACTTGTAGGAACCAGGCCCGACTGGGCTGCCTGCCTGTCTTGCTGTTTCATGTCCTGTTTCTAGCAGCTTCCATGTCTGTGTTTATCTTGGTTAGCTAGTCATGTTTACTGCTCGGAGAATGCACCCCTCCCCTCCTCGAGACTTTTCCTCCTGTGTGCGATCACCTCTTGAGGGATTTCACCTGGGAGGAGGACTCCTGTTTTGCTGCCTATAAGAAGGCTCTTTGGAACTCTGAAGAGGGAGGAGAATAATAAACCGTTGTCGCAGCTGCTGCTGAGGCTGCTGCTCTCTTAGCACGAAGGACCTGCTGTATTATTGGGTGTGTGTGTGAGTGTGTGTGGGTGCATGAGTTAAATCCGAAGTCCCTCACCCTTGACTCGGTACCGCGGTGGCGTGGGCGCCACAGGTACTTGCTTACAGTCTCAGAGGGTGAGTCCATGATCATGGTGTGGGGAGCATGGCAGGAGTCAGGCATGGTGTTGGGGCACTAGCTCAAAGCTTACATCTGATCCACAAGATGGAGACAGAGATTGAGACTAGGCCTGGCACAGATTTTTTTTTTCAAGACAGGGTTTCTCTGTGTAGCCTTGGCCATCCTGGACTCACTTTGTAGACCAGGCTGGCCTCGAACTCACAGCGATCCGTCTGCCTCTGCCTCCCGAGTGCTGGGATTAAAGGCGTGCACCACCACACCCGGCTTCTGGCACAGATTTTTAAACCCCAACGTCCACGCCCAGTGACACACCTCCTCTACCAATGCCACACCCATTCCACCAAGGCCATACTCCCTATTACTTCCTAAACAGTTGCACTAACTGGACACCAAGCACTCAAGCATATTGAGCCACTAGGGGTCAGTCACACTCACTCTAACTACCACAGTAGCTTCAAGCTAGGAGAAATGAAAGAAGGAATCATGGATGTTTTATGAAAATGACATTTGAGCTGGCGTAGGAAGCTATGTATGATTTGTCTCCAATACAGAGCTCCCTAATCTGAACCCTACTGATGTTTGAGGCCAGGTAACCTTATTATACAGCTGTTATGCTGATTGCATGAGGCTTGGCTACATCGTGGGTTCCTGTCCATGATATGCCAATAGGACACTGTCCATTTTCTTTCTCTCTGTATTAAAATGCCCAAGGCTGGATACTTTATTTAAAAAGTAGATTTGCTTAACTTACAGTTCTAGTTCAAGAGCAGGATGCCAGTGTCCTGGTTTCATCACAATACTATGGTGGGGAAACAGAAATGAAACTGACCTCAGACAGAAGGCCAGATGTACAGGTAACAATGCACATGTAACAGTCCAACAATCAATGAGTCCAACATGAATCTCCTGGGTGGGCAGGGCCTCCAGTGGCCCAGTCACATGCTTCACCCTAGATCTTAAGGACTTTCAACTTCACTGCACTGAAGACCAAGCTTTCTGACATGAAGTTTTGAGGGATACATTCCAATCTTACCTAAAGCACAGCAGAACTCATCCAACAGTGACTAATGAATGTCTATAACTATGGCCAAACATCACCCTGGTCAAGAACCACTGTTATAAAAAAAGAAAGAAAGAAAAATCAAAAGAATATTCTAGAAAGCCTGGAACCTGCAAATGACAGGCCCTTCCCAGACATAGTGCCTGACCCAGTTTGTATAGGATGAAGATGTGTGAAAAGGATCCATGGCCAGAACCGTGGTAAGTTAGACTGTAAGCACTAAGTAGGGAAGATTGATATATGCAGATATGTTTTGTTGCACAGTGTACCTCATGTACACGAAATACAATCTGCACACAGGAGGAAGCCAGTAGAGTTTGTTGCATGAAGCTGTCTCGGACTGCTGTAGACAAGTGCAAGGATACAGAATGGAAGGACCATGAGGAAGTGAATTAATAATTTAGATTTTAAAGATGTTGAGTTTGAGATGAACAACCAAGAAGAAGTACACAGAAGAGAGAAGAATACAGCAATTGACCTTAAGACAAAAATAATGAAGTGAGAGAAGTTTGAATGTCATCTGCACACAGGTGTCACCAGACAAGACTGCCAAGAGGTACTTTGACATAGACTGCACCAATGATATATGGCACGCAGGATGCCCATTCATTGTTCTGTTTTGGCTTCACTGAAGTATAACTATGTACAAAAAAAAAATCACACACATTTAATGTATAAGTCATGAGTTTGGACACATGCATACATCTTGATATTATTGATATGAATATTAGGCACATCTCCAAAGGAGAAGCCCTGTTGTCACCCATTCACACTTTCTTCTCTAAAAAAAAAAAACCAAAAACCAAAAACCAAAGCAAAACAAAACAAAAAAACCCAAAAACAAAAAAACAAAAAACCTCTGAGCTGTCTGAAATAAAGACTATTTGATCCAGTAACCTCTGTGGCTATGAGTTGATGTTTTAGCCAAGAGATTTAGTAAAAAAGTGTCAGGTAACCGCTTTCTGAAACTTGTCCTGATGGACATTTGACATGTGTCCTTTGACCACCACCCCCTTTCCTTATATTGTGACCCATTGTGCCTCCTGTAATTTTGATGCAAAGACCTGGAGTTCTAGCAGATTCCTTGGACTGTAAGGGAGAGTGTTTTACTTAGGGATGGAGAAGTAGATAGAGGCTGGTAGAGGGCCAAGGCTCTGCATGGCTTCGACGATTCATTACACCAACCTAAATTCTCCATTCCCAGACACTGACACAGTTAAGCCACTGCTTCTGTAGGTTTTCTTGGTTTATAGACAAACCTGATCTTGACTGATGACATACGGAACAGCAGATGGGGAAGGAGTCTGGCAGTGTCAACAGTGGTGATGATATGCCACAGTGGAGATGGCGAAAGGATTCCAGATAGGAGGTGATGCAAGGGTGGGGAACAGCAGGGCCCGAGACACGGCAATGAGTTTGAGAGCCCAGTGGTGGTTTTTAGGGAACACCACGCCAAGACAACTGTAAAGCATATAGCACAAGAAGGCTTGTGACATCTCGTGCTCTTTCTCCTCCTTCCATCATGTTCCCTGAGCCTTGGAGGGTGAGGTGTAGACGTCTCATCTACAGCTGGCCGTTCAACAGTCATTTATTCTCAGCACTTTTGACCACTTAGGAGTCTCTGCTGTCACTAGTACTCATCACCAAAACAAGCTTCTCTGACCAAAGCTGAGAGCAGCACTATTCTGTGGGCATACACATTTAGAAGACAACTTAACAGCGTGTCCATTTAGCAAATCAGTAGCCGTAGTTTTCTCATTGGGAACTATGACCTTCTCAGTCGTGGGCTTTCAACTGGGTTTACAGTACTAGATATGAATTCCTTCCTGTGTAGCATTCATCAATCTAATCAGTAAGCCATTGTTGACCCCTATAATAAAGTTATCATTATTGCACCAGTAGGCTCACCTTGCCTGGCTGGTCCATATTGTTGCACACAGGGCCCATAGGTGAGGAAGACTACTGATGGCAAGTCTCTCCTAGTCATCCATCTTCTGGCACTATGAGGAATAGCAAGCAGAGAGGAAGATTCCAGCCTAGTTCTAGCTTGATTTCTCTGTGTTCTATGACAAAGATGTGTACATATTCAACAACAGGGTCATCTCATCTAGTTCTCGTGAGCAACCAACAGCAGTGGCAATTGCCTGTATTGTGCCAGGGGCCTTGGATATCTTCCTGACCAAATCAATCACAGGGAAGTAGACTACTCTCAAACCTGGGGTTTTTAATCTAATCACCCATGGCTTCTGGGAGAAGCTGTACCAGAACCCAATGAGCTCTTGTGGGAACTTTGGAAGATAATGCTGAGAGCAGTTTCAGACAATGGAAGTCTGGCTTGTGAAGTCTCAGAGGGATGCTTGAGAGCTCCTCAGAGACTCTTTCATGGCTATTTTTGTGATATATTTGAATTTAAAATATGTGGAAGTGAAGCCTTTGCTTTACTGAGATAATGCTGCATAGCTAGGGCCAAGAACTAAGCTTTGATTAATAAGAGACTAACATAAGATCATTGAGACAAAGTCAGCTGGGAAGTGTTTCCCCAGGGTCAGCACACAGAAGCTATGGTCCACAGGGGTCCAAGGCTGGATCTCAAGTTGGCAGCTGAACTTAGGAATGTTTAAGAGTCTCTCACATGGTACTGGTTTTGCAATCATGAAGGGGTCATGCAGAACAGCTGTGGCACATGGGAGCCTCACAGGCTAGAAGAGGCCACGGATGAAGGTATAGCATCAATTGCAGATGAGACCCCCAGGATTGAAGGGGTTATTGAGAGAAGCTGAGGGTTGACAATATGTGACAAGGTCAGAATAACTGAAGAGAAGCTAGGAGTCTATTGGTGAAGGTACGGCCCATCTTTCAATGGAGATCATCTTGTACCGAGATGCTAGGCCCATGGGGATGATTGCCAAGGATAGTGTCAGGTGTGGAGTGGGGCCTGGCTTGAGCTTACCAGGCAAGCTGTGTCTGTCTCTCTCTCTCTGGCTCTTTCTCGGTTTCTGTCTGTCTCTCTTTCTTTGCACGTGTGTGTGTGTGTGTGTGTGTGTGTGTGTGTGTGTGTTGTGGAAGGAAAATCTGGAGAGGTGGGGCCACCCATGCCCTTTTGAACCCAGAAGATAATAAGAGAGTCCCAGACATCAGACACTCAGCTATTTATATTGCTCGAGTTAGGTTTCCCTTTGCTTTCATTATAAGTGTGTCCTGGTTTTTCCCTTTCAGAATAAGAAGTATGTAACATATTTTTATATTTTGCAGAAACCCACAGTGGAGAGACTTTTTAAAAGAGATGTTAAATTTTTAAAGATAACTTTAGACTTTTGAAGTGTTGAAAATTTTAAAATCAGTGGGGCTTTAAAAGTTGCATTACACTTCATATTGTGATGTTAACATGAGCTCTCAGTGGCAAACGAGAAAGAGAAGTTATGGTTGAGTGGACATTTGTGTGTCAAGTTGACAAGGGGTCAATTGTGCTGGTAAGTTTCTTGTCAGCTTGACACAAATTAGAGTCACCTGGGAAGAGGAAACATCAATTGAGGAACTGTCTCTATCAGATGGGCCAGAGGGCATGTCTGTGAGGACATTTCCTTAGTTAATGATGCATGAGGGGAGGCCCAGTCACTGTGGGATATCCCATCCCTGGGCAGATGGTCCTGGACTGTATAAGAAAGCAGACTGAACAAGCCATAAAGAGCAAGCCAGTGAGCAATATTTCTTCATGATCTCTGTCTCAGTCCTTGCCTCCAGCTTCCTGACTTGGCCTGGCTTCACTTGGTGACACCAGACTGTAACCTGTACACCAAATTACCCTCTCCCCCCACAAACATTGGTTTTGATTATGGTGTTCATCACAGTAACATAAAACAAACTGTAACAGGACTGCATTTTCATTATCCACCCATCAGCTGATTCCGTCTCCTTGCTTTTATGAACAGAGCATGAGTAAGCATTGGTGTGCATGCATCTGTATGGTAGGATACAGGCTGCTGAGAATATGCCTGGGAAGTGGGACATCATATGGAAGTTGTATTTTTTATTTCTTGGGAAACCTCCACATTGGTTTTCACAGTGGCCACACCAGTTCATACTCCCACGGGGGACAGGGATTCCTCTTTCTCTGCCTCCTCCTCATCATTTAGTGTTATTTGTATTCTTTTTTTGGGGGGGGGGCTGTACATTGTGTTTATTGTTCTCCTGAAGGCTGTCAAATACAAGTAGCCAAAACACTAGTAATGTAACATTTTTTTATACTTTTGTTAATTTATTCATATTACATCTTGATTGTTAGCCCTTCCCCTGTTTCCTCCCATTCTTCCCTCCCTCCCACTTCTCCCCTTCTTCCCTCCCCTATGTCTGTGACTGAGGGAGACCTCCTCCCCCTATATATGATCTCAGAATATCAAGTCTCTTCTTGGTAACTTGCTATCCTTCCTCTGAGTGCCACCAGGTCTCCCCATCCAGGGGACATGGTCAGAAAAGGGGCACCAGAGTTTGTGTGAGAGTCAGATCTCACTCTCCACTCAATGGTGGAGAATATCCTGTTCATCGGCTAGGTCTTGGTAGGGGTTCAAAGCTTACTGCCTATATTCTCCTTGGCTGGTGCCTTAGTTTGAGGAGGACCCCAGGATCCAGATCTGCCTGTCATAAAGTTCTTCTTGTAGGTTACCAGGACCCTGTGGGTCCTACTATTTCCCCATTCTTCCATGCTACTGTCGCCCAAAGTCTCAATCGGATATCCTCTCCTCTGACCCACTTTCTTGGTAAGTAAAGATTTTCATGGTACATATCCCTTGGACTAGTGTTTTGATGTAAGTGAGTATATACCGTTTGTCTCTTTTTGCTTCTGGGTGAACTCACTCATTATGATAATTTCTAGATAATCCATTTGTCCACAAATTTCGGGAATTCCTCGTTTTTAATAGCTAAGTAGTATTCCATCATGTAAGTATACCACAGTTTCTTGGTCCATTCTTGATGGAAGCCATTCTTACTGGAGGTAAGTTCTATCTCGCATTTCCCTGGAGGCTAAGCATGTTGAACACTTTAAAAATTATTTATAGGTAATTGTGTGTATGTGTGTGTGTGTGTGTGTGTGTGTGTGTGTGTATTTGAGAACTCTGCTCAGATATATAGCTAACTTAAAATTGCATAGTTTATTTCCTTGTTCATTCTTTAAGACTGTGTATATTCTGGATGCTAATCCTCTGTCAGATGCATCTGACAAAGATTCGCTTGTACTTTGCGTGTTGTCTTTTCACGCCACTCTTCCTTTTGCTGTACAGTAGCAGGTTACTTTCATGAGTCCTATTTGTCAGGTTTTGGCTTTATATTCTGAATTTTGCCCTACTCAGAAAGTACTTGCCTGTCCTGTATCTTGAAGCATCTCCCCACTTTTTCTCAATAGTTTCAAGCCTTACATTAAGATTTTGGTCCATTTGGAGTTGATTTTTGTGAAGGCTCCTGATAAAGACATAGTTTCCTCTTCTGCATGTAGATGCATCCAGTTTCCTGGCACCATTTGCCGAAGATGCTGTCTTTTCTCCAATGTTTAATTTAACCATCTTTGTCAAAAATCAGGGCGGCTGTAGCTGTGTGGGCTCATGTCTGTGCCCTTCCTTGTAATCCAACTCTCTACGCATCTGTTTTGGTACCAGTGCCATGCTGTTCTGACGACTGTGGTTCTGGAGTCTAACTTGAAACCTGGCATGGCAATACCTCCAGCATTATTGCTATGGCTCAGGGTTATTTTGGCTCTCTGGGGTCTGTTTGCTTCCACATGAAATTTAAGACAATTGTCTGTTTCTGTGAAGAATGGGATTTTGATGGGGCCTGCACTGAATCTGTAGATTGCTTCTAGGAGCACAGTCACTTACACAATGCTAATTCTCCTGGCCCAGGAGCATGGAAGGTGTTTCTGTCCCTTGTATCTTCCTCAATTTTCTTCTTCACGATTGTAAAGTTTTCATTTTAGGGATCTTTTATTTTTTGGTTAGGCATACTCCACGACTTTTTCTTTTCTTTTGGAGTCATGTAAAATGAGACTGTTTTCCTGATTTAATTTCTCGCTTAGGCTGTGCATCATTGGTATATAGGAAGACTACTGGGTTTTGTATGGTGATTTTGACTTCTTTAACTTTTCTGAGTATGTTTACCGGTTGTAAGAGTTGAAAAATGTCCCAGTCCCCATTGATGATTCAGGAGAGTTAACTTCTGTGCCGGAACTGTGGGCTTCTCCAAAGCTCCCCAGATATAATGTGAAATTTCCAAAGTTCTTTTGTGCCAGCCTCAGGGATTCAGATCCTGGAGCCCATGGGCCTTTCTAATGAACACATAAGGCTTTGAAATCCCCCATGGACCTTCCAGAATGCAGCTCTAAACTAGAACCTATCAACACTACTGGGACACAGAAGAGCTGCCCCACCCGAGGTCTGTTTTCCTTCATCCCTATCTTAATGTCTGCCCCAGGAACAGCCATCACTCTTTCACACACACCCTAACACCCTGCGGCTCAACCTTGGCTCAAACTCTCACCTTCTGAATTTCCTCTATCTTCTGTCCCTGTCACTCACATGCTAGTCATTTTCAAGAGCTATATTAAATCCTATGTTTTCTGGGAAGCCTTCCCTATTCACTGCCACTGACATCCATCTTTCCCCTGAACTTTAACAACATGTACCACCTAATCTGCCTTTGAACATCAGGTTCCCACTTGCAGTGTTACTGTTATTTTCAGATGGCTCTTCAGCTTCCTGAAATGGTCCTCCAGGTAGCCCTTGGCTAGCTAGCAGATAGCCTGTCCAAAGATGTCTGTGAATAGCTTCGGTGGATGATTGCAGCATCCTTGTTCCTTAGCTGTGCTGTCCTTTTGTTGCAGAAGAGGAGAATGCACTTGTGAGGCACCCCCAATGCACTTGTGAGGCACCCCCAATGCACTTGTGAGGCACCCCCAATGCACTTGTGAGGCACCCCAATGCACTTGTGAGGCACCCCCAATGCACTTGTGAGGCACCCCAATGCACTTGTGAGGCACCCTCAATGCACTTGTGAGGCACCCCCAATGTACTTGTGAGGCACCCCAATGCACTTGTGAGGCACCCCCTCACTTGTCGGCAGTGGGGGGAGGTGGGGGAGTGGCGGGGGGAGCAGCAACCTGGGAAGCTTCTAGTTATAATGCTTTTTCAGCGTCTCATCTTGGGCTGTCAGACATACTACAACATTTGAGGAACTTAATTTATTTTCCTATCTCATAAAAAAAATTCTATACTGGCTAGTAACTTATAAAATGTACTAAATGATTAGAAGCGAGCTACATGTAATTGTTCTGCAGCAAGCTTTAAACAAACACATAAATTTCCATGTCTGTTCTTATTGGATTTCCTGACCTGTTGGGATTGATTTTGGATCTCATTGAATGTAAACTGTTTAATAAAGTGGCTTCCAAGGCTTTTGAGGACAGAAAAGTGGACCTGGTGATAATAAGGTGGTCATCTCACTGGGGGAGGTCCACCTCTCTGATAGAATGGTTCTGCATTATGTATTTTTTCTAGCCAAAGAGTGACAGTTACATTGTCACTAAGCTGCCAATCCACCTCCCTCCTGGGTCAAAGCTTTGGCTGGGTTCAGGAGCATTGGCATGGCCCGAACACTAGCCTCCTCTTGTGGTGTAGTTAAGCTTCTCATGATAAAATGCTCATTAACAGTCATTTTTTTTCATGTGACATCCCAACACTGTTGAGACTGCATTAAAGTTCAATTCAAACCACTTGGTCTTTTCAAAAATAGCCCCTGTGCAGGGACCAGAGAGGTGGCCCAAAGGTTAAGAGCACTGGCGGCTCTTCTAAAGGACCCAGGTTTAATTCCAACACCCACATGGCTGATCACAACTGTCTGTAACTCCAGTCCCAGGGGATCTGATACCTTCTTCTGGTTTCCCTGGGCACTGCACACATGATGCACATACATATAGGTGGGCAGAACACCCATACATATGAAATAATAATAAAAAAAAATAGCCCCTTTGTACATGCCCAGCTTGTTCAGAGATTGAAGCAGAGGCCCACCCAAGAGCAGTGCATGCAAGGGCAGCTGCAGGATGTTTGGAGGCATCATTGGAAAAGCACCAGTGTCTCTTACAGATCTGACCGGCAGGAGCACACCAGCCACAGCTGCTCAGTCAGCCTTGTGGGGGAGTTTCCTGCCAGATTGCAAGCTCATATCCGAGCAGGACTAACTAAGCCAGTTTCATTTTATACCATTTTGTTACTTTCCAGAGTGTTATAAAATGTTAGGAACTGATACGTCTACATCGTTATTATCGACAGCTTACTTGCTGAAGCAGGCTGTGTAAGACATGACTAATGAGCCCACAGAGATAAATGTTAGGGGCAGTTTAAGCGACAACTTTGCAAGGCAAACTGCCCTGATTATCAGGAGGAAAGTCACTGGAATTCCCTGTAATGTGAATGTACAGAGATGGGAGATTGAGCGTCCTGCCCTACTCATTGAACAAAGAATTACAGAGTCACGAGTCTGTGCATCGAGGCTCCTTAGGGGCTAGGCTTGATGCTGCAGACCACTGTGGGATCTCCTACTGCTGCAGCGGCAGGTGCTGCTGCTGTTGGGGGTTGGTGATAGAGTTACGATTCAGAATTATCAAAGGGGAAAATAACCCAACTTAAAGGCATGTATTCTCAGTTTAGACATAGTTTCAAGTTCAGGCTGTGTGACTTTAAACAGCAAATGTACATAATCAATTCTCTATAAACCCAGGTTCTGCATTGGCAGATTCAGTGTTGAATCAAGACTATAGCTGCACGTACGAGTTGCTTGCATGGAACATGGCTGACTCCTTTCTTGTCATTATCCCCTAAACAGCTCAGGGTTGCAACCACTGACATATTTCCACCATTCGAGGTATTATGCTCATTTAGAGGTGGTTCAAAGTGTATACGAGGATGCCAAGGCCATCATTTCATGTAGGAGCCTTGAGCACCTGGAGTGTGACATCCTGAGGAGGAGGGTCCTGGAGCTAAGCAGAGGGACACCTGTGTCATCGGAGTCAGTTCCTCTGTGTCTAGGATGGATGAGTTTTGACACATAGTGCAATGCTGTAAAAGTTAGAAAGTGGAATGGCGGGATGATATGTAGCCCAGTCTTGATACACACAGGGAATGCTCAAAAATAGGAAATGTGTTTCTTTTTAAAATTTTTTAAAAGAAAAAATGCATTTGAGTTTAGATTTAATGACTTTTGGTTCAATACTCCTGTAACTAATAAACTGTTTTTATAACATAAAATAAAATGTAAAATTGAGTGTAGAAGTGTGATGTTCTTCTTTTTCCTCATTTAAATATGATTAGAAAACCTCTCAATTCAGATCACAGGTATTAGCAAGTCATTACATTTAACTTTTTGCAACCATCTTAATTACAAGCCAAGGATCAAACAACAATGGACATCTTCAAGAACCAGCTTCTGAAACCTGATCTACAGATGGGTTATTCTTACTCTAGATAAACATTAATTACATAGCTCTACAAAAAAAAAAAAAAACAAAAAAAAACAAAACAAAACAAAAAAACAAAAACCACTAAAAGCAAGTGGCAGGCTGGAGAGATGGCTCAGCAGTTAAGAGTACTGGTTGCTCTTCCAGAGGACCTGGGTTCAATTCCCAGTACTCACATGGCAGCCCACAGCTGCCTGTAATTTTAGTTCCAGGGAATCTGACGTCATCTTCTACCTCTTTGGGAACCAGGCATGCACATGGTGCACAGACAAACATTCAGGAAAAGAAAATGACACCCAAACACCTTAAATAAAAACAAATAAATCTAAAACTTAAAAACAAGTAACAAAGTGGAGAAAATGTCCGCAGCATGTGTAATAAATAAAGGGTTTGGTAGCTTTAAAAGAGCTACAAAACATAACAGCTGTAAACTATAGAATGCAAAAGCATATTGATTTTTAAATCAATAAGGAAAACATAAGGTGCCCACAGGAAGATGAACCAAGGCCACAAGTAGCCAGTCCACTAATGAGGAACTATGAATGGCCTATGGACTTGTGACAAGCTGGTAATGCCACTATTAATCCTGGAGACGCAAATGACAAGACTCACTGAAATGGCGACTACTGTCCTCCTTCTTTTTCTTCCTTCTCCATTTCTTCTTTTTTCTTCCCCCTTCCTCTCACCTGCTTCCATTTCCTCTTTCTTCTTTTCACATATTTGAGGTTGATGAATTTAAAGGAGAAAGGGCTCTTATATTTTCAGGCACAAAAAAAACATCCGGGAAGAATTTTTAAAAATCTAAGATTGTGCTTCCTTTCTGACACAAACAAACCAACAAAAACAGTAAAAACAAAACAAAACAAAAACCCAACAACAAAACCAAAAATCTCATTCCTGGGATTTTCTGTTTGGAACAAAGTGAACCAAAAAAAAAAAAAAAAAAAAAAATTGATGTTTGCATGAAGATGTTCGGGGAAAGAAGTATAGAAACAACCATGTTTTGGATAAAATAGGATTGTTTGATGCTGGGTGGGTGGTGCACACCTGTGATCTGAGCCGCTTTGAGGTGAAGCATGAGAACCCTGAGTTCAAGGTCAGTCTGGAGAACTTAGCGGGACTGTCAAATGAACCAAACATGAGGACTATGACGGGGGATAAAATCAGTGGTAGGACTCTTGTTTAGCTGGTGTGAGGCTGGGACACACACACACACACCCCAAAAGCATCACAGAGCAGGTGAAATGAAGGAGGGGACATATTCACAACATGCTATGGGGCTTTAACAAAATGAAATACGATTACAGTTGTTGATATGAAAAAGAAGTTTTAATTAGAAAAAAAATGTATCTGAGCCACTAGAAGGCAGAAGTGCTAACTTGAGGCTGATGGGATGAAGGAAGAGAAGTGCAGTATTCATAACCTGCTCTTAGACTGTCAGCACAGGACCATATAGAGTTCAGAGCCTTAATTAACTTTGACAATGCTGAGTTCAAATCCTACAGAGGAAGTGAGCCAACAATGGCCATTCAGCCAGCTGTGCTGAGACAAGCTGAAAAAAGATTCTGTATGCTTTCCATCATAGTCTGCACCAAAACTTCTAGAAGCGTCTTTCCTGTCCTGGTTAGTTTTGAGTCAACTTGACACAAGGTGAAGTCATCTGGGAAGAGGGCCCTCAGTTGTGAATGCCCCATCGGATGGGCCTGTAGGCAAGTCTAGGGGGCATTTTCTTGATTGAGGGTTGATATAGGAAGGTTCAGCGCACCATGGATGGTGTCATCCCTGGGCAGGTGTTCCTGGGTTGTATAGAGAAGCCATCTGAGCAAGCCACAGGGGAAGGAGCCAGTAAGCAGTGCTTATTCATGGCCTCTGTTTTAGTTCCTCCTTCCGTGTTCCTACCTTGCCTTCTGTCACTAGAACATGACCTGGATTGGTAAGCGAATAGATCCTTGGCTCCCTGTGTTTCTTTTGCATATGGTCTTCATCACAGCAATAGGAAAGCAAGCTACAATATGAAGGTATTTTATTCTATGCCCCTGCTTTGCCTCCCCCCCCCCCCATTGCTTTGCCTCTTTCTTCTGTCTTCACTGACCATGGGCACACTTGTCCTTTTAGCTTCGTTGAGAACAGGGGACACAGATTATAAATTGCAGTATTACTTTGCAACTGGGTACTTTATATAAATGCTTAATTAAGTCTGTCAAGAGCATTTGCCTCTATATTCTGTTTGGTTGGCTTAATTTTCCATCTGTATGTGGGCTTAGAATGACACACAGACTTTAAAACCTTACTGGCTGGGTTTCAGTTCTAGCTCTATCATTTACTGTGTGATACCGAGTATATTAGGTAACCCCTCTGCTCTTCATTATTTTTGCCCTGAATAATGGGGATAATAATAGACTCTAATTCATGGGTGTTTAGAAAATTAAATGAATTCCTATTTTTAAAACCCTTAGGACAAGTGTGCTAATCCAGATAGGTACCTAAACAGCATTTTCTTTCTTTCTTACTTAAGCTAAGAAAGTTCTGATCCACATATAGATGGACACATTTCTATGGGGAAAAATTCCCTACAGACAGACATGAGCATCATAGCTACATTTCCAAAGGTACCAGAAAAGTCATGGGGAAAAACAAAAACAAAAAAACCCAAATGAAGATGAGAATTTAGTGCCCTGTGCAAAGGAAAAATAAATGTGTATTTTGGAGCATAAGCACCCTTATGTGTCTATTTATTTGATGAACTAGAAAAACCCAAGCCCAGCACTCACCATTCTGGAGTAGATGCCAGCCCTTCAGCCAGAGCCCAGGAGCTTGCTTTCCTTGCATGCACATCTGTGTCAGGGTCTGCAGTTAGCTGCACAGTAAAGCTGCCAAATGATTGTGTCTAAAGCAAATGTGGCTGTGTTTCTCTAGAATTGGCAAGAAGCCCAAACACAGATGGGGCAGGGCCAGCTCAACTGCTTTGGAATTCCGTCCAGCCTCTATTGGCTCCTCCAGCCTTCCTATAGGATTCTTGTTCAGCCACAAGATGGATACTGAGCCCCCAGGAACCATGTGTGCATTTTGGCTAAGAAGAATGAGAAAGGAGGACAAGAGTGGTCATTCCCACTTTGTCATCCCCTTCTAGAAGTTTCCTTGGACTTTTACTGAGGAATATTTATATCATATTGGCCAGATCGGAGTCACATGGCTACACACTCTTAAATGAAGTCACAGCACTGGTTGCACATACCTTGACCTCATGCTCTGTTAACAGGGAGGGAGGATATTCTTGGGGGCATCTAACCATGGTATCTTCTTGGTAAACACTGAATATGAGATGAAGTGACTGGAGAATGGAGCCTTTTTTTTCTGAGATTTAGAAGACATAGAAACAGTGTCTTGTGAGGGAAATTAGAAAAGGTGTTTGGACAGGCTGTGGTTGAGGTGCCTCCAAGACATCCAAGTGGATATGTCTAGTTACAGGTGGAATTGAGGGAGATTTTCAGGGCTGAGGATTTCGACATGGAGTCATTAATACATGGCTCCTTCCATTTTTCACATAGAACAAGACAAGTCCATCAGCTGAGAGTGGAAGGGAAGACAGGGCGTGGCAGGGTAGAAAGGTTGCTGGGGGTGAAGATGCCTCCAAGTGTCCATGGACTTGTCTGGTCAGTCAAGCAGATCATGTGACTTTTCTTGAGCAATGTTTGGCCCTTTGGAAGGAATAACACACATGTAGGTCCCACCAGGCATGCCCCTGTGCTTGGGAGCCCAAGGAAGGGGAGGAGTGATGAGGGAGCTGAGAGTGATCCTCAGTTGATGCTTTTAACTCTGTGATGGATGTTGACACACTTGACTCATGGACCAGCAGTCTTGATGAAGTGAAAATTATGTTTAGGCTTATAAGAGCCAATGTGCTTGAAGGATGAGAGATGGTGGATGTCTATGAGATAGGATTATCCCTCAGGGTTCACAGAGCAGTGGTTCTAGTGTCTTAAGCAAATAAAGTTTATTTTTCTTTCCACAAGCAGCATGTAGTCACTTGCAGATGCCCAAATCCATCAATTCTTAAGTCTCTTATACAAAACAGTTACCTGCATATCTCCTTTGTACTTTAAATCATCCCTAGATTAGTCATAATACCCAGCACAATATAAATCCTATGTAAGTAATTCTTACACTATTTTGTTTTTTATTAAGTCAGAGCCTTGACATAGCACAAAACTCACTATTTAAGCTTAGGATTGCCTTGAATGGCAATTCTCCTGCCTCAGCTTTCCCAAGTGCTAGAATTACAGGCAGGTGCCTTAACACCCAGTTCATCAACCTTTTTCTATTGTTTAGTAATAATGACAAGTAAATGAAAGGATGTGCATGTTCAGCACAGACACAGACACTGTTAGAGTAACTACACAGTGTGTACCTGCAGCGATATGGTACTTTCTTTAGTTATTTTTGATCTGAGATTGGTTGGATATGTGAGGCCAGCTGTGTTTGAAAAGGGGGTTTTTGGCATGATGCCACTGTCAGTAAAAACAAGGTCTAGGCTGTGATCTTAAGAAGAAGAAGAAGAAGGAGGAGGAGGAGGAGGAGGAGGAGGAGAAGGAGAAGAAGAAGAAGAAGAAGAAGAAAGAGCTTTGCTGCAGAGAGAAGTCAGTCACAGAGAGCTTGATGGGGATGTCACAGAATGTGGCGAAAACGAAGAGGGAGAAATCACCACTGAGGCAAGATCCAATGCTGTAAAGGAATTACCAAAGGGATAGGGCATGTCTGGGCAGCAGTGATGAAGGACAAAGGTGGCCTATTCTAACGGTTCCAGTGTCAAGAGAAAGCAGTGTCACTGGAGGCAAGAAGAGCTTGATGCCAACATGCTCTGTTTTATGTGCAAAGTGAGGCTCTGAGGGATGTAGGCAAAGATGGAGAGCAGAGTCTTCAAAAGGGAGGAGGCTCTGAGGATGCAGAGGTGGGAGCTAAGGCTCTGTGGCCCTGACATCCACTAGGCGAGGCACGTTTGTCTCCTGGGAAGAAAAGGGGGCAGTTAGCGTGTGCTGACTTGGAGCTGGAGTAAACGTACATGAGAGTGGAAAGTTTCTCCCCACATGGCAAGGATCATCAAACCCCTTTGAGGAGTACAGTGCTGGGCTGACTGCGGCACCAGACAGCTGGGAGGTGAGCGTTTGGAAAAGCAGGATGCTCAGCTGAACATCCTAGGCTGTCAGTGTGGGCAATATCAGAGGAGCTTAGTGTGTGAGTGGCAGGTAGAGTAAATCAGGTGGCTGTGCGATGTGGATGAGCCCTGCCCAAACTGCTGAGGGCCTGGATTCAGAGCACTGGGGCTGGGGTTGGAGAAGTTGCTTCAACTAATGGTAGGTTTCTGTCTCAGTGGCTTTCAGTTCTTCAGACCCAGACTTCAGTTTATACCATGCCACCAGCATCCCCAGGATGTCACCAGTCTTTCTGAGATGCCACAAGCCTCCCTGGGATGCCAGCTTACAGGTGCTGGGTTGCCTGCATCTTTGCCATGGCAAGTTTCTTACAATAAACCTTTTCTTCTCCATGCTATCCCCATTGGTTCAGCTCTATTGGCCAGCCCTGACAAGCGCAGATGCCGCGGTTTCTGAGTTTTTCCGCATTGAGCTCAGCTGTCTCAGAATGAAAGGAGACAGACAGGATTGGTCCAAGCAAAAATGTGGGAAGGAAAAGGATGAAAAATAGTCAAGGCAGAACTAAGGGTAAAAGGGATTATGATTGTGCAGTCAGTGTGAATGGGGTAGGAAATAAGGTCTCCCAGCAAACACAGGCTGAGGGAAATGGGGAATGGCCCTGCCTTGTCCCCAGAGGAGGACATTTGCCCTAGTTTCATTTCTTTTGCTGTGATAAAGTACTCAGACAACAAGCAACTGTAGTAGAAGGAGTTTCTTTTAGTTAAGAAGTCCTGCTTACACTCCTCATTTTGGGGAAGTCGAGGCAGAACTTGAAGCAGCTAGTCACATCACATCCACAGTCAAGAGCACAGGGAAATGAATGCTCTCATGCTTAGCACTTCATAGCTTTCTCTCCTATTATACATACCAGGGCCCCAAACTAGGGATTGTCTTGCCCATGGGTAGGCTGGGTCTTCCCACTTCAGTTAAGACTATGCCCCACAGATATCCTCATGGGCCTGTCTGATCTACAGAGCTCATAATGGAGACTTATTTCCCAGGTATTTCTACATTGGGTCAAGATGAAAAACAAAAACAAAACAAAATCAACTAACTATTATAGCACTTTAATTCCTTGGATCCCATACTGGCTCGAGGGATTTTGAGAAGCAAAGGACTTCAGTAACATCTGTAAGTCTTCACCTAGAAATCTTCAGCTCATGTTCAGAGAGAAAGATACAGTTTCTAATATACTGTAAATCCTGATGCTGTCCTGTGCTGTTTAATGACCTTTCTGTCAAAAAAGGGTCACATATGTGCTGCTGGATAAACACCTTCAAGAATCAAGGAAAGACATATACCAGTGACAGAGAGGCTTCACCTTGGAGCAGAAGTAATCATCCTTGGGGAACTGGTTCACCTCCTGGAACAAGAACTTTTTTGGACTGCCTTGCAGAACCAGAACTGAGAACACATCAACCAGTCTACATCTTGACCAGGACCAGGTACCTCCTATCCTGCCCCAAAGCAACTAGAAAGATTTGCCTCATAAAACCTCTTATCTCTTCCTCTGTGCAGTGTAGCCATGTTGATTAAACTCCCTCTCCACCTTGCCTTTCGGTTGACACATCAGGGTGAATAGCCAAACTGAGTCCCATGTGACTCCTAGATGGAGGCTTTTACCTAAAACACTGGTGTCCGTTCCACTTTCATATGTCTAACCTAACTGTCGTGCTTCCCTGTTGTTACCAGCAGAGTAGCTAGTCTGTCATGAGGACTCATTTCAACATTCCTCCATGCCTCTTTCATATTTCACTCCAACCCTGAGCAATGTTTTCCTACCTCAGACTTTTGTGCCTTAGGGTGTGGTATTGTTGACCCTATCATATAGTTTCCCATAGTAAATATATTCATACAAGTTAATAGCAACCTATTTTCTGAATTATTACAACATTGGCTAAAACAACCACCTTTTGTCTGCTTGGGTAGAGATATGGACCATTGTGAAAAGGAAGGTGGCATCACCCTGATCTTACACTACCAAGGTTGTCTAGCTGATTTTTTTTTTTCTTTATTGCCCTTCTCTTCCTTATCTGTGAGGACAGGGTCCTGTAGATCCGAAGTCCATTTTCAAGTGGATTACGTGAAACTGGTTGGGTCATTTGCATGATGAATGACACATGCCTAGTGCTCTGCAGTTGACAAATTGCCATGGGAAGAACAATGAAAAGAGGAAAAGAGTTAAGACCCAAATTCGTGGTAAACTCCACTGTTCCCAGAAGACTTGAAAGTTCTCCCCTGACCCCTTAGCCTATCTCCAGGCCTGTATTTCTTTTTCTCTTTGTGTAATCTGTATCCTTCTGACCTTTGGTGAGTTGAGAAGTTGATCTGAGAGTTTGTCTCATATATCTCTTATTCTCAGCCAAGAATAGAAGTTTCTTTTGTTTGTTTGTTTGTTTTTGAGACAGGGCTTCTCTGTGTAGCCTTGGCTGTCTTGGACTCACTGTGTAGACCAGGCTGGCCTCGAACTCACAGTCTGTCTCTGCCTCCCAAGCACTGGGATTAAAGGCATGAGCCAGCATGCCCTGGTAGAATGGGTGTGTTTTTGTTGCTCACCTAGCAGCATCTAGCCTTGTTGATCCCTAATTCAAAAAGGGGAGGGGGAGAGGGCTCAGTGTGATTTCAGAACTTGTCAAGAGTGCGAAGAACAGGAGAGTCTCTGAGTTAGTGTTAGAAGGAGGCCATTTCAGAACAAGCATTGTGAGAGGCACGCTACCAGCTCCAGCTCTCCAGTTCCCCACAGGCATCCATAGCTTTGGATACCACTGCTTCTCCATTGGTCATGGGAAGGCCAGGCATTGGCTTCCTCCATCTGGGTCCCAAAGAAGATTACAGAACTGAGCTGTCCCAGCCAGTGCTTGCTACAAAGATAGAGTCCCAGATGAAAATGTGAGGCTCTAGAACCCTAGAAGTCAGCATCTCCTTCCCTTTGCCTGTACCTGGGATGGAGGGAGAGATGATGAAAAACCTCTAAACAGTTGCAACCTCCATGCTGGGATGTGTTCATACTTGGCTTCTAGGTTCCTGGCTGTGGTAGGAATGGCTACCACCTTGCCCTGTCTGCAAGTGTCTGACACTGACCCTCCCTTGCCTATGTCTAACCTCCTCTCTCCTCCAGAAGCAGAAGGCAACAAAGTTCACAGGAGCAGTGACTTAGCAACCCAAGCAGACACTCCAGATGTTTTGAAGATGAAGGAGGCAAGACCACAAATGAGCCAAGGCTCCAAACCCCTGGGATTATGTCAGACTTCACTTAAAGTAACACTGTAAGGTAAATGTGAACTCCACTCAAGGGCCCAGACCACATGGTGAGCAGGCACCCTGTGGCCTAAAGAGTGACTCCACCTGTCCCTTAGTTACAAGTTACAATGAGAATAAATAACAGCTGTTGGAAGCCACAGAATTCGGTGTGGTCTGATCAACAGCTGTGTTGCAGCAACAAAGGCAAATGACACAGGTTATATTGAGAGAGCAGTGGTGCCTGAGGTAAAAGGGTTCCAAGTTCCAGACCAGCACAGGCAACTTCAAGACATTTTAAAAGAAGAGGAGTGTCTGAGGACGCAGCCTAGTGGTAAGGTGCTTGCGTGTCATTCACGAGGCCCTGGGTTTTATCACTTCAACATAAAAAGCAAACAAACAAACAAACAAACAAACAAAAAAAAAAAAAGAAAAAAAAAAAAAAGAAAAAAAGAAAGAAAAGGAAGGAAGGAAGGAAGGATTAAAATTGTCCCTGGCAATCTAAAGTGTGGCATTCTTACAGTCACTCTCACCCATTAAGCCCATAAAGTCCACATACCCTCAAGTGCACACAGAGCTCAGGGTGAGGACTGCTGGTCTAGAGACTGAAGACTATGGAATTTGGAGAGAGTGTGTAAAACAACTGAAAAGGAAGGGGTATATGGACAGCTCCAGGATCCTAGAGCTGGCCACAGTGGTGGATGAGCAAGTGCATACATGGCTATGAAAGACAACACTGGTATGGAGGACTGGAGAGTGGAGCATTGCTGAGTCAGAAGCATTCTATACTCAGATGGGTTGATTGCATCAGTTAAGGACAGCGCCATCTAGTGGTTATGCATATAGGCTTGTAGTTACATAGGGCACCTTCTTGGAGTCTCATCCTTATCTGCGGAGGAGACATGGACCTGCTGGCTGTGTATCTACAGGGGACATCAAAGTCCCCATTCTACAGTTTCTTCTGAGGATCACGTAGCTAACCCAAGCACAAAAATTAGCATCTTGTCAGCAGCTGACAAATCTTAGTTCCTATGCAAGGTGTTGGGAGTTAGGTTTCCTATGTCTGCCATAGGACGTCGACATGACCTGGCTAGCTTGAAATACAGTGTCAGCAGGATTTGCCTTTTTGAAGGGTCATAGATGACTATCTTTGTCTCTTTTAGCTTCTGGTGTCCTTCGGACAGTGATCACAATAGTCCCCCCGCCCCACTCCCCTTTTTGTGATCCCACTGCTGCCTCCTCCTCTTCTGTCTCTCTAATCTTCCCGTTCTATTCAGATAAAGACACTTTTTCCTGGGTGTAGAGATGAAGTTTAAACTTATTCCATAGTGTATAAAACAATGGTGTTCAGTTTGTGGCTTTTCTGATTAAAACAAACAAATAGCAGAAGTTGGCTCCACTTCTATTACAAATGCTGAGGCAGAATGACTCTCGTGTGTATGTGTATGTGCAGGTAGATAACCACACCTTCTCCAGCACAAATGACGCCACAGACTGACAGCTAACTTTTACAAATAAAATACCAAACTGAGTGTTGGACCTGTAGATGTACCAAAATCCTATCAGAGAGAATCAAATGAATCTGTAATCGCCTATGACCACATCTTTCAGGCAAATATACAAACACTTGGTGGGTTAAAGCCAACAATACTGATACCATTGTGACTTTATTGATATTCTGACATCATGGGAATACACAGTTGTTTCCATCTACATTTCTGACACAGAAAACACTTAGCATTAGGTTTAGGCTCCATCTGGATAATCCACAATGACTTTCTCATCCCAAGATCCTTAATTATACCTGCACAGGCCTTTTGTCCAAATGAGGTCATGTCCATAGTTTTCACGGATTAGGGAGCAGAAATGCCTTTGTGGAGGCCAACAGTGAGTGCATGGGAGCCCAGATGGCAAGTGTTTTACCCTTAATTTCTATTGCAGTGATAAAATACCCTGACCAAAAGAAACAGAGAAAATAGTTTATTCATCTCATGGTTTCAGGTCATAGTCTGTTCCTGAGGGGGATGTCAGGCTGTAACTTTGAAGCATTTGCATCTGGTCTCACCACATCTATTCATGAGTAAAGAGAAATTAATGCACGCATGCCATCTACTCTCAGACTTTGCTCAGCTGGGCTTTCCCTCTTGTATACAATTAAGCACCCAGCCTAGAGAATGGTGCTGCCCACAATGGACTGGGTTTGTCTACCTTATCAAGAAGCCAGCACAAGAGGCTTCAGACACATGGAGTGAGAGAGCTGCCAGAGACAGAAGGCTACCAGCATGCCCTGGTTGCACATCCAGCATCCCCATGACCTTCTACCCGCCTACTGCTCTTGAGCTAACTTCCTGGGGGATATCCCCCCAAACCCATCTATCCTTTGAAGGCTTCCTCTTATTGCAAGCTTCATGGGCAGCTGGGTGAGTCTTGTTTCTGGTATCTAGAGAGTAGCTGCATCTTTCCCGTTCCCTCTTCCACCCCATCTGTAATACCGTTATGCAGTTCTTATAGGTGACAATGTGGCTTTCTTTTCATAGTTGGAACACTATCTGTCAAAGTGGTTAAATATATCTACTCAGCGCTTTTTCTGCTTTGTCACACAGGACCACTGTGTTAATAGGAGGATGTAAATCAAGTCTGAAGGGAGTGATTAAAGTTTACGGATAATTGTGCTATCAATTGAGATAAGTTATCACATCATATTTGCATATGTAAAGGCCACCCTAGGAATAATCTGGCTTCTCCCTTTTTGAATTAATATTTGGAAAGAAGAGTGCAATTAAACTATTCCAGAGAGGGAAATTTGCCAAGTCCCAATGACAGTAGCTGCCTTTGTTTTAGGTTCTAAAGAGAAATTAAGAAGTGTGGCATCAGACAGGTCGGGAGGAATGAGAAGGACATTTGGAACAAGGAAAATAGTCCATAGACTTGACTTTCAACCTTTTATTTGTGAGAGGTGAATGTTATAGGAAGATCCGTTCTTCCCTGACAAACACACATAAGCACAGAGAATCCCCCCCCCTCCCCGCACTGTACTCTGCCTCCCTGAAGCTCACTCACAGGTTCCTGAAGGGACCTGGGGAGGCCACAGAGCTCTGGAGAAGGCATACCCAGAACCCTGGGACAACAGGCTCGGTAGGAACAGGTGGCTGGTACACAAGATGGAAGGAAACCCCAAATAAGCCCTCTGGCCTCACTTGCTCTTGGTTATTTCTTTTACCACCAGGCTTAGGCGCTGCACAGCCAAGCAGCACATTACTGTTAGCTTTGTATTGGTCATGCACTATCCTTTTCCTGGGAACTCCAATGAGCTCTCTCTACATCTCAGAGCTCCCTGCTTCTTTACCCCATAACGATGTCTAAACTGCCCTCCGAGGAGGCTAGCCTGGTTGGCTGCCTCATGGAAGAATTCTTCCTCTTACGAAGCCAATTATTTCAATGACTTGGTGTTCTGCAAATCAGGCAACGAGTCTGGAGCAAGGCAGAGAGGCTTGGATGCTGGGGCAAGAGGCTGTTGCTGTGTTTTGTTTTGCTTGTTAATCATAAATAGGGGGCTGCTACATATTTTGGAAAGAATGCCCACGGAAGACCCAAAAAGCGGTCCTAGGTCTTGGGGCAGGACACCTTCCTAGCTTTATATCTCATCTTGTGTAGTGGAGATAACAGGGCCCTTTTCTTCCTATTGCAAGGGGAGGACATTCTCACATCAGCATGAGAACGAATTGAGATACGTAAGTAAAGGTATTTGTGAAAAAAAAAAAAAAAAAAAAAAAGAAAAAGAAAAAGAAAAAAAATTTCCAGGTTACTAATGGATACATTGGTGTTTTAAGAACATTAATTAGGTTGAAACCTGGTATAGGAACCCACTCAAAACCCTCAGCTATGGGGGAGGGAGGGAGCTTTTAATGTGGTTTGACATGGTTACTCAAGGCAAGAGAAAGAGAAGATCTGCAGGCAGATAAAAAAGCCAACCAGGTGATGAGAACACATTGTTTCTGAGGCACAGATTAATACCCCAGGCAGATCATTGCCTTTGAATGTGAATGGAAGGACCCTGGGTGAGGTCTGGAAGATAATTAATCCCGCATGCCCCTGAATTCTTCCATAGTCTTCACCCCCCCCCCCCCCAAATAAAACCAGATGGTAAATGAATTAGTCTCTGTGAATTATAGATTATTAAATTTTATGACCAAGTCAAATTGATGTCTTATGCCTGGGATGAGCGAATGATTGGATCTACTGGGAGCAGCTTAGATTTTTCCTGTGGACTCATGGGAAAGGTTTTGGCAAATGATCTCAGGCAAAGACAGGACCAGCATACCAGATGGAAGGGCTGATTCTCTGAATGGGAAAATTCACGTGTCTCTCCACCTGAAAACTGCCTAATGTACTGGATGATTGCTTTATCACTATATCACATGGGAATGAATGAATCTCGCTTGGTCATTGTATATGAGCTTCTGGGACACCTCGGTTGGCTGCTGTTGCTTGTGAGCTTGGTTTCAGAAACATTTGATAGGACCTGTTGGATCCTCCAACGGTCAGGTTTTTGGAAGAAGATAGACTCATGTTCCCCCTGGGAGAAAGCAGATATTATTAGAGGTTGAAAATCTACTACACATAAGAGCCAAGTAGGATCATCTCTGTAGTGCAGTGAGAGTGCCGATTGTCTGGGGGTCTAGAGGAACCTTGACATCTTAAAGCCATACAATAAACTAACTAAAAAGTAAATTGGACTTGGTTTTGATGATTGCTCCTCCTCCAAACTCCTGTAACTGCTCCAGAGTTATTAAGGTTCAGCCAAAACATTGCCTCCTTCAAGGAGGCCCCTGAAGCCCTTAAGTAGCTGCTCTACTTACTCCTGGGCATTCTGTCACAGTGCCTTGGTATGTGCTCACTCATTTCTGTGTGTGTGCATGTGCATGTATGGAGAACAGGAGGCCACTTTGGATATTGTTCCTCAGATATTGCCCACGTTTTTTTGTTTTTTGTTTGTTTGAGAGTCAGTAGAAGCCTAGAAGGCACCAAGTAGGCAAAGCTAACTGCTACTGAGCCCCAGGGATCTACCTGTTCACCTGCGTCTGCCTCCCAGTGCTGAGATTATCCCAAGCAGCACCACACAGACTGTTTTTGTTTTTCCTTTAATGTGGTCTTTGGGGATTGAACTCAGATCCTAGTGCTTGCAAAGAAAGCACTTTACCACCTTGTTACAGGATATCTGATCATACTGTGAACCCCAAGATTGTGTTGTTTACTGAAAAAAAAACCTGCTTCTACTTGTGGTGTGGCTCAGCCCTAGTACACACCTTTAATTCAAGCTTTAATTAAACAAAAATCAGCCATGAATCTACAATTCCTGGTGAGTGTGCAATGGTATAACTATATGGTTGTCAAAATGGAAAAAGCACTAACTAGCAGATAAATAGCAAAGATATCTGTTCATGGGAGGCATGCAGAAGACATCACATTTTATGTAGCTCATATAGGCAAGACAGAAAAAAACATGAAAATAGTGGACAAAATGGCATTATGTTTAATTAAGACTAGAATATTAGAATTTGTCAGGAAAAATTTCAGAATAAATCAACAAGAGTGATAGATTACACATTTGAAAAACTTGAAAGTTTATCCCTAATACTAAACAATTAAGGGAAATGGAGAATCAAATTAAACCAGGACAACCATATGAGAATAACTATTATAATGAATCTATAGCCAGGCAGTGGTTCACACCTTTAATCTCATTAGTTTCAAATTTTCCAAAGAATTTTAAAAATTTCAATCGAAAGATAACACTTTTGGGGCCGGAGAGATGGCTCAGAGATTAAGAGCATGGACTGCTCTTCCAAGGTCCTGAGTTCAAAGCCCAGCAACCACATGGTGGCTCACAATCATCTACAATGAGATCTGGTGCCCTCTTCTGGCTCTGACCTGCAGGTGTATATGCAGGCAGAACAGTGTACACATAATAAAGATAATACTTTTTCTGTAGCCAAAGAACATTTTTGCGCTAGACAAGATATAACCTAAGAAAGAAACTTCCAAAAATAGGGTTGGGGCAAGGTTTTGCTTTTATTTTTCCACAAGAATAAAAAGATCTAACTAATGAATATGGAGGCCACTGGACAAGTCAAACATCTGAAGAAAAATTATGGATTATCAAGAGAAAATGTTTCATGAAAAAGAGGAAACTGACCAATACTGCTGCCCTCTACAGACATAGTAGCAAGCGGTCTTCTGGGAATTCCAATTCAATTAAAACTTCAAGCTGGCTTTAGGGTTGGAACATGGCTCTTTCTTTCTCTAAACCCATGCATGGTTGTTAAAGGGAAAATCCAAAATCTTTGTCTCAAATCAGAAGAGCCTCCTGGTAAGGAACAGAGGAAAGCAATAAGGGATTATTCTATTGCCACTAATCTCATAATCTTTTGGTTTTTATTTGACTCTCTAAAACTTTTATTAAGGTATAACTATTATCCCAAACTCTATAAGACTATTATGTGTATAGAAACTTTCTGTCATGATACTAGTAGTCAAGCAGAGTACAAATTCCGGAAATAAGCTTCATCTAGCTTCCTGTATGTGTTTCCAGGTTTGAGTCTGAAGCAGGTACCAAAGTTTGCAAACCTCAGTGTACTTAATAGATTGTGGTCCTAACGCTTTCAAAGATCTGTTGAATATGGCTTTTAAAAGCTAGGAACAGCCAACTTTATACACTGTAGTGGACTCTTTCAAATCCATGTGAGATCTGGAAAAAATGAAAAAGTAGAGAAAAGGTGATCTCTCTCTCCCCCCTTCCCTCTCCACCATCTTCTCTTCATCCTTCCTACCCTCGTTCCTTCTCTTCCCCCTCTTCTCTCTCTCTCTCTTGCCTCAACCTTCTTTTGACCTTGGGTATCAGTGTTTGAAGCCCTCAGGCCTTCAGAGCTGGGACTTCAACAACTAGACACAAAGGTTTGAGATATTTCAACATGGATTGAGCCATTCTACCAACTTTCCTTAATCAACAGTTTGTAGATGGATCAACCTGAGATATCTCAAGTCTCCATAGTCATATACGCTAAATCATCCAATAAGTTTTCTGGTCTAAGTATCTACCATCTATCAATTATCTATTATGTATCTAACTATCAACTATCAACCTAACTATTGACCTACTATCTATTTAATCTATCTATCTATCTATCTATCTATCTATCTATCTATCTATCATCTATCTGTCTATATCTATCTATCATCAATTATCTATAATCTATCTATCCATCCTATCATGTATCTAGATAGGTGATTATGTCTTTCTGGAGAATTTTGACAATTGGGGTGTTTTCTCCAATTCTTCGTGAGTCAAATGCCACCTCTTTTTCTTCGAGGAGTCAGAGATCAGGGTCATGAGATGGCAGCCCTATTTGACCAGACAACACACTTCTTGAAATTATATTTTTGCACTAATTTTAGGCATTTAAATTGAGACACAATTAACATAACATGAACTAACCCTTTTAATGTCTGCAGTTCAGTGAATTTTTATATAAATACAAACTGTTCAAATATCACTACTACTTTCAAAATGTTTTCAGCAGCTCCCAATGGAAACTCCAAACCGATTATCAATGACTCTCCACATTTTCCTCTCTGTACCTCTGACAACCACTGACTTACTTTCTATATTTATGAACTGGCCTATCTACACTTCATCTAAGTGGATCTATTGTGTATGACATTCTGGGTTTGATTTTCTTTCTTTTCTCTTTTGGAGGAAGCATCTCAGGCAGTCTAGGCTGGCCTTGCACTTAGTATGTAGCTGAGGCTGACATTGAATATGTTGCCTATGCAAACAAGATGAGGTCCTTGAGTACCCTGAAATTGGAGTTACAGATGATTGTGAGACATCACGTGGATGGTGAGAACCAAACCCAGGTTCTCTGAAGGAGCAGCAAGTGGGCCATCTCTCCAGCCCTATATATTTCTTTACTAGATCACAGTGAATCTATTTAATAAGATCATAGGGTAGACATTATACGAGTTTCACTAAAAGGCACGCAAGCCAGCATCAGAAGCAAACATTCAAGCAATTGTCCCTTATATTATAGAAGGACTAAGTGGCCTGTGACAAGAATGAGAGATTCTGGCTCTCAGACTGCACTGTGCTTGTGGGGATTGGGAAACATTTGTTTCAAGTCCCAGCTGCTCTCCATTCTGTGTAGGAATGTCTTAGTCTATTTTCTGTTGCTCAGGCTGGGCTCTTTATGAAGAAAAGAAGTCAAATCCAGAGGCTGCATTAGTTTCTTTTTGTTGTTGTTGCTGTGATAAGATACCCTGACAAAAGTAGCTTAAGGAAGGAAGGGTTTTTATCTGGGCTTACAGTTCCGGGTTAAAGTCCATCCTGGCGGCAGCTACATGAGGTCCTCTCATTACACTGCATCAGCAGTCCAAGAGACAGTGAACAGGAAGGGAAGCCAGGCTATAAGACCTGACAGCCTGGCTCCAGTGACCTACTTCCTCCAGCAAGCCTCCACCTCTCGAAGGATCCACAACCTTCTCAAACAGCTCTACCATCTGGGGACCAAGTATTTAAACACCTGGACTTATGGTGACATTTAACATTCAAACCACCACAAAGTCTGAACAGCATGGCTCTGGCTGACTCTGGTGCAGTCCTGCTTCAATGCAACATGGTCATGGCATCATGGGCAAACATTCAAAAAGGAGACATTGCATGTAAGATAGAGAACCAAGGATTTAGGGGACAGCCTTTTAGAATAAGAAAGTGTTGCGGGAGCTAACTTCTGGGATTCTATGAGAAGGAGAGAAGGACATTAATCTTCAACCGTAGTGAGGCAGGGATCTTCCTTTAGGATACCACTTATCACATTGCTACACTGGCGACCACCTTTCCAATGCATTAAGATGTGCCTTAGAGGAACAAGGCACATCCAAGCCACAGCAGTTTACTCTTCTGTTGTTGTTGTTGTTATTTTGTGTTTTTGAGACAGGGTTTCTCTACGTACCATTGGCTGTCTTGGAACTCATTCTGTAGACCAGACTGGCCTCTAACTCATAGAGATCTGCTTGTCTCTGTCTCCTGAGTGCTGGGATTAAAGACACGCACCACTGTTGACCTTTAAAAATATAGCAGTGTAAATTTTTAAAAAAAGAACTGAATTTCTCTTGATATGCTTTCTGTCTTTTTTTAACACTGGCATGATCTAGGTGCTCTGTGACTTCATGGGCCTGTGTGTGCAGTATAAGTCACATGTTTTAAGTCACGCTATAATTGCCAGAGAACTCCTCTCAGTCTGGCTCACAGAACTCCCATTCTTATGAGCCACCACCCTAGCTGAAGAGCTGCTGACCGTTGACGGCTTCTAGAGGAGGGAGAGCCAGTTGCACAGAGTGTCGACCCTTGTAGACCCACCAGGCTCCGTTAGATAGCCCCATATCCACGAGCTTATGGGCAGCACAGATTGGAATCAATGGGCTAGGGGGGAAAAGGACATGAAACTGGGATGGGGTGAAGGGTGGGAAAGGCACCTGGTACAGTTAGGGGATGAAGCGGATTGGCTATGAACAAAATACATTTTAGGCATGTATGAAAGTCTCAAGATTTAATTATATGTATTATATGTATATATTATATGTATTATGTGTATATAGTATATATTTTATTATATATTGCATATTATATATTATATATTATATGCACAGGATGAATGTTCTCTTTATTCATGGAATTGGCCTGCTTGTAGCCACAACACCTGGACTTGGGGTTATGGATGTAACTGTTTTCCTCCCACTGTCCACAAGGTCTACACTTTTGGGTAAGTCATCCCTATTGGCTTCCACTGAAAACAGAAGCTTGTACCATCCACTTAAGGAAGGTCTTTTCCATGGAGAGGCTTCCATAGAATTCTTGGGGTTTAGGATGCCAAACAGATCTCTGGCACTTCTGGGCTCCTGCCATGTGAGCGACTCTTATGCCTCCTGCTTCTCACTGGTTTTGACAGAAGCCCAGGGCTGGCATGCATTCTGCCTCTGATGTTCCTTCTCAGCACCTGCTCCAAGGTGGCAACCTCCTCCTTCCTTCCCCCATCCCACAGCTGGTGAGCCTGAGGTACAAGCTGGGCGTGGGGGCTGAAGGCAGACTCAGAAACGGTGAATCAGATTATGGAAGTAGGTGAGGCAGGTGGCCAGTGAGCTGTGTTCTGTGTGGAAGCGGTGGATGAGGAGGAGCCTGCCAAGACTTCCCAGTTCCCCTTTCGTTTCCACTGCAGTAGCAGCTGCAGCGTGTTCCCCCGGATAAGTGCTTGATGATTCCAGATGCCAGAGTAAGAGGCAGAGGAAGGGCTCTGTGAGTCAGGTCTGGTGAATAACACTCACCACCACACACACACTAACACACATAAGAGTGAGTCCCCAAACTCAGGAGTGCTCACAGTCACATTTAGGAGGCAGTAACATATCACACAATGATACACGAGAGTGGCATTGCTGCAGGAAGACAGTGAGTCAGTCACTCTGGGAGAGTGGGTAAAGGCTTCAGTGAGGAGCTGGGTACCATTTTATCTGGTTGGCGAGAGCGTGGGGCATTTTTGTTAGAGGAAATGCGTGGGAGGGGCTTTGGTATATCACCCACAATCTGCTTCAACATCCTTCAGGGCCATGCTCAATTAACATCCTAAAGTAAAAATAACACATTTTGGCAGAGAAACTCCCAGAGGCCAGACATCATTCCGGTGCCAGGAAAGGCATGTGGGAGAGTCCAGATGAAGCCTACAACCAGGCCAGTCAGTCTGCATAGCTCATCTCCGCCCAGCTCTCCCTTCTCCACATCCACCCCATCCTGGTAGGCCACTCCATTTCGGCTCCTCGGTGTTTGTGCCCTACATAGAGTTCTCTCCATGTGTCCTTGTTTCTCAGAGAACAAAGTCTGGCCTGGTTTGAAGAGCCCCTGAGCTTGAGCCTGCAGAGAGATGAACACGTTCTAAGTTATCTGACACCGTGTCTTTACCTCACCTCTCTTCCTTCTGTCGTTCACCAGAATTCCCTCATCAGACAGGGTTTTTTCTTTTCTTTTCTTTTTGCCCTAAAAGTCTCCTTCTATTTATGTTTCTTTCCTCTATTTTCCAACATCTCAATAGTAATTAATATTGGGTTTTCTTCCTAAGCATATGTACAAGAACTAATGCATCTGTACTCAGTACTATTAATGTTCCTTCACACCCTAACCTGGTTAGCGCTTTGGAAGTGGTGGTTTCATAGCTTGTTACTACTCTGTTTTCATATGGGTCTACTCTGGGTAATGACTGTTGCTGTAAACAGCATTCTACTTGCAGTGAACTGGGGAAAGCCTGGTGCCCTGAACACCTGTCTTACAGAGAAAAGTGATACCTCAATCCTATTATAACCTAGTCCTCCTTAAATATTTCAAGCATAAATCAAAGAAGAAAAATGACCCAAAATAATAAAAAACCCAACCAACAATCTAATTCTTTATGCATAGATCCTGATATGGAAACACATGAAAAACCTAGACAACAGTTATTTTAAAATCTATCAGTCCTTAAGTAATGCCTCCTAATATAAGAGTGACTTAGAGGAAAATGAAAAAAAAGAAAGAAAAAAGTTTGCTCAAGAAATGAACAGAGATGACAATACATGCCTTAAAATTCCTTGACAACACATGCAGAAAGATAAAAGCGATGAGGCAGCGAGTATGGGATATGAAAATGAAATCAACCAAGTGGAAAATACTGAAAAAATTTTGAGCTGATGTTGGAAATGAAAAAAAAAAATAGCAAGTCAAAAAACAAAACAAAACAAAACAAAAAACCCCTCAGGCTCATGTGAGGACTGACTATAAACGAAGGCAATGAAAAAGACTTAAATGCCCTACCCAGATCTAGCCAATGGACAGAACGTTCTCCACAGTTGAGTGGAGAGTGGGGTATGACTTTCTCATGTACTCTGGTGCCTCATATTTGACCATGTCCTCTGGAGGGGGAGACCTGGTGGCACTCAGAGGATAGCAGGCTACCAAGAAGAGACTTGATACCCTATGAGCATATACAGGAGGAGGTAATCCCCCTCAGGAACAGTCATAGGGGAGGGGAATAAGGGGGAAATGGGAGGGAGGGAAGAATGGAGGATACAAGGGATGGGATAACCATTGAGATGTAACAAGAATAAATTAATAAAAATTTAAAAAAAAATAAGAGAAAGACTTAAATGTAGAAAGTGATGAGTTGGCTCTTTGAAAAAAAAAATAGACAAGATAAACAAACTTTTCCAAATGTATTTAAAGAAAAAGAAGTCCCAAAATTTAAAATTAGAAATGAAAAGAAAGACATTCAATAAATAACAATGAGATTCAGAAATTATCGAGATGTACTTTTAAAACCTGTATCTTCTAAATCTCAAAGTATTAATAAACAGATAAATTTCTAGATGCAAATGACCTACAAAAGTTAAATCAAGATGAGGAACATAAGCAGATAACACGTAGTGTGGTTAAAACAGCCATGAAACAGTCTGTCAAGTGAAAGATTGAAGCTAAGATTGATTCTCTGCAGAATTTTACCAAGCTTTTGAATGAGAATTAACACCAGTATTTGCCAAATTGTTCCATAAAAGTGAAAAGCAAGCTACACTTCAAAAGTCATGTTACAAAGGAGACATTATTCTGATACTCAAATTAGATAAGATGCAAAGAAAATGTGAAATTACAGGCCAATCTCCTTAATGATGATAGAGGCACATTTTTTTCAGCAGAATGCTGCCAAACCAAATTCAAGGACATGTCAAAAATGTCATTCATCATGACCAGAACGGATTCACATCAGAGATACAGGGATGGTTTATGGTATGAAAATCAATAATAAAATATAATAAGTTACATAGATGGACTCAAGGACAGAAACCACATGATCATCTCAATATATGTGGAAAACATCTCTGAAAAATCCAACTCCCCTTCATGATTAAAATCTCTGAAGAGACTAGGAATGTGGAGGGAATATATCTCAAAATAATAAAGCCTATATATAGCAAACCTACAATCAATATCACATGAAATAGATGGGCACATCAAAGCAAGAAGCAAGACAAATGTGCCCATTCTCTCCATACCTATTTAATATAGTGCTTGAAGTCTTAGATATAGCAGGAGATAAGAGATATAAATTAAACAGATTATATGATTATATACATTAGAGATCCCAATGACTCCACCAGAACATTCTTAGAGCTGATAAATACTTTTAGCAAAATGACACACTGCAAAATTAATATGCAAATTTAATATGCAAAAAATTAGTAGCCTCTTGATGTAGCAATGACTAACATACTAAAAAAATAAATGAGGAAAATAGTTCAACTTACAATAGCTTTAAGATACTTTGAAATAAACCTAATTAAGGAGACGAAATACCCATACAATAAAAACTTGAAAACACTGATAAAGGTACTAAAAGATGGAAAAACTTCCTATATTTATGGGTTGCAAGAATTACTACTGTGAAGGTAGTTGTATTACCAAAACCAAATCTGAAGATTCAGAGAATTACCTATCAAAATTCCAACAACATTCTTCCTAGAAATATGAGAAAAATCTCTTAAAATTCATATGGAGGCACAGAGACTTCAGATAGCTAAAGCAAGCCTGAACAATTGAGTAATGTGGTAAGTATCATGATAGCAGACTTCAAGTAACACTTTATGTTGCTGACATACCCAGAAATTTATAGGGAAGAGATATTTTACAACAACGGGACACTCAAATTAATATGCCTGCAATCCCAGAGGCAGCTGATGAGGGAGTCGAGGGTGAAATGGTAGGTGCTTCTGGGGAAGGTATTCATATATGTGATCAAGAAAATTACAAGCTGTGCCCATTGTCCAAACACAGGACATCACAGGAATTGAGTTTCCAAATATTTAAAAGGAGCCACTGCTGACATACCAACAGCCTTGCTCCTAAAATGGTTATCAAACAGACCTGTGTGGAGAGAGCAGTGGCTCATAGCAAAAGAAAAATTGCAGGTACTTGAACAACTGGCACAAGAGCAGCTGAAGCCTCAACAATAGAAGAGTCTACTAGCCAGCAGAATTTCCCTGTGTTTCCTGTGAAAAAGAGATCAGGAAAATGGAGGATGACAATGGATTTAAGAGCAGTGAAAAGAATACTTCAACCAATGGATCCTTTATAGTCTGGACTTCAAATGCCTTCTTTGTTACCTAGATCATGGCCTAGAATAATAACTGATTTGAAAGATTGACTTTCCAGAAAATGCTTGCATGAGCAGGATAGGGAAAGGTTTGCTTTCTCAGTACCTACTCTGAACAAAAGTGGTCCAATAAAAAGATACCATTGGAAGGTACTTCCACAGGGAATGTTAAATGGTCCAATTTTGTGTCAATATTTTGTGTAACAACCATTAGAAATAATTCATAGGCAATTTCCTCAGTCTATCATTTATTATTACATGGATGATATTTTGTTGGCTGATTCTGACAAAGATACTTTAGACAAAATGTTTAAGGAAACAAAAAGAATTCTGCCATGCTGGGGGTTACAGATTATGCCAGAAAAAAATACAAAGAGGAGAATCACTGAGTTATTAGGGTTATAAAATCAATCAACAAAAAGTTTGACCATGAAAGGGACTACATAGGGACCAATTGCAAACTCGTAATGATGTTCAAAAATTAATGGGAGATATTAACCGGCTGAGGCCTACAATTGTATTAAGTACTTATGAGTTAAGACTGCAGGAACTGTGTGTGGGTCAAATTGATCCTAAAGTTGATTGTATTTTGGTTATATTGTCTTCAGCTCATTCTCCTACTGGGCTCATTATGCAAAGGGAATATAGTATTATGAAATGGATTTTCTTGGCACATAAACAAAACAAAGTAAAAAATTGAAGACATACATAAAAAACATTTCCAAATTAATTATAAACGGTAGAATAAGACTACATCAATTGTCAGGAATAGACCTGGTCAAAATTGTACTAATGCTGAGATTATGGCATTGTCGGTGATCAATAAAGATTTGGCAAAGAGCTTGTAGCAACTACTTGGGAGAAGCTAATAACAAATATCTGAAAAGCAAGCTATAAAGTTTATAAGAAGAACTAATTGGATTCTTTCATGTATTGTAAAGAGAACACCAATTCCAGAGGCTCCAACATCTATACTGATGCAAACAAGATGGGAATGGCAGGTTATAAGTCTGACAAAATAAGCAAAGTGATTGAAAGTCCATATACCTCAGTTTAAAAATCAGAATTGTATATAAATTTATTATTGGAGTTTCCCGAATCTCTTAATATAATTACTGATTCTTTATACATAGAAAGAGTTTTGTTTTGAATATAGAGACTGTTGAATTTGTTCCTGGTAACCCAGGGTTAACTTCTTTACTCATTCAATTGCACCGGGCCATCGGGCATAGAAACTATTCATTATATATTACTCATATTTGGTCTCATACAGGTTTGTCTGGTTCATTGGCACAAGAAAATGGGGAAATTGACAAATTACTAATAGAAAATGTGTTAGAAGCCTCAAATTTTCATGATAAACATTATGTGAATGGGGAGGATTTAAAGAAAAAATTTCTATCACTTGGCAACAAGCCAAATAAATAATTTTTTAAAATGTCCTACATGTTCTCAGTAACCAAATTCTGTCACCTGCTGGTAGTAGCCCTAGGGATACAAAAAGAAATGAAAACTGCCAAATGGATGGTTTTTTTTTTCCAGAATTTGGAGAACAACAGTATATACACCATACCGTTGATATATACTCAGGGTTTCAATGGGCAACTGCTTTAAGTTCTAAAAAGGCTGATTATGTAATCACACACTTATTAGAAAATTTGGCATATATGGAGATACCTGAGAAAATTATGACTGATAATGTTCTTGTATATGTTTATGATAAGATGAAGCAATTATTTGCATACTACAATATAAAGCACATTACTGGTATACCACCCAACCCTATAGGACAAACAGTTGTAGAAAGAGCCAATTGTACCTTAGAAGAGATGCTTACCAAACAAAAAGGAAGAATGAAACCCCCAGGGACAGACTAAATAATGCCTTGTTAACTCTAAATTTTCTTAATGTTGGTGAAAAAGAAACAACAGCATCTGAGAAACACTGGGTTATAGGAAAACACTTAGGAACTGGGTCAACCAACATACTCTTAAGAATTTGTTGATATTAGAATGCAGTCTACAATAGTTATGAGATGAGGATGTGGTTATGCTTTTATGTCTACAGGCATGAAAAAATATGGTATCAGTAAATGGGATAAGTGGGGTACAAGAAAGGAGGATGATGCTGTGGGAGCTGTGCTGGGGTCTCATGTAAGTTGGAGGGAGCTCAGAGAAGGGTGCCTGGAAAAGTAGCTTACAGAAGGAATAGCACATACCTGGCTCTGGAATTTCTAAGGGCCTTTAATGTATAAGTGTGTGCTGCAAACCCCACACAGGCCTGAGGTAGGCATCATTTATACAAAATTTAATATGAATCTCTGATTGGCTTGCGCTGAAAACAGGCACAACTTCAGGAATGCACTGGAGCCTTCCAGGGAAGAGGACATGTAGTTCTAGTGCAATTAAATCACACTGTTATATAGTGTGATGACACATGGGGAGGTAGACAGACAAAAGGATAGATGAAAGAGAAAGGGAAAGAGAGAAGAAAAGAGAGAGAGGCTGATAGAGGACACATTTTCTGTGCCTGTATCTAAATAACACAGACAGTGTCATTTCGAAAGCAGAGAGAGGCTTACTTAGCTCATGGCTCAAAGCTGGAAAGTCCAAAAATATAGTGTGGGCACCTGCTGAACGTCTTCTTTCTGCATCACAGCATGGCGAAAGGCATCACATGGAGAGACAGAGCAGGCATAACAGGAAGAACTTGTTTTTAGGATAAAGCTATTTCCGGAACAACTCATTAGCGTAAGAATCTGTGAATGGCTCAATCCACTCATAAGGAAAGAGCCCCATCACCTAGTCACGGTCCATAAAACCCTGCCTTCTCTTACCGTTAGCATCGGGATTTGAGGGTTAACTTTCAGCAGATGAAATTGAACAGGCACGTTCATGCCTCAGCAGAAAGCAACATCTAACAGGGCGGAAGAGTGGTCAAGAGCTGAAGACTCTGAACATCAGTTGTGCATGGCTTGCCCGTGTGTCGGTGCGATGGTCCCTTGCTGAGGCTGATGGCAGAGGTCTGCAGCAGGTAAGTTCCCTCTTGCCCCGCAAGACCAGCAAAGACTCCCTAAAGCTCTAACGGGAGAAAAAGGAAAGGATGGACGAGATGCCCAAAAGGAGTCAGAAGAAACTGTGAATGGACTGATTGCTCAGAGCGGAGTGAAAGGCAGGAGGAGGAACAGTTAGAAAGGTGTTTAGTGAGGAACCCACCTTTGGGAGGAAATGAAAAGCCCCTTTCTTTTCATCGATTACTAGTTCACTGAAAAATGCCCGAAGATCTCCGAGTCATCAGAGCCAAATCATCAGCGGTGGAGCAGGGGCAAGCAGGAATCAATCACAAGCTGTGGTAAACAGACGCTTGGCGGTTTCTCCTGGATTTTAATCACCCTGTGTTTATCCGTTTTTGACCCTCGACAGCATCCTCATTTTTTGTTCACATTATCCGCACGAGTCACACAACCTATCTTACGCCTGAGCAGACACATTTCACTAAAAGGAGAGGTAGAAATTTCCGATCAGGTCAGGGTGTAGTGATGGATTAAAATGAGAAGATACTTAAGAGAAAAATAACCCAGTAGCACACCATTAATCCAGTCCTCCCTCTTTCTCTGCCTCCCTCTTTCATCCTGCCAGGCTTAATCCCCTGAATCACACTCAGTAAGAGAAGCGCAGACAGCGTTGGAGTGATGATGGTCCCCCCAGCATCTGCTGTGATGAATTTGGCCTCAGCACATGGGTACTATCATTCTAGACCTGGCACTCTTTCTTATGGGGCGAGGGGGGACTGAAAAAGTGTCCTTTATAGAGTCTGCCTTGTGGGCACCCTTGGAAGTCTCTATGAGATGCCCTTGCCAGCCTTTAAAAAAATGTTCGGACCCTCATGAAATCAAATCTTTTTGTCACTCCCTAGAAACGACATCGGAGGACGATCGCTACCCTTTCCTTTTCTAACAAAATATGATACCGACGAACCAAAGGCACTCTGAATCTTGAGGATCATCAAGGAGGACACCAGACTACAGTGAGCACTTATCTCTGATGTTAAAGGTGCCCTGAGCCCCAAGGTGCTCAGTACCTGGCCCCAAGGTGCTCAGTACCTGGCCCCAAGGTGCTCAGTACCTGGCCCCAAGGTGCTCAGTACCTGGCCCCACGTAAAGTAAACGAGAGTGTCAGGCAGCAACTGCCACTACAACCAATCAGACTGTGGGTGAGGTCTGGAGTGGGGTGAGGGGTGGGGTTACAGAAAGGGGTTGGGGCACAAAGAAGGGCCTTCTGCAAGATCTGCTCAAGTTCATAGCTGCACTTGTAGCCACAGACTACAACCGTGTTATGAAAGAGTTCCTCTGTGCGTTCAACTTACAAGACATGCAGATCTTGACTCACCCGTGGAGCATGTTTCAGTGAGCCTGGGGGAAGGGACAGTGCTGTGTGTTTAAAGACTTTCTGGGGGCTTGGATAGTATTGGTTCTACTCAAGGTTAGCTCCGTGAATCAAGAACTTTCCTGGGGTTACCGTCAGGGATGTGGGCGCCTCAAATGCAGCTGTATCGCCACAAAGTCCACGCAGCAGAGTATTGTGAGAGTTCCCTGTGCAACTTGCAGGCAATTCCACTGAAGATACTGAAGATACTCTACCATTGGCAATTAACCTTATAATTCTATAAGGTTGTAATTATATATGGTACTTATATAACCTTATGGAGGGGCCTGGTGAGTCTTTACTAGCCTCCTCCATCCTTCTTTCCACAAGGGAAATAGCAAAAGAACAGGCAGGCTTTGATGGCCGCAATTACAGGTCTTAAAGGTCGTTTCCTGTCCACACTGACTGCAGAGCTCAGCTGTAATTTCAGTTCTCATCACAGCATAAGTGATATTGGGTGGGTCTCACTATCAGAGAGGTTCTAGATCTGGCCTTATCACCAACTCAACGTCTGATTTTGGATGGCTTGGGTGGCCTGTGTTTATATTTTAACTCTTTGTGGTAGAGCATATGTCTCCTGAGATTGCCTCATTGTTAGCTTTTTCATTCATCAAATCTGCCAAGTAGTTGTTGAATCCCTGATACTAGGGTCTGATGGGTTTAATAATTAAAAATTAGGAACCTGTATTAGGGGACATGGAAAAATGGCTCAGTGGGCAAAGTCTTGCTATGCAAGTGAAGGACCTCAGTTTGCATCTCCATCATCCCTGTAAGAAGCTGAGTGTGTGCTGGTAATCCTAATTCTGGGGGTAGGGTGAGACAGCAGGAACCCCAGAGTTGTTACAGGCAGTCTGCCTACCTGATCAGTGGGCTTCAGATACCCAGCCCAGTGAAAGACCCTGTCCTAACAAACAAACAAACAAACAAAAATAAGCAGAAAACAAACAAACAAAAACAATAGAGGAAGACATCTGTCCTTGAAGTTTGGCTTTCACATGCGCTTACTTGGGGGAGAAACAGCAGAAATGGACAGCCTCCTGTGGATAATCCAAGGTGGATAATCCAAGGTGGATAATCCAAGGTGGATAATCCAAGGTGGATAATCCAAGGTGGATAATCCAAGGCAAGGTCTTGGCAGAGCTCTATCTCTAACATCTTGGGGACGTAGTGACATCAGAGCACTATGTCATTTGACATAAAGACCTCGAGGGAAAACCTGTCCCGTGTATCTTGCATGTACCCTGGTGGTTTGCTGACAGTGTTTGGCATTCTTGGCTGGTAGTGCCACTACAGTCTCTGCCCTCATCCTATTTCTGAATAAAGTCACATGTAGGGTGTCTTAGTGGTTTATTTTCCTTGACTATAAATGGATACCGCAGGCTGGGTGTTTATGAGCAGTGAAGACCTACTTGGCTCAGGGTTCTTGATGAGAAGTCCAAGAGTACGTTTCTGGTCCCCCTGAAGACCTCTTCAGGCTACATCGTAGTGAAGCAGGGGTATCTTATGATGAGACAGGGCCAAGTGCTAGCTAGTCTCTCTCTTTATATAGAGCCATTAATGTCATCACAGGGCTCCACCCATATGACCTCCTCTCATCCTATTTGCTTTCCAAAAGCCTCAGTCTCAAATACCATCAACAGTTGAGTTTGGAGATTGGGTTCTAGGACCTGAAGTTTGGAGGAGCACATTCAAATCATTGCATAAGGGTTAGGAATCCAGCATATAAATTTGGGGTTGGGTTCTCAATATAACACGTGACAAGGTACGTATGAAAAACATCTCTAAGGTAAATGAAAAGTCCCCTGCAATTGAGTTGAGTTTCTGTGTCAGTCAAGGAATATATGTTGTTGACAGTAAAGCCCATGGAAGTGTGTTCTGGGAAAAGGTCTCATGAAAGAATAGGGATTGCTGAGTTCAGGAGGACGTGGGCTTAGGAAAGACATCACACCATATAGCACACTGCCCTTGAGATGGCCCTGTCTGGCTAGTGAGCATAAACAGGGAAATTCATATGCCTACCACCATTTCATCTTGGTGTGCCACTAGGGACCCCTGGGGATCCAGCTCCAACCTGCATCCTGGTAGGTCTTCCCCCTCACTGGATCTTACAGCTGTATCTTATACACTCTTAGTGGGATAATTTTCAAAAGCAATGCTGAAGTGGAACATGTGCACACACTTTGACTCAGCAAACCCAGTCCTCTACAGCCTCTCCCCAAAAGAAATAATTTCATGCGTAGCCAGTATGTTTACTCATCGGGCTATTGCTTACATAAGCAAAGACATCTCGATATCCCTTTCTGGTAGCTTATTGAGAAAAAACATTGTGAGTGTGAGTACAGGAATGTGGCCACGTGAGTGTGATATGAACCAGTTTATCTCAACTTCTTTTTGATAAATGCTCTCAATTCTCCATTTACTACAGTAAAATAAAAATTTACAGATAATATAATCTTTAGACTATTTAAAAAGTCAATAAAGGATATAAAATTGCATGTACGTATAGGTTAAAAATCAGTATGTTGCCTATGATGGTTAGTGTTGCAAACCTGACACTCTATAGTCACCTGGCAGATGGGGCTCTAGTCTCACTCGTGGGAAGCTATTTTGATTATTTAATTATTTAAGACCTGTCATATTGTGGGCATGATCAGTCCCTGGGTAGACGATCTGTGCTATATAAAATGGAGAAAGGGATCTAAAATGTACTGGTCTCTCTCTCTATTTCCTAATGTAACCAGCGGCGTCCACTGCAGTGATGGACTGCATCTTGGAACTGTGAGGCAAAACAAACTCTCCCTAAGTCACCCGTGTCGGGGCATTCTATCACAGCAACAGAAAAGTTAAAAAAGATGTTGCCTTAACTATGACATAAAGAAAAGAAAGCAGCAATGGGATATTTTGACATGTAAGTGCACAGTGATGGCCTCCTGGAAAGCATTGTGAGTATCCAAGGTGAGATACAGCGAATCTTCACGAACATCACATCCCAGGATGCTCAGTCTCCATGCAAATGTGCTGGAAGCTCAAGTCTCAGTGATGCTTTGCTGCTGGGGATGAGACTTCCAAATGAAGCAAACAAAGTACACCTCCCCCTCGACATTCCCAGAAAGATGCTGCATATTAAAAATGCTTAAGAGTCAGTTGTGTCTAAATTGAAATGAAACTTTCATCCTGGATCAGGTTATTCTGGGCAGACTCTTTAACCACTTGAATTATGTGGTATTTTACAATTATATGGAGTGATCCTCTTGGAGTGACTAAAATGAGCAATACACAGTGTTTTATTCATGAAACCTTTCCTACTAAGTTCTAGAAATCTCCAGACACAAGAAAGCCCCCTCCCAAGTTTATATTCTGCTTTATATAGGACAGATTGCCTCTGCATGAACCAGTAAATACTGACCCAAGTTTACTGACTGAGGTGTACAATCGTCTATTATGCAACAGTAAACTGGAGGTTTGAGTATCACAGCTCCAACCTGATTCAATTTTTGAAAACAATAAAGAAATATTTCACAAACATTTCCCTTATGTATGTATGTATGTATGTGCTTATGTATGTACACAAAGGAAAACTCTGAGCATAACAAACAAATGTATTAACTATGGATTTCTTTGATGAATGAGGTTTCTACTTCCTAATATCTCCTTTTCTGTTTTAGATGGTTTTTATAATGATGTATTACTTCTATAACCAATAAAACACAGCTGTTTACACTTGGGAAGGGAATGTACTTCATAGGTAAATGGATAGAGCTAAAAAATCATCCTGAATGAGGTAACACAGACCCCAAAAGACAAATAAGATATATATTCTCTGGGAATAGCTCTGAGACTGTCAGAGATATGAATGTAAATACATAGATAGGCTTCATGTTGGCCACAGACTTTCTGTGGCTTATTACTAGAAGCCATTCCTAATATGACATGAAGGAAGATTTGCAGACACCTTATGTCAGCTCATACAATGAGCAGAGAACGAGCCTTAATTGTTCTGTGCGTCCTGCACATCTCATACAATTATAATGTTAGAATTGTATAATGCTTGTGAAAAATTATGTTTACAGAACAAAGGAGCTGGACACTGATGCTGGATCAGACTTGACAGGATCCATTCCTCTCAGCATGCTGCATGCTGACATCCTGCATCCTCCTTGCTCCAGCCCCAGATGCCTCTGTTGCTGTTACCCATCAGACTTGAACAGCTTCCTGGACAGCATTGTAGAAAGTTTCTGATCCAATTTGGACCAGCATTTCAATCTCCTATTAAGCCTGGAATCTCTCAACATTTAGAAACTGGACCACAAATGCAATCCCTGTCTTGCTTAGCCATTTCTCCCATGGGGGGGCGGTGCTTCTAAGGTATTATTTGCCCCAATTCATCCTGAATAAACCTTAAGAGAATGACATCCCATTCCCTCTAAGAGGGGCTGGGTAGGTTTTTGTCTTCTCCCTTGGTCTTCAAATGCTTATTTTCATTGGAAGATGATTATAAGTTATTATTGGTCTTATACAGAGAAAAAACTAGGTGGAACTCAGGCCTGTCTCTCTTTTCCTTTATCTTTCATCTGTAGGTAAAGAGATAGGAGCTGAAAAGAAAGAAAGGGAAATATAGAAGTATAGATGGAGGATAGAACAAAAGGTAGATGATTGAACCTACTCCTTAAGTTAAGGCCTTAGTTGCTACTTATAATGAAGGTTATGTCAAAGTCATCGATACAGAATTTAGTATATTGATACAAAACATGGGCATGTCAAATACTTGTCAGATTTTAGCACAAGACTATATATCTTAAGTCTAACAGATAGATGTGACTCTATAGATACATGAGGTAAAATAGTTAAATAAGGTCTCCAAAACCCTCAGAGACACACAAAAATGGCATTTAAAGATGTTTTTATTATCCTACAGTTTCTTTAACAACAAGGAAAGTTAACTTCTGACAACACTCAGCTGACCTCAAAGAAGATGATGAGCATCAAAGAACCTCGTTATGGAGATGGCTTCAAATGTGACAAACAAGCCACTGGGCAAAATGTCCTCGTTCCTGCCACAAACAAAATTCTGCCTAAAAATGGGCAAGCTTAGATGCAGGCAGAGTTGATGGCCAAGACAGGGCAAGCAAATCCTCAATAGTTCTCGCTTTGTGAATATGTCTGGCAGAGACATTGGGCCAGAAGGATGAAGAAGAGGCTCCAATGTTATAGAGAGTGTTGGGTGACTGTTCAGGTAGTAAATTGTCTCAGTCATTTTGTCCACCTTGGAAGCTGCTAACCTACACTGCTGGCTTACTGAGGAATTTAAGTCTTATTCCTTTTCAAGTCTCTGTGGGATCTTGAAGAACAAATAATTTAGTTCTACCATCAAGTTTAGTAGGTTAGGGGATAAGATCTTTTTAGATCAAGATAAAGGAGTTAAGTTAATAGAGATGAGATAGGATAGATATTGAATTTCATTCAGAAATTTAGACTCAATAAGACAGAAAAGATATTTACTTCAAGTTTGACAAATACAAATAGCCAAATCACTATGAATATAATGTTTATAGAACTCATTATTGTCACATGGTTCTCTCTGCTGTATGTAGTTTGTTTTGTGTATGTGTAAAAAAAATAAATGTATATGGAAAATATATGTATTCTCTTCTATGTGGATATTAGCTTTTAAGCTTTCAATATGCAGGCTACTATCTGACTAACCACTAAGGTTAGGTATAGGAACACCCCAATTAGATATCTTTTACCACCAAGTGAAACTTCCAGCACCAGGAATTGCTTACATCTAATTGAATTGTTAGCCAAAGGGGCCCATAGAAACTCTTTAACAACTGAGGCTACTGATGTTCTCCACAAACCGATGAGAAGGTTCTATAACTGAAGACAACACTTACATATCTCATTGAATATGGAGCAGTCAAAGTGGTGACTAACTAGAACTTTCAACCCTACTGAATAATGTTCATAGTGCTGGAAGGTCCTCTGCATTCTACCAGAGGATGGTAACCACCAACCCAGCTACAAACTCCACAAGATGGAACCTATGTCTGACACTGCTCAAATGGCTAAAAACCTGAGACTAGACAAGCCATAAGCCTAGGGAAAAACCAAGTAGTATTGTTCTGCAAAAGAAACACAGGAATAAAATGATGCCTAGAGACATTCTACTGTGCCCATAGACCTCCGTCTCTCTCTCAGCCATCATCAGAGAAACCTCCTCTTGTAGCAGATGGGAACTAATACAGAGACTCACAATTGGGCAGTGACTTTGAAACACTGAGTTCTAAAAAGAATGTCTTCCTCAAGCTCCTCCCCTCAGGTCTCAGGAAGCTATGTGAATGAGGAAGCAGAAAGATCTAGAGAGGATGGGCAACACCAAGGAAACAATGTCTTCAAGATTTAACAAGACTGACCCCCAGAGATGATATGAATTCATAGAGACTATGGTGGCACTCACAGGCTTAAGGTCGAGTGCTGAGGAGGGGGAGCAGACATGATCTTCCATCCTAACAAAGAATCTATCTCCCACTGACAACTACTCGCAAAGGAAATTTCAGTTTTCTCCAGTGGAGTCTCACTGGGTGTGTGCACCACACTTAAATGAAGGCTCCGTGCACAGTAGTCCATGGCCAACACAAGATGAACCCTGATGTTAGTGTAGGTTCTTTTCTTTTTGGCACCATATTCCTTTGGTCATTTTCCCCCCAAGAATCTTAGACTCACTCTGAGTTCAGCCAATAGAATACATGGATAGGCAGGGCCACCAGCACTGGCAAGCCTCAAAAGCCTTATTCTACTTCTTTCCTTACATCTCTCTTTCTCTCACTGAAAATTCATACACTATATTTTGATTGTGGTTCCCCTCCCCTGTGTCCTCCTAGACCCTCCCCATCTTCCCATTCATCAAACCCCATGCTTTGACTACTTACACAGTATTTACCTTGCATTATTGTAAGTCACCTAGAGATGATTTTCCTTGCTCAGCCTTCCCACTGGAGTCATGTTATCTATTGAAAGGAGGCTGTTTTGTGATTCATGGTCCAGAGAAAGCTCCAGACTGATGCTGTCACATGTTCATGGGGACAAAGCTTTTGATGCCTGAACTGCACATTGTGTTCTGATGTTCCTGGAGTTAATTTACAGGACACAGTAGATTGTGCCTGGGTTCTATGCAAATACAACTTACATTTTATATTAAGGACTTGAGCCCCTTGCTTTGTATAAGGGATTTGACACGTTGACATCTGCAGGAGTCCTGGGACCTATCCCCTGTAGTTTCAGAGACATAACCATGAAGATGCTTAAGACAGGATAGCTCTTTCCTATCTGCTGCTTTTGTGTCTCTGGGATGTGGGGTTATGTTCCTCATATTGGTCTACTGTATTAGCTATTCTTCTGTTATTGTGATAAAATAACCATGTTCAAAAGCAACGTACTGAAGGAAGAGCTTACTTGGCTTATGGTTTCAGAGGGATAAGAGTCCATGACAGGGAAGCAAGGCATCAAGGGGCAATGAGCCAAGAACTCACAGCTTCAAACACAAGCATGAGGTAGAGAGTAAACAGGAAGTGGGGGTGAGGCTATAATCACTTAAAGATTGCTCCCAGGAACCTACTTTCTTCAACAAGGTTCCACCTCCCAAAGGCTCTACAACCTCTCTTAATGCTCTACCAACTGGGAACCAAGTATTCCTATAGGGGACATTTTCATCCCAACCAGACACACAGAATGACAGAAACACCCTCTCCCAAAGGTCTTTAGACATCACCAAATGGCCTCATGGTGACTAAATAACACTGGCTGACAAACCTTTGCTTCAGAGAATGAAAACTCTTGTTCTGGAACCCAGATGCTCCATTTGTAACTTTCATGAATAACTGAATGAGTTTGTGCCATAGAACCCAGTCTGCATAATGAATGGTGGGCCCTCACAGGGTTGTTGGGAATAAAGTTAGATATGTGTGTTGGACTTTGCTAGCATATAGGAAAATGCATAATGACTATGAGATTTGATTATCACAGGAAAGATTCCTGCCTTAAATTTCGGAAAGACAACATTACAATAGCCAAATATGCCTGGCTTATGAGCTAGACACTGCCCATAAAGAATGGGACTTTTTGACACTTGATTCTACAAGTCAATTAATGAATGAGTTCTCTTTCCCAGGACCTGGATACATTCTTAGGCCATCAGCCTGGAGCTCTTTTGCCTCACTATTCATAGCAGTCTCATTCTAAAAAAACAAAATATTCAGTACAGTCCTTATTACTTTAAACTCAATTTAAAGTCAATGTTTCTTGACTCCTGAGGGCCAGGGGAGGGAAGCTCACTTATCTTGGGTCTAGTGCCAAGCCTGTATGAGAAATGGGTGTGAAGTCATCCAAGCCTAGATTGTATCTTCTGCTTTGATGTCCCCAGGGCTTGACCCATGCTCAAAGTGCTTCTCTTGGGAGCCAGGGAGCTGTTCTTTCTTGGTGACTTCTGTGCAGTCACCACTGTAGTTCATAGCACAGGGATGATGTCCCCTTTTAGCTTCCTCAATGAGTTTCACTGGGGTCTGTATTGTTGCCCTGTCCTTGCATGCAGACCCTGCTACTATCCCATGTGCTGTCTCCAGATGCTACTAGGTGAAACTGCCTGCCTCATGACTAGTGTGCATGAGAGCACAGGCTGCCTTTTACTTAACTCAAGTGGAGGCATGCTAAGCCAGCCCAGCAAGCTCAAAGTGTTCCCAATTAGCCTAGAGTTTGGGGCAGCAACCTGTATCTCCCCTATGTTATGTTGGCGATGCCTGATGTTGGTGGTGTTGCTGGCAGTATACACATATGGGCATTGATTAATGGGATCCATGGTACTTAAAGTGTAGAAAGGTGTGGTCTTGGAATATCCAGACAAAACAAAGAAAAAGATTGTATTTGAGTATGCCAATGGCCTCACACCCTGGCCACTTGCATCATGGTCAGCCTTTTTGGTTTTCTAAAGGCCCAGGCACAATGTTGGATCCTTCCTCAGCCTGTATCTAACATCCAGGCTCCTGGAAGGGCTGTATGTTATGGTTACAGACACCTTAATCGACCAGGAGTGATTTCTTGAAAACAGTCAGTTGCCGGGCATCGTGCCAAGTGCTGCTGGGCAATGATTTCTCAGTTGTAAGGTTCCTGGGAAGCAGGGTTGTGTCTCAGAGGCCACTATGTTATACTCATGTGTGAGCTGGAGCTTTCCATGCCCAACTAAGGCACTGATTCTTAAAAAATAAAATAAAGAGCACATTCGGGCTGTTGAATGAGATCCAGTAGGTTTGAAGGAGTTCCTTAGGCTTACAGAGATGCCAGCTGATATCCAGGAAGTATTTGAGAGTAGAGGATTGACAATTAAATATTATATAACAGGAAATATGAACTTAGTGAAAAAAGCTTGAATCTCAGCATGGAAGCCTTGGGAACAAATGAGCATCGAGTCTTAAAACTGGGATACCTTGACCAGCAACATCTTGCTATACCACCTGGAAATAGGATAAGCATGCCAATTCAGAACTTTTACTCCAGACCTGAACAGAACTCTGGGAGTAAAAACTTGGCAACAGTGTGTTGGCGAGGCCTCTAGGTCCAGCCTTTGCTGCTAGAAACAGAGACTCTGGCTTCAGACATGCTTGGTGGAAGGGAAGCCAAGCACATCCTGTGATTTGTCAAGGTCTCAGATCACTGGGGTAGAAATTCGAACTGAGTCTGTAAGTAGTGTTGGCAGCCTGCTGTGGTACTTGGATAGTGGGGAACTGCTTAATTTATCATGAGTGGCTTTCCCCCAGAACATTCATGAGCTGAGGAAGAAGAGAAATACACAATAAAATAGAAGTGTCTCAATGTGCTGGAGCCCAGACAGACAACGAGAGTTACCTCTGGACCACAGTTTGGGAGCAGCACCAGATGCTGAAACCTGGAATAGAGCAGGGATTAAGCACTGGCCTCAGCTGAATCTGAGGACTTCTATCATTTATTTGTCCAACTAGTTAAGCACAAATAGAGTCACTCCCAGCTTGTAGTGACAGCGGGAAATTAAGGCTATATCTTTTGGGGCTGAAAGTTTACTTAGGGACCTAGCTCTAAAACAAAACCTGATGCATAAAGTCACAACTTGGAGTCTATGAAGGAGAGACTGTTGTGAGCATCCTCAGAAGATCTGGATGGAGTGGTTGCAAGGGGCAGAAGGGCAATGACAAAAGTCAACACTCATACCTGCTGCCATCAACAGGTGGTGATGTCTAAAGCAGAGTGACAGCTGTGGGGTTTTGTGAGCATATGGCGATGCACTGCAATTACTCTTTGCTGCTTGACAAGAATTCATGTTTGAGGACAGCCTAAAGGATCTTGAGTAAAATAAATAGTAGGGTAGAGATTCAATAGTGAACGCACCCTCACCATTTCTACTACCCACTAAATGAGCTCAGCAAAGCAAACACACCCAGGACTAGTGTATGCAAGGGTGATGGGCAGATAGATGATTAGCTGAAAAAGAACAAACACCTCTTAGAGGGAGGCACCCAAGAAGCATTTAAAACCATCCTCTCCTCACTTGGACCTAACTGAATACATCCCTGTTTTCTCCAGGAGTGACATGGTCTGATGTTCCCAGTGGCTATCTTACTACAGAGAGTACCTAATCATATGTAGACTATGGTCCAAAGAGCATCCTTAAGCCCCTGAGTTAATCTGTTCTTCTACACTGTATGCCTTAATGTCTCCTCTGCATCATTCCTCTCGTCCTTTGGGGCCATTGTGAAGAAAATCATGGTTATATGTGTGCAAGCACTGTGACACCACGACAAATGATGTGATAGCTAAGGTGACTAATGGTGGCTACGCTGGACAAAGGGGTGACTCCTGTCATGAAGGGGGTCACTGAGCAGGGCAGTGTGAGATTTTTACCATGCTACTAAAATTGGCACGACATTTTAAATTTATGAACTCCTTCTCGAAGTTTCCACTTAGCAATTTCAGACTGAGTTGAAAACTGGAAACAGTGAAAGCCGATATGGGGAGACCGCTCTATTATTCTAGTGCTTGATGTGCAAGCACAAGGACCTGAGTTCAGACGCCCAGGACCCAGGTAAAAAGCTGGGTACAACAGCGGGATGCCTGCCATTCCCAGTACTAGTGAGGCAAAGAGAGGGAGATCCTGGGGTCTCGCTGGTCAGACAGTTTAGACCAGTGGTTCCCAACCTTCCTAAAGCTGTGACTCTTTAATATAGGTCCTCATGTTCTCATGACCTCCGACCCTAAGACCATTTTGTTGCTACTTCATAACTGCAATGAGTCTTGCTACTGTTATGAGTCATTGTATAAATATCTGATATGCAAGCCCAGCGAAAGGGTCATTCGGTCCCCAAAGGGTTTGAAACCTACAGACTGAGAACCACTGGTTTAGGCAAATCAGTGACCTCCTGGTTCAGTGAGATACTCTATTTCAAAATTTCACGTGGATGAGACATGATGTAGAACTCTGACCTTCACATGTACACATTTGCATGCATACCTCCACAGGCATGCACATGCACATACTCCTATATGATACAGGGCAGAGAGAGAGAGAGAGACAGAGAGAGAGAGATGGAGAGAGAGACAGAGAGACAGAGACAGAGAGAGACAGAGACAGACAGAGACAGACAGAGACAGAGACAGAGACAGACGGACAGAGAGGCAGACAGACAGAGAGACAGAGAAAAGCACATATACATTCTATAATTCTTATATTTACCACTTAATCTAAGTACACACAGGGAAAAGAGAAAGTAAAAGATGAGCACGGTGTTTAGGGCACTCCTAGCCAGCTTGTTGTGATGGCCAGTGTCTACTCATTTAAAAGCACCTGGACTTGCCTGTGGAAGCTGACATCAAATCCATCATTGACTGTCTTGACTCATGTGTTACTCTTCGGTTTACAACCCCCACTTCCTCTTCTGTGGGAAGTCCCTTATAAATGAGCCTGTTTACACTCAGACTATAAAGAACTCAGGAAAGAAGAGGGCATCTTTGTGCAATCCATCTTATTTTCTCTGAATCATCATTCCTAGATGACTTCAAGTCTCCATTTAACCACTGATGCTCTCAATTAAAATTTGTCAGGAGTTTAATAGGGCTTTCAAAATCCATTTGGCTTGAAAAATGCATCATTGAAGGGCTGTCTGTCAGCTGCTACAGCGAGCACCAAGAGGCAATGTCGCTGAGTGACCGCAGCGGAAGTGGCTTTCAGCTATGCGGCACATTCTTCAGCCCTGTTCTACTATAAATGGGAAAGGCATTTCCTGAAACTGGCCTAGTCAGGATATTGTCTTCTACTTTCAATTTCTGTATGAAAATAAGGACATTTGTCAGATAAGCTAGTCCTCCTTGCTTGGCCATCGTTGGTGAGATTTTTTTATTCTTTTCCAGACTTGATATTTGAAACTGTTCTGTCTAGACATCTGCAGTTTTGTGAGCTTAAAGGACATCAAGAAATTAATAATAATGTCCTTATACACCACCACCATCATCATCATCACCATCATTATTACTTTTATGTCACCACACCTTCTCAGGTCAGGCACCTATGTTGACCTTCCATACAAATGTCTGTCTTCTTCGGGGTGTGAAGTCTGGCTATGCAGTTCAGACCTAGTTCATTGGAAGAACCCAACTCCATCACTAGAAATAGTGTTCAGATGAAAAGATCTAATTCAAGTCCTACTCCTGGCACATGCAGTATAACTAAATTTGACAGCACTTCAGTCATACTGTGCTTTAAAATATGGAACCTTTCACATATACTTCTCTATGATGCGATAGAAAGAACAATAGCTTTTTTTTTTTTTTTTTTTTTTGGCCACACCTGAGGCTCACATTCAATATCATGCAGCTATAAGAAGCAGCATCATGCATGCTTTTATTTCTAAATGCTAAGTGTCTGATTTGATGTTTCACAGATGATACTGAGGTGGGGAAGATGAAGTAGGGTTCTCAGGGTGATTTGCACTAGGCTTTGAATCCCACAGAGGACACATTGAACTACTTGGTGGGTTCTAGTTTAAGCCTCATTTGAAGACTATAGGATTCTGGGACTAGAGAGGTCCCACTGTGAGCCAGGCTGGGAGGGAACCACACACAGCGTGTCTAGGCTTCCATATGGTAACTGCAGCATCGTACAGAAACATGTTCTTGTCTAAATAGAATCAGCACTAGGATGATTGACATTTGTGGTTTCCTACCCTGGGATTGTAACACAGCAAAATGGAGGGCTCACACTCTGCAGATATTTAGACCAGGTTGTGTAGTGCCTGGGAGAAAAGAAGCATAGCTTACATAAGTCACATAGAACCTACATGAGTGGAATCCAGGAACATTGCTGGGAGGTAGGTAGGGAAGGGTGTAGGAAAGCAGCCTTCCCTGGCCTCCTTAGTTGGGGTTTTGTTTTGTTTTGTCTTTTTTTTTTTTCAACTTGACACAAGCTAGAGTCATCTGAGAATAGAAACCTCAGTTGAGAAAAATGTCTCCATCAGATTGGCAAGCCGATGGGGGTATTATTTTTTGACTAATGATTTATACGGGGGGGCCTCAGCCCCCTGTGGGGTGGTGCCACCACTGGGAAGATTGTTGTAAGTTGTATGAGGAAGCAATCTGAGCATGTGGTGGAGAGCAAGCCAGTGAGCAGCATTCTTCCATGGTCTCCACTCTAGTTCCTGCTTTGGTTTCCCCCGATAATGGCCTATAGCCTGAAGACTAAATAAAACTTTTTTTTCTATCAGTTGCTCTTGGTAGTGATATTTTATCACAGCAATAGAAAGCACACTAAGACACTGACACTAGGCGGTCACAGTGCTGTTGGTCCACTGGATCCCAGACTAACCTAGGCCTAGCAGTTACTATCAGTGCCATGGTGGGAGATTTTCAGGCCTTGGCAGTCACATCTACTCTTGCCTGCCACCTATCACAGTATTTTGGAGATTTGGGTTTGCCTCCAGAAGAATAACCAATCATCACTCGAGGGAAGAGTGAGGGTCTCTGGGCTCTGTGCTTCAGTGACGGCCAAGTTCTTCAAGTGAGCAGGAGAGAGAGAGAGAGAGAGAGAGAGAGAGAGAGAGAGAGAGAGAGAGAGAGAGAGAGAGAGAGAAAGAGAGAATCTGTGTATGCACACATGTTCCTATGCATGTGTGAGTGTACATGTGCATGTGTGTGTGCACGTGTTTGCATGTGTGTGTGTGCATGTGTGGAGGCCAGAGGTTGGCATCATCCTCAGTTTTGCTCGATACTGGACCTGGAGCTCATCAAGCTTGCTAGATTGGCTGGCCAGCAAGTCCCAGGGATCACAGTCTCTACCTCCCATCGTTGGGATGACAAGAGCATGCTGTCACACCTGGGTGTGTTACAGGTGAAGATTCAGGACCTCATGCTTCTGTGGCAAGCATTTTACCAAACAAGCCATCTCTTCGCTATAGGACCACTTCCTCTGTATTATTACTCAGACTTCTGCATCCTTCTGTAGTGCTTTGTCTTAGACCAATTGGTCCTTATGTTTTAGGTGCATCATCTGCTGTCTTCACTTTTAGCATAGTTTTTGATTTATATGAGACTTCTGGATCCCAGTGTCTGATAATCAGAGATCTCATCAGAGGCTTGACAGAGGCTGCTGCCAAGGAAAGGAGGAGACATGCGAACTGCCTGTTCATTAGTTAGTTTTCACAGTTCTCCAAGGTATCTGACAGAAACAACTGAAGGGCAGAAGGGCCTCTTCCACTCACCATTTTAAAGAGCTTCAGTCTCTCTTGGCAAGGCCCAGGGGAGGCACGGCAGAGGGAGTATCAGGGGTGAGGTTGTTCCCACCAGAGTAGATTAGGAAGAGAACAGCCTGGGCCGCAGGTGGAGCTGTCATCTTTAAAGACTCACTCCCATGTGACTTACTTCTGACATAAATGCTCCTCCTCCTGAAGTCTCCAGGGCCTAAGAATAGATAGCTACACCAGCCAGCAAACAACCAATATGAACATGTGTGGTACATTATAGGTTCAAACCCCAGCTCTGCCCCAGGGGAGGGTGACCATGACACTGACAGTCTATACTTCCCCTCATCACACTGTGCCCCATTAAATGCTGACAGTGTCCTTTGCATTCAAGGCCTAGTGCAAATATCCTGAGGACCCAACATAACCTTCCCTACCCCAATGTTTTTTTACTGTTGTGAGGTCAGATCAGACCCACAGCTTCTGTGGGAAAAGTTCAACTCTACTCCTTATAGCTCATCTGGAATGTGAGCCTCAAGGGCTCTGGAAGGGACTTTCTTCCTGTTGTTTTCTGTTCCTCTCGTTTCATTATACAATGCTCTGCATGAGCTTTCATGTTTTTGTGTCTCGTGGGTCTTTATGGTGTCAGGAGGGTTCTGGAATGAAAGACACTCTGACATGAAAAAGCTTTATTTCCTCCCTGTAGGAGCTGCTCTCAGACTTCATCTTGGCGAAAGCTGGGAGACAGTCTCATCTAAGTGCATGCCACAGCGCTGGTGAAATCTACCAGGGTGTTGTCAACTCTTGTCTTCTTTTCAGTCACTCTAAGATCTTAGCAAAGTGCTTCTAACACCAAGACAACATTAAAAAACATTGAAGTCCTAAGGATGCTAACAAAGACAAAAAGGGGCACACACTGTTTTGTCTGGGGGTAGAGTGGAGGGAGATACCAGGGGAAGGGGGCACCGACTTAAGATGAAAATCACAACTCCACATCCCCCAGTTTCTAGGTCCAATTGCCTACCCGAGGGACAGAACATTAGGTCTTGCTACTGCCAAGATGATCCAGGGAACATCCAATCTAAGAGAGCAAGGTGAGCCAGCCTGAGATGTTGCAATGAATGGTTCTAACAGAGCTGCCCCTGAGCACAATTCTATAGATGATGTGACTTACTGATTATCACTGTGACTTTCGTGTCACTTCTTATCTCATCTCCACAAAAGTCAGTCAGCCCATAGCCAGGAACAAGTTTCCCGAACCACCTCAGCTGGTGCTGCAGGCCAGGAGAGGCCGTCAGTGGCCTCTCAGGGTGCGCACCGCACTTTTTAAAGTTATGACTAGCTTAGTTCCCAGAGCAGAGATTTCTCAACTTCATCCTTTGTGGTTAGATTCTCGATTAAAATGGGGAAATTATTCTGAGTAGTACCTATTTCCTTTCCCTTAAGCCCCCACAATGAAAAAGTGATACTTCCTACTTAGACACTTCATGTTCAGTAAACACAGATCTCTGTTTTGGAAAGAAAAATAAATTACTTTCTAAAGGGCAATGGGATTTTCGCTGCCTCCACTGATCACAAGGCTTTTTACTCCTTAGAGGTTTTCCTGGACCTCAGAAAGGATTGCAATCCTCCTTCCCCAAGATATGGCAAGGCCTGAACTTTAAAAACACTCAGTGACCTTGTAGACAGGCTGTGCAATTTCCCAGTAAGTAGGAAGACATATCACTGACTCAGATGGTAATGTGGCTGCTACTTGGAACATATAAAGATTTGGAACACAAAAACTGTTGTGCCCATGGCCTTGCCTAGTCTGGGTACTGTGAACCCTAGACTTCTGCCACTACATAGCCCTTCGCTGTCATCCAGGAAGGGCCGAGAAGAGACTCATAATGAGTACATTTCAAAGTCCCCAGCCACCTGTGGATGGAGACATGCTACAATCTCAGGTTACTCTATTGTAGCCAGCTGTCACACACAGATGTCTTGTCTCAGGGGTTTGTGAATGGAGTGAGTGGGAGGCAGCCACGTGCAGGCCTATAAGAAGCAGGCTTTGTTGTTAGCACCAGCAGGCTTTGATGAAAGGTCTGGGTCTGAGAATGACCACAGAGGCCCCATTAGGCATTCAGCCTTCTCTCTGTTTCTTCCAGCTGGGTAATCTTCCTCATCACCAAAGGAAGAGGCCCAGACAAAAATCCATGGTCTACAAGCAAGAGACGGTGGGAAATATCCAGACAGTGAACTGAATATGAGAACTTTGGGGCTCCCAGAAATTCTGCTTTTAACAGTCCCAGATGCAGGGGAAGTGGAGAAAAGGCAAAAACAAACAAACAAACAAAAAAACAAAAACAAAAACAAAACAGCAGAAGTGAAGATGATGAAAATACACTGCTTACAAATGTGAAAATGTCATTATGAAATTATTATTTATATACACTAATAAGACTTTATAAATTAGGAAGCTGGAAAGGTGGCTGAGTGGCCAGTACAATCCTTAGCATCCTTATGTCTGCTCACAACCATCTGTAACTCCAGTTCCTGGGAATCTGCCGCCTTCTTCTAACCTCCTCAGGCACCAAGCATGTAAATGGTGCACAGATGTGCAGGCAAAGTATCCATACACATAACATAAAGATAAAATAAAATAAAGCTCCTTATTGGATGTTAATACTGGTGACCAATGTTGGAAGAATACTGGCCTATATACCAGATATCTGGCCCTGAAAGTCTGTGTTAGTGATGAACTTGCCTGTCTCCATCTTAGGCTTAAAAGTCATCTTACACTTAGGCTGTTTCCATGTTCTGGCTATTATGAATAAGGCTGCTATGAACATGGTTGAGCAAATTTTCTTGTTGTGTGCTGGAGCATCTTCTGGGTATATTCCCAGGAGTGGAATAGCTGGGTCTTGAGGAAGCCCTATTCCCATTTTTCTGAGCTAGCACCAGATAGATTTCCAAAGTGGCTGTACTAGTTTGCATTCCCACCAGCAATGAAGGAGTGTTCCTCTCTCCCCACATCCTCGCCAGCATGTGGTGTCACTTGAATTTTTGATCTTAGCCATTCTGATGGGTGTAAGATGGAATCTCAGAGTTGTTTTGATTTGCATTTCCCTGATGACTAAGGAGGTTGAGCATTTCTTTAAGTGTTTCTCAGCCATTTGATACTCCTCTATTGAGAATTCTCTGTTTAGTTCCAAGCCCCATTTCTCAATTGGGTTATTCGGTTTGGTGGTGTTTAATTTCTTGAGTTCTTTATATATTTTAGATATTAGACCTTTGTCAGATGTAGGGTTGGTGAAGATTTTTTCCCAGTCTGTAGGCTGTCGCTTTGTTCTCTTGACCGTGTCTCCTGCCTTGCAGAAGCTTCTCAGCCTCATGAGGTCCCATTTATTAATGGTTGACATTAAGGCGTGGGCCGTTGGTGTTCTGTTCAGGAAGTTGTCTCCTGTACCAATATGTTTCAGGCTCTTCCCCACTTTTTCCTCTAAGTGATTTAGTGTCTCTGGTTTTATGTTGAGGCCTTTAATCCATTTGGATTTGAGTTTTGTGCGAGGTGACAAATATGGGTCCAGTTTCATTTTTTTTACACATAGACCTTCAGTGTCCCTCAGTAGAAGAGTGGATAAAGAAACTGTGGTACATATACACTATGGAATACTACTCAGCTATTAAAAACAAGGAATTTCCAAAATTTGTGGATAAATGAATTGAGCTAGAAATGATCATAATGAGTGAGTTAACCCAGAAGCAGAAAGAATCAAATGGTATATACTCACTTATATCTGCATACTAGCCCAAGGGGCATGTTCCACGAAAGCCTTCACTTACCAGGAAACTGGGACAGAGGGGAGGGCATCCTATTGGGACTCTAAATGAGAGACGCATGGGAGAATAGCAAAATAAAAGGATCCAGAGGGTCCTAGAAACCTACAAGTAGAACAATATGATAGGCAAATTTGGGCCCAGGGGTCCCGCTCAAACTAAGGCACCAGCCAAGGACAGTACAGGAGGTAAACTTTAAACCCCTTCCCAGATCTAGCCAATGGTCAGAATATTCTCCACAGTTGAGTGGAGAGTGTGATATGACTTTCTCACGTACTCTGGTGCCTCACATTTGACCATGTCCCCTGGAGGGGGAGACCTGGTGGCACTCAGAGGAAGGACAGTAGGTTGCCAAGAAGAGACTTGATACCCTATGAGAATATACAGGGGGAGGTAATCCCCCTCAGGAACAGTCATAGGGGAGGGGAATAATGGGAAAATGGGGGGGGGGAGGGAGGAATGGGAGGATACAAGGGATGGGATAAACATTGAGATGTAACAAGAATAAATTAATAAAAAAAATTAAAAAAGAAAAAAGTCATCTTACAGTAAAGATAAACTAGGTTCATACTTACTGATGAGTAAATCTCTTTCTCAAGGATGGAGCTATGCCACACCTGTAACCTTAACTACAAATGGCTTTGTATTGCCTTTTCCATGAAAACAACAACCATGCTTTTGTTTCAAAAGGTTATACGACCACCTATGACTACCTTGTTACGTCCCCCTTGCAACCAAGTCTTTGTGTCAGGAGGTCGGTTATTACAACCTTGTTATGTTCTCCTTCTGTAATCCTGACTATTTTGCTTGCCACATCTCTCATTTGGAATGCCCCTGCCCCTCGGTGATAAAAACCTTGTCTAAGGCGGATGATCTCTTGAACCCCACTTTTAGGGGAAGACAACCTGTGTACAGGAACAAAAAAAGCTTGCTATAATTAATTGCTTACTTTAATTAATGCTGCCATGGTGATTTGGGTTGGTGATCTTTCTCCTTGCATCTTTGGGATTAACATTAAGCTTTGCTGTAATATTAAATTTATTCACTTTAGTTGGTTTTGTATCCCATCTAGTACCATATTTGCATCTATAATGTGTTTATTAATTTTAGGCAAACTTACAGTCTGTAACAATTTCATTTAGACACAGTTAAGGAGGAAATAACTCAGGGTTGGCAAGATGGCTCAGCAGGTGGATATTTGCAGCTCAGGCCTAACCACCTGAGTTCAATCCTATGAACCCACAGTGGGTAGACAAAATGTCATTCACAAAGCCACAATGCCCAGAGCCGGTGGCTATAAGCAAATGAAAAATACCTGATGGTGGAGATTGTAAATTGCACTCCCCACATCCCATGGATAGAGAGAGAGGTCAAAACAGCCAGACTTCTGCTTCACTGGGAGCCCTGGGAAGCCCCAGTGATGTCTTCGGCACCATGCTGCCAACGTGGACACTGGTTATTATCGACTTCTGCTACAGGAAGTTGAAGGCGTGTAGTCTTATTAAGAATTTGCCATTAAGCTTCCCTTTGACTTGCATTTCCTAACAATAAGCCAAACGTTGCTTAGTTTAATTTTCCAGTTGATGAAGCTTCCTTTCCTGTTGCTAATTCAAGTCACTTTAAAGTGAATTTTGATTAATCTGGGACAGGAAATTTTGTCTTTCTTAATTGAAAACACTCCCAACCAGTTGACGGCTTCTCTGTATTGCTCAAGGAACAGCAGGGTTAGTACTAGGAAATTTTTTTTCCTTTTCCTCTTCTTTTTTAGAAAAATCCATATTTTAAAGAATTATTTTATCCAGACATCCACAACAACCTCAGTAAAAGAGCTGCTGGGTGCTCAGCAGGCCACAAGTGACTAAAGCTTGCCATTGGGAATTAAACCCTGCCTGGCTGCGTGGTGTCTGGGTGCACAGTTCCAATACTAGCTTCGTATTTATGGGGTGCTAGCATAACCCTTCCCCACATTTTCTACCTTATTTAAGCTCCCTAGTTGACTGCAACTGGCAGATGGTGGGGAAAGGATGACCTTAAAGAACCATAAATAAGACTGTCCCATAATTTAAACCATAAAACGGCTATATAAGACATTGAAGCTGAGCTATTCTTACTTAGTGCAAGGAAAGGAAAGACTGAATGTCAGTCACTCATCACAGAATGCCTTGCTGTAATCCCAGATTCAAGAGATGAAGGTGGGAGGGCTGCGTGTTCAAGGTCAGCCTGGGCTTCTTAGTGACAGCTTGACCCTAACTCCCCTCACCTGGCCCTAAAAAGGACAATGCCTGTATGAATCAGAAGAATGAAATGGAAGGTTCTTCCTAAAGCCTAAAGCTTGCTCCAACATGGTCTTCCTCCAGTTCTACTTCCTGTTGTGCTGTCTGGTGCTCTCAGCCTGGCCACACTGTGCTGTTTGCTGCTCCAGGACACAGGCCCAGTTTGCTCCTGCCTCTGCCTCTTTGCGCTGGCTAGCCTCTCTGCCTGGAATGCTCTTTCTCTGGAGAATTCTCATGGCTCAGTCCATCCTACACTCTTTGAGGTTGCTGCTCCAGTGGCAATTTTGAAAAGCTTCATATGGAGATCAAGCTGCATGCCCCGATCACAAAGGTCTCAAAAGTGAGAACAAGTCTGTCAATGAATCACGTACATTGCCTTTCTCCAGCCATTCCAGGAACTTCCAAGGCCAATAGGAACGTCATGTGGTCATAGAGGCTGTCAGAGTGGAATTCAGTTTCTGTTTTCTCATTTTTGGCATCCCTGCACTCAGTTTTTAAAAAAGGCTTATTTGCTTTTATTTTATGTGCATGAGTGTTCTGTCTGCACATCTGTGTATGCATCACACGTGGGCAGAAGTCTGCAGATGTCAGATGAAGGAAGAAGAAGGTGGATCTCTGGAACTGGAATTACAGATGGTTGTAAGCCACCATTTGGGTTCTGAGAATTGAGCCTGGGTCCTCTGGAAGAGCAGCAAACGTTCTTAGATGCTCAGTGCCATCCCTCCAGCCTCCAGCCACTCTAACATATAGTGTCTGGACTGGACTAGAGTGGACTGGAAAGTAAGCTACATTCAAAGGATCATATAAGATTGACCCGAGTGTATCAGGACTTGCTGTAACTATTTGTTCTCATCATTACAGACAAGTAAGGGAAGATTAGTGAGAAATCAGCACCCTACCCATATGTCATTCAAAGGCAGCTGCTAGGCAAGTAACTGGCATTGACAGGAAAAGAGAAAAAAAAAGTCTTAGGGACAGCTGTGACTATATACCTTTGATCCCAGCTGTCACAAGATGACAGTAAAAATATGCCATCTTTTAGTCATTATTGGGTTAGTCTCCACAGAGAAGACATATATCCCCTTATTGTTTATGTCTGAGGTTGGACACTGCCGTGTCTCCTCTCTAGGTACCTTCTGTTTGTAAATTAAAAAAAAAAATATTTTTGCCCAGGAACCCCCAAAGAAGCTGGAGGAAGTGGTGAGAGTTAAGATGGGAGCGCCTACGCCACAGCTAGGTGAGGGGGTAGATGGGACCAGGTTAATACAGCCCAGGAATCTATGGTCCATTCACCACAGTGAAGGGCCCACGATTTGGTGATGGCTTTGCCACAGTACTGCTCTGTGGATCTTATACCAACAAGAGTTAACAGAGCAGAAAACAGCAGGCAAGAGACAGCTGCAGGGGCTTTCGGAAGAGAAACCTCTAAAAGCTAGCAAACAGACTAGAAGTCTTCAGTAACCAGAAAAATGCAAATTACATTGATATTATATTGCTACATTAGAGATAAAAATGAAAAAAAAAAAGAAAAGAAAAAGGAAAGATGAGGTGATGGGACCTTGATTGTAAATAAATTCTCACCCAGTGCTGCTAGAGTTTGGTCTATTGGGACAAACACTTGTATGATATCAGTGATTATTTGTCCTTTATGACAAGCCTGCATAGAAGTACTGAAATTACCCAACAGATGGGCTATTACGTAGTACATGTACATCTGAAGAAACATAAACAAGAAGAAACATACTAAGTTTGATGGTTAGTGTTCTCAACTTGACAAAATCTAGAAATATCTAACAGACCGCCTTTAATGGTGCCAGTGGGGTTACCCTGATTACATTAATTGAAATGAGAAGTCTTGCCCACTGTAGGTGGCACCATTCTCTAGGCACGATATTCTCGACTGTACAAGGGTGGAGAAAGGGAGCTAAGAATGGACATGCAATTCTCTGTCCATAATTATCCGTGTGATGTGACTAACAAGCTCCTGACACTAATAAACTCTAAGTCATAACTGTGAGCTAAAATAAACTCCTTTCTCCTAAAGTTGTTTTAGTCAGAATATCTTGAGGCAGAGCAGTTTATTTTAGTAACAAGGGAAAAAAACCCAACTAAACCTAAACCCGAGTACATTCAAGTGTTCTTTCAACTGGCCATCTCTTGTATAATAAAGAAGGATGGGATGGAGACTAGAGAGAATAAAGGGTTAAGGAGCATGAGGTTCCCTAGCAGGGCCCCAAGGACACCCAGGCTAGAATTAGGAAGTGCTCAGCTGAGCCTCAGAAAGAGGAAGGAAGAAGGAAACTAGGAAGGAAGGGAGGGAGGGAGAGGGGGAAGCATGTAATGAAAATGTAGAATGGGTCTTGAAACTGGACTGCTTGCTTTGGATCCAGACTGCTTTTCTTTTTATTTTTTTAAAATATTTTTTATTTAATTAATTTATTCATATTACAACTCAATTGTTATCCCATCACTTGTATCCTCCCATTCTTCCCTCCCTCCCGCTTTCACGCTATCAGACTTTGCTTTTCACAGACTGAATCAAGTGAATATGTTCATTAACTCCTGTTTTTTAATTCTCTGGTCTATGAAGCGTAGAAACGCTTCCAACTTCATGGGCTAAACATGAAGTCAGCAACGATGTCACTGTCAGGTTGAGCTGCCAAAACCAACACCACAGGCTGACTTAACAAACAACAGCTTCCTTTACTCATAGGATCTGGCGATTCTGAGATCGAGGCACCATAATACTCAGTGTCTGGCTCGCACGTGTCCATCTTCTCCCCGAGTCTTTACATGGCTGAGAAAGAGGAAGCAAGCTTTAGAAAGCGCTTTTCTCAGGGCACTAGTTTCATTCTTGGGGGGGGGGGTCCTCTATGACTTAGTTACCCCCCTGAGGTCCCATCTCTTACACCCATAGTGCTGTGATTAGAATTTTGCCCTGTGAATGTACAGAAACCTACCCATAACAAGTGCCTTGGGCGTGGACTAAGACACAAAACATGACAAAGAAGAATGCTAGCAGTTACTGTACTTACTCTGGCTACAAGACTATTCAAGTACTGGAGAATGCTAGCAACGTGGGGTGGTATTTAATAATGTGTCATATACATTTTCTATCACATAGTTGCATACAAGATTCCTAATTCCTAGAATTAGGAACTATGCACATAGGCTTTGTGTAAAGCACAAACTTTCCACTTTCTGTTTTATTTGCAAAGAGGAGCCAGGAATAACAGGAGGAAACAGCCACATCCCCCACCAATGGATAAAATCAGTAATCATTTTGATCCTGTCCCAGTTCCCAGAAACCTTAGTCTTAACTGTGTTAAATTTAACTTCTTGAAAACTCTCTAACTTTGTCCCACTAACAAAGGTTGAATACCAGGAAATACAATCAAGAGGTAATCCAGTGGCCACTATTTTGACCTGGTTGCATGGCAACAAAGCACCAGATAGCCTTTATGCTCAGCTCCCTCCTCTTTGAATATTACACCTGATTCATAGACTCCATTGCATCACAGGCACATGGTTCACACCTGAATTCTAAATGCCTCAGTCTTAAGTTGAAGGGGAGACATAACAAAATACTGTTAGAAAAAATTTATTCCAAAAATAAAGGCATCTCAAATAACAAATGAGCTTAGCCAGGTGCAGTGGTGTACACCAATAATTCTAGCACTTGGTAGGCTAAGGCAGGAGGATTTCAAGTTTGGCATCAGCCTGTGATCTATGGAGATATTATGCCTTGAGAAAAAAAAAAAAAAAAAAAAAAAAAAAAAAAAAAAAAAAAAAAAAAAAAGAAGCCCAGGGCCAGTTTTATCCAGTTGTGAACCTATGAGCTACAACAGTTACTGGCTTAGAGATATATTCATGAGTTCAATAGGCACAAATGTTATGGGAATAAGCAACTGCTTTCTAATTGGGTTTAAGGCCCACTCCAGAGAGGATTCTCAAGCCCAATATTGTAATTGGGCCAAGACCCCATGGCCAGGAAGCACATAAGTCCCGAGTATAAACCTGCTACCTTTTTATTTATATTGAATGGACATAGTATCAAACTGGCTTCTAAATGCATTTCTGTTTTCAGTCATCAGAGAAGTATCTTCTGCAGTGGATAGTAGCTAGTATAGACTCATGACATGTCAGAAGGTAGAGGACTGTCTTTGTAGCTTGCTCAGCTCTAAATGGAACATATGTAGTATACCTCTCCCTCAAGGCTTAGGGAACATAGGGCAGAAAGACTTAAGAGCCAAAGGTTGGGAGAGGCTGAGGTGAAACAGTGTCTTCTGGAGATATTAGGATGGCTGTACCTGTACTCATGAATTCGCAGCAGCTGCATGCCCACACAAGACCTGCAGGAGAGCAACCCAGTCAACTGTTGAGCATGGGATGAGGAGAGGCATGCAAGTCTTCACCTATAGATAAGGAGCTATTGATAGCAGATGGCTGCTAGGGAAGAGAGAATCAGTTTACATTGAGGGTGTGGCCCCCACAGGTTGTCTATGCTCCAAATGATGGTCCACAGCCATGAGTATATGAGAAGCACTAATTTAATCCAGTGGACTATTTATATATTTATACTTACTTGCTTATACTTATTTATTATTATATTTATTTATACATTTATACTTATTTATATGTATGTATATGAGTGTTTCTCTTGTGTGTATGTCTGTATACTACACATGTGCTTGGAACCCAGAAGAAGCCAGAAAACAGCTTTGAATCCTCTTGAACTGGAGTGATAAGCAGTTGTGAGCTGCTATGTGGGTGCTGGGAACCAAGCCTGTGTTTTCTGTGAAAGCTCTTAACTGCTGAGCCATCTCTCCAGCCCCTCAGTGGGTTATTTAAAAAAAAAAAAAAAAAAAGGAAGACATTGATTGAGAAGAGGTTGTGAGAGGACTGAAAGGAGATGGAGTAGAGGAGCGGAGGGGTGAATATGGTTGAAATAATTTGTAATTCTCAAAGAATACATAAAAACATTACATTAAAACCACATGGCCATGCGTCTGTGGGTCTATGCGCACATTATCCTCTTCTATTGATGTGGCCTTTTGATAATATCATATGGTTTTGATAGTAGTAGTGTGATTAGCCCACTTTTCTTTCTCTTCAAACTGTTTTAGTTGTCTTAATTACTTCAGTTATCACCTGATGTTTAGAATCAGTGTATGTGGAGAATATCCAGCATGTGGAGACTTGTATTATCTCTCTAGATTTGTCTAAGGAAAGCTGACATCTCAGCTCTGAGGCCTTCTGACCACTGAGCATCATGTTTCTCCTTTTATTGAGATTTCTGTTTCTTCTGTCTGTTTTACAGGTTTCATCATACACACCCTAGATGGGGAATTTTAGAGTTATATGTGAGCGTGTGTGTGTGTGTGTGTGTGTGTGTGTGTGTGTGCTGTCAATTCTTTTTTAAATGCTATTTTTTCTATAATATAGGGATGAATACATTTGCCTCCCTTTTTTCCTGAGTCCAACTTATTATTTTGTGTTTTAAAATTTTAGTTATTATTTCACTTACAATTTTGCACATGTACACTGTGAGTGGAGGTGCAGTGAAACCATTGAAGTAGGCCACTCTGTGGGAAGGCAGAAAAGCTTATTGGGGGAGCCAGCTGTTGGGAGGCCTCAGAAAGTAGAGGAGAGCAGATGGTGGGAAAGGCATTGCCCATTTTATTGGGAAGGTAGTGGCAGGAAGAGAGGTGCAGGCCAGAACAGCCTGAGATTTAGCATGGGGGCTTTGGCTTATTGTTGGCTGTCTATGTTTGTCATGAATGAGGTGCTCTTGCTTGAGGTAGTTGACCTTTGGGGTGGATGAGGGAAGGAGTGGCTTTCTTGGTAAACAGAAATCCACTTTATGAAGTTCCTGAGGAATACTGAGTTTAAGTTTCTGTTTACATAGTAAGAATCCTTCTGTTTACCTAGAGTCCTCATCTTAGGAGATTGTTAACAGCATAGTTATTTTGAGGGTTCCATTGGACCTAACATACACCATCATACCAACCATTCTCACTCCATCCCTCCCTGTAAATACGCATCTTATACATATTCATGTAGATTTGTTTTGTGACACACCTAAACAAAAATGGTTGGAGTGACTTGCCTTTCTAAAGCATCCCCAAAGCATTTTATTTTTAAAGATTCATTTTTTAACATTTTTATTAATTCTGAGCATTTTATGCATCACATTTTATTATGTTTACTCTCCTCTCAGACCCACTCCACATTCCAAACCCAACCAGCTTTGTGTAGATTGATTTGCTTTTTTTATTTTATGTGCATGAATGTTTTTTTTGCATGTATGTAGCTGCATACCCAGAGACCAAAGGAAGGCGTCAGATCCCCTGGAACTGGATTTGTAGGTGACTATGAGCTGCCCTGTGGGTTCTGGAATCCAAACCCAGGTCCCCTGCAAGAACACCAATTATTCTTAACCATTGAACCATTCTACCCAGTCTCCCACAAAGATTTCATTTTGTACTTAGATATATAACAAGTCTTTCCACACAGATTTTCTGTCTCATGTAGGATGTAATTAATTGCATAATATTATCATGTGTGTAAATCATTATGTTGTTAGGGAAGAACCTCATAAGACTCCCAGAAAGCACATGATTAGAGCTGTGGGAAGAACCTGAGTGCATCAGAATCACCTGCTACAGTCCTCTGCAAATGTGTTTTGGTTTCCTGGAGAGACACAGAAACGCCCATGTACCCCAAGCAGGGAAGGCAGCTGCAGAACAGTCCCATCCAGGCCCAGCTTGGTGAGCCAAAGACTTTATCTGGGATGTTTAGAGGCGGATAGGTGACTCCAGCAGTTGCATTGTTGAAAACCCCTCTATCCTAGTCACTGTCCTATTGCAGTGAAGCAACGCCACGACTGAGGCAACTCTCATAAAAGAAAACATTTAACTGGGGGCTTGCTTACAGTTTCAGAAATTTAATCTATTATCATCATGGTGGAGAGCACGGTAAGCACATGCCATGCCAGCACTAATGACACGGGAGCATCAGCTGTGAGCTACAACCTGATCCACAGGCAGAGAGAGAGCGAGAGAGAGAGAGGGAGAGAGAGAGAGAGAGAGAGAGAGAGAGAGAGAGAGAGAGAGAGAGAGAGAGAGAGAGAGAGAGAGAGATTTGAAACCTCAATGATAACCCCAGTGATAGACTTCTTCCAATAGGGTCACATCTTCTAGTCCTCTAATTCTCAAATAGTGCCACTATGTTGATAAATAAGCATTGAAACATATGATCTTATGGCTCTTATGAGGACCATTCTTATTTGAACCACAGCACCCACTGCAATATGTGTGACTCTTCATAAGAGCACTGGAGTTTCCTGCACAACTCAATGGCAGTTCCATCAAAGAATCTTCTCTCTCCACACTAATTAGAATGACCTTGGAGAGCGGGGTCACAGGACACTTGTAAGCATCTTCAGTCTCTCTCCTCCCTCCAGGGATGGATATTTCAACCTAGAAGAAACAGTTACACATCAGCAAGGACCCACCATGCTGGAAGCATAAAGCATTGGTTCATCTTGAGAGTTTATAAGTTGAGAGGTCTCCTATAGAACAATCTAGATAAAAGGCACAAGGAGGAGATAGGAAGGCCTGCATTTAGGAATAAAATGGACGACACATCAACATCTTACGAACATAAGCATGTGTTTTATACTATTCATGATATTCCTGCCAAATGAACGTTCATAAGAAAACAAAAAGCTATTATGATCATGTTTTTAGAAAATAGCTAATGTAGTAGAAACTTTTAGTATACAAAAATGTAATCTAATGTGATCTCAAATTGTAAAGAGTATATTTAGTTATAGAAAATAGTGAACAATACATAGAATAGAAAAAAAATACATAAAATAGTTATCCTAATTACCTGGTGCTGCTGGTATTATGGTTGGAGGTTTTTCTTTTCTTTTTCTTTTTTCTTTCCTTCACATTTTAAGCAGTTGCTGCAATGGCCATATATCAGGAAGGAAGACTAAAATTAGAAGACAGTAATTCTCCCTCTACTTTCTTGACTTAATTCAAGTGTCTCACAGTAACATTCACTTTGCCCTCTTGAGTTGAAATTTTAAAAATTCAGAATTTTGGCATTTCCTAAGCTTTTTAAGGAAGCAGGAAAGCTGCAGTGGTTTCTACCATTTGGCAAATTACATTAATGTGATGACAACCATAATTACAGCCTTTGAAAGCTATTTATTCAATAAAATCATCACTATTGCAGTTTCATGAAATCACAAGTGAAGGCCAGGGCCAACTTCACATATGTCTCGTCACAGTCACTCAGTGCTTCCTTTCAGCTAAGGACACAAGGCCCATGTAGGTGGAGGGCCAACCGAGAAGCCATTAAATGAGTCATTCTCTTTTTCCTTCTGTGTTCTCTAAATGGGGTTTGCTTGCTAATAGGACTCAACACTGTAAATGATTTCAAGTCTCTATCAGGAGCATTGCAAAAGAGATTGCAAAGGATTGGATTCTAAGACCTCTCATGGCTTAGGCCCTCAGAAGGTTCTTATGTTCCCCTGGGTCATAACATTTTTTTCACTTCTAAGCTATAGACATTAAAAAATTCCTAAATTCTTGCATTGCCAGGTTCTTACTCTTCTCTCATTCTGCACCCAGTGCCTGAACTGTGTAAGAGGCACATGTTTCTATTTGGTCTCCACTGGTGGTCCTAGTTCAAGCTGCCTTCTTTAACCTTTATTATGCCAGAGGATTCCAGTCTGGTGTTCCTGAATTGAGTCATTTCTCATCCATTGTCTGTGCCCATGCATTGGAGCTGTTCTCCAAAAGACACACCTTCTGGTGTCCTCCTGGATGGTGTTCTTGTTGAATGGTTTTATTTTCTCTGCTTATAAGGAAGGTGGTGATAGCTTGTCAACCTCCAACAGAAAGAAAAGGTCAAAGAGTGGAAAAGATGACCTCATGCACCAAATGAGCCTGGCTTTTCACACACTCCTCCCTTTGGGGGCTAATGAGACATTGAAGGGTCTGCACTTAAAAGGAAACTCCGTTTTCTGGGAACCATTGCACGCAGTTCTACGGGTCACTTTCTCTGGGATGGCTCTGCCCATGAGCGCAGCTGCAGCACTCCGGGTCAGAACAGTAAATGCCCCAGGAACAGCAGAGGCTGCAGGGTCAGCAATCAGCAGCCATTGTGACCAGAGGCAGCTGAGCTCTGAAAAGGCTGGCGGGTGACGGAGAAGGGTGGAGGGGAGGCTCATACTTTAATAATGCTCCCCAAGCTTCCCAGCGCATCAGAATCAAACGGGATCTTTGTGATGCTCTGAGATTTGAAGCCCGGGCTCTGAGATTTGAAGCTGATCCGGACTTCACATCTCCAAGGCCGGGTTAGATGTCTGTATCCTTTTAACCCCAGGTTATGGCAATGTGCTGCCGGCAGAAGATGCATGGACTCACAACATTTGTGTTTGCAAGAAAGTTTTCAGACGGAACCAAGGGCCACTGGTCTTTTTACCCTGCTAGAAGTAACAACAGGAGACATAACACGAAATGGCCACATTTCCTGAGCAGCCCAGTTTCAAACGGAGTAATAATGATGACGTTTTCCTTGGCCTGAATTCTTTTTGAACATCAACAAGGTAACTGGCAATAACCCGTTGTCAAGCACTCAGTTGTTTCCCCACTGTCCTGTCTTCTTGTCCCCATCTTCCAGGTGGAGAAGGAAAGTGTTCGTTGTACTTTTGTCATGGATCTGAAGCAAAAAGGGATTTGTTTTGGTTCCACGTCTCTGCGGCTTCCTGGTTTCGAGGTGGCGGAGATGCTGAACACAATGTTGGACATCGGAAAGGCACTTGGTGCAGCAGAGTCGCTTACGTCACAGCAAACAGGAAGGAAGGGGGTAGAGGAGGGAAAACTAGAGAGGGGAGAGCATGAGGAAGGATTTACTAGCAGGCTGTTCCTTATTAGCTCTAGGCCAGTGGGTGTGATGATGTGGCCCCATTCCATGAGGGTCTTCAGTCCTAACCACCTCAGGGCACTCCTTCTCAGGCACCTGCAGAGGGCGTTGTCTAACCCAGGTCCAAGCCGAGGATCAGGATGAGCCCCCACATAAAGCCACCAAAGAAAGACTTTAAAGTAGCTGATCTCACCCCACTCCGCCCCCATTTCTGTTTCAGGCCCTTTCTGCCTATAAAATGAACATCTTTTGTTTATGGGAATGCGTTTTGTCTTCCAGGTGGAGTGTCACATGACTCTAGAATTAAAAAACCCAACTAACATCGTCAGATAACCCAGATGTCCACTGTTGGTAAGGGCAGGTCGACAGAGCTTTGCCCTGGATCTTTTGGTGATTATTTTTATAAAGCCTCTCTTTCACTTCTCCCAGCAAAAGCATCTTTATTCATTTTCTGCCTCGCACACATTACCTCCTAAGAAATTGAGTCATGGGAGACCATAAAGTCGGTGCAGCCTGCTCTGCCAGTGTGCCACTGGGTGAGGAACAAGGGCTTAGCACTTCAAGGGAGCCAAAAGATGAAGATGGGTCATGTTCTAGGTCTCTTGCTCTCTCCTCTCCTGGCAGCCCACCCCTAGCTCCCTGCAGCTGCTGGAGTAGGCCTCTCAGGGCACTTCTTTCTGCCTGTTCTCCCAGGACAGCCACACTGCTTCTACTTCATGCTAAACATCAGCCGGGACTGGGTGGTGGGGCATGGAAGGAGAGAGAGGGCACAAATGAGGGTGCCAGCTGCCCCACGTCCTCTGTGGATGGCTCTCCTTTCTGAAAAAAAATTGGTGGAATATGTACATAGTAGCTGAGGTGTAGAGGTGAGGGTGTGGGTGGCAGTGGGATTGCCTTCCTTCCTGTATGGCATCTTAAAGCTCTGCTGGAGGCTGTAAAGCAGAGCGTGGTCTGTCTTCATGGAAACAGAGTGCTGCCACCAGGAAATGCGCCACCAGGAAATGCTGCCACCAGGAGCACACTAATCACATTAGTTTGGCAGACTATCTTCTGAGATTCGGTCAGATCTGTGACCACAGTGAGTCCAGTCGGCTCACTTAAAAAAAACATTGTCCCCGAAAGTGCTGTTGCAGGCTGCTTAGGATAAGTGGATTACACAGGTTAATTGTTAGTTGATCAAATCATGGTCAGGTCAGTTACTAGTCTATTTTTATCACAAGAATACACATCCTAGGTGTAACAGAGAGATGTGATTCTATAGAAAGATGAGGTAAAATAAATAAGGTCTTCAAAACCCTCAGAGACATACAGAATATGGCATTTAAAGATATTTTTTATTGTTTTAAAGATACATTCACAATGAGACAGGTTAACTCTTGGTAACACCCAGTCGACCTCAAAGATGATGATGAGCATCAAAGAACCTCTTTATGGAGATGGCTTAAAATGTGGCAAACAAGCCACTGGGGAAAATGTCCTCGTTTCTACCACAGACAGAATACTGTCTAAAAATGGGCAAGCTTGGATGCAGGCAGAGTCAACAGCCAAGACAGGGTAAGCAAGTCCTCAATGGTTCCTGCCTCACAAATATGTCTGTCAAGATATATTGGGCCAGAAGGCTAAAGAAGATATTCCACTGTTACAGAGAGTTTTGGGTGACTGTTCAGGCAGCAAACCATCTCGGCCACCTTCTCATTTGGAAGCTACTAACCTGCACTCCCTGTATACTCAGGTAATTAATTTGTATTCCTTCTCAAGTCTCTGATAAGGTTCAAGACCAAATAATTTAGTTTTATAATTAAGCTTAGTTGTTTAGGGATTAAGATGTTTTAGGTCTAGATAGATGTTTTAAATTGCTAATGATGAGATGTGATAGATATTGATTACATTCAGAATTTTAGACTCACCAAGAAAGGAAAGATGTTTTCTTCAAGGCTGCCAAATACAAATAGCCAAAACACTGTGAATGTAACATTTATATAATTCGTGATTGTCTTGTGGTTCTTCTTGCTGTAGATAGTTTATTGTATATATGTGTAATAATATAAATGGATATATAAAAAAAATCTAATACATTTTAAAAAGGAAAAAAAAAAATGTTGTTACCCTGGAGAACACTGGCTTTTTTATACCAGGGCTTTGTCCAGAGCTTACGGCTTCTGGAAGGAAAATTTGCATAATCACATGCATGGATGCACAATGCACGTATGCATGCATGAATGCACACACGTAATGAAATCATCAACCTTAGTGTATTTTGAATAGACTGAAGGCAAGGTTCTATACCTATAACCTGGTTATAGTTCTGGGGCAACACTGATAGAAGAGATGATGTCAGGGTCGGGGTCCTCAGAAATATGATTCTATATTGATTATATTTTCTGTTTTTTCTTGTGAAAAAGGCAAAAATTATGCATTTTAAAATAATGCATCTATCATTTGTAACATATACATGTAAGTATAAGCACCAGGGAGATTCTTTTGTGTTTCTATGTTACATACTTGTCTTATGAAGACTGAGAGGGCATTTTGTCCACATTGCATATACACCTACAAGAAGAAAAAAGAGAGGGAGAAAATAAAGACAAAATGAAATAAAAGAGAATAACTCAAAGCCCTAGGGATGTTGATTTCAGTCAGATTTAAAAGAGATGCAAGAGCCAGGCCCAGGGACTTGAGCCTGTGATCCTCGCTACTGGGAAGGTGGGCACAGGTGGGTGGCAAGTTCTCAGCCAACCTGGGAAACCTCATAAGACCCTGTCTCAAAGTAAAAGGAGCCTGGAGGTAGCTCAGGACACAGTATTTGTCTAATATGCACGAGACCCTAAATTCAATCCCCAGCACCATAAAACAAAACAGAAGATTATGAATTAGAGGAGACAACACAAAAAAGTTCTGTCTCTCTGTCTCTTTGTCTCTCTGTCCTTCCTTCACTCTTTCATCCTACTTGCCTTCCCTAGGCCTGTGACAGAAGGGGACATCCTCCCCTACCATATGATCACAGCCTGTCAGGTCTCATCCTAGTAGCCTGCTTTCCCTTCCTCTGAGTGCCACCAGGCATCCCCACCAAGGGGAAATGGTCAAATAGGGGGCACCAGAGTTCATGTCTGAGGCAGTCCCTGCAGCAATGTACTGATCTGGATAGGGGTTCTAGGTTTACTGCATGCATTGTCCTTGGTTGGTACAGTAGTTTGAGCAGACCCCCGTGGGTCCAGATCCACCAGCATTAATGGTCTTCTTGTAGGTTTCTAGGAACCTCTGGATCCTTCTGTTTCTCCATTCTCCCTTACCTCTCTTGCCTGGAGTCCCAGTAGGGAGTCCTTGCATCTGGCCCAATTCCCTACTGAGTGAAGACTCTCAGAGGACATTTGTGTTGGGCTAGTGTCCAATTATAAGTGACTATATAGCATGTGTGTCTTTCTGGGTCTGGGTTACCTTACTCAGGATGATCATTTCTAATTCCATCCATTTGTCTGCAAATTTTAGCATTTCTTTGTTTTTAATAGCTGAGTAGTATTCCATTGTTTTGAGACAGGTTTTACTGTGTAGTCCAGGTACCCTGAACTCACAATCCTCCCACCTAAGCCTCCCCAGTGCTGGGATCACAGGTATGTACCACCATGACTGCCCTTCCTGCTCCACTTAATAGAAAAGACAAATGCACAGCTACTTGACTACACATGATAAGTGTTGTTCTGGCTTTGAAACCAGGCTCATCTTGTTCTTGCATCCCCACCCATCTTAGTTTGCCATGTTAGTTTGCAATGACCCCTCTTTTGAACATTTTACAATAAGATGGCAAATCTGTCAATTTTGTAAAATTCCAAACCATAATTAAAAGAACTTTGGGTGTCTAAATTGCACTCTGTGCAACTTGAGAAATATCAGTACATTTGACTTACCAAAGTTCAGCTCATTGCTAGCCGAAATAACTGCGATATACCCACAGCATACATCATAAAAGTCAAATCTGTTTACATTTACACATATATTTACTATATAATATATAAAGTTATAAATATATAAGTAAATTTGTAAACATATTTACATGATAATTTTCAAAGTTCCAATTTTGCACTTGCAGAACAATAGTATCATCACACTACAGTGACATCTGTCCCAGAACAAATAAATAGCTTTATTATAAGGAAAAATTGGTCTTTTGAGTCCCTTCTCTTTAACTTTTCAGGAAAAGAGCACTCTATACAAGTGGGCTTGTATTGTGTCATCCAGCACCTGGACTGTGATGTCCTTCAAAACTGTTGGAAAATCCCATAGAGTGAGAACCAATGCAATCCTAAGGGGGGGGGGGACCCTTGAGGGGTGATCTAGGTTTCCTGGCATTGGAGCAGCAGGCAGATGCTGCATGCTCTGGTCTTCTGTTGTTAGGAATCATATAGATGGATAGGTGTCAAGCTGTTCCAAAGGGAAAATGGCTCATTGGACACCACTGGCAATCACAGCTTCTTTCAGGTGCCAGCCTAAGAATTATTTTCTTTCTTCCAACTAGGCTGAGATAAGAGGAATCTGACCTGTTTGAGAGTATGATGCTATCAGTCATTTCAGGGTTATCTGCAGAGCACCAGTCTCCTACAGTGAGTCTAGAGACTTAACACTCATATGTTTAAGGCATTAAAAACAGAATACACCTGAGACATACATGGGGAATGTCGTCTTTTGTTCTGAGTATCTAACTTGGGTTGATACTGATTCTGACTAGAATAATGAAAACGTAAGTAGTTCAGCTTCTTGTAAGAGAGTTTATCAGATCCACTGCTAAATGTTCTGCCCTTCACAGCAAGTCAATGCCTTTCCCCCATCCTCAACCCTTGGCTGCTTCACTCACAAGTTCAGATTGTCAGTCTTCTGTCAGTGGCTTGCTGTTGCCTTGCAACCCCAGTCAAACAGTTTATTAGGTAGCCTGTCTCTGGAATTAGTGTTGAGCTGAGAGCTGCCTCAAACATGAATCATAGTAACGTGTCTCACTGTTTACGTAGCAATGAAGATTATCAAGATGAGCGGAGAGAGGCCATCTACTTTCCCACCCTCTGTATTCATCACAAAGCCATTTGGCCCTGTCATTTATCATGCTGAGAGATTTATTGGTAATTATTTCAACAGATAAGCTCTCTTGAGGGAACAACACCTTCCAGGACTTGGGACTGCTTCTGATCCCTAGGGAACGAAGGTGTAAGGTAACCCTGACATCAAATTAAGTAGGAGAAATGCGAAGGCCCACAAGTGTTTACAAAAGCAGTAATCAACAGTGTGTGCTGATTATCTCAATCACAGTGTTCTTCCCCCGATTTATCTGTCCACACTAATCTACTTGATATTTAAGAAAAAAAAAATACATCATGAATGCTGGAGGAATGTATTTTAAAATTTGTATTCATCTGGCTTTAAGAAAAATGTAACCAAAGAAACCCAGTGCATGCACACATATGCCATTCATACTTGCTACTTTCAAAGTAGAATTCATTTTAATTTCCTCAATCAGTATAAAGATTTGGGAGAGAGACACGGCAGTCTTCGGCTTCAGGAGAGGTTTTCACTGATACTGCTCGAATAGTGACATCAGGTCAGAGAGTGGGAGAGAGCGAGATGAGATGCTGACTGTTCAGTGTAGCCATCTATCAGATGTCTGGCTCAGAATCAAGACACACACATTCCATCTCCGGGCTTGTTTCTACAGCCGACCTGCAGAGACCCAGACGGTATTCTTGGCCAGTCCTCTAAGTGTCCAATTAACAGAAGTCTATTAATGGCCTATTATTGCCACAAATGGACCAGCTGGGGATTGGTACGTAATTCCTGCCTGCCATGGTGAATGATGGAAGCGTAACAAGAGCCTGTTGTGCTAAAGGAGAAAGGGAGAGAGAAATGTCTCAGGTCAATTAATAGGATAAGTTATTCGGTTCCCAGTTTCAGATAAAAAAAAAAAAATTTGCTAACTCTTTCTCTTCCCCTTCTTTGTGACTTAAAAAAATAAATAAAAAAGATGACTAGGCCATAGAGAGACAGAGGAAGAGAGTGTCTCAAAACTCTTCTACCAGAAGGTAAAATAGTGTAGCCACTGTGGAGATGCCAATGTGGTCTAGCTTTACTACTCCTGATGATTTATCCAATTATACCTACAAAAGCATTGCCTGCACACTTTTGTACAGTATACACACTGCTCACAACAGCCAAGATATAGGACCAGCCTACATGTCCATCAACTGATAATGGACAAAGAAAATGTGGTGTATACACATGAAGTTTTATTCACCCACAAATGAGAAAAAAATTGCTGACATTTACCAAAAAAAAAAAAAAAGTAGAAATGGATATCATCATGTTAAGTGAAATAAGCTAGACTCAGACATTAGCTTATTTTTGTCACATGAAGAATCTAGATTTTAAAAGAATTACTTTCAATAGAAAGAAATCTATTTGGGAAGAGGAAGGAGACCAGCAGGAGAGAGGAATAGCAACAAAAGAGGGCAGTGAAAGAGTGATTAATACAAACAAATATATGTATGTATATACACACACACAATCAACACACTGCCAATTACTGCTTTTGTAAACACGTGTGAGCCTTTGTAGTTCTCCTATTTAGTGTCAGAGTTATCACACACCTTAGTTTCCTTGGAATCAGAAGAATCGCAAGCCCTGGAGGGTTTGCTCACTCAAGACAGCTTATCTGTTGCAATAATTACCAATAAATCTATCACCATGAGAAATGACAGCATCGAACGACTTTATGATGAATACAAAGGATGGAAAGATGGTTGGCTTCTCTCCATTTATCTTGATAATCTTGCATAAATCATAACGCACACGTGTATGTATATCTATATCTTGGGAAAAAGTATGCAAAACTGGCATTTTGGGGTATAACCAACAGTCATTTAGTTAGACTTAAAGTCTACTGAATAGGATGGAACATATGCCTGATACTATAAACCTAGATAACTACTCATGGCTGGAGAGGTCATAGATCCTAAAGGAAAACCCACCACTGCCACTTTCCTAAACCAGTATATTGTAGTGGATATAAACATGTTTTTGTGTTGATCTCAAGTGTGGGATGTGAAACAGTGTGTAGTGTTTGCTGGAAACAGACGTGTGGGAGGACACATGGTGATTGTCCACTAGAAGAGGAACTGCCTCTTGTAGGGGCATGGTCTTTGCCAACTGATAAACATCCTAGTATGGACTCTGAGAGGATATATATATCCAAAACAAGAGGCTTGGCTTTTTGGTCTTGGCATCATTTACCATTGTTTTGCTGTTCACCACTCTGCTTCAAGTTGCTCCTAGACAGAAATACAACAGACAACACTTTGAGGTTCTGGATTCCAGCTGCTGCTCTGGATTCCAGATGCTGTGGTTGTGGTCACTTTTGCTGAAATATTGCTGAAATCCTGACTAAGATCACTCCAAGGAACTAAGTGTAAAAAGATCTACTTCTTCTGTTCCCATTAACTTCTTTTTTCTCCTATCTAAAGTATGTAGGTTGGAAGGGTGGTATAAGCATTAAAGAACCTGAAAGCAGGTTTGAAAAAGTTTAAAGCCTGCACAGTATAATTTCAATTGCATCATAAATGTTTATTCTTATGCCCATAGGTAAGTGTAGCTCTCGCCTTTTACAAAAATTTACAACTTGTCAAACAACTGAACCTGGGTTGCCCAACCCCAGCTGACACATTTTCAACACAATCTGTACACCTAAGGCCCAGAGAACATCTCAGAAGAGAGGGCGGACAGATTGCAAGAGCCAGAAGACCAGAGTGTCTGTAGCAATATAGTGTCTTCTTCACATGACAGAGAAATCTACACCAATTAAATCTCCATAAGATGATCACTTAAGCAAAACAAGTACAATGACAAGACCAGACGACATGCCACTGTGGATCAGAGAAATCTCACAAGGCCTCACCCCTAGACAAAGAGCTATAGGCAATTAATGGCTACTGAGAGAGAAAGAGTTAGCTTTCCCTGGGGATAGGCACCCTGAGGTTACCTAATCTCAAGTGGGCAACACTAAATACAATTAGTGGGTTGTATTTATAAATATGTGTTCATGTGCATACGTGTGCTGATAATAACTAAGGAAATGGCCATGCATTTGAGAGAGACAGACACAGGAGGAGTCGGAGGGGAATAGAGGGGTGGAAATGATGACCATAGAGTATACATGCATGGGGCTCCAAAGAAAGCAAATAAACAATTGAAATTAAGGAAAAAAAAATACTCGGGAGGAAAGCGTCTTCCACCACAATAATTTAGTGATTACCTGATTGGTGTGAAATGTGTGTGCTTTGCACAGCCAGCTAAGTTTGACCAGAGGCTGATGTTTACTGCGACCAAATTGACTCCTCAGCGTTGAGTGGTCTTTGAGACAGGATTGGAAAGGCCGTGGATGAATTAGCTTCTGCTGAGAAGCCTGTCCTCGGCATCATGTTTCAAAGACTCAATTAGGAAGCTGCTTCTTGTGGGCTGTGGAGTTCTGCATTGCTTCTTCCACAGATAGACGATCTTGAGATACTCCATCACCAGGTACTGAAAGTGTTTATGTAGCATCACACACTTCAAAACATCTGAGCTAAACTCCAATTCAGTATTTCTCAACAATTTTTTATAATTAGTCCTTTCTTCTGAAATTTAAAATCACAGTTACCACGAATGCTTTTTAATATACAGATTGATGTATTAGTTATGTTGGTGAATTAGTTATTATAGGAAAAGGTAATGTTTTCACCTTTCTTGGATCAATGTAAATCCTACTGAGAATTAATGCTCTAAACCTTAAGTGGTTGATTCAATAATTCATCGAATATTAAGATATGTTCTTTGTAGCTATTTGTGCATATTTATTTTGTTTAATAACTAAGAAACAAGAAATAAGAATTTTGTGGAAGCACTTGGGAGGTGGCCATAACACAACTGAAAGTTCAAGGCCAGCCTAAAACTACATAGTGAGTTCAAGAATAGCCTAGGACATAGGTAACTTTGTCTCAAATTGTTCATAAAATAATTCCAGTAGAGCCCCAATCAAGAAAATATTTAGAGAAAAAATTGACAAATGTTAAAATGTACATCCTCAAACCCACAATGCATTGATGAAATAAAATAGAGATACAATTTAAGTGAAATGACAGCATTTTCATGAATGAAAGAACTTCCCTGTAACCATGGCATCTGTATTCCCTGAAACTGACTATTGAGTCAATATGACTCTTAACACTATAACAGGGTTTTTAGTTATAAATATTTTATGTATGCTAAAAATTATATGGAAAGTTAAAAAGAATCTAGAATAGAAAGGAACTTACGTAAAAGAATGAACCAAGTTGGGTCTTTCAGCACTTTAAGATTTATTACAGCGTTACAGGATTTGAGAAAGTACAGTGAGTCTGTAAGGAGGGACACGTGACTCACACAGTCATACAGTGAGTATATAAGGAGGAACACATGGTCATACAGTGAGTGTATAAAGAGGTACAGGTGGCTCACATGGTCATACAGTGAGTGTGTAAGGAGGTACAGGTGGCTCACACAGCCAACTGCTTTCTTGATAGAGCTTCCAAGGTACTTCAACAAGGACAGAACATGGTTATTTGCTTGTTTTTCAAGAAATGGTTCTGGATTATTCATATGAGTATTTATTATGAACTGGCTATTCATATGAAAAAATTATGAGCTTCAACATGTATCTCATACTATATTTAAAAACATCAACTCTAAGCCAGTTACATGCCCAAATATAAGTTCTGTATGCTGATCATAGGAGTTTGGAGAATATATTTAAGTTAAAAAACAAAATTATTTCAGGAGAGATTAATACATTAAAACAAACTTTTAAACATTGTGCAAGAAAATTTTCAGGTTGGTAAATGCTTTTGTGGTTTTTTTTGTTTATTAATTTATTCTTGTTACATCTCAATGGTTATCCCATCCCTTGTATCCTCCCATTCTTCCCTCCCTCCCATTTTCCCCTTATTCCCCTCCCCTATGACTGTTCCTGAGGGGGATTACTTCCCCCTGTATATTCTCATAGGGTATCAAGTCTCTTCTTGGTAATCTGCTGTCGTTCCTCTGAGTGCCACCAGGTCTCCCCCTCCAGAGGACATGGTCAAATGTGAGGCACCAGAGTACGTGAGAAAGTCATATCCCACTCTCCACTCAACTGTGGAGAATGTTCTGACCATTGGCTAGATCTGGGTAGGGGTTTAAAGTTTACTGCCTGTATTGTCCTTGGCTGATGCCTTAGTTTGAGCAGGACCCCTGGGCCCAAATTTGCCTATCATAATGTTCTACTTGTAGGTTTCTAGGACCCTCTGGATCCTTTTATTTTGCTATTCTCCCATGCGTCTCTCATCTACAGTCCCAATAGGATGCCCTCCCCTCTGTCCCAGTTTCCTGGTAAGTGAAGGCTTTCGTGGAACATGCCCCTTGGGCTAGTATGCAGATATAAGTGAGTATATACCATTTAAGTCTTTCTGCTTCTGGGTTAACTCACTCATTATGATCATTTCTAGCTCAATCCATTTGTCCACAAATTTTGGGAATTCCTCGTTTTTAATAGCTGAGTAGTTTTCCATAGTGTATATGTACCACTGTTTCTTTATCCACTCTTCTACTGAGGGACACTTAGGCTGCTTCCATGTTCTGGCTATTATGAATAAGGCTGTTATGAACATGGTTGAGCAAATTTTCTTGTTGTGTGCTGGAGCATCTTCTGGGTCTATTCCAAGGAGTGGAATAGCTGGGTCTTGAGGAAGCCCTATTCCCATTTTTCTGAGATAGCACCAAATAGATTTCTAAAGTGGCTGTACTAGTTTGCATTCCCACCAGCAATGAAGGAGTGTTCCTCTCTCCCCACATCCTCGCCAGCATGTGGTGTCGCTTGAATTTTTGTTCTTAGCCATTCTGATGGGTGTAAGATGGAATCTCAGTGTTGTTTTGATTTGCATTTCCCTGATGACTAAGGAGGTTGAGCATTTCTTTAAGTGTTTCTCAGCCATTTGATATTCCTCTGTTGAGAAGTCTCTATTTAGTTCCAAGCCCCACTTCTCAATTGAGTTATTCGGTTTGGTGGTGTTTAATTTCTTGAGTTCTTTATATATTTTGGATATTAGACCTTTGTCAGATGTAGGGTTGGTGAAGATCTTTTCCCAGTCTGTAGGCTGTCGCTTTGTTCTCTTGACAGTGTCTCCTGCCTTACAGAAGCTTCTCAGCCTCATGAGGTCCCACTTATTAATAGTTGACAATAAGGCCTGGGCCGTTGGTGTTTTGTTCAGGAAGTTGTCTCCTGTGCCAATATGTTCCAGGCTCTTCCCCACTTTTTCTTCTAAGTGACTTAATGTCTCTGGTTTTATGTTGAGGTCTTTAATCTACTTGGATTTGAGTGTTGAGCAAGGTGACAAATATGGGTCCAGTTGTATTTTTTTACACATAGACCTCCAGTTAGACCAGCACCATTTGTTGAAGGTGCTATCCTTTTTCAATTGAATGGATTTGGCTTCTTTGTCAAAAATCAAGTGACCATATGTGTGTGGATTCATATCTGGGTTTTCTATTCGATTCCACTGATCAACCAGCCTGTTGCTGTGCCAGTACCATGCTGTTTTAATTACTATTGCTTTATAGTACAGTTTGAGATCAGGTATGGAGATTCCTCTGGAGCACCTTTTATTGTACAAGATTGTTTTAGCTATTCTGGGTTTTTTGTTTTTCCATATGAAGTTCAGAATTGAACTTTCAATGTCTTTAAAAAATTGTGTAGGTATTTTGATAGGGATTGCATTGAATCTGTAGATTGCTTTTGGTAGGATGGCCATTTTTACTATGTTAATTCTCCCGATCCATGAGCAAGGAAGATCATTCCATGTTCTCAGGTCGTCTTCAATCTCTTTCTTCAGAGTTTTGAAATTTTTTGCAAACAAGTCCTTCACTTGCTTAGTTAGAGTAACTCCTAAATATTTTATATTGCTTGTGGCTAATATGAAGGGTGTGGTTTTCCTAATTTCTTCCTCTGCAAGCTTGTCATTTGTGTACAGGAAGGCTACAGACTTTTTTGAGTTAATTTTGTATCCAGCCAATTTGCTGAAGGTGTTTATCAGCTATAGGAATTCTCTGGTGGAATTTTGAGGGTCACTTATGTACACTATCATATCATCTGCAAATAGGGATAATTTGACTTCCTCCTTTCCCATTTGGATACCCTTGATCTCCTTTTGTTGTCTTATTGCTCTGGCTCGCACTTCGAGTACTATATTGAAGAGATATGGAGAGAGTGGGCAGCCTTGCCTTGTTCCCGATTTTAGAGGAATTTCCTTGAGTATCTCACCATTTACTTTGATTTTGGCTATTGGCTTGCTGTATATAGCCTTTATTATGTTGAGGAAAGTGCCTTGTATCCCCGATCTCTCTAAAACTGTAAACATGAATTGGTGTTGAATTTTTATCAAATGCTTTCTCTGCATCCAAAGAGATGATCATGTGGTTTTTTTATTTTCAGTTTGTTTATATGGTGGATTACATTGATGGATTTCCGTATATTAAACCAACCCTGCATGCCTGGAATGAAGCCTACTTGCTCATGGTGAATCATATCTTTGATGTGTTCTTGTATTCGTTTTGCAAGTTTTTTATTTAGTAATTTTGCATCGATGTTCATAAGAGAAATTGGTCTGAAATTCTCTTTCTTTGTTGAGTCTTTGTGAGGTTAGGTATCAATGAGACTATGGCCTCATAGAATGAATTTGGTAATGTTCCATCCATTTCTATCTTTTGGAGTAGCTTGAAGAGTATCGGTATTAGCTCGCCCTTGAAGGTCTGGTAGAATTCTGCACTGAAACCATCTGGCCCTGGGCTTTTTTTGGTTGGGAGACTATCAATGATTGCTTCCATTTCTGTAGGGGAAATGGGACTACTTAGCTTGTTTATCTGTTCTTCACTCAACTTTGGCAAGTGAAATTGATCAAGAAAATCGTCCACTTCCCTTTGATTTTCAAATTTTGTGGCGTATATGCCTTCAAAGTAGGATCTTATGATTCTTTGTATTTCTTCAGTGTCTGTTGTTACGTCTCCATTTTCATTTCTTATTTTGTTGATTTCAATACTGTCTCTCTGCCTTTTAGTTAGTTTGGCTAATGGTCTGTCTATCTTGTTGATTTTCTCAAAGAACCAGCTCTTGGTTTTGTTGATTCTTTGGACTGTTTTCTTAGTTTCTAATTGCTTAATTTCAGCCCTGAGTTTGATTATTTCCAGACATCTACTTCTTTTGGGTGTTTCTGCTTCTTTTTTTTCTAGGGCTTCCAGTTGTGTCGTTAAGATGCTTATGTGTGATGTTTCCAATTTCTTTTTAAAGGCACTTAGTGCTATGAATTTTCCTCTTAGCACTGCTTTCAATGTATCCCACAAATTTGGGTATGTTGTTCCTTCATTTTCATTGAATTTCAGAAACTCCTTGATTTGTTTCTTTATTTCTTCCCTGACCCAGGTGTCATTTAGCAGAGAGTTGTTTAGTTTCCACGTACGTGTAGACTTTTTGTTATTTCTATTGTTGTTGAATTGCAGCCTAAGAGCATGGTGATCCGATAGGATACAAGGTATTATTTCAATCCTCTTGTATCTATTGAGGCTTGCTTTATGACCTATGATGTGATCAATTTTGGAGAAGGTTCCGTGGGGTGCAGAGAAGAAGGTATATTCTTTCTTGTTTGGGTGAAAGGTTCTATAGATATCTGTTAGATCCATTTGACCCATGGCATTGGTTAATGATGTTATTTCTCAGCTTAGTTTCTATTTCAATGACTTATCCTTCAGTGAGAGTGGGGTGTTGAAGTCTCCCACTATTATTGTGTGGGGTTCGATGTGTGGTTTAAGCTTTTTTTTTAGCAGATCTTTTACAAATGTGGGTGCCCTTGTATTGGGAGCATAGATGTTCAGAATTGTGATGTCATCTTGGTTGACTTTACCTTTGATGAGTATGCAGTGTCCTTCCTCATCCCTTTTCATTAATTTTGGTTGATAGTCTATTTTGTTCGATATTAAAATGGCTATGCCTGCTTGCTTCTTGTGACCATTTGCTTGGAATATTTTTTTCCAACCTTTTACCCTGAGGTAATGCCTATCGTTATGGGTGAGATGTGTTTCTTGAATGCAGAAGAATGTTGGATCTTGTTTATGCACCCAGTCAGTTAGTCTGTGTCTTTTTATTGGAGAATTGAGACCATTGATGTTGAGAGATATTACTGACCAGTGACTGTTAAGAGTTTTAATTTTGATGTTGGTTCCAGTTGAGCATTTGAGTAGTTGTGTTTTTGCCATGGGATAGTTATCTATTTCCTGAGTAGTTTTGGTTGTAGCTTGACCCTTTGGGATAGAATTTTCCTTCTAGTGCCTTCTGTAAAGCTGGATTTATGGATAGGTACTGTTTGAATTTGTTTTTGTCATGGAATATTTTGTTTTCTCCATCAATGGTTATTGATAGTTTTTCTGGGTAAAGTAGTCTGGCCTGGCGTCTGTGGTCTCTTAGGGTTCGCTGGATCTCTGTCCAGGCCCTTCTGGCTTTTATGGTCTCTGCTGAGAAGTTGGGTGTAATTCTGATAGGTTTGCCATGAAATGTTATTTGGCCCTTTTCCCTTGCAGCTTTTAACATTTTTCTTTGTTCTGTATGTTTTGTGTTTTGATTCTTATGTGACGGGCAGTTTTTCTTTTCTGGTCAATTCTATTTGGTGTTCTGTAGGCCTCTTGTATGTTTATAGGCATCTCTTTCTTTAGATTGGGGAAATTTTCTTCTATGATTTTGTTGAGAATAGTTTCTGGGCCTTGGAGTCTGATATCTTCTCTTTCTTCAATGCCTATTATCCTCAGATTACTTCTTTTCATGGTGTCCTTAATTTCTTGGATGTTTTGTGTCAGGAGTTTTCCAGATTTGGCATTTTCTTTAATGGTTGCTACAAGATCTGTGATTGTATCTTCTAGACCTGAGATTTGTTCTTCCATCTCTTGGATTCTGTTAGAAAAACTCACCACTGTGTTGCTCGTCTTCTTCTCTGAGGTCTCACATTCTCATTTTTCTTCTGTCTATGTGTTTATTATTGACTCCATTTTCATTTTCAGATCTTGAACTGATTTTTTTATTTCTTTCATCTGATTTTTTTGTATATTCTGAGTTTCTTCCATTGCCTCTTTATAGGTCTTCAGAGCTTGAATCGTTTTATTTATTTATTTCATCTGGTTGTTTGCATTTTCCTTTAATTTTTCCAGTTCCACCCTATGTGCTTCTTTTATGTCTCTCACCTGTTTTGCTGCATCTTCCTGCATTTGATTACGAATTTTATTTGTTTTCTCCATTATGATCCTCATTATTAAGGATTTGAGGTCATTTTCTTGTATTTCCGTTGTATTTGAGTTTCTGGGTTGTTTTCTTTGGGATAGCTGGAACCTGGAGACACCATGTTGTTTTGATTTTTTCTGCGTATGCTTTTACACTGTCCTTTGGACATCTTGCTGTCTTTGTTTTTATTGGGTAGCTTCCAGTGTTGGATGGAGGGAGTCTGATGATAGATTCACTTGTTTTCTCACGATTTCCCTGGCTGGAAGCTCTCATGCTTCACTGGTGTGGATGGTAGGATGTTAGACCTGTCATTTTGGACTCCCACAGCCAGTGATCCTCAGCTCCCCTGTGCTGTGGGTCCTGCAGTCGTTTTGGGTCTCTGAATGAGCATTGGATCAGGCAAGGTATCCACAGCTTTCTGTGTCCCCTGCCAAGTCCAGCCAGAAACACTGGGACCGAACCACGGGCTGAACTCAGCTAGATTCTCAGGGCCTAAACCGTCTGCCGAGCTCAGCTAGGGATTCTGGGCCCAAAATGCACACAGGGTCCAGCCAGAATTTTTGGGCTGGGACTGTGCACCAAGCTCAGCTATGGGCTTTTGGCCCAAAGTGTGTGCTGTGCTCAGTTATTGACTCAGGGCCTGAACCGTCTGCCAAGCTCAGCCAGGAATTCTGGATTCAAACTGCACACTGTGTCCAACCAGAGTCTTAGAGCCGGGACTGTGCCTAAAGCTCAGCTAGAGTCACTGGGCCGAATCTGTCTGCCAAGCACAGTTAGGGACTCTGGCCCCAAACTGCACGCCGAGCTCCACCCAAGTCACCGGGGCAGAATTGTGCACTGAGCTCAGCCAGGGACTCTGGACTCACACTACGCGCTGAGTTCAGCCTGGGACTCTGGGCCTAAACTGCATGGATAGTCCAGCCAGAGTCCTAGGGCCACTGAGCCTGTGCGCACAGCTCAGCTAGAGTCTCTGGGACCAATCTTCCCAGCAAGTCCAGCTAGGGCCTCTGGGCTGAATCTACATGCTGACCTCAGCCTGTTTGCTCCCCAGAAGTGCCCACCGAGCTGAGCTAGTGTCTCAGGCAGAACGGCTTGCTGAGCCAGCCAGCACCTCCGGTGGAACTGAGCACTCCGCCCAGCCTGTGTCATAGCAGGAGAACTGTGGCTTCGCTGAGCTAGGGCCTCCAGTGGAACTGAGCACTCTGCCCAGCCTACGTCACAGCAGGGGAGCTGTGGCTGCGGGCAGAATTGCTTGCTGAGCTGAGCCAGTGTCTCTACGGCACTGCGCACTGAGCTGAACCCGGGACTCTGGGGCAGAACTGTCCACCGAGTCCAGTCTGGGTCCCAAGGCACCATGAGACCCAAATCCTGCCCAGAGTCCCCTCTCCCGTAGCAACTCCCACTGGCCACCACACCTCCACCGGAAGGCTCTGAGCTGCAAACCTCAGCCACCGCCACTGCTGCTGCTGGTGCCACTGCTGCTGCTGCTGCCTCTGCCACTGATGTTCCGATCCGAGAAAATTCGCGCTCCTCCGTGTGCAGGGGCACGCAGGTCCTCCGCACCCTGGTCCCTCCGAACCATGGAGCACTCCCACTGCCATGGTGTGGGGACCTCGGTGTTCCTGGCTCAGAAATCTGTGCAATTCCCTGAATTGTTCGCTGGAGCCTCCAAACACGGTCCACACTGCTCGCCGCCATCTTGGATCCTCGGTAAATGCTTTTGTTGTTGTACTCCTTTAATGAGTGTTGAGCTGGACTCTCCAAAGAATTAGATTGCCTGGAAATCAGCTGGGTCCTTTGGAGTTCGGCTTTTCAAGTTAATAAGGACAGATCCAGAACAGCCTTTTCACTAAGGCCAGAATTCCTTCTATAATGGCCTAGCCTTTTAAGAACTATCCAATTCCCTCTGTGTTATGAGGTCTCTTACACTTAGTGGAATTGTAATTGCCTGTTGTCTCTGTGTGAGTTATAGTAGGCACCATATGAGGGACTTCCAGTTTTTGTGTGCCCTAGAGCTGTGGAGCCTCCTCTCACACGTACTCAAGTCATTTCTCAGTAGAAGACTCCAAAGGATTCCTCAGGTTTGTAGAAGTCTCTTTCTCTGTAGCTTCCATAATCATCCTCTAATTCTGAGTAAGTCAACCTTGACAATCTCTGATCTGTGTGTATAGTGTATGTGTGTGTTTGTGTTTGTGTGTGTGTCTGTGTGTGTCCATCCTGGAGGATGGCCAACCTCTGGCTTAGTCATCTTCCTGCATTGTTACCTGGATGTGGCCTCTAGGAAGCCAGCCAGAAAAATATGGAGCTGAAAGTGTTTTGTCTTCCTGGGGTCACAGTCTTGGGTTACCTACTGTCTAATGTCAAAAATCAGTTTAAAAAAAATATTTTCCAGTTGTTTATAAGAGGGCAGTTATCAGCTTTAAAAGAACCAAGGAAATATAGACTCAAAAAATAATGAAACATCTAGAGAGTGCAAATACCTTAGAGAAACACAATCAACTGTATAGATTTCACTAGACAAATAATCAGAGAAAAGTATTTATATAAGCACACAAATATTTCCAATTATTAAGGTAATGGCACTCAAAGTATGAAGGGACCTTAGAAGAATCAAAGAAAGTTACTGGGATTAAAAATGAAATATCTGGCTGCTTTTGGAATACTGCAGATTAGATTTTTTTTGAAAAAAAAACTTTGCATAGAAAGCATATAGATGCCTGATATATTTTATAATGTTTTAAAATAGAATGAATTTATCTTATACTCCTCTCTTCCTCTGAACATATAGTCAATATGGAAGTGGAAGCATCTCTCCTCAGAGCAAAATTTCTATAAGGCAGATTGCTGACAATGCCCTGATCCAGCCCTAGGAACAAAGCATTGAACAGAGTGAGTGCTGGGGACATATAGGTTGGATGGATGAATGGATAAATGGATGAGTACTGTGGTACAAGTGGTCATCCCAGGATCCTTAAACTTTGACTTTTGATGTGTTGTCAAACAAGGCATAAAGACAGGGTTAGGGCACTGAAAAGGTTGCAAGAATGACTTCTGTGCCCCTTCATAAGAAGCCAGTCCCCGACTTTCACATGAACTTTGGTGTCCCATATTTGACCAAGCCCCCTGGAAGGGGAAGCCTGGCATAGGAAGGATAGCGGGCTACCAAGAAGACACTTGATATTCTATGAGCATAGTCCCCCTCAGTCATAGTTATAGGGGAGGGTAGTAGGGGGAAAGCAGGAGGGAGGGAGGAATGGGAGGATATATAGGGTGGGAAAACAATTCCGATGTAATATGAATAAATTAATAAAATATTAAAAAAAAGAAACCAGTCCTCAAAGCAGCCATGTCTTTAGTAAATCATTGATTAAAAAGAAAATCTATTGGCTCCAAACAAATAGCCATTTAGGAAGCAGATTTGTCCTTGCACTGATATCAGGAGGACACAAAATTGCAGCAAATTTCTCTAGTTCAGTTTTTCAAATTTACATTTCCTTCATGGTTGCAGAAACATTAATATATAATTAAAATAAAGTCGTTTCAGGTTATAAGAATCCAGGGATTATAGCAGACCCAAATATGGAGTCTCTTTGGTGGAAACCAGTTGCTTTACAGCTCTTATGAATTAAATTTAGCTAAACCCAAGTTCACATTTAAATAAAATGTTTATACGCCCAAACCATGAGGAAACAAACTTCCTAGATAGCCAGAAGGATCAGTTAAAATAGATTTAGGCTGCAAAAGCTTAAGTTTTTGTAATGATCTGAAACAATGTGTATAATCACTAAAAATAGCCAATTTAAAGATAAAAGGTTGGATCAAAAATGAGCAACAAAAAGATAGCTTCTGGGGCTAGAGAGATGGCTCCTCGGTTAAGAGCACTGGCTGCTTTGGCTGCCCTTTCATTTTCCAGCACTCTCATGGCAGCTCAAAGCCATCTGTGACTCCTGTTCCAGGTGATCCCATGCCCTCTTCTGGCCTCTATGAGGACTAGGCATGCCTGCAGTGCAATTACATGCATACAGGCAAAACACTCATGTATGTAAAATAAACATAACTAAGATTTAAAATACATTATTATATAGTTAGCTCTTAGAAATAAGTAAATGGAGATTCTAAACATGAAGACAAAGATCTTCAAATTTTGTATGTTATTTTCTAACCAAACTATGTTTTTTTTATTTTATTTTTTCAGGTGTCAGTCATTCTATGTTAATTTTTTTACACATAAATACAATACACTACATACAGAAAGAAGAACCAAGAAACAGTCAGGAATTATATAAATGTTACATTCATAATGTTTTGGTTATTTGTTTTTGGCAGCCTTGAAGAAAACATCTTTCCTATCTTGGTGAGTCTAAAATTCTGAATGTAAACCAATATCTATCATGTCTCATCTCTATCAACTTAAAACATCTATCTAGAACTAAAATTAACTTACCCCTTAATCAACTAAGCTTAATTGTAAAACTAAGCTAACTTGTCTTCAACTCCATTAGAGACTTGAAAAGGAATAAAACTTAATTGCCTGAGTAAACCAGAGGTGCAGGTTAGCAGCTTCAAAATGAAAGAAATAACGGAGACAGTTTGCTGCCTGATCAGTTACCCAAAACTCTCTCTCTAACATTGGAGCATCATCTTCAGCCTTGTGGCCCAGTATATCTGACAGGCAAGATGTTCTCAATCATACAAGTTTTTGCAATTTAAAGTTTTTACTCTCTCTCTCTCTCTCTCTCTCTCTCTCTCTCTCTCTCTCTCTCTCTCCCTCTCCTTCCCCCTTCCTCTCTCTCTCTCTCTCTCTCTCTCTCTCTCTCTCTCTCTCTCTGTGAGTGCAGGCATCTGGGAATTCAGAAGAGCACATTAGAAAATCCCCTCGAATTACATGTGGTTGCGAGCCATCTAACACTGACGTGGATTCTGGGAAGGACTCAGATCCTCTGCAAGAGCAGAATGTGCTCTTAACCTAAGCCACATGTCCAGCCTTATCGTCACAATTTTTATCATGAAATGAAAATATTCTTCAAAAAAGTGCCCTAGCAGAAAGAAAAGAAAGAGAAAGAGAGACAGACAGACAGACAGACAGAGACAGAGAGACAGAGACAGAGAGGGGAAATAAACCCAGGAGAAAGCAGTGAGACACTGGAAGAAAGGAGAAGTGAATGATTTGAATACCTAGTTCAATATCCACCACAGGGAAAAAAAAAAAAAAAAAGAGAAAAGGGAAGAAAGAAAGAAAGAAAGAAGAGTGACTACAAAACCTAAAAGGTCTGGCTCATGGAAAGATGTAATTAAAAAAAACAAACAAACAAGGAGGTAAGATAAATTAAATTTCATAAACATTAACTTAACACGCATAAACAATTTCTAAAAGTAAGCAATAAATGAAACAATACAAATTTTAAATGAGCAAATTATCAAGACATTTTACATAAAAAAGGCACATGTGCCAAATATGTCCACAAAGAGCTACTTAATGTTACCAGTTGTCTGGGAAAATCCACATAAAAATAAAAATAAGGTTAAGATATTCTCACATGTCCTCTAGACAGAAATGTTCAGGAATTACTGGTACCAGCATCGGTGGACAAATTCTCTGAGAACTGGTTTTACAGTTTCTAATAAAGGTAGAAACACACCCTGCCAATGAGCCAGCGGCCCAACATCTGTGTATTTTCCCCAAAGGTAGTGAAAAGACATGTCCACAGGAAGATTCAGGCACAATGACCAAGCAGTAGTGCCAACCCGATTGATTAAAGTATGTTCATCCGGTACAACGCAGCTGCTGTGAAATCTGGAGAGTGATTACACACAGAATCTGCACCTGCAACGAGAGGAGACCATAGGGAGGCAGGCATGAAAGGAGGAGGAAAGGATGGAGCGGAGGAAGGAACAAGGGCAAGGGGCTGAGGAGAGAAGAAAGACAATATGGGTGGCAGGGAGCGGGAGAGGGTGCGAAGAAGGAAAGCTGGGGGGGGGGGTCGCTAACTGACTATTCCTTCCCCTTATGTAGCCTTGCTGCTTCTGCTTGCCCTGTCCCCATAAGTACACTATAAGCTCTCGGGAGGGAGGGACTTGCATATAATAAATCCTTGCACCTGCTAGAGGGCAGACCCGCTAGCTGGCTAGTTGATTTGCAGGCACTGGGAGACTTCCCCAGATGCCGGGTGTGGCTCGTGGAGCAAGCCCTTTTACTATGATTCTGGGATTGAAAACTCCTAGGCAAAGTTTATTGGAAACACCTTAAAGGCTGGGGTCCTCTGTGATTTCCGCCTGCATCAGGGTGCCCCACAGGTGGCAGGTGGCCTTTTAATGACTGGGCAGAGCCTCAGGAGGTCTCGGTCGACCTCACTACAGCACTGTGCTGATTTTAAATATAAAGTGTGCCTATAGCTTCCTCGGACCTCAGGACGCGGAAGCCACTACCTGACTCTCACCGTCCAGGGCATCCTATGCTAGGGAGATAACAGATGTTCTCACAGCCCGGCGACTCTGAATTAGTTCCTCTCACTTACTAACCTGTTCATCCCCAAAGTCCTTTAGTGAGCCCCTTCCTGGTGCGCGCTCAGCCCTGGGACCCAGAGCGATTGAGATATTGTCCCTTTCACCAAGGCTCTCAAATCCAGAGTAGAAGACAGAACTAGACCAAATTCTGAGCTAAGGCAGTAAAGGCTAAATAAACCACAGGGGCCCAGAATCCACCCACGGGCTCAACTTGAGTTCAGCGAGGACTTTTCAATGATGATCCCTGAGCTGATTTTGAAGCTCCAAGACTTCTCAGCTTCATTATTGTCCTTCTAAATTTGGCTGGACTTTGTTATAAGATGCTCAAGGCCCAAGGGGTGAGGGCCATCATGACGGTCAGTCTTTAATGATGGAGCAGAATAGTCTCAGAGGCACCCCAGACTTCATACTAAGCACAGCTGAGCTATGATGAGCCATAGGACAAAAGACCCGGGTTCAAAAATCCAGGTCTCCCGGTTCACAGTTCAGTGAAATCTGACAAACTGTTCAGCCCTCTCAGAAACGGGTTTCCATTTCTCAGCATGGTTGATGAGCTTTCCCCGGAGAGGGTGATACAGACCAATGTCTCCCAGGCATTGGGGGACAGTGATGTGTGAGAAACACTATCTTGCCTTTCCTCTTCTCCAGTGCGTGAAGCCGACATCTTCTAACTGCCTTACAGGGCCAGCAGCTGGCTTGCCTACTGGCAATTGCCTGGGACTTGCAGGGAACTCTGTTTCTGTGACTTCCTGAAGGTAGCATTAAGCATCTGTGGAGGCTTTATTTATGAATCCAATTCCTTTTTATTATACCTGCAAATTACCTTCTTATCATCACCCCGGAAAGCTAAATTTATTCCCAAACGTAATGGAAGATTATCAGGAAAAAAAAAAAAAAAAAAAAAAAAAAAAAAAAAAAAAAAAAAGCAAGTCTTGTCACTTGCAGAAGGGAAATCTATTGCATTTGTTTACTATGTCCCAGACTGAAGCAATGAGATGTGGGACAGCTGGTGTGGCTCTGAGATGTCCACCTCAGCTGCCCGCTACCCTGACATTTATGCCAGTCCCACCTTAACATAGCTCAGCCAAACGCTCTCTAAAACCCCAGTTCTAGGATTGCAGAGAATAAATTCACTCGAGGTATTCCAGCTTAAGCTTATTCATGGAAAAATCAGTCTACCAGAAGTCAGGTCATTGGAGCATCTATTTCTGTAATGACTGATTCAGCAAATTGGCAAAAAAAAAAAAAAAGAATGTCAATTTGTAAAATCCACATCACTGTGAATTTCTTATGAGGCTTCCAGCTACAGCTCAGCAAAGATGTATGACAGGGCCTAGGACAGGTCTGGGAGCCACAATTGTGGGAATGAGGGGCTCGGCATTCTCCCAGGGGCTGTAGTTGCCCCCTGTATCTATAGACTCCAAAAATCCCCAAACTTAAGGGCTTTACATAAGTATATATATTTATTATCTCAAAGAGTATCTGTGGGTCAGAAGTAGCTTGGATGGTAGTTCTAGCTCGGCTTCTCCTGTAGGATGCTGCAGGCTGGAGAGTTGAGCCTGGACCGCTGCATGCCAGATGCCATGCCCCACGGGCTGGAGGCAGGAGGGTGTATTTCTTGGAAGCACTAGTGCCTTTCTTAAGGGATGCTTGAGATTCCCCACAAGGTATCCCATTGTCCTAGAGCAAGTGACCTAGGTGAGTGCAAAGGGGGAACAGTACTGTCTCTTTGGTTACACAGGTGATCCCTGCTCAGTGTGATAGAGGGACTATGTAAAAAGGTTGGGCACCCAAAGGTGGGGGTCCTCAGAGTCTGGCTACTAAGCTGTCCCTCTCTGCCTTCTTAAATACCTGACTCTTGCTATTGGCTCTGCTCTCTCTGTCCTTCAGTGACAGCCTCACTCTATGTGCCTGCCGTCCCTCCTCTAGGCTTCTCTGGTCCCCACCCTCAGCCCCACCATCTTCCTTCTCTGTGACCCAAACTAGGTGCTGCCTTGCACTCATTTCCCAGGTGCCAACTCCTGCACTGTCTCTACTGCCACTCAGGGGTCCCTTTCACCTTCAGCCATAGGTGCCTAAGGTAGCAAAGAGATTCTTTACACTAAAGAGTAACCACTGGTACCTTAGGGATTGTACAATGTACCCAAGCCATTCTAAAACTACCTCTAGACAATTTATTTAATAAGCCAAAGTAGGGGGTTGGAGAGATGACTGAGCAGTTACAACCACTGGCTTTTTCTCAGGACCACAGCTGCATTCTCAGCACTCACATGGCAGCTCACAACCATCAGTAACTCCAGTTCTAGGGTATCCAACATCCTCTTCTGCATCACCAACCCACCCAGACACATATGGTACACAGACAAGTAGGCAGGCAGGCAAAATACCCACACACATAAAATAATACAATGAAAAACAATTAAAAATTACAAATAAAAAAGCCAAAGTAAACTTTCTCTTTGTAAGTCAGTGAATTTAACAAAAGCAGGGAAAGGATCCTTGAATTAAAAAAAAAATGTTCAAAACTAGAAAGAAACCAATAAATATTAAAAAACCGTCCCATAAAAAGCATTGAAATTTTGGTTCTACGGCTGAGACAAATACATCATATTCAGATTCACTGAGGGTTTTATAAGGAAGGGAAATTTGGCAAAGGATGTTCCAAGAATGGGTTAATCTGAAGCCAGCTTTTAGTGAGTCTGTGGCTCACACTTGCAGCCATGAAATACCCTAAGCTTAGAAGTGCCTGTTGGAGGCTGGCCTCACCCAGGAGCAGGCTGGTGGAATGCTGCGGGCTCAGTACCCTGGGTACAGCACTCCTGACCTCCTCAGCCAGACACTGCAGGGACACCTGGGTGATTTGTCCAGCGGGCTGCACCAGTGGGGATGAGGTCCTCCCCTGCTGTCTCTGATGGCAGATCAAACCTGGCTTTTTTTTTTTTTTTTTTTTTTTTTTTTACTATTTCTGATTGGGTGCAGCACGAGGTATGGCGACTCCTGATAGTGGTGGCTTGGGCTAGCTGCGAGTGGTGGGCATGCCTCTGAGTGCCCTCCTGATTGTCTGTTCCTTGATGTGTGTGGTGCGTGTCTCAAGTTGACTAGCAGCTTAGCATATATGCAGGGCCTTCAGTGGGCCACGCAGAGCCCGGTATGGGAAGACTGACATGGTTCCCATCTGTTCTGGAGGTCCTGCGCAAAGAGGTCCAGTCTCCATGCATTCCATGTCTTCTGCTGTTGTGAACACACAGGAGCAGATGGATTTATCTCATGAGGGGCTCTCTGGAAAGAGCTATGAGAAATGTAAACAAAATATACTGGGTTTGCTAGTAAAAGGTTAAATGACACAAAGAAAGCTCCGTCTTTTAAGAAAATTGTAAAGACACCATCTAGCAGAAACTCAACCCTGCTCTTCAGTGTTTTTCTGAGATCCCAGCACATGCTTACAGTTGTATCTATCCTCAAAAGTTGTACTTTGCTTATCAACTGTGCTGCCTGAGTTAAACCAATCATGTAGGAATGTGAGGGCGAGCAATGACCACTCAGAGTGAGGCACTGGACTGTAAGCACCTTTTAAAACTATTTTTTTTTTATTTGGAGTACCTTAATGCCTCTATCTCTCATTCAAGCCCCTGACCATAGGTAGGAGAAAAAGTTAGAAGGAACAGGGGACATAGAGCCCTTTAGGCTTAGTTCCAGCTGGTTAGAGCTGTCAGGTTCTTTTGGGAAAATACCAATGTCAGTCGTCAGGATATCCTGCTCAATCCAGTTACCTTTCTTTTTCTTTTTTTTTTTTTAAAGATTTATTTATTATTTATACAGTAGTCTGCCCACACGTGTGCCTGCCCACCACAAAAAGACACCAGATCTCATTACAGGCGGTTGTAAGCCACCATGTGGTTGCTGGGAATTGAACTCTGAACCTTCGGAATAGCAGACGGTGCTCTTAACCTCTGGGCCATTTCTCCAGCCCCCATCAGTTACCTTTCTTATATGACTGAGGCCCACCTACCTAGATATAGTACTACCCATGTAGGCTGGCAGGCTGGGTCCTCTCACATCAATTAGCAACCAATAAAATCCCCTACAGGCATTCCAGAGACCAATCTGATGGTGGCATTCTTCAATTGAGGTTCCTTCTTCCCAAGGGTGCCAAGATAACCAAGATTAGCCATCCCAGCCATCCCAAGCTCTATAACCTCTGGTTCCTAGGTCATTGCTTTGGGCTCCTCCTATGCAATGGCTTATGGAGGAGTGACAGGCAAGCCAAGATCGTCATTGTCAGCACCCCTTACAACCACAGATATAGACAGAGGCAGCCACATCAAACTAATGTCCAATCTCCACAATAAATTGTGACCACTCAACTTTTATTAAAGATACTTAAGTGTTGGGTTGTGGCTCAGTAGAGGAGCTATGTTTCTTAAAGCGGTGACAGAACCCCTGACAAAGGCAACTTAATGAAGGAAAGATATATTTATTTTGGCTCACAGTTTAAGGCTTCACTGTATTGTGGCAGGACACTGTGGCAGCAGGAGCAGGAAGCAGCTGGTCACACTGTGCTTGCACTTACTTCAGAGAAGAGAGCATGACTGCTGGTGTCCGCCTCACTTTCTCCTTTTTATTTAGTCCTGGTTCCCACAGTCCCAGGTATGGTGCTACCCAGGTCCAAGAGTTGGTCTTCCCCCTTCAGTCAACCATCTCTAGCAACATCCTCACATCCTCACAAATATGATGAGGTGTCTCCTAAGTGATTCTAAACCTTGTCAAGTTGACTATCAAGTTGGACAATTATACCTAGTGTGAGGCCTAAGATTTGATGCACAGAATTGCCATGGAGTGAGAGAAAGACAAAGACAGAAAGAACAGGAGGGAGAGAGAGAGACAGAGACAGAGAGAGACAGAGAGAGACAGAGACAGAGACAGAGAGAGACAGAGAGAGACAGAGACAGAGAGACAGAGACAGAGAGAGACAAAGAGAGATAGAGAGGCAGGCACACACATATGTATGTATATATATGTATATATTCATACAACTTTTTTTGTTCAAACTAAAACTATCTTCTCTATTGTACCCCAAGAGAAAATCTATGTGAGTGTTTAGCATAAGACATCATCAACTGTCCACTCAGGGAAGTTCTAGAATTTGCTCTCTGCTTTCATAAAGACAGTTCATTTCATCCTACAGTGACCCTGATTTTTTCATCTCTCTTCATTTTAATTTTTCTGTTTTTGTTTGTTTTTCTTTGGTGTTGGTGATATTTTGAATGGAAGAGTACCTAATCAACTCATTACCCCTATTCTGCACACTTAGGGAGAGTCTATAAAACTTCCATTTTGGAGTGACAATCTGTGGGCCAGTTGTGGCTGGGGTTGACCATATAGCAGAGAGGTCCAGCATAGGGAGAAATGTCAGCAGGTGATGAAGTGGATTGAAAGGGAAGAACTAGAGTTAACAGAGCATCACTCTACTGAGTAGCCTGGCATCCAGCCTATGGCCAAGACTAGCTCATCTGGAGTCAAATTGCAGAGGTTCATTTTTTAAAAATCGAAACTTGCCTTCCTCTCTCTGAACACTCTCCACTTTTCATATTGCCTATTTGCTTTATTTCTGAAGAGGTGTTCAATATCAATTGTTTATATGTGTCTAGGGATTTTTCAGTAATATTTTAAAAAGAAATTGTTGGCCTTTATATTATAATAAGTTAAAAATGTCTCCTTGGTACAGGTGCTTACAGAACCACAATGCTCTTTGCTGTAGACATTCATTAAGTTCATGGAATTACAGTTCAATAGGCAGAGTGAAAGACAAACTTTATACTAAGCACACAGAAACACAAATGCATGATAAAACTATATTCCTGGGTAGAAGCGGCCATGTGTTTGCCCAGGCATTGTCACAGAACATGAGGTTTCCACTTGATGAGCCCATTGATATGAGAAAGCTTGTTTACTTTGACTAGACTATACATCAGTGTCATTCCTGTGGTGACAGAGGACACCATTATGAAAAATGCACTGTGAAGATGAATGAGGCATCCAGACAACACTCAAAGATAGAGACACAGCCTGTGAACTGGAAAATACAAAGCACATAATGGTAAATGCCATAAGAAAGGCCCAAAGGTTGTAGGGCTTAGAGGAAAGACACATGATAAAGAGATCTTAAGGAGGAGGTAGCCTTTGCCTTGAGAGATGCATTGTATTCACTGGGCAGAAGGACCAGTAATGGGTGACCTTGAATGGCTGCTGAGAGGATTTGGCTCTAACAGGGTGATGAAAAGAATTGTCAAATGCAATATCCCTTCCCTATTCATCCACTTCCCACATAAAGCAGAGGGAATTCCAGGGATCTACTACGATGCACTTTCCTGGCCGCTCAATCCAGCTGCTTCTTGGTGTATGTACATGTTGCCATGGAGATGTCCCCTCCCTCAAGATCTCCCTGCAAGAGGACCTCTGTTGGATTCTCCAGCAACTGATTGACCCTTTCCTGCTGCTTCTGCACATCTGAGTCCATCTTGCACACTTGTGCTGGCTTCTCCCAGCCATCGACTGGCCACAGATGCAGTGCTGGAGTCTCTGCCTCAAGGACAGTCTGTCCACCTGCCTGGGATTTGCTCAGGACTGCTGAGAAAATTAGGATTCCTGCCCAACCCTCCTTCCCTTTCTGCCTACTTTCCCTCCATCCTTTACCCCTCAGAAACTCCTCCCTTCCAAAAATCTCTTGTCACCTGGCTTCTTAGAATACACATGCTTATCACCAATTGATAAAGTTGCTTTGAAAGAAAAATCTTTCTGCCATTCTGTCCTGAAAATGGGAAACTATGGCCAATTATGAAACAGGCATGGCACACTTAGTATTATCTAACAGCAGCATGTACAGAACACGTTTACCCAGAGTCAGACCAATTAGGGACTTTCAGGTGGTTATAGCAATGGCAAAGCTTGGACTGCGCTGATATGTGTGTGTGTGTGTGTGTGTGTGTGTGTGTGTAATGGTAGAAATGGAAAGGAGAGAGGGTACAACACTGCCTTGCTGCTGCTCTAGTCACTTCCACACCTGGCCTATCATCAAGGAAAACACTGGCAGATAATAATAAGCTTGGAAGAGAGAGAACTGTTAGAGTCAGGAAGCCTGGCTCAGGCCCAGCACTAGCCAGATGTGTACCCTGGGAAATGGCTGACTCTGACCTTTGCTCTTTGCTGCCTGACAACACGTGGGAGCAACTGGAGAAGCTGGTTTGAAATTCACTCCTATACTTGCAGGCACCTCTGTTTTAGTATAGTATACATAAAATAAAATTTGGCACATGAAAGGTTTATTGTTAAAGTGTTTCTGTTCAGAGCAGCTAAGCACATCCACATGCTGGGTGGCCATTACTGCCACGCGTCTTCACAGAAGCTAAATACTCATTACGCTCTAACTGCCCCCTCCCTTGGCCCTGACAAACCCCAACCTATTTCCTATCTCTGTGAATTTGAGTCTGCTAGGTACCTCATGTGAGTGAAATTACTTGAGTTACTGTGTCCTTTGGTGTCTAGTTTATGCCACTTAGCATGTGTCTTCAAGGTCCATCCATGCTGTAACCCGATTCTGGATGCCTTCCCCTTTAGTCTGAGTAAGTTCCAGTGCATGTGTGTGCTGTGATGTCTTTTATCTATTTTTGATGGTTTATCTCCACTGTCATCTTGACTGGATTTAGAATCAGCATAGAAACACACCTCTGGGTGTGTCTATGAGGGTTTTTCTGGAGAGGCTTAGCCCAGGGAGGAAGACCCACCCAGAATGTGGGTGGAAACACCTACAGGCCAGCATCCAGAGTGGATATGAGGAGGAAGAGAGCGGAGTACAAGCACTCATCACTGCCAGCTTCCTCAAAGCTGGCACGATGTGACCAGCTATGTCATATTCCTGTCATGCCTTCCCCAACATGATAGAGTGTACCCTCAAACACTGAGCCAGAATAAGCCTTTTTTATTATTCTTGTCTGGTCACGGCACCAAGTAAAGTAGCCGATGCCGCAGTCATCTGTTGATGGACTCTTAGGCTGCTTCCACCTTCTGTCTGGCTACTGTAAATAATCCTGCCATGAACCCAGCTATGTAAATATCTCCTCCAGACCCTGATTTCCATTCTTTAGGGCAAATACCCGGACATGAGGTTACTGGATGATGTTATAGCACATCCATCTTTAAGCAGTGAGTTGAATTCTCCATAATAACCAATGAGGGTATATTCAAGATTTTGTCATTGTCCAGAAATATCCAACATGTCATAATCCAGTTTCCAAATTCACCTGTTTGGTATCCTGCTGTCTATTGTATCCTTTGTCAGTTTGTTTGTTTTTGTTTTTAAGTACATTCTAGTTGAAGGGAAATTTGACTCTGAAGTCAAGGAACATTTTCCTCCAAGGCAAGCCTTGCTTATCCTGTGGTTGCTCCTGTGGTGACAATACCTACTTTTATGTGCATGTGGAATTGAGTTGTTTTTCAGGTCCCAGAGAGTTTTAATATTCTTTGGACTTAGAGAAACACCCTCCAAAGGAATCCTCCCTTTAAACCAAGATGGCATGGGAGGAGGCCTTTTCTTCGTGACCCAGGAGGGATGAGTCACCAGGATGGAGAGTCACAGGCAGTGCTTGTGCGATGGAGGTGCCATGGGGTCCACTTAGATCCAACATAACCCAAACCCCAGGTCAATGCAGATGACAAACATTTATTGTAATCAAGCCACTACTAATCGATCAGGGATGCAGAACCATCTCAGAGCTGAAATGCAAACCTGAGCCAGAGGACCACAGAATACTTATGCATGCAAAACACAAATGTGTGTGCCAAATTATTGTTACATTTTTCTACCAGTCAGGATAGGAGTTGGTCCCTGGACCTAGGAATAATGAACTTGTTTGACCCTGCCAGCAAGATGGAGAAGTCGTCCTTGAGATGGCTGGACTGAGACAACTGTCTCCTTATAACGGAAGCTGTTCAGCTATTGGGAAGTCCCCAGCTCCCCTAGGGCCTGGGACTTTGAACTTAGTTTCCTCCTATGATTCAACAGAGTCTGACGACAAAAGGGCAGTATTAGGACAAGTTTCTTTTGCTTGTTCCCAACAGACACTGGAAAGAGGGTGGAGCATTTCTAGATCTGAATGTTGCAGAGGCACAGCCCCAGTGGCCCAGGTGAAAGAACAGGACGGCTCACCCCTCTCTGGGCTTGCTCTCCAGCTTTCACTGTTGGGGGAATATTGTTTGGGTTATAAATTCAGCCACAGAGAGGGTAGTTGGTCTTGTGACATAGAGTCTATGGAGAGTGGGGTGAGACTCTCAGTGTCCGCCAAGGTGCGCTGTCTGAACGTGTATGTTCTTCTTTGGAGTTGCTCACAAGTGGCCTGGGAAATGAGTGGCAAAGTCACTGTCCTGACCCAGCAGGTTTTTTTTTTTTTTTTTTTTTTTTTTTACAGGTTTGGAGCCACTATCTGGGAGGAGATCCTGAGAAGATACTGTGGGTATCCATGTGAGAAACTGATTACATCCCAGGAATCCAGGGCAAAGGGCTGCGGAAGTCAAAGGAGGCAGTAAGAAAGTCATTGGTTCAGACTAGAGGAACCTCTGGCTGCGGCCAGCTGCTTGTGGACTAGCCCTGGTCTCCCTGCTTTTGATATCTCTAAACATTCGGAAATAGAAGAGTCAACAGGCAGGGGGAAGTAGAAGAAAGTATGAGGGCTGGAAGGAAAGACCTAGAAGGTCTTTCGTGGACTACATAGTGCTTGGATAAACAGTCTTTTTACCTAGCTTACATCTCTGAAGGAGAGGAAAGAAGCTGAGAGTCAACTTCATGCTAACATCACTTGTGTATTCTAGCACTTTCATGGCCGCATGCCCTTCAAGGAGCATCATAGCCTCTACACCAGCACAGTGTCTGCACACACGTCCACCACAGTCACACACCAGCACAGTGTCTGCACACACGTCCACCACAGTCACACACCAGCACAGTGTCTGCACACACACACACCACAGTCACACACCAGCACAGGGTCTACACACAAGTATGGATGTCCCCCTGGAAGAGAAGGACTTCCTCCCCTGCTGCTTCAGGTGTCACCAGCTGACTGCCTTCAGCTGCCAAGCCTTCTTTAGAAACACCCAACTGAGGAGAGCCTTGTGGCCTAAAGTCAGGGTCCCTTGAGTCAAGCTGTGCACCAGCACCATGTGCTAGGTAACAGGTATTTGCAGAGAAAGAGAGAACTGGATAGAAAATGCCCTTAGTTTGATGGCCAGCTGCACTGACAATGGCTGTGAGGTATATGGTATGAACAGTCCAGAGTATGCCTCAGTCAGAGCATTCATGGACAGCCTGGGAGTGGTGGGCAGCACAAGGCTGATGTGCTACTGAGACGAGGCAGGACTTTTATCTGCACCATTCAAGCATCTCCCCAGGAGCAGAGCCAGTAGGATATGGTAGATGAGAAGGGATCTGCTGTGGAAAATGGTTTATGTGCTCATGGAGTTAGAAAGACCCCTAACTCAGTTGACACCAGCACTTTTTGTGAGACTTGGCTGTTTTATGTCAATGGTAAAACATTACTGCTTTACTAAACTGACAAGAGTAGGTTGCTGGCTCTTGGCATGGCTCATCCATATCCACTTGGAGATGTTTAGCTTATGCCATGTCTTTCACCTCAACCTTCAAGCTCAAGGTGAGATCACCAACTTATTCCTTCTAGAAATCACTTCATAGGACCTGGAATTTTTTTTTCCCTCACTGATTAAAGTGATCCATTCCCATTTTCCCTCCACAGATTTCATTAAACTGTATTTATTTAAATTGTGACTCTTATTCAAATAGTATATGTTTTAGATACCTCCCCTCAACAAAGGGAATAAGGACAGTCACATGATGATTCAAATGCTTCTACCTGTATGGCTCAGGGGAAGAGCCTTAGGCTCCTCCCACAAAGTTTACAAACACCCTGTGCTGGGCTGACTGTTTTTATCCAAAGAAAGGCTTATGAATTGCATTGAAAGGCATGGACTGGACAAGAATCATAGGACTGGAGAAAGGGGTGGGTGCAGGTGACACTGCAGTTTTAATTTGATGACTGCCCTGGAGACAGCATTGATGGAAAATCAGGGATCTTGGCTCAGGCACAGCACTAATCAGGAAATGACCAGACTTCTGACTTTGCTCTGTGCTGCCTTGCAATATACAGGACAGATGTGGCAAGCTCCTAGTCTCACATACACAGAGTGCTCACCTGATACTCTGCCTGTAGGTCCTTACCACAGGGTCTTCTCAATGACCTGGATTTGTCACCATTACCATGAAATGTCGGGAAGGGGTCTGGCCAGGGACATAAGAAAGGATTGCCAGCCTTAGAGACAGTTTGTGACTAGAGAAACATATCTCTATGTCTAACCATCTCCCTGTGGTTTTCTTCCACGATGTTTGCTGTGGGTGGGCAATGAAGTGAGGAATAGACAGATCCAGGGATGGAGGTTGGTTGGTGAGCCACTGGGTGTCGGAAAGGGAAGGAGCCCTAAAACGGTCAGAGAACCTAGGAGTGAAAAAAATTACCTTGTCAGGTAATAGCCAGGAGTTGATCACTGGTTTGTGAAGAGGGAGGAATGACAGGGAAAAACGGGGTACTGAGTTTTAGTTTCTAGCAGTTTCCATGTTCCTGATCTGAGAGGGAGATTTTGCATGTTGAGTAAAACAGTTGTGTGTTGAAAAGCCAGCATGCCACTATGTGTGCCTTGAACTCTTAAAAATGTGTATTACTTAGTTCTCCTGTTGCTGAGACAAAATAGCCCAACAAATGCAAGTTAAGGGAGTGAAGGTTTATTTTGGCTTGAGGTTCAAGGGTACGCAGTCTATCATGGCAAGGAAGGCATAGTGGGCAGCTGGAGCTTGAGGCCAGTACAGTCAGGAAGAAGAGTGTCAAATGCTGATGCTGAGCTCATTTTCACCTGTTAGGCATTTAGAGTAAGTCTTCCCACCGTGATTAACTTGTCTACGAAATACTGTACAGACATGCCCCAAATAGTTGTCCCCTAGGTAATTCTAAATCATGTCAAATTTATAGTCAATATAAACCATCAAAGGTGTACTGTAGAAACTTATGGCTGAAACTCCAGTTCATGGTGCTTATCAGAGACCATCTTTCAATCTGTTTTAAGTTCATATGGCTGAGCCAGAATCTCATCACAGATGTCACAGGAAAGCAAATTTTTTTTCACTGCTGTCTAAATCAAGGCTTCATCTGTATGAAAGTCCAGCTCTGGGGCAGGACAACAGCCCAACACTTCAGGGATGAAGGGAACTTGCAGGTCAAGGTCATGCCAGGTTCTTTTACCCCATCAGCAGGCCCCAAGAGACTCTCCCACTAGGGACCTATCCTTGTCATCTTAGGGCAGAGCATACAGTGAATGTGACCCTGTGATTGAGAGCAAAGTAAGGGCGCTTTGCCTCATAGTTTATGTGACTCTGCAAATAAATGTTAAGTTACTCGGATGCAGGATGAAAGGAAGACCCCAGCAAGCAAGCCACAGCTGTCTACCAGGAGAATTAGAACTAACAGCCATTTCTACTGACACTCACAGGACGGTGTCTGCTACAAAGCCATTGCTTTAGTCACAAAGGTCACCGGATCGTGTGTTTCATACCAGGGAGAATATAAACAGCTGAGTAGGTGAGATGGGTACCTGGCAGTGTGAGGGTAGATGAAGGAAAAGATAAGGGATAGGCCTGTGTAGCAAAAGAAAATTCAACTCGACCTTTCTCTTTATTCTTGAATATTCCATTCTCCCCTTAAGGTGATTTTGTCATTAATTAGGTTGAATCTTCTTGGGCTTTTATTACGTGTCTCAGCCTATAGTCTGGCATTTAGGGGGTCTCCATATGATAATTACAAATGCAGCAAAAGCAAGAAACATCCCTGATTTTGGACAAAGGCTATCATGGCTTGGTCCATCTTTATGTGGACAGTCCTCTACTATGTCGTTAATCAGCTCTCTCCTGCCTTTCCCTTTTATCCACTTCTCAAGTCCCAGTTTCAAGTCCATCATTGACCCAAGCCTTCCCAGTTTTCCAGAACTCAGGGGTCTGTCTGTCCCTCCTGCAGTGCTTCTACAGCACTCAACAGCAAACCTCAAGGAGAATGGAGACGTGGAGAGTTCCAAGTCTGGACTCAAGTTCCGGATCCTTCTATGATTGTGAGATCTTACTGGAGACATGAAACCTCTCTGTCCTTGGATTTCTTCTTCCATGCCAGTGTCCTAAAGTTTCCGGGAGAAAGGATATGGTGTTGGGTGGATGGAGGAACACAGATATCCTAGTGATAAATACCTGGAAAAGACTTAGTGCTGGCTGCATCCCGTCTGCTCATTTTTTCACCATCTTATGGCTTTAGCCCCACAGCATCTACATATGCTGTTTTGCTTGTTTCTTCTTTTCTTGTTGGATAAATCATCTTGTGTTTCTAGTCTTTGAGTTTCTGGCATCCAGCAATCCACATGACTTACCTCCTATACAACCTGGGCCATAGATGTCTACCACTGTACTCAGTTTATATATAATTTTACATGTTATATGTAAAATCATCCACTTTACCTTTGGATTTTGGTCTATATATTTAACCAATTATGGGTTGAAAATATCCTAAAAATGAAGTTGTGATTGCTCCACATATTTGTAGACTTTTTTCCCTTGTCTTTACTTTTTAAAAAATACAACTGTTATATGTAATCTGTAGGTGGTTGAACATGTGTGGGAAGTGTATATAAATTCTGTGCAGATACTACTTTATATAATGGGGTTTGAACACCTGTAGGTTTTAGTATCCTTGGAAGATCCTGAAACCACCTCCATGGACGCCACAGGGAATCTCCCTCTCCCTCTTCCTCTCCTTCCCCCTCTCTCTCCTTCTCCTTCTCCCTCTCCCTCCCCTCCCTTTCCCCCATTTCTCTCTCTCTCTCTCTCTCTCTCTCTCTCTCTCTCTCTCTCTCTCTCTCTCTCTCTCTCTCTTGTGCTTATGAAGTATTATTTGATCAACTCCCTAATGGAGTTGACCTGATCCACTTTTTGAGAGGTCTGTCATACTCCACCTCTTGTGCTAGGCACAGGATTCCAAAGGAAAAGGGTCTGTTCCTAATGTAAACTCTTGTCATGTGTTTCTTTCTAGAGCTATCATAACTATTTTTAATGGAAAGGTGAAGTAAAAATAAACAAAATTGCTTCTCTGCATGGTAACAACATACACACTCACAGTGATATGGGACAGTTACCATACAAACATTTGCTGCATCCTATCTTAGGCATGAAGACTGTGAAATGCCTTCATGCCCAGTATTTCAGTGTTAAGTTTAGCATATTGCAAAAGTGGTTAAAAAGAAAAAGGCAGGATTCTCAAATCAGAAATGCTAGGAAGTGATTATGAATGACTTAGAAGTCTTAATGACAGATTTCCTTCAAAAGCCATCAACTCAAGTGGCTGTGTGACTGAGTGTGTATTTGTGTGTCTATGTCCGCATGTGTGTGTATGCTCATGTTCATGTTTGTGCATGCCTTTGTGTGTATGTATCTCTGTGAATGCCTGTGTGGCTATATGCTTGTGTTTGTGTGTTTGTGTATGTGCATGTGTGTATGTGCACTTATATCCATGTGTGTATGTGTGTGTGCATGTGTGTGTGTGTGTGCGTGCGTGCGTGCGTGTGTGTGTGTGTGTGTGTGTGTGTGTGTGTGTGTGTAGGCATAATATAGGATGCAGAAAGTGCCCATGCAACCCCTTGAAAGAAAACAAAGCAGCCAGGAACCAACTGATTATATTTCTGATGTTCTAATGTATGTTAATAGAGATATAAGATTGAATTTACAAAAAAGATTGAATTGTATATAAAAGTTAAATCAGGAATTCTCACATGAGGTCAGATTTATTTCCTGATACTCATATTGGAGGTAGAAGACGCTCAGTCATGGATTCCCTACTGGAGTAATTGCCAATACACACTTCATTTCCCCTCTTTCAAAAGTCCAGCCAACCTCTGTTCAAAATAAATAAACAAGATACCCAGTAGCTAAAATAATGGGCAGCTTCTCTCATTCCTTAGGAACCTGTATCTGTTTCTTCAGAAGAGCCCATGCTTCTCTGATGTCTTCATGCATGACGTCACAGAGCTTTGTCAAAGCCAACCATCACTGGTGGTGGTAGCTATAGGCTGGTGTTGACTTGCCTAGTGTGAGCTGGGCAGGGCTGTGGGTGGAGATTCCCAGCTATGTTCCAACACTTTCCCAATGGCCAATTTGTCTCAACTGTGGGTCTGGGTTTAGTGTTTCCAGCTTGGCTTTTGTTCACTTCCTCTATGTGTAAGCAAGTAAGTCACAGAGAGCAGTGTGAGGTTAGAGCCTTTGCTTCTTGGATCCCCCAGCAGCCTTGATTACACTCCCTACAACCATATGTCCCATTGCTTCATCCAATGCCTGTGACATATACAGTTGTCATTGTTAATGATAACAACACTGTGAAAGTGTTGGGGCAAGTTGGAAGAAGGCACCTAGGGGTGTGTCTTTGAAGGGTGTATGGTCCGTTTCTTTCTGTCCCTCTGTGCTTCCTGGCTACCATGAGGCGAGCTCCTCTGTTGCACTGTGCCATGTCTTCCATGATGCTCTCCCTCATTATGGCCAAAGACAATAGAGCAGCTCTTATGGATTGAAACCTCTAAAATTGTGAGCAAAAAGAAATCCTCCTTTGTGACAGTACAGCTTTGATATTTTTCACAGCATTGAAAAGCTAACGAGTCCTGATGATCATGACAGCCTTGCCAGGGAGGATCTTCTGTTACCACTTCTGTTTCTCAGATGCAGAACTCTGGCTGGGAACAGTATGGGCACATTCCAATATTGGACCTTGCCTTTCCAATCCAGCTTGCAATCGCACAGAGGAAAAATGGTCCTGCTTTGTCTGTTCACAGCTGTGCTGCCCTATTTTAGACATCAGTAACACAGTTCATTTCTATGGTGACTAGACTTCCAGGGGGAAGCAATGATCTTAGAACGGCAGAGAAGCAAAGTCATTCAGAAGCTGTAGGTAGGAAACAATCAATACCCAGCATCCTTGAGGCAAGATGCTAAACCAGAGCTCCAGCATCAGAACTGATTTAGTTTCCTACTGAACACTTGGCCATCCCTGGAGACAATTTTTGGTTGTCATAGATGGAGAGTAGGGTCCTGCCGTGTGGTGATGCAGTGATATTATGGTGTTGAGTACCCTGTAACTCAGGTCAGCCAACACAACAGGGAATAGTCTAGTCAAAATTCCCATAATGCAGTAGTAGAGAGACTGCCCTCAGAGGAGGCACCAGGAACTAAGAGGTCTAGGCAAAAAGACAAACAGAGAAGGTAAGATCTCTGCAGAGACACCAGACTCCAGACCTTGGCGACAAAGCCCAGCTGACTATTGTTTTAACAACGTCTCCTAGTAGGTCCCAAGTGGGTGGCGGACAACTTCCGCTTATGGTTTGATGAGTCCTTGATGTGGGGCTTTTTGGAATCAAACATTGTCATAGCAAGTTAGTTCCACTTTCCACTTCTTGTGACACTTTATATATGTTGTCTTCAGGGAGAGAATAGAAAAACAATGCATATAAGCAGCTGAAAATGAGTAGACAAAATAATGGTGTGTCCATCTGTGTGTGCAACATAGTAATGCATAGACAAGGACAACACATATGGCCATGTTCATTCAAGTGCATTCAGGTTCAAGTTTGTGCACAGACAAAGGGCAGACCTCTTTAAAATAGCAGAGTTTATATTCAGTTGCAATCTTTGTGAAACTTTTATTTTTAAAGTATTTTATAAGTCAGGTGTGCTGGAACACACCTGCAATCCTAGCACATGGGAAGCTTAGGCAGGAGTTCCAGACCAGGCTGGGCTTCAGTGAGACTGTGTCTCAAAAAGATAACTATCCACTTTAGGGGTCTTAAACCAGGAGTGTGGCCCATCCTTTGGAGATGGGGGAATAGATGTCACTTGTTAAGATCTCATGTTCTGCCAAGAACAGAACTGAGTGCCTTTTGGACCTCACAGCATGAGCTTCCAAACAATCTGATGAGGTAGCCACTGCTTTCCATGGTTTGCAGATGAGAAGCCTGAAGCTTTTGATTAATTGATCCAGGTCACAAAATCAGCAAATGCTGTGGCAGGGGTGTCTATTAATCATGCTATGTCTGTTCCAGTCCTGGATGCCCTTGATGCCTCTAAGGTTGGCTAATCTGACACCATGGCCAGTGTTATTAATAAGTGATGTGGAATTCTCACATCTGAGTCACTCAATAACTCACTGTATTACTCAGGCACTCCAAGGAAACAGGGCCAACAGAGAAATAGATTACATATCAGATTGAATGTGAAATATCCCTCCTGAACTCAAGAGTTGACATCTTGGTTGCCAGTTGATGGGATCTTGGGAAGTGACTTGTTCCTAGGAACTCTGACTAAGGCATTGATAGAATTTTAATGTGAATGGAACCATCAAGAGATGTTAAAACCAGGAAGATGAGGCCTGGTTGGAGGAAGTAAGTCACTGGGGCTCTGCCTTGTCCCACCCTCTTCCTGTGTTTCCTTTCACTGTTTTCTGTCTGCTTTGAGGTAAGAACTTCTGTCACACATGCTCTCTTCACAATAATGTTCCATCTTCCTACAGGCTCGGAGGAGGCAGTGGAGTCAAGGATTACAGATTGGAACCTCTAAAATGACACTGTGTATGTTAGGTCTTTCACCACAATGACAAAACATCTGGAACAGAGACATATATATATCTGAGAATTGTTGTGAAAATTATCTCGTGTGATTATGGAGGCTGAGAAATTCCAGCCCTGGCCATCTGCTAGTGGCGCCCAGGACAACCGTGGTGTACTTCAGTCTGATTCTGAAGACCTGAGAATTGCGCACAGCAATGGAGTAAGAACAATTCTGCATCCATAGGCCCAAGAACCAGGAGTGACACTGTCTAAGGGCAAGAGAATACCCAGTTCATACAGAAAGAGGAAGCCTGAGGCAGGCGTGAGCATGTAGACTAGGAATTCCAGCATTTGAGAAATAGAGACAGGACAACCAGGACTTCAAACCCTTCCACAGCTACACAAGTGATTCAAGGCCATCCTGAGCTATAAGAAGCCACATCTCAACTCCTACTACTACCTACAGAGGAATGAAGAGACGGAAGAATAAGAAGAGGAGGAAAAGTAGAAGAGAAAGCAAACAATGGCACAATATACTTAAGTCAGGGATGGTACAAAACACCCATAATCCCAGTGTTTGGCGTTTGATTGGGAATTTGGGGAATTTGAGGTCAGCCTGAGGTAAATTAAAACCCTGTCTGAAAAGAAACAAATAAATAAAACCCCACCCCTACACAAAAAGAATATGTAGCATCATTAACTGGATTGAAAGGCCATCTTGAATAGGGAGCAGGCAAGGAGACCCCTTATGAAATTCACAAGCAACAAGATTCAAAGGGCTCCCAACATTTACAAGATGACCAGGCTCCTCTCCAAGATTACAGAAACAATGACAGACTGTATGTGAAAGGACACTCTTAAGTGATGTAATCTTTGGGTAATGTTGCTGCCTGTGTCACCCATGTCTTTCTAAGTAACCAACAAACTGTTTGGATAACCAAGATGGATTTGGATAAAAAGTTTTCCCTGGCCTGTTTATCCATTTTCTATCTGGGGTGAGTAGAAACAGATTCCTCAGGAGAAATATCATAATATCTTCTTTCACAATTTTTGTTCTGTTTGGGACTCCATAGACTAGAGGATGCCTAAGACTGTTGTTGGCAGTGATCTTTACCCAGTCTACTGGTTCAGTTGACTATCTCTTCCCGAAACATCTTAATAGACACACTCAAAAATAATGTTTTAGTGGCTCTCTAGGGATCCCTTAGCCACACCATGCCACATTGACCCATAAAATTACTCATCATTTCTTCTATGCTATTTGGCAGCAATGCAAATAGTCCCTATGACCTCTCAGCTGCAACCGTAGTCATGGCCTTTAGATTGTAGCTTTCATATGAGAAATACCACGATACTGAATGCTCCAGTATTATGACCTACACTGAGTCTCCACTATTTTACAAAATCAAAGTGAATATGAAGTGATACTTTTATTAATGACCACGAAACAGGAAAAGCAACAAAATAGGTCCTCTAACACTATGACCAGTCTGTTAGTAAGAACAAAATGCTTATTGACATACCATGTAAGAATGATTTCTTTTTAAAATAACACTCATGATTAGATTTTTCCCCTACTTTGTTTTTCACAGGTGATGATAATATTTCAAGTGGCAGAGTATTATCCCTTTACATGTGTCTGATTGAAAAGTTAGAGCCCAAAGATCCTGTTTTGCCTCAGGGAGGTATATGGCCAAGTGATGGGCCTCCCATGAGTCTGGAGAACACAGAGTTCAATTTGTTTTGTGCCTCTTGCCCTAGGCCAACATCTCAGGATATGGGGCCTGACATGGAGATTCGGTGTGCTTTACTAACTATGGATATGCTTCCCAGGAAGAGTTAAAGAGGAGTGAGGAATGCGGACTAGGGCACAGGAGGACCTTAGTAGATGTGGAGGTTGATCCAAGTTGTTCACTTGGAATGGTCTTTTTTTTTTCATTTTTAAAATTTAGGTTTTATTATAATTTATTCACATTACATCTTGATTGCTATCCCCTCACTCCTATCTTCCGGTTCTCACCCTCCCCACCTTTTCTGCTCTATTCCCCTCCCCATCCCCTCTGACCAGCCTACTTCCCCACCATCTGACAACAGCCTATCAGGTCTCATCAGGATAGCTGGCAGCTCCTTCCTCTGTGTGCCCACAGGGCCTCCCCTCCAAGGGGAAGAGATCAAGTCACCAGCACCAGAGTTCATCTCAGAGGCAGTCCTTAACACCACCACCACCACTCCACCACACCCCACCAACCCTGGAGAAAGAACTGTTCATCTGCTATATCTGAACATGGAATATAGATTCTCTGCATGCATTGTCCTTGGCTGGTGCAACAGTTTGTGCAGACACTCCTAGGTCCAGATCCACCAGCCTTGATGGTCTTCCCGTGGGGCTCCTGACTTCTCCGGATCTTTCCACTTTTTCCTCCATCTCTCAGCACTCAGCTCAGAGTCTGGCTGCAAGACCCAGCATCTATCTCGATCCCCTGCTGCATGGACTCTCTCAGAGGACATTTATGTTGGGCTAATATCCACTTATAAGTGAGTATATACCATGCGTGTCTTTCTGGGGCTGGGTTACTTCACTCTGGATGATTTTTTCTAGTCCTATCCAGTTGCCTGCAAATTTCAACATTTCCTTGTTTTTAATAGCTGAGTAGTATTCCACTGTGTAAACGTACCACAATTTCTTTATCCATTTTTCCACTGAGGGACATCTAGGTTGTTTCCAGATTCTGGCTATTATGAATAAAGCTGCTGTGATCATAGCTGAGCAAATATCCTTGTTGTATGGTGGAGCATCTTTTGGGCATATACCCAACAGTGATATAGCTGGTATAGCACTATTCCTAATTTTCTGAAAAAGCACCATATTGATTTCCAAAGTGATTGTACAAGTTTGCACTCCCACCAGCAATGGAGGAGTGTTCCCCTTTCTCCACATTCTCACCAGCATGTGCTGTCCTTGGAGTTTTTCATCTTAGCCATTCTGATGGATATAAGATGGAATCTCAGAGTCATTTTGATTTGTATTTCCATGATGATTAAGGATGTTGAGCATTTCTTTAAGTGTTGAGAATTCTCCATTTGTCTCTCTACCTAATTTTTAAATTGGATAATGTGGTTTGGTGGTGTTTCATTTCTTGAGTTCTTTATATATTTTGGATATTAGCCTTTATCAGATGTATGGTTGGTGAAGATCTTTTCCTAGTCTGTAGGCTGTTGTTTTCCTCTATTGACAGTATTCTTTGCCTAATCTTTTCAGTTTTATTAAATCCCATTTATTAATGGTTGATCTTAGAACATAAGCTATTGGTCTTCTGCTCAAGAAGTTGTCTCCTGTGCCAATGAGTTCAAGGCTCTTCCCCACTTTTTCTTCTAATAGATTTAGTGTATCTGGTTTTGTGTTGAGGCCTTTAAGTCATTTGGACTTTAATTTTGTGCATGATGATAAATATGGATCTATTTGCATTTTTCTACATGTAGACATCCAGTTAGACCACCATCATTTGTTAAAGATGCTATCTTTTTTCCATTATATGGTTTTGGCTTCTTTTTAAAAAACAAAGTGTCCATTGGAGTGTGGATTTATTTCTGGGTCTTTTATTCCATGCCATTGATCAACCAGCCTATTACTATGCCAGTACATGCCATTTTTATTACTGTTGCTCTATTGTACAGCTTGAGATTAGGGAATAGAGATTCCTCCAGAAGATCTTTTATTATACAGATTTTTTTTTAGCCATTCTGATTTTTTTCATATGAAGTTGAGTATTGTTTCAAGGCCTGTAAAGAATTGTATAAGTATTTTGATATGGATTGCATTAAATCTCTAGATTGCTTTTGGTAAAATGACCATTTTTACTATGGTAATCTTCCTGATCCACAAGAATGAGAGATTTTTCCCTCTTATGATATCTTCTTCAATTTCTTTATTCAGAGACTTTAAAGTTTTTTTTTCATACAAGTCTTTTTCTTGCTTGTCTAGAGTTACACCAAGATACTTTATATTATTTGTGGCTATTGTGAAGGGTGTAGTTTCACTAATCCCTTTCTCAGCCAGTTTGTCATTTGTATACAAGAGGGCTACTGATTTTTTAAAGTTGATTTTATATCTAACCACATTGTTGAATGTGTTTATCAGCTGTAGGTGTTCTCTGGTGGAATTTGGGAGGGGTCACATATGTATACTATCATATCATCTGTGAATAGTGATACGTTACCTTCTTCCTTTGTGATGTGGCTCCACTTGATCTCCTTTTGTTATCTTATTGCTCGACCTAGAACTTCAAATACTATATTGAAGAGATATGGAGCAAGTGGGCAGCCTATTCTAGTCTGTAATTTTAGTGGAATTGCTTTGAGTTTCTCTCCATTTAATTTGATGTTGACTATTGGCTTGCTGTATATGGCCTTTATTATGTTTAGGTATGTGCCTTGTATCCCTATCTCTCCAAGACTTTAAATATGAACTGGTATTGGATTTTGTCAAATGCTTCTATGGCATCTAAGGAGATAATCATGTGTTTTTGTTCAGTTTGTTTATATAGTGGATTACATAAATGGATTTCCATATATTAAACCATCCCTGTGTGCCTGGGATAAAGCCTACTTGGTCATGGTGAATGGTATTTTTGATGTGTTCTTGAATTTGATTTGTGAGTATTTTATTGACTATTTTGCATCAATGTTCATAAGAGAAATTGGTCTGAGATTCTCTTTCTTTCTTTGGTTTTTGTGTGGTTTACGTATCAAGGTGACTGTGGCTTCATAGAATGAATTTGGTAGTGTTTCTTTCATTCCTGTTTTGTGGAATAGTTTGAAGAGTGTTGATATTAGGTCCTCTTTGAAGGTCTGGTAGAATTCTGCTCTGAAACCATCTGGCCCTGGGCTTTTATTTTTTGGTTGGGAGACTTTTGATGACTGCTTCTATTTCTACAGGACACAAAGGACTATTTAGTTTGTTTACCTTATCTATACTCAACTTTAGTAAGTGGAAAATATCACGAAAATTGTCCATTTCATTTAGATGTTAAAATTTTGTGATGTATAAGCTTTTGAAGCAAGACCCAATGATTCTTCGGATTTCCTCTGTGTTTCTTTTTATGTCTCCCTTTTCATTTCTGATCTTGTTGACTTGGATAGTGTCTCTATGTATTTTAGTTAGTTTGATTGAGGAGTTGTCTATCTTGTTGATTTTCTCAAGGAACCAGCTCTTGGTTTTGTTGATTCTTCGAATCTTTGAATTGTTCTCTTTGTTTCTAATTTATTGATTTCATCCCTGAGTTTGATTATTTCCATCCCTTATTCCTCTGTTCCTCTTGGATGCATCTGCTGCTTTGCTTCTTCTTCTTCTTATCCTTCTTCTTCTTCTTCTTCTTCTTCTTATCCTTATTCTTCTTCTTCTTCTTCTTCTTCTTCTTCTTCTTCTTCTTCTTCTTCTTCTTCTTCTGGCTTTCAGGTGTGCTGTTATGTTGTTTGTATGAAATGTTTCCAATCTTTTTATGAAGGCACTTAGGCCTGTGAACTTTCCTCTTAGCACTGCTTTCATTATGTCTCATAAGTTTGTGTATGTTGTATGTTCATTTTCATTGAATTTTAGCATGTCCCTAATTTTTTTCTTTCTTTATTCCCTGACCCAATTGTCATTGAATAGAAAGTGGTTCAGTTTCCACATGTGTGTAGGATTTTTGTTATTTCTGTTATTGTTGAGGTCCAGGTTTAGTCCATGGTAGTCTGTTAGGATACAAGGTATTATTTCAATCTTCTTGTATCTGTTGAGGCTTGCTTTGTGACCTACTAATGGTTAATTTTGGAGAAGGTTCCATGAGGTTCTGAGAAGAAGGTATAATCTTTTGTGTTTGAGTGAAAAGTTCTGTTGATATCTGTTAGGTCCATTTGACTCATGACATCTGTTAGTGTTATTATTTATTGATTTAGCCTCTGTTTTGTTAACCTATCCTTTGTTGAGAGGGGGTCTTAAAGTCTCCTCCTACTACTGTGTGGGGATCAATGTATGTATGGTTTAACCTTTATTAATGCTTCTTTTGCAAATGTGAGTGCCCTTGTAATCAGGACATAGATGTTCAGAATTGCGATGTCATCTTGGTTGAATTTTCCTTTGAGATATATATATATATATATATATATATATATATATATATATATATATATAGTGTCCTTCCTCATATCTTTTGGTTAATTTTGCTTGAAAGTCTATTTTATTATATATTAGACCTTCTTCCAGCCCTTTACTCTCAGATACTGTCTAGCCTTGTGTTTGAGGTGTTTCTTGTATACTGCAGAATGTTGGGTTTTGTTTAAATCCATTCTGTTAGTCTGTGTCTTTTTATTGGAGAGTTGAGACCATTGACATTGAGAGATATTAATGACCAGTGACTACTAGGTTCTTTTAATTTGATATTAGTTGTGGTAGTGTGTTTGTGTAATTGTCTAATTTTAACTTTTCTAAAGTGAAGTTACCTATTACCTGTGTTTTCCTCAGTGTAGTTAGCCTCCTTGGGTAGGAGTTTTCCTTATAGCATCTTCTGGGGGGCTGGATTTGTGGATAGGTACTGTTTAAACTTGTTTATGCTGTGGAATATATTGTTTTCTCCATCTAAGGCTATTGAAAGTTTTGCTTGGGATAGTAGTCTGGATTGGCGTCTGTGGTCCTTTAGGTTTTGCAAGACACCTGCCCAGAGCCTGCTGACTTTTATGATCTCTGTTCAAAAGTTAAGTGTGATTCTGAAATGTTTGCTGTTGGATGTTTCTTGGCCTTTTCCCCTTGTTGCTTGTAATAATTTTTCCATGCCCTTTACATTTAGTGTTTTGATTATTTTGTAGCAGGAGGATTTTCTTTTCTGGTATACTCTATTTGTGTTCTGTAGGCCTCTTGTATGTTTACAGGCATCCCTTTCTTTAAATTGGGGGAATTTTCTTCTATGATTTTGTTGAAAATATTTTCTGTGCCTTGGGGTCAGGTATCTTCTCTTTCCTCAATTCATATTAATTTTAAGTTTCATCTTTTCATGGTGTCCTTGGTTTCTTGGACATTTTGTGTCAGCATTTTTTTTTTTTAGATTTAACATTTTCTTTGATGGCTCCATCAAATTATTCTATTGTATCTTCTACAGCTGAGATTCTTCCCTCTATCTCTTGCATTCTGCTGGCAATGCTTACCTTTGTAGTTCTTGCTTTCTTCTCTAGGTTCTCTGTTTTGAGGATTTCCCCAGTTTGTGCTTTTATCATTGTTTCCATTTTCATCTTCAGATCTTGAACCATTTCATTAAATTTATTTACCTGATTGTTTGTATTTTCCTGAATTTCATCCAGTGATTTATTCATTTCTTCTCTATAGGCCTCTGTCATGGCCTCTCTAAGGACCTCAATCTGTTTGACTATATCTTTTTGTATTTCTTTAAGGATGGTTTTCATTTCCTATAGTATCATCTTTATGAGTAAAGTCATGTTCTTGTGTTGCAGTTATATTAGAGTGTCCAGAGTCAATTACCTTGGGATAACTGGGTTCTGGAGATGCCATATAACTTTATCTTTTGTTGTTTGTGTTTTTTCATTGGCCTTTAGCCATCCAGCTGTCTCTGGTGTTGTGCGGTAGTTTCTAGTGTCCTCCAATGGCCCTTGAGAGCTCATAGGTGAGTGCCTATGGGTTGAGACACTTCACCTGCAGAGATCAGGGAACCCTTCCATGGATCAACCTGGTGACCTATGGTCAGACCCAGGAACTTTCTGTGATTTATCTGGGTGACCTGAGGTCAGATTTACTTGTGATTCAGACTGTGGTGTCTCCTCTGGCCTAGAAAACCCAGACAATGGTGTTTTGTGTCCCACAGTTCATTCTGAGACAGATAGCACAGATGTTGCATGCATGCAGGCATGTGACTAGACTTTGGAGATCAAGCACATGCCTGCAGGGATCCAGGGTACCATTTCTGTAGATTATCTGTGTGGTCCAAGGTCAGATCCACTTGGGTTCCACACCATTTGGTCCCTCCCCTCTCACCTGGGAAACACCAGCACTGGTGTTTTGTAGCTCTCAGTTGGGTCCCTTAGGAAGGGGAGCCAGAACTGTCTATGACATGGACTCTGTTGCCTGCTTTTTGATCACTTGTTCTGGTAGGGCTGCTTCACCAGGCCACAGGGAAAGATGACATACTCAGTCCTGATGTGACTTGATGAGCTGGAGTAGGTAGGTAGGTGGGTGGGGCTCCCCTTTCATGAGGAATATGGGATGACGGATGGGGGAGGAGGGAGAGAGGGTGAGACCAGGAGAAGAGGAAGGAGGGGACTATGACTGGGATGTAAATTGAATAAATAAATAAACAATTTAAATACAAATATAATCCAAAGACATCTATCAATAAATTGATCCTTAGATGCCGAGGAATGAGCGACAGTTTAGAGCTTTGGGCACGTCCTAATTTCCACCTATTAAAATAGAACTGAAGAGTTCCTATCATCTGGTGATAAAGAGTCAATGTATGACTCTTGTATCTATGGGAATGTTCTTATAAATGGACCCACTATGCCAGTGCTTTACAAGATATAGCACATACAATTATGTACAGTGTCTAATGTTTGACAATAAATTACCAAAGTGCTGGCTTATGCATTTATTATGTTGTGCTCATCATGATTCAAGAGTATATTTTTACTTATTTGAAATGTCAAATTGTGGCTAGAGAAATAGCTTAGTGGTAAAAAGCACTTCCTTCAAAGGACTGGAACTCAGTACTCTGCATGCAAGCTAAGTAGCTCATAACCACCTGTGACTCCAGTGCCAGGGTGGCTTATGTCCTCTTCTGGCTTATGTGGTTTCTCTCTCTCTCTCTCTCTCTCTCTCTCTCTCTCTCTCTCTCTCTCTCTCTCTCTTCTCTACAAATTAAAATAAATTTCAAACAGTTTCGTGCATATTGAGTCAACTGCAGGAAATGATGGGTTAATGTTGATTATGAACTTGATTAGATTGATGGTTGCCTAGAAGATTAGCAGAACACCTTTTGAGAAGTGTCTTTGGTGGGATTCCTGAGTTGTGGTGTGAACTGCTCCTCTGCTGTGTCCTCTCTGCACAGGATGGGGTGTCTGCCATAGTGTGAACTGCTCCTTTGCTGTGACTTCCCTGCTAGGATGGACTGTCTGCTATGGTGTGAACTGCTCCTCTGCTGTGTCCTCCCATAACAGGATGGACTGTCTGCCATGGTGTGAACTGCTCCTCTGCTGTGACTTCCCTGCTAGGATGGACTGTCTGCCATAGTGTGAACTGATACTCTGCTGTGTCACCCCTGCAAAGATGGACCGTCTGCCATGGTGTGAACTGCTCCTCTGTTATGCCTTCCCTGCCAGGATGCTGTCTACCATGGTGTGAATTGCTCCTCTGCTTTGCCATCCCTGCCAGGATGGACTGTCTGCCATGGTGTGAACTGCTTCTCTGCTTTGCCATCCCTGCCAGGATGGACTGTCAGCCATGGTGTGCCCTCCCTACACAAGACATACTGCCTACTGTGGCGTGAGCAGCTCCTATGCTTTGCTATAACCCTCAAGAATGGGCAGGAAACTTTGCAACAGTGAGTAAAATAAATCTTTATTCATTAAGAGTTTTAAACATTTTTAAAATTTAGCTGGTTGGTGTGTGTATGTGTGTATGTGTAGCTGCTCAGAGGACAGGTTAAAAGAATCAGTTCTCTCCTTTCTTCTGCTGTGTGGATGATTGAACTCAGTTCCTCAGGCTTGGATGCAAACATGTTTACTCCCTGAGCAATCCTACCAGCCTCCTTTAAGATGTTTTGTCAGGTATCTTGTCTCAAACATATGAAAGTCTGGTCATGTCTCTTGATTGTAAAAGTCTGAGTTGAGCAGTTGACCTATACTGTCTGGGATGTGAGCACTCTGTGACAGCCACACCATAATAAAGCTCCCTAACAATATCTTTCCCAGAATGTATCTCTTGTTACTGATGCATGATTGTAGAAAGGCCTTCACATTGAACAAAATTTGCCCATGACAATTGCCATAGCAACAAGTGCCCTTGCAGCCTCTGTCCTGACACCAAGTGTTTTCAGTTAACTACTGTTCCAAAAACTTCAGTTTATATCACAGCATTACTTTTTGGAAGGCATTTAAATAGAGTCTGAGAAGAATTTTATACAGAACTATAAAGTAGTTTCACCATGGTGATTTGAAAATATCTGGGCTGGGTTATGATCATGGTCCTTGATTTGCCCCATAATCACTATCAACATCTTAATGATGTGATGTAGGAAACACAGGTTGCTCTGTGTGAAGATTTATGTACTTAAGATGTAAAAACATTTAGACAAAATCATACTGTGAAGATTCTTTATGGGTAAAGATTTGGAGGGTGAATGGCTATGTCAAAACTTGAATAAGAAGTTTGTGATGAGTTTCCCTGCCTCCCACTGAGCTGTGGTTTTTACATAGTATGAAAACATTGCTGCAGTATTTGTATCATCTATACCCAAATGCAAAAGTTCTTTCTGCTAGGTAATGACTCTTCATAGAGAACTATTGTGCCGTAGGGCCATCTGCAAGTTTCACTTGGACACCATCACCATCCATCACACCATAGTTAAAAATGTACCTAAAACAGGTAGCTCGTGACTGAACTGTTGGTCACAGCTGGAATGAATCAGGCCATTAGAGAAGCTTCTATACTCAGTCACTCACTGTGTGGGGCACTCTACTCATTCACATGACCTACAAGTACTGCTGCCAAACTTGTCCACAGGGAAAGCCACAAAACGATGAGAGGGGAATGGCTGCCTCCGCGTTCAATGAGTCTGTGTTAATGGTAAGCCACTGTTAAAGGGTGATTCTCCACACCTTGGAGTCCTTTCCATGTATGTGCGTGGCCATCAATAAAATTTAGGGATGAATGGTGAGCAATGAACATATTTAGCAGAAAGCAAGCCTTCTGATAAGGTTGAGAGCTGGTGCCCCAAGGAGATTGGATTCATGTTGAGACTTACCAGTTTCTTCCACAGCCATCATTCATACTTGCCCAATGCCTGCATCTAATGGGATAGAAAATGAATTCTCCTGTTGGAGTTCATAACGATTTGAGAGCATGTCCTGTCTTGCATCCACCAAAGCAAGGAAAGCCTTCCCCGTGGTTGGAAATTTTCTTCAGGGACATTGGACACACACACACACACACACACACACACACACACACACACACACACACAGAGAGAGAGAGAGAGAGAGAGAGAGAGAGAGAGAGAGAGAGAGAGAGAGAGAGAGAGAGAGAGAGAGAGAGAGAGAGAGAGAGAGATATGCTTTCCTTCCTGTGCTTAAAAAAAAAATGAGCACATGGATACATGGATGAATTCAGTATCCTACATTGGGAAATCTCCATAGCAACACATTGCTGCTCCAACTACTCTGGATCCAAAACTTCCAACCCAGACTGTTTGGCAGCACTGTGAAGAGGGAAGATGTATTTGCTACAGTGAAAAAAAGTATTATCCTTCTCCTTTTCTGAATTTTTACCACCTGTCCACCCAACCTAAAATCACAGACAAATACACACACAGCAATGGCAGTAGCCCTGGAGGAGAAACACCACCCATGCCTCTATCTCCTAGGGCAGACATCTTTCTCCTCAAAGTCTTTATCTGATAAGAGAAAAAAAAATCAAGAGTGATAATTTGCAAATAAACCATTGTTGTCATTTCCACAGCAAAATCATAAAATAATCCCTTCCCCTACCCCTATATAATGGGGTCAGACCCGATGGAAGTGGAGAATCCATTTCTGTGTTTGCACAAACAATGAGTGTGGGTTCAAGATGCACAGTGAGACAAGCCACCCTCAGGTAGCTTTGCAGAGCTGGGAGGGGCAAGAAGCCAGAGTAATCATAAACAATATGGTAGGCATTTCAAATCTGAGATGCTCCAGAAGTGCGAAAGTGAAACCAGCTAAATAAACATACCTACGCCCAGAGGGGGGGGAAGTGCAGTTGACCATTCTGGAAGTCACAGGAGGTATGGAAAAAAAAATCTAGGCCAATGGTTCTCTACTTGATGGTTGTGATCCCACCCTCACCCCTGAAGTCCAATGACCCTTTAATAGGGGTCACATATCAGATAGCCTACATATCATATATTTACATTACAATGCATAACAGTACCAAATCAAATTTTGAAGCAGCAATGAAACTAATTTGTGGTTGGGGGAGTCCCCACAATATGGGGAACTATATTAGGGTTGCAGCATTAGGAAGGTTGAGAATCACTGATCTTAGGCTAAGATGTTTCAGACTCAGCATGCATTTGAATTTTCTCAAAGATCTGTGATAATGCTGGCTGCTGGGCCCCATCCTAGGATTTCTGAGATGAGGAGCCTGGGGCTGGAGATTTGAGTTTCTAGCCAACTCCCAGGTGAGGCTGGTGTAGGGATCACTGAGTCATGCTTAAGAACCACTGGCTGAGAGTTGTCAGTGACAGGCTTTGTGTTTTCTGTCTGTGAGACAGTTGGGAGCTGCTGAAGAAATGGGTGGACTTGGTAGAAAGATGAATCAGTATGCTAATGCATACGGTCAGCCTCCTCAGTCAAGGTTTCACTTTCCACAGTTTCGGTGCCCTGCAGTCAACTGCCATATGAAAATATTAAGTGGAAAAAATCTCAGAAATAAACAATTCATAAATTTTAAAATGTGCTCCATTCGCAGCAGCATAATGAGATCTTGTGTCAGCCTTCCGGTCTCATTCCCTCCTGGAAATGAATCATGCCTTTGTTTATCATATTTGCACTTTGCCCCTTAGTCATTCAGAGGCCTCTCCCTCATCTGATGACTGGTGATTTCACGGTGTCTATTCCAGTAACCCTTTGTAATGGCCCCCAAGTACAAGGACAGTGAGACTGGCAAGTCAATGTGCCATAGCAAAATTGTAAAACTTCTGCAAGTAAAGAAGCAAAGGCTTTGATATGCATTCCTAGAAAAAGAAAAGATAGACTTACAAGGCCTTTGGAGTGTTTTGGGGGACACTGATGTGTCCTCTGCTGATACTGGCCTGCTTCACTGCTCTGTCAACCTCCTACCAATCCTAAAAAGAAGTGTGGTTGCCCCATCTTTCTGATGAGCACATGGCTTCCAGAGATATTCCTCCAGTTCACAGTTGGTATCTGTCATGATCATATTTCATTGACCTGAAGGGACAGCATTTGATTTTCTACAGCCTTATATAATATAAATGTCAAATTGAGTGCGACTGGTTTGAGATTGTACACTGAACCAGCTGCCCAAACAAGAGACGTTTTTGTCTTCATGTTGTGTGCAACTCTTCCCCACGATGTAGGGCAGAGTGTGAGGGTGTCTGGAATCATCTCTTTGCAAAGGTGTTTTGAGATTCAAGGAGCTGTGGAGGTGCTTGAAGATGCAGAAAAGTTTGGATTCCCTTGCAGGCTGCCCTTTCTTGCAGGCTGTCCTTTCTCGCAGCTCTCTTGGAGCAGCACACTTGGTTCAAGAGTGCTTGCCAGGTCAGGGCTCCTGAGGCATCCTACCTTGTGGACTGTAGAGCTTTTAGGTTCTGGGCCTCTTCACTATGAAAACAGCCATTGTTGGACAACCTACACCATATCATTAAGCCAACATAATAAACGTCCCTTTAATAAATACCCAATCTTTTGGTTCTAGTTCTCTGGAGAACTCTGGTTAGTAAATTCATTTGAGGGAACTTGTAACACACTGGTGTTACCAGGCATGGAAGACCTGTGAACCAAAGATGATAGATTAGCAACATGGCAACAGAAGAATGGCAAGAGAAGGTAGTTCTGATGGAGTGACAATTCAATGGAGTTGTCACATACACACACATGCGCGCGCACGCGCACACACACACACACACACACACACACACACACACACACACGGGGTAGGGGACAGACCAGAAGCAGTAGAGAATCCACAGGAACCAGAGAAAGAGGGGGGTATCCTATTAGATCACTCTCCTCACGACTTCTGATCTCATGCTCGTTGTTCTCATTGCTCAGTTACACCCAGATGTTGGGCAATGAGATTCTGTCTACCTAGAACAGAGGGGGGAAAAAGCAGATAGAACAGAACAGACCCTGGGCCAGCACAGCTGTACATTTATTATCTGCGGCAAGCATGCACCATTATTTAATCAAGAAGCCTAAGTAAAAAAAAAAAAAAATCAGTCATAGTGAGATAAAGCATAGAATTGGGTTGATCAGCCCAAATTCTAGTCACTTGCATCACCAGTCTCATAAGCTCTGTGTACTAATCACGGGTCTACAGAGAAGTGAATTGGTAGAAGACAGATGATGGATAAACAGGCAGATAGATGGGTTAAAGGATAAAATAGTAAATATGATATTACACAGATATATGTAATGATATACATGTATATATAGATGTGATAAAATAGATGAAACAGATATATGATAGATATACACAGATGGCAGACAAGCAGACAGATTATAGATAGGTAGATAGATAGATAGATAGATAGATAGATAGATAGATAGATAGATATAGATGATAGAAACATAAGTATAGCTGTGCTAGAGGGATTTATTGTGGAGATTGGCACTTATGATTATGGTATATGAGAATTCCCTCACCTTCAAGCCAGAGGCTCAGCAAAGCTGTTTATAATTCAGTCTAAGTCCAAAGACCCAAGAAATGGGGAGCTGATGGTGTAACTACCAGACTGAGTAAAAGCCCTGTCAGCTGGGGCACCATTGTTCAACAGCAGGAGATAGATGTTCAAGTCCATGAGAGAGGATGCCATCATTCTCCACTTTTGTGGCCTTTCTAGACACTCCCTGGCACGGACGATGGCTAGCCACACTGGTGAGATGAATAGCCATCACATCAACTCCAGAAACACCCTCACATTTACACCTAGAAAGAATCCATTGGCAGCTGCCTGGTGTCTCTCAGACCAGTCAAATTGAGATAGATGAACCACGTTATCCCTCCATGATCTCTCTGACCATTCCTTCTTCATCCTCTTCCTTCTCCTACATGACAATCACTCCCCTCCTCCCCTACACGGATTATACCACTAACAGATCTCCAGATCCTTAGCTGATAAATCTCCTAATTAGACTTTTACACAATCAGCCTGTTTGATGTAACACATCCTGTTCTCTAAGCTCTCTATGTACCTAATGAATGCTGGTAGCTATGCTTTGTTGGGCAATGACTGACCCAGAGTGGGTTGTTAGCTTGCTCAAGTTCACCAAGGAGATCTAGAATTGGAAACCAAAGCTCTAGAGTCATTGCCCTGGGACCAGTTTGACCTTTGTGGTCTTTTGTGACTATAAAAAGATCATCCCTCGAGAAAGCCTCCTCCCAGCTCTGCTGAAATAAGCTGGGTGTTGCCCTTTCTTAACTGGGCGGCATGCCATCTTTTGCCTGACAAGACAAGTGACTTTCCAGGTCACAGGAAGGGAGAAAATGCCGCAAAAAGTACCAGAAGAAGGAAGCATTTTCCTCCGACAGCCTCAGATGAAGACATGACACAGTTGAATATGGCAGCCTCATTTACTACAACTTGAAAAAAAAAACTTTCTTGATTACATTAATGTTTGTAGAATTTGTCATTTTTTTGTTTGAATATTTTCTTTATGGTCTATTTTCAGCTATCAACAGGAAGTCACTGGTCACAGAATTGGAAAGGGATGTGTATAATTAGCACCTGTGAGCTGGTTAGAGCAAACTTCAGCTTGCCTCCACTGTGACTTCATTCCCTCTGCACCCAGAAACACCTTCGTCTCCTGATAAGGTCTGTCAACTCCTACTGACCACGAATTCATATCTAGAATTGATCATGCAAAATGGCCATTGAGTAAAGAAATCTGATGCCCTGGTAGATGCAGTGGGCTTGGATATTGTCTTTTGAAGGTATAAACAACACACATGCTCACCCTCATTACTGTGCACATTATGACATTTTCTGAAGTTCAGAGGTTAAAGGCACAATTCTAGAATGCAAAGTCCCTGCCTTCATACTTATAAGTGCTATAGCCCAGGAAATTTCTGATGTTTTCTGTGATATATTTCCCGCACGTCTAACTAATAGAAATCCTAGTATCTCATTGGTAGCACTCAATTAGCTTTCTGTTGTAGCAAAATGCCTGAGATAATAACTTATAACAACTTAAAAAGAAGAAGCTCTTATTTTGGCTCAGTTTTCAAAGTTTGAGTCTATGACAGGTTGGCCTTATTGCCTTTGGACCCGTAGTGCAGCAGTGCATAATACATAGAGCATATGGTAAAAAAAACCTGCTCAAACATGGTGGTCAGGAAGCCAGAGAGACAGACAGAGGGACCAGCATCCCAGCATCCCTTTCACAGACACACCTCCAAGAACCTAGCTTCATCCCATAAGGCCCCTTGTCCCACAGGTTCGACTTTCTCCCAGTAGCACCATAAGCTGGACACCAACCCCTTAACTAATGTGCTTTTGAGGACATTACAGATCTGTTATGAAATGTGCCCATAGGCTCATAGTTTCAATGTGTGGTCCTCAGCTGGTGGCATTATTTAGAAAGACTGTATAGAGCTATTGGGAAAGTGAAATGAATGTGTTAGGATAATGTTTGATGTCCATTAAGAAGCATTCAATTTTTATTGTTGATATTGTTCTGATAGTGCTCACATGCTTGTCATATGATGCTATGTACACACACACACACACACACACACACACACACACACACACACACACACACACACTTTTTACCTGACTGCTTCCCACTTCCCAAAGGTAACTTTCTTTCTTTATTCCTTGTAGTACTTGGAATGAGAAATGTCCCAAGTAGGCTCAGGCATTTGAACACTTGCTCCCCAGTTTGTGGCGAGAGACCCAGCTCAGTTCTCAGGGCATTCTTGGTCTTGGGGGCGTGTTGCACCTCATCTACCAGGATTATGAACAGTGAGGATGAAGTAGGTTTCAAAAAAACAAAAACAAAACCCAACCTCAACACACAGTATGTTGGTGGGAGGGTGGTGACTTCCATGACAACTCTGCAGCTGTTTGGAGTTATTAGCTGCTACCGTATTGGTTGATGGCACGGTCTGGGCAGGTTATGATGAGATACAGCCTTGTTGGAGGAAGCCCATCACTGCAGATGGGATTTAAGAGCTTATAGATTTACCCTGCATCCAGTCTGCTGACTCCAACCTGTGTGCTTGAGTTTGAGGATGTGATCAGCTAGCTTCTTGCTCCAGCCTGTCAGTTTTAGCCGTGCTCCTCTGCCATGATGGACGCTTATCCTCCTGGAACTTTAAGCCCACATAAACCCCTTCTTCCATAAGTTGCCTTGATAGTGGCATTTTATCACAGCACCTGAAAACTATTACATCTCTCTCTCGGATTCTTAAAACATGCATGGTGTTCAATGAACACTTAAGGGATTAGAGATTAAGCAAATGGTTGGTAGAATAAATGAATGGAACCAATCTCTTAGCATTTTACTAGCATTCAACATACAGTGTTAGGTTTTCTAAAACGATGTCCTCCCATGATGGAACCACAGAATGTCTTGCTCACTGCAGTGTTTTGTCTTTTCTCAGCACCTAGAGGAGGAGGGAAAAGCGGTGCTCCAGGAAGGGTGCCCTTTGTGGATGTAAAGGAGCCATTAGAGAGCATTGCAGATGGCGATGTGTCCTGCCCATCCAAGAAGTCGCAGCTCATATTTCCAGAAACTGGAGACTGATGCCAGGAATTTCCCAAAACTGGACTTTGTGGCCTGCGCAACATTTGTTCAACTTACATTTCCTGCCGGCCCTTCATGGGGTCATCCAGGGAGATGTACCTGACGACCACTCCAGTGCATCTCATTACACCTTCAGAGGTTGCTCTTCAATGAATTCTTGAGTTCAATGTGAGACACTGACCAGGGGCAAAATTCAGAAAATTGTGGCAGTGTTCATTCAGATGTGAACTTTCCACATGGCAGGCTTTGGGCAACTGAAACAAAACAACAACAAAAAAAAGTAGCATTATTTTTACATATACTATCCATTCAGTGCATTTACTGTGAACACTTACTACACACTGACCATGTCCCTTTCATGGGACATGAAGGTGACAGAAGTAGAAAGTAGGTCGCTTTCATGCCTTCACTTGCTGCAGAGGTTGCTCTGGGGTCCTGTGACCTGTGAGTCCTCCTCAGTCTGGGATAGAAATACAGCTCCTTGGCCTGAATTCTCTCTGGCCACCTGCTCATCCCACCTGGGCAGCACGCTAAGCTGTCACTGAGATGAAGTGTCATCAAATGGTGTCTGCCACCTACTTAATTTAATAACCTCCTGCCTTCACTGCAGATTTTATTTTGGCTGAGTTCGGGGGCTGTGCTGTGTTGCAGATGGCTCACTGTCAGTGACTATTTGCTCCAGCTGTTGGCCTCTGGGAGACTGAACCAAACCCCATTCTGTGAGTGGTGACCCAGCTCCTGTGCTCTTCAGAGCCCTTGAAATCTGCTAGTGTCATCTGTGCATCTGCCCTCGGATTTCCCTAAATGTGACCAGCCTGTCGCCAGCAGCCTCAGGCACTCATATAATTACAGGGACAAGATAAGGGCTCTACCCATGCCTCCGAAGCTTTGAGACCACCATCTTATTTAGTTCTGCCTCATTCAGTCCTTGATAGCCTCTTCTCACTGCCCATTTCCCTCGGGGATCTCAAACTTGCCCTCATCTTCAGTTACTATGATGTGGCACTCCTCGGTTTCCACCTGCATCCTCTCTCAGTGCTCTCAATCTGGGTGTCGATGGGCCCTCTCTGGCTACTTAAACAAGAAGCCATGTATATCCCATAAACAATAGACTCCCGCAGGAACTTGTCTGTCCCAAGCCACCCACACCTTGCTCACCTGAGACAAGGTGCCAGAATTCCTAACTCTCTCCTCCTAGACTTCCTCATTGCCATCTGGTCACTGACTCCAATTGAATCTACCCAGTATTTTGGCTGCCATTGCCTTACGGCCCTTTCCCTTTTTCACTTAAAAGAGTACAGTGACATTCTATGGTGATCCTCTGTTTAGTCTTAGCTCTTGTACTCCTTTTCTTACTACTGTGACCAATATCTGACAAAAAAGAGCTTGTGAGAGAAAAGGTTTCTTCTGCCCCATGGTTGAGACTCATAGCCCGTACCACTGGGGAAGGCATGGTGGAATTCATGGCAGTAGGGAGTGTGTGTCTGGGACACCTTACATCTTGCTGGACCAAAAAGCAGAGGAAGGGAAATAATGTAGCTGTGGTGGTTTGAATAGGATTGGCCCCCATACATTCATGTGTTTGAATGCTAGGCTGATAGGGAGGGGCACCATTAGGAGCATAGTCTTATTGGAGTGGATGTGGCCTTGCTGGAGGAAGTGTGTCACTGTGGAGATGGGCTTTGACATTGTATATATGCTCAAACTATGCTCAGTGTAACACATAGTCCCCTTCTGCTGCCCGCAGATCAAAATGTAGACCTCTCAGCTCCTCCAGCACCATGCCTGTCTGTGTGCCACCATGCTTCCCGCCATGATGATAATGGACTAAACCTCTGAAACTGTAAGCCAGTCTCAGTTAAATGTTGTCCTTTATAAGAGTTGCTTTGGTCATAGTATCTCTTCAGAGCACTAGAAACCTTAATACAATGGCTCATCTTGTTTTCTCCTTTTCCCCTTACTCAGTCTGGACCACCAACCACCCATGTTCAGGGTGGGCCTTTCTGAAAGGCATATCCAGGCATGTGACCTCTAAATGATTCAAGATGCAGTCAAGTTGGCAATGAAGATAAACCATCTCAGGACCATTACTCCAATTCATTCCCCAGTACACTGCCAGGAAATTGCATAGCAAGGCCTTAGCCATGATGCCCTGCTCAGAGCCACCCAGTGATCTCCACTATCTGGAATGGAAAATGTCATAATCAGCTCTTATATCTGGCTAGGTTCCAGGCCCACTTTGATGTAATCTGCCTATGGCAGGTTATCTACCCCTCGAACAACCCAAAAGAAAATTCTACTGCTCTCCTACTTTACAGATGAGTAAGTGAAGCACAGAGGCCAAAGTCTTATTTCCTAGTCCCTTGGGTCAGAAACAGGTCTAAGGCCAGAGCTCTGGGGACTGGCTGAGTGGGGGTGGTGTGTAAAGGAGATGTAGAGAGAGAAATAGAATAAAAATGAAGCTGTAAGGGTAGAAGACAGGACCAGAGACCCACTAACACAAAGGCAGGATGCTGACATTGGGAGCTCAGCAAAGAGGAGGAAGAGCAAGATAATACATATGTAGGGGAGGTGGGGTCCTGGGATGGCTGTGGGCCAGAGTTCACTGTACAGAGGGCACCTGACAAAGCCTAGACAGTTATCATCTCAGACTGCAGGGCCTCCTTCTAGTGACTCCTCCTCATCACTCATGGCTGGAACCTCAGTGACTGTGGGAGTCCCTTCCTTCTCACTGCGCTTGACAGAATCACCCTTACATTTGTGTCAAGGTTCATCTTGCCTCCTCTGACAAGCACCACATTATGGCGGCTCCTTAGCCTTTGTTTATGAGCTTAGCCAGGTCCAGAATCCCTAGGCCCATCTCATCACAGGGGCTAGCATCTAACCATGTCTCTCAAAGCTTCTGAGATGGAGTACCTCTGACCATGTATGGGAAGCAGTGCCTTGGCCAGAACTTTGCTACTCTTCAGGCCCATGTCCCTGGCAGAGCCTGAAGTAAACAGGTGTCGGCCTGAAAGAGTGGGTCAGGAACTGGCAGCCTCCAGGGACCCTTCTGAGGCTGTCAGGATGAGCTCTTAGCACTATCCTTTGGGTCATCCTAGTGTTTTTCTTTTTCTCTATCCACCCAATCAAGCTGATGGCTTGGCTTAATCAATATGCCTTTCAAGATCCTTCTGGGACATACATGGGGTTTGTTCACCTCGTCCTTCCTGTCAATAGATATAGGAGCCTTGTTACTCATGCCCCAGGACCACCCTGTCTCTGCTTAGCCTCTATCTTGGTCCCCATTCCAGGGAGGCCTGGTTCTGTGCCATCTGTGGTAAAGGTTTTAGGAAGCAGGAGATTGGGACTCAGGGCATGATTTGAGAACTCACTCATGCTTGATCTAGTGGTACCAGAATGCTGCTCTCAGAGTCCATGTGCTCCATGCCCAGCACTCAGAACTGAAAAGATAACAATGCCTTCGAAATGGGACTGCTGACCACCAGTGAGCTAGTGTGAGAAGGCAGTGGATGTTACGCCCTGTACCTCCACTCAGGAGTGTTTCAGAGAACACAGGGATAATGAGTTTGAGACAAAAGTCAACACTGTTCCCCAGTATTAGCATCCCTTTTGTCTTTCCTCACTTCCTGTCAGCCAAACTTGCTGGCCACATGGTCCCAAGAGAGAAATGAGAGAGACCACAAACTAAAGCAGAGCATATGACTCTTGCTGGCTTTGGATCCAAAAGTGGAAAAATCCCTTGAACTCAGCAAGGACAGACAGGAGAAGGAGAGAGCTGGAGGAGAGGAGCTGGACTCCTCCTGGAGTCCACTGAGGCAAAAGAGGCACTGGCGAGGACAGAGCCTGTGAAGTTGGCATGAAAAAAAAAACCCTAAAGTTTCCTGAGGGGTGAAGGGTGCCAGAAGTGGAGTTGAGGTCAAGATCCACTGTGCCAAGCTTCCTGTTGTGTCAGTATGTCCATCACCACAAGCATAGGGGCTTTTGGGGACCAAGTAGGAACCATGGCAACCAGTTAGGCTTGCACCAGCCACGGCTGAGTTACTGCCACTTTCACACAATCCTGGGGTTCCCTGCCCTGAAGGGTCTCCAAGGATGCCCTGTGATACAGACTAGCATCCTGTATGGCTTCTTTTTGCTCCAGCACTGAGCTTGTCTTCATCTAACTTAACTGCTTACCGAGTTTGGCAATTCCATAAGCCCAAGAAAAGATATGTCCCCACCAATGGTGATGGATTGCAAGGTACCGTCCATCCATCCATCCATCAGTGGAGTGGAGCTTGATGTGAAGACCAGAATTTATAAGGAAGATACATTGCCTGTGTGTTGGGAGTGGTCAAAAATAAAGTAAAAACATTTTTAAAAACCATTCTTTGTGAAGGACAAGACTATTCTTATCAAGTTAATTTGCAAAATTAATATTTAATTTTTAAGAAGGGCCTACCAGAAGGAGTAGGAGACCTCTAGTACCTAAGATGTGCTAGTTAACAGCATTTCTGTGGCATGAAGATATATTCCAGATTATTTAGTAGGTGTCACTGTGGTGGTTTGAGAAATAATGGCTGCCATATGCTTATATGTTTGAATGGTTAGTCCCAGTTAATGGAACTGTTTGGGAAGGATTAGGAGGTGTGGTTTTGTTGGAGTTTGTGTGTCACTGGGGGTGGGCCTTGTGGTTTCAAAATCCCATGCCAGGCCCAATCACTGTCTGTCTACTGCCGGTGGAACAGGATATAACTCTTAGCTACTGCGCCAACACAACGCCTGCCTGCATGCATGCATGAATGCACACTGTCATGCTCACTGCCATAGCAGTCATAAAATCACCCTCTGAAACTACATAGTAGCCCCACAATTAAATACTTTTTTAAAAAAGTTGCCTCAGGTATGGTGTTTTATTGTGGCAATAGAAAAGTCACTATATAAAGAATTGTTTACAATGTGGCTAAGGGACATTGTAAGGGTAACTATACTGTATTTCTTAAAGATATGAAACATACACAATGTAAATAAATTCATATCGGGTCATACTGGTGGTACTGAAGTTGGGGTTACGCTCTATACCCCAGGAAGTCAGGTTTGGCTATCCATCCTTGGGCAAGCAAATTAATAGTTTCAGTGGCAGAAAAAGGACATTTATTCAGTGTAGCCACATTGGGAAGAAAGACTGAAAGGTCTAGTGACACCCTCCACTCTAGTCCACCTGCAAGGCTGTGAAGTGAGAATCAAGTTTAAATACTCAGGCAGGAATGGGAACAAGTAAGCAGTCTAGGTTGAGATGTGGTCCTGCCTAGCCCTGACCCATCATCGTCAGGGCTACAGTCTCTTTCTGTCAAGAGGCTAGTCCTTAGAACTGTGTGATACCCTTTCTAAGAGACAATTTCTCTCCTCTGTCTGGTTCCAGACTTCAGCCCTTTTTTTCTCCAGAACTGAGATTCTATGGGTGAGGGCTGTCTAGCTTTTGAGGGAGTTCTATTGTTTCAATTGTCTGATAATAAATATATCATCATTTCTGAGAGGGCAGTTAAGGAAGCATGCCTGTAATTCTGGCAGCTGGGGGAAATCATCACAGACAGGTCAGGAGTTCAAGGTCACCTGCAGCTACAAGCAGAGTTTGCAGCCAGCTGGGGCTCCAGGAAACCTTCTCTCAAGCAAAACAAAACAAACATGTTTTAGGAGGAAGTAAACTCCTTAAGATACTAAAAACAACCCAAAGAAAGATTTGGCAATATACATACAATAAAATTTAGCTGGAAGCTGTATAAGACAGAGCACAAAGCATGAGAGAAGAGGCTCTGGAGAGTGACTGTGTGCCTCTGGTTGATTGGGTTAAATGCTTACTGAGCACATCCTATTGCACAAGGAAAATCCCTATTCTTGCAGAACTCAATGTACTTGCAGTGTGTTTGGGATACCTAGTCTTCAAAAGCAAAGCCCTTGGAAGCTCGGTGTCACAACCCCCCAGGCTCTTCAGGTAGAACTTGGTTGGGCCCTCAGGGACAGCTAACTTCTGCTACATGGCATCTGGAGAGCTGGGTGGGTCAGGTCCTTATCTCAAATTGGCTTCCATGTTACTGCTCACCTAACAGTCAGCCATGCAACTTAAAGAACAACAACCGGTCCCCTTCTCCAACCTCTCTCTCTCTGTGGACAACTGTGGGGCATCCCAAGAAAACCACAGCCTCTCTTCTGCCTTAATTCCAATATACATTCTGGCTCATTGTGAATTTGAATTTTGTGGCCCAGGCTAGCCATGAAGCAGTTGACTATTGGAGGATCACCTCCCCAATGGGGGCACCTTTACCAACATCTATGCCTGACACACGTGTTTGGCTTCCCACACCTCAGTCCATTCCAATGGGAGAGTGCTTACACTGTCTCTGAGCTGGCAGGTTTGAGTGTGAGCATTCTTCATTGGATGCAGCAGTCTATCTGTGGGAAGACTAGGTGCACAGGGTTTTCAGACACATCCCCAAGATACTTTCCCTTGCTACATGCTTTCATTAGCTTCTAAGATAATTTTCAGGACACTTCCACGGGTTTTATACTTATAAACTTACTGTTTGTGTGGGTTCCTAATGTGCACTCTATGGAGATCCCAGCAGTGGCAAGATTGCCTAAGTACACCCACTCGCATTGGATGCCTTTCTGACCATCTGCCTGGTATATGAGCAATGACACAGATACACTTGGTTCTACAGTTCCCAAATTAGCCTCTTAAAAGAATGCAGCCAGACACTCAGTGTCAAGCTCTGCCCATTCTGAGTCAGAAACTAGAACAGACCACATTGACTATAATGAGACATACTGGAGATTTGCATGGAGGAGCAGAAGTAGGAGATGACAGTGGAAGGCAGGAATGAGGCAGAGGATTGATGTGTCAAGAGACCTGGGCCTTCCCCATCTTCTCTGACAGGCAGTGAGTGGCACGCTGCCCTGGCTGACTAGGTTACTCATTACCCAGAAGCCTGAGTGTTCATCTGACTGGAATGCCCACCAGGACACTTATTGTGGAGACCTACTGGCTTCTAACTTCCCTGTCACCACATTATTTATGTTCTGCCATGACCACAAAACTTGACAGAAACAACACAAGAGAGGAGAGGTTTATTGTTGGTGAATAGTATTGGAAGGTTTCAGGCCATTGTGGCAGGGAAAACATGGTGGACTGATTCTGATACTGGTGGCAGAAGACTATGGTAGCTTTTGTTTTCATCACAGCGGACCATGAAGCAGAGTGTGTGCAGAAAGCAAGGAATAGTACAACCTTCAAGGGCCTTGCCCTATTTCTGTCAGTAGAGACCCACCTCCTCGGGGTCCCAAGGCCTCCACAAATAGTGCTGACATCTCAGGAGCATACCTCCATACATTTCTGATTCAGACCACAATAATCACAAAGTACCCGAGTCAAGGACGAGTAAAGACTCCCTTGTTTGATAAAGGCGCTAGGGCACATTGGATTGACTGCTGGAGTCTGGGCACTTCCTAAGACAGTGGATATGAGTCCAATATTTCCACAGTGTCCAGTGGTGAAATGGATCTATCTGCACTGCTGAGTGTCTTACGATTTATGCAGTGAAGTGTCCTGGGAGATGAACACTGGTCAAAGTCACACTAAGGGCATTCCAAGAAGGTTCCCCACCTTCCATCAAGATCCAGTGAGTTCAGGGTGATATCACTAAAAACAGGGTAGCTTGTTTTCCTATCAGGGGATTGAACCCTTACCTTCCATGCCATGGAAGCAATACCACCACTATGATAAGAAGGATGCCCCATATTCTGATTTGCACCATCTTTGATATTTTCAAGAGCATTCATCTGTGTCAGATCACCAGATCCTCAGAGAGACAATCCCATTACATACAAGGAAACTGAGGGTAGAGAGCATGTGAAGGTTGCATGCACTCTAATTTTATTTTGCTTTTTTTCTGGTAATGGAGATGGAACCAGGACCTTGTGTATTGTAGAAAAAGACTCTACTAATGAGCTAACCTCTCCCCCCACTCCCAGACCATGTAGCTCAGGTTGGCCTCAAAAATGGCGATTCTCTTGTCTCAGCATGCTGAGTGCTGTCAGGGTTATAGGCATGTGTCACCATGCCATGCCTAGGAGACAATTTGGTAGCACCCCTGCTTCTGTTCAGTGCTGTAAACTCAGGTTCGAGGACTCCAAATTTCCTTTTGTATCAAAGCTGACACAGACTTCAGAGAACAGTTGTGTGTGCGTGTATGCATGTGTGGTATGCCCTTTGTTCTCATGCAGCCTTCTTTCCCCTTCCAGGGAGATTTCTTCCGTGAACTTTTCTGCCAGACTGAGGAGGGGGCAGGATAAGCTTTGGCCAATTCCATCATCAGGAAAAGGGTGCTAAACTGGGGTTGAACTCTTTCTGAGACTAACCCTCCTTCCTCTCTGTGGATTTCATACTCTTGCTTCAAATATGAGAAAGAAAGGTTAAGTGATGTTGGAATCACTCCACAGGGTCAGTGATAAGCCATGCTGGAGGCTGAGCATCACCCTAGTGATGGAAGCTGGCCTATGCCTTCATCCTGAAAGCCTGAAATCAAATAAGACCCCAACAAGGATCCTGGCTGCTGCTTTCTGAGTAAAGGTTAAGAGAACAAAGTATTGAAGGAAGACTGTGGCTCTGATCTGCCCAAAAGAATAGTAGCAAAGCCTTTTAGAGGCAGAGGTAGACCAAGTCTGGCTCTGTAGAGAAATGTGGTCCACCAGCATTTCTAGCTAACTTGTGCTAGTAGCCTCAATAGCCCTCTCCAAGTCTGTAGTCTGTAAAAACTGTGCTGAACTCCCTGTATCAGATTCTATCACCCATTGCTTGGCTCACTGGCTGCAGGTAGCTCAGCAGTGACTGTGGAATGAATAAAGGTGCAACAGCCTAATAGCAGCCACTGAATTCTGGGCATGCAGCCCTGGGGTAACCTGAGATGGTCTATCACAGAGACACAATGCCCACAAGGGCTGTGAGGATGATCGGGATGGGGCAGCTACTTCCCGACTCCCACTGGAGGTCCCTTAAGCAAAAGGAGACACAGATGGAGGAGACAGTTGTAGCAGATGGTGTCCTTCCAGGAGGGAGCAGGAGAGAGTCTGACGTCAGGGAGGAGTGGGGGCGGGGCACCTCATGATGACTCTGGGTCCTATTCTAGGCCACCTGGCAGTGAGCCGGAGGAGGAACTGGTGCTGGAGACCTCATTTGAGCTCCTGAAAACATGGGCGCTCCTAAACTTAGTAGAGGAGATTCTGCCCAGTCGCTGACTAGTTGCTGCTGGGAGTACAGTCTGGGAGCTTCTCTCCTTTCTGACCAGATTTATCCTAGCTAAGTAGTACCCGGAGGAAGGTAAGGAAGAAAGTGCAGCATTGAGCCTCTTCAGAGGCAGAGGTTGGGAGGCAGTTCTGATGCATTGGCCATACTGCTGTACAGACAGCAGAACCCAGGAAAGGGCATCATTAGGCACACACCAGGACCACCATGGGCTGTCATGCAGGCTGTGCACAACATTGGAGGCACCACTTGCTTCATATTCTCTTTTCTAGATATGTGCTGTGGAAAACATGGCAAATGGCATATATGGGACCTAGGCCTAGAAGCAGGATGCAGTTCTGTACATGAAGGTCAAGAGAGAAAATTAGTTCTGGATTCAGCAGGTAACTGACAGTAAATCACCTTGCTCCTGCCATCTTGGTGCCCTCTTCAGGGGCAATTGAGTACAGAGCTGAGAAACCAAGCGTGGTTGTCGCTTAGGACTTAGGTTTTGTTTGGTTTTTTGTTTGTTTGTTTGTTTGGTTTTGTTGTTGTTGTTTGTTTGTTTTTGTATGGCTCACACCAGTACTCCCCATCTGCTCTCCAAAGCTGGGGTGTCTTAGTCAAAGGTCTTTTGTTGTGAAGAGACAACAGGACCATGGCAACTCTTAGAAAGGAAAACTTTTAGTTGGGGCTGGCTTACAATTCAAAGGTTCCTAATCATCACGGCAAGAATCATGGCACCATGCAGACGAACATGGTGCTAAAGAGGGTAGCTAAGAGCTCCATATCCAGATTGTCAGGTAGCAGGATGAGAGAGCAACACACTGGGCCTTGCTTGAGCTTCTGAAACTTCAAAGCCCACTCTCCCCCCACCCCTCCCCAGTGACATAGTTCTTCCAATAAGGCCACACCTACTCCAACAAGGACACACCTCCTAATAATGCCACTCTCTATGGGCCTATGGGGGTCATTTTCACTCAAACCACCACAAATGAAGACCAGTTTCCCCTGAAGCCAGCAGGAGCATCTGGTTTCCTGAATTGCATCCTGGAAGACAGAGGCAGGCTGCCCATGAACCCTGGTAGAGCACTGGTGTGGTCTGCAGCAGTCATGGTGCCCTGCTCTGTTAGCCCCGTCAGTGGTGAAACTTAGAAGATTTGAGTATTCCATGGAAGATAGAGGTAACAACTCTGAAGACGGTTGGGGAACCAGCAGCTGTGGTTGCCCAAGCTCCCTGCTCCAACAACAGAGTTCTCATCCAGCTTTCCACACTGCAAGCCAGAACTAGTCCAAGAACTTGTGGGCACAGCTGGAGAAGGAGAGAGTCTGTGATGGCTATATGATTCAGTCTCAGTTAAAGGGTGCACATGACAGAGAAACCCAATGCAAAATGCTGCTCAGGTTTAAAGCATGCAGCAAACCAGGCAAGCTCATTTAACTTCAGAGATGGCAGATGAATCACAAAATTCTCAATCCTGTCTTCCCAGGGATCAAGGCCTAGCGTCAGTGCGGTGTATCCATTTCTTCTATAATGAAACCCTTCCTCCTGGAGGGAGACTACACACAACTTACAAGTCTCAGGAGGATCCTGAAACTTATGAAGTTCATAGGCCCTTCACCAAGTTATGTGAGCGGTGATGAGTGCTACAGAGAACTGGCAATCCTACAGGGAACATAGGGATGCATCCTTTGTGAATTATCACCCATGATGGCCTGAGATTTGGGGTAATATGGCTGCCTTTAAGTCCCACATGCTCCTATAGGTAACCTTTAACTCACACTCCTGTAAGCAACCCCAATAAACTTACTGGCTCGTCAGGTTGAACTCAGGTAGAATAATTTTTTGATCTGTCATGGGTGCCCATCTAGGGTGAACAGACTTTTGTTTTTATCCCTCCATGAAAAGACAGACAACATAATTGGTGCCTAAACAAGGACCCACAGAGCCAAACATTACTTGGAAAGGAATGGTTGATAGTATCATTTTTTGATGATATCATTTATAACTGAGAATGTCATAGTTTAATGTCAGACCTCCAGGTGTGGTGGCATACACCCATAATCCCTTAACTCAGAAGGGAGAGGCAGACAAAATTCTGTAAGTTCATGGCCAGTCTGGTCTAATAATGAGTTCATACCAGCCAGCACTACATAGTGAAACCTTGTCTCAAAATACAAAGTAAAAGAAGAAAAAAAAAAGTTAGGTTACCCAAATTACTGACTTCTTGGTTAGATAACTTGATTGGCAGTTGCCCAGGTTTGACTTTGTTTCACCTTTGCTGTCTCCTCTTACCAGAGGCAGAATCTATGGCAGGGCTTTGGATCACGTTGTTCAGCATGTGACAGCTGACAGTTTGGTAAATGCTTTTCACAGGGTCTTATGAGAGGTGCCACTATTACAACGGCTGTTGCATTGGCATTGATGGGATTAGTAAAAGACAAACCTAACTGAGAGCTTTGCTACAACCACTCCTATCATACAGTGCCTCGATTGATAGATGCTAAGTAAATTCAAATGTTGAGACACATTTATACCTTTCAAATTGTGGGTTAAAAAATATCAAGGGTAGGTGAGATAGCTCAGGCAGTAAGGGTGCTTGCCTGCCAACCTATGACTTGAGTTTGATCCCCAGACCCCACACTGTGGAAGGAGGGAACCGAACCCTGAAACTTGTACTCTGACCTCCACAATGCACTGTGTAATTCACACAACCAAACACATGAGCATGCACACATAAATAAACATAATAAAAACATTAATTGTTAATTTTCTCTGCTTACAAAAAAATCATGACTTATTATATAACATTTATTAAGCGATGTTGTGTCCCACAACATGTGCAACTCCCTACACAAATATCTCATTTAGTCATCACGCAACTTTCCAGGGCAAGTGTGAGTCTACTACCCCTTCTAGACACATCAGGCTTGAAGAGTTTCAGTGATTTACCTAGTGTCAGCCCAGTAGCAGGTGACAGATTGAGCTGTGATCAGACCGCTTGTAGTTTAATTACAGATAAGAGTTCCCTGTTTCTGTCCAAAGTTTAGAAGAAGGAAGAGGGTCAGATTGTGTGTCTTACAACCTTGTATCAGACATGGGGAAGGGGAACATTTTTCTTTGTCCATCTATCATGTGTCTCATGTTGTCCCCTGCTGTACATCTTGTTTTGCATTTTCATTAAGTATCTACACCTCACTAGATACCCTTCTGAAATCTGCTGTCCACTCTATGGCTGCACTGGATTTGATAGGCTCATTCCTCATTTGGGTCCTTAGGAGGGTTTTAGCGTGTGTTATGATGGATGCTGTGTGGTGGATGCCAAGCCTGTGCTCAGTGTTCTCTTTTATCAAAACATTAAGTTGGTCTTCCACTGTTCAAGGCAGCACTGGCTGTGGGTCTCAGCCATCACATAAAGGTGACAGGCTACACCACTTCATGACAACCAGGTGGCTCAGTGTCTACCATCACTACAAAAGACACTTGACACTGTGTAAGTTTTCAAGAAAAGGGGGGTAATTTTGAGACATTTTTATGGAAGGTTGGGAGGTCCAAACTCAGGCACCACACTCAGGTGAGAGCTTTGCACTGCTTCAAGCCACAGGGAAAGAGAAAGGACAAAAGCAACAGGAAGAGAGAACCTAGGCTAAAAGGCTTTAACTCATTCCTGAGGGCTCTGCCCACAACAAGTTGAGCTCTGCTCCCAACACAGCCACATTGAGAAATGAAAATTCCAATGAAAGGGATTTTAGGGAAAAACACCTCAATCTTCCTACAGTGAGCACAAGCAGAGACACAGCTTGTGCTTACACACCAGGGCTAGCCCTCTTGTCATCAGCCGAAGAAGCCCAGGCTAGCCGTCTGGATGATGAGAAGAAGCTGTTTAATGGCTCCTGTCACCCCTGTAAACAGCTTGCCAGCCACCAGACCTGGACAGAGGACATTCTAGACCATACACTTACCAGCCAATCAGACATCAGAAGCAGGAAGCCCCAAAGGACTTGCCAGAGGGCTGAGCTGAGACTAGGGGGGTTAACCACAAGGAAAAGTTACATTATGAGTGCGAGGCAGAGGTATGGAACGTGGTGAAGGAGGAGGAGGAACCAAAAGGAATCAGAGAGAAAGAGGGACTAATGGAGATCAGAAGTTCAGACCATGGAGCATAGACTTGAGTTGAGGTGGAGACAGGTGCAAGGGTGTAGAACCTATGACCTTTGCTTGGCAATACTTGAAATTGAAACATTATTTATTTGTGTATTGTGCGACATCAAAACTGCCACTCACAGAATTAAACTCCCCACTTAGGAGCAAGACAGATTCTTCTTTTTCTTCTCTGCCAACATGATGATGCTGGTATGTGCCTGTCCGATTGCACAGTGAGATCACCACTGGCGTCTCATCTGTTGTCATGTGATTATTGTTCATTGTCAGTTTGGGATTTTGTTGTTTATGTACTTGACCTATTTTACCCATGGATTCTCTCTGTTCTTATTAGTCACAAAGCCTTGTATCTCTGTCTCAGATGCCACTAGTATCCTCATTTGTATTTTGCATTTTAGTTAGTTTCAGAGGACTTTAAATACTCAACTTAAGTATAATAAAATGCAGCTATTCAAGGCATAAAACCCCTTGAGTTTTGAAAAATGTGTGTGCCTATGCCCACAGGAACACATCCCACATTCAGCATTTGTCACCCAGACAACTTGCTTCCTGCCATGATGCTAATAGAATAAACCTCTGGAACTGTAAGCCAGCCCCAAATAAATGTTTTCCATTATAAGAGTTGCTGTGGTCATGGTGTCTCTTCACAGCAATGAAACTATAAGACATTTACGTTAAACTTCAACTGGTATTTTCAACAAACCCAGGCTTTTATTTGGTTTTTAAAGAAGTCTACACGAGATAAATTAATAAATCTGAAGATAAAGTCCAAATGGTTGTCCAACTTTTTTTGTACTTGGATTTCCCTACTATGTTGAGATTTATCAATAAACCTCAACTCGGGCTTTATATTGTTTTAAATGTTTTGTGCATGTTTGTGGTAAACTTAGTAAGGCTGAATTCTATTATGGAGAATGCCTCCTTGGGCAGGGGAGATGGTTCAGTGGTCCACAAACATAAGGACCAGAGTTCAGATCTCCATTTCTCACACATGCTGGGTGTGAATGCCGCTCTGCTCATGATTCCAGTGTTTGGGAGGTGGATACAGGCAATCCGTAGAGCAAGATGGCTAGACTAGACTAGCTGAATCGCATACTCTAGGTTCAAGTGAGAGCCTTACCTCCACATGCATATACACATGCACCCACACACATGCAAATAAATACATATACATAAAATGGAAAGATCAAACCATGGAGATATGTAAAACATGAATCTTTATACAGCTTGAGCAAGAAAATGTTGAGTGAATTGAATCTGGGTGGCTGAGTCAAAACCTTCTTATCCTTGAGTGTGTACCCTTATTAAAGGATTCTACTGTGTTGGAACTGAAAGTCTTATCTGAAGTGAAGTCTGGGGAGGTCTGGATTTTCAGGTTCCTGTTTCTATCAAAAAGAATTCAGAACAGAAAGAAAGTCAAAAATTACAAGAGGTCTCTAATAGGGTCAACATACATACTCACCCGGTAAGCCAGGTATCTGCAGAGAGTGGCATGGCTGGGGTCCTGGATGGCTTGTCTTAGGGGGCAAAGACTCATGGTGGGGAGGGGGATATTCAGTTAAGTCAGAAAAGAGGTGAGGAAGTTCTGGAATGGATCAAGGTTTTCCTAAAACAGGGTTCACGCTCCACTTCTGTCCCTGTATTTGCTTTTCCAGCTGTTCTGGTGTCAGACACACGAGAGAGGGAAGTTTTGAAATCTGACATATGGACCAACCATTGTATCAAGCAAGACTCAGTGAGCAGTGGTCTGGATTGGCTTTGCTGGTACCACCTGGTCTGGGATGCTTTGCTTCCCTCATTATTTGGGTGCTCACATGATATCTGCCATCACCCAGCCCCGAGGTTTCATCAGCCACCTGGAAATTCTTGTCCATCATCTCATTACTCAAAACCCTGTTCTTTCACCTAACTTATGAGGAAGCTAAGGCCCTGACCAGTAAGATCCAGGTCACATGGTTGTGATGGTAACTGAAACCAGAATCACCCCAGGGAAGTCCTCTTGTTTTGTGCTGGGAGGACACATACCGCTCCTTGACTTTGTCAGTGAGGGTGGAGTTGTAGTCAAACACTGCCCCAGCAACAGCTCAAGGAGTTCCCTTGATATTTTAGGGTCATGTATTCTGGTAGATTGGCATCCTTGTCTTCCCCAAAGAGAAGAATTTTAGGACAAGCTAGTGTGAAATGGAGCTGGAGTTTATTGAAAGACACTTTTAATAGATTTTAAGTCAGAGACTCTCTGGAAGAAAGACAAACCTAAGTGTATATGTGACCAGTCTGCTTCAATGCCCTAGTGGTGTTTGTAGGATTTTTTTTTTTTAAGATTACAGGAGTTTGAAAGATTTTGGAGTCTCTTTGTTTAACCAGTTTATAAGTAACCCTCCCCGATGTTATTTTTATATCTCCTTTTGACAGTTGAGATTACAAAGTGATTTTTGAATTGAATGAGATTACAGTCTTTTGAAAATAAAACCAGGGGCTGCTAGGTTTATACAGGTGTTAAGGTATATACATTTACTTTAAAGGGCCCGAAGCAAATGCTGTAAATTGTTGGAGTTCTGGGAAAGGCTTCAACCAGACACTGGAGTGAAGGGCTTCCTTCTCTTCCCATGTCTCCACAGTGTTCCCTGTTTTTCTACTGTATGTTGAGAACAAACAAAAGAAACTCATTCCAAGTACTGCCATTTTGTTTTCAGACTTCATTGAATCATAATGGGGAACTAAGTTCAAGGTCCCAGACCCTAAGGTAGCTGGGGACATCCCAATAGCTGAACAGCTTTTGTTGTAAGGAGACAGTTGTCTGAGTCCACCCATCTCAAGGACAATGTCTCCATCTTGCTGGAAGGGTCAAACAAGTTCGTGTTCTCAGGATCAGGAACCAACTACTATTCTGAATGGTGGGAAAATATAATAATAAATAACTTGTTACAAATGTTTGTTATGCAAGCTTAACTATTCTGTGATGTTATAGCTCCTGACTGCAGTTCAGCTTCCAAGTCTGTTCTTCGTCCCTGATTGATCAGTAGAGACTTGATTACAATAAACTTTTGTTGTCTGCATTGACCCGGTGTTTGAGTTATGCTGAATTTAAGCAGACCCATAACACTTGGTGCATTGGCTGGGAATCCAATCTTCCTATTTGGATCCCTGGCTTGTAATCATCTGTATTTGGAGACTTCATTTTGAAGTCCAAAACCTCTGGAGGTAAGCTTGTCTTTTGTTTACTCTTTGGTGCCTGCCTGGGACCCAAGAAAAGGGAAACTGGATGTAGTATTGTTCCTAGGATCAGAGGAGGTCAGAAAAGATCCACTTCCTCTCTGGTTGCCACCGGGGGAACACCTGGTTCTGGTTCTGGGTCCCATCCGTGGGATATCTGTGTCCTATTGGTGAGACATCTGGTTCTCTTTGACCTCTTCCCCAACTCTATTGGTTGTCTGTGGTGTGCTAGTTTGTCTGTGTCTGTCAGTTTATGTCTGTAATTTTGTTTCATTGCTTGATTGTTGCTCTGTGTTTCATATTTGGAGGCACGAACCAAGATTCATCCGCCAGCTGTTCACCCCTTCACTTAGTTTTAACTCATTTCATCCTGAGTTCAATTCCCAGCAACCACATGGTGGCTTGCAGCCATCTATAGCGTGATCTGATACCCTCTTCTGGCCTGCAGGTGTACATGCAGGCAGAGCATTGTGTACAACATAAATAAATAAATCTTTAAAAAAATAAAAATAAAACAAAATAAAAAACAGAAAAAAAAACCTGAATTGGGACAACAAAAACTGACAAACTGGTGCTGCCCTTGAAGTGCTGTACTCTTAGCTAGGAACACACTGCCACTCCATGTTTGTGTCTGCCTGGTTGTAAGTGTATGAGTTTACTATGTTTGGTAAGCCTTGGGTATAGATAATTGGCTTATAAGTCATTTGGATATGGTTAAAAATCTGTAACATATATAACAAAAAGTTAGCTTAAACTCATAACTCGGGGTTGGAGCCATTCTGAGCACCAACAAACGTCAGGAGCCAACCAAAGAAACAGGTCTCCAAAGTAAATTGGGATAAGATGTTTATATAATTCCTGTCCAGTCTTAAAAATCAGGTTTATAAGAGGTAGGATTTAAAACAATGCGTGTCTAATGAGATATTGAAGCTGCACCTTCATGCATTTATATACAAGAACATATCTTGCTGACAGGCAAACTTTATAACATCAAAGTAATCCACTTGGTATTGATTTTAGAGACACTAAATTGGTTACACTGTTAAAACTTAGTTTTGTCTTTTAAAAATTATGGTTCTGCTCTGTGTCTTTACTCTTTAAAATAGTATTTTACTGCAAAAGTCCACAAATGAGAGATTTTAAACTTCTTTAAAGAAAGTTTTGGAGTTTTACAGAAAATTAAGAACTGATTTTTTTTAAAGAAGCTTTTAAAATGTTTAAATTTATAAGGCTATGGAACATTTTAAAATTTATTAGGTATTTTATTATAATGCTTTTATTAATATAGGATCTTGATGAATAGTTAAATAAAAACCTAAAAATAGAGCCATAGCTAAATTCCAAAGACTAAAGAAATTTTATTTTATAATGCAGTAAGAAAATGACCTTGGAGCCAGGTAGGTGTGGTGTCACATACCTGTAATCCCAGCACTCAGGGAGGCAGAGGCAGAGTTCAAGGCCAGCCTGGTCTACAAAGTGAGTCCAGGACAACCAAGGCTACATAGAGAAACCCTGTGTCAAAGAGAGAGAAAGAGAGAGAGAGAGAGAGAGAGAGAGAGAGAGAGAGAGAGAGAGAGAGAGAGAAGAGAAGAGAAGAGAAGAGAAGAGAAGAGAAGAGGAGAGGAGAGGAGAGGAGAGGAGAGGAGAGGAGAGGAGAAAAGAAAAGAAAAGAGAAAATGACCTTGGTCAGTCTAACAAAGAACTTGGAACAGTTTCTCAACCTGTGGGTTGCAACCCTTTGAGGGTCAAAAGACCTTTTTATGGGGTAGGCTAAAGTTGCCTGCAAATTAGATGTTTATTTTATGATTAATGTCACCACAACATAAAAACTATAATAAAGGGTTACAGCATTAAAAAATGAGAATCACTGGCTTAAAAATGTGCCTCTTCTTACATAAGGCATATTCATGGTAACAGAGACAGATTTAAAGTTATATGTCTAACTCCTTGTTTTTCCTAGAATTATTAAGATATATCTATCGTTTTGTAAATTGAGCCATACAAAGACCTGTCACATTCTATAATGATATACAATGTAAGGATCAGGAAGGTTCCCAGTCTCTATGTTTCAAGTCTTGTCTTAATACTGAAAGAGTTTCAATTCATAAATTTTCATTTTTATTGTAAACTGTTAAGGATTTTTAAAAAATATAATAGTCATCTTATAAATGACCAAAATCCTTAAGATGTTCAGAACTATATTTATAGTCATGCTAAGTACTAATGTCATTGATTGTAGGAATAAGACTTATTTAGTTTTCTGTTTTCTGTTTTCAAGATATACTCTAAAAAATAAGAATAATAACAGTCAAGGATTGTTTAACTCAGATATGCTTGGTAGATACGAGCCCTCAAACCTGTCAGAGATCTGCTTGCTGAACATGGCATTTAAGATGTTTAAACTTACTATGAAAGACAGAAACTCTCAGATCCTAGCAGTACCACCCACAGTCTCCAAGAACACAGAGGACGCAGTGGCAAAGGATTCCACCAGAATTACGGTAACGCTAACCACTGGACTAGACTTCCCCAACACCTCTCCTGCTGCTAACGCCTGGCCAGAGCTATGGACAAGCTGGACACTGGAGTGGTGATTGCCCTAAGGTCAGTCTCTCCCTCCTATATTCTTACTCCATGACTTCTCAGATTTGCTGGGCCTGGCAGCTGTGGACTGATGTCGCCCTGAGACCTATGTCCCAATGAAGTCATCGACACTACAGGAGCCTGATGAGATGACCATCTAGGTAATGGATAAGTCTCTGTCATTTAAATTGATACATAGACCACTTGGATTATACTTCCTGCTATAATTTATTCTTCTCCGATTTCTGATGGCATTGATGGCTAGGCTAACTGTAGGTTTGTCAGATTGGCAGCAGCAGGCAACCAGCTCCTTTCCTCAAGACTGAAGCCACCTTATTAGTCCATTCCATATGTAAAAATCAAGCCTTGCTTTTCCTAGATCAACCAGGTCTCTTGTGAAGGAAATGCAGGCAGGTTTGCCTGACTAACAGGCTTCATATTAAAATATAAACAGGCTTCAGGTGTAACTTTTTACTGTACCTTTTTTTTTAAACAAACTTGTTTTGTAATGACTGCTTTCAATATTAACTATTCATGTCTCTGATAAATGATTAAATGGAAAGAAAAAGGTTTTAGATCAATGGAAATTCTAAATGTCTAAGAAAATGTTTTAAGATGTATAAAAGTCTGAGGATAGGAAAACTTAAATAAGTTCTGAAGGTCAATGAAAATGACTTAAGATATATAAATTCAAGTTACAGAGATATAAAGAATTATTTTAAATACATGAAAATAAGCCCTGTGTGGTAGTGCATGCCTGCAATCCCAGCACTCTGGGAGGCAGAAGAACGGAGATCTCTGTGAGTTCGAGGCCATCCTGGTCTACAAAGCAAGTCCAGGACAGGCAAGACTACACAGAGAAACCCTGTCTCAAAACACACACACACACACACACACACACACACACACACACACGTATGTATGCATATATATGAAAAATAGGAAATGGTTCAGATTTCTTCCCCTCACCCCATGCTATTGTTATACTGTGATTTCTAAAGTTGGGAATTTTAGCATTAATCATGGAGTTGTACTAAAGCTGATGGAGCACTGACTGCTTACTTCTCAGTCACGAGCATAGGATTTTGACTTTTCTTTTATTGTCTTCTAGACGTAACTTAAAGATGCTTTTCATCGAACTAAAACATTTCTTTCCAATCTACATACCTTACTCTCTGAATGAAAAAGTGTTTATGCCTTTTAACATAAAGCTATAGTTTTTGCTAGAACTCCAAGGCGTGAATCTGTTCCTGTTGTTTTACAGACACCTGTTAACTGCTCTTTTTCTACAATACGGAATTCAATTCAACGGTAATGCTGATGTGTCTAAACTTGAAAGTCCTTTTGTAAACTAATAAAAGGAATGTTTTTTTTTTTTTGTTTTTTTTCCTTTTCAAGGCAAGGTTTCTCTGTGTAGCCATGGCTGTCCTGGATTTGCTCTGTAGAACAGCTGGCTTCGAACTTACAGAGATTCACCTGCCTCTGCCTCCTTGAGTGCTGGGACTAAAAGTGCGTGCCACCACACCTAGCTCTAAAAATGCATATAAGCTTCAGGGAATCAAAGAATTCCTAAGATTTAGATCTACCTATTGCAAGTCAAACGGACTCCAGATAAATACAGCCCAAGTTTCTGTACCCTTCTGATTCTGAGAATGGGAGTTCTCCCTGGCTGTGGCATTCCTCCCCTTCCCTAATTACTAGGGATTTTAAAATTTAATTAATTTATTCAGATTACAACTCAATTGTTATCCCATCTCTTGTATCCTCTCTTTCCTTCCTCCCTCCCTCCCGCTTTCACACTATTCCCCTCCCCTAGGTCTATGATCGAGGGGGACCTCCTCCCCCACTACATGGTCATAGGCTATCAAGTCTCATCTTGGTAGCTTGCTTATTTTTTCTTTGAGTGTCACCAGGCTTTGTGTCTATATTTGTCTCAGCAGATTCCCAATTGCCTGACAGACACCATTCAGAGGGCACCTTTGAACTACAAACTACTGAGCTCTGGACTTATTGAAAGCTGCTGTAAACCAGCCCAGCAGATGTAATTATCCCCTGTCTCTTCAATTAGATCAGCCAATCAGATGCTTCTGAAAAAGGCCCCTTGCCCAGCTTTTGAATAGCCGTCCAGCCTTCCTGGGTCCTGACAACCGATGTCCCAATTTCAGTCGGAAGTAGTTACATGAACAAGTATATCGTCTCTGCCCCCTTAAGAGGCTGAAATGCTCAGTCAAAAAATAAACTCCCTTTGGGGAAAATTTGTTGTTTTTAATGCCACACATTTGGGAATAGTCTGAAATACTTTAGCAAAAATAAAACAAAACCCGGTAGAAAAGGAAGAACAAAGGAGACAGGCCAATAACTGGTTCCAGAATCTCTTTGATTGGCCCCCTTGGTTAACCACCTTGCTCATTGCCTTAGCAGGACCACTGGACGTCCTTTTCCACCTGCTCCTCACAGGACCTTGTATTCTTAATGCTTTAGTTAGATTTATTAATTCAAGAATTTACTCAATTATGCTGATGGCGCTAAAAACCCAATGTAATTCCCTGTACTTAGAAACATACAATCAAAGATTGAATAAGGTACAAAGACAAAGGGAATGTTGGGAACAAGCAAAAGAAACTTGTTATAAGTGCTGCAGTTTTGTTTGCTGACTCCATTTAATCATAAGAGGAAACTAAGCTCAAAGTCCCAGGCCCCAGGGTAGCTGGGGACTTCCCAGTAGCTGAGCGGCTTCTGTTGTAAGGAGACAGTTGTGTGAGTCCAGCCATCTCAGGGACAACTTCTCCATCTTGATGGCAGTGTCAAACAAGTTCATGTCCCCAGGACCAGGAACCAACTCCTACTCTAGCTGGTGGAAAAATGTAACAATAACTTGCCACAGATGTTTGTGGCTTGCAAGCTTAAGTATTCTGTGATATTCTGGCTCAGGGTTGCACTTCAGCTCTCGAGTCTGTTCAGCTGCTCTGATCCATCAACAGCAGCTTGATTACAATAAATATTTGTCATCTGCATTGACCTGGTGTTTGAGTTATGTTGGACCTAAGTGGACCCCATAACATGTGCCTCAAACCAGCTAATATTTGGTTCCTTCTTGGAAGCAAGCCTTATAGAACTTTGTCTTTCTTTATAGGAGAAAGTCACTGTGGTGGTTTGAATTAAGAATGGCCCACATAGGCTCATAGATTTGGATGCTTTAACACTAGGAAGTGACATTATTTGAGAGAATTAGGAAGTGTGGCCTTGTTGGAGTAAGTGTATCACTGGGGGTGGGCTTTGAAATTTCAAAAGCCCAAGCCAAACTCAAGGTTCTCTCTCTGGCTGTGGATCAGGATGTAGCCCTCAGCTACTGCTCCAGCATCTGCCTGCCTGCTTGTCACCATGCTTCCAACCATGACGATAACAGACTGAACCTTTGAAACCATTAGCATGCCCCCAATCGCAGAGGACTGTTCATTCAGATCAGCCTGTTCTAAAGATCTTCTAGGTCTGTGTGATCAGGCTGGAATGCAAACCTGCCTTTAATCCAGGAGATAGAGGCAAACAAACCTGAATTCAAATCAGCCTGGCATAGAGCAAGTATCAGGCAGGAAAAGATTAGGTCCAGGTGTGGTAGTACATGTCTTTATTCCCAAAGGAAGGTAAAGTTAGTTTGTAGAAGGAAGCACCCACGTTTGAAAATGATGTCTAGTTGAGTGGCAGACAAGGTGACTAATCAGAGACTATTTTACATAATTGGAGATGCCCAACTCTGATGAGAAGAGAGGAAAGGAAAGCTACTTAAGTGGCAGTTTTATCAGGACAGTAATAGAGAGATGGGTTGGAGAGAGAGAACTCAGGTGAAGACAGAACAAGTCAGAAAATGAGAAGATTAGAGCAGATTGCTCAGTTAGCTTGAAGCCAAACAGAGCAATTCTGGGCCAAGAGAGAAGCAAGGTTAAAATAAATCAGCTGGGAGAAGAGTTTGAACCAGAACAGCTGAGTTAAACCAGCCAGCCCAGAGCTCAGAAAGAAGTAAGAGTGAGCTTATTCAGCAGTAAGCCTCAGCGCTGAAAACATTCTAAGCCTAAGTTAGATTGTACAAAGGCTAGAAGCTTCCAGGCTTAGGTTAGCAGAAGGAGGCAGTAAGCCTCCCAGACAACAATTGAGCCAGGAGAATAAAAGTTACTTTTACACCCAATTAATTGTCTTCTCCTATTCTAGTTGCCTTGGTCGTGGTGTCTCTTCACAGTGACAGAAACTGATACCTGAGAGCATGGTATTGCTTTACAGGCCTGGCCATGCTGCTTGTTGGCAGAATGGGGACTTTGAATTAGGAAAATTATTGGTCACTTTAAGCTCGGTTTAGTGGACCACAGTGGTATGAGCATGGAATGCAGTGCAGAGGGAGAATTGAACTGTCGCGCCTTATCTCAAAACATCTCAGAGGGAAAGAATATTAGTAAGTGGCCTAGAGATCATTGTGATATTTTGACAAAGAATGTATGGCTGCTTTTGCCCTTGTCAAAAAGAAAAAAATCTGCCTGAGGTTAAATTTAAGAGTTTCGGATTAATGCAAATGGTGGAGATTTCAAGGCAGTCTAATATTGACTGCATTGCTTGATAAGTGGCCAATGTAATGAAAAGGAACAAATGAGTAAGGAAAACTACAAAATGTAGAGTTTGGGGAGAAAGGGAGCACCGGGAGGCATAATGGAGATAAGTCCAGTCAGTGCTGAGGAGATAAAAAGTTTAAAGAAAAGCCTGATTGTAAATGGAATAAAGGCGTGGTAACCTCAAGGCAAGATCTCTCCTAGCTAAGCTTCAAACTTAAGAATGGGAATTAAAGAAAAGATTAAGCAGTGAGGGACACCACCTAAAACAGAAAGCTGATAAAAATGTATTTGAGTGAGATGGGCAAGTTTCAGCCCCAGCAAGGACAACTTGTCAGCTTTGATTAATATGGCTCGAGTCAAGGATGCAAGAAAGGAGTTATGGAATCTCCCCGCTGTGGCTAAGGAAAGCTACTGAGGCCAGGCGTGTGGCCATTGTGTGACAATGTGAAAGTGGAGCCTAGACAGCCTTGGAGACCCCAAGATGTTGAAGATGCCAGAGTCATGGGAGACCTGCCAAGGACCTATGGAACCAGACCAAGAGAGAGGAGTGTGTTACAGTCAACAAAGCAGAAAGGGGATGGAGATCTGAAGAGCCCTTTGACATCAGACATGGAGAGGCGGACTTTGGAGTTTGCCCTGATGCTTTAGGGACTTGCTTTACTTCAGTATTTCCTCACTATAGGCCTTTACCTCCCTTTGTAATGATAATGTATATTCTGTGCCATTGTGTGTTGGAAGTATGTGAGCCTCTTGATTTTGATTTTCCTAGGGGCTACATATAGAGGACTGCTATGAGTCTCAGAGGAGACTTTGGACTTTGGGTTTTGTTAAACAGTGTAGAGACTGTTATAGATTATGGGGACTCATGAAGTTAGACTGAATAAATTTTTTTGTTTTGTTTTGTGTTTTTGTTTTTGTTTTTTTGCATTATCATAAGGCTATAAGCCTGTGGGCTCCGGAGAGTAGAATGTGGTGGTCTGAATGAGAATGGTCCCCATATGCTCATAGATTTGAATGCTTGGTCAGCAAGAAGTGGCACTATTTGAAATGTTTTATCAAAGGAAATGTGACACTGGGGGTGGGCTCTGACATTTCAAAAGCCCAAGCCAAGCTCCGAGTCTCTGCCTTTGGATGTGTGTATAGGACTCAGCTACTGCTTCTCGGCCTTTCGTGCTGCCATGCTTCCCGCTATGATAATTATAATAGACTGAACCTCAGAACCTGTAAAGCCCCCAATTAAATGTTTGCCTTGGTTATGGTGTCTCTTCACTGCAGTGACCAAGTGACCAAGATGCCATGCCTTCAAATAAAGCAAGAAGGTCCTAAAACTCTGAAGTATTTTTCTTAAAAGTAAACCTACTTTCTTCTTTGTTTTGTCACGACAAGGACCTGGTGATGTAGTCTAGGCAGGGCACAAATCCATGAGTCTCCTACTTTAGGCTCCCAGTACTGGGATTGCTGGTATGTACAACCAGGTTTAATGCTAAATCTACTTTTTTAAAATGAGCAGAACTATTTCAGTCCAAAATGGCTGTCCAGTTTAAGCCACTGAAATTTACATATAACTTACATAAAAGGGGAAAGAAGGCAGAACAAGAGAAATTGTGTCACTATTCGTCAGAAGAGAAGTAATCTCCAACAGACACCACAGTGGTCATATCCATCAGGATAAGAAAGAAGGTGGCCACGATGAAGGAGACATGCAGGGAATACACCAAACAGGGCTGAGGAGGAAGGGGACAAATTCTGAGGCCAGCCTTCCATTCCTCAGGGTAACATAGGCAGTTCAGTGACTGAGATCTATGCTGGCTGAGAGCCAACCTGGATCTTCCTATCTTATGCAGAAGACAGCTTATTACCAGTGAGCAAATAATCTGCCCAGAGGACTGTCGCTGGCTAGAGACAGTGCAGCCACGTGCTGACTGACCAGAACATCTACTGTCTTCAGGGACTATAGCAGGCCGGTGGCCCACAGCTCTGCATGTAGACAGGCAAGAGGGAATAGGAAAGTGTTTACGTTGAGACTTGCTTTCAGGAAAATAACTAAGAGGAAAGTACAAGATAGAGAGGTGTCTCCAGTCCATGATGAATTCTAGAAATCTCTGAAAACTCGCAGTTCGCAGTTTGCTAACCCTTCCAGAGCTGTCTGTAAAATGAGATTCTCCTAGCTTTATATATATATATATATATATATATATATATATATATTATATATATATTATATATATATATATATATTAACATATATATATATATTAACATGGTGGAATACAAAAGGATATTTTTTTTCCTCATAAAGAACAAACCTAAAGGCCCTGGAGGCTCCTCCCAGGAAGAATGAATTTCCAGTGGGTTGTGGATTTACAAGTGACCAGGAAACAGAAAGCTTCTGAGAACAACAGGAAGTGATTTTCCTGGCTAGGCGCAAACCTCCAGCAGAGTGCACCAGCAGCATCAGGGAGACCTTTGTAGAAGGCAGGATTCCATGCACTCACATAAAAAAAAAACCTTTGGAGGACAAAAGGCAGTGTTAGAAGAGAGGTTAAAAACTAGGCCCGCAAGAGGGAACATATTTAAAACTTGTGTCCAGGATATATAAAAAGCCCTCACAAGTCAATGAGGAAAAAGCAGAAGGTTTTGTGAAAATAGTTTAAGAGAACACACTATTGGAATACGGGGACCTTTTTCCTGTCTGTAAGGATTCCTTTTTCCTCGTTCTGCTTCGTTTCAGCTCTGTTTAGTTTGAGGGTCTGTGGGGCAGCTGTTTGCTGCGTTTTGTGTTCGCATTTATTTTGTTCGCATTTTAAACTTTTTTTTTTTAGTACTAGCTACTGAACCCAGGGCCTCGTGTATGCCAGAAAAGTGCTCGACCGCTCAGCCACGCACACTCACCTGCCTTTTTAAATTTTTGACCAAGTTGACCTTAATAATTCTGCCTCAGCCACTTGAGAAGCTAGGATTACAGGGCCGAATTACAATTTTTTTTAACTGTTATAATATGTGTGTGTGTATTTGTGGGACAGAGGATTAGCCAAAAAGCACAGCTCTCATCTCAAAGGGGATAAGGGAACATTTATTATGGAGCCAAATATGAGTGATTGCAGCCCAGAACACAGAATGAAGTTGCATGTTCCAGGGCGGTAGCGGTTACATGAGATTTTACAGTCCCAGAACAAAGCAAGCCACAAATGAGGGAACTTTTCAAACACTCCAATGCAAGCATCAAATGCTGTCTGTTGACTCTCCTAACCTTTTGGTTGTGGAAGTTAGTATTTTGCGAAATGAATACATTCCAAGAGGTTTCACCTGTTAGTTTGAGGACAATAGGTCAGAAAAGGGTGAGTGAGGAATGGCTATTAAAGAGAACTAAGGATAAAATGGTAATTAGGCTTTGGGCTTGCAGCAATCTCCTCTCTCCACAACTAATCAGCCTTGCTGAAGGTTCAGTGCAAGGTGAGGCTCTTCCCAGGAACTTTTGTTCTCAAGAGAATAATTCTGTCCGTATTTAGAGGATATGCTGACAGATACAGGAGGTAAAACTATTTCGTAAAAATACTTTGCTTGGAATTTGCCATACCGAAAACTTAAAAATTAAAAATATTAACCTCAGACTCAGATTGCAGGGTGTTTCCTTACGATTGTAGTTTGCTGTCATAATTTCATCCCATCAAACATTTGAGGGCCTGTCAGATGGCTCAGCAAGTAATGGTGCCTGCCAAACAACCTGAGTTCAATCCCCAGGATTCTCATGGTGGAACAAGAAAACTCAATCCTAGTGGTCCTCTGACTTCCACATGCATGCTGCAGGTGTGTGTGTGTGTGTGTGTGTGTGTGTGTAAGCTTCTCTGCTGGAACCAAATGACCTGAGATGCTATGACAAATGGCCACTTCCAGACTTAAAGTCAAACTCCAGGAATTCTGGGTTGTGCTCTCTTCCTAGTTCAGAGGCAGCCTCCTCTCTGACCATGTCCTTCATGGTAGAAGATGCAAGGGGGCCCTCTGGTTGTTTTTTTATTATAATGTTAATTCCCTTCTGAGGGCACTATGCCATGGACCAATCAATTCCTGAAAGGCCCACCTTTTAGGGGAGACACCAATTCTTCTATAAGAAACCCCGATAAACACACTTGCTCATCAAGCTGGACTTGCACAGAACCCTCCCTTAGTCTGCTGCTGAGTTATTACGGGTGTATGGTGAAACGTTTCTTTATGTCTCCCCAGGGAAAGTCACTTGACAGCATGAAAGTGTACATGCTACATCACTCCATTCACATAAAGTTCAAAACCAGACAAGACTCTGTGCCGATGCAGTTAAGATGGTAATCTTGACAGTGGAAAGTGACCAGTCCCCAGGGGGCAGGAGAGTTCCCAGGTGCTGACCACATTCTGTTTTCTAGTGTCCAGGTTGGCCTGAACCTCACTAATGTATCCACCAGGCTGATCTCAAACTCACGAGACTGCCCTCCTTAAGCCCTCTGAGAGCTGAAGTCACAGGTGCAATCCACCATGCCTGCTTAGGAATGTTCATTCTATGAAAACTCGCTGGGCTGCGTTCCTCTACAATGTCCTTTCTCTGGCTGTTGCTCTCCTGGTTACAGGTGTTGGCTTTTAACTATTCTCTAGTTGGAGAACTTGGTCTCCTGCCAGTGGAGCCTCTTATGAGAGGCAGTGACTCATGAGTCAAGTCATTGCCTGAAGGAGCCTTGGGGGAGAAGTTGTTGCTATAGTTAAGGATGATGGCTTATTGTAATTATACTCCCCACCACAAAAGGGTCCTAGCAGGTTCCGTGCTCAACCGACTAAGCTAGGGAAACGCCATGATCGAAAAGTGCGTTCTTCCTCCTCAGAATTGTAAGAAAGCAATGGTATTAGAACAACCCACTACCTGCTGCGTACGTTTGCTTCAGTTAGGGGGTGAGTACGATCTGGGTGTTGGGGGATTATTCCAACTTAGATTACAGAAAGGGTGGGGCTCCTTGAGTCCTTTAATATAGGGACTTTATTAGTTGGAGAAGATGAGGCCCCCAAAGTTTAGTAATGAGACATTTAAAGTAGTCACTCGAGGCTAAGTCACAACGAAGGCACAGATTACTCATGTTGGTGGCAGTGGACAACAACATTTTTAAAGCTGATAGCTGAGCAAGCACAGTGAAGAGAGTCCCCATGCAGAGAGAGAGAGAGAGCTTTTCAAATCAGGTGAGAGTCTGGCATTCTTATCTTTATTTTGTGGTTTTACTTATTCCTTTTAAGTATCTGCCTGCTTCCATTTCATAGGGCTATGAATTACTCAAGTGAAACCACACCGTGAGCAGTAAGTCCCATTTTAAATGTTTGGATTTCAAGAATAGTAAAGCTTAGGTCAGTTATAAGACCAAAAAAGAAAAGAAAACTTGAAAGAAAAAAAAAAAACCCATCTGCTGCAAGAGTTGGGCTTTGGTCCAGAGAGCAGAGATAATATTACAAGAGCAATGGGAACTTTACCTGGCTGGTAGCTGGCTTCCCTCCCTCTCGCTGCCATTTCTGTCACCAGCAAAAGAGTTGGTGGAAACTGTCCAACTGCAGCCACCCTCATTTGGTTTGGTGGGCAAATCGCAGTCTGATGGTTCTATTCAGTCCGACTGAAGTAACCATTTTTCATCAGAATGAAAAAGAGGACCAGCGTGTAATGAGAGCAATGCTAACAATGAGACAAAAAAGAATTTTATTTTATCACCTTTTGGATTTCTGCCTGGCTCACCATGTATGTTACCAGTGCCTGGGGTGTGGGCTAGGCATTTCTAGGTTCTTGGTTTCCTACTCAGGGGACTGAAAATAGAGACTCACAGATTTGCAAAAGAAGCAAGGTAACTATTTGGTGCAATGCCATAGTGCAGGCTGCAAAGGAATACACCATAAAGACTGATGGTGGGTCACATGAGTGAGAGTACTCAAGAGCCCCAAGCTACAGCCTGGCCTTTCTTTTTATAGTATCTAAGGGAAGGAAGGGCTGGTTACTAAGGGAAGTCATTTGAGTGGTTCCTTATTTTGACTCGTTAGATTATATAACCCTTTCTCTGTTGCACATATCCCTTCACATAATGCAGCTGATTTTAACCATATTCATGCTCCGTTATCCACAGACATAAGATGGTAACTAGGAGAGTCTTCTTAAAATGTTACCTAAAGGACATAGCTTTATCTGGTGCACATACTTCAAACTAATTCAGAACTGCTCAACCCTTCTATTAGTCATATCTAGATGTTTGGAATACACTTGAATAGAAAGTTGACTGTTACCATGAGCGGAGAAAGGCAATGTATATAACCTGATGTGGGGCAGGGAAGACTAGAGTTTCTGAGGTTGCTAGGTGCACTGTTTGAAGAGGGTTTTGTGTGCATGGTATACACAGGAGGACCAGGATGCATAGCACATTATTACAAGGGATGTGTGTGTGTGTGTGTGTGTGTGTGTGTGTGGTGTGTGTGTGTGTGTGTGTGTGTGTGTGTGTGTGTGTGTGATTGACACTGGTATCTTGTCCAACATCTGCTTTGTCCACACAATCCTTCAGAGTAGAATTCTGATCTTGTTTTCTGTCTTCCTCTGCATTTTACAGAAAGCTCTAGCCTCAACCTGGGCCCCAGCCAAAGGGAAGACTCTAAGAACTCTCGTCTGGCTGTAGTCTCCTCCAGGGTCTGCTTAGACTATGGTTTCCAATGAACAAACTCCAGGCTGACACCTGAGAAATGCTACTACTGACTTCTGAGAAAGGCCACTGGCTTAGACTTATGTGTGGCCCTGTGATTACATGGTACAGCAACTTACCTTGCCATGAGCCGAGAGTTGAAGCCAACACTGCCGTAGTGAGACAGGAAGAATCTGGCTTGTTCTAGCACTGTGCATGCTCTGCGTTAATCACTCTTCACAACCTATTATGGAGAGAGAATTTACTCGATTGTTATACAGGCCTGTTTGAGACAGGGATTTCTCTGAGCTGCAGACAACTGAGACAGGAGCTCGGGTGTACAAGGTTAGAGGCCCTCTTGTCATTAATTGCTTGGTGAGATCACCAGGCCAGAAGCAAGATTGAGGCTCCGCAAAGCCACCTTAGGATCTTGTCTACTGGCTTTCCTGTTTGTGTTAAGCATGAACACCTTGCACTGTGACATAATCTCCACCTTCCTATGTTAATGGTATTTAGAAATTGGATCTTTGGGAACGCAGAACCCTCATGGATGGATTAATCTATTCACAGATCAATGAATTATTAGCTTAGTGGGCTATCATGGAGGTGGCTTCGTTATAAAAGAGAGTTCCCCCTAGCTTCCTGCTCTATCTCACCAAAAAATGCCTCCCTCCACCATGCCACACTGTTGACATTTTGAGGAAATGAGCTTATTTTCTTTATCATTTACCCAGTGCCAGGTTCTAAGTTGCACTAACAAAACATCAACTACAATAACATCTGTTTAAGAAAAAGCCACAAACCACATATTCCAATAGAGTGGAGTTTAACTGCCCATTGAATCACACTTCCTGTTCATAAATCTGTTTTCTTCCAGCACATCAGAATGATGGGATGGTTCCAGTCAGAGCAGACTGCTGCCGTGGCATTCTCCTCAGGCTTATGTTGTCCTGGTGGCCTAAGTGCCATCTCACCACATCTAAAGATCCCACCTCTTCTCCCTTCAAGCCCACATCCCAACGTCTTTCCTGTAAGCCGCATCTCCTGCTGCTGCTGTCCTGCATGATGCTACTTGCATGCCACCCGACAGCTCCAGTGCTGTTTTCCAAAGAAGCAGCAGTTTCCAGGACCCATTTTCTTTGGTTTTATTTTGTTTGTTTTGTTTTTGGTTTTTGAGGTAGGCTCTTGCAGTGTAGTCCAGGCTGACTTCAAATTTGATATCCTCCTGCCTTGCCCTCCAAAGAGCTGGAATCACAGATGTGCAACACTGCTCCCCCAAAAGATTTTATTGGTTTTTTGGGGGGGATGGGGGAGGGTGTTGGGGCATGGAACCCAGGGCCTTGCATGTATCAGGGAAGCATTTGGCCATTCAGCTGCTTCCAAAGCCCACAAGACGCTCTCTCCTCCTGAATTCCTTTGCCACTTCTCTTGAGAGGAGGAAAAGTGGCTTTCATTATAGATCATGTCATTGCTGCATGCCAGTTGCCAAACCTAAGAGTGGCATTTAATCAGACTGTCTATTTTATGAGGCAGCCTTCATTGACATACTCATTTTACAGACAAAAACTGTCCTGGAAAAGCAGGGAGGAGGAGTTAGGATTTACACTCAGCTGATGGTCAATGCCATGACCTTGTCGCTTGTGCTCTGAGTCCTGGGGTCTCCTTCAGCCTTATCAGCAGGCATGTTGGCAATGGCACTGTATATGAACAATTCCCAATGGATTTTTTTGAGTGGATAGCCTAGTCTGGGAATATGAAGAGAAACCAAACCAGAGATCATCAGTAATTTAGACTCCAGCCTAGCTTCCTGAAGAAAGGAGTTTATACTTTAAATTTTTGAGTGTGGGGTGTATGTTGGCGAGGAGGGCGGAGGTAGAAAATAATGAGCTGATCTCCAAATGGTAAAAGGTATGGATGTTTACCATTTTCCCCAATCCTCTATTTCCTTTTAAGAATAGAGAGGGCACTGCCCCATTGGTCATGACTGGCATTCAGGGTCACTCTTCCCTGGCCCAGGCTGGAACCTGGGCTGCAATCCACCCATGGATAGGCTTTGATGGAGTTTCAACTGGCACCTTCCAGCTCAGATGATCTCAGCTATGTTCTGGGCTTGCATTCTAGCAGAACAGAAGGCCAGAACCTCTGCCCCAACTGGAAACACCATGTTCTCTCCTTCCTCCCTGTCACTGGACTCTCCAAACCTCGCAGCCTGCTGTGGAGTGTTCGTCCCTTCCACAGGGGCAGAGTGGTCACAGGGTCCTAGCCTGTCTCTTGTGCTGAAGGGTCAGGGAAGCTTCCTTGCAGTCTTCTGAATATCCCCTCAGGAACCTCTCCAAGTGGGCCTACTAGGAGTCTTCCCTGTCAAAGTCAGAAGCTTCATCCATTGCAGGGGGCTAAGGCATTTGTCAGGTACCTTCTGAGACTTAGACTGTTCAACCATCTGTCCCTTAGCTTTCACTCTGAGTCACAGCTAAGCTGGCCTTGGGGTCAGCTCTCCAAAGTTAGCTCTCTGAATTTGGCTTTCTGCCTTGACTGTTTGGCCTCAATCCAATGGCTGTTGGTAAAGGCTGTGGCAGAAGGCCTTGAGGGAGCGCCTTTGTAGTGGAAGGCTTGGCCCTGCCTTTGGTTTCACTGTCCATGGGACAAGCGTCCACACTGGCCCAGTGGCCACACCAAGGCTGGGAGCCTGACTGCTTACCAAGTCCTACTGTGACCCTTGGCTGGAAGTGGCTCTCAGGTTTGCCCCCTAGCCACACCACTCAGAGGAACTCTTTTACTCTGGAGAGCCAGGAACATGTGAGAAAACACAACTCTCCTCCTCTTACTGGAAACACTCTTGCTCTTGGGTTCTTGGTGCAAGGAGAGAAAAGCAGGCTAGCCCAAAGCAGGGCACTTAGGATAACATGTGGAATGGAAAAAACACATTCAAAACATCCCATGGCTTCTCTGTCTGTGTTGACTGTGACTTAAGGCCAGTCATTCACCTACTTAGGGTCTTATTTTCCCCAATAAAGGTGCTATTGTAAGGAGTAACTGGGTATCTGTGTGTGTGTATTCCTTGACTTCCCAGTATTTTTCTGGGCTTGCATATGCTAACAATATTTTTTAAAACCTAGAAGTACTAAATAACCCTGTATTACCATGCTATGGATGAGATTAAGAGCCTCAATAAATCAAAAACCTCAGAGACATACTGCATATGGCATTTAAAAATATTTTTATTATTTTGAAGATTCGCTGGCAATGAGACAGGTTAACTCCTGGGAACACCCAGCCTACCTCAAAGAGGATGATGAGTATCAGAGAATCTTCTCATGGAGATGGCTTCAAATGTGGCAAGCAAGCCACTGGGCAAAATGTCCTCATTTCAGCCACAGACAGAATTCTGCCTAAAAAAGGGCAAGCTTGGATGCAGGCAGAGTTGACTGCTAAACTCTGCCAATAAGGTAAGCAAGTCCTCAATAGTTCCTGCCTCACAAATATTTCTGTCAGATAGATTGGGCCAGAAGGCTGAAGATGATACTTCAATGTTATATACAGTTTTGGGTGGTTATTCAGGTAGCAAACTACTCTGTCATCTTCTCATTTAGAAAGCTACTAACCTGCACTCCCGCCATACTCAGGTAATCAAGTTTATTCCTTCTCAAGTTTCTGATGGGGTTGAAGACCAGATAGTTTAGTTTTACAATGAAGCTTAGTTGTTTAGGGGTCAAGATGTTTTTAGGCCTAGATAGATGTTATAAGCTGATAATAACAAGATGTGATGGAGATTGATTTATATTCAGAATTTTAGACTCACCAAGATAGGAAAGATTTTTTTTTCAAGGCTGTCAATTACAAATAGCCAAAAACACTAAGAATGTAACATTTATATAATTTCTGATTGAGTTATGGTTCTTCTTGCTATAGGTAGTTTATTGTATATATGTGTAATAATATAAATCTATATGTAAAAATGTTTAATAAAAAATAAATAAAGCAAAAAAAAAAAAGCCTCAATAAGGAACCGAGGATGCTGATACTTTGTTTTTGCAGACAGCAGGAAACACGGTTCTATTGTTCCTTAAGCCTCCTCTATTCTCCAGACTCACACTTACCCCAGTGACATCAATGTTTCAGGCTTTGCTCCTCCAGACACCAGCACTTTCTGGAAAAACTCCTAGGGTTGTTTTTCTTTCCCTGCACAAAGGGAGAAGTAGCAGAATTTTGCTACTTAACTATCAGCCAAAGTGAGGTAAACAGAGGAATGTTCTTGTCAAAGCAGTCTCCTCTCCAGGGAAAAACAATATTGGAAACAATAGCACTCTGTTCTCAGTGTGTCCACTTTATGTCTTAATCTAGACATTCAAATACGAAAAGGGTCAAGGCAGATGAGTCCAGATAGAGAAGATGGATGTCAGCAGGAAAGCTGCAGGGCTGAGATGTGTGCATCCCATGGGAAGCAGCAGGGCAGGGGTATGGGGAAGCAGTGTCATCCAAAAATCACCACATCAGCATCGCCTACATCAGCACTGATCAGTGTGCTTTCATCTCAGGGTGAAGGTGAGAGGGGTAGCGTGTCACAGTCCCCAGAAAGTCCTTCAAACCTCATATGCCTAACTCACCCAGTTCCTTCACACACTGAAATTCCACTGAGATCACAGCATCCCTTCTAACAAGACATGTGCTGTGCTTTGCAAGAACAGCACACTTTACCCCCTAGATTATGATAGTATTCTCATACCATTCACATCCCAGAGTCTAGAAAAACCAAAGTCTCTACTTCCTGCCAATCAAATCGTTCCCCATCCCAGGCAAGAGTGTCTTACCACCAACTCCCAGTGCTCACTGTCTTTTGAATTTGACCCATTCTTTTAGATAGAATAAAAGGATTTAAGCTTCTGTACAATGCTGAATTGCCAGTAGTCACAGGAGACCAGAGGAGTCCCAGGAATATTAGTGAAAAGATATTCACTAGTCCTGACCCTCATTTCAGTTGGCCATTTCAACTCTCCTCCCTAACAGCTCTCACTAGAGCTGTTAATGTTGCATCTCTCCTCACTGGCTTGTGCCCTATCTCTCATTCTTGCTCAGCCCACCTCCCAGTCTGGGGATTAAGTAGTGAAGAGGCCACAGACCTGCCAAGAAGTCAAGGAAGGAGCTGTGAGGTGTTGCAGTGTCTGCAAACCTCATTACAAGAACAGTGAACACTGAATCATCTAAATTGTAAAACTGACAAGATGAGCATGTAAGTACTTCCAGCCAGGGTACATCACAAACATTTCTTATTCCATAACCAGACTCACTATGAGAGTCTTTAGTACAATGGTTATTAATTCCTATGAGTTATTAAGCACCATTTTTCTCAAAATATTGTATTCACACAATTCTGCTTATGGTTTTACAGGTTTCACAGAACTGCTAAGCAGCTTGTAGGTATGGTGCAATATAAACAATAAATAGATGCAATACACTTCCCTCGCCATCTTATAACTTAAAGGAAAAAACAGAGTATCAAACAAGAGTATGTGTTATGATGAAAGCCATCTAGTGAACCAATAAAATGTATGCATAAACTGATTACATAGATTTGTCCAGGAGATAAACATTAGCTAAACCTACTTGAGTTACTTTAGAAGACCCTGTCCTCAAATGCTTATCAATGGGTGCTCCAGGGTATGCTCATATGCTTACTTATCATGTCAACTGAGGCTTTTGTCGAAGTACTTCTGTGGTAGACACAGCAAGCATCAAACATTTCTAACAAGACTAAGGTTGGTGGGCCTGCCATGCAAATATTTTTTAAAAGGAGCCCTGAGTAAGGTTTGAAAAGAATTTCAAAAGTTGGAAAGACATAACACTAATGTGATAGGGATCACACCAATGAAAAGGGACCAGCAGTAAACATGGCAACTCTTTGGAATTGAGTGTCTTTGGGATTTATTGAAAATTTAAGTGATGAGTCTACTTGAAAGCTATTTCTCTTGCTTCTCTTATATCCTAATGTTATCTAAAGAGATCCTCTTTCTCCACAAAAGGAGTCCTTGAAGAGGCCATCTGAAGTGCTTTGTTGTCTCCTCAGGCCCTGGATACCAACATCCCTTGCAGGGAGCTGTAATGGAGTGGCAGGCAGACATGGATGCACAGGGAGAGGTGTACTGTACAGGATGCAACTGCAGCTTAGTGAAGAGACTTGCCAGGTTAGAAGTCCCAAAGATGTGGGTTACCATTTTGCAAAAGCTGACATTGGACCAACAGTTCTGTAGGATAGCTTTATAGAAGCCATTTCTTTAATGTGTTCAACTTTAGAGCTACGAAGAGTTTCAGATTATCACACTCTTAATAAGGGGAAGTAAAATTCTTTGGACTTAAGCCTCTTTTTATTGAAAATGTATTATGAGTATTTGGATCAGATTTAAAAAAAAACTTATATCTGCTTTAAATTAGGTCTGTGTTATTTCTCCTCTTTTGGATGTGCTGGTGATGGAACCTAGGAGCTGTCTTATTTACTGTTCTATTGCTGTGAAGAGACACCATGATTAAAGCAATTTTTATACATGAAAGCATTTAATTACAGTTTCAGAGATTCAGCCCAGTATAATCATGACATGAAGCATGGTGATAGGCAAGCAAACATAGAGCTAGCAGCTTATATCCTGATACATAGGTAGGTAGGTACACAGGGAGGGGGGACTGGGTCTGGTGTGAGCTTATAGAAACCTCAAATATACATCCTGGGACACACTTCTTCCAACAAGGCAACACCTCCTAATACTTTGAATCCTTCTTAAACAATATCACTCTCTGGTAACTAAGCATACAAATATATGAGCCTTAGGGGACATTTTCATTCAGCCCACATAGAACTATACCCCTCTTCTTCCAAATTTTACCCATATAAGGTCCAATGAGATTGTTCTGTGGGTAAAAGTGCTTGCTTCCAAGCTTGGCAACTGGGTTTGATCTCTAGGACCCACAAAGTGGAGGAAAGAATTGATTCCCATAAATTGTCCTCTGAGCTCCCCTTGTATGCTACAGCATGCAGGCACCCACACACAACAAACAGACAACTAGATTTTGCAAAACAGGGTGTTCTATAGGCCAGGCTCATGGTTTATTTGGCTTAGCTGGTTTTGACTTTTTAGTGATGGATAACACACCTGCAGAAAAGCATGCTACGCATAGCTGCACACATTGATATAGCTCCACCAGCTGGATATTGCTGTATAACCAGGTCAAGGAAGTACAGTTTCACCCAGTTCCCAAAGCCCCTCTGTGCCTCTTTCAACCTGGGCCCTCTGAAAGAGCAGTCAATGCCCTCAATCACTGAGCCACCTCTCCAGCCCCCAAATGTGTAGCCCAGGCTGGCCCTGAAGCCATCACCCCCTTGCCTCTGCTTCTTTCCAGGAATCCTACTGACATGCATCACCACAGCTGGCTTGTTTTCTTGAGAGAGAGAGAGAGAGAGAGAGAGAGAGAGATGAGATGTGTGTGAAGTCAGAAGTATGGGGAGGTGGGAAGGATCTGGGAAGAAACAAGGGAAAGGAAACAGTGATCAGAATATATTATCTAAAAATAGATTCATTTAAATAAAAAATAAAATTATTTTAAAATTATATACTAAAATGGAACTTGACAGAATGTAGACTCTTCAAGAATAACTTCTAAGGCAATGACAAAATGTCTACAACAATAGATGGGTCATATTTTTCTCAAAAAAAAGTTTCCTGATTTGCACATGGGATTGTGTTAGGAACTAGAAGATGGAATTTGGGGGGTTTCTGTGAAGGCAATTATATGCTGATTGTCAGTATGTACAATCCCAGGACATTACTGGAAACTTAAGGTGCACAAATTTGACAGGAATTCCAAGAATGACGGGATAATAGCAAAATAACTGGGAAGCTGCCATGATAGTAAAATGGGCAGCTCATGTTTAACTAGTTAATTTTAAAGTGTTTCAAGAAAGACTTGCATGAAGACAGGAATGTTGCCCTCGTGGGAGTATAGTAGCAAAGTTGGATGGAGAAGGGAAACAGCGCCCCCCAACCCCTGACTTCCTACCATGTCTAGTTGTCTTTAATGTTTGCCACTCCTGGTGCAGCTCCCAGGCCAGCAGCTAGACATCTGTCAAATCCAATTTCTAGCTAGGGGTCTCAGTTCTTATTTGAGGAGCAGCTTGAACCTTTAATCACATTTGGTTTCCTTTGTTGAAATGAGCCAGGCTAAGTTTAACTCATCTACAGAATTTTCCTTGTAATACTTTGTATCATATCTAAGAATTTCTAACCCAGTCATTTAATCAGTAGTTCTTAATGTGTGGATGGCATTCCCTTTGGGAACTGAATGACCCTTTCACAGGGTTCACCTAAGACCACCAGAAAACACAGATATTTACATTATGGTTCATAACAGTAGCAAAATTGCAGTTATGAAGTAGCAACAAAAATAATGTTATGTTTGGAGATCACCACAACACGAGGAACTGTATTAAAGGGTAGCAGCATCGGGAAGGTTGAGAACCATTGATTTAATTTCTTGTAAACTAGCTTGGCTTCACATAACCGGTTATCTACTCATTCAACTAAATGAGGAAACAGAATGATTCCCAGGTACTAAAAAATTCAAAAGCTCAAACCAGTGTGTCATTTTGATAAATTATACCTTAAAATCGCTATAGGGGAATGTAACCCCGAGGTCCTCAGAACCAAGACAGCTCCAGACAGCCCTCTAAAGCACAAGATTCACATAACCACCAAAAAAAAAAAAATGTGCAAATGAAATAAGCTAACAAACAACTCACTGGGCCTGATGGCCACAAACTGAGACCAGGGCTGATGGCTCAGGTCACAGTCCATTCCCATAACCAGTTCAGAGACACAAGACAAGGCAGATGCAGTACCTCAGAAAGAGGATGCCATGCCAAGAACAGACCTACCCAACAGGAAGCTTCTCTTTCTTTTATATGTCTCTGAATTTTTTTTAATGAAATAGAAGCACTGAAGAAGGTATTTCTGCTTAGAGCAATGGATTCTTGTAATCTATGCCTGGGCAGAAACAAAAGGCCAGATATCAAGAGAATGCCATTCATGATCACAAGGCATGTCCATTGAGATTTATTTAAGGAAGACAAATCCTGGACAATGAGGATGAAAATACTGTGTAGTAGTTCATCAAATGTCTGAGCTCTTTCAGTAAGAGGCCATCCTACACTCACTCAACTGCACCCAAACTTTCCATGGTGTGCATATGGGTATCTCATTGACTTTCAGTATGAGCTTGGGGATGTGTACAGCTGCTGTGTTAATTCTCAAATGAATTAATGTGTGGATTAGTCACAATTAAGACTCCCTAAGTTGAAGAATTGAGAGAGTGAGGGCAAATGTGATCAAAGCAAGTATGCAACTCTCAAAGAACTAATAATTTTTAAAAGGACACCTTAAGTTATCTGTGAGTGGTGTGAGAGTCATTCAATAGGAAGACATAAGTAGAAACATATGCCTACTCTGTACTAAAATATTTGATCAAAGACAGAACACCATCCGGGAAGTATTTCAAAGGTTAAGGCTGTCATCAAAGTCTAAATTCAAGAGTGATGATTTCTATACTCCCTCTGACTCACAGAGAACAACTACATACCACCATAAATTCACATAGTGACTCCATGGGTGCTATTCCAGATATGGAAAAATTAGGGGAGAAAAATGAATAAACTCCTAAAACTTTGTATCATACATTCATTGATGTAAAGTGAAAATGCACTTTTTTTTCGGGTTAGAGAGAAGGCGCCATGAGTAAGAGAACTTGTTCTGAAAGCATAACAACCTGGGTTTGAATCCCCATCATTCATGTAAAAAAAAGTCAGGCATGACTGTACATGCTGGTAACTCCAGCATTGGGCCACAGAGACGGGTGAGTTCTGAGAACTCACTGGCCAACTCACCAGTGTGCAAAGGTAGTAAAGTAGAGTGATAGAGGAAGGCACCAGATGTCCTTCTCTGACCTCTGCATGTGCACACAGGGACACATTCATGTGCATGCAACACACACACACACACACACACACACACACACTCCCCGTACAATAAAAAAAGAATATCCAAAGCATTTTTATTTTACCTGGCATGGACAGCGGTACACTTTAATGCCATAACTCAAGACAATGCCAGTTCTATGCCCTGTCACATTTAGCCTATCAATCATCCCACCACTGATCTGCCACATTGATAATTTCACCTTAGTAGGACTTGGGAACCAGAAATAGAAGGTACCTAGATACCTTGTATGACATGGCTAGTTTTATGTCAACCTGACACAAACTAGAGTTATTTGCAAGGAGGGAACCACAATTGTGTGAATGCCTCCATAATATCTGTCTGTATGGCATTTTCTTAATTAGTCATTGACGGGGGAGGGCCCAGCCTATTGTGAGTGGGACATCCATGGTCTGGTGGTCCTGGGCTCTATAAACAGGTAGGCTGAGTAAGCAATGAGGAGCAAAACAGTAAGCAGCACCACTCTATGGACTCTGCATCAGCTCCTGCTTCTACATTCCTTCCCTATTTGAGTTCCTGTCCTGATTTCCTTCAGTGGTCAACAGAAATATGAAAGTTTAAGTCCAATCAACCCTTTCCTCCCCAAGTTGTTTTTATTATGGTGTTTTATCACAGTAATAGTCTAAGACACCTTGAAATACGTATCCTGGAAAATAGACTATATGATGAATTAAAAACTTCAGAATCTGGTAGTTTATTTAAGCAAGCAAGCAGAATACACAGAATTTATTCCTTGAAATTAAAACAATGGGTCAGTGAGATGTCTCAGTGGATAAAGATGCTGGGCCAAGACTGGTGGACTGAATTTAATCTCTGGGATCCACATGGTGCAAATAGAGACCAAATTCCACGTAAGTTGTCCTCTGACCTTTATTTGTGGACCACAGTATACATGTGTACATAATTGAATAATATAATTTTAACTCTTTGAAATTAGACAAGTTCTGCGTCTTGTACCTCATCATTAAAAAAGAGATTCACAGGCCGGACGGTGGTGGAGCATGCCTTTAATCCCAGAACTTGGGAGGCAGAGGCAGGTGGATTGCTGTGAGTCCAAGGCCAGCCTGGTTTACAACGTGAGTCCAGGACAGACAGGGCTATACAGAGAAACCCTGTCTCAAAAAAAAAAAAAAACCCACAAAAAATAAATAGAAAGAAAAAGAAAAAAATAGATTCACATTTAATGAGTATGTTTGTATTATAGAGATAACATTCCAAATTTGGTTGTATGGATCAAAGTCATCTAGAGAGTAATCCTCAAGGCAGCTGGTTTTGCGTGGAACTCAAAGAAAGAATGTTATTTCAGCTGGTTCGAGCTACAGTGCAAGCAGATTCTTCACTTGAGCGATACAACCCAGTACTTCAACATGCTCGTGTTGGAACAGGATGCTATATGAACTGTGTACCAAGACTGAATAGAAGAATGCAACACAAGCTCTGGGTGCTTTGACTAAGTCTATGCCTGTCTCTGTGAGAACCAACTGTTGGCCCTCTGTTAATACCTCTGAGTCTGATTGCAAGTGAGGGCTATCCACAGAGCCTCTTTATTTGACCTACTAAACCACTGGTTATACATGACCCAGGAAATTCCACCATCACTAGCAGTGAAATAGTCAAGCTGGGTCTAAGCAAGTCCTGGAGTATGAGTAATTTGTATTCACACAGCATTATCTGTCATGGTATTGCCTCTCTTTCAGCTTATATTTATGTCTTCATGTGAATCTCTAGGACCAGATGACTGAACAAGAAAATAATTCAACTTTAATCTGCAGATAGTTCTGCATGCTGTGTGAATTCCGATTGGAGGTGAACCACTGGAACTTGTGCCCTCAATTGGAGGTGGCCCTGAAGCATTGTGGACAAGAAAAATTACCTGAAAAGCAGAATTTTGAGTGTTACATATAATTTTCTACTTTGTCTAAAAGGGAAAGTATTGGGTAGGATGAACTGCACCAACTTGAAAACAATGCCTGGATGTTTAGCCACATAGCTAAAGCAAATGTGGAGGTTTAGAGAGGTAAAGGCATGGATGATCATGATGTCCGTGGCTTGTGTGTTCACTGCCTGCTCAATCCTCCCTATCACAGATCTCTTCCCTTCTCTTCCCTGGAGCTGGTCTGCAGGAGCAACACACCATGACTTTCACGATGATAAAATACACCTACACACGCAATTTCAGGGAGATGGTGTTTATTTTACTGTACAGGTCTAGGTGTAGTCTGTCATGGCAGGGAAGTTAAAGTGGCAGGACCTTGACACAGCTGGACACATTATGTCCACAGTCAGAAGACAGCAATGGATGCATGCATTCTGCTCAGTTGGCTTTCTCCTACCCAGGAATGGTCCTGCCTACAATCAAGATGAGTCTTTCCATGTCGATGAATGCAATCAAAACCATTCATCACAGGCATATCCAGGCCCATCTCCCAGGTGACTCTTGGTTCTGTCCAGTTGACAATTAATTCTAGTCATGACGTTGGGTAGAGTGGGTGACACACTTAATGGATGGCACTCAGCCTCTTTCCTAAGATGCATTCCAGGGAAAAACAGTGCCTCACCTTTGCTGATGCTTACCTCTGGTTGCCTCTCATCTCAAATAAGTCCATGTTTCTTCCTTGCTAGAGTAGAAAGTTTCAAGATATGTATTTGTCTAAGTATTTCTGTACTTCTACAGACGACACCATCGATTTGAACTACATCTCATCATCTGTTTTCCATGCAACATTGACTCTCATCAAAGAATATTCTCATGAAGAATTTCACCAAGGAATGAGAGATGATAGCCAATAGTGTTCTGGTGTCTTACCATTGGTCTTGGTTATTTTTCAGTTGCTGGCCAAGGCAACATATAAAAGAAAGGGGTTTATTGGGTGGCTTACGTTTCAGAGGATTAGAGTCTGTGGCTATCTTGGTGGGATGCTTGGCAGCAGACAGGCAGGCATGAAGCTGAAGTAGTAGCTGAGAGCTTACATCCTTATCCTTCAGAGCCTGAGGGAGAACTAGAAATGGACCAGGCTTTTGAATCTCAAAGCCAGCCCCTGAAGCCCTGAGTGACAGACATATCTCCTCCAGCAATCCATACCCACTAACCCTTCCCAAACAATTCCAATAACTGAGACCAAGCATTCAAATATATGAGTCTATAGAGGCCTTTTTTCATTCACACCACCACATATTTCCCATTAACCACAAGCAGTCAGCATTAGAGAATGGTAAGATGGTGAAGGAAGACTTAGGTGCCAGGTGATAGACAACATGCTAAGGCTGAAATGCTTTCCCCAAAGAGGAAGTATATGCTTTGAACCAATGACCAATAGATTTAGAATACAAAAAGGTAGGATAGCACCAGTTATTAACTCTCTTTAATTTGTGTGTTTGTGCTCGCACGCTCATGTGGATGTGTGCACGCAGTGTCAGTGTGCATGCACTTTGTATATGGGTATGTGGGTCCAGAGTTCAACATCAGCTGTCTTCCTCAACTGTTCTCCATCTTGGTTCTTTGAGATGGTCTTTTCCTGAACTCAGCTCACACTTACTGGCTACATTGGTTGGCCAGTGCACTCTAGAGGTCACCTGTCTCTACTCCTCCCATACTCTCTCCCCAGGACTGAAGTTACAAATGAGTGCTATCATACTTGGGTTTTTACATGGGTGCTGGAGATTCAAATTCAAATACTCCTGCTTGTGTGGCAAACAGGTTACCAACTGATTCATTCCCCCCACTTCATGTTATATTCTTAAAAGTCATTTGCAACTGGATCATTGTATTAATTACTTTTTGGTTACTGTGATAAAATACCATGACCAAAAGCAACATAAAGAAGAGGTTATTTGGGCTTAAGGTTCCAGAGGCCTAGCTGTCCGTAATGGTGGAGAGGACATGGTAGAAGAAGCAGGAAGCAGATGACCACATCTCAATTGCACATAGAAGAAGAAGACAGCAAATGGGAAGAGAATGAGGTTAGACAGTCTAAAAGTCCATACCCAGTTATGTGCTTCCTCTACAAGCCTATCTATTCTAAAGGTTTTATAACACCTCCAAACAGTGTCAACAACAGGAGGAAATTCTTCATTCACCCCCTATGGTCATATAGGCCCAGCAGAACCCATACTTTGCTAGCATAAAGTATTCTACCACATTTACAGGTTACAGAGTTTTTGATTGGTGTCAGTGGAATAGACAATAGAGGGGAGTAATTTATAACACCAAATATGGCCTTCTGCCTAGTTATTAGAAACTGGTATTATAGTGGCTACACATGTATTTTATTTGTTTCTACTGAGTGCATGTTCCTGCATACTAACCACTAACCAACTTCTTGTTACCAGTCCTCTTTTCTTTTTCTAAGTTATATAAGTATCTTATCACTAGTTAACTATGTAATTCAATATTTGAGCTTCATGAAATTAAAAAAAAAAGGTTGGGATTGACCTAAAGGAAATGGAGTGTCACCTGATGTTGAAACTGTTAGGAGAGAAATTAGGGTTGTGCCCTTTAGGAGAGAATATGCTGAAGACAGGAAGAGCAAGCACATTTGCAGATCATAAGTTGGCATTATATTGAGAAAATGTATTCACTGTTGTTGGGGAGAAATGAGACCACAGAAAAATGGCAAATCCAGATGTTATGTGTCTCAAGCAGTGGACACCATCCATGTTCACCACCTCTCCCATATCTAAGCCATGACACTCCATACTACAAAGGCCAGGGAATTACACGTTACCTTGCTCTGGTTTCATTGGCACTAGGAGCTATCAATCCAGTGCAGTCAGGACAAAACAGGGGCAGTTGTGATGCATCTGTTTAGGATATAAATGGTGGCAAAGGCTATTTGCTATCAGCAACCTGTTTGGAGCTCCCTTCAGCAGCCGGAGAGCTTTCTCAGTTGTGGCAGGGATGGCTATCTGTCCCTTTGCCTTTGCAAGCCTCAGTAATAAAGCTCTCATTCACAGAACAGGCAATAAGTATAGATCTGAAGATCAAGAGATGTTGGGATTTTCATAAATAGCTTAACAACAACTGCATGAACTCCTGAGACCTCATTCAGGCTCTGCCTCAGGAGATGGAGATTTCCATTCTTCCCCCAGGAGCTCCGGCTGATGCTCTGAGGATGGGAGAGGGAGTGTGGATTGAAACAGAAGCTGTGGAAATGAAAACATCCTTCCTTTAGGCACCAAAATGATGTTTACAGATGCTCACAAAAACAATTAAAGGAATGGCCAATTGTATTAGCACTTTATAAAAGGCACTTCCAAAAATTTGTCTAATGAGTCCTTGTGACTGTTTGACTCTGAAAACACTTACATGCTAAGTGATGTGAAACCACTGCAAATGCAAATGTACCTTCACAGTCTGAGAGGCAGAATGTCTGATGGTGTGTCACTCTGCAGACAGGTGAATCTTTGATTCAATAATGAAACTCATCCTTACTGGCTGTGTGACCATAGCATCTCACAGAGCCTTTTTGATCCCATCTTCTGCTGTAAGTTTGTGCCCTGGTTTCACTTCTGTAGGTACAGTAAAAATGCCCTGACAAAAAGCAACTTAGGGAAGGAAGGGTTTGGGCTCACAGCTCCAGTTTCTAGTCCTCCATAGCAGGGAAGTCAAGGTGGCAAGAACTTAAAACAGCTGGTCACAACACAACCATAGTCTAGGGCAGAGAGAAATGAGTGCTCTCGTGCTTACTGCTCACTCACTTATTCACTCTTATACAGTCAAAGACTCAAAGCCAGATAATGGTGCCACCCACAGGGAGCTGAAACAGTCCAAGACCCAAAGCCAAGCAATGGAGCTCAATCATCCCACTCTAATTAATGTGATCAAGGCAATCTCCCACACACATGGCCGCAGGACAGCTTGACCTAGACAACCCCTCACCACACTCACTTGACAGGTGACTACATTGCCTCAGTAGACAATGAAAACTAGCCATCACAGTGTGGGAGGGGGCTGATCTCTGCTTTAGAGGAGTGCTGTGAAAGTGAATGAATGTATGTGGGTATAAAAATGCTTGGAGCAGTATGCTGTGGGGGTGAGAACTCACCTGTGCTTTCTCATCCCTTGTGAAGGTATGACACGGACCACCAGGAAGTATTCTCAGGAGAACAAACTGAAGTTCACACATGACTGAACAGCATATGAACCAGAACAGACTGTGACAGAATATTGGGTGAAGCTTTTATGAATCCTCCGTGGCATGCTGCCTTCCTGTACTGACATTACTAGAGAGCTGTCATTAGGAGGACCATCTCCTTATCACTGCACAAAGATAGCCTTCAGCTTCCCTCAGGGTATGTTCCAGAAGAACCAGTCCATTGATTTAGGAATAACAGAACCTGAGGCTGCCAACCCATATCTAGAAAGAAGGGGAAAAAGAGGTTGGAGACAAGAAGACAGACATGGATGGGGACACACACACACAGAGAGAGAGAGGGGAGAGAGAGAGAGAGAGGGGAGAGAGAGAGAGAGAGAGAGAGAGAGAGAGAGAGAGAGAGAGAGAGAGAGAGAGAGAGAGAGAGAGAGAGAGAGAGAGAGAGAGAGACTTAGTTCTGATTTAAATGTCAATATTATCTTAAAAGTGACTATATTGCTGGTGAGATGGCTGAGCAGGTAAGACCATGTGCTGAGCAAGCATGATGAAACATATTCAAATCCTAGGCCCATCTCTGGACTTGAAAACTTAGCAAAACTCACCAGTCCCTTAGCTCGAAAACCCCAGAGCTTGGCTTGAAATCCCATTCATCCCCACTGATTTCCACTCTGGGAAACTCCACCCCTGAGAAGCCCTGTATAAGTCTGCCTCCTGCTAGGTTCCCTGATCTTTCTCATCCAAGCAGAGGCAGCTGCTTTTTTGTGTCTCTCTCAATAAATCTCTTATGTGAAGTTTGTTGTGCGGTGTGACTTTGTAGTATTCCTTGGCTCCTGACTACCAGGATACTTTTACCTTTAGATCTCTAACACATCCCTTGGGGAAGCCTTGCCCCTCAGAGCTGTAACACTTACGATGGTCACACAAGCCTAGAATGCCAGTGCTATTGGGGTGGGTGGGAACAGCTTACAATCTAGCTTTGGGTTCAGTGAGTGATCCTGTCTCAAGGGAATAGAATGAAAAATGACAGAATAGAACACTTAGCTTCAGCATGTGATCAGGTACATGTTTCTGCACACATGTGCACATACACTATACACATATACACCATATACATGTGCACTCACACATGCATACCACACTAATGTGCACATACACATATGTGTACACAGAGTGGGGCAGGGAGAGAGAGAATCTCCTCTCCAGAGAACATCTAGATTGGCATTTGATTAAAAACTAGGTCTCAAGACCCAGAGTTTGTACATAGACTTAACCAACACAGCAACTTTGATTGGCATGTGTCCTATAAATAAAGCTAAAGTTACTTGTCACTTGTCTTAGTTGATGCCATTACTATGACAAAATACATGTGCAAATTAACTCTGAGGTGGAGTGTTTTATTTTAGCGCACAGATTCAGAGGTCTCCATCTATAGTCATTGCTTTGGACCTGTAGTAAGGGAACCATAACAGCATAATGAAGTTTACCTCATGGTGTTCAGAAAGCAAAAAGAAATCAAAGGCTGAGGCTCCAATATTCCCTTCAAAGGCACCCTTCCGGTGACTACTAGGGCCCACCCTCTAAAGTTTCTGCCTCCTCTCCATAGTGCTTTCATCTGGAGACCAGGCCCTCAACAAATGAGCACTGAAAAGAGTCAAGGTCCAAACTGTGTTATCCTCCCTCCTGGAAATTTAGGAGCTTCCTAATGTTCCCCTCAAGCCATGCCTACAAGTCAATAATCTTACTGAATTTTGCATCAGCTCTGGTTGACTTCAGCATTTTGACCTGACTTTCATGCTCTCCTGTCTGCCAATTTTGGAAGCACATGTCTGATGCAAACTGTAGCGCATGGGAAACTGAATGGGAGGCAGATGAGCTCAGAAACTGAGAGTCCTTATTCTGGAGGCAGAGCTGGCTCTGCATCCCACTTCTGCTGGTTACTGCTGGGAAAATCTGAGCAGGTCCTTTAAAGTCTCTGAGCCTGATTTCAAGCAATGAAATTGGGGGAGTGTACATCTGAAGCACATTGACAGAAGTCAGTGAGCATTTACCATATTAACATCTGTTGGGCAGCTATTCCAACCCAGGCACTGTGGGAATCCCTGGCACAGAAGAGGCAAAGAAGAAAGAAGAGACAGCTGTGTTGGAAGGCTCACAGTGAAGGGGAGTTTGTATGCCCATTTGGCGCAGCCTAGATTCACAGTTAGGCAGAGCTGTTGTCCTGTACTGTCAAGAGTCATTGACTCCCAGAAAAATCCTTCTGTTAACAGGCAGAAAAACCCATGTCCATAATTCTGCGAGGCAAAGGAGTGATGTCAGATTGCATGGCCACCTGGACATGATGGAGCTCCTTTGTGGATCACAGAACAGCAAAGGACTGAGCATTGTGATGGGGAGTTATATGTTTGACAAAAATGATAACCCATTTTACTGGAATAGCTTCCCTTACATAGTGAGATTTGGGGCATCAAAGTCAGGTCACGAGAATGTAGCGTATGTGGAGGATGATGGGCAAGGGGTACCGGAAATGGAGACTGGTCCAATAGAGTCAACATTTTCCCATGGAGAAGCAGGCTGTTCTGCAGGCTCATCCAGAGAACACAGGTCTACAGGTCTTTTTGCAGCTTTTGTCCCTTAGTGTAAGGTTTCTACTTTTTCCTTATTTGGCATCCTCTCACAACACCTTCCAAGATTACAGGTCTTAAAGCCCAGAACCCAAGAATGAGCCATTTCATGGAACAAAGAGGAATTAAGGGTGCAGACTGAATTAATACAGCTGGAGGTGATCCTGCCCTAGGCCCAACACACCCATAATGCAGAGAGAGACAACGTGTCAGAACCAGAAGATGACTGTGAGGAACTCACCCAGCCATCTCTGGTGTTGAAGTACCAAGGACTGTGAGAGTTGTGCAAGTGCTGAGGCAGGCAACAGAACAAACTCAGAAGTGCCGCTCATACATTCATTTGCATTCTATTGCCCATTTAGAATATCTTGAATGTGTGGGAGAGCACGTGACCTTCTTTAAGACCAATAAAAGTTACAAGAAGGAAATAGAATAGAGCCAATGCTACTGAGAAGAAATCCAACAAATACGGGAAATATACTGCTAGATAAATACTCCTATTTACTAGCAAACTTGATATTTTCTAGCTATTATATTTTTTATTTCTTTTGTATACAGGGCTACATAAGGCTACTTTCATTCAAGCATATAATTTTCTTTGAATATATTTCCCCCCACGTCTGATTACCCTCCCTCTCTTACCCCTAACATCAGTCCCCTTTGTTTCCATAAACACTTTAGATTCTAATTTCATGTCATCTGTATAAATGTAAATTTATATATCTATAAATTCTAGATCCCATAAATGAGAGCAAAGGTGATATTTTTTTCTGAGACTTAATTTGCTCAATATGTTTATCTCTAATTTATTCATTTTTTCTACAAATACCATAACATTATTTTCTTTCTCTCTCTCTCTCTCTCTCTCTCTCTCTCTCTCTCTCTCTCTCTCTCTCTCTCTCTCTCTCTCTCTCTCTCTCTCTCTCTCTCTCTGCTTTGTTTTTCAAGACAGGGTCTCTCTGTGTAGCTTTGATTGTCCTGGACTCGCTTTGTAGACCAAGCTGGCCTTGAACTCACAGCAATCTGATCCACCTCCCTCTGCCTACCAAGTGCTGGGATTAAAGGCGTGCACCACCACCGCCTGACCATATAACATTATTCTTTATGGCAGAAAAATATTCCATTCTTTATTCAACCCTCTGTTGACTAATAGCTAGTGAATAGTGCTCCAAGAAACATTGGTATACAAGTATCACTGTGACATGTTAATGTAGAGTTTTCTGAGCAAATGTTCAGGAGTTGTACAGGAGGATCACATGATGGGACTTGAATAGCTGGGTCACATGGTAGAAATTGAACAGTTGGGTTATGTGATGGGGGTTGATGTTGAACCTGTAGATTGCTTTTAGTAGTGAAGCCATTTCTATGATGTTAATTTTTCAATCCATGAGCATGGGAGCTTTTGTCTTGTAGTGCCTTCTTCAGTTCTTCCTTCAGTGTTTTCAAGTTTTCACTCTAGAAGCATTTCACTTCCTTGGTTAGGTTTATTTCTACATATTTTTAGGCAATTGTGAATGCAACTGTTTTTCGAATTTCTTTCTCAGCATATTTGTTAGTAGTAGATATAATTTTATCAGATTTAAGAGTTTCCTAGTGGAGTCTTTAGAGTCTTTCAGGTAAGGAATCATATCATCTACATGTTGACTTTTAGTTTTGCATTTTTTATTTCCCTCTTTTGTCCAATGGCTCTAGCTAAGATGTAGGCAGTGTATTAAATGAGGATGGCACAACATAGGCTGTGCACATGTCAACTGAGCTGTGTTCTCTCCACAGTTTCTCTGACTTTTATTATGAAGGAATGTTAGATTTTGTTTAAAGTCTTTTCTGCATTTATTGATACAACTATGTGATTTTTTATTTCTCTCCTTGAGTTCATTTATTGCATTATGTATATTTATTGATTAACATATTTGAAACAGCCCTGAATTTATATAATGAGGCTGACTTGATTGTGGCAAATAATCTTTTTGATGCATTTTTTACTTCTGTTTGCAATTATGTTGTTGGGAATTTTTGTATTTGTGTTCATCAAGGAAATTGGCCAATAAATTTCTTTTTATGTGTGTCATTTTTTTTTTACTTTTATTGAATGTCTATGATTTATACGTCATGTACCAAAATCCCTCTCCTCCCCCCAGTAAAATAAAACAAACAGACAAACAAAAAAATCTTGTCCCAAAAGCTGTAGTGTATCACGTAGTATACTACGTGGCCTTTTGTCCACATATGTTTACTTTCAAATGTTCACTGCTATGAGTCATGGTCTGGTTTGAGGCCTACACTATCATTACAGGATCCTCACTGGGACTGCTGTTGGATATCCCACTGTTGCTGTGTGTCAAGGAGATTCTTAATCTTTGAATCTGCATGTCAGGCCCCTGCATGTGTTCCAACAGGTTATACATGGGGTAGATGTTGGGGTGAGGTTCACTCAGAGCCCTGGATCAGGGCCTTGTCCTCAGGGCAGGGCTCGCTTTCCTGCTCCCTTGTCATCAAGGGCAGGTTTTATGTGTATCTTTATTTGGCCTTAGTATCGGGGTGATATTAGCTTCATAGCAGGATTTTTCCCTTTCTGTTTTATTAAATCATTTGGAAAATGTTGGTGTTAGTTCATTCAAGATCTGGTAGAATTCACCTGTGAATCTATCAAGACTTGGAATTTTTTTATCTAATAATTTTTTTTAATTAATGCTTCAACATCGCTGCTTGTTTTCTTTCTACTAAATTATCCATCTTGGTTTAATTTGGGCAGGACATACATTCTAGAAATTCATTCATTTCTTTAGTTTTACCAATTTATTGGAATATAACTTTTAAGAAAATTTCCTAATATTGGGACTGCAGAAATTGCAATAGTTGAGAGTACGTGCAATGCCTGAAGAGGATCTAGGTTTGGTTCCCAAAACCTGTATGGTAGCTCATAACCATCTGTAATTCCAATTTCTGAGGATCTGATGTCCTCTTTTGGCCTCCACAAACACCAGACAGGAACATGGTGCAACACAAAGATGCAGGCAAAACATTCATAGACTTCTAAAATGAAATATTTTTTAAAATGATATGCTCCAGTGATTTTATTATCATCTGTTTTAATGTCTTAATTTTCTTTGGGTCTTTTTAAAAAATCTTTTAGTTGCTTTAGCTAAAGGTTTGTCGGTCTTGTTTTTTATTTCCAAAGAACTAATTCTTGGCATTGTTTATTATTTGATTTTTTTTTCATCTCCATTTTACTGATTTATTTCTGGATCTTGATTATTTCTTCCCTCTTACTGATTTGAGGTTTGGCTTGTTCTCATTTTTTCTAAGAGTCTAGGTGTGTTTTAAGTTATTTACTTTGAAATCTCTTTGCTATTTTAACATAGGCACTTACAGCTCAGAATGCCTCTCCTAGTAAAGCTTCCATTGTAGTCTGTAGGTTGGTGAGCAATTGTTCCCCATTTAATTTCTACAGTGGCCAATTCATCATTCAACATGTATTGTTTGCTCTCCATGAGTTTGTGTATGTCATATAGTTTCTCTAGCTTTCCTCCCTGCAGTCAGACTGAATGCAAGAAATTATTTCAATTGTTCCATCTTGTTGAGACTTGTTTGTGTCCTATTACATGATCTATTTTAGAGAAAGCTCCATGGGCCACTGAGAAGAATTTGTATTCTGCAGCATTTGGATGGAATTTTCTATAAACGTGTCTTAGGTGCATGTGATCTATGATCCCATTTAATTCAGATTTTTATATGTTTATTTTTGTCATTGTCATTGGGACAACCTGTTTGTTGGTTATTGACATCACTTGCCACTCACTTCCATTGTGTCTGGATTAACCTGTGTTATCTCCTCTGAATAATTCTGTTTTAGAGTCTATTTGGTCAGCTACTAGGACAGCTTCTCCCACTCGCTTTCCACTTCCTTTTGCTTGTACTTTTTCTCATCTTTTCACCCTAAGGTTCCATTTGTCTTTAATGTTTGGTATATTTCTTGAAGGAGCCTTTATTCCTGTCATTTTGTTGATTTTTCACTGTTTAGCATCTTCCTGTTCCTTAACTACTCAGGACAATTTATTCCTCCATATGTTTACATTTCTCTTCAGTATGAAGGATCCCTTTAATACTCTGATCTAGTGTCATAAATCTTTTCAGGTTGGTTTTATCATGAAATTTTTTTCTTTTTCATTTATTTGTCACATTTTAGATTTGCTGCATTTTAGATTGGATTGGCAATCGCTGTCTTTCAGCATTTAAATGCATTGCTCTATACACTCCTGGCTTTCAGGAGGTTTGTTAAGAAATATGCAATAGACTCTATGTAGTATGCAGTAATAGTGACAGGTCTGGTGGATTTCCATATCCAATATTAGAGACTCTGAAAAAGAGTTCTCCTGCTCTGGCATCAGCCCATCTCACCCACAACGCCCAGGTAAGGGGTGGGGTCAGTTCTGAACAGTCCTCAGATATCAACATATCCCAGTGCAACCCAGACCAGGGGCACCTGCCTGGCCTTTGGTGGTAACAGATCCCTGCTGCCACAGGGCCACAGACCTAGACGTGGCCCCAGGTGACAACACAGGCAAGGACCCCACCACAGTCCTAGGTAGCATTGCTGCCTACTTGTACCAGGCTGTTCCTTACTACCATCAAGTCTTCAGTTCTGTCTTTCTTTATTGTGCCCCAAACCGTCTGTTTCTTTTTCACTCCCATTTCTCCACCACTTACTTTTTCCTCTTAGTGGCTCTCAGAGTCTCTGAGTATCTGGTGTTCCCTCAGGAGTGCTATGCCCTGCTTGTGAATTATGGCACTGTGCAGGAGTCATCTCAGACATGGTCTGCCCCACAAGGCTTGCGTAGTTTTTGACTGGTGGTCATCTCAGGCTTGCTTTTTTTCAGAGACTGTTAGGCCACCCTTCATTCAGATGTTCATAGGTCAGAACACCGAGTGTAGACATAGCCTCTCTCCTTTCTGCCACACACTGACACACATATGACACAGCAGCCATACCTGCAACACCTTTATGGGCAGGTCTTTCATGTTTTTTTTAACTTCTCTTCTTATCGTTATATAATTTTATTGACATGCCTTCCCTTTATTTTCTAATTAGATTTTTCTCTTGCTCTTTTCTCTCACACATTCTTTTTGTTCTCTTCCCTTCTTTTTCTGTTTTACTTATCTTTTCTTCATCTTTCTATTTCCTCTTCTCAAACTCTACTTTTCTCTTTTTTTAACCATAATTAATAGTTTATTCTATATTTTTGGCACTTTTTCCAGCTCTTGCCTGCATGCTACTTGCTTTTAGTTAAATTTTGTCATATCTCTGTATCTTGTTTGTTTTGATGCTGTTGTTCTGATGATCAGAAAATAAGATATCTACATCATATGATAATTAAAATGCCAAGAATAAAGGAAAGAGAAAGAATACCAAAATTTCATTATTTGCAATATAAAAATGCCATGTAACATATAAACTTTATAAAAATAGTTGACCTTTCAAAGAAGGAAACCAAAGAAACATCAGGGTTACTTGGTTTCCACCAGAACTGAGTGATAAGATCCTCCTGATACCACATGCTTTGTTTGTGGGCCCTAAAGACATAAAGCTAAAATGTAACTGGAAGCTTCTTCTTGGAGTCCATCTTTCGTAGAGGTCTTACTAAGATTTTGACCCTGTGTGCTCCAATACTGATCTGGAAGGCAAGATAGGACCACTGGTACTATGGTGGCTTGATTGTCATACAGATAAAAAACTGATTTCTGATTGGACTAGAGACTTGTTCTATGAGAGGGAACTCATATTCTGTATTGTAACCTGGTCAAAACCTATGGCTGGTGAGACCATTTGTCCTACTACTATTATTTTGCTAAACAGATAGGTCAGGATTCTTCTTTTTACTGTGGGTGGTAGTGAAGGCAGAGACTCATAACAGGTCAAATTGCTGAGTGCAGAACTGAGGAGACAGATCAAAAGAGCACGTGTTAAAAACCACAAGAACTGGGGATTCCAAGATGGTGCCGACCAATAAGCCATGTATCTGATCTACTCCGAGGAGACCAGGGACATAAGTAGAGCCACAGATTGCTGGACTTTGAGAACTGTAGGTGAGTGGGGCCCCAACAGCCACAGACCAAATAGGGGGCCTACCCCCCTGAGACAAACAACATCCCGGAGGTGCTAAACGCACTCCCCAAACTCTGGAATAGAATCCACATGCAAACGGTAGCCAGCATATAAAGCACAGACTCGCAGTTTGGGGAGGGGATTTTCTGGAGTCCCCAGCCAGAGGAGTCTCAGTGAAGAGGGTGAATCTGCCCTAGGATTCCTCCTTCCACACCACCCCAAACTGCAGAGGTCACCGCAGTGGAAACACAGGTGGTGGGACCCAACAGAGACAGCTAAAGTGGGACTGCAGCTTGCTGGCCATCCGGGGCCCAACCTAACACCAATCACAGCGGGACTGAGCCTGCAAACAGCGGCAGTGAGAAATCAGCTTGGACTGCTTCCACAGACCTATCGGGAGACGTGGGTCTTGCCTAGAGCGGTAGCTGAGCATCACAGCTGTGCAGGAAGACCTGGTTCCGTGGGCGACCGCCAGAGCTCTGCAACCCTATGGTTCCTAGCCTCCCAGCCGCAAGGCACTGGCCCTGCGCTCCCATTCCCCGAAAAAGAAAGCCTAGCTGGGGCTCCTGATCTGAGCAAGGCAGGCACTCTCACATTACCGGGAGACAAGACATGGGTGGGTCATGTTTGCAGTGTCTAATTGCAGAACTAGAGCATTAGTGGAGCATCATAGCCCGGCGGGAAGACCTGGTTCCACGGTGACCCCCAGAGCTCTGCAACCCTATTGTTCCTAGCCTCCCAGCCACAAGGCACTGGCCCTGCACTCCCAGGACAAGAAAGCCTAGCTGGGGCTCCTGGCCCGAGCAAGGCAGGCACTCTCACGTTATCAGGAGACAAAACGTGGGTCTTGCTTGCAGTGTCTAATTGCTGACCAAGAGCGACCTTGGTCCCTCCAGGCATATAGTTCTGGGAGAGGTTGGACACCTTTATAGGGTATAGAGACAAAGCTAAAAGACAGCTACACCCCCTGAAGATCTGATCTACCTGGGGTCTTGACTACAAAGCCACAGGAAGGACAGGCAGCTGGGATCAACCTACACAACCAGAACGTTTGTGTGCAGACGTTATTCTAGGTCGCAAAACTGCTGATCTGAATTACAGCAGTAAAGTCCAAACAGAAATCAACTTTGGCTGACTCAGCCTGCAGCCCACGGTGCAGAGGAAAATCACCAGGAGTGAAATGGGATCACCTACCTGTTCCATGGAAATACTCCCTGATCCCCACAGGCAAGAGCACCTGACCTATAATCAGTCATCAATTAACCACTCTCAACCAGCGAAGGTCACTACAAAATACCTTCCAACATCAGAGATATCAAAATGACAAGAGGACAGTGAAAGAATGCTAACAAAACCCAAAACAGTTTGGCATCTCCAGATCCCAGCATTCCCAATGAAAACAACCTGGAGAACCTAACAGCAATGGATAGTTAAGAAAATTACCTCAAGTCCTTAGTAAAGAAGATGATAATAGAAGAAACAAATAAAATCTGTAAACAAATGCAGGAGGAGGCAAACAAGAGGGCTGAAGAGTTAAAAGAGTCATATAAAGAGACACTTGAAGAATTTCAGAAAAATATAAATAACCAGATGAAGGAAATCATTAAAACAGTCCAAGACATGAGGATAAAAATGGAAGCTATGATACAGGAACACACAGAAGAAAAACGTGATCAAGAGGCATCAGAGAAGAAACCAAGCATCTCAGAGGTGGTCTTATCTAACAGATTGCAAGAAATGGAAGAACGAATATAGGGACTTGACGATACAATCGCAGAACTGGAAACAACCACCGAGGGAAATGCTAAATCTGAAAAGTTCCTGACACAGAGCATTCAAGAAATAAAAGACAGCATGAAAAGACGAAACTTGAGAATAATAGGGATTGAAGAAGGCAACTGACTCCACAGCCCAGAAAATATCTTTAATAGAATAATAGAAGAAAATTTCCCCAATTTGAAGAAGGAGATGCATACGAACATACAAGAGGCCTACAGAACACCAAATAGAATAGACCTGAAAAGAAAATCTTCCTGCCACATAATAATAACAACACAAAATATACAGAACAAGGAAAAATATTAAAAGCAGCAAGAGAAAAAGGCTGAGTAACATATGAAGCAAACCTATCAGAATTACTCCTGCCTTCTCAGCAGAGACCATAAAAGCTAGAAGGGCCTGGACAGAGGTTCTGCAAACCCTAAGAGAACACAGATACCAGGCAAGACTACTATATCCAGCAAAATTATCAATAACCATTGATGGAGAAGACAACATATTCCATGACAAAAACAAATTCAAACAGTACCTAGCCACAAATCTGGCTTTACAAAAGTTGCTAGAAGGAAAACTCCACCCCAATGGGTCAAACTAGAACAAAAACTACATAGGAAATAGGTAACTATACCATTGCAAAATCACAACCTCACAAAATCTCGACTGTTACAAATACCAAAAATGAAAGGACTTACCAATCACTGGTCATTAATATCTCTCAATGTCAACAGTCTCAATTCTCCAATAAAAAGACATAGACTAACGGAGTGAATGCATAAACATGACCCAACATTCTTCTGCATCCAAGAAACACATCTCAACCAAAAGGACAGACATTGCCTCAGAGTAAAAGGTTGGGAAAAAATATTCCAAGCAAATGGTTACAAGAAACAAGCTGGGGTAGCCATGCTAACACCTAATAAAATAGACTTTCAACCAAAATTAATCAAAAGAGATGAGGATGGACACTTCGTACTCGTCAAAGGTAAAGTCAACCAAGAAGACATCACGATTTTGAACATCTCTGCTCCGAATACAAGGGCTCCCACATTTATAAAAGAGTTATTAACAAAGCTTGCCCTACTCATCGATACCCACACATTAACAGTGGGAGACTTCAACACCCCACTTTCACTCAAGGATAGGTCTTTGATTCAAAAACTAAGCCGAGAAATAACCTCATTAACCAATTTCATGAATCAAATGGATCTAATAGATATCTACAGAACTTTCCACCCAAACACAAAGGATTATACCTTTTTCTCAGCACCCCATGGAACGTTCTATAAAATTAATCACATACTTGGTCACGAAGCAAACTTCAACAGATACAAGAAGATTGAAATAATACCTTGTATCTTATCAGATCACCATGGTCTAAGGCTGGACTTCAACAATAACAGAAATAACAAAAAGCATACTAACACGTGAAAACTAAACAACTTTCTACTTAATGACACACAGGTCATGGAAGAAATAAGGGAAGAAATAAAAGACTTCCTGAAATTCAATGAAAATGATGAAACAAAATACCCAAATTTGTGGGACACATTGAAAGCAGTGCTAAGAGGAAAATTCATAACACTAAGTGTCTTTAAAAAGAAAATGGAATCATCCCACATAAACAACTTAACAACACATCTGGAAGCTCTAGAAAAAAAAGAAACAGAAACACCCAAGAGGAGTAGACACCTAGAAATAATCAAACTCAGGGCTGAAATCAATAAATTAGAAACAAAGAGAACAATCCAAAGAATTAACAAAACCAAGAGCTCGTTCTTTGAGAAAATTAACAAGATAGACAAACCGTTAGCCAATCTAACTAAAAGACAGAGAAACATTATACAAATTAACAAAATCAGAAATGAAAAGGGAGACATAACAACAGACACCGAAGAAATACAAAGAATCGTAAGAACCTACTTTAAAGGCATTTATGCCACAAAATTCAAAAATTTAAGGGAAATGGACAAATTTCTCAACTGATTCCATTTGCCAAAATTGAACCAAGACCAGATAAACAAATTAAAGAGCCCTATTTCACCTATAGAAATAGAAGCAACCATTGATAGTCTCCCAACCAAAAAAAAAAAAAAAAAAAAAAAAAAAACCAGGGCCAGATGGTTTTAGCGCAGAATTCTACCAGTCCTTCAAAGAGGAGCTAATACCAATACTATTCAAGCTATTTCGAAAGATAAAAATGGACGGAATATTACCAAATTCCTTCTATGAGGCCACAGTCACATTGATACCTAAACCTCACAAAGACTCAACAAAAAAGAGAATTTCAGACCAATTTCTCTTATGAACATTGATGCAAAAATACCCAACAAAATACTCGTAAAGCGAATGCAACAGCATATCAAAGACATCATTCACCATGACCAGGTAGGATTCATTCCAGGCATGCAGGGATGGTTTAACATACAGAAATCCATCAATGTAATCCATCATATAAACAAACTGAAAGAGAAAAACCACATGATCATCTCATTAGATGCAGAAAAAGCTTTTGACAAAATCCAACACCCATTTATGTTTAAAGTTCTGGAGAGATCGGGAATACAAGGCACTTATCTAAACATAATAAAGGCTATATACAGCAAACCAATAGCCAATATTAAATTAAATGGAGAGATACTCAAGGAAATCCCTCTAAAATCGGGAACCAGACAAGGCTGCCCTCTGTCCCCATATCTCTTCAATATAGTTCTTGAAGTTCTAGCCAGAGCAATAAGGCATCAAAAGGAGATCAAGGGGCTCCAAATGGGAAAGAAAGAAGTCAAATTATCCCTATTTGCAGATGATATGATAGTGTATATAAGTGACCCCCAAAATTCCACCAGAGAACTCCTACAGCTGATAAGCACCTTCAGCAAATTGGCAAGATACAAAATAAACTCAAAAAAGTCAATAGCTTTCCTGTATACAAATGACAAACAGGCAGAGGAAGATATTAGGAAAACTACTCCCTTCATGATAGCCACAAACAATATAAAATATATAGGAGTAACTCTAACCAAGCAAGTGAAGGACTTACTCCAAAAAAACTTTAAACCTCTGAAGAAAGAGATTGAAGATGACATCAGAAGATGGAGGGATTTACATTGTTCATGGATCAGGAGAATCAACATAGTAAAAATGGCCATCTTACTAAAAGCAATTTACAGATTCAACGCAATCCCTATCAAAATACCTACAATATATTTTGAAGATATTGAAAGATCAATTCTCAAATTCATATGGAGAAATAAAAAACCCAGAATAGCAAAAACAATCCTATACAATAAAAGATCCTCCGGAGGAATCTCCATACCTGATCTCAAGCTGTACTATGGAGCAACAGTAATTAAAACAGCATGGTACTGACAAAGCAATAGGCTCGTGGATCAATGGAATCGAATTGAAGACCCAGAGATGAATCCACACACATTTGCTCACTTGATTTTTGACAAAGACGCCAAATCTCTTCAATGGAAAAAGGATAGCATCTTCAGCAAATGGTGCTGGTCTAACTGGAGGTCTACATGTAGAAAAATGCAATTAGACCCTTATCTGTCACCATGCACAAAACTCAAGTCCAAGTGGATTAAAGACCTCAACTTAAAACCAGAGACATTAATTCAGTTAGAGAAAAAAGTGGGGAAGAGCCTGGGACACATAGGCACAGGAAACAACTGCCTGAACAGTTCACCAACAGCCCAGGCCTTAATGTCAACAATTAACAAATGGGACCTCATGAGGCTGAGAAGCTTCTGTAAGGCAGGAGACACTGTCAGCAGAACAAAGCGACAGCCTACAGACCGGGAAAAGATCTTCACCAACCCTTCATCTGACAAAGGTTTAATATCCAAAATATATAAAGAACTCACGAAATTAAACACCACAAAACCAAACAACCCAATTGCGAAATGGGGCTTGGAACTTAACAGAGAATTCTCAACAGAGGAATATCAAATGGCCGAGAAACACTTAAAGAAATGCTCATCCTCGTTAGTCATCAGAGAAATGCAAATCAAAATGACACTGAGATTCCATCTTACACCCATCAGAATGGCTAAGATCAAAAACTCAAATGACATCATGTGTTGGCGAGGATGTGGAGTGAGAGGAACACTCCTTCATTGCTGGTGGGAATGCAAACTAGTACAACCACTTTGGAAAGCTATCTGGTGCTTTCTGAGAAAAATGTGAATAGGGCTTCCTCAAGACCCAGCTATCCCACTTCTTGGAATATACCCAGAAAATGCCCTACCACACTACAGGGACACATGCTCAACCATGTTCATAGCTGCTTTATACATAATAGCCAGAACATGGAAACAGCCTAAGTATACCTCAGTAGAAGAATGGACTAAGAAACTGTGGTACAGTTACACTATGGAATACTACTCAGCTATTAAAAACAAGGAATTCCCAAAATTTGTGGACAAATGGATTGATCTAGAAATTATCATAATGAGTGAGTTCACCCAGAAGCAAAAAGAGACAAATGGTATATACTCACTTATATCAAAACACTAGTCCAAGGGATACGTACCATGAAAAACTTTACTTACCAAGAAAGTGGGTCAGAGGAGATGACATCCTATTGAGATTTTAGGCGAGAGTAGCATGGAAGAATGGGGAAATAGTAGGATCCACAGGGTCCTGGAAACCTACAAGAAGAACTTAATGACAGGCAGATCTGGATCCTGGGGTCCTCCTCAAACTAAGGCACCAGCCAAGGAAAATATAGGCAGTAAACTTCGAACCCCTACCAAGACCTAGCCGACAAACATGATATTCTCCACCGTTGAGTGGAGAGTGAGATCTGACTCTCACACGAACTCTGGTGCCCCTTTTCTGACCATGTCCCCTGGATGGGGAGGCCTGGCGGCACTCAAAGGATAGCAAGTTACCAAGAAGAGACTCGATATTCTAAGAGCATATATAGGGGGAGGAGGTCTCCCTCAATCACAGACATAGGGGAGGGGAGAAGGGGAGAAGTGGGAGGGAGGGAAGAATGGGAGGAAACAGGGGAAGGGCTAACAATTGAGATGTAATATGAATAAATTAATTTAAAATGTAATTAAAGAAAGAAAACAAACAAACAAACACACAAGCTCATTCAAAGACCTTCATGATCTAGCCTAAAGTTAGCCTGGTGGACTCTGCAGCCTCATGTCTTGCCACAGGCATTTCCACCTTTGTGCAGTGCCTGGAGTCCTTTCCTGCTTTTATACCTTGCACACACTGCTCATTCTGCCAGGACACCCTTCCCTGCTGCCAAGTGACTGTGCACCATGACTTACCCACTAAGGTTATGTTAGGCGAAACCGCCAGCGGCTCCCTTTAACCTCTTCTTTCCTTTTGTCACATCGCTGTGGGACTGTCTCCTCCATTACTGTCACACTGTTGTGGGACAGTCTCCTCCATTACTGTCACACTGTTGTGGGACAGTCTCCTCTTACTGTCACACCGCTGTGGACTGTCTCATCCATTATTGTCAGATTGAGTTGGGACAATTTCCTTCATTATTGTTCTGAGGTCATGCGTCGCCAGAGAGTGTGACACTAATAAAAGAAATTGTCCCCCCCCCCAAAAAAAAGCATAAGAACCCAAGGTCAAATCCCCAGAATCCATATAGAAAGCCAGTCCAGCACAGTTAGAGAGCGGGTGGGAAGGAGGATTGCTGGGCTTGCTAGCCACTCATCTAGTTCTGGATTCAGTGCCAAACCCTCTCTCCGGGAATAATGTGTTTGGGAGCGAGAGATCTCTCAGTGTCCGTATCTGACCTCTGCGGCTGAGAGTAATTGTTGAGCGCTCAGCTCTAAATAGAGCTTCTATCTCACATGTTCCAAGCATCAGAGAACATCGTAGATGAAGAGGAAGAATGTAAGATCTGGAGGATGAGAAAGAGTCTGTAGAATGCTATCTTCTGGACGTGACATGTCCACTGCACTCATGAACTCACAGAAGTTGTGATTACCCACATGATCTTGAGCCCATCAACATTGTATTGTAGCTGGGGAGGGACTAGGCTATTCTCCCAGGAGCAATTAGCAGTATATGGCTATTGGTGCGGGTGTGGAGGGGGAGTAGAAATCGTTTTCTTCAGTGATGAGCAATTGGTTAAGTGCCCATAATTCAGCCAATAACTCCTAATTCACTCTCCTGAAATCTGCTCAAAATAAACTTGGTGGGCCACATGCACAAAGACATGAAAATAGGAGGAGAATTTATTGTAAAGAAGAAGAGGGTCCATCAGGAGTAGGTGGTGGAAAAAAGAAGGAATTGAGTGTATATGATTAAAATAATTATATACATCTATAAAATTGTCAAAGAAGAAACTTCAGAATTAAACTTTACCACAGATCAAATGGGCATGACAAATATCTACAGAATGCTTTACCTAACAATGGTAAGACACACTGTTGTTAGCTGCCATAGAAAAATTTCCAAAATAGATTACTTTTTAAGGCATAAAACAAATCTTATTAAATAGAAAAAATTCTATATATTATAAAAATATTCCATAAGACAAAGGGGAGAGAGGATTCCAAACTCAATCTATCAAGTCAGTATTACCCTGATTCCAAAACTGGGGAAGGACAAACAACAACAACAAAACTACATAGAAATTTCTTCAATGAAAATAAATGTAAAAAAAATTAATAAAATACAAGGTGGGAGTGGTGGCACACACCTTTAACCCCAGCACTCAGGAGGCAGAGGCAGGAGAATCGCTGTGAGTTCAAGGCCAGCCAGGTCTGCAAAGCAAGTCCAGGACAGCCAAGGCTACACAGAGAGACCCTGTCTCAAAAAAACAAAACAAAAAAATTAAAATATATCGTGATCACCTGGTTTCATTCCAAGAATGAAAGAAGTTTCAGCTTAATGCAAACCAATAAAGACAATACATCACATAAATAAAATCAGGGACAGATATAATATGATCATCTCAGTGAATGCAGTTAACCCTTCTGATGAAATTCAATAGCTGTTTATGATAAAAAGCCTGAAACAACAATAAATAATAGAGTCGTACAACAACATAATAAAGGCAATATAGCTTTTATTAGGCAAGAAGCATATAGCTAAGTGAAATGGGAAAAAAGTGAAAGGACCTCTACAAAACCAGAAACAAAACAAGGGCATTCATTCCATCCATTCTTGTTTAACATAGTGCTTGAAGTCTTAGAGCAATAAGGAAAGAGAAAAAACTAAAAGGCATAAAAATAAGAAAGAAGAAGGCAAATTATTCCTTTTGGAAAAAACCATAATCCTATATTTGAAGATCCTAAAGTCTCCATTGAAAAACATTTAGACTTGAGCAACAGGTTTGGTAAAATAGCAAAATACAACATCAATATACAATAATTAATAGCTTCTTTGGTGTAATAGTGGTATAGGAATCTGAAGGTATCAAAACACCTGATTTCAAATAATACTACAGAACCACAGTAAGAACAATTTAAAAATCAAACAAATAAAAAATGTGGTACTGGCACAAAAAAAGCACAATAACAATTGAAAGAAAAGAGGGCTCAGAAATAAACCTACCCGGTTACAGACATTTGATATTCAAATGTGACAAAGCATGCATTAGAGAGAAAACAAGTCTCCTAAACAAATGTTGATGAAAAAACTAAGTACCCACATATGAAAGAATGAAACTTGATCCTTATTCCTCACCCTGAACAAAAAATAAGCTAGAAACACCCCAGAGACCATAGTGTAAAGCCTGAGCCTTTGAAACTACTAGAAGAAAACACTTTAAGACTAGGGAGATCCTGCGTCTCTCATTTAGAGTCCCAATAGAATATATGATAGGCAGATTTGGGCCCAGGGGTCCCGCTCAAACTAAGGCACCAGCCAAGGACAATACAGGAGGTCAACTTTAAACCCCTTCCCAGATCTAGCCAATGGTCAGAATATTCTCCACAGTTGAGTGGAGAGTGTGATACGACTTTCTCACGTACTCTGATGCCTCACATTTGACCATGTCCCCTGGAGGGGGAGACCTGGTGGCCTCAGAGGAAGGACAGCAAGTAGCCAGAAGAGACTTGATACCCTATGAGAATATATAGGGGGACATAAATCCCCTCAGGAACAGTCATAGGGGAGGGGATAATGGGAAAATGGGGGGGGGGTGGAATGGGAGGATACAAGGGATGGGATAAACATTGAGATGTAACAAGAATAAATTAATAAAAAAAAAAAAGACTAGGGAGATGTCGGCAATGACCTGAAGGAATCAAGTAGCTCAAGAAACACCAGAAAGACTGGCAAATGGGACTGTGTCAAACTAAATAGCTGCTGGACAGTAAAGAAACAGTTACAAGAGTAAAAACAAAATCTATGGAATGGGTGAAATACCTTCTAACCATTTAACCAACAGGGGAGTAGTATCCAGCATATGAAAAATAACCCAAAAAGTAAGCTCCAAAAGCTAATATATTCCAAAAATGGGCAAATTAACTTAGTATTTCTCAAAAGAAGAGCAAATGGCAAATAAAAACATAGGCAACATTAGCTATCAGTTGAATGCAGATCATGACAACGTTGGGATTTCCCCTTACTCTAGTCATGAAGACATTTCATCAAGAAAATGAAGCCAATACATGCTGGCAAATATGTAGAAACATAGTTAGTACAGCCATTGTAAAATAGTAAAATCAGCTATGGAGGTTCCTCAAAAACTAAAAGGAGAACTACCATATGACAGGCACACTGGGGCCACCAATAAGCAAACAGGGGAAATATATAACAGAATGGAGTAAGGGTCAATATGATCGTAAGGTACTGTTTACATATTGAAAGTCAAATGAAGCATGTTATTTGTATAATTAATATATGTTAAAGTTCTTTAACATATATAAATAGAAGATACTAACCTAATGAAAGAATTTGTTTCTAGACACTTACTTGAGAAAGCACTACTCAGAACAAAGAAGGAATTTTAATAATGATAACAAAACTCATTCATCAAGAAGATAGAACAATTCTAAGTTTGAATGCACATCAAACACAGTTGAAAACTTGTTAAATCAGAAATTGAGAAAATTAAGTTATTATTCAAATCCATAATCATAATGAAATTCAACTTCTTCCACAGTTAATACAGCCACTGAAAAACAATAAAAACCAGCAGGGGAGTTTTTCTTGAGGGCAAAAGGGAAAAAATCTATAATTATATCATATTCTTGTATATTATGATTTTTAGATAGTTGGCATAGTGACACGGGGAGAACACTGAACACCAAACCAACAGTCTATGATATCATTAACTGCAATTTAAACAGTCACAAAAACCAACTAACCAGAAAGTGACTCACTCAATTGTTTTAAATCCAAGGACTGAAATCATACAGAATGCAATCTCTGGCTATGATGGATTTAGGAGAGAAGAACATAGATGCCTCATATACTTCTAAATAATCAACAGGTGAGAAAGGTAACACATATTGGGACTTGTTTTTGAAGCGCTAACACTGGAAGGAGGGCATCAAAATGTGTCAAAGGCACAGAAGAGGGGGTAGGTAAAGGCTTGACTGTGTGGGGCCAGAGAGATGGCTCAGCAGTTAAGGACTCTTAATGCTTTTAAAGAAGCCCTGGATCCAATTCCAAGCACCCACTTGCTGGGTCAGAAGTATCTGTAATTTCAGTTCCAGTAACACTAACACCTCTTTTGACTTCTGTAGGTTCCTGCATATTACATACACAACTCTCTCTCTCTCTCTCTCTCTCTCTCTCTCTCTCTCTCTCTCTCTCTCTCTCTCTCTCTCTCTCTCTCTCTCTCTCTCTCTCACACACACACACACACATACACAGGTAAATTCTAATTTAAAGGCTGAAAAGATAAACTATATATTCATCTATACAATTTAAGATAATTGGAATTGTAGAGGGCATGAGGTTCTTGTGCTCACACATATGCAGTAGGGAAACCAGAAATATAAACACACATGGTTATCTCTTTAAAGGAAGGAGGTGTGTATATAGCTATTTTCAAGGTGGAAAGCTGGGAGTGGATGTAGTTAAAAAGCCTTGTCTTGTGATCTGTGCTATCTGTAGGGCCAAGCTGCATTTGAACCCCCCAAACCATTATGTTTGTTTATCCCAGACTCTTCCTCCTTAGGCCTTTATCTTGAGCATTGCTTCTCTGTCAATAAAATCCATCTTTACAGGAAATGGACTTGTACTTTACAACAGCCTGAGTTACTTCTGTGCTATTTGTAGGGTGAGGCCAATTCTGATTCCTATAGAGTTTTATGTTTGTTTAAGCCATTCTCCCTAGACCCTTATCTTCAGCATTGTTTCTGAGTCAACGGAATTTATTTTTATAGAAGAGGACATATGTACTTTGTAAAGAATTTCAATGTAAATATTTTTTAAGCCTTGCCACATGGTATTGAGTTCATTATCATCAGGAAACTTTTCCTCCCAAATTGTGCTGTGCTTAAATATGCCTCTAATAAATTGCCTGGGGTCAGACTCTAGAAGTCTGAACCAACATGGCTAACTAAGCCTTAATGAATCAGATTTCCTTCTTGTCTCTCATGGATCATTATTCTGCTGGCTGTGTTGTTTGCAGAGAACTCACCCCCCCCCCATGAAATGTGTTGTGATTAAAGGTAAAATGTCCCTCATAGGCTCATGTATTCAAAACCTTGGTTTATCTGTCTGGGAATGATGTATGACCTTCAAGAGATGGAGCCTTACTGGAGGAAGTACATCACTTTGAAGTTTTATAGCCTGACCCCACTTCCTGTTCACTCTTGGATTCCAGATTGCAAATTCAATGAGATGGACACCTCCATGCCCCACCCCCCCAGTCCCTCCACCCCTACTCCCATTACCCAACCCCCCAAGCTCCTTACCATGGTGGACTTTATCTCTCTATAATTGTAAACCATATAAGCCCTTCTCGTATTACATTGCTCTGTTGGGGTATTTTACCACAGAAACAAAAATAAAGACTAAGAGAAATAAAACTAACATAAATCAAGAAGGAGAGAAGTATAAAGATTAGAAAGGAAATTCAACAAGTAGGAAGCAAACATGCTGTAAAACACATAGAACAGGTGTTTTATGGGGATGAAGTATCATAGCCTCTAGTTGCCCACTGTGAGGGTCTGCAAAGCCAAGGCAGTTCAGAGGGGAGAGGCCTGCGCAGATGGGGTTTGTGCAGTTAAAACTCTCTGGTGATGTCCTGGTCATTGCCACAGGCAAGCATGCAAGCTGGGCACAGTGGGGCAGCCTGTAAGCAATAGGCAAGCATGCAAGCTGGGCACAGTGGGGCAGCCTGTAAGACCAGAAAGAGGGACAAGCTAGAGCAAAGGTAGAAGACAAGATTCAGAAGAGAAGGTCTCTCTGGGGAGGTGACATTGCCCACAAAAGCATATAAAAAAAAAGTGCCCAGGCTCCCAGGGAGAAGAGAAGGGAGGCCAGTATAGAGGTCATTTCTGGCAAGGGTCACTGTTGAGGCCATCATCACAAGGGTGCATAGGGACCAGCTCAAGCATGTAGCAGCTGAATGACACTCTGCATGGTGCCTGACTCCTCACTCCATGTCTGGCACATTCCTCACTCTGTGGTTGTTTTTAGAAGGAAGGGAGATGCACTCTGCCCAAGAAAGGAGGAAAATGAATAGATCAAGGCTGATCTTTTGGGGGACGGAACCAACATCACTGAAAGTAGGACTATACGGTGCAGGGAAGGACAGGAAAGAGGCTGGGGAGCAGTTTGGTGACGCAAGAGAGATGGAGAAGATATGTGTGTCGAACATCTGGGTAGAGGAGCCTGTTGCTGGGGGGGGGGGGGCGTCCATTCCTCTGAAGCACCAGTTCTTTCCTAGGGCTAAGGTTAGCAGGCCCAGTCAGTCAGGTCAGCACTTTCCCAGGAGTGGGGCTAGTAGGCCCAGACATTCCAGTGTGTGGACCCCTATTGGACTTAGATTTGATGTGTGGGATGTTTAGAATAACTTCAATTTCCTGTGTTATTATCATGTCTGCTGTGGTAGGCATACAGGGTAAGTGGATGGATTAGTCAGGTTCTCTAGAGGAGCAGAACATATATAATATGTATGTATAAAATATACATATATGTAATATATTATATAATGAATATGCATATGTGTTAGATTGGCCTATACAACTGTGTCCGGGTACTCTAGCAGTGACCACACTCACACTGGACACGCTGAGAACGGGCAGGTTTTTCAGTCCATGAGGCTGGGCACCTCAGCAGTCCCGATCTGGCACCAAAAGCCTGGAAGATTCCTTGGGAGCCAATGCTCTTCAGTGCATGTTGGAAGCACACAGAAGGCAGATTCTGAAAAGAGTAAAGGGCATCAGCAGCCTCAACCACAGAGCAGATGAAGTTCCCCGGGAAACACAAGCAAAGCAAAGCAAACCTTGGATCTCCTTGGCTCTGGGCCAGCACAGGAAGGCACCACTCTCATTCAGAATGAGTTGCCCACTCAAATTAACCTAATGAAGAAATTCTCTCACAGATGTGCCCAGAGGCTTGCCTCTCAGTTAATTCCAGAACCAGGCGCGTTGACAACCAATGTTAACCATCACAGTGAGTTAGATGGACAGTATCTCCTGGGCTTCAGTCTATTCTTGCTGTAGGGAAGGGACCTAGAGGCTCTTTGGTGGGTGGTGGGTGGTGGGTGATGGGTGATGGGTGAGGTGTAGGTTTGATACTCCAGCAGGTATACAGTCCTCTGAGGATTTAATGGGCCTGACATTAGAAATCTTCTTCAGGCTTCAAGCCTAGACCCTTGGGTCCAGACCAGCACTTTGGGGGTGGGGGACCTGTTGGTCCTAATAGTAACAGGAGTAGGAAGATAGAACCAGATGGACTAACAGCCTTTGTCCTGATCTCTTCCCCTAATGTTCCAAAGTAATTTAATTTGATGTGCATATCAGTTTTAACAATGTTTTACATGAAATAGATAAGTATGATTTTTAGAAACAAGATATTTTTATGGGAAAAGAAGCTAGTAGAGTGGATAAATCGATGGCAAAATGAGCCACAAAGGAGGAGACAGAAAGAATATAAGGAAGGAGTATTGTGAGAAATTTTAAGCAATACATTGAAAAATAAAAATGGAATGAGAAATCTCCAGAAGGCATAATTTACCCAAAATAACACAGCCTGAAGTAGAAAATCTAAACCATCACACATGTATTAAAGAAATTTACATTGACATTTAACTCTACCACAAACAAGACACAGTGCCCAAATACTGATCTTATGCAAACTCATCCAGAAACAAACAAACAAAAAAAAATCCATTTCTCAGTTCATAAAATAAAGACAACTATCCTCCATGCCAACATTATAAAATGCAACCTTATAGATTGACTTCTCTCACAGTATAGAGAAAAGGGAACTATAAAACATTACTAGTCAAATTCAGGCGCTATCAAGAAAGATAATGAAACAAGAATGAGTTGTATTTATTCTACCAATACAAGGTTGATTCAATGATCAAAGTATTAGTCAATGCGATTGACAACAATAAGACCATAAAGGGAAATCGTTTAATCATCTAAGTAAGTGCAGCAAAAAATCTGGTGGTCATCCATCACACGAAGGAAAGTTCTTAGAGTAAGTATCTTAGTTAGGATTACTATTGCTGTGAAAAAAAAAATGACAAAGCAACTTGAGGAAAGTGTTTATTTCACTCACGCTTCCATAAATAGTTCATTATCAAAAGCTGTGAAGGCAGTGTCTTTGTCAGAGTTTAATGCTGTGAAAAGGCATCATGACCACGGCAACTCTTATAAAGGACAACATTTCATTGGGGCTGGCTTATAGCTTCAGAGGTTTAGACTGTTAGTGTCATGGCAGGAAGCATGGCAGCACACAGGCAGACATGGTTGTGGAAGAAGCTGAGAGTTCTACCTCTGGATCTGTAGGCAGCAGGAAGTAAACTGCTTGAGCTTCTGAGACCTCAAAACCCACCCTCCAGTCACACACCTCCTCAGACAAAGCCACACCTACTCCAAGGCCACACTTTCTAGTAGTGCCACTCCCTATGGGCCTATGCATGTCATTTCCTTTCAAGCCATCTCAGGCAGGAAGTCAACCAGGCCAAGAATATGGAGGCAGGAGCTGATGCAGATGCCATGCGGCTTCCTGACTTCTTTCCCCTGGCTTGCCCAGTCTGCTCTCTTATAGAACCCAGAACCACAAGTCTGGAGATGGCTCCACCCACAATGAGCTGGGCCCTCCCCCACAAATGTCTAATTAAGAAAATGCCCTACAGCCTTGCCTACAGCCTGAGTTTACGCAGTCATTTTTCTTTATGGATATTTCTTCCTCTTGGATGACTTTAGCTTGTGTCAAGATGACATAAAACTATGCAGCACAATCGACCCCTTGTCCATGTGACACACAAATACACTACTATAAAGCCACAGCCTTTTTCTTTATTGCTCATCCCCAAGATCATACCTTCATATAAACATCACATTATAAAACATTTTACAAAGTTAAAAAGTTCCACAGTTTTACGAACTAATGTTATATAAAAGACAGTCATGAAAACAAAGAAGAAAATCGACCAAAGCTGTACAAGCTGGAAATAGTGAGAGTGAAAGTCATTACTGTGCAAATGGCATGATGGCAAACATGCATATTTTAAAGAATCCAGAACAAATTATCAACAAGACACGGCGTTAACAAATCAACAAGACATGACATGAACAAATGAATTTGGAAAGGAGAACAGTGCAGTTTCATTACATGAGGCTTAACTGAATTTCTATACTTTAGCTACAAACACAACTGCAACTGAAATGATGTGAGTAACATGGCAAACATTAGGGAAGCTATAAAATGTGTATAATGAATTAAAGCCTAAAGAGGCGGAGTGATAAGCCACGTTGGTTGATTGGACGATACACTACAAAGACCTTAATTCTCTTCAACTATTAATCCAGGACGTAATAAAATACTAGTGGGAATTTTAATGAAAATGGCAAGTGGAGTTGAAGCTTTATATACAAAAGCAAAGGACACACAATCACTAAGACGGAGTTAGAAAGAAGCTGTAATATGTTATACTGTTAAAATTTTCATCCGCTCTTTAAGCTTGTAAGCCTATGATTTGAAGACATTTGGGTTACTCTCCCATCAGGGTACATCAGTTATATCTGCTGAGTGTTGATGATATTTGCTGTCTGCTGCTTCTATTTATCTCAGTCATATTGTCCTGTGGGCATGGGCTTGGGGCATTTTTCTGAGTGCTATTTGATATAAGAAGGCCCAGCCTATCATGAGCTGTTCTATCCCTGGGCAATTGGGCCTGGGCTATATAAAGATGGTAGCTAAGCAAACCAGGAGAAGCAAGTCAGTAAGTACATTCTTATTTTACTTCTTGCCTTCGAATTTATGCCTTTGGATCTAGGCTTGGCTTCCCTTAATGATGGACAGTCACCTATAAGCCAAATAATTCATTTTCTTTCCTAGTTGGTTTTGGCTATTGTTTCATCAAACACCTTTACATATCCCAAAGAAAGGAGATGCGTCAAAGTAGAAATAAATGAGGCTAGAATAAAATGTTTTATCATCATATCCTTAATTCCCAACAGTTGGTGTAAGATATGACAGCTGCAATGTCTTAGATCATAACAGCATGGCTAAGCACAGAGAGTGGTAGCAAGCTAAAGAGGTAGAGCACTCGGTCAGTAGCGGTCTCTCTGAGGTCGCGCACTATTCATGAAACAGTAGGGTGTCATTTGAAAGTGATCTTAGATTGGTTGTGAATGCATACTACAAACCTGGAAAACTCATTAAACGTTTTCAAGTATAGTTGATATAATAAAAGGAGCTAGAAAATGAAATCACATAAAATTTTCAATTAAAACCATAAGCAGAAAAAGAAGAAAAGGAAAAGAACATAAAGGCATGGAGTGATTAGGAAAGGAAAAAATACTAGTCGTCATTTTAAGTATAAATGGTATAAGTATAGCAAACAGAAGACAAAGGCTACCATTGTGAATTAAAAAATAATATCTGATTATGTGATATCTACAAGAAATCCATTTAATTTTAAAAAATAATTTTCAAGATGCATGTTGTATGGTTAGTATACCCCCCATCTCCCTAATCTGCATTATTTTGCCCTTCCTCCTTCCCGCTAATATGTCTTGTTCCCCTAGACAATTTCGCCTCTAATTTTATAAAATTTACACATACCTGATTTTATACAACAATATAAACTTAGGACTCAAAAATGAAAGAAAATATCTAGCGTTTGATTTTCTGACACTGGCAAGTCTCTAACCAAATCCACAAGAAACCCCCTTCAAGCCACAAAAATCAAGATAGTGAAAAAGAGGGGCCAAAGGGAGAGGTGGAGGGTAATAGAGAAGGAAACAGTGAGCTACAGAAAAAAATAAAGGGTGGGATTAAATTAGAAAGGGAGAGAGGAAAGAAGGTAAAATTACAGTAGATATCTGAAAAGCCAGAAAAATTATACTATTTATTTATCTAGTTATATATAATACATGTAAATCTGTATATATATATATACATACACACACATACAGTTTAAGTGAAATTTACCCACTTAGACTGACAATTATTCCAACTAGAGCCATACTATCTAACAAAACCCCCAATAACAGTCATGAGAAACCCCCTTTTGATGTATTGGTCAGGAAGTGTGACTCCCAAACCACCATAGACTATTGCTGTTGCTCTGGTTGCTTGCCAGAGGTTACAGGTAAGTCTCCATTACTGGAGATACCATGTGCCATGAACACAGGACTGTGAGGATTGAAGCTGGATCTGACTTCAAAGCTTCCTCCCTGAGGACGAGCTTTCATGATTCCAGAAGATGCCAGGCAAGCTTCCAAGGGAGGGAAGCAAACAGTAGGCCTACCCAGCTACAATAATAACCAGCATGACACGATACCCACTAGGGTAAAACAGTGGCACTCGCATCTTGGTGTGGACCAACAGCCCACTAACTGGACTTCTGACGTACTCAATGAGAGAGAAATCATGACTGTCAATGGAACCCTAGTCAACTACCAGGGGCAAGTGAGGTCATGGATCTTGGAGAAGATTCTACAATGGGTACTTTACCAAACCAGCATAATTTCTAATTTCATTTTAAATGTTTATCTCTATAATAAGCATGGTCTCACCCCTCACCAAAGAAGCTTCTCTTTGCAGCAGACAGAGACCATTTCAGAAAAACACAACTGATAAAATGCAGAGAACAACCAGCCATGTGATGCGTGGCCACAACGGATACATCTACAATATAACTCTTGCACCTAAGGCTCAGGGAACATCTCAGAAAAGGAGGCCAAAAGATCCTATGAGCCAGGAAGAAAACAGGAAGCCTGCTATGAAATTGAGTCTTCTTGAACTGTCAGTGCAGCTAGACTCAAGAGCTCTCAACAACATAGCAGCCTAAACAAGACTGGAATAATGACAATATCACTAGTCATGCTAAGATGGAAGGGGGAATCTCACCAAGGCCCCAACCCGAGGGAAAAAAAAACAGGCATGGGAGATATACTCTTCCCCAGGAAGAGTCCCCAATTAGTTATCTACTCCCAAGTGGTCAGTCTTGAAGTCATGTACATACACGTAACCTTATACAGACTGAGCACATTGTGTTGATATATTTAGAAACACACACACACACACACACACACACACACACACACACACACACATACTACCACCACCACCACCACAAACAACAACAACAACAACAACAACAACTAAAATGAGACCATGAATTTGAGAGAGATTTCAAAATTCATGAGATGGCTCAGCAGGTAAGACCACTGGCTGCTGTGCAAGTAAGCCTGGGGTTTGATGGCCAACACTCACATGGTGGCTCACAACTATCTGTAACTCCAGTCCCAGAGGATCCAACACCCCTTTCTGGTCTTCTTAGGCACTGCATGCATGTAGAACACAGACATAGGTGTAGGTAAAATGCTTTTACACATAAAAATAAATAATAAAAACATTTAAAGAATTCTGCACATCTGTACTGAGTTCAGACCAAAAAAAAAAGCCCTGCAGAGTAATGAAGAGGCCAGTTGTCAAAGATAACAGCAATCCTTGATGCACACAAGCCCAAGAAGTGTTTAAAAGTATGTGAAGTAGAACCATAAAATATGAGAGTTGCAGACCTAAAGCCATCAATGTGTAATTAAAAGACATAGTGGCAAAAATTCAGTAAGGATATAGATAGCTGAGCTTCACCACCAGACCTTATTAACAATTGTTGGATGCTTCGCACAACAGCAAAATACACATTCTTCTTATGTTCACATGAAACATCTACCAAAGTAGATCACCTCCTGGGCCACAGACACTTAAGACTATTAAAATGATGGCAACCATGCAAAGTACTCTTTCAAACCACAATGGAATCGATCTGGAGGTCAATAGCAGAAAAGCAGCTGGGAACAGCCAAAACTACTGGATATTACAACCTCAAGGGAAATGCTAAATACTTTGAATTAAATGAATGAACATACAAAGTGTGGGATGGAGACTGTGAAATCCGTGCCTCGAGGGAATTCACAACACTGGGAATATATATGACAAAAGAAAGACCCAAAAGCAGTAAGCTACATTTCCACCTAAGAGGCTAAAGAGAAAATAAATACAATATGAGCCCAAGAAAAGCAAAACAAAAAGATTAATAAAATTCAGAGCATCAATCAATAAAACTGAAAACAGATGATCAATAGAGAAACCTTTCCAAATTCAAAACTGGTAATAAGATCAATACAGCTCATAAACCTCTGGTCATCTAATCAGTAATAAAAAGAGATGATATTATATATATCTAGTGAAAGAGCTGTCATCACTACTACCCCACAGACATTTGAAAAGATGGTAAATAAATGCCATAAAACTTCATGTCAACAATTTCTTGCCTCTAAGAGCGGTATAAACTTTATTATTTATTTATTTATTTATTTATTTATTTAATTTACATCCTTCCTCTCTTGCCAGTCCCACACTCCTTCCTTCATCCTCCCTTCAGAAAAGAGGAGCCCACCCACCCACCCGAGCACATCAAGTCACATCAGGACTGAGTGCACCAGTGCATCCTCCTCCCCTGTTGCCTGGTGAGGCAGCCCTGCCAGGGGAAAGTGATCCAAAGCAAGCACCAGAGTCCATGTCGGTGACAGCCCCCACTCCCCTTACTAGGGGATCCACATGAAGACTGAGCTGCCCATCGGCTACATCTGTGTAGGAGGCCTAGGTCCAGTCCATGCCTGGTTCTTAGTTGATGTTTCAGTCTCCTCAAGCCCTCCTGGGCCCTTCTTATTTGGCTCTGTTGGCTTTCTTGTAGATCTCCTGTCCTCTCCTATGTCAACAATTTAAAACAAATGAAATGGATAATTTCTTTGAAAGACACAATCTGTCAAACTCATATATAAGTAGATGATATGAACAGACTCGTGTTTTATTACAAAAATTGAACAAACTGGAAGGAAGTTGGAGGCATAGAAAGAATCAGGCCGTCATGACTCCAATAGAGACTACTATGTAGTAAAGTATCAATTTTTCTAGTGTCTTTCAGACACTAGAAGTAAAAGAAATACTTTCTAATTCATTCTATGAGGTAAACACCACCATAATAATGAAATTAGATGAGATCACTAGAAGAAAACTGTGGACCAATGTTTTTCATAAACAAAGATGAAAAAAAAACTTAAAACAGTATATTATCACATAGACCTAACAATGCATACAGTGAGTTATGCCCTATGACCAAGTGGATTTATTCCAGATATACAGGTTGGTTTAATACTTGAGAAAAAATTTTTTCTCTGTGTACATTGGCTGTCCTGGAACTCACTCTGTAGACCAGGCTCACCTTGAGCTCAGATATCTGCCTGCCTCTGCCTCCCAAGTGCTGGAATTAAAGGCATGAGACACTAGCACCCAGTATAACACTTGAAGTTTAAATCATTTCATCATCCCACTGTCAGGCTAAGAAAAAAAATCACATGATAACATCAATAGACTCAAAATTTATTTTTACACGTTAATGATTACAACTTAGGATGACAGGTGTTCTCAACATAATAAAGAACATCTACAGCTTGATGTGGTGGCACATGCCTGTTATCTCAGCACTCAGGGAGGCAGAGGTAGGAGGATCTCTGTGAGTTCGAGGCCAACCTGGTCTACAAAGTGAAACTCTGTCTCGAAAAACCATTATAATAATATATTATATTATTATTATTATTAAATAATACATAAAGAACACCTACAAGAATTTCAGGTTCTGGCCATACTTAATGATTGAGAAGAGGTTCTTTCACTACAAAATCACAGGCAGGGACAAGACGTCTCCTTGACCACTCTTATTCAACATTGTGCTAGATATCAATTAAAAAAAAACTAATGGAGGGTAAAAGATATATAGGTTAAAATGGAAGAAATCCCAAAGAATTGAGCAAAGCCCTCTTGAAACTGATCCATAATAATATTAAGATTATAGGATAGTTACTCTATAAAAGTTGGTTGACTTAAAGTAACAAAAGTTAACTGCCCTATCTATGTACAATTAGAATTTGACATTTTAAGCACAATACCATTTATATTACCCAAAATGAAATCTTAGGGATAAATCTTAAAAACTATTTACAGGGATTACATGAGGAAAAGCAGTAAGCCTCTGATGGTCTAAGCACATGGAAAGGGGTTCTATGTCCCTGGACAGGAAACTTCCAGATTTTCAAGGCATCAGATCTGTTTCTAATACATCTATAAATGCAACACAGTCACTGAGAAAATTCCAGCACATACCTGTATGAAAAAACATTTAGAGTTTATATGAAAAAGTAAAAGACCTAGAATAACCAAAATAATAATGAAGAAAAAATCAGAACTGCTATTATTCAGCTTTAAGCAATACAAAGCTATTGTCCTTGAGGCAATGCCAGGATTTTCTGACAGGATATTGTCAGGAAAAAAAAAAAAAAAAAAAAAAAAAAAAAAAAAAAAAAAAAAAAAACAGGATAATCTGATCAGTGAAGCAGAATTGAGCCCAGGAAGAGACTCTCACAAACATCATCAAAAGTACAACAGTAATTCAATGCAGAAAGGAGTATTTTTAATCAATAATAGTGCTAAGATAAGTAAACATTTGTTTTTTAGATGGAAGATAATTGTTAAAACACTGGACTATACTTTGTGACTGATCGCTGCCATTTTTTTTTCAATACCATTTGGCAGTAATGTCTAAACTCAAAGCCTCCCAGAGTTTGAATTACTAGTATTAGAGACTTCCCCAAGAGCAATTTTAGAAGGAAAGAAATGGGAAGGCAAGTGGAGACAGGGGTTGTTTTACTGTGCTTGGGTGGGGTGACTGGGTGAGTAAGCCATGTAGAAACTGAGAGACTAGGCATCTTGCCAAGCCTTACCTTGCCCATGTCTCTGTCCCCTGATGACATCTCTCATGTCTCCACCCATGCCTGCACCCTGCGAAGCTCTCCCTGGTAACCTGGTATTACCCCAACTCACTCTTGCCCTTGATGACTTCATTTAGTTCCTCCTTGACCCTGAACTAGTCATTGGCCCGCTGTCTCAGAGCCATAGTGGGCCTTTGGTATTTAGGTTAATTACTCTCATCTATGCACCCCTTTCTTCAAAAAGGAATTTCCCATGCTATGCTTTAATAGAACATCAGAGGAGAAAAAAGGCAGCACAAACTGTGTCTATTTATCCACCCACACAGTTGCCTTTCCTTCCAGAAGCAGCAGGCTGACAGAGATAGTGCCTGCTGTCATTCTGATTCCTTTAGTCCTGAGGTCATGAATAGTAAAATATGCAAATTTGCCAATCTTGTCCTGCCATTGGTCAGTAATCTATAACAAAATTCAATCTTCCTGGGGCATTCTGGTCCACCCCTAGGAGTAGAGGAGGCTTCACAACTTTAACCGAGCATGCATTGTATCTCTCTAGGCAAGCTTGTCCTTTGAAATTGGGACTCCTGCCCAAACTGCATTCTGCCGTAAAGACCCCCCATTGGGAGTTTGCTCCTTTGGCTCTCTGAGAAGAGCTTCTGTATTTGTCCAGCTATAGCAAGGCAGTAGAAAGTCATTGTTCCATTTAGTATTTGTATTAGGTACCTTCCATCCCCAGAAATGGATTCCAGTCTATTATTTGCATTGATAAATCATGGGAACAAAACATGGTTGTTAGTTTTTCCCCTTTCAAAGATGTGACTAACCAGAAAAAGCTGTGAGTGAGGTAAGGTTTAAAGTTGCCATGGCTTTCATCACCAAGCGGCTTTTGAAGCCAGGGGAACTAAGCTTTCTTGAAAGAGTAAAGGTCCCTCAGAGAGGTCTGCTTGATGGCTTGAAGGCTGAAATTTTGTAGTCTCGCGAACGATGCATATTTCACTTGCACAGTTCTGGAACCGAAGGTAGACTATTCTGACACCATGAGGCCTCAACACTTGGGGCACACTGAGCATCTATGATGACCTTACTTTTCAAGGGCTAAATGAAGTTTGATGGTTTGGCATGTTCTGCGGTTCAAACAGGTGAAACTCCTTTTAAAATAACATCTCACTAGTGTCAGGTTGAGTGAGTCCCAGGGGGCAGCCAGCTCTGGTCTCCTGAGAGTGGAGAAACAAGTCCCACCAGAGAGGAAGCTCCCCTTTTAGGTCTCAGCCTTACTAAATGGCTCTGTCTGCAGCTGTTTACAACAGGAGTCCAAGTCTGCTATGCAGACCCTGAGGCAACAGACTTCTCAAGGCTTAAGAGGAGACAGGGAAGAAAGATGGCTGCGTGAGAGCATGTCCTTTTGTGGTAGAATTGGGCCTCCCAAATTCTAGCCTGAACAAAGTGATTCTTTTGAAAGCAGTAAAATATCATAAAGCAAGAATTACACTAGACCATGCTGGATAAAGAGGGAGTCTGAGTTACTGAGGCATTTCTCTAATGGTGCTATCAAGATAAATTTGGAGGGACACAAGTCCACTCAACTAGAGAAAAAGTCAACTCAGGCCCCACACATCACCAGTAAGCCTCCTCTTTCAGCCTCCTCTATTTCTCGAGACTTTTTGCCTTGCTTTGGGATTGGCTTGGGTTTTGTTTGTTTGTTTGTTTGTTTGTTTGTTTCCACCATCTGGCTGTCTGAGGCTCTAAACCTTTACATTGAGAAAAAGGTCCTTGTTTCAACCTAAACTTTGTTCAACTTTGCACAATACCTAAAATACCTAAATAGTAAAGAAAATCACTGTCCCTTTCAGAAGGGAAAGAGAGCACGGAGCACCTAGGAAGTGCTGCTGCAGTGGACTGGAGGTCAGGGTGGTGGCAGTACACATTCTGGTTAATATGTCAATGGTGAGGAGGCTTCCAGGCTCAGTAGTGAGTGCTGAACAGATGGATGACTCTCTGATGACAGAGCATCTCCCACCCTGGCACACGGTACCTTCCATTTCAGAAAACAGCATCTTCCCATAACACAGATAAGAGAAAGGAGGACCTTTGGGAGAAGACATTTTTCATTACAGATAAATGGTCACTGTCATTATCATACTGTGCCCCATTCACTTCCTAAGCATGGCCACGGAGAGGGTAGTATTGATTCTCCACTACGCTCTTTCTGCAGAGCTGACCTTTTTCATGTTGAAATTCAGTAAATCCCAAGGCTATATGTCTCAAAGTATGGAGTCAGGGTGCTAAAGAGTGGAAATGCCCCATAGTGCTGTCCAGCCCTGTTGACTTAGACCCCTCAGGTCAGCAGCTCTGTGAAAATCAGCCAGGTCAGCATCATGGAAGAGTCTCAGGGCCTTGATCCTGGCCTACATTAGACATTCTGGGCTTTGGGATCTAAATCTCTAGGGTTTTAATAAGTCTTCCAGGGGCAGAGCAGTGGCTAGGATAAAGTCTTGGCAGGTTTAGAGAGCTCCTCAGTATTTATTATCTCAATACATAGGTACAAGGTAAAAGATAAATTGGGGGTGGGGAGATAAATAAATAGAAAGCCTATAAGTTAACAACATCTGAGGCAGCCATGTTGGCTCATTTGCACATTCACATATTGCTTTGTGATTTTGTCTGACCCTAACCCTAACCTTGACTTCATCTCACCCTCCTTACCTTCACACATGAAGTGCCATGTCGAAGACTCCCACTCAGAAGGACACCCTTCAAAGCTTATATCCTTTGGGTCTACATCAAGTTAGAATAAGGCCTTGCGAGTACCTGTGACTTGGTCTCTTGTTCTGTTATTTTCTGAATAGCCCCGGAGAGAAGACAGTGTGAGTGTGTTGCATGGAATAGTTCCCAGTCGTGTTTTTGCATGCACTTTCTGTAATCAGCATGCTTTCAAGCTTCTATATTTGCTGTTTTGGAGCTCTGCTAACTGGAGATAGGCTGTGTCTCCCAGAGTTAGCCACTTGCTAGAAATAGTAAAATAATATGTGAGCCTCCATTTGACATGCAACTAGACAATTTGAAACCTGCACCTTCGGCGCCACTTCTGTGTACTTTTGTGTGTGTGCACATGCACCAGTGTTTTAAGGAGACTAGGATCAAGGGCGTCCCACATGATTGGAAAGTACTATGACTCTGGACTATATCCTTAGCCCCAACCATCTCCAGTGGCTCTCACACTCTAGGCAACTAGCTACCATCTACTCAGACCAGGTACCAGGTGTCAACAACTAGTAACCCTATGCCCACATCCCATGAAATATTTCCATATTATGACTACTTTCCCTACTTCTTGGGTTAGTTGTCACAGAAATCACCATTGATGCCATTTTCATTGTTCTCCCCTTACACTTTACCTTCAAGTTACTTCCCTGGTGCTTCAGGCATGCCATGATCCTCCCTCATGTGGAACCATGAGCCAGCAATTTTACAACATCAGCCATCTAAGTAATATTTAGGTTTCAAACATTTTTCCCTTCCTAATGGAAGAATATGAAAGGTTCTTCTTGTTTTTTGTTTGTTTGGTTGGTTTGGTTCTGTTTTTTGTTTTGTTTTGTTTTGTTTTTGAGACAGGGTTTCTCTGTGTTGCCTTGGCTGCCCTGGACTCACTTGGTGGATCAGGCCAACCTTGCTCTAACTCACAGATATCTGCCTGCCTCTGCCTCCCTGAGTGCAATGTTGGGGATTACAGATGTGTATCACCACACCTGGCTTCTTCTTCTTCTTCTTCTCTTCTTCTTCTTCTCTGTTTCTTTCTCTCTTCTTCTTCTTCTTCTCTTCCTTCTTCTTCTTCTTCTCTTCTTCTTCTCTTCTTCTCTCTTCTTCTTCTTCTCTTTTCTCTCTTCTCTCTCTCTCCCTCTCTCGTCTCTCTCTCCTCTTCTCTCCACTCTCTCTCTCTCTCTCTCTCTCTCTCTCTCTCTCTCTCTCTCCCCTCCTCCCCGTTTTGGTTTTTCGAGACAAGATTTCTCAGTATAGCCTTAGTTGCCCTGAACTCACTTTGTAGAGCAGGCTGGTCTCAAACTACCTACCTCTACCTCCCTGAGTGCTGTGATTATAGATGTGTGCACACAGGTCTTGGCTGATACCCAAGGTGCCAGCATAGCTTGGAGGTGTGAGCAAGAGTGTGCCCTGACCACCAGGGGAGTTGAAGAAAATTGAATCACCTTAAGAACTCATCCCTTTCTTCCTGGGATACCCCTAGTCAATACCTCTGTCAGTCCCTAATGTTGCTCACAATAATAACTTCTTTAGTTGTGAACATGGCCACGCAGAACAAAGACCACATTTTCTAGCTTCTCTTGCAGCTATGAATTGCCTCATTGGTTCTGAAAAATGAAATTGAGTTTGTGTTCTGTGGCAGTTGGAAGGAGTCTTTCTTAGAGACAGTGGAAAGGTTCATTTTGCCTCTTCTGTACTTTCTGTCTTCCCAGATAGAATATGGATGTGATTATTATACTAAAGAGACTCTTTGGACACATAGTAGAAACCATATTGATGATAATAGAGAATTTAGAGATAAAACTAGATCCCTGATAATCATGGTCTTGCCATGCCAACAGTCACTTACTTACATTGATTTGAAAGGAAAATTAATATCTGTCTTGCAGAAGATTTTTCTCTCCTTTAGGTCAGAACCAAATCTCAATACCTAATTTGTTACTAAGAGTGAGGTTATAGAGGTGGTTTACTAAACATTCTATACCATGAGGCAATAGAAACTCAATATTTCAGGTTGGAAAACTATCACTATTATTTCAGTTGTAAAATAGTTCTTTTTAAAAAAAATGAACAAAGAAGACCATTGACTGCTGCTGTGTGTGTGTCAGCACACACACTTACCATCTCAGCATGTAGGTGCTGACGTAGGAAGAGCAGGAATTTGAGGCCAGCCTGGGGTACACAGTAAGCCTCAGGCCATAAGGCTATGCCTCAAAAACCAAAGAACAGACAAAAGCACCAACTGTAAGCAAAAAATATGTTCAACCATACTGCTGCAAGAGGTAAATGAAAATAAATATTTTCCTCATAATATTCTTAGACATTTATTTTATTCTGCTCTGAATTTCTGACCAAGCTGACCTCAAATTTATGATCCTCTTGCTTTTCTCTCTTGAATGCTAGGATTATAAGCATGTGCCACCACTCAAGGTTTTTACTTTTGAAAATATATTAAAATGTTTTAATTATTGTGGAGTGTGTGTGTGTGTGTGTGTGTGTGTGTGTGTGTGTGTGTCCCCTTAAGTTTTTCACTGAGGCAAAATCTCATTCAACCTAGTCCCCTCCCTAAGAGGTTATCCCATAACCTGCCATCCAAGGGCATATGAGTAGGAGAGGCTTAGAGTACTTGAATGTGATGGTAACCTTTGACCCTTACAACATATCCTTCAAGCGATAAATTAACTTTAACTAGAACTATCTTATCTGAAGGCAGCTGAAGGGGATGAAGGTACAGACTTATCTGTGTTCTGTAATCTAAACTCTCTGAGAGTTAATCATTTAGACCTTCTGAGATGAAAGTGTCAACTGCTCCTGTAGCCCCAAGTTACCTTACTGTAAGCAGTGACTTCAAAGGGACAGCCTTTGACCAGTCTTTTTCAAAGCAACTTCTTTTATGTTAACTCTGTGGACAACAGGAGACTCCCCAGCAGCAAAGTCAAATTGAGGTTTTTATCTCCCACTTAAGCTTATCCATCAGATGACCTCAAGGAGGACACCCCTGAGTTGAAAGAGAGGTAGATAGACAGAACACAGAAGCTCTTAATTTAGTCTTTAGGTAAAAAAAAAAAAAAAACCAACAAACTTTGTCTAGACAGATACTCAACTATGACTGTTTGTACAAGCAGCCCACTGAAAACAGATCCAGGCCATGCCTGTACTTTTGCAAAATCAAGGCACTAATAGTGGACAAAGCAGACAGGAAGTAGCCTGCTAAGTCCTTGAGTAACTCACAGACCTCCTACCTCTGGCCTAGCTGGAAGTGTTTGCCATCCATTAAGCACATTCTCTAAGTTCTCCTTGATGACCTGTGCAGTCTGTGGCACTGTCTCCTGGCACAGAACTAATTTCTTGGAATTTCCTGGGTGATAGGAACATCTCTTGCTTTAATGAGTCCATTTTTGGTGAACCCTAGGAAGGAGTCTAGCCATTGGAAAGACCAAGCACTGATTAAGAGTTGGGAACTCAGCCTTACTCATTTCGTGAAGGAAAGGAAGAACCCAGCTTAAGTTGTATAAATCCTTGACCCTGGGATCTGAACAGTGGCTGCGTTGTTGAAGGCTGGGGAATGCTCTGAACACTACGCATCTGGAGAGAATGTGGACATTTCATAATCTTTTTCACATAACTTGTCTTACAAAATTTTCATCTTTGTGGGGCTATGAGGGCATTTCTGGAATGACTAACTGGGAGCAAAGACGCTCCCTCAGTGGATCAGCACCTCCTGACGGTGGCCTAGGTCTAAAAAAATCCAATCATAAAGGAGGGCTGCTTGTCTGCTTGCCTTTGCTTCTTGCTGGTGAGTGTGTCTGTCTATTGCTGCTCTACTATCTCTCCTTGACACCAGATCCAGCTTCTTCAGGCTCCAACAGGAGACTAGCAGCTCTCTGAAAGTCTTCCATGCTTTCAGCAATGGATCAGAGCTGCTATTTAGTAAAACTTTCTCAAGAATTAAGAAAGTTGGGAAGTATCAATTGGCCCTTTAATCCCACCCCTAGGGAGGGAGGTGCAGGAAGATGTCTGGGATTTGAGGCTACCCTGGCGTACACAGTGAGCTCCAAGACAGCTAAGGCTACATAGTTAAGAGTCTGCCTCAAAAACCCAAACCAAACTAAACAAACAGAAAACACATAAGTAAAGCCAGACAGTACATCATCCTAAATTAAGAGCTTTGCTTTTATAAAATTTATTTGAAAATAACTTTTTAAAACATTTAAAATTGAGTAACAGTGTTTTGGTAATATACTATTTCTTGCTATTTGGCAATCTTAGTAACAACCAGGATTTACTGATCCTGTTTCTATGCTAAACACTAATATTCGGAAAACAGATGCAGAGGAGATAAATGTAAAAGTCTGGTAAAGGAGCTGAAACAAATGTGGAATTAAAGGACATCAAAACAAAGCCAGTAATCATCTCTGAGACTATGATAACTCTACATATGCCAATTATGCATCCCAAGACGCACGAGATCTGTTAACTATCGTGAGCCAATTCAGTAAGCACCAATTCTGGATGCATTCCAACCTAATTGGATATTTTTGTTTCTTCAAGAGATAATTACAAAGTGCTTATCATGTTTTATATACACATAGAGACCATGTTCGTCTGAAAATATAGTAATAAGAATCTTGGGACTTGCTGAACTTGAAGAACATCTTTCTCTATGAACATGAGGTACAAGGCTTCCACCAATACCTGTCCCACCTTCCAACACGCATAGGTCCCTTCTGCACCACATCTAGCCTGTTTACTCTGCCAGACCTCCCATGTCCTTCTCCAGTGCCTACCCAAGTAATCTTCCATAACTCTGTCTGTCCACTTACTCTACCAATTTGATAGATTGAGGTCTGGCCCCACCTTTAGTGCCCTGGCATATTCTGACTACCCCTTGTTTATACTGCCAACAATTTCTAGACTTATGAGAGGATCCTACCTATCTATCCCTAACCCACAATCCCCTCCCATGATACATCCAACCATTCAATACAGTCAGATATACCCCCATATTACAGGCATAGATCAGGAGACACATGCTGTAAACTAGCACAGTCCATCCTCTCCATCTGACTTTATTCCACCCAAGCCATTTCCAACCTCTAGGCCCAACCCACATGCACACCATTTCTTCTGCATCAATTTGTTATGTCCATATCAAACTTAAGACTAACAAGAAAATCCACATACACATATCTCATCACAAAATACAAACAACATAAAAGATCAAGCCAGAATTTTCTCTCCAAAACTACTATCCTCATAGAAATGCTTGTCAATGAAAATTACTTATATGAACCCCAGACACAGAATTTAAAAGGACCATCATAAATTTCACCAAAGAATTCAGGGAGTTTAAAGACAACACAATGAAACAGCTCATAAAAATTAAGAAGGAAGTACTTAAATAAAATAAATGTTTGAGTGATGCCCAAGAAAACACAAACATAAGACTGCTGTAAATGACAAAATCAATATAGAACTTGAGAATGAAATGCAATAAGGGGCAGAAACATTGAAGAGGAGTCAAGCTAAAATGAAGACGGAATTAGAAAATCAATAATTCAACCAGAAAATGCAAAGGAAGTCCGCACAAGAATAAATCAAGCAGAAGATACATCAGAACTTAAAGATAAAGTAAAGAATCTGGGCCAAATAAGAAAGGAATGTGAAAAATTAAAGCAAATGGAAAATGTAGACAATGTGGGACATCACACACACAAAAAAAAAAAAAAAAAAAAAAACCTTCAAATTATAGGCATGGATGAGGGAAAAGAATACCAAGCCAATGACATGGACCAGATCTTCAGTAAGATCATAGAAGAAAGCTTCCCCTAACTAAGGAAAAACACACCCATACAGATACAAGAAGCACATAGAATACCAAGTAGACACAAGAAAATCCCCCATTGCATATCATAGTTATAACACTAAGTATATATAACAAAAAAAAAGTGTATTGAAAGATGCAAGAGAAAAACATGTAAGTCACATGTAAAAGAAAATCCATCAAAATAGCAGCTGATTTCTCAATGTAAATTTTAAAAGCCAGAAGAACCCGGAATAACACATTCCAAATCTTAAAGTCTATGGGCTCCAACTCAGACTAATATACCTAGCAAAACTACCCACTATAGTTGGAGGAGAAAGAAAAACTTCCCAGAATATAAACAGCCTTTTAAAATTATATTAAACAAATCAATCTTAAACACACATACAGAGAGAGAGAGAGAGAGAGAGAGAGAGAGAGAGAGGAGAGAGAGAGAGAGAGAGAGAGAGAGAGAGAGAGAGAGAGGGGGGGGGAGAGAGAGCGCAAAATTTCTTGGTTAAAAGAAGAATGAACATATCAGAGACAGTGGAAAGAAAAATGAAGCTATAATTATCAAAACACAAACTATCACTGATCACAAACACAACCACCAAAAGTGAACAAAACTATGACCATAATTAACATACATAGTTCAATAGTAACTTTAAATATAAATGCCTCAATTCTTCAATCAAAAGACACTGGCTGACTAAATGGATCAAGTAACAAAATCTATCTATTTATTATCCCTAGAAATACATCTCAGCTTTAAAGGTAAGCATTGTCTTAGAGAAGTGGTTCTCAACCTGTGGGTCATCACTCCTTTGGAGGTCACATGTCAGATAGTCTATATATCAGATATATACATTACAATTCATGACAGGAGGAAACTTACAGTTATGAAGTAGCAATGAAATAATTTTATGATTGGGGTTACCACAACATGAGGAACTGTATTAAAGGGTCACCTCATCAGAAAGATTGAGAGCTATTGCCTTAGAATAAAAGGAAAGAAAATCTTAAATCCAAATAAATGGAACCAGAAAACAAGACGGCATCACTATTCTAATATCAGACAAAATAGACTTCAAGCTAAAACTAATCAAAGGAGAAATGAAGGACACTTCATCCTAATCAGGGGATAAATTAACTACAAAGACATTACTATCTTAAATATATACACACCTAACTCTGGGGCACCAGTTTCATTAAAAGCATGGTATAGGGTTCAAAGACATGCATTAACATCGATCCATCAATAGTAGGTTATTCCAGTAAACTACTTTCTCTAATAGACAGGTCATTTAGAGAAAAATTAAACATAAACATCAGAATTAATTGACATAATACATCAATAATCTTAACAGCTATCTACAGGATTTACAACTGGAATACTGAAGTGTATACATTCTTCCCAGCAGGACATGGAAACTTTTCTAAAAATAGACCACATCCTGGGCCACAAAACAAATCTTCACAAATTCAAAAAGATTGAAATCATTCTTTATACCCTACCGGACACAATGCAATAAAACCATAAAATAATAACAAGTAAATATTCAATAAATATACAACCTGATGGAAACCAAACAACTCATTACTAAATGATGAATGGGTCAAAGGAAAACATCAAGAAAGAAACAAAAGAAATGTCTAGAACAAAATAAAAATAAAACTACAACACGAGAAAACTTCTATAACACATTGAAAGTAGTCCTATGAAAGTATAAAAATCAGAAAGAGCACAACTAAAAGGCCTAATGATGCAACTCAACATTTGAAAAACCAAGAACAAACTAAATCCAAACACAGTCAATGCAAGAAATGATAACATTGGAGCAGAAATCAATGAAATAGAAACAAAGAAAATAACACAAAGAATCAACAAATCTAAGAGCTGGTTCTTTGACAAAAAAAGCAAGATTGACAGACCCTTGCCCACCTAACTAAAAGAAAGAAAAAGATGACCCAAATTAACAAAATTCAAAATGAATAAGGAAACACTATAACAGATACTAAAGAAACCCAGAACACCATAAGGGTACAACAACTGTACTCTATTAAACTGAAAAACAAAACTAAATTAAAACTAAAAAAAAAAAAAAAAAAAAAAGATAATTTTTTGATTCAGTTAAACCACCAAAACTAAACTGAGAAGAGGTCAATAAACTAAACAGAACCATATCAAAATAACAACTAAGAAAATTAAATAGTTATAAGCAGGCCTCCAGCTTAAAAAAAAATTCCAGGACCAGATGCCTCCATAAAGTCTACCAGACATTCAAAGAAGTTCTATATCAATAATGTCTAAACTATTAAAAATTATATAAACAGAAGGAACATTTCCAAACCTCTACTACAAAGCTATTACTCTAATACTAAAACCAGGTAAAGACACAAAAAGAAAAAATAAAGCTATATTCCAATATCCCTGATAGACATAGACTCAAAAATACTCAATAAAACACAAATAGAATATAGATGTACACAAAAATAATCATGTACCACATGACCAAGTTGGATTGATCCTTAAAATGTAAACATGGTTCAACATACACAAGTCAATAAATGTAATAAATGACATAAACGGACTTAAAGATAAAACAATCATATGATCATCTGAATTAGATACACAAAAAGCCTTTGCCAAAACTGTACATGTCTTCATGATAAATGTCTTAAAAATATAGGGCTAGAGGGAACACACCTAAACACAATGGAAACTATATATAAGAAACTTACCATAAATATTATTCTAAAATTTAGAATGGAGAAAAGATTGAAGCAATCCCAGCAAAGTCAGGAATGAGACAAGGATGCCCCCTATTCTGACATTATGTGTTGGGACCCAAATATATGCTGGGGTACTAGCTGGATCAATAAGGTAAGAAAAGGAAATTAAAGGGGTACAACTAAGGAAGACTGTCCCTATTTGCAGATGACTTGAGAAAGCACAAAAATTCTACCAAAAACTTCTAGAAATGGAAAATTCACAAATGTGACAGGATATGAAAACAACTTGAACAAATTAATAGATTTCCTATACATCAACAACATGCATACAGAGTAAGAGAAAACAGACATACTGTCATCCATAACAGCTTTTAGAAATCTAGGACTCAACCTAATCAAAGAACTGAAGGATCTCTACAATAAAAATGTTAAACCTGTGAAGAAGAAGAAGAAGAAGAAGAAGAAGAAGAAGAAGAAGAAGAAGAAGAAGAAGAAGAAGAAGAAGAAGAAGAAGAAGAAGAGAGACTAGAAAATGGAAATACATCCCATGCTCATGGATTGGTAGAATTAACATTGTGAAAATGACCAGTTTCTGAAAAGCTATTTACAGATTCAATGCAACCCCAGTCAAAAACCCCATCTTCTTCTTCATAGATGTAGGACATTTTATCCTAGAATTCACATGAGACCACAAAAGACTCTGTATATCCAAACAGTCCTAAAGGAAAAAAACAAGGTTGGAGGGATTACAATTATAGAGCCATATAAATAAAAGTAACATAGTATAGGCACAAATAGACAGGAAGAGCAATGTTGAAGACCCAAATATGAGCATAAGTAACTTTAGCACTTAATTTTTTAGAAAGATGCCAAAAACTTAAGCCAGAGAAAAGAAAGCATCTTCAACAAATGGTGCTGGGTAAAGTGAATGCCCACATGAAGAAGAATAAAATTTAACCTGTATCTATCACCTTACACACACACAAAAAAAAAATAACTCCAAAAGCATCAAAGACCTAAATGTGAAACCTGAAAATGATGGAAGGAAACGTAGGCAATGCCATCCATGATGTAGATGCAAGGAAGGACTTCCTGAACAGGGCTCCATTTGCCCAAGAGTTAAGGCCAACAGTGGACAAATGGGACTTCATGAAAGTAAAAAGTTCTGCCCAACTAAAGAAACAGGCAGTCTGGCCAGGCCGAGGTGGTACACACCTTTAATCCCAGCACTGAGGAGGCGGAGGCAGAGACAGAGGCAGAGACAGATGGATTTCTGAGTTTGAGGCCAGCCTGGTCTGTACAGTGAGTTCCAGGGCAGCCAGGACTACACAGAGGAAAAAATGAAAGAAAGAAAGAAAGAAAGAGAAAGGGAGAGAAGGAGAGAAGTAGGACGGGAGGGAGAGAAGACCAAACAAAGACAAAGCCCACGAATTAGGAGAAAATATTTGCCAGCTATATATCTAATAGACTTAATATCCAGAATTTATAAAGAACTCAAAAATCAAACAAACAAACAAATAAAAACAACACATGACCCATTCAAAAAATGGACCTGGAACCTAAATAGAACTTTCTAAAAAAGAAATGCCTAAGAAATATCTAAAAAAAAAAAAAAATGTTCACTGTTCCTGGAAATTAGGGACATGCAAATCAAAACAACTTTTTGAGAAGGTGAGGGTGTAAAAGGTGGGACTGTCAATTATTACCTTTCTCATTAGATGTCCCTTGTGCTGCCTTACGTGACTAATTATGTGAGTATGTACATTATCACATATTACTTAATGCTCCTAAAATAGCATCTTCAAAAGATTCCTACAAAAATTCCCCATGCACAGAAGATATCTTAATAGTTCAGGTACAAAACAAAATCAAGGCTCTGATGGACCAGCACAAGTCAAGTCCTGGAATGAGCTTCTCCAAGGCCACATCTCAAAGGCAAGCAGTGACAAAACAACCAAGAGTTTTCATAATTACCAAAAAGAGCCGTCAAGCAAGAGGCTTTCTCTCCACTGTCATATTGCATGTATACTGTGGGTAAGATAGCTATGCACTTAGGTTTGACTGGGAGGGTTTCAGTTTCAAAACTCTTTTTTTTTTTAAATTGATTTATTCTTGTTACATCTCAATGGTTATCCCATCCCTTGTATCCTCCCATTCTTCCCTCCCTCCCATTTTCCCATTATTCCCCTCCCCTATGACTGTTCCTGAGGGGGATTACCTCCCCCTGTATATGCTCATAGGGTATCCAGTCTCTTCTTGGCAACCTGCTGTCCTTCCTCAGTAGAAGAATGGATAAAGAAACTGTGGTACATATACACTACGGAATACTACTCAGCTATTAAAAACAAGGAATTCCCGTAATCTGTGGATAAATGGATTGAGCTAGAAATGATCATAATGAGTGAGTTAACCCAGAAGCAGAAAGACTCAAATGGTATATACTCACTTATATCTGCATACTAGCCCAAGGGGCATGTCCCACGAAAGCCTTCACTCATCAGTTTCAAAACTCTTATCACTGGGACCTAAGATAGATTATCCCCCTCCTAAGAAGAAGTCTTGAGGTGGGCAGTGCTTGGAAATAATTCCCACAGGATTTATCAAGAACTCAAACCTCTTCTGTCTTCCAGCTCAACTTCTTACCAGGTAGCTTTGTCCCCAACATTGTGAGACAGCTGCTCTTGTGTCACAGATGAGCATCTATTAATAGACATCTCAGCTGCGTTGCTGACAGGAAGATGGGCAAAGGAGGAAGGATGGGATGACGAATAAGATGCAATTATCTGCTCCAAGCAGCTTTCTTCCTCAGTGCCTGTCCTCATTTATTTGACAATTTTTATCTTCCTTCTCATGGGAATTAAAAGCTCATGTCTCCCGGAGGGTGTGTGCTCCAGGCTACACATGAGGAGCCTTGGATTGCTTTCTTTTTAAGAGTCATTTAAAACATCCGAGCCGTGCCTTGCTGTGAAGATTACTAGCCGCCATTTCCATCATGTCACTTTGTCATTGTTAATAAGAGACCATTAGTCTTATAATTCTTAATGTACCATAAAAACTGTACATCAACCCCTGTACTAGAGGAGGAAAAGACTGGCAGTATAAGAATGTTAACATTTGTATATCACCCTTCGGTGACATGTTATTTGGTGGGCACACAGTATGTTTTAATGTCTTTGGGCCAGGCAGGTGTATGTGCTCTCTCCGTGACAAGATTGTCACCTTTCACCTTTTGGTATCTCTAAGGGTGGCATTTTCTTTATGCTGATGACTGCGCAGCATTAATACTAGGAGCCTCTGGATAACACAGGTACTACCAGGAGCTACAAGGTGATTTCTGAGCATTTTGCTTTCTAGAGAAGAAAGTTGTAACTTAGTTGTTAGAAGAAAACAGCTGAATTGTGGCATGTGTAAGTGTAAGTGTGAAATACAAGTTGTTATTTATATACATATATGCATACACACAAATATACATAATATATGTTATATACATAACACATACATTATATATATATATATATAATGTGTATATAACAAATCTAGGCCTGCATTCCCAAGTATACAAGAAATAGAATATTCATTGATTCTTCAAACATTTACTTCTATTGGTTTCCCATTAGGACACATTGATATCAGTTTTTATGAGCTCCTGCTTGGTAAATGGTAGAAGTTGTGAAAGGTTTCAGAATTATGTACAGTGGCAAGGCCTGGAGAATCACAGGGACACTCCTTCTTTGGTCGCCTGTTCACATGTTGCCATGGAGCTTGTCTCCATGCCAGCATGAAAGCTGTTTCAGGCCCAGGTGCCATCTACTTTTCCCCAGTGACGTTTGCAGTGCTGGGAGGTTTTCAAGCTCGGTCAACAGCCTCAAAACTGCCACACAACCTCTCTGGAGTGTTGCTGCTATCAGCACCATTTTCTCTGTTCCCCACTCATCTAAATGCACACAAGTCATTTTTTCTTGCCTGAATATGGGAAAGTGTCATGCCCTCTATGGTTTCTGACCAGGCATTTTTCTATGCTCCAAATCCTTTAGCGTACTAAAATAACGAAGGCTGAGTGACGTTACTAACATGGCTGACCAGAGGGATCTGGAGTGCTTTCTTTCACCACCACCACCACCACAACAACAATAAAACAAACAAACAAAAAACTCATTTTGGTGGGGAGAGAATCATGTTTCACAGGAGAGTATGAAACAGAGTGAGCAGTGGGAATGCAACAGAGACGCTACAGGGCATAGAAATACAGGGGTCTCACAGAGAAGGAGCTAATCATAAGGCATCTATATTCTGTCCCTTACGTTCAGCCTTTGTCAAAAGGCCAGTCTCCCTCATCCCACAGACACCCATCCATTTTCTCTTGAAAAACCCTGAGGCACACACAGGCCCTGGTCCCAGTGTGAGGTCAGCCTAGTTATCACGGTTTGCACCACCCTACAGAAGTAGGAACCTCACATAACAACTTCCCTCAGCTTGACACCATCCCACTCAGGGTCCTGTAAAGTAACTTGTCACACTGGCCAACTTCCTGGAAGATCAGCTGACCCAATATGTGAGGCATCCAGGAAGCTTCACCCTCCCTCCCAGCCCTGGAAAGTACCTGAGTAATTTGCCTTGCATGACTGACCTGCAGAGGCCACAAGAAAACAGTTAGCTGGCCTCAGTCACCTTCTTAGTGGCCAAGATACCCAAGCACCCATATTCACTATCTTTGCCTTCAAGAAGTGGGAAGGTGGCCTGGAGCATGCACCCCTCAGGCCAGAACATAGCCAAGCGGCTTGCTCTGAGCAGCTCAGTCCAGAGTACAAGAAGGCAGATGAGGAAAGCAGTCCCAGGCATCATCCCTAGACTCCTGGAAACCCTTTGACAGCCTCTTCTCAGAAACTCCTTCCACTTGCTCTCAGCCCCGGGAAAAGCATCCTGAGCAAGGCAACCACTACTGCCTGAGAAACCCTAAAAAGTCAGCTGTGCAAAATGCAGACACTGAAAGGTGCCTCATCTTGATTTACTACTGTGGTATGACCCCTGGGAAAGTCTTAGATACTGAAAGGCATCTCAGCCAGACACCGGTGGGTTCATAAGCATCCTCATCCTTACACAACTCACAGAGTGTTAGTCACCCCACACCTGAACCAGATGTACAGCAATATAATCTATCTATCTATCTATCTATCTATCTATATATATATATATATATATATATATCTATCTAATCGCATTCAGCCTTATCCCAGATCCCTCTGTCCTCTCCTCCTAGTCCCACCCTCATGGTCTGTTCCCCTCATTCTTTCCTCCTCCTCAGAGAAGGCGAGAACCTCAAGAGGTACAAACATGCCTTGGTACCTTAAGTTGCAGCAAGACAAAGTGTATGCTCTCCCACTGAGACCAAACAAGGCAGTCCAGCTAGAGGACAGGGATCCAAAGGCAGGCAACAGAGTCAGAGACAGCCCCTAATCCCGTTGTTAAGAGACCCACATGATGACAAAGCTTTACATCTGCTTCATGTGTGTAGGGGGTCTAGGTCCAGCTCATGCGTGCTCTTTGGTTTGTGGTTCAATCTCTGTGAGGCCCCATGGGCCCAGGTTAGTTCATACTGTATGTCTTCTTGTGGTGTCCTTGACCTCTCTTTCTCCCTTAATCCTTACTCTTACTCTTCCACAAAACTCTCAGAGCTCAGCCTATTGTTTGGGTGTGGGTCTCTGCATCTGTTTCCATCAGCTGCTGAATGAAGCCTCTCAAAAGACAGTTATGCTCAGCTCCTGTCTGCAAGCATAGCAGAGTATAATTAATATTGTCAGTGGTTGGCACTCCTTCACAGGGTGGATCTCAAGTTGGGCCAGTCATTGGTTTGCTATTTCCTCAATCTCTGCTCCATCTTTATCCCTACACTTCTTTTAGGCAAGCCAAATTTTGGGTCAAGGTTTTATGGGTGGGTTGGTGTCCCCCTCCCTCCACTGAATGTCCCACCTGGCTATAGAAGGTAGTATCTTCAGGATCCATGTCCCACACTACTAGGAATCTCAGCTGTAGTCACCCTTATAGACTCCTGGGAGCCTCCCCTGTCCCAGAGATGACCTCCTCCTGTGATTTCTATTCTGTCTCCCAATCCTCTACACACACACACAACCCCACACTCCCCACACTTGAACCTCACCTCCATTAGCCTCTCCACTCCCATCTTCCACCCAGTTCACTCCCTCCATCTACTTCAGGTGTCTATTTTCTCTTCTGAGTGAGATTTAAGCATCCTCATTTGTTTCCTACTTGACTTCTTTGGGTCTGTGTACTGTAGCATGTATATCCTGTAATTTACAGCTAATATCCACTTATAAGTAAGTATGTACCATGTGTGTCTTTCTGGGTCTGGGTTACCTCACTCAGGATGATCTTTTCTAGTTACATCCATTTGCCTCCAATTTCATTATGTCTTTGGCTTTTTTGTTTGTTTGTTTGTTTGTTTTATAGCTGAGCAGTATTCCATTGTGCAAATTGCCACAGTTTCTTTATCCATTTTTTGGTTGGAGAACTTATATATTGTCTCCAGATTCTGGCAATTATGAATAAAGCTGTTATGAACATAGGTGAGCAAGTGTCCTAGTGGTATGATGGAACATGTTTTGGGTATATGCCCAAGAGTGCTATAGCTGGGTCTTGAAATAGATTTATTCCAAATTTTCTGAGAATGCTCCAGATTGATTTTCATGGTGGTTGTACAAGTTTGCACTCCCACCAGCAATAAAGAAGTGCTCCCCCTTTTCCACATCCTTGTCATCATGTGCTGTCACATGTGTTTTTTGTCTTGGCCACTCTAACAGGTGTAAGGTGGAATCTCAGAGTCATTTTGATTGACATTTCCCTGATGACTAAGGATGGTGAACATTTCTTTAAGTGCTTCTCAGCCATTTGGTATTTCTCTGTTGAGAATTCTCTGTTTAGCTCTGTGCTCTATTTTTAAGTGAGTTATTTGGTTTGTTGGTGTTTAATTTATTGAGTTCTTTATATATTTTTGATACCAGCTCTCTGTTGGATGTAAGGTTGGTGAACAATCTTTTCCATTTTGTGGGCTGCCATTTTGTCTTATTTCCACTGTCCTTTGCCTTTCAGAAGCTTTTCAGTTTCATTAGGTCCCATTTATTAATTGTTAATCTTAGTGTCTGAGCTGTTGTTCTGTTCAGGAAGTTTTCTTCTATGTCAATTAGTTCAAAGCTATTCCCCCACTTTCTCTTCTATTAGATTTAGTGTTTCTGGTAGTCTTTGATCCACTTGGACTTGAGTTTTTGTGTAGGACTATAAATATAGATATATTTGCATTCTTTTTTGTTTGTTTCTTTTTTCTTTTTTGAGACAAGGTCTCTCTGTGCAGCCTTGGCTGTCCTGGACTCACTTTGTAGACCAGGCTGGCCTCGAACTCACAGCAATCTGCCTGCCTCTGCCTCCCAAGTGCTGGGATTACAGGCGTGCACCACCACGCCCGGCTCATTCTAATGCAAACATCCAGTTAGACCAGCAGCATTTATTGAAGATATTTTCTTTATTTCATTGTATGGTTTTGGCTTCTTTGTCAAAAATCAAGTGTCTGTATTTATGGATTTATATCTGGGTTTTTCATTGGATACCATGGATCAACTTGTCTATTTTTATGTCAATACCATGTGGTTTTTATTGCTATTATTCTATAGTACATCTTGAAATCAGGGGTGGTGATATCTACAGAAGTTCTTTTATTGTATAGGATTGTTTTAGCTATCCTGAGATTTTTATTTTTCCATATGAAGTTGAGAATTGCTCTTTCCACATCTGTAAAGAATTTTGATGGGCATTGCATTGGTACATTGCTTTTGGTAACATAGCTTTTTTTTTTTTTTTAACTATGTTAATCCTACTGACCTATGAGCATGGGAGATCCTTCCATCTTTTGATATCTTCTTCAATTTTTTTCTTCAGAGACTTAAAGTTTTTGTCATACAGGTCTTTCATTTGCTTGGTTAGAGTTATACCAAGACATTTTATATTACTTATGGGTATTGTAAAGGGTGCTGTTTTCTTTCTTAGCCCATTTTGTATCTAGTCATGTTGCTGAAGATGTTTATCAGCTGTAGAAGTTCCCTGGTAGAATTTTGGGGTCACTTGTATATATTATCATATCATCTGATAATAGTGATACTTTGACTTCTTCCTTTCTAAATTATACCCCTTTGATCTCCTTTAGTTGTCTTAGTGCTCTAGCTAGAACTTCAAGTACTATATTAAATAGATATAGGCAGAATGGGCAGCCTTTTCTTCTTCCTGATTTTAGTGGAGTTATTTTAAGTTTCTCTACATTTAATTTGACATTGGCTAATGGCTTCCTATATATTGCCTTTATTGTGTTTGTATCCCTGATCTCTCCGTGATTTTTAACATGAAGGGACATTGGTTTTATGTCAAAAGCTTTTCCAGCATCTAATGAGAGGATCGTATTTTTTCCTTCAGTTTGTTTATGTGGTGGATTACATTGATGGATTTTCATATGTTGAACCATCCCTACATCTCTGGGATAAGCCTACTTGATCCTAGTGGATGGTGCATTTGATGTGTTCTTGGATTCGGTTTGCAACTATCTTATTGAGTAGTTTTGCATCAATGTTCATAAAAGAGATTGATCTGAATTTTTCTTTGTTGTTGGATCCTTGTGTGGTTTATGTATCAGGGTGACTGTGGCCTCATAGAATGAATTTGGCAATGTTGCTTCTGTGTCTATTTCGTGTAATAGTTTCAGGAATATTGTTATTTACTCTTCTTTGAAAATCTAGTAGACTTCTGCAGTAAAACCATCTGGCCCTGAGATTGTGTGTGTGTGTGTGTGTGTGTGTGTGTGTGTGTGTGTGTGTGTGTGTGTGTGTGCTTGGTAGACATTTAATGATTACTTCTATTTATTTATGGATTATAGGTCTACTTAAATTGTATACCTGATTAAATATTGGTAAGTGCTATCTATCAAAAAAATCATCCATTTTATTTAGTTTTTCCAATCTTGTGGAGTATAGGCTTTTAAAGATAAGCGCTAATGATTCTTTGGATTTCCTTAGAGTCTGTTGTTATGTCCCCCCTTTCATTTCTGATTTTGTTAATTTGGGTGCTGTCCCTCTGCCTTTTAGTTAATTTGACTAAACATTTGTCTATCTTGTTGATTTTTCACAAAGAACCAACTTTTGTCGATTCTTTGTATTGTTCTCTTTATCTTTAATTTATTGATTTCAGCCCTGAGTTAGATTATTTCCAGGCAACTACTCCTCTTGAATATGTTCACTTCTTTTTGTTCTAGAGCTTCCAGGTATGCTTTTAGTATAAGTCTCAACAATTTCTTTATGAAGTTACTTAGTGCTGAGAACTTTCTTTTTAGCATTGCTTTCATTGTTTCCCATAAGTTTGGGTATGTTGTGCTTTTATTTTTATTGACTTCTAGAAATTCTTTCATTTATTTCTTTATTTCCTCCATGAATCAATAGGTTTTGAATAGAGGATTGTTCAGTTTCCATGAGCTTGTAGGTTTTCTGTTGTTTCTGTTGCAGTTGAGGTCCAGCTTTAGTCCATGGTGGTCTGATAAAAATAAAAGGTGTTATTTTAGTTCCTTTGTGTGTGTGGAAGCTTGCTTTGTGACTGATAATGTGGTCAATTTTGGAGAAGGTTCCATGAAGTGCTAAGAAGAAGATATATTCTTTTGTGCTTGTATGGAATGTTCTGTAGGTATTTTTTTATGTCCTTTTGAGTCATAACATCAGTTAGTTTCATTATTTCTCTGTTTAATTTATGTCTTGATGACATTTACATTGGTGAGAGAAGGGTGCTGAAGTCTCCTATTATTAATGTGCAGTGTTCACTGTGTGATTTATGCTTTAGTAACATAATAGTAATTACACTTAGTGTGTGTGGATCTATATTTGGTTTAAGCTTTGTTAATAGTTCTTTTACAAATGTGGATGCCCATGTCTTCAGAAGGTAGATATTCAGAATTGTGATGTCATCTTAGTTGACTTTACCTTTGATGAGTATGAAGTGTCCTTCCTCATCTCTTTTGATTAATTCTAGTTGAAAGTCTATTTTATTAAATATTAAAATGGCTATAGCAGCTTGCTTGTGTCTGTTTGCTTGGAATACATTTTTTCAGCCTTTTACCCTTAGGTAATGTCTATCCTTGTGACTGAGATGTGCTTCTTGGATGCAGAAGAATGTTGGATCTTGTGTATGCATCCATTCAGTTAGTCTGTGTCTTTTTATTGGAGAATTGAGACCATTGATGCTGAGAGATATTAATGACCAGTGACTTTAAGTCCCTTGATTTTGATGTTGGTTGCAGTAGAGTGTTTGTGTAGTTATGTTTTTGGAATGGTGTAGTTATATATTTACCATGTAATTTTGGGTGTAGCTTATTGCTTTGCATTGAAGATTTTCTTCTAGTAACTTCTGTAAGACTGGATTTGTAGATAGGTACTGTTTGAATTTGTTTTTGTCATGAAATAGCTTGTTTTCTCCATCAATGGTTATTGATAGTTTTGCTGGGTATAGTAGTCTGGCCTGGCATCTGTGGTCTCTCAGGGTTTGCAGGACCTCTGCCCAGGCTCTTCTGGCTTTTATGGTCTCTGCTGAGAAGTTGGGTGTAATTCTGATAGGTTTGCCATTATATGTTACTTGGCCCTTTTCCTTTGCCAATTTTAATATTTCTTCTTTGTTCTGTATATTTTGTGTTTTGATTATTATGTAGCAGGAAGATTTTCTTTTCTGGTCAATTCTATTTGGTGTTCTGTAGGCCTCTTGTATTTTCATATGCATCTCCTTCTTTAAGTTGGGGAAATTTTCTTCTCTGATTTTTAAAAAAATATTTTCTGGGCCTTGGAGCCAGGTATCTTCTCTTTCCTCTATGCTTATTATCCTCAGGTTTTGTCTTTTTATGGTGTCCTTGATTTCTTGGATGTTTTGTGTCAGGAATTTTTCAGACTTAGCATTTTCTCTGATGGTTGCTTCAAGCTCTATGATTGTATTTTCTAGTCTCAAGATTCATTCCTCCATCTCTTAGATTCTGTTTGAGAAGCTTACCTCTGTGTTGCTTGATTTTTTTCTCTAAATTCCTTCATTTCCATTTTTCTTCTGTCTGTGCCTTTATAATTGTTTCCATTTTTATCTTCAGCAGGCAGAGTTGTGGCTAGGAAATGAATCATTGGGAAGCAGGTGAAGATTACCTCTGGAGAACCTTGATGACCACAGGCCTCTGAGAATGCAAGTTGGGATGTGGTCTGGAAGATGGAGCTTGCAGGGAGCATGGAATATGTCACCACTGCTGGGCTTCCTCAGAAGCTCCTAGCAGGCTTGGGGCTGGATGGTAGAGGTCTCACCTGTCTGTTCCTGGTAGCCACAGGCCTCTGGGAATGGGAGTGGGGCTTCAAGCTAACACATTTTTTTAGATTAGCACAGATAAAAAGAGAGAAGATCTAAACAAACAAAAATCAAAGATGAAAAAGTACACAGTGCATTAATTTAATAGATGAAAAAGATTACTAATGAACCACTAAAAGTTTTTGGGACTCTTCTTGGAATGAGCACTTGACACTAATGAGAGTGGACATGTGGACATGTCCACGTAAATCCAACATTACTCAAACACCAGGTCAATAAAAGTGGCAAAAATTAATTGTAATTAAGCATCTAGTAATGAAGCAGGGCCTCAAAAACTTACTTGGGAGCTGAACTGTGACACTGAAGGGACCTTGCACAGCACATTTAAAGGATGAAACCATAAGTTGAGGGGGAGTGGGGTGGGCTTTAGTATTGTCTAGTCATATTTTGATATAAAGGGTTGAGCAAGAGAGTTTCCATCAATTGGGATAGGAGTAGATTCTTTGGCCTAAGAGCATGAACTTAGTTGACCCTACCAACAAGATGGAGAAGTTGTCCTTGAAATGGCTGGACTCAGACAACTGTCTCCTTACAACAGAAGCTGTTTAGCTATTCGGAAGTCCCCTGTCCCAGCTCATGGGACAAATCAGGGTTCACCTGAAAGAGGAAGTGGGGATTGAAAGTGGGGGACAGAGATGCAAGAAATATTGAGTCAAGTCTGAAAATTTCTAATCAAGACTCTCTATAATGCAAACAAGTAAGACTTTATATAGCAAGGTCAACAGGATATATTTTAATCCCACTTTCTCTAGCCCCCAGGCAATAATACAATCATCTGAAAAGCTCCATGTAAGAACCTCCTTAATCCTCTGGGGAGTTCCCAGTAAGAACTTCCCTATTTTTTTCAAAGGTAAATAATCCAAAGATTGTCTAGAACACAAGACCTCCTTCAGAAGAGTCACAGCATGCAGCCCAAGCCTAGGATTTCTAACATGGCTGAATTTAGCATGGCTCCCCATGGTCCCCAATTTCCCAAGGGCTTGGGACCTTGAATTTAGTTTCTCCCTATTATTAAATGGAGTCTGAAAACAAAATGGTGGTACTTAGCATAGTTTCTTTTGCTTGTTTCCAACAGAAGAAAGATGTCACTGGTGGGCCAAAGTCAGGTCAACTCTGAAAGGTTTCAATCCTGCATCCAGTCTGTATTCTCATTTTATACTCTAAAACCTCAATGTGAGCTGGGGAGGCAAGCAATAGTTTATACAAGTGTGTGACAGTCAGCAGGTCTTTAAGGGCAACAGCCCATTGCTTTAGCTGTTCCTCCAGGTCACTCTGTTTCAAGTACAAAGTGAAGTCACACTTAGCACATAGGCAGTTCAAGCAGTTTTAAGTAAATCAGTGTCTAATATTTCCTAACTCAGGAGAAACTACATATCTTCCCCCTTGTTGAAAAACTTAGGTGAAATGAATACACTTGTGGATACATCTGATCTACCAAAACAGGACTATGAGGCTATAGAAAGGCTAACTAGACTAACACCAATTGATGAAGAGCTAGTAATAAAAAGTCTCCAACAAAGAAAATCCCAGTTCTAAGTGGCTTCAAAGCTGAATTTAACCAAACATTGTTTAAAAGAGGACTCATGCTAATTCACTTTACACTTTCCCAGAGCCTTTGTGATGGTTTTACTTGTAACAAAGCATGTGCTTTAGTGTCTGTGAGTTGTTCCTAGAGTCAACTAGATCCTGAGGACTCTGACCTACTCAGTAGAGTAATCTGCTGATGAGGCCATCATATCATTGAGAGGTGGGGCCTCTGGAGGAAGTAGGACACATGAAGAATATATCTTACCCTGGTTCTTTCCTGTATTCTCTTTTTCTGTTTACTGACCAGCAAGATGTGTACTCTTTCACTCCACTATACCTTCCCAGTCACAATAGACTAACCCTCAGAAACTAGGAGGCAAAATACTTTTCTCCTTTAAGTTGCTTTTCTTGGGTGTTGGGTCACAAACACCCAAAAGTCAGGTCAACAGAGTATTGAAAGGGCAGGAACCTTTGCAGTCTCGTTGTGTAAAACCAGATCACGTGGATTCTAAAACTAGAATAGACCAATATCCCCAATGAACATAGATGTAAAAGTTCTCAATAAAATGAAAACAAACAAAAATTAAATGTCACATAAAAAAGTATACACCATAATCAAGTGGGACTTAGCCCAGGAACACAAATTAATAAATGTAACAGTCTGTGAGCAGAGTAGGGGCTAAAACAGTATTTCAATAAATAAAAAATGGTAAAATTCAACATTCTCTCATGAAAACCACTAAAAAAAATAGCTATATAAGAAATGTGCCTCAACACAGTAATAGCTACATATGACAAGTAAATAACCTGTAAGATATTTAGTAGTTAGAAGCTGAAATCAATTTTTCTAAGAGTAGGAAGAAGGGAAAGTGCTCACTTTTACCCGTCTTATTTAATATGGTGGAAATTCCAGCCAGTGTATCGAACTGTAATCTAAGAACAGTAATGCATCTCAAAGGCATAAGACACCCAAAACAGAAAAAAAGAGGTGTTCAAATAATCTTTTTATACACGACATGAATTGATATATATAGAAAAACATAAAGAGATCACTAAAAATTATAATTGATAGATGAATTTAGTAAAGTTGTACAACACAGAATCAACACACACACACAACTTTGCAGTGTGTTTTTTATACTAAATAACAAACTCACTGAGATATTAAGAAAACAATCCTATTGGCAATGCCTATAAATTTTTCTACTAGTAAATTAACCAAAGAAGTAAATTAATTCTTCAATACAAATGCAAAATAATGAAAGAATTTGAAGAAGACACACATAATAAAACATGAAAAGATGCCCTATGTTCATGGACTGGAAAAATAATATTGTTAAATACACTCAAAATGCCACCAATAGCCATCTCAGAAGGGTGACAATCTTGTCTTGAATAAAGTATACACACACACACACACACACATGCACGCACGCACGCACACATGCACGCATGCACATGTGCACACACACACATATTTTGTTCAAAGATGTTAACATATAGTATGTCAGTCAAATAATATCACTGAAGGATGGTGCTATGCTAATATTAACATTCTTGCACTATCAATGTGTTTTTACTGTCAAAAATACCAATTACATTCTTTGCAAAACACTGACAAATACTACTGACACTGGTATGGAACACAGACAACCCTACATGCCACATCAATACCGGGCAAAAATGACACATTTGGAGACGTTACAAAACTTAACTTCAAAACATACTATAAAGTAGTAGAGACAAAAACAGCATGGCATGGCATAAAAAGTAGACATACAAACTAATGGAACACTATAGAGAATCAGGGAAAGAATTCACTGTTATAGGCAACTTGTTGTTGACAAAGGCCATATAGTAGGATCATGTACTGAAAATAGAAATCCTCTTCAACAGATGGCCCTAGGAAACTAGACATAATTATACAGAAGAAAGAAGTTAAAGAGAATGAAAGAATTAAATCCTGTTGTGTGTGGTGAAATGTGTGGAACAGGAAAACATTATGTTAAGTGGAAGAAGCCAAACATCGGAGATAAGGCATGACTTCACTTCTGTGTGTAAGCCAAAACATTGATGGCCATCAACTAGAAAATAGACGTAAGGAGATGTGTGGCAGAAAAAGAGAAGTTAAAGCGTAGAAAGTATGTTAACTAGGAAGAACTTCTAACATTGACTTGGAAGAACAACTTCTAACATTATCCATCATTGAGGCCTTAGTTACAGTTGGCAATAATTAAATGATTCTATCACAATCACTAGGAGAGAGAACTTTGAAAGTTCCCCCAAACAAAGAAATGGTGTAACTAGTGTGATAGATATGCCAATTAGACTCAACTGATAAGCATACACTGTATGCATTATAAAATTATTAAGTCAGCCCATAAATGTGCACAGCTATTTTTAAATAAGATAAAAATGAATCAAAATAAGGAAGACTTGGGTTACTTCTGCTTTAGATCTTGACACATCCCTCAAACAACGAAACAAGAGTCAGTAGGCTGAAATATCAAGGTGAAAATGATAATGGAAAGGAAAAACTCCTGGTTAGGAGAGGTGGCTCAGGGATTAAGATCACCTGTTGCTCTTGCAGAGGCCTCAGATTCAATTCCGAACACTCACTTAGTGGTTCACAACCATCTGTAGCTCCAGTTCTAGGGAATCTGAAGCCCTCTTTTGACTGCTATGGGCACCAGGCACAGATGTGTTGTGATGCAAAATAATTTTACACATAAAATCAAAATTTAAATATGTACTCTCTCTCTCTCTCTCTATATATATATATGTATATATACATATATACATATATATATATATATTCTACAGGTTATATATTGTTTATGTGAGAGGGCAAAACATCTTAATTAATATCCTGCATTAGAAGAGAAATTTAAAATTATAGACTCTACTTCCGTTTTCTTACTCTCTTACAATGTCTTTAGATATGAGAAACATAATATATATTGAAGAAACATAAGTCATGCCTCTTGTACCCAATTTGTCTTCATTGAGCCGAGAGTTCAGTTACATAAGCACACATTAAAAGGAAAGAAAGAAAGAAAAACAGGAAATTGCAGCAATCCTAATACACAAAAGCACATGTGGATGTAATCCAAACAACGTATGATGATCCTGAGCAGGAAGACTCATAATAGTTAGCATTGGTAAATTGCTTTCTGTTTTACTCACATGTATAATTTAATTTGATACTCACAATAGCTCTGCAAACTATGGTGGGATTATTATTTGCTTCACAGGTGAAAAACGTGGTGCCAAAACTAAGTAACTTCTTCATGTTTGCACAATTAGTCGAGAGAATCAGAGTAGAGATGAAGCCCATGAGAACTGCCCACATTACAGACTCCGAAAGGGAGATAGAAGAGATGTTTGGATGTATTGCAGAGGGATGTGCTTTGCATAATTGAATGTTTTGTGTAAAATTCTAGCCTGGTGAGTTGAATTGCTTCATACAGTGGCTCTAAATCCAATTTAATTGGAATCTCTGGGGGTGAGACCCAGGCAGTGGTATTTTTTTAAATCTCCCTGGGTGATTCCAATCACCAGCCAGGTTTGGGAGCCACTGGCTTTTGCTGCTTCATAAACAAGGAACGGGTATGTGAGTGGCAGAAAAAGAAAAAAAACGGCAACCTTGTGGGAGTAAAGAGGAGGTGCAGGTGGAAGAGAGCATTCACTCAGAGCTAAGGGAACATCTCACTTTAAACTTTATTAAGCTTTTATTCAGGCTTAATGTTAGGCTTCACACTTGGTTTTAAAACCTTTAAAGAAGCATTTGGAAAAATTTACTGCTCACATACTCCAGTGGGGGAGTTCTATTTCCTTTTAAAATATTTTTTCTTGAAAGGGTTTTAATGTTTGAAATAGAACATTATATTTGTACATGTGTAAAATAGTGATTATATTTATGCATAACTGTGATGGTTAGTGTTGATTGCTAATAAAACTGAAAACCATCTGGGAGATTGGCTCAGGGCACGCCTATAGGGGATTTTCTTGATTACTAAGTTTACTGATGTGACAAGACCAGCCCATTGTAGGCAGCACCACTTCTGAGTATCTTTTACTGGCATCTTTAACTGAGTAAGTACAGACAGGAGGTGAGCAATTCAGTAGCATGCATGCACCCATTGCTGTCTTCAGACTGTGCAAGTTCCCACTGGCCTTGATATCCCCACCAGCCTGAACTACAACCTCAAATAAAACTAATCTGATTTACATTACTCTTTTAAGAGTGTTTTTATCACAGCAACAGGAAAATAAACTAAGACAATAACTTTAAGGTAAGTACATATTGATATTTTTCAGAAATTTGCACTGTTGATTGATTAAGAATTATCCATCCGGCCTGGGGCTATAGTTCAGCACTAGAACACTTGTCAACATATGAGAGGCCCTATGTTAGATCCACAGAACTTCAATAACAACAACGTTAAGAGGAAGAAGAAGAAGAAGAAGAAGAAGAAGAAGAAGAAGAAGAAGAAGAAGAAGAAGAAGAAGAAGAGAAGAATGAAGAAGAAGAAGAAGAAGAGAAGAAGAAGAAGAAGAGAAGACGAAGAGAAGAGAAGAAAAGAAGAAGAAGAAGAAGAAGAAGAAGAAGAGAAGAAGAGAAGAAGAAGAAGAAGAAGAAGAAGAAGAAGAAGAAGAAGAAGAAGAAGAAGAAGAAGAAGAAGAAGAAGAAACTTTCAAAATAATTTTGTACAAAGTCTCTTGTGTACTGTATGGAAACATCGCCTGTCATTAAAAATCTGATGGCTTATAAGCTGAGACAGGAAATAGGAAGTGGGAGTTCTGGCAGAAAAAGATGAACTCTGGGATAGTCAAAGAGAGGGATTCACCCCAGACTCTGAGGAAAAGGATGCACAAAACTGAGAAGAGATAACTTGCCATGTGGCACACATAGAATAGAATAAACGTTACTGTAGGGTAAAATAAATTATGAGCTAGTTAGGAAATGAACCAAGGCTTATGGCCTAGGCATTTATTCATAAATAATAAAGTCTCAGAGTCATTATTTCAGGAACTGGGACACAGGTGTAAAAGCATGCTGTTACATAAATTGGCTACTCTAGCTTAAAAATAAGAAATTCAGTAACTTTAGAAAGTCATGAAACACTGCTCATGTATGAAATGAGAGGTCAGTGAGTTCAGCGTTTTCAGAAACTTACACTGAACTTAGAATAATTTCTCTCTTTTTTGTCACTGTTTCCCAGATATCCAGGGATGCTAACATAGGTAAAATATCAGATGAAGAATTCATAAGTTTATTTCTGAAAACTATTAGTGGTGTCAAAGAAGATATAAACAAGCAGATGAACAGAGTAAAGAGATCAACTCAGGACCCAGAGAAGAAAGTCATCAACAAGATGGTTGTTGGTTAGAAATGTAAGTGAGGAAGTCAGAAGCATGATGAGCAAACTAGCTAGGAAATTGAAATCTAAAAAAAATAACAGAAATGTTGGAGAATGAAAACAAATGAGTTAAGTGAAAGTCTCAGTGGAAAACACATCATCAACAGGCAAAGCCAAGTGGAATGCCATCAAGGTGAAGAACCTAAAACTCCCCTGGGGAGAAGTAGGACCCAGTATAAAAACTAAAAACAAAGAAAATCCACATAATGAAAACACAACAGAAAAGTTTCTCAACCTGGGAAAAGAAATACACATCCAAGCACAAGAGGCATTTAGAATCCCAACCCTATAAACCAGAGAACAATCTCCACGACACATCATTTTTTAAAAGTGATATTAAGTGCTGTGGTAGAAAAATGCCAAAAAGCGAGCACATCAAAACAAAATGAGGCCTCTCAACAGAAATATTAAAAGCCAGAATGATATATTTCAAGGCCCTAAAGTACATAACTTGCCAATCAATCTTTCTATCTCCGGAAAAATTATCTTTTAAAATCAACAGAGAACCATTTGAGACATGCACGAACTAAAGCAATTCATGACCATCAACCCTGCACTACAGAGGAGACTTGAAGGAATTTTTTAAGTAAAGGAAGACAAAAGTCAGAATCATGAGAGTATATGAAAGAATAAATCTCATGAAAGGCCTAGACTGACAAAGGAGAAGCAGGAATGAATCCATTATGTACAACACAGCAAACACCTAATATGAATATAGGAGAAAGAAAGGAACAAACAGTAATCTAACCAAGAGTATAAGAAATCAATAAATGTCTTTCAATAATTACTCTAAATGTGGCCCAGATAACTATTGGCAAAGTACTTACTGCACAAGCATGAAGACCCAAATTCGCTACCCTGCATTCACATAGACGGCCAACTGTGGTGGTGCATGATTATAATACCAGTATTGGGGTGGGAAATAGAAGCAGGTGAATCTCTGGGCATGGATGGCTAACCAGACTAACCTAACTCATAAGGCTCAGGTCTCAGTGAGAGACCCTGTCTAAAAAAACTGTATACCAGGGATTGCTCTCTGGCCTCAGCACACAGTTACACACACGTATGGATGCATGTGTACGTACAAACACACACACACACACACACACACACACACACACACACACACACACTCACTCACTCACCAATAAGCTTTAAATGTGAATGGCCATAAATCTCCCACCAAAAGATGCAGATTGACTGACTAGATGTTTTTTTTTAAAGATCCAACTATCTATTGTCCCCGAAAAACACATCTCACTTGCAAAAACTGATAAGAACTGAGAGTAAAAGTATTGAAGCCAATGTGAATGTGTCTAGCAAAAAGAAGCTGAAACAGTTAGGCATAGTTATTCTTATAGCTGCTAAAGCAGATTCCAACCCAAATTAGTAATAAGAGATTGAGGGCATTACACACTTGTAAGAAGAACAATTCTTCAAGAAGATATAATGATTGTAAATATATATGCATTGAACATTTGAGTTCTTGATTTCATGAAACAAACACTAATGGACATAAAAGGACCCAAAACCTGAGTAACTTTGATAACATATTCTATCAATAGGTTGTCCAGACTAAAACCAAGTATGTATAAAACAGAAAAGTGTAGTGGATATAAACATGTTTTTGTTTTGATCCCAAGTGTGGGATGGGGAACAGACTCATGAGAGATCAGGTGATGTTTATCCACTAGAAGATGAATCACCTCATGTGGGGGCTTGGTTTTTACCAGCTGAAACACATCTCTGTACAGACTCTGAGAGTATGTATATATGAGGGACCTTTTGGGTCTTGGTATTTTGGTATTGCTTGGCTGTCCATTGCTTCACTTTGAGATGTTCCAAGAGAGAATCACTCCAGCAAAGGCTTCGAGGCTCCAGGCTTTGGCTGCTGCTCTGGATTTCAGATGCTGCTCTGGACTCAGCTGCTGCTCCAGGTTCCAGCTGCTGTTCCTGGTTCCAGCAGCAACTTTGGTGGAATTGCTGCTCTGCTGAAATCCTCAATACTATGCCAGGGGAATTCTTCCAAGGAACTAAGTATAGAAAATATCTACTTCTCCTGTTCTCATAAACCTCCTTTCTCTCCTATCGATGGTAGGTGGGTTGGAAAGCAGGTATAAGAATTAAAGAACCCCAAATAAAGTAGGGTTGGAAAAGTTCAAAGCCTACAGAAAAGATTAAATTATGTGCCAAAATTTTCTGACAAAAACAGATGGTAGTAAAACACATTAAAAAGGTTATATATGTACCATGACCAAGGGGGTTCCTTCCAGAATTGCAAATATGATTTGACTCATACAAATTAATAAATGTAATACAATATACAAATAGACCCATGGACAGAAGTTATATGCCATCTCAATGGATGTAGAAAAGGCCTTTGACTTAGTTCAATATCATTTTATAATAAAGCCACGAAGGAAGAACTTTCTCTAAAGTTGGAACATCATCTTCAGCCTTCTGGCCCAATATATATAACAGAAATATTTGTGAAGCAGAAACTATTGTGGACTTGCTTAGCTTGTCTTGATAGAGTTTGGCCATGGACTCTGCCGGCATCCAAGCTTGCCCTTTTTAGGCAGAATTCTGTATGTGGCAGATACAAGGACATTTTTGCCCAGTGGCTGTTTTGCCACATTTCAAGCCATCTCCATAAGGAGGTTCTTCGATGGTCATTATCTTCTTTGAGATAGGCTGGGTGTTGCCAGGAGTTAACCTGTCTTATCAACAAAGAATTTTTAAAATGATAAAAAAAAAATCTTTAAATGTCATATTCTATGGTCTCTGAGGATTTTGAAAACCTTATCTATCTATAGAATTATATCTATTTGTTAAACCTAGGATGTATATTCCTGCACTTGACATGACCATGAGTTGATCAACTAACAATTGACTTGTATTACTTAATTATCCTAAACAGCCTGCAATAGCACTATCAGAGTATTGGAAGTAAACCATGTATTAATTGAGCTGTATGTGTACAATACCTCATATTAGAGTAGAAATATAATGTGTGAAGAATAATATTAAATTTGAATTCTTTTTCAATGTACCAAAATAAACTTATTTTTTATCAATGTATAAAATTCGATATCAATGAATTAAAATTAACCTTATTTGTGAGTAACAATTAAGGCCTTAAGTTGAGGGGTAGATTTAATAATCTACTTTTTGTCCTATCATCCCTATATATTTCTATATTTCCCCTTCTTTCTTTTCAACTCCTATCTCCATACCTAAGAAAGAAAGATAAAGGAAAAAAGAGAAATCTTTAAGTCCAACCTCATTTTCTTTCTGAATAAGACTAATAATAATTTATAACCAACTCCCAGTGACAATAAACATCTATAGCCCAAGAAAGCAGCCAAAACCCTACCCAACCTCCTTTAAGGGAAATGGGGCATATTTCTCTTACAGTTTCTTCCAGCTGATTTGGGACAAATAATAACCATGTAGGAGCCCAAGTAAAATTGGGAAAAATGGTTAAACGAGGTAGGAATAGTATATGTGGGACACTCTGAAATGCTGGACCAATTGGGATCACGAGCCTTATTTGAAGCTGTCGTTTTCTGATGAAGAACAGCAACTGAAGCACTTGGGGCTGGAACATGAAAGATGCAGGATGTCAGCATCTTGGCATGCTGTAGGAATGAATCCTGTCAGGTCTGATCCACTATCAGTGTCTGGTTCTTTAATTCTGAAAACATAATTTCTCACAAGAATTATACAGTTCTAAAACTATGAATATATTAGGTGTGCAGGATGTACAGAACAATTAAGGCTACTTCTCTTCTCTTTGTATGAGCAGAAGAAAGACATCTGTAAATCTTCATTCATGCCATATGAAGAATGGCATCTAATAATAAATCATGGGGATTCTGTAAGCAACAAGAAGCTTTGGCTATGCATAGACATTCATGTCTCAGATAGTCTCAGAGCTATTCCCATGTGCTGGGATTAGCAACGTAAGTTAACTGCTTGCTCTGCATTTTGAATTCATGTAAACATAGACTGACTTAAGTTAGCAGTCTCTCTTTCATCCAGGTCTGTTTCATTTTGACCTCTTTCAAAGAGGAAATATAACATCACCATTAACAATGAACATACAATTATTATTATATTCAAATAAAAACAAGATTATATAGCTCTAAATGTCCTTCTCTAGGCTCTATGGTGCCTGATGTATGTGCCAGGCTGCTACCTGTTTCCTGAGAGAATGTATCTTATTTTAGAGACATGCCAGTTGCCCTGAGCAAAAGAAAAGGCATTCAGTTTTAAATAAACTTTATATAAACTCCTCTTTATTTTAGAGTTTATGAATACCCTTGGCATCTTGTACCTGGGTACCTAGGTTCCTCATTGTGGGGTGTTTTTGTCTCATCCCTTCTCTCCATAGGGGATGGATGCTTTATCTTTTTAGTTCTAAATGTCCTTCTAGAGGCTCTATGGCACATGATGTATAGGCTAGGCTGCTACCTGATTCCTAAGAGAATATATGCAGTTTTAGAGACAGGTCGGTTGCCCTGAGCAAAAGAAAAGACATTAAGCTTACCTAGGCATCTTGTACCTGAGTTTTTATTTTTGTTGTGGGTGTTTCTGTCTCACCTTTTCTTTCTGTAGGGGATGGATGCTTCCAACTTTTAAGCATAAATGAATTGCGGCCTTTGAGTTTTTAGGAACTAACTAGGCTAACATGTATTTTATCACCTGTAAGTCCTCTGTGTCTTTTTGCATCTGGTGTGACCGCTTCCAGTCCCCAAAGGAAGTAGCTCACATTTAGACGGATAAGTCAGCTTCCAGAGCAGTGACACTTGAATTCAGCATACAAAGGCTTTTCGATGTGAAAGGCATGCAACTTGCATGTCTGTTTCTCTATCCAAAATTGATCCTTACCTGGACCAACAGAACATATCTTTTAGGCCGATTACCCTTTGGCACCAGTTCTTCCATGGAAGCTCCACTTTTAGGGAGATTGGCTGGCCTTTTTTTTTCAGAGCAGTGACATCATTTTCCTTACATAAACCTAAGATTGATGTGTATCCATCGTTTAGATTAGTAAGGACATATAATCCATTGTTAAGAAAAAGGAACGTACATAGTAAATTTAAGGAAAAATTGTCAGGTTAAATCCTAGGCTGTCTCTGCAAGTAACTTATTTTATCAGCAGGGAGTCATGCCCTGTGGAGACCAGGTAGGTCTACAACTCAAGAGTTTTGCTTCTCTTTGTCTCCATCGTGTTGGGATTAAGGGCTTGTGCCACCACCACCCTGCTTAAATATTTCATCTCAATTCCAGTCAAAATCTTTAGAAATCTCAAGTAAACTTCAAGCAAGGAAACAAGAAAATTCTAAGTCCTGTGTCAGCTGTGCCAATTTAGGATTCAAAAAGTAATGCCCTGTCTGTCATTCCTTAGAATTTAATTGTTTTTCAGTCATATCAGTGGGCCCTTCCCAGAAAGAACTGACAAGCACCCTGTACCTAGAGAGCCTTGAGCTCCAGCTGCTATAGACTTACCATTCTGTTTCATCTTAATTTCTCTCTTCTTGTGCATGTGTAAGGTCTCTAAAGAGTCTTCCTCTGTCATATCTGATTTGTATCAGTTTTGACTGAACCCATAATTTCTCCTTTTCTGTATAAACATATGCAAAACCTCTACCCCAGCATAACACATTTCCTCTTCTCTACTCTGAGGTTAGGATGTATTTGAAATAGACAGGCTGATCTAATTGAGCAGAGTTTTCTATAACCCAATGTCTCTCAGCAGCCATTGTTTTTTGTTCATTAGCCTTCAATAAATTCAAAGTCAATAAGACATTATGTAATCTATCTCTGGGGGCAGTTGATATCCCTCTTTGTTTGATAAGCATGTCTTTTAAAGTACGATTGGATCTTCCAGTGACTGCTTGTCCTGTAGGATTGTGTGGTATACCTGTAACATGTTTTATGTTGTAATATGCAAAAATGTTTCATTTTATTAGAGACATGATAGGGCACTGTCAGTCTTAATTTGTTTAGGTACACCCATAATTTCCAATAAATGTGTAATAGCAGAATCAGCCTTTTCAGAAATTAAAGCCATTGCCCATTGACATCCTGAATATGAGTTTATAGTATGGTGCACATATTTCAGTTTACCAAGCTTTATAAAAATGAAATATGTCCATTTGCCAAATTTCATTTCTTTGACTACCTTTAAGGTTACTTCCTGCAGGTAATAGAGTTTGGTTATGTAAGGAAAAAGTAGGACATTTTCTTACACTTTCCTTGGCTTGTTGCCAAGTGATAGAAAATTCCTTCTTCAGGCCTTTGTTATTAACATGGTGGTTTTTTTCTTAATAAAATGAAACTCTGAAGCTTCTAACATACTACCTATCAATAGGTGATCAATTTTATCATTACCTTGGGCTAGTGGGCCTGGTAGACCCACATGTGATCTTAGATGTGTTATATATAATGGATGGCCTCTATTTCTGATCACTTACTGTCACTGAATAAATAGCGAAGTTAAGTCAGAATCACGCTGAATTAGGTCAGCAATTTCTATATGCAAAACAACTCTTTCAACATCTTGAGAGTCAGTTACTATATTAAGAGATTCTTGAAAGTCTGATAACACCAGTAGAATTGCATATAATTCTGATTTTTGAAATGAATCATAAGGATTCTCAACCACCTTACTTATATTTTCTGACTTATAACCTGCCCTTTTTTATTTATTGGCATCAGTGTAAAATGTATGAGTACTAGAAATTGGAATCCTCTTTACTATATGAGGAAAAATCCAATTAGTTCCTTTTATGAATTGAAGTCCCTTGCTTCTGTTGTTAATTTCTCCCCCCCCCCCCAAAAAAAATCACTGAAACCCCTCTGCCAGTGTTGACTGTCTTCCCATAATGAGGCAATCTCAGCATTAGTAAAAGGTACCATAATATCAGCTGGATCTATTCCAACTAATTGGCAAAGTCTCATTTTTCCTTTTATGATCAATTCAGAAACCTTTTCTACTTATGTTTTTAATTTGTTACTTTCTTTGTGTGGTAAAAATATCCATTCTAAGACACAATCTTCCCTTTGTATAGGAAATTCCTGTGGGAGAATGAGTAAAAGGCAAGATAGTCAAAATGCAGGACTTGCTTGGATCAAGGCAGTCTGTATACGAACCATTTAGTTTCCTTTCTACCAGAGCCAATTCCTTTTCAGCTTCAGCTGATAGTTTTCTTGGACTATTTATGTCTTTATCACCTTGTCAGGTTTGAAATAAATACTTAGTTCTTGGGTTATCAAACCAATTGTAGGCTGCAGCCAGTTAATATCTCCCAGCAATTTTTGAAAATCATTAAGAGTTCTTAATTGGTCTCTCCTGATTTATACTTTCTGTGGTCTAATTTTCTGTTAGGCCTATTTTGTATCCTAAATAATTAACAGAATCTCTTCTTTGTATTTTTCTTGGGAGCAATCTGTAATCCCAAAGAAGGCAAGGTTCTATTTATTTCATCAAAAATCTTTTCTAATACACTCGCATGTGAATCAGCCAATAAGATGTCATTTGTATAATGGTAAATTATGGATTGAAGAAATTTCTTATGATAATGGCTGTTGCACAAAATATTGACACATGGTAGGACTGTTTAACATTCTTTGTGGTAAAACTTTCAAATAATATCTCTTTATTTGGGCAGCTTCTGTTAAAAGTAGGTACTGAGAAAACAAACCTCTCTCTATCATGTTCATGTAAAGGAATTGTGAAAAAGCAATTCTTTAGATGAATCACTATAATAAGCCATTCCTTAGGTAACAATGAAGGCAATGGGATTCCATGTTGTAAAGTTCCCATTGGCTGAATAATTTTATTAATTGCTCTGATATCTGTTAACATCCTACATTTGCCAGATTTCTTTTTGATGACAAATACAGGAGAATTCCAAGGGCTGTTGGACTCTATATATGTTGAGCCTCCAGCTGTTCTTGGATTAGCTATTCTAGTGCTTGTAATTTTTGTTTAGTCATAGGCCATTGTTCAATACAAATAGGTTGGTCAGTCAGCTACTTTAACAGTAAGGCTGTAGGTGTTTTATCAGCAGTGGTTCTTCAATATAAAGTAGAAGAGTTGGCCCCTGCTGTATCTTGTTTATGAACAGCCTGGACAATCTCTAACTGTCATTGATAACCCTTTTTAATAATCTCAACTTTTTATCAGGAGTATCACTTGTGTTCTGGCTTGTCTCTGAAATTGAAGGGATGTTAATCTGGGTTTTCCATTGTTGTAACAGATCTCTTCCCCATAAATTTATGGCTATATCAGCCACATATGGTCTGAATTTTCCTATTTGACCTTCTGGCCATGTACATTTAAGCCACATGACACTTTGTTTTATTTGAGACAATGTTCTAATCCCTAGGAACCATGTAGATACCTTTTGAAGTGGCCAAACTGGATGCCAGGAATCTTGGGAAATTATTGTTCTACCTGTTCAGTATCCAGTAACCCCCATCTCAAAGCCATCTAATTGTAATTTTAACTTTAGCCTCTTATCATTTATACTAGTTTGCCAAAATATTAATTTTTGGTATCTTCAGCACCTTTTATTTTATCCCTAGGAGTGTCTTTATCTCCATTAAATGGGTTTTCTAAGTCTTCAGTTGTCCTATTTGTCTTATCAGACCCTCAATTTTCTTGTTGTACTTTAGAGCAATCCTTTTTTGGTGAACAGAAAAAAATTGGCTCATGTTGTTTTTTGTTGGCCTTGAGAATATCCCCTTTGTCAGTTTCCCAAAATTAAGGAATTGCCTTGGATATCTTTGGATGACCTACATTCATGAGCCACATGACCATTCTTTCTACACCTTTTACATTTTATAGAAAATCTTTTCTCTAAATTTTTACCATTATAAAATAATTTATCTTTAGGAACAGTTTGTTTATCATCTTTTAGGGAATTATTTAAATTTTCACAGCCACAGCAGTGAATATTTTGTGTGTTGATATTTCCTGTAGTTGTTTGTCCAACTATAACTGAATCATGAGTATTTATTTCTATGTCTGCAGTAGTTATAATCCACTCATGAAGAGGTGCAGATCTTGCCCTCAGGGATTTAATAGCCTTTTTACATTCAGCATTAGCATTTACAAAAGCTAGAGATGAAAGTAGACTTTCTCTAGCATTTGGGTCTGTTATTGTTCTATTCAGAGTTTTAGTTATTCTCTGTAAAAAGTCAGTGAAAGACTCACTTGAACCTTGGGTTATTTTTGTGAATGATTCTGTTTGTCCCTGTTGTTCTACCTTGTCACAGGCATTCATGGCTATTGTTCGGTATTGTTCTAAGACAGCATAATCAGGGGTAATTTGTACTCTTGATTCAGAATATGAACCTTTGCCTAGTAACTGATGCTTGACAATATCCATGCCTCTAGTCCTATTTCATTGCTACATAAGTGGGGCCTCACCTTTCCATCATGCCAGCCATTGTGATTGGGGACCCAGCTCTAGAATGGCAGTCATCAAATCTCTCCAATCTTTTGGAATTACACAATTCTGTATGGCCCAGTTATTAAGTATCTGTTTGACATATGGTGAGTGTAAGCCATAGCTGTTCATTGCCTCCTTAAACCCTTCTAAATCTTGTGCATCTATAGGTTGCCAATCAAAAACCTGATAACTTTGTGGATTTTCCTTATCTCCTGATAGTTCCCTTATCAAAGCTGGGAAAATCTGTTTCTTTTAATATATATTGACCACCCTGTAGTCTTGTTACAAAGTGGTGTTATATGTTCTGGTCCTTTTTCTTTTGGTTCTGTCTTAGTATCATTATTCTTAGTTATAAGCTTTTCTAACTTCTCTTCTAAAGTTTGTTTCCAATTTTCATGTTTTTCATTTTGCTTTGTCTCTGATACTCTAGCATTTTCCTCAGTCCAATCCATAACATTTTTAATTTTTTTCTCTAAAGCCTTTTCCTTTGAAGAAATATAGAAAGCAAGAATGATTATTGAAGTAAAAATAGTATACACAATCAGTAACACGATCTCTCTCTCTCTCTCTCTCTCTCTCTCTCTCTCTCTCTTCTATTTGTATCTTGGCATCATTTAAAAGAGCATTTAACAAACTTCAAAAACTCTGCATTATTGTATCTTTCATTTTTATATGCCTTTTTAGAAAACCTATCAACCTTAAAACAATTTGTATCTGTCTATGAAATTTTAAATCCAATTCTCTCCTTTTATAATGTAAGAACAGAAATTTTACTTTTCTGGAGCTTTGTTGTCACTGCGGCTCTGTAAGAGCTAAGCAGCTGTGGAGGTATGTGAGGAAAGCTGGTGGCATGTGTTTCAAACTGTGCAGGGTTTTCAGAAAGAACCATCCTTGCTAAGGACTCAGTCTTTCCAATTGCTAAAGTTTTTGGAAATGGCTTGTTTCCCAGGCAAGTGTGAAAGGACCAATTAGAAGCAGTCAGCTCTACTTCACTAAGTCTGCTCCACTTGTCTACAGCTTGCTGGCAGTAGGTTCTAAGGTTGGGTTATCTCTTTAGGAGCTTATTCCCTCCACCAAATTAAGATAAATTATGATTTTCAAGGGTGTGGATACATGAAATTTCATTGGACAACAATATATTGGTGTGCCTTTTATTCTTCCTACATTAGTCAACACAGTAAATTATTACAGCAGTAGTTTTCCTTGACCAGCTAGTTGCCAAAAGACAGACACAGAGATTATGGTTTGTTTTTAAGCTGCAAGCACTATGCTGGGCAGAATCTGAGCTACTTCAATCCTACTATCCTTAAAACCCAATATTTTGCCAGACTGATGACTCCCTGGGTAGATTCTAATCCCTCACTCTCCTTTTTCTGCCATGTGCTCCTCCACCCTCCTCATGCTTCCCCTAGGCACTCCTCCCTTCCACTTCCTGTCCTTCTGCCCAGCTGATTGGCCAAATAGCTCATTATTGGCAACTGCTATAATTACTCAAGGCATTCCTTCTCACAAGACCAAGTACCAATTCTCTTCAATTGTATTAAATGTTTTGCTTGAATTCTTACATAGAGCAATAAGAAAAGCAAAAGAAATACAAATAGAAAAGGAAAATGTGAAATTACCCTTATATTAGATGATCTGACTCTAATACATAAAGGATTCCACAGAAAATCCTTAGACCTTGATAAACACTTTCAGTCAAATATTAAACAGGTTCAATATGCGGACTCTCAGGGCTAGTTCCTGCCATCTGCCACCACACTTGGCCATCATGGGCTCTAATTCTGTGAAACAACAAGCCCAAAATACACTCTTTCTTCTATAAGTTCTCTTGGTGATGGAGTCTTATCACAACAATCAAAAAGTAACTAATATGGGATATATAACCAACATACAAAAATCAGTAGGCTCTATGTCAACAATGGACTTTCTGAGGAATTTATCCCATACCCAATAACATTCAAAAATATGTCAGAACTTCAAGCACAGTGGTACACATCTGTAGTCCTAGCACTCAGGGAGGCAGAGGCAGAAGGATCTCTGTGAGTTTGAGGCCAGCCTGGTTTACAGAGAGAGTTCAGGACAGCCAAGAATACACAGAAAAACCCTTTCTCAAAAATATATATGTATGTACATGTGTGTACATAGATGTATGCTTACATATATGTGTATTATATATCAGAATAAACATAGGGGTGTAAAAGACTTCTTCAATGAAAACATTAAAGCATCAAAGAAGAAATCTGAAGATGACAGAAGATTGAATGACTCCCATGCTCATTGATTGGCAGAATTAATATTGTAAGATTGGCTATATGACGAATAAAGCAGTCTACAGGCTCACATAGTCCCTATCAAAAGTCAGTGATATTGTTCACAGAACTAGGGAAAAAATGTTAAAATTCACGTGAAAGCACAGAAACTCCAAATAACCAAAACAACCCTAGGCAAAAAGAGAAAAGATGGGAGGGAGAGGGCTACAATTAGAATGTAAAATGAATAAAATTTTAAAACTAAATTTAAGTTTTAAAAAAGATGCAAAATTATTTAAAGAGAGAGAGAAAAGATATCACAATACTTGATATCAACTCAAGGATATCAACATTGGTGGAACAATCTCAACTATAGAAAACATTCAGCAAATATGAGGGGAGGGGAATGAATGCTTATCTAATCTGCCAGTAACAAGAATTCTAGATTTGTCTTCATGAAATCTTACAACAACCCATGAAGGGATAGAGTTTAATTGTAAGTAACTTAACCGAGCACACCAAAACCCAGGCTACTTAAATGAAATCAGCAAAATCCACACACTCAACAACCGTGACTAGCTTCTAATTAAAAATTATTACATTGGTGAAGAAGTGGTGCATGAAACCCATAATCATCGTGGGGGAAAATCAGTCAAACCTGAATCAGAATTTTTATCAACCATGGAATTCACAAAGATTTCAAAACAGCTGTTATAAATATGGCTAAATACTTCTAAGAAACATCAGCATATTGTGTGGAGAGATGGGAGATTTTTTTAAAACATATATATTTATTTTACTGCTCATGAATAAAACAAACTACATACAGCAGGGAGAACCATGAGATGATCATGAGGTATATAAATGTTACATTCATAATATTTTGGCTATTTGTATTTGTCAAACTTTAAATAAACATCTTTCTTATTTTGTTGGATCTAAATTTCTGAATGAAATACAATATTTATCATATCTCATTTCTATAAACTTAATTCCTTTATCTTGATCTAAAAATATCTTATCCCCTAACCAACTAAACTTGATTGTAAAAACTAAACTATCTGGTTTTCAATCTCCCTCAGACTTGAGAAGAAATAAAACTTAAATGCCTGAGTGAACCAGTAGTGCAGGTTAGCAGCTTCCAAAGTAAAAAACTGACTGAGTTTACTGCCTGAACAGCCACCCAACACTCTCTATTACATTGGAGCCTTATCTTTGGCCTTCCAGCCCAATATCACTGCCAGACTTATTCATAAGGCAGGAACTGAGTACTTGCTTACTCTATCTTGCCAGAGTTTGGCTATCAACTCTGCCTGCATCTAAGCTTGCCCATTTTTAGACAGAATTCTGTCTGTGGCAGAAACAAGGACATTTTGCCCAGTGGCTTGTTTGCCACATTTGAAGCCAACTCCATAAGAAGGTTCTTTGATGCTCATCATCTTCTTTGAGGTTGGCTGGGTGTTGTCAGGAGTTAACTTGTCTTGCTGTCAAAGAACATTTAGAATAATAAAAACATCTTTAAATGCTATATTTTGTGGGTCTTTGAGGCTTTTGGAAACATTATTTAACAATTTTATCTTATATATCTAAAGAATCATATTTATCTGTTAGACTTAGGATATATATTCTTGTGGTAATTCAAACTACTATTTGACATGACCATGATTTACATCAATATACAAACTTCTATACCAATGACCTAAAGATAACCTTCTTTGTGAGTAACATTAGAAGTAGGTTCAAATATCTACTTTTTGTTCTAGCCTTCCTCTATATTTCTATATCCCCCTTTCTTTCTTTTCAGCTCCTATCTTTTTGCCTATGGATGTAAGATAAAGGATACCCTTAGTTCAGCCTAGTTTTCTCTATTTTTAGGCCAATAATAACTTATAACCATCTCCTGATGAAAATAAGCGTTTGTAGACCAAGAGAGCAAATAAAAACCTACCCAACCCCCCTTGGAGGGAATGGGATGTTGTTCTCTTAAGGTTTCTTCAAGATGAATTGGAGCATATAATACCTTAGAAAGGACCCTCCCAAAAAATTGGAGAAAATGGTTAAGCAATCCAAAGATTGCATTTGTGGTCCAGTTTTTAAATGTTGAGAGATTCCAGGCTTAATAGGAGTCTTGTGTGGGACAGATTGAAATGCTGGACCAATTGGGATCAGAAGCTTTCTACAATGCTATCCGGGAAGCTGTTCAATTCTGATGGGTAAAAGCAACAGAGGCTCCTGGGGCTGGAGCAAGGAGGATGCAGGATGTCAGTGTCCAGCATGCTGAGAGGAATGAATCCTTTCAGGTCTAGTCCAATGTCATTGTCCAGTTCTTTTGTTCTGAAAGCATAATTTCTCACAAGCGTTATACAGCTCTAACATTATGATTGTATGAGGTGTGCGGGATGCACAGAGCAATTAAGATTGATTCTCTGCTCATGGTAGGAGCAAAAGTAAGACATCTTCAAATCTTCCTTCATGCCATACTAAGAATGCCTCTAGTAATAAGTCACAGAGAATGTGTGGCCAACATGAAGCCTTGTCTATGCATTTACATTCGTATCTCTGCCCATCTCAGAGCTATTCCCATGTACTGGGATTAGCAATATAAGTTACTTACTTGTTCTAAGGTTTTAATTATTTACATCTCAATTGCCAACCCCTGGAGGGGGTGGGATAGGGAGATTTTTTTTTTAAAGGCTTAATGAAATTATATAAATCTGAAAAATACAAATCTGAATTAGGACAGCAAAGATAGTAGATGGTTTGATGGCACAGTGGACAGTATAAAAACAAAATAAAACAGTGAACTTAAAGAAATAACAATAGGAATTATCCACCATAAAGTATGTAGAAGAGTAAAGAGCAAATACAAAATCAAGTATTGTTTCAATTCTATGTATATGGGTGTTTTGACGCCATCTATGCATGTGTACTGTGTGACTGCCTATTTCCCTCAGAAGCCAGAAGAGTTTCAAGCCCTGGAACTGGTGTTATGGGTCACATGTGGGTGCTGGGACCATCTGAAAGAGAAGCAACTGTTCTTAACTACTGAGCCTTCTCCATGCCCAGAAATTTAATAGTCTTGGAGATGTTGCTGAATCCTTGAAAGGAGAGAAAATGTATTTGATGATGAAATGACTGAACTCTTTCAAATATGATGAAAACTCTGAGCTCACAAGCCTAAGGAACTCGATAAAGTCCAAGCAAGCACCGACCTCAAAGTTTTAGCACTGACTTGTCCTCACTGTCAGATTCAATGCACAAGCAGAGCCTGCAGGTACCAGGCTGTGTCTGCTCCACCCAACCAGCAGACATCATAGAAACCACAGACCCAGCTGGGCTCATGGTCTGAAAGGCTACACTGAAATCCAATGACAACTTCACAACAAGGAAATCTGAAGTTGAAAACTGATTCAGTGTATATGCCAGCCTGTAGTCAAGTCTATGGGGGATTACCTTGACACTCTTAATGAATGTGGGAACACCTCACCTAACATTGGGTGACACCACGCCTGGGTTTCTGGCACTGGATTGTGTAAGAATGGATAAAGTGAGCTGAGTAGAAAATCTGTACACATTGATATATTTCTGTTCTTGACTGTACCTTGACTGCCCTTATTTGATAGACTGTAAGCCCGAAGTTACCAGCTAAAATAAGCCCGTTCTCCCTTTAGTTGTTTCATCACAGAAATGAAAATGCGAGATTTATGTTTGTGTGTGCATGCATGTTCACATGTTTGTAGGGGTGTGTGTGTGTGTGTGTGTGTGTGTGTGTGTGTGTGTGTGTGTGTGTGAAGAACAACCTCATTCCTAAGCATCTCCCACATTTTCCCATACAAAGTGTCTTGCTCGTCTGAAGCTCACAAGTAGGCTAGTCTAGCTGGCCAGTAAGTTTCATCCTGTCTCTGCCCCTCCAAGCACTGGGATTATAAGTGTGCACCATCATTCCAGCCTTTTTAAGACTTTTAATTGAAGTTTATCATACATATACACAAAGTAATTCAACTCTCCCCAGTGTATAATATGAATAATCACTATACAATGTATTTCAATGAAAATAAAATTTGAATACAATATATTCTGATCATGCTTTCCCCTCCCCAGATCTTACCCATGCCTCCAATTTCGTACCTTGTCTCTCTCCTTAGAAAATCAACAGGCAAATAAAATAAACCAACCAAACCAAACCAAACAAACCAAAAAAAAAAGAAAAAAGAAAACCCTCATGTGAAACTAATACACAAACAAAACCTATCTTAAAAAAACCTACAAAATCCAAAACCATAACATACAAACAAAAGAGCAGTTTCCGATGGTTGAGACATTTCTTATGGACGTATCCAACCAGCAGATAACAAGCAAGGCTTCAAGAACAAGAGAGAAAAAAGTTAGGTTTACAAACTTACCCACATAGCAGTTCATCAGGGTGGCAGGAGGCAGGAGAAGGGCAAGAGGAAGCCTGCGGGATAAGAAGCTCCTTGTAAGGAAGGCGGGACTTTGCAAAGCCCTTGTGGCCCTTTAGTGGCCAGCGGGCTCTTTTCTGAATGCTTCGGTGGTGTTTAACCAGACTTAGGAACAGGAAAATTGGCATGGTTGAGGTTAGGGAAAGGAAGAGGAAGAGGAGGGGGGAGGGAGGGAAAGAGAGAGATGGAGATAGAGAGAGAGAGAGAGAGAGAGAGAGAGAGAGAGAGAGAGAAACATTTGGCCTATGCTGTAAAGTGGATGGTGAGGTCTGCTAGAAAAGAGATGATGCTGACTGGGATGTGAGAATTACAGAACAAAGAACTGTGGTGGAAGGTGTGCAGGGAGTAGAATGGGAACGAGACAGAAACTTTCAGACTGTAAAAGGCCATATATTAGACTGTGTATCTGAGTTAGCAGTTCAGCCTATTATAGATCCACTTTCCCCAGGTCTCCAGTGTGTTCTCTGTGGCCAGTGCTTCAAAATGGAGTTTCTTACCTTCAAGGAACCTTGCCACATGGGTGTTGTGACAGATGGCAAAAGGGGATCCTAAGGTTTGAATGTGTCCCTCAAAGCTCAGGTATTAAAAGTTTGGTTCCTACTGCAGTAGGTGTTGAGAGGTGGAGACTAACAAGAGGAGATTACATCATGAGGTCTGTGCCATTAGCACAAGAGAGTGTTTGTTATGAAAAGCTATTCCAGTTCTTTGTTCCTTGCTCTCTTGAGCTCTCTTGTTCTTCCACCTTCTACCACAGGATGACACAACACAAATGGCCTAACTAGAGGTGAACACCTTTGTTATTACATTTCTCAGCCTCCAACACTGTAAGAAATTTATTCATCTTCTTAATAAATTGTCCAGTGTGTGATATTCTGTTACAGTCCTGTGAAATGCAAGAACAGAGACTAAGACCCAGCTCTTTTCTACATTTTAACACCCTTCCCTGCTCAGCCCTCCATCTCTACCATTTTGCTCAATGTATGTAAATTCACTGGCATCCCTCAGCTGCATTTAGATTTTTTCTTTTATTGAAAATAGATTTTTTTCATACAACATTTTCTGATTACAGTTTTCCCTCCTTAGCTCCTCCAGTGACCCCAAAACTCTCTCTCTCTTCCCATTTGGATCCATGCCCTTTCTGTCTTTCTTTAGAAAACAAGCATTTGGCTTATAAACAATGTCCTGGATAAGATTTAGAGGCATAGCTTCATTGTGTTAAGATGGAGATCATAGACACAGTTCTTTCTGATTCCCACCAGTGATCTCTAGCTTGGTTTCCTGAGAAATCTCTCTCTTACTGGGAGACTTTATCTTTGTTTTCTCTGCAGTCATCCCTCAAAACTATGTCTTGTTTTGCATACAGTGCATCTTTTTATAGCATTATGAGGCATCTGCATCTTTTAAGGTGGACCTTCCCTGCAGAGGAAATCTTGGTCACCTGTGCGTTGAAAGATGTAAGCACACATAATAGAAACTCCAAGGTTAAAAAAAAAAAAAAGAAAGAAAAGAAAACTCCAAGGTGATTATCATCGTTGAGGAAGAATGTTCCCAGAGTAATAAATTCCCAACGGTGAGCTTCCTCTGGGTCCAAATTAAAGAGCCATAAAACTACCCTCCGGGGTTCCCCAGCCCAGACACAGTAGTTTCAACAACGGGTAGCAGAGGTAGGGGGCCATAAGGCTACATGTGTCTGGACATGCAGGCCCAGAGCAGGGAGGGAGCAGTCCTACTCCTGCTGGTCTCAAGATGAGCTTTTCAGGGTTTGGACATGCCTAGACAACACTCTTGCCCCAGGCCAGCTCCCCTGGACACACAGCTCCCCGGCCTCAGAACAAAATACCTCAATTTCCTCCTCTAATAAGTGGGCCATTCCAATGAAAAGCATAGTATAAGAAGTACATAAACCAATAATGGTTATTTATTATTATTTTAAGTGCAATATGCTGGATATCACACTATGCACTGTGCTTTTATGAAACCGGTAGTGCAGTAGGCTGGTTTACACCAGCATCACTCTGCATTGTGCTTTGTTATTACCAAGGTTACAAGGTCACTAGGCAACAGGAATGTCTTGGCTTCATTATACTCTCATGATGCTGCTGTGGCATGTGCAGCTTATTGATGGCTGAAGTATCATTTCATAGCATGACCGTTCGGATCCAACACATGCTAAGTTCCTTCCTTGTGCCAGGCACAGTAGCAATGATTTAAAATCAGTGCATCTTTTGCTGTGCCCCCAAATCCTCAATCTCTTGATGATGGTTTTCCTGTTCATGAAGGGCCCTTCTGTCAGTATCTTACCCTGAGAAATGTGTACACCAAACTTCAGACCAGAAGCTATGGCATGTAATGAGATGTTGGTCCATGAAGACAACATGTTCAGTCACATAGTTTAGGCCTCATCTTCCCTGGTGTCAAACAGCATGAAGAAGCAATGATATGAGATAGATTGTAAAAGGATTGAGGGAAAGGTGTCTCAGTGGCAGAGTGCTTGCCTTGCATGCATAGAGCCCTGCTTCTATCTCAGCACTGCAAACCATAACACTGAGAACGGTTCAAGGTGCCCAAGTGGCATGTGGCTCCCACTGGAGTCCGATAGTGACAGAAACAGGACACAGCAGATAATGTAAAATTCACAGATAGGAACGCTACATAGAGATAGGTGGTGGAAACTCAAACATGTCATCTCTAACGGGGGAAGGGACCTACAAAGTGTGGGTTTACAGTGTGAAACAGCCAGGAGATTGATGTAGGACAGCTTACACAAAGCCTCAGCAGAGGAAGCAAGGGTTTGAATGATGGATATAGGACGTGGGTGTTACAGAGAACCTAGGAAGCCATCCAATAGCAATCGATCACCCAGACAGCTATTGAGCAGCTAGTCTGTGCTCATCTCTGCTTGGAGATAGAAGATGTGGGTCTGGCATGGATAGCGTTCTGGTAAGGGCAAGACGTGGACATGGGGGAAAACTCTGGTAATGAAGCAAGGCAGCAGGTGTTGAAGTCTGTGCCCCCCAATACACTAAGTACACACAGTAAATTTGGAAGTGGCAAAGCTCACAGTGGATCATATGGGTCAAAGGTCAAGGGCCAGGGGTCAGGGGCACTCTTCTATAGGAGAAATTGCTAGGTGGAAACTAGAAAATGTAAGGAGGATGTTTGTGAGAGAGGAGGATGGAAAGGTGCTCAATATTAAGCAAGCAGGAGCAAGAAAGTGGAGGCAAAAGTGACCAGTACACTGGCAAATGGTGTGGGTGTGGTTATGGGGAGGTAGGGCCAGCCTAGGTGCTACCACAGTTACTGTTTCCAACTGCAAGAGATGGATGAATTCTGGTTACCAGAGATTGCAGACAGGTTAGTGAGGAAGACAACTCAGCTCTATCCTTCATGGAACTTGAAGACACAGAAGAGAGGCTGGGCAAATGTCAACACCATGAGGATGGCTTGGAAGAGCCTTTTGGAGCATATCACAGGGGTCCACGGAAACTGGGTGAGCAAAAATTCACAGGGGTCCACTGAAACTGGGTGAGCAAGAAGAATCATCTTGGGGATCAGGGAAGACTGGTGAGGTTGAGAAAAGGCTTGGAAAATCAGAGGGTTTTAAAGGCAGGGAGAAGCAGTGCATTTCACATGATGTAGCACAAAGCCCTCCCACTCCAGAAGATGATCAGCTAGCTACCCATGAAGCCTGGGGAAATCCATAGGCTAGCAGTTGTAGTGTGGGTTTGGAACACGAAGGCAGAAAGAATTTAGGGGGAGCATCACACACTACATCTGGCTTTGGAAGAAAAGATTTGCACCCTAGGGCCGGGCAGTGGTGGCGCATGCATTTAATCCCAGCACTCGGGAGGCAGAGGCAGGCAGATCTCTGTGAGTTTGAGGCCAGCCTGGTCTACAAAGAGACTCCAGGACAGCCAAGGCTTCACAGAGAACCCTTGTCTCGAAAAACCAAAAATAAATAAATAAAATTAAAAAAAAAATATTTGCACCCTATCTGTGTAGAATTATATCCAAATTGCTATCCCCTCACTTGTATCTCCCCATTCCCACCCTCCCTCCCTCCTCTGCCCTATTCCATTCCCCCAGACCACTGATAGAAGGGGGGCTCCTCCCTACCATACGACCATAGCCTATCAGAACTCATCCAGATAGCCTGCTTCCCCTTCCTCTGTATGTTCACAGGGCCTCCCCACCATGAGGGCTCCAGAGTTCATGTCAGAGGCAGTCCCTGCCCCCCCCCAAGCATGAAGAATGAATGAGCTGTCCACTGGCTAGATCTGATCAGAGGGTCTAGGTTCACTGCATGCATTGTTCTGGGTTGGTGGAACGGTTTGTGCAGGCCCCCTTGGATCCAGATCTGCCGGCTTTGATAATCTTCTTGTGGGGCTCCTGAAACCTCTGAGTCCATCCATCCCCCTATTCTTCCATACCACTCTCCCCACTACAACCAGAGTCCAGCAGCAAAATCCAGCATCTGTCCCAATCTTCCACTGGTGCAGTCTCTCAGAGGACATCTATGTTGGACTAGTATCCACTTATAGGTGACTATGTGCCATTCCTGTCTTTCTGAGTCTGGGTTACCTCACTCAGAATGATTTTTTCTAGCTCCATCAATTTGCCTGCAACTTTTAAGATGTTCTTGCTTTTAATAGCTGAGTAGTATTCTATTGTTAAATGTACCACAGTTTCTTTATCCATTCTTCGCTTGAGGGACATGTAGGTTGTTTCCAGATTCTGGCTATTACAAATAAAGCTACTATGACATAGTTGAGCAAATGTCCTTATTGTATGGTGGAGCGTCTTTCGGGTATATGTCCAGGAGTTGTATAGCTGAGTCTTGAGGTAGCACTATTCCCAATTTTCTGAGAAAGCACCAGATTGATTTCCAAAGTGGTTGTGCAAGTTTGCACTCCCACAACAATGGAGGAGTGTTCTGCTTTCTCCACATCCTCGCCAGCATGTGCTGTCACTTGAGTATTTTATGTTAGCCATTCTGATGAGTGCAAGATGGAATCTTAGAGTCATTTGGATTCACATTTCCCTGATAATCAAGGATGCTGAGCATTTCTTTAGATGTTTCTCTGTCATTTGATATTCTTCTTTTGAGAATTCTCTATTTAGTTCTGTACCCCATTTTAAATTGGATAGTTGGTTTTGGTGTTTACTTTCTTGAGTTCTTTATATAGTTTGGATATTAGCCCTTTGTCAGGTGTGGGGTTGGTGAAGATCTTCTCCCAGTCTGTAGGCTGTACAGATAAGTCTTACTGGCACACTGACAACATTCTGCCCAGACAGAGCTTCAGGTCCAGTTTGAAAGCATGGGGAAAAAAAAAAAAAAAAAAAATATATATATATATATATATATATATATATATATATATATATATAGAGAGAGAGAGAGAGAGAGAGAGAGAGATGAGATGATGCCATTATTTAAAATAGAATTATATTTTCCATATGTTTTTAAATTCTTAAGCTGGGCATGACATAGAGGTTATCTCAGATACTGAGAAAGATCGATCTAGTCCAGGAGCTACAAACTGGCCTAAAAGGTTTTCTCTTCCTCTTTCAAAGAAAAGCAATTTTTGTAATATTCCTATGTATGGTTGTTGCAAACATCTTTACAATGTATGCTGGAGTTGCAGTCACAACCTTTGCCTCCTAGAGAGGCACGGTCTAACTACAAAGGGTGAAAAAGAAGGAAAAAGAAGGAATCAGCCTTACTCTGCTTGATTTTAAGTCAACAGCCTCCAGCCATTTGGTTTCACTTATTCCCACCAGCCCCTTTTAATGTGTGTGGGTGGGGGGGGTTGCTGTTTAGGTAGCTGTTTCCAGAGATCTTGGTTACAGGGACCATCTGGACTGTGTGAATAAGTCATCTTTAGCAAAACAAAGTGCAGCTCAAAAGAGACCCTATGTGCAAATGGCACCGGCACCAGTTCTGTAGCAGCTGGCTGCACTGGGCAGCCTCCAGCCTACTGGCCCAGATGGTATTGAGAAGCCTGTGCCTCGCACTCTGAAGGATTTGCTCTCACATGATGTGGAAACAGTTTGTCCTCGTTTGCTCTGCCGATCTGTGGCTGGTGCCAGGAAAATCGAGCTCGCAGGTTTGACACAGAAACAGTTCAATCAGTACAGAGGAAAGCCGTTCTCCCCCACTGACTATGCCCCCAGTCTGGCTGGCATGCTGGCGAGTAGGAGTCAAGTGACCATTGTGGTGTTCTTTTTGGGAGAACCAGAATTCATCCATTCTGCACTTTGAGTTGGGAATGTCTTCCTCCCTCCTAAAGAACACTGCATGGAACCTGCAAGCGTGTAATGGCTTCAGTTTTTCCCCCCGAAAGCCACACTGTAAAAGTAGATTGTAGTTGTGTTGGCACATTAGGAAGACAACAAGATTCAGTAGGTTGATCAAAAGCTTGGACCCCAGAGGAGGAGGCAAGACTGGCTTCCTAGCTGGGTTTGGGAGCACTGGTAACTGATGGGGGAAAGTATGTGAGACTTTAGTGTAGATGGTAAAAATCATCTTAACCAGAGGCTTAAAGTACATAGATGTGGTGCCTCCCACTCCCTCCCCATGAGCACAGAAGCAAACAGAATCGTTTCTACCGACATGGTCCTTGGGTAGCAGTGTTCCAAAGCAGCACATAGGGATCTCTGAAACGCTCAAGGCTGTCAAAGCAGCACCCATCCTGCTCCGCACAAGCTTTTGAAGAATGACAGGAAGCTCACATGATTGCAGATAGCAGCTCTCTTCTTTCCAGGATGAAAGTCCAGAATGCAGCATGGCACTCAACCTTCAAACTGTTCTTGGATTGCTTACAAGTCAGAGAAGACGCTAACTTGTTCCAGAGTCAATTAGTCTGGGTTTGCCTTTGTTTCAACTAAGACTGAGACATGTCGCTGCTGAGTCCTTGCTGAGAACAGACAAGCACTGTCATCCAGCATCTGCACATACATCTCAGCTGTTGTTGTCCTTTCCCTAAAAGATCCTAAGGCTACATCTCCAAATGCTGTCACATTACAGTGATGATTGTTTTACTAAGACAGCATCAACCATAATGAAGACATTTTTTACTCACCTTACTAGAAGTCTTTCCATGACATGTCTTATTCGGGTTCCAGAAGTGAGTTCAGCCTTGATCTATCTCATAGAGATACATTTTTTTGACTCAAAACTCATAGATTAGAACAACAACAACCAAATCTACATAGATTGTTGGTGTATTGTCTTCTTTATTCAAATACTTTGAAGAATATTGGATGTTTGTTGTAGAAAATTTTTAAAATCTATATCAAAATGTCAGCAAAAATACTTACAATCAATATATCTAAAACCTAATCTCCTTAATGCCTGTGGGAAATCATCTGGATGAGATGATAATAAACAACTTTTTGACCTACAAAGATGCTAACTGCACATGGCTCGACTTACTCAATGCTAAGACTTTTACAGATAAATCGTCCTGGATTACTGGATGAAAATACACAAATGCTTTAAACATAAAAAAAAACTATGTAATTTTACCAAGTATCAAATAAATGTAAATAATAAGCAATCATTTTTCAGCCATCATAAGTACTAGGGACTCTGCAGAGCATGAGCAATCTAGCGTATAGTAAAGGGAAGCCTCACAGAATATCAAATGAAAATAAACTGACACAGGCTTTGGGGGAAGCAGACCTGCAATAGGATAACCAATCATTAGAATTTTGAAATGCCTAATTATGAGTTTTGATGATTCCAGTTCTATGAATTGATTTTAGGGAAATAGAAAGGTTAAAAAGTTTGGTCCAAACACAGACACATTGCATCAACTCATGTAGAAATTTGAAGATAAGCTCTATGTCCTACAAAGAAAAAATTAATAATGGTTAGAGATTCAGGGGCTAGAGTCAGATGGATGCATGCACAGTCATACTTTGTATCTTTAAGGGCTGTATAATGCTGGGACTGGAGGGATGGCTCACAGGTAAGAGGATTTGCTGCCCAGCCTGACTATTTGAGTTCCATTCCTGGGATCCACATGGTGGAAGAAGAGAACCTACTCCTGAAATTTATCCTCTGACCACACATACACACACCAATCACTGTATGTGTATATATATATATATATATATATATATATACATACATATGTGTGTGTGTGTGTATATATATATACATATATATATATACACACACACATACACCTGAGTATATATATATACACATACACACACATACGCACACTGTGCACTGTGCCATGTGAGTATATACACACACATACATATGCACACATACTCACACAAAACAAGGAGATAGATAAGTGTAATCAAAACTAATGATGACTATGTGATCCTAGCAAATAGCTGGGACTTTATACTGAAATTTCCTTGTACAAATTCTTACCTAATTGGACGTTTTCTAGGACAATGTGGAAAACATGTCTGCGTGCTGCTTGGAGCAGGATGTGGGACACAGACAATGTGAGCTTTTTGCTATTGTCACTTTGCTGTTGTCCCTCTTCAGTGTTGCACAGCTCTTCGATGAATATTCAGAAACACAGCAAATATCTGTGGTGCCATGTGATGATCTAAATAGATCTAGATTATATGCAATCACACAGAGATGATGGGCTAGACTCCACAATGTACAGAAAGGGAAGAGAAGGGTGAACGGCATGAAGGTAATAATTTAACAAGGTCACCCGGCTCGTCTGTGTGGGAGCGGGTTTGTTATAAGCACTCAATTTCTGTGCCATTTCCAACGCCGAATGATGAGCATGTTCATTTCCACCTTTGAAAGGGGAGGGGGCATGGAACAGCTCTTTTCCTAAGACATATCATCAGCCTCTGGTGTTTGGTCTCCAGGCAGAGCAGGTAGCTGTTTTTAGTCATGGCTTGCAGCCAGGGATTGGGGGTTGCTGGGCTGCAGGGTTGAGAGGGTGCACAGGTGTGCAGCTTTTAGCTTCTGGGTTGTGGAGTTCTGTTTAGTGTTAGGTGGATCTAGCCGCTGCTGGCCATGCTGAGATAGAGAGAGATTGAGATTGCACTCTGAAGACCACAAAGCAATGCCTCCCTCCCTGCTCCTTCATTCAGGTATGCACCCCACTTATTCTTCCCCTTTGGGTCCCTGCTGCTAGTGGGTGGGTAGAAAGTCCTTTAGCTGAAACAATCTGTTAAGGGTTGAGCTGTGCTCCCTCAGCCATGCATATGAGGAACTCCTAACTCCCAATGACCTCACAGGACATTAATGTGGGAGTAATTAGTGAAGGTGAGATCATGAAATTGGAAGTTTTGGGGGGAAAAGAGACATGAAGAATGTGGGCACATTCTCTACACAGGGACAATGCCTTCTAACTGCATTCTCTGCCCCCAAGCCAAGGAAGTAGGAAGAGCTGAGATGACTCCTAGAGACACCTCCTGGCAACTTCAGAAGGACAGTGGCCCTGATCACAGTTTGACTTTAGATTTCTGCCCTTCATAACTATGAAGTGACATGTTTCTGTTGTTAATGCGATTGAGTAGGCGGTGCTCATATGGCATCCCTAGGCAACACGTACAGCCCCTCAGTCTGTGTCAGGTCCTCTTCTTCCTCCTCCTCCTTTCACTGATGGACGCGAAAGGCTCCTAAACAAGAGTGTGCTGTGTGGTCCAGGGGCAGGATAGCACTCTGTGCCCTCCCCAGGGGCACTGTATAATCAGTGAGTCTGTGTGTTATTCACAGTCCAGTGGCATTTGCCTTCTGGTGGAGGAAGTACAGTCATGTGCTGCCTGACCGATGGGGACACATTCTGAGAAATGCATCACTGAGTAACTCATCATTGTGCAAGCATCACGGGGTGCAATACACAGACTCAGACAATCTAGATAAGACCACAGCATGACCTTGGAGCAACCTAGAGATGTGGTAAACATGAGACAGACAAGGCCAACATACACAGTCTCCTGTTTTATAATGGCATTTTTTAGCAGTACACTCTAAACTAACAATAAAGGTATTGTGTAGAAAATACACAAACTAATAGCACTTCCTTTGCTATCAAATTTGTACTGCACATAATTTTGATGTAATTGGCACTGCTACCATGACCACAAGCACTTTGCACTGTGATATCTCAGCAGCCATAGCATTGTTAACATGCCAGGAATTTTTTCTATTGTATTCTTATGGTACCAGCATAATGTGGCCAAGCCCTGACTGAAATGTTATGGAGCACAAAACTGTGTACCTCCACACCAACAGAAGCTATGTTTAACTCTCATATCTGAGACCTAATACCTGCTTATGACAAGACTCCAGAGCTTTTATGGAGTGAGCATTTACCCAAGGCACCACAAAAAAAAAAAAAAATCAAGAGCAAACTTCAGTGTAATGTTGATAAGAACATTTTTCTTCAATTATTATGCAGGCTAAATTACAAGATTGTATGTGTGCAAATGAGGCTCCAAATTCAGTTTAGCAAGTGAAGGATTCACTTCTTCGTCAGGAGAAAATCCTTTGCTCATAGACATTATCTTTGCTGGAGGTGGACTGTTGTGTTCCCTCAAAATGTATGTGTTGAAGGCCTAACTAGTCAGATGATGGTATTTGGAGATGGAGGCTGTGAAAGGTGTATTATTCAAGGGTCTTTAAAGAAGCAGAACTAGTATAATAGATAGATAGATAGATAGATAGATAGATAGATAGATAGATAGATGCTATAAAAGGGATTTATTAATGTATTAGACTGGTTTATACAATATGGCCCTAGTAGTCCAATAGTGATTGTGTATCTTGGAAAGGACAAGAATCCAGTAGCTGTTCAGTACACTAAGCTGGACATCCCAGCAGCCCTCCTAATCTTGTGCTAAAGGCCCAGAGGACCCCTAGAGAGCTGCTGGTCTTCAGACTGCACTGGAAGCTCAAAGGTCTGGTTCTAATTACCAGCAAAGGAATGCTGCAGTAATAGAGGAGATAGACTTTATGGCCCTATCATGCCCTTCCACCTGGGCTGCCACACAAGGTGCTGCCTGCATTAAGGTGGGTCTTCCTGCTTCCAAGAATCTGACGAAGAACATCCCTGATGGGTATGCCTGGTGGCTTGTATTTTAGTTGAGTCTAGAGGCGGTCAAGATGACGGCCAAGATTAATCATCACAAGAGGGAACCAAGGTTAAATAAGGCCATAATTGTTGGGGTCTGATTCAACATCACTGATGTCCCTATAAGAAGAGGAAGAGAACCAAGAATCCTTTGTGTACACACCAGAAAGAGTCCTTCCCCAGAACCAAATGGGCCATTGCTGTCACTTTGAACTTGTACTTGCAAATATGAGAAACAAGTTGTATTGTTTTAGGCCATGATCACGTATATTCTTTTACACAGACTGAGATGACTGTTCCAATTTTCTTGTCAGCCTTTAATGTGATGTTCCAGGGTACCCCCAATCCAGGATGGCTCCCTAGCCCCTTTCTGCAAGACAGGAAGAAAGGATAGCAGAATATACTCCTTCCGACTGAGGTAGCAGGCAGCTGTGTTCTTCCTGTCCTATAGGCTAGAGACCAATCTCATGACCATACCCAGAGTAAAGAGAACTAAAGAACACAATCTATTTTCCTAAGCAGCCAGGCCCTACATTACAAATTCTATTCTTATGGAAAAGAACAATAGCCATTAGGAAATAACCTGATGTGTGTGCTGGTGGTTTGAATCAGAATGGCCCTCATAGGCTCACAGATTTGACTTCTTGTTCATCTAGGAGTGGAGCTACTTGAGAGAGATTAGGAGGTGTGGCCTTGTTCGAGGAAGTGTGTCACTGGGGGTGGGCTTTGGGGGTTTCAGATGCTCAAGACAGGCCTAATGTCTCCTCTTTCTCTTCCTGCTGCCCAAAAATCCAGATCTAGGGCTCTCAGCTACCGCTACAGCAACATGTCTGCCTGCATACTGCCTTGCTTTCTGCCATGATGATAATGGACTAAGCTTCTGGAACTGTAAGCCAGCCCCACCCAAATATTTTCCTTTATAAGGGTTGCTGTGGCCCTGGTGTCTCTTCCCAGCAATAGGACACTGATTTAAACAGCTCCCAATAGATTTTTATGATGCAATCCTTTTGCTGAAGCAGCAGTGCTTAAAAGGCGAACAGTTTCTCAGGCATTGGGGAAATAGTTGAACAGTGTATCTTCTAGAAGAGATGTTGGATGGGCCCTCCTTTTATTACTGTAACAAAATAACTGAGGTGGATGAATCATAAAGAAAAGGGAGTTGTTTTGTTTAAGAATCATGCTCCAAGAGCAGAGCACTCTATCTGGTGATGTGCTTACTGGCAGAGTCTCAAGACAATGCAAAACATTACAGTGCAAAAGAAAGTGAGCAAATGCTCGTGTGCCTCTCCTAGTCCCTCTTCTTGTAAAGTTGCCAGTATTCAACAGCAGGGTTCTCTCCTGCCCAAAGGCCCCATCGCTAAACAACAAGTACAATCTCTAAACAAGATTAAGTTCTCCACTCCCTAATACCTCACAGTAGGGGTTAAATTTCAACACATGAACTTTGGAGAATACACATAAACCTCATGCAAACCATAAAAGATAAATGAACCCAGTCAGATAGAAGGAAGTGTAGTCTTGTAGGAGCAATGAACACCCTCAGTCATTCCTCAATAAATGCGGGAGCCACTACAATCACCCCTCTGAAGGCTGGACTCAAGAACACCCTTGGATACAAATTTATGGGTACACAAACACCTTATATTAAATGGTCTAAAACCTACACACATCCTCCCATATGCATTAAGAAGTCACCTCTAGATTATTTATAATACATAATATACTCTGAGTGCTGTGTGAACAGTTGGTATCCTGTGTTTTTAGGAATAAGGACAGCAAGTCTGTAAGTATCCTCTTGTGCCTACCTCTAATGCTCCAGGGTCTCCTCTGGGACTCAGCTTCCACTTTCATGTCAGTTAAGAAAATGGCTGATGGGGCTGTTGACTCTTTATCCTAACTTAGTGATTGTTCTGAAGTGGGCTGGCCTGAGTATTTATACAAGAAACATCTTCCATTTATGATGTACCAGGCACTGTTTGAGTATCAGTAAGTCCACACTTTGATTCTACCATTCAAGTGTTGATGTGATTCTGTTACCTATAACATCAGAACCTTAGATCCTGTCTCAAATCTAAGCATCCCTAAGCTGAGCAAATGAATTAATTCCCTGAGGAAGAAATAGCAGTGGGCTCTTGGGGCCATGCTCATTGAAAGAAAGAAAGAAAGAAAGAAAGAAAGAAAAGAAAGAAAGAGAAAGAAAGAAAGAAAGAAAGAAAGAAAGAAAGATATCGTGTAAAACATTCAGATGCAAAGCTCCTGTGCATGAAGATGGTGACTGAGGTGACATCCACATGAAAAACAGCATAGCTGTAGGTTCAGGACAGGTGACAGGTTGCCCTTTTGCTTGGTCCCATGAATCCAATGGGCAAAGATTCCAGGCCAGATTCATCCTAAGGAGTGGATACCAGGTCTCCATGAACCATCCCACTGGCAGCTGGAAGTGACATCTCCCCTCCAGCTTCCTCCATTCAGTGACAGGCCTGGATGCAGAGGCAAACTTCTCATTTGTAGAAGAAAGAATGCTTGCTGAGTAATGTTGTAGATTTGTAAGAGTTCACCTCAAAGGCCAGGCCTGGAGAAGCAGACATGTAGCTACTCAGGAGGGTAGAGCAGGGAGATGTCAAATTCAAGAGCTTCTGAGGCTACAGAGTAGGTTCAATTCCAGCAACACAGTGAAACTCTGCTTAAAATAAAATGTACAAAGAGGAACAGGATATGGTTCAGTGGCCAAGTGCTTATCCAACAGACTCAAGGCCTTAGGTTCAATCTCCAGTTAAAAAAACAAAAGCAGAAAACAGAAATAAAAACCATCCTTTTTTTTTTTCTTTCTAAACTATGTAAGGCAGTTGCAGACCTTATCCCCATGCCTGTAAAGTCAAGCTTTTAGCTCAGTCTCATTTCCTAGATACTTAAATTATAAGCTGTATGAACTTTACACAATTAACCCAATAGCCTGTGTAATAATTAATTAGTAATTAATTTAAATTGGTGGGGAGAATAAATAAGGTCACTTTTCAGAATCAGCAGCTTAGCTATTTTTATTAGCTATTTATAAACATCCACTGTATCCCTGTTTCTCCTTCTACAGCTGCCTTCAGTCTTGTGTGCATAGCAATGGAAATGACCATACACAGCAAATACATTTCTTTAGGCTTTCATTTTTTTTTAAAGTTTATTTCTTTAGTGTATTGTGAGTAATTTTATACTTTCTTTTCCAGATTCCTTCCTGTTTGTTGGTTGGGTTTGGTTTGTTTGTTTTAACTTTAACCCTCAGTTTGCCATTAGTGGTTGGCTATTACACACAACACCCTTCTTCATCTATGGTAGCACGCTTTCCTAAAAGGCATTCCCTAACCTGTGATGAATGAATGCCTCTGTTCCACAGTGCTAGATAATTACAATAAAGGCCATTTGGGAACAGGGTGCCATTAATGGGCCCTGTCCCTCACCTGAGGACATCTAGACAGCCACACAACTTTGTAGGGCAGCTACACTGCACAATAAAGCCACCCTGTAATGTCACATTCAAGAATTAGAGACTTCCAGCGCTCTGACACATATCGGTGTAGGACCTGGTATGAGGAAGATGGTGTCTGACATGACATTTATAACCTGATAACTTAAGATACTCTCTCTCACACACACACAGCTATTTCTACAGGCACAAGCACACCCTCCTGGCTGGTCCTACAGGCAGATCTGTAATGAGGAGGAAAATGTATGAATTGGTACCTACAGCATCAGCCCATAAATCTGACTTCACATGAGCTGCCCACAGGGATGATGTTCAGACATTGTCAGGTCTCTGACTTGAGGTACCCAGAAAGTCTCCATGGAGCTTGTTAGTACACAGACTTTGACTAGGTGTGACTTGGGATTTTGTATTTCTAGAATGCTCCCTGGGGTGTCACTGGGCTGATTTGTTCAGGGACCACAGCTGCTGTAGCAGGTCTTAGAGCATTCTTTGGGTACCCAGTGAACACTGTTTCTATGCATTACCATACACCGACTTGTAAAGTCACACTTTGTATCATTGCTTCTGCACAAAAGCAGTTCTCACCTCAAAGGGAATAATGGAGCATGCTGCCAGACTCAGGTGTCAGCATCCTCTCATTAGAGATGAGAAAACTGAGAATACAGGGTCAAATGCTAACCAGAAACTGGCAGATCATCTGCCAGATAACTGACCAACACCTGATTCTGACTAACAGTCTTCGTTCTGTGCCAGAGGGCGATGTCACCTTTGGAGAATGGCAATGTTCACCTGGCCAGCCCTCCTCAAAGGGCTCTCATGGGATACTTTACCAAGTCAGAAGACTATCCAGGGTTCCAAGTTCTCATCATATAAATGGGTGTTTTAGCACTCCAGCCTAATGGATGTGAGAGTTTGTTTCTCCCAAGTGGGGACCTCATTTTAGGAAAATGCTAAGGAATTCCTCACAATGCTTCCTATAATTAAGGGCCAGGCAGAGAGTTCTCACTGAAGTTTCAGCTCAGCATGAAGACATCATAGTAATACAAAAAATTCTATATCAATCTTTTCCAACCTTGATATTTTGACACTTAGGACTGAGGGTAAGCAGACTGTTCTGTGAAGTATAGCATGCTTAGCTGGAACTCCAGCCCAGACACACACACACACACACACACACACGGGGGAAGAGAGACAGACAGGCAGAGACAGACATAGAAACACACATGGGTGGAGGAGAGAGCACTGAGTTTGAAAATGTCTTCAGAGAGTTGACACAAAAACAGCCCTCACCTCAAAGGGAATGAAAGAGTTTATTCTGGAGTGAAGTATCAGTGATGCCCTAGTTAGTTTTTATTGTCAGTTTCTCACCTGGGAAAAGGGAACCTCGACTGAAGAGCTGCCTCAGTCAGATTGGACTGTATGAGAAAACTAACTGAGCACGAGCCAAAGAGTGAGCAAGCCAGGAAGGGGGCTCCCCCATGGTTTCTGTGCCAGTTCCTGCTCTGACTTCCTCCAGGGATGGGCTGCTACCTGGAAGTGTAAGCTAAAATGATCCCTTTCCTCTCCAAGTTGCTTTTCTCATGGTGTTTTATGATAACAACAGAAAATCACACCAAGGCAAGCAACTATGGTCTAGGACACATATTTACATTATCCAAAATGACGTATTCTAGCATCAAGCTTTATGGTGACAGAATGAAGTTACAAGCCAAGGAATTCTTAAGATGCATTGATGGTAATATACAATAAGTTGGTTACCACAAAGTTGGGAATCTCTGCTATAGGCCTCAGATGTTATTTGATCGTGTTCTTAGCCTTTGAGATGGTGAAAACTAGGAGTCTGTTTGTACATTCTTTTAAAAATGACTTCACGTGATAGTCACGACGATGTCAAGTCAAATGCAGAGGTGGGCAACAAATAAATGGCTTTGGGGGAAGGGCCCCTAAGGATAAATAGCTTAGATGATTTGACTTCATAACGTTCCATAGTAGTGGATGTAAACATGTTTTTTGTTTTGATCCCAAGTGTGGGATGAGAAACAGACTAATGTGAGGGTGTGTGGTGTTTGGCCACTGAAAACAGAGTTGTGAGAGAACACATGGTGTTTGTCCACTAGACGAAGAACTACCTCTTGCAGGGAGAATGATCTTTGCCAACTGATGAGCATCCTAGTACGGACTCAGAGAGTATATATGTGCGCAAAACCAGATGCTTGGCTTTTGGCTTTTGACATTACTTCCTATCATTTGGCTGTTTGTAGTACTGCTTCCTGACACTCCTAGGGGTGATAAACTCACTCCAGAGAATGCTTCAAGGTTCCGAATTCTGGCTGCTGCTCTGGATTCTGGCTGCTGGAGTTGTAGTCACCTTTACTGAATTGCTGTTTAATGGGTCTACTGGGATCCTGACTATGAAGAGTGGAGTCACTCCAAGGAACTGAGTCTAAAAAGGTCTACTTCTGTTCGCATTAATCTCTTTTCTCTCCTATCTATGGGTGTTGGGTTGTAAGGGAGGTATAAGCATTATAGAATCCCAAATAAAGTAGGTTTGGGAAAGTTCAAAGTCTACATTCTGTCTCATCACAACCATTGACTTTTCAATCCGTCAATCAAGCCTTGTAGACTCTTTAATGCAGCTGTGGTTTTATTCTGTGAATTTCAGTTCATAAGACATGACCAATTTCCTCTAGGTACATGATCACCCTCCCCTCTCCCCACCACATACCTGTGCTCACACTTTGACATGCTGTAGTCAGAAGAGAAAGCACAGGATGCCTGAGACAAAGGTACTTCTTGGTGATCTAGCACCATAGCTGGGCCAGCAGTGACTCACTCCTTCCAAACATTGGTTCACATTTGCCACGCCAAGTGGGGCACTTGAGGTGACTTCAAAGAGAAGAAACAAAGCAAGACTTCCCTGGAGCTCTGCACAGTAGGTATTAATTAGCTAATGAATAGAGTCTGCTAAGTTACAGGACAGTCTCTCTCTGTCTCTTTGCCTCTGTCTCTCTGTCTCTGTCTCTGTCTCTCTCTCTCTCTCTCTCTCTCTCTCTCTCTCTCTCTCTCTCTCTCTCTCTCTCATTAAGATATAGGGGCTGCATCCATTTCAATAGCAATTTGTTCCCAGAAGAGACGTAACAGCAAAGGCATAAGTTCAGTGGAAGAAATGGGCTCCAGTGCATATGGAAAGGAAATGCAAGTGTCACCGAGTAGGTTAAACTAGACATAAATAGTCCAGCTTACCAATCCTTCCTTGGATCCCTCTGCAAAGACACCTTAGGATGCAGCCCAGTTCTACCTGCCCCCAGAATTCTTGCCTTTTGCTAGTCTCTCACCCTCCACCCCCACCACACAAACACATCCACACCCACTACTAGAAAACTCAGAAATGGCACGCACCACCTTCTGTGATAGTCCCAAATCCACAGGAAAACCTGTGCTCAGAGCCCTGGCAGCACACCCAGGAGCTAAGACCTTGGGACATCCTGAGTGCACCAAGTCCAATACTGCCTGAGGGAGGCCCCAGCTGTGGACAGCAGTTTCCAGTGCACACAATTACCAAGCACTTATGGTGAAGAGAAGATGCAGGCAGGAAGCTCTTGAGCTTAAACCCAAACCCCAAGGATACAAAGATCAATGAATCTTCTTGAATGATCTTATCAAGCTCCTTTCTACCCGAGGCCCACAGGCTGCTTATGGGCTGCCTGCTAAGCTGGGCCACCTCTCAAAGCAAAGGGATCCCCTTCAGTCCCTCACAAGGCCAGTGCTCTCTTTGCACTTTCTTCCTACTTCACAGTCCCACCCACAAACTCGTATACCATTTTCTCATCTCTTTCCTTCCACTCTGAACTTTTGCTCCAGAAACTTTTGTGGAAACTTTCATGTTGTAACCAAGTTCTGATACCAGACAATTACTGAAGAGCCTAGAAACCTAATGCAAGTATCTCTCATTTTTGAGGAGACTTAAGCCCAGATGTCTTGAGAATAATGCTTTCCTCAATAAATACTTGTGGAAAAAATATTCACAAATAAAAACTTTTTTGATTTTCTACGTAACCTTCTCAGATTGGAGAGGCAATTTATTTCTGACTGTTTCCCCCCCTCCCCCTGTTATAGGCATCTGGCTCTAACATTCTAAGAATATCTTTCCCCAAAGCTTCAAGGAGATTTGTGGACTCTGAACAAGTGCTAAATGCTATAAATTCATCAACATTATTTGTAATAGCTAAAAATTGAAAGCAAGTAAAATGTAAAAGGGAAAAGAATAAATCAAATTGCTGTATATGCCCTCAGCGGAGTGCTGTAAGCCATAGTCAGATCATTTTCTCAAAGAACATCTAATCTAATGGTAATTTTTTAAAAAGCTTCTAAATAGTAGCTCCACTACAGAAGCAGGCACAGATAGGGATGACAATGGTGTTTGTCTTTGGGGACTGGTAATGTTGTGAGTATACGTTAGTTTTCTTCTTAGTCTGTTGCCATGGAGTCTAGTGTCTACCCTATGAGCTACCATACTGTTTGCAATCAGAATTATTTTGCATGAGAATATTTTGCAATGAAAATTACCTGAGTAGGGAGGCTTAACTGAAGAGCTGTCCTCATTGCCTTTGTCAATGGAGGCAGACCCACCCCAGGTACTGCCGGCCCTTCTGGGAGCAGTCCTGACAGAGCACAGCTGAAGGACAATTATTCACCTCGTTCTCTTGTCCTTTCCTCCCAAAGCTCTCCAGGAAACTTTCAGGTTTTCCACCCACCAAATTGGGTCTGTGGGCTGAACAACCATTGGATTGTCAGCTTCTCTGGTGAGAGGCAGCCCCTATGGGGTCACCCTGATGGCTGTACCGAGACTCAAGGACCAATTCTGAGCTTCTTTGGTGTGAGGCAGTTGTAACTATTTTAATGAAAGTTGATTGCACACACACACACACACACACACACACACACACACACACACACACACACACAAATTGATTCTGTCCCTCTAGAGAAACCTAATACATGCTACAACTAATGTAGGTATGTATAGGTATGTCCCATAATGACTCCAAGCTTGATATTACACACCATAGAATTCCTACTAGGGTAGACCAAGCCAGGCATGGTGGCACACACCTTCAATCCCACCACTCAGGAGGCAGAGGCAGGAGGTTCACTATGAGGTCAAGACCAGCCTGGTCTACAAAGTGAGTCCAAGACAGTGAAGGCTAACACAGAGAAACTCTGTCTCGCAAAAACAAACAAACAAATAAAACCTAGGGTAGACCTAAATATGACAGAAGTTTACTGTAAAGGTTAGGTTAGGTAAGGCCCTAGGGCAAAGTTAAAGGCATTTCATTGATGTCTAGTCCATTTTCTTTCTTTAAAGATCTTGATTTTGATGGCTTGAGTTTGTATAATGTATATGTATGCTTATCAGTTTGTGCGTGTGTGAGCGCAATTGTCTTCAGAGTCTGGAAAGTTGGCTGTATGTCTCTGGAACTGGCAGTTGTGAGCTGGCCAATGTAGGAACAGAACGCAGGTCCTCTGCAAGAGAGGAACACACTCCTCACCACTGAAATTAACAGCAAATTAACAGATTAATCTTTGATTAATGAAAAGGAGTTTATCCTGGCAAGGCTACTTAGGTGACCTTTCTAGAAGCTGACCCAAAAGTAATAGGCTTTCTCTCTCCTCCTACTGGCCTGGAAAAAGCAACTGGTGTGGCTTCTACTGTCAAGAAGGGAACTCTGCCAGCAGCCCCAGTTCTTGGCGAGGAGGACCCTGAACCACTGAGACCGCACCCCACCCCAGCCATCACTTTAGCTGCAGCTTCAGGACACTTCAGGCAAATGACTTATAAAAGCATCGCTTGATTTCTGACCCATGGAAACTGAGGCAACACATCTGCATTGTTTATGTTACACTATTTGAAATGATTTCTCATACCACTAGGAAATTAGCACAAATACTATTTTAAGAATCCAAAGTAAATTCATTGCCCCAAGCATCACACCAGTCCCCACAGCCACTGGCTGCAGGACTGGGTCTGGCAAATGATTGCGGTGTGGGTGCTGAGTGCTAACAGCCAGCTTTCTTGAGGAGAAGGACACATCCTACACGAGGCTGTCCCCTTCCTCTTTAGTAAGAGCCACCCCCTACTAAAGTCACCAGAGCCCTGTAGACCTCAGCCTGGAATGCCATCCATCTATGTTCCTGTGGCTTCACACCAGCACCCGAGCCTCTCAGCCTTGTTGGTGGCACTTTAGTGGTCACCCTTACGTGGACATGCAGTGTTGCCCTAAGCACACAAACAACACAACACACTCTAGTGCAGTGTGCTGTACTTATCTGAGCTTGCAACTTCCACAGTTTCAGTCACACACAGCCAAGCACTGTCTGCAAAATACTAAATGGAAAATTCTAGGCAATGGAGTTATTTAAGGCTGCACACTGTTCTGAGTAGTGTGGAGTTACGTCACACAGCTCTGTCCAGCCTGTGAATGACCCTTTGTCCAGCGCATTCACACTACACATACTACCTGATGCTTAATTACTTGGCAATATCTCAGCGGTCAGCTCCTTTGCTGGGACTACACAAAGCTTTGTTCAGATAACCCTTATTTTCCTCAACCATGGACCCAACTTGTAAGACTAGTGATATTGGCAATTAAGACCTACAGAGATTTCTTCCTTCAGGTGGAAGGCTGAGCACTCTAGGTTTTTTTTTAAAATATGTGTACATATACAGAAAAATGCACCATAGGATTCCTTAGAGATCTTGGCACACATCCCTGAAGAGGACAGACACCTGCAATTGTGTTCTCCCTTCCCCCCGCCCCGCCCCGCCCCTACTCCATGATGGTCTATGACCTTCTCCAAGCTCCTCTATCTTCCACTCATTTCACTGTCACCCCCTCTTTCCTCCCCTCCCCTACTGTGCCACTGCTTTCAGATGTTATCCACGTGATTATACTTAATTGAGAAAATAGAACTTGTTAGCTAACAGTGGCTCTCATTTCCCCATAACTTAGAAAGCACTGCACCCCGTGTCCCTCTTTTCATTCATCTAGCAAAAATGGAGGAAGCATAATTCATTACTCCCATCATAGGCCTGTTCCTTTGATGGTCCAGGACACCATGAGTAGTAAGAACTCTGTCCTCTGGTGATAGATGATGATGATCATAGCAACCGCTCCCTCCATCCCTCCCTCCATCCCTCCCTCCATCCCCCCCTCCATCCCTCCCACCTCCCACCTTTCCTCTCCTCTCTTGTTGTCTTCTTTCATCTCTGGAACATTCCTGGCAGTACATGCTGTGATTTGAATGTGTTCCCCAGAAGTTCACATGTTGGAAGCTTAACCTCTCAAATCATATTTAGGACATGAGGCCGTCAGGAGCTAATTAGAGTTAGATGAGGTCATGAGAGTGGAGAATCTCCTAATATCATTAAGGGCTTAAGAAGAAGAAAGGCTGAGCTGCCCAATGGCTCTGCCCTGCCATGTGAAGACCTCCAGGCACCACCATTATCTTCCTGGCCGTCCCAGACTGCAAAATCAGGAGCCAATAAGCACATCTTATTGGTAAAGTACCTGGTTTAGGGTATTTTGTCATAGAAAAAAGAAGGCAGACAGCATAAAAGCCTGTTTTATATGCTGACCTACTCTAGTACTTTTCACTTTAGAGACCCTCCTGCTATTCCACACCCACCTTCAGCCACCACATCATCTCTTGGTCTTCTTTATAGTATTTCATTCTCTTTCAGAGGATTTTTTTTTGAGCTCATAGTTCCAAAGGGTTCAGTCATAGCTGCTGGGCCCCATGAGCTTAGAAAGAAGATGATGGTGACAAGAAGATGTGGCAAAAAAAAAAAAAAAAACAACCCTCAGGCTGGCCAGGGAGCAGGGAGAAAAGGCTAGACTGGCTTGTTGAAATAACTTCCAAGCTGGTTATTTTTTGACCAGCTAGCTTATGTCATCTGTGGAGAGGGAGCCTCAGCTGGGAAAATGCCTATATCAGATTGGCCTGTGGGCAATTCTCTAGGGGCATTTCCTTGATTAATGGTTGATGTGGAACCATCCCTGAGTAGGTTGCTGTTGGTGGTGTAAGAAAGCAGGCTGAGCAAGCCATGGGAAGCAAGCTAGTGAGTAATGGTCCTCTAATATATGTCCTCTGCTTCAGTTCCTGCCTCCATGTTCCTGCCTCTGTTCCCTCTTGAGTTCCTATTCTGATTTCCCTCAATGACTGACCATGATAAAGACATGTAAGCCAAATAAACCTTCTCTTCTACAATTAGGTTTTTGTATACCCACTTTTTTTCTGTTTCATCAGCTTCCATCCATCCTTTGTTCATTCAATTGTCCTCACTCTCATCTGAAAACACTGGTACCCAAATCTATCAAGCACCAGCCTTCAGAATCAGCTCAAAGGGTGCTGGTCATACTCTTCCCCTCTGCTCCGTCACTGACAACCTTGCAGTGCTCCCTGAGATAACTCTGCCTCTTGTTTTGTTTTGTTTTGTTTTGTTTTAATGCATAAGTCACTTTTCATTGTCAAGCTTTGGAAATTATTTCCTGGCTATTTTTGTCTCTCTATTTTTCTCTCCTATGTGATGACTATGGTAACAACTTAATGACAGCATCGCCTACCTGTTTCTCAACCCCTACTGCTAGAAATGCTTTAGTTTCAACCTCTCCTCTGTCATAGATAACCAAAATGCTAGCTCTAGAGTTTATCTCACATACTAGCTTGTGACTGGCTTCTCTTGGTCACCACTCTAGGCCATACCTTCATCTGTTCACCACTGAGACACATCTTCAGTCGTCTAGATTTGGTGGTCTGCCAACTCTTGCCTATTTGAATAATCTAAGACATTTTCTAAACTTATGAGAAGGGGAAAGCCACACACTAGTATTGTTTCCATAACTCCTATGAGTTCCAGTCTGCAGAGAGCTTTGGGGATGCAGTTTCTGACTAGTCACCTGCCTCTGACCACCCCTCCTCCCATTTTCATTCTGTCTTGAAATTTGTAGGCAAATGGATGGAACTAAGAACTATCATCCTGAGTGAGGTACCCCAGATCCAGAAAGACACATGTGGTATATATTCACTTATAAGAGGATATTAGCCACATAATACAGGATAACCACACTACAATACACAAACCTAAAGAAGCTAAATAACAAGGAAGGCCCTAGGGAGGATGCTTAATTCTCATTCAGAAAGCCAAATAGAATAGACACCTGACACAGTTGAAGAGAAAGAAGAGGATGGGAGCCTACCATAGAGGTCCTCTGAAAGACTCCACCCAGCAAGGATCCAAGCAGATGCTGAGACTCACAGCCAAACTTTGGGGGTAGGTTCAGGGAGTGTTATGGAAAAGTTGGGGGGTAGAGGGACCTGGAGGGGACGGGAGTTCCACAAGGAGACCAATGGAGCCAACAAATGCAGGCGAAGGAGGGGCTACTGCAGAGACTGATGCACCAACCAAGGACCATGCATGGTGAGGACCTTGACCCTCTGTTCATATGTAGTCAATAGACAGCACAGTCTCTCGGTGGGTCCCATAATATTGGGAGTAGGGACTACTTCTGACATGGACTCTGGTGCCCACTTGTTGATCCCCCTGGTGAGGTGGCCTTGGTAGGCCACAGAGGAAGAGGATACAGGCTGTCCAGATGAGCCTTGATAAGCTTAGTTCAGATGATAGGGGAGGATGGCTCCCCCTTTCTGAGGACTAGGAGGGGCGGGAAGGGTAATGAGGGGTGCTGGAAGAGACAAAGGAGGGGGCTGCAATTAGAATGTAGAGTGAACAAATTATTAATAAAATAAGGGAAAAATACAGATGCCCGCAAAATTCAACTCCATGAGTCTGTAAGTTTTGTTTGGGCTACTTGCAGGAACATGGATTATGGGTTACTTGCAGCCACAGAAATGACTCGAAGACAGCTGGATTACCAAAGCTCACATGAGTATGGGTGACAGACAGTTCATAAAAACTGGAAACCTAGAGTCTGCAAGCAACTCAACAGGTTGAACAGTGTCCTTTCCAGGTACTTCAATCGGTCAGAGTTAGTGTCTCTAGTCAGTCCTTACTGCTTGCATATACTTAGGGAAGGAGGGACATAGTGAATCTGGTCAGTTTCATGGACTTCCTACAGCCTTTTAGTTGTTTACTTCCTGAGCTTAAGAGTTTCTCTTCAAAATAGAATGTTTTGGTTCCCCTCAGAACATGCTGCATCTGAATGAGCTTCTCTTCAGGCTGAGTATTTCATTTCCCCTTAAAGAACCCTGTTGTTTCAACTCCTTCCCAGCATCCTGTATCTTAATGAGCTTCCCTTCAAATGGGAGGAAACTATGTACAACACAAGGAGTTGACCAATTGGGTTCCTGGTGAAAGTTCTCTTCCTGGCTCATCTCTGTATCCTAACATGGAGGTACTTGGTAAGTCCGTATTCTTCCTGATTCTTCTCAAAGATTATCCTTTAAATTTGTCTCCTTCCCATTGAATTCCTCTCTCTCTCTCTCTCTCTCTCTCTCTCTCTCTCTCTCTCCTCTCTCCTCTCTCTCTCTCCTCTCTCTCTCTCTCTCTCTCTCTCTCTCTCTCTCTCTCTCTCTCTCTCTCTCTCTCTCTCTCTCTCTCCCACACACACACACACACACCATGGCTTTCTATAGTTCCCTGTGAATATGCCTCAGATGATTCATAGACCCTATGGACATTATTTACTAACTTTTTTGTCTCTCACTGAACCTAAGTGTTGTGAAAATAATCAGAATCAATTAGAGTCCAAACGGAGTTGCTTTTTTGTCAACCACTAGCATTCGATAAAAAAAAAAAAAAAAAAAAGTTACAAATGAGCATGCCAAAATCAGAATGGTTCACAAAGGCCATGATAGTCTTATGCCCAGACACACAAAACTCCCTCTGCAAGAACATCTACCTACAACGGCCTGCTTCATTCTGGACTGATGCCATCCTCGTTATCAATCCATGAAATAATCTATGTCATACTCTTTATTTTGCCTTCAAAAACTTCCCTTTGCCTCAAATCCTTGAACGCACATGTAATCTACCTTGGCACATGTTTGGGGAACTGCAAGGCTATTCCCAAAGACATTCATTATCTTTAGAGAAGCTTACTCTGTCAGTTGGGTTTTGACCCAGTACATCTGTTAATAACCTCTGCTGTCATGGGGAGGGATTGGCTAGTAGATATTTATAAGTAAGCATTTCTGTTACAATCAGGAAAAAAGGGCTGGGGGGAGGGTGATGGAGGAAAACAGTAAATAAAGAATGTGAGTAGGCACAGTGTTCCATTTTCATCTTTAAGTGACAGGTCAAGGGCGCTAAGCCTGGAGATACACAGAATGAAACTGGGCAGGAATGGTGCAGGTCAGAGCCTGCTTAGAAGCCAGGGCAGGTACAATGCTAAACAAGGCGTCTTTGTCTTATGTGCCCACTAACTACCTAGGTAGGATTATTTTCGTATATACATCCCTTGCCTGTAAAATGGAATAAGAAAAGCACTCAAATAACACAGTTGTTTGGCTATTTCAATGAAAACAATGCATCCACTCCAACATAGCACGAGTGTTTGTATCTTTTCCAGCTAAGAATTCAGGTAAAATAAATACATATTCCAAGATCCATCTAACTAGATGTTTGACTGGAGTGATATTTTTTAATGCTTACTGGAATGAAAATTTTATTAACTAGCTGTGTGTTTTTTTTTAATGATAGTTTTCAATGTTTGGTAGGATGGAAAATTATTAACTAGCAATGATTTAGAAACTACACCATGAAGTCCTTTCTGGTGGGATGGGGGAAGGTTTTAAATCCACAATAAATGTCAAATATTAGGAAAAGAGCAAAGAAGAAAGCCAATATTGAAAGCCAATTCTTTCAGAGCTGACCTTTTATCATGTGCATACTCCTCTATTAGACTGAGCTAATGGAGTTATGCCTGAGCTTTGCTGGCTTGCCCCACCCCCACCACCCAGGAAACGTTGTGCCCAGAGGTGGGTGCATTTCAACAAATGCTGTCTTAAGCCTCCTCAGAAGCCCAAATGGTGTTCTCAGATGGTGGGCTGCTCCTTCAGGTAACTGATTTCTGCCTTTGAAACTCTCAGCATCAATGGGCTCCACTGCATTGCAGGTCTGCGGAGGACACCTAGTTTTCCTATCATGGCCAATGCTGAGTGCCCCAAGTGCAGCCTGGCATCTCATGGTGTCCCTTGCTTGAGGCACAGATGTCACCCTGAAGGGCTGTGAGAGGCTAAAGCAAGCTGTCCAGATTCCAAAATTCTGTGGCCTTAGAAGTGTTAGTCAGCTTCCTGTTACTGTAACAAGAATCGGGTATAGCAATCAACTGATAGAGAAAAGCTTTAGCTAAGTGTAGAGTTTTGAAGTTTCAATAACAGCGATTGACTCCGCCTTTGTAAGCCTATGTTGAAGAAGCACAAGATGGCTGTGTAGAGTAACAGAGCAAACAGGGGTCACAGGCCCTGGAAACGACTGGGGGACAAAGGGCAAGTTCAGGCAGCCAAGGAAGCCCCAGAAGGCCTGCCTTTCTCTTCACAAAGCTCTCTCCTGCTCTCCACACCAGCAGCTCTTCAGGTCAGCTCCCTTCTGCCACAGAGCTGCAAGTCACAGGACAAACTGGAGCACAGCTTGGGTGGCTGAGGTCCTTCCAGTTACAGTGATGGCTATTGGAACTGTTGAAACCCTGAGGACTGAGGCCCAGTGGCTAGTTTTCCAGCCTGTAGAGCCAGGCATCCTGGAGCAAAGCCCAGGGCTGCACACATTCTTGTATGAACTTGTTCAGACCTGCTTCCTGGACATCTGTTTTCCTCACCCCTGCACAGCATGAAAATAGAACTTACCTCACTGGTTTGTAAGGTGAAAACACAAGGGCAAAATGAGTATAGTATGCAAAGCCTGTGGGATCTCCTGAGGCTATGTAAATGCAGACCTGTTTCATAGCATTTGGGTGCTGTCTCAGTGTACTCTGTTACCAGAAGAAAATGCCACAGACAAGACTGATTAACTGATACAAAGTCCAAGGAGGCTAGAGTCCAGTCAAGGCAAGAGATTTGATGTCTGGAGAGGGGATCTTGCTGACAGATAGGATATCACCTGGTAGGGGGAGGGAGAGAGAGAGAAAGAGAGAGTACTCACTTGCTCTTTTTTGCTGTACTACTTAAGGAACACAAATGCTTGATTTGATATTTATATACTGAGTGAAACACAATCATGAAAAGCAATGTGATCATCTCCCATTTCCCTCTTCATTCTCTTTTTCCTTGGCCATGTGGCAAGCATGATCTGTTTTTCTCCACTACATGAATACCCTCCTTGAAGAGCTGCTTTACTACAGGCTGGACCAATCCACCGTGGGCTGAACCTTCCAAAACTATGAGCTGAAGAAAGATTTTTTTTTTCACTATAAGTTGACAATGTCCAGTATTTGTTACACTAACAGGAAGCTGACCAACACAGCATATCACGGAGGCCCTGCAGCACTCCGCTATGGATAGCTAATTAGACTTAGCTTCATGTACAAATCCATCCACATCACAGTTGGTGGAATTGTCTTCCTTTCGGAGACTGGGTGAGACTCCGCCATTGTGTGAGGCTGAAAATGGCTCAAGTGTCAAGAGCACTTGTAGGGATTAGGGTTGAGCTCATAGAACTCACAACCATCTGTGACTCCAATTTCTCCTCTGGCCTCCACAAGCTCTGGCACAGACATGGTATACACACATGCGTGTGCGCATACACACACACACACACACACAGAGAGAGAGAGAGAGAGAGAGAGAGAGAAGCACTTGAACACACAAACTGAAAATAAGCAAATATTTTTTAAAACATTGCACTGTGTATGATATCATAGCTTCTTTCTCTGTTCATCTGTTGGTGGACATTCAGACTGATTCTACTCTGTTGCTATTGTGGGTCCACAAGATGATGACTCCACTTCTTTTGGGCAATACTCCAAAGAGGAGCTTTGAGTAATGCTCTACTCTTAATCTTTTGAGTAAAACTGCACAAAACTTTCCATATCTTTATGTTAATGTACATCTCCAGAGTTCTGAGAGCACGCACACACACGCGCGCGCGCGCACACACACACACACACACACACACACACACACACACACACACACTTCTCCACATTTTAAACAACACTGCTTTATGTCCTTTCTATAACAGCCGCTCTCCCAGGAGACTCCACTGTTAGGTGACTTTTATTGGCCTTCCCCTGTTGATGGATATTCACATACCTGTTGGCCATTTTTTGGCCATGCCATTTTTTCTAGTTGGTTTTCTCTTCTTTGTTTGTTTGTTTGGCTTTGTTTTCATTTGCTATCAAGTTATATGAGCATCTTATATATTTCAGATATTAACCTCTTATCATATATGTAGGTTTTTTTGTTTTTCTCTCAGGCTGCCAGTCTATCTCGTTGATTGTTTCCTTTGCCAATCAGAATCTTCTAGGTGTGAATGTAATCACACTTTTTTCTTTTTGCTTTTGTTGCCAAAACATTTATCATTATACATATATATATTACATATAAATATTATATCAAGAATAATGTCAAGGAGCTTTCTTCTAGAAATTTTATGATGCCATAGTTTTTTAAATCCATTTCCAATTGGTTTTGCAGTGTGGTATGAGTCCAATTTCTTCCGTTCTTACATGCAATCTTCTAGTGCATTTATTGATGAGTCTGTTTCTCACTGAATGGTTCCCATTTCATTGTAAGGGCATCATTCCCATCAGATTAAGGCCCTGTTCTTGCAACTTCATTTAACCTTGTGTCCCAAAGATCCACTTCCAAATACTGCCACATGAAGTTCACAGCTTCAACATATGAATTTGTGAGACAGAAGCATTTGTTTCACATCTGGCATATTGCACCTCCTCCTGGCTAGGGGTTGCTGTTCCACTGAAGGGTTACCAGCTGTGCAGCAAGAATAATCTTCCCTGATGGACACATTTGTGTCACTCAAGTTGCTAGACATACTTTCTTGACTTGGGGGATTTCTTAGGTTTTATCTCTAGGTCTCTGCTTTGAAGTATGTGTTTCTCATCTGGTTTCCATGGTTTCTGTCTGGTTAGCCCATCCCTAAAGTCTCAGAGTCTCTCTCTCTCTCTCTCTCTCTCTCTCTCTCTCTCTCTCTCTCTCTCTCTCTCTCTCTCTCTCTCTCTCCCTCCCTCCCTCCCTCCCTCCCTCCTTCCCTCCAAGGACAATGTATTCAGCATATTACTGGATGCTGATGCTGTTTTGCACAGATCCTACCTCTTTGATGAACCTTTATACAGCCAGAGCATAGTTTGTATTGCTTTGCTGTGTCATCGCCGGCTCACTTGGTGACTCTGACAGGTAGGGAGCTGGGACCTGGAAGGATTAGAACACAGTGATTTGAAAGTGACTGTCAGTATGTAAGATAGAAAAAGATGTGGATTTTGTCTTAGATCAGTAAAGAAATAAAGGTAGCCTACAGGAAGATATAAGACATAATCTCAAATAAAGCAGATTTTACAGGAGGTCTCCCTTGCATGGAGCCCAGACATGCCTAGGGACTTGAATACCCTCCTATCAGGAAGGTGACCCATGCTATCACTTTATTCATGAGAAGGAGAGGTGGATGGAGGGAGACACTCTCTCCCACCCCCACCCCCCAGACTCAGGCTCCAATTTAGCATATCTCAGCAAAGAGTAAGATGTACAAATGTTCTTTCATGTGCCTCATACTGCTGCTCCAACACCTGTCTGCCCCTGTTTGGCTTGCAGCCTTGGGAACCTGTGGATCTAGAGCACACTGAGAATATGCTTGCATGGCCCTAATGCAGCGCAGTCTGCTGCATCTGATAATCACAGAATCCACTGACTTCCCTGGGCAGCACACAAGCCCTGGGTTCTCCCTCTCCTCAGTGATTTTGGTGCTGCAAGCACCAACTCTAACCTGCCTCCTGATCACTCCTCTCCATCTCCTCATGAGCAAACCAGTGAATGGCCTACATCTGTACTACTTTTTTCTGGACTGTTCCCTCCTATGTCCTCAATGTGCCCTGTGAAAGCAAGCACTGGGGGAGTCTGTCTCTTGCTCGTTTCCATTCCCATTTCTCATGTCAGGTCCCACTCATGGAGTTTAACAGGTATGGTTGGTGAATCAGAAGCAGAGAAGTTTACAAAATGGTACGGGGTTGGGGGTGTACAGAACATCTTATTCTCAATATGTAAATGCAAGGACTTCATTTCTATCCCTTCCAATCCCAAAGACAAGATTCTTCTGGAGGACCAGACAATGTTTTCCAAATTAAGGTCTCTGGCAACGACTAGTTCCAGAAGATGAAATTTGATCTTAGAGGTTAAGAGCACTGACTGCTCTTCCAGAGGTCATGAGTTCAATTCCCAGCAACCACATGATGGCTCATAACCATCTATAATGTGATCTGATGCCCTCTTCTGGCCTGCAGGTGTACATGCAAGCAGAGCACTGTATACCTAATAATAGATAAATCTTTTTTTAAAAAAAAGAATAAAATGATGACAAGAGGGAGGAGGAGGAGGAAGAGGAAGAAAAAAGAAAGGAAGAAAGAAAGAAAGAAAGAAAGAAAGAAAGAAAGAAAGAAAGAAAGAAAGAAAATGATCAAAAGGGAAGAAGAGAAATATAGAAATGATACAATTGAGAAATGAGGAAGAGTTCATTTATTCATTCATTCCATAGTTACTTGGAATGGAGCAAGCAAGGCTGTTGGCAGTTCTTTTATGTGGAAACCCAGGATTAAGAGCATCCATTGATTACTGTCCTTTGATCAGTGCCTAGTGGTATGAGAAGTGGCCAGTTCCATCTCTACTAGGTATAAAAGTCATGGTTTTGGACATCAATAGCTCAATAGCCTTTCCTACCAGAGCCACTGCCACAGCATAGCCAGATATACCTGACCTCACATGGCTGTGACCACTGGTACTGAAGTGCCTGTTTATGTCTGGAAGATTGGGTGGCAAGCCTTCTCACAAGGGATCACCTTCTTCAAGGACATCACAGACTCTAGGTGCTCCATCAAAAAAACCCAGTGAGCCATGGCATCTAAGTTGTCAGGCACAGTCCCTGCCAGTGGCACTCTCTCCTTATATCACCCGTGTTCTCTTATCCTGGCAATAAGAGGAAGTATTATAATCAAGAGATGGCTTTCAAATGTTAACTTTTTAATTTAACTTCATATAAGGAATTAGCATACAATACACACACACACACACACACACACACACACACACACACACAGTGGGAAGTGGGGGAGACAGAGACAGTGACAGAGACAGAGAGGCATTTTGAAATATGTTTGGTCCAGTCTGGAAGAGAGGCCACTTCATCCAGTATATACTATCCAATTTATCAAAACACCCTAAACCAGAACACAAGCTAATCAGGAGCACACACCACATGAGGTGACTAGAGACATCCCTACTGGAAGAAGCTGGAGATTCCTGGGAAACGCTGGTGCCTCAGGGTGGCTGAGCACCTGTGAGACAGCCCGGGTGTTGAAGGAGTTAGAGGAGCCTGCAGTTCTTCACTCTAGAACCTGGCACACATTCCAAACCATGTTGATATGGAGACCTATGGCTGTGAGATGTCATGAGACTAAGGCTACTCTCACACCATGCTCTTCCTGCCATAGTCTGTTGTGACCATTGTCAGCACATTTGGCTCCAGGCTTTTCTCATTTTAAGCTTTAAAAAATAAATAAATAAATACAATTGCATAATTTTCCCCTCTTTCAATTCTTTTCATGTCCTCTCAAAATCATAGCCTATTTCTCCTTTTGTTATCACACACACACACACACACACACACACACACACACACACACACACACATACACACACACACACACACAGGGACACACTCTCCTCAATATATAAATAAAGCCTACTCAGTTGATTTAGTGCTACTTGTATGTGTTTGATTTCAGGGTTGACCACTTGGTATTGGAAAACCAAATAGGGGGCTCATCCCTGAGGAAAACCGTGTCTTCTGCTCTCAGCATTCCTTAGTTGCCTGTAGTTCTTTTTCTGTGGGTAGAGCCCTGTGAGGGGCCACCTTCCATGTTAGCTTGTTTGTGGGTGTCTTATTTCTTTAGGTTTTGCTTAGGCAGCAATGTTGTTTAAGTCATGGATGCTCTAGCCTCCTAATGCAGACGAAATAGCTGTGGGGGTTATTCCAGGGCCCATTGAAAAATCTCACTCCAAATGGCCAAAATTGAAGATTTTTTAATTATGCATGAAGTAAGGGGGAAAGGGAAGGAAGGAGGAAGGAGGGAAGGAAGGAGGAAGGAGGGAAGGAAGGAGGAAGGAGGGAAGGAGGTAAGGAGGAAGGAGGAAGGAGGAAGGAGGGAAGGAGGAACAAAGAAAAGAAATTCCCTGTACTACTCCAGGTCACTTTCTTGGAGCATTTGCATGCTTGCCCCTGGAGGGGTTACAGCAGCCCCTTCCATCCACACAAGTCCTGCTGTGCCACATAGTCTGAAATCCCTCCCCTCTCCCTTTCTTTGCCGCCAGGGACAGATTTATTTTAAGGAATTAGCCATATGACTGTGGGGTCTGGCAATTCTGCAGTACTGCCGTCATCTAAAAGCAGAACTTTTTCCTTCTTATGGAATACTGGCCTTTTCTCTCGAGGTATTTAACTTCAACATTATGAAGGGTCAACTGTTTAGTTAACTACTGACAAAAATATCCGGCACATCCAACAAACACTTCAGGGCAACCACTAGGCAGGTATTTGAGCAAGAACCTTAACAACCATCCAGCGTACATTAGCTTACCAAATGGTTAGTGTCTCCTATACAATCATTAGTCCCAGAAAATGCTTAGGATCCTGAACATTCCAAGGAAGAAACAAGCAACATACTCAAGATTATGAGAAAGAAGAGGCACAGATCAGTGAAAGTTCAAGCAATGGATGGTGAAGAACACACACACACACACACACACACACACACACACACACACACACACACACACACACACACATATGGAAAGCCCAGAAGGCTTCCTTGCATCCCACCCTTTGCAGCATCACTAGAAAAAGGAGGAGCCGCTTCTCTACCAGAGGCAACATCTGCTCATTCACTATCTTTTCCATGACCCTACAGACAGACCAAAAGAACCACTCATCTTCCTTCTCAATATCGTTTTCTGTTGTTTCATCCCTTCCACCGATGTCTCCAGAACCAGCAAAACAATGGATGATGTCTAGGACATCAGCCCCCCCACCCTCCCCCCAGAATCTTAGAAGGGCTTTCCTGTCTGATCAGAAGGAATCAGCATCCCCACAGTGCCTTCACCAAACACCCATCCCATCACCCTTACCCCATTTCTCTGGCCTGCCCCTGCCTTTTGACCTTGGGCTCCATCTGTTCCTACCACAGCGGCTTCCTGACATAGTGTGCATGGACAGCACACCCACAAGCTCCTAGTCCTACTCTAGCGTTTCCCATGCCTCTTTAAAATTGATTTTCCCACAAGAGCACACACCCCAAAAGATGACAAAGCCATCGTCTTGCCCACATTTTCCTTAAGTCATTTCTTCTGTGTTTTCAAAAGCTGAGAAGTCAAAACACTTGTCTATTCCTTAACTGCAAACAGCTGTCTTTTAAAGTAGATCTGCATCACTCCTGCAACATTGTTTATTAGTTTATTCTGAACACCCCAGCACATGTTATCTGTTGCCGTGTAACAAATTACATTAGCAACAGTTTGTCTTTGCTGTATGTAACCTATTCCAAACCAGCATCAAGCTCTGGGTTACAGGCACATACCACCACAGCCACCTAGTTTTGGCAGCTCAAACCAACACAGTGGTATCATCTCCCAGTTCCTGGACATCAAAAGGTCCAGGCCTGGCCTGGTTGGGTCCTCCTATCAGGGTCTCAAGGGCAACAATCAAGGCAATGATGAAATCCTGTCCACATCTGGAGGAACAACAGGAAGAGATGTTGCCTCCAGCTTCTTAGGTTGTTGGAAAATATATTTCCTGTGGTTATGGAATTAAGAACTTCAGATGTCATACTGCCTGCTGGCCAAGGCGGACCTCAGTTCTGACACAAGGCTCTCCCCATAGACCCATAACACCACGACTGCTGCAGAATTTGAAAGCCAGACAAAACATAAGAGGAAGTCTACTAGAAAGCCTTGTACATTAGGCAGTCTTGTAATTACCTGTGCCATTCACCATCACTTAGAAGAAAGTTATGCACCACACGCACACACACACACATGCATGCACACACACACATGCACACGCACACACACTCAAGTGGGAAAGGTCACACAGTGTGACAATACCAAGGAGGGAGAACCCTGGGGAGCACTGGGACAATCTTTCTGTCACATCTCCTTGGGTCTAAGTCATCCAAACCTAAATGATCACCAATTCCAGGGTAACAGAGAAGAAAGCTCCCAATATAAACCAACAACTCAGGATTTATTCATATCAGAGCCTGCACCTTACAAGAATTCTCCACAGAATTAATAAAGCCCTGATTTGTGGAGACACACAGCTGCTGGGGTTACTGCACCCATGAGAAGGACAAGGGGAGGAGGGGACATGACCTAGAAAGTCAGATGGGAACTTAATCAAAAAGCAAGTTTTGCAACAGGATTCTACCTCTTTGCTTCTCTGGGAGCCTTCCTGATGCATCTTTGAGGTTGTTGTCAGTACATTTCCCAGGGGCAGTTGGGTGGCAGCTTGAAGATCCTAATGCCAACAATTCAGAATCAAGGCCAGACCAATTTCTGACCCCCAGCCCAGTTTTCTTTGCCAAAGTAAAAGCCCAGAAGCACAGGACAGAAGGGGAAACTCCACAGTGTCAGGCTTTGCTTATACTGTACGTGCAGTGTCCCTCTCTCCTCCAAATGCCTCACACCACACACATGAAAGAAAGGCTTAGAAAGTTGAGCCACTTGGTGTTTAAAGGGTGGTCCCCCTGCAAATATGCCTACTGAGGTAGTTTCTCTTCTCTCTTTACAATAAATTGGGGATTTAAAAATTATAAGGCAACACACTGGGCAGCAGTTTTGAATGGATCTTCCCTAGAGGTGTGTTGGGAGCACAGCACAGAGGTCCTTGTGCCCACAGATCTCCAGAGAAACCAGGAATGCTAAGCACACAGGATTGTGGGTCCAATGGGAAAGATGAAAAACCTCTTCTTCCATCCAGAAAGCTGGGAATTGGAAGTGATCCACAGCTTGGTGATCTGGTTATCTGTTGGGCCGGGCCATATGAAGCTCCTACAACCAGGACCAGAGGTGAGTCATAGCCAAAATGACCTCTTTGCAATCTGTATGATAAAGACCAGGCCAGACTCTTAGGCCTTTAAGCTAGTACAGGTAGCCTAGAACTCATCTTCTTGGAAGAAATTGCACTATCCTGGGTTGAGTTTCAATGTAATTATCCTTCCTTGTGCAACGGGGACTGTATGACACCAGAAAAGCCTTTTTTCCAAATTAAATTGGCTTAAATACATCAGGAATAAACCGCCTGGCATTAGACTCCCTGAGGTCTGATCCAGGTTGACGAAGTCAATCTGCACCAGATTTTCTTGTCTTTTTTCTCTTGCTTCATTTCCCCGTATGACGCCCACAGGGCCTTCATCAGAGGTGTTGGAAACCCAATAGGCTTTGACTTTCTTTTTGGCTTTATTGGGAGGAGTAGGAGGGATGGGGGTGGGGCGGTCAGGCTGAGCACTGAGAAGTTGTAATTGCCCTGGTAAAATCAGTGCTCACCTACTCAGCATAGATGGGGAGCAGATCTGAGCTTTTCCATCAGGGCAGCCACAAAAGGAGGTAGAGTGTCCAGGTCCAGAATTGTCATTCTGTCTATGCAGACTACTCTTCGAACAGCTTTAGGCAAGTAAGTTTCTACCTTCTCCAACCTCACCTAGCAATGGAACTGCCAATATTTTCCCTCCATCAGTCACATGGCCTGATGGTCTGGGTACCAACTGCTTTGAAATTGGGATGGATTTTTCAGGTAGAAGATGATAGTCTCTTGTTTTCTCTGCACTATCTTGTTTCCTCCATTCTCTACAAGGGTTTAAGTCACAAGGACAGTCTTCATGACATATGGAAAGCCATTCCTCACCTTAAGGAGATAATGCTCAGAGAACACCCTGACCCTGACCCCGGACCCCTGTGTCCTGCAGAGCTTGCTTTCTTCTGCTTCCCACCCATGCTTTCTGCTATTTGGAGATGCAGCAACTCCGTAGCCTGGGGTTTTTATGGGAATTAGAGGTTTCTCACCAAGGAGAGAATGAGCCCATACCTCTCCAATTCCCTCACAACCTACCACCCATAACCTCACACCAGGCTGCCCCTGGTGAGAAAGCTGGGATCTGCTCCTCATCTGTGCTGAGTGGGTGAGCGCTGAGGTTCCACGTGTGCGCCTCCAGGGGTTATCACTGCTTTCAGCTCCTTAGCTTTCCCTTCCCTTCACAAAGGACTTCTAAGCATCACTGCTTTCAAGGTCCTTCCTCCAATGACATAAAGATTTTCCATTAGCCTCCACTTCTAACAGATTACACTACATCCAAGCAGCACCACTCTGGGAACATGTAAGCCTTCAGGGGACATTCAAGACACAAACTAGAGCAAGCTGCCGTAATGAAGTACCACACACTGGGTAACTTAAGCAGCAGATAAGCATTTTCTCACGTTTCCACAGGCTGCAAGTCTGTCCTCAAGGTGTTGGCAGGGAGTGTTTCTGGTGAGTTGTCTTGAAAAATGGCTATTTTTTTTTCTCCCTGTACTCTCTCATTTTCTCTCTAAGTGAATCTGTGCCCTTGGTCTTCTTAAAAGTACATCAGCCATATTGGATTACAGTCAACCCTAATGGCCTCACTCTAAGTTAATGACCTCTCTAAAGACCCTGCTGCCACACAATCACATTGTGAGATGCAGTCATCACCTGCTGTCCATGAGAGATCAGTGCACTGAAGTCCCCTAGAGGAATTCTAAAACCACGGATTGTACTTAATCTTGTATATACTGTATTTTTTTCTAAATATACATGACTATGAAACAGGCTTGTTTTATAAGCCAGGCAGCAGTAAGAGATTACTAAAAACTAACCATGAAATAGAGGAATTTAAAAAATATATGATATAATAAAAGTTAGATAAATTTTTGCATGTTCTCTCTCTCTCTCTCTCTCTCTCTCTCTCTCTCTCTCTCTCTCTCTCTCTCTCTCTCTCTCTCTCTCTTTCTGTCTCTCTCTCAAAACTGTACACCTATCCTCTCTGTCATAGTGTGAGATGATGCAGTGAAACAAGTTAGATGGCCAAGCCCTCACTTACACCATGGCTGTGAGCACAGCAGTAATTTTAACTTGTATGTCTTCTTCCATTACTATTGTCACAGACAGAAAGTTGGTCTTACCATAGGTCACATAACATAGGAAGTCCTGGGATCCACTTTTTTTTTCCTTTATCAACCACATTCATATTTTTACTTAAAGGAAGTACCTTGCAGTTTCTCATTGGAAGAGTCGCATTACTAGCATGACTATTTTTCCATTTGGGGACCATAGAAAGTCAATAAGCATGGATACTAAAGACAAGCATGCACTCCAGGACCCAGATGAGGGACAGTGGGACTGTGTGGTATTTCATTACACTACTCCAGGTGGCACACCATTTAAAAATTAAAAATTGTTTAATTCTGGAACAATCCACTTAATATTTACAGGCTTCAGTTGGTTGTGGGTAATAAAACTTTAGACTTGAGACAATGAGGGTATATTAGTTTTTTGTTTTGGTTTTTTTGTTTGTTTGTTTTTTGTTTTTGATCCTGGCAGAGGAAACTTAAGGGATAAAAGATTGTTTGGGTTCACAATTTCAAGGCATCTGAGTTTGTAGCGGTGGGGAAGACAAGATACTGGGAGTGGCTTAGCCTATTGTGGCAGGTGTGTGCATCAGCAACTCCTCACATAAATAAATAAATAAATAAATAAATAAATAAATAAATAAGGAAAGCACCCTAGGCTAGTGACCTCTAGGACCTGCCCCCAGAGGACCCACCACCACAGTCAGGTCCTTCCTTCCAAAGCTTCATAGTCTTCAAAAGCAGTGTCTGCCACGTGAGGAGACACTATCCAAACACAAGAGCTGGTAGGGGACATTCTAGATTCAACTCACAATAGGCAGTAGCCTTACAACATTATTTTCTTTTCCTCATTTTAAAAAAGGTTGAAGAAAGACTAACTTGGGTGACATATGTAAGCACTCAGTAAGTGATTAGGAGATGGGACTTAAAACTCCGAGAAAGCTCCCAGCTTCTTCCACTGATAAACTGGCTTCTCTCTCTCTGCCCCCTTTCTACCACTATGGGAAAAGGAAGGGAACTAGACATGGCTTAGCAGCAAAAAATAAAAACAAAAACAAGGAACCATTTAAGTATTGCTCTTTAAATACTGTAGCATCTGTGATTGTGATCTTCATCTTTACAGCAAATAAATGGAACGCCAAAGACTTTTCACCAACGCATATGGAACCCTTAGAGGTGCAGCAGAAAATACTAAAATACTAAGGCCAGCTAGAGCAACAGAAAGGGGAGGAGCCTACTTCCAGCATAATAGGAAGCTAGCTTAGGCAAAATGGAAGCTTCTTCTGAGGGTGCATGATCTCCAGACAGCCCAAAGTATCCAAAGTAGGGACCCAGACAGACAGACAGAAACAGAAACAGAGTCACAGGGCCTCCCAGGGCAGGGCCAGAAGGGGTTAGAGGTCAGAATGAACGGGAGGGGTCCTCTAAGTCAGAGAGAAAGGCAAAGGGTACAGTGAAAAGTGCCAAAGGAGCTGGGAGCAGGGCTTGGGGGCAGGTGGTAGCCACAGCTCACTCCAGGAAGACCTTCACATCTGTGACTGGGCATTCATCTGGTCCAGGAGAAGGTAAAGAGGTGAGTAAGCTATAAGCTCCTCCTGGCTATGCCACACAGGCTACAACAGAGGATTCTAGGATTAGAAAAGTGACTTCCGCACCTAGAACTATTTATGTAATTTAGACGACTCTGCTTTGCTCCAATTTCTATAGCTTGCTGAGTAGGAAAGCTTTCTCTCTAATAGTTCAATTTTCACCGCCATCAGGAAAAGGAAGTGTTTGTCATTTCCAAGAAGGGTGGAAATAGCCTCCAAAAAGAAGAAGCAAATCCTTCTTTGATGAGGGAGATCCTGAAGCAGCTTCTGTGTTTCCCAACAGTTCCTGGATTGAAAGAATTTGCAGGAAGTATGCCCGTGTTGAACAGGAGATATAGAACCTTCTTCTGAACTACTTCCAAAGATATGGTGAGAGAAGCATCCCTATGAAAGAGTGAAGATCATTCTAGAAGGCCAGATGTCCAGGCATTCATTCCCTCAAGTTGGCCTGAGGTGAAGGTAGGTTGTGTATAAATTGAAGAAGAAAGATGTTACAACAGAGCATGCTCAGGTCACAGGCTGGATGGCTCAAAGGAGAGGGGACGAGAAGACTCACCTTGTCTCAGTATTGGACATGCCAAATGGCTGATTCAGCATAATGGTTAATCTTCAAGACTGACTAAGTTTTAAATCACTAGCTCAATTAGGCTCAGCTCTGGATAGTTCTGTGAGGGTATTTCCAGGAAGGAATAACTGGGGGGTGGGGGACTAGGCATGGCCTGAAAGTGGGTGGCATCATACTATGGGCTGGGGGAGAGGGTGTTAAACAGAACAAAAAGAGGAAAAGGAAGAAGCTGTTGCAGCATTGGTGCCTTTGTTCTGTTTTATGGTCCACCATGGCATGAACACTCTCCCCACCACAATGACTGACGTGAAACTGTGAGCCAAAATATTCCTTCCAATATTCCATTCTACCTTACACTGTTTCCATCAGATATTTTCTCACAGTGACACAGAAGTAACTAGCACACCCTTTAGGGTAATGGCCTTTAATTTAAAATGAAGCCCAGGTAAGCATCATTTCAGGACCTCTGAACGGACCCACATATCCCCATAAGCTCTTCCCAGGAGCCTACTGTTAGCAGATATGAGATGCTCAGTAAAGCTGGGCTGCAGATAAATGATGGATAACTGCTAATATTAGTGTGTCCCACATAATATTGGGGGCATGTTTATGTCATGAAAGTCATATATTGTTTATAAGATATTCAAATTTACCATGAAATCCTCTGTATTGCTAAATCTGGTAGCAACCGGTAGTTGTCAGTTTTCAAGTTGTAAAAGATGGACAGACTGATGAGCTGCTTGTGAAGACTGCCAAATGATGTGATATCCCAGATGGTTGGCTGGGTTACTTCGGGGTTTGTTCAGCCCTTCCTAAATGTGTCACTGCTTTTGGCTGTCATTATGGATCTCTGATCCAACTAGTTTAACCAGAAGAACATTTCTTGTTTCTTTGCCTGGGAATCCAAAGACAAGCTGTGCACCACCACAGCGTGCTTAATTCCATTTGCTACTGAAGACAGTCCACACCATTTTGGCTCACTCTGACATCCACAGGGCTGACTCCACCTTGGACAGAGAACAAGGTGTCAGCCACAGTTTTGCTTCCAGATATGGCCACATTATTGGAATCACTTCTGAGGCTTTGGGTAAAGAAAAGGACAAAAGTTTAAGAGGCATTGGAGACAACATAGTGTATGCATCTATGGATTTGTGGCCAGTGAACATGAAAAAAATTACAGATTGGAGTCAGCAAGCATGCCTGTCACTGGAAGAAGTGAGCTCACATGTCATCCACAGAGGAAGAACAGTGACGGACGTAAACTCAGCACCCACCAAAACCGGCTGGTGAGTAACAGTCAAACGGAGCAGTGCATTGGTGGGGCTGTCTGTACCACAATGCTTTGAAAATAGGCTGGAAACGCTTGGTTAGCTCTTTCAACCTTTGGGAAATTGCCTATTGCTCACAAACGTAGCACATGCGAAGTCAGGGGTAGTTTGCTCCCTGGCTTACAAAGGAAAATGCTGTGGTTGGTTTATGGAAATACTTCCCTGCTGAGTCATCTGAGCAGATGAGACACCACAGGAACTTGACCCTTATTCACTCTGTTATATGAGTCATTCTCATGAGTAGAGGACTATTTATCCAGGAACAAAACTACATGATCAGTATAGAAGCTTTTCAAGTGTCCTGTAGAAACAGGTCTTTGCGAGATGCTGCCAAAGGGCGCTTACATCAACCAATTGGTGATGGCCTTGTCACTAGACAATGGAAGGTTGAAAGGGCATTTGAGAATCAGACAGAAAAAAAATAGAAAGAAGCAAGGCAGAGAAAGCCTTTCCATTTGTTTTTTCCAAAAGTAAATTCTGCTTAAGGTTTGTTTGTAGCAACAGCACAGAACATTGGTCCCTTGTTGTTTGATTTAGGTCTGAGCCTTTAGTAGACAAAGCCTGGGGCTTCGGGCACTAGGGACACACACATGCTACTGAGAACTGTGTGGGCAATGGACATAGGTCAGTAGAGCTGTGGCTGGCTCTGGGACCTTCTCAGATAGCTCTGGAGTCATGATAGCCTTAGCATGGTTCTCGTGGCCTTGACATCCTTGTCATGCATAGTCATTAGGGCTTTCCTAATGGTATATTTCTTGGCAAAACTCATGTCCCTCCAGAACCTGCTCTCTGCTCCTAAAGGGTTTCATACCTTGGCTGTTAGTGTTTCTTGATGTCACGCCTGTGCCATTTTCCAGAATGATTTTGTATGCTACAGTTCTTGGTCATAGGCATGTCTGCACATGCCCCTCAGTTCCCAAAGCACCTGGGATTAAAAAACAAAAAACAAAAACAAACAAACAAACAAACAAACAAGACAAAACAAAGTCAGTTTCATAAGAAACCCACTCTTAGGAAACCATACCACGAGGGTAAAGTTAATCCATCCATGGGGCAAAGGTCTCATGACCTCCTCTCCTAATCGTCCCACTTCTCAACAGAGGATTAAGATGGTTTGGTGGAAAAGGGCATGTGCTATAGTTCAATCCCCAAGTCCCATATGGTTGCGACAACTAACTGCTGAAAGTTGTGTGAGCTACCCTCTGATCTCTACACATCTCTACAATGCTCCATGGTATTTGGGCATGCGTGTGTGTGTGTGTGTGTGTGTGTGTGTGTGTGTGTGTGTGTGTGTGTGTGTGTATACACATGTGAGTGCACACACACTAAATTTAATTTTAGAAATAAAAAAATTTACAGTACATGAACTTTGACGAATACCCTCAGATCCATAGCCAAGGTATTTGAAGAAGCCAATGAGCTGCTTTAGCTAAGCAAATCTGGTCTTCTTTCTGACCTACATCCATAGTCTCCATCAATGGGCCTTCCTGAGTTTCAGGCTTTTACATCAAAATGAGTGGGATTCAGCTGCACACTATAGAAAATCCATCCACAGTTCTTATCTGAAGAGGTTTCATTTTCTCACAACTGTAACCTCTTGAGCTGGCACGTCAACCCTGGATAGCATCAGCATCCTTGCTCCTCCTGTCTTTGCTCTCTGCCACCCTCAGCTTTTGACTTGCATCCTTGGTGTTTATTATCTTTCAGTGGCTAGAGGCTGCTCTACCTCCAGGCTCACAAAAAGAAATACTGGGAAGCAGGAGCAAGAATGCACATTTCATACAACTGAAATGTATCACAGGGCTGGCCCCTAGATACAAGAGTATTGAGAAATGCATTGTTTCACCAAGTATGTGTCAGCCTCAAATATAATGAAAGTTCAGGCAATACAGAAAAAGAGTGAACTATATGCTTGGTCAGCAAGCAGAAATGTCTGCTGCATGAATAACACATGAAATGAGGCTTCTTCGTGTTCCTATTCTGCTATCCATTTGTTCTTATACTCAATAGGCATATATTGGTGGTTGGCTGTATTGCTCAGTGGTAGAATTCTCATGAGCTCCTGAGCTCAGACTCTAGCACCAAAATAAAAGCAAAATCTTTAGCATACATATACCTATATCATATATCATATACATATGTTACAAATATATTAATATATACTGCATGCCCACCATATCTAGCAAGCCTTCTCCATACTAGGAATGTACTGATATCTATTAACAGAACTGTGACAAGAAAGATAAATTGCCTTCATCCAATAGTAAACAAAGTGGTCCTGACACAGAGGCATCACCTTGGCGTTCAGTGAAAATCAATGTCCTATGAGAGAATTGTGGTTAAGAGCTACCCCAGAGTCAATTGTATCTAAATTCTAAGTTCTACCTGGTATATTCCCCTCACTCCTCTAGCTTGATGCTTTAGAATGTCTGTCCTCTTGGTATGGACCTGAGGAAACTTGGAGAGCACAAGGTAAGGTCATGATTCCAGAGCTTTCTGTGACACAGTGGGTAAGCTGATACTCTCCCTCTCATCTGCAGCATAGTTCTGTCTGGATTAGAGACCTGGAGTACCATTCCAGGCAGTGTGTCTCCATATTGCTATTTAAATAAAAGGCCAGCTGAGAAGTCTGGAACGTGCATGGACCACAGCTGCCAAGACAAACTGGTGCAAGCCTCTTAGAAGGCAGTAGAGCGAAGCAGAGCAAGAGCATGCAAGCCTCACACCCACTGATAAGGGATCTGGCTTTGTTTCTGGAAACAATCCATATTTTGGGGCCAAAAGAGCCCCCCCTCCTCCAGGCCCAATCATTTGGACAAGCTAAGCAAAAGCTTTGCTCTCAGCCCAAGTGCAATCATTTCACAATTCAGAACAGGTAAGATGGCCCTGGTTTCCCACTTCCTCTTTTCATCAAAATTGCCTAAGGCCATAAGCAAAGTTATTGTTTTCACATTTTACCAACTTGTCTCAACCCCCATGAGCAATCACACCAGAGAAGCAAAGGTCTTCTGGGGAGTAGAAGTTCTACTGGAGGGTAGAAGTGAGCATGGCCCCACAATGAGATCTGGCTGTGAGAGCTTCTCACAATTCTATCAGCCCCAGACTGCAAAGTAATGGCAGCTAGAGACTCCTGTGTACACTGCCTTGATGAATCCAGACCTTTCTGTATTTCTCTAAGTATCTCCAAATCATCATGCTGGTTCTGGGATCTACGCACAGCACAGCTTTCTACGCTCAGAAACCCAAGAATGATGGAGCCTTGGAGGAGCATGGAGCTCAGCCAGAAAGGCAGATTGTGGTGGTTTTAATGAGACTATCCCACATAGGCTGATATGTTTGAATACTTTTCCTTCCATCATCCCCACCCCATTAGTGGAACTGTTTAGAAAGGCTTAGGAGGTTTGGACTTGTTGAAAGAGATATGTCACCAGGGGTGAGCTTTCAGGTTTCCAAAGACTTATGCCATGTCCAGTGTGCTCTCTGTCTCCTGCTTGCCCTGAGAGATGTGAGTTATCACCTGTTGCTATGCCATGTCTTCGCTCTACCATCATAGACCAACCCTCGGAAACTATAAGCACAGCTAACGCTTTTTATAAACTGCCAATGTCATTGAGTTTTATCACAGTGATAGAAAAGTAACTAAAACACAGAAGGCCATGCTACATAGCAGACATCCAAATAGCACCAGGCTGAAAAGAGGGTTTAATTCCATGGTAGGAGACTGAACATGGGCAAGGTAGACTGTCATGCCTGTTCTGGAAGCTGTCTCTTGTATTCATTTCTTCATGTCTAGGATTTAAACATGGGGAAGCACGGAAGTGGACTCTGAAAATCAGACAGCCATTGTGGAACTCTTTCCCAGAAAAGATTCATGTGACTGTCACATAAATCTTTGCATATCATTTTCAAAGGTTTGTGGGCTTTATCAGCCAATACTGTCCATGGACATTTAGAATATAGTAAAACTATAATAATAAGGAGTAAACATTGCTTGCATTTCACATTCTTAGTCTTTGAACATCTATTCCCCCTTTTAACTGCCATGACAAAACTACATCATTGCTCCAACTGTACAGATAAGGAATTCAGAGGAGTTCAAAGAACTCACAAATCCTAATTAGAAGGTGAAGGGATCAGAGCAACCAACCCTACTCCTTCTGATATTGACTGGCACAGGTGGTGGGGTGGTTTGAATAAGAATGGCCCCACAGGCTCATATATTTGAAAGCTTAGTCACCAGAGAGTGAAACTGTTTGAGAAGTAGAAGGACTAGAAAGTGAGGCCTTCCTGGAGAAGGTGTGTCACTGGGAATGGCCCTCGAGGTTTCCAAAGCCCATGCCAGGCACAGTCTCTCACACTCTCTGCCTGCTGCTTATGGATTAGGATGTAGCACTCTCAGCTATTTCTCCAGAGCCATGCCTGCCTGCCTTCTGCCATGCTCTCCACCATGATGCTAATGGACTAAACCTCAGAAACTGCAAGCAAGCCCCCAACTAAATGTTTTGTTTTATAAGAGTTGTGGTGGTCATGGTGTCTCCTCAGAGCAATAGAACATAACAGTGAGTAAGATGTGTGAGGACCAGTTATCACCCTCACCACTATTTCACAGGAAAGGAACCAGAGGCCGTATGAACCATGGCTGGAATGCTGAGTGAGGCACTCTTGCAAGAAAAGTTTTGAAGCAAAAAAATTAAAGCTTTGTTTGCCACCAAGGTTCTTGTTTCTCCTTCACAAGATGTGAAGAAAGGCTGAAATTGGCACTGGTTTTGGTTTGGTTTGATTGTAAGAATGACTAAAGAATCCTGGGAGATATGTATGGAAAGCAGGAGATGTGCTTTAATAAAATACACACCAGCCTGCAAGTTTTGAAGGCCAGGACAAAGTTTGGTGTCTAGCTGAGGACAGAGGAGAGAAACATTCAGTGGCTTGCAGACTTACTGGACACAACAGTGTATCCTTGTGCAATCAGCCCACCTATGGCCTGTGATATACTCAGCACGCTGTTGGACCCAGTGCAAGTGTAGGTCACTCATTCTTTTGTGGTCAGAGGCACAAAGCAGCTATGAATGGGTGAAGAGTTATCAGCGGCTGTGCTGCGCATGAAAGTCCTCCTTGCAGTAATTGCCTCCAGACCCACCACTCTCTTCCACCATGGAAGGTATGAATAGAGACAACAATGCTTGAGTCATGCAAGAGACTATTTCTCGGAGACTTATGCCTCCGCAGAGGGCATATAATTAGCAACATTACCTTGCATTCTCAAAATTTGCTAAGAAGCTAGATATTCTGCAAACTCCTATTGCCGCCAAAGCTAAAAATACAAACACAAGAGGCTGAGGAAACATCTGAGAGGCATGAATAAGTTCAAGCAGCGTTGTGACAATGGCTTCATGGATGCACATTTACTTCCAAATACATCAAGTTGTGTTGGGAAGTGTGTGTGCATTACATTTCTACAGCTTCTGTAGGTCAATCATACCTTTAGAGGGGCTGAAAACAAAAGGAAGCAGAAGCTGGCCAGAGAGGACCACATATTGAATGACTGTGCTTGCATGAAGTATACAGACTAGGCAAATCAAGAGGCCCAGCTTGCAAAGGGCTTGTGTGAGTTAGGGGATTAAGAGGTTACATCTAGTAGGTTTCTAGCACCCTCTGGATCCTTCTATTTTCCCATTCTCTCATACTTCTCTCACCTAGAATCCCAATAGGAAGTCCCTGCATCTATCCCAATCTCTGGCTAAGTGAAGATTTTCAGGGGACATCTCTGTTGGGCTAGTGTCCAATTATAAGTGAGTATATACCATGTTTATCTTTCTGGGTCTGGGTTAACTCACTCAGGATGATTATTTCCAGTTCTATCCATTTGCCTGCAAATTTCAGGATTTCCTTGTTTTTAATAGCTGAGTAGTATTCCATAGTGTAAATGTACCACAGTTTCTTTATCCATTCTTCTACTGAGGGACTTTTAGGTTGTTTCCAGGTTCTGGCTATGACGAATAAGGCTGTTGTGAACATAGTTGAGTATATGTCCTTGTTGTGTGGTGGAGCATCTTTTGAGTATAGTCCAAGGAGTGGGACAGTTGGGTCTTGAGGAAGCCCTATTCCTAGTTTTCTGAGAAAGTGCCAAATTGATTTCCAAAGTGGTTATACAAGTTTGCATTCCCACCAGCAATAGAGGAGTGTTCCCCTTTCTCCACATCCTCACCAGCATGTGCTGTCACTTGAGTATTTTTATCTTAGCCATTCTGATGTGTGTAAGATGAAATCTCAGAGTCATTTTGATTTGCATTTCTCTGATGACTAAGGATGTTGGGCATTTCTTTAAATGTTTCTTAGCCATTTGATATTCCTCTGTTGAGAATTCTCTGTTTAATTATGAACCCCATTTCTTAATTGGGTTATTTGATTTGGTGGTGTTTAATTTCTTGAGTTCTTTATATATTTTGGATATTAATCCTTTGTCAGATGTAGGGTTGGTGAAGATCTTTTCCCAGCCTGTAGACTATCACTTTGTTCTGTTGACAGTGTCTTCTGTCTTACAGAAGCTTCTCAGCCTCATGAGGTCCCATTTATTAATTGTTGACCTTCGAGCCTGAGCTGTTAGAGTTCTGTTTGGGAAGTTGTCTCCGGTGCCAATGAATTAAGGCTTGTGGATCTGGACCCAGGCAGATCAGCTCAAACTACTGTACCAACCAAGGACAATACATTCAGTAAACTTAGAACCTCTATCCAGATCTAGCCAATGGACAGCACATTCTCCACAATTGTGTGGTGAGCAGGGACTGACTTGGGCATGAACTCTGGTGCCTCCTATTTGACCATTTCACGTTGGTGGGGAGACCTGGTGACACTCAGAGGAAGAGTAAACAGGCTACCAGGAAGAGACCTGAAAGCTGTGATCTTATAGTGGGGGACGAGGTCCCCTCTGTCACAGATGTAAGAGAGGGAAAAAGGATGAAAGAGGGAGGAGGGGCAAGGAATGGAAAGATACAAGTGATGGGATAACAATCAAGAATAAATTACTTAACAATCTGAATAAATTACTTAAATAAAAAAATGTTTAAAGAGGTTACATCTAAAGAGTAGGGGACTTGGCAAGGGTGAATAACAAATGTTCTAAAATTGATTGTGGTGTCAGTTTCACAAATGTAATGGGCTAGTCTTTGAAGCGTGTGCTTTTAAATGAGTGGCTTGGATGGTATGTGAATTGTATTCTCAATGAAGCTATTTTTAACCAAATAAAACAAGCCATTTCCAAATGCCTCATTTGGAAACATTTTAAAGACAGCGATAATACTTTGGTCTCACTACATTTTAGAATGGAAGTGGTATTAACTACCATGTTTACCAGGCTTGGTGCCAAGAGCATGAAGCTAGTTTCAAAAGTCTAGTTCATCATCAGAGGGTAAGCATTTGCCAACAGTAAGGACAGTCAAACTAGGAATGTGTGACAAGATTCTGCTTCTCATAGTCTCAATCAGTAAGGCTTTCTTTGTTTGCATGAGAATCACTGATGACATCAAGTCTACAGAATACAGGGCAGAGGGAAATGATAGGATTGGATAAGTTATAAGCTTTAAAGGCAAAATATCACACTCTACACACCTGAGACTTAGGGGACCTTGAATGAGTTTTTAGCAAGTTCTTGCAGCCTTGATGTTCACTCGACTTATGAAATAGATAATTATTTTGAAGAGTTGCATAGAGGATTTAACAGAACTCTGTCTATGAAGTTTAACACAGGATAAACCCTCAAAATAGTAACTATTAATATATTGTTTTAACATTTTGCAGCTGGACTACCCAGTTCAATATCTAGATACTCAAATATCTAATTAGTACAAAAAATTATTTTGTAATCACATGGAACAATTCTCCCCCAAAGGCTCTCCATGGCTGTATTCCATTCAGCATTAGTCCAACATGTAACTTAACAGATTTTCTTCTTTTCAGTTCAAATAAAAACCACAATTGCAAGATTCTTGGACCCCTTGTAAGTGGAAGCTTCCTGTAAAACTCAAACGTATAGTCATTTTCACTGAAAACAAAAATAACCCCAAGTCCTTTCCTAATAGCAGAAAGAACACCCAGATATATGCCACCAATTTCTTGCTCTCATTTTAAGCTCATATAATATGTAAAAAATAAGAAAAACAAAAACAGAATCATTCAGAGGCTCCAGTCCCCCAGTCCCCAACACATTAAAGAAGTGTGCAGGGGAGAAAAGTGTAGTCTCATTTGCTCAGTTGCCTCTACAAGGCAAGTAACCTAGAAACAAAAACTCTTACAGTCCCAGTGACTTGTTGGTGCTTGGCATTTTACCCACATCTTAACTTGGCACATGGTAGGTCTAATTTGGTGTTTGCTTCTAAAATCTCATTTTGCCACTGTGATTCCAAAGCTAATCAAATTGACAGCGAAGGTTAATTGTTACAGTGTCTACACAGCTAGAGCTATCCAGGTCGTCAAATTAAACAAAATACTATCAGAGAGAGATTCTTCCGAGAATACTAAGATTTGTTTGGAAGTAAGCTTTAAACTGTGAGTACATACAGAAGTTGAGGCAAGGAGAAAGCTTTTAAAGACCAAAGGGAAGGAAAGTTACATGAGATATTTTGAAACAATAGTCCTTCGTCATAAGGATTAATGCAAGAGGGTCAGTCTGGGTTGAATAGGGTTGTTTCGAAGGGGCCCCCACAGAGGTATTTATCGTGCAAGATTCTGTTGGCTTGTGTGCAAGCTTCTGTGTCTGGCAGATTCTTTGGTGAGAGCCACTAACAGGCAACAATGCATGTGCAAGAACATTTTCTTCAGAACCTACTCTATTTAGCTCGGTTTGGGTTTTGGTAGGATTGTCACAAGCAACTCCATTTTGGTTCCAAGAGCAGTCCCACTTCTTTCACACGTTAATTCCTTGGGACACTTATTTTTTATGTAACTCATCCAATTAAAAGAAGTCACACAGTAGAACCTTATATAACACTGGCTCTGGGGACAAGGCGAAATCTCCACACCGTGGCTGGCACTGCCTCTGAGGCTTGCCCTTCACCTGGATAGCTTGGATTTTCAGATCAGCTCTTGGTTAATATTGGAGGTATCCAACTCCTGACCTCTAGCCTGAGTGCAGACATGGCTGCGTGGCCTCAGCAGTATTTGCCAATACAGGACATTTTAAATTTTGTTTCAATTGCCATTGTTTTTCAACCCTGATGTCTCTGTATTGACGTATGATAGGCGTGTCCCATTTCCTCCCTCCCCTGCCCCCAAGCTCTTAGAGGCACCATTCTAATCTACATGCTACTCAATGTATTTGCAGAGAAATGGTCACTAATGAGGATGAGACAGCCTGACTGTATCCCCTACTCCAAACAATCCAATAAGTTATCTCTACTCTAGCCATTCTTTCCTAATTTCTTGTTTCCATTTGGGCATCCCACTGAGTGCATCTAGGATTGAGAAGCAGGCAGCTGGTCCAGCCTAGGGTGGTTTAGGGTACATGTGCAGTTAAACAAACTGTGTCCTGTAAGTGAACTTCCAAGGGACAAGCCCTGTTTATTCTCATCTGCTTAGATATGATTGAATATGAGTATGATTAAAAATAATATCCATCATTGGATAGGATTGTGCAATGATGAAGTTCAAGCTTGCCAATAAAAACAGAAAACCACCTACCCCACCCCCAGCGACCAGCTTTTCCTCCTTCCAGACCCTACCAGAGGTCCTAAGCAGTAACATAACTCTCTCTCTCTCTCTCTCTCTCTCTCTCTCTCTCTCTCTCTCTCTCTCTCTCTCTCTCTCTCTCTCTCCCCCCTTTATTTTAAATTTACTTATTTTGTTATTCCATGTATATGAGTGGTTTGCCTGGATATACATGCATGCACCATGTGCATGTCTAGTATCAGAAGAGGGCGTCGGATCCCCTGGGACTGGAACTGCAGGTGGTTGGGAGCCACCATGTGGGTGCTGGGAATTGAACTTGGATCCTCTGCAAGATCAATGAGTGCTTGGAACCACTGAGCCAAATCCCCCCCCAAAGCTCTGCTCCTGAGCACCTTAGGTAAGGTAGCTCACTGCTCTCTTGCAGGGCATCTGGCCTGTACTTTCACTTTGCCTCTGAACAAAACCATTTGCTACTTTACCATTTGAGGTGCTTATTCAATTCTTTGACTATGACACGCAGAAAACACCTGGTCCAGACTGATGCCATTAGCAACCAAACGGTCTCCCCAGTGGATGTCTGCACTGTGTATTTATTCTTTAACTCCAAAGATTTCCTTGGTTGGTTGGTTGCTTGCTTTCATCTGTTTTCCTCTTGTGGCCAGAGCATATAAGATCTACTTTCTCAACAAATTGTTAAGTAAATGATGTGGAATTGCTCATCATAGGTCTGATACTGTGCAGGCAACCTCGAGAACCTGTTTATTTTGCATAAATGAAAATGTGTGCCTTTCGAACGTTTCCCCATTTTATCTTCCTAATCACGTGAAAGTCCAGCAGTCCTAACCTCTGATTCTGTGCACTGATTTTAAATACGACAAAACTGAGATCCTGTGGCTGAATGACAGGCAACTGTCTGGCTAGATCACATTTTCTGTATTCACATATCCTATTTTGGCTACATCTCAATGACATTGGAGCGATGCTAAGTGCTCCAGACGCTGACTTTAATTCTTTTCTATGTATGCCCAGAAGTAGGATTGCTGGATTCTGTGCCTCTGTTTTCCAATTATTTATTGTGATAAAATACACAATAACATAAAATTTATCATCTGAGCGATTTTAAGCATACAGTTCGGTGACATTAACTACACCCACATTGTCGCTGTAACGTCAGCGTAATCCATCTTCAAACCTTTCATCCTGCAGAACAGGGACTCTGTTCATTAAACAATGCCTCCCCCTTTCAGCTCCAGGCAACACTATTCAGGTTACTGTCTCCGTTATTTTTATATCCACTGTAAGTGGAATCAGATGTATTCATCTTTTTTTGTGACTGGTTTATTCCACTAAGCATAATGTCCTCACTAGTCATCCATATTGTAGAATTTTCTTCCTTTTAATGACAAAAAGAAATTCCACAGTGTGGCTGCAGTGAATTTTGCTTATTCATTCCCCCATCAGTCAAACCTTTCAAGGTTGGGGGACACACATTAAAATCCCAGTTGTGAGACTGTCTTCAAAGCTTAAGAAGTCTTATGGTACAGAGCCTCATTCTTGAATGGTAGCAATCACTTGGGTCTAAGCTACCATTATCAACTGCAGAATGAGCTCAGCAGCCTCCACCTGACTTGACTTCTCCCCAACCTGGGCATTTCACTCATGTATATTACCTGCTGGGTGCCCATTTGACTAGGAATACTGCCTCTGTTCTATGTAAATCCTGCGTAGGATTTTCATTTGTGATTGGTTTATTCTGCTAAGCATGTCCTTAATAATTTACCCATACTGTCAAACATATTAGAATTCTATTCCTTTTAATGACAAAAATATTCCACTGTGTGGATGCAGTGCATTTTGCTTATTCATGGCCCTGTACTTGTATGCGACTGTTCGCAGGTCTGAGGAACCAGGCTGGAAACAAACTAGCATACAAAACATGTGAAAACACTTATTTACCTGGGCCTCACTATGTACATCCACAGTCTCTGCCTCATTCCAGGAACCCACCTGGCTTAGATCTCCCAGGAATGACATCACTGAATGATCTATTAGCAACCCCCAGGACATCACCCTGAGAAGGAACATGAGTTGCTCCTCAGAGGCCCAGGGTGGCGCTGGAAGATACAAGTCATGATTTTAGCTATCTCGTACCGTAATTTTTAATCTGGGCTAGTAAATTCCTTCTAGCAGAGTAAGTTTTCACAAATTTTCTTGATAATGTACGCAAGTGCTTAACATCTGTATCTGGAATATCCTGTATGACGTAGAGATTGATGGAGAAAATAATTCACTGGGGGCGGGCCTTAAGGTTTTATAGCCTGATCCTACTTCCTGTTCTAGGTCTCTGCTTCCTGTCTATAGATAAAATATGATCAGCCAGCTGCCTGCTCCTTTCGCCATGCGTTTCTTGCTTCAGAGGATGCTATCTTCCAGAACTGTAAGCCAAAATAAATCCTCTTTCTCCAGTTACTTCTAGTCAGAAGATTCTATCAGAGCGGTGGATAAGTGACTAATACATCAACCAAAATCACTCAGTGTACTTTAAAGGCATTTTATCTCAGTTGGTTCATAGGAAAAATATAAAAGAATTGCTCATTGTCTCCGTCTTATATAAAACATGCCTTTATGGACAAAAATCTTGTCATTAAATCACCATACACCCTTTTCTTCTAACCAGTAAATTTTATCCCTTAAACTTTGATTTATTCTTGATGTCCTCACTTGAGTCTTTGAGTTCTCTGCATCTTTATGGATTCATCTATCCCAAAACTAGCTGCAGAATTCTAGTTGAGCTAGTGCTAAATATAAGGAAAATTACTTCGGCTTCTAATTGTGTGATCTACTTTTATACTTGATTTGCAAACCAGGGCACTGTATTGCTGACTCATGATCAGCCCAGGGTAAGCAGGATATTCAGATCCTGCTTGGTTCTTTATGCATCTTCCTTATCATAGCTCATTGTAGATTTGAAAGGTTGGGTTTTTCCTCTGCAGACTCAGCACTCTTTACATGTTAGTCAGTTCTGCATTGCCATAATTAAATACCTGAAGCAATGAAGTTACAAAGAAAAAAGGGCCTGTTTAGGTTTGTGCTTCCTGGATTCTCGTCTAAGATTCCTATTGCTTTGAACTTACAATAAGGTTAGCCAACTGTGGTGGTAGTGTATACAAGAGAGCAAGTGCTTGATGGGAAAAAATAACTCATGAAGTCTATCCACATGTCGGACTTCCTAACAAAGCACCTCCGCATCACTTCCTAATAGTATACCTTGGGGATCAATCCTTCAATACCTGGGTCTTTGGGAACCCTCACCCACAACTTAGCAATTTGTCTTTTCTGAGATTTTGTTTTGCTGGTTTCTCTCCACGTCTGTAAGTAACCACAGCCATTTTGAATTCTAAACTGATAGCAAGGGGCTGATTGCTATCGTTCCCATCTGAGCTCATTGTAGTCGTGTGGCATTGATGAGCTGTGTTCTCTCTTCCATTTCTGCATCCCCAAGAACTACCTCCCACCCTTAGTGAAGGCCTTGGTAGTTCATTTATGATTCCTTCCCATCAGTTATTCAAACTAGTCTTTTGTGGACCTACATCCTTGCTCGCTATGCTCATTCTGTGAACTGAGACTATCAGCTTTACCTGGGAGTGTTCTAGAAATGCCTGTCTCCATGTCCACTGAATCAGAATCTCATGCTGGAATCACAGAAATATTGGTGTTTAAGGGCCACTTATTTATGTTGTCTATTTTTATTGATAAGGTTGTAGTTTTTTCAAATAATCAAATCTTTCTCCAAATTATATTTTACAGTACCTCAATTTCCACACCAATCTCTTACTACTCGAGTAGTCAGTTCTAGGAGAGTTGCTGGTTTTATGAGGCAAATTCTTTAGAAGTAACATATAATGTTGACTAATTCAGTATTAATCAATGGAGCAAGCACAAGAAAGTCAAATGGCACAGACTGGCAGTTTTGGTGTTCTCTGGTCCAGCAGGATGATAATAGCTCACAATAATATGTCACGTCTTTCAAATAGCCAAAAAGGAGAGTTGGAATGTTCTTACCACATAGAAATGATCAGCAAGGAAGGATACCCATGAAGTAATTACACTAGTTCAAACATCTCACTACAAACACAAACCAAACATTACATGATACCTTACAAAAGCTTCTAGTTTCATGAGGTCTCATTTATTAATTGTTGATCTTAGAGCCTGACTATTGGTGTTCTGTTCAGGAAGTTGTCTCCTGTCCCAATGAGTTCAAGGCTCTTCCTCACTTTTTCTCTAACAGATTTTGTGTGTCTGGACTTATGTTGAGGTCTTTAATCCACTTGGAGTTGAGTTTTTGTGCAGGGTAAAAAATATGTATCTAGGGCTGGAGAGATGGCTCAGTAGTTAAGAGTGCCACCTGCTCTTCCAGAGCTCCTGAGTTCAATTCCCAGCAACCACATGGTGGCTCACAACCGTCTATGATATGATATGATGCCCTCTTCTGCAGCCAAACCACTCATGCACAATAAATTTTAAAAAAAGAAAAGAAAAATAGGGATCTATTTGCATTTTTCTACATGTAGACATCCAGTTAGACCATCATCATTTGTTGAAGATGCAATCTTTTTTCAATTGTATGGTTTTGGATTTCTTGTCAAAAATCAAGTATCCATAAGGGTTTGTTTCTGGGTCTTTGATTCCATTCCACTGATCAACCAGCTTATTTCTATGCCAGTACCATGCTGTTTTGCTTACTGTTGCTCTATAGTACAGCTTGAAATCAGGGATGGAGATTCCTCCAGAAGATCTTTTATTGTAACTATCAATAGAACAAAATGACTGGGAAAAGATCTTCACCAAGCATTTATCTGACAAAGGGCTAATATCCAAAATATATAAAGAACTCAAGAAATCAATACCACCAAACCAAATAACCCAATTAAGAATTGGGGTACAGAGCTAAACAGAATTCTCAAGAGAGGAATATCGGATGGCTGAGAAACACTTAAATAAATGCTCACTGTCTTTAGTCATTAGGGTAATGTAAATCAAAACAACCCTGAGATTGACTTCATCTTACACAATCAGAACGGCTAAGATAAAAAGAAAATTTCAAGTGACAGCATATGCTGACAAAGATATAGAAAAAGTGGAACACTCCTCCATTGCTGGTGGGAGCACAAATTTGTGTAACCACTTGGAAAGAAATTTGGAAGGGCCTCAGAAAATTGAGAATAGATCTACCTCAAGACCCAGCTATAGTACCCTTGGGCATATACCCAAAAGATGTGCCACCATACCACAATGACTCTTGATCAACGATGTTCAGATGAGCTTTATTCATAATAGGCAGAAACTGGAAACAATCCAGATGTCCCTTGACCCAAGAATGAATAAAGAAAAATTGGTACACTTACACGGTGGAATATTATTCAGCTACTTAAAAAAAGACATCATGCAATTTGCAGGCAAACAGATGGAAATAGAAAAAAATCATCCTGAGCGAGGTAACTGAGACCCAGAAAGACACAAATGGCATGTATTCACTTATAAGGGGATATTAGCCCAACATAGATGTCCTCTGAGAGACTCTACCCAGTAGGGGATCAGGACAGATGCTGTGACTCCCAGCTGGACTCTGGACACAATGCTGAACATTGTATGGAAGAGTTGGGTGATGGAAGGACCAGGAGAGGTCAGGAGCTCTATCAGGAGACCATTAAGGCTAGTGGATCTGGACCTGGGAGGTGTGGGGCAGGGGTTAATGCACAAACTGACGCACCAACCAAGGACAATGCATGCAGAGCACCTAGACCTCTGTTCAGATGTAGCTGAAGGACAGCTCATTCTCCACATGGAGGATGAGGGGGCAAGAGCAGGGACTGCCTCTGACATGAACTCTGGTGCCAGCAATTTGATCACTTTCCCTTGGTGGGGTAGCTCCGGGGGCACACAGAGGAAGGGGATGCAGACTATCCTGATGAAACCTGATGAGCTGTGGTCATATGGTGGGGGAAGAGGGCCGCCTCCCCCAACCTTCCATCAGAGGTCTAGGAGAAGGGAATAAGGTGGAAGAGGAAGGGAGAGTAGGAACGGGAATATATGTGGGAGGGGGGTGACAATCAGAATGTAATGTGAATAAAATATAATAAAAATGTTTAATTACATGATACCCCACAAATATGTATAGCTGTGTCAGTGTAACTTTAAAATGATAAAACTAGGACTTCCTTTTATCAGCAAATCAATCACTGAAACTATGTCAATTCTATCCCATAAATGCCTTCTCCATGGTGCCATTCAGGGCCAGTCACTGCTCCACCTTCTGTTGACTCTAGGAGTTTACTTTTGCCGTTATCTTTCTTTTTCTCTTTTTCTCCCTTTCCCTCTTTCTTCACTCATTTCTTCCCTTCCTGCCCATCCTTTATCTCTAGTTTGTTTTTGTACAGTAATACTAGTGTTTAAATCCATGGCCTGGTGCGTGCTAAAACCACAGTCTGCTACTGAGTCACTCCCGACCCAAATACCATTTCTTTCTCTTACACCATTAGCTTTCTTATTTTATCAGTGGCTCTGAAACTGTATGTGCGTTTGCCCTCTTTTCCTCAAATTGCTAAAAAAAAAAAAAAAAAAAAAAAACCTAGTATATTCTTGGTTTTCACAGTTGGGACGGTGCTATAGGGGTCTGATAGAATAGAGGTCAAGAATATTGTTAAATACCTACAATTCCCGGAACACTTTCAGTAACAAGGAGTTTGTTTGATCCAAAAACCAATATTGTAAAGTTGAGAAACCTTGTATTCTACCACTCTCATTCAACACCATGTCAAAGATACGACGAATACCTGTGATGTTGCCCTAATTAGAGATTAGGCCTTTAAAGAAGTAACTAAGATTAAAGGAGGACATGACGGCGGGGCCTTGAGCCAATGGGACAGATACCCTTGTACAATGATGTTCTAGAGGTGCTTGCTCTGTATTTGGGGATCTGTGGGAACATAGCTACTTACGAGCCAATGACATCACTGCCATCAGAATCTGACTGTCCTAATGCCCTGGTCTTGAACTTCCAACATCTGGAGCAATAAGAAAATAAGATCTATTATTTAAGCCACCCAATCTGTGATTATTTTCCTGCTGAACCCCAAGCAGAGAAAAATAATGTCCACCTTAAACAATAATCTTCCAAGCACCCATCTTCTGGTGAGCAGATACATAAATGCCATGGAGCTTATTAGGAGCAACTAATTGGCAATGCAAATGAACGAAGTACTGATACTTGCAGCAACAGGAATGAGCTGCACATGACATGAAGAAGCCTACTGAAAAGGGTAATATATTACATGGTTTTGTTTTTTATGAGATTCCCATGAAGGCAAACCTACAGAGAAAAAATATAGATTAACATTTGCCTGAGGCAGGAGGAGTGAACTGGATTGACTATAAACGAGTGCAAAGGGTTTTATTGGGGTGATGGAAGTGTTCCAGATCTGGTTTATGGCAATGGTTGCACAATTTGGTAGATTACCAAACAGCCCACTTCAAGTGTTTAACTTTTATGGTATGTAGTGTATATCTCAATCAAGAGATTTAAAAGGAAGTTATTAAGTTCAATTAAAAAGATATGTCAGAAAAAGTATTCTAAAATCTCCCTTTTCTTCTTTCGCTCCAATTTTCAGCAATTTCCCAGCTCCCACCTACAGCAAAACTCCTCCACAGTGTACACAAGTGAGCTCACCTCTATTCCCACCACCTCTTCCCACCAGCCCACTCCAAACCAGCCCCAGCCAACTAATGCTTCTCTCATTAAATCATAAAAGCATTGACATTGCCAGGTACAGTAGGAAATTTTCAGGCCTAAGTTATCTCCAGCACTTTCCACAACCTTGGCTTTGTCCTCTGACCTCTACCTATCAGCACTCACTCATGTGGTCTTAATTCTTCATGGCTCCCTTACTCTTTTTTTATTTTTTATTTTTTTACAATTTATTTATTCACTTGACATCCCGATAATATTCACCATCCCTCCTCTCCTCCTGGTCTCACCTTCCTTCCCTCTTCCCACTCCTCCTCCCCTATTCCTCAGAAAAAGGGAGTCCCACACACCGACCAATGCCAGCTCATCAAGTTGCATCAGGACTGAATACATCCTCTTCCCTGCTGGGGTGGGAGAGTGATCAAAAAGCATCCAACAGAGTCCTTGTCAGAGACAACCCCTGTTCCCCTTACTAGGGACAAAGCCTGAGCTGCCCATCTGCTACATCTGTGTGGTGGGCCTTGGTCCAGTCCATGCATGGTTCTTGGTGGGTGCCTCAGTCTCTGTAAACACCTCTGGGTCCTGGTTAGTTGGCTCTATAGGTCTTCTTGTGGAGCTCCCATCACCTCCAGGTCCTTCTATCTATATCCCCTCTTTTATACAAGACTCCTTTTGCCTTGCCCAACGTTTGGCTAAAAGTCTCTGCATCTGTTTGGATCCCCTGCTGGGTATAGCCTCTCAGAGGACAGCTATGGTAGGCTCTTGTCTGCGAACCTAGCAGAGTATCATTAATAGTGCCAAGGGTTGGCTGTCTTCCATGGGGTGGGTCTCAGGTTGGGCCAGGCATTGGTAGGATATTCCCTCCATCTCTGCTCCATCTTTATCCCCTCACATCTTTTAAGCAGGGTAAATTTTGGGTCAAAGTTTTTGTGGGTGGGTTGGTGTTCCCCTCCCTCCACTAGGAGTCCTATCTAATTAGAGGGTGTCCTATTCAGTCTCTATGAACCCTGCTACTAGGAGTCTCAGCTAGAGTCACTCCCATATCCTCCCAAAAGTCTACTCTGCCCTAGGTCTCCAGTGTGTCACAGAGATGCCTCCATTCATGGTTCGTCTTCTCTCTGCAGGCCCTCTGTCCTCCTAATCTGCCCCCTGTTCTCTCCAGGCCTGATCTCTACTCTCTCTCTCTCTGCATTTCCTCTCCTGCCTTTTTCCATCTCTTCAACTACTTCTGCTGAGTATTCTATTTCCTCTTCTGAGTGAGATTTATTGATCCTCCTTTGGCTCCTCCTTGTTACATATCTTCTTTTTTTATGTATATGAGTGCTCTATCTTCATGTATACCTGCATGCCAGAAAAGAGCATCAGATTTCAGTATAGTGGTTGTGAGCCACCATGTGGTTGCAGGGAATTGAACTCAGGACCCCTGGAAGAGCAGATAGTGTCTTACCCACTGAGCCATCTCTCCAGTTCCTTTATTCTTTATTGAGAACAATGGGGAACTGGAGGCAAGACACAGACCTTAAGGTCTTCTTGAGGACAGCTTCAGATATCACCCCCCACAAACATACACACTAAAGACTTCCACGTCTTGCTTCTCTGAACTCCAGGTTGCCTGAGCTGTAGGAATCTATGTGGTAACTGAGAATGGCTGAAGCTAAAACCAACCAGTGCTGAGTCTTTGACCTCCTCACCCTCCGTCTGTACATTCCTCAAGCATCCACATCTCTGCCTTCATGTTCATTTGTTCTTCTCTTCTCCAAGGCCTCCTTTCCCATCGCCATTACTTCCTTTCTAGTTTCATAACCCATATCAACTCTCAAAACCAATTAAAGGTACATATATACATTAAAAGCTAGGTTCTGAGTATGAGACAGAATATGTGATTATCTTTGTCTTTTATGGATCTGAGTCACCTCCCTTAGTTAATATATTACTTTCTACATCCACCTAGCCTTTTGAAATTTTCAGAATTCTAGTTTTCTTTATAGTAGAGTAAAATTCCATTGTATGTATATCCCACATTTTCATTATCCATTATTCATCCACTCATTCACTAATGAACATCTAGGCAGGTTCCACTTCTTTGTTATTGTGAGTACAGCAGTTATAAACACGGATGAGAAAGCATCTCTGTGGCAGAATATAAAGTTCTTTGGGTGTATGCCCAAGAATGGCAGAGCTAAGTCATATGGAAGTTCTATTTTTAATTTTTTAGAAATCTCCACATTAATTTTTACAATGGCTGTACTAGTTTACACTCCACCCAGTAGGGAATAGATCCCTCTTTCCCACATTCTCTCCAGCATTTGTTGCCACTTGTTTCCTTGGTATTGACCATTCTGACTAGAGTAAGATGGAATCTCAAATAATTCAAATTTGCATTCTTGTGATAGCTAAGGATGTTGAACATTTATAAATATTTATTGGTAATTTGTATTTCTTTTTTGTTGTTGTTGTTGAGAATTACCCTTTTCACTATTCCATTTATCAGCTGGCAGTTTGAGATGTTTAATATTTGCAGTTTTTTAAATATAATTCTAGATGTTATTCCTCCATGTGAAGCATATGTGGCAAAGATTTTTCTCCCATTCTATAATGTCTTTGTGCTCTGCTACTGGTTTCCATTGCTATGCAGAAACATTTTAATTTCATGTACTTTTGTTTGTTAATTCTGAGGGCTAATTCCTATGCTGTTGGGATTTTATTCAGAAAGTTTATGTCTACATCTATGTCTTGAAGTTTACTTCCTAAGTTATGCTCTGGAATTTTTAGGTTTTAAATTAAGGTATTTAATTCGCTTTGAATTGATTTTTAGTACAAGGTGAGAGATATGGATCTCATTTCCTTCTTCTGTGGGTAGATATTGGCCTCGGCAAATCTAATTTGATCTTATACAAAAGATATTTTCAACCTAACTACTGTCATCCTCCACTAGGCCCCATTTGTCCAATCTGCCATTATGTCATACCTGGACTGGTGCGGTATCATCGTAGTTGGTTTGTTTGTTTGTTTTTCCTCCACTTTGATCTTCAGAACAGCTTATGCTATTAAAAGGTAAGTAGGCTCTTATCTGTTCTCCAGTAGAGGTGGTGGTACATTTGAAGAGGTGGGGGGAATATAGTGACTCTGTCCTGAGACACCAATTAGCTGCCGGGAGGACAAGGGGAAATATGATGGAGACAGGCCACAGAAGGCAAGAGAGTAGAGAATGTGGCCAGGCTCTGAAGGAAATGCATATACAGTCTCTTTAATAGCTGTAAAGAGATTCCTCCTGGAGCCAAGGGTGGAGAAGCCTCTGAGTGTGTCAAAACAAGAAGCAGAGTAGTACCAGGAGGGGTACCATGGTCAGGCATGCTCATCTGGGGATCAGGGTCTCCATGCCAAGAGCAGAGAAAACAAATCCCTGCTGATCTTGATCAGGCACCTAACAGGCAGTGGGAGAGATAAAAGCCAGAGAGAGATCCCAGTTAATCCCCAAAGGAAAGGAGAGCTTTCCAGATCAGGGTGTCAGTCACTCCTAAACCACCTTCCTATTGCTCCTCTGCAAGCTGTGTACCCAACCCCTGTCTAAAGATGCCAGGAGACTGCTGGATGAACCTAGGGTTCAAAGGTTTGAGAGCCAATCTGGAGAACCCACTGCTAGGCCAGACTCAGCAAGCATATACTTTTGAGGAAAGAAACTTCAGTCAATGGCCAAGGACTGACTGGGGTCCCTATAACCATGACATCTGATGATCTTGGTATCTGACTAGGCAATGGCCAGAGCAGGAAACGGCAGGTCACATCAGGGATGGGTACCAGAGGAGACATCCCAGCTTCCTACAGCAGATCCACTTCAGGAATGCGAATCCCGTACCTCAGTAGTAACTACACAACGACTTCCGTGAGGTCACTATGCTACAGCCAGAGTTCCCATTTACCAGCCATGAGTATGTGGGTACCATCAGCCCACTTTCTTCAGAGCACCATATCCAGCCTGGGAGCCCCTAAGACTGAGCAGAAAGGAGCCCCCCTCTTCTCAGCTTCTTCTCCCTCCTCAAGATGGCTCAGCAACGAAAGGGTGCCCCCACAGTGTGGCTGCATGAAAGAGCAAGATGCAGAGAAACTGCCCGGAACAATTGAAAGGGAAGACAAACCTGGCAACTTACATTCAGTCCTTAAGGACCCACAGGATAGAGGGAAAATCTGAACCCCCAATGGCTGCCTCTTACACTACACAAAAACCATAGCTCATATACACATGTGCACACAGATAGATCGATTGATAGATAGATACATTTAAAAACGAATGTATAAATAAATGGGATAAAATGTTAAAATTGGCAGAACTCAGATTTGTTACATTCACCAGTATGTTTTAATTTAATCGCATGTAAATACTGCCTCAATACTTACCTCATTTTTTATTTTAATTAAAGTCATCTTACTGAAATGGATCTTTTTGGTTATTGTTATTTTTCTTTCATTGAAAACAGATTTTTTTTTCTCACCTAATATATCTTGGTTACGATTTTCCCTCCCTCTAGAGCCTCTGCCCATCCCCTCACATCTGGATTCATTCCCTTTCTCTCTTTCATTTATAAACAAACAGGCTTTTATAAAATAATATAATATTTTTAATACCACATACCAATCACAAAACAAACAGGAAGAAGGAAAAGAGGCCAAGAGAAGGCACAAGAAACAGAGACTCCCAAGTTTACATAGTCAAGAATCCCATTAAAAATACTAAGCTGGAAGCCATTATATATATGCAAAGGACCCTTCGGGTAAAAATCAAGAAGAAAAAATATATAAATAAAATATAAATTTAAAAGATAAGATAACATTCTTGAAAACATTATGAGACAAGGAACCTCCAAAGATGCCACTGAGTTTGTTTTCTGTTGGCATCTCCTACTGGGCCATGGAGCCTACCCTTAAGATTCCCCTGTGAGACTTCCTTGGAGGAAACTAAATTGTCACTTGTAAGTGCTTATCAGTTGCAGGTAGCTCCTCAGTAAGGGATAGGGCATCTCCTCCTTTCAGCTGATACAGGCCCTATGCATGCTGCCTCAGTCTGCGTGTTTCTATGTGCATCAATACTGTGGATTTAGAAGGCCCTGTTTTCTTGATATCATCCATCCTCTCTGTCTCTTATCCTCTTTTCACCTCCTTTTCTGAGGGGTTCCCTGAGCCCTGAGGGGAGAGATTTGATGGAGACATCCTACTTAGGGCTAAGTGTTCCAATATCTCTCGCTCTCTGCATATTGTCTGGCTGTGGGTCTCTGTATTTGGTCTCATCTGCTACAGGAGGAAGCTTCCCTGATGATGGCTGAACAGCGCCTTGATCTGTTTCCCTGGCTGGAGTTCTGTCTGCATATTTAAACTAGCATTGATCATTTCAAAATTCATGAGCTGGACATTGAACAAAGAGTGATTGCAGAGGGAGCATTTCTCTCCATGCATAAAATCCCAGGAAAATTCCAGATCCTGCCAAGATCAGTGTTACCACAGGCTGTAATCCATGTTTGGACCAGGTATAAGAGTTATAATGGGCTAAGAAGGAACAAGAGGGACACTTCACTCTGGATAGTGACAAACACAGCAGACAGATGCCTGTCCTGGGCTCTGAACATTAAAGCAGAGCCAACGTTCCATGGTACTGCTGGCATAAATAGAAGAGCAGAGAGATGCTTTCTGCAAGAAGACTAATGACATCCAGTGACAATAATACTGCTGTCCACAGACAGCAAAGACAAGTCAACCCAGATGGGAGGGCCCAGAGCATCCCCAAGCCTCATGCATCAATGAGCCTGTACTGCGACGTCCTGGATGAGCTGGTTCTCCAAATAACCTGTAATGAATGCCACAGGGAGGCCAAAGAGGAATGTGGCTCAGAAACCATTCAAGAAACATACATGAAGCATCTGTCATGTCACAGGCACTGTGATATTCATCAATGGTGAAGAAAACACACCCTCCCTGACCTCAAGACACTTGTAATGTCATAGCTAAATAAACTTGCAAGATGACTCAGCATGCAAAGGCCACCAGCCTGGGAAATCTAAGCTCCATCCAAAGAACCCACATACTGGAAAGAGAGAACTAATTCCTGAAAGTTGTCCCTCTGTCCTCCACATGTGTGTAACATGCCCACCATGAACCACCAAATAAGTGTAACTCTTATGAAAGCAACTCAGATTTAAAGATATAATTAACTGTATCAGCTGTGTCTGTGTGTCTGTGTCTGTGTGTCTGTCTATATGTGTGTATTTCTCTCTCTCTCTCTCTCTCTCTCTCTCTCTCTCTCTCTCTCTCTCTCTCTCTCTCTCTCTCTCTGTGTGTGTGTGTGTGTGTGTGTGTGTGTGTGTGTGTGTGTGTGTGTGTTGTGTCCTAAGGGTGTCATCTAGGAGAAGCAAGCTAATAATTCAGGCTCCCAAACCATGAGGAACTGAGGACGGGAAAGACTCCAGGAAAGACGTACTATTTAGTTTGGCCTTAAAAATCATGATAAAGATAAGTCAGTTATTGAAAAGCAAATACTACACGTTCTTGTGGTATGTGAGAGAGAAGAGAGTTGATCTCTTAGATGCAGGAGTAAAATGTTGGTTACCAGAGCTTGAGAGGAAAATTAAGAGGCAAAGGAATGGTAAGGTTTGGTTAGTAAGTACAATAGGGGTACTGTTGGATAGGGGGAAGATGATAGGACAGGGTAATGGTTAGTCATTAACAATAGTTGGCCATATTTAATTGTACATATCAAGGTCGCAAATAGAAAGGATTTTGAACGTTCCAAGCACAGAAGTGATAAGCACCTGAAGCAATTGATATGACATTTACATGTAACAAAGCGTCGCATGGCACCCCATAATATGTACAACTCCTATGTCAGTTAAAATAGAATGGGGTCGTTTATTTTAATGCATACTGTTAGACATTCTACTGGGGTACAAAGAGAAGGAAAGTGTCCAGGGGTTTCCAGCTTAAGGAGATAACTAGACAGGCTCTCACCCATCTCCAAACAAGACCCTGCAACTTATTGACTGCAGGAGCGGTAATAAGCCAGATCTCCTTTCTATAGCTCAGTTACCCTTCTGTAAAAGGGACCGACAATAGCACCTACTTCTAAGACCGTCATGGACTACGTATTCAGAAGGTCATCAGCTCATAGCAGCAAATGTTTAGGTCTTTTGACATAAAATGAGATCACCAATCTTTTTTTCCCCATTTTTTATTAATTTATTCAGATTACATCTCAATGGTTATTCCATCACTTGTATCCTCCTGTTCCTCCCACCATCCCTCTTTCTCCCTATTCCCCTCCCCTACGTCTATGACCAAGGGGGACCTCCTCTTCCACTATATGGTCATAAGCTATCAAGTCTCATCTTGGTCACCCGCTTATTCTTTCTCATTTTCACCAGGCCTCCCCAGCAAGGGGAAGTTGTCAAATATGGGGCACCAGAGTTCATGTTAGAGTCAGTCCCTGCTCTCCACATAACTGTGGAGAATGCCCTGTCTATTGGCTAGATCAGAGTAGGGATTTGATGTTTACAGCTTGTATTGTCCTTGGTTGGTGCAGTAGTTCGAGCAGACCCCCCTGGGCCCAGATCCACCCATCATGATGTTCTTCTTGTAGGTTTCTAGGACCCTCTGGATCCTTCTATTTCCCTATTCTCTTATATTTCTCTTGCCTAGTATGCCAGTAGGATGTCCTCACATCTACCCCAATCTCCTGGTAAGTGGAGACTTTCATGGGACATGCCTTTTGTGCTAGGAGGTCACCAATCTTGATACTCATGCAGGCTCGAGTGAAGGGACAGTGTCTTCAGCTCTTTGAGTGTGCCAACAAGCTGTGGCTTTCCTGAAAGAACAACCAGGTAACCCCTGTCTTCATGGCAGATGCAGCATCTACTGCAAAGCTGATGGGGAATGAACAATATGCTGCTCAGCTGCCTGACCCCCAGTGCTTCTGACAACTAAAAGCTGGAAGCTAAAAGAAAATGAAGATGGAAGCTTTGCCATGTTTCCTCCTCAGTTTCAACAGATCCATTGTATGGACCAGCGAGAATAAATATGCAGAGCTGCCCAACACTGTGCCTAGCATTCTGCAAGTGAGTGCTCAGTAAATAGCAGTATAAACACTGTTAGTATGTTCACTTTCTGGAACAAGAATCATAACTCTTGTCCTCTTAACTATGAGTTTTTTGTTTTGTTTTGGTTTGTTTTGGTTTGTTTTTGTTTTTTGGGTTTTGTTTTTGTTTTTTGTTTGTTTGTTTGTTTTGCAGAGAGATGGGAACTCTTGAGATTTCAATAGAGCCAAGACTCTTTGCTAGGACTCCTGAGGGTTGTTATGATAAATGAAAAAACAGGAAAGAAATTCTCTGTGCACCCTGTCTTGCCATTATGGAACCATGTGCCATGAGAGAACTTAGGAGACAGGGATTTGACTATGGGGAACCTTGGAAGTGACAAGGTAGAGCCTCTGGCTCTGCTCTCTCCCTCTCATCCTCTTGCCCTCTGCTTTATAGCAGTTTCCTCTGAGGATAAAACATTCCATCTTGGAAGGAAGCTCTTTAAGATCCAGGATGCTCTGAAGGGAGGGAAAACATTGCATCCTGCAATGAAGTGCTTTGACACACAGGAAGTAAAGAACTCAATAGCTTCTGAAAGTCCCTGACCAGACCCACTAGGTTCCTGCCGTCCCCAAGCTTGTATAAGCAGTGAGAAATACTGAGAGACACCCTCAGATCAGCCAAGCTGCCTAGAAGATGCAGCAACCAGCTGAGCTACCTGGACAAGATACTCATTTCATGTTTTGCAGTGCACTCAAGGTTTCCAGCTTTAGTGGGAAGTCACGGATGCTGGGGTGAGCTTCAGTTGATACCACCGTCTTTTGAGTCATTCATATCTGTTACATTTCCCCTCACCCGTATTTCTATGGGTAAGCGCAGAGTAATTTGATTTGTCTTCAATCACTCATCTGAGGTAAGTAGATGTTTGTTTGCCTCTCCTCAGAAATAGAGTCACACAATACCCACTTTACAGAGTCCCTAGATTTGACCATTTTTCTATCGTGGTTAATTGCATTTCCAGGAAAATGTCTGAGAAATTCATTGGTCCTAAGCCTGGGATGAAACACAAGATCCCCAAGATGATTTGTGTTGGAGCAGGTGGGCAAAGCTAAAAATCAAAGCCGTGCAGGTCTAATTAAGGAATTGCAGGCCTGGAGATGCCAGGAAGAGGGAAATATTGTGAAACTAAAAGAAGTTCCCAGAGCCATCGTAATTATACCACACGAGGCCTTTCCAGGTGAGGTGGTTGGTGGCTGGTTAGAGCAGAAGGCAAAAAACAATGCCAGGTTTCTGGCTCCCTAAATCAAAATGCAAAAAAGACCGGCCTATGTGCTTTAAAAAGAAGAGCTGGGTACTCTGAGCCCCAACAGGAAGAGATGGTGAGTGGAAAAAACAAGCCACAGACTAGCATGAGCAAAGTGGATATTCATATGCATGTTTCAATGCCTGGGAACATTCCAAAAAGATACAAAGCAAATGGGTGGCAACGGCTATGTCAGCAGAGGTTGTCTGGTGGCATGCAGAGCTAGAGTGGAGGAGAGACATCCCCCTGTTCTCACTTGCACTCCTTTCTACTGTGAGATTAAACCATATGGAGAGGTCTTTTTTTTTTTTTCTATTAAAAAGAAAAGAGGTTTGCAGAAACAGCATGAATGAATTCAACAAGCTATGAAATCTTTTGATAAAACCAAAAGCCTGAGATATTATTTCTAAAAAGCTGATGAAAGACCACAGTTAGCCAGAAACCAGCGTGCCATGAATCACACCCACAGCCAAACTGTTTCACTCAGCTTCGAGATTCAGGTTCAGTTGTGTGGTGTAATGTGCTATTAAAGTGACTCAAATGCCAGGACAACTGTGAGGGGACACATGCCCCAGTCCCTGGGCTGGCATTCTTAGTGACATTTCCATCTTAGAAAACGATGTCCACTGTATCTCTGTGCTTGATTTTAAACAAAGAGATGGGGCGAGGGGTGTCTGAAAATATATTCCCCATTAGTTAAATCTACGCCCATCTCTCCCCAGCCCCAGAATTGCCTTAGTTCTGAGCCTGAGAATATCTTGCCTTGTTTCTTATAAATGGGATTTCCCCAGTTTTTCTGGAACGATGGTGGGGTTAAGGATTTGGTGATAACATTCGTTGGTGTAGAAAAACAGAACAAAAAGTTCCACAAGTCCTGAAAATTAGAAAATCCCCCAGAGGGATGTTCTATTAAACAGGATCAGGAGGGGAGACCACTGTGTCTCCTCAGCCTCACACCACTGTGAATCCCCAAAGGCATTGGGAGCAGCGAGGGAAAGCGCTCCTGAAGAAATCACTAGGATATGCGCCACATCAGATGCTATAGGGCCAAAACGCAAGCGGAAAAAAGACAGCTTTGAAAAGACACTACTAACATTCCAAATACGCACATCCGGTAGGCATTGAGGAAGTAGTAAATCCTTCTGCAAACTCAAAAGGCAGCTGAGAAACTAAAAAGGGCAACTGACAAACATTTGAAGGCAGAAGGATCTGGGAAGCCAGACTGCAAACATTTACAGGCAGTTTCCTGGAGAATTCCTGAAAATTCTTGAAGCGTGTTGGCTCAGTCACGCCAGTGGCATTTGTGATGACACAGAGCCAGAAACCTAAATTAACTACGGAGTCTACTGAGCTTGGCATTGTGGGACATGACAGAGATCCATCCACACTGCTCTTAAGGAATTGGTCTTTTTAGAGAGATGCTTACAAATTCACCACACTGGCTAGAACAAAGCTATGCAGTACCAGGATCAAAGTGAGAGGTTCAACTTTTCAAATGAACATCTGTAGACAGTTTCCAATGTGCCATGCATGGCTCTCGGTGCTTTGAATGCATGATGTAATTGGTTGCCCCATCTCTATGAGGTACGTGCTATTGCGGTCCACGTTTCACGTGTGATAAAAGCAGATGCTTAGAAAGGAAAGGCTCCTTAAACCAGCCATGTAATGTTTCATTTGTAATTAGAATAAAACGAGTCTGTTTTGCTAAAAGAAGGGAGAACTTTAAAAAGAAATAAAGAGATGACAGGGAGGGAAGAAAAAGAGACAGGGAGGAGGAGACATGGTAGGTTAGAATATTATCACGTTTGATCAAACAGCGGAGCAACACAATCGGCACACACAGTCTGAACTCAGTGCTCACCCAACTTCAAAACCAAACTAAATTTTGTAAATCCACCAGACCTCTGTACATACAACTGGGCCTAAATTAGGTGCTGAAAGTGTCATCTGCGGTTGTTGAGGTTAATTGAGTAAAGAGTCCTTCTTTGTCAGCCTTGGCTAAGTTACTATGAAACTCACCAGACATGTCTATCAGAAACAAAGGGAGCAATGCTGCATGCCACCAAATACGTTATTTAGCATAAGGTTATATAAAATTGTTCGGTTTTCCTTACTTGAATATGTTCTGTTACTTATACAAGAAAACTAAGGTTAAATCAAAATGTTGCTCCCTTATAATCAATGCATTCAGGAAAGTGACACAAAGAGATTATGTTCAATGCACTAGGGAATTAAGTCATTGGAGGGATTGGATAATTTATTTTCTAATATAAAGAAACTTTTTCTGGGCCTGGGGAAATGGTTCTGTGGGTAAAGTACAAGGAGAACATGAATTTGGATCCCCTCAACAGCCACATGAAACATCAGGCAGGGCCGTGTGTACCTACAATCCCACTGCAGGGAGAGGGGCAGAGGCGGACAACCTCAGGGGCTTTCCGGCCAGCTGGTCTAGCCAATATGTGAGCTTCAGGTTCAGTGAGAGACCTTTTCTCAAAAGCAAAGTGAGAAGCCATCGTGACCGCACAAAGTTCAAGCCAGACAAAACCCCAGCCTGTGGCAGAGGTGGGAGGGAAGCCCAATTCCTACTTGAGAAGCTACTGGCACTTGATTACTGCTGGAAGAGGGCTGGTCAGTTTTCTTCAATGGTGAGGCACCTAGCATATCAGCCACACTCGAGAGCAGGTCTCTCATGCCCAGGAGAAGTTGGCTAACAAAAAAGCAGAACCTGGACTCTGTGTCTTTGAAAAAGACAGAGAGACACAGAAACACAGAGAGCGAGAGCGGACTAGAGACAGAGAACAGAGAGAGAGAGAGAGAGAGAGAGAGAGAGAGAGAGAGAGAGAGAGAGAGAGAGAGAGATGGAGGGAGGGAGGGAGAGAGAGGTGGGGGGAGACAGAAACTGGAAGGATCTGGGAGGGGAGGAACGACTATGATCAAAATATGTTATATAGAATTTTCAATTAATAAAAGCATTTTTAAAAGACATCTCTAAATAAAATTTGTCTTAGATTTTCTTGAAAGGAGGAGAGCTACAGAGGAAGACAGCAGCATCAACACTGACCCCCACGAACATCCAGAAACCTAAAGACCCAGCAGAATGCGCATCCAGCTGACAAAGGGCCAGTAAATGCAACTGACAGTAAGGCACAGAGCAATGGGACTTCTCACTAGGTACTGCTGGCAGGATAAACTGATCTTGAAAAACACTTTGGAAAACAGTCTGGTGTTATCTAGGACGGTTGGGAATCATATATCCTCGGAGGAAGTGGAACTTCTGACTACAGCAGGTTAAAATGGTCTGCAAATACTCATCCCAGAAAACAAGCCTGCAGCTGATGAGATCAGAACTACATGTGTTGGTAATGAGTGAAGGTGACCCTGGCATATCACCATTCCTTGGCTTTCAGCCTCCCTCAGCAAAGAGTAAAGATGAAAGCAGGGTTGTGACCTACATGAACTAAGCCCTTTAGGCAAAAAAAAAAAAAAAAAACTGGAGACACACCAGTTTTAGGCATTTCAGAAGCTCTATGCTCAGTTTAGCTAATGCCACACTAGCCAAGAAGACAGTTCAGGGCCTCATGTATGACAAAAGCACATGTTTACAGGCCTGAATCACAATAAACACTAAAAATTACAGGGTATGATAGCACATGCCTTTAATTCCAGCACTCATGAGGCAGGAGAAGGCAGATTTCTGGGAATTTGAGACCAGCCTGGCCTACATAGCTCGTTCTAGACTAGCCACAACTACCCAGTGAGACCCTGTCTCCAAGAAAAGGGGAAAGGGAGCTACATAAAAGTGAAATTTTTTTAAAAGTGAAATTTTTTACACATGCCTCTGTGTGTGTGTGTGAGTATGTGTGAGTATGTGGTATGTGTGTGTGCATGTGTGTGTTTTTGTGTGTGCGTGCACACGTGTGCATGTGTGATGTGCTAAATGTTCCAAATCAACAACAAAACTAACAGATCTTTACTTAGATTGGCTAAGTAATACGAAAGACTCAATTGCTAAATTCAGGAATGACTGTGCTATTAAAACACTCAGAATATGATTTTGGTAAATTGAAAGAAAACACAATGACAAATAATTTAAGTTAGATAACATGAGCAGTTCTACACTCAGAAACCAGATAACATGAATGAAACGGAAAATTTTCAAAGAAGACACATACAGTCCCACACACAACCAACTTTAATCCTAGTTCACGAGGCATACACATAAATCGACTCAAAATGTATCACAGACAAAAAAATCTAAATGCAAGAACTAAAATTTCTAGAAGGAAAATATAGCTGCACATCTTTGTGACCTAAATTTAGACAATTTAAAAAGTAATACATTTGATGTTTTTATCCAACTATAAAACTTTTGCTCTACCAAAAAAAATCAACTGAATGAAAAACACTAGATGAAAATGTTCAAAAATCAAACAGATCACAAAGACCTTGAATCTAGAATATATGACAAACTCTATTAACTGAAAGACAAGATGAACCAAATCAGATTTTAAATGAGCAGATTTGAACAGCATGTCACCAAACAAGGCGGCAATAAACACTGAGGTCATTAGACAAGGATATTTAAACCCTCCATGAGACCTCACCATGCTGCAACTTCAAGGACTGAAATCAAAATACTGCCACCACCAAGTGCTGTGGAGTCTGACACAATTAGATCTTTCCCATCTCCTTGGTGGGGAAGCAAGATGACATGCCACTTTGGGACACTGTTGTGTCAGTGTCTTCCAAACCTAAGTACACACTGATCCATACCCTACAACCTCGCTGTTAGGCATCCACTCTGGAGGGATCAAATTCCAGATTCACAAAAATCTGTCTACAGTTTTATAGTATCTTTATTTAGAACCACTAAAACCTGAGAAAAATTTATATATGTATGACTTATGAAATAGAGTTGAAGGATGGACTAGAATATTGTGATAAATTCAAAGAATGGAACATAACTCAAAGTCAGGAAGTAAAGGAGAAATTAATATACAATACAATGGATGAATAGCAAAGCCAGTTTTGACAAGCCAAAAAAGCAAAAGCCACACCACTATGTGCACCTTCAATCTCTATGTGGCAGTTTGAGTATAGATGGTATTGCATTAACTTTTTCTGGGGAAAGGAACAAACATACATATACCCAACGTAGGGCACCAATGACATACTAAATGAGTGTTTTTATACAAGGCTAACTTGATGAACCATTGAGTTTAATTGGGATTACTACAGGACTACAGGTGAGGAGCTGCATGGGCCACTTGTAGGTGGCTACACTACTAAAGAAAGGTCCCTCTCCTCGGCAACGATTATCTGCTTATATATTCTCAGTGAGACATGAGACTTATGTGGCCCTAACCTGCCCTATGGCAGAACTTCAATGGGATGAATCCTGAATAATTTATATGTAGATAGTAATAGTTGCTGAGATTTAAGAGGGCAACAGACATGTCATACCCTGAAGATACTATTCCACCCCTTTCTCCAGCTCTTACATTCTTCTACTTCGTCTTCCATGATGTTTCTTGAGTCCTGGAGGGGGTGATAAGCTTGACCCATTGAGGACTTTGGCAGTCACTTGTTCTCAGCACTTTGGCTATCTGTGAGTCTCCAATAGTAACTACCTTCCACTGTAAAAAAAAAAAAGAGCTATTCTTGACCAAGGTTGTATTGCTGGGAAGTGACCCCATGACCATGGAAACTCTGAGAAAACATTTGACTGGGGCTGGCTTACCGTTCAGAGATTTAGTACATTATTGTGGGGATGCAGGCAGACATGGTGCAGGAGAGGAGCTAAGAGTTCTATATCTGGATCCACACAGGAAGTGAGCTGATACACTTCCTCCAACAAGGTCACACCTCCTACTAGTGCCACTTCCTGTGGGTTTAGGGGGAACATTTTGTTCAAACCATCACAGGGGCCAACAACAGTAGTAATATGTGAGCAGAAACATGGTGAAGCTAATTTGGCTAGTGCACTATGCTCATTTAATGAAACAACAACAATTCCTTCGCCACTAGGGCCAATGACCATTCCCTCCATGGGCTATTTACCTGGCTTATGGAACCAAATGTGAAGTTCTTCCTGTGGATCAGTCCTTAAAATCTGACACCCTCCCCCCAGTGTAGTTGGTTATACCCATAACAGCCATGCCATTGTTACACCAACGGGCACATCTCACCCACCTGGCATATTGATAATATAACAGGCAGGGTTCACAGACAAGTAGGACTGATGGTAACAATTCTTCCCTAACAGTTTTCATAGCACTTTCCAACCTCTAGTACAGTCCCAGTTTCCTAAAACTAAAATGTGGGACGTCTTCCAGAATAGGGTCTTATCATCATGCTCTGGTGGGTAAGCAACTTCATTGGCAAGAGATTATATTTATGGGAGATTTCAGAGACTTCTGGCCAACAACCCCTAGGGAGATAGCCCACCAGTGATACTGGGGTTTTCAATGAATAAACTATGGCTTCTAGAGACATCTTTTCCCCACCATGAAAGGTACCTTTGTCCAAATTCTTTTAGCCATGGTTTCAACATTTGTACACTGCAATGCTGTGAGATTTTCCCCATTTGCCTTTGTCAAGTGCTATCTGTCTCTTGCCAGATGACAGTACTACCAAGAACTCCATGTTTAATCAGGACCTTGCATTCTGTGTGACTGACTTCCTGGTCTCACTCTTTTTGGTGTCCTTATTCAACTTTCGAAAGCTTTTTTTTTTTTTTTCTTTAATGTGTAAAACATTCAGTGGTTAGCATTATATCATCTACGTAATTCATTTTTTTCACAAAGTGTGGGCAGGACCTCTGAAGGCCTATCACCCACCATTCCAAGCAAATGACAGGTAATCATCAGTTAAAGGGATACCAAAGTAAAATGTGAGCAGAATCCAATGGAGAATTGCAATGTTCAATTGGTCATATCAACTGTTGCTTCTATGAAAATTACATAGATTCACATTCCATAGTCCACAGTCATTATTCATAAGCCATCCCACATCCCCACCCTGGGCCACTCATGGAGCCACTATGCATCCTCCTCGCATCTGACAGCCTTGGTGAGATCAGCTTAGTCTTCTCAGCCTGTTCTAAGGTCAAGTGCAACAGAGCCACGCTTCTTTCTACATGCCATGCTTTCCATATTTGTCTCTTGATCCAGATGGCAAGCTGTGGTCCCGTGCTGCAACTGGAGTTGCTGCCTCTCGCCAGCCATACTTAACCGCTAATAAGGGTTAGGCAAACAATGTCACACCAGGACACTTTATTGCAGAAGGAAAATGCACGCAGGTTACACAAGGAGTTGGGTGCTACCAGCCCAACCCTGGGACAAAACTAGTCTTTTTCACCTGCACTATTGTGTTATGTATATCTCCCACTGAGCTGCTGTTCAGGTTTTTCAGACTTCCAGGAAATCACATCACTGAACTGGGCTTCCTGTCACCTTTTCCCCTAGGAACTCTAGTTTGACACAAATCATGTCACATTTGCTTTCAAGTTGACACAGACCTCTTTGTCTGCCTTTTCTACTTCTCATGCCCTCTTGATTATACCAGCACTTTATGAACCTGATTTGCATTCCAGTTTAAATCCTACCCCAAACACAATGGGTCTCAGTCATCTACCAAAGCCCCACACCAGCCTGGAGTCCCTACTGAGTTCATTTTACTCTTAACCTGGTCTTATCCGTTCCAGTGAGCTGGGCCCTAACACTGCTTCCCGTATACACAGTTCCTTCAGTAACTGCCTTTTCTCTATTCATGGGAAGTTCTGGTGATAACCAAGTGTCTGTAAGAAGTGTCTTATGTTAGCCAGTTCATCTGGGGTCAACTTCCCTCATCATCTCCTAGATTATCCAACTCAAGGATGGATGGATGGATAGTTAGTCATAATTTATAATGTATCTGCTCTCACACCCCATGCACCACCATGTCCCATAGCCTCTTAAGCCAGACTGGAAGAGACTTTCATATCTTGTTTTAAAAACTTGACTAATTCAATCAGTTCAAAGAGAGAGTACACTGTACCCGACACCCAGCGTTAATGAATGGCAAGCCAACACTCACATCTTATTGTTCTTTCCCCCCCCACTCCATTTTCTGTCAATACAGAAGTTAGTGTGTAGACATACATGTGTCTTTTTGTCATTGTAACTTCTTCCTTATTATATTTTTCTTTCTCATCGCAATTCCTTCCTGAGCAAAGAACTTTGTCTCTGTCACATGTCTGTCTAGAGGAAAGACCACACAACTGATGCCACAGCCTGTCTGCCATCCTGTCCCATATGCGCTATTTGCAGGGATTATAACATATTCTGTAGCTAGCTCTGGGGTCAAGAGAGGGAGTGAACTGGTCCTGTCCCTCACCAGAGGCAGCTCTCAGCAGACAGCTCCTCGCCTAAGCAGCACAGTAGAGCTGGCCTTTGTGGCTGGGGCATGAGTGAGTGAGGGAGAGTTGGTCCCACTACTGGTCTGTCATGAGGTAGTTTGAGTGTGGAGGTGATATCCTCTCTCTGCCTACCTCTTGCCACCTGCAGTAGTCAGGAGAGCTAGTCCTGAGGTCAGGACAGCTGCCCTTCACAAGTTGCAGCACTTGAGAGAGTAAGCCCTCCACTTCACCTGGGCAACACAGTGGAGCTGGTCCTGATGGTGAAGGCATAGCTGAGCCAGCCCCTAGGGTTTGAGAGCAGGAGATCTGGTTCAGTCCCTCACTGGCTGCAGCATTCAGGAGAGTGGGCCCCCATGCCTTGATAGGGCATCACAGTGGAGCTAGGTCTGGTGGTGTGAGTGTAGTGGCCCTGAGGGCATGAGAACTAGAGAGCTGACCCTTCCCCCTGCCAGCTGTGACATTGGATGGGCTAGCCTGGGCAGCGCTGGAGAGCTCACCCTAGTGGTGTAGGTGTGGGAGCACTGGTGGGCTGAACAACTGAGCCTAGGCCCAGACCACCCAGGCCCAGTTCCAGGCCTTTGAACTGGCCCACCCCAAAATCTACCTTATCTATGAACTGCTGGAGCATGTAAAGGGGCCAGTCTTGCAGATCCAAAGCTTCAGGATATCCATGACACAGGGCAACAACAATAAAACCAAGAGGAGTTCCATTGAGAGTCCAATATTGATAGTGTAGCAGAAGCCAGAGGCCTCAACCAGACCAATGACTTGTTTCAATGAACACTTGCAAGCCAAGAAGTGTGGACAAAAGGGTATACTGTGTGATGCACTGCAGCTTCCATGATGAGATGCATTCTATGCCTTGATTTGTTTTGTTTTTGTTTTCTTTGGGAGGGAGAGGTTGAAGGGGGAAGAAGACAATTATGAAGGGATGAGGAGATGAGTGAGACAGGGCTACATGATGTGAAACTCAAAAAGAGTCAATAAAAATTTTTAAAAATATTCTCTAGTGCCTCAGTCTTATGAGGACTTCCCTACACTCCACAGTAGGCCCCATTCATCAAGGTGAGGTACTTAAATACCACATAAATGAAGGAATCTACCCTGGCATCCCTGTTATGGAAAATCCATCATTAGACAGACTTAACTGTGTGTCACTTTACCCATAGTGGGGACAACAGAACAACTACTGTAGTAGGAAGGCATGCCATTCCATACCACAACAGGAAGGATGGCAATGTCAGGAATGCCCTCAAGAATGCTCCACCCTCAGATGACTTAGTGTCAGTTGCATGTGTCACCACCCACAGCAAAGAGTGGAAGGGAGCTTCTTGAACTTATCTTTGGTTCTATTGTGCCCCACCACTGGGTGCCAAGTGTCTTAAGGAGACATGACACCTCACCACCAAGGAAATCATTCCATTCAAGTCTATATTTATAAGACGGGATCACTTATCAAAGCATGTGTACCTCTTATGGGTGGCTCCACCACACAAAAAAGAAAAAGAAAAAAGAAAACCACAGGAAAGCAAACAGTCTTTGTCCCTCAGAAACAATTAACTGTTTATATACCCTTGGAGAGGAGCAAGGACTTGTACGCAATGATGGAAGTTAATAGGTGTGTGTGTGTGTGTGTGTGTGTGTGTGTGTGTGTGTGTCTTGTGTGTAACCATAGCTATAAGAGTCCTAGAGAGCAACTGCCATCTAATGTAGAAGTGACACCATTCCCTTACAAAACCCATGTATTGAATCAGAAGTCCCACACAGAGCAGGGTAAATTATAAAGGGTACTGAGAGAGATGGCAGTCCAGTGAGAAGGGCCATTGTATGTCACAATATGGAGACAGATACATCACTGTCAGGATGTAATGACAGATGCACAATTCTATCTGCTTGTCAGAACACGTAAAACTCTGTGCCATAGTGAATCTTACTGTAGGTAAATTTAAAAGCCATCAACCATAATATGAGAAGAAAGAATGAAAAATAAATGGTACTAAGTGAACTAAATTATACTGCAAATGAATCTTAAAAGTCCACATTGAAGAGAATGAAGAAGAAAGGAACCAAACTAACCCATGTTCGGCAACATTACTTTATGCCCATGTTGTAAACTAAAGACAAAAAAAAAAAAAAAAAAAAAGCTGTAAGCTGTGCAAGTGTGATGCTTGAGTTAGTCTCTCCCAAGAGCATGGGTTAGCAATTCTGCTGCTGCTTTACTGCATGCTACGGCTGAACAAATAAATAAATATATTTTAACTAAGGAGGACCATGTCTGTCACTGCCAGAAAAAGCTGTTACAAAAAGTCTGGGGTATAAATTGGAATGAGAAGCGTCATGACCAACATAAGAATTTAAATCCCGGTGTGCTCGCAGAGATGGCACCCAGAGATCCCTGAGCACACTTCTGTCTGGCCACCGTTTGGAAGGAGCCAAGCTCTCTGTGAGAAGCAGTTGATTTCTGGACAGGAGTAGGAAAACTATCCCTTGTGAGTGTTCAAAAAGTTGGGGGAAAGGTCAGAACACAAGATCCAATTTGAAATAGGTCTCCAAATTCCAAACTATGAAACCATAAGCGACGAGATAAAAGCAAATGCTACTGGATTGGAAGCCACCAAGCTATATAAGTATCCGTGAAGACTTTTGACATGTTATGGTATGTTATCAGTGGGCAAACAGACATGTGGGGGAGACAAGTTTCCTTAGAGAAACTTCCTAATATAATTAGAAGGAATGAAGAGGACAGAGAATTGCTACTAGAACACAGCAGTTAAGGCTGCGGCAGGCAAGTGCTGGAGACGTGCTGCATAGTTAAGGGCTGTCAGGGGACCAAGTTTGGTCCCCAACACCCAGGCCAGGCACCTCACAACTACCTGCAACTCTAGTTCCAGAACATCGAGCAATGTTCTATGGCCTCCTCAGGCACCTAAACACATGGCATATACACACTTAAAAGTACATACATATAAATGAAAAATCTTTTTTTTAAAGAAGTCATAAGCAATCTGTTGATGGACATTACAAATAATTGCAAATTTTTAGGGCAACGGGTAGATTTGCATGGTCTCAATGTGTCCTCCTCAGGATATCTGTTAATCACTGTGAGGAACTAGCAGCTTTATGGTTGAGAAGTTGTGATATGCAAGCTTATCCTTTGTCCCCTAATGCTCACTACATTCTAATTCACTCATTATGTGGGTAGTTTACTGAGTCACCTCACCCCGTGAAACTGTCATCTTCATAGAGAGAGTGCTCTCTGTCCCCTGGTGAATCTCAAGCACCCAGAATGACACTTGACACACTAAGGCCTAAACAAATATTTTTTTTAAATGAATGAGAGCAAGACTGAGACATGAAACTGTAATGCAATTGTGCTCTGTTCCTGATAAAGAGCCATCAGCATTCAGCAGAAAATTAACTTCCCTCATTGCTACCACTGACTGTTGCTGTGGCTTTGTTTAGTTAGATATGATGTCCCTTAGGCTGACTTGGCAATCAAAGTATGACTTAGATTTTGTTCCCATCCACTCCCCTTAGTCAGATGGCATTGAGCTGGGTGCAGTCTACCCAACTGTGCATGCATCCACACATGAGGTTTCAGAATGAGGTCTCTAACACCTGCCATAGCTATGCCTGGGACATCCTGTAAAAACATCTTTGTCTCTCGTGTTGAGGTCCTAAAGGCTCCTTCAGAACCATCTTCCAAGCCAGCTTGCCCACATCTTTTTGGCAAGTGTGGCAGACCCTGTGCCCCAGATCTGACTCTTCTTCTCTTAAAGGAGATCTAGATGGCACTAGGGCTCCCTCATAGTCTTAAAAACATGTCCCAGGCCTGTCCGCTACTGCCACGAGCTATGAGGAGTTAGGCAAAGGAGAAGGCATGGGGCCAGGCACAGGTCGCTCAGCCTTGATTCGACAAACTCACTCCTGCTTGCAGTGTTTGTATCTTTCAAGACAATTTTCCCTAGAAAACAAAACAATCTGTGCACACATTAGAGGACAAAGATTCTGTCCTCAAGATGGACACTATCATTTGAAGGTGGAACAAAAGTGGAAATCAGTCATTCCACACATAAAAGAATTTGAGAAGAGCACCTTTAGAGACCCCAGCTGCCAGGGAAGCCCTTCCAGATTGAATGACTGTGGATGTGAGCCTTTGATGACTTGCCATCTAGGGCTCCAACTCAGATGAAAGTTCAAGCAAATCTCCCAGCCAAAAAAAAAAAAAAATGACTCTAGCTTTTTTTTAAATGCATGATGTGTAGCTGATCTTTCTGAAAGATCTTTCTGAAAGAGCGGGGCCAGCATCTTTCTGTAATCTAAGAACTCCCTATCTAACTGATGTGCTTTGCCAGATCCTATCTTGGGATGTTTGTGGGAACACACCATACACTTGTAGAGCCCACCATGTGTTTTGAACAGGAAGAGTGACTTTTTATGACTCATGATCTTATGCATATCTGCCTAAATTTGCCACAGGGCAACAGGCAGAGACTCCATGGTGGCAGGGAAGCCAGCTTCCTGGAAGAGAATGGGACCTGGAGGTTCCCACTCAAATGACCTGAACTGCAGTCAAAGAAATTGAATATTCATCCTACCCCCACAAAAGTACACAAATGTCAGCCAGCACTGAAACCATGTTCAACATCCAAGATCGTTGGTAAAATACACATCGATAATTATGTACTGCACCTCACACTCCTCGGGACTGTGATCAGAGCGACAGAAGAACACATACTATGACAATGCAGAAAAGTAGAGACAGTGCTCCACTTGTGAACCCAAACCATGCAGTCACTGTGTAAAGTGGTATGGCAGGTCCCCCTCTAAATGAAAAGTAGAATCCCCGTGTGACCCATCATGCATAGTGTAATGCACGAGAATTGAAAGCAGAGTTTTGAAGAGATATTTGTGCCTCCAGGTTCATGACAGCATTACTCACGAGAAGTAAAACATGAAAGCAGGAATCCAAGATGGCGGCGAGCAGTGTGGACCGCGTTTGGAGGCTCCAGTGAACAATTCAGGGAATTGCATAGATTCCTGAGCCAGGAACACCGAGGTCCGAACATCACGGCAGCAGGAGTGCTCCACGGTTCGGAGGAACCAGGGTGTGGAGGACCTGCGTGCCCCTGCACACGGGAGGAGTGTGGTTTTTCTCTGATTGGAGCGGCAGCGGCAGAGGCAGCAGCACCAGCGGCACCAGCAGCGGCGGCTGAGGTTTGCAGCTCATAGCCTTCCGGTGGAGGCGATTGGTGTGGTGGCTGGTGGGAATTGCTGTGGGAGAGGGGACTCGGGGCAGGATTTGGGTCGCGTGGAGCCTTTGGACCCAGACTGGACTCGGCGGACAGTTCGGCCCCAGAGTCCCGGGTATTGGCCCGGCCCAGCAAACAATTCTGCCTGAGGCACTAACTCAGCGTGGCCATAGCTCCCCTGCTGTGGCGCAGGCTTAGTTGAGCACGCTGCTCCACACTAGGCACCACCTCAGCTCAGCGGCAGCTCCCCTGCGGTGACACAGTCTGGGCAGAGCACTTGGTTTCACCACAGGCGCTAACTCAGAGCAGCTGCAGTTCTCCTGCTGTGGCGCAGGCTTGGTGACGTGCTTGGTTCCATCCTAGGCACCACCTCAGCTCAGCGGCAGCTCCCCTGCGGTGACACAGTCTGGGCGGAGCACTTGGTTTCACCACAGGCGCTAACTCAGAGCAGCTGCAGTTCTCCTGCTGTGGCGCAGGCTTGGTGACGTGCTTGGTTCCATCCTAGGCACCACCTCAGCTCAGCGGCAGCTCCCCTGCGGTGACACAGTCCGGGCGGAGCACTTGTTCCACCACTGGCGCTAACTCAGAGCAGCCGCAGTTCTCCTGCTGTGGCGCAGGCTTGGTGACGTGCTCGGTTCCATCCTAGGCACCACCTCAGCTCAGCGGCAGCTCCCCTGCGGTGACACAGTCCTGGCGGAGCACTTGTTCCACCACTGGCGCTAACTCAGAGCAGCCGCAGTTCTCCTGCTGTGGCACAGGCTGGACAGAGCTCTCGGTTCCACCAGCTCTAAGACTCTGGTTGGACACAGTGTGCAGTTTGAATCCAGAATTCCTGGCTGAGATTGGTGGTCAGCTCGGGCCCTGAGTCAATAACTGACCACAGCACGCACTTTGGGCCAAAAGGCCCTAGTGGAGCTTGGTGCGTAGTCCCAGACCAAAAATTCTGGCTGGACCCTGTGTGCATTTTGGGCCCAAAATCCCTAGCTGAGCTTGGCAGACGGTTCAGGCCCTGAGAATCTAGCTGAGTTCTGCCCGTGGTTCGGTCCCAGTGCTCCTGGCTGGACTTGGCAGGGAACACAGAAGGCTGTGGATACCTTGGCCTGACCCAACGCTCATTCAGAGACCCAGAACAATTGCAGGATCCACAGCAGAGGGGGACTGAGGATCACTGGCTGTGAGAGACCAGAACAACAGGGCTAACCTCCTAACATCCACACCAGTGAAGCTTTGAGCTCGCAGCCTAGGGAAATCGTAAGAAAACAAGTGAATCTATCGTCAGACACCCTCCATTCAACTCTGGAAGCTACCCAACAAAAACAAAGACGGCAAGATGTCTAAAGGACAACGAAAAAGCATACGCAAAAAACCCCAAAACAACATGGCGTCTCCAGTTTCCAGCTATCCCAAAGAAAACCACCCAGAGAACTCAAATACAACGGAAATACAAGAAAATGACCTCAAATCCTTAGTAATGAGGATGATAATGGAGGAAACAAATAAAATTCGTAATCAAATGCAGGAAGACTCAGACAAACAGGTGAGAGACATAAAAGAAGCACATAGAGTGGAACTGGAAAAATTGCAGGAAAATGCAAACAACCAGATGAAAGAAATAACTAAAACGGTTCAAGCTCTGAAGACCTATAAAGAGGCAATGGAAGAAACTCAGGAATATACAAAAAATCAGATGAAAGAAATCAAAAAATCAGTTCAAGATCTGAAAATGAAAATGGATTCAATGATAAACACACAGACAGAAGAAAAACGAGAACGTGAGACCTCAGAGAAGAAGGCGAGCAACACAGAGGTGAGCTTTTCTAACAGAATCCAAGAGATGGAAGAACGAATCTCAGGGCTAGAAGATACAATCACAGATATTGAATCAACCATTAAAGAAAATGCCAAATCTGGAAAACTCCTGACACAAAACATCCAAGAAATTAAGGACACCATGAAAAGAAGAAATTTGCGGATAATAGGCATTGAAGAAAGAGAAGACATCAGACTCCAGGGCCCAGAAACTATTCTAAACAAAATCATAGAAGAAAATTTCCCCAATCTAAAGAAAGGGATGCCTATAAACATACAAGAGGCCTACAGAACACCAAATAGAATTGACCAGAAAAGAAAAACTGCCCGCCACATAATAATCAAAACACAAAACATGCAGAACAAAGAAAAAATATTAAAAGCTGCAAGGGAAAAGGGCCAAATAACATTTAATGGTAAACCTATCAGAATTACACCTGACTTCTCAGCAGAGACCATAAAAGCCAGAAGGGCCTGGACAGAGATCCTGCAAACCCTAAGAGAACACAGATGCCAGGCCAGACTACTTTACCCAGCAAAATTATCAATAACCATTGATGGAGAAAACAAAATATTCCATGACAAAAACAAATTCAAACAGTACCTATCCACAAACCCAGCTTTACAGAAGGTACTAGAAGGAAAACTCCATCCCAAAGGGTCAAGCTCCAACCAAAACTACCCAGGAAATAGATAACTATCCCATGGCAAAAACACAACTACACAAACGCTCGACTGGAAACAACATCAAAATTAAGACTCTTAACAGTCACTGGTCATTAATATCTCTCAACATCAATGGCCTCAATTCTCCAATAAAAAGACACAGACTAACTGAATGGGTACATAAACAAGACCCAACATTCTTCTGCATCCAAGAAACACATCTCACCCATAATGAAAGGCATTACCTCAGGGTAAAAGGTTGGAAAAAAATATTCCAAGCAAATGGTCACAAGAAGCAAGCAGGTGTAGCCATTTTAGTATCGAACAAAATAGACTTTCAACCAAAATTAATCAAAAGGGATGAGGAAGGACACTTCATACTCATCAAAGGTAAAGTCAACCAAGATGACATCACAATTCTGAACATCTATGCTCCCAATACAAGGGCACCCACATATGTAAAAGATCTCCTAAAAAAGCTTAAACCACACATCGATCCCCACACAATAATAGTGGGAGACTTCAACACCCCACTCTCACTGAAGGATAAGTCATTGAAACAGAAACTAAGCCGAGAAATAACATCATTAACCAATGCCATGGGTCAAATGGATCTAACAGATATCTATAGAACCTTTCACCCAAACAAGAAAGAATACACCTTCTTCTCTGCACCCCATGGAACCTTCTCCAAAATTGATCACATCGTAGGTCACAAAGCAAGCCTCAACAGATACAAGAGGATTGAAATAATACCTTGTATCCTATCAGATCACCATGCTCTTAGGCTGCAATTCAACAACAACAGAAATAACAAAAAGCCTACACGTTTGTGGAAACTAAACAACTCTCTGCTAAATGACACCTGGGTCAGGGAAGAAATAAAGAAAGAAATCAAGGAGTTTCTGAAATTCAATGAAAATGAAGAAACAACATACCCAAATTTGTGGGATACATTGAAAGCAGTGCTAAGAGGAAAATTCATAGCACTAAGTGCCTTTAAAAAGAAATTGGAAACATCGCACATAAGCATCTTAACAACACAACTGGAAGCCCTAGAAAAAAAAGAAGCAGAAACACCCAAGAGGAGTAGACGCCTGGAAATAATCAAACTCAGGGCTGAAATTAACAAATTAGAAACTAAGAAAACAGTCCAAAGAATCAACAAAACCAAAAGCTGGTTCTTTGAGAAAATCAACAAGATAGACAGACCATTAGCCAAACTAACTAAAAGGCAGAGAGACAGTATTGAAATCAACAAAATCAGAAATGAAAAGGGAGACATAACAACAGACACTGAAGAAATTCAAAGAATCATAAGATCCTACTTTGAAGGCATATACGCCACAAAATTTGAAAATCTAAGGGAAATGGACGATTTTCTTGATCAAGTTCACTTGCCAAAGTTGAATGAAGAACAGATAAACAAGTTAAATAGTCCCATTTCCCCTACAGAAATAGAAGCAATCATCGATGGTCTCCCAACCAAAAAAAGCCCAGGGCCAGATGGTTTCAGTGCAGAATTCTACCAGACCTTTAAGGGCGAGCTAATACCGATACTCTTCAAGCTACTCCAAAAGATAGAAATGGATGGAAAATTACCAAATTCATTCTATGAGGCCATAGTCTCATTGATACCTAAACCTCACAAAGACTCAACAAAGAAAGAGAATTTCAGACCAATTTCTCTTATGAACATAGATGCAAAAATACTAAATAAAATACTTGCAAAACGAATACAGGAGCACATCAAAGATATCATTCATCATGACCAAGTAGGCTTCATTCCAGGCATGCAGGGATGGTTTAATATACGGAAATCCATCAATGTAATCCACCATATAAACAAACTGAAAATAAAAAACCACATGATCATCTCCTTGGATGCAGAGAAAGCATTTGATAAAATTCAACACCCATTCATGTTTAAAGTTTTAGAGAGATCGGGGATACAAGGCACTTTCCTCAACATAATAAAGGCTATATACAGCAAGCCAATAGCCAAAATCAAAGTAAATGGTGAGATACTCAAGGAAATTCCTCTCAAATCGGGAACAAGGCAAGGCTGCCCACTCTCTCCATATCTCTTCAATATAGTACTCGAAGTTCTAGCCAGAGCAATAAGACAACAAAAGGAGATCAAGGGTATCCAAATGGGAAAGGAGGAAGTCAAATTATCCCTCTTTGCAGATGATATGATAGTGTACATAAGTGACCCTCAAAACTCCACCAGAGAACTCCTAAAGCTGATAAACACCTTCAGCAAATTGGCTGGATACAAAATTAACTCAAAAAAGTCTGTAGCCTTCCTATACACAAATGACAAGCTTGCAGAGGAAGAAATTAGGAAAACCACACCCTTCACATTAGCCACAAGCAATATAAAATATCTAGGAGTTACCCTAACTAAGCAAGTGAAGGACTTGTATGAAAAAAATTTCAAAACTCTGAAGAAAGAGATTGAAGATGACCTGAGAAGATGGCGTGATCTTCCTTGCTCATGGATCGGGAGAATTAACATAGTAAAAATGGCCATCCTACCAAAAGCAATCTACAGATTCAATGCAATCCCTATCAAAATAACTACACAATTTTTTAAAGACATTGAAAGTTCAATTCTGAACTTCATATGGAAAAACAAAAAACCCAGAATAGCTAAAACAATCTTGTACAATAAAAGATGCTCCGGAGGAATCTCCATACCTGATCTCAAACTGTACTATAAAGCAATAGTACTTAAAACAGCATGGTACTGGCACAGCAACAGGCTGGTTGATCAGTGGAATCGAATCAAAGACCCAGATATGAATCCACACACATATGGTCACTTGATTTTTGACAAAGAAGCCAAATCCATTCAATGGAAAAAGGATAGCATCTTCAACAAATGGTGCTGGTCTAACTGGAGGTCTATGTGTAAAAAAATGAAACTGGACCCATATTTGTCACCTTGCACAAAACTCAAATCCAAGTGGATTAAAGACCTCAACATAAAACCAGAGACACTAAGCCACTTAGAAGAAAAAGTGGGAAAGAGCCTGGAACATATTGGCACAGGAGACAACTTCCTGAACAGAACACCAACGGCCCAGGCCTTAATGTCAACCATTAATAAATGGGACCTCATGAGGCTGAGAAGCTTCTGTAAGGCAGGAGACACTGTCAAGAGAACAAAGCGACAGCCTACAGACTGGGAAAAATCTTCACCAACCCTACATCTGACAAAGGTCTAATATCCAAAATATATAAAGAACTCAAGAAATTAAACACCACCAAACCGAATAACCCAATTGAGAAATGGGGCTTGGAACTAAACAGAGAATTCTCAACAGAGGAGTATCAAATGGCTGAGAAACACTTAAAGAAATGCTCAACCTCCTTAGTCATCAGGGAAATGCAAATCAAAACAACTCTGAGATTCCATCTTACACCCATCAGAATCGCTAAGATCAAAAATTCAAGCGACACCACATGTTGGCGAGGATGTGGGGAGAGAGGAACACTCCTTCATTGCTGGTGGGAATGCAAACTAGTACAGCCACTTTGGAAATCTATCTGGTGCTATCTCAGAAAAATGGGAATAGGGCTTCCTCAAGACCCAGCTATTCCACTCCTTGGAATATACCCAGAAGATGCTCCAGCACACAACAAGAAAATTTGCTCAACCATGTTCATAGCAGCCTTATTCATAATAGCCAGAACATGGAAACAGCCTAAGTGTCCCTCAGTAGAAGAGTGGATAAAGAAACTGTGGTACATATACACTATGGAATACTACTCAGCTATTAAAAACAAGGAATTCCCGAAATTTGTGGATAAATGGATTGAGCTAGAAATGATCATAATGAGTGAGTTAACCCAGAAGCAGAAAGAATCAAATGGTATATACTCACTTATATCTGCATACTAGCCCAAGGGGCATGTCCCACGAAAGCCTTCACTTACCAGGAAACTGGGACAGAGGGGAAGGCATCCTATTGGGACTCTAAGGGAGAACAGCAAAATAAAAGGATCCAGAGGGTCCTAGAAATCTACAAGTAGAACAATATGATAGGCAGATTTGGGCCCAGGGGTCCCGCTCAAACTAAGGCACCAGCCAAGGACAATACAGGAGGTAAACTTTAAACCCCTTCCCAGATCTAGCCAATGGTCAGAATATTCTCCACAGTTGAGTGGAGAGTGTGATACGACTTTCTCACGTACTCTGGTGCCTCACATTTGACCATGTCCCCTGGAGGGGGAGACCTGGTGGCACTCAGAAGAAGGACAGCAAGTAGCCAAGAAGAGACTTGATACCCTATGAGAATATATAGGGGGACGTAATCCCCCTCAAGAACAGTCATAGGGGAGGGGAATAATGGGAAAATGGGGGGGGGAGAGGAATGGGAGGATACAAGGGATGGGATAAACATTGAGATGTAACAAGAATAAATTAATAAAAAAAAAAAAACCAAAAAAAAAAAAAAAAAACATGAAAGCAGCCATGTGTCCCTCAACAGATGAATGTACAGCAAACTTGGTCTATCCATATAAGGAAATGCTATTCAGCCTTACAAAAAGGAACTCCTGACACAGCAACAGTGTGGATGAACCTGGAAACTGCTACACTGAATGAAATGTGCCAGACACAGAAGGACAAGTGCTGCCTTGCCCATGTACACTAATATTCTTGAATAGCCAAATTTCAGAGAGAGTACATAGGAGAGTGGGGCAGGTGAGGATTGATTACCGGGTATAAAGTTTTGGTTCTGCAGGATGAAGACCTCTGGAAAACATATGGTGGTGGCTAATGCCACTCAAGTGCACATGTAAAACTGCTCAAGAAGGTAAGTTTTCTGTTGAGCTTCCTTACCCATAATTTTTAAAGATTGAAGAAAGAGAGAGACTCAAAACTTAAAAGGGAATGCCTCCTAGGAGAAAAAGATAGAGCAACTTAGGGCACTTTGATCTGTGTTTCAGTGAAAAGTACATGCCAGCTACATGGGCTACAGAGACAATGGCTTAGTGCAGGTACTGTTCTTCCAGAGGACTGGAAATTCCAAGTGCACACATCAGGTGGCTACAACCATCTGTAACTCCAGGGGACACATCTGGCCCCATGGTCACCCACATTCATGCTCACATACACATACATACATATAATTAGGTATAATGTTTTTAAAATCTGAGCTATATTATAATCAAAAACAAAGAAAGAAAGAAAGAAAGAAAAGGAAGAAAGAAAGATGTGACCCCTTAGAGGGCAGAGTGGATGAAAAGTCTAATGCCACACATGCTCTTCGACGCAGTAATTCCACTTTAAGAAATCGTCACTGGTGTCACAGGATATATTATGGAGATGAGTATCTATTCCCTGGTCGAGGAACCAGAAACAAATTAAATGTACAAAAGTGGGCACAATGAGCTGCAGTGTGACAGAGCCACCATAGCATACCGAGTCAGATCCACACTGTTGAAGAGTGTGCAGTGGCCTGGAAATTAACATTGCTGTGTTGATAATGCAGATTACAGAAGAATATGTCTATTTACACACATTTTTACTAAATTTCACATTTGTATTTAGCAGTCATACTACAAGTGGCTTCATGTACACCTTTCTGCCTTTTTTTTTTTTTCATTTCTAAATTGTTAATGCTACATCTGTATCATCAATGTGAACATGAAATAAAGATACTCTCAGGGTGATGACTTGCTCCTGAAACACCTGTGCGCAGGGTGCTGAAGCAGGGCAGTTTTGAGTCAGAACCAGTCAGATTTGTGAATAGTGAATCTATGAAAGAAAAGGAAAGAAACAAAGAAGGGGGAAAGGAAGAGAAGGAAGGAGCGAGGGAGGGAGGGACAGGAGGAAAGAAACAAAGCAAAAAAAAAACAAAAAAAAAAAAAAAGAAAAGAAAAGAGAAGAAGGAAAAGAAGGAATTGACAGGGGAAGGGAAGGCAAAGAAATCCTCTTCTAGTCAGCTCACTGTGGCAGCCAGTGCACACCTTTAATCCCAGCACTTAGGAGACAGAGGCAGGAGGAACTCTGAGTTTGAGGCCAGCCTGGTCTACAGACCAAGTTCCAAGATAGTCAGGGCTACATAGAGAAACCCTGTCTCAACAAGCCAAGAAGAAAAAGAAAAAGAAAAGGTCTCTTCTAGTTCAAATTGTTACCTGGCCCCCCCACAAAAAAAAAAAAGGTGTCAAAGATGCCACTGCATATTTTAAAGCCTTAATTAGGCAAAAATCAAACTGTAAGTACATACACATGAAGATGCCACAATGTAACCTGTTACTTTATATGTTAACCTAAAAACGTTAGAAGGAATAAGAGGCGGAGAAGGAGGGCTAGAAAGGCAGGGAAGTTATGGAGCTATGGGAGAAAAAGGAGACCGTGCCCTGGTGTCTGGTGGAAGCTTCTTTCCAGCAGGGAAGCAAAAACTCCAGCACAATGGACATTTTCTGTGAAGAGCACAGACACATCTCTTTTTCATAAATGTTAAAGTGTCAAAGGGCCATGCTTACAGCATAAACCATGTGACCCCGGGCAGGGCCTCGTTTCTCTTTGACATCTCCTGGGCATCTCAAACAAGACGATTAACTTTGATTACACTGAAGATATCTTGCTTCCTGGCTCCCTGTGATGCCAGGCTTTGATCTATCAGTTCTGTCAAATGCCCACCAGGAATCACCCTGTGATGTCAGCTAGGCTCCCCTGCAACCCTTTGAAGATAACTCTGCTAAGATATCATACCAAAATGATATGAATAATTGTTGCAAAGACAATGAAGTATGGCTTCCTCTTTGGGAAGTCCACACCAGTGCTCTGTTGTGTCTTAATTTCTTCCTGGGGGCTCCTTTTCTCTTTAATCCTTGTGTTTAAAATCTATATAAAAATGTCTCTTAATAAACTCTGATTCTGCGTCATGCTGGATCGCCTTGAAATTCTCCTCTAGGTTGAAGATGAGAATCTGGCTGTACCTGTTTCAAGGTCCCAAAGAATTTCTTGAGTGCTGCTGGTGACCATTTCACTATGTACCTCCTTTGTCCCTTGACAGGAGGAAGAGGAGCAGGTGGAGAGGAAAGTCTGCTGTGATGCCAGTCATGGTGGCTCACACCTGTAATTCCAGTTCTTGAGAGGCTGAGGCTACATAGTGAGGCCCTGTCTCCAGAAATAAAACTAGGTAAATAAATATTAATAAATAAAATAAGAACTGGAGAAATGGCTCAGAGGTTACGAGCATTTCTTTCTCTTGCAGAGAATATAGTTTAGTTCCCAAAATACATGTCACAGCTCAGAACCATCTGTAACTCTAGGAGCAGGAGGTCTGATACTCACTGTAGGCCTCCATGAATATCAGCATACATGTGCGCACACACACATGCACACGCACACACACACACACACACACACACACACACACATACACACACACACACCTCAAAGACAATAAGAGCCTACTCTGGAGTCAAATTTGAGTGACCATGGCTATGGGAAAAAATGGAGTTAGGTTGGCCCAACTTCCATGTTCCCAATAGTATTCCCATGGAAGCAGCGTCATGAAGTTTTATTGTAGCAGAACAAAGAAAGTCATAAATTAAAGCACCTTAAAAAATGCATTGGCAGAAACATCAAAGAGGTAAGTTATAAGATGCGAAATAGTTCCTACAGGCCTCGGATACCATCTGATAGCAGTCATAGCCCAGCTCTTAATGGAGAGTAGGACGTTTATAAAGTTAATACATTCCAGAGGTCTTCATTTGTTTGTCAGCATGTTAGGTCCAATGCAGAGCTGGGCAACAAATGGCTCTTGGGGGGCTAAAGAAAGCCCCAAAGAAAATTTAATTAGGTTATAGAACCAGCAAGTGCCAAACTCCTTATAATCACTGAAGTTCTTAATCAGTTGATCAGTCTACGTAAACAGCTTTCTTCCAGGAGTTCTCTTTGACACCGCACACACACACACACACACACATGCATGAACGCATGCAAGCACACACGCACGCGTATGCACACATGCTTTGAAAATAATATTGAAAGAAGCTACACTCACATGTACAAAAATCAGATTGTAAGGAAGGGCTTAAAATGTTTGTGAAGGTGGAGATGACTTCGTCAGTACTTGTCGTGGGAGTAGGAGGACACCGAGTTTGGACGCCATCATTCACAGAAAAGTCAAGTGCAGCAGTGTAAGTGGGTTATCCCAAAGCTAGGAAGGAGAAGACTGGTGGTTCCCTGGAGCTCACCAGTCTGAAAGGTTATGCAGATCATGGGGTCGCTAGCCTCAATATGCACTTGAATGCACACACAGGCAGTGAACATATACCATCCCCCACTACACACACACACACACATTGATGGGAACAGACTTGACAGCCCTTCACCTATTGGCGTGCAAGCCACTGATATGTTAATTTTTAGACATTTCTCCTGTTATTCATTCCAGACTAATCACTCAAGGCTGGCAGCCTGGCTCAGCCTAGAGACTTTGTCTAGCTTCTCTAAGGCTCTGTAGTCCATGGCCAACACTGAAAACTTTAAAAACAAAGCCAGGCGTGGTGGCACATGCCCTTAATTCAAGCACTGGGGAGGCGGAGGCAGGTGGAATGCTGTGAAATTCAGACCAGCCTCATCTGTTCTAGGCCAGTCAGAGTAAGAAGCTGTCTTTAAAAAACAAAATAAATAAACCTAAACCTGTCACCCAAACTAGTCATCTACTTATAACCCAGGGTATGTGATTTGGGAGAAGGAAGAAAAAAAGGAGGGGGGAGGGGCTGGAGTCATTTCTGCTAGCCCTGGCCCTGACAGTCAGGCCTTCCTCGCATGGCATGGTTAGTGGCACTTGTCTGTATATAACCTCAGCATATATTTTCTATACCTCCCAGGTTCTACCCCTCTGGGACACTGGCCTCCCAGCAGGCACTGAAACATTTCCATTCCCTCCTTTTCTCATCCATAATGAAAACCAGGCCAAGCCTGACCACATTGCTGTAGAGGCCAGGGTGGCTAAAGGGGTGGAGACGGCCACAGCTGCACCAAGAAGCCCACTTTGAAACCCCATCCCTGGAGTTTCATAGCCCTGCCTGCATATTTAGGAAACAGACCTCTAGAGAGTCTCCCAGAATCTTAGGCAAGGGCAATCCAGAAGGAGAAAGGGCCAGCCCATGTGACCATACCCAAGGCAATGAGTAAACTTGCCATGAGTGAGGAAGGATGAGTGTTCATGAAGACAACCATAAAGTCCTGATGACCCAACCAGCTGATACAGTCTAGAGGGCTGGAAACCATAAGTCTAGGGGTCTCAATTGGATTTGTTTTCTCTTCCAGTTAAAGAATTAAAAGGCAGGAAACAATCTGAGATGCAACTGGTAGCAGCAGAGAAACCTCAAGCACCACAGACAGAACTGTGCTTATTAGGGATGAGGAAACACAGGCACACAGCAGACACACAGAGAAAAAGAGCCTCTGGGGAGCAAAGCAGGACCTCAGAAGGCCAAGACTCCGGTTTTTTCTTGGGGGTTGAGGGCTTTAAAGCCTCTTAAAAATGTTCCTCCTCTAACTTAGTGTTGGTCAGTTTGAAGAAAGACTGGATGGTTGATTAGCCCAGAACTGTTGTGTGACGTGTCCTGAGCAAGCCTGGAACTCGTTGAGCCAGTCCATCAGCAAGACGGCCTACTAGTAGGAGACAAAGTCGGCCAGGCTTCTGTCTTAAGTCAGGAGATTGAGAAAGAAGCTGTCTATCTTGTAAATTCACTATCTTTATTACTTGGCCATGGCCCCTCTCCCTATCTGTCTTCCTACTGGGGAGCCTGTCTGACCCCTAGTCTCTCACAGAAAGCATGACTATGGCTTTTCTTAAAGGTCAGAAGTCTTGGTGGGTTCAGGTCAGGTCCACTCCTCTGGAGCTTCCCCAACAAGGGTGCAGTGTCTACTCTCATTAGACAGGTATGCAGGGCCCTTCTATGATCCTTCTCAGACACTGGGCTCTGCAGCCTCAAGCACCTTCCATGCATGGCCTCCATAGCCTGAGGAATTGTCACCCATCTTCCCACCTGCATCTGAGTGGTGCCCACTATGGTGACAGGATACACAGTTCTGCTGACTCTACTTGATACAATTCTATTCTAGCCTTGAATATCAGTTCAAAAATCACCGCCTCCTAATGCCTTGGCCTCCAGGCTTGGCTACACTAACCGAGCCTTTGCCCCCAGGCTCCATGTATTTCTTTGAGCCTACAGATCAGAAAGATCTGAGTTTGACTTGTGGATCTATTTGTTCACGTGATGTGGTCTTACACGGTAGAGCTTCAGTAAAACCCCCTCCACTGAGCTATTTGAAAAGAACATAACACATGAGCATCGTGCTTCTCCACCCCCACCCTGTGTGAGAAGAGGGGAGGTAAGTCAACGATGAAGAAAGGAAGGAACGAAGGGGAGATGGCTCTTAAACCACCCGCCTGCAATCCAGAGTGAGATCACCAGCAAAGCAGCCCTGTCATCCAGGACATTTTCAGAACTTTCACCCCAAAGGGTCCCTGAATTGTCTTGTGAATGAGTGATGTCAGTGACTTAGGGGATGGCTTCTGGCTAAGGCTTTTCCAGCCAGCAGGTTCCTGACACAGTTCTGCCATTTGCAACCATATAAGGAAACCTCAGAGGCACTCTCTCTGTCTCTCTGTCTCTCTGTCTCTCTCTCTGTCTCTCTCTCTCTCTCTCTCTCTCTCTCTCTCTCTCTCTCTCTCTCTCTCTCTCTCTCTCTCTCTCACACACACACACACACACACACACACACACACACACACACACACACCTGTAGCTCCCATTCAAAGGGATTTGTGTTCTGAGGCAGAAACAAGCATAGGATGGGGCTCTGTTGATCACTCCCCACTTCAGGATCACAGGATACTTCCAAGGCTGATTCATAGAGCTTCTGCCTTCCCTCTTTCCCTCTCTTCTGTATCCTTGCCATTGTCTCATCTTGTTTCTTGGTTTATGTAATCATCTCGCCTTCTAGAGATTCTCAATCTGTGGACCATGACCCCTTGGTGGGGAGGGGTGTTGTCGAATGACCTTTTCACCTGAGACCATCTGAAAACACAGATATTTACATTATGATTGATAACAGTAGCATAATCACAATTATTAAGTAGCAATGAAAATAATTGTATGGTTGGGGAGTCGCCACAACATGAGGAATTGTATTAAAGGGGCGTGGCATGAGAAAGATTGAGAACCACTGCTGTAGACACAGCTAGAAGGTAGGCTTATGTCACACAGAAATGGGAAGAGACACTCATGAGCTTTTGACAGGAAGCACAGTAACTGGGGTGACTCACCCAAGTACGCACATAAGGATAAGATAAACAGTGCCAGACAAGGATTTTGGTACCTGGCCATGTATGGTCTTGAAAGACCAATGAATAAGACAATGACATCTGAGACACTCTGGTGCAGTACCACCCAGCTATTACAAACATGAAAAGGACAGAGTCAGTGGCCTGTCAGTCAAAGCTCCTTCAAGGTTCCCCAAATGTCACCATGGAGCCAGAAATCACCCACAAGGGCCAGGTCAAATGGAAGGCCAGCTCAGTTTCCATCTTCACTCAGATCCCCAACTTCTAAAGAAGTTATCAGTGAGGGCTGTTCTGATGCACTTGCCCCTGAAGGGAAAGGACAGATGTGCATAGGGCGGGTAACTTCCCATGGCTATATTTTAAAGACTTTTTTAAGAGGTTGATACAATCCTTTTTAGTCAGACTTTGTGGGCAAGCTGCTAATGATTCTTTAACTACAGCTGCAAGGAACAGGGCTTAGGGCGTGCTGGGGGTGGGGCCAGGGGAACCCCCTTGCTTGCCCCAAGCAATCAGTAGGCTGGCAGCTAGAAACCGCATCCTTATAGCTCCATCCTTTCTTTTGTGCTCAGGCCCAGACACTAAGGGGGAGGATTGTGGTTGCTCTCCAGTGATCACAGCTGGAACTCTGCCAGCCTGGCAGAGCTCAGGGACTTGGGGTTTGAAGAGGGTGCTTTCTCTCTCTCTCTCCAGTTTTGAGATCCCACCAGCTGGAAGTTTCTTTGCCTTTCAATTCTAGGCCAGTTGGGAACAGAAGCTTCACCTTTCTCTGCCTCTCAATGACATCATTGTGGCCTGGGGGCAGGGGGCGGGGGTTCTCCTATTGTTAGGCCTCCCTGAGCTCTGTCGCTTCTCAGTGTCACAACCTGGCAGCAGCATTGCTCTGGGTTGTTGCAAACAGGAAAAACATCTAGCAAGAAGAAATCAATAGGACAGGAAGTAGGCAGGGGAAGCATGTCTCAGAGGCAGGGAAGGCCCTTGTCAGTGTGGCTTTCATTGACCCACTTTCACAGCTCAAAGCACACTGGATGGCAAGGCAGAGCACATCCTGCTACTTCACAAAGGAAGTGCCATCTGGCTTCTCTCTCCTCCAGGAAGTTGCACTGGAATCTGCTACTCACTTGAGGCTGGTGGCTTGTCTATGCTCAGGAATAAAGCTCTGATAGTTCATTCTTCTATATGGATTTAAAGAATGGGGAAGGAGTGTGTGTGGGAAACAAGAGTTGCTCAAGTCTGCATCTGCTGCCCAGGAATTGCTGTATACACATAAGGCTCTGAGCTGGCAGAAGCGAGGCAGGAAGTGTGGAACACTTCTAGTGGATCTCAGTCCCACAGTCAGTACATATGAGCAAACTGTGCAACGTGAACAACTTGGAGACTTGGAGTTATCAAGGGAATGATGGCAGCACTACCCAGCCATTCAAGTAGGCCATGGAACACCCATGAAGAGTCTATGGAAACTGACCTGGAAAGGCTGATCATATTATCCATGGGAGACCAAGGGAAAGGGAGGAAAGGGTCAGAAAATTAGACTCCTAGAAGCTTCCAGATTATTATTAGAAGTGGCAAAACCCTGAATGATTAATTTTCAACTTGATGCTCTGTGTAACAGAAATTGATCCTCCTCCACAAATCTTCAGTGAAACCTACCACCTACACAGAAGCCTTGATGTTTTCCCACCAGAGAGCAGAAGGGCTGTAGGGTGAAGGAGGCTGAGAGGGGTGGAAGGAAATCTTAGGAGATACAAGCTGCACGGGCAGGTAAGCCTGACATCGTCCCTAAACTTCAGGACTTTCTGTAACTCTTCAACGACAAGCAGATTTCCAGAGGTTATGATTTGGATAAGTGTCCCCAAAGTCCCGTGTGTTAAGAGGTTTGACTCCTGGACTGTGGCACTCATGGAAAGTGGAGGAACCCTTAAGAGGTGCAGATGTTATCTACTGAGGGAAAGTTGGATTCTTGGGGCATGCTCCTGAAGGAGTTACAAAGCCCCAGCCTACCTCTTCCCACTTTTGTTGCTTTCTGGACATGAGGTGAGCAGCTTTCTCTACTGCAATCCACCACTGTGCTGTGTTTCTCCAAAAGCAAGGGAATCAATCAACCATGAACTGAAGCTCTGAACCAGTGGTTCTCAACCTTCCTAATGCTGTGACCGATGTTGTGGTAACCCACCCCCTCCCCTCAACCATAAAATTATTTCGTTGCTGCTTCATAACTGTAATTTTGCTACTGCATTGAGGCATAGTGTAAACATCTGATATGCAGGATATCTGATGCGCAGTCTCTAAAGGGGTTGTGACTCACAAGTTGAGAACAACTGCTCTAAACGGTGAGTCCAAGCAAAACGTTCCTCTTTCTAAGTCAGCAATCTCGGGCACTCTGTTGAAGAAATGGAAAGCTGAGTCATATTCCTGGAAGCATGAGCAATACTTGTGCAATGGGGATTGAGTTTGCTCTGTGTTTATGAGATTTTTACATAAGGGATGAAAGGTTTAAAACTGACTATTCAAGTGTTCAAATCTTTAGTGTTGATTATCTCCCAGCCCCCAGAGCCCTTGAAAGTGTCTTCTGGCACAGTGACACTCCAGCCACTCCCCCACCCCCCCCCCTTCGTGCAGGTTGACCTGTGGCTCTGCTGGGACTGACAGGAATCCACTAAACCCAACATTACCATTGCCTGTCCAGTGAAATGGGTGCCCGCTGTGCTTGGCAGTCATGAGTCTGGCTCTCCGAGCTGTACTGATTTCATCCCAGATCCAAACAGTTTGTGGATGGACACTGGTCTGCAATCACAGTCCTAATTAGAAACTGTTCTAGAGTCTGCAAATAAACATAGTTCTTGCTGCCAGAGCAGACAGACTTGCCATAACACCAGTGCACGTGGAAACAAATTCACTATGGCACAAGCAATCACAAATGTGTTTATAAAACATGAATGACAAACAAAATGAACTAATAATTAGTATAAGTTAGGAGTTTATGAAAAGTTGTAATTTGGAGGAGGGGCAAAGAGAAAGAGAAAAATGAGAAAGAGAAGAAAAAGAGAGAAAAAAATGAGGTTGTGGGGATGGAGTGAGATGGCTGGGAGAGACCCTGCTTTGATGTAAACAAGGGTTGAGCATGTGGCTCACTGATAGTCTAAATGCAGGAGACTCCAGGGTCCAGTCTCATCACCCTCCATCCCCAAAAATAAATCTACAAGGTTAACTCAATTTAGCCATTTTACAATATATGTGTATTTCAGAATGAAGTGATTTATATAATAAATATATCTAATCTTGTTTGGCAGCCTGAGAAGTTTTAATGATCTCAGAGCCTTGCAAAGGGGGCTGGTGAGATGGCTTGGAAAATGAACACGATTTTTACCAAGCCTAGAGAGCAAAGTTTGGTTCCTGGAGCCCACACAGTGTAAGGAGACTACTACAAGTTATCCTCTGACCTACCTACCTGCCTAGACACAGACACACATACACACACACACATGTGCACATGCCTATGCACATGCACACACACACACATGCATATGAAGGAGTAAATACATAACATTTTAAGTAAACAGAGAAATCATAAACAGTGCATGAAGAAAGGCATGAGGGGTTCAAATTTCCTGCATAAGTTTAAGCAACAGCAAGCAGATCTTCTTGGCAAGATAGGACAGTTGTTGATAGCAGCAACAATAATGATAATATAGGAAAGCAAGTTGGTAGCGCAGACTAGATCGAGGTTGAATACAAAGGATACAAGTATAGCTTCATCCTGTACATTTTAGAAGCAAGCTTCCATGATGACGTTCTCGGACCATGCAGCTGGAAGCAGGGTAAGGCATACAGAATGCAAAGCTACAGGCTGAGGGATGAGCAGGGTGTACTGTGGGGCAGAGACAAGCTGAGGAAGTCGCTCTCTTGCCTGAACCAGGACAGGCATAAGCAAAAAGAAACGGGACAAACCCAACAAGTAATTGCAAGAAAGGAGTACCACTAATTGTGATTTGCATTGCAAATGACGGTTGCCCTCTTCGACTCCACCCATTGGCCAAGCTCTCTCTCAGTCCTTCAAGAATTGGGTCGCATGTCAGCGTTGCTGTGAAAACACCCCCCAGCGAGAGTGTCTACATTCTGTGCAGTACTATCTTACTTAGCATCTTTGAATGGAAACAGTGAACAGAGAGGAGTCAGCAATAACTCAGAAGGTATCACGGGAAGGTAAGCTGGGAAGTGTTAACATCTGATGCCATTCTGGGTACAATTCCTTTCAGCAGCTTGGACTCCCAGCTGAGGCAGCTGAAGAGCATTCTGGGGCCCCTCTCTCAGGCTGTTAGCTGCCACCACAATCAAGCATTAATCATCAGACTTAAATCAAATCAGGAAAACATACACTTAATGCACACCACCTGTCTACTCATAAGATCATTTTATTGTCTTCCATCTGTTGTGACACTGACAATTCATAGCTTACATCTTTCACAAAATGATAGGAAACAGTGAAGCCCAGGCAGCAGTTGAGATGTTTTTCTGGCATGATGCTGTGGATTGGTAGCCAGGTCTCAGTGTGAACATGTGAGGAAATGGAGCCTTTAAAATGAAAATAATTTGATGAGGGGGCATCACTCTCCCTAGGCATCAATGTTAACCTCACAGATGAACTAGTTACATAAAAATGGGTTGTGCTGGGTGGAAGCTAACACCTTCCTGGAACTTTCCTGGCTTCCTATCTCTCCACATGACCTCTCCCACATGTGCACCTGCTGTTTTGATGGCACCTATCCTGAGGCCATCACTAGGGCCAAGCAGAACCCTTCAGAGCCATAAACAGAATAAAGGAGCTAGTCTCAGGTGTTCTTTTACAGTAACACAAAATGGTCAAATGCACATGGTAATTTTCCAACTCCTCCCTGATCGGAAGTTATCATGGAGAGTTATGGTGCACTGACATCTTGTAATGCTTCCCTCAGAAGTATGTTCAGTCACCCCCATGTTTGGCAACCACTAAGAAGGATATAAAAGCTGAGTACTTATATTGTGACAAGACCGTGACCAAGGGACAAATTTTCTTTTAGACCTTATATTTCTATTTCTTGACAAAATATAATATAATGGACTATAAAGAGAATTCCAGGACAGTCATGACTGTTACACAAAGAAACACTGTCTCAAAAAAAAAAAAAACAAAAAGAAGAAAAAAAAAAGAAGAAGAAGAAAAGAAAAGAAAGAAAGAGGAAAAAAAACAACAAGAAGAAGAAAGAAAGAAAAAGAAAAATCAAGCTTGACCTGGCCTGAAAACTTCTTCCTGCTGGTTAGCTTTCATAGCACTTGAAAGTGCTACCTCATCTACTCAGGAAGAAAAGCCATTAGTGGTATCCCTGAGTTGTGAACCCTCCATGCTACTGCAGATGTGTCAGGCAGGATGTGCTTGTTGGTGCAATAATGACACAACAGTCATGAGGATAGCAACTGCTCTTGGCTTAGATATGAAGCATGCTTTACAGGAGAGAATTCATGCCAACCACTATAAGCCTGACCAAAAGCCCATGTCTTGAGAGGAACTTGGGGGAGAAACCACCACTGTTGTCTTGCTAAACAGGCGTCTAGTCGAATTGTTTTCTAATTGATGTTTACACATGTGGATTAGTGCTGCCTTCAACCTTGACTAGAGAAGCTTCTCTCTACAGTGGGCAGCAGTTAATGCAGAGACTATAACTGGTCAAAGTGCCAAGGACAAGAGACTGTTGAGTGCTCAGCCCTAAAAGGAGCATCTCTATCAACTGTTACTACCTTCATCAAGGCTGCTGACAACCACTGGGAATATGGGAGACTTCAGAGTTCTGTTGACTCTTCCTTACTAGCTATTTTTGAATCAGAACATCTGCCCAAGGATAATTCTGTGATAAAAGGCCAGTGTCACAGGGCTGAGAGAATCCCCAAGTCTTGCCAGCTCCCCATTGGAGACAAAAATCACATCACTCCTGGAATATCCCCATTTCATTCCCATCCCATCACTGATACCTACATCCATGACTCCTTGTTAAAGAAGGTTGATCAGATAATCAATAAAAATTAACATAAAGACTGTACCAGGAAGATAACAAATGAAGCGTGCAACAAGAGAGAGCAGGGTGGGACCAACAGTTACAAGTACTTTCTAGAACACTAACAATGAGGAATGAAGAATCATAGCTTGTGACACCACATCAAAAGAACAAGATCACTTTATGCTTTTACACACAGTTTAAGATACAAGGAGAAGGAAGGAAGGAAGGAAGGAAGGAAGGAAGGAAGGCAGAGAGACAAAGGAGGAGGAGGAAAAAGAAGGAGGAGAAGGAGAAGGAGGAGGAGGAAGAGGAGGAGGAAGAGGAGGAGAAGAAGAAGAAGAAGAGAGAAAAGAATAAAGGAGAACTAATATTCCATGGGGTAGTAGCCAGAAGAGCCAGGTTTCTACAGCCAGGCTAAGAGACAGTACTGTATAGAGAAGCCAACTGAGCCCCAGGACATTTCCTGCTAGGCCTCAAAGCCACTCAAGGGCATTCACGCTAAAATGAAACCCTTGCTATTCTAGATGATTTCCCTGTGGCCATCAAGCATGTGAATTCAGCATACAGTTGGAAGGCAGGATAACTCCTCCTCAGACAGACAGGCCACCTGCCAGGAGAGGGTCAAGTGCTCATAGGAGCTAAATAAGGGGAACATAAAGCCTGCTAATGAGGCTCTTCCTAAACATACAAAATGTCTTGAGAGGAGAGCGGTTCTAATTTGCCAAGAAGAAAAGGAAGGCAGCGTCTGGGCAGGGTTCAGTGGCCAGCTCTGCTCTGACCCGCTGGGGGTCCCTGAACCAGGCAGTCACTTTCTCTGTCCCCAGGATTCTCATAAATTAATGAAGAAAACAAATGGCAGGAACAAAACAGTGGCTTTCAACTCCTTATTACACAGTGGACCAAATCCTCTTGTTTCTTTGAGCTGTTTGGAGGAAGTGCAGAGGCTATCTTTGTTCCCAGAGCAGACCCTCCTCCCAGGTTCAGGCAGGGTTCCACCCAGTCTCTATTGCCAGAAGCTCTGTCTACCTACCTAGCAGGGCAGATTTTGATGAAGGGAATAGAATCAAGGGCAAACCCTAAGACACTAAAATGAGTTGGCAGGAGGATGCAGGCTGGCACACAGAATCTGACTGTAAGATTTAGGAAGAATCCAGGATTTTCAGCCATGACCAGGGCAAGGCAGAAGACTGCAGATTTGGGGCACTGTAGATATTAGGGTTTGGCACGTGAGATCAGAAACTACTGGTGTGGAGCTGTCCTAGCAGTGAGACTTCATGGTCCCACTTGCTATCACAAACCTTTGCCACACCTGCCTTGGAAGAAGGACCTACTGCCAAATGGCAGGGGTTCTGCCTGAGCTACAGGATCCCAGGGGACCACATGCTGGGCCTTTCCAGCCTCCCAGTCCCAGGAACAACTCAAAGGCATTGTAGGACTCTGGCCCAATTTGGCTTCTCACTGTGCCCAATATTGTGTCCTTCCAGCCTCCAGCCTGCAGCCTACTTCCGGAGAATATAGTCTGTCACTGATGGGTTCTACTAAGACCAAGCCTCTTCAAATAGAGTGCCTTCTGATGCTGATAGTGTCTCTTGTAAGTCACTTCTATGAGTCTCTCACACATGTCTGTCCTTAGCTTTACACCCAGTGACATTCCTTCTGGGTTGGAGTGTTTACCGCCATGGAAATGGGTAAAGGCACCAACTCAGCACCTTTCCTTCTCCTTTGGAGAGCTGTCTGTGGGACACTTAACACCACACAGTAGGACTACTCCTCCATAAAGACTCCTTACAGCGTATAATGCAGAAAGAAAATGTGGATCATATGAATGGAAAATATGTGAAGAATAAAGTTATGAAGAATTAGACAGTCTAAGAGGGGTCCTGGGCACATTTTTCTTAGAGAGTGAAGCTGGCTACTGCAACATATTGGACCCCCAGACCTATCATTTTCCCTCACATGGAAGAAGCTATCCAGGTCTCTAACATCATGCGGGTAGGGACTGCAAAGAAACTGTCTCTAACTCAGTTGATTGAACATTTCCCATACACCTCAAAGTCAGCAGATAGTGTAGTGGGAGTTTTGGTTTCTTTAAAAACTAAGTTATGTTATGGTGACAGGTTTTTGTTTTAATCCCAAGTGTGAGATACGGAACTGCTTTTAGTTTATCCACCACTTGGAGAGGGGCATGGTCTTTGAAGGTATAAATATCAGAGCCCAGAGAGAGAGAGGAAGGGAGTCTGGAAGAGATGCTCAGGGAGAGAGGGATGGGGTGGGATAAGGGAGAGGAGCACTTCGAGGACATTTTGAGGGATGCTCTAAGAGAAGAGAGAGGCCTCAAGGAGATGGCCGGGGAAGGAAGAAGGCTGCTGCTGAATATCCTGATGGCTGAGATTGCTATTGCCCCAAAGAACTCAATCAACCTAACCTGCCAGAACTAAGTCTAAAGAGGTCTATCTATATCCTATCTCCCCACTAATTTTCTTTTTCTCCTACATAGGATTGGGGTGGGGCTGAAAAGAGGTAGAGGCACTACAAGGTAGCACAATTTTTTAAGTAGATAAAAAGCAAGCATAGCTGTAGTGAAATCCACTGTGTGTGTGTGTGTGTGTGTGTGTGTGTGTGTGTGTGTATGGATGTGTGCATGCATGTTTGTGTGTGGTCCTGGCCAGTGATCTGTGTCTTCCCTGCCTGTTGCTAAAAGAACTCTCTCTTCTTCCCCTTTCCCACTTCAATTGCCAGAGTCAGAACAATTGCCAGAGTATATTCGAATATTCATTCTATGCCTAAGAAGGTCAAGCCTTCAACTTGGCATCTCATATTTAACTGTCTAAGGCCCATAACCCAAGATGAGAGCTTTGGAAAATGCTGGATCTAATTTTTAATAAGTAGAGCCATTAAAAATCTTTTGGGAATGGAACACACATTTATTTGACAAACAGATGCCCAGTGCCAGGCACTGTGCTAGCTGTCACCTTCTGTGAAGAATGAGCAAAGCCATCCAGGGAAGGAATCTAGCTGGCCAGGTACAAGGAAGACAAGAGCCTTTTGCTGTCCTTCCCCTAATTCTGAAAAGTTTTCCTTTGGGCTAGTACATTTGCCTCTAAAAGCTGGTTCAGAGGGAAGGAATTCACCCATTTCCTAATGGCTCTAAGATATGACTCACAGCAAAAACATATCTCACAATTGCTAAATGAATAAATGAGCCAGTCTTGACTTGAAGCTGCCAGGGGTGGTCAATCCTACCCTAGGTTATATGCAGTGAATAAACACTTATTAAAAAAAAATCACCAGCGCATATGTCTGAACTGAGAGTGCACATGTCATAGAATGTTAGGAGAAAAGAAGGGTCAGACATGGTGGCACTTATAATCCCAGCATTCAGAAGGCTAAGGCAAGAGAATTGCCCAAGACCAGAAAAGGCTGTGGTATGAGACAGGAAGAAAAAAAGAAAGGAGGGAGGGAGGGAGGGAGGAAAGGAAGGAGGGAAGGAGGAAGGAAAACGAAGGGTCTGTGGTATGACTCAGTGGTATAGCATATGCAGGGTGATGGTTTCTATCTTCTGCACCTCAAATAGAGACCAGCTAACTTCTATTAAAATCCAAACATGATGGCATATACTTAAAAATGGCAGTATGCAGAAGGCTGAGATAAAAGGAATGCAAGTTTGAACCCAGCCTGGGCTACACAGTGAGACTCTGTCTCAAAAACAAAACAAAAGAAAAGGTAGAACAGAGAAGAAAACCAGGATGCTTGCCAGGGACCTGCCTGGGTGGCCATGTTCCTGCCAGCTTAGCTTAAAGGTGACATAGAAAGTGGGGAGCCTTTCTAGTTCTTTTTTCTCAATAACCAGAAGGTCAGTGCACCTAAACCTTGAAAACAAAAAGATACAAGTTATAAATGAAGGTTTCCCATAATGATATAGTAAAATCAATCAGGAAAAAAAAAAAAATGAAGTCGCTGGTTTAGCACTAGTAACTTAAAAAAAAAAAAAAAACTGACACAAAGCTCAAAGAAAATAGCATCTATTGGGGAAATAAAGATTATAACTGGGGTACAACAGATCTGGGCAGCTGAACTGCACCCCATAAATTAAGCAAGGAGAGTTTGCTGTTCAATGAATAACTTTCCTAGGTAGTTGTTTGCAGAGACAGTTCATTGGGCAGAAATCTTAAATTGCAACTTCGTTCTGATTGGCTAGCTAATTAGACCACTTCCAGCTGACAGGGACTGAAGGCAGATGAATACTGATTTCAACTAGCCACTGGAGATGGTACAACAGTCTTCCATTCTGTGGCTTAACCTTTAGCCCACATGATGCAATCCTCACTCTGCTCCCCCGGATCCAGCCTAAAATGCTTCCACCTCCCTGGCTTTGTTTTCTTTTTCAGAACCCAGGTCATCCAGAAGAGCAAGCTCTCTCAATCCAGCATTGGGATCAAGGAGAGCCAAAGAGAGTGGGGGCAAGAGGAGTCTCACCCTGGTGATTCATATTGATGATGATGTCATCACTATAGGCCAAGCTCTGGGACTGACCATGTGTGAAGACCCTAGCCTCTTCAGAAGCATCTGCTGCCTTCATTAAAGAGAGAAGAGAGGCAGAGAAATCTCCCTACCCTTGGGAAATCTTCCCAAGGCCCCAGGGCCAAGGTGTGTGTGGCCTCCAGTTGCCTGACACCTGGCTGTCCCTTTAGGGTATTAACACATGGAAAAAGTCCCTCCTCCCAGCAAGACTCAGCTCCAAATAAACATTTTGCTAAGCTCTTCTTCAATTCCACACTATAGGAAGAAAGTAAGGAGAAAAACAGAAGAGAGAAATGTGCTCCAGATTCCCGCAGAGAGGGGAGGTAGGGTCAGTGTGGAAATAAAGTCTAGGAAACTTTTGCGGAAGCCAAGCCTTGGAAAAAAATACATTGTCACACTCTCAGGACTACAGAGCCCCTGAGTTTCTTCCTGGGATGGGGCCAAGTCTGGAGGCCATCCTGTGCTCCTTTTCCCTCCAGCCTCAGGACATACCACTGGGATAGGCAAGCCAAGGACAACTGCTCATGGAGGATTAGAGACCTCTTGGAAGGGAAAAATATACCTGTGAGTTAAGCACAGTTGCATGCCTAGTGCCAACATTCCCATCTGCAGTGGGTCATCCCTGCCATGACACCGGTACCATGAGATGGTACCATGAAATAAAGTGTCATTTCACCTAGCTTTTTCTTGCCTGTGCCTTCTCTGTTTATGTGTGATTAGATACGCACTATACTTGACATTGTGCTAGAGTTGCCTCCAGTGTTCTATTAACATGAAGTCCAAGTTTGAAGCTAAGAAATGCCAGGCTATCTCACATAGCCTATGTATGTGCAGTCGGCTAGCCTGTCTATCTAGGTTGAGGAAATGCACCGATGTGTATGCACAAAGACCATCTGGCCTGACAATCCACTACTCAGGATGCTTTGCCAGCATTAAGTTTTGTGTTGTGACTCATTAACAGAGAGGAAGTCAGAACCCTGAGGGTGCTTAGCCAAGAGATTCCAAATGCCCCAGAGTAGAAAGCTAACCTCTGCAGGTGTACATATCCCTACAGAAGCCTGAGCACATCTGGATGGTTAGGGGTGAGGAGAGGGTTAACAGAGTTGAAGCTGCTTCACCTGGAAAGAAGAGTGGCCTGCAGCGCCTTGAGCCCAATCCTCCCAGGCTGGCCCTTACTCAACACACTCAGACAAACTGTTAGACTCAGGTTGTCAGAGTCGGTTCCTGGAAGGCCAATGAGAGTCAGAGTCCAGAGTGGCTGCAAAAGCAAAGGACTTTTATTGAGCCGACATACCGGGGTCCACCAGGATCAGAAGAGTTGGGGACCCTGAATAGCCAAAGCACGGGGTTCAAATATCCTCTTACAGAAGCAGATTTCAGCAAAAGTGGTTATTGCAGATCTTATTGGTTATTAAAGTTACACTCTAAGGGGATTGGGTAGATTAAATGGAACCCCGGAAGGAGTGAGGGGGCAGCCCCCGAGGCTGTTGGTCTCGGCGGGTGTTAGGGTGAGATAGGGGTGGGTATGAGGGTGCGGTTATTCTCAGAACTATCTCAGGCTAAGGGATTCTGGGTAAGGTGAGGTAGGGGTTGTGGGGTGTAGTAGTGGAAATTTTTCTTTAATTTGTCCTACCTTGGCCTATAGTCTTGGCAAGCTGAAAGCATAGTGGCTGCACTCTGGCTAAAGCTGATAGCTCTCTGGTTAACTTGAATTCTACAAAACCAGGGCTAGGAAAATGGGGTACTTGAGTGAAACAGCAGGCACAAAGTGAGAAGTATAGAGGATGTTTTCACAAGCTTAGAGGGGAAAGGAGCCTTTGAAAGGACTGTTTTTTAAACAGAATCATTATTTTTAAATTCAGTCTTTGGAACACCAAGGCAAAAGAGACACTTCAGAGTGGGGCATCATAACTGAAGCTCTCTGAAGGCTGAGGCAGGAGGATTGTGAGTTCATGGCCAACCTGTGTTATGTAACAATATTCTGCCTCAAAAAATGAAGAGAAGGAGGCAGGAGCCTAGATGTCAATTGGATCAGAACGTTATCAACAGAAATTGCTGGAAGCTGAAAATAATTGAGATGGAAAGTTTTCAGGGTAAAAGTAGAAGGTATAGTGGACAAAAAACAAGAGTAAAAATATACAAACTTGAAAGTCAGATACTAGAGGCGAGGAAAGGAGAAGGTTAACGGGTTGTTCGCACATGTATCAAGGCAATTTAAAAAGCTACTATTTTTTAAAGATCTGCTCTATTTTTGTTTATGTGAATGTCTGTGTGAGTATAGTTGGGTGCCCTTGGAGGCCAGATAAGGGCATCAGATCTGATGGTACTGGAGTTATAAAAAGTTGCGAGCCATCTGACATGAGTGCTGCAAACTGAATTTGGGTCCTCTGCAAATTTTCTTGACTTATATGAGCCAAGTCCCCAGTGCCAGCAAGCTGCTGTTCTAACAAAGCAAGACCTAATTGCATAGGTAGAAGCCACAAGTGTTCCGTGGGGATTTCTGCTATGCTTCATTTAACCTGATTGTAGGGACTTGCTTTACAGTTCACAAATACGAGTTTATCTCATCATATAATCCTTAAATTATAGATGTTCTTAGTTTAATTGCATTATAGTCAGAGGATATAAATGTGTCCCTAATATTTTTATAAATCCCTGAAGCATACTTGAAAATCATGCATAATCTCTGTTAGGTGTAGGATTTTTCTATTTCAGTAAATTAGCTTTTTAATTGTGCTGTTTATTATCAGTTTAATCTCTTGATTTCTTACACATGTTCTTGTGAAGAAAATGTAACCTTGCCTTAGTCTGGGCCCAAGGTGAAAATAGTCTTGGGATACTTTTGACCCCACTGTGACTTTGTCTCTACAAACTGATAAAAATCTTAGATAGACTCAGAGAAAGAGGAAGGATCAGTCCAAGACAAAAGACAGGGATTCTGGGTGGGGTATTGTATTGCCAGAAGGACAAAAGGATCATCAATTAGGAGGGAGAGAGAGAGAGAGAGAGAGAGAGAGAGAAAGAAGAAGAAGAAGAAGAAGAAGAAGAAGAAGAAGAAGAAGAAGAAAGGAGACAGGGAGGGAAGGGGAGAGGAGGGAGGGGGAAGGGGAGAGAAGGAGAGGGAGAGGAAGAAGGAGAGAGGGGAGATGGAGGGGAAGAGGAAGGGAGAGGGGAGGGGTGGGGGGAACCAGAGAGAGAAATCAGAGGTTCCAGCCCACAGCACGGGGAGTTGGAGGATTTGGCAGCAGTGGTGAGCTCTGTGGATTCCTCCAGGTTTGGTCCATGGATGATGCAGCTTCTTCTGCCCAATAGATGATCTACTAGACTCCTAAGAATTATGCCAGGGGAACTGTACCATGGAACTGATACCCAGAATATTTCATTCTTGCTCTCCTTAGTCTCCTTTCCCTCCTATTTAGAGTAGTGGGGTTGTAAGGGAGGTACATGCCTTTAATAAATCCCCAATAAAGTAGAATCATTAAGGAATTGGAGCCAACATTTTCTTTATAATTCTATTACTGTTATTTCACAGACATTACGCTATGAAGATGTGAATTCGTGACCCTGACTTCTCGTGGAACTTCCTTCTTCCAGCAGTGAATGAACAAACCTTGTTCTCAACTTTACTTGTCTTTTTAGTGTGCTGTATGTATTCTTTTTACTGGTAACTTTTTCTGATATAGCTTTTTCTAGTTAATGTTGGACTATTTTATGGACCTTCTTCTTAAGAATGTCTCTTGAGAAAAACAGAAAGTTGTGTTTCATTTTAAAAATCAAATCTGACCTGGGAAGGGGTTTAAAGTTTACCTCCTGTATTGTCCTTGGCTGGTGCCTTAGTTTGAGCGGGACCCCTGGGCCCAAATCTGCCTATCATATTGTTCTACTTGTAGATTTCTAGGACCCTCTGTATCCTTTTATTTTGCTATTCTCCCATGCGTCTCTCATTTAGAGTCCCAATTGGATGCCTTCCCCTCTGTCCCAGTTTCCTGGTAAGTGAAGGCTTTCGTGGGACATGCCCCTTGGGCTAGTATGCAGATATAAGTGAGTATATACCATTTGATTCTTTCTGCTTCTGGGTTAACTCATTCATTATGATCATTTCTAGCTCAATCCATTTATCCACAAATTTCGGGAATTCCTTGTTTTTAATAGCTGAGTAGTATTCCATAGTGTATATGTACCACAGTTTCTTTATCCACTCTTCTACTGAGGGACACTTAGGCTGTTTCCATGTTCTGGCTATTATGAATAAGGCTGCTATGAACATGGTTGAGCAAATTTTCTTGTTGTGTGCTGGAGCATCTTCTGGGTATATTCCAAGAAGTGGGATAGCTGGGTCTTGAGGAAGCCCTATTCCCATTTTTCTGAGATAGCACCAAATAGATTCCAAAGTGGCTGTACTAGTTGCATTCCCACCAGCAATGAAAGGAGTGTTCCTCTCTCCCCACATCCTCGCCAGCATGTGGTGTCGCTTGAGTTTTTGATCTTAGCTATTCTGATGGGTGTAAGATGGAATCTCAGAGTTGTTTTGATTTGCATTTCCCTGATGACTAAGGAGGTTGAGCATTTCTTTAAGTGTTTCTCAGCCATTTGATACTCCTCTGTTGAGAATTCTCTATGGTCAGAATATTCTCCACAGTTGAGTGGAGAGTGTGATATGACTTTCTCACGTACTATGGTGCCTCACATTTGACCATGTCCCCTGGAGGGGGAGACCTGGTGGCACTCAGAGGAAGGACAGCAAGTAGCCAAAAAGAGACTTGATACCCTATGAGAATATATAGGGGGAGGTAATCCCCCTCAGGAACAGTCATAGGGGAGGGGAATAATGGGAAAATGGGGGGGGGAGGAATGGGAGGATACAAGGGATGGGATAAACATTGAGATGTAACAAGAATAAATTAATAAAAAAAAAAAAGAAAAAAATCAATGCTTAGCTAGACACAGACCACCTCACCCTACACGTTTATAAAGTGGGAAGTGAAAGGTGAAAGGCATTTGAGAGCCCGGAGACTGTGAGGAAGCCAGTTGATAGTTCTCAGGGAGTCTTCCAGTTTGTTTCCTTCCATTTTCTGCCCTGCTTCCAGCAAGCGGTCACTACCTCTCTATTTTTAATGTCTTATACAAGTACTCATCACATACAAATTTAAAAGGTTCTTCTTGTAGGCTTCTAGCATCGTCTGGATCCTTCTACTTTGCTATTCTCTCATGCTTCTCTCATCTAGAGTCCCAATATGATAGGCAGGTTTTGGCCCAGGGGTCCTGCTGAAACTAAGGCACCAGCCAAGGACAATACAGGCCATTAACTTCAAACCCCTACCCAGATCTAGCCAATGGACAGGACATTCTCCACAGTTGAGTGGAGAGTGGGGTATGACTTTCATACATACTCTGGTGCCTCATATTTGACCATGTCCCCTGGAGGGGAAGACCTGGTGGCACTCAGAGGAAGGATAGCAGGTTACCAAGAAGACACTTGATACCCTATGACCATATAAAGCAGGACGAAGTCCCCCTCAGTCACAGTCATACGGGAGGGGAGTAAGGGGAAAATGGGAGGGAGGGAGGAATGGGAGGATACAAAGGATGGGATAACCATTCAGATGTAACGAGAATAAATTAATAAAAAAATTATTTTGGAAAAAAAATCAAATCTGACAGCAGTGTCTTTTCAAGTGTGTGTGTGTGTGTGTACACACGCCTGCCATGGCATATGTGTAAAGACTGTGCACTTTCAAGAATTGGTTCTCTCCTTCTTCTTATGTCTCTTGTTCCTCCAGGGGGGGCTGACCAACACAATTCCAGGGAGTTCTCCTGTCTCTGCCTCCCATTTTACCACCACAGTTCTGGGATTCTCAAGGCATGCTCCCATATCCAACCTTTTTGTGTGAGTCCCGGGAATCAAAATTAGGGTTTCTGGCTTTTACCTGCTGAGCCATTTCCTCAGTCCTGGACTTAATGTAATTAATACAATGTACACTTTTAACCTGAGAACCACCAGGGTTTTTTTTCCAGTAATGAAAATTTCTTCAAATATGTCATTGCACATTTGAGCCACTTCTTGTCTGCTGTGTGACTCTTATTGTTGTTACTGGAGTATTTTGTTATCCCTTCTGAGACTATTAGCTTTTCTTTCAAGCTTTTTAGGTTATTTCCTTCTGTAATACATTCTAATGATATTTGTAGTTGGTCAATTTTCTTTTCAGCTGAGTCTCATCTAAAGTGTACTCTGTCTGTTGGGATTTTAAATTTCCTTCATTATTATTTTTTTCTATAGAATTTCTAGCTTATTCTTTCCTGTGTTCACCTGTTGATATGTTATTTTTACTTTATTTTCTTAATCCTTTTCAGGATAAGTTTTTTTTAATGCCACTGAACAAAAATGTTTACTGGCTCAACACAACCAAAGTATTTGAGTCATATAACAGTCCCAGACAGGGAAACAGCTGTCCTGCTTAGGAGCACCTAAATTACTGAGTGGTCTGCCCTGTCCCACAGTGTGCCTCTAGGTCACAACAGGTATTAACTTATAGATGGAGGAAGAATTAAGAAGAGTGCTTATGGGAAGTATTTTCTAAAGTCAGATGTACAAACAGAGCATTGGTCTGCTCATGAGTCATTAGCTAAGGATTCAGCCATGTGGTCAGACCTACCTCTAAGGAAAGCTAAAAAAAAAAAATAGCACACCTGTGTGCACCATGAAAAGGTGCTTTTTAAAAGAATTTTTAAAAATTGTATGTGCATTGGTTCTTTGCCTGCACGTATATCTGTAAGAGGGTGTCAGATTTTGGAGTTATAGACAATTATAAGCTGCCATATGGGTGCTGGGAATTGAACGTAGGTCCTCTGGAAAAGCAGTTGGTACTCTTAATCTCTGAGCCATCTCTCCAGCCACACAAAGGTGCTTTTACACCTCACTAACTCTCAACACTGCTCGACTTCCCTGGTGTTCATTTTCAATCTGATTTAGAGTTTTAGTTTGTAGATTCATTTTTAGTGGCTACCTGATGATCCTCCCGACCCCACCCTGCTCTCTGATTCAGGCACTGAGGCCTCAGGCAGCTTGGCGTGGGTGGTGGTTACAAGGCCATCTCTTTCCTCTAGCTTTCCTGTCTGTGTTTAAGCTAGGTGCCCTTAACCCTAATAAACATTCTGTTCTAAAGTTTTCAGCCTCCACCTCTGCACAGAGCGATCTGGTCTATGTTTGATTGGCCTGATTGCACTGGGCCTGTGGTAAGTCAGCACATCATGTCAAGAGCCTCTTACAGAACAAAACCACTCACCTCATGGCCAGAAAGCAACAGAGGGTAGGAAGGGAGGTGAGGGTCCTGCATTCCAATAAGAACACATCCCGGCCCCGCCCAGTACGTGGTAAGGATACCTACCAGGCCCTATCTTTTAATGTTTCCACTATTTCCTAAAAGTGCCACTCTGGGAACCAAGTCTTTAATAGATGGACTTTTCGGGGACACTTAAGATCCAACCTGTAGTACCCAGCTTAAGGCAGTGAGCCTGCCCAGGGCCACCATCTCATGTGAAGAATGTATGTTTTGTGCCCACGCTTTGCCAACTCCCACCTACTACACTGCTGCAGGACCCAAATCTCAAGGGCCTTTGATGTTATCATACCCCTCTGAGATAGGTCTGTTACACTTCTGGTCCCTGGAAAGGTCATGTTTTCAAACGTGGCTGTGTTCTGAGGTTGTGTGTTGATCAAAGGAATGACAAGTTCACAATATCATCTGGATCATTTTGGTAGAACAGAAAACCAAAAGTCACTGAGGGAGAGACAAAAAGGGAAGTGGAAATGAAGCAAGCATGGAGGTGGGATCTGATGAATCTTCCTGGGGACTGCTCCGTGGCCTAAGCCCATGAAGAATTCAGAGGCACAGAAAACAAGGTTCTTTCTTCCTAAACCCAGAGGTTCAGGGCTGATGTCTCAGCCTTTACCTGTAAGGCCAGATGGTAGAGTCTATGAAACAGCTCCGAGTCCTCAAAACAAAACAGCTGGAAGTTATTCTCACTCCTACAAATGACCTGATGACCAGTGTCCTGCATAAAGAAGCAGGGCAGTGGGGGTGCAAGCCCCTAGGTTTTGGGCTGGACACCTGTGTTCTCAGCCACTATTCTCTATGAGACCTTGTAGGCTGGTAAGCCATCTGGTTTACCACCTGGGTTTTTGGTAAAACACAAAGGCAAAGACACTGGCAGGGGAAATGAAAAAAAGTAGTTAGAAAGCAACTGAAAGTGGACAAATAAGGCAGTGGAGTTCAGTGGTCATCCCCACAGGTCACATTGCTATTCAATGTTTCATCTGAAGGGGCTGAAAAATGGTAATTAGAGTGGCCCTTCAAGATGTAGGTATATTAAATGAGTACACACACACACACACACACACACACACACACACACACACACACACACAGTTCTTGGTCCCTAGGAAGCACTACATACATATGTGTTATATTAAAATACATACAAAAGACCCAGGATGCAGTGGCATTCTTTGGCCATGCCTTCTGTGTCATTAAGCCTTCTGTCAATATAACAAAACATCTGAAGTAATCAATATTTAAAAAAGAGTTTAGGAATCGTAGATATAGCTCAGTGGTAGAATATTTGCCTAGCATACAGAAACCCTAGGCTTGATTAGGGGTCAGAGAGACAAAGACAGACAAAGAGACAGAACCAGAAAAACAAAGTTATTTGGGCTCACATTTTTGGAAGTTCCAGTCCATGTTCGGCTGGCTGGGTTCCTTTGAGACTGTGATGAACAATGTGAGAAGTCGAGCGTCTGTCATAGAGCAAAAATATAAAGAAAAGAGAGAGTAGGAGCGGGGCTCACAATCTTCTTAATGGTACAACCCCCCAAATGCCTTAAGACCCTCCACTGTGTGCCGGGGGTCTCCTAAAAGTGGTGCCACAAAGAAGCCTTTGGGGAATAGGCAAGACCAGGATCTGAGCTCCGCCCACTGTCAGGGCTGCAGCGATGACCAGTGGCTGATAGAAGTCCGTTTCTCCTATGTGGGCTTTCTCTCCGGAGCCAGTGTCCGTGTTGCTCCCCATCCTTCACCTTCATTATCCCCTACACTCACACTGCGGATTCCTGGCAAGAGCTAGCTTTGGCTAGTCTTCCCATTAACACCCACCCTCCGCTCTCCGGCCCCGCTACTACTTTCTGCTTCGGTCCTCTCCCTGTCCAAGAGTCCCTCCCGGGAACTGTGGCTTCCTATCCAGCTATCCAGCCTCTCTCACTCACCCTTCCGCCTTCCTTTCAAGAGAAGCACCAGACTGCAACCCTAATTACTTCCGGTCATCCTAAAACCATTCAGTAAAACCTCACCAGCATCCTGCAACTAGACTTTCTTTATATTGGAGGTGGATGTACCTTCTGTTGGTCCCCAGAGGGGTGCCTCGGCCTGGAACAGCCTTCTCCATCTATTCTTATTGCACTTGGCAAAAATCTGTTTCACTTTCAATACCCAAGTCCAAGGTCATGACTTTTATAAAGCTTCCTTGGCTGGTGAACTGGGGAAAGGAGTCACTGTCATTCTACACCATACAGACACTCTGGGGGCCTAAGGCCTACTTCCCCAGGCCCTAGAGAGTACCCAGCATATGAGGGGGAGTCACTGTTTGTAGCAAAGGAAAGGCTATGAAATTCTCCTGCAGGTGGTTCAGTTAGAGATTGTACAAAAGGCAGGGTTGGGGACCATACCACTCAGGCAAGGTGATAGAAAGGGAGGGGCAGAGGTCATAGTAATAGTCTTTACAAAGACTTTAATTCTTCAGGTCATGAAGACCTAGTCAAGATGACCCAAAACTATTCATCAAAAACAAGTGCAAACACATTTATAGCATAGAAACAAAATACACTGTCGGGAAAAACACAAAGAGAAAGACAATTTATATCATAAAAACCAAATCCTAATTTTTCAATATACAAAGAAAAAAATCTTACAGTCAGTAAGAAAAAAAAAATCTTTCAATGAGAAAAAGTAGACAGGGGCTATAAATAGACTTTTTCACTGGGGGGAAAGTGAAGGCGGCTTTCTGCCATAAGGAAAGGATGTTCAAGTTAGTCATGATTAAAGAAGTGGAAACCGAAACAACAACAAGCTCCAAGTCTCCAACTGGCACAAGTCCTCGGTCTAATAACAGCCAGTGCTGGGTATCTTCCACACCAGGTAGCCCAGGTACAGAGAGCTTGGCATCCATCAACACTTCAGTAAGAGTGAAATTTTGCGCAACATTTCCATAGCGAAATCACCAATGTTGTTTAACAGTAACATGCCTTTTAATGCAAACGGTGACACAAGGAAGGAGGGAAGGTGGAGAAACCCAAGACAAACAGCAATGGGCTGTGATTTCAGGATGCATCTGCTCTGCCATGAGTTAAGCCCTGGGCTCTGCTCCAAAATCCTTGTTTGAATAGTTTGCTGTTTGGGGTGGTTGTTTACATTATTGGCACTTTTCTCGGCAGTCCGACAATCTTGTTCCTTGGTTCTGAGCCAAGAAGCCATGCTTCCCAATGCAGGAAAAGTGATGCAAGAGAGATGTCTCCACTGTGGTGTGGCTGCTTAAATAAGAGGGTGTGTGTGTGTGTGTGTGTGTGTGTGTGTGTGTGTGTGTGTGTGTGTGTGTGTATGAGGTTTGTCTATGTGTGTGTGTATGAGGTGTGTTTATGTGTGTGTAGTCTGTCTGTGTCTGTTTGTGAGGTGTGTGTGTGTCTGGTCTGTGTGTCTATGAGTGATGTGTGTGTGTGAAGTGTGTGTGTGTGTCTGCGTTGTTGTTGTGTTAAGTTTTTTCCAGTAGAGACAGTGTTTATATGGTTCTCAAATGAGCACTGTTACTGCTATCTCAACATTTCTCCTCCTTTCTTGCTTTCTAATGTTTTTAGAGTATCTATCTTTCTTATACAAAGACCATGAGTCCTAGTGAGAGATAATCCCACCTTGGCTACAGAAACAGCTTTGGCTTCTTGGGATTAATAGAAGTTATTGTTTCCCCTTTTCCAGGGACAGGTTATAAAATGATTGTGTAAATTGATAATTGAAAAGGGAAAGGCAGCAATAAAGTTGGTGGGTGTGAAATTTTAGAGCCCAACTAACATGAGGAGGGTGTCTGTGGGGGGGGCGAATACTGTAGCAATGAGAAATTGATTACATATAATTAAGCAAATAAGCAAATGTGAAAATGACAGAAGCTGGGTTTTTCATCATCAGAGTAAGAAATACTTATTTGGAGCTTATTTGGAGCGGTGGTGCCCAGCACTATTCTAATGCAGAATTACTAATTTATGCCATGAGCTCAATATTTTTACCATCCACATACATAAGTAGAAACAGATACACATAGAAATTCAGACCCACACTGCTTCCACCAGGACACCCCAGAGGCAGTGACAGCCAAGGAGAAGTAGATCCAGGTTCTTAGGATCTCAATTTTGGTTTCTAAATGTCTTTCTCTGTCAAATGGATATGTGCTTCTTAGAGAAATAGTTGGTCCCATGATGAGCAGGAACAGGACAAAATGAACAAAGGGCCATCTTATTTTTCCCAAACGGATGTGCCCAAAGACCTGGGGGAACTTCCAAACAGACACTGAAAATGAAAGAGTTCCCACTGGCCGATTAGATCATCTAAGCTTCAAAATAAGTAAAGGTAGTTATAATTCATAATCTATTGAACAATATGGGAATTCCAGGGGGTCCTACTGATACTAAAAGAAAAATTTTAAATACACTAAAAGTTTCATGGGACAGGGAGATACCAGTCAGTGAAGCTCGTCCAGCATGTCTTAGTTTTCTGTTGCTGTGACAAAATGCCATCCATGATCAAGGCAACTTACAGAGAAAAGAATGTATTGAGCTTAAAGAATCAGAGGGATAAGAGGGATCCAGCATGTGGCAGGCATGATGGCTGGAGCAGCAAGCTGAAAGCTCACCTCAGGCAGGAAGGAGAGAGAGCAAATAAGCAGTTGGCAAAGCTCTTTACTCTATAAGTCTGTACCCAGTAACATCCTTCCTCCAGCAAAGCCACACCTCGTAAATGTACCCAAACATAGCCATCTGAGGACAAAGATTCCATCAAACTTGTGCGAAAAATAATGCTAACCACACTAAGTCTTCCAGCTCCTCATAAGTCTATGATAGGAGGGTTGCTTGAACCAGAAGTTCAAGATCAGCTTAAACAATATGTAGCAACCCACCTCAAAAAAAAAAAAAAAAAAAAAAAAAAAAAAAAAAAATTAAAAGCATTTGCAAGAACAATTATCTCTCTACTAAGCACATGAAGACTTTTTCCCATTTTTCTCTAAGCACTGTAACATTACTATTTCATATGCTTACACACTACCAGGCACTGCGCATTACCTAACAAAGCATGAGGAAGGATGTTTGTGGACTCTGTGCAAACATTACTCCAGCACTTTGTAAAGGACTTGAGCACCAGAAAATTTTGATATCTGTGAGAGACCCTGGCACAAAAATCTCACAGACTCCACACTATCACTTCTGCTTACCAATTACAAAGAAAACAGTAACAGATGCAACATACAAGTCTATCAGGTACCACTTTAGTCCGTTGTCAAAACTAGGATTTTCAATGATTAAAGAAATCAGAGCCAGGTGGTGATGATAAGCTATTGTGAGGATATATATATATATATATATAATTTTGTGACCAACCTCCTTCCCTTCCTCCTTTCCTTTCTTCTTTGTGATAACTGAAGATTGAAACCAAAACCTCATGCATGCTCGGCAAGCTCTCCACCACTTCAACTTTATACCCTTCATCCCAAGCTCCGTTTTGTGATAGCATTGCCAAGGATGCAAAGCATGAGTCAAGTAATAAGGAAACTTAGATAAGCCCAAACTGAGAGACAGCCAATAAACTATCTGGGCCATAAGCTTTTAAAGGCCACAGCCATGAAGTCAGGAGGCCTGGAAAGGCCATTGCTGGGCCAGTGGTAAACTTACATAGAATCTATAAACTTTCATTTGCTTTTGAAGTAAAATCTCTGCTCACAGGAAGCAGTCCTGGCAATTCCTGGTACACAGGGTTCATGCCAGCAAATTATGCTCAGCTACTTCACATAAAAATTCATTGTACTGTTCCTAATGCTTTTCTCTGAGTTTAAGACTGTTTCAAGGAAATGGGAAATGGAAAATGTCTTCTTAAGGTGCAACTGTCCTGACAGCTTCTACTGGAGCCATTTTCCTTCTGAAGGAATCCAAGAAGCATTCCCTCCTCTCTCAAAGCAGGGCAGGGCTCCTTCCACTTTTCCACCCACAACATCATTTCACGTGAGAAATTTTTGTCCAGCCCCAAGTACATATGTAATGACCTAGGCATAGTAATCAAATATTTACTGATAATAAATCATAAATGTATTTTAAAACATTTTTATATGATAAGGCTACCACTTATTAAAAACAAAAGCAGATGTGCCTAGCAATGAAAAGGATGTGACTGTTTACTATCACACAGGAAGTTAAGTCTTGACTGGGTATTTGGTACTGCAGGATATGAGGCGTGTTCAGTGTTTCCTAGAGTTATCAATATTTTGATTGTATAATAGCAAATGCTGCAAATTTTGCCTGGCATAAACACAGCACAAAATGACAGAAGTGTGTTTAGAGCCATTTCAAAAACTGTTGGAAATTGTGTCTTAATCCCAAGCCAAGCTTCATTTAATGATTTGTTATGAAACTCAGGGTAGCAACTTTAACAGCAACTTTTAAAGTGAGGCATTCTAACACAATACAATCTAAAGATATGCTAATTTGATGCTCACTTACATGCTGTGGAATGACAATAAAAAATATTAAAAGCATTTGCTTTACATAATCAAATCATTACATTTCAAGTGAGCAGAAGACTTTGTATGGACTGTGAAAACACACTGCAAATCATAACACGCAGTAGTCTAGAATCTAAGCATTCACCTCCTGGTGTGATCATGGCTGCAGTGATATCTCACAGTGCAGTACAAGGGAGCACTGCCAGAAACACCTCAGCTTCATCGTGCTTTGGGTAGAATTAATTTTTGGTCATTGAATCCTCAGAACTCTTTTTGTGTTGCCAAAATTATTATGATCCTCCGATTTGGTTACTTGACCCCACGTGAGGTGATGACCCACAGTTTATGAAGGCACCCTACTGATAAGCCCAGGCACTGACTTGAGATGCGGATTCTGTGATCTTCTGCCCGGAAACTAGAGGCGAATATACCAAGTGGTCCACAGCCTAACACAGCCAGGGCCACCGACTCATCCCAGTCTGCACCCTGGGTCATACCAGCCAGTTTCCTCTGGATTTCCTGAACTTTTCATTACAGTTCCTGCTAGGCAAACTCAACGGCATTTGGGTTGTCAATTATTGACCACTAAACAGCATCTTGACTGATTCCCAATCATTTAAAGAGGCCTGGAGTCCTCTGATGCTGTGTTACGTCCACATCTTGAAAATATGGTCGCTTTAAGAATCACGTGTACGAATCTCGTTCTAGGTTAACCAAGCACTCTCTGGAGTAGGAGTGTGCTGAGCTTCTCACAGTGGTGACCTCAGCAAGCCCACACTGAAGGAAGAATATCAAAACCAAATTGAATGCGATCCCAGAAACATTTGCAAGTCTGTAAAAGTTCCCCAGCCTTCTTTTCTGTCTTCAACCCTTTATTTAGTCCTATGCAAACAGCCGCTAGCCTTGCTCTTCTCGGTAAATCCTATTGCTATTTCCACATAAACATTAAATAACCCAACACCTAAGAAATAAAGTATTCCATGCGAGGCCCTCCTTACCACATGACAAACCACTTCAATTTCTGTTTCCCTCTCTTGGTGTATCTCATTCTCTGGAGACACTATTCACGTGGGGCCACACTGGAACCACTGGAGGAAAGAGTTACAAACACAGGAAGAGAGCCCTAGGGTATTGTTAGGAATCAGAGTGCATTAGTATGAAATCACGGATGTAGATATAGATAGACGATAAGTAGATTAATAGATGAATGATAGAGAGATTACCTAGAATTGTGTAAACACTGTTGCAAATAGTTATTATACTGTATTGTGTATTGTTTAGGGAACAATGCCAAACTGTCTGTACGTGTTCTGCACAGATACAACTATTTTTCTGAAGGTCTTGATCCACGGCTGTGTAAATCCACAGGTTGGGACTTCACACTTCTCTCTGGTCACTGAGAGGAAATGGTTTTCCAATAGTAACAAGAATACTTAATACCAAAAATATGAAGTTTTCTACCTATTTGCACATAGTCTTTACATTTCCTACATTAAAACACTTTTTCTGTTTTCTCATACTTACACCAAAGTAAACTGTGAATCATGGTCTCTCCATCTGGACTAGCCTGTCTCTGATCTCTCCTCTTGTACCTCATCTGGACTGTGCAGACAGAATTCGTGTCTACCTGCTCTAGTTAGGGGTTTTAATCACTGTGATAAAATGCCTTAACCAAAAGCAACTTGGGAAGGAAAGGGTCCATTTCATCTTACACTCCATATCACAGTCCAGGAACTCAAACTACAAACCTGGAGTCCAGGACTGAAGGGAAAGCCATGGAGAAAGTCTTTTACTGCTCTGCTCCCCAAGGCTTGCTCAAACTTCTTTCTTATAGAGCCTAGGATCACTTGCCAAGGGGCAGTACCACCCACAGTGAGCTGAGCCCTTTCTCATCAATCATTACTCAGTAATACCCCACAGGCCATCTGGGGAGGGCAATTTCTCAACTGGAGTTCCCTCTTCCCAAATAATGCTGTGCCAATTTGACACAAAACTAACCAGCACAGTTCTACCTTCATACATACATGAAAGACATCCCTACATCCTTGTGTAACATTGGGGCACCCTTTGATTTAGAAATACTTTGCACAGGCCCATCTCCTACAACATTGTAAATTTTTGTGTGTGTGTGTGAAAGGGACCTGATACTTTGTCCCTTTGTACGCTAGCACAGGACCTGACAAATATATTAGACGTTCTATAACGGCATTTTGATTTAGAAGGAGTCTTTTTTTTCTTGAAGAAGAGTGGCGCTAACTAGCCTGGCTGAGAGGCAGTCACTAGCACTGCCCTCACGAGTCCTGGAACTAGCAAGGAAAGACAAGCATCCCACCGGAATCCATGACAAAGGTACTAGTCCCCTTGCAGAATATTCCACATGGCTAAAGAGGTGATTTCCTTGCTTCAAAGGAGTGTTGGTTACTTTTCTTGTTGCTATGATAAAATACCTGATAAAACTAACTTAAGGAACAAAGGGGTTTATTTTGGCTCATAGTTTGGGAGTACAGTCTCTTGTTACAGAGATCACGATGGCAAGGACGAGGCAGCTGGTCCCCTTATGTCTACAGTCAGGAAGCAGACAGTCATGGACGCTGGTGCCGAGCTCACCATCTCCTTCTTATTCAGTCTGGCATCTTGAGACTACAGAATGGTGCAGCACACATTTAAAGCAAGTCTTCCCATCTCAATTAATTCGGTCTCGAAACCCTCTAGCAGATAAACCCAGAGATTTGTTTCCATGGTGATTCCAAATCCCACCAAGTTGACAGTCAAGGTTAACCAAACACACTTAGAAATGTCCTCCTTTTTGCTATTCAATCAGCTTCACTCTGCTTTGTAGCAGGAGGAAGTAGAGTGATGAAATTGATGTTCTGAGTTTTCATGACTGCTTCCTTGGGGTCGTGGCCAGGCTGGGCAAGCTCCCCAGCAGGTTTCCAGGAAAAGCTGTATTACACCACATAAGTAGTGCTGAAAGACACTCGTGCCCCGCTGTCTGCTCTCTTCTTGATTTGTCCAACAATGGTCCCTGCTCAATCTGCACTGTCAGGGCAGCCACTCTACTCAACACACATAGTCTAAAACATGAAGCTAACCACTGTATTGCTCTGAGTCAGGAATGTCAATTGGCTGAAGTCTTTTGAGACCAAAATACTAAGATAAGCAAGAGCTCTAAGACAAGCTACAATACGTAGGAGTTGACCAACTACTTCGGGGTCAGGTATATAACTGAGCAGAAACATTTTAATGTGTTCCGTGTTTTCTGTCTGTTTTTTTCTAGTGTTGAATCAAGGGCATCCTTTCTGGCAAATAATTAGTATGTTCTACTTTCTTTAAATAGCATCCAAACATCCCCTAAGAAAGGCACTGAGTACCTTTCTCTGAACTTTCCACACAGGTGGAATTGACAATGTCTTGAACCCATCCCCATCTTGCCAAAAGCACAGATGGCCAAGGGCAAACAGGAGGCATGCAGGGTCACCTCCACCACAAGGCACTGAACAGTCTGTCCACCCCAGCTACCTCTTCCTGTTTATACACATCTCTCAAAATCGAGGTAATAGAAGTGGTTGGAGCTGCCCCAGCTAAGCTTCAAGAGAAGCAGACCCAACTTGAGGGGATTCAGAATAACCATGGAAACAAATTTGTTTAGAGAGAGATTTATTTAAGGAATCAGCTCAATTGTGTAGTCTATCAAGTCACAAGACCTTCAGAAGGGAGACCCAAGAGAGCTGCTATTACAACTCAAGTTCATGGGTCATCTGCTGGACAAATGCCTTCTTGTTTGAGGGACAGAGAACCCTTCTTGGGTTCTAGGTAGGCCTTAATCTGATCAGATAAAGCCCATTCATATTATGAAAAGCAATCTGTTTTGCACAGTGTCCACTGATTGAAATGTCAATCTTGGCTGGTCTGGCGGTAGCAGAGCTGTCAGTACTAGGGGCCTGAGACACCAGTCCCTCTAAAGCACTCTCAGGCTGGAGAGGCTCAGCAGCTAAGAGCTTAAAAGCACATGCTGATCTCTTGCCCAGGACCTGAGTGTGGTTCCCAGCAAACTCCCTCACTACTGCCCGGAGTTTCAGCTCCAGGGAGATCCAATAGCTCTGCCTTCTGCATGCACCTACATGCACATCCTGCCATACAGACACACATGCATGCATATTTTGTAATTTTTTACATATACATTTATATTACTACACATATATACAATATATTACCTATAGCAAGAAGAACCTTGATACAACCAGGAATTATATAAGTGTTACATTCTTAGTGTTTTGGCTTTTTGTATTTGGCAGCCTTCAAGAAGTCATCTTTCCTATCTTGGTGCATCTAAATTTCTGAATGTAAATCAATCACCATCACATATTGTCACTATCAACTTAAAACACCTGTCTAGACCTAAAAACCTCTTATTTCCTAAACAACTAAGCTTCATTGTAAAACTAAGCAACTTGGTCTAAAGCACTATCACAAAAGCATCAAGAACAATACTTGGCCACATATCAAGGTATCATGGTCCCAATTAGTTCCCACAGAATTAGCATGTGGTGTTTTTTGTTTCTTTGTTTTTCTTTTCCTGCACTGAAAAGGACCCGGTGTCTTTTGTTTCCTCTCCGTGGTTAGTCTACCTTTTGCTGTCTTTGGGCTCTTCTTCCCTCCAGCTTGGCTGAAGAGAAAAAGCTACCCTCACCATCATCCCGGTGAACAGTAGGCTAACAAACCCATTTATTCTACAATGCATTGTTACTCATCATAACTAAGAACCCCATAGTATAACAAAAATGCTGCATGCATGTGGATTCCGACTGTTACTTGCCATCCTTTCTGATGGACTTTCTGAGATGATGACAGATTTCATGCTTCTTTTGAGGGTCTCTGTTCTTGCAGGTAGATCTTTCCTAACTGCTGATCCTTCAGTACCTCAGTTTCCAACCCAGCAAAGCAGAAGCCAGTTTCAGAGCCTTTTATCTGCAGAGGATGTCTAGGGAGCCTTTAAATTGTCCGCCCTGGCCCCCATTCTTGCAGGAATATTCCCTAGGATACATTCTCCATGAAGGCTTGTCCCCAGGGAGGAATCTATAAAAGCCTTCAGAACACTGTCTACTTCAATGAGCTTAAGCAGCCAAGATTTTTAACTGGGCAGAAAAAAAGTTAATCCTTTTCCCACCTCCCTCCTTCACTGAATAGTAGAACAATCAAGAGCATTATCACTTTCTCTAGAAAAGAGACTTTCCTGGTGGTGAGTCCTGGGGACCACGGTGCCAGCCCTTCCAGACCCAGTGGTCACTGTGTCCCCTGACCACTGCTTCTACTTTCATCATGATGAGATCAGGCAGGCAAAACTGTGGAATGTCGTGGATTTTTCTCTCCTCCTCTTACTTCTTTAGAATAATTTTTAATTAATTTATTTATTCACTTTACATCCCAATAATAGCCCCCTCCCTCCTCCCAGGCCCACTTTTCCTCCTTCCCTTTCCCCCTACCCCTCCCACACTGCCATTCAGAAAGAGGGAGCCCTCCTAGCCCTCCCAGCACATCAAGCCCTATCAGGACTGAGCGCATTGTCTTCTGAGGTGGTCTGGCAAGACAGCCCCACTAGGGAGAAGTGATTGAAAAGCTAGCAGCAGAATCCTTATCAGAGATATCCCCAGCCCCCTTCACTAGGGAACCCACATGAAGACAAAGCTGCCCATGAAATACATATATAAAGAGATCCTAGGTCCAGTCTGTACATGGTCCTTGGCTGGTGCTTGAGTATCTGCAAGCCCCCATAGGTTCAGGTTACTTGGCTCTCTTGGTCTTCTTGTGGGGCTCCTGTCCCCTCTGAGTCCTGCTATCTTTCCCCCTAACTCTGCCACAAAGCTCCCTGCCTTGTGCCCTGTGTTTAGCTGTGAGTCTCAGCATCTGTTTTGACCCATTGCTGGGTGGAACCTCTCAGAGGACAGCTATATTAGGCTCCCTCCATAAGCATAGATTTTATCCCTTCTCAAGTCTCTGATGGGGTTGAAGACCAGATAATTTAGTTTTACAATTAAGCTTAGTTGTTTAGGGGTTAAGATGTTTTTAAGCCTAGATACATGTTTTAAGTTTATAAAGATGAGATGTGATAGATATTGATTTACAGTCAGAATTTTAGACACACCAAGCAGGAACAATGTTTTCTTCAAGGTTTCCAAATACAAAACACTATGCATGTAACATTTATATAATTCTTGATTGTTTCATGGCTCTTCTTGCTGTGGGTAGTTTATTGTATGTACATGTGATAACATAAATGTATATGTAAAAAAGAAAAAGAAAAAAATAGTGTCAGGGGTTGACTGTCTTTCATGGTGTAGGCAGGGATTGGTTGGGTCTTCCCTCAATCTCTAGTCTATCTTTATTCCTTCCTATCTTGCAGGCAGGGTAATTTTGGGTTGAAGTTTTTGTGGGTCAGTTGGTGTTGCCCTCCCTCCAATAGGAGTCCCGTCTGTTTGGACGGTGACTAAAATAGAATCAATTTTTATTCTCACCATAGTTATTCTAGGGTTGTGGGGGTAGAGAGAATGTGGCCTCCAGAACTGCAGAAGCATCAGAAGAGGCAACGTGATGAGAATGCCTGGAGAGTGCTTGCTTTTGCTCCACTTCCTGACTGTTCCTTTTCTCTCCCATAGTTGAGTCTACAGCCTCACTCCTGCAAACCTCCAGGACCTCTCTTTCTTCCGTGTGAGTCTTACCCAACCCAACTCTCTCCAAGTCCTATGTGCTTCAACCTATCCTGCATAAGGTTACCATCCCTCCTGAAAACATTCTCTTCAAGACCATAACCTGCCTTCACAATTCATCTGCTTATTCTCTTACTCACTCCTTCCTGTAATACACAAATGCAGTCAATACTCTTTACCCATAGGCTCTATGTCTATGAATTCAACCAAAAAATGATTTTAAGTATTATTTTCTTAATTTCCTGTCTGGATGTGTGGCTCAGTGGTAGAATATTTATCTCACATGCACACAGCCTTAAATTTAATCTCTGGTACTCACAGAAAATTGCAACTGTACTGAACACATATATAGGCATTTTCTTGTTTTTATTCTCCATGCTGCACAGCAAAAGCAACTCTTTACCCAGCACTTACACTGAATTGAGGGTTAAAATATGTGGGGGGAGGCAGGTGCTATGAAAATGTTATGCCAAATATATAAGGGATTTAAGCATTCATAGATTTTGGTATCCATGGGGAGTGGTGGAACGAATCCCCACTAGATCCTAGAGATAACTATATATGAAGTACCAGTGAGTGTTAGTTAGACTCTAGGGAGACAGGCAATGGAATAAGTTGGTGAGATACTGTCTCTCTTGTCCAGGGACTACAGGCAAGGGGGAGAATCAAGATGACAGTGAAGTATTTCAGTGAGATGTACACAGAAGGAAAGATGGGGCCCAGTAGCTCTTTACACTCATGAGAACAACCCTTCTATTCCTTCATTGACCATAGAAAACACAACAGGTTCCTTTCCATGGACTTTTGTCAGCAGCCTACTCTCCTGTGATTTCATCTCCTTGTCTGAGCCCAGTCTGTCTTTTAAGGTTAGATTAAGCCCCACCTTCTCTGTTGGGTTTCTCTGATCCATGGAAGTCTACAAGAAACCCTCATTTCCATACACCCACAAACCCCATAATGAACCCAAATTAAGTTCCAAACAGCACTCTCTACCCTTCAAGACTGTATTGCACATAATTCTCCCAGTGTACAGTGTGGTGGGAGTAATGAGAGACCACGTACTCTTCCCTCTCCTGGTACAGCCCCACACTGAAGACATCCTACACACACTGCCTTGTTGTTTGCAGTCATTCTGTGATTACCCTTCACTCCTTTTCTGAAGAATAGAACACTAGGCTGCAAAAGGTAAAATGTGCTTATCACAAAGCCTGACTGAGTCGATCCCTGGGACTCATATGGTAGGAGAAGAGAACCAACTTCCACAAGTTGCTCTAATCTTCTGCATGCTTGTTTATGTGCATGCACATGCATGCACGCACACACACACACACACACACACACACACACAAATACATAGATAGAAAAATAAATGTAATTGTTTTATCATTTAAATCTCTGAAGAAACTTTTCCAAGGTTCCCCAGGTTGTCTAGTTGACCACAGGCTGTAACACGGACCTACCCTCCACCACTGCCATGGTTTTCCAAGGTGCCACTACCTCCATTTCAGCTCCCAAGGTCAGAGGGAGCATGGAGTCTGGGGAACCCCATGAACCCTCCACTTGCCCCTCCATCACCTGCTGGTGATCATACCTGTTATGTGTTTTCCTTTCATGTGCACAGGGTACCGTATAAGGTCGAAGCTGTCTCAAGAGATGCAGGGAGCAAAGTGGGTGTGTGATGATGAGAAGCGGACTGTGACTCAGGCTTCCAGCTCTGTCTCTGCTGCTGATGCTCAGAGCTGTAAGTTAGTCTCAGTTTGTACATCGAGTGTCATGCTAAATCCTGAATATGCTGTGTCACTGGCTCCTCTACTCTAGCATGTGCAAAGGGAAGTTGTTCTTCCATTGACAAATCATCTCACTGGGTGCTAGGTCTTAGCACTCCCCCACATCTCTGCCAGAGCCCTTGACCCAGGCTGCCAGATACCACTGCAAATAAAAATGAAGACAAGTCCCTGAGGCCAAAGACCTATCTGGGTGAGAAGGGATCCAAAGTTGTAACAACACTTCTCTCCTCCATAAGAACATGCTCAGTCAAGACTATGTTGTCATTTTCTTCTCCACCAGCTTTTTCAGCTTCTCAACTGGCTCCATACTGGCTCCAGGTTGCTACCAGGCCCCGGAGGAAGTACAGATCTCACCCTGCATCTCACAGTAGACTTACACATCCACATACTTGTTTCTGAAAGCTAAGCATCAAAAGACATTGGAGGCTCTAATAGGCACCAACAGAACATCATTTCCATATTAATGAATGCTTTGCCACAACATTAACCCAGTCATAAAAATGAAATTGGGAAAGTGGGCTAGCCTGGGATTTCCGAAGTTGCCTCTCTTCCTGTCCTTCTGATCTCTCTAGTACTTCTCGATCCTGCTTTGTAAGTGACCTTTCCCACTCATCAGTGCAAAGAATGCTAACCCAGCACCGAAGGCCGGCTCACAGCCTGCAGGGGGATGGCAACCACCACCAGTTCCCTGCCTGCATTCCGGTATCTCTAGATCCAGACTTGCTTTGGCTGGTATGCCTTTCTGTGTATTTTATGTTTCCTTGGCATGGGCTCCTGTTTGTCTTTAGGCAGACAAAGTAAAGGAAATGTGGACAACATTAGGGGAGCCCAAGCTTTTCTGCATCTCCAGGATACGGCCCTCTTCTATCCTCTCAAGGCATCCCTGGTCATTAATATTTTCAACAAAGTTTAAAGTTTTCCCATACTCCTCTTTCCTATGGCCCTCTTTTCTACTTTATTATTTTCTTTTTCAGAATAATACACAGGGTCAAGGCAAAGGCTTTGGGGTTAGCATGCTAGACTTCAGCCTTTGTTACCTGCTGGCTTTGGGGGCCTCATCTTCTGCAGGTACCGTGTTCCCTCTGTCCAAAAGGAAGAGGACAGCAGTGTGTCAGGTCTACAAAGCATTAATAAAACCATGCTTGCAGCATGTTCAGCAGCGTGGCTGGCGCACTATAAAGGCTCTGTGTGGCTATTCACGATCATTTTTCATTCAGAACTTTAGTCATGTATGCTTACATAGATGTTTTTCTCAAGTCTGTTACAGGCCTTTGCTACAGCCTGAATGCAGAGAGTGGAGTGGAGGCCTGTTGAACAAGCAAGTGAAATTTTTAAGTCCACTTAAAATGACAGGTTCCCTCACAGAACACAGGCCTGGCATAGAGGAAGAAAAGTGACCCTGGCTATGGGAATTGTAGAGTCACGAAGACAGAGCCCATGGCCAGTTTCTGTGGCTGCAATGTGACATTTCATGTGATTCTTTTAAGCTGGTTTGTGGTATCTTTGTTCTTTTTCTTCCTTATCATGCACTTTGTCAAATTTTGTCAGCCCTGTCATCTATTCTCCTCTCCTTTAGGCAGTGTCCTGGGCTCCTTCTCAGGTCTTTGTCTCCTGGACCATTGCTCTTGCCCCGCCCTCTTTCGTGGCCCCCAGTTCTCGGCTAGCTGGGGCATGGTTCCAGCTAGATGTCCCACCAACATCTCTGAACCAGCAAGGGAGAAAAAGCTCATCACCCACCACTGCTCACACTCTTTCCCATCAATTGCACCTGTTCACTCCTGTTCTTAAGTCTGGGTCCTCTACCACCACCTGCGACCCTCCCTCTGATCAGCAGCTGGCCCCTGCTCTTTAATACTTCTTTGTACTCAGATGCCCTGCTCCTTCAATTCACCCCATTATCTCTGCATATCCAGCTCTCAACCTTCTGCCTAAACTTCCTGTGGCAGCCTCTCATACATTCTCCTAGCCAAGCCAGTCCAGGAATGGCCCAAGACTGATCCTTGACCTACCGGGCCCACCTCTATTTCAAAACCATCCATCTCCCTCAGTGCTGATGAAACAGAATACTCTGGTCCTCATTCAATGCTCTCCCTAAATCTTCCACAGTCACATCAACATCCTCCCCACTCACTGAGCGTACATCATCCTTTCAGTCTTGTGTTTTCACAGCCTTCTTTCTCAAATCCAATGCTGTGCCCAACTTGTTTATCCTTCAAACTCAGCTTAGCTCAGGTTTCTCCCCTCTCTGATGGACTTCCCTCCTTTCCATCTAAAAGGATCCCAGATGGTCCATCTTTCCATCTGTGAAGCAAAGGCCTGAGATAAATCAACTTTTAAGGAGGAAAGGGCTTCTTTAGACTCAGGGGTTCAAAGGTTCGGTTCATGGAAACACAGTTGATTGTGGCAGGAGTGCTGACGAGGAAGGCCCATTTGCTTCCTGGCAGCCAGAGACTAAAGAGGAAGAGCGAAGTCCTTGTGCCGTGATTTCCTTCCTCCAGACTCTACTCAAAAGATCCCACCATTTCTAAGTAACCCCAAGGCCTTGAAATTAAACCTTCACCCTAAGGGCCTTTGAGGAACACTCTTGCTGCAAACTGTAGCAAACCCTTGGAAGGTCTCACTCCCTGAACCCCAAAGCTACTTGGGCTGCGTTGGATGTTTGGAAGAATTTAGCCCAATGAACATAGTAGAGGAGTCATGCCTGGTTGCTGGGGAAGGAAGTCATCCATTAAGCTCACCAATCAGCTCTGAGACACAGGCAAGCCATCTAGAATTAGAGAATGTGTTGTTAGCACAAGGTGGCAGTGCCTGCTAGCCTGCAGAAGGCTGGGCTATTGGGTAAGAGCATAGACGCCTACAGTCCTGGCTCCACCTCTGCTGACTGCTGGCAAGTCACTTCACCCCTTGAGCAGCTGTGCAATGAGCAGGGTGGTAACGTGTGGCTACTATTGGGAGGACCACACGGGATAGCATGTGTATGAAAGTGCTTGGCTCAGCACCTGGCACAACAAATAGTCACGCGTCATGTGATCTCAGGAATGTGTGCCATGTAATCCTCTTCAATCTGGAACAAAGAGAAAATGATTCCTACCTCATAAGATTGTTGTGAAGATTAAATGGGTTAGTGTATGTAACACTTAGACCCTGAAAGAGGATTTAGGAGATACCAGCTCTTTGAAGGAGATGTTGATGACAATAAAGATGTTGGGGACCAGGGAGGATGCCCCATGAAGGCAGGAAGCTGGCACTGAAATTATCATGCGTATGACCTTTTCCCTAATATATTGGAAATGTGAGAGCCAATAATATTGTTATAAATGTATTAGTACATCCCCTGATGTGGCTGGCACAGTAACTGGTACTCTCTGTCAGGAGTCAACCAAGGTGAAGGGTCAGAGAGCAGATGCTTTAGGTTTCCAGGCCACATGACAAGACTGTTTAGCTTGCCCACAGGAATGCAATAGTGTCCACACACACTGTGCTAACAAGGAGGCCTGGCTGGGTTCTGGTTTATTTATGAGACAGGTGAGAGACCAGGGTTGCCCAATATGCAGTAGTCTGCTGAACCTGGCTCTATGCGGTCATTACGTAAGCAAGCAAGGAATGAGTAAACGAACGGTCATAATAGGTCACAATGAGGTCATCCATGTCTCCCCACTGAAGCTTCATTAGGGATCCCAGCACTCAGGCAAAGAAGCCGGATTCTCCTACTGTTCAGAGAGCCTGGACACAGAAGAAGAGCATGGATTCACCACAGTCTGGTAATACCATGGCCAATTTTGTTAGTGGGAGTCAGAAGACTTGAATCAGGGCCACATGGGGGTTCATGGGCAACTCAGATCCTGAGGACCACTCTCATCAGTGCTGTGAGACCAGATCTAACACATGGCTCCTTTCCTCCTCTTCTTCAGTGATAGCAGTTTCACATGCCAACAGTGTGTTTGACTCCTCTCACCCCTTTCTAAAATATCAGACCACAGAAGGAAGAAGGGCTGTGAACTGGTACCACTGGTCCTCTGGTTCACCACTGAAAATGCTCAACAACCCTGCTCTTTACCATGGCAACAAAACTCTCCTTTGGGCCCATCTTCCAGGTCTTGGAGTGAGCGAAAGTGGAATCTTTCAGTCTAGTCCTAGCCATCCCCACCCTGGCATGTGGTGCCTTTTCTACAAAGAGTCAGCATGCATTTTGCCCCTCGCATCCCCAGTACAGAGTCCTTTGGTCTTTCCTTTGCAAGCAGCTCAGATTTCTGTGGGAGCTTTTCCAGATTTCCTGGAATCATTTCAGAAATAGGCTATGTGGGTATTTTTGTGAGAATCCTTTCTTATATTATGCTTTATATGTTTCAATAAGATTATTTCTGAATCCAATTTCTTTCTCTGCCTTCATTCAAATTACACCCACAAATACCTAGAAAATGTTCATTTTCTCCCAAAAGCGAGGACTGGGCCAGAGAAAAAAACTGAACCAAACTGTCACCCAGAAGAGGAAAATGCATAAGATTTGTCACATTGTGGGTTTGGAAATAAACAATGGGAAATGAAAAAGAATTGTTATTATAACTTCTCAGAACTCCTATTCTTGGCCTTAATATATCGATATTTTATTTTTTATTATTTTCTCCAGACACCTCCTCTTCTGGCTTGCCTAACTCCTGATTGTTTGCCAGATTAACTACTGCTTCCAAGGACCACCTCAGAAAACACCTTACAAGGCTCTTGAGAACCCAGGAAGGAGGGAGCTACACCCAGGCATACCTACATATTTGTCATGTTGAGTGTGAATTATTCCAATTAAGTTTACATATATCCACATGAATACCAGATAGAAAGAGCTCAATGAATAATTAGAAAATGACCTCTGTAGCCTTCTGTGACAGCACATTGCTAGTACCCAGAAGCCCTCTGTAGCCTTCCCAATGGCAAATCCACCCTCCTCCACATCCCCACAAGATATACATTACCAAGAGATATAGCAAGTTCTCTTTATCAGCTTTTTTCTTCTTCTAAATGGGTCCTGCCTACATAGGCTGGGCTAACCTTGAATATTTGAACCACCAGCCTTAACCTCTCAAATTCTGGGATTAAAGATGTACACCACCACATATGAATTACTTGTTTTAAAATTGTGAGTTGAAAACTGTAGTTAAGTCTACTTGGCAAGCCTAGACACAAATAGAAATAGTCCAAGATTGACTAAATGCACTCAGATGTTTAGAGCTAATCTGGGAATGAATCATGCTTAGCAATTCCTTACTTTAATGTTTAAGTATCTAATGACTGACTTCATTCATATAAGGGAGTTACAAACTAGAGATGCTTTATCATCCTGATTTTCTGAACAAAATTTACAACACTGGTATTTATAAAAGTTCCAGTGTTTGCTTTTTAAATATGCTTTTAATTTATTCTTTGAGAATTCCATACACATATACAATGCATCTTGATCAAATCCATCCCTATTCCCTCCCTTCCAACTCCTTACAGATCTCATCCCCATACCTTTGTCATGTACTCTTTACTTTTTAACCACTGAGTATAGATGAATGATAGTTCTATGTGTATTGGTGTAGGGCCATCCACAGCTGAATGGGCAACTTACCTAGAGCTACATCCTTTAAGAAAATTGATGTTCCCTGCACCAGGAGCCATCAGCTACCAAGAACCCTTCAGCTAGGGGTGGGTTTTTTTTTTTCCCTACCCATGTTGGAATTTTTTACTGGCTCAATCTTATGAAGGTCTTGTGCATTCATCCACAGCCACTGTGAATTCATGTGCACAGTAGGCCTTTCATGTCTGGGGGAAAATGTTTCACAGTAGTCCTCCACGAGCTCTGTTTCTCAAACTCTTTCTGCCTCCTTTTCCATAATGATCCCTGTGAGTCAGGGATGGGGATGGGGGAGTGGAAGTGCAGTACAGTGTGATGCAGATGTCTTTTCAGAACTGAGCAGGCCACAGTCTCTTGTTCTCTGCAGTTTCACTAATTGTGGGTCTCTATATTAAGTACTATCTGCTGGGGCGGGGGGTGGGGGAAGAAGGTTCTCTGATGAGGATTGAGAGCTGCATGTCCTGGGTGTAAAGATAAGTATTTAGAGAACAATTTGATACTGTTTCCACTTAGCATTATTAGTGGTAATAAATTTTCCGCTAAGGCATATGACTTACCCAACCACAGATTTTTTTAAATGTAGCTAGCAGTAGCAGATATGAGTTCTGTCTCCTGGAGTGACTCATAATAAGTCCAATGAGAAAGCAATTGGTTACCCCCTGTAACATTCATGCCACTGCTGCACTAAGTAAGCATGTCTTGCTAAGCTGGTTGTTATTGTAGCTCTCAGCATTCACAGCTGGGCAAGGCTGTTGGTTACTTTTCTCCAGTAACAGTCTGCACAGCTTCTTCTAGCACTGTGAAAGCTAGCCCATGGGGAAGAAGCTTCCAAGTTAGTGTCATCTTGATTCTTCCATGTTCTATGTCCATCAACTTCTGGCAGGCAATCAAGAGCTCGTATTGATTTGAGAAGGCTCTGGGACCTTTTGACCCACAACTTGAAGACGAGTATCCCACACCTGCCACCAATACATATAACATAAAATTTGCCATTTTAATTGTTTAAGTCTACCCTTCAATGGCGTGTTTGCATTGTTGTGCAGCCATTGCCACTGCCCAGAACGTTCCCATCCCCGCAAGCTGAAAACGCTACACCCCTTAAAAGTAACTCCTCACTCTCCTCCATTCTACTTCCTGCCACTAGAAATCTGACAGCTTACCAAAGTTAAGCTAATCAATAGCTGTCCTCTTATATATGGCTCATTTTGCTTAGAATAAAGTATGCAAGGTGGGTCAGTGTTACAACATGTCAGATTTCTTCCTTTTCTTAAAGAATGTTCATACTGTTGTGCACATACAGTCCATTTTGTTTATTTATTCTTTTGGATACGTGGGTTACTCTCATGTATTGGAGAATATTGTCCTCCCGGTACGGCATGGCCACTGCCATTTAGAATTGTCCATAACTCTAATTATTAGAATGAGACCTGCACATGATTGGACCCATTAATGTCCCATCATGGAGAAGAGAAAGGGATGATAAGGCCCATCCCCAAAGATTTATAGACAGTTAGTGACTACTAGAGAAGAAAGAGATTTTTTTTTTTTCTTTCAGTGGTGTGGCCACCCATAAATTGCCTGTGTTCCTGTAAGCAGTCACTCGCCTATGCTTCTGCACATAGGGTTACTGAAACTATTGTTTGACTAAGATGGAGTCAAGACTAGGTATGTCATTTATTCCCTCCTTGGAGTGAAAAAACTTCTGCTCACCTCCCTAGGACAAGTTCATACCTCACTACCTTTTAGGCACTGTGAAAATGGCTTCTGTGAGCAAGAATATAAAAATTTCAGACTGAGTCCCTGCTTTGAACTTTTTGTGTTATATACCGAAGTAGAATTGCCAGATTTTAGGATAATTCTGTTTAAAATTTGAGAAATGCCATACTCCAACACTGCTTTTTATGTGACTGTACTAAGACCTCAAAAAAAAGTATAAGTCACTGTTTCACTGGAATTCATACATATATGCTGTGTTCTGTAGAAACTAGTTTGGGTCATAAATCAATCCCAGGCTAAGACGAAAGAGATTTTAGAGGTCACTAAGCCAATTTATCAGAGACTGAAATGGCCGAGGGAAGTGATTTGGACTAATGTTGGCTACATAAGGAAGAAAACCAGAGTATAGGTGCAGAACATGGTCAGCACTGCGTACAAGTCACCTGAAAGAGCAAGTCCCTAAACCCCTACAATTAGAAAGGAAAAATGACCCACAATAGAATAAAGCATTTTGGCCCTCTCCCCGACTGATTGCATGTAGCCTGAGTGCTGGCCTCATGGATGCCCTGATGGTTCTCTTGTGGCCATACTTCAAACTCACCCTAGGTTTCCTAGGTTTTCAGCCAGTTTACCCCCAAAAGAGGCTGGGCTCAGTTGCACAGGCCTCCTTCTTGTTCTCCCTCGGTGTCTCCAGGAGCTCTTTCCCTATCCACTAGTCTATAGCATGTTTCATTAGTGGCCCATTCCTTCTGAGCCTAAACGCAAGCAACACACACACACACACACACACACACACACACACACACACACACACACACACACACAGTGGCTTATAGCTGGTTTGTTGTTTCCCCATCACCTGTCAGTGGCCAACCCAGCTTGTCCCTGATAAAATGAAGAATAAATGATGCTATCATCTATTCTCATTTAATTTTCCTTAATTTGACTGTCTTCTTCAGGGTCATCCTCAGGACATCAAGAGCTGCCTGCATCAGCATCCTAGTTCCACCATGCCTCCACAGACCGCATTTCTTCTAACTGGCATTCTCCTGGTGCCCTTTGCTTTCAGTGAGCTGCCAGGCTGGAAAATAGACCAACATTTGTCTTCTCTAGCTGCGGTAATGAAATGAGCTTCTATGTCATCAAACAGGCTTTTCTGTACAACTATCGATTTCTTATCTGCTAACTGCAATGATCCCAGCAAGGTTGTGTGGAAATATGTAAAAAGATTAAAATCTTCATTTCATTAACAAGAAAGAGCACTGATAGTCTCAGAGCCCACGGCTAGGATGCCAGAGCAGAGAGCACTTCCAGACTCCATCACAAAGCTCGAGAGCAGGTGGTGTTGGACCGTGGGCACATGGATAAGCCACACACTAGAAATACTTGGACACAGAGCTCCTGAGAATGTAACTATGTGACAAAGAACAGGCTCTCCAAAGCGTAGGCCTTTGGGGAATCTGGGAAGATGAATAGGTCTTGACACAAGGTTATTTCTGCAAAGCTTTTCCAATCTCATTGAGATATGAACTATCCGAGACTCACCAAGTCGGGGGCCTTACTGCAAGACAGTGCTTTCTTGGGAAGAGCCTATGTTCTTAACAAGGTAGATCCGAGTGCCCAGTCAGCATAGATTTGAAGCCTTGGCTGGGGAACACATGCTGCACTGCAAAGGATCTTGAGAGTTACATGTTCATGAGGGCTGCAAGATTGAGAGCCTCTGGCTTCATTCAGCATTATCCCTGGGAACGTGCAAATGGGGGATGCTGCAACCATGAGAAGAGGAGGAGGAGAAGGAGGAGGAGGAAGAGGAAGAGGAAGTGGAGGAGGAGGAAGAGGAGGAGGAGGAAGCAGCAGGAAAGTCTCCTTCCTCTCTCACCTCACTAAGCCCCAGCCTAACATAGCAGGATTCAGAGATGGGTGGCTGCTGTCCACAGGCTGGCAGAGATGCTGCAGTCTCTTCCAGAACATCTCTATGTTTGTTGGTAGGCATTGCACTGGGCTTGGGAGGAAGTGTCTCTCCTGGGCTGGTGGGAAGCTGGCTGAGCCTGAGTTCTCAGAGGCAGTTGGGGATAGTGCCACCTGCGAGGAGCGCCTCAAGATGGATGGAGGCAGGGCTGTGGGACAAGACAGAATGTATGCACAGGAAAATCCATGAAACACTCCTTTTTAAAAAATCTTCTTTTCATTTTTAAAATTTTCATATATGTATCCAATAAAATATGACTGTACCTACCCTTCCCTAAACCTGTTTTCTATCCCCTCATAAACCCCTCAACACACCCCTTTCCAGTTTCATATATTTTTAAGGGTAATTTACTAAGTCCACAGTGCTTCCTTGTGTCCATGGGCATGGGGCCATCCATTGGAGCATGGAATCCTATCAGCAGACATACCTCAAAAAAAGTGATTTTCTCACAAGCATCAATAGCCCCTCTGTAGGGAGTAGATCCTGGAGATCATCCACCCCATCGACGCTGGTTTTTTGACTGGTCTTGTTCAGGTCATGTGCAGGTCACTACAGCTGTTGGGAGCTCAAGGTGCAAGAGCCATGTCACAATGTTCATTGGTCTCATTCATATGAAACATCAACTAAAAGACAATGTTGTAGAGTCCGACAGTAAACTGATGGTTGGAGTATAAAGAAGAAGGTGAGAAATATGTATGGACTGATAATGTAATAATAACATTTTCAAAAAAGAAGCTTGTAAAACTAATCTAAAGTTATAAAATTCAGATGGTGGTAACAACTATACAACCCAGAAAATATACAAAAATTTGAAACATAAGCTGATTCTTACATTATTTGAATTTTTTAGCGTGAAACATTTTCAATCTGTTTCCTCATATATTGTGAATATGTCAGTCACTTGCATAATAAAGTCTGTGCTGCTGATATAAAATTATGAAGCAGACTGATTTTGACTTCTTTCAAAAGTCAATATTACAGAAGGAGGGAAAACCAGACATTTGATTTTCATTTAGTTTGATGTTTTCCACCAGCACTTTCCTTTGGAGGGGCAGGGGCAGGTACATATTTTTATTAGACAGGCAGTGGCCTATGCTGGCCTTAAAATTTTCTTCCTGCCCCACTTCTGAAGACCGGGATTTACAGGGGAGTATACCACACACCTATCCTCTTCAGGTTCACCAGAACTTCCTAACAGCAACTAACAGCACTTCATTCTTTTAATTTTTCTTTCAAGACTTGATTTCTCTGTGTAATAGCCCTGGCTCTCCTGGAACTCTCTTTGTAGACCAGGCTGGCCTTGAACTCACAGCAATCCACCTGCCTCTGCCTCCCAAGTGCTGGGATTAAAGGTGTGTACCACCAAGCCCCACCCCAAGCACTTCATTCTTTATGGTTGAGTAGTATTCCATTACATGGATATACCACATTTATTTAGGCATTCATTAGCTAACACTTTATTTTTACACTCTATTGTCACTGCTATCAACATTTGTATGCAAGTGTACATATACATAAGTCTTATTTTTTATCTTTAGATATGTGCTTAGGAGTCAGGTTATCCTTTCATATGGTAATTCTATGTACTGTGTTTAGCTTCTCAAGGAAGTGTCATTCTCCCCAAAAGCAACTGTGCTATTTTACATTCTGCAGCAATCTATGAACACTCTAACCTCTCCGAATCCTTGTCAGACTCGACAGTGTTCTTCTTTTTAACTTAGTGTTCTCTAAAAAAATAAAAGATTCAAATGTTTTTTTAAAGCCATGTCGTGTATTGAAACAGCTCTTCACAGCATTCCTACCCATCTTTTAGCTCTTACAGTCTTTCCATCTTCCCTTCTTTGGTGTTGTTCCCTGAGCCTGGGGCTGGGCGTTTTGGCATAGATGTCCTGTATAGTATTAAGCACTGAAGTCTCTTATTCTCAGTTATGTATCTCTGCACTGGCTGCCACCCATTGCAAAAAAAGAAACTCCTCTGACTAAGGATGAGAGCAGTAGAAGTCTATGGGTATGAACATAGATATTTAAAAGGCACCTGACAGCATGACCAATTAACAAAAAGCACTAATAGGTTTTTCCTTAAGGCCTATGACCTTCTGAGCCACTGGCTTTTGGTGAAACAGGCATGAAGTTTTGGTACCAGGCATGAAGTTCCTTTCGGTGAAACAGGCTTCAAATCCAACCAGAAAGTGCTTAGTTTCCCCATTAAGAGTTGTGCCACAGGTACATGAGTGGACATATCATCCCTGGCAGATGAGTATCACAGCATGCAAGGTGCAGTGTTGGGTAAGACCACTGATGCCTTTTATCCACCAGCAGCCTCTATAGCACCTTCTGGTGCTGTGAAAGCTTTCCAGCAGGGAGGATGTGTAAGAGTGATTTCTCTTTGTCTTTCAGCCAATGTGGATGGTATCTTCAACAATGGAGTTCTACAATATAGTTACGAGAGTAATCAAGAGCAATGGCAACAGCTTGTGTTTTTTTTTTACGACACTCTTGGAGAATTCATAGTTGATAACTTATAGGCATCAATCCCATACCTTTCATTGTAATTTTCATTTAATGACTTATGTGATCTGGGAGCAAAACCATGAAAAAAACATTTCTTGAAGGCAATGCTTAAGCAAGAGGATCCCTCAGTCACTTGCTCATTCTTTTTGAATAACTTCCAGGCAACACAAATGGTCTCTTCTAGATGCACATTACAATTAGTGGGTGCATAAAACACTGCTGGCCAGGCCTTCCAGAGATTTTGATGTTATTATAGGTGGGCCCCTTGATTGAGACAATGAACATTTACCCTAGTGGTTCCAATAGACAGTTGTGGAAGGAGACTGCTGCCCTTGGAGGACTGTCTACAGGTGAATATTGTGAGAGTGGAAACAATTTCACACCTAGAGGTTGAGGTGGGGGTAAGAGAGCATGGCTGAAGAGGAGACCCAGGATGAGGACATAGGGAGACACTTAAGAAGGATGACAGATGGGCTGCTATGGGCTTTCTCAGATCTACTTCCTGAGACCTGGATAGACATTCAAGGGCCATTGGCTTTTGTGTCCATTAGGGAAGAACTAATGGCCAGCTGTTCCCTACTAATGAAAGATAATGTCATGAGTGTACACTCACTCTGAAGTTCCCTCTGTATACTCAGCCTCATTCTGTGGCTATGATCATCCAGTGTGTGTACAGTACACAGAGTGTGAGTGCCCATCTCACCAGAATCTCCACAGAGCCCATGACAGGCACCATACTCACAGAGCCTCCCCTTTTAACAAGTGGGAACATGGGTTCAAAGGATCAAGGCAGGTGCCTGTAGCCATACCCGTTCAGTGCCCAACCAGGTTGGAACTCCACTTTCAAGAGGCCAAAGTGCTGTTAGGAAGGCCACCCTTTCTGTGCAGGCCTTGGTTACTGTGCTTTCCACTGTGGTCATTCATGAAGCTGAGAGATTCAAACCAGGTGACTGAACCATTCAGATTTTCCCAGTACTTTATGGTTGTTCCAGGCCAAGTCCTGTGTCCTGGGAACCCCCTGAGTCCCTGGGAGAGCCTAATTTAAGCACTATGTTAAACTAACTCCTTGATACATGTAAGCAATGTTCAGAGAAGAGTGTATTTTCTAGCAAATTACAATCATATACTCCTTGGCATACAGAGTTTCCAAATTATACTCTCTTATGTAGACACAACTTTGCGTGAGCCTGAGGTTTCACTAATAAAGAATACAAGGTGGCCATTGAACTTTTTTTTTTTTTTTTACAGCAGATAACTCATTGTGTCTATTTGAAACTTCCTGTTACATTTTGCCTAACTGAGCACTTAACTTACAAGTGAAACATTTATAATACTAACCTGTTACTTTAAACAGTCAATGACAGGGCTCATATTCTACGCTAGTCTCGTCCACTGGTACTTATTGCCTACATACACCCTGCTGTCTCAGACTGTGCACACATAAACTGTGATGTTCACACATCTACTAAGCTGTCTAAAGGTGCACTTCTCATGATGTGTGGCACATAACTGTATCTGTTTTGTTGATTTATTAATCATATTTTAACTGTAAAAAAATGGACAAACTGGTCATGCCCGTGTCAGATAAACCCTGCCATAGGAAGCAGGGGTTTTGAGCCCACAGGGCCCAAAAGTAGAAACAGCGATTCTTCCCTTTTTTGAGCTACGGGTGGGCACTTGGACTGTTGTATCCTGACACGTCACCAGAATACGATTTTTGAAGGCATAAAAGAAAACACAAAAGATTGTAAAGGAGATCAACGATGTTGGAATACAACTACTGAAATATTAAGACAGATTTGTGCTACAGTGTCTTTTGTGTTTCCTCATTAACGGTATGAGATGAAAACAGCTAAGATGTCTGTCAGTGACAAAGCCACACATGCTCCTGATATTTCCATGGCTTATTCCTTCAGAATGAAGGAATGTTGCTTTCAACGATTAGTACAAATCTTATTTTCTTCCTCTCTAAAGCCAAGCACCCTTTGACATCAGGAAAAGAACCCCTGACTTCACGGTTCAGAAGATAGTTAGTCCAAGTCTCCAAAATCTAGAATGCCCTCAAATCTGAAACCTTGGGGGCACCAATATGACACTATGAGTAGATGTTTCCACACTGGATAGGTCTCAGTCAGAATGCTAGCACAGTAAAAATACAGTATAAGATGACCTGCAGACTCTGGGTGTAAGATAAGCGTGAACAACAGTGCTCTGGGTTTGTGCTGGGGCCCTCCCTTGGTATTGCATGATGAGCATGACAATATTTCAAAATGTTTATGATTTTCAATTTCATGTAGTTCTGTGTGCCACATGCATGTAGTGCCTATGGAAGCCAGAAGAGGGCGTTGGAGCCTCTGGGACAAGAGAACAAATGGCTGTGAGCCACCATGTGGGTGCCGTGAATCAAACCCAGGTCCTTTGGAAGAGCAGCCCGTGCTCTTAAGCATGGAACCATCTCTCCTTCCAAAAGCTTTTAAAAAATAGGAATTTGAAACACTTTTAGTCCCAAGCATTTTAGATAAGGAATACTCGATTACAAATGACAAATTACAACTCCCAATTACAGTTTAAGTTTCTGAGGCATCATTTCCCAAAATGTATTTACTGAAAGTGTTAACAGTTCTCTGTTGTGGGCTAAATGCTGTCTCTCAAACCCTATGTTCAAACCTCTTTATCTCTGATTATGACCATATTTGGAAACAGTCTTTTTATACACATCAACTTCAGATGAAGCCAAAGCTCACGACCCAGGACGCTAACCCAGTATTCCTGTCCTTATAAGAGAAAAGAGACAAAGATGCAGAGGCAGAGCAAGTGTGCAAAGCATGGTCTCACTGCACTCCAAGTAGCCCACAGGGGTGCCTAGCAATGCCAGGGAGAGAGTGGAACCCTTTAATCCTTGGACTTGGACTTCCGGCCTCCAAAGCCATAAAAAATATGTATCTGTTGTTCTGAGCCATCTGTCCACGGCAGCCCTAAGGGGTGATGCAGTGTCCTTTGGGGAGAGTTGGTTTGGAGTTAGCTTGAGAGCCTGTGAGCCATGTTCTCCGATAGACAGTACAGCCTGGAACAGCAGAGACCCTAATGGAGACTCACAATAAACTCCTAGTGTAATGCACGGTCTCCCTAAGTTTGTTAGTCAAAAAGTATATTTAACACAGCTACATAATGATGTTCAATGCAGCTTTAAATGTCCAGAAGTCTGAAAGGCAGCAGGTAAGTGCTAAAGGGGCTGGGAATCTTCCAGAGCCGTGTAGAGAAGTGAGAGCCATAGACACCCTGGATGTACGGCCCAGAGAAGACCATGCATAAGAGTAGTTCATTTCTGCCATTCATGTTTTGCACATAAGGAATTTGAGGTCCAGATTTGAAAATGGAGGATGAGGACTGCAAAGTTAGCTTGACAGTGAAGAGCCCTTTCTGCACTTCCAGAGGGCCTGGGTTTGAGTCCCAGCACCCACATTGCAGTTCACAAGCATCTGTAATTCTAGTTCCAGGGGCATCTGGTGCTCTCTCGTGACCTCTGTGGGCATTTACACACCTGTAATGCACAGACACACAGCTGAAACACCTGTACACATAGAATTTAAAAATAATAACTAAAAACATTATAAAAGCATGTTGGTCGATACAGATATAGCTTTATACCTTGCATGCCTGCAAGAATAGTTTGCTATTGAACACTGAATTCTTCCCATTGCAATCACAGCAATTTCTCATGGAATAAGGCCCTCCTATAATCCTATAAAGCCAGACAATTGCAGGCTGGGTCCCACCTTCTTAACTGGTAGACTGAGTTTCTACTCTGGTGGACATCTGGTTTAAAGTATGTTTGGATCCATTTCAGGATGTAAATGCCTCCAGTGCACAGTGACAGATCTACCCTCACCCCCAGCGTTTTCCCTCTAGGAGGCCAGCAGTGTGGCTCTCTAGTCGCTGCCTGCCAGGCTGCAGCACCCAGCTTGGCACCTACTTTTATGGCAGGGACTGTTTGCAGCAGTGAGGCTGGGGCTGTTTCCAGATGGTCACACTCTGGGTGCTTTCAGAGCAGTGACTTGAGAGTACAGTGTTTCCAGCTGGGTGTCTGGACCCTGATCTCGGACCTGAGAGAGAACCATGGGTTGAGAGAGGGAGAGGGATGAGGCCTGGGCCTCCCAGAGGTACTTGCTTCTGGCCCAGATCCTTATATTTTAATGTGTGATACATTTGCCCGTTTCACTGTTGGAGGCCCAGAGGCAACACACTTAGGAATCAACTCACAAATGCTCTGCGGAGATTATCAAACACCTAGAAATTTTGCAAGCCACTTGTTAAATTAAGGCACTTTAAAACTGGCCGGCAGCACTGGGATTATTTTTACTCCATGGAAATTAATAAGGCCACAACATGGGGTTGGATTTCTTCCTCCACCCCACCCCCCACCCCCGCCCCCGCCCCGCCCCACCGCCACCCCAGCCCCCACAACATCCCCCACCGCCGCAGGGCTCGCTTCCCACTGTCCTGTCATCTCACTGACTGCAGGAATATTCTACATCCTTCCTACATGCTTTCCAAAATTCTCACCAGAACCCTGGCCAGCTACCGCTGCAATGTTCTCTGCAGCGTTAGCCTGGGGTTCTGCTATCCGTCTGAGAGAGGCTAGGTTTCCTGCCCTGGCCTTCTGTGACTTACCTCTGCTTAGAGTGCAGAATGAAAACGAAACCCCACCCCACGGCCAGAGAAAGATAGATCATTGAAACAGACCTTACGGGGCATGCTCCGAGTCAGCAGTACCAGGGGGCTCCCACATCAAGTGGTTCACAAAAAATACCATGGAAGTGCAGACAGAGAAGCACTGTCCTTGTTTCTCAACCATATGCAGGAAGCAGGCGGCTCTACCATCTTGCGGTGGTGGCCCAGGCGCTTCTGCCAGGCAGCCCCCAGCCCTTCTGCCAAGGAGCCCCCACTTGGAACTCGTCCATCCCTGCTTTGTGGTGAGCATATCCTGATGTCGTCACTCCAGATGGTGGAAGTCAGGCGAGTGGAGCAAGACAGGAGCTTCCGCCGGATGGTGAGAATGAATGACGCTAGTGAATATGTCTTTGGTCACTGCACTAGCCCATCTCTCACACCTAGGATTCAGCCAAAATACCCTCCTGAGATCCCAAGACCACCGCCATCACCACCCATAACAGTTTCAGAAGTGCTTACTCCCTAGCACACACTACTGAGGAAAGATAAACAGCAGACTACTAAGAGAATTCCTTTTCCTGCAGAACCAGGAACAGGCTAGACCTGTTGAGATTCTTGCAAACTACCCATTTGTGCGTCGTATTTGTATCACCTGGAGTGACTGGCTTTGGGGTTAATTGCGAAGCTTGGCCAGCTGCCTCTGCAATTGGCTCAATTAGTTATGGAGGCTGCTAAAAAACAATGATCTGAGGTCACCCTGCAGATTGAGACCAAGGGGCAACAAAATTGAAAGTGAAGAAACTAGCCAAGTTAAACCAAAGAAAAGACCAGTTTGTAGCTATGTGGGAGCTGTGGCCAGCGTAAAGCCAGGGAGAACGATTAGTTAGAAATATATTGAGTTGTTGATAATTGAATATCTTAAATTTTAAATGCCAATTTTTTATAGATTTGGCCTGATAAAATGACCCTATTGATTTTTAAGGAAGCACTGATTTCATATTTCAGGACTGCCTGGGCCGAAGACAGAAGAAACATAGTCCAACCGGAAATATATCTATCTATATCTATACCTATACCTGTATCTATATCTATATCATGTCTCACAAGTCTCCCCTGACTCTGGCTTGTTCTTCGCCAGCACAGTTCAGAGGAGGACGCTCTGGCTGAAGGCTCGGGAGACCTGTATTTTCACCTTGGTTGACTTGCTCCCTGGCCTTAGTGGAGATGCTCGCCCTCCTTTACAGCTCATTCTTTCCAACTGAAGTGATATCACAACCACCCTCGAGATGCTGATGGACAGCAGTGTGGTGCCTCAGGGTGGCAAATGCTGCATGGATTATTCACAAACGCTGCACATATAATGGTTATCCTCCCCTATGGACATGTGAGTGTACGTGTTCCCTGGGGTGAGAGTGAACCTTGAATGCAATTACAACTGATTGCCCCTGTGTTCCAGTGTTGTTTCTGATGACAAACAATGCCAGCGCAGTAACATATTGCCATGGAGTTTTTCATTAGTCGTCAGAGTGTAAAAGATTTGATAAATAACGAGGAAAATAGTGGCTCTTTGCAGTGGGAAATCCATGTTATTGACAGTAGCAAATTACATTTCTTTGAAAAAGGTGGTGTCACGGCTCTGAGAGAGTATTTTCCTTGCTGCTAGGACATATGAACACCCCCCGCCATGAGCTTGTAAAGACTGTGTATCAGCCAGCCCCAGACCCCCACTTAGTTCCATCATTTAGGTGACATGGCTGAGTAGCAGCCTAGTGTGGGCCCTGTCGGTTTAGGAGGAGACAGAGAGAGAGGAGAGAGGTTCACAGTGTTCATTGCTTGCGTTTGGGAAGCTACAAAGGCAATGGCAGGGGCAACACTGCTTTGAGAGGGTACACGCGGGAATCTAGGGTGTTATGGCACCCTCTGTTATTGTCCAGTCTTCGGTTCCACAGCAGCTAACTCTTCTGCTTTGGCACCGGGCCCGCGCATGCCTCCCTCCAGAGCCTCTGCCAGCCCCACTCCACCAGCAGCTGTTGCCACAGCCCTGGGAGGGCAGCGTGACCGCTGGCAGCAGTGTGAGCAAGGCACATCTGCAGAGCGCCCCTTGCCCTTGGCTTCATGCCTGTGGCTCTGTGCCCTGCTGTGCAGGAGGTTCCCAGCTGGTGCCACTTAATAGGACCCTCTTCTTCACCACAGAGGCGGCAGTGGGTTAGCTTTTTCACCCCTGAGATGTTCCGTCTGCTGTGAGCAACGTGGTGTTTTCCAGACACATGTTCATCTTTAACATTTCCGGGCTTAGTGGGTGTTGTTAAAATTCCACTGGTGACCTTTGTGGATTTTAAATGGGTTAGCCCTCGGGTGTAAGGAGGAAATGGTATTTTAAAGACCAAGACACCAAACACAGGAGGAGATTATGCTAAGTGAAATGAGCCAGTCACAGAACAACAAATATGGTTATGATCCACTTACACGAGGTATCTAGATAAGTCAAACTCACAGAGTCAGAATGTAAAGTGGAGGCTGCTGTCACTGAGGAGGAGGAACACTGGGGAGTTAGGATTGAATGTGAACAGAGCCCTGGTTCCGCAACATTGGAGGTAGGTGGTAAGTTTTATGTTACTAACATAGATGCCACAATTAAATTTTTAAAGACATTTTAAGGGTCAAGGAGATGTCTCAGTGGAAAAAGATGCCTGGTGACCTCAGTTTGATTCCTGGGGCCGACATGATAGAAGGAGACAACTGACTTCCAAAAGCTGCCCTCTGACCTCAAGTGTCCCACAAAGTACCCATATATAAATAAACAAATAAATAGATATTCTTAAAAGATTTTTAAACAGAATACCAAACAGAGCAGTTGTAGCATTCATGGTGTGACAATCATGAAAAGAGTTAGAAGTAAAGTGTCATTAAAATAATAATTTTTAGCCAGGCATGGTGATGAACACCTTTAATCCCAGCATTCAGGAGGCAGAGGCAAGTGGATCACTGTGAGTTCGAGTCCAGCCTGGGCGACAAAGCAAGTCTAGGACAGCCAAAGCTACACAGAGAAACATTGTCTCAAAAAACCAATAATAATAATAATGATAATAATAATAATAATAATAATAATAATAATAATAATGATAATAATAATAATAATAATTTTTTAAAACTCTTCAAATAGAAACATAACATTTTCTAAATTATTTTGTCTTTACTGGTTGGAAACTTTCAGAAAATGGCTATTTCTAATTGCATTTATCAAATAAATAAAATAATTTTAGGAGCTGGAGTGATGGCTCAGTGGTTAAGAGCACTATGCTGCTTTTTCAGAGGAGCGGAGTTTGGTTCTCAGGTAGCTCAGCATCGCCTGTAACTCCAACACCTGAGGCTCCAAGGACCACTTATGACCTCTGTGGAAACCTGAACACAAACATACACAGGGCAGATATCTAAGATTATCTAACAACATGTGGTTAAAATATATATATAAATCCACATCTTAAAGTTCCTTCTCATCTGCAAGGCCTTGTGAAAATTAGGCCAGAAATGGAATTTCAACTCATGGTACCTGTCCAAAATGCAAGAGGATGCACCTCGTAGACATGTTAAAGACTAGGCTGGCTTGTCACCTAACTGTGCCTCCCTCGGGATTGAAACCGCAAGTCTTAATGCTGGGTTGAATCCTTTCATCGCCACTTTAATCAAAATGGTAACTAGAGTCCTAAGATTCCTCAGGCTAGTGTTGAAAGGCATTTGCCTGCTCCTTCCAGAGCCTCAGAGGAAGCTCCACCCATGGCTGATTCCATGTGCCCGAACTAATGTCACCTCCTGTAAGTTTTTTTTTTCAACAAGGAAAGAAAATCCCTGAAAAGAACCTCAATGAAAGCCAGCCCTTGTCCTGGCATCTAGGAGACACCCTGGGAGCTCTCTTAGAAGCCATTCCAAAGCTGAACCCTGGTAGAAGCTAGCAGGACATCCTGTTGAGAGCCACACACCAGGAAGTACACCATCAAATGGCCTGGTCTAAAGTCCAGCCATGTGTCAGATACATTCAGACTTCGGCAATGGATCCCTCAGAGCTCCTTTCTTCCCAGTGCCCACCTGCAGGCCATGCCTGCTGAGAATTTAACTGGGGGGAGGGGGCCAGGGTGGAGGGGCTATCTGACCTGGCCATCCAAAGAAATGCCTTTGTATGCAGGAAGTTTTGCAGACTGGCATTTCTAGGCCCTGTGTTTACTGAACTCCTGGACTCCCAGGCTCCTCGCTTCTGGCTGTGGTCTGCTACCTTTTGCATCCTGGTTTCTACCATGCCTTGATCAGAATCCTTGTCCTTTCTTTGACATCGATATGGGGCTTTTCCAGACTCTACTCTTTCCAAGTCTCAGACAGAGAAAATAGAGGCACAGGGAACACCTAAAAAAAGAAGAAACTTAGCTAATGTTTCCTGAAAACTCACAGCTGTGCTCTAACTTGCAGCATGCAGTCCACAGAAGGGCAATCAACAGAGTTCCAGGGAAAGAGCCTCCCTAGCTGACAATGCCCACTCTTTCCCCTCCCATGACAGACAGCCATCCTCTGCATTGTCAAAGAATTCTGGGATGTCCCTCATTCTACCACTCATTCGGTAGACCTGGGCTTACCAGAGGCTTACAGGGTCCTTCTGCTGTGTTCCCAGGTCCTAACACAGGCAATGGTAAAGAGGAATCTGTTACACAATTGTTGAACGAGTGAAGGAGGTTAGGAGCCCATAGAGTCAGCACTGTGGGTAAGCCACACAGCTTCAGTCAGCAGAATGGGTTTTCCATAGAAGAACTATGGGCCTGGGATGCAAACGTCCATTTCCTATACTGTGGTAAAGCTATGATTCCCCCCACTCTTTTTTGGACAATAAAATACAGAGCATTAGCAGATTTATATGGCTGCTGACCTGCTATACATGGGACAAAGTACTCATGGCCACTGCCTTTCCTCTCCATCCTCATCCATCCTGCTCCCAAGAAAGCAGTAAGGGACAGCATACACTACACTAAATAAAGTAGGGTTTATAAAGTGAAGTTACTCTCTGAATGCAGAAGTATGTTCCCGGGTGCTAGTTGTGCAGGGTATAATTAATGAAGTGGGTTTGGTGGGGTTTTTTGGTGGTAGTGGTGGTCGTTGTCGTCTTTGAGCCTACCAATTGTTAGAATCAGTCACTCAGACCCACAACTCAGAAACCCAACGACAAAGAATTAGGTTTCTCAATACTCTCAACATTACAAGATACAGGTTGGGAGAGCCAGATATATACAATCAAGGTTCTCCTTTTTCTTTCAGCCTTAACATTTATTTTCACACACACACACACACACACACACACACACACACACACACACACACCATTTATTTTAAGACAGTCTGTGCAACCCAGGTTATCATGTTTGAGGTGGCATTTGTTGTCACCCACTTTAGCAATCATTCAGGTAGGTCTGAAGTTTGCAAAACATCACTGATGTAGCATCAGGGTGGCAGGAGGCACCATGGCTTGGAGAACACTATAGCAATAAAATATCTCTTCCTTTCAAAGATTCACTATAAACTATAAGGAAAATGAGGAAGGCCAAGAAGAGTAGCTTTGACAGCTTAGTGTGGCACCATTTCAGAATCATCAAACTCTAGCAAGCTTCAAGAACTCAAAACCTCCCATAGATTACATCCCATGCAATGAGTACTTGGATTAACCTGTTCTGTTGATGGTTTGATATTTTCGGTGATCTTGAGGCTATTCTGTGATGCTTTGAATACATTAGTTGTCATCGCAGTACATGTGACCCTGTCATCTAAGCTCAAATGTTCCGAGCACATTCTTCTTAAATTGGGTAACCAGAAAGAAAGCTGTTAATACACACATACACACGCACGCACGCATACGCACACACACGCGCGCGCGCACACACACACACACACACACACACACCTCTTCCGTGGTGTTGTTAATGGTAAAGATTTAATTGTGAGCCAAGAAGGATGACCTCATACAATGTGAAGATGGACTTTGCTTGTCTTCCAGGAATGGGTTCAACTGGCTGACAAATGGCCTTAGCAGAAGTGCTTTGCTGGAAGTTGGGCCCAAAACTGGTTGTTTCTGACTAGAAATCTTGGTGTTATGTGACTATTTCCCTCACTTTCTCCCCTGTTGTGCAAATCACAACTAAAAACCACTTTCTCACTTTTCATGTGACAGCTTAGAAAATTCTGCTCCTGGGAGTCCAGGGTGGATATACTGCCTCCTGCAAAGCTGCCAGCTCTGACTTTCCATTATTCCAAGCTTTCCTATACTCATGGATCTACCTCCCACTAAGGAGTGCCTTTTCATCATTGGTCCAGACCAAACGATGCATGTGGTTATCAAGAAAGAAAACAGCAACACAATAGCAGGCTGCCCCTTAACCATGGGATCACTGGTTACCTATGCTGACCTCAGGTAGATATGAGAATCTAAGAAGGCCAGATGAGAGCCCCTAACCATCTGATGACCCTAGCAGTTGAAAACATCTAAGCTGTCCCTGGTCTTGCCCAAGATCCCCAGAACGCCTCTTATGCAGAAGGCTAACCCCTATTTGTCACTGTGGTACTGGAGAGCCCTGAACTATCAAATGCCCTGATGTGTCTTTGGACAGCAGGAAGTAGCTCCCATCAGGCTCCTGACTGCATTGTTCGGCACTACAACTACTACTAAGAGCCCCAGCTCCACTCCTTGTCTTGTGTCTGCTGATCACCAATGCACCAGCTCTTGAATCTGAGCCATTGTCTTTCTTTTGCCCTTCTTAGGTACTCATGCTATGTGGCTTTCCAGTACCTTCGTGTCAGCCAAAGAGCACTAGAGATGGAACGGGGTCTCTCTAATCTTGCATAGTGGCTCTGTCTCCCACCTCTGATCCCTCCATACAAGCCCAGCTCCCTGCCAGCCAGTCTGACCTGGTTTCTATTCTTCTAAGAACCCAGCTTCCGGGCTTTGGCTAATTTCGCCTCTGATAGTTCACCTGGTGTAGGCTTCCTGCTTTGTTCAAGTCTGACATGGCTCGCCATCTCCTGTGTGGTTTCTCAGGGTGTGTAGCCATGTCTTTAAATTACGTTTTCTCTGCTGAAATATCTTGAAAGACTTGTGTTTCCTGGCTGAGCTGTGAGAGATGAAGTGTTTCGCCTTTCCTCCCTCAACTGCAAATCCCATAGGTAACCCCAATTCCTGAGGGCCTTATACACCCGAACCCTCCTCACACACACTGAATCCCCTTCTTACCACAGCACACCACCCCTCCACACCTTGTGGAGTCCTTTCAAATGCCTCCTTGCCTTCTCTGGCTAAGGAAGCCACAAAGACTCCATGGGGAAAAGACTCCACTCCGTCATTACTTCACCAACCCCAGAGATGTAGTGAGCAGCTGAGGCAGAGCTAGGCTTCAATCAGCAAAGACTCCCATGGGCTGGCTTTGTGCAAGAGCTTGCTAGAATGTTCATCATGGTGACTAGGAAGTCTATCTGGGAAGGGGTCATGATAAACACTAAACCCAAGAATCGTTTGGGGATATTTCCTCAGAGAGTTGATACCGTCAAGGACTAGGAGTCTTCAGCTTTGTTGACTACATTCTCTCCCACCCAAGGCTTTGTCCATCTGGTACTATAGATGTCACTGAAACAAAGGTTAGGTGATGATGAGTAATGGTGTGGGAATTCCCAGGCTTTGTAGGACAGGGACATCTTTCTTCCTAATCAGATTCAGTAGCATTCTCAGAGAAATCTGTAATGTCTCCATGTCCATATTGCCTTGGTTAACCTCACTGTTGTTTAGAACTACATTTGATGTCTATTCTTTAGTTATCTTCAAGATTTGGTATATACATTGTCACTCTCTGTGCCTTCATACTAAGAAGGAGAAAAAAGAAGGAGAAAAAAGTCCTTATACCCTGCTCTAATCATGATCAAACAAACAAACCTGCTAAATGACAACCTATGACACAAACCTGTCATCTTTCGCATAAGGAATCTCTTATCTGCACACCAGCTGTTTTCAAAGAGGTAGATTAATTACTTCCTCAGCTACTGGGGACCAGGAAACTGGGACCTAGTTTCCTGACTTCTGGCTTAATAGTGACAGAAAGCAGGCCAAAAATACATTAGCTCAGTCAACAAGAGAGGGTTGGAAATTCACAGCATTCACAGGCCTTGTTCTGTTTTGTTTTTATGAGAATCTGTTCCAAAAACCATGGGTGCCCAAAGATGCTGAGTCCTGAGGCCCAGCCTCAGGATGGCATTATTCATTCTATGGCTTTAGAGAGAAGCATGATGGAGCTACCACATTTTGGTAACTCAACTTTAACTCCGTATTCCTTTTCTCTGTATCTTAGAATTTTTTTCAAAATAGAGACCTTAAACAAGATAGGGGTAAAGACAGTCTTCAGGCAAGGACCTTTGTGTCCAGAAAGCTCTAAAGCTTGTCAAATCTGCATTAGTATGCTAAAGCCACTACAACAAAGTACCACAAATGGGATGGCTACAGCACAGAAACATATGCCCCTCCAATTCCAAGCACTGGAAGTCCAGGATGGAAGTGTCCAAAGCACGGTGAGGTCCAGGTCACTTGGTGCTTCCTGTGGCTTTCTGACATCTATGACATTTTTTACATGTAGATGTGCCACCCTACTCTCTGGCTTCTTTGTCACATTGTATTCTTTCTGTGTTTCTGTGTCCATGTTTCTCCACTTAGAGGGGCATGAGTCATTGTGGTAAAACCCACCCTATCCCAGTAGGACCCCATCCTAACTAATTCCTTTTTAAACAATCCTATTTCTGAATAAGATCAAATGTGAAGTAGTAAGCATCGGGACATCAACGTACAAACCTGGGGTACACAAGCAATAAAGAGTTTGACCTTCTTAAATGCATGTCCACCTTGTAGGCAAAACATAGTCAGTCACCCATCCCTACCTTGCCCAAAATCTTATTACCAATTCATAACAGTTTTAACTCCAGAGTCTCATCCACATTCCTTAAGTTAGATGTGGGTAAGACTTAGTATATGACTCACCTATTCTTGGGTGAGCCTATGAAAACAGAAGATTTATTGGCTTCTAGGGTGAGAATGTCTGTCCTACCATAGTATAGATGAGAAGGGAGAGATAGTCGAAGAAAGAAGAGGCTCTGGGTCCCAAGAAAGTCTAACACCTAGCAGGGCAAACTCCATTTTTATTTGTTGTTTGTTTGGCTGGTTTACTGCTTTTGAGATAAGGCTTTGCTATGTAGCCCAAGCCAACCTCAAATTTGCACTCCTTCTGCCTTGACCTCCCTAGTGCTTTGATTACAGGTGTTTGCCATCACACCTGGCTCTGTTAGAACTTCACGCATGAGAATATCCCTCTCTGGCTCTGTACTGGGAGGCTGGTCTCAATATAAGAAAGACTTTCCCTCCATTGATACTTCAGGTGCAGCCCTAAAAGGGCACCTTACTGGATTTCCCTTGCACAATTTTTCAGACATAGGTAAAAAGGCTAATTTATTGGCCAGGCTGTCAAATCTCACTGCAGAACCAAAACTTTCAACACTACTTCAGAAACTTGTTTCAGTTCTGGCCCAGAAGCCAAGTGGGAAGCTCTGCCCTGCAGAAGCAGATGGCTGTTTCCAGTGATGAGCAGTAGGTGAGGTCTCCCATCCATTGCTTCTCCCATCTACACTCAAGGATTCAGGCTTCTTTAGGGTGGCATGGCTGTGTTTGCTCTTGCCACAGCAAATAACAGGTATCTTATGCTCAATAACATGAATGAACATGCAGGACACTGTATTGGTGATGTAATTAGACACAGACAGCGGGCCACTAGGTGAGCCTGCTTGTGTGTGACATCTAAAAACAAGCTCATAAAGGTAAACAGTATAAAAACAGGATATGTTGGTCACAGGGTACAGATTTTCAGTTAGATGGGACATACTATTAGTTAGACATACTGAGGGCTGACTACAGTTAAGAATTGTATGCTTATAATTAAGATTTCATCAGAAGTAGATATTAAATGGACTCATCATCGCAAAAACTTGACAAGTTAGGTGAGGCGATAGAGTAATTAGGATCATTTCACAGTGTCCTGTGGCCACAATACAGGCATACTATGGGTTCAGTTCCAGGCCAGCCCAGTAAAATGAATCTCACAACAAAGTGAATCATATACAGTTGTTTTCATCACCAGTGCATATGGAAGTTCTGGTTGGGGCTGGTGTCGTGACATATTTCTTTAACCCCAGCACTCAGGAGGAGACAGAAAGATTACAAGCTCCAAAGCAGCCTGGACTACAAATAGAGTTCAAGTGCAGCCTGGGCTATTTAGAAAAACTCCCATTCCAAAACATATATATTACAATGTATTACATGTATAATGATAAATATCAATAGTGTATTACATGTATAATCATATCTAAAAACGTCTGGACCTTCCAAAAACATTATATATATATTAACCTGTATTACATATATTAACGTGTCTAAAATATATATGTACCTTGATTTTAAAATGCCCAGCTTTTGAAATATGCTAACAATTATCTGAACCTTCAACATACTATAATCTTTTTAGTGATCAAGGCTCTTCCTTCTGTGTCTACTTTTGCTAAGAGATCAGTGTGATGGCTGACACAGGTGAGAGCGGCACCAGCAATTTCTTAGCCTAAGAGTGGAAGTTTGCCACAGTGACTGACTTCTACTCACAAAAAGCCGTTCCTCTGTAGCATACGGTGCTAGCACTTCACCCATGGGAGAACTTCTTTCAAAACTGGAATCAGTTTTTTCAAACGTGCTGTTGCTTTAGCAACTAAGCTTCTGCAGTGCTCTAAATCCCTTGCCATCCTTCCAACAGTGTTCCAGCCTCTTCGAGACAGGAATAGATTCCTTCTCAAGAATGTACCGTCTTGCTTATTCTTAAGAAGCCACTAACATCTTGACGGGATTCTATCACGGGACTGCAGCAATTTTGCCTCGTCTTCAGGCTCCTTCTCCAAATACTGCTTCCACCATATCCACAGGCACTTCCTCCACTGAGTTCACTGAGTTCTCAGGACCCGCCAAGGTGAGGGGTCGAAATTGACTTATAAATTCTTCTTAATGATGACATTTAATCTCCTCCCCGAAACTCTCATGTGTCCCTAGTGACATCTAAAAGGTGAGTCCTTTTCTAGAGATTCTCAGTTTTCTTTGCTCTTATGCACTTGAGAAATACCATCTATGGTATAGCTCCATGGATGTATTTAATTTATTTATTGTATGTATTACAAGTGCTTTGCCTACATGTATCTGTGTACTACATGCATGCCTGGTGTCCATGGAGGCCAGAACAGGACATCAAATACCCTGGGACTTGCATTACAAATGGTTCCAAGCCACCATATGGGTCCTCAGAGTAGAACCAGGGTTCTTCTGCAAGAGCAGCCAGTGCTCTTAACCTCTGAGCCCATAAATGTATTTCTTAAGTAATAAGATTTTTATAGTCAAAGTGATTCCTTGATCCATCGCCTGCAAAGTGGGCACTGTGTTAGTAGATGGGAAAAGCCAATCCCCCTTGCTGTATGTGTCTATCAGAGCTCTTAGATGACCAAACTGTCAACATGCAGGACAATTTTGAAAGGATTTTTTTAAAAACCTAAATAGTGGTCTCAACAATGAGCCTACATCATCCAGTGAGCCATGATGGGAGCAAATGTGTTATCATCCTAGCTCTGTGCTTCTGTGTTAGAGCACGGGCTGAGTAGATTTAGTGTAATGAATCCTTAATGGCCCTAGAGTTTTCAGAATGGCAAGTAAGTATTGACTTCAACTTCTGTCATCAGCTGCACTGGCCTCTGTCATGGTTTAGATATGAAACATCCCTAAGGGCTAGTGTGCTGAAGGTCTAGTCATGCAGCTGTGTCCAGAGGGTAACAACTGGCTCATAATGATGCTAACTTCAGTAGGCTGATTTCTTTACAAGTTCATGGCTGAATGAACTGTTAGGAGGTGGCGCTAATTAGAGGTAGGTCCATGGGCTGTGGACTTGAAGGATTTATCTTGCCCCTCCCCCGTTTGCTTGTTCTGTATCCTTGCTACTATAGTGCAAGCGACCTCTTTTGCCACACCACTCCATCCTATGATACTTATGGGGGAAAGGAATCCAGATTCAATCCTCCCCCCACCCTGCACCCCCATCAGCTGACCCAGGTCAGCCATTTTAACACATTGACAAGGATCTAATACAGTCGCAACCAAATAACTGGCCTGTTGTTTAAAGCTTTGAAACCAGGCATTTCTGTTTTTTCTCTACTTGGGAAAGTCCTAGAGGCCATCTTCTTCCAATAGAAGGCTGTGTCAGGCACATTCTAGTATGGAGCACAGCAGCCGGTGTAATGGTTGGTTTTTTTGGTTTGGGTTTTTATTTTTTTGTTTTTGTTTTTGTTTTTGTTTTGAGACAGGGTTTCTCTGTGTAGCCTTGGCTGTCCTGGACTCACTTAGTAGACCAGGATAGTCTCAAACTCACAGAGCTCCACCTGCCTCTGATTCCCTGAATGCTGGGATTATAGGCGTGCACCACCACTCCCAGAGTGATGGCTGGTTTTAAATGACATCCTGACTCATACTAAAATTTCCTGAGGAGTGAGCTTCAACTAAGGAATTTCCTTGATGGCCTTAAAGTGGGTGGCATCTTCTGGTATCCAGACAGATTAGAAAGGGCATGAGACAGCTATTGCTATTTCAACATAAGGTGATTTAATTTGCATATTTGTGTTTGTTTGCTTGTATGTATGTATTGTGTATCATGTGTGTGCTCTGTTAGTTCTGTTCCTTTAGGGAGCCCTGACTACCAGGGCCAGCTTCTTCCCTTACTAACCCTTTTGGGCACTTGTAGCAGCCTCTTCATTGGCACTGACCGTGTCACCTTACTCTTTCTATTATGGAGACAGCTTCTTTCACAGAGCCTTGTAAACCAACTTCAAACGTGTTTTGTTTCTTTTTGTTTCTGCAGCTTCCTCACCTTTCTCAGCATTCGTGGAATTAAAGGAGCCATTTCCTTGCTCCACATGGCACTTTGACTTGGGAGAGTCTTGTGGTTAGCTTCATCTCTTGTCCAGATGACTAACACTTTCTCTATATCAACCATGAGGTAGTGGCTCATGTCCTAATCATCCGTGTGTTGTTTCTTCTCCTTCTCCTCCTCCTCCTCCTCCTCCTTCTTCTTCTTCTTCGGTTTTCTTGGCTGTTCTGGACTCGCTTCTTAGATCAGGCTGGAAATCATAGCAATCCACCTGCCTCTCTATACCTCCCCAGTGCTGGGATTAAAGTCATGCGCCACCAAGCCCACTTCTGTGTTTCTAAAGCACTGCTTTAAATTTACTTCAAGTACTTTACATTTTTCCCTTTGCATTCACAGCTGTGTTGAATGACTCAAGAGTCTTTCACTCTTTCTCAGATTTTGACACATAATCAAGTGTCAATCTAACAAGTGTTTAGGCTTATTCACTGTGAGCGGTTGACTTCCAGTAAGAAACCATGAAACTTGTCCTTTCACCTGTACTGGGGCTGCTGAGTCACCAACTGGTTTGGTTTTAACATTGTATTACCGAGAACGGCAGGGGGCAGGGGTGTCGTGGGGGGGGAATACACAATATTTCTCTCGGTGCTCTATCTTGAATGGGTGTGGTCTACATCTTCCCATAACAAATGACAATAGTAACATCACAAATCACAAAAGAAATTATAATGGGAAACTTGGTGATAAAGCCAGGCGTGGTGGTACACTCCTGTAATCCCAGAACGTGGGAGGCAGAGCCAAGTGGATAGCTGTGAGCTCAAGGCCAGTCTCATCTACAAAGCTAGTCAGGGACAGCCAAGGCTACACAGAGAAACCCTGTCTCAAACACACACACAAACACACACACACACATACACACACACACACACACACACACACACACAGTTGGTGACAATTACCAAAATACCACACAGAGATATGAGATCACCCTATGCTGCTGAGAAAGTGAAGTCAATGCTTTCTTTGAGCGTTGTACAGGCCCAAAGGACTAAATGCTGCTTTACACCCAGTGTGGGGTGTCTTGGGCATTCAATTTATGTTAAAAAATATAATGCCCCAATAAAGCATAGTATAATAAAACGATGAGTGGCTGCACCCCATAAATACATACAGCATTCATCCACATAAGATAAAGGAAATTGGGAGCCAGAATGGAGGCTCGAGTAAAGGGTGCTTGCTAAGCAAGCCTGGCAACCTAAGCATGGTACTGAGTTCAACTCCCAGAACCCACATAGAGGTGGAAAGAGAGAACAGACTCTACCAAGTTGTCCCCTGACCTCCACACGTACTGTGGAACACACATCCACATACATACAATAATAAATAAGTAATATTTAAAAATAAAGACCTGTAATCTCATCATTTTGAAAAGCTGAGGCAGAAGTTCAAGGTTCCCTTTGTCTACGTTGTAAGTTTCACACCAGCCTGTACTACATATGAAGATCAGGTCAATAAACAGAAATAAATAAAATGTTTAAATAGGCAAGAAAAGAGATCCAGATGCAGCCAGATGTACTGAGATGAGCTGCAGAGGAACAGGTCAGTATTGTCACAGGACTTGGGGAGGAAGTTCTCAAGAACAGTGCCTCTGAAGTCCTGCAGTAGACACAGCTGCATGGTGTCGACATACTTCAGGCTATGTCTCAGATCACTGGAAAAGAGTCTCCTGACTTAGCGCTCACTTTAACGTGGGTCCCAACGCTGACAAACCATAAGAGTGACTCTTAGCACCACTGGTCTTTTCAGAACACAGCCTTTGTTGCCAAATCAACTGAGACTTATATACCAGCCCTTTTAAATGGAGTCTGAGTTGAAGATACCTGATTAGGAAAGCCAGGATCTAGTATGCTGTGACACACACACACCCAAAAAAAATCACTTTCTGAGTGCCACCAATGGAAAATTCCACACCTGATCTCATGTGACAGATTATAGTCAAAACACGGTTGCACTAAAATTATATAAAATTACCTTCAGGCTATGGATATAGATATAAATAAAGTGTATGTTTATATGTAGTCCCCATCCTGGAGGCAGCTCATTAGGTATATATAAATATTTCAAAATCTACAAAGAAAGGAAGAAATCTGGAATCTGCACCTCTGAGCATCTCAGATAAGGGATGGTCTAATAGCATCAACCACAGAGTCCTCGAGACAGCTAAATGAGATAAGGTATGTGAAGTATTGCTTAAAGATGGATGTTAAGAGCATGTGGGATGCACCAGACACTGTGCTGTACAACACACCTCCAAAGACTGTTCTCAGTGATGAGATAAGGCATGCAAAGGCCTCGAGCCACAAGAAGGCTGACATTTGGTGGAACTGTCTCAGAGTTGTTCTGTAAAGGTAGGCAAGCTCAAAGCATATTTAGAATGCAATAAATGTTAATCATCATTGCATAACCATGAGCCCCAGAAGGAGACCAGTCAGTGTCAACCTCAGGTGGAGAGAGAGCAGAGTATATATAGTGGGAGATTGAGGTAGATGAGATGGGACAAGTTTAGTTCTTAGCACCTAGCAGTTCACAACCACCTGTCACTCTAGCTCCAAGGGGTCAGACACTCTCTTCTGAATTCTACAGGTACTCACCTGCACTCATATGGCAGGCACACACGCACGCGCGTGCGCGCGCGCACACACACACACACACACACACACACACACACACACTTTAAAAAAAAAGAAGAAGGAGATTCCAAGATGGCACCAACCATTAAGCCACGTACCTGATCTACTCCGAGGAGACCAGAGACATAACTGGAGCAACAGATTGCTGGGCTTTGAGAACTGTAGGTGAGTGGGGCCCCGAAGGCCACAGACCAAACAGGGGGCCTACCCCGCTGGGTCAAGCAACATCCCGGAGGTGCTAAACGCACTCCCCAAACTCTGAAACAGAATTCACATGCAAACTGCAGCCTGTATATATAGCACAGACTCGCTGTTTGGGGAGGGGATTTTCCAGAGTCCCCAGCCAGAGGAGTCTCAGTGAAAAGAGTGAATCTGCCCTAGGATTCCTCCTTCCACACCACCCCAAATTGCGGAGGTCACCCACCTAGGCCGAGTGGACTAGGCAGCGGGACCCAACAGAGACAGCTAAAGTGGGACTGCAGCTCACTGGCCATCCGGGGCCCAACCTAACACCAATCACAGCAGACTGAGCCTGCAAACAGCGGCAGTGAGAAATCAGCTTGAACTGCTTCCACAGATCTATCGGGAGATGTAGGTGTTGCCTAGAGCGATAGCTGAACTTCTTAGCCCTGCGGGAAGACCTGGTTCCATGGGCTCCTGCCAGAGCTCTGCAACCCTATTGTTCCTACCCAGCCACAAGGCACTGGCCCTGCGCTCCCATTCCCCGAACAAGAGAATCCAGCTGGGGATCCTGGCCCGAGCAAGGCAGGCACTCTCACATTATTGAGAGATGAGACATGGGTGGGTCGTGTTTGCAGTGTCTAATTGCTGACCTAGAGCGTGAGTGGACCATCATAGCCCGGCAGGAAGATCTGGTTCTGCGGGTGACCGCCAGACCTCTGCAACCCTAGTCTTCCTAACCGCCCAGCCGCAAGGCACTGGCTCTGCGCTCCCCGCTCCCCGAACGAGAGAACCCAGCTGGGGTTCCTGGCCCAAGCAAGGCAGGCACTTTCACATTATCAAGAGACAAGATGTGAGTGGTCGTGTTTGCAGTGTCTAATTGCTGACCTAGAGCGTGAGTGGACCATCATAGCCCAGCAGGAGGATCTGGTTCCGCAGGCGACCGCCAGAGCTCTGCAACCCTAGTCTTCCTAACCGCCCAGCTGCAAGACACTGGCCCTGCACTCCCTGCTCCCCGACCGAGAGAGCCCATCTGGGGATCCTGGCCCAAGCAAGGCAGGCACTTTCACTTTATTGGGAGACGAAAAGAGGGTCTTGCTTGCAGTGTCTAATTGCTGACCAAGAGCGACCTTGGTCCCTCCAGGCATATAGTTCTGGGAGAGGTTGGGCACTGCTACAGGGTATAGAGATAGCTACACCCCCAGAAGATCTGATCTACCTGGGGTCTTGACTACAAAGCCACAGGAAGTACAGGCAGCTGGGATCAACCTACTCAACCAGAACGTTTATGTGCGGACATTATTCTAGGTCCCAAAACTGCTGATCTGAATTACAGCAGTAAAGTCCAAACTTTGGCTGGCTCAGCCTGGAGTCCACGGTGCAGAGAAAAATCACCAGGAGTGAAACCGGATCACCTACTTGTTCCACGGAAATACTCCCTGATCCCCACAGGCAAGAGCACCTGACCTATAATCAGTCATCAATTAACCACTCTCAACCAGCAAAGGTCACTACAAAATACCTTCCAACATCAGAGCCATCAAAATGACAAGAGGACAGCGAAAGAATCCTATCAAAAACCAAAACAGTTTGGCATCTCCAGATCCCAACATTCCCAATGAAAACAACCTAGAGAACCTAACAGCAATGGATAGGCAAGAAAATGACCTCAAGTCCTTAGTAAAGAAGATGATAATGGAAGAAACAAATAAAATCTGTAAACAAATGCAGGAGGAGGCAAACAAGAGGGCTGAAGAGTTAAAAGAGTCATATAAAGAGGCACTTGAAGAATTTCAGAAAAATATAAATAACTAGATGAGGGAAATCATTAAAACGGTCCAAGACATGAAGATAAAAATGGAAGCTATGATGCAGGAACACACAGAAGAAAAGCATGATCAAGAGGCATCAAAGAAGAAAGCAAGCATCTCAGAGGTGGCCTTATCTAACAGATTGCAAGAAATGGAAGAATGAATATCGGAACTTGAAGATACAATTGCAGAACTGGAAACAACCATTCAGGGAAATGCTAAATCTGAAAAATTCCTGACACAGACCATACAAGAATTAAAAGGCAACATGAAAAGACGAAACTTGAGAATAATTGGGATAGAGGAAAGAGAAGATAGCCGACTCCACAGCCCAGAACATATCTTTAATCGAATAATGGAAGAAAATTTCCCCAATTTGAAGGAGATGCATACGAGCATACAAGAGGCCTACAGAACACCAAGTAGAATAGACCTGAAAAGAAAATCTTCCTGCCACATAATAATAACAACACAAAATATACAGAACAAGTAAAAAATATTGAAAGTGGCAAGAGAAAAAGGCCGAGTAACATATGAAGGCAAACCTATCAGAATTACTCCTGACTTCTCAGCAGAGGCCATGAAAGCCAGAAGGGCCTGGACAGAGGTTCTATAAGCCCTAAGAGAACACAGATACCAGGCAAGACTACTATATCCAGCAAAATTATCAATAACCATTGACGGAGAAGACAAGATATTCCATGACAAAAACAAATTAAAACAGTACCTAGCCGCAAATACGTCTTTACAGAAGTTACTAGAAGGAAAACTCCACCCCAACTGGTCAAACTACAACCATAACTACATAGGAAATAGGTAACTATACCATTGCAAAATCACAATCTCACAAAATCTTGACTGTTACAAATACCAAAAATGAAGGGACTTACCAATCACTGGTCATTAATATCTCTCAACATCAATGGTCTCAATTCTTCAATAAAAAGACACAGACTAACGGAGTGGATGCATTAACATGACCCAACATTCTTCTGCATTCAAGAAACACACCACAACCACAAGGACAGATATTGCCTCAGAGTAAAAGGTTGGGGAAAAATATTCCAAGCAAATAGTCACAAGAAACAAGCTGGGGTAGCCATTCTAATATCTAATAAAATAGACTTCCAACTAAAATTAATCAAAAGAGATGAGGATGGACACTTCGTACTCGTCAAAAGTAAAGTCAACCAAAAAGACACCACGATTTTGAACATATATGCTCCGAATACAAGGGCTCCCACATTTGTAAAAGACTTATAAACAAAGCTTGCCCCACTCATTGATACCCACACATTAATAGTGGGAGATTTCAACACCCCACTTTCACTCAAGGATAGGTCTTTGATTCAAAAACTAAGCCAGGAAATAACCTAATTAACCAATGTCATGAAGCAAATGGATCTAACAGATATCGACAGAACTTTCCACCCAAACGCTAAGGAGTATACCTTTTTCTCAGCACCCCATGGAATATTCTCTAAAATTGACCACATAGTTGGTCATGAAGAAAACCTCAACAGATACAAGAAGATTGAAATAATACCTTGTATCTTATCAGATCACCGTGGTCTAAGGCTGGACTTCAACAGCAAGAGAAATAACAAAAAGCATTCTAACACGTGGAAACTAAACAACTTTCTACTTAATGACACATGGGTCACGGAAGAAATAAGGGAAGAAGTAAAAGACTTCCTGAAATTCAATGAAAATGATGGAACAACATACTCAAATTTGTGGAACACATTGAAAGCAGTGCTAAAAGGAAAATTCATAGCATTAAGTGCCTTTAAAAAGAAAATGGAATCATCCCACATAAACAACTTAACAACACATCTGGAAGCTCTAGAAAAAAAGAAGCAGAAACACCCAAGAAGAGTAGACGCCTAGAAATAATCAAACTCAGGGCTGAAATCAATAAATTAGAAACAAAGAGAACAATCCAAAGAATCAACAAAACCAAGAGCTGGTTCTTTGAGAAAATTAACAAGATAGACAAACCATTAGCCAATCTAACTAAAAGACAGAGAAACACTATCCAAACTAACAAAATCAGAAACGAAAAGGGAGACATAACAACAGACACTGAAGAAATACAAAGAATCGTAAGAACCTACTTTAAAGGCATTTATGCCACAAAATTCGAAAATTCAAGGGAAATGGACAAATTTCTCAACTGATTCCATTTGCCAAAATTGAACCAAGACCAGATAAACAAATAGCCCTATTTTGCCTATAGAAATAGAAGCAACCATTGATAGTCTCCCAAAAAAAAAAAGCCCAGGGCCAGATGGTTTCAGCGCAGAATTCTACCAGTCCTTCAAAGAGGAGCTAATACCAATACTATTCAAGCTATTCCGAAAGATAGAAATGGACGGAATATTACCAAATTCCTTCTATGAGGCCACAGTCACACTGATACCTATACCTCACACAGACCCAACAAGAAAAGAGAATTTCAGACCAATTTCTCTTATGAACATTGATGCAAAAATACTCAACAAAATACTCGCAAAGCGAATACAACAGTATATCAAAGACATCATTCACCATGACCAGGTAGGATTCATTCCAGGCATGCAGAGATGGTTTAACATACAGAAATCCATCAATGTGATCCATCATATAAACAAACTGAAAGAGAAAACCCACATGATCATCTCTTTAGATGCAGAAAAAGCATTTGACAAAATCCAACACCCATTTATGTTTAAAGTTCTGGAGAGATCGGGAATACAACCCACTTATCTAAACACAATAAAGGCTATACACAGCAAACCAACAGCCAACATTAAATTAAATGGAGAGATACTTAAGGAAATCCCTCTAAAATCGGGAACCAGACAAGGCTGCCCTCTGTCCCCATATCTCTTCAATATAGTTCTTGAAGTTCTAGCCAGAGCAATAAGACAGCAAAAGGAGATCAAGGGTATCCAAATGGGAAAGGAAGAAGTCAAATTATCCCTATTTGCAGATGATATGATAGTGTATATAAGTGACCCCCAAAATTCCACCAGAGAACTCCTACAGCTGATAACAACCTTCAGCAAATTGGCAAGGATACAAATAAACTCAAAAAAGTCAGTAGCTTTTCTGTATACAAATGACAAACAGGCAGAGGAAGAAATTAGGAAAACTACTCCCTTCACGATAGCCACAAACAATATAAAATATCTCGGAGTAACTCTAACCAAGCAAGTGAAGGACTTATTCAAAAAAACTTCAAACCTCTGAAGAAAGAAATTGAAGATGACATCAGAAGATGGAGGGATTTACCTTGTTCGTGGATCGGGAGAATCAACATAGTAAAAATGGCCATCTTACCAAAAGCAATTTACAGATTCAATGCAATCCCTATCAAAATACCTACAAAATACTTTGAAGATATTGAAAGATCAATTCTCAAATTCATATGGAGAAATAAAAAACCCAGAATAGCAAAAACAATCCTGTACAATAAAAGATCCTCCGGAGGAATCTCCATACCTAATCTCAAGCTGTACTACAGAGCAACAGTAATTAAAACAGCATGGTACTGGCAAAGCAATAGACTGGTGGATCAATGGAATCAAATTGAAGACCAAGAGATGAATCCACACACATTTGCTCACTTGATTTTTGACAAAGAAGCCAAATCTATTCAATGGAAAAATGATAGCATCTTCAACAAATGGTGCTGGTCTAACTGGATGTCTACATGTAGAAAAATGCTATTAGACCCTTATCTGTCACCATGCACAAAACTCAAGTCCAAGTGGATTAAAGACCTCAACTTAAAACCAGAGACATTAATTCAGTTAGAGGAAAAAGTGGGGAAGAGCGTGGGACACATAGGCACAGGAAATAAATTTCCTGAACAGTACACCAACAGCCCAGGCTTTAATGTCAACAATTAATAAACGGGACCTCATGAGGCTGAGAAGCTTCTGTAAGGCAGGAGACACTGTCAAGAGAACAAAGCAACAGCCTACAGAATGGGAAAAGATCTTCACCAACCCTTCATCTGACAAAGGTCTAATATCCAAAATATATAAAGAACTCAAGAAATTAAACACCACAAAACCAAACAACCCAATTGCGAAATGGGGCTTGGAACTTAACAGAGAATTCTCAACAGAGGAATATCAAATGGCTGAGAAACACTTAAAGAAATGCTCATCCTCGTTAGTCATCAGAGAAATGCAAATCAAAACAACACTGAGATTCCATCTTACACCCGTCAGAATGGCTAAGATCAAAAACTCAAATGGCACCACATGTTGGTGAGGATGTGGAGAGAGAGGAACACTCCTTCATTGCTGGTGGGAATGCAAACTAGTACAACCACTTTGGAAAGCTATCTGGTGCTTTCTCAGAAAAATGGGAATGGGCTTCCTCAAGACCCAGCTATCCCACTCCTTGGAATAATACCCAGAAAATGCCCTACCACACAACAGGGACATATGCTCAACCATGTTCATAGCTGCTTTATACATAATAGCCAGAACATAGAAACAGCCTAAGTGTCCCTCAGTAGAAGAATGGACTAAGAAACTGTGGTACATTTACACTATGGACTACTACTCAGCTATTAAAAACAAAGAATTCCCAAAATTTGTGGACAAATGGATTGATCTAGAAATTATCATAATGAGTGAGTTCACCCAGAAGCAAAAAGAGACAAATGGTATATACTCACTTATATCAAAACACTAGTCCAAGGGATACGTACCATGAAAATCTTTACTTACTAAGAAAGTGGGTCAGAGGAGAGGACACCTATTGAGACTTTAGGCGAGAGTAGCATGGAAGAATGGGGAAATAGTAGGACCCACAGGGTCCTGGAAACCTACAAGAAGAACTTTATGACAGGCAGATCTGGATCCTGGGGTCCTCCTCAAACTAAGGCACCAGCCAAGGAGAATATAGGAAGTAAGATTCGAACCCCTACCAAGACCTACCCGGCGAACAGGATAGTCTCCACTGTTGAGTGGAGAGTGAGATCTCACTCTCACAAGAACTCTGGTGCTCCTTTTCTGACCACATCCCCTGGATGGGGAGACCTGGTGGCACTCAGAGGAAGGATAGCAAGTTACCAAGAAGAGACTTGATATTCTGAGAGCATATATAGGGGGAGGAGGTCTCCCTCAATCACAGACATAGGGGAGGGGAGAAGGGGGGAAGTGGGAGGGAGGGAAGAATGGGAGGAAACAGGGGAAGGGCTAACAATCGAGATGTAATATGAATAAATTAATAAAATTAATTTTTAAAAAAGAAGAAGGCATACATGAGAACATTTTGTTGTGGGAAATGTCACAGATTAAAATATGACAAACAATGACCTCCAGGCAAATATGTATAGCCCTACTTCCTTCTCAGGGTGCCTGCCTTTAGCTTATGGAGAAGTCAGTCAACAAATACCTTGTTCTCATAGTTACAGAGGGCATAAGTAAATGTACTGTAGCTGAAATCTTTGCTCTGAGTGATGCCATCCCCACTGCCTGGAGTTCTTGAGTGTGCCAGGGGGACAGACAGCTCCTGCCTTCAAAGCATTACAGGAGGTCTGCCTGTACCCATTTTCAGCTCAGTTTTCTCGAGGAAAATCAATACCTAATTTTCTTAGACAGACACACCCAAGGAAACATGATCCGAGGACTGACTGAGAGTGTGGAAGATCCATTCTTTCCAAAGGAACTCGTAGAAATACCGTGTGACTTATTAATATAATTCGGTCTTAAGAAGGAAAGAAAAGTTCTGGTATATGCCACACATGGATGAACTTGAGCACACGACACTCGATGAAATAAGCCAGCACAACAAAACAAGTTCTGTGGTTCTGCTCTGTGATGTAACTTCCAGAGGCAATGGTGCTTGCCAGGAACAGGGAGGAGCACGGCCATGTTTGATGGGTAGAGCTTCAGACTAGCCAGCTGAACCGGCGTGTTGTTTCACAGTATGGAAGTACAAATGACACTGTTGAACTGCATGCATAAGAAGGGCAAGCGTTAGGTGATGAGGGATGGGTTCTAATATATTTTATTTTTAATGAGCATCTAAGGTAGCAGTCGCCTTTATGGCATCTTCATACACACGGAAGGGCTAAGGCTCTCCATGTCAGTCTTGCTGTTTATGTCTCTGCCCTAGTCCTTGCACCTCTCCGCCCTCAATGTCCCCTCAAATCTTTCCATAGCAACTGTGGTCTGTCACCCTCCCTAACCCCTTCCTGAAAGGCTCTTTTTCTCCCCTCATGGATCCCTTTTCAGTTTCCTGGCATCCACGTCTACTCTCACATATAAATACAAATATATAAAAATTAGAAACCAGAATCCTCACCTGAAAGAAAATGCACAGTGTCTGTCTTTCTGTACCTGGGTTGCCTTGCTTAACGTAACATTTTCCAACTCTATCCTTTTTCCTGTTGATTTTATAATTTCCTTTCTCTTTATGGCTGAATAAAACTCCATTGTGTGTATGTTGGTCACATTCCCATTTGTCCGCTCATCAGTTGAAGAACATCTAGGCTGATCCCATTTGCTTGCTATTATGAGTAGAGCAACAATAAACAGGAATGTCCATGCATCTCTGTGGCAGGATATAGAACCCTTTGAATGCACTCCCAGAAGAGTGGTGTTGCTGGGTCATAGAACCGGGCTGCTGGTAATTTTTTTGGGAAATTTCCATAGTGGCTGCACCAGTGTACGTTCACATCAATAATGAATAAAGGTTCCTTTCCCTGCGTCCTCACCAGCATGTGTTGCCATCTGGGTTTTTTATGGTAGCCATTTTGATGAGGTAGCCTTCATTTTTTATCTCCTTAATGGCTGCTAATGTTGCACTGGTTGATTTTATGTCACCTTGGCTTAAGCTAGCGTTATCTAAGAGGAAGGAACATAAATTGAGAAGATGCCTCCATAGCTCTGGCTCTAGGGCATTTTCTTAATTAATGGTTGATGGGGGAGGGCCCAGCCCATTGTGTATGGTGCCATCCCTGGGCTGGTGGCCCTGGGTTCTATAAGAAAACAGGCTGAGCAAGCCATGAGGAGCAAACCATTAAACCGCACCCCTCCATGGCCGCTGCATCAGCTCCTGTCTCCTGGTTCCTGCCCTGTTTGAGTTCCTATCCTGACTTACTTTGATGATGAGCATGATATGGAAAAGCAAGCTAAATAAGCCCTTTCCTCTCCAAGTTGTTCAGCTGTGGTGTTTCATCAGAGCAATAGAGCCCCTAACTAAATGGATGCCGAACATTTTTTAAAACATTTCTTGGTTGTTTGTATTTCTTCTTCTGAGTAATGTCTGTTTAGTCCACTGGCCAATTTATTAACTCATGGTTTGGAGGTGGTATTATTATTATTATTATTATTATTATTATTATTATTATTATTATTATTATTATTATTATTATCATCACCATCATCATCATCATCATCATCATCATCATTATTAATTTTACATACCAACCATAATTTCTCCTCCCAGTCTGTCACTCTCACCTCACCTCTTTGGGAATGTTTTTAAAATTCTACTTTTGAAGATTTTGTAAAGTCTAGATACTAATCACAAATATGAAATGTAGCTGGGAAATATTTTTCTCCCATTCCGTGGGCTGTCTATTCACTCTGCACTAGGTCTCCTATGTTGGGCAGAAACTGTTTAGTTTTATATAGTCACATTTGTCAAATCCTGGAACTATTTCCTGTGTTTTTGTGGTGTATTCAAGCAGTCCTTGCCTGTGCATGTGTTCTTAATGGATTCCCTATATTTCTCCTTGCAGTTTCAGTGTTTCAGGTTTTAAATTAAGGTCTTTGTTCCACTTCAAATTGATTCTTGTATAGGGTAAAAGATATGGATCTAATTTTATTATTCTAAGGGTGGATATCTAGCTTTGCCAGCACCATTTATTGAAAAGGATGTCAATGTATGTTTTTGACATCTTTGTCAAAAATTAGGTGTGCAGGTTTATTTTGGGGTCCTCTGTTATGTTCCATTGGTTCGACAAGTCTACCTTTATGCACCCATCACCTCTCCTCACATATGGCTATGAGTTAACTTCATGAACAGATGAAAACGCAGTCCTATGTCAGTTAAATTCTATTATTTTCTATTGAATGAATAAGGGGAGAATACCTTTTTATAGCTGAATCAGTTATTTAAAAAGTACTTTAAGCCTGTCATATCTAAAACCAAAATGATGGTCACACTCTCCCAAGTCCACATTTTTATCAGGGTTTTGTCCCAGTGAGGAAATCGCTATACACCTTTCTATTGCTCTTCAGACATCTCCAGTCCACATAAGCCCCACCCTCCTTCACTGCTGTATCAACATCACTAAGCCCTGCTAATTCTTACCCACAAAGTGCCTTCTCCTCACTGTGAAGCCAGATCAACATAAGCATCCATTAACCCTCGCATGATCCATATTGAGTGTCTCACTTTTACCCCAAACCCTTCCCATTTAAGGTGAAAACAGAGTGACCTTTCCAATACCAATCAAGTATTCCAAACCCCTGCTTCAGACATCCAGTGGTTTTTTGGTTTGGTTGGTTGGTTGGGTTTGTTTGTTTGTTTGTTTGTTTATTTGGGGTGTGTGTGTGTGTGTGTGTGTGTGTGTGTGTGTGTGTGTGTGTGTGTGTTTGGCTTGGTTTGGTTTGATTTGGTTTGTGGGTTTCTTTGTTTTTGTCTGTTCATTCGTCTGTCTGTTTGTTTTGAGATAGGGTTTCTCTGTGTTATCTTGGCTGTCCTGAACTCACTTTGTAGACCAGGCTGGCCTCGAACTTACAGTGATCTGTCTACCTCTGCCTCCCAAGTGCTGGGATTAAAGCCATGTACCACCATGCCCAGCAACATGCAGTGTTTTTTACAAAAATTGGAAAAAAAAAATCCTTCTATTTATGACTCTGACTCCCTATGCATCCTTCCATCCCAGTGCATCTTCCTCACTGCACTGAGGTCATAGTCACTCTCTGCCCATCCTTGGGTAGATGACTGTGGTCTCTTCCTTTCTGTGCATGGAATTTTCTGCACCAATCATCATCTCTGACATCCCTGATTGCCTTCTGACTGTATTCAGTCCACCATGCAAGGGGGACCTCTTTGGGGCAGCCTGCTGTCACTGCTAGTGAGGCTACTTAACTTCCTGCGTGGTTCTTTTCCCACAGCTTCATTTCCCAAAGATGTTTTAGTCATCGGAAACCAGGCACCCGGTTTTGCTTATTCATTTGGTTGGTTTGCTTTTAGTCGCGTTTTGCTTTTCGCTGTTGTGTTTTGATTGCCAGTTGTAACTGACGGAAGCTTCACGTTTTGAAGTGCAATCACAAAATGATAATATGAGGAGGAGGGGCCTGTGACTGGGTCATGGATGACAGCGTCCTTATTAATGGCTTAGTGCTCTTAAAAAGAGCGCCCTAAAGAGCTCTCTCGTTCATTTCTACCATGTGAGGACACAATGAGAAGGTGACAGCTATGAGGCAGTCAGAGGGTCCTCACCAGACACTTAATCTGCCAGTGCCTTGATTTTGGACTATAGAGAACTGTGAAATTACTGACTGGGTGTCCCAGTCCTGACAATGCAGGAAGATAGCAAGTTCAAAGCCTATCTGGACTACAGAGTGAATTCAAGGCCAGTCCGCATGCCTCAGCAAAGCCCTGTCTCAAAATCACAAGTAAAAATAGGTAGATGGAGGTAAGGAAGAAGGAGGGAGTGGGAGAAGTAGGGAGGAAGCTGTGAGCAGAATGTAATGTTAATTAATTAATTAATTAGAAAAGGTAAAAATAGGTCTAACAATATAGCCCAGTGGTGGAGTATTTGTCTTACATGTATGAGTCCCTGGGTTTGATTACCAGTAACACACACACACACACACACACACAGACAGAGAGAGAGAGAGAGAGAGAGAGAGAGAGACAGACAGACAGACAGACAGACAGACAGACAGAGATAAGCTTAAGAGGTTTCTGCCCTACCCAATTCATGGTATTTTCTTATTGCATTCTGAATGGACTAAAACATCATCATGTTCCCCTGTACACAGCACAATGCTTTGCAAATAGCAAGCTCTGAAAAAGAATGGATGAATGAAGGCAGGAATTCAGAACAACTAGAAGCAAATGACTCTAAATTACTTACTCTGAATTACAGCATTTTAATGAGGAAATTCACTATTATTGCTAGCAAGGGCAGGCATGTAATTTGATGAAACTGGTCTTTGTGGAGCTGCTTTTGTGTGCTCAGCATCACCATAGACAAAGGACTGGAAGGGAAACAGAGTGGACATCTGACATGACCTCTGTCCCCAAATAGTACTCAAAGGTCACATGCAGTGCTCGAACAAAGAAATAGGAAGGCAAGTGCTCATAACACAGTGATTCCCCAAAGACAACACATGATGTAAAACCTGCAGAACCACTCACATGGCTTCTAGTGGGCTGCAAGTGCAAGAGAGATGGGGTACACCAGAGGGATGAGGCATCGTTGTGAATGAGCTCACAGCTGAATTAGTGATCTCAGTGCAAGGAGATGAGAGGGAGGTTTCCAAGGGCAGAAAGAACACCCTCACCCCCCACCGGCAGGAGGCAGCATAGTGAGTTTATGGGGGAGGACCACACTGCCTATGGGAGCACAATGGGAGCTGAGGTTCTTCATCCAGAAGTCAGGACATCACTCTATCCAGAAGTGATTGAGAAAGGGCTTGGGAGAGACTAGGGTGATCACTTGGGGCTTGTTTTTGGGAATTCACTCCATTGTGGAGGTATTGTGCTTACCTGATCTCACCCACTGGGGACACTCCAGAGACTGTGGCAGCTGGCTGGGACAAGAGAGAAAGGGCTTACAGATGGATGGAAGGATCACTTCTGCTGGAGTCACTCAGATTGCAAAGTCCTGGGCCTGAGGAAAGTAAGCCTGAGCCCCTGTGCCCCAGCACCCGATGACTTCAGGACATTAATCAACCAACAAGAAAGACCTACCCTTGCTGACAAGGGGGGTACTATGCCCTGTATCCTCAACATCTTAAACTCGAGCGCTTTTTCTTCTAATCTTGGGATGCATCTGCATTCGCCTGGGATTTTTAGGAATGAGTTTGAGAAGCCATTAGAACTTCTGGTGGGTTGGAACAACATGTTCTGTGAAGAACTTGCACCACTGATAAAATTCCTGGACCTGCTAGTGCTCCCATTCAGGCATACAGGAAGATTTGCCGGGTTTCAGAGATATCAGAGGCAAAAGGAAAGACCAGTGGAATAGCCAAATCTTTCCTCTATTCATGAACAGAATGGTTTCCACTAGATGCATTCCAGCAACTTTGATCACTGCATGAGCATGAAGCAGAGATGTCCCTTAGGTTTGTATTTCTAAAATAAAACAGCATGATGATTTATGCATCTGTATTCTTGAATTCTTGTAACCTGGGTGATGTTTCTTCTTCTTCTTCTTCTTCTTCTTCTTCTTCTTCTTCTTCTTCTTCTTATTCTTATTCTTATTCTTATTCTTATTCTTATTCTTTTTGTGAATACATATTTAAATTATCAGAAATTCACATCAAGTCAATAAGTGAGACTTTAACTTCTGAAAACTCAAATGTATACATTTCAGGTAGGACTTGGCTAGGAGGAGTGGTAGGTTTTAGAGGTTGGTTCACAGAGGTCCGACCACTGACTGTATTGTGTTCTTTAAGTAATAAGAGACAGATAAGAGAAAGTCAATTATAAGAATTTTCTGGCAATAAAATAGGCAACCTACAAAGAACTCTACTAAAGATGTGGATAAGAAATGTTTGATTTTTGTAGCAACCGTCCCATTGAAAACTTGACTAAGATTATGAACATGTAGCTTACTGAGGATTGATATCCAACTATCCTGAATGAAAAGGGAAGGAGAGGGGATGATTGCAACAGCTCTCTCCAAAAGTGATGTAAACGGAAACAATGAGATACACAGCACAAAGGGTCATAGCATAAAGTGCTGTCTGGGATGTGCTGCAAATGTTTTCATGTGTTGTAGGTGAGTGTTTTTCTTTGAGGAAAAAGTTTTTAACAACTTCTAAAAGGGAGGGCTCACCACTCTTCAAATGAGAAAAGCAACTGTTGAAAATTATCTTTCAGAAATAAAAACCTGGGCCTGTGAGATGGCTCAGTAGGTAAAGGCGCCTGATGCCAAGGTTGACAACCTGAGTTTGATCCCTAGAAACCACACGGGAATGATTCGCACGGTAGGCGAGAACCTGCTCCCCCAAGTTGTCCCCTAACTTTTACACATATGCTGTGAGCACGTGTACACACACAGAGAGAGAGAGAGAGAGAGAGAGAGAGAGAGAGAGAGAGAGAGAGAGAGAGAGAGACAGAGAGACAGACAGACAGACAGACAGACAGACAGACAGAGACAGACAGACAGACAGACAGACAGACAGAGTTAATTTAATGTAATAAAACATCTTAAGACCTGAAAACTGCAGCCCAAGGCTTGGCTACTTTCTCTCTCTCTCCAGGGGCACTATGCTGAAAGCTTAGCCCCAGCTCAGTGGAAGACAGGTGTGGTGAACACAGAAGCAGATGACCTCAGTCTCACAAAAATCCTCCTGCCTCTGCCTCCTGAGTGCTGGAATTAAAAAAAGCATATGACACCATACCTGGCTCACTTTTGCCTATTTTTAAACTAAGTTAAAAGTATCTTTCATTAAGTTAATTTCTCACTGTTGAATTATAAGAAGTCTTTTTTATTTTATTATTTGAGTGTGTGTGTGTGTGTGTGTGTGTGTGTGTGTGTGTGTGTGTGTGTGTGTGTGTGGCGACTATCAATGCAGGAGGCTAGAAGAATGCGTCAGAGCATCTGGAGTTACAGGTAATTGCAAGCCAAAGGATATGGTGCTGGGAACCCAGCTCAGGTCCTCTGCAAGAGCAGTATATGCTTTTAACAGCTGAGCCAATCTCTTCAGCTCCCACGCTTTCTTTTACATGTTCTACACGTGTGCCTGTGTGTATATACATCTAAGCATTCCTATTGTATATTTTCTGAAAGTCAATAGTCTGAGTCTCCAGTTTTACTGGTGTTTCCCATAGTGCAGATTTTAGTTTTGATGACAAGACAAAAATTGTTGATTGTTTATGCCTGGTGGGTTTTTGTTTATTTGTTTTGTTTTTGTCTCAAAGAGCAGTTTCTCATTTAGATGACACCTAAATTTTTTGTGTATATATGATTTTTTTTTTTGCATTCTAAATATTTGTTGTTTATCCTAAGTTGCTAAGATGCCTTCTTGTGTTTTCTTTTAGGAATTTGATTTTCTGCAGGGTTAGAAAGATCATTCAGCAATTACAAGTGATCACAGATGCCCCTTGGTTCCCAGCATCCACGTCATTCACAACCACCTCTGACCCCAGCTCCAGGGGATGCGATGCCCTCCTCTGACATCTTTGAGCACCTGCACACACATGCACATACCTACACAGAGACACACAGAGACACATAAAGAGTAAAATATCTAAACAAAATGTAAAGTTCCATATCTAGGTCTACAGTGTACTTTACTTTAATTCTTTAACTACTAACTTGTTTGCACTATGATTATAATTTCTGTTGACATTACATGTGACACCCATATATCCTAGCCTTGTTTCTGGAAACAGAGATCCTTTCTCCATTGGGTTACATACATTGCACGACCTATTTTTTTTTTTTTATCATTCTTGTAAAAGAGCACAGAAAAGATGCATATCAAACTGTTGACACTGATCGCCTTTAAGCAGTGGAATTGGAGAGAAATTGAGAGTAAATTAATATTTTTTCTTTATCTCTCTTTGGGACTGCTCAACTTTTATATGTGAAAATAAAGGAAAGGCAATATGTTATCATCTGAAATAAAAGTAACATAGGATGGGGGTTTTCTGCAAAGGAGAGTGGGGCTGTGTCAGTAAGGAAGTGTGGTGAGGGGCTAGGGCTGGACACTGTCATCCCATCCTGTGAGGAAGAGGCCAAAGAAACAGAAGATGCTTTGAAGGCAGAACAGGGGACTTGGCGACCAACTGAGTGTGGAGGAATGCAGGAAAGGTGGAAAACAAAAGAAACTCCTAATTTGAACCTGGGAAAAATAGTTCTGAGAAAAAAATTTAAGAAGCCAAAATTTAATTTCCTAATATAAAACAATGTATTCAATTTGAAGGGACTGCAGATTATGTCACTAGAAAAGTCTTTTGAAACCTCAAAGCTTCCAAAGACAGGCTCTTGATCTAGAAGAAGCAAGTGCCCTCTGGGATGTACTTGCAAAAAATATTTACCAATATTTTTTGAGCAGTTCCACTGGGTAGTCACCCACACAGGGAACACAGAGTTCAGAGATAAACATGAAGAGGACCTACATCTCACACTGAGGGGGTCCAGAGGTCGATGAATGGTTAGCTGTAATAATTACTTCATAAGTGGGCATAAGCCAGGCAGAGATGGCAGACAAACTGTATTTAAATAGGGCTGTTCAAGTGCCTGAGCATGTTTGGAAATCGTTCTGTTAATTATTTTCAGCACTCCTTCCTAAGTCTTGTTTACACTATTAATTTATCTCACAACCCCTTTCTTAGCAAATAATACCAACGGATCCAGTGGGACTTAGGAAGAATAAGTGGAATCTGAATTAAAGTAAACCACCAGCATTGGTTTTTGCTTCTGCTTTTACAGACAAGCGTCAGCTACATGAGATGATAGCACTAAATACAGGGTGGCTGAAAGACCAGCTGTGCCTGATTTTCCTGGGGAAAGGGGCTTATAGAATAGTCCCCTATGTGTGGAGAGGTAAGTATAGGAGCAGACGGTGGATTAAATGAGACTCTCCCCCGCCACATAAACTCAGGTGTTTGATAATCGGTCCCCAGTTATTGGCACTGTTTGGGTAGATTCAGGAGGTATAGACTTTCTGAAAAAAATACGTCACTAAGGCCAGACTCGGAGACTTCCAAGTCACATGCTATTCCCAGTTTGCTATCTCTGCTTCCTGTTTGTGGCTCAAGATGTGAGCCTCCAGTTTCTGCTCTAGCCACCATAACTGCCACTTGGCTGCCGTGACAGACTCTTATCCCTCTGAAGCCATAAGCTCAAATAAATCCTCCTTTTACAAGTTGCCTTGGTCACGGTGTTTTATCACAGCAACAGAAAAGTACCTATACGTTTATATAAAGGTAATAGGAAGCACAAGAAGAAAATAAGCAATGGAAAATCACTTATCAAGGGTAAAATGGGGCAAAAGTTGGGCACACAGGTGTGACTTCATTCAACTATCATAATGTTCACTGTATGTATGAAGGAATCGACATTTCACAGAGGTGATAAATAAGAGTGGAAACTGAAACACAGATCCGTCTATTCGTTTTCAATAACCCCTCTAAGAAAATAAATAAGAAAGAACACTAAAAGAGCAGAGGCCTTATTTACTTTTCTATCGTTGCATTGAAACACCATGACCAAGGCAATTTATAAATGAAAGAATTTAACTTAGGGCTTACAGACTCAGAGGGTTAAAGTCCATGACCACAGTGGCAGGGACCATGGCAGCAGACAGGCAGAAAGGTGGGCATGACTCCGAGCAGTTTCTAACAGCTCACATCTTTACACAACCACTAGGCAGAGAAAGAGCTAACTGGGAATGGCATGGGCTTCTGAAACCTCCAAGCCCACCACCCCCTCCAATGACACACCACTTCCTGCTCTTCCCCAAACAGTTCTGCCCACTAGGGACAAAGTATTCAAATATATGAGCCAACGGGGCCTGATTCTCATTTACAGCACCACGCTAGCTGTCACTTACTGAACTGGTGCTCTATGAGAAGAGCTGCACTACCTCCCTGCAGACAAACCACTACCTTGTCCAAAAGTCCCTGATGTTTGCAGACTCACCAGAGCTTCTTAATTTGATTTAAGGAAGACAGCAAAGAGAGTGGGTGCATAAGAACAAGGGAAATATATGGATATAAGTTGTTGACTGGATTACAAGAGTTGGGCTCATTCTGTCGTAAGGGTGAAATGTTTTGTTGTACATCAATGTTGTATTGCCAGAAAGAGTAACAGTTTGTTTAGTACTCATCCTACAATCTGGGGCAAAAGATCATGAGCAAAAAGCCCTCCCTCAGACCTTTAACCTCCTCCTCTGCAGCACTGGGACAACTTCTGCCACCCCATCTCAGTGGTATTGAAAAATCAAGTAGGAGGAACATCTGCAAACATGCCTGAGACACTTCTCAAAAGCTGAGTGTGTGTGCCTAGGGTCAAAGCCGGCTGAACCACACTGTGGAGGTGTTTGGGTGGGTTTGGCTACTCAGTTCCTGTAAGCACCATGGGAAAGAGTGAGCACTAATAATTAAACAGCTTGGTTCTGGCACTGGTGTATAAAGGTACAGATGGAGCAGCGGGGAGACTAGAAACAGACCACCCACATGTGGGAATTTAATGTGTGATAAAGGGGAACTTTAAGTCACTGGGCAAATAAGATGTCTCAGTGTATGTCAGAGAAAACTGGGCAGTCTGTGGAAACACAGTAAGGCTAGTGATGACTCTATCATGTATCTAACCATGTCCAAATGTTTCAGCTTCGATCATAAAAAATAATCAAACTATAAATCCCTACATGATAACACAGGAGGATTTGCTTGGTTATTTTAGGAATGAATACCTGGTTAAATAAGATATAAGGTACAAAAGCCACAGAGGAAATAGTTCAAAATTTGACTTTATACAAATTAAAAACTCCTGCAAAGGGGTGGTATGGTGTGTAATGGTCTAACCGCAGTGCTCGGTGGGCATCCTATTTGGAGTATTCATCATTTCTTTGTCATGAGCTGCATAAATAGGAACAATCATTATAGATCAATTATAAAACCTACTCAATCTGATGGGTTGGATCTACTTTAAGAGTGGAGAGAGATGCTGAGTTTAATCACGTCCGCTGCCTGTCCTTCCTGCGCTTAGAAAGTAGAAGTAGTAGAATCAGTCGATCATGGTCATCTTCAGTCACATACAGAACTACAGACTGAAGGCTGAATCCAAGGCTAATGTGGGTTATATCAGTTTCCGTCTCAAAAAAACCAAAAAAACAAAAACAAAACAATAACAAAGTGAGAGTGAGTTCCCTATCCATTTTAAAGGGTACTGTAGTATGTGTCACATTCTAGTTTAATGCTTACTTGTTAGTAAAGTTGTTGTCTATCACTTTAAAAAAAAATAAAGCAAGCAAAACAATAATAAAGTAAGAGCCCAAAATAAAACTATAGAGAAAATGGTGACATTTATGACAGCAAGCAAGTAAATTGTTTAATAGCAATTAATTAGCTACCAAACATGTAATGACCTGCTATAATATACCAGGCACCATTCCAAGCATTTGAATATTTAAAGTGACTAAAACTTCCTTTTGGAGCAGTCATATTCTACTGGAGGACACAAGGGGATTTGTATGCTACAAGAAAAACACAATTTTTTAAACGAGTGAAGAATATAAGTAGCTTACTAGGCTGATAATACGGACAGCATTTAAACTTGAAAATGTATTCACTCTCAAAAAGAATGAAATGCAAATTAAATTTCACTAAGAAAAAAATTTCATCCATCAGATTTCCTAAAAAAAAAAAAAAAGTAACAAGTGCTTTAAGATATCAGAGAAATAAAATGAAGGAGACACCAGAAGATGGAAAGACCTCCCTTGCTCATAGCCTGGAAGGATAATGTTGTAAATATGGCCTCTCTACAAAAAGCAATCTATAGATTCAGAGAAATGCAAGTCTTCACAAAAGTTAAATAAGTCATTTCAAAATTCATATAAAGACACAGAAGATACCTAATACTCCCGAGCTAAAATTATCATGAATAATAAAAACACTGACATAGGTATTATAATTTCTGATTTCCAGTTATATTAGATAGCCTTACCAACAGCACAATACTAGCATAAAAGTGGACTCAAGACCCTACAAGAGCATGGTCCTCTACAGTTACATGTTTTTAATAGAGAGGCCAAAAATAAATCTTAGGGGAAAAAAACACAGCATCCTCAACAAATTGTGTTGAATAAGTTGGATAACTACATGCAGAAGAAGGAAACTAGGTTGTTATATCTCACCCTTCACAAATTTCAACTCCAAATGGATCAAAGACCTTAACTTAAGACCTGATAACATGAGTCTGTCACAAGAGAAAATAGGGCATACACTTTATAGGCACGGGGAAGGACTTTGTGGGTGACTATAGGCACAGGAATTAAGACCAACAACTGACAGATGGGACCTTATGATATTAAAAAAAAAAAAACAAAAAAAACACTGCAACAACTTCTGAACAGCAAAGGGCACCATCAATTGAGTAAAGAGGCAGCCTACAGAACGGAAAAAAATCTTCAGCAAAAGTACATCAACCAGAGGGTTTGTGTCTAGAATATGCAAAGAACTAAAATACCCAATCACCAAGAAAGCAAACAACACAATCAAAAACTGAGGCATGTGAGGCTGGAAAAATGACTCAGTGGCTAAAAGCAATACTGCTCATCCAAAGGACCAGAGTTCAGCTTCCTGCACCCATTTGGGCTATCTCTCGATCACCTGTTAATCTAGCACCCATGGCTTCTAGCGGCAACTGAATGACACACACACACACACACACACACACACACACACACACACACACACATAATTTTTTTTCAAGTTGGAGGATGAAACTAAACAGAGCTCACAAAAGAAGAAATGTAAGTGGCTCAGGAATATTTCAAAATACTTAATAAAGAAATGCAAATGAAAAGTACTTTGAGATTAGATTTCATCTCACGCCAGTCAGAACAACTAAGATCAAAAAGAGCAAATGACAGCAAACGCTGGTGCGGATGTGGGAGAAGAGGAACACTTATCCCCTGTCCCTGAGAGTGAAAACTGGTTCAGCCACTATGGAAATCAGAGTGTCGGTTCTTCAAAAAGTTAGAAGTAGATTTACCATATGATCCAGCTACACCACTCCCCTGCATGTGCTCAAAGGACTCTATATCCTACCTCAGGGACACTTGTTTGTCCTTATTTATTGTTATTCCATTGGTGATAGCTAGGAAATGGAAATAGGTCAGATGTTCCCCACCTGATGAATAAATGAAAATATATTTTCATTAGATATACACAATGAAAATTTTTCTGCTACAAAGAATGGTGAAGCTAGGAAAAATGCAAGAAAGTGGATGAAGGCAGAAAAAAAAAATCACTCTGAATGAAATAACCCACACCCAGAAAGACTAGCCCCACAAGTTCTCTCTCGTAGGTGGCTGCTGAGAGAAGTGGAGGGCGGGAAAGGAGACTGTGGCTGGGATGCATTGTATGAGAGAAGAATAAATAAAAAGAAAAAGAAAGAATATTTACTACAGCATACATATTTACCAGCAGCATACACAGCAACCAGAAGCAAATCCAGAATATCTCTAATATGGTGCAACATGTTAAAAAGGATAGAGTTGTTGAAAAGAATGAGGCAGGCCTATATTAAGAAAAATACCTCAATATATATTAAGTGAACAGTGAAAAAAATTAACTTCTCAATAGGTGTATGTTGTGCTGTGCTGGTCAATGTGAAACATCGTAAAAATTTGTAAGTAGGTATATATGTACAAAATATAATTATAAATTGTCATAATATAGGAATGTTTAATATATAATTTACAAATAAAAGTTACAATATTCAGCATGGTAATTTACATCCCATAATACACTGTGACTCATTATTTCTTTTAAAAACCATTATTAGTGCTTTAAATCACTCTCTCACCCACAATCGTGTCACAAAGTCAGACTATGAGTAATCTTGATTGTTATTCAAGGGAAGCCCACCACTCACAGCTGTCATTGACAAATGGGTGTGGTTCACACATGCACGCTGGTTAACATTTTATTTGCACTCATTAGTGAAATGAAAGCAAAGCAATAAATATGTATGCTGCACATCACCTGTTTATGAGTAACATAAGCAGTCTCTTTGCTGCTCAAGTAAGAAGTTTGAAGGTTTATTCAAAAAACACAGTTCCTCAAAATTTGAAGAGCCCCACAACGTAGCAATCTGACACAGTAGTTAGACGTTTACTCTGCTTCACTGCCATTTCGTCCACCACTTTCTTGAGTCTAGACCAAAGGCAACAAGCCATGGTCATAGCCTGCCATCTGGTTCTATACTCACCAATGGGAACGGGACCGTGTTTATGCTAACATGGTACAAATGTATGCCGCTTGGAGACCAGACATGTGGTTCACAAATCCCAGAGCATTTACTATCTAGCTCTTTCCAGAAAAGGTTTGCTGATCCCTGGAACTGACACTCAACTAGACACAAAACAAGTTCTGCTCAGTTTTCCAACCTAAACACTCCCACCTTTACCAATCAGAAGCCACCACGCACCTCCATTAAACTGAATGCAGACAACACTCCATGGTACCCCCACCTCGCCGTGCAACAGAGACAATGCAGTGCAAGGTAAACAAGCGCAAGAGCATCAGTAGTGGTAAGACATAGGAACGTAATTAGGAAGCCATGAGTGTAGACTGCTTTTCATATGATTGATTTTGTTAAAAGGTCACGAAATGTACTTTTAATGTTGGCTATGTTTAACAACCAACTACATATTTCCTGAAAATGCAACAGTTGCCTTCTGTGAGTTAAAACAGCAGCCCCATCAAACTGCTGTCAAATGTGTGAGGAACGTGTCAGAGAGAGCATTGCTTATACACAGAAGACACACTTGGGGCAGTGCAAGAAGGTACAAGAGACAGGGAACACCCATAGCTGTAGCTTCTGCAGTGGACAACTGCAGATCCGGGAAGCGGTAGGATAATGGTTTCCTGTGCACCGTTCGTCCTTTTGTGTGGCATGTGAGTCTGTGTGAATTGTTTCCATCATTTGCCTCTACTACCTTTCTAACTCCCATAGATCAATCAGGTTATTAAATCCTTTTCTCCTGGACCTCCCTTCGGCCCTGCATGTCTCAGCAATACTGGCAAAGTGGCCTGGCACAGACACCCTTTGGCCCTGGCTCACCTCCAGCTGGACAAAGCTCCTGAGACTGCAGTTCACCAGGGCAAGGAGCCCCAGAGGCTGAGCAAAAGGGGGCAGGGGGGGGGGGGGGGAGGCTGTGATTCTGTGAACCTTTCAGATGAAAATTCTGGCCCAGATGCAACCTCAAGAGCTTTGGCCTGTGGCCTCCCCTCAGCTTCTCTTTCTTCCTTCACCTCTGTTCATCTTTCCTGGGGAAAAAAAAAATTAAGTCAGCTTTTTCCTTCAAGCAATTTCTTTGACTTTTTCAAGGGCAAACCACCACCATTACCTATCAGGTACTTCCTACAGGCCAAGACTTCCTGATTATATTTACTGCCCCTGTCCCCCCCCATGCTCTTGTGTCTCAAGGCTGTGATCACAGGACCAGCTAGCTAGGAGTCTACCAACCCAGATCCATACACACCCTCCAGCTGGTGACCCCAAGCATGTCCTCCCTGCAGACCAACTAGAACCATCTAGAGAGAAGCTAGCCAAGAATGGAAAATGCTACCTCACACGACTGGCTGGTAAGTGTCACAGAGTCTCCCCTGTCTCTGCTGTCGTGTCTGCTCCAACAGGGTACTTCACACAGTGGCTATCTGTGAAGGTAGGGGCAGCGACCTGATGCTAGGTGCGGGCATGTGCCTGATCCTCAGTTATGGTCTAATTCGCTCTCCTACCATACTGCTGACCTGACCTCTAGCCCCAGACCCTTCCCACACTTAGCCCAGACAATTTCCCAGGTTCCTAGCTCCAGCAGGGGACTGCCCTGTCCTCCAGCCCTCTCTATCCCAAGTCTTCTCTTCTCCTTAAACCCATTACCACCCAAGCCTACAGTCTCCCAACCGATTCCAAACTGTTTACCCACTTCTAGGTTCCTGAAGCTGAGGGCGCGCCCAGTGGCTGTGCCGTAGGCAACAATGGGCAGCAGTGGCCTGTGCTCATCCTATACCTGTCCATCGGGTTCCTAACAGTTCCTTACACAGTCCCAATGCCTGGGCCAGATGAGGACAGAGGCTAACTTGGGTGAGATTCTCTGGGGCAGAACCAAATTGCTACTAAAGGGATCCCGATGTAGTCTCAGGAGTACTGAGGGAAGCATAAAGAAGCAGCCTCGAGCTGAGGTGAGTGACGATGTGATATTTACTCTTCTCATTTCCTACTACTGATATCCCAATCTCTGTGCATAAATCAACCATCATTTGTATTCGGCCCACAGAGTCTTCAAGTCTGATTCCAGAAGGCTTGAGGCAAATGGGGCAGCTAGTTTCTGTTCCATTGTGCCTGGAGCATCGCTTATGGATACCCAAAGCCAGGGTAGATGGCGTGGCTGGGATGGCCTAAAGCTCAGGCTGCTGACCACTAGATGTACACGTGGCCTTCCATGAGGCTCAAGCTTTTTCCGCTGTGCTCACTGAAAATCAGCGTTCTGAGAGGCAGAGTCTGGAGGAAGAATTCTAGAGGCCAGAGCTGCAGGAACTGTCCTCACCTAGTTGTAGAAGTCAGCACCAAGCTCTCTGGATTCAACCGAATGCTAGTGGGTATTCTCACTCACCTCAGCCCAGATCCAAGAACCGAACTCTCTCTCTAAAACATAGTGGACATATAGCAAGATAGCATCGCAGAAGAGCGTTTGTGATAAGAGGTCCTGTTTGGCCAGCTTTGAAAACACAACCTGCTATGTGTTGTGTAAGTGAAGTCCCATGGAGGGAATCTTTGTACTAATGCTACGTGAAAAGTTCAGAGGAAAATAGGGCAGTGGTTCTCAACCTGTGGGTTGTGACCCCTTTGGGGGTTCCCACATCAGATATTTACCTAATTTATAATAGTGGCAAAATTACAGATATAAAGTAGCAAGGAAGTAATTTTATGGTTGGGGTCATGACAACATGAAGAACTATATTAAGGGGTCTTGGCATTAGGAAGGTTGAGAACCACTAATGTAGGGCAAAGGAGCTGGATGGTCTACATCCACACGTTCACTCATCATCAGCCACAAGACGCTGCAAGAAGGATATAAATTTCCAGTCTCCTTAGTCTCTCTCATACTGCAGACTAAGCAGGCGCTGGCAGCCTGGGGCAACCTATGAGAGAAATATGAGTTCTGGCTCTGGGAATTAAAATAATGTAAAGGCTGCTAGAGGCAAAACTGGAAAGGGGCCCTGAGTCATAAAGACAGAGGATCAAAAGGGCCTTAACCAGTGGGTATCCCATCTCCTTGCCTATGCCCACTCATTCATTCCTTCTTTCATTCACTCATTCTACTGAGCCGATGCCAAGACAAAGCCGAATTAAGACATAACTAAGCCATTCCCAAGGCTCAAATTCTTCTGGGTCTTAAACAATACACTTGAGGATGGGGATGGCCCTGAGTCGGCATGATTCAGCATGCATAAAAGTTTGGGTTCTGGCTTTAGGACCACACATTGAGTTTGAGGCCAACCTGCGCTACGTGAGATCATGGTCTCAAAAACAAAACAACAACATGTAATTGTCATCCAGGCCAATAGTGGCTGGCATCTCTGTCTATATATCACTTAGGAGGTCATATGCAATGATGGTTGTGCCCACCCACTGCACAGCCAAATCAAAACACTGTTTGGCCGCTTACACAAATCAGAGGTAATAAGAGCATTTGTTCTGCAGGGTGGAAGTGAAATCTGAATGAAGTTATGAAGGAAACCCATTTAAGGTAGTGTCTCGGGCCCCTGTTATGCATTACAAAGGATAGCAGTGCCCACCAGTGTTATTTGGTTATGGGAAGGAAGCACCCACTGGTGATAAGGGAGGAGTGTCATGCAACAGGAACTTCCCAGAAGCTCTGACATTTGACTTGGAACTTGATCCTCCAAGGTTCTTCATGTGCTCCAGGCAGTGCTCTGGACACAGCAGGAAGGTAATCATTGAGACTAACAGGTGACAGTTACCTCACAGCCCTGTTTTAACACCCACTACACAGTCAGTGTGATCAGCACTGTCCCTGTTTGGATCGTCAGCCCACTTCTCTGACTCTGCCGCCTGTTCTCTGCATCCTCCATTCCTCCTCAGCAGCCATGGAATAGTTCTTGAGTAATCTTCTCATTTTCTTGTTGCACTTTTTCTTAATAAGATAACTTTCAGGTGGACAGACAGACAGACACATGCATATATAATACACTTTAAAAGGAACAACAAAATGAATAATCGTGTGCTGGCTACCCAGATTAAAAAGGAATAACGCATCATCAAGGCTGGTGAGATGACTCAGTAGGTAAACGGGCTTGCCACCACGTGAGGCAACCTGAGTTAACACTCAGGAACCTATTTGGTAGAGAGAGAATCAACTTCCACAAATTGTTTTCTGACCTTGAAGCACACACCATGGCACACACACATACACAAACACAGTGTGCACACACATGAACACTAAAGGTTGTTTTTTAATCCACAGTATCTTTGAGATATGTTGCCCTACTGCTTGCACACTCTCACCCTTCTGTTCCTCAGTCCCTCGACTTTTCTGAGTAATCTATCAGCTATGAAGCACCTGTCTAAACTTACCAGCTTAAACTAATAAACAGTCACTATTTCACAACTCTTTTGATTAGGAACTTGGGAGTGACCTTATTGGTTAACCCTGGATAACAATGACTCCTCCAGTTTGTAGTGAGTGAAGCAGATGCGGTTTTCATCTAAAGAGTACCCCCCCCCCCAGTGGGGAGGAGATGGGTTTCCAAGATGAGGCACTCACACAATTGTTGACAGAGGCCCCATTCCCTTTCTGGCTTTTGACGAAAGGTAGCACTTCGGACATATGGCATGGCTCTCTCTTATCTTCTGAACCATCACTCCAGTCTCGGCATGGCCCTCTCTATCAGGCCCTGTGAGTATCCTCTGATCACAGTCCTCTCAGAGCAAGTGGCCACTGAGAGAAGGAACAGTCAGCACTGTCCTCCATTAGGTAGGCTTGAAGTCACACTGTCAGTCACACTTTATTCTTTTCACTTTACTCATCATATATTCAATCTGGAAGTCTGGCCACATTCAAGGGGAGGGAAACTAAGTACCGGTTTTGGAAAGGTGAGTGAATGTGTTAGTTTCCAGACTCTTACGTCTTTTCTGAAACCCTTACTTAAATGGGGTTACGCTAGTAAATGTTCTGTTGCTTGCAATTTCACCTGACATTACACGGTAACATCCACCCACATCTGCATATTGTGTTGTTGTTTTTGTTTGTTTGGGTTGGGGGGGGTTGTTGTTTTGTTTTGTTTTGCTAAGGTTGCCATAGCTAAACACTGTAAAATGAAGGGTTTAAACAACAGAAATTTCTTGTCTCAAAATTCTTGAAGTTCACAGTTCATGATCAAGATGTAAACAGATCTAGTGTCTCCCGAAGCCTCTCGCCTTGGCTGGTTTATGGTCCTTACAGGGCTCCCTATGTGCCTGTAAACTGATCACCTCCAGAGACAACAACACTGATCCTCTTTCTCCTCCTCCTCCTCCTCCTCCTCTTCCACTTTTCTTTTCATCTATAAACAATCTTTTTGCTACACCATTTTTATGTGAACCTCTGTACATCTTTGAACGTTCACACATTCTTGCACTGAATTTGATTGATGCTACAGATGTTGATTTACTCATTTTTTTTTTCATCAACCTTTTTTTTCATCCCTCAGCAGTATTGAATACGTTTTTAAAGTATGGGCTGTAGTTCTCTGATCTGCTATATAAACAATTCATGTATACATCTACTCAGCTGTAAAGAAAAGTGGGATCGTGAAATTTTTCAAGTAAATGGATGAAATGAGAAAATATACTGAGTGAAGTAACCCAGACCCAAAAGTACAAATACTACATGGTCTTCTTTCCTGCTTGTGGTTCCTAGCTCCAAAGCTTTAGATGTTAGTATACAAACCTTGACTAACAGGAAAAATCAAGCAAGCAAAATGTGACCTTAGGAGGGGGGAGGCTCTAGAGAGAGAAATAGTAGGACGCAAGTGTCATGAGGGGAGAAAAACAGGGGGAGGGGACTTTAACTGGGGAGCGGGAGAGTAAGCAATGCAGAGTGAAAGGTGGGGAGGAGGGGTAAAGAACACTAGGGCGTTTGAACAAACCACAGAAAAGTGTTCTATGTTTACTTTAAAACACATATACAGTACATATCTGTGTATATACATATGTGTGTGGTTTAAGTTAGGCTACTTGGGGTGATACCACTCCCTCCACAAGGCATAGACCATCTAATGAAACCTGAATTCTAGGTGTGGGCAACCTCTGTTTCACTTGTCTAGGCAGTCTAAGAGACTACAAAGTCATTGTACGCTATTATCAGGTTGCCCTTTGTGTTTTGGGGGGGGGTTTGTTGTTGCTTTGTTTTGTTATAGAACTTGAAGTAAGAATATATTGCTGAAGACACCACCCCCTTTGGGCCCAACACTTGGAAGAATTGAGCCAGAGCTAACCTGGAAGTCTCCTCACTGAGGACCAACATCTGGAGCTGCTGTGCAAGCTGCCCGTAGAAACAGTAATCAACAGTCATACCCAGCTGCAAAGCCTATGAGCCACAACAACTGGCCTGGAAAGATATCTGCAAGGATGCAATAATGACACTTACATCCTGGAGGTAACCAACAGCTGTTTAACTAGACTTAAGGGATGCTCACTAAGAAGGAGTCTATGCCTGATACTGTAATCCTAGCCTACTCCCTGGGGCTGAGACAGTCATAGACATAAAAAGAAGGCCTGATACTGCAATTTTAATATCTCACTATGTGTCTCTGGCTGGCCTGGAACTCACTTTGTAAACTAGGCTGCCCTTGAACTCACAGACACCTGCCTGCCTTTATCATATGTAAAATTGTAATCCACTAATTTTCACTGGTCTGTAATGTCTCATGTGAATAAACAAAATTACATTATTGTAATCTAGCAACAATGACATCTTGGATGTTTACAATTTGAGTTATTATAATAATACTATTATGTGCATCCTGGAATTCTTGAACATGCAGAAAGTATACATTCTTTTATTTTCTGTTAACCAATATTTTTTCAAAGTAGTTATAATAATTTACACTTCCACCAGCATCATATCAGAGTTTTCTTTACTCTACCTTCTTAGCAATGGGTATTGTTAGATTTCTTAATTTTTTTAATCTCATGAGTATATACCTACATCTCTCTATGGCTTTAATTTGAATTTTCTAGATTACAAACCAGAGAGTTTTCCTTTGTCTATAAAAATGATTTTTTTATTATTCATTTTACCTTGTTCCATTTTTCTTTATTGATTTGTCAAAATTCATGTATTGATACTACAAATATTTCTACCAGCTATAGCCTGTTCTTTTTAAAAAATTTTACCCTGGGGGGGCATGGTGTGTGTGGGTGCTGTGGGAGGATGTGACAGGGTGTGGGGATGTGGTGTAGGCCATTGGGGTGGTGTTGGGGGGCTGTAAGTGTGTGTGTGTGTGTGTGTGTGGTGTGGGTGTGTATGTATGTGGTGTGTGGTGTGGGTGTGTATGTGTGTGTGTGTGGTTTGTGGTGTGTGGTGTGGGTGTGTATGTGTGTGTGGTGTGGGTGTGTATGTATGTGGTGTGTGGTGTGTGTGTGTGTGTGTGTGTGTGTGGTGTGGGTGTGTATGTGTGTGTGTGTGTGTGGTGTGGGTGTGTATGTGTGTGTGTGTGTGTGGTGTGGGTGTGTATGTATGTGGTGTGTGGTGTGGGTGTGTATGTGTGTGTGTGTGTGGGGTGTGGGTGTGTATGTGTGTGTGTGTGTGTGTGTGTGTGTGGTGTGGGTGTGTATGTATGTGGTATGTGGTGTGGTGTGTGTAGAAGGGGGCTCACTGCAGTTCTGGGAATTGAATAAGGGGCTTTGTTCTGCCTAAGTGCTCTGTAGCTGAGCTAAATACACCCCAATCCAATCAGACTTCTATTTTTATGACTTGTGCTTTAAGGTCTAGTTCTTTCTTGATTCTGAGCATTTTCACTAGTGGATTTGTCCAGTGAATGAACTTTTCACTGAAAGCTCCTGAATGCCAAGTCCACACCTTGAAACAACTCTGATGAGTTCCCAAAGTTCACTGAATTCTGTGCTGTCTTTTAACTGCCTGTGAATTTTATGACACAAGTTGGCCACTTGTAGAAGAGAATTACCTTCCACCCTTGTCCTAACCATCCCACCCACACATACACAGCCAACTCTAGTATCTTTGAGCCTCAGGTCTCAATTTTAGGACTCTCTTCTCAAACCCTGCAGTGGTCCCATCATGCACTTGGCCACAGTGATCAGTCTGTCAAGTCCCCCTTTCCTCCAGCTATCTCCCGAGTAGACTGTGAATTCTGTGATGCTGTACCCAGTTCCATGGCTGTACAAAGTTGACATGCAGCAAATTCTTGTTAGACAAATTAATAAATGCTTTTGTGATTTAAAATTATAATCAGCTTGAAAGCAAGCCCTTGGGTGTGCATATCATTTGGTATAAAAAAAAAAACTAACAAATAAGCATTTTGAAATACAATTCAAATATCTCTAAACCCTGATCACCAATTACAAGTATATTTATTCCAAATTTGCAAGGCAATAGTTAATTCATAAGCACCTCCATTCAGCCATGACTACAGCTCAGGTTCCCTGTGATTCCCTTGGCCCCTCCCCTCCCCACATACTCCTTTCCTCCAGAGAGAAATAATACCTGGAAAGAACTGCTCAACACCCCATCCCTGAAAGGTGGGAGCCCTGGCACACATGAGGAGAAAATAATCAAATTAATGGCTGTCCATACTGCTTGGCAACAATCCCATCGTATGTTTTCCGGAAGTCACTTCCTTGACATTGCTGTTACACCCAGTCAAAACTGTTGCCTTCACAGCAGATGACCGGTTCGAAAGGGAGTGAAAAAAGGTGGCAGCAGTGGAAGCAGGCAGTCTGAAAATGAGCAGAACTCTAACTCTCCCTCTGACTCCATTTTGGTGGAAATGTTGTGATCTGATCTGTTCTTGTTTTCCTTTATCCTGAGAGGAATCCAGTCAGGAATTTCCCATGTCTGGTGCAGGATGACCAATCAATATCGCCAGCCTCTAACCAGTAGGTGCCAGCAGCCCCGCCCCTCCCCCAAGTTGTGATGAGCCCAAATACCTCCAGACACTGCCCCTGGGCTCTCCTCTCTCCAGAGACCTCATTTCTGCCACAGGCTGCAAGTGTCCTGTCTCCTCTCAGAGAGGAGGACAATACAGGAATACATTCTTTCGTGGTCATTCTCATTTGACCCAGGGAAAAGCAATAAACGGATGACACCCGCCCTATCATAGTGAATGCTTAGAAGTTACTTTCTTCCCATGAGTCAGACCAGGGTACAATTTACATTTTACAATCCCATCTAAAATAGGCAGTAATCCCCATAAATCCTCATTCTTAAAACCACCCATTCAAATTCCTGAATTTAAAAACCTATGGAGGATTGTACAAAGCAGACATTGGCAAAGGTGTGGGGACAGGGGAAAGGCATGGTTCAGACCACTTAATGTGGAGGAGAGAGCTCCTGTAGTCAGAGCTGACTTATCTATTCGTGCATAGCCCCACCTCTTGTGTGTTGTGGCCCTTCATCTCCCTAATGAAGGATTAGGCCTTTTACTAGTTCCCTGTTATTTGTGTTTCTCCACCTGTGATCACTGTTGACTACAGTGCTTCGTATTGTTAATGATTTCTTTTCCCTTGTGAGTGTATTGTCTCAATTCAATGGTAAATTCCTAAAGGACGCTGACAAAATCTACTGCAAACATTTACACAGAGCAGGTGCTTAAAAAGAACAAATGACAGGATTGGCTCCTTGGAAAACAGAAGCCTGGAGTAAAGAGTTGGGTCATAATCAATTTGTGCAATAAAAATGCCAGCTGAATGAAAATTTCTAGTTGAAGCATCAGTCCTATGACTTCAACACAATCTGACATTATGGGAAGATTTTCACAAGGAATTCTTTCTTTCCTTTCTTTTTTCTTTTTCATGGTCAATGTCTCACACATCCCATGCTGAACTTAGTACGTAGTTGAGAATGACTCTGACCTTCCGAGCCTTCTGCTTCAACCGCCCCAGTGCTAAGATTATAGGCTGCACCACCACAGCTCATTCAGACGCTGAAGAGAAAATGAAGCAAGCGCTCTACCAACTGACCTACATCCCTGGCCTCTAAACGACTTCTTACAGGTTCGTTATATAGATAGAAGAAAGGACCAAGCAAGTACCTACAGCTGGTCACCTATGCATTACTGTGCTAATGGAGACCTGATGCAGGTTGCAGCCAATTTTTTTTTTTTTTTCACAATCAGTGACACACACAGTACAGCCACCTGGATTTGTTATTTTGAATTCTTACAGCAAGCTTTGGAATTGCCTCGTTTTGTTGCAGGAAGGCTGCTACAAGGCAAAGAAATGCTGGTTGTAAATGTCTTACTCAGGGATATAGGACAAGTTAAAGTTGCTAGCATCTTACCATATTACCAGTAAAAACAAAATAATTACTGCTTCCAGCCACCTCACCACCCCAGCACCTTCCTTTGAACTCATAATGGGCTTTTTCCAGACAGTCTTATTATCTGTAGATTCAACTTCGTCTGTACCAGTCTCTCTTTACAATTACACTGCCTCAAGACATGGGAGATTAGACTCTTCTCCCTTTAAAATATAATAGTGCTCTTTTAAAAATAAACAAACATAAATCATTTACATTGCGGAACTGGAAATAAAATGGAGTAGGAAAACAAAGAAGACACACCTTAAGGAAAATTCTATCGGAAATTTCAAGAGTACGATTACCGTCGTTCTTCTATTCATTGTCTTAACTGGACGGCCAGGCAAGATGCACCCACTTTTGTAATAATGATGCTACTGTTATAGGGGTAACCAACCACTCTCTGCTCAGATTTGAGGTCCACTTCACAGGAAGGACAGTCATAATCAGAGAAGGACTGGCCTGGGAAGACATGCCCATTGTGGTTTTTTTTTATAAAAGAATATTTTAATTACTTAAGTATAAAATAGTCATGCATGGAAGAGGTTACCTATGTATGGGATGAAAAAAATTTTTAATTTTATTAATTTATTCATATTACATCTCAATGGTTATCCCATCCCTTGTATCCTCCCATTCCTCCTTCCCTCCCATTTTCCCCTTACTCCCCTCCCCTATGACTGTGACTGAGGAGGACTTCCTCCCCCTTTATATGCTCATAGGGTATCAAGTCTCTTCTTGGTAGCCTGCTATCCTTCCTCTGAGTGCCACCAGGTCTCCCCATCCAGGGGACGTGGTCAAATATGAGGCACCAGAGTACGTGTGAAAGTCATACCCCACTTTCCACTCAACTGTGGAGAATGTCCTGTCCATTGCTTAGATCTCGGTAGGGGTTTGAAGTTTATAGCCTGTATTGACCTTGGCTGGTAGTTTGAACGGGACCCCAATCTGCCTATCATAATGTTCTTCTTGTAGGTTTCTAGGACCCTCTGGATCCTTCTACTTTGCCATTCTCCCATGCTTTTCTCATCTAGAGTCCCAATAGGATGTCCTCCCATCTGTCCCAGTTTCCTGGTAAGTGAAGACTTTCATGTGACATGCCCCTTGGGCTAGTATGCAGAGAAGCCAAATCCATTCAATGGAAAAAGGATAGCATCTTCAACAAATGGTGCTGGTCTAACTGGATGTCTATGTGTAAAAAAAATGCAACTGGACCCATATTTGTCACCTTGCACAAAACTCAAATCCAAGTGGATTAAAGACCTCAACATAAAACCAGAGACACTAAATTGGTTAGAAGAAAAAGTGGGGGAGAGCCTGGAACACATTGGCACAGGAGACAACTTCCTGAACAGAACACCAACAGCCCAGGCCTTAAGGTCAACAATTAATAAATGGGACCTCATGATGCTGAGAAGCTTCTGTAAGGCAAAAGACACTGTCAAGAGAACAAAATAACAGCCTACAGATGGGGAAAATACCTTCACCAACCCTACATCTGACAAAGGTCTAATACTCAAACTATATAAAGAACTTAGAAAATTAAACACCATCGAACCAAATAACCCAATTGAGAAATGAGGGATCAGAATTAAACAGAGAATTCTAAACAGAGGAATTTCGAATGGCTGAGAAACACTTAAAGAAATGCTTAACATCTTTAGTCATCAGGGAAATGCAAATCAAAACAACTCTGAGATTCCATGTTACACCCATCAGAATGGCTAAGATCAAAGATTCAAGTGACACTACATGCTGGCAAGGATGTGGAGAGAGAGGAACACTCCTTCATTGCTGGTGGGAATGCAAACTAGTACAGGCACTTTGGAAATCTATCTGGTGCTATCTCAGAAAACTGGGAATAGGGCTTCCTCAAGACCTAGCTATTCCACTCCTTGGAATATACCCAGAAGATGCTCCAGCACACAACAAGAAAATTTGCTCAACCATGTTCATAGCAGCCTTATTCATAATAGCCAGATCATGGAAACAGCCTAAGTGTCCATCAGTAGAAGAGTGGATAAAGAAACTGTGGTACATATACACTATGGAATACTACTCAGCTATTAAAAACAAGGAAATCCCGAAATTTGTGGACAAATGGATTGAACTAGAAATGATCATAATGAGTGAGTTAACCCAGAAGCAGAAAGAGTCAAATGGTGTATACTCACTTATATCTGCATACATACCCATTGTTGTAACAGTGAAACAAATAGCATGAGAGTAACTGATCACTTCCTGATTTAAATGAACTACTCTACCAGATGAATCTCATACCTGGCACCATTGTCAAGCTAAGAACCTATGGCTAAACAGAACATAGGCTCTAGGGAAGAACCCACTACTGTTAGTCTGCTAAATGCACATAGTACCATAATGAACCCTAATGATTCATCGTTATACCATAGAGCAATGTATCTACCAACCATCACCTGTGAAGCTTCTATTTGCAGTGGATGGTGATTAACACAGGAGCCCACAACTGGCCAAAATACAGAGACTAAGAGCCTGCAAAATCCTCAGCCCTAGAGGAAAAAAACATTATATTATATTATGTTATATTATATTATATTATATTATATTATATTATATTATATTATATTATATTATATATCACCCCCTCCCAGGGCTCAAGGATTACTCTGACCATAAGAAAACTGACTTCTGAAGACAGCAGGGCAGCAGCAGCACGTATGAACTCACATGGTTGTGACAGCATGTACAAAACTTGTGTGAGCTCAAGCCAAACCAAACCCCAACATGAAAAGGGGAGGTGAGCACATCATCCCACTCCAAGCCATGGAGCTGTTTGCAATAGTTAGCTGCCAACAGGGAGAATCGGTTTTCTCTAAGTGCATAGACCCTGTTAAGTTGTGGTGGTTTGGCTAGGAATGGGGACCATAGGCTCAAATATTTGAATGATGATTGGTCATCGGGGAGTGACACTAAATGAGAGAGATTAGGAGGTGTGGCCTTTGTTAGACAAAGTGTGTCACTGAGGGGGTGGGCTTTGGGATTTCAGAAGCTCAACCCAAGTCCAATCTCTGTCTGTCTCTCTCTCTCTCTCTCTCTCTCTTTCCTGGCTGCCTGCTGATCCAGATGTAGAACTCTCAGCTCCTTCTCCAGCACCATGTCTGTCTGCATGCTGCCATGCTTCCCACCATGAAGATAACGGACTAAACCTCTGAAACTGGGAGCCAGCCTAATCAAATCCTTTTCTTAATCAGAGTTGCCATGGCTATATATTTGTTCACTACAATAGAACACTGACTAAGGCAGAAGTCATCCACCCTCCAGTAAAGGGCCACACACCCAAGAATATTTAGACAGCACGAATTTGTCTTGAAGGAATTTTTTTCTTTCTTTAAATAACATGAAATTGTGTGGGTAAGGATGGATGGGGTGAATCAGGGAAGAATTTAGGGAGAGGTGAATGTTATCAAACTGCACTGTTTGACACTCTCAAAGAACTAATTCTTTTAATGTTTAAAAAAATACAACATAAGCCAGGTGTGGTAGCACATGCCTTTAATCCCAGCACTCAGGAGACAGAGGCAGGTGGATCACTGAGTTCGAGGCCAGCCTGGCTACACAGAGAAACCCTATCTCAAAAAAAAAAAAAAAAAAAAAAAACAGTAAAAGTAAAAAAAATACAATATAAAAAATAAATGGATAAGCTGTGTGCCTATAATTCCAACACTGTAGGGGTGGGGACAGGTAGCTCCCTGAAGCTCACTAGCCAACCAGTCTAGCTTGGTGAGCTCAAGATTCAATAAAGTCCTTGTCTCAGAAGACAAAGGGGCTGGCAAGACAGCTCATTGGTAAAGCTGTATGCAACCAAGCCTGACAACCTAAGTTTAATCCCTAGACCACACATGGTGGAAATAGAGAAATGAATCCCATAAACAGTCATACACACATGCACACACCCTCTCACAAACACCACACAGAAAGAATATCAAACTGCCTTATAAATATTTATGTTTCTTCCCATAGACCTGTGCTCCTTTCAACCTTGGTTAGCAAGGCTGCTTTCTGCAGTGGGCAAAAGTCAATTAAAAGATTCAGAATCCATCAAAGTCCAAAGAATAAGACTGAGTGTTCATAACCATGTTATTTCCCAGCATTCCACAGCACTATTCCCCGGTCTCTGTCTCTTAAGATCTTTTTTCTGCCCTTCTTCTCTCATGTTTCTTGTGCCTTGCTGGGTGTAGGGCAAGGAGGAGATTGATGTCCCACTCAGAGCTGAGCACTCAGTCTTTACATCTCAGCACTTTGACCCATCAAGTGTCTCTGCATTGACTGCTGCCCATTGCAAAAAGAAGTTTCTCTGACCGCAGTTGACATTATTTCAGGTATAGAGTACAAATACAAATGTTTATAAGGCAGTAGATAACATTGTCATTTAGAATAATAACAATACCAGGGTCTATCCCAGGTGCTATGATTTCTGGGGCCATGAAGTTCCCTCCTCTGGAGTAGATCTCAAATCCAATCTGAAAGTATTTGGTTACACCCATAACCTTAATGTCACTATCACATCAGTAACCATGTCTTTCCTGGTAGGCTGATATTGTAGCATGCAGGTTCCAGTGATGTCTTTCTTCCCCAGGAGCTTTCATGGCACCTTCTAACACTGTGAAAGCTAGCCAGAATGGAGGAGGTTTCCCGGACAGTTTGAGGTTGCTTTCTTTATGTCCTTTGTCAAAATGCATGCTGCCTTAGCAACAGAGTCTGACCATGTAGTTATGATGGGTAACAAAGGAAATGACCTGTGTTGTTTTGAAAAATTCCATGTCCAACAATTTGTAAGGAGGCATCTCAAACCTCGCGCTATGATTTTTACTTAATAACCCATGTCTTCTTGGGGTGGCATTGCCGTTTAAACTCCTTTTTAGTTACAGAGCGAAATTAGCTTACTGAGTTGGTTCCTATAAGAGTTTTTCATACATTTTGGTTAACTCACCCTACCCCCTCTTCTTCCCTATTCCCCGAGCCCCATTCCCACTTAATCCTTTTGTCATGAGCATTGCTCCCTCTACTGTCATATCACATGTATTCTATTATCCTTCCATTAGAGTTTAATTGCATCATGTGATGTAGTAGGCTTTCATATGGCTCTTCCTATGTCCTTCCTATGGGTTAGCTCTCCACCCTCCCTCTGATTTGTCCCCTTACTTCCATACCCCTGCCTGCGTAGGCCTTCTTACTCTCAGTATTCCGTGTCTCTGCATTTGTTTCCCCTGTAATCTACTCTTCCTCCTTAACACATCCATCCCATGAAGGCTCCATTTTACTTTATGAGATTCCATGTGCTGTAAGTTAGACACAGAAAACAGAAAGATCGTGCAACATTTGTCTTTCTAGCTCATTGATAAAACTTTTTCCAGTTACATCTACTTACCTGCAAAGGTCATGATCTCACCTTCCCTTATGCTGGGTAACATTCCGTTATGTGCATTGCCACATTTTTCTTATCCATTCTTCTGCTAATGGACATCTAGGTTGATTCTATTTCTTAGCTACTGAGAACAGCACCACAGTAAATATGAATGTGCAAGTGTCTCTGAAGCAGGTTATAAAGTCCTTTAGGAATATGCCCAGGAGAAGTATAGCTTGGTTATATGAAAGTGTTATTTCTAGTATTTGTTGTTTGTTTGTTTGTCTGTCTGTCTGTTTAGGGGATTTCAGGCTGAGCTCTAAAGTCACTGTACTGGTTTATACTCCAGTCCTGTGCATGAGTTCACATTTCACCACATTGTCACCAGCATTTATTACTACCTGTGTTTCCTGGTGGCCATTCTAATAGGAGTGAGACAGAATCTTAAAGCAGTTTTAATCTTCACTTCTCTGACCATTAAGGTTGCTGAGCACTCTTTAGAGGCCAATGATAATTTATTTCAGTTTAATTCTATGGTACATTTTTATTGGGTTGTTTATTTTCTTAAAAATTTTTTTAGTTTCTTTAGTTTGTTACATATTCTAGACACTAATCATCTTTCAGATGGATAGCTGGCAAAGCTTCTCTCCCACTCTGTTGGCCTCACATTTCCCTTCACTGTACAGAAGCTTCTTAGTTTCAGGAGATCACATTTGTTGATTATTAGTCTTAATACCTGTGCTACTGGTCTCCTTCAGAAAGTCCTTACCTGTGCCTATAGGCTGAAGTGCCTCCTGCTTTTTCTGCTAGCATTTTGTAGTATCAGACTTTATGTTGAGGTCCTTGACCCATTTGGAGTTGAGTTTTGCTTAGGGTGAGGTATAAGGACCTAGTTTCATTTTACTGCATATTAAAATCCAGTTTTTCAACACCATTTTTTGAAGAGTATGTCTTTTTTCATCGTATGTTTTTTACATCTTTGTCAAAAATCGAGTAACTGAAGTTGCATGGACCTATATCTGGGTTCCCAACTCTATTCCCTTGGTCTACTGGTTTTGTGCCAGTACCATGTTATTTTTGTTACCGTGACTCATTGGAATCAGGTACGGTGATATTTTCCCCACTGTTCTTTTTGCCCAGGATTCCTTTGACCATCGTTGGTATTTTGTGCTTCCATATGAACTTTAAGATTGTTCTTTGTATGCCAGTGAAAAGTGGCCTTGGAATTTTGATTGGAATTGTATTGCATCTATACATTCTTTTTGATGAGGTGGCTAATTTCACAAGATTAACTGTTCCAGTCCATGAGCACAAGGCATCTTTCCATTTTCTAGTGTCTTCCTAAGTTTCTTTCTTCAGTGTGTTAAAGTTTTCACATAGAGGTCTTTCCTTCCTTTAGCTAGATGTGTCCCCAGGCACTTTATTTGCGTGGGTATTGCTAACAGGATTGTTTCCTGGACTTCTTTTTCCAGAATATTTGTCATTGGTGTTCAGAAAGGCTGCTGACTTTTGTGTGTTAATTTTCTGTCCTGCCACTTTACTGATTATGTTACTTATCTCTAAGAGATTTTGGTGGAGGCTTTAAGGTCTCTTACATATCTACAAAAACAGAAATACTTTTATTTCTTTTCCCGTTATCCTTTCTATTTCCATTTCTTCTAACACAGCTTTTGTTAAGTCTTCAATCACTATACTGAACAGAGGAGGAGAGAGTGGGCAACCTTAGCTTGCTCCTAATTTTAATGGGAATTCTTTGAGTTTTTCTCCAGTATGATATTGGCTATAGGTTGTCATTTACAGCCTTTGTTATATTAAGGTATACTCCTTCCATCCTTAGTCTCTCCATGACTTGGATCATAAAAGGATTTTGGTTTTGTCAAAGGCAAATAATGAAATGAGCATTGACTTCTTTTATTTAGTCCACTTATGTGCTAAATTGTATTTATTAGTTTTTATTTGTTGAATCACCCCTGCATCTCTGGAATAGAGTCAATTTGGTCATTATGAATGAATAACTTTTTGCTGAGATACTGAATTCAGTTTTCAAATATTTTATTGAGAAGTTTTATATCTATACGTTCATTGATGGAGTTTGTACTTTTCTGTTTTGATGGTGTCTGGCTTGGATGTGTGTGGGCAATATCGGCTTCATAAAAAGTTTGAAAGCCCTCTTTCCTGGTCTATCTTATGGAGTAAATTGAACACTTTGGATGAAGTTCTGATAGAATTCTGTGATGAATCCATTTGGTCCTGGGATTTTTCAGTTGAAAGCCTTTCTATCACTGCTTAAATATTTTTGCTCTTTATAGTTCTGTTTATTTATTTCATTTTTATTTAATTTTATGTGTCATAATCACACAGAGATTCATCAGCTTTTTAAAGCTTTTCCAATTTAGTTAAATATATAGTTTTTGAGGTACATCTTCATGATTTTCTGGATTCCTCTGTGTCTGTTGTAATGATTCTTTTTTCATCTCTGACTTTATTAATTTCTGTTTTCTCTTTCCTTCTCACTACTTTGGCTAAAATGGACAATTTGTTGACTTTATCTTTTCTTTTTCTTTTTCTTTTTCTTTTTTTTTTTTTTTTTTTGACTTTATCTTTTCAAAGAACCAGTTCTTCATTTTATTTTTAGTATTTTTAAAATTTGTTTTTATTTAGTAACATCTGCCTTGATTTTAATTATTTTCTCTCAACTATTTTGAGGTTTTGTTTTTGCACACCATTAAGATATTAATTTTAGGTCTCAACAATTTTTAATATGATACTTACCATTATAAACTTTCCTCTTAGGACTACCTTCATTGGTATGTGTTTTCATTTTCAGTCTGATTCTAGGATTTTAAATGTTTTCTTCCTTGATTTTTTTTTCAGTGATCCACACATCATTTACCAATGTTTTTTAATCTCCATGTGTTTATGTATTTTCGGTAGCTTCTGTTGATGCTGCTATTTAGCTTTTTTCATTGTGATCATACAGAATTTTTCAAACCTTTGCCCCATGGGTTTTTTTGGGTCTTTTGGTTTGGTTTGGGTTTGTTGTTGTTGTTGTTGTTGCTTTGGTTTTTTGAGACAGGGTTTCTCTGTGTGTAGCCCTGGCTGTCCTCAAACTCACAATGATCTGCCTGCCTCTGCCTCCCAAGTGCTGGGATTAAAGGCCTGTGCCACCACACCCGGCATCCCCATGGGTTTTAAATAGTGAGTCTGTATACTACAACTTTGTTAAATTTACCTCGTGTTGCCTTCGGATTTTCTGTATAGATAATCATGCCTGTGAGTAAATAAGTTTTTTTTTTTTCCTTTTCCGATTTGCTTAAAATTCTTTGCATTGGTTATGTCTTTGAGGACAATACCAAAGACACTGGTGAAAGTGATGCCCTTGCCCGTTCCTGAGGATAAAGGTACACACATCATCTTTCCCACTGAGCTGTATGTCTCTGTCAGCTGTTTGTTTCGTAGATGCCCTTTTGAAGTTTGAAGGCATTCCCTTTTCATATGGTGTTGTGTATTTTGGGAGACAGAGTCAAGCTGCCTTTGAACTTGGCATCATCCTACCTCAATGTCCTAAGTGGCTGGAGGCACAGGGGTGAACCACCACACCCACGCTCGCTTTCCCTGGGTGTTTTTAATCAGCAGTGGAGATCAAGCCTTGCTGAATGGTGTTCTGTTAATGTGGCGAACTCTATTAGTTTTCAAATATTTAACCTTAACTTCCTAGGATAAATCCCACTTAACCATGATTCATTATCCTTCTCCTACCACCATCTGCATCATCTTTATAATATTTTAAAGATTTGTTCTTTTATGTACAAGGAGAATATTAGCTATAGGTTTTTTCCCTTGCTTTTAAGGCAAATGAGATGGGCTACGTTTCAGCTCTATTTTCTGCGGGTGCTTGTGTGAGATCAGTGTTATCTCTTCCTTAAACATTTGATAGATTTCACCAGAAAAGTTGACAGAGAGAGACTTTTATTACAGATGGATTTTAAATACTCATAAAATCAATTTTGACATACAGGCCATTCATGTTTTATATTTGCTTTGTAAAAGCTTTGGCAACCAGACAGACAAGTTTGACTATCTAATTTATTAAGGTTTTGGAAATATAGTTGATCTTTTCTTACTATGTTAAGAAATAATTTATAGAATGTGAGGTGATGTTTCCTCTTTCATTCCTGATACTAAGGACTTTTCTTCTTGGTCAGTCTAGTTACATTTAAGTTAATTTTGTTTTCTGTTGTCTGTTTTGTTTTCCATTGTCTATTCCTTTTAAGAAAGGAAATGGCAGTGGTAGCTCATACTTTGTCTCAGCAGCAAACAATATTAGTCATAATATGTATCATTCATCTCAACTCAAACAAACACACAGAATCTAGTGAGGGTGGCTCCTGCCTGTAATCCCAGTACAAAGAAGGCTGAGGAAGAATGGCTGTGTTTGTTAGCACGTGTGCTTCTCACACAGGTACAGTGTGAGAAGCTGTCTCAATCCTCTTCCTCCCCAAACAAAAGCAAACATACTCTAAGAGCTGTTTCATAATCCAGTGAATGCTGAGGAAGTGGAGGAAGGGAGAGGTTATGAGAACTAGAACCCTATTTTTATTATAGGCAGTCAAAAATAGACCAAAACGAATTGATCAAAAGTGCAAAGTAAACATATTTTGAAGTTTGGAAGCAAATCCTAGAAGAGCTAAAGGAATTAGAAATAGGTGTAAAACTAGGGAGTTGGGGACACACAGCTATTTTTCATTATAATTGCTCTTCTATTGATGATTTGTCTCTTAACATGTGGATGTAATGTTTATAAAATAACAATTTAATATAAGAAAAGCATGCTTGGTCATCAAAGTAAAGAAGCTAAAACCCTCAATGGTGATGTACTGGGTGATGAAAAAAAATCAATTAACCTGGGAGGGAACTGAGGACCCAAGTAGATGCAGAGCTTGGCTTTGGGGATATGATGAAACTTTGTTTTATTGTTTGTTTCTTTCTTTCTTTGTTTGTTTGAGACAGGGTTTCTCTGTATAGCCCTGGCTGTCGTGGAACTCTGTAGACCAGGATGGCCTTAAACTCAGGAATCTGCCTTTCTCTGCCTTCCTAGGATTAAAGGTGTGCGCTACCAGCACATTTTATGTTCTACCTTTTATATAAGACTAAAGGGTTCCTTTTATTTTCATATCGTTATAAAATCTGCACTTGATGTTACTCTGATGGAATTATCTTAGAAGTGAATTGGGCGGGGGGAGTCGAGATAAGGTTTCACTGTGTAGCCTGGACTTGTAGACCAGGCTGGCCTCGAACTCACAGAGATACACCTGCCTCTGCCTCCCAAGTACTGGGATTAAAGGCGTGCGCCACCACCACCCGGCTCAGAAGTGAATTTTTAAAACCTGTTGTGACCAAGTTTATGATTGCTACATAAATACAACATTGCCCGCCTATTAGGCAGTTCTTTGTAGTTTGCAGGGAGAATTTTCATACACCTTGCCTTCTTTCATCCCCTCTCTACCTCTGTAGACACAGTGCCATATAGACAGTTATCGTCACTTTGTAGCTGGCTTAAAAGATGTGCTCAAAGTCACATCCATGGCAAATGCCAGAGGAACTCGGACTCCAGTCTCATTACTTAACAACTCCATAATACGTAGGATCAAATCTCGAAACCATTTTAAAACTGTTGACATGTGTGGCTACATGTTTTCATAAGGAGCGCCTGGTGATTAAAACAGCAGGTAACAAATGGAACCTGTTTTGAGTTGGTTTGCCCAGGTTTAAGTACAGCCTGCTCCTGCTACTCGCTCCATGACGTCAGAAGCATGGCTCAATCATCTCAGGCGCTTTTCTCCCATAAATGACACGTCACTGTTTTGTCCTCAAGGATTAACATGCATAAAATGCTTTTGACAGCAGCTCTGTTTTGTTTTTCAGTCACTCTTTGTTTCGTTTCGTTTGTTTGTTTGTTACTTTCTTGGGTTTTTAATAGTCACATGCAGAGGACTGGTTCACTTCCGCTCCTTCAGTGCCAAACCAGGAGGTAGAGACTGTTTCAACTTCTCTGCCTTCTCCTTGGCTGTGATGACCAAGGTGTGAAGGTACCTGCTGCAGCGAGCCTTGAACTTCACCGTTATCCTTCTTCTTCTTGATCTTGACAGCTCTGGCATCCTTCCGCCGGGCCGTGATCAGAAAGTCCTTGATTTCCTCAGGTTTTGGAGGCATGGTGACCGGCACCAGGAGTGGAGACAGCACACGCTCCCCACAGGCACGCGCCTCTTCAGGGAGCTTTCAAATGCTGGTGCAATTGTGGCACAAAGCTTGTGGGCCTAACTAACCAGTTTCTGATTGGATACAAAGCCCACTCCATGAGCTGGAACCTGTAGTGGTTTGAGTGAAAATGGCGCTCCCGCGTGGGCTCACAGCAAGTGAGACTACTGGGAAGTGTGTCCCTGGGGGGTGAGTTTTGGGGTCTTAGAGGCTCAAGCCAGGCCCAGTGTCTCATTCCTTCTTCCTCCTCCAGCCTGTGGATCCAGACATAGAACTTCCAGCTCCTTCTCCAGCACCATGTGTGCCCGCATGTTGCCATGCTTCTCACCATGATGATAATGGACTAAGCCTCTGAACATATAAGCCAGCACCAATTACATGCTTTCCTTTATAAGAGTTGCCATGGTCATGGCGTCTCTTCACAGCAACAGAACTTTGATGAAGACAGAAGCCATGCTGACACTGCGCAGGTAGATAAGAGTCAGAGACTAGACAGGCCTAGGAACCTAGAGGAAACCCAACTACCACGGCTCTGTTAAAGGAATCTAGCAAGAAAACGACTCCTAGCAAGATTCTGCTGTACTCACAGATCAGTGTCTTGCTCGCCGTTGTCAGAGATGCCTCCTCCTGCCGTAGACGACAATGAACACAGAGATCCACAACTGAACAATGTGCAGAGAGTGAGAGACCTTGGAACACTCAGTCCTAAGTAGGATGTCTGCCTCAAAGGTTTTCTCATCAGGGACCCCCATATAAGCAAAGAGGGAAAGACTGTAAGAGGCAGCAGGGATGGAGAACACCCGCAAATAAAGGCCTTCGAAACCCAAGCAGGTCGGGTGCACATATGTTCTCTCAGAGACTGTGGCAGCATGCCCAGACCCTGCATAGGCCTAAAGCCAGATGAGACCTCAGTGCTGAGAGGAAGTGGACACAAGCCCCCCAACCTAGCCCAGAAGCTATCTCCAATTGGTAAGTGCTCATGGAGGAAAATTTAGCTTTTTCCAACAGAGTCTCACCGGAATAAAATCCACTCTTAAGGCCAGCCACGTGCCCAGCATTGGATGGCCAGCACATAACAGACTCGGTGGCATTTTGGGAGGTTCCTTTATCTCATAACGCTTTGTCTGGCATTATTTTCACTTTTTCCTCCTTTCATGTCTTTTGCACATGTATTAAAGCTTCCGGTGTTGTTTTTATTGGATTTCTCTGTATGTGAGATTGTGTGTGGTCCACATCTATATGTGTTTCTTGTGCTTTTTCTTTGGCTCTTTTTCTTCTGACAGTTTATTTGCTTTTATTTTACTTTATTTTATTTTATTAGTACTTCTTAAATGCCTGTTTTGTAATGACAGAGAGAAATAAAAGGTGTAGATTTGGGTAGGGGAGGAGTTGAAACAGGGTAAACCATGATCAGAGTATGTTGTATAGAAAAAAAAAATCTACTTTCAATTTAAACATAAAAGAGCTGTAGGTTACTCAAGCTGAATCATCCCCAGTCTCTTTAGTATGAAGCTAATAATGGAGAACTATTCTAATTATTTCTGTTCCTGGCACAAAAACTGTGGATATATTTAAAAACTCACATTAAGCTACTGTCTATAGAACTGCAATACTGACCCATCAGAATGACAACACTAAGCCCTCTTACCAAAATTCTCAGTCAAAATGAGAACATTCAGGAGGCAGATACAGGGGAGTTGCGGGACAACCCCATCTGCATACTAAGACTCTGCATCAAAAAACACAGTGTGGGAGTGGGGTTTGTATATGTAAAGCTACACTAAGTTTTTAAATATTATTTACCTTTAAGGACCTTTCCAGGAAGCTGTATGTATAGACATCATGCTTTTGTAAAATATTATGTAAGTGGCTTGTAGAAAAACAGACATAGTTAACAGTGGTCATCTCTAAGGACTGGGCTCCTTACATCAAGGGGCATTAATGTATTTTGGGTTTTACTTTTTTGATCTGGGGGTGGGAGGGAAGTGTGGAGTAAAAATAATTACATGAAAAATAGGTCTTCCTAAAATCAAAAGTGTTTGCCTTGATTTTCCCTCCTTGGGTTCCTAGAGACCACTTCTGGCCAGATGTACAGAGACTATCTTGAAAGACAGACAGGGCCATAGTCCCAGAGCCTCTGTAAGCATCTGGTTTTCCATGTAGGAAGTGTGTCCGGGCTCTCGAGCCTAGCAGTCAAACAACTCAGGAATAAAGAAGATGTGTTCATATTCAAGAAGAAATCCACTGCTTTCCTCCCTGCCTTCACATATGACTTTCCTTGGCCTTTGTGGCTGTCAAAACCACTTTAATGAGACACGCTTCTAAACAGGGATTAGGGAGGGACTGTGGCTGTTATCTCACACCCCAAGAGAGCAGTTGAGTTTTGCTTTTCAGTCACTGCTGAAGACACTTTGTGAAACCACAGCACCAGGCACATCAGTAGTCCCCTCCCCTTGACGAGATCTACCAGGGCGCTCTTCAGAGCTCCCTTCCTCAAGTCCACCTTTCCATGTTTTTCTTCTGTCCCTTTCTTCCTGGAGCTCCTGGTTATTCCCGGAGCTGGGAGGGGGTGGGGGAGGCTGGCTTGAGCTTCAACAGCTGTGTGGAGCTAAGGAGACAGCAGCAGCTACCTCAGCAGCCTGTGCTCCTGCATTCCCACCCAGCAGCCTGGTCTCTGCCAGGCACTGAGTTTCTGTTCAGCAGCCATGGGAGAGATCAGCAGTTTCAAATGCCTTGAGAGCTCGTGTTATTACTGTCTAACCTAACGACATTGTCATTCTCCACAACAGGGACCCAGCTCTACCAAGGTGATGCTCCACCAGATCCTCTTGTGAGTGCTTGAGAGTGTAAATAAAGGAACCCATGCTTCCCACTACAGTGTGTATCTACACAAACAGAACCTGCCCATGGACTGCTTTTAGGTTTTATCTCACTGTCTTAGCTAGGGTTTCTATTGCTGCAACAAAACTCCATGACCAAAAAAGCAAGTTGGGGAGAAAAGGCTTTATTCAGCTAACACTTCCACATTGCTGTTAGTCACCAAAGGAAGTCATCTCTCATGACTCTAGCTTGTGCCAAATTGATGCGATACCAGCCAGTACACTCATCCATGGTAATACGCTGTCACCCTTGTCGTCTCCATGGCGACCTTATTAATGGCATGGCTGGACCCTGGCTTACATCTTCACTTTCAACTTTAACACTCACTTGACTACAGAACACTAAAAGAAATGACTCTGGGAAGACTCCCGTTTGAAAGGAGTTGGAAAGCCGGGAGGGTCATGCCACAGACCTCGGGACTGTTGCAGGATGCAGGTTCTGAGCTGTCAGCTCTATTTCTTCTAACTTTGCTGTTGCTATGATAAAAATAAAGGGATTGTTCAGCTCATGCTTTAAGAACAGATATGGCCCATCAAAGTAGGAACATCATGTTGACAAGAGAGTGAGACAGATGGTCACATTGCTTCCACAGTCTAGAAGAGAGAAGTGTGGAGGAGGGGGAAATGACAGTGGGTTTTTTCATTGAACCTGAAGTTCACCATTTTGGCTAGCCTAGCTGGCTATGAAGCTTCTAGGATCCATTTGTCTCCAACCCAACCCCACCCTAGCACTGGGGTTACAGACATGCAATTGACCAAGACAACTGTGGTGGTTTGAATAGGTTTAGACCCATGGACTCCTGCGTTTGAATGCTTGGCCCACAGGGAGTGGCACTATTAGGAGGTGTGGCCTTGTTGGAGTAGGTGTGCTCTGATTGGAAGAAATATGTCAGTGTGGGGGTGGGCTATGGTGAAGCTCTGCCCAGTGTAGAATGAAAACCTCTTCCTGGTTGCCTGCAGAAGCCTGTCTCCTCCTGGCTGCCTTTGGACCAACATGTACAACTCTTGGCTGCTCCAGCACCATGTCTGCCTGGATGCCACCATGCTCCCCACCATAACAATAATAGATTAAACTTCTGAAACTGTAAGACAGCCCCAATGAAATAGTGTCCTTTATAAGAGTTGCCTTGCTCATGTTGTCCCTTCACAGCAGTGGAAGCCTAACTAAGATAACAACTTGTGAAAGAGAGCGTTCGATTGGGGTCTTGCTTACAGTTTCATAGGGTTAGTTCAAAGTCGCGTGAGGGAGCATGGCAGCAGGCAGACAGGCATGGTACTGGAGCAAGAGCAGAGAGCTTACATCTGATGTACAAGCAGGAGGCAGGGGGAAGAGGAGGAGAGAGGGATGGAGGCAGGAGAGGAACTGGGGGAGAGAGGGAGTGATGGGGGGGCTTCCTAGGTTGTTCACACCTCTTGCAACAAGGCTACATCTTCTAATCCTTCCCAAAATGGTTCCACCAACTAGGGAGCAAGCATTCAGATATATGACTCTCTGGGCACATTCTCCTTCAAGCCTCCACATTATCTAATGGTCCACGTTACTCCTGAGAAATTTGATGTCGCCTCAATTCTCAGCCTTCTGAATATTTTCCACACACTTTTAAAATTCAAATGAAGTTACCATGTCCTATTCAAACTAGAAAATTACATTCTATATTTTTAGGAAAACTCCATGTGTGGTTTATGGTAAAAACTATTTTTCTGGACAGCCTGTGGCGTGTTGTCCATCCCATAATTCCTCCATCCTTCTTCTAGGAGACAGTCTTCTCTTTCCAGACCTTTCTGAGGTTCATGTTTCAGCTTCCATAGTTTTCATTTCAAAGAACTCTTTCTAATTCTCAGTGTGTTCCTTTCCCCGAGGACATTATTGTAACTCATTCTTTTTTCTTCTGATGTATGCCTCCTAGAGATAAAGTTGATTCTATCACTCATTACAAAAATCATTCTTCCAATGTGTGGTGATCCTTACTTAGTGATCCACCCACAACTTATTGGAGATTCTTAAAACTGACAGGCTGCTGGAGAAGCCAGAGTAGAAGTGACTAAATCGATAGGCTTCAACTCGTGATCATGCTCAAGGGGGAAGCTGGCTTTTCCTCTAGGAGTTTTGGTTTCTGTAGGCATTCCCTCTGGGGACTGACTCAGCATTTCTCCAAGATGAATTTTCTATCAGACAGTTCCTTATAACTCCTATTTAAATTCTTGCTGTCAGTGTGTCTTTTGCTCCCAACTCTGGAGTAGTCCCTCAAATCCAGATTTTGAAGAAATAAGTACTTTCTCTGAGGAGAGTATTAAAATGGCTGTCACTGGAGCAGCTTGGTAAAGATAGGTAAAAGAGAAGAAAGGGACTAACAAGCTCCAGTCATCAATCATCACTATATTCTTCCCTCAAACCCCCAACTTCACATGGTAAGTGGAATGTGGTTTTCAGGCACAAAGGAAAACTATGGGCTAAAAAACAATAGAGTCAACAGCTCCACCAACTAGGGACCAAGACAAAGGCAGACAGAGCTTTTTAGCAAACTGGAATTTTCTGTGGTGGAGAAGGGAATAGAAAATTGACTCGGAGATTAGCAGGAACTAACTGTTCCTCCAGATAACTCGGGTTTGATTCTCAGCATATGCAAGGTAGCTCACAGCCAACTGTAACTCCTGTTCCAAAAGATCCCACCCTCTCCTTGACCTCCACTAGCACCAGACACACAAGTGATGCATAGACATGTGTGCAGACAAAAAGCACATACAAATACATGTTTAAAAAAAGATTTAAAGCCTATATATATGGATGAAAGGATAAGGCCATGCGAGGAGGGGTGTAAATTAGTCTACATGGAGAAAGTGATTTGTGCGGTTTTATTTCAGAAGTCCAATACTCCAGCACTCTCTTCAAAGGTAAGCCAGGAACTGAGACTATGTACACTAAGACACTAACAAAATACCAGCATGGAAGGGATGCCTGCGTGGAAGCTAGTGTCTATGATAGACAGGGCTTTGACTTAGAGCAGAGCAGCTATAGGATAAAGGTAGGTAATCCTGAGTGTTCTTTCCTGAAGCCACGCCCTGTGCGCTGAGCTTCTTGTGGCCACACCCTCTGCAACGAGCTCCCTGTGGCCATGCCTTCTGCTCCTAGCTCCTTATGGCGATGCAGTCTGGTCTTACTGAGCTCCTTGGGGCTCTCCCCTCCACCATGGATCCCCAGGCACTAGTTCTTCGCTTTGGAACCCAAGGAGAAGCCAATCTTCTCCACAAAAACAAGCTCAAAGATTAAATTAAGACTATGACACTCTCAAATGAGGGCCAAAGGTAGAAGGAATAGCCAAACTGAAGTTCTTTTCAAAAGCAAGAACATAAAAGTAAACCAGAAAACATGAGATGATGAAAGTCAGAACAAGTCCAAATGTGTCAGTAATTAAAATAAATGTATTTAGATAAAGCTCCCCATACAAATCATTAAAGGAGAAGTGTTATTTCTTAATTCAGCCATGTGCTGCTTACAACAGAAAACTCATTAAACATAAGGACACAAAAGGCTGAAAGCAAAGATAATAAAAGTATCAGATTATCAAAATAAGACAAAAGAAAGCCATTTGACAGTTAGTGTCATTAAAGAGACTCAAGAAACAGGAAAGAGAAAATTTAGAGAAGAAAGCAAGCGATACAGAGGTAAGCTTCTCTAACAGAATTCAAGAGATGGAGAACAAATCTCGAGACTAGAAGATATCATCGTGGAACTTGAAACAACCGTCAAAGAAAACACTAAATCTGAAAATTTCCTGAAAAAAAAAAAAAGAAAAGAAAAGAAAAGAAAAAAGAAATCAAGGACACCATGAAAAGACAAAACCTGAGGATAATAGGCATTGAGGAAAGAGAAGACACTGACTCCAAACCCAGAAAATATTTTCAACAAAATCACAGAAGAAAAGTTTCCCAATTAAAGAAGGAGATGCATATAAACATACAAGAGGCCCACAGAATACCAAATAGAATAGACCAGAAAAGAAAATCTTCCTGCCACATAATAATCAAAACACAAAATATACAGAACAAAGAAAAATAGTAAAAGCAACAAAAGAAAAGGGCCAAGTAATATATAATGGCAAACCTATCAGAATTACATCCAACTTCTCAGGAGAGACCATAAAGGCCAGAAGGGCCTTGGCAGAGGTCCCGCAAACCTTAAGAGACCACAGATGCCAGGCCAGACTACTATACTCAGCAAAACTATCAATAACCATTGATAGACAAAACAATATATTCCATGACAAAAACAAATTCAAACAGTACATACCAACAAATCCGGCCTTATAGAAGGTCCTAGAAGGAAAACTCCAACCCAAAGTGACAAGCTGCAACCAAATCACACAAGAAATAGATATCTACACCATTGCAAAAACATAACCACACAAACACTCTACTGCAACAAACATAAAAAATCAAGAGACTTAACAGTCACTGGTCATTAATATCTCTGAACATTAATGGTCTCAATTCTCCAAATAAAAAGACACAGACTAACTGAACAGATGCATAAAGAAGACTCAACATTCTTCTGCATTCAAGAAACACATCTCACCCACAAGGATAGACAGTACCTCAGGGTAAAAGGCTTGAAAAAGGTACAAGCAAATGGAAACAAGAAGCAAGCTGGTGTAGCCATTTTAATATCTAATAAAATAGACTTTAAACCAAAATTAATCAAAAGAGATAAGGAAGGACACTTTATACTCATCAAAGGTAAAGTCAACCAAGATGACATCACAATTCTGAACCTCTACACTTCCAATACAAGAGCACCCACATTTGTAAAAGATCTATTAACAAAGCTTAAACCACACATTGATCCCCACATATTAATAGTGGGAAATTTCAACACTCTACTTTCACTGAAGAATAGGTCATTGAAACAGAAACTAAACTGAGAAATAATGACACTAACCAATGTCATGAATCAAATGGATTTAACGAATACCTACAGAACATTTCATCCAAACACAAAGGATTATACCTTCTTCTCAACACCTCATGGAACCTTCTCCAAAATTGATCATATAGTAGGTCACAAAGCAAGCCTCAACAGATACAAGAAGATTGAAATAATACCGTGTATCCTATCAGATCACCATGGTCTAAAGCTGGACTTCAACAACAACAGAAATAACAAAAAGACTACACACACATGGAAACTAAACAAGTATCTACTTAATGATACCTGGGTCAGGGAATAAAGAAAGAAAGAAATTAAGGACTTCCTGAAATTCAAAAATAAAATGAAGGAACAACATACCCAAATTTGTGGGACACATTGAAAGCAGTGCTAAGAGGAAAATTCATGGCACTAAGTGCCTTTATAAAGAAATTGGAACTTAATGACACATCTGGGAGCCCTAGAAAAAAAGAAGCAGAAACACTTAAGGGGAGTAGACGTCTGGAAATAATCAAACTCAGGGCTGAAATCAATAAATTAGAAACAAAGAGAACAATTCACAGAATCAGCAAAACCAGGAGATGGTTCTTTGAGAAAATCAACAAGATAGACAAGCCGTTAGCCAAACTAACTAAAAGGCAGAGAGACACTATCCAAATTAACAAAATCAGAAATGAAAAGGGAGACATAACAACAGACACTGAAGAAATACAAAGAATCATAAGATCCTACTTCAAAGGCATATATGCCACAAAATTTGAAAATCTAAGGGAAATGGATGATTTTCTTGATCGATTCCACTTGCCAAAATTGAGTCAAGACCAGATAAACAAATTAAATAGTCCTATTTCCCTTACGGAAATAGAAGCAGTCATTAATAGTCTCCCAACCAAAAAAAAGCCCAGGGCCAAATGGTTTCACCACAGAATTCTACCAGACCTTCAAGGGCGAGCTAATACCGATTCTCTTCAAGCTACTCCAAAAGATAGAAATGGACGGAATATTACCATACTCATTCTATGAGGCCACAGTCACTTTGATACCTAAACCTCACAAAGACCCAACAAAGAAAGAATTTCAGACCAATTTCTCTTATGAACATAGATGCAAAAATACTCAATAAAATTCTCATAAACCAAATCTAAGAACACATCAAAGATATCATTCGCTATGGCCAAGTAGGCTTAATCCTGTCGTTCAGGGATGGTTCAATATATCAAATCCATCAATGTAATCCACAATATAAACAAACTGAAAGAAAAAAAACCACATGATCATCTCCTTGGATGCAGGAAAGGCATTTGACAAAATCCAACACCCATTCATGTTTAAAGTTTTGGAGAGGTCAGAGATACAAGGCACATACCTAAACGTAATAAAGGCTATATACAGCAAGCCAATAGTCAACATCAAATTAAATGGAGAGATACTCAAGAAAATTGCTCTAAAATTGGGGACCAGGCAAGACTGCCTACTTTCTCCATATCTCTTCAATATAGTTCTTGAAGTTCTAGCTACAGCAATAAGACAACAAAAGGAGATTAAAGGGATCCAAATGAGAAAGGAAGAATTCAAATTATTCCTATTCACAGATGACATGATATTTTACATAAGTGACCCCCATAAATTCCAGCAGAGAACTCCTACAGCTGAGGAACACCTTCAACAAAATGGGTGGATACAAAATTAACTCAAAAAAGTCAGTATCCTTCCTATATACAAAGGTCATCCGTGTAGAGGAAGAAATTATGAAGACTCCACCCTTCACGATAGTTACAAGTAATATAAAATATCTAGGAGTAACTTTAACCAAGCAAGTGAAAGACTTGTTTGAAAAAAATTCAAATCTCTGAAGAAGGAGATTGAAGATGACATCAAAAGATGGAAAGATCTCCCATGTTCATGGATAAGGAGAATTAACATAGTAAAAATGGTCATCTTACCAAAAGCAATTAATAGACTCAATGCAATCCCTATCAAAATACCTACACAATTTTTAAAGACATTGAAAGATCAATTTTCAACTTCATATGGAAAAATAAAAAACTCATAATAGCTAAAACAATCCTGTACAATAAAAGATCTCCAGAGGAATCTCCATACCTGATCTCAAGCTGTACTATAAAGAAACAGTAATTAAAACAGCATGGTACTGGCACAGCAATAAGCTGGTTGATCAATGGAATCAAATTGAAGACCCAGAAATAAATCCACACACATATGGACACTTGATTTTTGACAAAGAAGCCAAATATATTCAATGGGAAAAGGATAGCATCTTCAAAAAATGGTGGTGATCCAACTGGATGTCTACATGTAGAAAAATGCAAGTAGATCCATATTTATCACCATGCACAAAACTCAAGTCCAGAGACACTAAATTGGTTAGAAGAAAAAGTGGGGAAGAGCCTGAACTCATTGCATCCTTAGTCATCAGAGAAATGCAAATCAAAATGACTCTGAGATTCCATCAGAATAGCCAAGATCAAAAACTCAAGCGACACCACATGCTGTTGAGGATGTGGAGATAGGGGAACAGTCTTTCATTGCTGGTGGGAGGTCTAACTTGGACAATCATTTTGGAAATCAATCAGGCACTTTCTCAGAAAACTGGGAATAGGGCTAGCTCAAGACCCAGCTATATATACCCAAAATATGTTCCAGCACACAACAAGGGCATATGCTTAACCATGTTCATAGCAGACTTATTCATAATAGCCAGAACCTGGGAACAGCCTAAATGTCCTTCAGTTGAAGAATAGATAAAGAAACTGTGGCACATTTACACTATGGAGTACTACTCAGCTATTAAAAACAAAGAAATCTTGAAATTTGTGGGCAAATGGATGGAACTAGAAATGATCATAATGAGTGAGTTAACCCAGACCCAGAAAGACTCACTTATAATTGGACACTAGCTCAAAAGGGATGTCCCATGAAAGCCCTCACTTACCAGGAGATTGGAATAGATGCCAGGACTTCCTTTTGGGACTCTAAGTGAGAGAAGTATGGGAGAATGGGGAAATAGAAGGATCCAGAGGGTCCTAGAAACCTACAAGAACATCATGATGGGCGGATCTGGACCCAGAGGTTTCTGCTCAAACTACTACACCAACCAAGGACAATACACACAGTAAGCATTAGACTCCTATGCAGATCTACACAATGGACAGGACAGCCATAAATGGGGACTGACTCTGACATGAATTCTGGTGCCCCATATTTGACCACTTCCCCTTGGTGGGGAGGCCTGGTGGCACTCAGAGAAAGGATAAGCAGGCTACCAGGATGAGACTTAATAGGCTGTGAACATATAGTGGGAGAGGATGTCCCCTTATGTCACAAGCCTAGGGTAGGGTAATAAGGTGAAAGAGGGAGGGAGGGAGGAACGGGAGGATACAAGTGAGGGGATAACAATTGAGATATAATCTGAATGAATCAATTAAATAAAAAATAAATTAAATTAAATAGACTCAGTGACACAAAACACTGTTAGGGGTCCAGGGAGTTGCTACAAAATAATAAAAGTGGTTTTTTGGAAGGAAGGTTTGTTTGGTCGTTTGGTTTGTTTTGTTTTGTGGTGCTGGGAATAAATCCAGAGCCTTGAACATGCTAGGCATACAAATGATAGTTCACAAAGAAGAAAGAAACATTAAACATCAATGTACATAATTGCATAGCCATAAATGGGGGGTGCAGGTGTAATGCAGTGGGAGGGCTTTTTTCTAGCACATACAAGGCCCTGGGTTCTATCCCCAGTGTTTCAGGGAGAAAGAGGAGGAGCGGCAGTTGAAGGAGAGGAAGAAGATGAAGCTTGAAAAGCACTAGATACATTTCTGTAAAAACTGAGACACCTCAACAGAAATAAATAAACAAACAAATAAATAAATAACTCATCTAACAAAATGTGTAAATGACCTAGCTACATAACTGTCAAAAGAGAATGCACAGATGATTGGCAGGCAGTAATCATCAAAGAAATGTTAATCCAGACCACAGTGAGAGACCGCCTCCTCCTCATCAGAATTCCTATTAGCAAGAAACAAATAAACAAACAATCAGAAAGTGCTGGCAAGGATATTGAGAAAGAAAAGTCATGTGTGTTGTTGATGGAAGGAAGGCTCACGCAGCCACTGTGAAGAACTGAATGAAAGGCCTTTGAGAAACTAAAAGCAGAGGTGTCCTGTGACCCGGCAAGCCCACTCACTACAGGAGAGAGTGACACAGTACCTCAAAAAGATTACTGCCCTCTCAGGTTTTGGGCAGCATATTCAAAATGGCCAAGACGTGATATAGCTCAAGATGCCTCCTAGCAGAGAAGTAGATTTTTCAGACGTGGTGTGTATACACAGTGATATTATAGTGTTCAGACATTAAAAAAATATATCCTGCCACTGGCAGGAGCATAGATGGAACTGGATGACATTATGTTAAGTGAAGTAAGTCTGCAAAGAAAGACAAATGCCACATGTTTTCGCTTTTATATTAAAGATAAAAAAAAAAATTGAACTCAAAGCAGTAGAAAATGTAACAGTGGTTAACCAGCTGCAGAAATGGAGTACTAGTTAATGGCCAGTTAACAGCTACTGGAGTACAGGTGGATGAAGGCAGTGATTTCTAACATCCTTAGTACAATATGCTAGTTTGATTGACAACGATTAATTTTACATTTCAAAACAGCTTATAGGGAAGGTTTTGAATTCACAACACACAGAAATGCTAACACCTCAACATAGTAAAACAATCCAAAAAAAAAAAATACTAAAGCCTTTCTTCTGAAATCAGGAATCAGGAAGGGAAGGATGTGGCAGTCTCAGCCAGAGCGCTAAGACAAGAGAAAGAGATAAAGAGGACTTACACAGGACAGGAAGGACACAAACTACCTCTAGTTGCAGATCACATGATCCTAGATACCACACCAGAAAACTCTTAGGTCAGATACGGACTTTCAGGACACTAAATCATCATACAGAACATCAGTAGCTTTTCTATATACTAATAACAAATTGGAGGGGCGGAGCATCCCAGTCACAATATTTGTGTATGTATGTGTGTGTGAGAGTGTATGTGAGTGCGTGTGTGTGTGTGTGTATGCGTGTGTGTGTGTATGTGAGTGTGTGTGTGTATGTGTGTGCGTGTGTGTGTGAGAGTGTATGTGAGTGTGTGTGTGTATGTGTGTGTGTGTGTGTGTGCGTGTGTGTGTATGTGTGTGCGTGTGTGTGTGAGAGTGTATGTGAGTGTGTGTGTGTATGTGTGTGTATGTGTGTGCGTGTGTGTGTGTGCATGTGTGTGTATGTGTGTGTGTGTGTGCGTGTGTGTGTGAGAGTGTATGTGAGTGTGTGTGTGTGTATGTGTGTGTGTATGTGTGTGCGTGTGTGTGTATGTGTGTGCGTGTGTGTGTGAGAGTGTATGTGAGTGCGTGTGTGTATGTGTGTGTGTGTGAGTGTATGTGAGTGTGTGTGTGTGTGTGTGTGTGTGTGTGTGTGTGTGTGTGTACTAGGAATAAGCATAGTCGAGGAGATGAAAGATCTCTACAATGAAAACTTTAAAACTACTGAAAAAAAGAAATCGAGGAAGACACTAGATGACAAAAAGTCTCCCCAGTGTTCATGGTTTGGCAGAATTAATGTATTGGAAATGACTAGTTAATTAAAAGCATTCTACAGATTCAATCAAATATCCATCAAAATTTTAATGACATGCTTTACAGAACTAAAACTAAACAAACAAACAAAAAAAGATCCAAAAATTCATATGAAAGCACAAAAGAGTCCCAAACATCCAAAGCATTTCTAAGCAGAAAGAGCAGTGAGGAAGGCATCAGAATACCTGATCTTAAATTATACTACAGAGCCATAGTAACAAAAACAACATGGCACAAAAACAGACATGCAGACCACAAATCAAGAGTAGAGAACCTGTAAAGATACCCACACAGCCATAGCTCCCTAATCTGCATCTGCTAAAGGAAAACATGGATAAAGTACTTAGACAAAGACAGGGGCTTTCTGTAAAGGAATCCAATAGCACAAGAAATAATCTCAAGAATTTAAAAATGGGATTGCATGAGGCTTAATATCTTCTTCACAGCAAAGGAAACGATTAACAAAATGAAAAGATGGCTACAGAATGAGAGAGGAAAAAATTGCCAGCTATACGTCCAGTAGAAAAATCAATACCTGGAGGGGCGGAACTTCACATTTTAGACACCAAAAGGACGTCTAATTAATTGTTTAATTAATAAATTGAAAAATGAGTGAATGAAAATAAAATTTGGAAAATAAGAGCTGAAATGTCCCATGAATACTAATGACAGCAAATGCTGATGAGGATATGGAGAAACAGGAAGTTTTATTCACCAGTGGAATGTAAACTAGTGCGGCCATTATGGAAACCAGTGTGGGGGTTCCTCAAAGACTAACAATAGGACTATCCTATGACGTAACAATTCTGTTCTTGGGCACATATTAGAGAGAACATAAGTCTGCACATCACCTCTATTGTTCACAGTAGCAAAGATATGGAACCAGCTCAGGAACCCATTCGCAAAAAGATAAAGAAAATGTGGTATGTATGTATGTATACACGATTGTTTTATTCAGCCAGAAAGAAAAATGAAACCATTAAGTCGGGTGTGGTGGCGCACGCCCTTAATCCCAGCACTCAGGAGGTAGAGGCAGGTGGACCTTTGTGAGTTCGAGGACAGCCTGGTCTACAAAGTGAGTTCAGGACAGCCAAGACTATTACACAGAGAAACTCTGTCTCAAAGTGGGGGGGGGGGGGATGCAACCATTGGGCCAGGGAGATGACTCGGTGGATAACGGTGCTGGCCATGAAGCTGACAACCTGAATTCAATGTGTGGGACCCACACAGTGGAAAGAGAGAACTCTACTGCTTCAAGCTGTTTTCTGACTTCCACACATTCACTATGGGGTGTGTGTGTGTGTGTGTGTGTGTGTGTGTGTGTGTGTGTGTGTGTGTATGCACGTGCACATACCTGCACACATACACAAATAATAAAACTTTGGGGTGGGGATAGAGAGATGGCTCAGTGGTTAAAAGCTCTCTCATATGACCACTTGATTCACACTGTGTATATGTCTACAATACTAAAATGCCGTGCTATAGCCCAGAAATTAGTACATCTCAATTAGGACTAAAACCATTTTAAATTATTTTTATAGACTTAAGCTAATTGACTTGTTGTTTTGTTTCACCTTTTCAGGGTTTTCTTTTTCTTGGTGGTTGTGTGGTTTTTCTTTGGTGATAGGACAGAGTTCAAGGCTTTATATGTGCTAAACAAGCACTCAACTACTGAAGAGAATTTAACATGCCCTTCTCAGTAATTGATTAGATCAAGAGATGATAAGGTCAGTAAGAATTTTAAATATATAAACCACTCAATTTCAATTAGAAGATATAGCCCACACAATTACCACCTAATGCATATGTATACAATTTTCCCACATATGATAAATTCATATCTTTCCTAAGCATTATGTAATATATATATAAGCATTTTATCACATATTAGTTATAAACACTCAACAAATACCAAACTTAAGGATGAAGCAGATTGGAAAGTGATGACAGTGCTTTTCTGTTACTGCAATAAAAACACTGACCAAAAACAACTCATGGGAAGAAAAGATTTCTTTGGCTTCCACTTCCAGGTTACTGTAGTCACTGAAGAAAGTCAGAGCAGAGACTGAAGCAGGAGCCATGGTGGGATGCTGCTTACTGGCTCATTCTCAGGCTGGTGCTCAGCTAGCTCTCTGATACATCCAAGTACCCTGCCCAGGGAACGGTACCATCACAGTGGGCCGGGCCTTCTACATCAATCACCATCTGTTTCAATCACTCATATACATGGCCACAAACCAACCTGTTCTGGGCAATCCCTCAGTTGTGACTCCCTTGATGACTCTGGATTGAGTCAAGTTGAGTTATCAAGTTGAGCTGAAGTTACCTAGGACAACACTGAAATTTGGAAGCTAAAAATGACATTACTGGAGAGATGGCTCAGTGGGTAAAGGTGCTTGCTGCCACACACGGAGGCCAGAGTTAAATCTCCAGGACCCATGTGCAAGTTTTCCCCTAACTTCTACATTCATGTCATGGCACATGCACACACACATACACATACACAAAATAAATGTAATTTTTTTAAAAAATGTTTAATTACCACATATTAAACAGAACTACAGGGTAAAGAAAAATATTAAAATGGGGAAGTTTAAATATTTCAAATAGAATGACAATAAAAATATTATTCTGAAAACTTGATACAACATTTGGAGGGAGATTAATAACCTGATGGTTACAGTAGGAAGAAAGAAATCTCTAAACCACTAGCTTTTGTGCTAGCGTTAAGAAGTGAGGGAAAGTATAACAGACCTAAGAAAATTTAAAATTCAGAAAATAAACAATAGAAACAGAAAACAGAATAAAAGTCCAGAGAAGGATCAAGGGGGCCTCAAGTTGTTTCTTTGCTTAAAATGAATACTATAAACCTGTCAAGATGTAACACCACACTATGCAATGTTGCAACTAAGGGGGCAGGATAACAGCACGTGAAGATGTTTAATGAAGAAGAAGAGAATATGATAAAATAATAGGCCAGCAACTTTGAGAACTGAGATCATTATGCACAAAAATACAACTTCCCAAAACCAACTCAAGCAAGCAAAAATGAATACGAACAATGTGTGGTCAAAGAAGCTATCACAGTGCTTAGCATCAGTTCTACATAGACTCAAAAAAAGCATGAGGCCCAGGTAGAGCTATCCGGGTGGGTTCAGCAGATCAGCCAAGTTGTTGCAACCTCTTTGGAAACAGAAGAAAAAGCATCACCTCTGACTCACTATGAAAGGGAGACATTAAAGGATACACATTGAACCAAATGAAGACAAACCCTCGCCTTCAAGGATTTGCATGCTTAAGTAGGTGTGGTAGGCATCCATGACAAATGTGTGATGACTTAAGAGTATCAGGTGACAGTGACGGCCATGGAATACATGGAAAACTGGGTAGTCCGACAGATGGTTGGATAGTCAGCACAGGCCTCCTACTTTAGGATGATCTGAAGAGGGAGGGATGGAGGTTCAAGGATAAGAAGACTGAAATCACAGAAGTAAGGAAACACAGGGTCCCTGGGGTAAAACATGTCTGCTGTGCTCCAGGAGAAAGAGGAAAGGCAGTGTGGATGGCGTAGGACTGGCAAGGACAAGGAACGTAAAAATGAGGACCTTGACTTTGAGTCAGAGGGCAAGATAGCAGGGATGCTCTGCTGCAGTGAAAACAGTCTGGTCAGCAGCTATCCCGACTGTCTCCATGGAAACAAGGCAACTCAAACGGAGGTAGCGCCTTGGAGATGGGCGGTGGGGGGGGGGGGGGAGGATGGATGGGCATGCATGGAGGACGAGTCTGTAGGGTTTGCCGGTGGATTCGGCATTGGATCCAGATGAGAATACAGTGTGGGTAAGTGCAGGGTTTTGGGCTTGAGGGACGGAGTTTCATCGGAACATGAGCCTCCCTCCAAAGATGTGGAGCACATGGACTCTGCGACCAAGAAAACCAGCATGGAGCTAGAGTGAGGTCAAGAGGTATCCAAACCCCCCCCAAAAAAATCTCAATTTTGAGACCAGCAGGAGTGAGGATCACTCCCTCCTTGTTCTGTGCCTCCATGCCGCTGAGGAAGCAGGGAGGGCTGTAAGTCTTGTGAGCCCCACCCTCAGAATTCTTTAGGTGGTCAGTAGCCCCGCACCTGGAATTCGATGCAACTGAAGCATTCCCAGCACCTCTGGCCTAGCCGATGATGTTCACTCACCCAAAAACCCCTACCCATTTCCCCAAAGTTGATATAGCTCTTACCCCACCCCCTACCCCCAGTGACGAGAACTGTATCACTGGAAGAGCTGTGTCGCTGTATCTCTGAGAGAGCTGTGTCCAAAAAGGACTGCAACACTAGAAAAGCAGTATCGGAGGTGAAGGCTTTCCCTCCCTCCGGGTATTCACAGCTGGACTGGGATCCTGCAAACTCACTCGCCTGGCTAAGCTTCATTCCTTTGGCTCCAGGACCTGTTTCCTTCAGTACCTGGACACTCTGAGAGGAAGAAGCAAGACCCGGGCTCCGGAAGGGATTGAGAGATAAAGCCCCAGAAACTGAGGCTGGTGCTACTTAGGAAGCAGGCCTCTCCACACAACCCCAGAATCAGCTTGAGGCACTTTGGGGAGACAGATGGTCACCACGCAGAAGACACAAGAGGCCAAGTCACAGAAAGTAGAGCAGAGCCTTGCACTAGCCAGAAAAAAAGGTAGGAGGTTTTGATTGTGATATTATTCTCATGTTAGAAGTGTTTACCTTGACAGACTACCACACCTGTGTACTGGGCAATTGCACCAACCTACAGTTAGAGAAACGGAGGCCCCAAGAGGTTAAGTGACTGACACAAACTCCTGCCCACAGCTAGAAAGCGACCGAAGCTGAACTCAGCCCAGAGTAGTCTAAGACCCACAGTCTGCTGTGGTTCCCAGTTACTTTGGTCTTTTGGGTTTGTGTTGTTGTTGTTGTTTGTTTGTTTGGGGTTTTTTATTGCAAAGTTCTCCTTTCCCCCACCCCTTCTTGCCTCTCTGGCTTGCTTTGTTTTGCAGGTTTTCATGAGCCACTTATTTTAGGGTGGCTTTTGCGAACAGCTTGAGATAACCTCAACAGCTATGGCTTCCTTGACAATAAAACAGCCTTACTCTGTACTTCTCTTTCAACTCTCTCACCATGTCTCTACTCAGAATGCTGTCCTTGATAAACTGAGGGGGAATCCCCACCCCCACCCCCCACCCCATCCCCCAAAGTCCACCATAAGCCCAGCCACATGTGAATCACCGTGCCTTAGTGTCCTTTTATGAAGCATGTGGCTCTCACTGCCAAGACCTCAGCCTCTGTGCCAGGCTGTCATGCCTCCCTGGAGCTCTGGGTCACAGCATGCTGCAGGAAGAAGGGAGCCCTACAAAGCTGAAGAAACTACAAGGACTTTCTAATGGCTCTTCAGAGGAGTAGAGTCACAAGGGCTGTTCTTGCCAGCTGCCTTCTAGCAGCTACTTTTTGCACATGCGGTGGCCACGCTGAACCAACCGCATCCCACACTACAGCTATTACAGGTGTGGGTGAGCGCGTACTCTTGGGCGAGCCAGTCTACCTGCTGAGCAATGCCCACTTTTACTTTAGGTAAGAACTGTTCCGTGGGAACTCAATCAGACCATTCTGGAAGCCAAAGAAAGGATTCCCGGGCCAGATTGTTCACATGCAGCCTATAGGGGCGTGAGGGGAGCAGTCCCAGTTCTCTCACTAGGGCCCTGTCCTTCTCTCTCCATAAGGCAGGATCTCCTAACCCTTCCCATGCTGCACCCAACCCATGCTCCTAAACGAGAAGACAGGCCATCATTTCCAGCAGGAAAAGCAATCCTTGTCTGCGTAGTTTGTGTGTGTGTGTGTGTGTTTCTGTGCATGTAACCACTGAGCTCTCTAGCCAATCTGCAGGAAACCTGCTCACGGAAACTCTTAAAGGCCATCTACATCAACCACTGCAAATGGTAAATATTCCAGCTTTATCGGGCCTCTACTGAGCACCTCATGGGAGCCAGCTCACCTACTGACCAGGGAGCCCAAATTGTCTATGGACCTCTTTCCTGGCCTAGGAGTTTTTAACATGAAGCTGAGCCTGCCTCTTCAGGGTCTCAGCTGTGTACCCACAAGGACCTTTTGCGGGCTATTTATTGGGACCCAGACATTTTCACCCACCCACCAAGGTGACCTTTAGATCCCAGAAAAGGACCAACAGCATCCCTGTGTTGTTTTCATCATCCGTTCTGAGGTTTATCTGGGTTCTGAGCTCCAAGCTAGTGAGCATCTGTGGGCACCAGGCCCTGAGACTCCCTCTTCCAGCATCTTCCTGCCTGGTTCCCCAGCAAGCTCACTAAGAAGGGCTCTTGTCTTCCCATTTGACAACTGAACCAACTCAGGGAGCTCCCACAGCTGTGTGAAGTCTGACTGGAAAGCTATGGCTTCTTCACACATGGTAAGAAAGCCCAGGGGACAGTGGACAAGCCCAGAGACCAGTGGCTGGAAGATGCTGAGAGCAGAGGAAGCTGCAGAGGACTGGGCTGGAAAGAATGCCCAATGCCCAAATGGCTGCTTCAGACGGAAAGCACTAAACCAGAACTTAAAGCTCACAATTACTCGAAGCCATACAAAGAAGGAAAAAGTCTGACCTGGCTTCCAATCAGGTCAGACAGGTTGTGGGGAGCAGAAAATTGTGAAAAGAGGAGACAAAAGCATGTCTTGAGAACATCTGTCAACTGGGCAGAAATGTGTGGAGAGGATACACCAGGAGACTGGAGTCAGTCTAGAGGTCTTTAATAAGTACCCGTTACACCGCCACTGAGCCGGATCCTACACTAGGCTCCCTGGAGACCTGGCCAAGGGAGACCTGCCACAGGCCACAGGCTGTCTCTGCACCGACGCATCTACATTCTCACCACATTTCTTCCATAAAGCAGCCTTCAGCCTTTCAGCCTAACGAGGCATTCCCCTGCTCCACCAGACAGGTAGCCCAAGCCCAAACCTAACATACCAGCTCCAGTCCTGTGGGAACCCAGCTCTGGGCAGCCCACCCACTGTCAAAGTCATTTGCACTCGGCCCCAGTTCTTTTTTTTTTTTTTTTTTTTTTTTTTTTTTTTTTTTTTTTCTTTTTTCTTTTCTTTTATTCCTTCTTGCTTCAACCCACAAAGGCCAGTAAACCTCAGCCATGAAGGAAACAGACGAGCACAAACATTTTTATTATTGAAATAGTTCAGTTCTTGTATTGATGCCTCAAAACTGAGGATCAAATTTAAGCAATAAATAGGCCTGAAGCCTGTTGCCCCTGGTTGACTTGTTGGCAAAATAATTTACAGACAGGCCCTAGGCCCTCTGCCACCAAGTTGTAAACAAGCTTCCAGTTGCTGAACGAACCAAAACAGACACCAAATAAAACAGTTCATCTGAAAACTATCTCGGAACACAGGCATTCCTTCTAAAGCACCTCAACTGAAATGGTCAGTTAATGGCCCACAGTGCCAACTGTGAAATGCTGGGCTTCTGCTTGAATAGATGTTTGTCTTTTTTCAATGATGTGTCTAGACATTTCAGTTTGGCTATCAATTTCCCAGGCTGTGAGGAACTAAGCTGGGAAAGCCAGTGCCCAGGGAAATGTCGGCAGGCAAGGCTCTCATGATTTAAAAACTCCCTCTGGAGCAGAAGAGATGGCTTAGCAGTTAAGAAGATATTGCGGACCCAAGGTCAGTTCACAGCAATCATGTCAGGTAGCTCATAACTGCCTGTAACTCCAGCTTCAAGGAATCTAATGCCCTCTTCTGGTCATCATAGTCACAGTCACTTGCACTTACATGTGGACACACACACACACACACACACACACACACACACACACACACACTTTTTTTTTTTAGAACAAATGTTTCTCTGTATAGCCTTAGCCATCCTGGATTTGCTTTGTAGACCAAGCTGGCCTCGAACTTAAAGCAAACTGCCTCCCTCCCTGAGTGCTGAGATTATAGACATGCACCAAAGCACCCAGCTTACACACAGTTTTTTTTAAGTCCCCATGAACTGCTTTTTATATATTATAACAGTCACACAATTCCATCCCAGATCAGCAATAATAGTCCTTTCTATATTTCTCCAATATCGCACTCTTGAAGATGGTTGATAAGCTTCTTATCCACTTGATTCTAGTGTCCATACACTAGGACTTCTTAGACCACACATCCTGATTTGGGAGGGTAGAACCTATAGTTATCGTAATTACAGAGTGAGCCAAGATAACTATTATTTAAGCTGTCCTGAATGAGTTTGCAGCCCATGTCTCCAGGAGAATGTGGAAGTCCATATAACAGCCTCAGTGAACAGTCAAGAAGGAGGAAGATGTGACAGGGTCTGGTGCACTCAAATCACAAGAGAGAGGAAATCACTGTCACCCTGAGAATAACTTTGTGGAAGAAATGGCATGTCTCTGGTTGGCTTATGGCTTGAATACTGTTTGAGGAAATAGCAGCAGGTCTGAGGAGACAGAATAACCTTGAATGAAGGGGGAAAAAATGGGAACATGTTTGGCACACAGGAAAATAATCAACAATGCTCTCCCACTTCTTGGAAGAGGGTCAAACTACAGAATGAAGGGATTAGGAAAAGTGAGCAGGGCCCAGTGCCACAAGATCTTAACTGCTGTGACTACTACAGTTTCTGCCCTCCCTCTCCACCCCATCCAACTCAGCTACACTGCATTCCCCAGCTTTGCCTACTGTCAAACCATGTGATTTCATTCTAACCAATAGTCTGTAGTAAAAGTGACATAATACACACCACTTCCAGGCCTGGCTGGAGTCCCACCTCCTCAGGCCACATCTGGGCATCCATCCAGGGACTTCTGCCTGGGTGCGCCTCTCTCTCTCTCTCTCTCTCTCTCTCTCTCTCTCTCTCTTCCTGGTTTGGCCTCATGCTTATTGACCATGTGAGTCAGAGGACAGCACTGCCTCCCACCCACCTCTGAGGTATCTCCAAAGTCACAGATGTGCTTGGTTTTAAGCCACTGTGGTTTCAGAGTCCATAAGCATGAATTCTTAAGTCAGTACTTCTTCAGTTAAGTCCAGGCAGGGACTGTATGTCCTTCCTTAGGCCTGCACATGCTGTACGAAGTTAATCCCAGCTCACAGGGAAGCCTAAGTGGGAATAGAAAAGACAAACAATGGCAGGATCCATGTTGATAGGCAGTTGAAGGATTGGGAAGAGATAAGGAGCTGGGGAGCTAGCTTAGTTGCAAGCATGAAGACTTGAGTTCAATGCCCAGAATCAATGGTTTAAAAACAAAAAGAAGCAAGGAATGTGGAAATAGGTGAATTTCTGGAGTTTGCTGTCCAGCTCACATGGCCTTCATGGACAGATCCAAGCCAGCAAGAGACCCTGACTTAAAAAAGAGTAAATAAGTAGTGTTTTACACTTATGGTGGATCTTTGGCTTACACACACACACACACAGAGAGAGAGAGAGAGAGAGAGAGAGAGAGAGAGAGAGAGAGAGAGAGAGAGAGAGAGAGAGAGAAGATGAAATGAGATGGAGAGGAAAGAGATAAATTGTAAGAAAAAGAAAAAAAAAGATAGTTGTCACCACCCACTTCCTCTCTTTACTTTCCTATTGATTGAAAGGGAGCTTTAAGGAGCCTCATTCACACCCAACGGTGGGTTTTCTTTGTTCATTAATTTTATCATCATACGGCACAGGGCTCTCCTAGGCGCCGCTGCACTGTCTCTCTGTTTTGGGGTCTTTCCACCTCTGAATGTTCTCTCTCTTCTTTTTGATGGAAGTCCATCACCTTGCAGAGTCTAGCTTTGAGCCTGCCCTTCTCTCTTCTCTGTTTAGGGAATTATTGGGGTCTCGCTCACCATCTGGCTACCCCCTTTCTGTTCACGGTCCTCCTCAGAGCTGCTTTCCCCAACCCTGGCTTCCCCTCTTATCTCCAGATTCTGTGTTACGGTTCGCCATCTGCACAGCCCCACAAAGACGTCCTAGACACACCTCAGTCACATCCTAGTCACTGCCTGCTAGGCAGCACTCCACGTTCTCTCATCAGGTTGTCTAAGACCAGAGGAGCCCTCACTACAAGCATGCCAGAAGGGCACGATAGTGTGCCTCACTAACACTGCAGTGTAGTGTTCCCTCTAGAAGGCCTTCGTGTTATCCAATGCCGTGTGAAAACTGCTCTAGTCCTCGTGCTCAATTTACACTATGCCACCCACTGCCACGGTCCCTACATCTTCATGTCTCTGAATCCCATCAAAAGGTAGCCACTCCATTCACACCACCAGCAGGGCACTGGCATGAGCTTAGTGAAATGGCAGAGGCCCTTTCTTCCTGGCTCTCCACTTGCCCTGGGTTTCAATGACCTTTTGGCCAAGTTTATTTCCACCTTTCTATCTGAACAAGATTCTTGCTCAGAAGATGAAGGCAGCAGCAATTTGGACTGTTTTCTTCCTCCCAGCATCAGATGATATAGGGCACCATTTTCTCCAGGTAACAGGTTTGACCCTCTGCTCACCCTTCACATTCTGCAATGCAGCTTCCCTCTGAATTCATTGAGATTCTTACGGTCCCAAGTGGTAGAAATCACTGCTAAGTGGAGACCAGACTGCAAACAAGGTAGACTGGAATGGTGAGAAGCGTGCAGGATCCACCCTCTCTGCTCTGCTCTCGGCTTTTCTGTGTGTGCACCTCACCAAGCCAAGCCAGCTACTTTGTGGGTTGAATTCATTTTGTCTCACAATTTTCTCCCAACTGAAGCATGCCCTCTTTGGAGGGAAGAAAGAAGCTCATAAAACTCAAGAAACTCACAAAACTTCTGAGGCTAATGAGGCCTCTCCCCAGGGTTATATAAGCAGAATACACACACACACACACACACACACACACACACACACACACACACACACACACACACACGGGGAGAAGACAACCTTTAGAGCTTTTGTCTGCAAGTTGCCCAGGAGCTGCATGGACACAACTGTCATGAGTGACGTCAGTGATGCTGGAGTGGGCTCTCCGATGAAGCCCCTGCCTTTGAGTCACCCATGCACCTGTAACACTTTGCCCATGCTCCATTAAACAGCCTCAATAAACTTGCCCATTCTCCAAGCTGGACTTGGATAGAACTGTTTTCTTTCATGCCCTGTCCATGCCCTATCTGGAGTAAAAAGACTTTTGTTCACGTCTTCCCCAAGAAAAATCACATGAGAACACAGGACATGGTGGTTCTGACTCCCATCCTCAAAAGATCTTTAGCTAGAAAGGAAGCACAGTCCTCTTGGCTCAGATTTCAAGAAGCCCAGGGGAGATTCTGTTTAGCTCAGCTTGGCTCAGCCCAGGGGTGCTCTTGAATCAGTCACTTTAGTCTCTTGTGTCAAGAGAGTGAGAGCTATGTGTAGAAAGTGGGGACACAGTAATGAGAAGACAAAAGCACATGGACATCTGCCATGCTGATCACTCCATAAGTGCATGTCCCTTGGGACATGTGCCCTCCTGTTCAGTATGGTGGGCCACTGCCTCCTCCTTGGTGGCTTGTAGGGAGCAGAGACCTGAGCAGTGAGTCTACGTCATGCTCTGTGGCAGAGTGGATGCTGTCAACTTTCAGGAACCCAACAGAGGACTGGCACTAGGGCCACCTCCTCTTGAGATAGCCAGCCCACAATCCTATGAGCCCAATGGTAAGCAACGCTTCGTTTGGTAAACACCCGCCTTTCCTCTGCAGTGGTCCATGCTACTCTTCTCTGGCCACCAGTTCTTAGCCACCATCAAGTCCAGAATGCCGCTGGATCCCTACAGCTGGATTCAAACTGGCTCCCTTTTCTCACTGGCTATTTTTCTGTTTTCCCTCTGACATACCACCATTTGCCTGAGATCCAAACTTCAGTCAGCCTGATGGATGCCCATTCTACTGTCAACACAACAAAAAAATCTCCAATATTGTGCCACAGACACGCTAACCATCCTTACTGTTGTTAACAGCTGACTGCTTGATAGTACAGGCTGGGAGGAAAGCAGCTTGCAGTCTACCCCCCACTGTGTCTCTCACTAGCTATATGACTTTCCTCAGTTCCTTAACCTATTGGGGCTCAGTTTTCCTGGAACCTACCTCATAGTTGTTTTGTGTCATGGACCAGAAAAGTTCCTGGCATAAAAATCTTAAATGTTTGGTTCTTTTGCAAGGGAAACTTGTTTAATTTGGACTTACTGCTTGCTTGCTAGTGTTCCATTTTTCACTGTATATCTTATGGATACTCATGAGAGAAACCTAACACTAATGTCCATGGGTTGTTCCTCGACACCTCCCCTTTTAAAGGGAATTTGAGGGTTGTGCTGTTAGCAAGGCAGGAGGTAGCAATGGCCTCAGGCTGAGGCAAAAAGCTAGGATGGTCTGTGGGACCATGGGTTTGGAAATACCCATTAGAGCCATGTGGGCACCTCAGTGAATATACAACTTCAAACAGTGGCTGCATCTCCTCCAGAATCTATTCATGGCCAGGGAGGGATTTTGAAAGGGAATTACAGGGAGAAGGACGGGGTTAGCAGATGTGGGAGGGAGATTAGGAAGATAAGATACAGTTGTCAAAATGTGCTTCAAACATAAGAAGTCATCAAAGAACAAATTCAGTAAAGTTATTTCAAAACTCCAGGTGAGAGTGGTATGGAAGAATGGGGAGATGGAAGGACCCAGAGGGCTCAGGAGCCCCACAAGGAGACTATCAAGGCTGGCAGATCTAGACTCAGGGGTACTGGGGGGGGGCTGCACAAACTGTTGTACCAACCAAGGACAATGCATGCAGTAAACCTAGACCCCCTGTTCAGATCTAGCCAATGGACAGTGCAATCCCCACAGTTATGGGGAGAGCGGGGACTGCCTCTGACATGAACCCTGGTGCCCCCAATTTGATCACTTCCCCTTGGTGGAGAGGCCTTGGCGGCACACAGAAGAAGGGGAAGCAGGCTATCTGGATGAGATGACAGGCTGTGGGGGAGGAGGTCCCCTTCTGTCAGAGGTCTAAGGGAGGGGAATAGGGTGAAAGAGGAAGGGAGGGTGGGAACAGGAAGATACAAGTGAGGGTATAACAATCAGGATGTAATCTGAATAAATTATAAAAAATATCTAGGCAGCCCAGTCTCCAGGTTGGTCTCCTAGTCAGAGGAGCAAGGCCTGTCCCTGCCATGAACTCTGCTGCTTGCTCTTTGATCATTTTACCCTGGTGGGGTAGCATTGCCAGGCCACAGAGGAAGAGGATGCAGGCAGTCCTGATGAAACTTGATAGGCTGGGGTCAGTTTGTAGGAGAGAAGGCCTCCCCTTTCTGAGGACTGGTGGAAGGGATTGGGGGAAGAGACAGGGAGGGTGGGACCAGGAGGAGCTGAGTGATGGGACTACAATTGGGATGTAAAGTGAAAAAAAAATTTTTAATAAATTTAATTTTAAAAATATAGTGTGGGAAATCTTAAAATTTGCAGGCAAATGGATAGAACTAGAAAGGATCATCTTAACTGACATAACTTAGACCCAGAAAGACACGCATGGTATATACTCACTTAAAGTGGATATTAGCCCAACATAGATGTTTTGTGAAAGACTCCACCCAGTGGGGGATTGGGACAGATACTGGGACTCAGAAGCTGGACTCTAAGCAGAGCACTGAGAGTTGTAGGGAAGAATGAGGAGATGGAAGGTCCAGGAGGGAGCAGGAGCTCCACAGGGAGATTATCAAGGCCTGCGGATCTGGACAGAGGGGGCCTGCACAAACTGATGCACCAACTGAGTGCAATGCATGGAAAGAACCGAGACCCCCTGTTCGGCTATAACCAATGGACTGCTGATTCTCCATGGGGGCGGGGCGGCTGCTGAACCTCTGACATGCACTCTAGGGTCACAGGCCCTTGGCAAGATGGCCTAGAGAGCACACAGAGGAAGGGGATGCAGGCTATCCTGATGAGACCTAATAGGCTGTCGCCAGATAGTTGGGGTAGAAGGGGCCCCCATCAGAGGTCTAAGGGAGGGGAATAGGCAGAAGAAGGAGGGAGGGTAGGAATGAGAAGATAAGAGGGAGATAACAATCTGGATGTAATGTGAATAAATTATAATAAATAAAATGTTCATTAAAAATGTTTAAATATAGGATGGGAAGGTGTTAAGGATTACTTAGAGACAAAGGTGACTTGTTCACCACAGATCCCTGCTCAGCTCCATCTCAGGGACAGTCACAAAACATCAGTTTGGCTCCAATGTCATTTGGCTACATTTGCATCCAAACGGCTCCATGCAGCCAAGCAAATGGTAGTGATGTGTGATGCATTGGTCAGAAGCAGAGAGTGCGTGCATCTAGCCTTCTCTTGAGTTGAATTAGCCTTTCCTTCTGTGTCTAGACCAATCAAGAAGGCTATCTGAATCTTTTCCATCTCTCTCCCTCTCTCTGTCTCTCTCTCTCTGTCTCTCTCTCTCTCTCTCACATGCACATACACACACACACATGCACACACACACACACACATACACACACACAGATTCATATATGCATTGGCAGGCAGACACCCTCCCGCAATGTAAGAGAAGCCTAACATTAATAACTGCAATGACCTTGAGATTGGACAAGGCACCTAGGCAAACAGGAAGAAGATGGGAAGCCAGCCATGGGGCCCCAGTACGGGCTACTGAGAGATGAGAGGTGCCCTACAGTAGAAAGAAAAGATGCTCAGCTCCCAGGATGATCCTCTAGACATCCTAGAAAGCCCAATTATTTCTACCATATCTGGGATGTTAAATTCAATTTCTGGGAAATGTTCCTACTCTCTCCCCTAACCCGCTCTCCATGTTCCATCACTGCAGCCTCATGTTCGATGTGCATATATGGGTTATTAAGCCAGGCTGCCTTTACTTTGGATGGCACACCTCATTTGTTGGTAAATTAATTCTTACAGGCACTGTATATAACAAATTTAAGGCTCTCTCCAAGCAGAAGTGCTGTGTATCCTTCAGCTGATTTTGTTATGAAAAAGGAAATATGCTCAGAGTGGAGGTCCCCAGGACCTGAAAAGATGGCTGTAGATGACCAGGCATGACTTGGAGAAAGAGCTTGCATTCCAGTTCTTTCTCCTCCACTTCCTGGTGGGTGACCTCAGGCAAGGCTCTTGGCCGCCTGAGGCCCTGGGTCTTTATTTATGGATGGGGATAATCAGGTCCACATGCATTGCCTATTGTAAGGGTTGGCAGGAATATTTATGAAGTGTCTTCAGTGAGATCAACACAGCAATGGAAGGCCAAAGTGAGTGAGTTAAAAGTTGGGTTTCTGAGTTATCTCCTGTGGAACGGCTTGGGCAGCTGATTCTGACTCCAACTTGGCCCACTCCACTATGCAAAGCATTCTCTTAAAGATGACAATCATAGGGCCAATACGGTGCTCAGAGAGTACCTGCCACAAAAACGTGATGGCCTGGGATCTATCCCAGACCTACACAGGGGAGAACGAAGTCCTGGCAGGTGTCCTCTGACCTCACTCATGCAAACATCCACACGTGTACACACCACACATCACACACACACAATTAATTTTCTAAATGATAATAATAAATGACAGGAAGTGCAAGGCATGTTGACATACATTAATTTCCTGTTACATTTCACTATTATCATCCTCACTTTACAAGTGTAGAAATGAAGATCAATATAAGCTAAGTAAGAAGTGGTAGTCTACTGATATTATTCTCTTTACTCAGATGTGGAAACTAAGGCCCAAACAAGCTAACTTGTTTAATGTCACTGTGCTGGTTAGTTTTTTGTTTTGTTTTTGTTGCTGTTGCTGGTGGTGGTGGTGGTGGTGGTGGTGGTGGTGGTGGTGTGTGTGTGTGTGTGTGTGTGTGTGTGTGTGTGTGTTCAACTTAACACAAACTGTTGTCATCTAAGAAGGAATATTAACTGAGAAAACGCCACCATATGCTTGGCCTGTGGGTACATTTGTGTGGCATGTTCTTGATTAATGATTGACATGAGATGGTCCAGTCCACTGTGGGCAGTGCCACTTCTAGACAGATGCGCCTGGGTATTTATAGGAAGGCAGGCGAAGTAAGCCATGGGGAACAAGACAGCAACATATCTCCATGTCTCTGCTTTAGTTCCTGCCTCCAGGTTCCTGTCTTCTGTTCCTGCACTGACCTCCCTTCATGATGGACTACAACTATAAGCTGAAATAAATCCTTTCTTCTCCAAGTTGTCATTGGTCATGGTGTTTATCACAACCTCAGAAGCCTAACTAAAACAGTCACACAAGGATGCGGCAAGCTGGCATCAGAATCCAGCCACCTATTCCCAGACTCCACATTTCAAAGAGGTGCCACTCAGCATCCCTAAGGAGCACCTGGGACTCCTTGCCCAAGGTGTGGTGAGTTTTCCTTGATAAAATGATTCTACATTCTGCACTAAGTGTGCTCTGCTATGTAGCCTGGGCTCCACCTTTCTAAGGGCCCTGTGCAGATAGCCAGGCCAAGGCCACCTTGTGCCCTGCAGTCCTCTGCAAGTGTTTCTCTTGGAGTGAAATATGAGCCCTCACTGACTCTGACCTCACGATGCTTGAAATCAATGTCTGACCTCACGATGCTTGAAATCAATGGAACACTCTTTGTCTGTGAGGGAGGGCAACACAGATGTCCCACCAGCTGGGCAACCTCACTGTTCCTGTGTCTTCTCCCAAAACTTATCAGCAATTAATGAGAAGACATAAGGACCAGAGACTGTGTTAACAGTAGTCTAGCTACTAAAATAAATCACTGTGGAGGAGGCAAAGACTTCTGAGGGAAGCGGGGGGGGGGGGGGCAGGCAGGAACGGAGGAGAGGAAAAGAATAAAGAAATCCTCCAGTGTGTGGAAAAATCCTCTGATGGGGAAAATGAGGGAGAATAGGAGAGGTTCTATATAATAAGAAACACCCCAAATTCCCTGGAGTGTTGTCTGTTTTGTCATTACCTTCTTTCCTAGTGTAAAAGGTAATATTCTGTCTCACAAAGCATTTCCCTCCGACTCCCATCTCCTCTTGCAAAGAGGTTTTGTAACTTCAGTGTATGTCATGAGTTATAAAACACTCTCTTCATTCACCCTTCTCTCTGTCCATGTTTCTAGCTTGCAGCTGGTGTATCAAAACACAAGCCTGTAAAAGGTGCTTTCTCAACCCAGGCGCTCTAGGCTGTAGACACTCAAGCTTGGCGTTTTAGTTACTCTTCTATTGCTGTGAAGAGACAGCACAGCCAAGGCCACTTACAGAGAAAACATTTAATTGGGGAGTTTCTTACACTTTCAGAGCACTAATTAGTCCACAACCATCACAGCAAGGAGTGCGGCAGCAAACAGGTAGGCCTGGCTCTGGAGCAGCAACTGAGAGTTCACATGATCTTCAAACTGTGGGCACATAGAAAAGGAGACTGGGCCTGGTGTGGGCTTCCGAAACCTCAAAGCTCACCCCTAGGAACACTCCTTCCAATAAGACCACTCATCCTAATTCTTACCCAGCAGTTCCACTAACTGTAGGACAAGCATTCAAACATATGAGCCTATGCAGCCAGTCTCATTCAAATCACCAGACTTGCAATCACAGTCACACAATAAGGCAAGAGTTTCAGGAACACAAAACCTGCATGTGTCAGCGGTGAGGTTGGAACTCAACACCCAGATGGTATTTTGATAGTCTCAAAGACTCATCTCCCCCAACTTGACCCCCAACTCTCTCCATCTGTGGTCAAGTTTTGACATAATTTCCCCAAACCGAAGGTGTCATAAAACCATCAAGACTATTTGCATCTTGCTTTCATATTCCTTCATTGTTTATTCCTGACAGCAAGAACCCAGTGCCAACTCTCTACCATGTAGACATGTCCCCTGGATCTCAATTGGTCATCCTCTGACCACAAGCCCATTCACGCCTTCTAGAGAAGGAAGCTATAAGAATGGGGTTTCTTCCATGTATTGCTTTGGTGTTTACATCATGGGAACCATCCAAGAAAGGAGGAAGGAAGAAAGCAGAGGTGAGGAAGATGGAACAGAAAGAAAAGCAATAGGAGAACAGTAAGGTAAAAGAGGAAAAGTACTGTCTATGACTCAGCCAAAGAGCGCATTTCACCCTCCCTAGGGCAATCCAAACACCACCTCATAGCAGCCATAGCAGGTCAAAGGGCAAGTAGATAGACCCCTCTTCATTGGTGGCCCAACAAAGTCAACTGACCCCTCATCCATCTGGGTTGATGTTGACATTTCTGACCTCTGACTCAGTGACCAGCCCCATTATACTGGAGACAAAGACAGAGATGAAAGGCACCGGCTCTTCACAATATCTCTGCAGTGGACAGGTGCCCTTGGTTTGTCACAGCCCCGGGGCTTTGCTCAACTTTCTCTAAGCATCTTAGAAACCAGAAATAGTCCTGCATCAGACATAAGGGTCTGTTTCACCTAAAGCTTGGGGGAAGTCTGTGGCTGCCTATCCGTCCCTTCCATTCACCCGAAGGTCCTTATCTGACATCTCCCATTACCAGCTCCAGCTGAGTAGATGTTTACAAGCCCTTAACAGTGTTCTGCAAGATTTCAAAGCCTTTCAGGCAGATGTTCCAAAAGGCAGTAGCAGGATGGAACAATGAGGACTATGGACCATCGACACAAGTCTAACCGCGAGAGAAGGACAGAGGGAAAGATGGCTGGATAGATGCCTCCTCCTCCAAGAGCACTGTTCAGTCTGGCGAAGTACCTGAAAACCCACTGGGTAGTTCTTAGGCCCAGGCCACTTTACAAGGTCATTGCCAGTGAATTGCTTTAGGAGGAGGCTTAGGACTGAGTGCTACAACTGGGGACTGGTCAGTTACATTCTCACAGCAGGAGGCCAGAGAGGCTCACACAAACAGCTACCACCATGAATTTCAGCACCTGCCCATCAGCTCTAAAGGGCTTCTATGAAGGGAAAGGGAAGTGGGAGGCTCCACCACAGGGAAGATGCCAAGATAGAGGTAGGTTTGTGGGTGGCTAAATACATATCCGCTGGCTTCCTGAAACCAGGAACTGTGCCTTGGTTGCCAGAGCATGCATGCATTTACCTATGCCATACCTGCTAATAGCAATGGCAGGGGACATAAATTTCTGCAAGAAGAGACATCCAGCAAGGTTCACTATATCCAAAAGGCAACAACCTTAAATTGGCTTATTGTGGCCACTGTGGTAGTCTGAATGAGAACGACCCCAATACTTTCATATACTTGAATATTTAGTCCCTAGTTTTGTGGAACTGTTTGGGAAGGATTGGGAGATGTTGGAGGGGGCCTTGTTGGAGGAGGTATGCCACTGGGGATGGACTCTAAGGTTTCAAAAGCCCATGTGGTTTCCAGTTAGCGCTTTCTCTCTCCCTCCCTCCCCTCCCTTGTGCTTGTGGATCAGATACTAGCTTTCAGCTCCTGCCACAGGACACTGCCTGCCTGCCCGCTGCCATGATAGTCATGGACTCTAACCCTCTGGAGCCATGAGCCCCCATTCGTTGCTTTCTTGTACAGGGTGCGTTAGTCATGATGTCTCTTCACAGCAATTTAAAAATTCCCAAGTCAGTCACCAACTGTGAAATTTGATGAGCGAGCCTAGACAGAAAAATCTGAAATGAGGCCTTTAACCTTTGCGGCAATTGTGAGGACCCCATGGAAGAATCTGGATCCAGCCTTTTCCCGTAGGGTATGTGAAAAGCCAACTTCAGCTATAATTACCCACAACCTCGAGCATTCTCTACTCTCCAGAGAAGGAATATGCAAACTAGTCATCATCCTTATCCCTCATCTAAAGCCTTGATTTCTACAGTCTCTTACCTGAAGCCATCCAAAAATAATAGTGGAGAGTTCCTTAAGTAGGCAATTCAAAAGTTGTAAGTTGTGTACTATTCTGAGCAATACAATAAAGTCTCACGCTGTCCCACTCTGTCCTTATGAAATGTAAATTGCCTCTCTGCCTAGTGTATCCACACTGTATATGCTACCCTCACAGTCATCATATAGCTGCCATCTTGGTTGTCAGAGTGACCTCTATAATCATGATGCTTGTATTCACTTAACCTTTATTTCCCTTAGTAACTACCCAAGTGCAATAGTGATGCTGTTGATTTTATTGTAGTATATTACTGCAATTGCTCTGTTGTATTATTGTCAGCATTAATCCCTTATTTACCTAATATATAAACAGTTTCATGGGTGTGAATATAGCATATCTATGGTTGAATATGGTTTTGGGCTTTGCCTGAGAATTTTGGAATGTATCCTTCACCAATAAATGGGGGCTGATACCATACCAATGTTTGTCTGTTCCTCCCCATGAACCTACAGCTCCAGCAGGGCTTGGAATAGAGTAAGGCAAGAGAGATCCTTGGGTGCAGTGAACAAGGAAGCAATGCTCAGAGTATGATATGAGTTTAGGTCAGCTTCCGAGAACAGAGACTATCTTTTGTAGATACAGAATCCCCTATAGCCATCCCACAGGAGCTTACACCAGCTCCACATCCTGCATGGGGCCTTCCCTGAGGACCCAGCAGCTCCCATACCAACTCCTTCAAGACCCTTTGGCCTTTTTCTTACAGCAGCTACATAGCTTGCTCCAGTACTGCCCCTTCCCTGTCCATTTAAGAAGGCCTTATCTCACCCAGCAGGCTGCCAACACCTCACAGAAGAGCCCTTTCCTAACACTGCAGCCCTTTCATGTCTGCTACATTAGCTGTGGGCTGATGGAGGGGGCTTGCTGTGCTGTTTCTTTCTTTGCATATCTGGCAAGTCACTGCCCAGGTTCCCACGGGATGCAGATAGTGAATCCCCACTGTACTAATGTTTTGAATTACAGGAGGGCTATGCTCCTGACACATCATGATTAAAGAAGGCTGCAGAGGAGAGGTGAGGCATACGGTGTCCTCTATGCTATCTGGACCAAAAGAATCACAGCTGGCACTGTTGTCCTTGTGTGTAGCCCTTGGGGATTGAAATGACAGTCTGTGACCATCAAAGGCCTTTCAACTACTTGTCAGCTGGATTCACAGCTGCAGCAACTGATCTGCCTAAATTCCCAAGGATAAAGTAGCATTAAGGATCATTTGCCTGTGTCTTGAAGGCCCTGTGAAGTCAGGTGTGTGGTGACAATAGTGTAGACACCAAGAAACAAATTCCTGTGCTCTGGAAGCTTACCCAATGAAATCCATGATGGTGACTTCACATCGGAAACCTACTGACATTCCAGTGATTTCTAGTGTTTCTGTTCCAAGAACAAGACCTAATTCTGCATCCCCATTGGCATAGAAGGAGCTGACCACAGCCTTGGACTTCTGTAGTTACCTTTCTGCACCCCACAGAGGAATGTAGGAGCATTCCAAAGACAACAGATTCCCTCTGGATTCCCTAGGAATTTGCATTTCTACCTAAATCCTTTTGTCTCAATACCTCTTCAAGAAAGTTTTATAGGGAGTTAGCAACAAATGCAGCTCCTGGGTCCCTCCAGAGATGTTCCTTCAAAAAGGCTGAGGAGAGATCTTGCAATCTGCATGTTTACCCAGTAAAGCATTGTGATGCAGATAAAAGATGAGGAGACAGTTAGAAACCAGCCAGAGTATCCCAGGAAGGCAGGAGATGATGTGGGGTAGCTGAGCCTTAAAGGACAGCACATGCTACCAGATAGCAATAAACTCTCATCACCAGACATTTCTTGCTGCCCTTCAGTCAGTAGACACACACACACACACACACACACACACACACACACACACACACACACACCCCAAGTGAAGTCCTCAGTGGATGTGTGTTGTTGAAATGGCATAGCCGTATCAAGAACCCCAATCCCTCCAGTCCCATGACAAAACCATCCCTGGGTGAGGCTCCAAGGGATGGCAAAGCCTGCTCATCATGTGAATGTTGACAACGTGTGCAGAAAATGTCTACAGTTGCTTTCTCTCCCTGGATGCTCACCGCTGGAAGGCTGCTCCCCTCCAGGGAGTGCTCCTATGCACACTTACTAAACCTGCCTCCTTGTTCTGCTGTCTACTGTAAGCTCCCACATCCTTGTTCAGCCATGCGCACTAGCCCTGCCTCCTGCTCAGCTGTAAACAATAAACAACAGGCTGAGCTTCCAAGGCAAGGAGGACTCTCTAGCCGAGAACCCAGACTTCTCAGTTCCAGCTTTTTGGTGTCTGTCATTTCTTCATTCATCTCACCACCCCAGTTAAGTCAATGCATGGAGCCATGCAGAGTGATGAACCCTCCACCAGCACAATTGACTAGTAGTCACTATGTATCACATAGAACAAAGGCTATTTCTCAAGAACCACCTGACCCTGGTTTGGGCCTCATTTCTTAAAAGTGTGTGCGTGTGTGCATGCATGTGTGTGACTGTGTGTGTGTGCATGTGTGCATGCATGTGCCTGACCGTGTGTGTGTGTGTGTGTGTGTGTGTGTGTGTGTGTGTGTGTGTGTGTGTGTTAGCAGCAGCAGGAGCAGCAGCAGCAGTAGCAGTAGTGTGCTCATGCATGCCTCTGCATGTATGTTCAAGTACAGCTGCGTGGAGACCAGAAGACAACCTCGGTGTCAGTCCTTGTCTGCCACTGTGCTGGAAGCAGCCTCTTGCGGCTCACCTCCATGGATTCCAGGTGAGCTGTCCTACACACTCTGGCAATTCTCCTGCCTACCCCCATCTCTGTAGATGCACAGGGGTTTCAGGCACATGCAGCCTTCACATGTGCTCTAACGCTCTAAGCGTTGGTCCTCACCCTTTCACAGTAAGGGCTTTTACCCCTGAGTCACCTCCATAGCCCTTAGACCTAATTTTCTAATGCCATTAATAACACATAGTACTGAGCTTACCTTACCTGAAGTGAGGATAATATTAGATAATCTATGAAATTATAGAGAGTCAGGGAGTAAGATAAATGCTTGCTCAATAAATAGCCCCTGTTAACCTTACTAATGTTATCGCTCTCTCTTCCTGTTTTCTACTGATGCATAATAAACTAACCCGAAGCAAAGGGGCATACAACCATGGCGCTGATATTACTCTCAACTCCTCTAAACACCAGCTAGACTGGTTGGAAGGTTATTCTTGAAGCACCTACAACCTGGCCCCTTTTGTCGCGTGACTGAGGCTGGCTATTGTCTGGTGCTTCAGTCAGAGCTACGACTGGAGCACTACTATGGTAGACCAAATCAGAAGAGAGAGACGGTGACAGTAGGTAAATATAGACCAACAGACAAAAAGGTAGAAGAGGAAGAAAGAAAGCCAGGCAGAAGCAAAGAAAGCCAAGCAGACGCCACATCACTTCGGAAGGCCTAGCTTTCTCTCAAAGGTTACACTGTGTCATTTCTGCCACATCCTCATGTCCAAAATGAGTCACTAGAGCTGGCCCATATCCAAGGGGTGGGGAGCACAGCCCACCTTTTGATAAAGATACGCCTAAACACTTGGGGAAATCCTTTCAGACCACTGCCTCTCAATACTCCATCTGCAGCTAGTGACTCTGACTTTGTTTCCTGGCTTCACACAGTAATGATATCCAAATTCCTAACACCACTCTGCCTCATCAGCAATACTTAATTAAGCTTTCACAACCTGGTCCTGCAACTTGGAGGCCTCTGGAACCCTTGGGCAATCAAGAGCCCCATCACTAGAAAACTGCACACAGGAATGCTATTTGCCTGTGAAACGACATCAGCCGTACAAGCGTGTAGGCAGGGAGAATGGGCTAAGTGACCTGTATACAGTCCCCAGTGCACACTGGACTGTGCAGTCTAAGGAAGTGATGATGACAGCCCGCTGTGACCTGAAATGTAGATCATTCTAGGAGATGGGGCAGAGAGACCTTGTCACCAGGCTCCAGGAACTCCCAGCTAGGACCTCAAGAAACAAGCTTGTTTGAAATCTTCAGCTTCGTCAAAACAAATCCACCTATCAGCCACCAAGCCAAGCCAAGCCAACCAGAACCTTAAATGCAGGGACACGTCCCAGCACTGATGTTTATCTCACAAAGACCGAACCCCAGCCAGGAAAGCCAACATTTCTATCTTACTCTTTCTGTATTTTTATAGATAACTCTAGTCTCTAATCTATCTCCCAGGACCCATACAAATTCACAACATGTTTGATTAGTTAAATAGGGCTTTGTAATGAGGCATCTTGCTATCCTGTTCTGGATTCCAATAATGGCTTCCTGTTGGCCCCCATAGTGCCTGACTCTAGGCCTCCCAGATATACACTAGTAGCAACAGTACAGCTTTGCCTCCAGGAACTTTTGGTTCTAATGTCAAGAGCTCCAAAGCACTGAAACACATTGTGAAATTGACCCAAGAGAGTCCAACCTGGCTCACCTGTCCCAGTATACCATCTGCTCTTCCTCTTGACAAATGAGGTCAAAATGGTGTCACCGTGGAGTGACAGAAGTGCTTCCATAGCTGCACAGCAACAGGGAATGTATGGGACTCCCTAGGTGGCTCCGAGCAGCTTGAAGCTGAGTGAGGTAACACACAACCCACCTGGGCAGAAACCATTTGGGGGAAGTCTCATATATGGGACTAGCGTCTCTGTTTCTCTAGCTTGGGGCCTCAGACTGAGCTCTTATGAGGGGTCCTGGGGTTCTTTGTAGGAGAGTGTCCCTCCTTCCAGGACATGTGGAGGAGCTTTCCTACTAACATGGAGGTCTCACCAGGGAGCAATTTCTCTCCCTAGAGAATATTTAACAATGCCCTGGAGACAGTTTTTTGTTCTGGACATTTTTGAATGTCATGCCAGGCAAGGGATGCTCCTGGCATTTAATGGTGGAGGCAGGGATGGAGCTAAACATCTCCTGGTATACAAGCCAGGCTCACAGCTCCGAACGGCCAGCCTAGAATGTCAGCAATGCCAAGAATAAGGAGCTACACTAACACATAACCGCTCCTCCCAGGTGTGCACAGGCATTGCACCTGGAAATCCATTTCCCTTTTTATACCTGCAGACTTTACTCCAAAGGCAAAGCTGTTTTTGAAGCTGTCATAGATTCATCTGGAATAATAGCCCACTCACCCTGTCCTTATGAGGGATACATACAAGGAAAGCCTGTGCTTTTCTGCTTCTTTCCTGAAGCAGATGCTGACTTCTCTACTGTAGAGGGAAAACCACACCCTAAAGCAGCCCTCGATCAGTGTGACGATTGGTCCTCACTGTCGGCTTGCCTGGATGAGGAATCACCTAGGAGACACACCTGCAGGCATGTCTGTGAGGGTGTTTCCAATGAGGAAAGAAGCCCAGCTCTGCATGTGGATGTCACCATTCCATAAGCTGCAGCACAAGCCCAGCATGAGCATCCCATGCTGCCTCCTGACCACAGCACAGTGTGACCAGCACACTTACCTTCCCAGTGTCACGCCTGCCCCCACCATAATGCACAGTATCACCTCTAAAACCGTGAGCCCAAACAAACTCTCTTCCCTTCATGCTCGTTCATAAGGTATTTTGTCTCAGCAGGGAGAAAAATAACTGATACAATCAGACACCATGAAGCTCGTCAGGGCCGGCCACTGGCTAAGCACTTGTCTCTGTGCCTCTTGGACTTCTGCTTGGGTGTCTGTGTCATCTAGCCACAGGACCCTGAGCCCGGACAGTTCCACAGATCATCCAACCAAGCTTCAATTAGGATGTGTGGGATTCATTCTTTTATGGGGGAAAGAAATGGGGACTCTACTTAGGAAGGCTTGTACCACAGAGTCGAAACTTTACTTAATTAGGCTGCTCAGCCAGCCTTTCTACATCTATGAAAAAAATCTGTGACCATTAAATCCTTTAAGCACTTAATTATGAGCCCCGTGCAGGAGAGTATGCATGTTTTAGGGTCTTTGCCATTCCTGCCACGTCAGCTCTTTGCTGACCCACTGGAGCACCAGCTTTTCTTAATTAATATGTTTTTTAATTTTCTTAATTAGCTTACAAAATAATATGGCATTTGTCTAGGCATCCTTCATCTTGGTTGATTCCCCCACCCCCATTTTCCTGCCCCCCTGTGTCCCCACACACACTGCACCCCTTCTCCCTGAAGCCAGTGACTTCTATAAGCAACCAGAATGGATTTTTTAAAATGTGGCATAATTCATGAATAACTTTAAAACCATTTAATTGTGGGGTTTTAAGCTTATGCATTAGTAGACTTGTGTGAAGAATGTTTCTGTATCGCCTTGTTTCAGCAGCATCAACTTCTTTGGGCTCATGTTGGTTTGATACTGACTCTCCTTACATATCCTAAGCTGGGCTCAAATTATGATCCTCCTGCCTCAGCCTTCTACGTGCTGCTATTACAGGAGCTGAGTCACTGCATATTGCTTGTTTCATATTTTTATATCCATAGATTTATATTTTTATGTACAGATTTCTTTAGGAGCTTCAAAACCATCTAACTCATCATAATGTTTCATCTGCAAGTATTTCAGTATGTATCCCTCACCAACAGGCCTTTTTAATTACAACCATGACACGATGTCCTACCCAACAAAACTAACATCACCTAATATAGAGTCCACGCTGGATTTTCCCCAACTGTCTCCAAAAATAGCTTTTCCCAGTTGGTGACTGATGCCCAGAGGAAGACTGACCTTCTGGAAAATCACAGCACAAAAACAAAAAGACTTTACCTTTAGTCTTCTTGATTGGTAAGCCTTTTCTACTTACAGGAGCATACTCTTCTGCACGCAGAGCCAGAGGTTGTAGGGACAGGTTCAGAAGAAAGACAGGTGTCTCCGGCCAGGAAGGTAGAACTCAGTAGGGGAGTGACTCTGACACAAGCTTCCATTGTCTGGGAGAATGCTTCCTCGTCAGAAAAGCTGACACATTTCAAATAGGGCCAAGAGTCTGGCAAGGGCAAGCCAATCGCTAGGCCAGCCTCAGCCTCTCAATGATGATGATCATGGGCGCAAAGTTAAGGGTCTCACGACTTAGGATGGACCTCCTAAAGAGCTTGCATTTGGAAAGGGGAAGAGGCGCACCTAGTTATTTGTGTTTACAAATGAATGATTCCTTTTCTCTGAAAAGTTTAGCTGACTCTGTACATACAAAACCATTCACACACATGCCATGTACGCTCATGTTAAGGGGACAGAATCAGGAGGCTGGAACTTGTCAATGGCATGCCTTTCCTCTGAAGTTCAAGGTACTGGTTAAAATAAAAGTAATATTGAGTAAGGTGTAGTGGCTGAGAAAGGAGAATCAATGAAGGCCAGAAGATGAATTGCAGACTGGGCAACATAGTGAGACTTGTCTTGTTAAAACAGCAAAAATGATGATGATGACACAGATGATGACGACGATGATGATGATGATGGTGACGACGATGACAAGGACTACATTCTTTGCTTAAATCCCTCAAGCTCTGCTGATGGAAGTATTTTTAATGCCTTTAATATAATTGTTTCTAGCATACGTTTACATTCCAAGTTTAAAACAGAAGTCAACTGATTTGTTTACAAATAGTTTTGGAATCCCTCCTCATTTTTACACAACGCTTTCTTGGTTCTAAGGGGGATAGACTCAGAAGGTAGCTCAATTCGGAACTATAGTCAAAGATTCCAGAGTCAGAAGCCAACTCATGAGTCTGATTAGGTATTTGACCTTGGACAAACTAACTGGCATACTTGGACATTGTTTTTCTTCTTATAAATGGAGGGCAAGAATGTCCAGGATGGACCACAATGAACAGTAGAGCTAAGTTGAGTTTGTGAGTTCCAGGCACTCAAGCAGCAGAGGGAACAGGGCTTTCTAACTTCTACTCAGGGTCTTCCTCAACTACACATCAAGTTTGAGGCTAACCTGAGCTACATGAGACCTGGTTTCAAACACAAAAACAAACAAAAAATAAAGACCAAAAGCAAGCTTAAGAAGTAATGAAAAGTAACAAAAAAAAAAAAAAAAAAAAAAAAAAAAAAAAGGCCCTGCCCTGAGTCTTACTGCATATAGCAAGAGTTTATTCCTTGTCTCCATCAAATGTCTGCTATCCAACTGCACAGGGCAGAGTCTCAAGTTCTGTCCACTCTGAGGTCCAAGTGTAGGAGCCACATAGTCCTAACACTATGTCAAGAGGAAAATATTCCTTAAAGACTCCACTGGGATGTGGTACCTATCACTTTGCCTTCATTTTGTTAGTCAAAAATAATCATGTAAGGAAGCCTGATGTCAATAGGGGAGAGATAGATAGTGAGTGCCCTTAGGGAGGGACACAAACATTCTAGACAGGTACACAATCCATCACCTTCTGCCTTCCCAGTCACATAGTGCCATTCACTCCCTTATGTACAATATGTTTGCTCTTTATATGTAAGAGACAACCACATTGTTACTTAGCCATGGGATTAGGTTCAAAGTTTAGGATAGTATATACACAGATCTGTCTGTTCATATTTATCAAAACAAATCAAATTACAGGTTATTTGTTCACTTCACCTGCAATACATGACGGAACAAGGGTGTGGTGTGATCGTTGGCTCTTAACTTGGCAAGATCTAGAATCACCCAGAAATACCCATGTAGACTGAAGGTGGCTCCATTTCCTGGTATGGAGTCATGACTGCATAAAAAAGGAGAAAGCAAGCTGAGCAGTAGTGCTCATCCCGCCCCATTACTGTGGATGCTATGTAACCGGGGCTCCTGCCCAGGGCTCCATGACCATGATGGACTGTACTCTTCAATTGTGAGACAAAATAAACCCTTCCTCCTCCCTTAAAAGGGGAAAGAAAGAAAGAAAGAGAGAAGGAGATGAGAGAGAGGAGAAGAAGAAGAGAGAAAAGAAGAAAAGAAGAAAAAAGAAGAAAGAAAAGAAAGAAAGAAAGAAAGAAAGGTTTTTGCAATCGAGGTCACAGAAAGTGAGGAAATGTTGGGCATCTATTGAAAGAAAAGAGACTGAAGATGCAGCCTTGAGGAGGAGAGAAACAAGAACACTATTTTGGCCAAGTGAGCAGTGATGCTTGAGATGCATCCAGAAGTAGGTGTTCCAGGGGTTAGTGGGTTTAGGAGTCTGGAGACCCAGGAGAAATGAGGCTTTTGAGAGACTTAAGCAGAGGGATTGTAATGACTTATGTAGTAAGGATATAGGGTGATACAGAGCTAAGCCCTAGAACACTGCAGTGTTTGGTGGTGAGACATGGGTGGGGGGCACTGAGACAGAGCATCAAGTGAAGTCACAGGAACAGCAGAGGAGATGTGAGAGACTGGGGTACAGTAAGATTGGGTCGGAGGAGCAGATGGAATAGAGTGGAATGAATGGGATGTAAAGGAACTGAATAGAAAGGATTAGAAGCTCCAAAAAATAAATCTCCAAAAGGATGGGCTGGTATACCTGTGTTGAGTATTGGAAGAGGAGGATGGGCAGGCAGTGGAACATGGTATGGGGTGTCTTTGGCAACCTTAGTATGGACAGTTTTGTGGACACCAATGCCTGACTGAAGGGGACTCTGGTGAGAAAGAACGGTAGAAAAATAAGAGTAGTCAACCAGGTATCTTCTTTCTGAAAGGAATGTGAAGAATAAGCCTGTAGCTACACAGGCAAGACAGAGGAAGAGCCCATGTGTTCCCAGGGAAAGTGCAGCTGGGAAGCAAACTGTTGCTGCCAGGGGAAAGGTGGCCACTATAAATGCTCCCATTTTACTGTAATTTCTGTCTGCGTGCATTTATTTATACTCTCTTCACTTGGGGATTCTGGTTTACAGACTCTTCGTTTCTGTGGTATTAACATAAAGTTACACTTTCTAATAAAAGGAATCGCTAATCTTCCCATTGTGAGGAAATGCCCAAAGGGTAGGCTTCATTGGGTATATGAAATGCTTAAGCAAATCCCCATAGCCTTGAAGTTTCTCATTTTAACACTCTCTGTTTACAGCAGATAACAAATGGTCACTCCAGCAACCCCAGCGACCCACAAGCTGAATTGCTTTTGATTCCTCAAGGACACATTGCTACAGAATGCTGCACCTCACCAGATCCTGTCTGCTTTGATTTTTCACAGTTTACCCAAAGAATACCTCCCTGTTCCCCGCCACACACTTTCTCTAGGAATTCTCCCCTGGGTCTGAACTGGCCTCTGTAGATTTCTTGTTTTCTTTTTGTAAGGATAATGTGGAGTCCCTGAGAATGTTAGTATGCAAAGTTACAGTTAAGAGGACTCTCTGAAGCTAAGATTTGTCTGAAGAGGAAAATAGGGTTTAAAAATATTGTACTGGAGAGATAGCTCAGGGGGGCAAGTGTTTGCCATACAACTTGAGGACTAGGCTTTGCTCTGCAGAAGCCCGTATCAGTACTGGGTAAGTGTGGTGGCCCATTCTGGAATTCTGTGCCTCAGGAGGTGAAGGCAGGGAACCCCAAGAACAAGACTGCGAGCTAGCCATATCATTGAGATCTAGTATCATTGAGGTCTAGCTGAGAGACCCTATACCATCAGGGAGTAAAATTGACACTTCCCTGGGCACCCACACGCATACAAACACATACATGTATGCTTACCACACACAGAGACACATTCAAAGAGCAAGATAAAATAATAGTCATGGTTATAGGAAACACTGAAGGGGGTTAAAATTAGAGATTAAAATTCAACTAAGATCACATCTGTAGAAAAAAATATTGTTAGTATTTAGTGACGTGTCTTGCAGATTCTCTATAATTCCATCTAGAAGAGAACTGTCCTAGGACAGTGGGATTATTTCCTGTTATGATTAACCTCAATTGTCTGCTTGAGTGGATTAAAAACCAGCCAGGATGTTTCCCAATCCATTCAAGAGGGGGTGGTGGATGCTGTTGCCAGAGAATTCAATCAAGAAGGCTCTGACCCAATCATCAGGTGCATTGCATGGTAGATTCTTAATATGATGACATCACTGGGATGTGCTGATGGGTGGGGCTCGGCAGAAGAAGTGGGTCATAGGGTAGATATGTCCTTGGGGACTGGGTCTCATCCTGGTTCCTCTCTGATTTCTCTCCACTGTGATGGAACACGCTTTCCCATTGTCTCCCACATCATGATGGGCTGAGCCCTCTGAAGCTATGAGTAAAATAAATCTCTCCTCTTAGATTGCTTCTGTCAAGGACTTGGTCATAGTGACAAGAAAAGCACTTAATGCATTCCTAGACAGATTTCTTTTTTTTTCCCTCAGTTCATACCAACCAACACAGGCAGTGAAGAGGACCCATGAGGGTCTGTGAAGTTAATGACTGAGAACATATACGGCTGCCACACTCTGCCTCGGTAAGAACAATGCAGTCCCTGGATGTCACCTGCAGATAAAAAAGAGGCAGAAAGGAAGATGGGATTACCTATCCTACAGGAAGCACATAAGTGGCACCTCAGATCAATGTGGAAAACGTCATTTAAATAAAGATTTCTGAGATGACTGGCAAACAAGGGAAAGTCCAAGATTAGAGTCCAATTCCTTGAAGTATAAAACCACACAGGGCCCATAGAGATAACCAGTCTTGAGATAAGACCAGAATAAAAAAAAAAATACAGATATAAAAGGAAGGACCCAATTGATTGGCAGCACAAAATGAAAAAAGACTCCCACAAAATGAAAGGCAAATGCAAAAATATTTTTGAAGCATTGAATCAATAGCTTTAATATATAGAGGTCTCAGGGATCAATAAGATAAAGGCACTAATTGAAATGAGGCAGGGGAAATGAAAAAGGTAATTCATAAAAGAAAAAATACAAATTGACAATACATATTGGATTTTATAGGATGGTATGTATTACAGGACTCAGAGCGATTGGGATTTAAGAAAGACAGATTTAAAAAGATTGCTTTTTCTTGTCTTCAAGGCTGGAAAAAGTGTGGAGAAAACATTAACCATACCAGTGACAATGCTTTAAAAAGATAGTTGATAGAATCATCTATGGAAATGGCTTCTTTATAAGTCCACTCGGCAACAGATGTCAAAGCCTTTACAATACGCTTGAAAGTTTTTTCTCTCACATTTCCACAGGACGGATCCCAAGGGAGCACTGAAGGCTAAGAAAAGATGTGAACTGCAATCATCTCTCATGATGAGTTATTGTGTTTTTCTGTGTATATCTCATTTTTCCCAAGTGTTATGAACTTTGGCCTTTCCATTTGCAATTAGAAAGTAAATGAGGACTTCCAGGTACAGTGTACAGATTGAAAATTAGCATTTCCCTCCCCTTTCCCTGAAACTACACTTTCAACCAAACCCTGTTTTCAGCCCCATCCTTTACCATCTTTAAAGGAATATGGCACCGGCAGCTCCCGAGCCTGACAGGACCAGGTTATTGTGTCCTTCCCCAGCTCTTGTCCCTCTGTTAGCTCTTGTTCACAGAGTCAGTGAGTCCTTGTTTTCTAGTCATCAAAATGTCCTTTCCCCAATCTCTTGACCTGGTGGCCATGGGCCTTACCGTTACTTTTGCTTGCTTTTGGAGAAATGAAGAAAAATTCTAATTTTCAATCTGCCTGCTGTACCTGGAAGTCCTCATTTACTTTTTAATCAAAAGTGGAAAGGTCAAAGAACTGACAGAACTCTCAGACCAAGTGAACAGGTAAACTAATTGCCTATCTTTATCCCCCCATCCTCTCCTCTAAATCCAACTCCCAGTCTCATCCCTGGCTCTGTAGCAGACCACCTGATCCATCCTTGCCTCCCTTCTTGGCCCCATCTCCAGTGGATCACACAGATCTTTCCCTCCAACGTTCCTCCCAAGTCTTCCTGTAATGCCAGTGCCTGACTCTAGCAGGCTTTCCCTGGGAACTCACAAGACAAGCCTGCCAGCAAAGCACATAAGCCAGCGAAACAAATAGGGAGCTTCCGATCTCCGGTGTCTCTCCTCTCCTTTTATTCAATCCCCCAGTCTCATGCCCAGCTCTGCAGCAGACTACCTAGTGTAGCAGACAACCCCAGGTCCCTATTCCATCTCATCCTTATTCTTAAGTTCCTAATAACTAAGAACACAATTTACCCAGAACTTCCAGTTTTCACATTTATCGGGATCCTGGAAGAAGTCTCTATAGAGTAACACACAGTCAACAACCTCTCCTTAAAACCAGAGGCAGGGCCAGAGAGATGGTTCAGTGGTTAAGAGCTTCCAAAGAACCCGGGTTCAATTCCCAGCACCCACATGGCAGCCCACAACTGTCTGTAACTCCAGTTCCAAAGGACTTGATATCTTTATACCAATGTACATAAAATAAAGTTTAAAAAAAAACCCAGAGAGGGCCACAGAAACCAAGGAACAAAAGATCCACCTAACACAAACAAGCGTGGATAACAGCACCTAGAGTTACAATCAATATTCCAAATTCCAGATGCCTAAATCTCAATGTGAAAACATAATCAATAAGAGCCAAGGTAATATGTCTCCACTAGAGCCCAGCAACTCTACCACAAAAAGGCCCTGAGTATTGCAATGTAGTGGAAGCACAAGAAAAAGATCTTAAAATGGCCTTTATAAATATGATAGAGGTCAAGCAGGCATTGGTGGTGCACACCTTCAATCCCAGCACTCAAGAGGCAGCGGCAGATGGATCTCTGTGAGTCTGAGGCCATCCTGGTCTACAGAGTAAGTTCCAGAACACCCAAGGCTACACAGGGAAAGCTTGTCTAAAAACCAAAACAAGAACTATGATAGAGGTCCTTGAAAAGGAAATGAACATATTACTTAAAGAAATCTATGAAAAGAACAGTGGAAAGAAATGAATAAAACAATTTAAGACCTAAAAATCAAAATAGGATCAATTGAAAAAACAAACTGAGAGAAATATGGAAACGAAAATTTTAGGACCTAGAAAGGAACTCCTGAGGCAAGCCTCAGCTACACAATATAAGAGATGAAAGAGAGAGCCTTGGGCATTGAAGACAAGGTAGAAGAAATGAATGCATTTGGTCAAAGAAAAGCTTAAATCCAAAAGAAAAAAAATTTCAGGAAATCTGGGACACTATAAAAAGACTGCATAGAAGAATAAAGGAAGGAGATGAAACCTAGGTGAAAAGCACAGAAAATATTTTCAACAAAATTATAGAAGAAAATCTCTCTAAACTAAAGGAGATGCCTATATCAAGGTACAAAGAATTGAGTGAGAACACTAAAAGAATTAGACCAGAAAAGAATATTTCCTCAGCACATAACAATCAAAATGCTAAACATAGAGAACAAAGAAAGAATACTAAAAGCTGCAAGGAAAAAAAGACCAAGTAGTATTTAAAGGCAGACCTATTAGAACAATGCCTAACTCCTCAATGGAGACTCTAAAACCCAGAAGGGCATAAACAGATGTGCTGTAGACTCGTAAGAGACTATAGGTGCTAGCTGAGACTACTATACTCAGCAAAACTTTTTATCCCAGTAGATGGAGAAAATAAGACATTCCCATGATAAAACAAAATTTAAGCAATATCTATCTACAAATCCAGCCCTATAAAAGGTGCTAGCAGGAATAATCTAACCTAAAGAAATTAATCACACTCAAGAAAATACAAGAAATAAATAATCCCAGACCAGCAAATCAAAGGAGGAGAAAAACACACATACACACATACCACCGGCACCACAATAACAACAACAACAACAAAATAATATGAACCAACAAACACTGATCATTGCTATCTCTCAACATCAATGTTCTCAATTATCTAATTAAAAAAGACACAGACTAACAGAATGGGTGTGGAAATAGGATCCATCCTTCTACTGCACCCAAGAAACACACCTTAACATCAAAGGTAGATTATCACCTCATGGTAAAAAAGATGGAAAAAGATGTCCCAAACAAACAGCACAATCTGGTATAGCCATTTCAATATCTGACAAAATAGACTTCAAACCAAAACTAATCAGAAGAGGTAGAGAAAGATGCTACATACTCATCAAAGTAAAAATCCACCAAGAGAATGCTACAATTACTGTGCTGCAAACACACAGCATGCAAGTTTTCACAAAGGAAATACTACTACAACTTAAACCACACATCGAGCCTCACACACTGACAGTGGGAAACTTCAGTAGCCTACTCTTGCTAATAGATAGGTCATCCAGACAAAAACTGAACAGAGAAATCCTGGAGATATCTGATATTATAAACCAAATGGACATAACAGATATTTACAGAACATTCCATTCAAGCACAAAAGAATATACCTTCTTCTCAGCACCTCATGGAACTTTCTCCAAAATTGATCACATACTCTTGTCACAAAGCAAGAATCAACGGATGCAAGAAAATTGAAACAACACCTGCATCTTGTGTGACCACCAAGGATTAAAACTATACTCATACATGCCTTTAATCCCAATACTCAGGGAGGCAGAGACAGGAAGATCTCTATGAGTTGGAGGCCAGTCTGGTCTACAAAGCAAGTCCAAGACAGCCAAGGTAACACAGAGAAACCTTGTCTTGAAAAAAACAAAGCAAACAAAACACAAATAAAACAAAACAAACAAAAAATCTGAATGTCAACAACAGAAAACCTAAAGCTTACAAACTCATGGAAACTGAATAAGTCTCTAATGAATAAAAAGTGGACCAAGACAGAAGTTAAGAAAGAAACCAAAGACTTTTCAGAATTAAATGAAAATAAACACACTCAAACTCATCAGACACAATGAAGGCTACTCTAAGAGGAAAGTTCACATCACTAAGTGCCTACATTTTAAAAAAAAAACTGGGCAAATCTCATACTAGTAACTTAATGGCACAACTGAAAACTCTAGAACAAAAATTTAAAATGGTATCAAAAAGGAGGAGATAGCAAGAAATAATCAGACTCAGGACTAAAATCAATAAAATAGAGACAAAACAAACAAAGCACACACAAGAACATCAATGAAACAAAGAGTTGGTTACTTGAGAAAATCAATAATATTCACAAATCCTTATCCAAATTAACTAAAAGATAGAGAAAGAATACCTAAATTCATAAAAATTAGAGATAAAAGGGGGAAATACCCACAAATACCAAGAAAATGCAGAGAACCATAAGGACATACTTTTAAAATTTGTACTCCACCAACTTGGAAAAATCTTAAGGAAGTGGATAATTTCCTTGATACATACCACTTACCAAAGTGAAATCGAGATCATGTAAGCAATTTAAACAGTGACTATTTAAACTGTTTAAACAATTTAAACAGTGAAACAAAATCAGTCGTAAAAGTCTCCCAACCAAAAAGAGCCCAGGGCCAGACGGCTTAGCACAGAATTCTGTCGGACTTTTAAAGAAGAGTTAATGCCAATACTCCTCAAATTATCCCACAAAATTGAAATAGAAATAACATTGCCCAATTTAGTTTACAAGGCTACCATTAGCCTGATACACAAACCACACAAAGATCCAACAAAGAAAAAGATTTACAGATCAATTTGCCTTATGAGCATAGATGCAAAATTTCTCAATAAAATATTTACAAGCAAAATACAAAAATACATCAAAAATATCATCCACCACAATCAAATAGGCTTTATCCCAGAGACGTAGAGATGGTTCAATATATGAAAATCAGTAAATATAAACCACTGTATAAACAAACTGATAAGAAAAGACACACATGATCACCTTTTTCATGCAGAAAAGGCCCTTTGATAAAATCCAACACCTTTTTATGATAAAAGTCCTGGAGAAATTAGAAATATAAGGAACATACCTAAACATAATAAAGGCAGTTTATAGCAAGCCTATAGTCAACATCAACTTAAATGGAGAGAAGCTCAAAGCAATTCCACTAAAATCAGGAACAAGACAAGGTTGTCTACTCTCTCCACACCTGTTCAATATGGTCCTTGAAGTCTTAGCTAGAACAATAAGACAAGTGGAGGAGATCAAGGGGATACAATTTGCAAAGTCAAAAGTATCTTTATATGTAGATGATATGATAGTATACATAAGTGGCCCTATAAATTCTACTAGGAAAACTTCTACAACCAATAAACACTTTCAGCAAAGTACCTGGATACAAAATTAACTCACAGAAATCACTAGCCCTCCTAAATACAATTGAAAAATGGACTGAGAAAAAATAAAATCAGGGAAACAACATCTTTCACAACAGCATCAAATAATATAACATATCGTGGGGTAACTCTAACCAAGCAAGTAATAGATATTGAAGATAGAAATTGAAGAAAACATCAAAAGATGGAATGGTCTCTCATACTCAAGGATGAGTATGGCTGATTCAATGCAATTCCCACCAAAATTCCAAAACAATTCTTCACAGATCTTTAAAGGACAATTGCTTAGCTTCATATGAAAGATGAAAAAAAAAAAAATCCCAGGAGATCTAAAGCAATCCTGAATAATAAAAGAACTCCTGAAGGTAGCACTATCCCTAACCTCAAGTTATACTACAGAGCTATAGTAATAAAAACCACATGCTTTTGGCACAAAAACTGAGAAATTGATCAACGGAACTAAAGTGGAGACCCAAACATAAACTGACACACTTATGAAAACCTCATTTTTTTATAAGGAAGCCAAAATACACACTGAAAAAAATATAACATTTTCAACAAACAGTGCTGATCAAACAGAGTATCTACATGTAGAAGAATCCAAATAGAGCCATTCTTATGACCCTGAAGAAAACTCAGCTCCATGTGGATCAAAGGCCTCAACATAAAACCAGGGCGCCTGAACCTGATAGAAGAGAACACAAGGAATAGCTTTGAACACAGTGGCACAGGAAAAGACTTTCTGAGTAGAACACTGTTAGCCCAGTCATTAGGATCAGCAACTAATAAATGGGACCTCAGGAAACTGAACAGCATTTTCATGGTAAAGGACACTGTCATTTAGACAAAGAGGCAGCCTCTAGAATGGGAAAACATTTTTACCAACTATATATTAAATAGCGAGCTAATATCCAAAATATATATATAAAGAGAATTCAAAAACTACACATCAAGAAAACAAAGAACCCGTTTTAAAATGGGATACAGATCTAAACACAATTTTCAAGAGAGGAAAGTCAAGTAGCTGAAAACACTGAAGACATGCATGTCTCTGGTTCCTGTGCCTTCTCTTGGGCTCTTTTTCTTCTGCTTGTTTGTTTTGTCTTATTCTGGCATGTTAGGTTTTGTTTCATCTTATTGTATTTTATTATAATATACTCATTATTTTTCCATAGAAACCTGTTTATTTTCTAATGAGAAACAAAAAAGGGGTGCATCTGAATGGGAGGGGAAGTGGGGAAAGAACTGGAAAAAGTAGAAGGGAGAGAAAATATTATCACCATATATCATATGAGGGGGAAAAAAACTCTATTTTCAATAAAAAAGAAAAAGTGCAGGAAGTCCAAAAAAATCATCAGAGTGACTCTTATTAAGTATTAATATGATGATGCACCTTAACTTAAATTATAACTAGAGGACCTAAGTTCACTCTAGAGAACCTATGTAAAAGCTGGGTGGGTATTCCAGTGTTCATTGATGGTGCTGAGGCAGAGACTAGCAGATCCCGTTGGCTTACTGGTCTACCAGCCTAACCTCCTCTATAAGCTCCAGCTGATGAGAGACTTTCAAAAAATAAGGTGAATGGCTCCCAGATAACAATATGTAAGGTTGACCTCTGATCTTACATTCATGTACATATACATCCATGTAGACACATACATGCACACACATGTACCTACATGAGCACATACCCACACAGCATGAATGCTTCCCTCCCCCAATAAAAATTAAGTCTCACCTAGTCCCAGAAGAGAAAGCAAGACAGACCTACATGGAGTTACATCATTGCACTGTCTCAAAACACAAGGAGAGAGAGAAGTCTACAAATTTCAAAAAGGAAAGAGAGGAAACAGGCCAGATTGTGTTGGACTAAAACCTCTAAATTTCTGAAGTAAAATTTTTAACCTAGAATTTTATACTCAGCCAAACTACCAATGATGTAAGAGGACAGAACGAAGACCTTTTCAGACACAAAAAGAGAGAGGAAGGCTGGCGGGTGAAGAAAGAAACTACGGATGATGTTCATTAATACAAAAAGGGCTACCACTGAGGTTTAAAGCAGAGCCAAAAGACACTGCCTTAAAAAAAAAAAAAAGCAAAATCAAACATATGTGGCTCAAAGAAGGTCAGTGGTAGCATGTCTGCTGAGCATGTGCAAGGCCGTATGTTCCATCCCCAGGACTGAAAGGACATATTGACAGAAATGAAAAACTGGAAGAGTTGGTACTGAATTAGTGAGAATTTCAAAGCAAACTAAGCAAATGAAATAAGAAGCCAATGATTAATTCTATGGGGAGTAAAATGCATAAGAAAGGAAAATTAATCACGTGGACCGCACCACTCAGCATGCAGAGTCATGATAAACACTGAATAATGAGGCAGGGAAAAATTGCAATTTATCTGTATTGGGGGAACGCAGAAGATAAGCGTGTTCTGAAGGTCAGTTGTGTAAAAGAGAACAAATCCTTGATTGCAACAAACACTACTCAATTTATTTTTCAATCAAGATAATCTATTAAACTTACCACATTGATACATGTGCATATGCTTACAATATAGCAGTGACTACAGACTCTGGTGAAATCTGCATGCATGCATGCACACACACACATACACACAACTTCTCAAGAGAAAGGGGACTCCAGTGTGGCCATGGGCAGGACATGAGAGCCCACAGTCAGCAAATCCTGTGAGATGGCAGCCAGCTACCTATCTCATAATCAAACACATGGAATCATGTTAATACTCTACTTCGCACACATGTAACTTTAATAAAACTTAAAATCAAATATTTAGAAAAGGGGGAAAGTGAACATGAGCCTGGGGAGCTGGTGTGGGTTTAACTGATGATGTGACCATCGCTGGCAGTGAGGCTATACCTAGTCACTCTCCAGCCTCTGTAACCACGCTAGCTCTCAAGAGGTCCCACCTTCGGAGTAGCTGGGCATCTTAGTCACATTCGAGTCTTCACATGCCTTCCCTTCTTCCCTCCACAGAGTTTGAGATTGACGTCATTGTCATGTGACCTTGAAATAAGTTTGGGTTTATTGTGTTTAGACAATCAAGGCAATTTTGCACATTCGTGCTTTGATTTCTTGCCTTTCAAAAATGTATGTGGAAAAACTATCGTAGCTTCACAATTTATGTTCCTTTCTGTATAGTTTCTCAGTTCCTGTCCTAATCTGTCCAGATAACCCACTAGGAATCTAAATAAAACCTCAGTCCGCACACATAATCACATTAACAAAACAGAATTCAAAGCCCCTTTTTGATGAAGATAATCAGACACAATGTAGAAATAAAGATGATTCAGAAAATCGTTAGTTTCTCATTGGAGTAAGTTCTGATAGAGTCATAAGAACAAGGGGAATGCATAGAGGGGAAACGGGCATCACAACAGAGGGGTTTAGAAACAGCAGCAAATATTCAAAGGACTTCTTATAAGCTGCCAACAGATCATGTTCAATCTACTCACAGGAACTTCCTACGCAGCTGTGTTCTTCTGTCACGTCTCTCCTGAAATGGTGACGCCACCAGTGACCTTCTCCTGCGACTATGATACCTGCTGCTCTAACCCTAATTGTCTGTGCCTTTCAGCAACAGCTCACTAAATAACTACTCTTCGCTAGAAGATGCTCTGTACAGCCTTGGTAACAACACGCTGTCCTGATGCCCATGTCTTGGTGTCCACCACTATAACCAATTGCCTCCACTTAGACAACTGCAAGGTCTCTTCACAGCATCCCGTTGCTGCTCTTGTCATCCTCTGAGCACTCTCCACCCAGCAGCTAGCTAACATTTAACAATGTAAACCAGATCATCTCACCCATCTTAAAATGCTCCCACGGCTGCAATTACACTAAAGCCAAACTCCTCGCCCAGGGCCTACCTAGGGGCACAGGATCTAACACTCTATAATAGCTGCCCGGCTCTTATTACCTCACTGGCCACTCTGTCTCCCAGGTGTCAAGTCCCATGTACCGGTCTGACTGTTGCCTTCCTGGCCGCTGGCTCTAACGAACACTTCCCTGTCACTCACCCACACAGCACCTTGCTCATTTCCTTTGTGACACTACACACTTAAGTTTTTGTTTGCTTGTTGATTTACACAATTGCAACTTCTTCCCTAGGTCCAGGAGGTTAGAAACCTTGTCTTGGTCGGCATTAGCCCAGAGTAAAAACTAGTGAATATTCATTTTGATCGATTAGATAATATTTAAATGGAAAGGTATATGATAACCCAGGAAGGAGAGAAATTAAAAGATCCTAGAGTGGTGGTTCTCAGCATTTCTAATGCTTTAATACAGTTCCTTATGCTGTGGTGATCCCAAACAATAAAATTATTGCCTTGTTACTTCATAACTGTAATTTTACTACTCTTATGAATTGTAATATAAATATCGGATATACAGGGTGTCTGATATGTGACCCCCCCCAAAAGGGTGGCCACCCACAGGTTGAGAACCACAGCCTTAGTGGAAACAGATATTACAGTCAAGAGCAGCAACCATCAATGTTTTCTGATCAGTTTCTCAGACAAATGTTAGAATTCATTTCTCTGGTTTTGATGCAGCTTGTCCCCCAAAACCTTTGTGTTTGGATATTTAGTCACAAAGTGGAAGGAGAAAGAGATAGAGCCTAGTGGATGGGGATTAGGTTATTAAGAGCATAACTTTCAGAAGGAACACTATGCTGGAGTCACTGAATACTTTTTTTTTTTTACTTTTTTAGATAGAGTGTGCTGTGTGTGTGTGTGTGTGTGTGTGTGTGTGTGTGTGTGTGTGTGTGTGTGTATCTATGTCTCTGAGTCTGCGCTTATGTGCATGTGTGATAGAGAAAAGAGTCAGTCAAACAGATAAAAGTTAGCTGCAATTGCAGATCCCAGAACTTGGAAACTGAGGCCAGAGGGCTACAAGTTCAAGGCCAGTGTAAGCTATGAAATGAAACTCTGTCTCACAAAACAAAAGCAACAGACTCATCCCTATCTAGCCTCCTGTCCCTCCTTGTCATCTCTCTTCTTAGACACGCTTCTACCATGATGGCCCCTGCCCCTGAGCCCTCACCAGTGGCTGTGTGAGGGAGCTGTCTACTCTCCAGAACTACGAGCTCAGTGATATTTTTTCTCTATTATATTATGTGTATTCACTATGGGGTGGTCTGAATGAATGTGGCTCCCACCAGCCCATAGGGCTTGGCACTATTAGGAAGTGTGCAGCCTTGTTGGAGGAAGTACGTCACTGAAGGGTTGGCTTTGAGGTTTCAGAATCTCAAGCAGGCCCAATGGCTCACTCTCTTTCCCTGCTGCCTGCTGATCCAGATGTAGAACTCTCAGCTCCTTCTCCAGCACCATGTCTGCCTGCATGCTGCCATGCTTCCTGCCATGATGATAATAGACTAAACCTCTGAACTTTAAGCCAGAGCCAACTTAATATTGTCCTTTATAAGAGTTGCTGGGGTCATCGTGTCTCTTCACAGCAATAGAAACTCTAACTAAGATATATTTAAAAAGAAAAATAAAGCCACAAGAATTCTACCACAAAATATAACAAGAAAGGAGTCTTGAAAGTGTCTTTGAAAATCTGACTGACAAAAGAGGTAAAAGCAAAACATTGATTTTTTTTTTTTCAGTTACAGATTTAAAAGGAGAAACAGAGAGAAAAGATTTTAGGAGATAGGAGAATTAGTAAGCTCATTCATAAAGCATACAGTCCAAATACTGCCTGTCTGTGGAAGAGAAACACAAAACAGAGAATTAGTAAAAGGTTTCCAGAACAAAAGAAACACATATCTCCAGACGTTATCAAACTAGACTTTAAAGGGGGCTAAAATGCCTATGCACACATCATAATGAAAGCATAGAGTGTCAAACTGAGAGATTACAGAAAGAGTAAACTGCCTACTGCCTTTTTTACTTTTCTATTGTGGTGACAAAACATTATTATCAAAGAAATTTATAAAGGAAAGTGTTTAATCAGGCTTATGGTTTCAGAGAATTTGAGTACATGATAGTACAGCAAAGGCATGGTGGTGGGATCAACTGAGAGCTCACATCTTGATCCATACTTGGGAATCAGAGAGAACACACGGAGAATGGAGTGATTCTTTTGAAACCTCCTAGCTCATTCTTACCACCACCACTACCCTCTCCATGACACACCAGCTCCAACAAGGCCACACCCCTTAATCCTTCCCAACAGTTCTACCAACTGGGGCCAAAGTTTCAAATATATGAACCTATAGGGGCCACTTTTTTTTTTAATTTATTTATTCTTGTTACATCTCAATGTTTATCCCATCCCTTGTATCCTCCCATTCCCCCCCCCCCATTTTCCCATTATTCCCCTCCCCTATGACTGTTCCTGAGGGGGATTACGTCCCCCTATATATTCTCATAGGGTATCAAGTCTCTTCTTGGCTACTTGCTATAGGGGCCACTTTTATTCAAACCATTATATTCTACACCCTGCCCCATATAGACTTGTGGTTATATCATAACGCAAAAATGTATTTTACCCAACTTCAAAAGTTCCCATAGTGTTTCTGTCTCAACAGTGTTTAAAATTCCAAAGTTCAAAGTCTAAGACTAAAGGCAGTCTCTTAATTGTAACCTCTGTAAAGTCAAAAATCAAATTACATACTTTTAATATACAATGGCAGAAAATATGCATCACCGTTACAAAGGAGAGGAATCAGAGCACCGTGAGGAAATACCAGAACAAGGAAAGAGCTGGGTATGGTGACACACCTGTGATCCCAGCACTTGGAAGGCAGAGGCAAGCAGATCTCTGTGTGTTCAAGCCCAGCTTGGTCTACAGAGTAAGTTCTAGGACAGCCAAGGCTACATGGAGAAAAACCATGTCTGGGGATTGGGCAGAGAAGGAAAAAGAAAGATCAAAACTTAGCAGGGAAAACTCTAAAATCTGTAGCTCCATCTGATGACAAATGGCTTATATGTCTCTGATCTTCCAGCTTTTCTGCCTGTGGTGTGTTTATGCATGCATGTATGGGTAGGTGCATGAGTGTGTGCACGCATGCATGCATGTGTGCCACGTTGGTCCCATTCCCTGTACGCATCTCTCCTTGGCAGGTATCCTACAGCTCGGTGTAGGCCCAAACTTTTCCAAACCTACTTTATTTGGGGTTCTTTAAATGCTTATACCTCCCTTCCAACCCACCTACCCTAGAAAGGAGAGAAAGGAGATTTAGGGAAACAAGAAAAGTAGACCTTGTTGAATTTAGTTTTGGGGAGTGATTCCCCTGGCATAGTCGGCAGAATTTTGGCAGAACAGCTATTCCACCAAAGTTGCTGCTGGAATCTGGAACAACTGGAGCCCAGAGCCTCAAAGCCTTGGCTGGAGCTGCTCTCTCTTGGAGCGTCTTGAAGTGCAGTGATGAGCAGTCAAACAATACTAAGACCCAAAAAGCCCCTACACAAGGTGGTTCATCCTCCAAGTAGATAAACATCACCAGCTCTCTCACAAGTCTGTTCCCCATCCTACACTTGGGATTAAAACAAAAACATGTTTATTTCTACTACCTTTCTGGCACCTCTAGCATCTTGTAGTTTCCAGTCCCCCCTATCTTTCACAGCTTCTCCACAAAATGATTTCCCAGGCCTCCATGTGGGAGCTCCCCTGCACACACCCAGCTTTAGCAGCAGCCCTTAACTGCAGAGGAAGATGCCACACCCCCTTTATTCATGTATCCTTCATGACTTCAAAGCCAGAGAACCACATGGACTAAACAGCTAAGTTGGACTACCAACTTGGGGTAGAGCTTGGAAGTCTAGAATCACATTTTTGGCAGCTTTCCATTGCTGTTGCTTTTAGTTTTATTTTTACAAATTCAGAGCTTAGCTGGGTGGTATAGGCATAAGGTTATTGTATAGTTTAAATTTTGATTTTTGTTTCCATGTTGTATAAACTCTGCTCTCCAATTGTTCCCCTGATATGTCAATAAAGCAGCTTACAGCCACTTGATGAGCAGGGGAAAGAATAGGGCTGGACTTCCTGCCAGCCAGGGGAGGAGGAGGTAAAAAAGGAATCTGGGGATTCAACCATGGGGAGAGGTCCAAGGAAGATCAGGAGAAAGGAGCTGGAGCAGAGGAAAGCTACGAAGTACAAGTATTGCTGGAATATTTGCTGGGAGTAAAATAAAATAGCGTAGAGGGTTAAGAACAGACTTAAACTGCTCAAGATTGTGTTGTAAAGCCTTGTATTATAAAAGAGTCCCAGTTGCTTGTCTGATAGCCAGGTTAAGAATAAACTAAAACAAACAAACAAACAAAAAATCCCACTGTTTTGTAAAAATAACTTCAACAAATGTCATACCAACAAGGGGAAGAATCTATAGTAATCTAGCAAGAATTTATGTAGAAAATTAAATTATAGAGCAGTTTCTTAGTTCTGTTCATTAAGAGATGAGCTACAGTTTCTTTAGGCAGGAACTCACAGCTTCCTGATTAGACAAACCCCCAGCAAAGCATCAAGGCCTCAAAATCAAACTTTCCTAGCTGAGGCAGGAAGCTAAATCCTTTTAAGAATAGGCTCTTTCTGGCCTGACTCTTAGACGCCAGAAGAGCAAACACTTGTGACCCAAATAACTTCCCAGAGAAGGGTATGGGTCAAGATCCAGTGAAGGAAGCAAAAACAAAAAAATAAAACAAAACTCTCCCTGGAAGCAGGAGCCAGCCACAGACTGAAAAGCCTCAAGCCTCAGAACTGGTAAGGTCTAAAAGGAAAGCTGAGTCTAAGCAAGTAAAGTCCTTAGTGAGACATTTTGAGATTAAAGGAGATTATTTCCTCTGCTGGAAGTGGAGGAAGACACAGCGACATGGCGCTTCTGGATTCCACTTGCTTGTTTCTCTCAGCACAAATAACGTTTTCAGCGACTACTTCTGTTTTGTACGTCTTCTTTGGGAGAGATCCAAATAAGATAGACTTGGAGAAAGAAGAGACTAAGAAAATAGACGCTAAATTCAAGGCCATAGAACAAAGCTTGGAGGAATTCTTAAATCAAAATAGGGAACCTTCAGAAAATTCCAACCTAGAACTTACAATAACACCAAAAGAGGTAATTCCAAATAAGGAAAATCCACAAAGGCTTGAAGAAATTATAGAATGGCAGCCCATTGAGATGCTGGGTACTAACTAAGGCTTCAGCTATAGACCAAAACGGTCAGACTAAAATATTAGATGTGGATTATCAAGGTTCAATTACTGGATGAAGGTCTGTATAGTAAAGTGGAAATGCAGATCCTGTTTGATGTGGCCTTGGAACAAGGTCACACGATGGCTTGTGGGCTCCATTTTGCAAAGTTTGTAGAACTGAAATAAATACATCATGCCATAGGTTTATACCCAGAATTACAATGGGTTTTTGCCTTAAATCCCGGAAAGCATGATTCTAAGGTTACACATTTGTTAGAGATGGTGACTGTCTTGGAGACTCCTTTCCAAACTGGGGCTAATGGTGCTTCCACATGTGCATCCATTGGACTACAACAAATTTTTAAACATTATGACATGGAACCCATCACAGATACAAACTATTCTATATGTCATACAATTATGAAAATATCTAAAAATAATTTTAAAAGATGGTCCTACAACAGAAGGGGAATATAATATCACCCCCAAAATAGATCAAATAATGATTTATTACTTTAAAATTTTTAAATGAGACAATTAATACCCTGCTAAAATACACAGGATTTTATAAAGGACTGCTGAATTAGATCAGCGTATGAAGGTTCCAATTCCAAAATGGAAGATAGGAAATGTGTTATGTTGAGGGAGGAGAATATGTTCCTGTCGCAACAGGAAACAAAAAGCTATGTGTTCCATCCAGACTATTGAAAATAGGATTTGACAGGGGGAACCCTCTTGAAGATCTTGACTATGGACATAAGGAAAGAAATCAAGAAGACCAACGAGGACAGGAACACAATTCGTTGATCCTTCCATATGGTAGCATCTCTAAGACTGACTAAGACATAGAAATGTCTTCAGCTAGAACTTCAGCCATGCACAAACAATAAATCTTTGGCTACAAATTTCTCAGGACTTATCATGCCATTCTTTGAAACAGCATAGACAAAAAAAAATTTGTTTTACAGAGAATCATCTTTCACTGAACTGTTCTCAGTTCACAGCCCATACATATATTGATACATAATGTATAATACCTTTGAAAACGTATATATTTTGCAAAGCAAAAGGACCAGACACCAAAAAGACAAGACAAGTAGCCCAGATGAACCTACCTCACAGATGGCTTTAATGACAATGTTTCCTTAAAAATCTTCATTTGGGACAATTTCAAAATGGCTATCTAGCTTGTCCAGCTTGACAGACTGCTCCAGTCAGGACTTCAGTTAAGCTGTGAACTTTCTCAACATGCAGAGACTGGACAGCAAAAGTTTCAGCCAGCTTCTTAAACTGGACAATATCGCAATGTTATTTGGCCTCCAAAAAAGAAAACTATGTGCCATTTCCAAGAGAGAAATGGATGGTTTGGGGTTATTCTATGGGTGATAGATGTTTGTTATTGTTTAAAGGGTTTGATTATATGAATAATAGTAAAAATGTAGATTAGTGAATCTACTTCAGACCAAAGAACATTAATAAGCAAAAAATTATTACATTTGTATAGATCTTCATGTATTAAGACAGATTTAAGATGATGTTGTTTGGTTACAACATGCTGAGATATTGGACCTATGAATTCTTAAAACTACAGTGTTAAATTCTAATCCTCTTGAAGGCTGCTATTACCAACAGTTTAGGATAATTAAGCAATATATGTTAACAGTCAGACAATCAAACTCATAGTCATGTTAGATACTAGTTTAGTTAATTACAAAAATATGTTTCATAGATTGACAGATAAAAATAGATAGAAACAAGCAATTCAGCTAAGATAGATACAAAGATGGTCTTAAAAAACCCCAGAGATCTACAGAATATGGCATTTAAAGATTGTATTAACTTAAGGCTTTTTAAACATGAGACAGTTCTGCTCCTGGTACCTGCTGAGCTTCACTCTTCATCTCCCCACATCCTGACTACAGACAACATAGGACCAGAACCTCACAGTCCTGCCACGGTGGCTTCTCCACCCTAAGGGAGCACAGATCCTTAAACCACAAAGCAGAGTTAACACCCTCCTTTAAATTGCTTTTGTTGGATATTTTCACACATCAATGAGAAAAGGACTAATATAAAAAAGTCACAGAGGGGAACTGGAGAGATGGCTTAGTGGATAAGGGCATCTGCCATGCAAGCACAAAGACCTGGGTTCCCCAGATCCCCAGCACCCATAGAAAAAGCCAACCGTAACTACCCAAGTCTGTGACCCCAGCACTGGAAAGAAGGCATGGCTGTAGGAGGGTTTCCGGGACTTATTTGACAACCAGACTGGGGGGGCGGGGGGGGAGACACAATCTCCATTCCAAGTCCATTCAAGGAATAAGAGAAAGAGTGAAAAAGCAGGCCATTCACACACCGCCCACATGCGGGCACACCTCATACGCATTACACACCGCCCACATGCGGGCACACCTCATACGCATTTGCTACGCATGCACACGTAGTTCCAGACGCAGGACTCTGGATCCGTGAGAGGTCATGGCCCCACTCTGCCTGAGGTGTTAGCAATGCAACCGGCTAGCTCAAGAAACAGTCCACATTAGAACCTCAAAAACGTAGAAAATTTCAACTCAAATATATTCATAAAGAAAATGAATCCCTACAAGAAATATATAGTTGGAAAACTTAGTATAAGAGGAATATATACCACAATGGCAAAAGCGGTTATATCTGCATAGCCAAGAGTCCAGCTTTCTTATATTCAACCAGCCATGAATAAAACAGGAAAACAAACTGCATCTGTATAGAACATGTGTGGACAAGTATTTCTTGTCACAGTATGTAACATTCATCTTGTGTTAGATATTAAATTTAGTCTAGACATAAAGTATACAGGAGAATGGGCTTAGGCTATACACAGTGTTAGAAAAATTTAAGCACCCGTGGACTTCTGGCTTTGACTTTCTGGAACCAATTTCCATAGATACTCAAGGATGATTTAGTGACAACATGCCATCCTTTTCCCCCTTTCACAGAAATAGCTCTCCCTGCTGATTTTTGAGAAACGTTTTCTCCATCAAGTTCTCAGTGCTAGTAACTTAGACCCCATTCTCTCTCTCTCTCTCTGCATGTGCAGTTACATACATCATAGATGTCCACTAAACATATGTTTACACAATCCTAATAGTCGACTCCATATCCTGCCTTTCAATGTTCAGAATCTGCCCACAGACAAAGCCTAAAGAGGGTGTATGGTTACAGAAGGGAACGTGTGTTAGAAAACCAGACATTGAAGGCTTAGCGCCTCCCGTTCAGCAGGCCCCAGATTAACAGACATTGACGTGTTCCAGGACAGACTACATGGTGAGACCATCAGAGCGAGGGGGATGGAGGGAGATTGTTTAAAGCTGCAGTACTAAGCAAGAGAGGAAGTAAAAATAAAACATGACAAACAGAAAGAAAAGAAATTCTCTGTTATCATGACAGGGAGGCAGTACCTCCTACCTTATGCAGCCCTGAGTGTTCTGGAACTCACTACGTAGACCAGGCTGGCCTTGAACTCACAGAGAGCCACTTCACTCTGCCTTCCAAGGGATATAAAAGTAAAGTCACATTATTTAGAATTGGAGGAACCCTAGAAGGACTTGAAACAGAAGTTTTGGAAGTTATACTTCTATGGAGAAAGTCGAGCTGACGTGGCTGAGACGAGAAACTGACTTTCTACTTCTGTCTCTCATGCCATTCAAGATGTCTTTTGTATGATTACTGTGAGAAGGTATTCATGATTATAAATTAAAATTTACATGCAAAAATTCTCATGCAATTTCAAATCAAGATAATTAAGCTCTAAATAACTAAGTACCTTCTTGGCTGAAGTTAGCGTTGATGGAATAATCCCTGGAGATCTTTCCAGAGCTAAAAAATCTATGATGCAGTGACTCAGAACCTGATTTTAGAGGTTTGTTGTCAGAATTGCAGACTTCAACCCTATCAACAAAGATAGCCTACACACACACACACACACACACACTTTACCTAGTTCACAACAGCAAGGGGAGAAACTACTTGCAAACAAGCCCCAGGACAGCATCTTCCCTCACGCCAGCTTTTGAGATTAGTTTTCTTGAAGGATTTATGCTGAGAGCCTAACCAAAGCAGACTGCTGGGTGCTCACACTAGCACAGCCAGTCTCCAAGGCAAGGACAGTGTGCTCCACAGCATCCATCTGACTTAGGAGGACACTGGGGCTCAGATCTGTAACTCATCCCGCAAGAGCTCACAGCAACTAAGTGATAAAGCTCAGAGACTGACCTCTGAGCTTTGAAGACAGAATGATCCAAAGACAGGAATCTGAAAAATTAATTATCAGAAAAATTAAGGTCAAAGCCATAATGACATCACCTCAGACGTGTTAGCTATTGTCAAAAAAAAAAAAAAAAAAAAAAAAAACAGAAAAGAAAGAAAGAAAAAACAAACAACAACAAAAGATAACAAGCATTGCTGGGCAGGAATGTGGGAAAAGGGAACCTTTGCACAGTTAGCAAGAATGTAAATTGGTGCAGTCATTATGGAAAAGTTTGGAAAGAGCCCCAAAAATATTAAAAATAGAATTACCATATGATCCAGCAATCTGACTTCTGAATATATTTCCAAAGGAAATGAAAGCATGATCTCGAAGAAATATTTGCATTCCTATCTGCATTGTACTGCTATGCATATCACAGTAGCCAAGGGACAGAATCAGCCCAAGTGTCCATCAACAGAAAGAAACAAATAAAGAAAATGTGGTGCGTATATACAATAGAATGCTGTCTTTCTTTTAAAGAGAAGGAAGTCTTTCCATTTGTGACAACATTGGTGAAACTAGAAGGCATCATGCTAAGTAGAATAAGATAGCCACAAACAGACAACTGCTGCATTCGCTTCCTCACATGAGAAAACTAAACTAGGTAAACTCACAGAAACAAAAAGTAGACTTCTGCTTGCCAGGGGCTGGGGGTGGGATGCCGGCAAAGGATACTGGGTTTACATTATGCAGGATGCTCGCACTCTAGTCTAATATGTAGCAAGGCAGCGATGCTGCTTTGTGTGCTTGCAACGTGCTAAACGAGTAGATCTGAAGTGTCCTCACAAAAAAGTACAAAATTTAAAAGAGAATACTGTCCAGACTCCTTTTATATGGAATTTCTAAGCTTGTATAAAGAATTTAAGCAAGCACAGTTTTTGAAAGGAAAATTGAAGGTCAATCTCACTCGTGAACATAGATGCAAAAATCCAGAACAAAGTCTTGGCAAACTGCATCTGGCAACTTAGCAAAGTCGAACAACACCATGACCGAGCTGAGTCTCTTCCAAGAATGAAAGCTTAGGTCAATCGTAGAATACATAGTAATGTATTCTATCTCATTAGTGGGAGAAAATCGTATTGTTATCTGAACTGATTTGGTAGAGCAGTTAATAAAATCCAAACCAGCATTCATGAAGCAAAAGTTGCAGACTGGTGGGAGAAAAAGAGTGTATGCAACACGCAAGGAGCGCCTCTCAACTCACAAGGGCAAAATCAAAATGAATTCAGTTGTGGAATACAAAGACAGCTCTTTACCTCTGAGTGCAAAAGCCCCCTGCGTTTGTGCACACCTGGAGTCCCAGCAGTAAGAAGGTCAAGGCAAGAGGATTGCCGGAGTCCCGGAACTTGAGGTCAGCAGTGGCAACATGTAACCCTCTCAAAGAAGCAAGTCATTTACAGTAGCAACAGAATGAATTGAACAGAAGATGTGCAAGGCCTTTGGGGAGAAAATTAAACAACATGCAACTTTCTTGAAAAATATTAAATAAAAATCTAAATAAAGCCGAGGACGTCTCAGGGGTATAGTGCCTGCTTGCCTAGTATGCATAAAGCCAACATCTAGTGCCACAAAAATAGACCTACATACACAGAATGGTCATCATCCACTGTACATAGTAGGTAGACTATGTTAAAGATATCAAATTCCACACAAATTGTTCTCCAAATTCAATATAATTCTAATAAAAAATCTTAATAAGGCATTTTTCAAGGCTTAACAAAGTAATTCTAGAGTGTATATAAAGTTGATGCGAAAGGGCTTAGGCAAATAAAAGTATCCTGGCAGGTGCATTAGAAGCAATTAGGATTGGGTGCTTAAAAACACAACGGATGAAAAGCAGACCCATAGAACAAAAAAAGGGGGTTTTGGAAAATAAGACACACTCAAAGGGCCCTAGCACAATAAAACAGGGGGCTATTCACGCAAAAAAAGAAAATGGAGGAGGAAGGAGGAAAAAGGAGGAGGAGGAAGAAGAGGAAGAGGAGGAAGAGGAGGGAGGTAGAGGAGGATTTCTGTCCCAGACATACATAAAAAACGATTCTAGCTGATGTAGCCCCAGCTACTGAGGAGACAGAGGGAGAAAGATCACCGAGTCCAGGAGTTCAAGGCTAACTCTGATGGACCAGAAACTAATAATAAAATCAGGACTTTAAAAACATCCTAATGGTGTGTAGGTAGTTCAAGATTTATTTTTAAAACCAAGCAAGAAAAATTCGAACTACAAAAAAAATATATTAAAGTTTAGTACTGTACAGGCTTTTGCACAGTTAGAAGAAAGTAAGCCTGAGCCAGGGAAGATATGTGTAACACATCAAACAAAGGCCCCTTAACCAGAAGGCTGGAAAATCCCAAAGAAAAAGCCAGAGAGAGAAAGAACAGGGAAAGTACAACGAGTCTCTTGCAAAGAGGAAGGACCAATAGTTAAAGCATATAAGACACATGTCAATGCATTATTAATCATGGAACACAAGCTAATATCATGCTAAAACAGCTCTTCAAAAGCAAAACGCATGCACTGGCAAGGACACTGAACCACAGACACTGCTGCCAAGAGTGCAGATTGGCCCAAGCACCAGAGAAAGAAATTGGCATTGCTTCATGTGGCAAATATTGGAAACTGGTTTGCTCAACATTCGTTCCAACCTCCTTCTAGTAGGCCTCCCTAGAATTCAAAGGAAGGAAACTCAAAAAGAATTTCCAAGACACCAGTAGCACTCCGTAGTAATTAAGGTTTCACTCATCCAGCATTCCCAGTGAGATGTGAACTTGGTTAAGTAGAAAGCCAGGCAGGGATGAGGGTATTCATTTCGTGGGCAAAGATTGTAATGGTGGCTTCCTAATTTGAGAAGGTGGTTTCAGAGCACAGGCTTGGTTCGGGAGCCAGCAGGTCTAACCATGGCTTCCTGATTTAGCTAGCGGCTCCCTAATTGTACCTAGAGCCCTGTGGCTTTGGAGCCAGAATTGAATTGGCAGCATTCTGGTTCAAAGCACAGCTTCCTCTTGAGAGAGAAAGTAGTGGCTTTCCTGGTGGCCCTGTCCTTTGGTGTGGTTTTAGGAATTACTCCTAAAAGTTCTATCTGGAGTCTATTTTTTCTTTTTCTTTTCTTTTCTTTTCTTTCTTTTTTTTTTTTTTTTAGACAGGGTTTCTCTGCGTAGCCTTGGCTGTCCTGGACTCACTTGGTAGAACAGGCTGGCCTCCAACGCACAGCAAACTGCCTGTCTCTACCCCCCATGTGCTAGGATTAAAGGCATGCATCACCATGCCCGGCTTGGAGTCTATTTTTTTCAACCTTACCATCAATTCTGTAAAGGACCAATAGCCTGTTTTTCAAAATCCCTTTCTGCTTTAATGAACATATACTGTCCTTCATAGCTGCATCTTTAATGAATACACCAAGCAAAATTAAACTTGCACATCTTGTACAGTCCAGCAACCACAAACTTAGGTATATATTTTAAAGAAACTCTTCATGTAAAGCCAACACTACACACAAGGATATTTACTGAAGCACTTTTCTTAATTTTAAAAACAAAAATGCAAAAATGTAGGCTAGTGAGATGGCTCAGCAGTTAAGGGCACCTGCTGACAAACCTGACACCCAGAGTTCAAACCCAAAGATCCACAAAGTGAAAGAACCAAACTGACTCCTACATGTGCTTTGACCAGACACACTCTGTATCACATGTGCGCATGCACAAATACACTCACATTAAGTAAATAAATAACTCTAATTTTTAGGATTTTTTTTAAAACAAAGAACAGCCCAATGTCTATTGAGAACAGAATGAATGAATCAGTCATGTTATAATCAAGAAAGCACTACCGATACAAAAATAAATGACCTTTATCTTTGTCTCTTTTTGACTAATTATAAGACTAATGCTCCGTGGGAAACTCAGAACAGAATATATACAATATTTGTTTAGCATATACAAGACCTTCATTTGCTCTCCAGCGTCACGGAAGAGAGGGCAGAAAGATGGTAAGAGCCATTGGACCAGGACATCACTAGGACACAGTCTCTTCTAGACATGACAGGGCACTGCACGCATGTAAATGCAACAATATGGTTGCCTACAGCAAGAACTTCATGACGCAATACCATAAGCATGACAATGTGGATGGGGACATTCCATAAGGAATCATCCTTAGATGAAGAAACGGTAGGCAATCCATGACTTCCGAGAGAGGGATAATAAATTTTCTCTGAGGATGAGCTTCCTAATAGGCTATTCAATCCCAAATTGCCTTAAATACATGTACATAGAAAGAAAACTAAACAGACTTGGTAGGTCATAATACACACATATATGTGTATATATACATATATACATGATATATACATACCATATATAACATATATGTAGATAATGTGTAATTATCGAAAAAATGTCATGAATTTAAGAAAGAGTAGAGAGATCATGGAGGAAATTAAAGGGTGTGGCAGAAATGTTGTAATACAGTTCTTATATATGAAATTCTCAAAACATAAATAAATATTTTAAAAGTGTGTGGTTATAAAAATTTTATTCATAGTCTTTTGTCATTTAACAGAGATATGCATTGAAAAATATGTCATTGAACAACTTCATCTGCATACTAAAATAATATATTATTTAGAGATACACAGATATGTGATAAGACTAAAGAAATCACAGAAATAGCTGGGAATGATGGCTTACACCTACAATCTTAGCTCCCAGGAACTGGAGGCAAAAAAATTATCTTGGGCTCAAGGACATCCAGGGATATGTGTAGGTACCAGGACAACCTGGGCATGAATAAGAACCTATATGAAATAACAAAAAAAAAAGAACTGGGAAAAGGCTCAGAAGGTAAAGACACCTGTCACCAATAATGACAACTTGAATTCAATTCCCAGGACCCATATGGTAGATGGAAAGAACCAACTCCTGCTAGCTGTCTTCTGACATCCGCACACTTGCCATGGCACATGCGTATAAACAAAAGAATATATAAATAAATAATGCAATGCTTTTTTATTTAAAGAGCTGGGCATAGTGGCAAGTGCCTTTAATCTCAGCGCTCAGAAGGCAGAGGCAGGAGGATCTCTGTGAGTTCAAAGCCAGCCTAGTCTACCCATATTGAGTTTCAGAATAGCCAGAACTCCAAAGGCAGAGAAAAAGGGTTCGTGAGGCAGGGTGCTATTGAGCGCTTGACTCAGTTCAGACACCCTGCCTCAGTGACTAAAGTAGAAAATGATTGAAAAAGACTCTCAACATGGCCTCAGGCCTTCATGCACACGGTACACACATGCATCCATAAATATGTGAACATGTACGTACACACACTACAGACAGATAAAAAGAAAAGGACAATAAATAAGCTAATAACAGGAGCTAGAGAAATGGCTCACAAGGTAAGAGCATTTACTCTTCTTCCAGAAGACCCAAGTTCAGTTCCCAACACCTGCAAAACGTAGCCTGTAACCCCAGCTCCAGGTGTTCTGAAGCCTTTGTCTGGGCTCCACAAGTATCCACACAGGTGTGGCATACACTCACACAACATACACACACGCACGGCATGCACACACACACATAAATAAGAGTATATATATGTAATAAAAAAAGAAGTGAAAATAATTACTTATAGAAGAGGGACAAAATTGAAAGAAAGGGACTAAATACAAGCTTCTATAATTATATAGTTTTAACTCTTGAATTGTGCAATTATTTTTACATATCCAAACCATAGCCTAATCCTAAAGTAGAAGAATAAAGCAAGCCCTAGAATTGAAAACAAGCTAAAACAAACTAGTAATTTTGGAAACTTCCCTCACAGAAGAAAGAGATCTTCACCAGGTTTTGTGGTCAATGCTTTGGCAGCCCGTGTTTGGGGACACCCTCCTGCAGAGAAGGCTTAGATTTCATCCAACCATTCTATTGCTAAAGAAAATACTGGCATGTTGTTTTAAAACTATGAATATCAATAGGATGATATAATTAAGTACAGCACAACTATTATAGACTAAAATAACCATATAAAAAGAAATGTAGGAACAAAATTAAAGAGGTTAAATTTTTTAAATCAATATTACATTTGAAGATTAGGGAAAAAACAATGCAGTGGTTCTATTGGTAACTTTGGAAATATCAGGATAAGTGTGTGATCTTTTGGGGGTGGAGAGAAAAGACACTGATCTCAAGCTGGAGCTGATCCTGAACTCCTCCCCTTAGCCTCCCATACAGCTGAGACTACAGTTTCATGCCACAGACCTGAATTGATGCATCCCGGAGGTACTTGTGCTGTGTAGCTTTTCCTGTTCCAGCTTTCTCTCTCCTCATGGCTCCTGGCTCTTTCCCACAAATGAATCTCCTACTTCCTCCTCTAACTCCTGCTCTCCTCTCCCGTGATCAGTGACTGGCTGTAAATTGCTTTATTGGCATAACAGGGGACAGCTGGGGAGGAGAATTTATACAACACTGAAATGAGAGAGAGATTCTCATAAGAAAAGCTGCAACCAGATATTAGGGGGGGATACAGAAATTAGCATTTTAACTACACAATGACCTTATGCCTACATCTCCCCCTTTTTTCTAATTAAAAAGCTCTTTTTTACAGTTAACAGACTATACGTTAAAACTGTGAAACTATAACTATCTAGTCTTCAATCCCATCAGAAACTTAAGAAGAAATATTACCTAAATATGTAGGAAGTACAGGTAAGCAGCTTCCAAAAGTGTAGAAATGACAGACATATTTGGCTGCCTGGACAGTCTCCCCCCCCCAAAACTTCTTATAACATTGGAGCATCATCCTCAGCCCTTCTGGCTCAGAATATTTGACAGCTTTTCTATGGAACAGGAATTATAAAGGATTTCCTACTCTGTCCTTACAAAGCTCATCAGTTGATTCTCTTGCATCCAGATTGGCCAGTTTTGGATGGTATTCTGTCTGTGGTTGACTCAAGAGCATTGTCTTACCAGCTCCCTCGCCACATAGGAAGCTTTTCGTGCTCTTAGAAGTAAAATGTTGGTCCTTCCAGGAGCAGACATGTCTCATTGTCAAAAAAAAAGCCATAAGTGAATGGAATCATTAAATGCCATGCTCTGTATATCTCTGGGATTTTTGAAACCCATCTATCTTATCTGAATTGTTTGTTTCTAGCTATGTTTTATCTGTCAATCTAGAAAACATATTTTTGTAATTAGCTAGACTAGTATCTAACACGACCATAAGTTTGATTTTTTTGATTGCTAACATGCATTTCCTAATTATCCTAAACAGTTGGTAATAGGAACTTTCAAAAAGACTAGAATTTAACATCGCCATTTTAAGAATTATGTAAGTACAAAACTTTAGCATATTGTAACCAAATATAATCTTAAATCTGTACCAAATTACAAAGATTTATGCCAATGTACTATTTTTGGCTTATTAATGTTCGTTGATCTAAAAGTAGATTTAATAATCTACCCTTTTATTTATCATTCCTATAGCCAACACGTCTAAAACAATAACAAACATCTATCACCCAGAGAATGACAAAACAAAATCCACCCCCTCTTGGGAATGGAGCTTACTTTTCTTAAATTGTTTCCTGCTGGTTAAGGATGTAGGATACTGTCCAGTCTTAAGAAAGTTAGCTGAAGAAAGAGTCAAATTGTATATACTCATTTATAACTAGACACTAGCCCAAGGGACATGTCCCATGAAAGTCTTCACTTACCAGGAAAGTGGGATAGATGTGAGGACATCCTTTTGGGACTCTAGGTGAGAGAAGCATGGGAGAATGGGGAAATAGAAGGATCCAGAGAGTCCTAGAAACCTACAAGTAGAACATTATGACAAGCAGATCTGGCACCAACCAAGGACAATGCATGCAGTAAACATTGAACCCCTACCCAGATCTAGCCAATGGACAGGACATTCTCCACAGTTGAGTGGAGAGTAGGGACTGACTTTCACATGAACTCTGGTGCCCGATATTTGACCACGTCTCCTTGATGGGGAGGCCTGGTGGCACTGAGAGGAAGGATAGCAGGCTACCAAGAAGAGATTTGATACCCTAGGATCATATACAGGGGAGGAGGTCCCCCTCAGTCACAGTCATAGGGGAGGGGAATAGGGTGAAAGTGGGAGGGAGGGAGGAATGGGAGGATAGAAGGGATGGGATAACAATTGAGATGTAATATGAATGAATTAATAAAGAAATAAATTTAAAAAGAAAAAGAAGGAAGAAAGCTAGCTGAAGGCCAGGGCGTGGTGGTGCATACCTTTAATCCCAGCACTCAAGAAGCAGAGGCAGGTGGATCGCTGTGAGTTCAAGGCCAGCCTGGTCTACAAAATGAGTCCAAGACAGCCAAGGCTACACAGAAAAACCCTGTCTCAAAAAACAAAACAACAACAAAAGCAAAAACAGAAAAGAAAGAAAAGAAAGAAAGAAAGAAAGAAAAAGAAAAGAAAGCTAGCTGTAACTTTTGCTTTCTAATCTCTGCATGCTGAGAAAGTTCAAGCTTAACTGAAGTCCTGACTGGAGCAGTCTGTGAGGCTACATGATCTGGATAGCTGTTATGAAGTTGTTCCGGATATAGATTTTTGAGGAAACCATTATTGAGGCCGTCTGTGAGGTTAAATCACCTGGGCTACTTGTCTTGCCTTTTTGGTATCTTGTCCTCTTGCTCTGCAAAAAACATACACTTTCAAAAGTATTATACATTTGATATTAATATATGTATGGGCTGTGCACTGAGCACAGTTTCAGTGAAAGATGATTCCTTGTAAAACAAATTTTTATCTACGCCGTTTCAAAGAATGACATGCTAAGCCCTGAGGAATACGTAGAAAGATTTGTTGTCCATGCACAGCTGAAGTTTTGGCTGGAGACATTTTCATGTCTCAGTCAGTCTCAGAACTTTTCCCATATGGTAGGATCAGCAAATTATGTCACCTGCTTTGTTTGGTCTTCTTGATTTCTTTCTGTCTGTCTGGAGCCAAGATGTTCCGGGGGTCTCCCCCTGTCAAATCTGATTTCCAACAGTTTGGATAGAATACATAGATTTTTGTTTCTTGTTGAGAAAAGATCATGTTCTCCTCCGTAGTGCAACATATTTCCTGTCTTTCATTTTGGAATTAGGACTTTTACATGCTGATCTAATTTAGCAGTCATTTTCTAAAATCCTGTGTATCTTAGCAGGTGTGCTACATGCCTCATTTAAAAATTTTAAATCAATATGTCATTATTAATCTATGTTAGGGAGATATGACATTTCCCTTCTGTTTTCTGACAACCTTTTAAAAATTATTATTAGATCTTTTTGTAATTGTTTGACCTATAAGATCATAAGTTATATCTATAATATTTTCATGTCATAATGTCCAAAAAATGTTGTATTCCAATAAATATACATGTTGAATGACCATCATCCCCAATTTGCAAAGGCATTTCCAAAATAGTCACTATTTCTACCAAATGTGTAACCTTAGAATCATGCTTTCCAGCATTGAAGGCAAAAAGCCATTGGAATTCTGAATATGAACCTATAGCATAGTGTATATATTTCAGTTCTCCAAGCATGCATATTGTATGAACTTGTTCCAAAGCAACACCAAACAGGATCTGCATTTCTATTTTAGCATATAGACCTTCATCCAGTAATTGAACTTTAACAATACACACACAATATCCAGTCAGACCATGTTGGCCTATAGCTGAAGCTTTTCTAGCCAGCATCTCAATGGGCTGCCATTTTGAAATTTCTTCAACTCTTTGTTGCTCTACTCATCTGGAACTATGGCTTCTTGGTGGTGTTTTAAGTTCCAGATTAGATTTCTCTGAACGCTCTCTAGTTTGATTCAAAAGTTTCTCCAATCTCTGTTCTATGGCATCTCAGCATCAATCTCTTCTTTCTCCAAGTCAGTCTCATATTAATCTCTCCCAGAGAGGATATATACAACTGTAATCACCATTGAAAATTTGTGTCCCTCAGTAGAAGAATGGATAAAGAAACTGTGGTACATTTACACTATGGAATACTATTCAGCTATTAAAAACAAGGAATTCCTGAAATTTGTGGAGAAATGGATTGAGCTAGAAATGATCATAATGAGTGAGTTAACACAGAAGCAAAAAGAGACAAATAATATATACTCACTTATATCTGAACACTAGCCCAAGGGGCATGTCCCATGAAAGACTTTACTCACAAGGAAAGTGGGTCAGAGGGGAGGACATCCTATTGGGACTTTAAGTGGGAGAAGCATGGGAGAATGGGGAAATAGAAGGATCCAGATGGTCCTGGAAACCTACAAGAAGAACATTATGATGGGCGGATCTGGGTCCTGGGGTCCTGCTCAAACTATGGCACGAGCAAAGGAAAATATGTGCAGTAAACTTCGAACCCCTACCCCAACCTATCCAATGGACAGGACATTCTCCACCGTTGAGTGGAGAGTGAGGTCTGACTTTCATACAAACTCTGGTGCCCCATTTCTGACCATGTCCCCTTGATGGGGAGGCCTGGTGGCACTCAGAGGAAGGATAGCAGGTCACCAAGAAGAGACTCGATACCCTACGAGTATATACAGGGGGAGGAGGTCCCCTACAGCCACAGACATAGGGGAGGGGAGTAGGGGGGAAGCAGGAGGGAGAGAGGAATGGGAGGATACAAGGGATGGTCTAACAATTCAGATGAAATATGAATAAATTAATTTAAAAAAAAGAAAATTTGTTTGTAGGCTAAGAGAAACAAACTCAAATGGAATCCAGAATCACTGAGTCATTTTGTCTTCCTCCATTTTCAACATAGAAAATAATCTTCTTTAATCTCCAAACCTCTCCTTAAGGACTTTATTTCCTTTATTTCCTTAGACCCAGGTTTTCTTCTAGACCTTATCAGTTCAGATGCTTGAGGCTTCTCAGTCTGTCTCTGGCTCCTGGCTCCTTCAAGGGATTCTGACCCATTCTGGAAAGTTATTTGGTCCACAAGTGCTTGCTCCTCTGACCTGCATGAGTCAGGTAAGCAAGAGCCCCTTCTCAAAGGGATTTAGCTTCCTGCCTTGGCTAGGAAAGTTTGGCTTTGAGAAACTTGCTTGTGTTAAAGCAGGGGTGGAAGGAAGGGGGTTAGGGTAGGGTATGGGGGAGCAGGGAGATAGGAGGTGGTCTAATCAGAAAACTGTGAGCTCTGCCTTGTCAACTGCCATTGCTCTTTTAACAAACAGAACTAAGAAAATGCTCTGTAGTTTTACATTCTATGTAATTTCATCCCCACATTAGGCACCAAAATGTTAGTTATTTTTATAAAACAGTGTCTGTTTCTCAGCTTCTCTCTTAACCTAGCTATTACACAAATAATTGAGACTCCATTATATTATTTACACAAGCTTTACAACACAATAACTGAGCAATTATTACTCTGTTCTTAGCCCTCTAAGCTAATTTGGTTTCCTCCCAGGGTGCATCCCAGAGGTACTTGTGCTTTGTAGCTTTTCCTGTTCTAGCTCTCTTTCTCTCTCTCTCTCTCTCTCTCTCTCTCTCTCTCTCTCTCTCTCTCTCTCTCTCTCTCTCCTCTCTCTCTCTCCTCTCTCTCCTCTCTCCTCTCCTCCTCTCCTCCTCTCTCTCTCTCTCTCTTTCCCCTGAGGTCTCCTGGATCTCTCCCATGGCTGAGTCTCCTACTTTCTCTTCTAACAACTCCTCCCCTGGCTGGCAGGAAGTCCAGCCTTATTCTCTGCCCTGCTCAGGGATTGGCTGTAAGCTGCTTTATTGGCATATCAGGGCACAACTGTGGAGAAGAGTTTATACAACACTGAGACAGAAGATTCTCATAACAAGGACTGTAACCAGATGTGGGGGGGGGTATAGAAATCAGCATTTTAATTACACAATAACCTTATGCCAAGGGGGGAATAAAGACATGTCAGAAGGCTCAGTGGTTAGCTTGAGATGCACCCATTAAATACATTCAAGACCATCTTACATTAGAAAGTATAAGAAGAGCCGGTGAGGTGGCTAAGTGGGCAAAGATGCTCACCATGAAACTGGAGAGCTAAGTCCAAGGCCCAGGTACTGTGTGGTAGACTCCCACAAGCTGCCCTCCTGCACTGTGGCACGTGCACATCTGTATGCATATAACATATACACAAAAATAATTAATGAAATACTTTTAATGTAATGACTGTGATTGAGCCTATTTTTACCCAGGAGGCCATAATAACACACATTTTTGAAAAGAGCTGACTTTCTCAATATCTGAATCTAAAAATTGTAATTAAGAGAAAGGAAGTAGACCTAGAGGTAGTCCTCGGTGAAAGAGTGCTGTGGTGGCATGTCTTGGTTGGCATGTCTCTGGAACGTTTTCTTTCTTGGTAATTGATGTAGGAGGTCCAAGACCACCGTGGGCAGTACCCTCCCTAGTAGTCTTAAGAAAGCTAGTTGGGCAGAAGCCACAGAGAGGGCAAGCCAATGGGCAGCATTCCTCTGTGGTGTGTGTTCCAAGCCCCTGCTTTACATTCTTGCTCTAACTTCCTTCAGTGACGGAGCATGACCTAAGAGTTGTAAGATGAAGCAAACCCTGTGCTCCCCAGGTTGGTTCTGGTCAGCAGTTTATTAAGCCTCAGAAAGCAAACTATTGTAAGCACTTACCTAGCATGCATAAGGCCCTGGGTTAAGTCTGAAGAACGGAGAGAGGGAGGGTGAGGAGTTGAGGGGGTGAGGAGGAGGCAGAAGTAAACATTTACCCTGTATTTACAAGAAAATGCTAGATGGTAATAAAGGAAAAATGGTAAAAAAAAAAATTTTTAACGGTTTTTCTTTTCTCATGAAATATTGTTCCCAGCAAGAATAATCAATGGACACTGAAAGTATTAAATCAGATAAATGATAGAGCATCGACTGGGAGTGGGAGAGGTCCTCAATCTCAGGCACAAAGTTAAGATAAGGAGAAAATCAGTGTCTGTAGTCACTAATAAAGCAGTGTACACTTCAGATTAATCAAGAGAGGATTTCTGTGTTCTTACCACAGAAATGCAAGTTAGGCATGATGGATGTGTTTGCTTTGATCGGTCCACAGTGAGCACAGGTATAGAAGCTCCGTGCTATGCCCCCTGAGTTCAATAGAATCATTGTCCATTAAAAAACAAAAGTTTGGAAAATAACACTTAAAACAAAACGTTGGTGGCAAATTATATGTCCACAGGTGGCTATGGATCAATCCACAGATGACTTTCCAGTCCCTTCATGTAGAGGCCTGGCTATTGCCACCTTAAGCAGGTGAGCCAGGCAGCATGTGTTTCCTTTGTGGCAGGATACAAAATGACACTGTCACCCATAGATGCCTTTCTCAGACAAGACGACTTTCATCTAGGCAAGTCTTAGTTCATTATGACTACCAAATACAAGAAACACCAAAGAGCAAGCCAGCCAAGATAACCAGATAGATCTAGAATGGAGAGATTCTTAAGGGCAACAGTCTACTCAGGAGGAAGGGACATGGGGAATGGTCATCCTCACAAAGAGGATGTTCTCGGCTGGACCTGGATTTAGGCAAGAGAAACAACATGATTGTGAGATGACTAAGGAGTGTTAGACTACGCAATTACATTTGAGGCAGGCATGACGCTGTGATCGTGTCACGTGAGGGTGTGTTAAAGCACTCAGACATGAGCCTAGGTCCCCTGGCTTGTGATTCTCTTTTATTTTAAAGACAGGGTCTCACTGTATATAGCCCAGGCTAGCTCCAGACTCTCAATTCTGCTACCTAAAAATCCCAAGTGTTGAGATTACAGGTATGTATCACCAGGCCTGGCTCTAGAAAGGTATCTAGAAAATGATGTGTAACTTTTAAATGTTTTTCAAAACAGTTATCTCTCTGTATATATGGGTTTTTTGTTTTGTTTTGTTTTGTTTTTTGGCTGTCCATATCCTCAGATTTACACCTGCAGATTCAAGTGGCCACAAATAAAAAAAAAAAAAAAACAGTTTTTAAGGCATCTACACTGAACATTCACACACTGTCTCTCGCTATTCTTCTCTGAACAATGTAGCCTAACAGTGATTCACACAGCATCTGGAGTGTGTTTGATGCCATCAGTACTCCAGATGATATTTAAACTACACAGGAGGCTCTGTCTAGACTGTGTGTGAATGCTGTACCATATTACACAAAGACCTTGAGCAGCGATAGATTATTGTCATCTTAGAGGGTCCTGCAGCTAAACCCTCAGATTCCAGGAAACAATTGAATACATATATTTACATGAGAAGAAAATATGGCAAAGTCTTAAAAGTAGTAAATTTACATGGGTTCTTTGTACTCTCCTTTCTACTTCTCTGTATTAAGTATTTTATAATACAAAGACAAATTTAAAGTGAAGTGTAAAATGCAAAAAAAAAAAAATGGGGCTGGAAAGATGGCTCAGTAGGTAAGATGACTTGCTTCCAAGCATAAGGACTTGAATTTGAATTCCAAGCATCTATGTAAACCGCTGGGCATGACCATGTTTGCTGATAACCCCTACTATGTAGAGGGGAGAGACAGGAAGACTACTGGGAATTTATGGCTGCCAGAGCAACTCCAAGTTCAGCGAGCAGTGAGAGACCCTGTCTCAAAGGAATAAGGCAGAGGATGATAAAACTGAGTATCTGGTATCTTCTGTTGGATAGCCCAAGTGCACACACACGTAAATATGCATGCACAAATATAACACACACCCCAAAAAAGAATACCAAAAAATGTGCATACTAAACAATGCAATCAAGTTGTTTAATTCCAAAAATATTTGTTCGTATATAAATATATAGAGCCAGAAAGCAGATTCAATGGAGAAACTGCTTGCTCCACACGCTTGAAGACCTAAAGTTCAGATACCCAGAACCCACCAAAAGTCAGATGTGATAGCACACATTTGTAATTCCAGAACCTCAACAGTATGTTGGGGGGCAGATCCAGGAGAATCCCTAGAAGCTCTTGAGTGGGGCCTCGTGTACTCAGGGGGCAGAAGACAGACCCTATGTCAAGATAGAGAGTAAGAACTAACACTGAAGGTTATCCCCTGACCTCTTACAGAGAGAGAGATGCATGCAACACACACACAGAAACACAAACACAAGAACAGGCACAAAGAAAAGGAAATTTTTAAAATCAGAATATATCCAAGAAAAGAAGGGTTTCCAGGACACATTGAATGCTCTGAGTAATCAGGCTAAGGCCAGGTTCCCAGTGTTAAAGAGCATCACAGACTCCTAGCAAACAGACTGACTTCACAACTTCACTGTTCCTGTTTCAGGAACATTGCATCTACCATGCAATTCCATTGTCGATGGCCACACTAGGTTGTTTGCAACTGCTGGCTAGAGTCAGGCCTTCCTGGAGACCAGCCTTCTTTCACCAGCAAGAGTAGACCAAAAGACATGGCAGCTTTGAGGGCACCTGTCTACAGATTTGAAAGCAAATCCACCCCAGGTATTTCACGGTGGCAGCTCCAAACATGTAAGGTTCAAACGGCTTGGAGAATGAATTCTTCAAGGCAAATACTCATGAAAAAGGTAATAATAATTAAAGTTTATCTTTGAGGGACAACTTTTAGAATCAAGATAACCAATGTTTCTGGGTTTAGTCCATCTTTGGTTTTGTTGGATAACTGGATTCCTTTTTGTTGTGGTGGTTTTGGTTTTGGTTTTTCAAGACAGGATTTCTCTGTGTAGCCTTGGCTGTCCTAGAACTTGCTCTGTAGACCAGGCATGAGCTGTTTGGTGACATAGAAATTTATGGGCCGATTGTGGAGCATGCCTGCCATCTGCCACCTCTTAGCTCTGCTGAAGGAACCTTTTGCTTGTATGTAAGGAACATGGGGGCAAACTGAAGTCATGATGAAAACAAAGTTAAGCACACAAATAAACAAAAAACAATAAAACACCAAGAACAAGTGGAGAGATGCATCAGCACCCAGAAGAGATCTGCCCACCTCGGCCTTCCATGCTGGGATCAAAGGTGTGCGCCACCACCACCCAGCAGAGAATTGGATTCCTTTAAGATATTTTTTTTTCTTTATAAAACAAAAATAAGAAAATTGATGAAAGGTTTTATGGGGTCCTAGAAAGCAAAGGTGAGGGGTTAGGTCATCTGAGGCAGTGTGGGCTCTGGGAACCAGTTCTTCACCCATCCCAAGCATACACACACCCCTGTTAAACTGCAAAATCATCCTGAATTCCAGAGTAACTATCTCCTTATCCAGGACCGACAGTTTAGAACATTCACCCACTAGCCACTCCATCCCTCCTGAAGGTCTTCCCTCCCTGGACACTTGGGCTTCCTCTGCTGTCTGTGGGCATCTCCTGCCTCCTTTCTTTTTTCCAGTGCATACTAGACATGGGGGTTTCACAAGCCTCATGCCCCTCTCTCCCTAAAATAGTTTAACCCTTGCTACAGCTTTGGCTAGCTCCTTTGATGACTCCAACTTACATCAGCCTCACTTTAGCTTTGGTCTTGAATCCCACACCTAAATGGCCAACTCCAGCTCTTCTGTCTCCTCCTATGTGGCAATTCTCAGAGAGCACTATACAGCTTACCATGAGTGTCACCAGCCTCTCTCTCTCTTCATTTTACTAACCCTGAACTCTGAGATACTATCTGAAACACCGGGGATTGGTCTCCTTGACAGGTTTAGAAATCAGTGTTGTTTGCTTGTCTGGTGTGTGTGTGTGTGTGTGTGTGTGTCTGTGTGTGTGTCTGTGTGTGTGTCTGTGTGTTATGTGTGAGTGTCATACATGGAGGTCAGAGGACAACTCTGTTCTCTCCTTCCACCTTTGCAAGTTCCAGGGATCCAACTAGGGTCTTCAGGATTGTGTGCAAGCACGTCACCCTTGAGCCACCTCCGTGGCTGGATCACTGTTTTTTATGTGACATTTTCCAGATGAAATCAGCCCAAGGCCATGATTGTCCCCCATAAAACTTGGCTATGATTTGTTGTGATGCCCTTGGCTTCTGGAAGGATCTTGGAAGAAGCTGTATGACTCAGAACTGCTGCTTTACTTCCTACTGAAGTGTGGCTATGTTAATATTACATCACAAAGGGGACCTTTTATGAGGTAGTCTCTGCCTGTGAAGAGAAAGCCAGGGTAGAGGCAGCCTGCAGTCAGAGTGAAAGCCTTGCTTTGGTTGGTTTAGTGACCCACTTGTTCCTTAAGGACACCTGTCCCTACCTAACAGCACTCACTCACCTGAAGGCGATGCTCAAAGGTCCAGAGGGGACTCTTCTCGGGTGATAAAGCAGGTAGGAGTAGGAAAAGAAAACACAGACTAAGGGTACCTGTGCAGAGCTCCTTCCATGCTTCAACCCAAAGCCCCACTCTCACATGCTCCATTTAAGGGGTGGCCATGTTTTGGGACAGATGGGCTTCTGTAATTATGAGAAGGGGTGAATCTAAGCAATGCAGGTGTGTGTGCTCACTCACCTGTGTACTCACTCACCTGTGTGCTCACTCACACGGCTTATGTGGAGGGTAGAGGTTGATGTGGGAATGCCTATCTAAGTTGTTTCTCCATTTTCTTTTTCTTCTCTTTTTTGAGATCACACATCTCAATGAGCCTGAAGCTTGCAGTTTCAAATGGGTTGGCCAGCCCGCATGTCACAGGTCCTAGATGCTGGAGGTTACAGGCAGCACCTACCTAGCCTTTGCAAGAATATAAAGTGAAGTGCTCAGGCTCCAACAGTGAGCACATTACCTGCTGAGCCATCTTGCCATGCCCAAAAGAGTTTTTAAAGGGTGAGGGCGGAATATAACTCACAGCACTTGCTTTGCATGCAGGTGTCCCTGAGTTTGATAACCAGCATTGGCGGGGGGGGGGGGGGGGGGGCGCAATGATAGAGTCAGTTAGAGACAAACAATAGCAGGCCTTGAATTCTTTCATCTCGAGCCGATGGGGAGCCCCCAAAAAGTTTGTGGAGGGAATAGACTAGCGAAAACAATCTAAGAGACTGATTTTGATTATCATGTTTTAGATAGAGGCCAGAGTTAGGAGATAAAACTTTGACACCAATAGCCAGGTATTTTTATATAACAGCTTGAATTAGATGGGGGCGGGGCTAGAGTATTGGAATGAGGAAGGGGTAGTGAAGGAGAAGAGGGGCTGGAAACAAAGCAAATTGACAAAAATATGAAAACACTGTAATAAAACCTATCATGTTGCACCCTAATTGAAATATTTTTAATAATTACAAATAATCAGGTATGCTGGTAAGTGCCTTTAGTTCCAGAGATTGAGAGGCAGAGGCAGGTAGATCTCTGTGAGTTCAAGTCCAGCCTGACCTCTATAGTGAGTTTCAGACCAGCTAGGGACACATAGTGAGATCCCATCTTAAAAGGGAGAAGGATGGAGCTGGGGTGAGATGGTTAGTCAATTAAGGACACGTGTTGCTCTACAAAGGATCCAAGTTTTTTCCCAGCACCCACATAGTGGTTCACAACCACCAGTAACTCCTGTTCCAGATATCTGACACCCTCCTTCAACCTGCATGGGTACTAGGCACACATGTGGTACACATACATTCAAGCAAATCACTGATACACAAAATTTTGTTTTGTTTTGTTCTGTTTTTCGAGGCAGGGTTTCTCTGTGTAGCCTTGGCTGTCCTGGAGTCACTCTGTAGACCAGGCTGGCCTCGAACTCACAGTGATCCGCCTGCCTCTGCCTCCCGAGTGCTGGGATTAAAGGCGTGCGCCACCACGCCCGGCTCTGATACACAAAATTTTGAAGGCAAAAAAATAGAGAGTTTTCTTTTAAAGATGCAAAAGATATATTCAAAATTCAAATGAATTTTGTGATTAATTAAACTTGGGGAATGAAACAAAGGGAAAAGTCTCAAACATGATACTCAGATTTTAGAATGAGTGACAAGTAGAGTGACTGTGCCGTTAACAACTATGAGCCAGACAGTGTGTGGAAGAAAGATGAGGCATCCTAGTCGGGGACAATGGCGATGAAACAGCAGCAGGGCACAGTGTTAGCAGATATAAGTAGATGGTGTCATGAAACTACATGTACAGCTTGACCAATCAACCAATAATTGTAAAATTTATACAATCAGCTCCTTGGTATCTCCAGGAAGATGTCTCAAAAGTACCTCAATTGCCAGACATCCAAAATTTAGCTCATCACCTTCCCTGCTGGGCTGGTTGGTCCCCTTTGGGCTTCCCTAATGGAGTAGGTAGCACATTCATTTAAAAGCCCATGAGTGAACGGAATAGTGTCCATTGAGTCTCACTGTCATTTTTAAAGTAATATTTTTATCAATGTTTTGAAAATATAGCATATTTTGATCACATACAACTCTTCCTGGATCCACCAGCATCTTCTCGTCCCCTCTTTTTTTCTCTTTTTTTATTACATATAATCATATAAATACAACATGTTAAGTCCATTTAGTGTTGCTAGTGTGCATATATTTTTAGATTAACCACTTGGTACAGGATAACAAATTAGGGTGCCCATCCGTAAGGAAGATCTATTCTCCCTCTCAGTCGTCATTACTCTATGTCAACAAAAACTACTTTCTGCTTTCCATCTCTCTCTGCCTTTGGTTCCTTTCCATCTTTGGTCCATCACAATCACCATGCTCCATCATGTCACCTGAACTGTTCTAACCACTCTCTCTAGTCTTGCTCTTACAAAGCAGCAGCACGATCTTTTCACAAGGAAAGCCTTATCTACTTCCCTGATATGGAAAGGTCTTTACAAAGATTCTATTGATATTAAGATAAAGATGGAGTCACACTGGTTACACGGACTTTGTCCTTTCCTTGTGTAGCTCTCTGATGCTAGCTTACACTGCTATGCTTTGAGGTGTTCCAAACTCTGGCCTTTGTTCATCTGCCAGAATATTCTCCATGCACCCAGATACCTGTAACCGCTGAGCCTGCCACCCTTACTTAGCTTCTAGTTTCCTCTTCCCTGGGGAGTCTCTCTCACTTCCTCCTGAGCTTAAGTCTCCTCAGCATGGTTGTCATGAGTCATATCTATTTTTTATACAATGCTTTATTTGATCCTTTCTGTATATCCTCCATCTTTATTAGAGAGGAAATGAGGCTCTGAGACTCAAATAATTACCTAAGATGCTATAGTAAGGAGGTGATAAAAACCATTAATTCAGTGTCAAGATCTTTAAATGTTTTATTGGATCATATAACCTCTGACCACACAAATCTATTACCCAGGTATTGAAGACCTTCAGCAGTGGGAATCAGGCAAGCCGCATGGCTCAGTAGGTTAAAAGTGCTTGCCACCAAGCATGATGGGCTAAGGTCAATCCTGAAAAAGGAGAACTAAGTTCTACAAATTGTCCTGACCTCTACATGTACACACACCATGGCATAAATACACAGACACTAAATAAAGGAAATTAAAATTTTTTTAAATAAAACTTGGGCTGAGGAGATGGCTCACAAAGTAAAGGGCCTGCCACACAAGTGTAAGGACTTAAGTTTGGTCCCCACATCTCATGTAAAGCCAGGCACAGCAATATCTGCTATCTTAGTGCCCATATGACCAGATGTGTGGTAGAGTTGGAGAATTTCCAGAAGCTTATGGGCCGGCCAGCCTGACATAGACAGCAGCAAAGCAAGAGACTGTCTCAGACATGGTCCTCAGGTGCAAAGGACTGACACCCTAGGCCGTCCTCTGACTTCATGGCACTTACACTCAGCCATGTGAATACATACACATGAATGCATATACTTTGTGCCCCAAAATACACACAGAGAGACAGACAGACAGATGAGAGACGGAGACAGAGACAGAGAGAAAGGAGGGGTAAAAATGAAAAGACAAGAGATATAAGCACACACAACTAATTCCAGAACTTAGGTGATTGAGGTAGGTGGATCTCTATAAATGTGATGCCTGTCCCATCTACATAGCAAATTTCATGTCAGCCAGGGCAACAGAACGAGATCTAGTCTCAAATAAGCATTTTTATAATGCATTACTATTATTTATGTGCCTGTGTGTTTTCTAAGGGGAGTTAAAAAGGGTGTACATTAATTTCATGATAACATAATTGAAAAGCACTTACAAATAGGATTGCATCTTTGAACTTTATTGGAGCTTCCTTTATGGCCTAATACATGGCCTATTGTAAATGTTGGAGAATTCCATTTTATGTTCATTTTGGATGTACATATATATTGTTGTATGTTCAGCTAATATCCATGCTATTTTTATTTCTAATTGATTTATAATTCTTAGAGATATTTATTAAGGCACTCCCAACTATAGTAGTTAATTCGTGTATTTTCTTATTTATTTGGCATAATTCAAGATTGTATTGTTTGGTTCATGTATGTGTATTCAGTTTTCTATTCTTCTTTACATGTTTCTTGTTTTTCTTTTGTTTTGAGACAAGGTCTCTCTCCAAGAACTCTATTCTTGAACACACACAGCTCTGCCTCCCTCTGCCTCCAGAGAGCTGGTATTAAAGCCTGCACCACAACAGCTGCTCTTTAAACATTTTAAGCTATGAAATATACTATTTTATTGCATGCCTTCATCATGCACAAATAGCTACAGAACAGGACAAAGGGGCAAGAGGAAAGAAGAAAGGAATAGAGGGAGGAAGTAGAAGGGACTACACTTAGACTTCTTCCCCAAACCAACCCCCGGATGTACTTTCTCCAACTACACCCCACCTTCCACACTTCTACTACATCCTAATGGTACATTCGAGTTTTTATTCCATCTATGGAGTAAGTAGGCTAGGGTCTTCTAAGCATCTCTTAGAGCCCAAGTGCTTTGTTACTCACTTCGGCATCTCTCAACTAGATGAAATTGATGTGCAAAATTAACCATTACAATGAATGCATCAAAACTTCCATCTGTGGCTGAGGGTGTAGCTCAGTTGGTAGAGTGCTTGCATGACATGCACAAAGCCCTCAGTTCAGCCACCAGCACCAATATAAACATGCAGACATGGTGATGCATGCCTGCAATTTCAGTTCTTAGATGCTAGAAGCAAGAGGATCAAAAGTTCAAAACCAGCCAGGGCTAAATAATAATTTGGAGGCCATCTTGGAATACATGAGACTATATCTTAAAGACAAATAAATAAAATTACCAGGGGCCAGAAAGATGGCTCAGCAGTTAAAAATATTTGCTGCTCTTCCAGAGGAACTGAATCACACCCCCACCGAGCATATTGAGTTGCTCACAAACGGCCTGTAACTCCAGCTCCAGAGGTTATAATGTCCTCTTCACACACACACACACACATACACACGTACATGCACACGCACACACCCATGCACACATGCACACATGCGCACACACACCACCTATAAAGATATGTTTTAAAAGCTTTCTACTTATACAACTTAAATATATTCTACAAAAAAGGTAAATACCAATTATTTTAAAATGAGAAAAATGAAAAAGCCATTTTCATTGACAACAAGAATCCCAATAATCTTGATCAATGTTAGTCCCTATGCTTTTCTCCCCAAGATCATAGAATCCTTACAGACTGACGATTCTTCTGTCTTCTTCACCCACTGGTCCCTTAGCCTCTATATGAAGGAAGTGTGTGCTGACTGAACACATCCCTGGAAGAGGCCCTTTGACTCCATACTTTCCTGAGATAAAAAAATGATATAATGAGGAAGCCTGTGACTTTACTAGAAGCCACACACGTAGTGACTGTGAGAGAGAAGATAGAAGAGACTCAGCTCCTAGGGCCATTAAGAAGGCTCAGGGGATGATGTTGCTTGCCACCAAGCCTGTTGAGCAAAGTTTGATCCCTGGGGCCCTTATGGTGGAAAGAGAACAGACTTTCGAAAGGTTCTGCCATGACCAGCTGTCTTCCATGTTCTCCCCTCAGACTGTCCTCAAGGGAAACAGAAGACCTTGTCTCCCGCTTTGTACTCTATAAACTGTGTCCTCCTGAGTAATGGGGTCACTCACCTCAGGTGTGTGGTGAGAGAGCCTGATGAATGGTGGAGAACCACAGCATGCAGGAAAAGCTGATTTCTGAAAAGCGTTCCACAGAGTACATCTTTCTCATGTCACACACATTTTTGGACTTAAAATTAACTTATATGTATAAGACTGAGCTTGCCTGTGGTTCGGATAGAGGACATCTTAAACTGGCCAGGGAAGAGGCAGTGGAAGCCCAGGAAGGCGGGAGAATACAAACAAAACCCAATAACAGATCAGTAGAAGCAGACCCTGGGAACACACTTCGTGCAGAACGAACTCTAAGGTCAGCCTGAAGGCAAGAAGGCACCCTTAGGGGGCTTGGCCGCCTCCTCACGGTGGAGCAGCTCTGCCGAGTAACAGCCCTGGGAATCCTGGCATGAAACGTGAAGATTAGAACCCTACATCCCTGCAATATTGGCTCAGATGTCCCATTTCCTTTGGTGGCATTAGAGCGTTCTCTATACTCACATAATGTAGGGGTGCAATGCTTGCGGCCTCCCCAGAGAAGGGAAAGGAAGTGAGGAAGACAAGAAGAGGTGAGTCACACAGGTGACTGCTGTTCCTAGCTGAGGCAGATGGTAGCCCAGGGCAGTCTTCTCTCCAGGCGTAGCCGGAAGGACACTTGCGCAACGAGGACAGTTGTGGACTGAGGATTCTCATGGCCTCTAACCTAACACACGGGGACCCTTCTTATTTACACATCCTGCCACCTGGAGCCACACACTCTCCATGTCCCCAAAAGAACAAGTGTTAGGAGTTAGAGCCAGAGGAGTTAGAGTTCAACGTGGCCCCAGTTCATAAGAAATGGAAAAAAAAAAAAAAAAAAAAACAACTCACAGCAGCTCCTTGGTTACAGCAAGGCAAGCCATGGAAACTGGGTGGTGAGGGCGGGTTTCTTCCTAGTTCTGTCATGTATTGAGTGTGTGACCCCGGGCTCTGTGACTATGATTCATTCTACAGCTATCAAGTGAAGTCAGGGGAGATCCAGGCAAGATGGCCCTTTGAACATGGCACGTCTCATTTATGATCAGGAAGTAGGAATAAGATTACTAAGCCTTCAGGGAGAAGAAGGCTGGAAATTCCCTCCAGAAATCCCGTGTCACTCTCTGCAAGCACCCAAGTCCTTGCACCCATGGTTCTCAGCCACACTTTTACTGGGAGCACCCAGAGGCAGCTTCTTGACCTTCAAGGCCAGAGAAAAAATTGCCACCCCAAGATGAAGAGGTACATGGTAATTTGCAAGCACCAAGGGACGACCTCTCCGCCCCTTTATCAACTTTACCCGACATCTGACAATGAGTCAACTTCTACCATGGACCTATTAAAAGGCCACTTGGCTTTTAACGTGTCATTTGAACTTCAAGCAACTGGGTAGACATTCCACTATTACTTAACTAGAAATTAAGTGGGAAAAAAAGCTGAGTGCAAATGATGTTTGCTTCTTGCTTAAATTATGCTTGGAGAAACACAAATATCCCACCAGTGAAATGCTCCCACGAAACTCTTTGTGGATAATAATGGTGGCTTGCATTTGCTAGCTGTAGATGTGTCATCATGTGTCAGAGGTCTGTGTCCTTTCATGCATTCTTATGACATGTGTGATGTGACTAGCACATGACAGATGCAGACACTGATGATAAACCAAGCCGATGCAAGGACCATCTGCCATTCATGTAGCACTCACTATGGAAAAACGGGGGCTGGGGTAGTGTATGTCTTCAGTGGCAGACCACACTCTACCAACAAACCTCAGGCGAGGCCTGCAAGGGACAGCCACACACCACCTGATTTAGTAAGACCTCAGTTTCCCCAATTGCTTGTGTTGACCATAGCAATCTTGATGTACCCATCTCAGCTTGGATGGAGAGTGAGGTCAGTTGCCTGGACACACAAAGTATGACGCCATACTCAGGCCCATGTTGGAGTAACTCGGGGTCCGCATCTTTTATACCCTATACCTGCTTCAGAATACTTAAACTGGGAGTTGACACACCTCTAGTGCCGGTTCTCAAATCACAGGGGACAGAGAATGACAATTACTAGGCTACATGGGCTCAGTTGTGCCACTGCCACATGAGGAAAGTTAACCACTGTGAGCTAAGCGCCTCAGCTATAAAGGAAGAATTATTAAAGAAGATTGATCACAAGGTTATTGGGAATTTTCAAGGGCCTATATGCAGTGCTCGGTGTACTGCCTGTTACAAACTACAACTGTCTCCGCGCTAAGATATTAAAACAGGGGCTCAGCGAGCAAGGGTGGCTGCTGACAAGCCTGACCACCTGAATTGCATCCCAGGGGTACTTGTTAAGGAAGCAAGGATTCAAACCCTGAAGGACTGACACTACAGTAAATTCCCACTCACTGCCGTGAACCCTTCCTGTCAGATTGTCAGGGAAGGTGGTGGACAAAGACTAGAGACCACCCCACCCCACCCCCGAAGGATGGTGTAACATTCAGACAGAGCATGGGCTGGCATAGTGAGGCGGGGCAGAGGGGGGGGGACTAGAATAGGACCTGGAAATACAGAGCGTTTCCAGGGAGTGAGAACCAAGCAGCAGCTGTTTCAGAGCAATGGGTAGTTTGGCATCCGTGGTGGCGTGACAGCCTATGCCTTTTGAGATTTCTTTTGAAAAAGAAAATGGAGGCTATTTCCCTTGCTTTATAAGACACAAAGGCAAAAAGGTCTCTCATTTCCTAAGTGGTTTTAACTTGTGTCATACACAGTGAGGCCGAACGTCAACTGAGCCGGTAGATCAAATTGCTGTTGTCAACACAGGCAACTGGGGAAACGGGTCTTTCTAAATTAGTACATAGAATTCTCTTGCAGGCCTCACCTGAGATTTGCTGGAGAAATGCTGTGTGACTCTGAGGACATAATAACGTCCCCGTTTGCCCACGATGCCAAAAGTTATCCCTGAAGAGAACTAACTCCATATGCGCGTGTGCACACACAAATAAAATAAACAAAGAAATTGTGCTTTAGGACACCAAAGATCCCCCAATACCTCTGAGGTCTTCAGAGAGTTGGTCTTCTCTCCCCCAGCTGCCAGCTTCCTCCATTTTCAGAACCCTTGAGCATCCTCTCAGATGCCAGGAAAAATGTTATTGATGTTAAATAGAACTGATGTGGAAGACCATTCACGTGGAGCCCACAATGGGCTCACGTTTCACTTCTGTGTCTTAAAAAACAAGGAATGTGGCCTCGATTTCATATTTACAAAACGCATCCCCAAGCCCGTAGACTGCAACACCATCTCTGATGTCAAACCACCCACTGCTCTGCAAACACCTCCTGCTTGTTCCTCCTGGCTCCCTAGCAAGGCATCGCTTCCTGTCTCTGTCTGAGCATCTCGTTCTTTCTGTGCTTTCCATTCATTTTGAATTAGATGTTCAGGACATGTCTGTCTCCCTGCCAAGCTATAGTCCACTTGAGGGCAGGAACATCTCCTCGTCCATCAGCATTCTCTGATCTCTCACAGAAGGTAAAGAGAAGCTGGGAGGACCAAGGGGAGCACAACTGGAGAGTGCTTTCCTGGAGGAGGCAGGAAGAACTGGAGTGATTCTTCTTGTGTGACACAAATGGTTATGAATGATAACCTTCTGGCCATCGTGGCTCACTCTTTATGTACTGTAATAGATGGTGATAGTAGCCGGGCATGGTGGGGCATGCCTACCATCCCAGCACTCAGGAGGCAGAGGCAGGTGGATCTCTGTGAGTTCAAGGCCAGCCTGGTCTACAAAGCCAGTCCAGGACAGCCAAGGCTACATAGAGTAACCTTGTCTCAAAAAAAAAAAAAAAAAACAAAGTGGGAGGTGGGGAGGTAGGTAAAGGAATGACTCAGTGGTTGAAAGCATGGACCCAGGTTCAATTCCCAGCAACTACATGGCATCTCACAACTGTCTATAACTCCAGTTCCAGGGCTTCTCGATACCCTCACACAGACATACATGCAGGCAAAATTTTTACAAATTTAAAGGAACCAAGAATTAAGTTTCTATTGTAGTGGGGAGGAAAAGCAAGTTTGACAACTTTAACAATTGTTTTTTACTTTTTTACTTTACTTAATGTGCTGTTGCTTTGACTTGGTGCTAAATAATATTTACTATTTCCTCAGCAAAGCACAGAACGCTGGCTGGCTCTCGGATGCAATAAGAACCTGGAAAAGTACCTAAAGGCTGTGAGCCTTGGTTTCCCATCTACTCTAATAAATTCCTCCTGTTGGGATTGTCATTGCAGGTGGTGATCTGAGAACAGAGACCCCGGGAGAATTTTATGGCATTCCAGGCAGACCACAACCAGCCTGAAGGGAAAGCAAGAACACAGCCCAGACACACATAGGCACACCTGAAACTTATCCCTCGAGGGAAAGAACGGTAAGACCCACCGGGAGACAAACTGATTCTTAGAGAGTAGGGCAGAAATATCAGATCTCTCCCATACAAAGAATGTATTGGTGCGTATCTAGACCTTGTGTGGTACAAGCATGGAGACACTCCACAGCCACATCCCAGTGGAGCATTCTATTCGCACAGCCTGCTCCCCTGGAAGAGTGTCTCTCTCTTTTCTGACTCCTCCCACATGGCTTCTTTAATTTTTTTAAGCCAGAACTTCCATTTCAGCACAGTGGTTACTTTCGTCTCTTCTGTTGCTTTCCTTGATACCTTTGGATGACCTGAGAAATACTTGGCTGGCTTCCATCTTCCACTTCCTCCAGGTGAAAGATGGCTCATCCCATGCCCTGTGTTTATAAGAGCCAGAAAAGGCTACCCTGTTTCTTTGAGCTAAGCTTCACTAAGGGGACGTCCGATTTCCTGACAGAGCAAGATAGAATGAGGACCGGGTCTTCTTCACTGCTGAGGAATACCCAGCAAGTCAGCATGGTGCAGAAGCCAGCAGCCTAGCGGTCCTTCTCGAGTCTTCTGCGTTTGTTGTGTCTCAGAAACTTGGAATTTGGGGGTTCAAGGGGTAGGCGATGAGAAAGACAAAGACACGGACTCCCGGCCGAGTTTTTCTTCTGCAGACAGAATAACATAATCCAATCAATGCTACACGGAGGGCACAAAATAGCTACTCCCCGAGGGGGACAAAGCCTGGTAAGATCTAATGAGGGAGAGATTAGATGGCATCAGGCCAGAGGTGAGCGTGATGAGTGTGGAGTCGAGCATGCTCTCGAGTGCAGTCGGAGGCAGGCACAGGAGCCTCGGACAGAAACCAGGAAGAAGGAGCTAAAGCAGAGAGCAGTTGACACCACATTTGGGAGGGGCTAGCGCCGCTTTCCACACTCCTCAGCTTCTGGAGCCCAGGGAAGCGGCGCTTTTTAATTCCTCAGCAGAGACATTTGCTGCAGTCTACCCACCCCAGGACATAAAAGCAGGCATTTCTGCTTAGGCAAAGTTGCATTTTTCAGTGTTTTAAATGAAAGAGCTTTTCATGTCGTTTTTCTCATTTTAAAGGCAGTATTTGCAGTTTCTTTTTGTTGTTGTTGTTGGTGGTGGTGGTGGTATTTGAAGAATTTTATTGGTTTTGTTTGTTTTTTGAGACTGGGGCTCACCCTGTCTGGCCTAGAACTCTATGTACACTAGGCTGGTCTTGAATTCACAGGGATCCACCTACCTTTGCCTCTTTAGTGCTGAGACTAAAGGCTAAAGTGCTACAGTGCCCAGCTTTGTTAGGGTTTCTTTGTTGTTATTGGGTTTTGGTGGTGGTGGTGGTGATGGTGGTGGTGGTGGTGATGGTGGTGGTAGTGGTGGTGGTGGTTGTAGTGGTGATGGGGGTAGTGGTGGTGGTGGTGGTAGTGGTGGTGGTGGTGATGGTGGTGGTGAGGAGGTGGGGAGGTTGGTGATGGTGATAGTAGTTGTTTGCTTGCTTGCTTGCTTGTTTTGAGACAGCATCTTATGTAGTTCAAGGATTGAACCAGGGATGACTTTGAACACCTGGTCCTCCTACCTCTACCTCATTTAACGTTTTTTGGAAATCTGTATCCTCACAAAAAATAAATGAAAGTAAATCTATATTTCTACCACCTAAGTTTTCTATTGGATTAATGTAAATTAACAGCTGCATACTGATTCTGTTTTCGTGAACATGTTTTTTAAAGCAAACATCGAGTTGTATTTTATGTAACTTTTGGTGTTAATTTTATACTGAATAATAGCTTTACAGTCATCTTGACATCTGGGTCACCATTTTGGATCCCTGCAGGTTTCCCAGCCCCACTCAATACTCAAGTTGTTCTTATTCTTGTGTTTTTAGATAACACTATGGTAAGCATCACTGTGTGCCTCTGAGCTTGAATCTGTGCATCTCTCCTTAGTCCACATCTACAGAAGTAGGATTAGAGGGCCAAAAAGATATGTCTAGCTGAATTAACCTATATTATAAAAGTCGAATGGTTTAAAGTGTAACTACATCTCACCTCCAGCTACGTAGTTCTTGCTCATCTCGCTATCTTGACCCCCACACACACTCTCTCTCCCAAACGCCTGAGGTAACCACTGCCTGGTCACTTTTAGTCATCAGGATATTCACTTTTAGAGATTTTAAAGTCATGATCCATTATGAAGACATAAATAGAGCCACAGGAATAACGACACAATGAAGAAGGCAAGATGGGGCATGGGCGTGGTCTTTAACTAGTGTACTTTGAATCAGACCATTGTTGCCCATGAGGAGGCATTATGGGTTAAGAAACCTGTCCATCTGCATGGAAGATGTAGATCATTCATAAGCCCTCTTTTATCCAAATGGTCACCAGGACTTTCTTCTCCAACACCTTTTGTCACTTGCTCCAGAATAATTTTGCCGCCATATTGGAGAAAGAAAATTGCCTGTACTGACAAAGCAAGCTCACTCACATCTGGAGCAAATTCTCCCCCATAGTGGCTGACATTCCTTCTTGTGCTTCATTTCCGTGGTTAAAGGCACTGAGGATTATGTCCACATGATTACCTTAGTCCTACTCATCTTAGCCCCCACTGCACTGTCAGCCTCCTCATTGTCATCACAAACTACACTGTCAAATCACTCATGAGGGCAAGTCCCAGATGCCAAAGAGAGCCTCTTGAGGGACCCTAGCACCATATTCCATGTTCTCACAACTCTGAATGTTCTAGTTTCCTCAGTGTTGCGGAGACTTGAAAATATGACCAAAAGCAATTTAGGGGAGGAAAGAGTTTATTCTGCTTACGTGTTCAAGTCACAGGCCACCACTGAGGGAAGTTGGAAAGTGAGTCAAGCAGGAGCTGGAAGCAAAAGCCATGGAGGGTGGGGCATGGTGACACACACCTTTGATGCCAGCACTTGGCAGGCAGAGGCTGAGGCAGGTGGATCTCTCTCTGTCAGTTCCAAGCCAGCCTAGTGTACAAAGCAAGTCCAGGACACCCAGGTCTCTCACACAGAGAAAACACCATGGAGGAATACTGCTTGCTGGCTCACTTACAGTCTCAAACTTAGCTTTCTTCCCCAGCCCAAAGCTGTCTGTCCAAGGAATAGTGCTGCCTATGCCCATTATCAATCAACATAACCTCCAAAAGGCCAATCTGACCCTAGTAGTCCCTCAACCGAGACTCCTTTCTCAGGGGACTCTAGGCTGTATCAAGTTCACAATGAAAGCTAAGTTAGACACTGAAGAAAAACATTGTCATTCAAACTTAAAAAAAAATATATGGTCTCAAAATATATGAGAGTATATATAATACAGTTTTAAAGATCTATGTATTTATTTGTGTGTGTGTGTGTGTGTGTGTGTGTGTGTGTGTGTGTGTGCGGGCACTTGTACACAAGTGTATAGGTGTATATGCCTGAGTAATTGCAGAGGCCAGAAGATGCTGTTCAGTGCCTTCCTGTCATTCTTTCCCCTCTGAACTTGGAGCTGATTTTCTCAGGTTGTGCAAGCAAGCACTTTGGCCTTGGAGTTGTCATCCTCCAGCCTCTGTATTTCAAATGTTAAAACCTAACTGGGATGATTGAGTGCTGATGTCCCCGTGGTTCTGGGGATTGGCGTCGTCCCCTCTGCTTGCTAGGCGTGTGCTCTAGCAGTGAACTATATCCCTAGCACTACTTTACTTTAATGTTGACACAGACTCACACTAGGTTGCCCAGGAGAGCCCTGCATTTGCAGCTTAATCCCATCAGGATTTGAAACTTCAATCCCCCTGTTTTAGCCTCATGAGTAGCATTACAGACCTGTGACACCAGCCAGGCTTTTGATTAATTGTTTGCTTGCTTGCTTGCTTGCTTGCTTGCTTGCTTGCTTGCTTGGTTTTTGATAGAAAGTCTTGCTATGTAGTATAGGCTTCTTTTGGTGGTGGGGATTTGGGGGTTGATACACGGTTTCTCTGTGTAGCCCTGGCTATCCTGGTAAAGGCATGCACCAGCATAGTCCAGCAAGGCTGTGTTTCAAAATGGGTCCTTGCTACGTGAATTAAGCTGGTCTAGTACTCACTGGATAGCCCAGACTGATCTCAAACTCACAACAATCATTCTATCTCAATGCATGTTGTTCTTTTCTTTTCTTTCTTTCTTTCTTTTTAAAAAACAGTTTGATGTACAAATAAATGCCCTCTCATTCTGAATTCCCAACTATCCATTGTAGACATTCAATGGAGGCTTTGTGAAAATGAGCTAAATCAGTTTGTCTGCCATGTCACTCATTCTTTTATTGGTTTTAGACCTGAGGTAGCCTGCTGTCTTAGACTCCTTTCCTGTTGCTGCTATAGAACACGCAGAATGAACAACTTACAGGAGAAAGTGCTTGTTTTACCAATTCAAGGTACAGTCTATCTTGATGGGAAATCAAGGTAGCAGGAGCTTGAGTAACTACACATGTCAAGTCTACTGTCAAAACACAGCAGTGAATGCACGCTGTTACTTGATATTCTCTGTCTCTGTTTGTATCTATCTATCTATCTATCTATCTATCTATCTATCTATCTATCTCCTTCTCCGCACATTGACAGAGTCCAGGATCTCAGCCCCGGAATGATAGCACCTACAGTGGGCGGGGTCTTCCCAGCTCAGTTAACATAATCTAGATAATTGCCCACAGGCATTACGCAGAGGCTTAGCCTCCTAAATTATTCTAAACATCATACGGAGGTTGGAATAGAATTTCTGATCCTCCTGTCTCTAGCTGCCAGTGTGCTAGATTACAGGCATATGGCACTGTACCCAAATCATGCATCTTTATGTATTTTGTAGTTGGAAAGTAATATTAGAAATAGCCAGTTTATAAACAATATTTTATTGCCTAAAGAATAGAAAGATAGTGCCAAGGACTTCCCTGAGAAGCTTGAAGTTATCAAATCCTCAATTTAAAAAGGGAGGGTGGCTGGTGTGTGGTGGTAGCCATTGATCCCAGCATGCCTGAGGCAGAGAGGCAGGTGAGCCTCTGTGAGTTCCAGGACAGCCAGGACCACATTGTCTTTAACCACAGTAAATACTGCTATTTTATTTTCAATAATTTGTCCAAATCCTAGGAGGCTGCAAGGACTTGAAGATCAGAAGTTGATCAGAAAAAAAACTAATATTAAATGGCAGAGGAAAGGGAGATATATTTTAAACTCTGTCTTCCTGGAGGGCATTCCCAAAGGCTCAGCTATTGGAAAACATTTCACTGAATTGGAAAAGGATACAGATCATGGTGGATTTCCACCCTAACTTGGTTTCCTCCTCCCACGCAGCTTATTTTACTAATGCAATATGATAAGTGTTAATATTATCATTTAATAAACATTTATAATGATGAAAAATAAAATAGGCTATATTCTAGCTCCTTACCACAGTATGAATAAGGATTGATTCTCAAAATATTAGCTTCATTGAGGACTGTTCCCTTTTCTTTCTAATTGATCTGCCTCCTGGGGACTAAAATATATCAACAAATGGAGTTAGCAACGCAAAGCAACATAGTATGCTCTTCACAGCACAGAAGTATCTTCTTCCACTCTTGCCAATACTACTCTGTAGGAAGAACAGGAAAAAACAGACACTATGTTTAAAGGTGGATGGATTTTTTTTTAATTAGAAACCATATTTCAGCAGCTGTTTGTCGTGGTGAGGCACTTGCCACTCTCCGTTCCAAGCCTCCTAATAAGCATTTATCCATCTCATTTTACTGCAGTATGTGTTCCTTGGTGACTTCCCCAGAGAGGCAACAGTCTCAGACTGAGCACAACACAACAATATGTGCTCTGTTCGCTTCACAGCAATTTACTTTAAGACATTCCGACACAGATCTCATTATAGATCAGAAGATTGTGTTATTGCATAAGAAGACGACTTTAGCTTAAATGCAAACATAGAAGCCTATCTTAAACACAGATAATGGTCCTAAAATCCAATGAAAATGTAAAAGAGAGTTTATGCTGCAGTAGAAAGCCCTAAGTCTGGGGAACCCACCCCACACACCAAGATGGAGGCCATTTAGTCACCGTTCAACAATCCGAATGAAATATGGCAGCAAAGCATCACATTTGACTGCCCTCCACAAGCCTTTCTTGAATGCTGTACTGTGTAGAGCGGGCTGTGCTGAACAGGAGTCTGGCATGGTCCAGGAAGGAGACAGACGGCTTGGTTAAATTGAGTAACTGTGGGAACGTCCAATAGAGAGGCTATTTACCAAGACATGGGCAGCATTAGGGGAAACAGAGATGGAAAAAAAGTATGGTAGGCTGACAGAAGCGAGGAGCCATGTGCACCTAAAGAATCAGGGAAGGCTGTCCAGCCTAAGCCCGCAATAAGCCAACAAGGAGGGAGCCCCTAGATTTGCACTAGTGCCTCCCATTGGCCAAATCCTCCCTGAAGGCAGAGGGAGGGAAGCTGGCTCAGGCTCCACATCTGCCAACATCCTGAAGCACAGGCCCAGTGCTCAAAGAAGATGATGCGTATTTACAACCAATGCCGACTGTGTGCCTCTGGACTGCTTAGGTCATGGGCAGCACTGTTACCTTATTATCCATCCATGGTGTATTTTCAACATTTGCCCAGAACTAGGCTTACTCTGTCACTTGTCAGGACGTTCAACTACACACATGCTCTTCAGCTATAGTGGAAATCCTGTCTTGGTGGGATTACCTCTGCCTGGAATGTCTCACTCCCAGTCCTTGATTTCGGTTGGTCCTGAAATCACTGAAACCATGAGCCAAAATAAACCTTTTCACGTGCTCATTACCCCCAGGACCTTGGGTATTTGTTACAGCAACAAAGGATGATTAGCAAAAGGGCAGAGCTCTAATCACTTCTCAAAGGTCCCACCTCTTGGTACCTCAGAGTCGCGACGAATTTCAAAATGTGTTTTGTAAGGGACAAACCATATCCAATAAGTAGGAAATTACTCAGTCCACCCTATTTGCCTCTTTATATGCATGGTTGAGCCATGGGTGGGTCCTGTATTCATTCCTGACCTTTATAGTTCCAGCTGCCTGTCCTTTCAGCACTGAGGAGCTGGCACTGTTCGATTTCTCTCTGGGGTTCTGCTCAGTTGCCGCTCTAAAGTCCTTGTTAAAGATGCGCGTCTCCGACAGTGTCCCAGCATCCATTTCTTTCCTTGTAAAATGAAGATAATAATAGTAACTCCAAGACTGTTACCAGGATTAATGTAATTTCCAAGTACTACGTCACAGCAAGTAGCCTCTAAACCCCATCTCCTACCACCACCATTGAACCTTATCCAAGTTCTCAAACTTCCTAACACTGAGATCCTTTAATGCAGCTCCTCATGTTGCTGTGACCTCCCCCGACCCCCTGCCACCATAAAAGTATTTTCATTGCTACTTCATACCTATAACTGTGCTACTGTTAATGAATTGTAATATAAATAGCTAACTTGCAGGATATCTGATATGCAACCCCTGTGAAAGGGTCACTTGACACCCCCCTTCCCAAAGGGGTCTCAGCCCACAGGTGAGATCCGCTGCCCTGGTGTATATGCATCTTGTTTCAGAAACTTGTTTAGTAAGTTTAGCGTTAGTAACTTAAATGTGTTTCCAAAGGGTGTGATGACACACACCTGTAATCCCAGCACTCAGGAGAAACAAGCCTGCACGGCTGCTCCATGAGTCAAACCCCTTGTCCTCCCAGAGGAAATTTGAAATATGTGTCCCTTCACAGGCTTGACCCACCTGTTGTAGGGAGTATGAATGGCCCAGACTCTGTGAAGGGCACCCAAAATCATCCCTCTTGACACGGCCCCACCCAAAAATGACTTGCTTTCTCTCAGGCCATGTGTTTCCCTCACCGCTACCCCCATTTTTCCATCCCCCTCCCTTCTGCTCAAATGAAGTGAAAAAATTTCAAGTAACTCCATTTGCAATTGGAGTTCAACATAAGCTCTGAGTAGGCATGGATTCTTTTTTGAATTTTCACTGACAAACTGCTTCCAGCTGCCCTCCGGGGGCGGGTCACCACCACAATAAAATACAGTGTTTGCCGAGGATTTCAGCTGCCACCTGGGGGTTCAGTGTACTCAATGAATGCTATTTAGCGGAGCCAGCGGTGAGCCAGTGACAAATGGTATGTTGACTTTTTTCTGTGTCTGTGGTTTTAGGATGGGTTGCTTTCTGTCCTGCTGGTTCTCCTTCCTGTGTTACCAGCCTTTTCCACATGTACAGCCTGGTCCTCCCTCTCTCCCCAGCTTCTGGCAGCCAGCTTTGTGTGACAGACACCACTTTTTGCTTAGCTAGGTCATACTTGAGATGGCTAATAAATATGGATTTTTATAGTTACTCTGTCCTTTAGAATTTATGTAGAATATTTATATTTATCTAAATACATGGGCATAAAATATAATATGGAAAAGTATATGTAATATTTCTCCAACTTATGTATTTCTTCAATATGTGCATGTCATATGTATGTGTATATATATATATATATATATATATATATATATATATATATATATATTTTTTTTTTTTTTTTTTTTTCTTTTTCAACATCTTCTTCTCAGTGTTCTCACTTCACAGGCATGAACTAACCGAGAGTGGTGTGTTACTTCCCTTGTCTCTGGGCATGCCCAGTAAAGCAAGGCTAGTTTGTATATGATTAGACACAATCTGATCCCTGCCCAGCCAAAAAGTCCGGGTGGCTTCTCTGCACAGCTGGACTTCACCTCAGGCTCCCGCCTGGCCCACCACCTTGCCCTTGGCTCTAGACTCTCAGAAGCTCCTCTCTGAGCATGTCTACCTTTGGCCTCCTTCCTCACGGCCAGCCTTTCCCCTCCTTCCTCCTCAGCTCTGAAACACTTCCAGTTATTCCTTGCCATGTGCCTTTTCCTGAGGAGGTACGAGCAAACATCTGTTCACCCTAGACAGGGCAAGAACAACAGACCAAAGAAATGATCACACGCAAGTCTACCACATGGTGAAGCAGTGAGTTTGTTGGGGTTACTTGCAAGGGTGTAGTTGACTCCAGACAGCCCAGCCCAGCGCAGTTGATGGATCCTTGAAACTGCATCTCCTGAGCTTCCTGCAAACTTGCAGGCATCTCAGCCCACAGGACTGTCTCCTGTCCCCCAGCTACTGATACTGCCTATATAGTATATGACCTTGGGACTCTCTGAACCTTCTGAGTCTTGTCCATTACCTGAACTTGTCCTTCAAGAAGGGAGCATTTGAATAGGCAGGAAATGGCTGCACACATTTTGTACCTCAAGGTTCTCAGACTAACTGGCAGACCTGAAACATGGACAGCTGGTAAGAGCCAGGCACTGGGAAGCAAGCAACAAAACAGTTTCAAGGTCCCCCAAAACAGAGTTTCTTCTTCACTTCTGACCAGGAGTCTCATTAAAGAGAAAGTCACTTTCCCTGAGGGCTTGTCAAGGAATTCCAGAAAGCCAGTGGCAGCCAGGGAAGCACTCTGCTTCTGAGGGTAAAGAGGATTGGGAGCATTCTTTCTTCAGAGAGATATGGATCAGGGCTCCTTCTGTGCATGTCAGGGCTCAGGGTAAAACAGCCATTTGAAACATGAAGATGAGTTCTCTACAATCCAAAGCAACTTGACATGATCTATAGACCACCCAGTGTTCTTTTCACAGCCCCATGCAACCTTTTAGTTTAGCAAAAACAGAAGCACACCTAGCCTGGTCAGTTTTGTTTGCTAGCACCCCTCCCAAGCTGCTGCTTCTCATCCGTGTGTGTGTGTGTGTGTGTGTGTGTGTGTACACATGCATGTGAGTGTGTGCATGTATGTGCAGGGGGTGTGTGTGTGTGTGTGTGTGTGTGAGAGAGAGAGAGAGAGAGAGAGAGAGAGAGGAGAGAGAGGAGAGAGAATCTTGTATGTGAGGCTAGGGAGCCGTGTAACAGGGGAGTTGGCCTGGAGCAAGAGTGAGGTTGAGGCATGTCCAAACCCTGAAAATCTCATCCTGAGACCAGCTGCAGTAGGAACACTCTCCTTGTTCTTGTCCAGGCACAGGTAGCATTGTGGACCTCACCTCTGCCACCCTTGAGGTGGTCATGTAGCCAGCCTTACAGCCAGGTTATAAACTAAACTTTCCTCTTCTAAGGTCATGTCCAGCAAGCACCTGGAATTCCTCTTCATCCAAATAAGATATTCTCAGAACCTTGGCCCCAGACAATGATGTACACTCACCTGAAAGCTTCTACCCCCTCCCCAAAGGTTTAAATAGCCTTTGTCCTCAACCCCCATTTAAATGAGCTATCTCACTGAAGCTGTCTCCCAAAAAGGTGGTTTCTTTTGAACTCACTGCCACCTGAGGTCTCCACACCCCTGCACATCACCATCACCACCACCACCACCACCACCACCCCACACATACACCATCCCTGCCTTGCTCCCCTTCCCAGGATACACCCGTTGTGACTCCAGGTGGTCACACTTTTATGGGTGGTGAAGCATAAATGATATCACAGAATAAGCAGAACACAAATGTGACCTTTGTAGCATCTTGGTTGCTAAAGCTGGAATTTCCAAAATCAGGCTCTCCTTGGTGCTGAGGCACAAGCCAGGTTAAACAGTCCTGGCAACCTGGTCGCATTCTACGCTCCTTCAAGACTCACAGTCACATGCACAGACAGTAAAGTCAACATGTGGCACCGGGAATGTCACCTGTATCTCAAGCTACCCTCAGCCATGCTGCTCTGTTGAAAGTGACACACAGTAGAATGTCCACGAGAGAGTTTAGTTGAAGAGCAAAAAGACCACACACTCAGGATGAGTGTGACCATTGTGTTAACCTATATTTTTCGGTATGCTCTATACTGCTGAGTCTTTAGAACAGAGTTGTCCCTGAGAGAGGCCTTCCTATCCAGATGACTGACAGAACCATTTGGATTCACACTTAAGGGAGTGGACAATGGCATATCTTTGTTCCTTACCCGATAGCCTCCAGCTAGACAGCTAATCTCAGGATCTTCCAGGCAGTTCAGAGTGTGGTGTCTCCACCCAGAGCAGAAACATGATTCAGCCCAGGATCAGAGTCCAACACTTGTAGTTCCTGACTTTCCAAGCTGCTGATAAGGGAGAAGGGGTCTATCCTCCATGATGTTCAGCCTGTCCGTATCTAAACTATGCATCTAATGGGAGTACAAAACTAATATCCATATTTCCAGGTCCTACCCACCTCTCAGACCTCTGGCACATCTAAAGCTCAGACAGCCTGGGATCATTTCCTAGGTTCTTATTGTTTCAGAGGAGGAAATGAGTGTTTGCCACACTTAGACACAGCATCTAACAAGTCTTCTCATATATCTAAACACTAAAGGTCTGTCCCTGAAGATATCAGAAATCTATCATTAAAAAAGAGTAATCCAAAGCCGAGCGTGGTGACGCCCGCCTTTAACCCCAGCACTCAGGAGGCAGAGGCAGGCAGATCAATGTGAGTTTGAGGCCAGCCAAAGCAAAACTAGGACAGCCAAGGCTACACAGAGAAACCTTATTTCAAAAAAAAAATAAAAGGACACACTCGGGCCTCTACCTCAGGGATATATTCTACATCTCCAGACCCAACCACCTCTGGACCATTGAGTTTCAAGAGGGGATATAGTACCACAGACAACCTGAAACGGACAAAAGTCTCAAAAGCTTTCTATTTGCAAGCATTCAGTTCTTTTCTCCTAGCAAGTACAACTCAGATTTTTTTTATTAATTTATGTAATTAATTAATGTATTCATATTACATCTCAATTGTTATCCCCTCCTTTGTATCCTCCCATTACTCCCTCGCTCCCATTTTCCCCTTACTCCCCTCCCCTATGACTGTGACTGAGGGGGACCTCCTCCCCCTGTATATGCTCATAGGGTATCAAGTCTCTTCTTGGTAGCCTGCTGTCCTTCCTCTGAGTGCCACCAGGCTTCCCCATCCAGGGGACGACATCAAATATGGGGCACCAGAGTTCATGTGAAAGTCAGTCCCCACTCTCCACTCAACTGTGGAGAATGTCCTGTTCATTGGCTAGATTTGGGTAGGGGTTCGAAGTTTATTGCATGTATTGTCCTTAGCTGGTGCCATAGTTCGAGCCGGACCCCTGGGCCCAGATCTGCCTATCATAATATTCTTCTTGTAGGTTTCTAGGACCCTCTGGATCCTTCTATTTCCCCATTTTCCCATGCTTCTCTCACCTAGAGTCCCAATAGGATGTCTTCCCCTCTGTCCCACTTTCCTGGTAGGTGAAGAGTTTCATGGGACATGCCCCTTGGGCTAGTGTCCAGATATAAGTGAGAATATACCAATCGAGTCTTTCTGCTTCTGGGTGAACTCACTCATTATGATCATTTCTAGTCCAATCCATTTGTCCACAAATTTTGGGAATTCCTTGTTTTTAATAGCTAAGTAGTATTCCATAGTGTAAATGTACCACAGTTTCTTTAGCTATTCTTCTACTGAGCGACACTTAGGCTGTTTCCATGTTCTGGCTATTATGAATAAGGCTGCTATGAACATGGTTGAGCAAATGTTCTTGTTGTGTGCTGGAGTATCTTCTGGGTACATTCCAAGAAGTGGAATAGCTGGGGCTTGAGGAAGCCCTATTCCCAGTTTTCTGAGATAGCACCAGATAGCTTTCAAAAGTGCCTGTACTAGTTTGCATTCCCACCAGCAATGAAGGAGTGTTCCTCTTTCTCCACATCCTCACCAGCATGTGGTGTCGCTTGAATTTTTGATTTGCATTTCCCTGATGACTAAGGACATTGAGCATTTCTTTAAGTGTTTGTCAGCCATTCGATATTCCTCTGTTAAGAATTCTTTGTTTAGTTCTGAGCCCCATTTCTCTATTGGGTTATTTGGTTTGGTGGTGTTTAATTTCTTGAGTTCTTTATATATTTTGGATATTAAACCTTTGTCAGATGTAAGGTCGGTGAAGATCTTTTCCCAGTCTGTAGGCTGTCACTTTGTTCTGTTGACAGTGTTTCCTGCCTTACAGAAGCTTCTCAGCCTCATGAGGTCCCACTTCTTGTTGACCTTAAGGCCTGGGCTATTGGTGTTCTGTTCAGGAAGTTGTCTCCTGTGCCAATGTGTTCCAGGCTCTTCCTCACTTTTTCGTCTAACCAATTTAGTGTCTCTGGTTTTATGTTGAGGTCTTTGATTCACTTGGACTTGAGTTTTGTGTGTGGTGACAAATATAGGTCCAATTGCATTTTTTTACACATAGACATCCAGTTAGACCAACACCATTTGTTGAAGATGCTATCCTTTTTCCATTGAATAGATTTGGCTTTGTCAAAATCAAGTGGCCATATGTGTGTGGATTCATTTCTGGGTCTTCGATTTGATTCAATTGATCAACCAGCCTGTTGCTGTGCCAGTACCATGCTGTTTTAATTACTGTTGCTTTATAGTACAGCTTGAGATCAGGTATGGAGAGTCCTCTGGAGGATCTTTTATTGTACAAGATTGTTTTAGCTATTCTGGGTTTTTTGTTTTTCCACATAAAGTTGAGAATTGAATTTTTAATGTTTTTAAATTTTTGTGTAGGTATTTTGATAAGGATTGCATTGAATCTGTAAATTGCTTTTGGTAAGATGGCCATTTTTACTATGTTAATTCTCCTGATCCACGAACAAGGGAGATCATTCCATCTTCTTATGTCATCTTCAAGCTCTTTCTTCAGAGTTTTGAATTTTTTTTCAAACAAGTCCTACACTTGCTTGGTTAGAGTAACTTCTAGATATTTTATATTGCTTGTGGCTAGAGTGAAGGGTGTAGTTTTCCTAATTTCTTCCTCTGCATGATTGTCATTTGTATATAGAAAGGCTACTAAATTTTTTAGTACAACTCAGATTTTTATTTTATGTATGTAGGTGCTTTGCCTGCCTGTTTGTGCATCATGTGCATGCTTGGTGTCCTCAGAGGCTAGAAGAGTGTGTCAGATTCTCTGGAATTGGAGTCACAAATGGATGTACACCACCGTGTAGGTGCTGGGAATCGAACCCAGGTCCTCTGGAGCAACGACCACTGCTCTTAACTTCTGAGCAATGTTACTAGATAGAGCAAGGCACATACAATCTATAACAACATGGTGGCAGATTCAGGATGCTGTAAAATCATTGCTAAAGATAAACTGAGGAACTGGCCAAGGAGGTGGACTCCATGCTTCCCTAAGATTCTGTAACTGGCCAATATGATTTATAAACCCCCAAAGCAGGGAAGGAAAAAAAATCTTTGGAAGCCAAAGCTTAATCTTTTCACTGCTGGCCCAAATGTCTTCTTGCTCTAAAATGCCTGAAAGCTAAGCTATTGCTGGGTCAAAGCAAAGAGTCAAGGAAACACACAGATTGTGCATTTCCTGTTTGCACCTCCCTGTATTTGGGAGTCAAATTGCTAGCACAATTTGTAGTAGTTTGCCTGTACTGGGATAGAGGACAGTGTCCCTAAAAACAAAACAAATGAGAAAAATGACAAAGGCGTTGATTTAAGGAGTATAAAGTCCAGGCAGAGCTATAACCCAATGCACACTGCCGTGACAGTGCAGAGTGACCTTGCTGAACCACCCTGGGAAGGAGTGAAGAATTAAAATAAAAATCAATAGCTACTGAAGGCAAGGACAGTTTTCTGGTCTTGGGCGGTGTAAGAAGAAAGAGCTCTGAAGTGCACGTGAGACAGAGAGGAAAACGGACAAGGTCTATAGTCAAGGGCTTCTGTAATCATGCCATTGGCAATGTTGCTGAAAATGAGACTAGAAATGAAATATTAGTTGCTAGGAATCTGGCTCATCTTGGTAGAGTGCTTGCTCAGGGGTTCTATGCCTAGCATCATGTTAGACCCAGTATGTTCGTGCATGCTATAATCCCAGCACTCCAGAGATGGAAACTAGAGTAAAGTCAAGGCCAGCCTGAGATACCCCGCCCCCCCCAAAAAAAAAATCTCAAAAAAAGAAACCAAATGAAGTAGCACAGTAAAATACATTTGATGATGCAAGAATATACATTATTGCCATACTAACTTTAGGAGGCATCCTGGAGACAGTGGTGCTCTCATCTCTTTTGAGGACAGTGACATAATTTACAAGACAATCTCCTGTCCACCAGAAGAAGGGTTAGGATGGCAGTGAGCTGCCAGTGAGGACAGTGAGGGAGAGGGCTCCAAGGAGCATCAGATGAATTGCAGACCACCCCTCCCCTTCAGCATTCCTTCCGCAGTTCCCTTCTCTGCTGTGAGGAACAGTGTTTCTGGAGTACATAGAATAGATGGACTCTGAATCCTGACTGCCTTTTCCACAACGGAGTCTAAAACCACCCATCCAGAGCAGATTCCTCTGTTTAGTCACTCAGTGTGACTATTAATTTTTCACTCTTTTCTTGGTAAACATATTAGGAGGTCATCTCCTTTCCCTCTCCCTCGTCCCGCCCCACCCCCCCCCCCAAAAAAAAGCTAAGCAAGGCACTTTGGAGTCTGAGACTATGCATGAGGTTGATGCTTTCTTCCACTGTGTGTGCACGCACATGTGGACCGATTTCTCTGCTCACTTCATGGTGCTCAGCGTGAAGCACGCTCTTTGGCTGTAGTGGGAACACTGCCTTGCTCGTGTTGCCTGCGTTTGGAATATTCCGCTTCTGGTAATTCATTCAATGTCTATATTTGTCTTTTCAAAGGCACTTAACACTTTCAGCTTATATAAATCTTGTAGTTAACTAAAGCCTCCAGGTGCTTTTCACATGAAGGGTTCACATAAATCACTGGGCTTCTGCCCTATTTTTACCATTATGAGTAGTCAAGATATAAATCCTCCTCACGGTATAAAAGGATGCTAGTGTACTAGGCAGCCTAAGTGACTAGTGTGCCTTTGAAAAGGACTGTCAGGATCAAATGCACATGGTGAGAACTCCAGGAGCTGGGCCAAGGGGTCCAGTCTGCCTTCTAGCCTTCTACTGTGGGCCAACAAATTAGGCCTTGGAATACTACCTTCAGCAAAAATAAGTACATAGGGACATTCAAGGTGGTGCTGGCCTGTGTAGGCAGTGAGGAAATGATTGCTTTAATATGGGGGTGTCATCAGCTATACAGAGTCCTTTCATGGCCTCTTGAATGTGTGAACTACTGAACGGCAATCATTTTAAATATCAGAATTGTATAGTAATATCTAGGGTGATTTGAAGTGAGGAAATTTCTCAGCATCTCTTCAATTTTGAATAAAATGAAAAGTTATCAAGAAAACCTGAGGACGAGAAAACACAGAAAAATGTAAGAAAGGGAAAGGCGTCTTAAATAGAGATGGGGAGGGGGAAGAATTTGGACCTGAGAGACAGGCAGAAAGAGTCCTGTTAGAAGGCGTGGTCAGACAGGAAGAGTGGTGGTGGTGGATTAAGACAGTGGCCCAGTGAGTTCCCCTAGCACTGCAGAGTGATGGAGAAACAAGTAAGTAAGAACAATAGAAAGGTGCCTCAGATCCTCCAAGAATCATCAGCAAATTAACCCTCCCCCTAGGTCATAGACCTCAGCTGCTCAAGGATGGATGCCGGCCTTTCATGGTGTCTAGGCCGTAGATCAGAACCAAGAAGTGATGACTGGGCCCCATTGTCGTTTCAGCTTGGTCTTCCCTCCTTGGTACATAGACAGATTCTCCACACACATGACCTATCCCAGGGACTCAGTTGCACTCTCTTTCCTTCTCCTCCCACAGGGCATGGGCAACACTCAGCCTAGTTCAACGGAAGCCCAGCCCTGCACACTTCAAGAAAAACAGGAACATCTTTCTGATAGCACCCACCAGGTAAGTGTGCTTTCCTGGGCACATGGGAGAGTCTTGACTTCAGGGGTAGAAGTGCCTGGCACAGCACGGCAAATTGTTTCTGAAAAATGCAACTATAAAAATATAGGTGACAAGGATAAAAAAAATATTAATTGCATTTAAAAGCTAAGTCCTAAAGAAGAGGGGACCAGAGCAATGATTGAACAAAGGAACAGTCCAAACTGTTGTGTAAACATTTCAAATGCTTTATGGTTTTTTCAACCCCTGCATCCAGATCTTCATACTTCTGGCCACTTATCTCCTTGTGCTGAACGGATAGCTCCTTAGGGACTCAGTTTTAAAATCACCTGCATTCAGGGCATTGAGAATCCATTTCAGGCGTTTAAATATTCACTAGGCTAGGTCAGAGATTAGTTTTATATTTGTTCTGAGTCTTCCCCTGGCCTCAAGATTGTTTCTATGTTCTTTTGGTTTTGTGTGGGGTTTTTTGTTTTGTTTTGTTTTGTTTTGTTTTAAGAGAAAGATTCTTTGCTTGCCTTTTTTTCCCCCATGATGCTTCTCTTTCTCTCTCTGTAGCCTCTTGGTCCCTCTTGGGTTGAGTTGGGAGACAGGAGAGTGAATAGAAGAATCCTTAAGGAATATGACTCCAGCCCTAACAGCTGGGCCTGCTTCCTAGGTGGGTTCTTCTGTGAGGGTTCTCTGAGAAACAGTATTGTCTGGATTTTCCCTGTGGCATCCCGCTCCCAGGCTCTGGTCACCCATGTGAGCCCCAGCTGAGGGGTTTGGCACCAACACTGGCACCTTTTCAGATTCACACCAGCAGCACATTCTTCATCTGGACACTGCAGATGAGGATGGTGGGACGGGGAGCTGTGTCCTCTTCACCTGCTCAGGTGGGCTACTCTAGCAAAGCCCGGGCATTCTGGGTTCTCCAGATGAAGGTAGAGGCCATCGGCCATCTGATAGGTTCACACAGACCCCTTAACTATGGATATGGTGGGTATAGACCTGCCTTTCTACGGACATGTCACTTCCCTAAAAGTGGCTGTGACAGGGTACACTTCCAGGGCCTGGCTTCTTAACAAGCAGCCAGCAAGACAAAAAAAAAAAAAAAAAAAAAAAAAAAAAGGCCACAGTCTTCCTGTCTGTGCAGGGCTTGGTTTGAGTCACAGGATTGCTTGACTGGAAATGACTGGTGATTTCCCACCTCACCCCTCCCCCGCCCCTGCCACAATCCATATCATTATAACTTGAAGGTATTGTGAGTACTAAAGGCAGGTAATCCACCTAATCTACCACGTGACACATGGCAGCACTTTATTCCTTTTCACAAGGATGTGAGTGCAGCAATGACAGAGAGCTGTGGCCCAGCGCTGCCCAAGAGCATCAGTATGGATATCACTAGGCAAGGAGAAGACCCCAAATCACACTGTCGTGACCCTCACACCATCATTAAGGAAAAAACAAACAAGCCAAACCCCACACTGTTGAGCCATTCTAGACTGAGGGACATCTGTGAGGGCAGTAGCCATCCCATAGACTCTTGTGTTTGGACGCCTTTGGCAGTCAGGCAGCACTTATGGGCCTTCTCAGGAAAACTTTCTAAAGTTTACAAAATAAAGTGTACACGTCTACCAAGGGCACAATTGTTACTGGGATACGATCATCAAAATCATTTTAAAATGTGTACTTTCATAATAATGTATTTTATTGAGCTGTTTTAGTGAGGCGCCTTTGGCATGTAACAAGCTATATGCCTTTAATATGTATGACACACATATTATATGTTATATAAATGTCTTAGAGTTTAAAGAAGAGTGTCTACCCAGAAAACAACCTTAGATCTATGTCATATATTTGCCTTCAAAAGCATCCTTCGACGTTATTCGTCTCTCCATCTATCCATTTGTCCCTCCGCTTATTCTGAGAACACTTAACACAAGTGCTAACCTCTTGGCAATATATATATATATATATATGTGTGTGTGTGTGTGTGTGTGTGTGTGTGTGTGTGTGTGTGTGTGTGTATATACACACACATAAATTGGATTGCAATGGCGTGCTGTCAGTGTGATGTGCAGCAGGCTCACCTTACATAGCTGAACCCTTGTGCTCATTCATCAGTTCTGCCTGGGCCTCTTCTCCAGCAGCTCCCAGCATCCCACTCTCTGCTTTCAGTGCTTGACGACTTAGGTCCAATCCTCTTTGTCCTTCCCCGTGTAGCTTATTTCCCTTTGTTATCACACAATATAACAGGTTCCGGTAGTGCATCTAAGAATGGATGCAAGTGTTATTTTAAGGCACGCACAACTGCGTGATGGGGAAACATCTGTGGTTTCCATTGGTGAGAAAGTTGCAGCAGCTGTTGATAGCACTGCTACAACTTGTTGTTTGACCTCACAGTTGAAAGATAATGCTGAATTCTATCTAGAAGATACTGAAAACAAGAATGGAACAGCTTCTGTCCCTGCCCATAGACCCCCTAGTTTCTACCCACAAGCACTTGGGGACAGAAGAAGCATTATCTTAGATGGCTACCTGCTCCAGAGGATCCTCCCACTTATTTTCTTGTGTCTACTTATATTTAGGTCAGTGTGGGTGGAGGGGAGGTGATTGCAGGGCTGGTTTGGTAACCTGCTGGTGAGGTTTTCAGGGTCACCTAGCAACTTCTTTGGGAGAGGAAAGAAGTCAAGGCCAATAGCCCTCATCTTTGGAACGTGCAACTCGGAAGATTGCAGACAGCTACAAAATGACCAGTCACTGTGAATTCTATTTTATGCCCCATGCCCACAGTGATAGTCCAGAATTGATGTCTAAGAAACTGCCAGCAGTGATTACCTCTGTGGAGAATGAATGGGCTGTGAGGAGCCAAAGGGAATACCTTTTCATGTTCAACTCTGCACACTTGTGCAAAGTGGACCTGAACTACACTGGAGGGAATGTGAACTAACCCCGGATTCTCCATTCCAACATGAGCCTACAGGAACATGAGGCTCTAAGAGTAAGGATGGAGGGGGAGGGGGGAGAGGGAGAGGGGGAGAGAGAGAGAGAGAGAAAGGGAGAGAAGATAGAGAGAAAAGAAGAGAAGGAGGGAAGGAAGGGAGTGAGAGTATCTAAGTCCTGGGTATGTATTCTGTGATAAGTAGCATCTACCCCATAGGGTTGTAGTGAGGTTGAGAGACATGTGATCCTTTGCCCTACACATGGGGAAAGACTCCAGATGGAACCAAGAATGGTGGCCCATCCACTCCTGTAGCTCCAGGATTATGGAGGTAGGAGAATTGTGATTTCCAGGTCAGCTTGAAAAAAAAAAAATAATACTGCACTGAGAAAAACAGGAGACTTTTGTGGGGTTAAAAACAAATAAAACCTTTAAACTTTTAGACATGTAGGGTACTATGTTTACATCCTTACAGTACGAGATAGTTTATTAAAGAACATCCCAAAAGAACAAAGGATTAAATATATATACACATATATTGGATTGTGCCAAAATTAAACAATACTACACAAGAAACGACATATAGGAAAAAGTAAGATTGAGTGAAGCCATTTGTGACATTTTGTCTTAGTTTCATCTCTCTTGCTCTGATAAGACAGCCTGACAAAAGGTAACTTAGAAGGGAAAGGCTTTATTAGTATATGGTTGCATGACAGCAGATGGCAGGAACTTCAAAGAGCTGGTCACATCTCATCCAAAGCCAAGAGCAGAAAGAAGAGAGCACTTGCATGCTTGTTCACTGGCTTGCTTCTGTTCAGCTACTTGTCTCTACTCTTATATGATTCTGTGCCCAGCCCATGAAATGGAACCACCCACATTCAGGTTGGGTCTTCCCATTTCAATTAACTCAGTTAAGGCAATCCCCCGCAGACATGCCCACAGGCTAGCCCTAAATAGACAGTCCCAAATACAGGCTCTCTTTGCAGGCAAGTCTAGGCTGTGGCAAACTGGCAAAGTCAGTAGCAACATATACATACACACATACCTATATACAAATACATACACAAGTGTGCATGTGTGTGTGTGTGTCTGTGTCTGTGTGTCTGTGTGTGTGTGTGTGTTGTTGGGATTTTGGTGGGGTTTTTTGGTTGGTTGGTTGGTTGGTTGGTTGGTTGGTTGGTTGGTTGGGTTGGGTTGGGTTGGGTTGAGTTGAGTTGGGTTGAGTTGGGTTGACTTAGTTTGGATTTTCAAAACAGGTTTCTCTGTGTATCCCTGGCTGCCCTGGAACTCATTCTGTAAATCTGGCTGGCCTGGAACTCAGAAATCCACTTGCCTCTGCCTCCCTTATGCTGGGATTAATTATGTACTCCACCACTCCCAGCTTACCTCCCATGATAAATGAAGGAAGAGCCAGTCAGTGCTGGGGTAAGCTCAGTGGTAAGGCACTTGCCTCACACTGTATGCTTAATCCTCAGCACTGAGAGAGAACAAAGCACATGGATCATGCCACAGTAATACTAAGTACATTTTTTAAATGATCAAGTAGAAAAATGGGCAAATAGTGTGTAAGAATTCAAAGAGGAAACTTCTATGATAAGCAAATGTAGAAAAAGATGCACAGCTTAAGCAAAAATGTAGAATTGCAAATCAACCCTTATCTCACCTTTAAAATAAATTCTCCTATAAGAAGGAAGTTCCCAGAAGATTAGAAAAATGTTAAAATTGCAATAAAACCATGTTGAAGGGGGATTGTAGAGAAGCAAAGACTTGTAACCACTGCTGATTTAACCACTTTAGAAAATAATTTGATAGTAGACAGTAATACCAAGCTCTTCTGCAGAAGCAGTTTGCACACTTGCATGTGTGTGCAGAGGCAGCTGAGGGTGCCACTGTGTACTGCTTTATAGTGAGTAGTAGCTGGAACCAACTTGAATGTGTCTCTGGGGAAGGACAAATAATGAGTGAATTAACTGTGGCATTTCCAGAGGATGGGACAATACACGCAAATCAAAACATCCAGACTTATAAGAAGAAATTTTTTTAAAGCAATTTTGAGGGGGGAAAATGTAGCAAATAATTTTATATAGTATGAAACCTTGTAAAAGTATTCTTAGATACTCAATGCAACTTAAACTATTATTTCTGTGTGTATGTCCTGTCACGGTTTTAACATTCAATGGCCTCCTAAAGACCAGTATTTGAAAGGCTTGGTTAGTATTCTGTTCAAGGGGGTGGAAACTTAAGGAGGCAGGGCCTAGTAAAAGAAGGTTAGGTCATCAGCTCTAGTTGGTTCTCTCTCTCTCTCTCTCTCTCTCTCTCTCTCCTCTCTCATTCCTCTGCCAGATGCTCTCATAATGATGTAAATGAAACTTTTATTTGCCTGCTTTAATTGTTGTCTGAGAGGCCTACTGGTTCTGTTGCTAACCTAGGCCTAGTCCTGCAAGCTTCTAGCCGCTGTACAATCTAACCTAGGTCTAGAAGCTTTTCAGCCTCTGAGACTTACTGCTTAATAAGCTCACTCTTTCTTCTTCTTCCTGAGCTCATAGCTGGATGGTTCAAACTCATTTCTCACCTAACTTATTCAACCTGGCTTTTCTCTTGGCCTCTGAATTGCTCTGCATGGCCTCAAACTAACTCCTGCAACCTTGCCTAATCTTCTGGCTCGGTTTTATTCTCTGGCTCGTTCTGTCTTCACCTGTGTTTGGCTTGTTCTCTCATTCAACCTGTCTCAGTAAAACTCTCCCAGTAAAACTGCCTCCTTTCTCTCTCTGCATTGCCCCTTAAGTAGCTTCCCTTTCCTCTCTCTTCTCGTGAGAGTTGGGCATATCCTAGTCTGTCAAATCTTTCTCTGATTCATCACTTTTTCTGCCATTCAATTAAACAACAGTTTCAAACATGGGTGCTTCCTTCTACAAACTACCTTCATTGTTTGGCATTAAAGGCATGAATCACCACGTCCAGATCCAAGCTTTTCTTTACCTGAAACGTGCTCTCTACCAAACTGGCCCTGAACTCAGATCTGTTTGCCTCGGTCTCCTGGATTAAAGGCGTGTCTGTATTCCAGGTCTAGAAGGTCTTTGGATGTGCTCTCCTGCCAGAGTAGCCATGTTCTGAATTAACATTCCTCTACATAGTGATACACTATTCTACCTCAGGCTAAAAGCAGCAGGGGCCAAGTGACCCTGACCTGAAACCATGAAGCAAACCTCTCTGTAAGTTGATTTTGAAGTAGCAATGAGTGGTTGACAAATGCAATCTCTGTGCTATATAAAATGTGAAATATGGTCTGGGTACACAGAAACTATCAAGTGGAAGAAAGCTGGAAAGAAAACAGGAGAGGTGTTACTTATTTTTTATACTTTTTGAAAGCTATCCCCATGGGTCTGGAGAGATGGCTCAGAGGTTAAGAGCACTGGTTGCTCTTCCAGGGGTCCTGAGTTCAATTCCCAGCAACCACATGGTGCCTCACAACCATTTATAATGTGATCTGGTGCCCTTTTCATACATAATAATAAATAAAGACATATTTAAGCCATGACCTTATAGTGGTTAGTACTCTGCATTGTGGAAAATTTTCTTACATTCAATGTGGGACATTGAAACTGAGGTAGGAGGATCTAACCTATTGTGGGCAGTGCCATCCCTTGGCAGGTGGTCCTGTGGTGTATAAGAAAGCAGGCTGAGCCCAGTGTTAATGGCACACACCTTTAATCCCAGGGCAGGCAGGCTGATCTCTGTGAGTTCAAGGCCAACCTGGTCTACAGAGAAAGCTCCAGGAAAGCCAGGGTTACAAGGAGAAACTCTATCTCAAAAAACCAAAGAGAGGAGATGGGGGCGAGGGAGAAAGCGGGTCGAAGAAGCCATGAAAAGGAAATCGCAAATGAGGAAGCAACACTCCTTCATGGCTTCTGCTTCAGTTCTGTCTTCAGGTTCCTGCCTTGACTTCCCGTAAGTCAAATAAACCCTTTTCTCCACAGATTGCTTGTGATCATAGTGTTTTATTACAGCAATATAAACCTATTTAAGACACATACCAAAAATGCACAGTGCTCTGGGTTTAGTCCTTACACCATCAAAAATCATAAACCTCAGTGGTGAGGTTGAAATCCTAATATAAGCCAATGGAGAATTAAATATATAGTCCCTATTTACTAAGTGATATACTAATTTTGATTATTTTCCTGGTAAGACCATCTCCTAAATTATTAGTAAATGAGCGCACACCTTTAATCCCAGCACTCGGGAGGCAGAGGTAGGCGGATCACTGTGAGTTGAAGGCCAGCCTGGTCTACAAAGTGAGTCTAGGACAGCCAGGACTACAAGAGAAACACTGTCTCAAAAAAATCATTAGTAAGTGAAACTGCCCCTTCTTTATTACCCCAGACCCTGGCTAGACCTGTAAGCTGCTCCTGCCAACGCCAAGACTTCTAGTTCCCTTTCCATACCTGTTGCAGCCTTTGCTGCTGCAGGGGCAGACACTCTAGTCATTTTATTCAGGGAAAATAGGACTGGAAAAGTGTCTCAGCAGGGAAAAGGACCTTGCTTGCCAAGCCTAATGGCCTTAGCTGGATCCTCAGAACTCATATGGTAGAAGGAGAGAACTGAATCCTACAACTTGTCCTCTGACCCCTATATAACCCCCCCCCCCCATGCACTAATAAATAGGTGAATGTAATTAGGAAAGTATAGTGGGCTTTTCCTAATTCTGAAAGTGTATCAGGCTTGCGTCATAAGTTGGTTTAACTCCAGGTGTTTAGAAGCTAAAGGAAACATGATGTGGGCTATTTCTTTCTGTCCCCCACTTTAGCCGCTCCATGTTTCAAACCTCAAATCCACACCGTGATGCTCTCTGTGTTGTATTTTTTAAAATATTTTACCACATTTTAAAGAATTGCTTTAGGCAGGGTCATCTAGCATAGTCATGTGTGGATTAGAACTCAATATGAAGATAGACTTACAGAAATCCACATACCTCTGCCTTCCAACAGATGTGTGCCACCATGACCCACCATTTTTATTCATTGTGTGTGCCTGTTGGACATTCATATGATATAACACGCACGTGGAGGTCAGAGGACAACTTATAGGAGTCTGTTTCCCCCTCCCTTCATGTGGACCCTAGGGGTCAAATTGAGGTTGTCAGGCATGAAGGCAGGTGGGTACCTTTACGTGCTGAACACCTTGGCAGCCATGCTCTATGTTCTTAAAGTCCTCCGGGTACTGTCTCTCATGCTAATTATTCAGGGCTACACCATCCCTAACTTTCTGCACAATCAGTCTCATTTCTTCACTTTAGCTGCTCATTCATAATTGGCATTTCCAAGCACGTGTTATGCTCTTTAAACATAGAAAGGAGGGACAAGGAAGAAGTTATCATTTAGGGAAGTACAAAAAAAAAAAAAAAAAAAAACAGAGATCAACTTTGATGTGCAGCCCTTTCATCCTCTGCTTGAAAAACCCCCTCCTTTGCCATCTTCCTTTCTTCTTTAGCCAGATACAGAGTGCCCCCCTCATGCTCAGCATGTATGACTGTAAAGCTCACGGAGCCCAGCTCTGCATGCACAGAACAGGGTGGCTGGAGCTGGTACCAGCAAGCACAGGTACCATGCATGTGCCCCGTGCCGCGCTCCAGTCTGGGAGGAAATGGAGGTAGAAAAGGCTTCCATAGTCGATGCCCAAGGCCAGGCTTAAATGGCTAAATACAAACTAGCCAATCTCGGATGGGGGTTGGGGAGAGCAGGATGGCAGGAAAGTAGTCCCAGTGTGTTTTGGGGTGGGCTGTGATAAGTGCAAAAATCCCAAGTGAGAGAAAGTATGTTCATGAACTGTGAGGTATAACTAGACCTTGAACACCGTCGGTAAGCCTGTGACAAGAGTGAACGAAGGTGGAATCGTGGAAGTCTCTATATGCCACATGAATCAAAATAGGCTGGATCCTAAGGAGACTGGAATGCTAAGTACAAGAGGTCACTGGGTGCTTGGTCCAGCAGCAGGTTAGAATGATTGAAGGATGTTTAAGAAAGGGTACCACTGTGAAATCTGTCAAGGACTGAAGTAGCGCAGGCACAGCAACAGAGAGGAGAAACTGAGATGCCTCCATGGGGCAGACCAGAGACTGATGCACAGGGAGGCATGGTGCATGAGTTAGAGAAACAGGAACTGGAAAGGCAGCTCAGGGTTAAGGATATGCACTGCTCTTGCAGAGTACTGGAGTTCAGTTCTCAGCACCCACATAGGTGGCTCGCACGCACTTGTAATTCTAGCTCCAGGGGATCTAGGGGGCTCTCTGATAGCCTTGGATGGCACCTGCCTTCGTGTGTGTGTGTGTGTGTGTGTGTGTGTGTGTGTGTGTGTGTACACACCCAGGTGCACACATTCACAAGTTAAAAATAAAACATTTTTTGAAGAAGAAAGAGGAGTTAAGTCCAACACTTGAGCTTCTTGCTTGTAAGTTTATATATGGGCAAATGGAACCAGAAACAGGGAATAGAGGAACAAATCTGGGACCTGGTTCACAGCAGACACGGGTATAAGCATCCAGGCTCACATCCCAACTGTAGCCTGGAGGTTAGCATACAATGTAACCATAGCAAGGGATGGAAGAGCATGGTCTTCCTGCCTTCATCCACAACCCAGGGCAGCTTCCTGCTCTGCTGGTTCCTCACCCAGCCTTCTCTTTGGGCCCTTCTCTCACGCTTAGGATAGTTGCCCTGATCCAATCCAAATTTGTTTATGTGTCTTTTCCTCTCTGGCTGTCTTCCCTAGCCATTCAGATAAATGACTTAATGGTAAGGATTCACCGATATAAATGGATTGTTAATTAGGTCTGACTTCATTTTCTTTGAGACAGGATCTCATGTAGGCCAAACTAGCCTCAAGCTTGCTATGTGGATTGGGAATGTGGCTCAGTTGGTAGAATATTCCCATAGCATAATGAAGCCCTGGGTTCAGTGCTCAGCACTGTATAAACCGGGCATGATGACAAGCACCTGTATTTGGGAAGTCGAGGCAGAAGAATCAAAAGTTCAAGGAAGTTTGAAGTCTAGGATATATGAAATCTTGTCTCAAAGACAAATATAACATTAAAATAAAATAAATACCTGTTACATAAGTGAGGCTGGTCTTGAGCTCCAGGACATTTTCCTCTTCCTCTTGAGTGCTAAGATTACAGCTGTGTACCCCAGCTGTTCCTTATGTGGTACTGGGGGCTGAACCAAGAGCTTCATACAAGCTAAGCAAGCACTCTACTGACCGAGCTACATCCCCAGCCCCATGACTGAATTTTTTTCCTTTAATTTATTTATTTCATTACTTGACCCCATGTCTGAACTTTAATAGCAGATAATCAATAGGATTTTAATCCATAAAAAAAAAGTTTTCCTTTGGTTTTTTTTCTTTTTCTTTTTTTTTTTTTTTTTTTTTGTTTGTTTTTTGTTTGTTTGTTTTGTGAGTGTTTTGTTTTGTTTCTTTTTTTCTGGGACAGGATTTCTCTGTGTAGCCCTGGCTGTCCTAGACTCACATTGTAGATCAGGCTAGCCTCAAACTCACAGAGATCTGACTGATTCTGCTGGGATTACAGACATGAGTCACCATTCCTGGCAAATATTTTACTTTTAACCTATTTTTTAGTGTTTTGCCTGCATAAATGTCCATGTGAGGGTGTTGGGTCCCCTGGAACTGGGGTTACAGACAGTTGTGAGCTGCCATGTGGGGGCTGGCAATTGAATCCAGGTCCTCTGGAAGAGCAGCCAGCGCTCTTAACCACAAAGCCTCTTACCTGTTACTTTTTGAATAGGTGGTTATTTCTGTGAATGCCCTCAAGCTCCTACCCTTGCCATTAAAAGCCCTGTCTCTTCAACCACATGCTTTCTCCAAGAGCCAAGTGTTTGTGGTTTTGCCTTGAAAGCTGGCTGGTCTTTCCGAGTCCTGACCCTGTTTGTCTTAGAACATGGCGATCACTGAGTGCAGTTGCTCCTTTGTAGAAATGGGAAGTTCAGATCGGGGCCTCGTTAGGGACGGCCATACACACAAGATAATTGGGCTGTGTGTCTGCCTCCCACCAGGGTAAGATCTCTGAGTTAGAACTGCCTGCCACTGGGTAACAGAGAAGAAACTGTGCTTTGGAAGTCAAATGGCAGTACCCCAGGGACGCTTTCCCATAGGAATCACCCATGGCTCATTCACCTTGTTCCCATGGCAGTGTGGTGTTTGTCTTACTGTGTTGTAATTCTTTTGTTTATAGATCTGTCTTTACTTCAAAACCATAAGTTCCAACAAAGAAATACTCTATCTTACCTACTCTTCTATACTATATCCCTGTGCTTAATGTAATGCTGTATACAGCAGGAGATTTAAAAAAAAAAAAAAAAAAAGATGTGGAGCAGATGAGTGAATGGATCCGCAGGGATATCTGTCATCCATAGCCCATGTGCCTAGAAGCTGTTTAGCAAGGATCAGTTGCATGAACGAATGCATGACTCTAGATAACACCATTCATAAAGTATGTCAGAGAGATTTGATCAAGTCACACAAAGCTGGATTTGGGTGGTTGCTGTTTTGTGTTTGTTTTTAATGTGTATGGGAGTTGTGCCTGTGTGTGTGTTTGTGCACCACCTGTGTTCAGTTTCCACAGAGGCCAGCGGATGGTGTTGGATCCCCTGCAACTAGAATTACAGATGGTTGTTAGCCACCGTGTGGGTGCTGAGACTCAAACCTGGGTCGTCTGGAAGAGCAGCCAGGCTTCTTAACAAGTGAGCTATCTCTAAAGCTCTGACACAGGGTTTTAAAGAGACATGACATTTATGCTGATCCATCTTCTACCTGGGAAAGACATGTGTCACTTGTGCAATTGGCTTCTGGAGAGAGGAGGAGAACGAAATGAAAATCGAAACTGTTAGAACTGGAGCGTGTGTGAGTCCAGCAAAATTGATGGGCTCCTGGGAGGTCACAGAAGCTATGAGGGTGAATGAGCATGGAAAATGGGGATCAGACAGGAAGAATGTGTGCTTAGCAAGGAAGCTATGGGAAGTGGGGATCACACAGGAAGGATGTATGCTTAGCAAGGAAGCTGGGGGAAGTGGGGATCACACAGGAAGGAATGTGTGCTTAGCAAGGAAGCTGTGGGAAGTAGGGATCACACAGGAAGGAATGTGTGCTTAGCAAGGAAGCTGTGGGAAGTGGGGATCAAACAGGAAGAATGTGTGCTTAGCAAGGAAGCTGTGGGAAGTGGGGATCACACAGGAAGGGTGTGTGCTTAGCAAGGAAGCTGTGGGAAGTGGGGATCACACAGGAAGTGTGTGTGCTTAGCAAGGAAGCTGTGGGAAGTGGGGATCACACAGGAAGGGTGTGTGCTTAGCAAGGAAGCTATGCATTTTAATAAAAAGTAAAGGGGCAGGTAGGCAGATGCCTCAGTAGTTAAAAGTACTTACTGCTCTTGCTCAAATTTCGCTCCTGGTATCCACACAGGATGGCTCACAACCACCTGTAACTCCATCCGCAGGATGATCCTATACCTTTACACCCACCATTTGTGGGGCAGGAGCAGGCAAATAGTCATGAGTTCAAGGCCAGCCTGGTCTACATAGTGAGTTCCAAGCCAATCAGAGTTACATGGTGAGACCCTATATTTTAAAAAAAAGGAAGCAAATGGACAAAAAGTAAAAAGGGCTCTTCATATTTAAGCACCTTAAGTGTTTCTGTAACCTCATCCCCTTTGTGAGCCAAGGCTTTGCTAAAATTCTTCTAGACGATTTTAGCAACAGAGAGAAAAGTACTTCCGCCCTCCCTCCTCTTCTGATTTTTAGCTCTAGGAATAAAGCCTGGGATCCCAACACGTTAGACAAATGCCATATCATGGCAAGAATGGAACCACTTACCCAGACCAGAAGAAAGCCTCTTAATTTCTACAATAGACCTACAATACTGCAAAGAATCAAAGCTATCACCGAGAGCCTGCGCTTCACACATGAAGAAACTGGGGGCCAGAAGACAGAAGTCACTTCCCAGAGCCAAAACCAATCTTCTTTCCTGGTCCATTTTCCAACAGATTAGTAGCACTAACACTGAAGTTAAAGACTGGTGGTAGGTAAGTAGTAAGTAGGTAGGTAGGTAGGTAGGTAGGTAGGTAGGTAGACAGATGTTTCTATGTGAATTAATAAGGTTAAGCAGGGGGCTGTGCTTTTACACTTGTGCTAGGATCTTTGTCTTCAACAAAATCTTATTGGATGAGTGGATAAATGGATGGATGGATGGACACATGAGCTGTATTAGGGATGCAAACACTACCCAGTTTTGTAACGTTTTATAACATTAAGAGTTATCTACATCCAACTTGCATCTGCATTTGGGCAATGGTCCCAGCTTGTTTTAAAGAATAATCAGTAAATATTGATCTAATGAATAAATAAGGGTAGTGATGTTCTCAAATAGGATGTAATCTTATCAGAAAGGCAAGACATAGACATAAGTAGAAAAGATTAACGATACAGGAAAACTATGATAAATGCTATACAAGTTAAACTATGCATGAGCTATGACTAGAGTGATTATTATTTTCTAGACTGAGTCCCCTTTGACAGTAAAAAGGGGACCTTTTAAATAATTACACCAAAAACATGAGAGTCAACAGGGTCTTATGGTCAAGTCAGCTATAAGAGCTCAAATGAAAAGTCAAATGCTGGGCTGAAGACATTGGCTGGAGAATGGTTAAGAGCACTGTCTGCTCTTTTGGAGGTCCTGAGTTTGATTCCCAGCCACTATATGGTGGCTCACAACCATCTATACAGGGATCTGGTGCCCTTTCTATTCAGGTCTACAGGTAAATAGAGCAGTCATCTACACAAAATAAATAAGTATACTTTAAAAAGAAAAGAAAAAAAAGGCAAATGTCTACATGCTCTAGTAGCCTCTGGGTCTTTGCACATGCTGCTCCCATAGCCTGAACACTTTTATTTTTAATTACTATTTATTCTCCTTAAAATTAATTAATATAATATATTAAAATTTGGGTAAAAGGGGCTGGAGTGATGGCTCAGAGGTTAAGAGCACTGCCTGCTCTTCCAGAGGTCCTGAGTTCAATTCCCAGCAACCACATGGTGGCTCACAACCACCCGTAATGTGATCTGATGCCCTCTTTGGCAGATAAAGCACTCACATACAAATACAGTTTAAAAAAATTTGGGGTAAAAGTATGTTTGAATTATAAAGGCAAGTCAAATAATTAATGGGAGGTTCTGTAGATGTTGAAGTTTGTACACATGAGTTTATCTCATGAAAAAAAAAAAAAGTCATACATGTCTTTCTAAAATGCTTAATTCCAGATATTTACTTTTAAGAAAAAGTGCTTCTTGAGTTGGAAAGATGGCTCTGCGGTTAAAAACACTTACTGTTCTAACAAAGGACCCAGGCTCAGTTCCCAACACTCACATGGCATCTTACAACCAGTTCCAGGGGATCAGATACCTTCTGGATTTTGCAGGCACCAGGCTCTCACATGGTACACACATGCATGCCTGCAAATATCCATACACATAAAAGTTAAATATTTTAAAAAGAATGACCAGGCATGGTGATGCATGCCTTTAATCACAGCACTGGGGAGGCAGAGGCAGGTGGATCTCTGAATTGGAGGCAGCCTGGTCTACAGAGCAAGTTTCAGGACAGCCAGGCCTACACAGAGAAGCCCTGTGTTGAAAAACAAAAACAAACAAACAAAAAACCAAAAACAAAAATCAAGAGTCTTTTTTAATGACTATTCAAAATTATTTCAGAATTCTGTGGTGACATAAATGTTGCTAGGAAATGTATGTTTCTATTCATGTAGTTTATGGATGAGCAGTGCCAGCATCGCTCAAACTCTGTCAAATATGCGAATTCTCTTCCCTCTTTAAACATCCTTTTGATGAGAGTGATTTGTAGGCACATTGAATTTGAGAAGCAATGTTATACACCTATTAATCCTTCCCCAAAAGTACATTTTACTTTAAAATTTAAATATGTTCTTCTGACTTTTGTCCTGATCTTCTTTATAAAATGGATTCAAAGTACAATCCCTTTTGCTTCTAAGAGTCTAAAGAATGTTAATGATGATAATGATGATGACTTTTACCTACAGAGACAGTCAACATGGTAGGAACACCTTGTATTCTCCAAATGGACTCTATATTCAGGAATAAAGATGGAAAATAACCTCAAATAAACTCAAATTCAGATGACAACTGCTCCTTTCTCGACTAGGCTAGCTTTTAACTTTAACTGACCTCATTCTGTTGTTAAAAGAGATGGCTCAGCGGTTAAGAACACTGTCTGCTCTTCCAGAGGTCATGAGTTCAATTCCCAGCGACCACATGGTGGCTCACAACCATCTGTAATGTGATCTGATGTCCTCCTCTGCCTGAAGATGTACATGCAGGCAAAGCACTGTATACATAATAAATAAATAAATAAATCTTAAAAAAAAAAAAGTTTAAGGGAGCAGCAGGTAGATACAAAACCATTTAGCAATGCAAAAGCATTGCTTTTCGGGGGAGGGGCTTGTTGTAAACACCCAAGGGCTTCATCGAGCATGAATTGAGTTGAAGGGATAGTGACACACTCTGTACAGCACTGCTCCTCTTTTCTGTGACTGTTCAGCTGGTGCTGGGCCTTCCATGAACTGGGTGGCACCAGGCAATCCCACAGCAGCTGTTTGCCAGCCTGAGTTGCCACCTTTATTTATTTTTTTTTCAGTGATTAAATAGCTTCTTTAGTCTTCAGCATGTGTTGCTGCACACGTGACCCGATGGATCAATCCCCAGAAGGAAGCAGCAACAATAATGACTTTGGGCAATTAGCATGGGGGCCATTGGAGCTTCCAAGCAGGCTTTGCATGTGTTAATATGCACAGTGTTTCCTGGGTGGGCACCCCTGAGTACCCACTGTTACCCATCACTGAAGCTGGAAGAGCAAGGATGGATTGCAGCTTCCAGCAACACTCAACAAGATGAGTGCTGTGGCTGGCAACCAGGGGCCTCTTAGTGCCTCCAAACAAAGGCCGTATCCGGCTCTTAAAGTTGCAAGCCATCCAGTGGTGTGAAAGCTTTTTTAATTTACACTTCTAACCTTAACAGTCTTTACCACATGAGGGAAAATTTTGCTGCATGTGTTGAGACGAATCCAGCACCCTCCCTAGGACTCTCTAACCTAACCGATCTCCCTGCCTCCTACTTTATAGCCCACATAGGATCGATAGGTGCATGCTAAAACAACCCCAGCCTGAAAGGCCAGAGGCAAGGTATTTGTTTCAGGGCAAAAGCTGTAGGCTGTTAGTCCCAAATATGTGTTACAGGTCATCCTACCTTGGCCTCTGTGTATAAAACAAGGACTTTGCCTGCCCTGCCTGATCACAGTCAAATCAGACAAACCTGAAACCTGTATGGAACTGGGGAGAGGGAAGTAAATCAGTGCACACTTACTTACCCAGCATGCCTACTGCCTTAAGTTCCACAAACACAAGTCAACATGCCTTTTTCACATCAGCAAGCCAAAATGATGCATGCATTAATGATTTCCATCAGCATCTTAAACTGAGAAGAATGGTTCAAACGAGGCCACTGGTGGTGATGAGACAGATTTGTCAAGAGGTGTTCGCCTGCCTCTTTGAGAAACTGGACAATTGTTTCAGGCTCTCTTCACTGTGACAAAATGCCTCATATTGCCAACTTGAAAAGAGTGAAAGTTTGTGTGAGCTCAGGATTTTGGAGGCTCCGTCCATGTTTGATTCTCTTTGTTGCCTTTGGAGCTGTGATAAGATGTCACATCATGGTAGGATTAGTCATGCAGAAAGCTGCTCACATCCTATAGCCAGAAAACAAATAAAGGGAGGAAGGGGCCAAGAGTCCCTATATCCCCTTGAAGGGAACCCAGTGATCAGAACATTTCTCACTAGGCCCCACTTCTTTTTTTTTTTTTTTTTTTTTTTTTTTTTTTTTTGGTTTTTTCGAGACAGGGTTTCTCTATGTAGCCTTGGCCATCCTGGACTCGCTTTGTAGACCAGGCTGGCCTCGAACTCACAGCGATCCGCCTGCCTCTGCCTCCCGAGTGCTGGGATTAAAGGCGTGCGCCACCACGCCCGGCTTTAGGCCCCACTTCTTACAGGCTATCCCAGCTCCCAGGAGCATCATAGGCTAGCAACTAAATCTTTAACACATAGATCTTTGGGGATACTTACCCAAAACACAAAAATAATTTTGTGAACACTTTGTCCTAGTCCCTCAAGTCATCAGTGGTCAAGGCACACACTGTTAATTTAAAACAGCTGCACTCCAGCTCTCGACAGACAGTCCAATCTTGAACTCCTTGCTCTCTAATCTCTTAGCAAAACACTAATTTTTTTTTTTTTTTTTTTTTGAGAAATGTTGATGGAATGGTTTGCAAATTCTCAATCCTGCTGGTTATCCTAAAATGTACCTTTGGATCAAACTGGCTCAGCAGATTTGTGTGCATCGCAGGTGTTTGCTTCCCGTAGAACTGATTTGGCTGAACTGTACTTATGAAAAGGGGGTTCATCATATTCTACTCAAAGAAATGCCTTCATATTCTAAACATGGAGGTTGTCATTGCTAGCCCAACCTGCTAGAATGCCAGCTTCTTCCCCATGAGGACGCACTGGAGAAATGCCCTGAGGTTGTAGTTTTAGGAGAACCTTGACTTTTCTACATAGTTCTTTAATCCAATGAGCAGCATTCATCCTCCATTACTGCCACAAAATACTCAAGGTAATCAATCTAAAATGGTAAGGTTTATTTGCGTTTCAGTCTGTGGACACTTGGCTTCTTTGCTTCTCCTCCCCCCCCCCCCACCCCACCCCACCCCCCCACCCCCCCCCCCCCCCCCCCCCCGCACCACTGAGCCACCTCTCCAGCCTTGACTCCTTTGCTTTTGAGTCTGGGATGATGCAGTGCATCACGGCAAAGAGCATGAGCCTAAAAATACTGCTTACCTCATCACATCCAGGAAATAAAAGCAACTGCAGACCCACCTCAGGGTTCTACCTCTTAAAGTTTCCAGTACCTTGCAATAACAGTAATCTGGAGAGCAAGCCTATAGCATGTCTCCCTTTGGGGACATGGCAAGTACTTTCTTTTTTGCTGTGACCATTAGGAAGCACTTTTATGTGGATTCTATTGGTCTGTAAGAATCTCATCCTTAGCTTTAGTTTATGTTTTGTTCGGTTTTCTCCTAGCTGCAACAAAATACATGACAAAAACAACTTTAGAAAGGAAAGGTTTATTTTGGCTCACAGTTCGAGAGTTCACAGTCTTTCATGGTAGGGTAAATACAGCTGCAGGAATGTGAGGGAGCCAGTCAATATTGCATCCACAGTCAGGAAGCAGAAAGAGAGGAAGGCTGGTGTTTAAGTACTGTTCTCATTTTTTATTGATGCCAGTATACCAGCTGATGACATTAAAGCAGCTCTTCCCACCTCAGTTAGCATAATCTAGACAATCCTGGGGCTTGTCTCCAAGGTAATTCTGGATCCTGTCAAGCTGACAATATTAATCATCACAATGGTACACACTAATAATCTCAGAGCTTGGTTGGAAGATTAAAATAAGGGATCACAAGTTCAAGTCAAGACCAGCCTGGCCTATACAATGAAACTTTGTCTCAAAAAAGCAAAAAAAAAAAAAAAAAAAAAAAAAAAAAAAAAAAAAATATATATATATATATATATATATATATATATATATATATATATATAGCAATACTTCATGAATTTCAGCTAAGTTCCTGATATGATTTTTCAGTTCAACCTTTACCCAAAAACCTTTAGTCAGTCAGACCTGATAGCACAGGAATGTGATCCCAGCTACTCAGGAAACTTAGATAGGAAGGTGGCAAGTCTAAGCCCTAGTGAGCTACAAAGTGAGTTCAAGGTTAGCCTGGATAATAGTGAGACTCAAAACTTTAAAAGGGCTAATGATGTAGTTGGATGATGGAATGCTGGCCTGGCAAGTGCAAGGCCCTAGGTTTGATTCCTAGCCCCCATAAAAAGAAGAAGAAAAAATCTTCAAGCTGAGTGCTTCTAATGCTAGGCTTTGAATGATGCTTAGCTGTGCTTCTGGGAGGGCAAGCTTAAGTCATGAATCTAAATCAATCATATGTCTGCTGCATAATGGAAAATTTTCATTTCAGAAGATCAGCCTAGTTTCCTAAATTACTTTTTTCTTTTCTTTTTTTTTCTTTCCTTTTTTTTTTTTTTTTTTTCTTTTTTTAAAGGAGTATCTTACTTTTTTTTTTAAAGGAGTATCCAATATCCTGAAGCATTATTACTGATGTATTCTACTATTTTCATAGACCTTATTGTTAATTTTATTAAATGTAGAGCCTTTGAAAGCAGATCATATATATACATATATGTATGTGTATAATTATAATATACATGCAATTATAAAATATATGTGCAATTATAAACACTGAATTATAACTTTTCGTCTTAAAGTAAATACATGGGTAGATTTAATTATTATCTTTTCTAACAAATATTATCTGACTTAAAGTTTCTTGTTTATCCTACCTAAATATCACACAAAAATAGATACAAAGTACAATTTAGAAAGAAACAAAGAATTTCTTAATTTTTTTAACCTCACAGCCAGGTATTTGACCTTTCACTTTTTAGTTCTCAGAGTCATCACCTTATGAAACTGTAGCATTTAAGACTTACAACTTTTAGATTTTTTGTGACATTTTGGACAAAGAATTGTTGAAGCTTCCCCTAGCTCTCTGAGCATAATAAACAACTCCAATTGTAAGCAAAAAGTATGTAACTACTAAAGCGCATTTCCCAACAACATTTTACTATTTGCATATCATGTCTTGCCTTTCTTCTGCTGTGATTAAAGCCCATGGCCAAAAGCAACTTAGGAAGGACAGGGTTCATTTCATTGTACGGCTTGAGTCAGTCCATCAGAAAGGGAACTCAGGGCAGAATGCAAAGCAAAGAAACCAGAGGCAGGAACTGGAGCAGAGGGCAAGGAGGACACCGCTGGCTGGCTCCTTCCTAATGCCTGCTAAACCTGCTTGCCTAAACAACCCAAGATGAGGGGAGGCACTTACTGCAGTAAGCTGGGTCCTCCCACATCAATTATTAATCAAGAAAATACCAGACAGACTTTCCCACAGGCCATTATGATGGAGATAATCCCCAACTAAAGTTCCCCTTTCCCAGAAAACTTTGGCTTGCCTCAAGTTGGAAACAAATAGCACAAAGTGTTACCTTATCTTCAATATCTGGCTTAGCTCGGGTCTTTCGGAGTCTGGCTTATTTCGTTTAACATAATCTCCAGTTCCACCCATTTTCCTACAAAGGCATGATTTTACTTTTGGTTTTTAAAGATTTACTTATTTTGTGTTTGTGAGTACCTGCACACACTTGTGGGAGCAGGACACACACGTGCCACCACGTGCATGTGGAGGTCAGAAGCCCTTTCTCTCCTTCCATGTTGTCTTTAAAGCAGGGTCTCTCCTGTTTCTGCCAGTGCAGTGTGCGTACACAAGGTTCCAGCTGGTTCTTCTGCCTCTGTGTCCCATCTCACCATAGGGAAGATGACAGACACAAGCCATCACATCTGGCTTTTTACATGGATTCTAGGAGTCAAATTCTGGTCATTGGGCATATAGAGCAAGTGTTTTACCCCTCACCAGGCATCTCAACAGCCCAATTTCATTTTTCCTTAGGGCTGAATGAGATTCCCTTGTGTGTGTGTGTAACATGCTTTCTTTATCCACCCATCTATTGGCAGGCATCTAGGCTGGTTCCATTTCTTAGGCACTGAACGTAGTGCCACAGTATCCATGGAGTGTAGTGTCTCTGTGGTGTGTGGACTTGAGTCCTGCAGGTACACACCTAAGAGTGAGATAGTTATGCAATAGTTCTAGTCTTAGAATTTCCACATTGACTTTCTTTTTTTATTTTGGTTTTTCGAGACAGGGTCTCTCTGTGTAGCCCTGGATGTCCTGGACTCACTTTGTAGACCAGGCTGGCCTCGAACTCACAGCGATCCACCTCCCTCTGCCTCCCGAGTGCTGGGATTAAAGGTGTGCGCCACCATGCCCGGCTCACATTGACTTTCATAGTGGCTGCATTGATTAAATTCCCACCAGCAGTGCCTGGGAGACTCTCTTTCCTCAGAATTTGATATCATTTGCTCTCTTTCTGTTTTATTTCATTTTGAGGCAGGGTCTCACTATATATCATTGGTTGGCCTGGAACTAGCCACGTAGCTTAGGCTCTCCCAAAACTCACAGAGCTCTCTGTGCCTCTGCTCCTGAGTGCTTAAAGCCATGTGCTCCACTGTCTTCTTGATGGTTGGCATCCTGTCCTGAGGTGGCATCTTAAAGCTCTTTTAATCTGCATGTCCCTGATGGCTAAATATGTTGAACAGGTTTTCTTAATTAATATTTTACTTTAAATTATGTATCTATGTGTGTCTGTGTGTGGGATATGTGCATCTGCGTGCAGGTGCCCACAGAAGCCAGAGGGCACTAGGTCCCCTGGAGCTGGAGTTATAGGTGGTTTGTGAGCTACCAGATGAGGGTGCTGGGAACTGAACTCTCAGGTCCTCTGCAAGAGCAATACACACACTAGCTGCTGAGCCAGCTCCACAGTTCCCACATTTTCAATTATTTATTGGCCATTTGTATTTCTTCTTTTCAGAACTGTCTATTCAGTTCATTAGTCCATTTAATTTGTTTCTTTGGGGTTTTTTAGTGCTTGATTTTTGTAGTTTAAAAAAAAGCAATTTTGTATCTGACATGTAATTGGCAAAAAAAAAAAAAAAAAATCCATTCTGTAAGCCGTCTCTTCACTGTGCTGATACTGTCATTTGCTGTACAGGGCAGTTTTAGTCTTATATAATCTTGTTTGTTAGGCTTTGAATTATTTTTGGCACTATTGGAGTCTTTTTCAAAAAGTCCTTACCAGTGCTTTCATCTTAAGTGTTTTATCTATGCGTCCCTCTAATATTTCAAGGTTTCATGTCTTTGGTCCACTTTGAATTGACATTTCTGGTAAGCTGAGATATGGATTATGTTTCACTCTTCTACATATGGCTATCCAGTCTTCTCAGGACCTTTTGTTGAAGAGGCCATCTTTTCTTTTCTTCCTCCCCATCTCCTTCGCCCCTCCCGCCCCTACACCCCTGACAGGGTAGTCCTGGGTGTCCTGGAACTTGCTCTGTAGACCAGGCTGACCTCAAACTTAGGAAGATCCACTTGCCTCTGCCTCCCGAGTGCTGGGATAAAGTCAAGAGCCACCACAGCCCAGCAAGGCTGTTTTTTCTTAAACATCTGGTTTTGTTTAGAATTAAGTGGCTGTAGCAATGACAATCTATTTCTGGATCTTCTATTCTATTTCATCATCTTTCGTGTCTGTTTTGTGCCGGTGCCCTGCTGTGTTGGTTACTATGGCTATGCAATATACTTTGAGATCACAGACTGGCATCCTTATCTTTTTTTATTTATCTGATTCGGCTTTTCAGTATCTTCTGTGCTTTTGTAGGAATTTTAGAATTGTCTATTTCTGTGAAGAATTCAACTATAACTTTAACGGGTATAGTGTTGAACCTGTAGATCACTTTTGATAATATAGATATTTTTACAACACCCAATTCTGCCAATCCTTAAGCCTGGGCAGTCTTTCAATCTTCTGGTGTCTTCTTCTATTTATTTATTCAGTATTAAAGTTTTTGTTGTAGAGATGTTTCACCTCCTTGGTTATTTTTTTCAGGTATAATGAATAAGATTCTTTTTCTCAACTTCTTTCTCAGAAAGTTTTTATTGGTGTATTGTTTTTGTATATTGATTTTGTGTCCTGATACTTTTCCAAAAGTCTTTATCCAAGGCAAGTTTTTTGGTTAAATCATTAAGGTCTTTTTTAAAAAGACTGGTTTTTATGTGCATGAGTATTTTGCCTGCATGTATGAATGCCCACCACATATGTCTGCAGTGTCCTAGGAAGCCAAAAGAGGGTATCAGATCCCCTGGAACCGGAGTCGTGAGATGCCATGTGGGTGCTGGGGATGGAACCCAGGTCCTCTGCAAGAGTGGCTAATGCTCTTAACCACAGAGCTATCTCTCCAGCCCCATTTAGGTCTCGCAAGTACAGGATCACATCAACTGTACGTATGAACATTATGGCTTCCTGCTGTCCTGTTATATTCTTTTTTTATTCTCTTGTCTTATCATTCTAGCTAAGATTTCAAGCAATGAACCTAGGCACCTTTGTCTCATTTTTGATTTTTTTGAGGAAATGTTTTGTTTTTCCTAATTTAGTATAAATTCTGTTGTGAATAGCCTTTGTCATCTTGAGGCACATTCCTTGGATCCTGGTTTCTTTAGGGCCTTTAATATTTAAGGGAAAGTGGATATTGTTTTGTCTTTGCTGCCTCTGTTTTAGACGTGGCTATGTGAGTTCTGCCCTTAAATCTGCTTACATGTTCGTTGTATTACAATTGTTGGTTTTCATATGTCAAACCAACTTTGCATTCCTGGAATGACACTAACTTGTAGCTTGTTCATGATGCATGGTCTTCTTAATATATTCTTAAAAATGACATTCAAGATATTTTCTCTAAAGAATTTTATTGAGAATTTTGCATTTATATTTATTGTGGAAATTGGTCTATAAGTTTTCTCATTTGTTATATGATTATCCAGTTTTGGTATTAGGACAAAAGTTAGTTTGGCAGCATCTCCCTTATATTTTGTGGAACGGTGCCAGGGATGTTTTGTGAGGCTGTGTTTTATTACTTTCTCAGTCTTGTTGCTTGCTGTGAATCTGCCGGTTTACATCTTCCTGGCTTTATTTTGGTGGGTGCCATTAGTTACTTTTCTACTGCTATGATAAAACACCATGACCAAGACAACTTATAAAAAAGCAAGTTTATTTTCTGCTTAGAGTTCTAGAAGGATAGGATTCCATCACTTTCCCAGGGGTGTGGGGGTGGGAAGTGTGGCAGCCAGTGCCAGGTATAGCAGCAGGGACAGCTGAGAGCTCACATCTCAATCCATGAGCAGGAAACAGAAAATAGACTGATAGGAATAAGCCTTTGAAACTTCAAAGCCTGACACCAATGGCATACTTCCTCCAGCAAGGCTACACAGCCTAAGCCTCCCCAAATAGCATCAGCAACTAAAGGACCAGTTATTCAAATGCCTGAGAATATGAGGAACACCTCATTCAAATTAGTAGATCATATGTCTCTAGAAATGTATCCATTTCTTTTAGATTTTCTATCTTGGGGGGAATATGCATTCTCAACGTATTCCCTGGTGATCTTGTGGACTCCAATGGAGTCTTTTGTAATCTCACTTTTACACCTTTATTTATTTGTATCTTTTTTGTTGTTGTTGTTGTTGTTGTTGTTACTTTGGCCAGTGTTTGTCTTATTTATCTTCTCAAAGAATCACCTTGTTTGTGTCTATGTACTGTTCTTTTAGCCTACATACATTAGTTTCTACCTTGGTCTTTATTACTTCTTGCCTCCTAATGCTTTTGAGTTTTGTCTTGTTCTTGTTTTTTCTAAGAATGTATTAGTCAGTCTTTAATTCTTTGTATTGTTTCACTTTTATCTGATAAGGTGCAGGAAATTATTTAAATTCTTTTGTGTTTGTTAAGACTTTGTGACCTTGCCGGGCCTGTAATCCCAGCACTCCAGAGGCAGAGGCAGGTGGATCACTGTGAGTTCGAGGCCAGCCTGGTCTACAAAGGAGTCCGAGACAGCCAAGGCTACACAGAGAAACCCTGTCTCAAAACAAAACAAAACAAAACAAAACAAAAAACAAAGAAAAAACCCAAAGACTTTGTTACCTAGATTATGGTTTATTTTAGAGAAGGCCTCATGTATTCCATTTTTGTTGGATGGAATAGTCTGCATATATCTACTAAGTCCATTTGATCTGTGATGCACTTTACCTCTGAAATGTTGTTTGTGAGTTTTAGTTTGGATAACGTGCCTAAAGATGAGAGAAGGGTATTGGAGTCACCACTGTTGTTGCATCAGGAGCTATCTGGATAACTGTGCCTAATAGTACTGTCTTTTATGAAACGGGGTGCCCCAACACTCAATACATACATATTTACAATTCTTTCTTGATAGATCACTTCCTTTATTAGTATGTATATTATCTGTCTTTATCTCTTTGGGCTAATTTGGTTTGAGGTTTGCTTTATCATTTGGGTACCTTGATGTGTTGACTGCCAGCCCCATTTTTTTTTTTTAACTTTATGTTTGATTACTCTAGCTTCTAAAGGAAATCAGTCTTTAATGGTAACAAACTGTACACCTGGAAAAGATCCTATAAATTAAATGGTTTACTTATATATCTTGAAAATCATTCCAAATTCTTTAAATTTATCTGAAATCTCAGCAATTCCTGATATACATGCCTTTTGTACACTTCAAAATACCATCTACTCACTTGATAATCACCGCTCTTGAATTCTGTACTGTTGTATCCTTTCTTTTCTCTTCTCTTCGCTTCTCTTCTTTTCTTTTCTTTCTTCCACTCCCAAGCACAGAAAATAAATGTTCGGAGCCACTGAGCTGACTCAATAGGTCAAGGCACTTGCTACCAAGTCTAAGCATTCGGTCTTGTTAAATATTTTCTACTCTTCTCCCTCTTTGTAGCTTGTGGCCATTGCCAAGGTCAGCACCAGGCCTGGCCACTTGTCCCACACCTGCTTGATTGTTTCTTTGCATCAGTGAGAACTCTCAACAACCCACTCTACTGCTCCAAATATTCATTTGAATTCTGACCTCCAATCTCAGATTACCTATAAGATAATTCCAACTGACACGTCAATGTATCCTGTTAGCTATTAACATAAGACTTAGCACTAACAAGAAAGATACCTTATTGGTGGTGGGTTTGGTTTGTTTGTTTGTTTGGTGTGTGTGTGTGTGTGTGTGTGTGTGTGTGTGTGTGTGTGTGTGTGTGTGTTACTTCAGGTGCTTTTATGATAACACATACTTTTGATCCTAGAACTTGAGAGGCAGAGGCAAGCAGATCTCTATGAATTCCAAAGCAGGCTGGTCTACATATAGTTCCAGGTCAGTCAATGCTACAGAGACCCTGTCTTAAAACGAACAAATCAAATCGAGCCAGTGAGATGGCTAAGCAGGTAACAGCACTTGCCACCAAGACCACTGACCTGATTACATTCTCAGACCCCACATAATGGAAGAAGAAAATGGACTCCTGAAAGTTGTCCTCTGACCACTTAGTGCTTAGTGGCATACATGCACCACCCAAAATGCACAAATAAATAAATAAGTGTTGGGAATCACTGTGCTGACTCAATAGGTAAAGGCAGTTGCTACTCAGCCCAAGCACTTGAGTTCAATTTCTGGGACCCACATGATAGAAGGAGAAGAATGGATTCTCACAAGTAGCCCTATGACAGCAACACATGTACCATACATCCACTAACACACACACACACACACACACACACACATTTTAAAAAGTAACAAAAATGTCTAAAGTATTTTTTAAAGTATTAACAAATTAAAGTATTAATTTTAAAGTTATTGTATATAATATGTTTATAATCTCAGCACTGGGGAGGCTGAGGCACAGGAATCGTAAGTAAGTAGCCTAGACTAGACCAAGACACTCGCTTAAGAAAACAAGTCTTATATAATTCTCTTAGAGATGTATTAAAAATTTTGTGATTTTACCTGTTAGGAAATTGAGAATAAGAAAATGAAAAGACCAGGTGGTGGTGGCGCATTCTTTAATCCCAGCAAAGAGGCAGAGGCAGGTGGATCTCTGATTTCAAGGCCAGCCTGGTCTACGGAACAAGTTTCAGGACAGCCAGGGCTACACAGAGAAACTCTGTCTCAAAAACAACAACAACAAACAAAGGTGGTGGAAATGATCCTGATTCCCCCAATTGAATTGATCACAAAAGTAAAATCTGAATGTATGTTGTCTGCCTCCCAAGACATGGGTAAAGTGAAACTCTTATTTTGTCTATAACAAATGTTTTCTTTCTCTACTTTTTGCCTATGGTACTTCAACTAAGTACAGGAGCTTGAACTTTTGAATGCTTCCCATTTAAAAAGACATCAAGGTAGAACTAGACAGGAGGAGAAAGGAGATCAGCAGGAATTGAGGGCACTGAAGGAGAAGGTGACAGGTAGATAGGACCAAGAGGCATTCCATACAGTATAGACATGTCATATGACCCATGTTGAATAACATATGCTAATAAAAACTTTTTAAAAATTTTTGACATTTCCCTGCTCCTTATTTTTTTCACATCTAACTCACCACTAAATCCTGTAGTGTTGCTTCCTGATTTTTCTTCCTCTCGTTTATACAATTCTGAAGGCGCCCAGTGAGCCTCTGTTATCTTTCTGTCTTGCCTTCTGTGCACACCCTCTTTCCCTAACCAGAGGACGGCACTTGCCTCTGCTCACCACAGTGTCTCGGGTCCTGCACCTCACAGTGTTCGCTTTCCAACCTCCCTTCTCAGTGTGAGCAGCTACTATGGCCCATGGACCTCATTCCATTTTATTTCCTGCCTTCTACATTTCTGCTCATATAATTTTTCCTCTTCTCTCTACCTCTGACCCTTAAAATGTCCAACTAAAGACTTTGAGTTGATTCTCTGCTCTCTACTTTCTTCCAGAGTTCATATCTTGTGTTTACTGTTTGCATTACTCACTTAACACAATCACATGCTGCTCTGTGTTATAATTAGAGTTCTTGGGCGAGAGAATGTAGCTCGGTGGCAGAGTGCTTGTGTAGCTGAGGCTTATGCACACTCCTTGGTTACCTTCCCAGTATCTACTCCTTACTCCCAAATTCTCTATGTGAGTGAGTGAGTGTGTGTGTGTGTGTGTGTGTGTGTGTGTGTGTGTGTGTGTGTAGTGTACATGCAAATGTGTGTATACCTCTGTGCATGTACTTGTGGAGGCTAGAGAAAGATGTCTTCTTTTATTACTCTCCATCACATTCCTTTGAGATAGGGACTTTGATTGAGCAAGACCCAGGGATGCCCTGTTTGTGTCCCCAACAGCACTGGAGTCACCAGTGCCTCTGCAGCCACACCTGACTTTTTTACATGGGTCCTGGGATCTGGACTCAGGTCTCTTCAAGCTTGTGCGGCAAGCACTCTTACCATAAGCCAGCTTTCCTGCCTTTGATGAGATTTTAAATATCTGGACAGATTTCCTACACCTCCTATGTCCCTCTAATGTCCTTCCTTTCTTTCCCCACCCCACCTCCTTCTTCTTCTCTTTGCCTCTCTTTCTGGTAGACTCATCAGTAGTCTACACTGGCTTCAAGACCACTACACAGCCTAGGATGACCTTAAACTTCTGTTCCTCATGCTTCTACCACTCTCAGATTTATGGAGACTGAACTCAGGCCTAGAGAAACTAAATTCAAGTCTGCTCACTATGTGAAGTCAGACAATTTCAACCTTTTAGTAATACATAGTTATTTTTGTCACCTCATGGCTTATTGCGAGGTTCATGAGTTATTGAGAGGTCATTGGCCCCTTCCTTGCTCCCATGACTATTGAAAACTGTAGCTATTAACAATATTATAATTATTTAATAACTGAAGGGTATTATTCTCTTTTTATACACCACATAAGTATAAATGATTGATACGGGCCAACATTATGTCAACAACTGACTGAAATAAATAAATGTATAAATTATAAATTCATAAATATGTAATTATAACTGGTCATGGTAGCACCAGCCTGATGGAAGATCACAAATTTGAGGCCAGTCTGGACTACATAGTGAGCTCTTATACCAAAAAAGGTGCATAGATATTGATATGCATCTATGTATATATTTAATATTGAAATGATTTTACCTAAACTAATGGTTACCAAACACATGTCTACACAAAGATTAAAACTCTGTTATAATAATTTAAACAACTGAATTGTAAATTTAAATGACTGGCCTATATTATGTGACTATGTCCTACTTTACTTGGCTTAAAATCCCCTTGTTTGTAAAAGAATAGTGAGGGTGATCGGTAGGGGACAGTGGCTGTGATTTTTTTGTTGTAACTAAAATGACTTTCTTTAGTAAAGCAAGAGGTGTTTTATGATGTTGATTTCTATGATTGCTTTGAAAATGTCATAAGTCCACATTACTAAGATGCTTTAGAACTTAGCCCAAGCTCTCTGCTTCAGAGTTGAGAATAACTTGACATATAAAAGTTAAGTAACTTTTCCAAGATTACATAATTCATTACCAGTAGGCTCTGTTAGCTCTCGCTCTCTGCCTCATATTTTAAATGAGAAACTGCCCCTACTACAAATAGGAAGAAGAATCTATTCTCCATATGACATTTGAAGAAAGGTTGTTGTGTAAATTTTATTTACTAATAATGTACTAAAAATCCTCCTGAAGGATGGCTTTATCACTAAATGAGGGAAATTGTAATACAAGCTTTGATGGTCAGTGTTATGAATTTGACCAAATCTAGCATGGCCTGGAAGGGCTCTGGGCATGCCTGTGGGGGAATACCTTGATTGCATTTATGGAAATGGGGAGGCCAGCCCACTGTGGGTGGCACCATTTCCCTGGCTGGGACCCTGGACTGTAGAGACAGAGAAGATGCCCTGAGCACCAGACAGACAAGCATTCATTGTTCTCCCCGGTTATCTTACCTGATGTAATGAAACCAACTGCTTCAAGTTCCTCCCACTTCGCCTTCCCCACCATGGTAGATTGTTCCTGAAGTGCAAGCTGGAATAGACCCTACCTAAAACTGCTTTTGTCGAGGTATTTTATCATAGCAACCAGAAAAGAAATGGAGGCACAATGTATCTTTAAATTTTCTAAAAATACCCATTTTTAATTCTTCACCAGTTTCATTTCCCACTTATTTTTAAATAAAATTTATTTTATTAAAAGTAACTTTTTTGGGGGGCTGGGGTGTGGCTCGCTGCTTGTCTAGCATTCACACAGCCCGGTACCATATAAACTGGGTGTGTTGATGCAAGAGGCTCAAATGTTCAAGATCACCCTCAACTACACAAGGACTTGGAGGCTTTATGAGCTAAAGAACTTGGGCCCAGTTTTTTGAAAATGAGAAGGTGGAGAGATGCTTTGAATAAATGAAACCTCTGGACAATAGAGAAATTCAAAAAGGAGTAAAAACCTAATACCTCTAAGAGGAAATAGCTATTGCTATTTTAAGTTTATTCTTGCAAGTCATATATTTTTATAGTTGAGATTATACTGATGCTCCTTTGTGGTTCCTCATTTTTCTTCACGTACTTGAATATTTAGTGACTAAAATTTAAATATTTTGAAGCTCAGAAAAGACAAAGAGTATGGTAGGAACAGCTCCATCTGACCTCTGCGTTAGGCATCCCTTTCACCCCTATTGAAAGTGTTTGTTCCCAGTTTAAAGTGTTTTATCATATCATATCTTTCTATAGATACTTCATATACGTGGTCAGGCTTTGTAGCTTATTATGCAAACCACATGCATTTCTTTACTTTAAAAAAAAAAATCTCTAAACCACCATTCTAAGGGCTCCCCAAAATTTTATTGTATAGGTATACTATTGTTCACTCGTGTATGCCCATCAGATCTTTAAACTGTTTGTATGTATATTATTTTTAGTAATGTAACATGCTCTAGTGCTTTGGCTGAAAGAACTCCTTCATCTTTTTATCTGGGAATGGTTTAGGGCATTCTCAATAGCTGTCTTTGAACAGGTGGCCACGGCTTCACCTTGTGCCTGCTCCCAAAGCAAGCCCATTGTTCTGCGGGAGCTAGACAGCCAACCTAGGGTGGAAACAATCTGTCCTCCCCATGAACTGACCTCAATTGGCTATAGTCACATCCTCTAATCCCCGAGAAAGAACATCCCTGCTCCGTGTTCCATAGGCATTTATTGTAGGAATGTGGGACAGAGCGGACGGCGTTCGGCCTCCTAATCGTTGAGCACTTGTGTCCTGGGAACTGGTGGGTTCAAAGCATCGTCGTGTAGGACTCCCCAGGAACCCACTCTCTGAAGCGTTCAAACATGTACAGGAACAAAGAAAGTAATAATGGTCGAGGTAGAAAACACGGCCCAAGAATAAATAGATGCACGCGCTGCGGTCAGAGTGGTGAGTAGTGTTGACAAGCCGAGTGCTAAGTGCTGAAAACATTCACCTCACTTACAGGAATATTCAGGGGGCTGGTGATAAACAAAGAAGAGCAAAATCTTCTTCGGCAAAGTAGGAGAGCGCCTATTTCTGACTCAGAGGAAGGTAGATGTGGAACTGAGCTATTCCAAGTGAGAAATCTGGGCCAAAGCTATGAGGAAGTGAACAGAAAGGGACAAAAAAAGAATCCCAACAAGAAAGGACACTACTGGGTTGAAAGATCTAAAGAGGAAGAGACAGTAGCATAGTGTAGATGGAGCCCTGTGTGAGGTCAGAAGAGGCTTAACTCTCAGAAAGCAGATGAGTGAGACATGACCTAACCCAACTGCCAGACCCATCCTACCTCTTAGAACCTCTGCTGGCTTAGCCTCATTTCTGGCTATGGAAATCCATCCTGTTCTCAGTTCTCAGAGATCCACAGCTACGGTTACATAACCCAGCTCAGCCTCTCACTGCCTCTCCAACCACATTACCATAGTAAGCAAAGACTCCTTCTCAGAAATGTTCAAACTAACTATGAGAAATTTAGTGTTTGCTCCCAACCATTTCATGTGTCCTTAAACTGTTTCTACGACTCCATGGCTAATTTGAGATGTGCTCTTCAGGGCAGATGGCAGCGCAGATTAAGCAGCCTCAGATACACTCGTCGGATAGATCTTCTCAAAGCTGTAGCTCAAGAAATAAGTCAGTGCATGAGCTGGAAAGTGCCCTGAGTAGCCCTGTGGCAGACCTGGTCCTGATGCAAATATACTTCCCTTGTGGTATTAAAGAGGACACCTTAAATGCCACCATCTGAGAATACCCAGAGCACCCACTTTCTCTGCACAGTAAGCAGTATTTATATTGGATCTATGGCTAGCCCCACCTTTGACCCACTTCCCCTCTGTAATATGGGATTAATAATCCCTGTTTTACAAAGTGGTAGTAAGGGTTAGATATGGCTTCTGCAAATGGCCGACAAAGCAAGCCAGGCTAATTTTCCTGTGAGGATGAATAGAAAAGCTTGTGGGACAAAATATGTGTGAATGGTTCACAGGAAAGCCAATCAAATAATGAAAAAGCTGACCTTGAAGGGGAAAGTGTGGGTGCCCAAGAAGGCGAGCCTGGGATTTTGATGTGCTTTTCCTTCCGGAGAAACCCAAAGAGCCAGAGATCAAGAGCCAAGTGTGGTTCTGAAAACCATAAAGGACTAAGGTATCAGGGAAGAGTGACCAAGGCCTATCCTAGCATGGCAGCCCTGGTGAATAAAATTCTCTCACAGAGATTAAAATCAGAAAATTTAAGGGTAACCCAGAAATAGTTTTAGAGACTGCCATTGAGCTTTGAGTTTTTCAACCCATGACCTTGGTCTTAGATGACCTAGCTGGCTGGCAGAAGCAAATTTAATTCTGTTTGGAGAAAGATATCATCTCAGAATTTCAGAATTCAAACTGTTCTATAATGTTACAAAGACAGTATCAGGCACATAATATAAAATTATCTGATAGTAGAAATAAATAATCACAGAATTGCTGGGTGGTGGTGGCTCATGCTTTTAATCCCACCACTCAGGAGGCAGAAGCAGGTGGATCTCTGTGAGTTCCAGGCCATCCTAGTCTACAAAGCAAGTCCAGGACAGCCAAGGTTACATGGAGAAACCTTGTCTCTAAAAACAAAAAACAAACAATCACAGAATTAAAACAAGTTGAATGAAATCAATGGAAATAGCAGACATTAGAAACAGACCCACAGAAACTCCAGATGCTGGAGTTCAAAACATTAACTTCAAAATAGCCAAGCAGAGTAAATTTAAAACAAAAGACAAAGAGAAAAATCTTAGATCAAGGAAGGGCAAATCACGTTGATAAGATTGCTCAATGGGTAAAACAGATAATGGAGCTTTGTCACTAAGCCTGATGACCTGAGTGCAATCCTTGGGACCCACATGTGGAAGAAGAGACATGACTCCACAAGTTGTTCTCTGATCTGCACACACACACACACACACACACACACACACACACACACACACACACTTATTCACATGTGTGATTGGCAGGGAGCGGTATAAATGTGCTTTCCCCCATCCTACCCACAATGTTCTTTATAAAAGAGAGAGAGAAGACAAATTACCTTCAAAGGAGCAAAAGCTTAGTATTTCTCAGAGGAAACAATGAAAAGAATGTGAAGACAATAAACTAAAATATGTTGAATGTAGAGAAAGAAAATTGCTAACCTGGAATTGTGTATCATGTGGCATAGCCTTATAGTAAAGGTAAAGTGAAGACCTTTTCACATAAATATTATCATCAGTTCACACTAAAGGAAATACTAATTGTCTATCAAGCAGATGAAAAATTATTTTAGAGGTTTTGGTGTGTTGAAAAACTGCAAGGCAATATAAGCCAATAAATGACTTTAGGCATATAGAGAATTAATACACAAAACTGCAGGGCTGGCAAGACAGCTCAGCTTGGCACATACCTCAGTTCCTTTTTCTGTTGCTGGGATAGAATATCCTGACAAAAAATAGCTTACGGGAAGGAGAGGTCCTTTAGCCCAGTCCCAGGTTCTAGCCCATCACGGGCAGGAAGTCACAGTGACAGGAGCTTTAAAGCATGCTACATCCACAGTCAGAAGACAGCATTGAATGCATAGCTGCTAGTGCTCAGACCAGTTCATCTACTCTTAGTCCAGGAGCCCCTGCCTAGGGAATGGTGTCCTCCACAGTGGACAGGTTTTCCCAATCCAGTTAACTTAAAGAGGATAATCGCTCCTGTGGCTGTGCCCAGAGGCCCATTTTGTAGGTGATTCTAACTTCTGTCAAATTGGCAACACCAGCCATTACACCCAGCAAGCCTGATGACCTGAGTTTGACCCCTGGAAGTTATACAACTCTAGGAGAACCAACTCTATGACATGGTATATGGTTAACATAACACACATACACACACACACACACACACACACACACACACACACACCACTAAATAAGTGAATTAATTTTTTTAAAAAGCAGAAATAAGGATGGGACATTTTAAAAAACATCTTAATCAACCTGGAACTAATCATTGAAGGAAAGAAAAATAAAAAGGGGGTAGATAAATATAAAACACAAAATAGCATACCACGGTGGAATCAGGGCCAGTGAGATGGCTTAATGAATAAAGGTACTTGTCTTGTAATCCTGATGCCCTGAGTTTGATTCCCATAACCCACATTGTCAACGGACATGGTGTTTCACTATAGCAATAGTAACCCAAACTAAGACAGAAGGAATCAAAACTGCATAGATCAGTAATTCCCCTCAGTGTAAATAAACCAATGAATGAACAAACTCTGTTAAGGTGAACTAAAAAATGAAATGGGCCAGGCAGTGGGTTATGGGAATCAAACTCAGGGCACCAGGATTACAAGGCTGTGGTGGTACACACCTTTAATCCCAGCATGGGGAGGCAGAGGCAAGAAGCTCTCTATGAGTTTAAGGCCTCCCTGGTCTACAGAGTGAGTTCCAGGACAACCAGGGTTACACAGAGAAAACCTGTCTCAAAAAACAACAACAACAAAAACAACATTAAGAATGAAAGAAAGAAGAAAGAAAAAGAAAGGAACAAATGTGTGTGTGTGTGTGTAAAACACAAAAATGCAAAAATGGAGATTTTTTATCACATAAATACAAATCAAAAGAAGGTTAATTGCTACTTTACACATTTTAAATTTTATTCTATTATTTATTGGTTTTTTGTTTGTTTGTTTTTTGTTTTGAGATTAGGGTCTTACTATGTATCTCTCACTGGCTTGGAACTTGCTTTGTAGACTAGGCTGGCCTTGAATTCACAGAGATTTACCTGCACATATCATACCCAACGCCTTTATGTTTTCAAGATGTTTTAACTTATTTATGTATGTGCATGTGTGCGTGCCATGGCACATGTGTGGTGATCAGAGAACAATTTGCAGCAGTTAGATTTCCTTTTATATCACACAGGTTCTGGGAATTGAACTCAGGCTGTCAGGCTTGGAGGCATGCTCTTTTTTACCCACTAAGCCATCTCACCATTTCTGGTTGTAGATATCTTAGTTTCAAAATGTAGCCTTAAAGTCAAAAGCCTTATTGGTGTCTTTACACTGACAAAGTTTCTTCCTTTACCAGCTAATTATGACAATTATAAATGTGTGTGTCAAATAACATAACCTAAACAAATACATAAAGCAAAAAACTTAACCAAATTTACAAATTCACAAGCATAATGACAAATTTTAAGATACCTGTCCCAGTAATTGAAAGACTTGAACAACATAAATGGTAAAGTTGTATAGATATGTACCTACCTAGACAGACAGATAAGGAGCATTATACATAGTTGCAGAATATGTAGTCTTTTTTAAGTATAATGGAATATCTATAAAATTATAAAATTTCTGCACATTTGTGACATGTGAGATTTTAAATTTCAAAATGATAGAAATTTAAGGGTTAAGAGTTAAGAATATTCACTGAAAAAAAAAAAAAAAGAATATTCACTGCTCTTGTCAAAGATTTGGGTTTAGTTTCCATCACTCACAAGGCAACTCACAACCAGTTCCAGGGCATCCAATATTCTCTTCTGGCCAGTTTTGGCATCAAGAATACATGTGGTGCATACACAAACACGCAGTTATGACACATATACATTTAAAAATTTTTATGAATTAGAATGAGACATTACTACAGATCCTACAATACTAGATTTTGGTGGGAATTTTTACTACTGAACTTGAAATTTTAGATGAAATGAGTTTTGACACAGGAATAAACAGGAAATTTGAGTCTTTAAGAATTTGAGTCTTGGGGACTGGACAGCATTAGTTAGGAGCAGTAGCTGCTCTTGTAGAGGACCCAGGTTCGATTCCTAGAATCCATGTAATGGTTTACAGCTGTTTGTAATTCCAGTTCCAGGGGATCTGATGTCTCTTTCTGGTCTCCGCAGGCACTGCATGCACATGGTACACAGATATACTTCCAGGCAAAACACCTATGCATATAATATGTAATAACATGTATAATAAAATAATATTATAATGAGTTATAGTATTATAATTTATTTATAGATAAAATTTATAAATAAACAAAATATTTATGGAAAATAAACTCTTCTAAAAAATAGTTTGAAGGCTGCAGAGATGTCTCAGAGGTTAAAAGCTGCTCTTCCAGAGGACCCTGATTCAATTCCCACTACCCACAAGGCAGCTCACAACTGTCTGTAACTCCATTTCAAGGAATTCTGACACTCTCACACAGATATATATATAGACAAAATAGCAATGCACATAAAAAATAAAAGTAAATCATTAAAAAAAATAGTTTGAGTCTTTATGTTGGAAATTTAACAACAAAAATGCTCTTTACATCCAAGAAATTTAAAAAGCAAATGCATACAGCCACTGAGGAAAGAAATAGTGGCATTCATACTTGTGCTGAAAAGAAGCACATGATAGCTTCTATGAGATCTGTGCAGTCAGTATAACCAGGAGCCTCCCGGGTAAAGGCCCAGTCTCCGGGGACCTTTACAACTGTGGTCCCAGAGCCTGACAAAGACATAAGAAAGAAAAAATTTAGGCCAACCTTCCTTGTGAACATAGATTCAAAATCCTCGACCCATGACTAACACCAACATCAAGTAATTAATAAAACTGGACAATTTACTAAAATCTTATTTAGCAATTAAAAGTAAAATTTAAAAACAAAACAAAACAAAAACCAGTGCCTGCAGCCAGATGTGGTGGTGCAAGCCTTTAGTCCCAGCACTTGGGAGGCAGAGTCTGGCAGATCTCTGTGAGTTAGAGGCTGCCTGGTCTAAAAAGTAAATTCAGGACAGCCAAGGCTGTTAACACAGAGAAACCCTGTCTTGAAAAACCAAAACCAACCAACCAAACAACCAAACAAACCAATGCCCTGTTTCTGTCCTCATTGCCCCACAGCAAAAGGCAACACTTTTTTTTTTCTAGATTAATACATTTTTAAAAAATGAAAATAAAATATCACGACCAATTTAGTAGATGTCAAAATCTGATATGGGTTCATGATTTAGTTTCTAAGATTTCTGTATTTGTTTTGTTTGTTTCTGAGACTATGTAGCCCTGGTTGGCCTAGAAATCACTACAGGCTGGCTTTGAACTTGGAGATCTGCTGCCTTCAGCCTCCCTAATGCTGGGACTAAAGGTGTGGACCACTATTCCTTGCAAAACTTTCTTCAAACTAGGTTTAGAAAGCAACTGTGTTGCACCGACTGAAGATGCCTACAAAATCATCTTAGCTGCTACCATTCCTGATGGTGAAAGTTCTTCCTTTGCAATAACAAATGAAACTAGATGTCCAGCATTGCCACTTTTATTTATTGTTGCATGGGATGGTCTCAGTGTGATGCGCCTGTGGCCATCAGCTAGTGAGAGGCATCAAAATTTTATGTTGAATTAATTGTCGAAAAATTATGTTGAAATAATTAGATATTTTAAGTAGACAATCAGACACATGCATGTGCGCATGCACACACACACACAAATAAAACAAATATAACACACCAAATTTAGTGACTGACTATTCATAATAAACTACTCTGCCCCAATCTCCTACTCTTCATAAAGCCGAGGGTTTTTGATTTTTGTTTTGTATTTTTCCTTTTTTATTTACTTATTTTTAATTAGCATATAAAATAATGAAAGTGTTTTTGGTTTTGTTTTTCGAGACAGGGTTTCTCTGTGTAGCCCTGGCTGGCCTGGAACTCTCTGTAGACCAGTCTGGCCTTGAACTCACAGTGATCTGCCTGCCTCTGGGATTAAAGGTGTGCGCCGCCACCACCCGGCCCAGAATAACAAGTTTTAAAATCATCTTTACACATACATATCCACCCCATTACACTGTCCTATTATCTATTTCCTCATCTCTTTTTAACCCTTCAAACAGTTCCTCTTTTCCTTTTATGTCATATATCTAGAGTCCATAGATGAGAGAACTCATGTGGTACTTGTTTATCTTGGTGTGGCTTATTTCATTTAACAAGATGATCTTCAGTTCCATCTACTTCGGTTTTGAAAAAGATTATTTTATTTTTAATTAGATTGTGTGTGTGTGTGTGTGTGTGTGTGTGTGTGTGTGTGTGTGTGTGTGTGTGTGTCTAGGGATGTGCACATGTGAGTGCAGGTCCAGAAAAGGATGTCAGATTCCCTGGAGTTGAAGTTATAGTAGTTGTGAGCTGCCTGAGGTGTTAGGACTCAACTTGGGTCCTCTGCAGGAACAACATGCACACTATAGTCCAGGATGACCTTGAACTCATGTCAAATCTCCTGCCTCAGCCTTCTACGAGCTGGGATTACAGTTATGAGCCACCATGTGTAGGCTTAGATTTTTCAAAAACCTACCTTATTTGGGGTTCTTAAATGTTTCTACCTCCATTCTGAACCACAGAGCAGAGGGAGGAGAGAAAGAAAGTTTCATGTCCAGCCAATTTTGTCTTTATGAGCAAATAAAATTCCTTGTTGTATATATGCCACAATTTTTATCTGTTAAATTATTGATGGGTCTATAGGCTGATTTTATATCTTAGATTCAAGCTTTCATTTGTTTGGTTGGTGGTTGTTTATTTGTTTGAGGCAAAGTTTCACTGGTTGGCCTGGAAATCTCTATGACCAAACTGACCTTGACCTCATAGATAACTTTCTACTTATGTCACCCCAGTGACAGGGTGCTAACTAGGCTAGCCTCAAACTCAAACTCAATACATAGCCAAGGATGACTGAACTGTAGCTCTGTCCCCTCCCTCCCATTTACTGGCATTACAAACATGAGTCACCGTGGCCTGTAAAAGCCGAGCTTTTTAAGAATATGCATCAGGGGGCTGGAAACATGGCTCTACAGTTAAAAAGCACTTGATGCTCTTTAAGAAGGCCATAGTTCAGTTCCCAACATCCACCCTGGGCAGCTCACAACTGTCTGTAACTCCAACTCTAGGAGATCCAGCGTCCTCTTCTGTCCTTCATGGGAACCCACACACGAATGGCATATCCTCGCAGATATATAGACACATAAATAACCCTTTTATATAAAAAAGTAATACTTATCGAATCATTGATTAAGAGACCTGGATACTGCTATGACCCCTAGCCTCATCTGTCCTCGTCCCTGTTCCACGTTCCTTGAATTCCAGCTTCTTTCAGATTCTCAGAGGTGTCTTGTTTCACATCTAGGTCCTTACATTGGCTCTTCTCCTGAACCTCGAGCCATCTCCACTGCCCGCTGAATTCCAGCTATTCCCTTGGCTCACCAGTTCAGGCATAACCTAATCAAAGCCCTCAGAAACCCCGCGAGCAGCCGAGCACACTCAGCACCCCGATCTTGCTTCTAGTTCTGCTTCTCTAGCAAAAGGAGTCAGAGCTCCTTGTGGAAATGGCTGATTCCAGGAAAACATGCAAGATGATCTTGGAACATCTATCTGATAGTGCCAGAAAGAATGGAAATGCTCAACACACACACACACACACACACACACACACACACACACCCTGTGGTCAGTGAGAGTGAAAGGAGCCACCAGAGATAAAGCAATGTGACTTGCAATCCAAAGTAGACGACCAATACCCAGGGGGTTGGACTGATGGAAATTCATGATTAATGTACTAATAAGTGAAAAAGGAAAGGCAAATTCTTTTTTTTTTTTTTTTTTTAGTCTTATATGTATGGATATTTTGTCTGTGTACCTCATGAGTGCCTGCTAGAAGAGGAACTTGTTACAGATATAATTATAATAGAGTTAGAATAAACCTTCACTGATTCAGTTCTCGGGCCTTCAGCTTGCATGTACCCGACTACGGAAAGCACGCTCCTCACTTAACTGGTGTATTGTCAGTAGCAGCTCATGTCCCTAAAGGTGCTTTGTGGATGAATATGCTTGCTTAGAGATCTCTGTAAATGTTAGCTGTAATTTTATTAGGTGTTTGTTGAATTAAAGAGCTTAATATTTGTAAGGATTTTAGAACAGTTCCCCGGACAGGGCAGAGACTTCTGTTTGTGTTCACTGTCTTCCTCCCCTACCCCCTCTTTCTTTCTTACATTCCTGTTGACCAGACTAAATTTCATCCATTTTGTTTACTTTGTTCAATTAAAGGAAATCTAGAAGGAAGGTCTTAAAATGTGTGACATAAATTTGGAGCTGGGGAAATGGCTCAGTTGGTAAAAATCCTTGCATGAAAACAGGAGGGAGGAGGATCTGAGTTTGAATTCCCCAGGAAGCAGGGGAAAAGGCAGACATGGCCAGCTGTGTGTGGCTGTGCTCCCAGAGCTCAGGAGGGCAGTGAGAGAGAGAGCATGGCCGAGGGTATGCTGGAAGCTCACTGGACAGCCAGCCCAGCTAAGAAAATGAACTCCAGGTTCCAGAAGGGAGCATGCCTTGACTAAAGAAACAAACAAATGAAACAAACAAACAAACAAACAAGGTGGAGAGCAACTGAAGATACTTGATGTCAGCTTCTATTGTATGTGCACACATGTTCATGGTTAATGCTCACCCACATGAATATACACGTTATGCTGTATATAGAAAAATACATTCTCATGAATTCAATGAAACATGATAGGGTATGGGATAATTCAGGAAGGAGCTCAACTTGACCTTTTTTTTTTTTAATCAATAATGTGCACTTGAAAAAAACAAGGATCATTAAAGGCTGCCAAATCTGTTAACTTAGGTTTGGTTCCCAGATCCTATGTGGTGGAAAGAGAGAATCAATTCCTGCCTGTGGTCTTTTGACTGCCACACTTACCCCATGGTATGAATGGACAGGTACACATAATAAGTAAATCCATGTTAAGAAAAAAAAATTTTCAACTTAGAAAAAATGTAGGTTGGGAAGGTGGTGGTGGTGAGGTGTCACAGTGGGTAAAGGCGTTTGCCACTCAAGCCTGATGGCTTGAGTTTGATTTCTGGAACCTATGTAAAAGTAAGAAGGAGAGAACTGACTCCACACATGTGTTCTGTCCTCCACATGTGTTCTGTGGCCTGTATACATCATGCTCACATGCGTAATAAGTAAAAAAAAAAAAAAAAACCAACAACAACAAAAATCATATTGAGACAGGGTTACACTATACAGCTCTGGCTGGCCTGGAGCTCTGTGTAGACCAAGCTGTTTCTCACTCATAGAGATCTGCTAGCCTCTGCCACCTGAGTGCTGGGACTAAAGGCTTATAGCACCACACGGGCAAAACTCCTAATTTAAAAGGAACTCTCCCTTATTTAAGAAAATGACTTTTAAAACACTTCGGCAATACAATTCATAGAAAATTGATCACCTAAATTTGCATGTGTTACCAATCTTTCAAATATTTGTTTTTAAAAAATTTTGACCTAGCTCAAGACATAAAAATATATTTTGTGGCCAGGTTTGGTGGTTCTCACCATTCGGCTCCCAGCAGTCAGGAAGCAGAGGCACAGGGCTAAGAGTTCGAGGCCAGACAGGTCTACATAGTGAGCTCCTGTCTCAAAACCAAAACCAAAACCAAATATATACACACATAAACAAACAAACACACACATATATTGTGATTTAATATACATGAATACATATACACATGGGTGTGTATGCATATGCACACATATATGGCATGAATAAATATATGTGGGTATTATGGAAACAATTTTGCTATACAATAGTGACTCTTGGGAAGTCAACAGGTGCACTTGGTTCTTTCTCCAGGTGTTTTCCATTCTGTCTTCTAAAAGATGCTACTCAAGATCTAAAGTGTTTTAATGATCTGCTAATGGCTTGAAGCCTGTAGCTTGGTTTTACACACACACACACACACACACACACACACACACACACACACACTGTTGGTCTAAACCATTGCATCTCACACATTAGCCTGCATTAGAATCACTCAATGGGCTTACTGAGCTGAACAGATTGCTGGGATTTATACTTTTCTTTTGGTAAGAGGATTTGGGAATTGAACCCACAGCCCCGCACATAGTAGCCAAGTGTTTTATTGTGGAACTAAAGCTCCAGTCTAGAGAATGCACTCTTCTAACAAGTTCAAAGGTGCTGCTGCTGCTGCTGGTGGTGGTGGTGGTCCGGCAACACACCTTGAGGGTAAGTGTGGTATGAAACAAACCAACCACATACCACTTTGTGTTCTCATAAGCCTGTCTGGCCCTGCTTTATCTCCAAATTCACTTACTCTTTGCATTAGATTCCATGCTCACTTGAGTCTTGCCCAGGTCCCAGGCTAAGTCTGGCTTCTGGTTGCTTTTGGCCACCTTGGTGTTCTTCATATCTGCAGGGTCTTTGGGTGTCTTTCTCCTGAAGTGTGTGTATTTGAAGACTAAAGAGTTAGAGGTGGCTGGATGGTCTCAGCTGAGTGATAAATGTAATTATCACAGTAATTCAAGGCAAAGTTACTTGTCGCTTTTTCAAGGATCTGGCATAATGTTGACCAAAAAGACAGGGAGCTAACCTGCTGCTCTCTCTGGTTTTTTGGCCTTTCCTCTTTTCAGAAGGTGGGATACTGTACAGAGTTACGATATTTTTTTAATTCCTTGTTCCTCTTTGATTAAAATAATTTAATAAAACATAAAGGTTATTTTGGTGAATCACTGTGAGCTGAGCTAAAGGAGAAAAGGCCGTCAAGAGCAGTGCATTAGTTGAGAAAGAAAATGACCCCTGCTGGGGGTGTGGCTTAGTTGTCCAGCTTTGCCAAGGGTGTTTCAATCCCTAGTACTGAAAAAAAGGACAGGAGGAAAAAAAAAAAAAAAAAAAAGAAGACCCTTCACTGCCAATCGCCCAGCATCATAGAGGTGGTTTTTTGGTTTAAGAGAAAATTAGTGAAATTAAAGGTAAAGGAGTCTCAGAGCTGACCTGTCTAGAGTGAAATGTGAAGGGGTGGTGCCTTGACAGGAAGCAGAAGTATGGTTGTCTGGGAAAGATGTCACTTAGGTCCTGGCTAGAGAGGGAAGGAGAGGCTGCCACAGAAGTGGGAGATTGACTCCTCAGCCGGGGAAGGGAATAGGGGTGAAGCTAGAAATCAGATATCAGTTGGCGTGAAAGGGACACTAGTCTATACAATTTAAGCTTTCAGGAAAGGAAGACCGGTTAGCTCCAAGCACAGAAAACACAGCTTACGACTTCCTGTTTCTCCTGCCCTTGCTTTCTCCCTAGGTTTGAGCTGTTCCTCTCTCTCCTTGCAGGTGATGGCAAAGGGAATTCCACTTGGTTTTGTGGAATGGATAACATAGCTGTACCAAGAATGGCACTTAATTTCCTTTTAGCCTTATTCTGTTTAAGCAAACCAACTCTAGCTCCCTTCTTCATAAAGGCCATAATTAAGTTCTGAGCTTTAGAGGCAGTACCCAAGATCGAGTAGGCTTTTGGATTACAGGATTGCTGTAGCAATTCTTGATCTACAGGCTTTCACAGCCACCCATCCTGAAAATGCCTTTGGTGCTTGATTTCGCCTTCTTTTGTCTTAAAGTCCCATCCCCCATCTCCTCCAGCATGCCTTGGGATTCAAATGTAGATGGCATGCAGATTATTGGGAGAAAAGGACCAGCAGAGTCTGCCTTATTTGGGGGGGGAAGGAAGGAAGAAAAGAGGAGACCTCGAGTTTTAAGTCTTCAGTCATTGTTCTCCAAGGTGGAAGATGGCTGTGGTACCAGCTCTGAGGAGTTGTAGTCGAGTAGTATCGGCCTGTGTGTTTCTGGAGAAGGGGTAAAACGCGCTGTGTGAGTCTCCTCTACTGGTTCACGTCAGGTAAGAGTTGGAGCTTATTGTCACACGGTCGCCCGTGTTGACCAGTTCCATAACTTCTATAACCTTTTAAGATTTGAACTGTGCACGCTGCACCTCCCGCTGTGTGGTATGTGTTTTGGTACAGTGTTCCCGAAGAGTTTGGGAGGCTGATTTCTTAACCCACCAAGCACTTCCACACCCAAACACGTGGTCTTGGCTAACTCTAGTAAAAACTGCACTATTTCATAAAGATGGCATACATTCAAAGCCACGAAGAGGTCTTGGGCATATTTGCTTTTGTTATAGGCACTAATAAAATGTTGGTGTTAAAAAGTGAAGGAAGAAAGCATGATTTGAAAGTAAAGTTGAAATGGTGATAATATATATGTAAAGTTGCATGTAATTACCCAGTGCTTGTTTTAAACGGAGGGAAACAAGGAGGTCAGGGAAGAGGGGGACACATGGATAGCTGAAAATATGCTCAGACTTTTGGCTACTAGTTAAGAACCTGAGTACAGTAAGTCTTCCACCATGGAGGCCAATTCACTATTGGAGGAGAGGCAGTCGGTGCTGAGTTTAGGAGAGGGCTTGCTCTCGCTTTAATAGAGTCTACCAGGAATTACATTTTCAACGTAGGGGGCCAGTTGTGCTCAGTCACCATTTTGGCCATCGATGTTGTCGAATGTGAACGTTTCTGGGTTAGTCCTCAGGCTCTTTCACCCCCTCCCTTTAGTCTGTTATTTTCCACCATAGCTAAGCATTACTTTACTCTCTATGTACCAGCTTGGCGTCTGAATATGGTTGTGTATGCCTCCCTTCTCTTGTCTCCTTTTTGGACAACGGGGTTAGAATTATGTCTAGAGCTAACACACGGTCCAATACCTTGAAAAACGTTAAGAAATTCTGTCCACAAAGTAGCAGTGAGCGTGGTAGGAACAGAAATGTGTATACGTATTTTGGTTTGCGCTCTTTTGTACATGGCTTTGGATGTGAGATGTTATCTTCTCATTGTATGTTGAGGGTCCCTGTTTTCCTTCAATTACCTAGTATGTTTGGTCATCACCTGAGCACCTGACTTGGCGTTAACGCGCCAACGGCTTTTGAGATAGCTTTGTGTAAAGTCCTAATTCTTAGCTTCGAGGAGTATAACAATTATGCTGATGAATTAGTAGGGCTTGAGGTGATCCTCCAGTGTAGCAAACAAAGAAACTGCTAAGTAGGAAGGAGACCTGTTGGAGGCGGGACGGCATTGGCTGAGCCACCTGTGAAAGGCGGAGCTTGAGGGCCCTTGAGTAGTCGATGAGTGGGACCCCTTGTGTTTCTTGTTTAGGAATTTGATTATTCTTTCTTTGGTTTTGGGGGCAGGAGATTCAAATTTGAAGACGAAGAATGGCTAAACACTAAAATATACTGAGATAGCGCTGCAATGGAACATTCATTGAGGGCTTTGGGAATCCCGGGGTAGAAGTCTGGAAGAGGAGGTTTTCCAGGCGTTGGTACTAGGAGTTTAAGGTTCAAGAGAGCTTTGTAGCCGTTAGAATCACAGGTACTGGCACCTTCGCGAAGACCTGGAGATTGTACTGCCAGGCACTCAAGGAGCTGGCGTATTTTTGGTTTTGCCGGATACGGAAAAGGCAGGGAGCTCGACGTCTGTGGCTGGTGTACACAAACCGGTTGGTTTTAAAGTCTGAAGCTGGTATGAGGAGCCCGATGTCTGGGAGATCGGTTGGATGGGGCTCTGAGAACTGGTGTAGCACCTGAGAGAAAGCTTTGGAAGCAGTGGGAAGTGATGCTAACTTCCAGTCCGGCTTAGGGGGAGAAAGGATCCGCAGTGCCTCGAGGGGACGTTCCATTGTGTTGCTGGCTGTTTGGGGCAGCTATTTCCATAGAAGCCTCTTTCCCTAGCGACAGAGAAACGTCCATTTTCCCGGCAGATGAGCCATGTGCGCTCTACCCATCTCACCTTTTAACAGGAGGAAAGGCTAGCCCGTTGAAACTGACAGAAGAGAGTGTGGTACACCTGGTCCCCACAAGGCGCTTCATCATTGACAGCTCCGATCTTTCAGAACACAGACCTCCGAGAGTCCACTTTCGGAACTCTCCTCTCCGCTCCCCCTTAGGGGTGGTAGATACTTAGGAGGAACCCGAGGCCTGGCGTAGGGAAGCTGCGGGCAGAGCGAGACGGCCGCACCCTCGCGCCGCCCTCCCCAGTGCCCAGATCCCACCCCGGCAGGAGGCCCAGCTGGCGACACGCGGCTGGGCGCGCAATCCTGGCTCCGGGTCTTGGTTGCGGCCGCGGGGGCGGCGGGCACGTGGCAGGGCGGGAGACTCCACCTGGCCACGCCGCTGGCCCCAAAGCTGGCTGGCGCTGTCCCCGGCGGGCGCCTGCTGCGGGCGCACGGAGGCACCCTCGGCGCTTTCCCGCTTCCAGACGCTAACAGAACAGTCGCTGCCGTCGGGTCGCGACTCCAGACCCTAGCCCACTGGCCCGCCAGGTCCCTTGCTCAACTTCGGGTCGGGTTACCTGCCCCAGCGGGCATAGTCATCTTCCTCCACGACCCTCGTGTGTCGCCCGGTCCCGCCCTCTGCCGGGCAACCAGCGCCCACGTCCAGGCAGAGCCAGTGGGCGGTGCCGTGGCCATGCCGACCCGGGGGAGCGGGACTTGGGCAACTCGGAGCCCCGCCCACAGCCACAGACTCCGCCCACCGCCACCGGCGGCCCCGCCCACCCCGCCCGACTCCTCCCCTTCCTGCCGGCTTGCTATCTGCAGCCCCGCCGCCCGCGCCCGGGCCCGGAACGGAGTCCTTGCTCTTCTCGGCCGCCCCGCCCCGCCGCCTCCCGCCCCTCCCGTGAGGGCGGCCCGAAAACCCGGAGCGCGGGAGCATTGCTCCGCCGGGCCGGGCGGCAGCACTGGGCATGCTCAGTAGCCGGGGCAGGTTTTTCGGTCGCAAGTAGGAAGCTTTTTGCACTACACCGGAGACCGGGAGCCGCGGATCCCGCCGCACCGCCCGCACCGCCGCCGCCCCCGCCCTAGCCCGTCCGGCCCCTGGCGGGCGCGATGAGCCCGCGCCTGAGCCTCAGCCGGCCCGCCGGGCACTGAGCGCGGGCGCCCAGGGCGCGTTGCGCAGCTGCTCCTGCGCACAACCCCGCTGCCGCCGGCCCGCACCGGCCGCCCGGAGCGAGTGGCTGGTCGGTGCACTGCGCCCGGCGCCGGCCGCGGAGCAGGAAGCGCAGGCCACGCAGGGACCCAACTGGAACAAAGTGTCTGCCGCCGGGTGCCGCGCCCCGACCCCGCCGCGCCCCTGCGCCGCCCACCATGGCCTCCGAGGAGCTGTACGAGGTACTCCCCTCCCCCCGGCGGCGCCCCCGGCCCGCGGGCCTCGGTGCCGGGTTTGCTGGACGGGAAGCGTGCGCCAGCCCCCGGAGCGAGCAGCGGCCGGCCGGCGGGCGGGGGAGCTGGAGTTGCCGGGCCGGGGGGGAAGTGGCGCTGACACGAGCGACTTGCTCAGACTCAACCCAAAGTGCTGCTGGCGAGGGGAACCGGTGCCCGAGTGAGGCAGGGTCCGTGGGCGGCATGGGGGTGCTTTTCCTGCCGGTTTGCTAGAGCCTGGTGGACAGGGTGTCGCCTCACGGGGGGCCCGTGCGGCTGTCTCCACTCGGGTACTAGCCAGAGGGATGCAAAATATCGCACCGACAATGCTGAACGTTGACCACATGCTTTAATTAGGTTAGCATTGTGGCCGGAGCCAGGAAATTGAACTTAAACGCCGATGCGCTGTCTTCGCAGTCTTGCGAGTAGGGAAAGGTTCTTAGAGTCGAGAAGATGAGTTATGGGTGCTGGGTCTGCTTGCTTTAACTTAAAGTTTGAGAGTTATCGGTCTGGATCTTGGGCGCATTCTGAATGTGTCCGCGTAATTTCTTGACGTATTTCAAAGTAGACTTCCTGGGAGTACAGAAGGGTAAAGCCTGTATCTTTGGAGTAAGTGCCTCTCTGGTTTCACAAACTTATAAATTCCTCTTTTTAAGAGACTTAAAACTTTGCGGATTCTACCCAGACTCCTTTATGATGATGCCTTTAGGGACCTGGATGTTGAGGGATTGAAATAAGCATCTGTAACTGCAGCCTTATGAGATCCTTCCAAGGTGTGCCTCCTTCTCTGTGTATTGATGCTTTTGGCATGGGCTGAAGCTTCATTGACAACAAGGAGAGGCTTGTAGCAACTTTTTGTTCTGTTTTGTTTAAAAAAAAAAGTCCTTAGGAAGAGGATACCTTCTGTAGACTAAGGGGAGGGTTGTTGGGTGCCCTTGATTTGTGCTTTAGTATGCGGTTCCTATCACTGAAAATTGTCTTCCCCCTTCCAACCATTTTACCCATTTGCAGTGCCCTAGTGCGTTCAAGATGTTCTCTTAGGTCACTGGGGGGATAGAAAGAGAAAACTCCCCGTTCCCAAGACGCTTTGTTTCCAGGAATGACCGTGTGTCTTAGTGGGAACCAGCACGGCCGAGGCTAGGATGTAGGCATGCTGTCTTAGTGACCAAGTCATGGAAAGTCCAGAAATTGCTGACTGTGAACAAGGTGGGGATTTACTTTAAACATTAGATGATTCTTGCGTTGCTTATTCTTGGTATTCACTGTTGAAGTTTTTTGTTTTTGTTTTTTTGTTTTTTTTTTGGTTTGGGGCGGGGTGTCCAACTGTCAGCCCCATTGGTATTTGGGTGAGAGGTGCACATTATACGTAAATTGTATACTTCATGGCTAAAGGACACACTGATCATTGTGTTATGAGTTAGTGGTTTCTTTCTGTGTTTATTTCATAGCTTCCTGTTTTCTACTCACCGGTTTTCTGACAGAAGTCACTTAAAACATTTTTAGAATGCCTGTGATATGGAGAGATGGAGGTGTGTGATGTGCAGTGCCCTCTAGAAGCATCTCTTGGGGAACAGATGAGTACACTGCAAAGGAATGGGGCACTTACTCAATGAAGTTTTGAGTCTGGGTATTTCCTTAGTTTGTTACCAGGGAAAAGGTTACAGATATGATTGGAGTGATGAAAGTAATATAGGTGTGTCCTGGTAAGTATCTTTTAGGCTTGCTGCTAACTCCTTTATTTGGTGGAAACATTGTTACTGTATTACAATTAAAAGTTGATGTTGAAGCAAGGGGTGGTGGCACATACCATTAATCCCAGCACTCTATGAGTTCGAGGCCAGCCTGGTTTTCACAGCTAGTTCCAAGACCGTTAAGGCTCCATGAAAAAAACCTTGTCGCGAAAAAGCCAATAAACAAAAAAAAAGTTGATGTTGAGGTAGCACGAATGTAGTCTCAGAACTCGGGGGGGCTGAGGCAGGAGGATCAGGAACTCCAGAACAGTCTGGAATGCGTAGTGAGCCTGTGTCTCAAACAAACAAAAAGGGCCAGTTTGAGGGGTCTGCAGGAGAAGCCTCTTGGTCAGTGTCACCTACGTGGTGAAAGTTTTTGCACCATGGCCAAGAGTCTGGACCTACAGTCAAATTGCTTGTGCCTGGCTTCCAGCTATCATTTTGAGTAAATTAGCCTTGAAAGCGGTTTCCACCTCTGTGGGGATGGGTTCAGTGCTTCCCTTGTAGAGCTGTGAGGCGTATTCGAGAAAATACATTAAACGCACGCCTATAGCAAGTGTAGAAAGGGGTGTACTCAGCCCAGTTCTAGAGCTGACCTAAAGTCTCCAGTCCTGCTTTTGTCTAAAAAGATACAGTTTGCACCCAGAGGTTTATTTGTGCATGAGGAGTGATATCCAACTATAGATGAACTCTGTGGTCTGCCTGGCTGGGCAGAACACCATGTGCTTCAGAGGCTGGGTCAAGAGATAATTGTTTTGTCATGTCTTTTCTGGTTGTCCCTAAGTTAAAATGTTCTGTGTTTGGCCTGAGGCTCTACAGATCTAGAGTACTGGAAAATCTTGCCCTTATGTACCTGCTCAGATAGGAAGGTGGGCTTGAGAGCTTCAAGAACTGTAGTTAGTTGTCTTAAGCGTTCGCTGAGCTGTAGTTTGCTCACTTACGTCTCTTAACGCTTCGCCAGGAACCTTGTATATAGTACTAGAGCCTTAGTATGACTAAGTGACAATTGGAACTATGTTTTGCGAATGAAAACCAAGGGAACAATCCACAATAGGAGTAGGACAGAATGGAACATCAGTCTTCCAGAAGCCAGAGCTTGTTAGCTGAAGGCTAGATTGGACTTACAGTCCCTGTATCCCTAGCAGCTAAGGCTGAGTGAACACATGTTTGTGTGTATGTGGCATGCACACATCACTGCCCGTGTGCAGTCGCAGCTTATGGTGCATGCGCAGAAGTTAGAGAACAACTTTGAAGTCGTTCCTTCAAGCTGAAAGTTCCCAACATTGAACTAAGGCTTGCCTTCCAATGCGCCATCTTGCTGGCCCAGAGCCCACGGTTGATGGAGCGTGAAAGACCAAACATCTTTTGTTTTAAAGTTTTAAAAATTGTTATATAGTTGCATGTATTTATCATGCACAACCTATTATGTTGAAGTATGTGTGCAGTCCCTTAAATGTGGCTAGTTGACACACACAGAGTTATTCTTGTGATGAGAACAGTACACATTGCACATTTTCGGTAACTCGGTTACACTCATTCCACACTCACCATTGCTGCACGGTGGACTCTTGAGCATATTCCTTCTGTTCTGCTGTACCAGCTTTCCCCAGCCCGTTCTTCAACTAACCTGTATTCTACTTTGATCTCCTCTGTGGCTAACCACAAGTAAGTTCATGGTCTGTCTGTGTGCCCGTCTGTCTGTCCTTGGCTTGTTTCAGCGTAATGACTTCATTTTTGTCAGTGTCACAAGTGACGAGAACTTGTTTCCGTTGGTGGGATACATACTGTGTACGTATACCATTCTCTTTCTTCCTTCCATGAGCTTGAGCTCACTCCGGGTCTGGGCTGCTGTGAGCAGTGCCGCAGTAAACAAGGAGCAGAGGCGCCTTTTCAGCGTACTGGCTGCATCATCTGGAAGATCTCATTCTCATTTTTTGAGGACCTTGTGTACAGCTTTACTATAATGCTTGTATTAGTACATTTTTCCACCATCGTAGAGTGGGTTGCCTTTTCCCTGCACCCGTATCAGTGGTTTTCATAAAGTCATTCAAACAGAAGGTACTGGGTCATTTTTAGGAGTTGATGTGTGTGTGTGTGTGTATGTGTGTATGTGTGTCGGTCAGAGAACAACTTTGAGACTGCGGCGTTGATTCTCTTCCAGGGCTCGGATCCATGTTACCATGCGCGTGTGGCAGTGTATTTACCCACTTAGTCATTTGGCTGGTCATTTTTTCTCACTGTTGATGTTGAATATTTTTAATGTCTGTTAGCCACTCCTGTGCCTTTCATGAGCTTTAGCCTATTTCATGAGCAGATGTAAGTTTTCAAGTGTTGTCTTCCATTCTGTAGACTGCCTGCTTTGTTGATTTTGTGCAGTCCTCTTTGTCAATTCGCTTTTCAGTCAGTCGTGGCCGAGAACTGTCCTTGCCCTTCCCCTTTTGATTTCTTCCAGTAGTTTCTTGGTTCAGAGTCATAGGTCCAAGACTTTTGTCCATGAAAGTTGGAATTTTGTATATTAAAAAAAAGGAGGGGCTGGAGAGATGGCTCAGAGGGTAAGAGCACTGACTACTCTTCCAAAGGTCATGAGTTCAATTCCCAGCAACCACACATTGGCTCACAACCATCTATAATGAAATCTGTATACATAACAATTGAATATCTTAAAAAAAAAATAAAGCTTTTAAATCCAAAAAAAAAAAAAAAAAAAAAGGAAGGGTCGGATTCCCTTCTCCACCGTGACCACCCGTTTTCTCCACACCATACTAAACCATCCTTTGGTCACGGCTCTTTTGTTGGCACGATTGTTAAGACATAATTTGTCTACAAATGTTTGAATTTGTTTCTAGGCTTTCCATTGTGTTTGATTGGTCTGTGGTTCTGTTTTTATGCCAGACTGTGCACTTCTAGTCATGATAACTTTGTTTTCACTCAAAATTGCGTTGGGTGTTTGGGAACCTTTTATTTTTGTGTATACATTTTAGAACTTACCTTGATTTTGTAAGGAAGAATGTCATTGGCATTTTGATGGAAGTCCCATGTATCTTTAGATCACTGTTAATAATATTATAGACATTGAACCAGATTATTGATTCTAATCCATGAACATGGTATAGCTTTACATCTTTTTGTGTCTTCATCAATATTTTACAGTCACCTACTTCTGTGTGTGTGTGTAGTGCTGGGATCCATGATAGATAGTCTTGTGCGTGATAGTCTACAGTGAACTACAACCCCTGCCCTGATAAGGCTAAATTAATTCCTAAGTTTTCCACATAATTTTACTACAACTATTGCAAATATGATGTTGTACGTGGTTTTTCAGATACTTATCTGTTAAGTGTATAGAGACATTGCTGATTTATATATATATAACTTTTGTATACAAAAGGTTTTGGGTAGAATTTTGGGGTTTTCTGTATGTGGAATGATATTGTATGCAAACAGGGACAGCTGATTTTTTAGTCTGCCGTTTTGTTTCTTTTCTTCTGTCTAGGACATTCAGTATGTTGAATAGACGTGATGAGAGTCTTGTTCCAGATTTTAGAGGAAAAGTGTGGGGGCTTTTATCGCTCTGTGTAGCCTTGGCAGTCCTAGACTCTCCTGGCCTCAGACTCAGAGACATTCACATGTTCTGCCTCCTCGAGTGCTGGGATTACGGGCATGAGCCACTGTGCCCATCAATTATCTATTTCCTTATTTCATTCAGTCTTGTGTATGGACCTTCTAATTTGTTGTCTTTTAGGTTATCTCTTTCGTAAGTCTCATGAGCCTTGCATTTCTGCTCTGTTTTTCTTTAAAGAGTTTTTTTTTTTTTTTCCTTTCTGTTGATCTAAAGGTTTGTTGATAGCGATTTTAAAGAAATAAATCAATAAATCTCTCCACCCTATCCCTCAGTTTCTATTTCATTTGTTTCTACTCTGATATCTCATATTGTCCTGTTTAGTTTTTGGTCTGCTTGACACAAGCTGGAAGCTAGGTTTTTTTTTTTTTTTTTTTTTTTCCCTCCCCTGGGAAGGGGAACCTCTGTTGGGAAAATGCCTCCATCAGATTGTCTATGGGAGGTGTGCAAGGCATTTTCTTGGTAATGACTGATGCAGGAGCACTGCTTCCTCTGGGCTGGTGGTCCTGGGAGGTAGGAAAGCAACTTGAGTAAGCTTTAGGGAGCCAGCCAGTAAGCAGTGTTCTTCCATGGGCTCTGCTCCAGCTCCTGCCTCCGGGTGCTGTAGGAGGAAATAAACCCTTTCTCCTTTAAACTTTTTAAAAATTATGTACAGTGCTTTTAATAGTCTCTTAATTTCTGAGGTAATATAATTTATCATTTACCCCTTCCCTTTCCTTCCTTTAAACCCTCCCATATCCCCCTCCTCTCTTTCAAATTCATGGCCTCCTTTTTTATAATTGATGTGTGTATATATATATATATATATATATATATATATATATATTCCTAAACACAAAATTACAACCTGCTTAGTCTGTATACTGTTACTTTTATGTATGTTTTCGGGGCTAACATTGTTACTAGATAACCAGTTGTGCTCCTCCCTGTTGTACGGGCTGGTTTTGTGTGTCAACTTGACATAAGCTAGAGTTATCAGAGAGGAAGGAGCCTCAGGTGGGGAAATGCCTCCATAAGATCCAGCTATAAGGCATTTTCCCAATTAGTGATCAGTTGGGAGGCCCCAGCCCATTACGGATGGTGCCAAGCCTGGGCTGATGGTCCTGGGTTCTGTAAGGAACCAGACTGAGAAGGCATGGTAAGCATTGGCAGCACCCCTCCTTGGCCTCTGCATCAGCTCCTGCCTCCAGGGTCCAGCCCTGCTTGAGTTCCTGTTCTGACACCCTTCAGTGATGGAGTATGGTCTGGAAATGTAAGCTAAATAAAACCCTTCCTCCCCAACTTGCTTTTTGGTCATGTTGTTTTTATTGTGGCAATAGAAACCCTCACTAAGACACCTGGGGAAGGCTATTTTTTTCCTCTCAGCATTCCTTAGCTGCCTATAGTTTTCTGTGTAGGACTGACGCCTGGTGAGTTTCCCCTGTCTACTTAGCTTGTCTGTTGTGGTCCCTGTTCAGCTCATGTTGATGAGACTTGATGGGTGTGGCTTCTGACATTTCTAGGAGGCACAGACACAGAGCAAACTCCCTGATGGTCTGGCTCCCACCACATCCTCACCCCGGCCCAATTCTGCAGTGATTACCAAGCCTTAAGTTCCTCAATTATTTTGTAGGTGTATCAGTTGGGACTGGGCTCCACACCTCTGCACTGTAGTTGGTTGTAGTTTCCTGCAGTGTCTCCTGCTGTTGCAGAGAGACCTCTCCTTGATGAGGGACGAGGACACTTAATCTTCGAGTATAAGGGCAAATACTTGGGATGTAGTTCATGATTATGTTGGTTGGTTAGGAAAGCGGTGGTTGTAGAGTCTCCGCCAACATCGATGACTTGACTAGCCCTAGGGTAGTTGGCTAGGTTTCCAATACCAGGCAGGAGTTTTCCTCTTGTTGACTGGGTTTTAAGTCCAACTAGAAGACTGTTGGTTACCAGCAAGGAATGCATGCACTACTGCCCAAAGAGTTATCCTGCAATGTTGTGGTTCATAGTTGCTTCCCTCCTGTGTAAGGCACTTCTTGTATCATAAAGGCTAGTCCTCAAGGAGGACGCTGTTAGGTCAGTTCCACTGTTCAAGGGCCTCTGGGTCTCCAAGTTGCTTTTGGTGATGGTGTTTATCAGAGCAATAAAAATAAACTAGGGCATGTGTGTTCTTAATACTAATTTTGTATGTTTTGCAATGTAGTTACCATAGGTTTTACAAAAAGCATGCCATAGTTATAGCAGATTATTCTCAGCTAACAGCTGCATACATTTTAGTCTACTATTTTATCAATTCTTTAATAACACATTTACCTCCCCAGTTCCTCCCCCTAACCCCCTACTTTCTTACCCATTTCTCTGTTGCTTTATTTTAAATAACCTATTTAGTTCAATTTCTGCTGTGTGTGTGTGTGTGTTTGTGTGTAGGAACACCCACTGGAATATATCAGGGGTCACAACCTTAAAGAAAATGGACTCTCCCACCTGCTCAAATCATCACTTGTCCATAACTCTGCGTACTCCATGCTAGAAGGTTGATTGGCATGTTCTTGTATAGGTCTTGTGCAGGAAAGAACATCTGCTGTGAGGTGAGTGCATCTGCCCTGTCATGGCCAGAGGACACAAGTTCATTCTGGTCTTCTTAAACCGCTTAAAATTTTCTTTCTCACCCTCTCTTTGGCCATGTTATGGCTCCTGAGTCCTGGGCAGGGGATGGGGGTGGTAGTGGTGATTTAGGAGAAAACCAGCTCATTGGTTCCTTTTCTCTTTATTTTTAAATTGTTTTCTTGCAGCATTTCCAAGATATGATCCCATCTGCTTTCTCATCATTCTTGAGAAGCTTGTCCACCATATTTTTTGGACCATAAGATGCACTCCCTGCCCCAAAAATGTGTTGGGTGATTAGGGTGTGTCTTATGGTCTGATTGCTGTTTTTCTTGTTTTTTCTTGTTTTACTGCTTTAAAAACTGGGTGCATCTTATGATCAGGTGCGTACTATAGTCTTAAAAATATGGTAGTTGCCTGAGAGGTCTTTTTTTTTTTTTTTTAGCTTAGGTGTTCTGCAGTTTTAACTACATTGTATTTTGTATGACACTTTTATTACAAATACACTTGGTATATGTTACACTGCTTTTGTGGATTTGTATCTTATCAGGTCAACCTGTTTTCAGCTACTGTTTCTTCTCTATATCCGTATCCATTCCTCCACTTTGGATATTGAGTCTTGCTGTGCAGCCCTGTCTCTTCAGACTGGCATCCTCTTGTCCTCACCTCCTCAGTGGGCATGTGCACCAGCACACCCTGCTTCTGCTGTCCTGGAATTCCGTGAAGGCATCTGTCCAGTCTCCTAGTGTTTCGATTGCTCAGCCTCTCTTTCCATCTCCTTAATGTTGTTTCTTTTTTAAAGCTACCTTTGTTGCTGTTTTCTTTTAGTGAGATAACCTTGTATCTCCTTGCCCCTTGTTTCCAGTTCATTCCTACCGAGTTTAATTTGGTAAGTCCAGTTCAGTGGGTCAACTAAGTACATGTAGAGTGTGGTGAAAAGTCTGGCAACAGGAAAAGGCTTCTGAATGGGCAAGAATCAAAAGCCAGTGCATACTGAACTCAGGACGTCCCTGGCAGTGCACACCTGTGTTGCCCTGTGTTCACTGTAGCTACAGCCCGTTCTGAATATTTAGCAGTTGCGCTTTGCAGTGAGTGCTCTTACCACACATGATGCCAGCAGTGTCTGTTCTTTAAGAAATACAATGGCTTAATTATGGAAAAGAAAGAGTTAAGAGTTTTTTTCTATTCTCATTCTTTAGCATATATGTATTATATGTTAGAATATTTGATTTTAAAATTATTTTTGTTTTTTTTTTTTAAGTTGTCTTGAGTTTCATAATACATATTAGATTTTGCTTGGGATTGGGACATAACTTCAGCACTTTCTGAAATAGCTCTGGACATTCTCCTGTCATTTTACGCTATGCATGGAGGTGAGGTGGTGTGCTCAGATTGACAGATGATCAAAATGATCATTTAGCTCTGAAAAACACTGAGGATGCTGTGTTTTGCAGACTCAATTATCCAACCAAGGTGTCTTTAAGTTAAAAAATTGAGCTAAATTTGTTATCATCTTTAATAAATGGTAAAAATTATATGTGTACCAGGTAATTTTTCAAATGTATTTTAAAATGTTTATTTATTTGATGCATGAATGATCTGTTTGTATACCTGCAGGCCAGAAGACAGCATCAGATCACATTATAGATGGTTGTGAGCCACCATGTGGTTGCTGGGAATTGAACTCAGGACCTCTGGAAGAGGTCTCTCCATTGCATCTCCTCTCCCCCCCCCCCCCCCCCCCCGTAACCTTTAAATTAAGATTCATTGAAAATTTTTATACTCATTTTCTTCACCTGTGCCCAGAATTAAGATTTTCTGCCTTTAATCCCAGCACCGGGAGGCAGAATCAGGTGGATCTCTGTGAGTTCAAGTCCAGCCTGGTCTAGTCCAGCCTGGTCTAGTACAGCTGGGGCTGTTACACAGAGAAACTCTGTTTTGGAAAAACCTAAGGGGCGGGGGCAGGGGAGATTGTTCATCTATAACTACAGCCCAAGGAATAGTGCAGCAACATGTAGGGTCTTCCCTCTTCAACTAAACTTGAAAGTCCCTCATAGACAGACTCAGAGGGTGTCTTCTTGTTGGTCTTCGATCCTGTCACTTTGGCTCAGTATTAGCTGCCGTGGGTGTTGATCTGTTTTTATGGTTTACTCTCCGAGATTGGAACTGGAGGTGTGCCTGAGATTTTCTTTGCTTCCCGCAAGCCCAATAAAGCCTGAAGAATTACATCTTATTAAAGATGTTCTAATTTTGTTTGGGGGTCCTCAGAACTCCCAGTTGCTGCAGCCCCTGCATCTGAAGAAGTCCCATTTGATTGGGAACTTGAAGGGTGAAGGGTTAGAGCCAACACGGCATTTACCTCATGGTATTGAAGTACAAATAACGTGTAAACTGATACCATGGCAACTGTTTATGGAACTGCAGGTATTGCTTGTATGAGCATTATCTTCTCTTTTTTTCTTTAGCCGAGTCTGGCTTGCCCTCAGCTTGTCAGCCCCAGTGTCTATCTTCAGCCTGCCTAGCATAGGTGAGGTCCTTATTTCACTGACCTTGAAACAAAGAACAAAAATGCCACATCTTTTTTATTTACTTTTTAAATTTATTATAATTTTTTTCACATTACATCCAGATTATTATCCCCTTGCTCATATCTTCCTTTTTCTATCCTCCCTTCCTCTCCTGTCCTATTCCCTCCCTTAGACCTGTCACAGGAGGGTCTTCTTACCCCATTGGCTGACCCCAGCCTATCAGGTCTCATCCTGATAGCCTGCGTCCCCTTCCTCTGTGTGCCTGCTGTGCCTCCCTGGCAAGGGCAAGTGATCAAATTGCAGGCACTAGCGTTCCTGTCAGCTGCAGTCCCTGCTTCTCCCCACCCCCACCCCCACCCCCGCTGTGAAGAGTGAGCTGGCCATTGGCTAGAACAGGGAGTCTAGGTTCTTTGCATGCATTGTCCTCGGTTGATGCAACAGTTTGTGCAGGCCTTCTCGGCCTTAATGGGTCTCCCTGTGTGGTTCCCAACCCCTCCAGGCCCTTCCGTCTGCCACCCACCCTCCCACCCCCCCCCCCCCCCCCCCCCCCCCCCCCCCCCCCCCTGCCCCCTGCCCCCCAGCTCTTCCATACAACACTTAGTGCTCCTCCCTGAGCCCTGGTTCTAAGTCCTAGCATCTGCCCCATCTCCTGCTGGGTGGAGTCTCTCAGGACATCTATATTGGGCTAATAATATCCATTTATAAGTGAGTATAGATATATACCATGCATGTCTTTCTGGGTCAGGGTTACCTCATTCAGGATCTTTTCTAGTTACATCCATTTGCCTTTAGATTTCAAGATTTCCTTGTTTTTAATAGCCGAGTAATGTTCCGTTGTGTAAATGTACCACAGTTTCTTTCTCCATTCTTGGGTTCAGGGGACATCTAGGTTGTTTTAGATTCATGCTATTACGAATAGAGCTGCTATGAACATAGTTGAGCATATGTTCTTGTTGTACATATGATGACGCGTCTTCGGGTATATACCTAGGAGTGCTATAGCTGGGTCTTGTGGTAGCACTGTTTCCAATTTTCTGAGAAAGTGCCAGATTGTTTTCCAAAGTGGTTATACAAGTTTGCACTTCCACCAGCAATGGAGGAGTGTTCCCCTTTCTCCACATCCTCGCCAGCATGTGCTGTCACTTTAGTTTTTGATCCTAGCCATTCTGATAGGTGTAAGATGGAATCTCAGAGTCGTTTTGATTTGCATTTCCCTAATAACTAGGGACATTGAGTATTTCTTTAGCCATTTGATGTTCCTCTGTTGAGAATTCTATGTTTAGCTCTGTGCCCCATTTCTTAATTAGATATTTTGGTTTGGTCGTGTTTAATTTCTTGAGTTCCTTATATATTTTGGATATTAGCCCTGTGTCAGATACCGGGTTGGTGAAGATGGTTTTCCAGTCTGTAGGAAAAGCCACATCTCACCAGCACGTCTTTTCAAAGTGTGGGGTCATCCTGCTTCACACTGTAGTTGCCACTTTTCACCTTCTTGCACACTGCTTTGTGCGAGGTGTGTTGTATGCATTTTCGTATGAACGGTTGGATACACATGTGTTCATACCTTAGAATGGTGTCTGGGGACGTGACTATAGTAGACAGTCAATAGTTACTGATATTACTAGTGATTGAAGTTTGAAATCATCGTTTATATGTGATAGTAATGTTTTATGTGTAGCTGGTGCTTGCTATTGGGTAACAACTTTCCTTCTTCCCTTTCAACCCCCTAACACTAGATTCTGAGAGACAAACTATAGACAGGAAAGGGAAGAGACCCCGGAATGAAATCAGGGGTCGGCAAATGGGCAGTGCTGTATTAGCTACCACTTCCTGCTGACTAGTGGCGTTGCGCTCCGCGGGGCAAGTTAAATCTAATTTCTTCTGGTTCCTTTGTTGTGTGTGACCACTTAACAAACCGTGACCAGCAGCAACTAACAACCAATCAACAACCCACCCATGTGGCTCCAGCATTTATATACCCTCTGAAAAGTCCCCAGAATTCCAAATGTCACAGAATTGAAGAAAGTATCTGCAGCTGGCAGAGTCACACCTCTGCTTGAGCACGGGGCAAATCATAGTCCCTTATCCCCACATCTGGAATGAAAACGAAAACATGTTCTTATAATATTTCTGTGTTTTTAAAGAAACCAATCTTTAAAAATTCTCACTAAAACTTAAGTGTCTGGTTTGGGACAAATCTTACAAGTAAACTAGAACCTGATTTTTGCACACGTTTGAGGGGAGGAAAGATTTCTCCTAGAAAGACATTGAATCATTGTTATTATTAAAATGGCATATGGGGCTGAAAAAATGGCTCAGCAGCTAAGGGCACTTACTGCTTTTGCAGAGGAACTGGGTTCAGGTGCCGGCACCAACATCAGGTGGCTCACAACTGCCTCTAACTCCAGTTCCAGGCCATCTGATGCCCTTTTCTGGCCTTTGTAGTACACATACATACACTTAGGCACACATACAAAGTTTTGAAACTCTTTAAAAGGGTTTTAACGTTTTCATTTGTGAAAGTGACATGTGTAGGAAGAGAGGCTTTCTTCTAACACAGGTGTCAAGGAGCTGCAGTCAGCCCCAGTCTCAGCAGAGGGCCTCAGTTTGTGTATGATTTCCATCTGCAGTAGAGTCTCCTGCACTCAGTTTCTAAGAAGATGATCCTTTCCCACCTTTGGTTTGGTAGGACCCAGCATTGTTGATTGCAGGCTGTGGACATTGCTTAGTTTAAATGTACTTTTTTTTTCTTTTTTTTCTTTTTTTTGTTAGTAATTTGCTGTTAAGAGTTATCAAGTAGATGCACATGGGGGCATTTCCTAATTTACCATGTGACTGATCTCAAGAGTTCAGCTATTTAGCACCTGAGAGAACTAGGGGACACCCCTCCTCCATTCTTTATCTGTAAAAAATTGTGACATATCTCATGTCTGGGACTCTGTGGGGACTGCTTAGGTTGATATTAGTCCCGGTGTTACGTGGACTTCATTGGCTTTGGTAGCATGATCTAAAAAAAAAACAGAAAGTGCTTATCTGTCATGGCAGGTACATGACGTTAAGGTTAGCTTGTGAAATTAGCTAAAAGTGGTAGGACCTTTGGGGTCTTGGATAATAGTCTTGTAGGTCATGAACCCTGGAGAGCGTGAAGTGTGAGTGTGTTTATGCAAAGATACATACATGTTGGAACAAACTGTCTAGAAGGACTTTCCCAAAGCTTTGCAGTGTGAGTGATAATGTAAGGACATTTTCATGCTGTGTGTTCTACGGTTTCCTCCCCAAGTCATTTGTTCTAACAGCAGCAGAATGGGCAGACATTGCTGAGAGACTGAGATGGAGTTGGGGGTTGAATGGCTTCAGCTATCCCGACCTGTTTACTTGTTATGTTACTGCAGAACTCTGATGAGACTGTGTGCTCCATAGACCTGGGCGGCAGTTGGGGGTTGCTATGAGACATTTTTTAAATGTTCCAGGAAGATGAGCCGTGTTAGTGGCTCTGTGGAGCCCATGATCTCTTGCTCTCTCCCTCCCTTTCTCCCTCCCTCCCTTCCCCCTCCATCCCTCCTTCCCTCCCTCCTCTTCTTCCCCCCCCCCCCCCGTGTGTTTGTTTGAGCTGTGTTCATTAGCATACAATTTGTTGTGTTTTTCCTCAGAATATAATAAAATGAAGGGAATACCAGTAGCATCTATAGTTTGAACCTGTCATGGTAGATAGTTTTGATCCCTCTGTCTATTGTGGTTTTTCCTATTCATGCTGTTTGGCTATACAGTGTCTCCCTAGGTGCTATTGGGAGGTGTCAAAGTGTCAGAAGTGGGGCCTAATGGGAGGTCTTTAGGTCACTGTGGGGCATGTCTCTCACAGGAACATTGAGAACTTGTGTCCTCTTTGCCATGAGGTGAACAGTTGGCTTCCAGCACATGCTCCCTGCCACAGTGTGAAGCAAGTCAGTTGTGGGCCAACATTCTCCAAAACCGTTAGCTGAAATAAAACTGCAAGTGATCATCTCAGGCATTGTGTTGCTGAAATGGAAAGCTGTAATATATGTATACATACCTGTTGTTTTGATTTATAAATTAGGCATAGTAAGAGATTAAACAATATTCTCTAATGAGTTTTATGACTGTGTACTCGCTTATATACCCTCTAAGAGTGTTATTTGTAGTTGTACGGTTTCACTTAAAGGGAGTACTTTATATCATCTGTTTGGCATGTCTTAATTCTTAGTCTCTGGGCCATTAGGTAAAATAAGAGTTACTTAACTGAGCCCTGTGGGAACTGTGATAGTTTTACAGCCCAGATGGCTGTCAGGTGGGTAGCGTATACAGTCCGCATTCGCTGCACAGGGGCTGATGAACACACGAAGCCTTCTGGGATTTCATCATGCTGTTTATGGTGGAGCGTGGTTTTACTTGTTTTCAGACAGGGTCACATGCAGTCCATGTTGACCTCAAGCTTGTAATTGACCCGCCAGTCCCTGTCTGTACTTCCCAAGTGCCTGGCTTTGTGGGGTTACGTTGCCGCCAAGCCTAGCTGTGATGCTGGTTAGCGTTCTATGAATTGTTTGGTTTTGGGATAATCTGATATTTTCAGAATACAGTTGACCTGTCTACCCTACTAAGATCTTCAATATTAAGTCGCTAGGCTCTACCCATAGATACCTTTCGGCAGATTTTGATTAAATGCATGGATACATACCTGCCAGCTCCTCAGGAGACATTCCTAAATAGCTTCAGGTTTAGAGTAGTTACATAGAATTAATTCTGAAATTCTATGGAATGCATTTCCTCTCCTTTTTTTTTTTTTCCCCTCTTTGTTTTGTTTTGCTTTTTGAGGCAGGTTTTCTCTGTGTAGCCTTGGCTGTCTTGGAACTCACTCTGTAGACCAGGCTGGCTATACTCTGGAGATCAAGCTCAGAGATCCACCTGCTTCTGCCTCCTGTCTGTTGGAATTAAAGGTGTGTGTCACAACTTCCCAGCTGCACTTTTTTTTTATTAAGTATTCATGATGTGTGTGCTTGGTTGTGTGTGCGCCATAGTGTCGGTTCAGAGGTCAGAGAACATCTTGCTGGAGTCTGTTCACCCCTTCAGTAATAGATTGATACGGGTTTCTTCTCCACCACTTCGACTTTGACAGTCGTTCAAACCCAGGTCTGCCAGGCTGTGTGGCAAGCGCCTTTACTTACTGGACCATTTTAATGGTCCCAAAAATGAGACTTTGCCGAGATGTTTGTGCTCATGTTAGTAGGAGAAGACCAATTATTAAGACCGAGCCTGCGGAACTGGATAGATGTAGGGGCCCCCAGGAAGTACTCTTCCCATTGTAATACCGATGGCCCTAGGAAAGAAGAGCGCACAGTGCCAGTATTGAGCTGGGCAGGGGTTGCTCTAAAATGCAAGTTTTTCATAGTCACAATTTCACTGAAGAGAGGAAGCTGAAACCCTGGGAGCCTCTCTTGGGGGCTCATAAGGCTAATTCTGCAGCAGTGGAGGGGTGCGGGTGAGCTGGGAAGCTGTAGTGGGGCAGGACTCTCTCTTTTCTGTTAAACATTGAGTCAAACAAGGATAATGTCCTGAAGGTGGGCCAGGTAGCCCTGGGTGCACTCTCTAATAAGACCACAGCAAATGACTGGATGAACTGCCCCACTGTGTTCCCAGCTCTTGCTCTGGGTGGTGGGTGGGAAGGAAAGGTGGAGTGGAAATGCTCATCCTTTCTGGGCATTGTGACTGCCACCCTCCACTCAGACATGGGAAGTCACATCTGAATATGGCCTGAGCTTACTTGTGCACGATGGCTACCTTCCCTGCCTTGGTGGTTATTAGCTCTGCTCTTCAGGGCTTCAGGGTCTAGCAGCTCTGTCCTTTGTGCCTGCTGGGTGGCCTTCATCTTCACCACTTCCTGGTGATGAGCTAAAGTCTCTCCTGTCCTGTAGCTGGAGCTACCGCTCGCACAGTCACTGGATGCTTCATCTAGAAGTGGGACTGGTTCATCTAGATTAGTGGTTCATCACCTGTGGGTTGTGATCACCCTTGGGGCTGCGTATCAGGCATCCTGCGTATTGGATGTTTACAGTACGATTCATAACAGTAGCAGGATTACAGTTATGACTTAGCAATGAAATCATTTTATGGTTGGGGGTCACCACAACATGAGGAGCGGTATTAGGAAGGTTGAGAGCTACTGATGTCGATCTAGAAGCTCCTTTGTGGGGCTGGGTGCTCTTTAAACAACCCCTAGGAAGGTGGAAGGTCCAGGAGGCAGATGTTATCCGAGGTCCTACTTGGCTTGGAGCCAGCCCTTTTTCTGCCTCTGGCCACCATTTTTCCCTTTGAGCATTTTTCCAAAACCCAGAGGAAAATCTGGTTATTGAGCCCAAAGTCCATGCCAGCCCTTAAGAGTCCTTTTAGAACTCCATAGCTGTTTGTAATCAGAGCACCCTTGGAGGTAGAGGCAGGACCTAGCTATCCTGGGCGCTACATAGGGAGTTCTGTTTCAAAAGTAGAGGGGTCTGAATGCTAAAGGAGGTGTTTGGAGAGCTCATGGACTGTGTATGAGAATCCGCCATCCTTAAAAGCAGTTGAAGGATCACTAACATCAACATGACATTCTCTGCAGGGAAGGTAGCTGGTGATTGGCATCTCCAAGCCCTGAAAGTAGCAGCCTCCTGAGTCCTGAACTATGTTGAGCATGGGCCACAAAGGGCTCTGATATTTTGAAAATATTGTACATATCAGTGGCAAAATGAACTTCACTCTTACAGTATGTATCCCATAGCTTTGCAGTAGCTAAGCACTTACGGGGGCCTCTGGTCTCATTGTTGTCAGGAAGTGGGGTGGGAGTGGAGTGAAGACAGTGCCGCTGCCATTCACACCTCCCTCTTTTTCCCCCTCACCTATGCTTTTATTTTAAAAAATATTTTATTTCATTTTTAAATGTATGTGTGTTGGTGTTAGGGTGTTAGATCTTGGAGTTAGAGACAGTTGGTGGCTGTCATGTGGTTGCTGAGCATTGAACCCTTGTCCTTTGGAAGAGCAGGCGGTGCTCTTAACCACTGAGCCATCTCTCCAGCCCACCTCACCTGCACTTCTTTAGCCTTGTTCCCCTTCCCACCTACTGTTCAGTAAAGCTGTTTACTGTTTTTTTATGAAGACCATCAGGTGAACAGTGGTGGCTCTCCAGCCTCCTGACACTGCAGCCCTGTAATACAGTTAGCTCCCCATGTTGTGGTGACTCCAACCAGAAAGTTATTTCATTGCTACTTCATAACTAATTTCACTGCTGTTACGAATCATAGTGTAAACATCTGATATGCAGGGTATCTGATATGCAACCCCAAAAGGGTCGCCACCCACAAGTTGAGAACCACTGACTTTAAAAAAAAAAAAAAAAAGAAAAGAAAAAGAAAAGAAACTTCCAATCTAACACTTTCCCATCGGTTCTTCGTGGTCAGTGGTCAGCAAGTTTCCTGCCCCTACAGCACTCCATGCTGCCTAGAGCATGCTAGGGAGCCAAGGAAGAAGACCTTGCGCTTCTTTGTTTTTAATCCTAAGCAAATTTCACCCAATGTACTTTGGTCATAGCCTTTCCCCTCTCTCAGTTTCTCCCAGAGCCCCTCACCTCTACAACCTTTGGTCTTTCCCCCCAAAACTTCCAAACACACAAAACAGAACAGAGAGTCCATATCATGTTGGCCGATTCCTGCCCGTTCACACTGCCCTGGAGTGTGGTTCATAGGCCAAGTTCCGTTCCATTGAAGAAAATGTTTTTTTTTTTTTTTTCCTCCTCTACTACCTATCAATTGCAAATAGCTTCTTGGTTAGGAGTGGGACTCTCTGTACCCACTTCACATTCTCCAGCCTGGGATTCGTGTGGTTTGAAAGCTTGCTGTGATGACCTTGAACTTCTGCTTCTCTGCCTCCCTCTCCAAGTGCTGGGATTACAGGTTTGTGCCCCCTACCTGGCCTGTGTGTTTTAGGGATCCAACCCAAGGCTTTGTTGCTTCACCCCCAGCCCCCATTCAGTCTTTATTGTCTGTGCACATCCATAGTGTTTTCGAAGAGTAACAAATCTATGGGAAGATTGATTTTTCTCCCTGGCTATCTATTTTGGATATATAATAGCAAGAAGTTGTTTACACTTTTGATAAGCTTCCTGTGTTTGTTAAAGGTGATACTTGAAAGGCTTACTGAATTGTGTTTTTGAACTAATGAAATCTTTTCTTTAAAGAGACTATGTCTTGTTCTGTTGCCCAGGCTGGCCTTGAACCACTGTGATAGCTTCTGAAGCTACCGGTTCACAGCTCCTGATAAAATCTTTGCGTCTCATTATGTAGCCCACGTTGGCCTGGAACTCACAGAAATCTGCCTGCCTCTGCAAAATGAAATCTGTTGAGTGCTATAGGAAGCTGTGTGGAGTCCAGGATGGGGGACGTTTCCTCCGTGGTTGTGCTTATTCTGTTGTATCTGAGGTGCTGTTGTCCTCTAAGATGCATACCTATCCGTCAGTGGCATAAAATAGCTTGTTTATCTCCGAATGAACATTAGAGACTCAAGAGTTTCTTCAAGTGTTTGAAGAATGAGTTGACATAATTGTTCCTTTATAAAGATAAAGAGTCCTTTAGAAAAAAGATTATTCTGTTTGTGCACGGGGGGGGGGGAGGGAGAGAGAGGGGGGAGAGAGAGAAAGGGAGGGGGGGAGAGAGAGATAGGAGAGACAGTGTGTGTCTGTCTGTCTGTACAGTTGCCCATGGAGACCAGAAGAACTAGAGTTACATGTGGTTGTGAGCCACCAGACGTGGGTACCTGGAACCTATCTCAGGTCCTCTGGAAGAGGAGGAAGTGCTTTTAAGTTCTGAGCCATTACTCTATCCCCTAATATTTTGCATTTCATTTTAGAGGAAGAGAGAAGGAGGAAGGGAGGGAGAAGGAGAGATGGGGGGGAGTGGTTTTGTGTGTGTGTGTGCGCGCGTGCGCGTGTGCGCATATGTCATGGTGTACTATGGAGATCACAATGTGAGACTTGGTTCTTTCCTACCAGGTTGGTCCTGGGAATCAAGTGTAGGCTACAGCATGTCAGCAAGGTCCTTTGCCTGCTGGGCCTGAGAGTCCTAATATTATCCTGGCTTCCTGTCTTGCAGTGTGGCTATATCTGGGCCTGGGGTGTGTCTCTAAGTAAAACACAACAGACCTAGCTAAAGTAAGACGTTTTCTAATGCTGCTGTGGAAACCAAATAAGGCTTGACTAATTCCCAATTATTTCCCAGGCAGCCAATAGGTTTCCCATGTATTGTATCATGGGATTCTTTTATGTGGACAAAAAGAAGTGACTAATGGTGGGGTAGGAAATTAATAAACTTTATACAAGATGAAAGCAATCTGTAAGGAAAATGAATTCGGTGAATCATCTTGGAGGACAGTTTTTGACTGACTTAAATTTAAGATGTCTAAAAAGATGCCTAAAGTGTTACTGAGCACAAAATATCAGATATTGAATTTGTTCAGGCAAGTTGATTGAAAATTTGTCTGAGAAGAATCAACAAGTGCTTTCTTTTAAAGCAAACTTAATTGTCTACAAAGATAATGTAAGCTGTGGTTTGATGTGTGTGATGACACTTGATATTTTTATAAGTAACTGTGGGTTTTGCACTGTGTTTGGGTTGATGACAGGCTGCTTCAGTTGCTCTCCACGTTACTCACATGGTCTTGAACCAGAGCTTGGTGATGCGCCTTGACTAACTCATCAACTCTGTAGGTTCCCTGTCTGGCCTCCAAGGGTTGGGATGACTGGTGAGTTGCCATGCCCACCTTTGTGGGCTCTGGAGATCTCAACTCTGGTCCTCATGCTTGCTGCTTGTGGATGCTAATCACAGAGTCATTTCTCCAGGCCTCGAGGGTGTGTGTGTGTGTTTTCTTTAGACTTTAGTTCAGCCCTTTATGATTTTTTTTTTTTTTAAGGAACTAGAGAGTCATGTGTTTGGAGATTTACAGAAGACTTGTCCAGGATGAACAGTATAAAGATTCATTCATGGGGTTGGAGCAGTGCATCAGCCATTAAGAGCACTTACTGTTCTTTAGAAAAACCAAGTGTTCAGTTCCCAGTAGCAGTGTGGAGCAGCTCACAACTGCCTTCAGTTTCAGCTTCAGGGGATCCACTGCCCTCTTGTGGCCTCCATGGACATTGCACACAAAAGAATACACACACACACATTTTAGTTTTTTAAGTTTCTTTTTTAAATTTATTTATTTTACTTTTATGTTGGCTTTTTTTTTTTTTTTTTTTGCCTGTGAGTACGTGTGAGCGTAGCTGCCAGGAAGAGGAGCAAGTGCTTTTAGCCACTGAACCAGCTCTACAGTCCATAAAATAAGGAAAAAAATAAAAAAGATTAGGGGTGCTGTTTGTGGAAAAATGATTCTATAGGTGATCTAGTGTATAGAAATCAAGGAGCTTGGCCAGTCATGGAGACATAGCAACACACGTGAGGTCTGTTGGTGGCTTTCTTCTTAAGGGAAAACCACTTGGGATTTGAATAATCCTCAGCCTCACTTGTGACACATTCAGTTAGTTTCTTTTGTCTATTCCAAAATCCATTTCTCACTTACAGAGGGAAGGTTGGGCACCATAGAGGGCATTCAAAAGACTATCTGAGGGTTGATATACGAAAGGAGAGTCGTGACAAGCTGTTTTGTCGTCCACAGCCTCTTTGAAATACGATTTGTCTGTCTTCAGTCACCATGTAAACCAGCTGACACCCGGCACACAGAATCACATCTCATCCACTTAGTTGTGGTTTGTGGCAAAGGCTCTGTGTATGTCTGTTGAAGAACAGGTTGACCAGAACTCCCTTGACAACTCTCCTAGGACTGAGCACTAAGCACTGCACATCATGGAGGACCATTATTCCACATTTCTCTGCATAAATGCAGATTAAAATGGATATGTAAAATAAGTTATGGCCTAAAAGCAGTCCTGGCTAGCCTAGAACTTGAGCTACGTAGACCAGGCTGGCCCTGAAGTCAGAGATGTGTTTCCCTTTGCATCCTAGTGCTGGGATTAAGTGTGCTACCATGGTGAATTGCAGACTTTTATATGACATCTTTGTCATTTGTTCACATTTCTGTTTTTCTTTTTAGGAGAGGCTTACTCTGTTGCCCAACCAGGCTGTCCTGGAACTCACTATGTAGACCAGGCTGGCCTTGAACTCAGATCAGCTTGCCTCTGTTTCTTGTATGCTAAGATTAAAGATGTGGACCACTGTTTTTCTTTCCTTTCCTTTCCTTTTCTTTACTTTCTTTCTTTCTTATTTTCCTTGATTTTCTTTGTCTAAGAAATCTTTTCTAGGGGCTGGAGAGATGGCTCAGATTAAGAGCACTGGCTGCTCTTCCAGAGGCCCTGAGTTCGATTCCCAGCAACCACATTGTGGCTTATAACCATCTATAATGAAATCTGGTGCCCTCTTCTGTGAGGCAGGCATACATAAAGGTGGAATATTGTATTATAATAAATACTTCTTTAAAAAGAAGGAAAAAATATTTTCTGTTGGAGTATGGTAGCACATACCTTTATACCTTTAATCCCAACACATGGGTGGCAGACACAAGTGGATCTGTGAGTTCACAGCCTGTATGGGCCAGTGTGTGGAGATGGGAAAAGCATGATTAGTGGGTTTAGAGTTAAATGAACACATTTAGGACCTTATCGATAGCTGTACTGAGACCCTTGAACTTCAGTGGCATGACATGGCAAGCCATAAACAATGATATGCTGGCATAAATTCTATAAGGTTCTGTTGGATGCTCTATGGGACCAACTGCAAGGAGCCCAAGAAAGGCCAGGGAGGTAGGTCAGGAAGCTGTTGTGACTGCACAGACAAGGCATCTGGGGGGGGATGGGACAAACACTAGTGGGTTGGAGCAGTTACTGCCTATCATGTGGGACATGGCGCTAAGCTTGGTTTAGCTATGTGTGGGGGTAAGAGAAATGGAGAGAAGTCAGGTTTCTAGGCTTGGGTGAATGGAATGAATTTGCTGTGCGTGCACGTGCGCATTTTAGTTTGCTGATGTCATGAATGTACCATGTGTTTTCTTATGCGAAGCCATCCTTGCTTTGCTGCAACCTGCTCCTTAAAGTTATCTGTGCAGGCTTCTTGTGCTCTTTAAAGCATTTTATTTTGTAACCAAAGTCTGCCCTGTTTTGGTCAGGCTTCCGCTACTATATAGGCACATATTGTAGTAGTTGATGTGGATTATGAGTTGGCCGGTGTCTAGACTATCCCAAGCTGAGTGAAAAGGCAAAAGCTATTTACTCATCTGTCTGCTTCTTAACTGTAACTGGATTCAGTGACCTGTTGCCTCAGCACTTCTGCCTCCTTGGCTTCCTCTCTGTGATGGACGGTATCCCTCAAACTGTAGATCAAAGTAGACAGTAGCTTCCTTATGCAACTTTGATTAGTTATTTTGTCACACCAAGAATATACATTGGGGCTGGAGAGATGGCTCAGAGGTTAAGAGCTCTGACTGCTCCTCCATAGGCCCTGAGTTCAATACCCAGCAACCACATGTTCACATGCTCACAAACATCTATAATGTGATTTGATACCCTCTTTTAGCCTGCAGGTGTCCCGTGTAGGCAGAGCCCTGTATATATTATAATAATGATGCTTTAAAAATACACAGGTCAAACTTAACATTGTATCCTTTGACTAATATTGATTTGCTCTTTTATTTTATCTCTTGCCCAATCTTTTAATGAGCTGAGAGGCAGGTGAGCTAATTTCTCAAGATTATAGATTTGTCCATCAGAGAGAGAGAGCGGGGGGTGGGGTGGGGAGAAATGCATATAGAGCCTATGCTTTAGATACAATCAATTTGCTTTCGTATTCTTCCCTTGGAAAAAATATACATACATATCACATATATGTGGCTGTGCTAGCTAGCTTTGGGCTGGATTTACTGTTCATTTCTTTTGTTCCTAAATTTTATTTATGAATTAATACACAATATTCCAGACCAGTGTGTCTTACCCTTCGTCCTCCTCCTCCTCATTCTGGTTGATCTGCACGTAACTCAATTCATAACACTCTTTGCTGTGGGTGACAACACACAACCAGTCTCGAAGACTGTTCTTCTTCACATGTTTCTTGGTGAGATATTTCAAATACCTTTTGGAGAAAGGCACCTCAGAAGTGACAGTGATCTTGCTCTTGCTCCGTTCAGTGGTCACAACCTCTCCGCCAAGACTCCCAGCTTTACCATTCACCTTCTTTCTCCCCTGGAGGAATTGCTCAAAATTGGCACACCCATGGTTCCATCTACAGGATGAGTGCATGCAAGGGTGAACTTCAAACCCTGCTTGCTCTTCTTTTCTTTTTCTTTTTTCTTTTCTTTCTTTTTCTTTTTTTTTTTTTTTTTTTTTTTTTCCTTTTTTAAAAATTTTTTAAATTTTACCCCCCTCTTTGCCACAAGCTTTTCAGGGGTGCCATGGCAGCAGAGAAGGCAGAAGGGTGGGCCATCTTTTCTTTATTACTCTGTATTTAGAAAAAAAATCTGTCTGTAGACAAGGATGCACACATCTACAATCCCAGACACCTGGGAGGCTCAGCCAGGAGGGTCTGTTGAGCCCTGAAGTTCAGGGGCTTGAGCAGCATAGTGAGGTCACAGCTCAAAGAAAAAGCAATGGCTAGGAAAGGAAACTTGATTACCTGCATTTTGTTTAGAACTGCAAGTGGCATTTAACAAACAAAAACCTTAAATGTAAGAAATTACCCTCCCTCTGTAACAACAAATTCAAGAGACCTGTGAAGGCAAACAATTTCAGGATTCAATTCTGCAGAAAAGGATGCTGGTCTAGAGTTAAAAACACTGCTGTAGCTAGGCATGGTGGTGTACTCCTTCAATCCCAGCATTCACTGACGAGAGCCAGGCAGATCACTGTGAGGCCAGCCTGGTCTACCAAGTGGGTCCAGAGAATAAATGGTTTCTGTACCAGTTTGTTGCCAGACAGTATTTTCCCCCTAAGATTTATTATTATTTTTTATGTGTATGCGTGCAGGCTCCCGAAGAGGGCATTGGATACCTGGGAACTGGAGGTTTCAGACATTTGTGACCCACCATGGGGTACAGGGAATAGAATCCAGGTCTGCAGGAGCAGCTTAACACCTGCTGACTTTGCTGGCTCCAGACTGTGGTTTTTAAAGTTCCCAATCGTAAAGAAATTCCTGCCCTGCTGATAATCTAGAGGGTTTGACACTTAACCCTCTTCTAGCATTGCCCCTTTTCCCAGTCCTCTCTCTTACTGGTTCAGGATGCCAAGCCTTATCTTAGGAATTCCTGGGGCCTGAGATGCCTGTTTCGGATCGTGGGCTCAGACTTTTCATGCTGGCAGCTTTCCAGCTCTCAGAATTCCAAGACAAGCCACTGTCAGCTACAAGAGATTGAACCCAGCACCTCCTGCTTAGCTGCAACTCTGCTGAGCTTTGTGCACTTCCTACTGAAAATGGACGGTAATTTATTTCTCATGAATGCAAATGATTTCTAAATTTAATTTTAAAAAGTCATTATTGAGACAGCTCTTCTTGTTTCCTGTTACCAGTTTCCTTTGCTCTCTTTCGGGAATATTTTCCATAGAGTACAAGGGACCCAACCTAGCGCCCCTGTGCGTGGAGGGTGAATAGGGAGTACTCATCAATACTGAATGCTGCCACCCACTCAGCTGTCTTTTGTCTAAGAGATATTTGGATACAGACTTGCTTTGGAAGAGAAGACTGCGGGTCTGGCCCTGTGATTGCCTTAGGTTTTTTGTTTGTTTGTTTGTTTGTTTGTGCTGTTTTGTGCTTACATTCTGCTTACTTCCACCGGTATAATGAGGTCATTCAGTGGCATCTTTAGAATCCAAGAGGATGTCAGCACCCTTCATGGTTTGCATGCATCGCCTCCCTTATATCCACCCAGAGTGTTGCATTCTCCTCACCATAGCACCAGGTAAGTTTTATGACGAGGATACTTGTTCATTTCCGTCCGTCCGTCGCCATCTCTAGTCATCCCTGACTAGGTGAAGGTGTCTGTTAAAGCTCTCTGTAGCTTTTGGTGATTTGAGACAGGGTCTCTAGCCTGGCTGCCTTACACTGTGCAGCTGATGACTGCCTTGATCTGATCCTCCTGCCTGAGTGTGCACACCAAGCTCAGGGCTACATCTGTGCCGTTTTTTAAAGATACATTTGCTACATTACTTTTTTTTTTTTTTTCTGAATCAGATCAAGTTTTCCAATGTTACATTTGCGTTTATTGTGTTCTCTGACCTCTTTTCTCCCTTGTGTGCTACCATTTCTTTTCTTTCTTTTGTTTTGTTTGTTTTTCGAGACAGTGTTTCTCTGTCCTGGACTTACTTTGTAAACCAGGTGGGCCACGAACTCACAGCGATCTGCCTGCCTCTGCCTTTCAAGTTCTGTGATTAGAAAGGCTTGGGCCACACCCACCCAGCTGCTTTTTTTTTTTTTTTAACTTCATTTTCTTTCTTTCTTGAGATACAATGTAAATAACATAGTATTCGTTCCTTTTAAGGTATACAGTTGCCTGATTTTTGTCATATTTCACAAAGTTTTATAACCATCACAAATTGCAGGACATTGTCACTCTGAGGAATTCCTCTATTCCAATCTTCCCCCGACCTTAGCACGGCTCTGTGTTTTCTCTCTGGTCTGTCCCGGGTAGTCTGTGTAAGGACAACCCTGCAAGACCCGGCCCCTCATCTGCAGACTCTGACTTAGTGTAATGTTTTTAAGGTTCAGTCACGTTGTGAAATGCTTCAGTGTTGTGTTTATTACTTAAAACTTAAATCTTCATTTTTGAATGTCCCATATTTTGCTCATCACTTGGATGTTTGAGTTGTTTCTTTTGTGTATTGTAAGTGGTGCTGTTTTGAATATTCAAGGTAGAAGATTTATGTGACCATGCAAGTTTATGCTCAGGTTTAATTATTCTAGATAGGATCAGAGTGGTGAATTACTGATATTGCATGTCTGCTGACAACTTTACTGTGAGCGATCCTAGTGACTGTTTAGCTAGATATAAATTTATGGGTTTACAGGTTTTGTTAATCTTAGAGCCAGAGATAACTTCTGCCCCTCTCTAGTTTCTCCCTAGTTTCTGTCAGTTTTATTTCTTACACTTAGTAGTTGTGTCATTTTATTGCAGTGGTTCTGAGTAGATGTGATCCTTTGTTGTCAGTGTAAGTGAGCTGAGGATTTTTGGTCTTTTAGTGCACATTGATGCCTTGAGGAGTTGTGTAGATTCCAAATGTCATTCCCTTGGTTCTTAACAGTGGACACCGGCCTCATGACAGGCAACCTCCTCAACTTGCTTCTTTCCTTGTTAACATTGGTTGTGATTCTCCTATCCATGCTTATTAGAACTCATTAGAGGAAACCTGAGAATTTCATTGTGATTAGCTTTGATTGTAGATCTGTCAGTCTTTAAATACATAAGGCTATGTAGATGTTTTTATTTTTCCAGTCAACTTTGAATTGATTTGTTTTTAAAGGAGTTTACTTCATCTAAAGTAAAATTTTAATTAATCTTATTTAAACAGTCTTGTTGTATTTCCTGGGCTTGTGTTGAACTACTGGACTCAGGCCTTCCTCTTCACTTCAGCCTCTCAGGTAGCTAGGACAAGAACACACCTCACACTTGGCTTACACTTTCTGCATAATTGGATTAGCTCTAGATACTTGAATTTTCTCTAGATTTTTTTTTAAATCCCATTGCAGCTGAAAAAAATTCTGTTATAGTTTATTCAGTGTATATGGTCTGTTTTCGTGACTTTTCAGTATATTTGTTAAGATTCACTCATTTGTGGTTGAGTGTCTCTTATATATTTGCTGACATGAGGTTGATGCTGCTGTCATTTAGATCTCCCATGTCTGCTCTGGCATTTGTCCGTTTTTTTGTTTTGTTTTGTTTTGGTTTTGTTTGTGTGTGTGTGTGCTATTGTGTTAGAATCTCCAACATTAGCATCCCCCTTCATTTTTGTTTCACATATTTTGAAGCTGTCATTACATGGACATGTACTTTTAACATTGATATATAGTCCTAGACTGGCTTTTGTAAACCACTGTGCACTCTCTAGTGAAGTTGACTTCATTTTTCACTAGCCGTTCTAGCCTTGGTCTTTATCCATTTTGGTATTTTCAGTTTGTTTCATATTTGTATTTAAAGTACCTCTTTAGAAAACAGTTTATAGATTTTTTTTTATGTTGTATGGTCTTTTAAAAATGGTTCGGTCTGTTTCTTCCTGTTGGTCAGAATTTGTACCATTTACAGTTATTTTTAATTTTAATTATGTGTGTTATGAGGAGGTAATGGAGGAGGTATGGTGCATGAGGGTTTAAGTGCTGGCAGAGACCAACTGTGTCAGATTCCCTTGGAGATGGAGTTGGACAGGTAGATGTGAGCTCCCTGATGCAGGCACTGGGAATTGCAGTGTTTGCTCTCTGTCACTGAGCCATCTCCCCAGCCTCTCATTTAGATCTAAAATACTGTTTAACTGTTTGTCCATCCTAACCCCCTTCGCTTCTGATCAAACCCAAGGTCTCTTGCATGCCTGGCAAGTTTTCTGTTCACCTAGCCACATTGCTTAGCCTACCTTTTACATTTAAAGATCATTATTATTAGTGTGATTATATTTAGATCTCTCACATTTTCTTTTATTGATTTTGTTTGCAAGTTTGCATTACTTTTTACTATCCCATCAGTTCTTTTGTTTTCTAGCTACATTTCTTTGCTGGAAATAGGATAGCTGATTGAAAGATTACAGTGTGTATTTTCGCTTTATCTTAATCTACTTAGCACGGGTATCAGTCAGACTTGGGGGAGAAAATTTTTTCCTGTGGTGTATTTTCATTTTCCTCCAGCATCCCGTGGCCATGCATTATCACCTTTATGCATCCTGTACCCCCGCCAGCGTCATCATAGCTTTTGCTTCTAACTAATCTTTTATACAAACCAAGGTAGAAATTGCTTATTAATGCATTCACATTAATACTGTTTCTGACTCTTTGTTTCTTCGTGCAGATCCACGTTGCCATCTTGGGTGGTTCCCATTTGGACTATAGGACCTAGTGTGTGGTTTTTTTTTTTGTTGTTGTTGTTTTGTTTTTTTATAGCCAGAACCTCCCCCTTGCACATGCCTTTGTTTTGCATTCTTTTTGAGGTGATGGTTTTGTTAGATGTTAGAATTCTTTGCTGAAAGGCTGGATGTTTTATGTTCCTCTTTAATCATTTGACTGTGGTGCTTGTATCTTAATGTGCTGGTCGTTTCTAGGGAGCGGTTCTCCTCTGTTCTTGTTGCCGTTGGTTTCCTGCCCACAATATGTGTTTTCTCAGGCTACCTTCGAGGTGTTCCTTACCTGACTTTACAATGATTCTGTTGAACTCTATCTGGGGGACATTTTGTGTTAGGGGTTCACTGTGGTGGGGAGGTTTTCAGATGTTAAATCTCTAGGCTTTTCCCCTTCCTGCTCACTCCTGAGTTCCCCCATAGAGCTCCGTTTCCTATTGTCATGCAAGTCTTTGTATTCCCATTTTTCAGTCCATCTCTTTCTGGTTTTGTTGTTGTTATTTTATGCTTTTTATTTGGGTCTGTTTACTGGCTTGTTGGTTTGTTTTACTTATTTTTCAGATGAAAATACTTTTTAATAAGTATTTTGTTCAGGGCTGATGAGATGGCTCAGTAAGTAAACCATTTGCTTTCTAAGTGTGAGGACCTGTGTTTGTACTTCCTGAACCAACCTAAAAAGTCAGGTGTAAAAAGCATGGTGGAGAGCCAGGTTTGTGTCATACCCCTTTTTAGCAGCAGCCCTTGCTAGGCAGACACAGGTGTTAGCCTGAGCTCAGGCCAGCCAAGGACACACAGAGAGCCCCTGTCTCAAAAAAAGCAAGCTGTCTGTCTTCTCCCCAGCGTTGACAGAATACTTGAGATAGGCAGGTAGAAGCTTCCTGGCCCACCACTTTGGCCTACTTGGAGAAGTTCCAGGCCACTGACTCTTAGAGAAGATATGGAAGGTACCTGGGGGCCCACCTGAAGTTGTCCTCTGATCTCCCCCAAATTTAATTAAAAAATTTTTTGTTGTTTAGCTCTAGAATTCTCATTTTCCAATCCTCAGCTTTCTTTGGAGATTGCTTATCTGTTTAGTCATTGATAGCATGTTTTTCATCAGTTTCTTGAACATGTTTTTAAATTTTGAAACATTTATTACTTAGAAATCACTTGGCATCCGGTTGTATAGTTTTTGCTTGTGTATGGGTTTTACCTTGTTTTTTTTCTTCTGTTGAAATTTGTGCGTGTGCTGTAGTGACTCAGTCCTTTTATGTTCTTATGAGGATTACTGGGTTTTTATTGTAGCAGACAGCGGAGTTCCATGCTTTGGAGCTTGTTAGAAGCCAGTGAGCCTCTGTTGTCTTGGAACTGTGCTTAGACAGTCCATTCGTGGGCTTCATGTGGCTGCCTGCTAGGTGTGGGCCAAGGGTCTGAGACAGTCTTAGCACCTCCATCTGTCTCTTTTTTGGGACTCTCCTGCTCTGCGGGCTGTGAGCTCTGGGTACCCTCCTCCCAAACATGCACGCACGCATGCATGCACTAGCTGTGCTGCTTGGAAAAGCGGATCCGTGGATCCGGCTCTGCGATCTTAGAACTTCCTTCTTTCCGTGCTGCTCATGGTCCCCTCGGGTAGCTGCAGTATTTCATGCTAGGTCCTTACTGCTCCTGCAATCCTGGGCTGGAGGAACACCCTCCCTGCCCTTCTAGTTCACCTCCAACTGGGAGCCCTGGTATATAGCACCATTATTACAGCGGTTCTCAACCTGTGGGTCACGACCCCTTGGGGTTATCATATGGCTCTTCCCCCCCAGGGGTCTCCTAAGACCACCGGAAAGCACAGATATTTACATTATAATTTACAACAGTAACAAAATTACAGTTATGAAATGGCAACAAAAGTTATTTTATGGTTGGCTGTCATCACCACAACATGAGCAATTGTGTTAGGAAGGTTGAGAGACCGCTGCAGTATCAGGGAAGACTGGTTCTCAGTGCCACTGGTTTACAGCCTCGTCTGGCCAGAAAACACAAACCAGCCATTCCTACCTTTCCTGGTTTTATTTTGTATAGTCTTTATATTTTATATTTTATATTTTTTTGCTTTTGTTTTTGTTTTTTTCAATTTCACACATGGTATCTGTGGGTGTCACAGTGGCTTCTTCAGTATTCCGCTGTTCGAGATGGTGGATTGTTCAGTGTCTCTGTAAATAACAGAGTAGCTTGTTTCATAAACACGGCTTCCTGGTGAGCTGTCACTGCTTTTGTGGTCATTATTTTGTTCATGTTTAAATTGAGATGCCAGTCCCTTTCTGCTCATACTCATTTGAAATTTGTCTTCAGTTCTCCAGGGGACAGGCCAGTGAGATTTTCTGAAGCCACGGCTCCAGAGCGCCCTCTCCTGGCCTCAGCAGCAACTTGAAAAGCCACTGGTGGTGTTGAATCCAAGTTTTGTCGTTCTTTCTTCCCCTCCCTTTCGAGGGTTCCCTCTGTTCCCTGCTCCTGCTTGTTCACCGTCCCCAGCAGTATTCCACAGTGGCCAGTTCCCCAAGAGCTCATAAGCCTTAGGCCGCTGCAGCCCTCGCAGCACTCACCCGCAGGTGGGCGTTAGTGCACACACAGCCCTAGAGGTCTGCTGTTGTGGTGCTGGCTTGGTTTGCCATGCAGTTACCATTCCTTTGTGCTGGGCACTTCTGTCCCTCCATCAGGTAGTTGCGGCCCTCTTCTGCCTGCACAGATCTGCTGTGTGCGCCTTAGCTTTCCCTTGTTCTAGCGTGCATCTGGAGCACGCTAGCTTGTGGGTTTGGCTGTTGTCTGAGGATTTTGACTTTTATTAAGGAGGGCACGGAGGAGATGAGAACCGCCTTTGCGCTTATCCGTTCTCTCATTTCCGCCTCCTGGAGGAGAAGCCGGTTGGATCCCGATATGAAGGCTGAGGTGTAGGCAAGATCTGCCATATAAGGAAGACTGGGAGGTAGGCTTGTTTCCTGTCCATTCTCCGTGTCCCCTCTGACCGGGGGCCTTTCTTTCCTGAGGGGACTTTGATCTGGCCTTCCATCTCACTACACAGTCCTGTGTCCCGACTCTACATCACAGCTACCAATAGCTTTGGGGGATTAGGTGCCTTGATTTTTTTAAAAAAGTTTTCCAGCTTTATATTTTTGAAAATACCGCTTTTTGCCAGCTTGAGAATGGTTGCTTTTTGTAGTATTTAAAAGGTGCTCACTTTCTTCTTCTTCTTCTTCTTCTTCTTCTTCTTCTTCTTCTTCTTCTTCTTCTTCTTCTTCTTCTTCTTCTCCCCCCCCCCCCCCCCCCGTCTCCCCACCCTATCTATCTGCCTTTTCAAGGCTGGGTTTCTCTGTCGTGGAATGCACTCTGTATACCTGGAGGGCCTCAACCTCATAGAGATCCACCTACCTCAGCGCCAGGATTAAAGACATGCGCCACACTGCCCTGGCTTAAAAGGTTTTCTGATTTGTTTGTTTAAGGAAGGGTCTTGTTAGCTGGCTTGGAATTTGCCATGTAAATGAGACTGGTCTCAGACTCAGAGATCCATCCACCTGCCTCTGCCTCCTGAGTGCTGGGAGTAAAGGCATGTACCATGGCATCTGGCTTTCAACGGTATTTTATTCAACTATGGGTGTATTTACTGTTCTAGAAAGGATGTCTTGTTTACCATGTTTGTAGGAGATGAAAACATCATTTCTCATTCATGGAAATTGTTCCACTCCCACCGCATGACTTAACCTCTTAAGGCTCAGTGCACTGCCTCTGCTGTCTTAAACTTTCTTGGAGTCTGAAGTGGCTCTGTGCCCTGTGTGCATCCTTAAGCTTGCTGACTGCTCCTCAGCACACCAGTGCAAGGCCATTCGATTTGCTAGGCTTGGGCTCTTGAGTCGCTTACAGGCTGGCGAGTGTAGGCGGGAGGGAGAGAAGTGCAGCGCCTGAGCTCCTAGACTGTGAGGGTTCAGGTTCTGCCCACACTGCAGACTGGTCGAGATGACAGCAGAAAGGCCCTCATCAGCAGCCGTGCTTAACCGCTGCCCTCCAGCTCTGCACAGCTGAGGCTGCTAGGACCGAGAGCAACAGTGTGGAATGACCAGACATGACCAGATGCCAGAACTAACCCTGCACACCCAAGTGAGCCAAGTGTTAGTCACCCACCCCCTTTAGAGCTGAGGAGGAGCCTTCAGTTCTGCGTAAAAGCAGACCAGAACACTCTCATCCCCACCAGCCATGGCACCAGTGACTGTCCTTTCTTGTCCCAACTGCCCTAAACAATAAAGTAGCCTTCCCTGTGTTTTCTAGACTGACACAGTTCCTCAGACTTGACTAGTATCCAGACTGCTGCTTTTACTGTGTGCGCCCACCCTCTACCCCTCAATCCCCACATGCTCTACCCTGTGGCTGGTGATACATGGGAAGGTCTTTGAGAAAACGTTCTTCAATAGCAGACAATCTTGCCTGAGCAGTTAAATGTGTGCAAGCTCACAGCTTAAATGGAAACACAGAATTGGGCAATCCTGTGGGACCATTGGCTCATTTAGCACAGATTTCTGTCCCATTTCTATATGTTGGTCTGTATGTTCAGGGGTATATTTGTTTCAAACATGGCAAAATATAGAGCTAGTAGTTAATAATGAAGTGTGTTGCATAAAAGCTTGAGTCAAAATTCAGATCCCTCCCCTGAAGGAGAACCAGATGTTACACATGAATAATAATGGTGTATTTGCACTGCTATGCTCTTCAGTACACTAAAAATGTGCTAACCAGTAATTGGTTTCTTTTTAAATTTTCTAACTGTAAGATTAGACTATTTTTTAAATTGTAACTAGTGTTAATCTTTTTAATATATTTTATGACATTATAATTTGTCATATAATGTGTGCATGTGTACACTGAGGCAGGATGATCACATTTAAGGCCAGTTTATGCTACTTGGCAGAAAGAGACAGAGGCTGAAGGCCAGGTACCATCTAGAGCAGCGGTTCTCAACCTGTAGGTCTTGGGGTGTCAAACGGCTCCTTCATAGAAGTCCGTCGGGAAACACAAATATTACAGTTCATAACAGCATAATCACAGTTACAGAGTAGCACCAAAATCATTTTATGGTTGTGGTCACTGTATCAGGAGGAACTGTATTGAAGGGTGGCAGGATTGAGAAGGTTGAGAACCACTGCTCTAGAGAAAGGACCTACAAGAAGGACAGCCTGAGGGAAAAAAGCACTCCCACAGAATCAGGTCTGCATTGGACACCCATCTCCAGAGCTATGAGAAAGCACATCTCTGTCACTTAGGCCTCCAGCCTGTGTTTCTTGTTATGACATCCCCAGCAAACCCATATATATATGAATGAGACCTGGACTTAGTATTTGGCAAACACTTTTTAAAACTATGGAGGTCATGATTTAAAAAAAGACTGGAATTGTCATAGAGAGTGAAAAGAAATAAATGAAGTACAATATACATCCTGGTACAGAAAAGGGATAGTAAAGGAGAGATGGTAAAATTCTAGTAAATCTCCATAATTGCACACCAGTGAAGATTCAGGTTGGGGTGACCGTGGCGATGTTAAAATTCACAAAGTTGAGTGATGGGTATTTGAGAACATGACCTTTTTTCTTTTTCTTTTCTTTTTTTTTTTTTTTTTTTTTTTTTTTTTGCCAATCTAAATGATTTTCGTCTGACAATTAAAAAATAAAGTTTATAAAAATTAAAAAATAAAATAAGTTAGTATTGAAAAAATTAAGAAATAAAATGACTTTAAAATGAAAAGCTTGTGCTTTAATTTTATGTGTATGAGTGCTTTGCCTGCAGTGTGTGTGTGTGTGTGTGTGTGTGTGTGTGTACACCTGGTGTGCCCAAAGGCCAGAAGAGGGCATTGGATCCAGCTATGGGAAGTGGAGGGTTTATTTTTTGTTTGTTTGGTTTTGTTTTTTTTAATGTTGAGAACTATTAAAATATTTTGATAGGAAAAGCAAAATTTAGAGATATCACTTGGGCTCAACGTAAAGAGATGTGTTTACTTTTCCTCCATTCAGATTTTTTTTGCCCCAGTCCCATGACATTTCTACTTTGACGGCTCACTTGACCCTATAACTAGGTCAACAGAGGCTGCTGAAGGGACACAGCAAGGAAGCCTGGGTGGCAGCCAGCAGATCTGCGTACACAATGGCTTTTCATCTTAGTGCTACTAGGTCTTGGTCCTCTTGGCATGCCCCCTCCCCCTTCCCCTTCAAGGCTGAAAGCACAGCTTTGGGCAGGCTGCCCTCTTGCCAACTTCATCACTTGTCTCCTGCCACTGCCACCCAAGGATACAGTAAGACTTCTGTTACCGGGACTGGGCCAAGGGATGCCCAGACAGCTGGGAAAGGGTATTTGTGAGTGTGTCTTTAAAATTGTCTGTCCCAGAAAGAGTGCCACTGGTGAGTGGACACTGGGCAAGATCACTCTCATATCATTCTGTCTGCGGCCACATTTAGGGCAGAAGGGCGGAACAGGGTGAATTCTTGCTTACTGAATACGTGGGGGTCTTGGGAGACAGTGGATCCTAAAGCGCTTGCTTGGCCTTCTTAAAGTATCATGGTGTTTCTCCTTAAACTTTGGGCAATAGCTTCAGTGCTTCATTGGCAGATTCTTGCCTCAGCAGTCATTTCTGTTGGTTACATATTCTCTTGGCCTCTTCTACATTTGTCAGATGGGGTTCTGACTCTTATGTGCTAGTCCATCCATCCATTCCTCACCCTCCCGTGTGTGTGTGTGTGTGTGTGTGTGTGTGTGTGTGTGTGTGTGTGTGTGTGTGAATGTAAATTATTTTAATTATTTGTGTTACACCCTAGTCTCTGTTCTGTCCCAGTTTTGCTCACTGCCCCCTCCTCCCTTTAGTTTGGTTCCTGTTTGCTTCTCCTCTCACCCACCCACCTCTATTTTCAGCCTCTCAGAATGTTCAGGTCCCATCTTAGACCTTGATCCCTGCCCTAGAGCCAGCAGTTTTCTGAGGATCCCTATTATTGGAGAATGGTATTTAGAACCCCAGTTTAGGGCACAGGGTATGCTGGCTGCTACTGCGTGCGTGCGTGCGTGCGTACACACAGGTAGACATTTTGATATGGCTCCTTCTCATATCACTTCCCAACCCAGCCCAACAGTGCTCATCCTAACTCTGCTTAACTCAGCTGGAATGTCTTTTCTCTCAGCGAAGCGCCCGGCTCCCGTTACTCATAACAGCATTTTCTTGTTCTCCCCATTCTTCTTTCAGGCTTGTCAACCCATATTCTTATGAGGAACAACCTTATTACCTAGATCAAGTTTTAATGAATGATAGCCCTTGGACCAAATCCAGTCTGCTTCCTGGCTCTGTAGACAGTTTTTTGGAGGAGAGCCTACCCATCTGTTTGTTTGTCTGTGCTTGCTTTTAGTGCAGTCATCAAGCCAAGTTCGTGCAGTCAGTGGATGGCCTGTATAACTGAAAATATTTGCTCTCTATCACAGAGCAAGCCTGCCGACAGTTGAATTCCTCTGAGACTAGATTTTATAGGAAATCCTCTCTAGCTTTACCGAGTCATGGTAGCGTTTTCCAGCTTTCTCTTTCGTACTGTGTGGTAATTTTACTCATTTGTATCATTGGTCAGCAGTCCTTTTTCTTGTAACCTATTATGGAGTTTCCCCACAGTGTACTCCCACTTGGAGTTAAGTATTGTGGGGTCTGTGAAACATTATTTTGGATCGGGGTGGAACCATATAAAAAGGCATCCGCCTTATTCTGACAAGGTCCCCACTCTTTCCCACCTGTTCCTGTCAACCTCTGCAGGTGACCAGTCTTTCTTGTTTGCCTTCAACTTTTAAGAGTCCTTTACACTGTCGGATACTAACTCTTGGTGGTATTTGTTGCACATATCTTTTCCTTAATGACTTTCTTTTATATGCTTTTATTTTATTTCACATGTATAAAACAAACTACACACAGCAGGGAGAACCATGTGACAATCATGAGAATACTGAGTTCTATACGTGTTACATTCACAGTGAACTGGCCATCTGCATTTGTCCAGTTTGAAGTAAGTGTCTTCCCTGTCTTGTTGGATCTAAATTTCAATGTCTATCCTAGCTCAACTCTAATAGCTTAACTTTTTTATCTAGATCTAAAACGATCTTGTACCCTAACCAACTAAGCTTGGTTGGAAAACTATACTATCTTGTCTTCAATGCCCCTCAGAGACGTGAGAAGGAATAAAACTTAAATTCCTGAGTGAACCAGCAGTGTGGGTTAGCAGCTTCCAAAATGTACAAATAGACTTAAGACAGTTTACTGCCTGGCCAGTCACCCAATACACTTTATAACGTCGGAACAAAAGCTAGATGATCGAACGTACTCTTTAACGCAAGGCCTTAATTGTTACTAATAATGAAGGTTATATCTAAGTCATTGCTATAGAATTTAGTATATTGATACAAAACATGGGCATGTCAAATACTTGGCAGATTTTAACACAAGAATATATATCCTAAGTCTAACAGATAGATATGACTATCGATATATGTGGTAAAATAATTGAATAAGGTCTTCAAAAGCCTCAGAGACACACAGAATATGGCATTTAAAGTTGTTCTTACAATCCTAAATTTCTTTGACAACAAGACAACTCCTGACAACACGCATCCGACCTCAAAGAAGATGATGAACATTAAAGAACCTCCTTATGGACATGGCTTCAAAGGTGGCAAACCAACCACTGGGAAAAATGTCCTCGTTCCTGCCACAAACAGAATCTGCCTAAAATGGGCAACTTAGATGCAGGCAGAGTCGACGGCCGCACTCTGCCAAGTCAGGGTAAGCAAGTCCTCAATAGTTCCTGCCCTGTGAACAAGTCTAGCAGAGATATTAGGCCAGAAAGCTGAACATGAGACTTTTGTTTTAAATTGCTTTTTGAGCTAGGATCTCATGTATTGTAGCCAGGCTGGCTTTCAGCTCACTAGGTAACGGCAGATCACCTGACCTCCTGATCATCCTGCCTCTGCCTTCTAAATGCTATGGTCACTGTTACTCCCAACTCAGTGTTGCCTCTGACTTTGATTATGATATGTGTTGGTTGTGCCTTCCCGCCATCTCCCCTGCCTCCACGAGAATGCCCCAAGCTATGTTTCTCCAACTGTAGCCCACTTACATACTGTTCTTCCTGGGTATGTAGTTTCTTCCCGCTCCCACTGTGCAAGACTCAGCTCTAAGGGCAGTTCTCAAGTGATTTCCCAACTACAAAGAAGTAAGCGCCTCTAATTAACTTCTTAGAAGGTGCTACTTTTAAAAGTCGTTTGATATGCACGTACCCTGTAATGACTACTTGTGATAATATGGCTTGTACCATTTAATAATGAGGTTCAGGTGTCATCAGTTCCCGTGTCTGTGTGCCCTGATGCACCATAGGACCCGAGACTTGGATTTTGTGAATCCATCTCACCCAGCATACAATAAAGCCTATAAACTCCAGTGCTAACCTGAGTGGTATTCATGTGGGCTGTAATAATAAAATGGCATCAGCCGAGTGGCTTATAAATAGCACAAGTTTATTGCTTCATAGAACTAGGGGCTAGAATTCTAAGTCCCGAGCACCAGCAGGTGTGGTATCCTGAGTGCTTTCTCTGAGTCATAGGTGGTGACTTTTTCTGTGTTCTCAAACGTAGGAGGGGCTAGCCAGCTCTCAGGGGTCTCCATATTGATGAATCTCTTTCATGGTCGTAGAGCTTCCTGACCTAATTCCTTTCAGGAGACCCCACCTTCTAATGCTGCCACATTCAGGGTTAAGTGTCACTGTGGGAAATTTTGTAGGCAACATTCCCACCACAGTAAGTGGCTTCTTTTTGTACTTAGTGAAATAAAAGGGGAGCAAGTGTGTGCCATTTGTGGCTGGTCACCCATAGTGAGACTGGCACAGTGGGAGCTAACAGTGGTTCAGGTGCCCTCACTCAAGGGCCAACCCTGGAGGCTTCTTAGTAGTTGGCATTATCCAAGGGACGTTCCTGCAGGCTCACGAGACCTTCAGTAGTGAAGGAGTGACTAAAGAGGATGAGAGGGATAAAACAGCATATGTAGAAAACGTTTCAGTACAAAGCTATTTAGTGTGGCGCTTTTTTCCTTGCTGTGATCAACTTGTTAAGACACAGCAAGCAGTGTAACTGAGGAAAGGTTTATTTTTGCTCACATTTCAAAGGGCAAAGAGACCATGGTGGAGAAAGCATGGTGACAGGAGGCCACAGTCTGGAAGTAGAGAGAGAAACATGCTGGAGCTCAACATTTTGTCTTGTCTGTCTGCTGTCTGTCTCTCTCTCTCTCTTTCTGTTGTGTTATTTATTTGTGTGGGTGTTTGCACGTTGGTGTGTACATACGTTCAGGTACCCACAGAGGGCAGAAGGAGGTGTCAGATCTGGAGTTGGGGTTACTATGGTGAGCCATCTGATTTGAGTGCTAGGAACTGAACTCACCCCGGTTCTTATTGAACTGTTTTCTGTAGCCTTTGTCTTCTCCTTATTATTTAACCATGGTGGGGGGCGGGGCTCTTCTCAGTTAAGCCATTCTGCAAACACCCTCATCATACCCTCTGGTGTGTTTCCTTGGTGTTTCCTAAATACCCTCCCCCCAACACACACACCCATGATAGAAATAATAGGTAAAAACAAAGAAAAAACTTGGTGGACTCAATCAATTTGAGTAAACATAGGGCATTGGCTTAAATGGTGGTTTTGTTTCGTTGTTTTTAAAAGACCTCTGCAATAGTTGTGGTTTGCCTGTCCATTGATTCTCCACCACTGTTCCTGTCTGCTCCAGTGGCTGAGTTTTGATTGAGGAGCAGAGCTCTAAATGATCTTCTCTCTTTGTACTTCTGACTACTATGACAGTCTTAGATTTTTGTAACTACATTCTGAAATTTTCTGAGTTTTTAAAGACTGGTTTTTAATCATACAAGCACTCAATTACATTATTCTTGGAAAACAAAACATAAATGTGCCTGATAGCTCTTTTGGATCCTGCCTATGACTTCACTTTCCTGCCAGACTATTCCCTGCTTGAGTTAGTCTTGCCTCTTTGTCTCTTGTGGAATTTTGTAGAACATGTGACTCCTGGAGGTTACAACTCTGTGCAGAATCCCAGGAGTCATTGAATGTGTGTGTGTGTGTGTGTGTGTGTGTGTGTGTGTGTGTGTGTATGCACACGATTCATTTAGCATGCTTTGAAGACATGTTTATAAATAGAAATACTCCGTTGGTCAAGTACAACTACTCCATCCCAAGAACCCATATTTAAGTGGGGGCAAGGAGTAGGATAGGATGCATTGCCTGTGATCTGTGACTGGCAGTCCCCGGAGTTCAGTGTCAGCCCGCTTAGCTTGCTGAGTTCAAAGCCACTGATAGACTTTGTCTCGAAAAGAGGAACAGTAGACAGACCCCTGAGAACTCTTAGAAACAGTGAATTAATAAATCACTTTGGTGCTGACCAAAGAAACAACAAATATCTTGGCAAGGTAAATCTTTTTTGTAAAAACTGTCCCAGAATCCAAGCCAACATGACTTCTTTTTATTGCTGATGGAGGTGACATGTTTGTCTCATCCCATTGGTGGGAGCTCTGCTTCACAATCTGCTGGGATTGATTAGTTGGGAGAAGAAATGTTTAGGAAATGTGAGCCCTGGCAGAGAGAGGGTGGTAGGTGTTTCACAACCAACAGCCAAGGAAGGTTGTTCTGGCCACAATATAGTTGAATGTGCTTGCATATATGTATACTTGTGTGTGCGTGCGCACACACACAAAGTGCTTCTGTGTTTAAAATACAGCTTTCCCCATCAGCCAGATGCTCTTCATGTTGCTATGGATAGATCTGCCTCATCCTTTCCTATTGTTCCCTAACTTTTCTTCTGTGGCTTTTTCCTCCCTTTTTCTTTTTCTTTTTTGGAAGCCCAGTGTGGCAGGAAACTCCCAGGGTGTATCAGATGGAAGTCCCAGGAAGTAGGCAGATGGAAGGGTGTGTATTAAAGGGCATGCCAGTAGCCTGCCCATGTGTGGGGTCTGTCCGAGTGGTGTTTGTTTCTGTGGTTGTGGTTGTGTGTGCTTCATTGTGAATAACATTGGCTTAATTACTGCAACTTTGTAAGTTTTCAGCTCAGATTGTCCAGCTCTTCCCCTTTTAAAAAAGTTCTTTTGGGTTTTTCAGGAAACTTTGTGTGTTCTTGTATAGGAATGCTAACTTAGGTTCTCCCTGCTGGGTTTTCTGTGGGACCTTCTGGGGTTTTCATGGCAGGAAATTGCATTGATTTTCTGCATCATTTTGAGTAAACCGTCTTGTCTGAGTACTGAGCCTCCTCATACTTTCCCAAACACAGATGGTGCACCTCTAAGCTTGTTTTGAAGCACTTTGGTGATGCTTTGTAGCTAGGTACACATGTGCATATATTTAAACATGTATATGTTGTATTGTACTTTACTTCCTGTTAACACCTTCTTTGGAACTTTATATCCGTTGCATTTTGTTGTCTGCCAGGCTGGGGATTCCCAGGAAGGGCTTGTTCAGATGGGCTTGGTAGATAACATTGCTGACTTCACTAGGTATTGGGAGTGTTCCAGTGTTTTGCCGTTAAGTGAGCGTCTTCCAAATGGCTGGCAGGTACTCTTCTGTCAACGTTTGCTGGAGAAGAGGGATGGGTGGGCTTGACTTTGATGACCACTTTTGCAGTTCTTTGCTGTGTTAGGTCCTCTTAAAATATCTGATGCTAAGATGGTGATGGGTGTCCTAGAACTCCATCTCTCAGATGTGCCTGGGGTGCTCTGTACACTGAGGCACCAAGGGATTCAGTTTGCTACACTGTTTATGAAGTTTAGCTTTGTACTGTAATGAGATTGACCCATATGTTTGTGTGTGAATATATTTCTGTTTTGCTTTATTGGTGGTTATTAGACTCTTGCTGCTTTCCTTTATGTTTTGGTATAATTTGCCCAGAGTTTCTTTCTCAGACTCATAGTAAACAGATTTGTTGACATTTTGTGTTTTGCATAAAACTGTACATCAACATTTATTTTTAACTTTGGCATTCTAGCAAACTATAGAGAATAAAATGTTTCCTAAAAATATTGGACTGACTTTTATGGAACATTTTATAAACTTTTTATATTTACTTGATTTTTTTTAAAAGGGCTTATTTATTTTATCTTTGCATATAAGTGCTTTCCTGAATATATAGATATGCACTCCATGTACAGCTGGTGCCCTGGAAGGTCAGAACAGGGCATTGGATCCCCTGCAACTGGAGTTCTGGATGGTTCTGAGTCACCATGTGGGTGCTAGGAACTGAACCAAACCGGAGTCATCTCTAAGAACAGACTATAAGCTGATGACTTGCACCTACTCTGCACTGAGTGGTCCTCAACCCTACTAATGTCTAATACAGCTCCCCATGCTGTGCTGGCCTCAACCATGGAATGATTTCATTGCTACTTCATAGCTATGATTTTTGCTACTGTTATGAGTCGTAATGTAAATACTTGTGCTTTCTGAAAGTCTTAGGTGACCCCTGATAACCAAAGCTAAGACTGGGGATATCTCTGGCAGATGTGCCAGATGCCATGCCTGTCAGCTTGAAGGAGCTCAAAAAGTGGCATCCTAGTAATGGCATCTTCTCCTAATCCAGGTAGAGTGAGGGTGATACTGTAATGAACGTCCCTTTGGTAGCATCTCTTGGACCATTTATCACAACGTTGTTCTCATTTTTCTGCTTGTGACATGGAGTTTGTTTTCTCCTCCATCCCAAAGTCGTGTTGTGCCGTGTGGTGTGTGGTGTCCTGTGTGCCTACATACAGTTCTACAATGGTGATGCAGATTCTGGACCGACTCCACACCTCTTTCCCTTCTGCGTTGTTCATAGTGGTTTTCCGTAGGCCACACAGATAAACAGATCATCTTGAAGCACTGCTAGCCGCGGAGAGATCCAGGTTTCCCATGAGGGAATCACAAGTGCTCCAGGAGGTGGGTAGACGTGAGTAGTCTCAGCAGTTGTGGTGTGTCTGTGTAGCACTTCTCTGTTTCAGAGCTCTGTGCACCCTTCGACTGAAAGTACCCATATGCCTTATTTACTCTTGGAGGTCCAAACAGAGAAAACGTTGGTTTTCTTTGAAAACTAGAAATGAATTTCCACCAAGAGTCGGTTGTAAAGCTGGGTATCTTTTTACTCCAGCATCTTGGAGCTGTTTATGCTTACTGCTTACTGGGCGCAGTTACTAGTAGCCAACTAAACCAGGCTGTACTGTGAGCTCCCCTGGCAGATTTTTTTTCTGTTCTCTGCACCATCAAGTTCTTCGGAAGGATCCTCGTAGACCTTGTCTGGTGTCTTCAGTAAATAAAGTAACCCCGTACTCACTACACCAGACACTCCCATGAGCATGATCTCTGCCTCTGTCTGCTCTGCGTCTCTCTGCCCAGATTGAAGTTGTGGGTGGTCAAGGAGAGTCTTCTGCAGCTTTTGTGTGCCTGCACTTTTGACAAGCGGGAGCAGCAAGTGACACCCTCTAGTGGCAAAGTTTTAAATATCAACTCTTAAGGTCCTCTCTTCCACTGTCCTCGTCATCACCACCACTGTCAGATCAGCTCCATCTCTTATCACTGTCAAAGCTTCAGGGTTTCAACAGCTCCTTCTCTGCCATCTGTCAAAGCCACTGGGCCCAGCCTCACCTTGTTCAGCGGTCAGTTAGCTGGGCATTCCACTGTAGCTGACTGTTGCTCAGCTATACTCTGCTTTGTCAACGTAAGAAGAGGCCACCAGAGAGAACCCTTTGAATTGGTCCTGGTGTTGAAACATTAGAGAAAAGCAGCACAGAAGGGTCTCTCTGCTCTGCCTCATGGTTAGAACAGCCTGCTTAACTTAGCCAGAGAAGATATAGCAAACCTTTCATGCAAATGAATGTTTGTGTTTACACCAGTCATGGCGTTGTCCTTTTTCTGCACCATTCACAGACAGCAGCCTGCCAGGCCCGCAGAAGTGTGCTCCCCTTCTGACTTGGATGGAAATAGTTCAAGGGTCAGAGCACAAGGGCTGGTGCAAACTAGTGGAAATAGTTTGTGGCTAGAGCTGCACTTTGAGGAGAGGAGTTAGAGCAAGCATCTGCAATCTTCCTACAGTTTCCCAAGGTATCTTTGGGATATTCAAGATAGAAGGTGCTGCTTGACTGACAGTCCTGTGTTCAAGGGAGCCAGAACACCATGAAAGCTTCTTTCTTAAGGCTGTCAATTAGAGACTCCAATTGCTCCACCCTCTGACAAGCTATGCTTAAATATATACAGGGAAGTAAACATCACAGGTACTGCTTATAGTAATAAGGTAGTCATATGAATAATGAGTTTTTAACAATATGTAACACCAGCCACTTCTATGAAGGGAAATGGGTTCCTGTCTGTTTTGGTTCCTCATGTGCTTAAGAAGAGACGTGATGGACATTGACACTTTCTGGAGCTGTGTGAAGGGAGAGAGGGCCAGGGTGGTGGGCAGGTGTTTTGGGCAGTGATTGAAAACTAGGTCCACAGGTGTTTCAGACATTCCTATGGGTAAGAAGCAGTCCTGCAGCACTAAACACACTGTTGTGAGATACAGTGCCATGCCCACAGTGCATTGACTGATGCAGTAATGGGACTTCTGGAGTCTGTATCAAATCCAAAGCTTTGCCTCACACCCAGTGAAATCTAGAGTCAAAACTCTATTAAGTCTTACTCCATTTTTGGCATAGACCAAGGATTGGGTATTAATAAGAGTGGGTACAGGTTTTCTGCATTTTCTAGTTTTGTACTAAATTATATTGATGTTGGTGATGTAAGGTAGAATCCCGTATCACCTCATCACTATTAATCTGTTTCTCACCTCTTCCCCTTCGTGGCTGTCAAACTTTCATGGTCCAAGCAACAGGTCAGAGACATGAAATATAAACCAGAGGTTGGTGATTATCGTTACCATATAGGAATTCTTTAAAGTGCTCTGGCTTTCTATGTGTTTTTGAAATTTGTAGTTTGGAAAATTTAACACATTCCTTTGTGCATAAAATGGATTCACATTGTCCTTTGCATAATGACACTCATACCATGATTTGACTTAATTTTGATTGAATCAAAACACAAATTTCAGTTGTTGCAACATATTGTTTGCCACCTGCATTCGTTACTTTTCTGTTGTTGTGATGAAATACCATGACCAAAAGCAATTTAAGAAGGAACTTTATTTTGGCTTATGGTTCCAGATGGAGAATCGTTATTAGTTACTTTTCTATTGCCGTGATAAAACACCATGACCAAGGTGGCTTATAAAAGAAAGCATCTAATCAGGCTTATGGTTTTAGAGGATCAGAGCCCATGATGGCATGGTAACAGAAACAGCCGAGAGCAGTAGGCCAGGAGCACAGTGGGAATGGTGTGAGTTTTTTGAAATGTTTACAGTGACACACCTCTTCCAATAAGGCCACACCTCCTAATCCTTCCTAAATAGTTCTACCAGCCGGGGACAAAGTATTCATACTTGAGCCTAGGGAGACCAGAGACAGCATGGCAAAGACAGCATGGCAGAGAGCAAGTAGAGAAAGAAGCCTAGTTAGCAGGTCACAGGAAACAAAGCAAGCAGGAAGTTGGGTAACATATATATTACCCAGCTAAGTAATATAACAACAATAATAATAATGATAATAATAATAATAATAATAGTGCCTCAAAGCCTGTTCCCATTGACATGCTTCTTTCAGTAAGTTTCCACATCCTCCCAAACAGTGCTGCCAACCAGAGCTCAAGGTTCTAGGATAAAAGCCTAATGCTGGACATTTTCATTCAGACCACACCACCACGTGTATTGTTTCCTTATATTGAAAGTAAGTCAACTTCTTTTTCAGCCTACCCCTTTAAAAATAAACGCTAGGGTTTAATGGGATATCACTCAACTGAAATAAATGTCTAAAATGCAGCAAGTGACAAAGCTCATTTCAATGAAATATCAGTAGTGTTTATTGTCTGATGACTGACGTTATGTTAACATGCGCCCCCCCCACACACACAAAATACAAAAGGTAACCAGCCATTTTTTGTTTTGTTTTGTTTTGTTTTCAAAAAGTTTAGTTACTAAGATATTTAATATTCAATAAAGGTCACTTTGGTTTCGAGGAGCCCTCAAAAGCCATCATCCAGAATCATGGGGCTAATATCAGACTGTGGAATGAGAGCTTGATCTTGCAGACTAGTGTTTCTCAACCTTCCTAATGCTGCGGCCTGTTGATATAGTTCCTCGTGTTATGATGACCTCCAGCCATAAAATTACTTCATTGCTACTTTGTAACTATACGTTTACTACTGTGATGAATCATAATGTAAGTATCTGATATGAGGGAGATCAGATAGGCAACCCCTGTGAAAGGATCACTTGATCCACAAAGGGCGCACACCCACAGGGTAGAACCACTGGGCTAGACACTTTCTTCTGCCATTCAGTATGGAGAATGAGCCATTGTTGTCCACCTGTTAAGATTTCCTCACAGTTGGCAAAATGTTTTCTGTCTGGGTGATACAGAAAACAGAGAGCCTGCCCCACACACGGTTAACAAGGTGTATATCTGGGTAGAGCCCCAGAGCTCTGTCTGTGCTTACAAGGGGGTTCATCATGCACCCAGAATCACCTTTTAGCAGGTACATTGAACAAACACCGTTGGAGAATGCAGTGATCATTGAAGCCCATCAAGACGCGGCCATTTTGTCCACCCTAGTTTGTATACAGGGAAGTGGACTCTGTAAGTACATGCTGTAGTACCCATATTTCCTGGAATGCTTTGCCTCTGTGGCTTTCTAGTCACTTAATCTTTTATCCACGCTGTGATCAACAGAAGCACAGCGTGGACCCGCCAGCTTGTGGTCTGTCACTGAGGAGAAGGCATGGACGCTCAGGCTAATTACCTGTTTCCGAGTCTTGATTGGTCATTAGGCTTATTAGCCATAAGGTTGTGCTTTTATCTGTTGGTAAAATATATGTAATGGAAAATATGCCACTAGAGTACTTTAAGCCTACAGGTCTGTGACATTGATCACACACTGTTATTTACACTCTCTTAAGCTTTTATACAACTCTAAATAGGTCTGGAACTGTCATGTTGTAATTGCTCAGTCTCTCCTTCCCCCACCCGTGGTAATCTTTAGCATGCGTTTTGTTTTGGTGAATTTGCCTGTGCTGGGTAGTTGATAGCAGTGAGATTGATTATATATGCAGTACTTGTTCATTGCCTAGCTTTCTCCGCTCTTCATTGTGTTTTCAAGGTTCATCTACATTGTATGTGTTGGAAATGTCTGAACATTATTCTGTTACATATATTCATATTTTATCTGTTTACTGTAATGGACTTTTTCTTCTGTGTTTTGTCTATTATGAGTAATACTGCTATGGCCACTAACATACAAATAGATGTTTTCAGTAGTTTCTCATGCCATTCCATTGGTCATTGTTGGGTCATACGACAAGACTTTGGGTGGAACCAACAAACTGTTTTACTTAGTAGATTTCACAGTAGCAACACTCATCAGCATTTATTTTCAGGTTGTTTAATTATCGTTGCTGTCCTAATCAGTATAAAATGGTATCTCATTGTTGTTTTGGTTTGCATTTAAGGAAAGGCATTTCTATTTATGTAAAAAGACTATTTCAATTTTAGTAGTCATTACATCCAATTTGCATGTTACATTTAGTAGTATTCATGGTCAGTTGAGAGAACACTGACTTGTGTGTTGATCAAGTATCCTGTAATCCACTGAATTCATTAGCCCTAATAGTTTTCCTGTGAGTTATTTACACTCTTGCATATATAAGATCCTATCATTATGTGATGCATAGTGATAGCTTTACTTCCTTTGCAAATTGAATTCCTTTTATTTACTTTTCTTGCCTAATTGCTTTGGCTGTAACTCTTGATACAGCATTGAACAGCAGTGCTTAAAGCAGGCACCCTTGAAATTTTCAGTTCCTTCATATAGTTAAAATTGTGAACTATAGGCATTTCACATTTCACCTTTTGGTATTAAGTTCCTTTGTTTGTTTGAGTGGTATTTTGGTTTGGTTTTGGGGGGGCTTGTTTAATATTGGATTATATCAGTGTCTTTTGGAGTGGGAAGGAGATTGAGTCAGGGTCTTACTATGTAGTCTTGTCTGGCATAGAACTTGCTATCTAGACCATGCTTTCCTTGAGACAGTCGGGCTATCCTGGAACTCTGTATAGACCAGTTTGCCTCAAACTCTTTAAGAAGAGATCCATCCACTTGCGTCTGTTCCCACCTCTGTCTCTGCCTGTGCCTCCCTATTTATGAGTAAAGGCAGTGCCTTTCCAATCTTAATTGATGTGATCATAGGATCTTTTTCTTCATTCCTAGTCCGTTGTTTGTGTGTAATATGTTCCTTGATTGTTGTTGTTGTTGGTGGTGGTGTTTTTTTTTTTTTTTTTAATGTAGTTCTAGCTGTCCTGGAACTCAACCTATAGACGACCAGGCTTGCTTCAAACTCTGCAATCTGCCTGCCTCTCCCTCCTCAGTGCTGGCATTAAAGGCTTGTGCCACCATCACCCAGCTTAGCTGTAAGAATTAAACCAACTTTGTATTATTGATCATGATGGATAATACTGTCAGTACTGTATTAATCCTGGAAATTATTCTTTTTTATTGTTCTATGTACGAATCTATCTACTAAAGTAAGTGTGAACTGCCTAAATGAATACTGGTGCTCTGCAGTCACTTATGATGTACTTAGGTGAGGAAATTTTAGTTATAGGACTGGTATTTCTCTGGCTGAAGTAGATTGTAGCAACACATTGCATCATTTAGCCTTTTGATACAAAGACCAGAGTAGACATGGTAGGAGGTACTATAGCTCAGGGTCCATTTATGAGGCTGGATCCCAATTTTGTTGATGGGGCAGTCATAGACAAGGCACTAACGAGTCTAAGACCATTTTTTTGTAAAATGAATGGATACAATATACTAAGATTGGTTGATTCCGGGATTTTAAATTTATTTTCTATGTTTACTGTACATCATTGCTTTAGTACTTCCTAATTCAGCATTGTTAGTGACGTCATGAAATAAGCAATGTGAACATTAAGAATTGGCTTCAGAATTAAGTTGGTTTTCATAATTCAGTTAAACATACTTAATTTAATGTTAATTTCCCAGTGAGGTGTGATGGCACATAACTTTAATCCCAGCACTTGGAGCACAGAAACAGGTGGATCTCTTTGAATTTGAGGCCAACCTGGTCTACATAAAGTTTGCTGTGTAGTCCAACAACAACAACAATGAAAAGGAAACAAAACAGAAGCCCATTAATTTCCTTCCCTACCTCCTCTGGAATTTAGGTATTTGATGGATGTTCTAGGAATTTATCCATCCCATCGTGTCTATTAAGTTCACTGGTGTACATTCATAGTATTTGCTTAAAATCACTTTTATTTCGTAAGGTCGGTGGCAATGTTTTCATTTTTACTTCTAGTTATTTGTGTCACTTGTATTACTTTATATGTGTAGCTAAAAGGTTTATTCATTTTAATGAGATTTTGAAAGAATGCACTTTTGGCTTTGGTGATTTCTTTCGTTTTTCTTCTAGCTCCACTCTTGTGTGTACTCCGTCCTTCAGTTTCCTTCGGGCCTGGTTCCTTCGCCCTCGCCTGGTTTTTCTTCCTTTAGACCAGGCTGCCTTGTTACATAACAGCCACGTGTAGGGACTCCACAGCCCAGAGTTTTTAAAATGAGTGTGTGTGTGCATGTGCGCGCGCCTGTGTTGAAATATGTGCACATGATTACAGGCGCCTATTGTTGGCTTCTTTGGAGCTGGTTTAGTATTTATTACTTCAGTGTTGTTAGTGTTCTTTTGAACATCAAGAATTGACTCGGTGGTTAATTTCAGAGTCAACAGAAGCAGGTGGTTGCGGGCCTCCTGACATGGCCACTGAATGGGTCCTCTGCAAGAGCAGCACACACCTTTAACTGCTGAGCTCTCTCCATCCACCAAAACGTTTTTATTTTGATCATGTTTTCTTTCCATGTCTGAGAACTTGTAAGTCACTATTGTTTATAAAGCTTGAGGTTTCTGTGTTGGCCACAAATGCCACCTGTGGCTACAAAAGTTGAAATGAATTCTCCTGAACCAACTGTTGGAATTAATGATTTGTGTGGGATCTTTTTTACCAGGAAGAAACTCATTTGCTCCACTTAACTATTCTTTCTGGTTTTAGACGTTATCCCCAGGGTCCTGGAAATGGTTGCTGTGTTCCCTTTGTAGAAATGCCACTTGTCTTTCTGTGCCACTGCCAAGCACAACACTTGCCCATGACACGGATGAAGGTTTTTACTATTTTGATTAGTGTTGTTTTGTTTTTGACTTAGGTCTCTCTCTGTTGCCGAGGTTGAGCGCTAGATCCAAACAGCCTTGTGCCGCTCTGCCTGGCAGATGTCGACACTGCTCATTAAAATGTTTCTAGTCTGTTAGCAGCAGGAGAAAAGTGGGATCTAAATGTAAGGCCACAGCACCACACAGGAGGGAGACACAGGTTGCACAGGATGATGCTCAGCAGTCCTTCTGAAAGGTGAGAAGATAGAAGCATGTCATGGTTATTGAAAGATTAGAAACTGTCCCTGTCTCCCCCGCTTTCTGTCTCACCCTCTCTCTCCATCCCCCCATTCCTGTGTCTCTGTCTCTTCTTCTTCCTCTCCCCGCCGTGTGTGTGTGTGTGTGTGTGTGTGTGTGTGTGTGTGTGTGTGTGTGTGTGTGTCTGTTTCTTTGGTTGGATTACATAATCAGAGGTTGGATAGGCTGAGTGTAGCAGCGAACCCAGTAGCTGTTTACCCTAAGAAGTTGGAAGCCTCTGAATCCCCATCCAAGGCTGAGATGTAGTGGTTCTGGTTCTCCAGAGACTGCTGAAGGAACCGGAGCCAGTGTCCCTGCAACATCAGATGCCCTCAGGAAGGACACGGAGCTTGCAGTGCCAACTGGTTTCCTCTTCCACTCTTTCCTATATGCCCCACGCCTGTTTAATGCTGCTTTCCCCATTGGCCATGGTCCTCCATGCCAATCCTTTCTAGAAACACCCTTGCAGACAACAACCAGATGTGTGCTTCAGTAGTCTTAGGCATCTCATAATCCAGCCAGGTTGACATGGAGGTTGACTATCATAGATGGTTAATCCATGCCTGGTCTAGCACCCTACTAGAGATGATCCTGTGACATGTGTGCACTTTCCTGGATATACAAAGAGAGTTTTTTTCCCCCTTGGTGTGTGTATGTCCTTGGTATGGAATATTGAGTGTGGGTTGCAGGTGTGTGGCACTACCACATCTTTGTAGTGGGCGGCTCCCAAATTAATGAGGCAGGGATGGGGTCTGATCCATTCTTCTGGGTCCCCAGTGTCCAAGGCTTTGTAAGGAGAAGACATTCCCTCACCATTCTTGGAGGTGTGGAACTGGGCAAGTGGGTATCGTGTGTTCGGATATATAAATAAGCAGTTGGTTTTGATTTAACAATCTGAATCAGCACAGATTACCAATCTGAATCAGCTGTTGTCACGTACTGCATTCGGTAAAGCAAGATGTTCAGTACTTGATGAAGCAGGCTGTATGTTAGATGGTTTTGCTCAGCGACAGGTTCTTATCACATCTAAAGTGGATGAAGCTAACTATGTAGTGAGTAGATTAGAGGGGTTTGGTGGGTCTGAAAGGGTGTGGCCTCATGGGTGAAGAAGGCGCACATTACAATGACCGTATGCAGGGTTCCTTCTGCACATCCCAGTGTCCCCGTGGACCCGCTGCCAGTTAAAAACCATTTAACACCTGACAAATGTATCATACGTATAGTGGGGGGAAATTACAGGTTAAACTGTTATAAGCTGGGAGCTTAATTCATCATTTAGATGGGAGCCTTTGAGAGCAGATGGTTACATGCTCTCCCGCATGTATTTTGACCAGTGTTGGCCTTTATTGCATTGCTAGACATAAAATGAGACTATTTGGGAAATTATTGTAGAATAAGCAAGTAAACTTGTATACATTAAAGTAATTGTCCACATTAGGAGTCTGGGTCATTGCTATCCTGTGTGTCCTGTGACACCAGGCCACTCTGGCTTTGTGCCTGAGGGTCTCCTGAGGTTAGTTGTCTGCTCGCTTCTTTGAGTCAGGGCACACGAGCTGGTGACATTTTTGTTTGTTTGTTTGTTTGTTTTCCACGCTTTATACTTCCCTGTTGAAAAAATACTTACTTGATAAGGTAGTATGTGCAGAGTAATTTCTATGAAAGGGAAAATATTTTTGGTTTAATTTTGTTTTAATTGCAATATGGCCTGTTTCAACGCAAACATTTTCACAAAAACTTTTTTTAACCTCCATTTAGAATACCTTTGTTCAACAGATAATTTAACAAGACAAAAAACATTGTCAAACAAGTTGCCTCTTTCATCCTTTTGAATGTTTGGCTATATTTAGACGCTGCAAAATTTAGCCTTTCTTCAATTAAAAATAGGAGCTCAAAAACAGTTCTTCCCACAGCTTGTAGTGTTTCAGTACATACTCTGGCTTTCAGGGACTTTAAAACCCATTTCTTCAGTTCATCATTTGGTTTTATGTTAATTTCACTTATGTTTAATTATAAATTTTGATTACAGTAATTGTCATTTGTCAAAGGTACAAGTCGTGCGTGCGCGTGTGTGCGTGCGCGCATTCTAGGTGTTATTGGCTTCTGAAAACCTTTGTTTAATGTTTTGATGGATTTCCCACTGTTTTGAACAAAAAACAGCTCAAGTTTTAAAAGAGTCCAAGTCATTTTGTGATACTTGCGCTGATTTTTTTTTTTTAAGTAGTCTTTTGAAGGCCTACCTGGTTAAGCAGCAGGAAGAGACTACATATTGTTACGATGGAGTATTCTTTGTTGTTCGTACATACATACATACATACATACATACATACATACATACATACATACACACACACATACACACACACACATACACACATACACACACCTACCTTGTCTACCTATGTACATATGAGAAAGTGTGTGTGTGTGTGAGAGAGAGAGAGACAGACAGACAGAATGAATGAATGAATCACAAAAAACATTACTGTTCTACATTGAAACATTGAATATTTAATACTGTGAGGTTCTTACCTTGTAGGACAGTATTTAACACACTTTCTTTAAAGGGCCAGTGGTCATGTACTTGTCTACTACAGTAGCCCAAAGATAGCTGTTGACAATGTGCACATAAGTGTATGGCTGTGCACTGATGAATCATAAACATTTCTTCACCAACACCAAGATACGAATTTTTTATAGTTTTTGTGGGTAATAAATTATGGGTTCTCTTTTGGTCTTTTCCCAGCCACTGAAAGCTGAAACAAAGCAGCCTTATTCTTTGGGCTGCACTGGGGTAGGAGGCAGGTGGATTTGACTCCCTGGTTACTGTGGGTTAGATGGAATCAGTCATGCAGTTGGTTTTCTGTTAGAAAACTGGAAATTATCTAACTGATGTCTTCATGGCTGTAGGGGCCATCATTTAATTGCAGAACATTTCTTGAGAGACACAATCAGAACACAATCATTTGAGTAAATGGAAATTTAGACTTGACAAGCATGCAAAATGCTGTGGTTGTAAAGATGTAAACTTTACAGCTATACTTTATTTCTGAGTATTCCCTTCTTACAAAGTGGGTATTGAGCCAGGTGGTGGTGGTGCATGCAGGCGGCAGAGACAGGCGGATCTTTGTGTGTTCAAGGCCAACTTGGGCTACAGAGTAAGTTCCAGGACAGCCACACTACACAGAGAAAACCTATGTTGGGGGGAAAATGAGTATTGATACTAGTTTAGAGTCTGGTCTCGTGGGTCCACCATGGCACAGATAGATAGATAGATAGATAGATAGATAGATAGATAGGTAGGTAGGTAGGTAGGTAGGTAGGTAGGTAGATAGATGTGCAGATTACGTGGTCATCATTAACTTGCTTCACCAATGAAAGTATAATTCTTATTTACCAAGCCTGTATATTTTTTTTAGGACATTATTACAACAGTAGCCCATTGCAAAATAAAAGTAATCAAAACAAAGACTAGATTTAGACTGTAAATGAATCCTATCTCTGTTGATTCCCTGAGCAGGAATCAGCTGTCTGTCACACACTGTCTTTATGTTGGAGAGTGAGTGCCACATGTGCCAGACAGGTCAGTAATAGGCCCAGAAATAGGTGGTTCATTGCTAGTAGGCTGCACGCTGCATGTGTGAGACATATTACAGACAAGATTGTGACAGAGGCAGGGCAAACTAGGCATGGACTACATCCTCACTAGCTGATTTTAAGGCAACAACGAATCATAGTATGTAATTAAAAATGGAAAAATACAAAGGCATAACCAGTTTGGATACTGAGATGGCAGGTGTAAGCCAAGAGCAAACCAAAACATGATTAGCCTATTTCAGTCTGTAAAATCAAGCGCTTCTGTCATGTGAATTGTTATTCTCTTGTTTCAATTTGGTCACCAAAATAATCCAATTTCTGCAACAATCTCAGATCCTGTTGGAGTGCCCTCCCTAGTATCATTGATGCACACGCTACACCTTTGCCACCTTGTAGTAAGACTCAGGTACAATTGTCTGTTCCCTACTTAGCACCCGGCATGGCCTGCCTGTGGGTCAGTACGGGCTTTCCCCTGAATTCTGTATCTGTACATTTGGCATATGCGAGAAGCTGCGGGTTTCTGGTTCTAGCTTCATAGGTTCAGTAAGTGCTGGCATATTAGAAATTTTAGCCCATCTAATTTAAAAAGATTTATTTTAAGAGAGAGAGAGAGAGAGAGGGGAGAGAGTGTGTGTGTGTACACATACGTGTGTGCATGTGTCCTGTGTGCAAGAGGCCAGAAAAAAGTATCAAATGGATCCGCTGCAGCTAACTAGAGTTACAGGCTGTTATGATCCACCCAGTATAGGTGCTGGAAACTGAACTCAGTTTCCCCTGAAAGAGCTACAAGCATTCTTACCCATGAGACATTGCTCCCCACCATTCCTGTCTGTTACCTAATCACATACCATTCTCCCCTCAGTGTTCTCCATGGAGCTGGTGTGGCCACCACTGTTGTAAAGTGGAGCTACCTGACTTTTCACCACATCTGTCCATCAGCTTGGTAGATGTCACCCTGCACCTTTCTGTTGAAGTTGTGTTTGCTGGGTTTTGAGTCTGTGCCTCTCCAGGCCTCTTGGGACACAGCAGGGTCTGTTCTCAGATCCTGTGTGTGTTCTTTGACTCCTCCCTGAAACTTGGGAGTGTTGATGGAGGGTTACCTATGGAGCTCCTCTGGTCCCTAGCTGGAACTTGTGCCCATGCTTCTGCGTCTGTGCTGTCTCTCGTGTGGCTCGCTGTACACCTCCAGTTCTGCCTCAGAAACACTTCCTCCAGAGTCAGCTGGCCTGGTGAGTTTTAACTTCAAGTTTGCATTTGAGCCGTATTCCCCATCCCATCCCCCCCCCCCCAAGTACTCTAAATATCAACAGGTTCCGTTGTATTTTAAAACCAAACAGATCCTTCTTGGTTTCTAAAGAGAAAGTACAGTGTGTCTCGACTCCAGCCTCTAGCTCTGTGGGGTACATCGTCAGGAAGTGTCTTTAAGGTTGGTTCCATGCTACAGGGAGTCTGGTGGAGAGTGGTGGTTTGTTTTCTCTCTGGAACTGCCTGATTGCATGATCTGACAGCACTCATCAGAAGAACAAATGGTCAAATACAGTAGAGCTTCCACAACTAGAGCTTCCGATGGCAAATCTGGCTTTTAGTGATGTAAATTGCTTTGCATAACAAAGTTTCACAGACCTTGGAGTGTTCCCTCACAACAGTTAAGAAATGGCCAAGTTTACAGAAAATAACCTCTCTCTCACTAGTCATCCTCTCTCTCACTAGTCATCGGAAATAGCCACTGCTCCGTGTCACTGTGCTCTCTTCCCAGAGTGGGCGTGTCCTTTTTGACAAGTGCATAAACAAGCAATCACATAAGAACAGCACACAGTTTGACCTTTTCCAAACCTTAAAAAAAAAAAAAACAGCACACAGCTTATTTGGGACTTCAGCAGAGCAGTTCCTCTTCGCAGGCAAGAGTCACACACATTGCGTTGTGACCAGCTGCTCTCAAATGTCTAGTGCAGTGAAGAGCAAGCTGGTTGGCCAGGAGAGGAACATTTTCTGGGGACTGTGAGCACCTGACTGTTGTGGGTGCTGAGGGTCGTAAGCCTCAGTCATGTGGGATGCTCCATTTAGCTGCCTGTGCCCTCTCTGCTGCCAGATGAGACTCTTGGCCATGGCCCCTTCGTGCTCTTGTGACTCGAGGAGTCAGAGGGTTGAAGGTCATTGTATGTTCCAGATAGTTGAAGCTTTCCTTTACCCTGTTGAAAATAACCTAATCAGTTTCCTTAGATAGTCACCACTGAGTAGCAGCAAACTTTGAAAGAAAGCTGTAATGCATCAGGTACCAGCTGTCAGCGTTGACACTGTTACTATTGATCAAATGTAGGTTTAATCCTGTTTGCCTTAATGAAGGCCTGTTTAAGAGCATTCTGGTCACTTGGGGGCATCGTCAGTGACACTCTTGTCTCACTTATCATCACGCCTTCAAGCTCTTGAAGGTGAGGATCATAAAATAATGGCATTAAGATTGTTAAGCACCATTCTGTGGTACAGGGATTTCATGATAGAGATTGTTGAAAATATGGCGTGAAGGCCAATTACAAAAACAGATAATACTGATTTGGCACAGTGAGCCTTCATGGACGCATATATTACCAACTCCCTGCCAAGCACAAGAACTTTTGAGATTGAAAGAATCATAAGCAGGTAGCTGCGGACACAAGTGTCAATAACAAACAACCTTATTTGGTGTGCTTTCTTCCAAGCTTCTTAAAATTTTTAAGCATTCTGTTCTGCATGCTTTATTAGGAATTAATTGGGGATTGTTATGTTTTTAAGCTGTTCTTACTGTCTTTCTCTGGTTTTGTACCTAAACATCACTGTTTGAAGAATATTGCCCTCATTTTTCATTTTAACAAAAATTTCTCAGAGTACAAAAGTGATTTGATTAGGCTAGCATCCCTCTCTACAATTTAGGTTAGTAGTTAAGTGATTTTTACTATTCTGTATCTCTTAACCTGCTAGACCCAGGTCCAGTGGACACGGAAGAAAGCAGAGCTTGCATTCACCGGCCTCATACTGTATAGAAGCTATTGCGTTAGCTACTCTTGTGACAGTTTGAGAGGATACGGGCTAAACCAGTCTGAAGGGGATACGGTCCATAGGAGAAGGCATGGCAGAGGAACATGAGGTGGCTGGTGATGGGTTGGTAGTCAGGAAGCAGACCTCAAGGAATGCTGCGTCTCTGTTCACTTCCTCCTGTTCTGTCATTCAGGCCAGGATTCCAGTGCCAGCCACACCAGGCATGCCCATAGGGGTCTCTCAGGTGATTCCAAAACCAGTCAGCTGACAATGAAGCTTAAGCCATCACAATCATAAAAGAAGGTCAAAACAGAAGGAACCTAGGCAAGGGATAGGAGAGGCAAACCCTATGCTGCCGCCACACTGGGCATATTAGCTGAGCAAGCTCAGGTCAGTCATTTAACATTAGAATCCGTTGTCTTATGAATACATAGATAAAAATAAAAATGGGTAGTGCAGGTAAGAGGGAGGGTATCAGTGAACGTCATCACACATGCGAATAATGCTAATGTTTGGCTAGTAGTCATCTTTTCTCAGGGTCAGCTTACTGAAGCTCCACCATAAAGCTCCAAGCCGAGGGCCGGATGTGCAGTTCAGTCCTTGACAAATCAGCAAATATTTATTGAGCATGGAGGTGCTAGTCTCTAAGGTTATAATACGGCTTTAGATAGACAGGCATCTCTGTTTTCACTCTGATGGAGCTGTGATTTCTATCATTCACATTTTTGTATATCTTTATTAAATGGTTTGGTTTTGTGGCTCTTGGCAGTTAACTGGAAAAGTTTACATTTTATTAGAGCTTGTGATAGGGGACTGTGGTTTTATTGTCCCATTCAGTCAGTACTCTCAGAACTATTTGAAAGACCAATTGTTTTCATTCCATAAGCATCTTAAGTGTAAAACCTGAGTTCCTTTCCTTCTAATAATTGTACAATAGTACTAACGTTTTTAATGGTGCTCACTAAAACCACCAAGTATAATAAACTTTGTAATGTGTTAGTGTACATTAGGAAACAGGGGAACACCGCCATTGGGGTCATTGAAAACAATTGCGAAAACCTCACACTGGAATTTAGCTAAGTTAAAAGCAATGCTGAGTGAATAACGGGATAAATGTTTCCTGTTTAGAGTAAGAGGGCAGACTGAAAATTTTGAGGGCTAGCAAGACAGCTCAGTGCTTGCTTTGCAAACCCTATGACCTGAATTCAGTCCCTGGAACCCATGTGAAGGTTGAAAGAGAGTCAACTCCTCCGAGCCGTCCCCTGACCTCACACGCCATAGTATGCATGTCTCCCTGCCACACAATAATAATAAAGCTTTTTCTAAAAAGTTAAGAAATCAAAGTATGTGGGGGTGCTGTGCCTTGTTCACTGATAGAGCTCATACTTGAACTGATAAGTAGAAAAGAGAAAAAAAGATTTTTATGTGGAAGGGCAGGTATCCAGGTGACCACAGTGGCTGAGTCTGGTTTGTCATGTGATATCCAGCACTGTCCACTGTTTGATTCATCATTTAGTTCTGTGGTAACAGCTGTGGGTGCGGGTTGCATCACCACCTACTTGGCAAGATGGACAGTCTTTAGAGATAGGCCCTGCGACCCCTTCAAAGCCAGAATGACTCATTTGGTAGAAACAGCCTGCACCATGTTTGAACTGCCATGCTCACTCTGCATGCAGGCTTAGGCTCATTACCTGTAGTTTCCGGTCTGGGAAGTAGATGGTAACCAAGTGGTGAGGACCAAGCTATGATGTGTGTAGGCCTTAGCCCAGAGCTTGGACAGAGGACTTGGGGTTAGCTCTCAGTGTGATGAGCACCTTGCTGTAGTAGAGATGTTCACGCTTCTAGATAGCTGAATCTCTGCAGCCGTGCATGCGCTCAGACTCTGCCAGCCTTGAGTCATCGGAAACATGGCTCTGTAGTCCTTGGTGGACGGTGTACTGCAGGGTGGGGAGTGCTAAGAGATCAGATTCAAAAAAGGTGTGGTGCCGATGTGCTGGTCACAGTACGGCATCTCATCCCCTTTCAGCAATAGTTGATTTGTTCATTCTTGTTGATTTTTTTTTCCCCCCAACTAAGTCAATTTCTAAGTCTGTGTCTTGTGCACTGGGCTCCTCTGGTTGTTTTCTGATTAATGGTGTTAGGAAGTTTGTTCTCTGTTTTGTATTCCTGAGAATTGGGAGTTGCCTTTAAAGGCTCCATGAGACTTGTGTTGACCTCTCAGCATGAGGTAGGTACCCGACCCAGAGGCAGATGAGCTTACTGGCAGGTGCTGGTTTGGTGTATTTGCAGTCAGCTATGAAGCATTGTGTTTCCCACTGAATGTGTGTCTCTGGTGGCTGTTGGGATGTGATGGTTTTCTGGCTTTGTTCTTTCTATATTTATGAGGGAAATTATGTTGTAATGAAGTTTCCCTCAACAACCGAGGTCAGCTGTGGCTCTTCCTAAGAAGGCAGACCCTTCCCAGCAGGCTTGCCTTCAGTTCCTTCATGGTGACCTGTAAACTGTATAGTAAAAAACACCCTTCTTCCCCAAGCTTCTGGTCATGGTGTTGAACATAGCAACAGAAGCAAATCAGGAAATGCGCATCGTAACCCTGAGGATGGGAACTGTCATTTTCCAGTGTAAATCAAGGTTGGCAGCTCTGGGGGGGGAGGGGGAGAGGGGGGAGGGAGGGGGGAGAGGGAGAGAGAAGAGGAGAGAGAAGAGAGAGAGTGTGTGTGTGTGTGTGTGTGAGAGAGTGTGTATATGTGTGAGAGTGTGTGTGTGTGTTGGGGGGTGGGGAGGCTGGGGAGAAGAGAGAATGGTGGAGGAGAGACTCAGCCTGAGAATACAATTCAGTCAAAAGCTCCCAAGCGCCAACCATAGTTCAGCAGCCTGTCTCGCTGCCCCACTCTCCAGTCCTTGTCTGGTACCAAGGATAGCGCAAATCCTCTTACTGGAAGCACCACCCTTCTCCCCTCCCCCTTGTAGATTAGGGCTCGGGCTTCTTGCCCTTCTTCATTGTGAACACTTTAGACAGATCTTTTCCTTCTTTGTACACTCCGTGCAGGATGGAGCCACCACCGCCCACCACCCCACCTCACTGTGTGACACAGTGTCTTCAAGCACTTCTCTCCCACCTGTTGGCTTGCATGCCACCTGTTCTCTTACATGCCTTCTTTCTTCTTCCTTGGTCCTTCTACTGTTAACATCTTAGTTTTTCTAAGCACCAGGCTTCGGTCACCTCTGGGGGTTGTATTGTCTGGCTCTCCATGTAAAAGTGTTTCCGTTCCTGTTGAGCCCGCTGAAATGTACATTCCATGTGTCTCTTGGAAGACAGTCCACTGCCTGTGCAGGGCTTGACCTGGCTTTGCTTTGGGCCTTTTGATCTGCACAGATGTGAATGATTAGCCCCCAGCATGCACTTGGGCAGGCCAGAGCCTGTTGCTTGGGCTCATTGTTTAATGTCCTTGAGCATCGCATAGGGCAACTCAGCTCATCTTTGGGGTGTTTTCTGAAGAGCCAGCTCTCACAGTTAGCTCTTCATATGAGACAATTCATAATATGACATTTTAAGTTCTGGATTTGTTCCCAGTGGGTCAGAGTTAGAATTTGGGGTTCTTCCAATACCCAAATCCTACATACTATGAAGGCTGTAGTGACTCATTTGGGTGGGTCAAATGACGTCATCTTTTATCACCTGGGAGCTGTAGGGGTGTGTGTGTGTGTGTGTGTGTGTCCCCATATATGTGTATCAGTTCGTCCTTTGTCTGTTTGTCCTTCTGTCTGCCGAACTGTATCCAACTGTTTGTGGTTCTAAGACTGCCAGGTGCGGGGAGCAGTGTGCCTCACAGGTAAGATCCAGCCAATGGTGGCAGTGTACGGAATGCTTAGTTCTGCCCATCCCAAGGATGTGGCCAGGGCCCCTGAAACATCCCATACCAACTTCAGTTGGCTAGCACCTGTGACCGCTTGCCTCCAAAGTATAAAGAACTGCTCCATTAGCTGAGACAGCCTCCTCCTTGGTGCCCAGTCAGCTAAGGCTGGTGGGAGTCAGGACTGAGTCTGGGCTGCCGTTTTATAAGCTGTATGAGTGAGGTACGTGTGGGCTTATTTACACACTGGAGTCCTAACCCTGTCTGTGTCTACACCAAATTACTTTAAGATAAAAGGAAAGAGATGTTCCACAGAGAGCGAGCTGAGGATTTTAGGAAGACTGTCTAGATCAAATACATGGTTTGTGAAAATTGACACATCAGTTGTGGAGACTAAAGTGAAAACGCAGTGTTGAACTCTGACTTGGAATGAAAGGAGTGGTCCCTCTTTAATACTCTTGTTTGCATTCGCAGTTTCTTACCTGTTAAAGCCATGAGCCCTTTGTGGGATCTGATTTTAGAAAGAAGCAAAAGGGGGCGGAGGTCAGACTTTCAGCGTGGAGGTTGGGCTGTAAATGTCCCAGTCCCTTATACAGAACTGTTAGTGCACATCAGGGCACAGCACGGGCACCAGCCTTCCTGTGCAGACTGCGTCACTCTGGTTCTTGTACGAAAGGCCACCAACTTAAATGACTTAGTGGCACTGTTAAGGGTCTGCACCTGCAGTTAGACAGGTAATTGTCGGGGTGCAAAGGAAGCAGCTGGGCCTTAGAACCATGCTTTTATCTTGGTCCTGTGCAGTGTCTGATGTTCAGACACAGTGCTTGGGTTTGTTTCTATTTGTTGCTAAGAAGCACAGCTTAGACCTGGCTGTATGCTCAACCTCGGGCATTCAGGGAAACTTGGCTTAATTTCTGATACATTAAACTACTGAGGTCTGACCTACACTGTTCATGTGCCTTAGGGGCTCTTACTGGCTTAGCAAGCATGCCAACCTTGTGGTCCCAGCATGGGTGTGCAAAGCACTGTCATGTGGCAGTGAGCTCATCGCATAGGTAGAGGCAATAAACAGGATGACATGTTATGTGTGAGATGTCGATAAATGCTCAGGAGAAAAAAAAAATAAAGTAGAAGGGACTTTAAGTGCTAGAATAATACTTGATACCTTAGCTTGGGTGAGTTCCTGAGGTGTTGGACACTCCTGGGAGAGGCCTTTGGATAAAACCTGAAGGGAAGGAGGAAGGACTGCACTGCAAAGGAATAAGGAAGTGTAGTGGTTCCACCTGAGACAGCAGGGGTGTCCAGTGAGGTAGGAAGAGGTCAGGCCCTGCTAGGCTTTGTGGGGTGAAGTGCCACAGTCACAGAAGATACATACAGACTGTAGTGTAACCTAACACACGTTCTCAGGACCCCAGAAGGGCCCTGGAAGCTTTCTGGAAACATGAAGGGCAGCAGGGTGAAAGCAGACTGAGTAGCTGTGCTTCCCTCAGCCCACCAGGTAAGAGACTCTGTGGATTGTAGTGCTGTTAGGGGAACAGATCTGGGCCAGAAGAGACAAATGCTAACACTGCAGCCCAGATGAGGAAGGAAACAGGTAAACAAAGTGGTTTTGGGTGTTACAGGAGCAACAGGGGCCAGCTTAGAGCCTACAGGAAGTCAGGGTGCTGCCTGTGTATGAGACTAAAGGTCAAAGTGTCAAATAGCACCTGCCTCTGAGGCTCCCACCACTGCGGCTGTCCCCATTGCCCTTGGAGTCCTGACAGCTGCTCTCTGACAGCCAGGGGAGTTGCAGCATGAGAGACATAGAAGAGAAAGGGGCCTGCCCTCCTTTCAGGAAGTTCAGCATTGGGCCTTGTGAGCATTCCCAGTTAGAGAAATGCAGGAGGAGTGAAACTGGTGGTAGCATCCAGACACAAATTGTGCCACAGTAGCTGACTCCAAGGCTACAGTCTGGTGGCGGTGAGGACTTGCAGCCATTACCAGGCAGCCCCAGAACTGTTTTTAAAAAACACGAAACATCGTACCCACTCATGCTTCTCCCCCGAAGTAGCCTGGACTCACCCAACCTCCTCCTTCAGAAAGTGTATTTGGGAAGAAGCGGTCATTCTCAGGTGCGCTCAAGAGGGGCAGGGTGTGCTGCTCAGGTGGAGCACCTACTGCTGTAGGTGGGGCAAACATTGGGGAGAGGCCACGAAAAAAAGTCTAACCAGACCCCACCTTTTCCTACTAACTCCTACAAACTGAAGGCCTTCAAATAGCCTGCTTACTTAGCACGTTTTGTTGCTTTGTGATGTCTTGAGTCTCCTGAGGAGTGAATCCTGGGGGATGACCACTTGTATATTCGTCCCTTGTGTATATTCCAGTAAATTATACCGTTGGACTGTGTTGTGTGTAGTTTGCCTCCTTGCTATCTGCTTCTGAAAGGGTCCTCCAGAGCTGGGCCTGGTGGTGCACACTCAGTATGTCCAGCACTTGGGAGGTAGAGGCAGGAGGTTCAGGAATTCAAGGCCAGCCTTGGCTGCATAGCAAGGTTGAGGCTTGCTTGGCTACGTGACCTGTCCCAACATGTCCTGACAAGGTAAGCTTGTCCTGAGGCCTTCAGCCAGCTTTACAGAGAATTGTCCCACATTGTTGCTGCCTTGAACTCTAAAGTTCCTTGTTTCCCATCATTCTCAAATGGGAGAGAGCGCCCTCTGCTGAAGCAGCATGATACAGAGCCATTAATTCAGTCTAGGATGTTTCCACCTCACGGATCACTTCCTGCAGCTCCTTTTTCTGTTATCACACTAGCTCTAGGTCCTTCTCTTCCTCACAATTCTTCAAAATCAGGTGTATTTCTGAAGATGAGTATCCCACATAGAAGTCTCGTTCATTTGTTTTGTCTTATCTGTTATCTCTAAGTATGCTCCTTATCCAGTAAAGATTTTCTCCCTCCCTCAAATAAAAATAACTCTGTATTTAAGAAATACCACTGTGCCTAGGGGGGAAAAATAAGCTGTAATGTGAAACACACCAAGGATACGGGAACTCCTGAAAGGTCTAAGCAAAACTAAGCCTTAGTCATTCTTCCCTGGCGTCTACTCCTTCATACATAGTAGTGGTTAACATAAATGCAGCCGTACCGAGTGCCAAGGCCCCGACTGTTAGCCTTAAGCACATCTGGTCCACAAGCATTTTAGTAAAGGATGCCCACCTTGTACCAGTGTTGCCTAGTTACACAGATGAGCAACCAGAGTGGGCAGAGCCCTGTCAGCCAGGTAGGTGTGAACTCAGGCTATGCCTAGCTCTCCTCCTCCCCCAACCCCATCACATGCATTTCTTGTTACCTGCCTTTGTCTTTTGTCTTCTAATTCAGTCGTATGCCATAGTGTGTGTGTCTTTGTGTGTGTTATAATTGAAGGCTGTCAGCATAGGAAAGAGAGGACTCTTAAATTAAACTTCGCCAGGCTTGAATCCTAGCCCTTCTCGTGAGTACTCCTTTGACAAAGGCCTTCATCTTCTTGTATCTGACTTCCTCCTCTGTAGAACGAGAAAGACAGATCGAATTTGTCACCTGCAGCTTTGCAGGAATTAAATGAGTTAATACATAAAGAACTCAAAACAGTGATTGCCAAATAAGCTCTTGAAAATGTTAATGAGCTGTGTTAAATGTCAGGTAACCGTCGTGTCCTTTGTTCATTCCGGGCCTGCTCATGACTGATTCATTTAGTGCTGGAGTCAGACTCCTGCACATTTTTCACTGGTTTGTTTTTCATTGTAAGGTTGTTCTGTTGGTTTGAAGCTGGCTGTCCTTAGTAAGCTTTCTGGAACAGTTCCGTGCGGTCTGCAGTGAAGCATGTGATTTCTGTGTTCTGTGGACAGATCTATTCTTTGATTACAACAAGCAGGAATTTTAATTCAAGGGGAGCTCCTGTCTGAGCTCTGCGTGTCTCCTTGGTCTTTTTCCCCCCAGTACTAGTTGCTACCCGTCACTTAACTACTTGCTCCCGGCTCTAGCAGATCACCTGTGCCTGGGTGCGTTGCTTGATGCAGGCTTCTTCATTCAACTTCTTTGGCTTCGAGTTGGCTACCCTTGCTTTCCAGGTGGGAAGTGACAGGTTTTCCCTAGCAGAGCCCCAGTTGGTCCCTGGAACTTGACTACACATTTTCAAGTCTTGGTCAGAGGTGGCTACCTTTTCTGCAGCCACTTACATAAAAGAGCATCTTTATCACAGGCTTTGCCATAGGTAATTGCATATGTATTACAAATTATATTTTCAGGATATTTGTTGCAGTCACGGGTGTTTAGTGAGTCAAGGAGCACCCATGGGTGGGTACCACCTTTGCATCAACCCATGTAGTGGTTCCATGGTTGGGTGGATGGTTTGACTTCTGTGGATATGCCGTGTCATGAGACGAAGCATACGCTTGCAACTGTTTTGAACTGTGATTTGAGTGTTGAACTCCACATGCGTACACTTAAAGTTATTACTACTGCTTTTTAGCTATGCCGTCTTCACTCCATCCACCCACCAGCCCTGTCCTGGAGTTTTACCAACAAGAGTTAACTTCTGATTAGGAGCTTAGTACCAGAAAGAACAATATAGAAATTGATATTAATTATTTAGAGATCACTTAGGTCTCTCGTGAAGAAGGCTTAGAGATGTAGCACAGTGAAGGTGCCAGTGAAGAGCGCAGTCCTGTGAAGATGTTGGGAGGGACAAAGCTGTTTTTTCTAGTCATGTATATTTATGGTCAGTCTTGGCCTGAGAGATAAGAAGGTGCAGCCTGTAGTGGGCTGTGGATAGAGCTGTAATCATGTAAATAGCCAGGCTGACGGAGAGACTGCCCCAGCCTTGGCCATATTAGAGCTCTGCTTCTGTCATATCTGCAAGCAGTGAGTGATGCCTGCCTTTCTGTGGAGCGGGGCCGGGGCGGGAGCAGGGGAGGCAAGAGAACAGGACTTGAAGATGATGATGATCACCTCTTAGAATCGTAGCATGAGTCAAGCAGGGCAACAGAGACCTGTGTAATCCTAGCGCTTGGGAAAGTGAGGCCAGAGGATTGAGATTTCCAGGCCAACCTGGGCTTCCTAGAAAGTTGGCAGTGCAGCCGTACCCCCACCCCCCCAATGTATCATATGAGGTCTGGGGATCTGTTCCCATTGTAAAGCTGTCACTGAGTCACCCGTGTGAAAGTGTGTTGTTTTCCTGAGGTTGCTCTTTAGTGAATTATTAGAGATTGGCTTATTGGTACCCCCGGGAAACCCCTCTCACCCTAACCTACTCCTTTACTGCAGCTGTGTACAAATTGATTTGTCTCTGCAGTTTTGCTCAGTGTACCTGCAACACCTTGGTTACAATGTCTGATTCTGGCCAGGTTGTAAAGATCCATGGGCAATGAATGCCCTTTTAAAAACCAGCTTCCAAGTCGCGGCTGCCCATATACACACATACCACAGTTGTACATATACAGAACTCTGCAGCATGAAAACTAAGAGCTGCTCAGCCCGGCACACAGCCTGAAGGTTTGAGCTCTGAAAGACATGTGTAAGTTCCGTTTTGTTGGTGTTAAAGAGGTAGGTTGGGCTTACTGTCTGGTTTGAGGTATTAAACGAGCTTTAAGTTAAGTCCATGAAGACGATACCAGCTGGTAACAACTGACTCCACCAACTTTCATCCTTTGCCTGGACTTAGAACCCCTAGTATTATGTGAAACAGTCTTATTTACAGCTGCCCTGTGAAATAACTCCACACATGATCTAACAAGGAAACAAACATCTCACACTTCTAACTTTGAGGCAGCGCGTTTAGTCAGTGTAAAGGCTTGCTGTGGATACTAATGTAAGCCAAGTCTCACACTCTTTAATTTGTTCATCTGTAGTTTGTAACTCCAAAGCCATTTCCTCATGAATAGCCTAGAGGTGGCATTTACTCTCCAGCTCATGTAGGACAAGGTCTCATCAGCTAACCTTGGTTTGGAAGACCTGGTACTTCTTCCTTGGCTGCTTTTCAGCTGAATAAAGCAAGGCATGCCTTTGCAGGTGGAACATCTCCTGCCCCACTTCGTGGTTAAAACAGAAAAGCAGCGCATGATTTCTTGTTCTTTGGAGCAAAGTGAGGTCATTTTATGTTCAAGAGGAGAGGCTCTCACAGGTCTCACCAGCTCTCGGGCTCAGTCTTCTCTAAGCCGTCCTATCTTGGTTTCTATCACAACATGGCACTTCCCATGAGGGTGAGTGGTGGAAAGTCTCTCCAAGAAAGTCATTGTTTTCCACAAATGTATCAAAAGCAATAAATAATAATAAGCAACGACTTGGATTTTTATAGACATGCAGCACTCAGGGCAGAAACTGGCCTTCCTTAGTGCTGCATCCCATTGTATTTGATGAGATCTGGGACCGTCTGCTAAGGCACAAGGAGAAACAGCTTGCTTGTGTATTTCTGAAGAGAACACAGGACCCAACCCAGCAAAAAGGTTCAGAAATGATAGTGGCTAAGAAGATACTATTGTGGATTTTTTTTTTTTTTTTTTTTTTTTTTTTTTTTTTTTTTTTTTTAATATTCTTAAATTGAGGTATACTGAAACCCAAGCCAATTTAATCTGGACCCAAATGCTATTACCCTAAAGCACAGAATATCAAAGCGCCACAGGAGGAGGAGGAGGATCTCCTGAAAAGGGCCAGCAGTGGTACCAAGTGGCAACAAGGTAAGAAAACAGATGTCCCTCTGGAGCCCTTTCTGATAGAGGAGCCATCTGCAAACCACTCAAATCCATATAAAAGAAACACCTCCAAACAAACAGTGGGAATCTCTACCACTGGCAGATGCCTGTGTCATCAAAGGATATTTGAGAGGGGGGAGGAAAGAAGAAGAGAATGAGAAGGAGGAGAAGAAGGAAGAAGAGGAGGAGGAGGGGGAGGGAGAAGGGGGGAGGGGAGGGCAGGAGGAGGAGGAGGAGAGAGAAAGAAGAAACCAGAGCCAGAAAGATGTGAAATATAAAGGATGCCTAAGCAAAGGAAGAGGTAGCAGGAATGTTTGAACACTCTTAGCTGCACAAAACAACCAGCATTAATGTTGATGAATTTGGAGGAAATCAAAGTTAAGTGAAATAAGTTTTGTAGCATCAGGGAGACTCACAAGAATAGTGTCCTTTCTGTCCTTTGATTTGGGTAGGAGGAAGTAGGATTGATATAGTTAACAGAACAGAATTGTCTTGATTACTTCTCTGTTGCTGTTTACAAAATATCCCCACAAAAGCAACTTGATGAAGGTTTTATTGTGACTCAGTTTCAGGATGCAGTCCATTGTGGTAGGGATGTCAATGCAGAGGGAGCTGGAGGCAGCTGTTCACATTGTTCCCATAATCAAGAAGCAAAGAGCAGTGGATGGTTGTGCCCAGTTCACTTCTTCATACAGTCAAGGATCCTGGCCCAGGGAATGGTTTCCGCCCCAGTGGGCAGGTCTTCCCACCTCAGTGAACCTAATCAATATAATCTGCCATGGGCATACCCAGAGGCCCACTTCCTATATGATTTTAGGTCTCATCAACTTGACAATTGAGATTAACTGTCACTTGCCTGTCACTAGCATATTAGAAGATTTAAGGGCAACCACTTAAAAGCATACTGGTAATGAAAAGGGAAAGAGAAATACACAAAACTATAAATAGAATGAAATAATAGAAGTAAAGGCAGACAACTTAATCACAATAATTAGGTGACAAGAGTATCAGATACATAAAACAGAATTTTAAAGGTGAAAAAACAAAAGTTCTCATTGCTTAGTGGGAGTAAGCATAGTTCTTTATGGAGATGGTTATTTTAAGCTTGTTTGCCTCTGGCAGCATTGCTTCAAAATACATAAAGCAAAGTTGGCAAAAGTTGAAATCTATAGTTGGTGGGAAATGTTGGAAGACTTCTCCTTAAGTATTTAGAAGATTTTCAGTGAAAAAATTACAAAATTAGAGTTAGCATAATTACAGTTTATCTGAGCTAAGGGATAGAGAAAGCCCTACCTTGAGGAACTAGATTGAGAAACTCCTCCCGATCTCCTCTCTCCTCCTGTCCTCTTCCTCCCCCCCCCCCTTTTCTTCTCTTGATGGGGAATCTCACTATGTAGCCCTGGGTGGCCTTGAACTCGCAAAGAAACACTCAACTCTTCCTCATAAGCACTGGAATTAGTTATGTGGTACCACACCTGACAAATGCTTTATAAATTTGTCTTTATACTAAGCTACAAGGCAGCAGATATCAAGAAAGACTAAATTCATGCCATGTTCTCTGATTGTAAGTTCCTAGATTAGAAACTGAATGTTTAATTAAGCGTTTTAGAATTTAAGCTGATTATCTCATGAGCCATCAAACTCCCAAGAGAATTACAAGGACACCTAGAACCGCATCTTTGTTCACATTGTGTTTGAATTACAAATTATAGAAAGAACATCAGGAAAGTCAAAGGGAAAAATAAGACACCAAAAATAAAAAACGGAACACTATAATAGAAAATAAAAGCACAGATTCAGTTGAATAAACATATCTAAACCTTGCCCCTTTAAAAAGAAGTTACTCAGAGGCGAGAGGATTAGGCTAAACATTAGGAATGAAAAGGAGGTTGTACAGGTCCTTATCAAAGTGGACACTGCAGTGTTTGCAGTATGATTGCCTACAATGGTTCAAGATGAAGGGAATTCATGAAGGATGTGGAGTCAGTTCACAGGCAAGACCCCCACAGTTGCACACCAACACTCCACACCTACAGAGCACAGTTGCACACCAACACTCCACACCTACAGAGCACAGTTGCACACCAACACTCCACACCTACAGAGCACAGTTGCACACCAGCACTCCACACCTACAGAGCACAGTTTGCACACCAGCACTCCACACCTACAGAGCTCACTGGTACCTCCTCCCCATTCCAAAGAAGAGTGGGTGGACTCCTTTAAACCCCCAAAGTCACCTCACTCTATCACATACTTTGACATTTGTATTTCATCTGTGATCGTACAGCTTTTCTGGTAGTTTAATTTGTTGTTTTGCATGTGCTTTACAGCAAAATTTGTTAGTTCTTCAGATGGTTCTTACAGCTTACAGTAGAACTGCATTTTGACAAACCTATTGTAACTTGAAAAATACCCTAAAGTCAAAAGTAGCTGCCACCCCAGGGTACTACCCACAGGGCTCTGCAAAGATGCAATAGAGAGCCAGTTTCCTGTTTGTTTCTTTTAGTCACCTTGCTGGCTGAAAGCTGGTTGCACCCAGTTCACACATTTATAGAAGAAAGAACAGGAAGGGTAGCTCAGTAGGAGCTGTAGGGAAGGATGGAATGGCAGTGGAGAACCAAGAGAGTAGCATCCCTAAAACAACATGGCGTCAAGAGGAGACAATTTAAAATGCCAGGCCACATTAGAACAGGAAAGATCAGGCTTTTCAGGAACATGAGGAAGAAGATGGCAAGTCCTTTATACTGGGTTTGGGGCAGGGGAGAATATGAAACCTGACAAAATTACCAAAAACAACTATTTCAAGGGTCTGTAAAGTTGGGCAGTCAATGATAGATTAAGGATGTGTATTTGTAAAAACTGACTGTACTTAGGAAAGAACAGTGGAAAAGGGCAGAAACAGACTGGAAGAACTTAGAGAAGAGTGAAGGGATGCCTAGGAATGGAGTCTGCCATGGAGTGAGTACAGAGTGGACCTTTGAGCTCAGGAGAGGCTCCTCAGTAGGAGTCTGCCTTGTGGTGCTGATGCTGGATGATGCTTTTGATATATGCCAGTGTGGTCATTCTGCAGCCTATAACAGCCTTTTTATCATTAGTCTTAAATATCCATGCGAGTGTCCACTTGTGGTTTGAGTTGCGTTTTGTGTACCGTAGGACAGCCTTGCTGCATTTCACACAGGGGTGAGTTTTATTCCTCTGATGGATGTGCTTATTCCTGTTAGCAGAAGATTGGTTTTTTTAACAAGTAACAGCTTATAAATGATGAGAATGATTATAATTAAACCCAGTGGGTGAGATCTACAAATGTTTGTTCTGTGAAGAGCCTATCTTGCGTCTGGTATATTCTGTACTTGGTTTAGTTTTGGCATACTTTGGGATTTGTTTTATATATATGATATGTTTTGCTTTTCTTTTTGATGTAAAATACATTAATAAAAGGACTTAGAAGAGGAATTTTACAAGGAGGAGTTCTCACAGTTTAAGGGAACACAGTTGTGACAGGGAAGCAAAGCCAGGAGTTGCTCACTGTTTGTTACAGTGAAAGGAGCAGGGAGCTACTTTTGTGGCCAAGGGCACCTGCTCACAGCACTGCAGTTCAGGAAGTGTAGAGGTCAGGTGCAAGCATTAAAGCCCACCCTCACCCTCAGAGTTTTTCTAAAGGTTCCAAGACTACCTCCCAAATAGCAGCACCAGCTGGTTCAAACAGATGAGCCTGCCCAGGACTTTTATACCAAGTCATTACATGGCTGATTGTTTTGTTCATGGAACATGAGGCTTTAAAGTGAGTATTTGACAAAAGTGTTTTTAAAAGTATAAGAGAAATTTGGATAAACTGTCGTTGTTAACCTTTTTGTGTTGTGAAAATAGAGCTAGATAGAAAATTCTCAGCCACAGAATTCCTCATTATCTATTTTTAGCCCCTCCACAGTTCCATCTTTGTCCCTACCCATGTCGCACGGCCAGGCTGTACAGCATAGTGCCAGTCACCCAGACTCAAAACAGGAATTTCTTTATGTGACTCCTTCAAGCTTTCCGTTTAGCATGTTCGGTTTGTGTGGCCCACGAGCAATAGCAAGCGCTTTATTCTGTCTGAGGCGTCTGAGGAGGAGTGCAGTCGTGAAGTCGGTTTGCATAGTTGTTTTTGCAGTTGTCGCGCCTTGTGAAGACATTCTGATTCACCCCATGCGTACAATGCCCACATTTGATCAGTTCGTGCTCTGTTGAGTATACAAGCAGCAAACACACTTATTTGTTTCACCAGATGCCATTCTGCGCGTATTCAGAACAAAACCCCTGGGAAAGTGGCTTATGGCAACTTGTTTTTTTGGCAGCATTTCCCTTATTTATTATTATTTTTTAAGTTTTATTTGGATTTGGGTAAACTCTAAAGGGAAAAAAGAGAATGGGGCTGGCAAGATAGCTCAGTGGATAAACTCATTTGCTGCCAAGCCTGACAACCTGAGTTTGATGAGGTTGATTTTAAAATGGGTAAATAATTTAACACGTGTTGGGACTTTCAGTAAGAAGGGTTCATTTATATTCTCTTTATTTAAGAGCCCAGTTCAAGATTGTTGAATGGGCACACAGACAGGGGGCGCAGTCGCAGGTAGCACAGCCATGTAGAATTCTCCTCACCTGTTCGCTCACCTCGCTGCGCTACCACCTGTCTGATGTGTGCGCGTGTGGGTGTCCCCATTTACTTCCTGATTTCTCGCTAATAAGAAGACTCCTCTAAAGCCTCCCAAGCTCACTGTAAGGATTGCAGCGCTCTGTAAAATCCATATTCAGGCTGCCTCCAAACAGTGTCCCCACAGCCTGGATAAGAGTAAACGGTATCCAGGTTTACTGCTGGGTTTTTTCCCTTTATGAATTGCTTAGATTTTGTCTCATTCACACTCCAAGGCCTTACTGACTTGGAAGAAAAAATAATGTAGTATTCATTTTTTTCTTATGCACTGCATCTCTGATTTTGTGGCGGCTCTTTTTTGCACACGTGCAGACATGTTCACTTTGCATTGGGGTGGGCAGTCTGCTTCTCCACCACTCAGGCCTTGGGAGCCATTATGCCGGGCTCCTCGTGGGAAGCTCTGTTGCGTAACTGTGGTCTGCTGCACACCCAGCGGCAGTTTTAGATATCGTTAGATGCTTCCCAGTGGAAGCATTTTCATGCCAAGAACCACGTAGCAATGTTCCGCTACGTAGGCCGTGTGAGATGTAGTTGAAGACGCACAGATCTTAGGCGTGTAGAACCTTAACAGATGTATGCGTGTGTATAACTACTATCTCCTGGACCCAGGGACCATTGTCACCCATAAAGTTCACTTGTGTCCTTTCCGTTGCCTCTGCTACGCGTACGCTTTGTCCAGCTTCTGTGTTCACACCAATCCTATCAAGTGGCACTCCACTGCGGAGCACGCAAGCTTTTGTTTCGTTCTTGTTGCCTGATTCGGTAGCAGTCCTTCCCTCTAACAAACTCCCAAGATAAGTCAATTTACAAAAGATTTATTTTGGCTAAGAGTTCCAGAGATTTCAGTTTCAGCCCATGGTTACTTGCCTCCGTTGCCTTTGGTAGGAGCAGGTAGTGGAGAAAGCTGCGTTCCTCATGACGTCCTGGAAGCAGAGACAACTACAGGCTGCAATTCCCAGTGTCCCTTTCAAGGACACACTTTCAGTGACTTAACTTCCTACCAGCTATGATTCCCCTCGTGCAGGTGCCACTACCTCACACTTGAGGAGGCCAAGTCTGGGAAGTGTGGCCAGTGGCACAGTTGTTAAGCCCAGTGCAACTTTGCACACACTGGAACCCGGAGCGTGTACTTAGATTTCAGATGCTGACTAGGGAAGGTTTTCTTGCTAGGTGGTGTCTTTACAGATTCCTTTATAAAGAACTAACTTTGTCTCATTTAACGCTTTGCTAGAAAGGACAGTGCGTTTTATAGAAGGGTCCAGTGGTGTATGTGACACTGTTTGTATGAGGGCTCTGCCCTCCCCCGCTTCAAACAGTGAAACATAATCTCCATTGCAGTAGTGTTAGCTTTGCTAGGACCGTCTGCTGTGTGAGATCACACCAACGGTGCCATCTGGGGGGATTGGTCCCCATTGGACACTTCAGTCTGCTGGCACCTTGACTGTAAGCAGTAAATTTCTATTGTTCGTAAATAGCGTACGCAGCCCCAACAGACAGACACAGGTTGGTGCCAAGCCTGGAGTGTTTTGCATCTGTGTTGTGTCCCCATCTCCCATGCCCACCCCTAAACCCACCCTGCCCCCAACCCTGTGGCTTGGGGAGATTTTGAAATTTTGATAAAGTCTGGCTTATACAATTTCTTGCTTTCCTGACTATGCTTTCTGTGACTCAAGAGACCTTTGTCCCCTCCCAAACCATAACGATGATGCTTTATGTTTGGTCTAAAAGCTTCATAGTTTTTGTTCTATTACTGGCTTATAAGATATTTCGAATTCACCTGGTAAAGAGGCTTGTGGTTCTTTAGCAAACGGATGTCCAATATTCTGGCACCTCTTCATTCTGTGGTGACAGTCTCATATAGCCTAGGTTGGACTTAGGAACAAAATATTCTGGCTCTTGCCTCTTTCTCCTGGGTTCTGGGACTGTGGGCCTGCTTGTGTGGTGGCTGAGGATCAAATCCAGGGCTTTGTGCATGCCACCCAGCACTCTACCAACTAAGCTTTGTTGGCAGGTCTCCTGGTACCATTTATTAAGAAAGTTTGATTGAGTGGGTTATGGAGGCCTTTATAATAAGCAGGATCAGTGTATGGCTGCACAAATGGATGTCTTTCTAGACATTCCTTTAGGTTACACTGACTATGGCTGATGTCCTCACACTCCTTTGGAGGGATAACTGTCATTACTCAGTTACCTGTCTGCTGTCTCTGTCTCTTTCCCCAAATCTCCAAGGTCTTGAGACCCTCAAACCATTTGTTCCCTCTTTGGAGTAGCCACACAGATGGAAAGAGTGTAGGGAAGCCTCGGGGGTCATTGGAAGGGCCAAAATAGAGAACTACACTCAGACTACGTAGTTGTCTACAGCGTCATAGGCAGTGGACACAAGCGGAACATGGCAGCTCTGCTCTGGGGCAGGAGGCCAGCGTCCTCCCGATTCTCTCCTGTGACTCTTGGCGCATTTGCACCTAGTCTCTGTACTTGGCCACCTTTTCTTCTGCCGCTCAGAAACCCACAGGCGACAGGTTAAAAGTCACCCTTCTGTCAGCCTGTAGAATTGTTGGGGTCACTCACGGATGTCCCGGGTGAGGACCAAGCTGCTCTGGCCCTTGGTGCTGTAAAGACTGGCAGAACCTGGGCCGCAGTGACACAGTCCTTCCCAGAGCCAGTGTGCATGGTCAGGGCTGTATTTCTCACATGAAGGCCAGGTGTTAACTCACCTCTGTCCTTAAAATGTGATAACTTGCATCATTGGGGTGAGAATAGAGCCTCAAGGGCCCAACGAGAGAAATTATTAGATGATGAGATAGTGCTGCTCTCTCCAGGTGAAGTTCCACTGATATATGGATCTGCACCACATGGCTCATCGCCTTGGCTGTGCGGTTGCTTCCGTTGGGCCCTCACCTTGCACGAGCCATGAACAGATGGCAGGATGTTCATCCCATACTCTTTTTGAAATTCCCTTGGCCCTGGGAAATGCTCTGTCAACTTTGACTTACTAGCCAAGGTTTTATGGATGACAAGAACACTGCATTTCCTCTTTCAGGCCACAGCAGGGTCCTTGTAGATGCTAAAGCAGCCAGTTGCACTTACGCTAGTGGCCCCAGCCAAGAAGAAAGAAATATCAGCTCAGTTTATGATTCCTGTTTCACTACCATTTGACATCTTTATGTAGCCCACCAGACATAATCAAGACATGTTTTTCCTGTGGACTCGGGCTTTCAATTTTTGTTCTTCCAGTCTTAAGTTCTTCAATATTTTTTGTAGAGAGGATCCGCTAGCAATAGAATCTCTTTATGTGGAAATATTTAGCACAATCTAATGTTCACAACACAAAGCAGACAGTTGTTTTGAGTAGAGTAAAGATGGTTCCATAGAGGGCTTGGAAAGGGACCGACAGCCTCCTCCTTTATCAATAGGATACAGCAAAGTGGCATGTTGTTGAAAGTGCTGTGCATTCAGATGGCCCAGAGCTGAGGGGCAGCATTCTGTCTAACAATATACTAACAGGGTAACCCATTGTGGTACCACACAGAGTGTTTTCTGAAGTTCTGTGCTAGTTCACATTTCCTCTTTCCTAGATTCTGCCCTTTGCCCTGTCTCTAGCTCTGCCTATTATAGAACTTTATTTTTTGGACTCATTCAATAAATATATAGTCTTTTATGTGTAATTGTATTATTAAGTCTGTGGTATGTGTAGTATATTACAAGTCTATGCCCATAAATAGAGCAATACAATGCACGAAGCACACAATGACCCCTCCCAAAATACAGCAACAAAACTTGGCAGGAAAAGTGACATCACCCATAATAGACAGAGAATCTGATTGGGATATAAATAGGCAAACAATGTGTTCATTTTCTGAAAGACTGGCAGGTTTAAAAGCAGCACCTAGAATGTGTGATACCACTTTTCTCTGTGTCCATTATTCCCAGTGTGAAGTCAGCCGTGAGTCTTACTGGAGTTTCAGTGTTATAACTTGCATATGTCTGTGGAGTCATCCCACTTGAGATTTGTAATGTTTCCAGTTGCATATGCTACTTGTACAGAAACGTGGCTGTCTGCAGAGATGGCTGAGTGAACAAGGCACTTGCTGCACAGTGTGAGACCTTGAGTGTGAATCTGCAAAAATCACAGAAATCTGGATGTGGTAGAACGCACCCACAATCCAGTGCTCTTACAGTGAGATGGGAAGTGGAAACCGAGCAGCCCCAGAGGCTGCTGGGCCAGTGACGGGGTGTGTTCTGTTTTGGTTTTTTGAGACAAGGTTTCTCTGCGTGGCCTTGGCTGTCCTGACTCGCTTTGTAGACCAGGCTGGCCTCGAACTCACAGTGATCCTCCTGCCTCTGCCTCCTGAGTGCTGGGATTACAGGTGTGTGCCATTGGCCCAGCTAGTGACTGTGTTTTGAAAGGCTGTCTCTTTCCCTGATTTCTGCTAAGCTGTTGTTTTCATTTGGTGTTGCATGTAGCTCATACGTACTGTATACTGGTTGTCTACCCCATTGCTTTTGATGATGCCTGGTGTGCAAATTGCTCACCAGTCTAGCCCCATTAAGTCTAGGCAGGGGTGGATTTTGAAAACTGTTTCAACATTTGTATTTAACTCATAAGGGCTCAGTCAGTTTCTTCCCCACTGGCTCATTCTTTGTACTGACCAAGGTACCTTCCGACTTAGCCTTTTGCTCTTGTTTTCTGGGGCACCTTTACGTGGGAACTTCGCCACGCTATGCAACTAGCCAAGTGTTATCTGGGGGTCTTACAGATTGCCTCTCCCAGGACAAAACATCTGAACCACTACAGAGGTGTAACTTCTGATCTTCTTAGCTGACTCCATCAACCCCCTGGGCGTGAGGCCAAACTCAGTACTGCCTTGCACCCCCTAGAGTACAAGCCCCCTGTGTATTGGGCTGTCTGGAGGATTCCCTTGATGTTATGTTTCTTCTCATTAGGGAATTGATGTCTTCACTTTATTTATACACAGAGACTTTTTAAATTTTTTTTAAATACCAGCTTTGCTACTTTGGAGAGATGTCTTCTGGGCCCTTTGCCCCTCAGTCCTGAGATAGCAGCTCTTTGTTTCAGGGTTCTGGACATGTATGTCTTGTACGACTCCACAGGGAGCAGTCCTTACAAATTTACGCCTGCCTCGCCCCGTACACATGCCATCCTTGTACCTTTATTCTGCCGATTCTCACAGTAACCTGTCTCTGCAATAAGCCGCGGCCATTGGTGAAGCATGGTTGTGGTTTCAGGGCCTTGAGACACATCATTACTCAGAAATGTGCCTGGGGCTTGAGCACGTCAGTAAGTTAGTTCGATTTGGTCCTTGTGCTCCTGTGACGTGTCCTGTCTGCCACCCAGTTAGATTTCTACTTTCCTTTCAACCCAGGCTTTGTCCTCTGGTTGTGCTTTTTGTCTGAATGCTGCCAGCTATAAAGCATGTCTCCTGCAAAGCCAAAGCCGGTGTGACGTGTTTCCCTGTTCTAAGAACCCATTCCCCTCCACTTTCTTCTGGGGTTTCTTCATAGAGTCTTTAGATAGTTGTGTTTAAATCCTTCCTCCTTTCTGGCCTTGGAACACTCTATTTTTGTAATACAAATGCTTGGCTTAGGATGGGATTACCTCTTGGTAAACCGGTTAGAAGTTGAAAATGTTTTTAAAAATGCGTTTCACACAATACCCAAGGAGCATTGCAGCTTAGCAGCTCAGGACCCCATAGGGAGTCAGCTGTTTCCCCTGGTGACAGGGTGCTGCAGCTGTGCAGCACAGCAGGACCCAGCTGTGCTCTCACTAGTCTTGAAGGTCAGGATGCCAAAGTCTGAAGTAAAGGTTCTGTGGAGTCTGTATTACTTTTATGTCAGGATAAAGCCAGAAAGTGTGTCAGACCATTACATAAAAACTACCCTTACAACATGAGGCAACTTTTCTTGTTCTTAACAGTTATGACAACTTTTTTCAGCGGCTGATACATCTTTTTTATCTGTTGCATCTTACAAGATACCAACGTTCTTTTTCTGTAAGTAGAGTTTTAATATGTTACTCTCTCCACCCAGCATTGTTTGTGACTTAATGCTGCTGGTCGAAGGAGCCTCCTCATAATGTCAGGCAAACATGCTGCCACAGGGACGGTGTGCACAGTGATTGGTCATGCCAGATGTCTGCTGTCTGGGCTTTGGAACTAGCAACAGCATTTTGCATGCCTTGTGCTGGTTTTCCTTAAACTGCCACAGTGGTGGAGCCAAGTGTTCTTCGCTTGCATCCCTGCTGAGCCTTTCTGTTGTCTGCACCCTGGGCACTTTGGTATATTGCTGGGCATGGGGACCCTAGACTGTAGTCCCAAAAAAGGTGGTTTGGGTGTTCCACCTACTCCTTGGAGGTTGATTCAGAGTTCTGCAAGCCATCAGCAGGGATCTGTAATATTACAGAAGCTTGGCTTTTACTTGTTCCACATTTTGGCTTTTAGATTGAGTTTTATAAGAAAATCCTAACTCAAAGAACTTGAGCATAGAGTTTGAATTTTATGTTGAAATTTGCGTTTCATGTGTGACCGTGGGTAGCATTATTAAGACAGTGATTTGGGTGGCATTTTCATGCCTTCTTCCTTCAGTGAGTGCTGGCTTTCCTGTGGGTCTGTACGTTAGCTCCTTCCACAGAGTTGTATGAAATTCTTGGCGTTGACCTTATGTCACTGGAGCAGCGCCTTTTATATATACTGTGAGAAAGGTGCTTCTAAGAGATCTGGGGAACAGTTATCCAGGGTGTCGAAGCTCAGAAAGGTCTGAGAAGACCTCGAGGAAAGATGAGTCTTTGTGTTCCTCTCTGACAGTTTTCCCCCCTTGCCACAGTGAAAGGGCTCAGGAAATAATTTCAGGTTTACGGTTTCAACAGTTTGGTTAATGTGAGTGATATCTGTTTGTACATTAATTAACGGTGGCAACTCAGATGCGTAGTCCACCCATAGCAGCTTCCAGTGTCAGAGGAGACAGTGGCCTCTAGTGGGAGTAGGAACATGGTACTCCTGTCCCCAGGGTGTGACATTTGAATTTGGTACCTTGTGCAGTGTGAGTCTTCTGTAACTTCACCTGTCCAATACCAGGTTTACTGCCTCCTGGTCACCTGATGGTGTCAACCCCATGCTGAATCCGTCACCAAGTGTCTGATTGTTCCCCACAGTCTGTGACGGGCTGGCAACCACAGACTACGGTGGACTCAAACAATGGGTTTTATATTTTAAATAAGTTAATAAAATTGTTATTTTTAGCATAGGATACTACAAGATACTCCGTGTTTAGCTTTTTTAGATGTCACTGATTTATTTATTGTTTGATTGATTCTGCTTCCTTGCCTCTGAGACAAGTTGAGTGGTTGGGATATTGTGTGACTCTGAAGCGTAAGCCATCTGTTCCTTAGCAGTGCTTGTAAGGTGCCCACTGGCTCAATATTGCCTTCTGTTGGCATCTCTGAACAGTCCAGCCCTGAGCATTTGAGAGGACGTGTGTGTTCCCAGGTAACGGCTGAGGCTGGTTCCTGTGCTACAAAGAAAGGGGCAGGGTCCTAGGGCCCAGAGGAAGAGAAAGAAAGAAACCTTGTGTCCCCACATCGCCACCTCAGCTTTAAGGACGTAGAAGTGAGGGAAAAGAGGGTGTTCTGGTTGAGTCCATACTTCTAGAGGTAAAAATGGATATAAGGAGCAAAAATAGCCTTAAACACAGTTTTTCTTTAAGGTATAATTTCTTTCCCCTGCACATTTAACACTTTAAAACTGTCATGAAAGTGACTTTTGAGAAATTTTCCAGAAATTCTCCTTTTATTTCTATGGAAGGCATGCACCTGTGTGTGTAACTATTCCCAAGTGAGAGTTTGTCAGTATCTTACAGAGCAGCTATGTGGACCAGCTCACCCACTTGACAGTAACTCTTGGCCGCAGGAGGTCTGTTGCTTGTAAAATCTGCCTCCCAGTGAGACAAGTCTTAATTCGCCTCACACAGAAGCAATAATGAATGTTTAAATTGAGGCTGGCCTACAGTTAAGGGCTTTAATTCTGTATCTTAAGTACAGATATGTTAGGGAGCTTGTTTGTTTTTAAGAATAAAGAATATCTTTGAAGATAAAGATGGGGTATTTCCACATGCTCTTGCAGCTGTAGTCAGCTGACATGCATTAATTTGGAGTAGAGAGAACTTGGTACTCACTGGGTCTTATAATCTGTAACTGTGCAAGAAACACACTCATGTTCTTAAAAACTGGTAGACTTAGACCTTTGCAGCCCTAATTAAAGAGCGGTTAGCTGATTTGAGCCTCTGCCTGCCAGACATGACACAAAATCACACCTGACCACCATGGAACAGTCTAGTGGTATTTACTTTACGTGTAGGTGCCACAACAGATTATGGGTATTTCTGCAGTAACGTGGGCATTAATGTCAAATATTTTCCTTGTCTGAATTGTAAGTCGGCCGTTTACATTTAAAATGTCAAAGTAACTGAATGCATTACAATAATAGATGTATATTTGATACATGACATATCAATCATCACTAAAAGATGAATATTACCTTCTTTTAAAGCTTATCAGCATAAAAATTCACACCAAAATTTGAGGGGAAATAGCTTGACTGGCCTAGAACATTCCATTAAGAGGAGCAGTCTCGTTGGTGTTAGTGCATCAAAGTCACATTTACCAGACCCTCATGCTCCTTTGGTTGAGCTGGCTGCACATAACACGGAGGGCGGTTGCTGCTGGTCATCCACGGATGGCCAGCATAGACTCGGGGCTTCATGCTGCCCCAGCTGTACTTGTTAGAGCCAACTCAGAGGGTGGGGCTGAGTGTCAAAATAAAAAGCCCATTTGAATCGTAACGAAACCATTTACCTCATGTGGATATGTTTTTGGTTTTATAGCTACCAGTGTATTTCCATTTTATACCTAAAATGAAGATACATTTCTGAAAGTACCAATATTTCTTGTGGATAAAACACCAGTTGTGTTTTAAGACTAGGGCCCTTTTGTTCTAGCCCTAACTGGCCTTGAAATGGTAACACTCCTCCTGCCTGAGCCCCAACTTGGGGGAGGCTGCTTCCTTCTGTTTTAGTTTTGTTGGATGTGTGGTTGAAACAGACTTTAACTGGATAGTAACCTAAAAATCCACGTAGCATTTTGATTTATGCCTACCAGTCATACATTTTGAGTAAGAAATATAAGCAGGTAGCCTGTGCTCGTTGCAAGGAAGTTGTCAGAATTCCGAGTACTCTGTTACCATTCTCTTTTTTTTTTTTTTTTTTTTTTTTTTTTTTTTTTTTTTTTTTTTTTTTTTTTTCCTTTTTTTTTTTGATTGGGGGCAGGAAAGAGAAGAAGAGCTCTATGGCCTGTGGTGGTGCTGGTGACAGTGGTCATGGTGATTGATGGTGATGTTTCCTTGTTAAGCTCATAGCTTTCTTGAGTAATGAGGTTTGTTTTTAACCTTTCTCTCATGCATAGGTGGAAAGAATTGTTGACAAAAGGAAAAACAAGAAAGGAAAGACAGAGTATCTGGTGCGCTGGAAAGGCTATGACAGTGAGGACGACACGTGGGAGCCAGAGCAGCACCTGGTAAACTGTGAGGAATACATCCATGACTTCAACCGGCACCACAGCGAGAGGCAAAAGGAAGGTAGCCTGGCCCGCGCCAACAGAGCCTCCCCGAGCAATGCCCGGAAGCAGATCTCCAGGTCCACCCACAGCAGCCTTCCCAAGACTAACCCCAAAGCACTCGTGGCAGGCAAAGATCATGAATCCAAAAACAGCCAGCTGTTGGCTACCAGCCAGAAGTTCAGGAAAAACACAGCCCCAGCTCTTGCAAGCCGCAAGAACATGGACCTCGCCAAGTCAGGGATCAAGATTCTTGTGCCTAAGAGCCCCATTAAGGGCAGGACCTCGGGCGACAGCTTTCAGGGGGAGAGCCCTGAGAAGCTGGGCCCTGTGGAGCAGGGTCCCGAGGACACCGTAGCGCCAGAGGTGACTGCAGAGAAACCCGTCGGAGCTTTGCTGGGCCCTGGTGCAGAGCGAGCCAGGATGGGGAGCAGGCCCCGCATACACCCACTCGTGCCTCAGGTTTCTGGCCCTGTGACTGCTGCCATGGCCACGGGCTTAGCTGTTAATGGAAAAGGTGAGTGTCCAGGTAGGCTGTGGTGGGCTTTGCTTACGTGCTGAGCAGTGACCCTAGAAGGCCTGTGTCCTTTTCTAGGAGGCTCGTCCTGGGAGTTGGAGGAGTCACACAGCTATCTCCCAGGCTTTCAGAAGATTGACAAGTTCTTCTTTCTTTCTTCAAAGGCGTTGGCTTTCTCTTTGCCACCCACAGCTGTGTCACCACTTTGGACTGCTCGTAACAGGGTCTCTTCCTATACCATTTACGATTAGTATTTTTTTATAGCAAACTTTGTGAAGCCTCCTGCCTTCCTACATCTCTCGCACACACGTTTTGTTAAGAATCTACCTGCCAGCATAGGCTTAGAGACCACACCCTTTATTTGCATGCCCGTGTCACTCACCAGAAGTGCTTGGGGGGGCCACTTTGAGTTTGGTCTGTTTCTTCATGCACAGCTGACAAGGCTCTGTTGCCCCCTGTTTGGGAGTCGGAGCTCATTGTGCATGGTGCCAGTCTGCCACCATCTCCTTGCTTCCCCCTTGCTCATCCAGACCCTGCCGGCCGGGCTGCTCTGTAAGTCTTGATGCTGTCTTCTTGCCACAGCTTTCTCAGATTTGATTCTGTGTAAGGGACTGCTAATGAAAGAAACTCAGAGCCTCCTGGCTAACCATGCAGAGTCACAGCCCCAGCTCTACCGTAGCTTCCCACGGCTCTCCCGATTCTTGCCATTTCATTTGTATAAGTGGATAGAATGGTACCCTCTGACCAAGCTAGTGAGTCTTCTCTCTTCTGGGTGCTCTTGGACCACTGCCCCAACCTGTGCAGGCACCGTCACAGCACACCCTGACCAGTCATTCTCAGCTCCCTCCTAAACCCCTTCCTCTCCTGGCCCTCTCACAGCGTGATCTCCGTGTATACACTCAGCTTCAGCCTTAGATCAGTGTACGACACAGTGGTGTAGGGTTGCTGGGGAAGCTGCTTAGCTCCGCAGGTAAAAAACACACGTGTTACTAGCAATCCAGCCATAGTATATATGCAACAAGTTTTCCTCTTGGCCTTGCCTTTGTGTGGTACCTCAGCTGCCTATTAACTGAAATCTGACATCTCCCCAGCATTTTCCAGATTCATACCAGAACGCAAGGTCCTTCTCTGCCAGCTACAGATCAGCCTCGCATGGAGTGAGGGTTCATTTATGAGTGTGATGACATCCCATAGCCAGGAGGAAGATCATGGACATTCATAGGTAGCAGAGCCTCGTAGTCACCTGCTAGTGAGCTGTGCTTCCCATGTAGGGAAGTCAAATCCAGAGAAAATGAAAGTTCATAGAGAGAGCCATGGACACAGAAGGAATCAAAACAAATGTCTCCATTCATCTCCTGTGTTCTCCCCATGGTGCTTCTGGGGGCGAGATGGGGGCAGGGCATGCGGAGCCTGCACGTGTGTCTGCATTGATGACTTTAGGCCAGGTACTGTGCTCAGCTCTGGACTAGCACAGTAGTTGGCAGTGTGGAAGCCTGTGAGGTGGACCCCACTCCACACCTGGTTTTGTATAGTATGCAAGCTAAGAGCAGGCTTCCCTTTTGCCTAATGACTTAGAAACCAAGAGGACTCTTCAAGTGAAAATGCAGCAGAGTGAAACTGTATGTCTGTGTAGGACACAGTTGTGACCATCTATGCATGGATTGTCCATGATTGTGTCTGCTACAAGGACAGATCTGAGTCCTGGTAGGACCCGTGTGGCTCAAAGTTTGCTGGTCCCTGCAACAGGAAGTCGCCAACTTTTTTAGGCTTTTGTATTTAACTTTTGAGTAGAACATAAAGGCCTCAGAGGGCCTGTGATCCTCTTATCCTTCTCAGAAGTCTCTGTGTTTTTGTTCATGGAAGGGAATTTAGGATCTCCAACCGTGGACCTAGCAAGGCTGAGAACCCAGAAGGCCAGCTTTGGCAGGTTCCCATGGTACGCACTACCTTTCTCTTGCTCCCCTGTGTGGCCCAAATGAACTGTGCCCCCTCTTAAGTTTCCCCAGTCTGCAAAACCCACCCCCATCCAAGGTCTTAGGTCCTTGTATAACGATGGTCCTAGGTCCAATTTCAGGACTTGGTGGCTTTCCACTTTTGAAAAGTTCGTGCAGTGCTGCAAAGGGCGTGTGAGCGATCCTGAGATCTTCCACTCGTAATCTCGCCAAGGAGCTCAGTAGACTGGTGTGAAGTAACACGCCAAGACTGCTATGTCCCAGCCCGTACCCTGCTCACCTTCCCACTGAGAACAGTCTCCACTGAGAGGGGCAAGTAGAAGCCACTTGAATATTTTTAAGACAGTGGAGACTGATCTGGCCAGTGTCAAGTCTAGACTTGCAGATTAATGAGTAGCTTCCTATGCCCAGGGTCCTTCCCCCTATTGGCAAGTCCAATCTGAACAAGTGAGATGGATGCCAAGCTAGCCAGACAAGGCTCAGATGGACCAGTACCCCTCTCCTCAGGAGGCAATTGCCTCTGTCCAGTACATCAGCCTGCGGCCAGTGGGGACAGGTGGTCAGAACGGTGTCTGCCATGGGGCTGCTTCTCGAGACAAGCTTGTGGGTGGGCTCCAGGGGAACACATGGTCATGGAACGTAAAGATGAGGAGAGAATGGAACAGTCCTTCCAGAAAGCCACATATCCTCTCTCCTCAGTGATAAGACTCGAGACTGAAGCTGTGCTCGACTGTTGGTCCACGTGTGTAGGTTTGGTTTGGTTTGGTTTGGTTTGGTTTTAAAGCAGTTGTTTGTTTTTACCCCCCAGATTCATTTTAGAGCTGTGTAAGAAAATGGATTTGTTTGAAGCCAATACTGGTAGAGCCATTGGGAAATGAACCATCTTTCTGGTCAAAACAGCAATCATGTGTTCAAGGGATCTGTTTACCACTGAAAACAGATTAGAGTGTCTAAATCAGAATGAATGCTGTGGGCCATGTTAATACACTAATACATGGAATGACCATATGCATATTAGCTTTTAACTATTTTAGAGCTAAAACAAAGGCTCAGAGGTGGATACATAGCTTCTCTCATAAATCTAGCTAAGTTCTCTTCCTGCTCCTCAGGGGTCATTCATGCTCTACCTAGTGAACTTACTTTACAAAATAAGCGATTGTTTTTAAAAGCTGGTATCATAACTTTTTTCTATTTACAAATTCACATGTGTAATTGTTCCTCGTTGTACAGGTAGGAAATATGAGACAACTGTCAGCAACCTTTACAAAGAAAATAAGTAGAACCAGAAATAAGCCCTGCCATTGTTACCACATAGAGGTGGCTATTAGTCAAGGGAAAGCCAACCGCCATCCTGGGCAGCCTTGGCTTGGCTGCCATTATCTCGCCAAGGATATGAGCGGACTTGTAGCCCGGTTCGCTTTCCTACTTCAGCAAGTGTCATGTTAATGGCGCCTCTCTAGTCGCATAGTGCTGTTGAGTGTGAAGGCTCTGTCACAGGGACAATGAGGTCAGGCGGCCGGTGCCCAGTGGTAACTTGGACCACAAGGACATGTCTGCTTGAGAAGAAGGGGCATTGAGCAGGTATAGTGACACGTGCCCATAATCCCAGTGCCCGAGAGTCCGAGGCAGGAGGATTGCTGTGAATCTTAGGCTAGCCTGAGCTACACAGTAAGTTCAGGGACATGGAGTACTACAGAGTAAGACCAGAAAAACTGAAATAAAAATAGGCACAAACAAAAATGTATGTGCAACCATGGGTTTTGGGGAGCTGGGGGGAATGACTCAGTGTGTAAAAGCACTTGCTATTCTTCCAGAGGACCATGCGGTTCCCAGCACCCACGTTGGGTGGCTCACTTCTGTTTGTAATTCCAGTTCCGTGGGTTCAAACACCCTTCTCTGGCCTCTGTGGGTACCTGCAAGCACATGGTATACATACAGACAAGCAGGCAACCACACATAAACATAAAATAACATTACATTGAACTCTTTTCTTTAAGAAGGATTGTTTGTAGGGGCTGGAGAGATGGCTCCTTCAGTAATTCGCTTGCTGCAAATGCGCGAAGACCTGAGGTGGTTTCCCAGCGCTCAGGTGAAAGCTAGGTGTGGTGCCACAGTGCCTGAAGGCAGAGACAAGAGTCAGTTGAATGCTAGATTCTGTCAAAGCTTGCCTCAAAAAGCTAGGGCTGGGGAGATGGTTCATTGGTTAAAAGAGTTTAGTAGGTGAAAATGCTCACCATGCAGATGTGAGAGCCTAAGTTTGAATCCCAGAACTCAGTGTAAAAGCCAGGCACTACAGTGTAAGTGGATGTTATCTGGGGTTCCTACAGTGCCTGTGGGCTAGCTCACCTGTCACATGCAACAGTAAACAGAGACCCTGTCTCAGACAACGTGAAAGGCAAAGACCAACATCCAAGATTGTCCTCTGGCTTCCACACATGGTTGTGCCCCTGTGTGTCTGAACCCAGTGGGCATTTGTTAGAGTCTCCTGTGTAACTTTCATGTCCTGATGGGCCCTCTCACTTCCTCCTCAAAAACGAGCTACTTAACACTGAGAAAGGTTACAGACATTAAAACCCAGTGCACAACTGCTTGAATGGCTCCCCTACCTCATGATAATTGACGCCTTCAAGCATGACTTGTGATGCTCAGTAGCATATGGGGTCTTTTGTTCTTATGATGAGTTTACTGTGCTTTAGAATTCTAATGCTGGCTCTACCCATTATAAAAATTTGGTAATCTCTAAGAAGTCTTCAAAGTGCGCAAGTGTAATCACTTTATTTTAAAACTCATAAATATGTAGGTATTTGGCAATCAGTGATGTGTAACTAAGACCCTTTGGAAAGAAGATCTTGAATATATCTCACTGGCAGGGCATTTGCCACACTTGAGCAAACCACTGGCTGGGCTTGGTCCATAACATGTATATGTGCACACACGGTGTAATTCCATTTGCTACTTAGAGGAGTGAAAGCCTTTGTGAATGGAGGGCTGTTTTCTGGGAAAGCACACTCAGTTGTACGCTATTGCATCTAGTTTGGATCTCTTTATAGTTGGCCACATGTAAACTGTACACAAAAACACACCTGAACATTTTTGAGTGCACATTTATATGCTCTGGTTTGCTTGATTTTTCTTTATATTCTCATTTTCTCTTATCTATTTGGACCGTTTTATATATAGCCTAATCTCTTCCCAAACCTATTGATGTCGTTTTATTGAAATATTACGGCTCCCTTTTGAAATCACATTTTTTTTTCTCTCCTATGCTGACTGAACTAGTTGTGTCTCTCTATACTCTTCAGCTCCTTAATTGAACCTGTGAGACAAGTGAACTGAAGGAAAAGGTATATGGGGAGGCCATTTCACTAACTTCATGCACGAACCACAGAAACGAAGTAGCCAAAGATGGAATTAGACATAAGAACTTAGGTGCCATTTTAACAAAGGACAGTAAATTGTGGAGAAGGACGACACAAAGGCAAAGATTCTAGAGGTGGAGTCATGGTGTGGGGAGCTAGACACAGACAGGCAGAGAGAGGCTGGTGAGGTAAGATTTGTTTGTGCAAACTCGTCTGTGTTCCATCTACTGAGAAGTTGCTTTTTGGTACTGAAAGGGCAGAGCACAGTAAGAATAGGCCCTGCCTGGATTCGCATTTGAGAGCAGGAATGTATTCTCATCCCTTCCAGGCACTTAGGGAAGGACCTTACGCAGCACAGATGGCGTGCCAGGCCCGACTGCCCATCTCCCTCACCTGCAGAGGGAAGCAGGCTCCTTGGAGTGTTTCTCCTTCCTGTCTTGTGAGTGTATTAAGACATCTTCAGGGATATTCAGGACAGTGCCTTCCCAATGAGCCAATCTCAGTGCCCTTGTTCCCAGTTTAGATGTTTCACCAGATGTGAACCTTTTTCATTTTTTATTTTATTATATTTGTGATGAGAGAATTTGCCTGCATTTATGTATGTTCCCCATGTGTGTGCCTGGTGTCCTCCAAGGCCAGAAGAGGGCACTGGATCCTATGGGAAGGAGATTTATAAATAGTGAGCTGCCATGTGGGGGCCGGGAGCCAAACCTTGTTATCTAAAAGAACAGCATTATTAGCATGCGTCTTACAGGATTTTCCATGTTGCCACACCAAGTATTTCTTCAGAAATTTTAAACTTTATATAAATTGCCATAGTAATGGAAGTTGCTAGACCAGTGTGAGAAATGCCTGCACACTCTTTACCCACGTGGCCAGGTCTTGTCCTGCCTCGTTTTATTCTCATGCCCTTTCTTACGTACACAGTTGCTTATGACTATGCACGTGTGTGCGGGCACATTCCTTCTGCGAGTCTGAGAGTTGGCAACTCCCTGTTGTAAACAGTGGGTCCATAATTGAGGAATTTGATAGGTGTTGCCAAAATGCTGTCTGAAAAAGCTGTGGAGATCGGACCATTTCATCTCCTTCACTGTATCTGCCAGGGGAGGCAGAAAATGGCGTGCCGTGGCTTGAATTTTAAATCGGGAAAACTTGGACTGTCTGGGCGCTTTTTCTGTTCTTCGCCTCACAATCCTCACCTGGCTTCCTGTCAGTGGCTCACAGCTTCAGATGTGATCGCAGGCACACGCACTCCATCCTAGGAGCTGTGCTGTCTGCGCCGTGTGCTCAAGCGTTCATGCTGTGGAGGGCGTGCTTATTCATGGCTCTTCAACCACTTGTGGGCGTCTCTTCTCAGAGGCCACAAACCCTTCAGATCCATTTCCATCAGGGAGATAATTCCTTCCCAGTTTTGAATATACCAAAAGCTCTTGGTTCAATTTGAAGTTTCATAAAGTATAATTTAAAAGAAAATTTGCATTTTTTAAAAAAATCAGCTGTAAAAAGAAAAAAAAAACCCGGAACTATATTTGTGCCTCTTTTGAATTTTTCATGACACAGGGAAGGAGAGCTTTCAAGTTAACCTCCTTGGTCTATGGTTTGGTTTTGTTGGTTTTTTTTGTTTTTTTGTTTTTTTGTTTTTAAGGTCTTCACTCTTATTCTTTATGTACAAAGGCTAGCATGATCTGCTTCACTGGGCAGACAGTCTTGAATAATCCACTCAAGGTTGCTCAGTCCAACTTAATGAAGCCTATGTCCTTCGCGTACTGGCGGAAACACTGACGGCACATGTACATTTAAATATAGAACTTTCCAAGGGGGTAAGATTATCATCAGGTTAAAAAGTATCATTTGAGTAATACTTTCAAGTTATGTCATGTTTTGGTGTTTAGCCAGCTGACTCACACAGCCTAGTCTTCCTATTACAGCTCTGGACTCTGCTCCTGGTAGCCCATGCTCTGTCCAGCCATTAGCTATATTTAGATCCAAGTCCCACTCGTGGAGGACATACCCTGCCTTTGTTTCTTTGCTATGTATTCACTGGCCTTATCCATACATAACAGCTGTTTGAATATAGTGTCAGGGGTCCCTGGGAGACTCTAGAGAGTAAATCCCCAAGGTTGTTTAGCTTTGGATAGAGTCCTCTTAGAGTGGTTTGATACCAGGGTTGAAGGACTGGAAGGAAGGGAGCCGGTTTCCTAGAGAAATCTTAAAAAATAAATCCTATGGGAAACGATCTTGGAAAAACTGATATAAAAACTGCTGGGAAAAGGCATGTGAGTCCCTAGGAAGCCAGGAGGTCAAGGGTCACACTAATGGCTGAGCTACAGGGATTCCCGTGTGTGTCACAAGTGATGACAAGAACAGAGGGTTCCTGCGATTTGAATCAGAGGAGGAGGCCTTTCTGCTGGTTTTGATCATGCCAATGTGTGCCTGATGGTTGGTATCAAAGACGTTCAGCACCTTCCTCATGTGCTGGCCACCAAAATCTGTTCATGCAGCCCTACACAGCGCTCTTGAAGGTTTGTTTCTGATGTGCTGGGGACTGTGTAGAAAGCAGAGTTATTAGGGGGGCTACAGTCAAGCTAAGCTGAGTTCCACTCAGGATGCAGGAGTCCATTGGCACTTCATGGTGGTGAGAATGAGAGGGCTGCCATTTTAGTAAATATCTTTACAATTTGAGACTCTCCTGCATTGTTTAAGCCCAGTTCACAGATGTTTCTATGTGCATGAGTAAGTTTGTTGGAGGAATTTGGTCACTGCTCTTCTGTCACCACTGCCTGTCTTCTGAGAAGGTGAGTGGGAAGTGATTTGACAGGTGTCTGTCGCTTGGGAGCTCAGAAGGCAGGGTGAGGTTTGGGCTTGTCCTGTACATGGTCAGGTAGATCGTGTTGCCTTCTGCAAGCCCACCTAGGCAGCAGCTTGCTGGGCCGTGTGTAGGCCACACGAGAGTTGTTCACCGCCAGAGCTTAGGCTTCAGAATGAGCTCCAGCCTCGCAACTCTTGATTTTAGAAAAGGTGATAACTTGGGTGTGCTCCAGGTGTTTCCTTCTTGCTACTCCTTGGTGCTTTCTTTCCTTTTCTTGAGATGGCTTCTATCCCTTTCTCCTCCTCCTTCCAACTATAACAGTTTGTAACCGCTGCGCTTGTAACACTGTTGGGCATGTGTCTGCTGTCCTAGCACTCGCTCATAAGAGTTCTCAGGGTTCTCCCTCCTGCTCCAGACCTTCTGCCTGCTCCTCTGCTCCTTCCCAGCATTCCTCTATCTTTCTAAGCCTGGTAACCTTAGCAACACCTATCTCATCTGCCCTGCCCACGTGGGATGGCTTTTTATTAATGATCATCAAAATACCATCAGACCATCCCCCAGTAGTTCTGTGGTGCAGTTCCCCTGGCGTAACTCTCAGGAGTCTAGCAGATCATCTACAAGACAGAAGAAGCCACACCGCCAGTGGACCGAACTTGGAGGTATCCACCGAGATCCCCGCCACCAATCCGTGGTACTAGGAGTGGGGTCAAGAACCCTAATAATGTTTTCACCTTGGACTCAAACTAAGGCAAGATTACATTCTCTTTACACTCCTTTTACAATGTTCCAAGGATGCCACTTCCTGACCAAAGCCTGAGTTGTGGTACCTGTCCCCTCCTTATAACAGTTGGCTCAAGCCAGCTTTTGGTCTCCTATTCCAATATTCCTCAGAGTTGTTTGTTGCCTCTCAAGTCACAGCCTTTATTCTCACTCATCTCTGCCTGCAACCTAAGATGTGGCCTCTAGGGAAGGCGACTTCTTCTCCCATTAGTAGCTGTGTTAATGGTGAACCTGCAGTGGGCTAGGCTCATTACAGCAAGACCTTTGGTGCTTGGCTGCCCCTTTGCTGGGGAGGAGCCCCAGGCTGTAAGGCGCCAAAGCCACACAGCTCATGTCTTGGTTTTCCTTCCACATCTCTGATGTACACTCAAAGGTAACATTGTCTTTTTTTTTTTTTTTTTTCTTCCTTCCAGAAATAAAAACCAGATTTTAAGATGAATGTCCCTTATCTGGTTCCTGCCTGTGTCACCATTAGAAAGCTTCTTGTTCCCTCAGCCCCTTCAGGGTTCTCCCTTGAATCCTCCCCATGAGGGGAACACACGCACCATTGCTGGCTCTTTTCCTTTCTCGTTCTTCAGTCTGAGTTGCCCTGGCTGCTTCTGCAGACGATTAGCATCTAGACGTTGAACCTGCAGCTTAAGTCTCCTCAGAACCTATATCCCCAGCCACACTTAACTATGCTTTCCCACACTATTGCTAGTGTTTTGCAGTGTTTAAGTGAAACAGTTATGAAGAGGGGACAGGTACCACAAGTCAGCATTAGCTTTGCATTGTGCACCACTGAGTTCACAGTTCAGTTGTGTTACATGGCTTTGCACAGTCACAAAGAGAAGCTCTGTACATAGTCAGGTCCCATCTCTGCCCTGCTCCACCCCCAAAGCCTGTGGTGGGGCATGGCCTCTGGGGGCCCCTTTTAACTCTGTGTCTACATTTACCCTCCAGTTTCTTTAATAAATGAAGTGGCTCATCCCTTTGAAACTGGCTTATGTCCTTAGCATAATGCCCTCAAGGCTTCTGGTGTCCACCTACGTTCCCGCTAGGCAGAGTGCACCACTGTTACAGCCCTGCCTTGTTTCTCCTTTGGTCAGCCGTAGTCCCTTGAGTTGCTTCTGCCTTCCAGCTATTGCAAATGTCACTGCTCAGTACAGGGGTCTAGAAGCTTCTCTTCGAGGCCCTGGTTTTGGTTCTTTTGGATAAATAGCAGAGGTAGATTGCTGATTTTATGGAAGTTTAGGGTCCTCTCCCTTCTGATTTCCATACCCACTGTACTATCATATTGTGCCATTTCAAGGACCCCTGTTTCTCCACAGCCTTGCCAGATCTTTATATTTTACCTCCCTCGTTTCTTCTCCACTGGTTCACAAGCTGTCCTGCCACCTGTTAGTGTAACAGTCTCTACGATACCTTGCTATGGCATCCACACACAGAAAGAGGCTGTTGGGTGCAGTGGTCCTCGGAAGAGTCACTCGCTGACAGCATCAATGTGGGGTTCTGGTTGCCTCAGATCACCTGCCACCTTACCCTAAATATTGGGAACCTCTTTCTAATTACACATCCCTTATGCTTTACTTTAGTACATAGCTCAGGCTGGCCATGAACTTGTAGTTTCTTCTACCTTTGCCTCGGGTGCTGATATTGCTGCCGTGCCTCCCCTCCCACATTTGCATATGCCTTTTTCAGCGAAGTTGACATAATCCTCTTACAACTGTCTCCAGTGTGCCAGGGACTTCCTGACAGGAAAACCCAGGACTCTCTTTGTTGTTCTACTCCCTGCCATGTGGTATGAAGTGTTTTCTTCCGTGGTTCACCTTCAATGTGTCTTTAATTGCCCTATTCTGAAGATTAATACTATATTGTTTTATTTATACAGGCGAAATCTAAACAAAAGATTCATTGAACTTACATGGAATTATATAGAGCCACCCACCTGACTGAGCCTTTGTATCAGTCGGCCCATCTCCTGCCACTGATGCCCTGAGGAGAGGCTTTCTGTTTCTTCTCCCAGGAGGTGTGATACTAGCATTGGCCTTCAACCTTCCCCTGTTCATGGTGGCTCTGGTCTGTACCTGTGCTACGTTCACTGATTTGAGTTTACCACACCTTTAGTGGCTTTTAAGCTTTGGGTTTTTGTTTTGTTTTTTGTTTTTAAGATTTACTTATTTATTTTATGTATGTGAGTGATCTGTATATACACCTGCAGGCCAGAAGAGGGCGTCAGATCCTGTTCTAGACAGTTGTGAGCCACCATGTGGTCTCTGGGAATTGAACTCAGGACCTCTTAACCACTGAGCCACCTCTCCAGCCCCTGACTTTTAAGTTTTAAATTGATTGTGTTGCCTCAGTTGATCGTGACAGGAGAGTTTCTAGAAGCTCCGAACCCCTTCAGTGCATGTAGCAGTGACTGCGTTGTGTCTGAGTTTCTAGGAGTCCCTGGGATTCAGCACACAGGCAGTGTCTTCTCAGCACAGCCCCCTGTTTGCTAGCTCTGTAGTTGCCACAACCATACTATGCTTATCACGTGACCAGAAGCCACCCCACCGCCCCGCCCCCGCCCCAGCAGTATTAAAGGTAAAATCCTGGAGTTGTGGGCAGCACTCCTCAGGGCAAGAGCAGCATGCATGCTTCACCATTGTTAAGGAGATTGTCGTGAATAAACCCTGCACAGATCCATCCTTGCCGGAGTGGTGACATCTAATGAGAGAAGCTAGGTTTATGAAATCCAACTACCCCAATGCCCATCTTCCCCAGGAATATGGGTCTGATGACCTCCTTTCAAAGCCATAAATAGGCTCCACATTGCATTCACCATAGAAGTGTTAAGAAACATTATAAAGCTTACCTCCAAAGTATTTGTTACCTCGCTGTTGATGCTGTTGTTTTTCCCTGAGCTCACACAAAGCTCTTGAAGGTACATGGACTGACTTCCCATCTTCCATTCACCATGTGTCCTCCCCTGCTCCCTCTGGGAAGGCAATGCTGTATAATCAGGTTTATTTATTGTGTTGTCTGGCCCGTCCCGACTGTGTTGTTAGGTGTAGTTTTTAAGAGTTATTCTGTATGAGTGCGTGCCCACAAGTGCATGTACATGAGTGTCACGTGTATGTGTGACCATGGAGGCCAGAAGGAGACACTAGATCCCTTGGAGATGGAGATAAGGTGTTGTGAGCACCTGCTTTGGTGCCCCCGCCCCCTTGCCCAGCATGCTCTGTACTGAAAGATCCTGATTAATGAGTAGGTAGTGGGCCAAGGAGCACAAGACTGAAGTGATTGTATATTGCAGACTCACGGAACCTGGCAAATGATAGTTTGTTGCCACATAAGCTGCAAAGTGCTCTTAGCCTCCTAAACTAGTAAGAATCTTAGACCCTCAAAGCAGACCTTGCTGAACTAGAGGGACAGCTCGTGTGTGTGTGTGTGTGTGTGTGTGTGTCTGTAAGCATATATTCCTCTCCCCTTCATGCTCTTGCCACGAGGTCTTCACCACAGCACCAGGCATTTCATTATAGTAACAAAAATTGGGCTATTAGATTCAGGGCTTTTTTGGTTTGGTTTTTTGTTTTGTTTTTTTGTTTTGTTTTGTTTTGTTTTGTTTTAAGCTCATCTTTCTGTGTAAGGTTGTCTGAGGAAACCCTGGAACTGTTGGTTTTGAGCCACTAAAGGTGAGTGCAAGGGACCAAACTCCCATCCTCTAGAATAGCAGCAAGTGCTCTTCACGGCTGAGCCATCTTTGCAGCCCCGAAAGCCCATTTGTATAGTCCAATGCCATTGTTAGCTGCAGCCCAGTGGAAACACCTGTGTTGATATAGTGATTGGAACAGTGACAGAAAATGACTTAGTCCTCCAAAATCTTAAAGTTCTGTAGTAAGACGGCATGGTTTATGAGGCAGGTGCCTACAGTTTTAAGTATTATAGTAGTAATGGGGGTGTGTTCTGTCTGGTAAGGGTGAGTACCGTGACTTTTACTGGGTGTAACACACATTATTGCCTGAAGTTCATAATGAACTAGATAGAGCTTCTATTTCATCTTGCTGGTGCTTGAGTGATGTGTCCCTTGGTAGCACTGTAACTGTAGTGTTCTCTCCAGAAGGCACTTCCAGCAACTTCCGTAGTTGGTATTACCTCTAAAAGCTAAATGCCATTTTGGTTTTGTAGCAATGCTATGAAAATATAATGTGAACACCCTGCTTGATAAGGAAGATCAAGCTGCTTAATTACCTGCGCTCTGCAGGCATGGCTGCTTCTTTGTGATGCTGCACTTCACTGAAGGCCACAGAGGAGCGTTTTCCACAGAGGGCCGCATTGAACGTCTATCTATAGCATTGAAATTTGAGCATGTATTGTGTAGGCTTAAAGGCCAAGTTAGAAAACAGTTTTCTCCTTTTCCCTGTCTTAAACTTGACTTTTGAAAAAGCTTACTTGGGACAAAAGGCTTTATAGCTATTCTGAGTTCCTCCGTTGCCCTAGCCTTAGAACAAGTGAAGAAGAAGAACTTAAAACGGTCCTGAGTTGTGTTGTGATTTGGTTTTATCTAGGGGAAGGGTTGGCCATGCCAGCCTTTGGTAGCGTTCACACTGCGTGGTCTAAACATTTTCATAATATCATTTTTCAGAAGGTAATTCTGGCCATTTGTAAGGAAGGGCCATGGCATTCCTCATTTTTCACAAGGGATTCTCTGACGCTCCTGTTAGGCAGTCCGCAGTGGCCTTTCCTGCTTGTGTAGTGTCCCTGGCTGCTGTGACAGCTTAGCATGGCCCCTTTCCAGTCTTGAGTGCTTCGGTAGAACAGTTCAACCATGTTAGAAACCGCAGCTCCTTGAAAGCAGGTGAGCACATCCTGAGGACCAGAGGACTGGGTCAGTGCAAGCACTGGCTGTCAGCACAGTGGCTCCTGCAGAGAGAACAGGGAGGTGGGTGGGCACAGGCCGACTGCTGCGGCTTAGCATTTCCTTGGTCCACAGAAGAATGAAGAGAAAAGCTGACGGCCGCCACTTGGTTCTGGCGCAGGTTTTAAGTAGTAAAAACTGGAATTCTAAATTGTGTGGATTGCTCTGGGTGGTGTCTGAGCTCTAGTGAATGCGGCTTTCAGATTTTCACCTTGTGTTCTGTGTCTGATGCAGAAATGGGTGTTCCATCTTGTTTTCTGGGTGACTCTTGTCCTCAACTGGGAGGCAGCCCGTTGATCCCTCCTTAGCAGTCGCCAGTGGTGCTGGATGAGAGTCACAGCTGCAGGTCTTGGAAACTCCCTGTCTGATGGTGAGAAAGACGCCTGCACAGACAGGCTGTGCCACCTTTGCAGTGGTGACCGGGGTGCTGGCATAGTTTAAACAACCGTGCTCACTTCTGTGACTCCTCCCAGATGGCATGACTGCGGAGCCTAGTTGAGAAACATTAGCTGGTGTGTGTGCATTTAAAAGAAGACTTTAGTTTAGGGCTTTAGCTTTGTAGAGTGAAGGTAGCATTGGCAGGGTCCCTGCCTGGCAGCTCTCCGCACTTGTCCTTTCCTGAGGACGACATTGCACAACGGCAGAGGATTCTCCCGTTGTCCGTGTAAATGGCATGTATTGCTTCCACTTCCCTGGGCCCAGCTTGTGGCCTGTATGTAGTTGGACCCATGTCCTTGCATGTGCACAAAAGGTTTTGTGTGACATCTCTCAGGCTTGAGAATCCTTGTGCTTTCATACAAAGTTAAGACTTAGGTCTGCATACGCAGGTGGTTATGCTCTTGGGATAAGCCCTCTTCAGGCCACCTGTGAATATTTAATGACAGTGACGGGTAGGGAAAGTGAGTGTATTAGGAGAGAAAATGCACCGGCATCTAATTATTTACACATTTCACCATAGGCATTTTAAACAAAATGCTTTGAAAAACTAATTACTGACCCGCTCTATCAGGCAGAAGGTAGATCCAGCCTTTCCGTTTCCGGGGATGCCCCTTTTATCAGTTTAGCTCAAGCCATGAGCCACCCTTCCCTTCTCCCACATCCTTAGCATCCAGTGTGTCACTAGGCCAGAGGTTTTCAACCTGTGGATTGCAACCAATTTGTGTGTGTGTGTGTGTGTGTGTGTTTGTGTGCGCACGTGTGTAAAGGGTGGGGGTTGAATGACCCAAGACCATGGGAAAACACAGGTGGTTACATCATGATTCATAACAGTAGCAAAATGACAGTTGTGAATTAACAGTGAAAATAACTTTATAGGTGTGGGTCACCACAACATGAGGAACTGTATGAAGGATCACAGCATTAGGAAGTTGGCGTCTTTGGTATTGTCTTTTTTCCAGTGATGTTATATCTGGAAGGCTCTGCTGTAGATGTGAGTCATGAATCACTCTCTGGCTTTAGGCTCCCAGCTTTCTGAAGCACTGGACCTCCACACTGATGTGCAGAACCTGGGGCTGGCCTGCCTCACTTCAGTGACTCAACTTCCTCCATCTGAAATTGGCAGGTTTCTTTCTTTGTGCCTTTGTATGCAAGTCAAGTCGTCCCTGAGTAGGATCAGCATTTGGACAGTGACAACTCATGGCTACCTGCGTAGGGCCATAGACTCTGGTGCTAATTTTCTTGCTTGTCCTGCTAGATTAAGTTCTTTGAGCAGACTTCATGCTTTTATTTCTTTGTTCCTGACCAGAAACTAATGAAGGATAGATGGATGGACAGATGCAGGGACAACCAGTGGGTGGATGGGCCAGCTGAATGCAATGAGTACTTGAGGCTTAGACTGTTCAGAGCCCTATGCAGAAAGGTAATTTGATTAGCTAATATGACTGGATAGTAAAACATTTCCAAAGCCAAACATTGTGTTTGTGGGGAGGGGCTGCATGGAGCTCTTTTGATTATAGGGCTGTTGGCAGCTACTCCCTGGAGGAAAGGAAGTACTGTTGGCAGGACATTGCTTTTCCTACTATACTGTCTATAGAGAAGGGGCCAGCCATGGGTCTGCCTGTTTCCAGGTAAAGAGGGAGAAAGGCAAACAACCTTGGGGAAAAGGACAGGGAGATGTAGGTCTTTCCTGGGGCAGCATCTGGAGCCTCCATCCTGCCGGGGCTTAGAAAATCATTGGAGCCTTGTACCCAGGAGAGGGAGCAGCTCACAGTTATCGAGGAAAAGACCCACAAAGCCCTGAGATGATGTGTTTCAGTACTGTATGGTGGCAAGCCTAGTCTTTATTTTTCTTTTACAGACGTTTCTGCATCCTGCCCAGTTCCTGGTGCTGCAGATACCACAGCAGCACCAGGTGGAAGGGTGGTTCCAAGGTAGAACGCATGCCTACCTTGTGTAAGCCCACTGTGTTCTGCCCCCAGCACACATTGTGTGGGGGGGCTGAATGCAAGTACAGCTTGAGTTTCATAATTCTCTTTTGAGTCCAATGTTAGTTTTAGAACTATACTATAGAAATGAAACAATTCTTTCCAGAGATCCATTATAACCTAAAATGGGGGATTAGCCTGTGGGAGAAGCTGCGAGAGAGCCTTTGGACCATCAGTAAGTGTGTGCCTGCTGCTAGACCTGATTTTGGTCTTAAAGTTGTTGGCCTGAAAGTAACTGGAAAGTTGGATTAACCAGAGTTCTTAATGTTCAGATTAAGTGCTTTTAATGAAAACGTCTTGTGTGAAAATTTATATCTTTTAAAACTCCGCTTTTAAAATCTCACAGTCAAAGATAGAAATGCCTCAGATTTGTTGATTTAAGGGACGGGGCGTCCTTAATTAAAGGGCCTGTGCAGCCCCAGTGAGCTATTTATTTTGATGTGTCTATGTAGACGAGCCTCCCTTAGATCCCTGGGCATTGGACACTTGGGGTTTTCTCAGGACTGAATCTTCAGGGGTGACATGCCTGTTACTGTGAAGAGATGCAGGTGCTGATTGGTTTGTCCTGTCTCTCAGCGTGTACAAAGAGTACTTGAAACAGTACTGTGCATGAAAAGACTGTTGGAAGGGACACACACAGTGCGAGAACTCTGGGGAATGGATCCAATGTGGGAAAATGACAACAAATTTATGGACGCATTGGGGCATTGGAGGTTGTGTCTTCGTTGTTCTGAGAGGACAGAAGTGTTCTGTTCCTGGCAGACAGCAGGGCAGGGTGCGAAGCTGTGGCCGAACACATTCAGCTAGGAGACTGCCCGTGCAACCTTCAAGGCGGCGGCGTTGTTGTTTGTTTTACATTTGCAGAAAACAACCAGATTCAACAACATTCACATTAATGAGATCAGAGTCAAAATTACATAGTTTTCACAGTGAAAATTTTTTCACCTAAAATTACCATTGTTTATAATCATATTCATTTCAAGTGTCAGATGCAATAAAACGTATAGCAGCAGGGAGCCTGGCCTGGAATATGGATGTTGTTGTTTAAATGAATGAAAAATGGAATAGTTTTGTTTTTGTTTTTTAAGGGTTGATTGAAAACTGAAAGAGACTGGAGTATGTTTGAGGCAAGGACGCCATAACCAGCCCCATCACGTGTGTGGAAAGTACACATACATAATTGTGTCAGCATACATAGGAGTGAGAGTTACCTGCTAAACTGGAAGATGGTTCATCCCTTGAGGACAATGGCAGTACAGCCAGGCATCATTCTGAGAAATGCATAGGCAGTTTACCATGGTGTGGATAGCCTAGGGCTCACTCATAAACCTTGACGCTGTAAGTTCCTCTCTGGTCTCCCAATGCCATGGAGAAATTCAGTAAAAACAGTTAAGGGTTCCCAGCGAGCCTGAGCTGCTCACCAAGACCCTGTCTTTAGAGGATATGTTATGGTTTTGGTCTTAAATGTCCTCTAGGATGGGAGAGATGGCTCAGCAACGAAAAGAGCTTGATGTTCTTACTAGGTTTGGCTCCCAGTACCCATCTTGTGGCTTACAACCCTTATACTCTCTGGGCTGTGCCTGCTTCAGGCAATGGGGGGTTTGGTCCATCTTTGTTGAGCATATTTTCCAGCTGTAATGGTTGTCCTGGGATTTAGAAAGTATAGTTGGTGTAGACTGGTTTGGCTTTGGGAAATGCTTTGGCCCTCCTCAACCCAACTACTAACTCAGCCGTCACTGCTTGTCTAAGGTAGTCAATTTTTTGTCACATTGTCACAGTCTGACCAAGAAATGATTCGTTGTTTTTCATTCAATGAAAGATAATTCACAATTATTTTCTTGCCCGGCAGGATGGTGAACTCCTCTAATCCCAGCACTCTGGGAAGCAGAGGCAGGCAGATTGCTGTGAGTTCGAGGCCAGCCTGGTCTACAAAGTGAGTCCAGGATAGCCAAGGCTACACAGGAAAACTCTGTCAGGTGGGAGTGAGGGGATTTTTTTTTCTTTTTTTTTCCCTGCTCCTCTTATGAGACACTCATTTGTCAGGCCTTTTCACCTTTCTAATTTGCTCCAAGTGCAGAGCAGCTGTTGAGTCATCCACACGGAGTTGTTTCTGGTTTGTTGGCAGCTTCCTGTGTAGCCATAATCAGGTTGGCCGTGGTGGTGCTCCTCATCCTCAGGGCTCTCCTCCCTACCCACACTGCACCGTTGGCTCATCGGCACTCCCTGGGCCTGTGCTGCGCATCGTCTCTGCTGCTCTATGACCCTTTATGAACTCAGATAGGAATTTTTCTCTAATTTGCTTTTTGTCTAACATCTCTATCATGCAAAATAAACAGGTCATTAGCAGAAACATAAAGCAGGAAGTACACATCAAATTAAGTATCACATAACCAAATTTATTAGGAATGCAATCCGATCACAAATGGCAAATTGCAGCAGTGCAAAAAGCACAGTTACTTTTGCACTAATTAAATATTACTGTAATTGTGTGGCTTTAGCGGCTGGTCACAAAGATTGCTGCATTTATTGGTGTATGTTAAGCCAGACTTGCATTCCCAAGGCAGATGGAGTTGTTGAAGTTATGATCATTTTCACTTGCCGCCCATTCAGTTAGCTGTGGTTTGTGGAGGGTTTGGAAGCTGTGTTCAGAGTGAGTGGTGTTTGTAATGGACTTTCTTGTCTTTGGTTTTGGTATCACAGCCATGTTGCCCCCTTGGGGTGAATGTAGAAGTATTTATTTTTCTGTTTCTTCTATGAGTAGTTGAAGAGCTAGTGTTGTCTTTAATACTTGGAAATCTGTGTAGCCCAGGCTTTTCTTGGGAATTTTTTTGGTTATATAATCTCTTGTCATGGGTGTCTTTCTTCCTAGGAGTGTCCCACTGTGTCAGTCAAATTAACTTATTCTGAAGAGCTGCTTCTGTGTTCTTACAATGGTCCTTTTATTATGTGAGTTTGCTGGTGGTATCCCTTGTTCACTCCTGATGGTAATATTTATAAATGCACTTTTTCTGTTGGCCAAATCTAGATTTGTCAACTTTATTGAACTTTCAAAAGAACTAACTTCGATTTTTCTTAGTCTTACTTCTTGGATGTTTAGGCTAGTAGACATAAAAAAAATTTTTCAGGTGGACTGGTGTGGTGGCACACACCCGATCCCAACACTGAGGAAGGCAGAATTCATGCCTTGTGTGTTTTCGGTCCTTTTGAGGTTTTGTCAGACTTTATGGCTGTACTCACTCTGCCCTGCAGTCTCTGCTGTTCCTGGGATAGGAGTGTCCTGTTACTTGGCCTGGGTTGCTCCGTAGTGTCTGCTAGGCCTGTGTGGCCCCTGTTAGGCTATCTTCTATCTAATTCTGTTCCTTTCATCTGTGTGTCCATTTTGAAATCTTCCATTACTGGCATTAGGATATCTGTCTTCTCCTTTCATTCATCTGGTTTTACTCCATTTTTTGGGCCCTGTTGCTACTTGGACATGTAATTTTGTCCTCACTTCTTTTATCCTGGTCCTTCTTTTCTCCCTCTTGTAACATTGTTTCTTGTGTGCTTGCCTGCGTTTCAGCTAATCTGGCTCGCCAGCTCCCGCCATCCCTGCCTTGGAATCACAGGCAGGCTGCCACGCGCTCCTGGATCTGAGTGGGTCCAGGGCTCTGTGCTACTTACTTACTTGCTTGCTTGCTTGCTTGCTTGCTTGCTTGCTTACTTACTTGCTTACTTACTTACTTGCTTGCTTACTTACTTACTTACATACAGCGTTTCTCTGCTGAGCGTCCTCACAGCCTTTTGTCCTATTGTGTCTGACACTGGTTTAGCGATTCCAGCTCCAGTTTGTTCACTAGTCTGTCTTTCCTCATTCTTCTGTTTACAGCCTGTAAGAGTATCGCTTTATTATTCCTTTTGTTAATCACTTTGCCATAGTGTCTGCTATTCCATCACACTGAGAGCAGGTTCATCGTGCACTGACACAGGACAGTGTTCAGCCACAGATGCACGACAATGGTCACACCAATTATAATAGATTTAATAAAAATCCCATTGCTTATCATGAATGTGTGTTTTATGACACAGAGGTCTTTTCTAAGTTTCATTTGGTTGCTGTGACAAACACTGTGACCAAAAGCTACACAGGGAAGAAACGGCCCCCAAGTTATAGTCCATCATTGACGGGCAGCAGGCCAGGATCTGCAGCAGGCCTGCTTGCTGTTCTCTGCAGCATTTCTGCTTCCAGTCAGGAAACTCCACAGCCAAGAAGTACAGCTGGGACCACTGTTGCCTCCAGACCCACGCACACTTAGCTTTCTTCTACAACCCAGAACCATTTGCTTGGGGAATGATGCTGCCCACAGTGGACTGGTCTCTCCCACACCAATTAACAATCAAGATCATCCCCACCAACTGATACTCCGTAGGCTGGTCTGATGTAGGCAATCCCTCAATTGAGACTCAAGTCCACGGTTAACTGGTTGACTAACTAGACAGGGTCATTATAAATAGTCTCTCCTGTTGTAATCTAAACATTTATAAATATGTTAATAATAAGCCTAAATTAATTTGTAGATTAAAAAGTTTTGTATGTGTAGTACAGCCTGGATGTACAGCGTGCACAGTCTTCTAAAGTGCAAGGGCACGTGTATCAGTGTCCTTCGTGGCAGTCACCGCTCACTCACAGACTCACCGGTACCAACTTCTAATCTTGCTAGCTCCATTCCTGTTAGGTACCCTGGAGAAGTGGACTCCCCCTCCCCTTTTTCTTTTATACTGTTTTTTATTGTGCCTTTTCCGTGTTTTTTTGGACATGTTTATTTGTAGCGTTAAGGAGCACCCCAGGGCTTAACACATGCCAGTCAAGAGCCATACTCTGAGCTCATAGATGCATTCAGAGACACAAACACTCACTGCTCTGTTGCAGTGGCATATAGTATTCCCTACAGTGACGTGCTGTTGAGGTTTGTGGCCTAGAGAGAATAGGCTATGTCATGCAGCCTAAGTGGTGCACAGCGTCTGGGTTATTGGAAAGCTGTTTCTATATCTTATGCCTCACCCCATTCTTTCATGACTTCCTTTTGTGTTAAATATATTCTGGAGTTACCATTTTAATTCTCTTTTTATGTACTATGTGTACTGTATAGTTTTAGCAATTTTCCCTAATTTCCCTGGAAATTTAATAAATAAATTTAAATGATAATTGATGAAACTATAGTTTGAGTTAATACCAATTTAAGTTCAGTAATATTTTTTTAAATAGCTTTGTTCCTATATAACTACATTTTGTCCTCTCCTTTTACAACTACTGTCATACAAATTATATGCCTGGCCCAGATGTATAATTATTGCTTTTATTAGATGTCTTTTAAATCAGATTTGAGAAGAATTGCAAACCAAGATAACACTGTCCTGCTTTTTGCAGTTTCCTAAGTGGTTCTCCTTTGTCCTTTCTTCATGTGGATTTGAGTTGCTTTCTAGGGTCCTCATTTCAACCCCAGAATGTTCCTTAAGTTTTAAAGTTGCAGAGCATTTCTGTTCATGCTGAGTTACCTTATTTGTGTTGTTTCTAGGAATGATTTAATTACTGTTTCACTGTGAAACTATTGGTTCATAGTCGTCCTTAGTGCTTCAGCCATCTTGTGCTTTAGCGTTAGGTTCCTTAGAGCTGTGCAAATGGTGCAGTTTGTTGTCTGGTTTCCGCTGAGAAGCAAGCTGTTAACCGGACCCTTGGACTAGTGAACATCCTTTCCTTTGCCTTTTTCTTGCTGCTTTGAAAGTTCTGGTTTTGTCTTAACAAGTTGACATGTCTTGAGAGAATCTCTTAGGGTTTATTTTGCTTGGAGTTTTAAAGTTCCTTAGATAGGTAGATTAATATGTTTTCATCTAGTTGTGGAAGCTTAAGGCCATTTTCTCTCCAGATGTTGTATCTGTGTAGTTTTGCCCAGCTCTGGCATTCCCATATGAATGTATGTGTTAGTGTGTTTGGTGGTTGTTTCTCCAGCCCTTTCTGAATCCAATCACGTTTCTTCATTTTCTTTTTTATTTTATTAGTGTTCCATTGAGTATATAAAAGGATTTCCAAAGGTCATTACTATTATCAATGATGTTACTCATTTGGACTTTGTATTTCTATACCTGCTGGTGGTGGTGGTGGGGTTTTCTAGGAATTGATTTCAATTTGTACTTTGTTTTATTTAGGCTGTATTTCCTGTTTCTGTCTTAGTCACTGTTCTATCATAGTAAAGAGATGCCGTGGCCAAGGTAGCTCTTAGAAAAGTTTAATTGAGGCTTCTTTACAGTTTCGGGGTTCAGTTCATTGTCGTCATGGAGCGGAGAATGGTGGCATGCAGACAGACACGGTGCTAGACAATTAGCTGAGAGTGACTGCCAGATCCCTAGGCAGCAGGAAGAGAGCTGCTGAGTCTGTCTTGGGCCCTTGAAACCTCAAAGTCCAGTGACAGCCATACTTCCTCAGAGTGCCCACTCCCTAGTGACTAGGCTTTCAAACATGTGACCCTACGGGTGCCATTCTTATTTAAACCAACACACTGATGTACTGTGACGGTTTGTTTATATTTCTGAGTTTTAGCAGTTTTTAGTTTTTATTTTGAGGTAAAATGCCAAGGCCCAGGCTGGCCTCAGATCACTGCCTCCATCTCCTAAGCCTGACTCCAAGCGTGACAGACAGTGCTTTAAAACTGTGCATTCAGTGCTGTGGACCTCACCCGTGGCAAGGCTCTGCTTGAGCCCGCCATGTTTTCATCTGTGTTTTAATTATTACTGTTTGTGTTTCTGTTTTGATTATAATTTTTCCACAGGAATACTGCATTTCTAAACATTTAGGAGACTATGGTTCTTACAGTGTTCTTTCTATAATCATTTAAGGTGATTGGATACCTATTTATTCAGCTTTCTTAATCCTTGATACCATCAATTTTGTTTTGTTTTCGCTGTTCTTTCAAAGCTTGATACACATGTATATGGTGCCTTCTGATACTGTCATTTTTACCTTCTCTTTTCCGCCTCCTGCCTCTGTTAACCACCCCACCCACGTGCATATACATAGGTCCCTTTCCCACGTTTCATATCTTTTTGTCTTCTGACCTACTGAGTTTAACCAGGGCTGTCTGTGTGACCAATTGATTGCATTGGGAGCATGGTACCCACAAGACAGCATTTCACAACTCCCCTGCGTGCTTTCCAGCCATCCTCCTCGTTGTTTCCCAAGCCTTAGAGGTGGCCCGAATGTCCTGTTGCAGGCTCAGCATTCAACCCTCACTTATTCTCAGTATGATATCAGTGTCTTGAACAGTCACAGGGCTCTGCATGTCATTGCAGTTTCTCTGATTGAAACTTAGAGCACTGTTTGTCTGTGGACACAAATAAAAGGTTTTAGAAGCAGCTTGGTGCACAGTTGGTTTAGCTAAGCAACAATAATAAATTATCCACTAGTGTTAGAACTTCTCAGCTAGGAGTTTTTAACCAGATTTACAGTAATAGTTGGGGATTTTTTTTTCCCCCTTCTAGAATGGGCATTGGAACCAAGGAGCACTTTGCCCCCATAACAGTTGTGCCACTATTGCGCCAATCAGAACATCTTGTCTAGTGGGTTATATATAGTTTGTAGTTTTCTCAGGTATATAAAACCATTGATAAGTTTTTAATCCCCCAGATTGTTTTTATTACTTCCCTTAGTATTTTGCCCTTTTATACATTTATTGTTGCTGAAATTCTCCATCTGCTCATGCAAGTATCCTGTCTTTTCCTAATCTTTTAGTATCTTTTATAGGTGAGGTCCCTCAGTGATAACACCATCATCTGAGTCATCTCTTAGTTTCATTAACAACAAACTGTAACTTTTCAGTACTATGATATTTGTGTATCTCTTAATTAGAATCTATGGCATCTTGTCTAAAGTAGGAAAGATTAATATATAGTTAGTGTTTATCCCTGGAGTAGTCACAGCTTTCCATGATGAACAGGAACTACTTCAATTGCATTCTGTGGTTGCCTTCGGGGAATCTAGGCTACAGCTTCATAGATGGTCTTATTGCTGAGGGCAAAATTTTCAGAGAAAAATCCCAACGGTGTCATCTACCACAGCTTTCCACTGTCCCCTTGTACCTGAATCTTAGGGCCTTGGCTTTGTCTGGGAGCAGTGTGCTGTTGGTTTCACTCATTCTTGTTAGGTAGGGATTGAGGGGAACAGGCTAGATCTGAGGGTGCTTTCTTAGTTGTAGGACCTCCGTGTCTCAGCTTTGGGGAGGTGGAGTGGAACCTCCTCCAGCCTTTTTTTTTTTTTTTTTTTTTTTTTTTTTTTTTTTTGCCATCCTCCCCCATCTCTTTTCCTTGACATTAAGGGGCTTGCAGGGGAGGGGGCATCCTGCCCCCAATCTCAGTGGCCTCATAAAGGGACTCATCCCTTTCCTGTGGCCACTGTGGATGCCTTGATGTACACTGTCACAGTAGCCCATTCTCAATCCACAGCAGATTATTTTGGCTTTTTACAGATTCGTCTTTTATTCTGACCTAATGGAGATAGTCCCCCAGCCTCAGTGTCCTCACATGGTCTTGTCCTTCTGTGGATTGTAAGCTGTCTGCCCAGCACCCTCAGTTCTCTGGGTGCAGGGAAAGTTGGACTTTGTAGTTTAGCCATGGCAGTTCTGCTGCTCACTCTGAACTGTCCATCTCTTTCATTGCTGGCCTTCCTTTGAGGTAAAGCACAGCATTTGCAGATCTAGTCTGGAACTGGAGTTTTCTCTGAGAGGAGTCATGGGTGGCTTGGCACCACCTTGCCTGTGACCCTCAAACTCCCTCACATACTGTACTTACGCCTGGGGCATGAGTTTCAGTACGGTGGGCAAAGGCCTGGCAGCTGCCCTAAATTACCACAGTATACAGAATTGGGCTTGCCACCCAACACCAAAGCAAGCCTGATGACCTGAGCTTGATCCCCAAGATCCACATAAAGGCAGAAGGAGAAAAACAACCCCACACAGTTGTCCTAACCGCCACACATACAGATATGGCACACCTAGATAGATGAGAGAGAGGAGAGAGAGAAAGGAGAGGCAGGCTGTGGGATCAGGAATGGATCTGCAAGTGAAACTAGGTGAGAGAACGTGACCACCAGCTTCAGGTCTGGGAGGTCTGGCTCTGGTCCTGAGGCCCTCGTCACACACTATTGGCTCCTCAGAGCACAAGTTGCAACTCTGTTTCCTTAGGCATGGCCATGTAGTCAGATGACAGCAGATGTTCTGCTGTTCAGACACACCACAGGGCACATCCTTCTGTTACATCTTAATGGGAGATTTCAGGACACGTCCTGGATTAGGAGGTTTGTGGTTTCTTTTGTTAAATGTCTGTGATACGGGTTATTCAGCCACCCTCCAAAAGCATTTGGCTGGTCAGCTTTCTTTCTGATGTGTGCACTTTTAAATGTTCTGGTATTAAATGGCTCAGGGTACCAAAGGGTTTGCTAAACTTGAGGGTTCATTTGAATGTTAACTTGTTGCATTGAACCATAAAATACTGAGCAAATGAAGCTGCAGATTCGTCTCAAGTGACCTTCCTTTTGGATACAAACTGCCTACACGTCTACCCTTCTGAGGGGATAATGCTTCACACTAGGGCTAAGCAAGTGCTCTATCACTGAGCTACATCTCCAGGCCCTTTAAATTTTGTTGTTAGGTAGGGTCATTCCAGGTGCCAAGGCCGGCCTCAAGCTTAGGAGAGTCTCCTTCCTGTTTCCCAGGTAGCTGGGATTACAGGAGTCTGTTATCATTCCCAGCTTTCATTCCAGATTGATGTTAATTTGAGGGTATTCTTTATATAAAATAAATCTATGTTCCTATGAACAAACTTCCTTATAAGTAGCCATGAGGTGGAGAAATACTGACTAGAAACACTACAGTTAAAGATGGACAAAACGCCACAAATAATGGTTCTTGGAAAGTTCATTGCGGATCTGGAAGCCGCTTGAAAGGCCAGTGGATATGTCGAAGGTGACGGAATGGAGCTGGCATTTCTATTCCTCAGGCCTCCTGACCCCTTCAGCAACGCTGGCGATTGACTGGGTCCAATGTGGATGCTCCCCTCACCTCACAGCCTGTTTCAGACTCAATGCAAGGCTTAGAGTAGCCAAAGAAGCAGACAGCACCTTAGACGCCAACACAGCTCAGCATCTGTCTCTAGCAGGCAAGCTCCAGAGGATCCGGGCTAGCAGGGTCCCACCCACCAGAGCATAGTGGGGGAACTAACTCTGTGGGCTTGGAAAATGCTAAGGCAGCTGCTACCTTCATGTGCTTTGGGACGTCTGTTGAATTTGACCTACCTGTTTTTATGCTGATTTTTCCCCCTTCTGCTTCTCTTCTCTTAGATTTTAGAAGTACCAGCTTGTCTTAAGACATAGGTTTCTTTTTATCTTAAGAGTCTTTTAAAAAACTGGAGTTGCTTGCTGTCCATACCCCTGAAGCAAAGCTATAGCCTGCATTTGGTTGCTGACCACAGGCCAGTCTGTTGTGTGCTGTCCCTGCTTCTCGTTAGTGGAGGTTACCCATTGTGCTTGCTTTAGTATTACTGGCCTTTGCTGTTTTAATGAGGTCCTTAGCCCTTTGAAATCTGTAATGCCCTATGCTACAGGGCTAAGTGGGACCCCATTTGAGAACAAAGTTAAGATCAATGCAGACATCATTCCGGTTTAAATATTTCTGATTTTGAGGCAGTGAGTTCAGGGGGAAAAGGTTAATGCTGTCCTGTGGTTTGCTCTGTTTGACTTCTAAAGAAGTTGCCAAAATGGTCTCACTTGGAAAAGATGACAGGTTTTCAGTGCGCCTGCCGCTGTTGCCATTGCAGGCTGACAAGCTTCAGTGTGAGTGTCAGCAAGCACCGTGGCGGCTGTGACTCTTGATAGTCATATACTTATGAAAGGTGTTTGAAGTTTTACCTCAAGTGAAAAGTGAGTTCTGAACATGTTAGCTTAGCTTAGAATATACTAGATGCCATAAATGTATATCGTGAACTAACAGTCTTTGAAGAAGCTTAAATAAAACCAAAGCGATGCCTCCCTAGAATAAATAGGATTTCAAATTAATAGCCATGTACTATTAATGAACTAGGGAATTTGGGTTGCTATTCATTAGTTATCTTAATAAAGCTGGTTAATTTTAAAAGTCAGGATAAATGTGAAGGAAAGTGTCAAGAAATAGATCTCATGGGAAAGAATCATGCGGGACTAAATCTTTTAAAGGTGTAATCAATAATAAGACCCCACTGTTGTAGAACTACATCGTTACCTGCTGTTAGCACCCCACCACCGTGTTACTGCCCTGTTACTGTGAAGAGACACAGCAACTCGTACAAAGGAGGCTGTTTCCCTGGGGCACGGCGGGGGGCATGGCAGGAGCACAGCAGGGAGCATGGTGGTTGGTGCACAGGCAGAAGTGCTGGGTACTGAGAGTTCTACACCTGACAGGAGAAGAGAGAGGCACTGGGCCTGGCTTGAACATTTGAAAACCCCAAACCCCCCATCCCCCAGGAGACACACTTCCTCCAAGAAGGCTATACCTCCTAATTCCTTGTCAAGTAGGGCCACTCCTTATGACCAAACATTCAAATACAGGAGCCTATGAGGGCCACTCCTATTCAAATACCAAGCTACACACTCCAGCTTCCTGTTATCAGTCTTATGTTTTCATTTGTCGTCCTTTCTCCTTTTACTATTAGTTCTCCGCATTAACGGGAACGTGGGTCTTTGGTGCGGTGCTCATTTTACAGTACTGTAAAGGTGACGATGCACTGCATGGGTTTCTGCTGTACCCCTTCCGTGCTTTCGGTATAGACCTGTTTGTAAAACTATCGAAGTGAAATAAAATACCTTTACCGTCGCACTTACCTTGCTGGATTTACTTTAGAAACCAGCATGATCTACTTAGACTGGGAGATGGGGGAGGTCTTTGTTAATAGCAATTGTCCATCTTCTTGTTTCTGTTTTCTGAGGCAAAACTAAACTTCCTCTGTGGAGTTTACATTTGTCATTGGAGAGCAGTCTGACTTGAATAGTTCCCTTTGGCTTTTTCAAGTAGGATTCACATTTAAGGATTCTAGTTTCCTTAATGTTCTACACTCTGGCTCTAAAGTGTTGATTGCAGCTGACGGCTCTGTGCTCGCTCCATGGAGTACATATGAAGGACTCAGTGGACAAGGGATTTCAGCCCTCCTTGTGCTACTGAAAGCTCCTTTGTTTTTCTTGATTTAGGGATCCAAATCCCCTTAGGGATTAATGCTCTCTGAGGAGCTCAGCAGACTCTGAGGAAGATGAAAGCTGGCAGAGGGCAGTCCACAGAGCACTGACCCGTGTACCACAGAACTCGAGCACATGGGCAAAGGCTCTCGGCTGTGTCCTTGTGCTGAGAACTTTGCATGGTGAAATCATACAGTTAAAAGCCATTCCAACAAGCTCTTGAATGTCTTCAGATTCTGTCTCAGAACCGGAGGCCCAAGCTTAGTAAGGCAGAATACTGAGGTGTACGTGCTGCCTCTTCATGTAAGGCTTGAGAGACAGCAGCTCCTTGCCATAAACAGACAAAGAACATCCTTGTCTCCACACTGAGACACTGTCAGAATTGCATGGCTTCTGGTGTGCTTTACTTACAGTAACTCCTGTGCCCTTGAGTGTACAGCCTTGTCTCTCCTGCTTGCCCATCCCAAGGGAACTGAAATGAAGACGGTTAAGAAGGAAAGGAAAGCGAGCACGGTCCGCAGTTTAACTGTTTCCCAAAAGTCTGGCTATATCTATTTATTGACCACATTCTAGGATAATGCGGGAAAACGTTAAGTGTAGCTTTAAAAACTTTAGGATTGCCATGAGAGCCAGCAGGTCCACTGCGACAGTGTGTTGAAGATGAGAAGCAGACTCAGGAAGAGGAAGTGCTACTGAAAGCCAAAAGCTGAAAAGCACCAGTGGCCCACAGGCTGGTAGACAGGTACAGGACTGTGGTCTGTCCACGCAACAGGATCCCTGTGTCTTAAAGGCAGGAAGTCCTTTCTGTGGTGTAGCAGCGCTGTGCCTTGAGGACACCTTGCTGAGTAGGCAAGCCAGTCACACAGGGAAGGTGTGTGGTCCTCCTTACAGGAGGAGATCCCACAACAGCCAGACCCACGTGCAGGAAGGAGATAGGAGAATGAAGTCAGGATTCATTGGGGATAGTGCATGTCACCGTGAATTACTTCATGTCACTGACCTACTGTACACTAAGAAACAACCAGCAAACCAGAACACTGTCATACAGCCTAGTTGTTTGCTAATCTCTACTGCAGACTCTTGAGGTACCCTGGGCTGTCATTATGCCAGGGACATACATAGGTGCTTCAGAGTGGGCACCATTTCGGGGTCCTGAGTGTCCTTGCACCACAGGGAAGTTTTCCACAGTACAACAGAAGCTTCATGCAGTGAGTGTGAGGGACAAAAGTTGGGGGCCTTGAACGTGAACCATCAGAGCAGCATGTTAATCGTTGGCTTTAATATGTGTGTCTGTGATGTGAGCAAGGCCTCCTGCATGTGTGTATGCATGTTTATGCTTGTGTGAGCACAGGTATTGGTGCAAGTGGTTATGCATGTGTGAAGGCCAAAGGCTGACCCCAGTCATTTTCTTCTTTACATTTGAGATACTATTGAGTACATATTGAGTCATGGTCTCTCATTTACCCCAGAGCTCTCCAGCTAGCCAGTCCAACCAGCCTGTTTCCCTGGGGATCCAGTCTCTACCTTCCGAGGACCGTGACTACAAATGAGCCTGGCGTTTAAATGGGTACTGGGGATTCAAACTCAGGTCCTCATGCTTGCATGGCAATCATTTTACCCGCTAGCCATCTCCCTAACTCCTGCACAGAATCGTGTATGTGTTTATATTTTTTCATAATCACCTAGCATGAGCTGTTCCCTGAATTGTGGTGGTCTTGGTCTTGTGTGCAGGCCCTGCTAGCAGGTAATAGTCTTTGTTTAGGACAAGTGAGACTGATAGGTAAATATTTTAGACATATGGAGTAAACACTGCCATGTGATCTTAAGTGTGTTCCCTCTTACGCTTTCAACCAAGGAAGAAAAATCTGTGCATGCATGAGAATCAGCCATATTTTCCCAGGTCACTGGACACACGGCCCAACCGTGGTTTCCTCCCTGTTTGTAAAAGGCAGTACCTTTGGTTCTTCACCCAGCTCAAGGGCAGAGGTGGGTGTGGAGAGAAGGGTATAGAGCCCTTAAATTTTAATAAGTTATGACACATGTGTTGGGACTTACATCAGCCCCTGGGGGGGTTCTCTAACCAGCTAAGAACATATTCCTACTCCCTGGATGATCTCAAACATTCCTCTCTCCGTGGGCTCTGTTGTCAGGTGGGTGAGTTGTTGAACATTTAATCCCTCTGCTGCCTCCAGTGGTATGCCTATACCTATTTAATGTTGCATTTAACCCTCACAAGGCTGCTTACACGCTGTTCTTTTCCATCCTGGCTGTTTGTGGTAAGCCTTTTCTTTGTGTCCCCTGAATCTGACACATCTGGACACCTACATTTCTTTGCTGAATGACATAATATCCCGATGTGCCTTGTTCTGTTTGTTAACAGTTGCATTCAGCAGATGCCCATTGAGAGCCTATAGTATGCAAATCACTTGAGAGCCATTGGAATCCCAACCTCATCCAGTTTCAAGCCAAAAGTATTTGGAGATGTTTCTAACCTTGATGTTTTCTTCGTTAATTTCTCAGTTTCCCTTTTTTTAATTGCTTTTGCTGGCTTGCTGTTCTTGTGTGTGTATGTTTGCCACTATGGGAGGCTGCTGGGTGTGATATGAAATCTACACCCACTGGATGATCTCTGGTGGGAAAATAAGCTCAGCAGACAGACCTTGGGTTTTCCTCTTACAAAGAGATTTAGTCAAGTGCCAGGTATCCCCCATTGAGCACTGACAGTGCTGTCACTCAGGGTTAGGAGCCAACCCTTTGTCTGTCCAGCTGCCTGTGACTACTTTACTTTAAGAAACCATACTTTTTCTTGGATTTGGTGACAAATAAGTTGGAAAGAGTTATAGTTATGACTGGACAAGTAGTTCATTGTGAGGGAAGATGGTGAGTCAAAACACAAACATTTCACTTGCCTGAACGTGAAACCATGCCACAACCAACCAATTCACTGTCTCCACGTTGGGAGCCATCACAGAACCAGACACTTGTCTCCTGATGGAGTGAGGGAAGCATGGGATCTTGGGTTGACCAGTACTCCACAGCTCCCTGCTACTTTCTGAGATCCTGGGCAACTGTCTCCCTGTTTGTTACTTATCTTTAATTGTTGGGAGTTTATGGCTCTTGCTTTGTTGTGAAGGAAATGTCATGAGTGCTGTAACCTCCCTTCTGTCCAATATATTTTATATTTGGGGTTATTTCGGACCTTATGTCTACTCCACCACTGGTGGGTATCAAGTGCACCAGCTCTTGAATTATGCTTGTCCGAGTCATCTTTGCGAGGCGTCTGGTAGTATGGACCAAAAGCATTTTCAAAGAGCTCCCTGGTAGGCTGTGGTGAGTCAGGGTGAGAAGCCTGGCTGCTGGTAGCAGCATGCCACACGTGTCGACTACATCATTATTGTGTGTCTCTTGACTTAATTAGACTGGTCTTATTTAGGTTTAGGGGGGTATAATTAACTCTTTGGATTTGATTTAAAGTTACATTGTCCCATTACTTGGTAGTTCTTTTTTTGGTCTTAAAATAGTGTTTTTCAATTTAACCCTCCTTACTGCTTTGTATACTTAATATTTTTTAGATTAGTTTTCTCTGAAAAGTTAGCTATTAAGGCAAATGACTTTAATTGAAGAATCCACAGCTCCTTGGCCCCTAAGCCTGAATGCTCTTGGGTTTTTAATGCTTTCATTCACAAGTTTCCATTCAGTCTGCTTTTTGTCTGTTCCTGACATTCATGAGTTATTTTGCAGTTTGAATGAATTACTTGTATGCTTTGTGAATTAAAATGATGCTTGTTCATTTGCCCCTTGCAGGTTCCCCTGCTCTTTAAAGAATGAGTCTTGTGTGGCATTATGCCCCTCCCACTGCTGACATGTACCATAGTTGTATGGTACAAGGTGTCATTTCCCCTTCCCCCACCCTTAGGATAGCCCCAGTTATCAGTGCAGAGCTGGTGATGTTTGTGCTCAAGCCTGGGGCTCTTGTCACAAGACCCTCCAGGATAGAAAAGAGACTGTGGTTATGGAAATCCTGTTCTGTTCAACTATATTTAAGTTTAATGATATTTAATATTGGCTCTTAGTTTGTAGAGAAAATTGAGGAGGTGTCTAGAGAGTGGTTAAGAGTGCATGTTGTTCTTGCAGGGGACCCAGGTTCCACTCAGGGACCTTACAACTGCCTGGAAATCCGGCTCCAGGGAATCCAACACCCTTCTGAATTTCTCAGGCAGAAGCACATAAATATATATATATATATATATATATATATTCTCCCCACCCCCTTTGCGTTTGTGTGTCTCGCATAAAATAAATAAATAAGAACCAAAGATCTGAGGAAAGTATTAGTGGCCAAGGGGACTTGATGGTGTCGTTATTGTAGAGTAGAATAAGAATTGTCCAAAGAGTGCGATGCTGCAAGAGGCAAACGGATCAGAACAAGGGAGGCAGAGCAAAGGAAGGGGCTGGGGTTGCACGTGAGAAGAGTAGGGCCAAGCCAGGCTGGTGCTTTGTCCATGCCAAAGGCCTGTGACCTCTACTATGGTGAGCGGCAGAGTCAGGACAGAGACCCAGGATTCTGCCCAGCCAAGCACTGTCTTCTAGGGAGTCTAAGCAGTGAGCCATTCGGAAGAGAGGCAGGGTTGCTGTCTCTTCTGTTGCTGTGAAGAGAATCATGACCATGGTGACTCTTGGCAAAGGAAGCATTTAATTGGGTCTTGGTGACAGTTCAGAGGGTTGGTTATCATGGTGGGGAAACCTCAAAGCCCATTACATAACAACATTCTTCCAACAAGGCCACACCTCCCAGTCCTTCTCAAACAGCTCACCAGCTAAGGACTAAACATTCATATGTATAAACCCTAGCAGAGCTGTCCTCAGTCAAACCAGCACAGGGGCAGTGGCAGTGGTGGGAACCACTATGCAGGAACCAGGCACACAGGTTACATTCGTAAGCATGAATCTCAAACAGGTCTGACTGTAGGCACATGCTCCCTGAGGGCCCAGCTGGCTGTGTAGGAGCACAGTTGGAGCTTCTCGTGATAGAAACTTAATACACAGGTGCTGCTATGAAAGCAGCATTCTCGGGGATCCCCAGCATGACCCATTTTGAGGGACATAACCACTATATGGATATGCTGGGATCTCTAGTCTCCAACAGGCCTCTCTGAAGCAAGTACTAACCAGTGGCCATGAAACTGCCTTTGTATGCCAGAGCTTTAAAGGTACTGATGTGTGGAGCAGGGGACGACCTCCAGGGAGACGACACGCAGTCCCTCTCACCTGTCACCACAATAGCTCCGAGGCCACAGTCAGACTGCTTGTGTTAGCCACACCGCAGTAACAGCTAAAAAGGACTCTTCCTAGCTTTGCTCCAGTGTGAAAACTAGCAGCTACCAGCTAGAGCAGGAGGGCTATTTCCGTCCTAAGTATCTGGCCTGGCGGCTCTGTAATGATGCTCATAACAGTCAGTCTGTCCTCTGTGCTGCCCCTGTGTCATTGGCCTGTGTCCAGAATCTGACAATTGGACTGCTTGGCTGGGTCGCCTACACTTGCAGGTCAGCTATGGAAACAGGCAGTGACAAGGTGTGGCTTATTCAGTAGAATTTGAATGGGCTGCTTCTTGATAATGAGGTTCCTTGTGGCGATGGCCCTCAGCAAGTCTGAGCTCTGTGTGTCCCATGGAGCTAAGTTCAGCTGGGAGCTGTTCCTTCATGAGCTTTCTCCACACAGTCGCAGCAGCAGCAGCGCCTTGTCTTGCAGACGACTGAGGAGCGTTTGTCAGTGGGAAACTTAGGTCCCTGTGGATGGAGCTTGTCTTGGAAGGGATGGGAGCAAAGGAGCCTTTTGTATCCTCTGTACTCCTATGAAATAGATGCTGATGGTTAAAGGCTGCCTTTTCTCACTCTATGAAAATACCTCCCTCGATAAGTTTAATTTTCAGATTGCATAAACTGAATAAGATTTGAAGGGTTTGAATAGAATTGAGTTAGGTGTGAATAACCATTTCAGATGTTAAGCCCTATTAACACGGGTTATTCTGTAGACCCCATCGGCCTTGTGCTCTAATTTCAGAGGAGTTGCTGTGGATATCTGAGATACTTAAAATTAGTTTGAAACTCTGATTGAGACCCATATTTCCTTGACAACATATTAAACTCAAGTACAGTTAGTTAGTGGGGGAAACCAATGAGGGTTTGCTGAATGGAAATTAACATTCTAGGGTTTGGATGCCCCTGCCTACTCAGGGTTATTTAGCATTAGAGAAGTGTACAAAACAGCACAGCTATTAAAAGTATCTCGTGTCCATCCGTATCACTCATAGCATTTGTGTGATTACATTCATAGTAAATCACATGAAATACCATCGTCTTTCTCCATGCACCTTTTGATTTCTGTCTCAGTTACTTTTCTCTTGCTGTGATAAAATACCAGACCAAAAGCAGCTTGGTGAGGGAAGGGTTTATTTCATGCTAAAACTCTCAGGTAACACTCATTACTGAGATAAGCAGGTCCTGAAATAAGCCCTGGAGGGATGCTGCTTACTGGCTTGCTCTGTGTGTTTTCTTAGACAACCGAGGACCGCCCACAGTGAGCTGAGCCCCCTAATATCATTCAGGACAGTGCCCCACAGACTTGCCTATAGGCCAGTCTGTTGGAGTCAGTTTTTCTAATAAGATCCCCTTCTCTTATACATGTCTAGAGATGTTTAAATAGGTTATGTATGTAAAATACAAGACCTTGCATAGTTTCTATTCCTTTTTCACAGAGTAGACCTCTAAAAGTAGAATTATTGGGGCAGAAGTTGATGGGCCATCTAACACTACTGCTTAGAAATGGGCAGCCGGTGGGTATGTCATCATCAGCCCTGACGCCATTGGCCCTGTGAAGGTAGAAGTGGAAGTTTGCTTTTCCTCCCACGTGATCACTTTCCTACTTTGGATTTATCCTTTGGTTTGAGTTGCAGCACACTTCCTATGTCTGTGTGACTGTGAGTTGTGTTTCCTTCTTTTTATTTAACTCGGCTCACATTCATGTGTCAGTGTCAACACAGTAGTCACGTGCAATTCTGAGTGTAGTATACATCATTTTCCATCCTTTCCTTTTGTTTTTGAGACAGGGTTTCTCTGTGTAGCCCTGGCTGTCCCGGACTCACTTTGTAGACCAGGCTGGCCTCAAACTCATAGCAATCCACCTGCCTCTGCCTCCCGAGTGCTGGGATTAAAGGCGTGCGCCTCCACGCCTGGCTGATTTGTCTACCCTTTAACGTTCTTTTCCACATGGAAACCATGTTGTATTACTTTTCATGAGACTGAGCTGTTTCAGGAAAACAATCAAGCATCTTCCTTTTTGTTTATATTTAGTGCATGGTCCAGGGCAACCTAAGGTTTATAATGTGTGTTTCCTCATCTAAACTCGTTCCCTTTTAGTTTATATAACTAGTAAGGCATACTTAATTCCTCTTAAAAATTGTAGTTGTATCTTTACTAGAAGTATTGATTTCAAGTCTGTTAAAACTTAAATTGGAAGATGTTGGTTTCTCCAGAATCATGGTATTTTCGTTTTTTCTTTTGTAATGTTCTTTGACAAATTTTTGATGGCATCTATTCATTCTGGTTGGTTTGTGTTTGAGATGGGGTCTCACTGCGTGAGAACTCACCACAGACCAGTCTGGCCCAGAACTCCCAAAGACCTGTCTACCCCTTCCTCTGTCCCCAGAACGCTGTCATTAAAGGCACACACCACCAAATATGGCCTTACTCGGTATATTTCATGAAAATTAAGTTTATTTCGAAATTCAGTGCCTATTATAGATACATTTTAATGTGTATTTGTTTCTCCTGCCCTTATACAACTGTTAATGCCACAGTTTAGCAGTGCTACAGATCAGCAGTATGGTTTGGTTCTGTCATTCTGTCACAGCCTGATGTGTGCAGAAGCCTTTGTTAGCGACAGCTCTTTAGCCTGCCTAACCCAACACTGAGCTTTAAGCACTTGCTACACTTCAGATCTGCAGTGTCCCTCCCCCACGTCCCATGTGTTATCTGAGGCTAGTGGGACCTTTAGGACTCAGGCCTAGTAGAAGGTGAAGGCCACTGGGGTCATGCCATCAGGACGCATGTGAATGTCGTCTCTTGCTTTCTCTTTTTGCTTGCTGGCTATGAGGTGAGCACTGTCTGTACCATGTGCTCTCACCTCGGTATGCTGCCCTGCCAAAGCCTCCAGACAGGGCCAGTTGATCATGAACTGAAACCTCCATAGGCACGAGGTAGGCTAGACCTTTCTATGAGAGCGGAGCCCAGGGCTCACATGTGCTGGGCTGGCACAGTGCCGCTGGACCCGCCTCTGCTCTTCATTGCTGAAGCCACAGAGACTGACTTGAACAGACGCACTTCTGTTGGGCATGTCCTTTCTTGGTTACCTTCTGCTTGTCTTATTTCTGCTCAGAGATTCATCTTGAGAAATAGTATTTTTCCAAACACTACCCCTTTTGAACATATTCTTATTTCCAGTGTATTCTAAATTATTTTTATTCATTGTTCTTGTTGATGTGAAAGTGAGGGAGAGATGGATTTTTTTTTTCCTTGTGATGAGTCCAAGTGGTTACTATTTTCTGCTTTAGTTAAAGGCACCATTCCATTTTCTCTCTCCTAGACTTGTACAGATGAACATAGCTGTTCTGTCCGCAGTGTCTCCCCCCAGCTTTTCAGATTTATGATTTGCCTGTGTCTGTGCATGTACATGTGTTCCACATCCATCTCGACTGATCTTTGTTAAATGGCCTGGCTTCTGGCTTTCCTGAAATATGGAAAACATCGAGCTCCTCTTCCTAAAGAATCTGCCCTAAGCCTCAGAGGTGTGATTTGTTGTTGTTGTTGTTGTTGTGATTTTTTTAAAAAACCATTTTTCCAATCTTAAAACTCAGTCTTTTGAAAATGCAGCTCTTTTAGATCGATTTCTTTAATAAGAAACATTTTCAACAACTACATTGCCCTATTTTGTTTTCTGTTGCTGTGGTGAGCACAGCACCACAACCAGAAGACACTCGGAGAAGAAAGGGTTTGTTTGCCTTACGGCTCATCATCAAGGAAAGCCAGCATTCGGGGCAGGAACCTGGAGGCAGGAGCTGGAGCAAAGACCACAGAGGAGTGCTGCTTCTGGGCGTCCTCCTCCTAGATTGCTTCGCTGCCTTCCGTAGACAGTCTGAGCCCTCCTACGTAAGCCAACAGACAAGGAAACACACCCCCATCAATACGCCCTCAGGCCAGGCCAGTGTAGGCAGTGCCCCAAATGAGCTTCCCTCTTCCAGACATGTCCACTTGTCGGTTGAAGCTATGACACACCTAGGATTTAGAAATAATAACATTTTAACTTGTTTCTGTTTGATCCCTTGTTGAACAGTCTGAGCTACTAGAGTACTGTGCTAAGCAAGACTTCCTGCTTCTTTCCCTTCGGGGGTAATTAGATGATAGTCTATTAGTATTGTTTGTCTCGGGTGTTTAGGGACTGGCTAGGAAGTCATGGCTATCAACTTAGCATGTCTGAATATTCCCCCTTATAGGTCTTTGTTCCCATTTTAGTCTTTACATATGGAAGGTAATTAATTTTGAAATGTCTTTCTCTGTTAGTCTCATGGCTTCTCATTTTGAGGTCTCTTCTTATTCAGTGATGTCATCTTGGACACCAGACTTGTTTTACTTTGTTAGCATTGGGTTGCTTGCTGGGTATTGTGGCTTTTACAGTTTAGGGTGTTAGGATTTGGTATATACTTAAAGATTTGTGAGGCAGGCGGTGGTGGCACACGCCTTTAGTCCCAGCAGAAGCAGAGGTAGGCGAAACTCTGAGTTCAAGACCAGCCTGCTCTATGGAGTTCCAGGACAACCAGAGCTACACAGAGAAACCCTGTTTTAGAAAACAAAAACAAATATTTGTGTGTGTTTGCTTTTAAATTACATGTATGTGTGTCCATATGTACATGGGAATGCAAGGGGACCAGAAGCATCACGTTACCAGAGCTGGAGTTACAGGCAATCATGAGTCACCTGACTGCTAGAAACCAAACTTGGATCCTCTGCAAGGGCAGTATGTTCTTTTAACTACTGAACTATCTGTCTATTCCCATTATTCTGGCTGCTGTAAGCGTTGTGCAGCTCCACACATCCTTTATGTTAGACCCACATAGCTTTGCTGCTGACATGTGCCTGTGCCTTGCTCTGCATGTATCGCCTCTCACGGGGCTTGGGCAGCTTCTAGGAGGTGATTTAACCTCAAAAGTGGTTTCCTACCAGACTTAGTACAATTATTCATACGTATGTCCAGACTGGTATTGCTTGAAGACTCAGTGGAATCTCAAAGAAGTTCTAGAACTTTCTCTCTCCCTGTATGCTGCTTTACGTCTTTGAGCATGTCAGTGTTTTCCTCTACCCTGCCTGCTGCCCATGGTCTAGAGACAGACAGTTGCCTATTGTTATTAGTTGCTGGTTGTACTAGTTGCTTTTGTATAGCCTGAGGACGGGGGTTGGGTGTTGGCTCACTGTTTAGGAGGGATTTCAGTCATCACTGTAGAAAGGCATGGTGGGAACAACTCAGTTCGTGGTAGGAGGAGGAGCCTACTTACATCTCAGCAAACCAAAAAAAAAAAACTGAGAACTGGCCAGAACCCGAGGTTAGGTATAACATAAACAAGTCTGCCCAAGTACCCTCCCCACATCCTGGTGCATGGCCTCTCCTAAAGATTCCAGCCTCCTGGGGCTCAAAAACACGTCTGCGGGGGGGGGGGGCATCTTTTAGATCAGACCATAACACTAGTCACTACTGGAGATGAGACAGCCCAGCACCTTCCTAGGTTAGAAACAGATGTCAGTCATTCTTACAAGCCTGCCCCCTTTGAAGCCGAGTTAGTAAGTGGCTTAAGCACCCATGTTCAGAAGTCTCTTTTTTCTCTTCAGTTTGTAAAAGGAAATCAAGTGTTCCAAAAGAAATACATGTTTCCTTAACAAACTCCATGCAGTGATGGCCAGGAGTGTCAGCCCCAAATTCTCAGAGGTAACTTAGGGTCTTGCGTTTTCTTAAGTGCTACCCTTTGAGCCCTGGATTTTCTGTTTGTGGTATAAAGACTAGTTCTTCCTGGGTCCAGTCATTAGCAGTCGATTACAGTTGTGTGGTTTTACTGTGGAGCATGAACACAGAGCCAGCATGAGACCTCACCTAGTGAGTTTATTGGGCTTATTACAGGAGCAGCTGCATCACCAGAAAGCCATGTTCCTAGACTTCGCTGCACTGCTTGAGGCAGCCCCACAGCTCAGAATACCCTCTCCCCAGCAATTACTATTGCGTATTTCACCTTAAAGAGAGGGGTCTCGTGAAATTTAAAAGGTTGGGGGAACTTTCGGAGTCTTGGGTAGTTTGTATACTTCTTGATTTCTCAGGAGCCCCCTTCTAAAATCAGTTGCAATATAGAGGTTCTGCCCCAGAGTGTTGAACTAGCTGCCTCTGGATTCGCTTTGTGATAACTGGACTTTGTAAGTAACTGTTGAGTAAGTGCTGTGAGCACAGGGCTGTAGGCACAAGTGAGGCAACAGTCATCTCACCCTCATAGGCCCGCGCGCACGTGTGTGTGTGTGTAAGAAAGTGTGGTGAGAAAACAACTGTTAGGAACCCTATAAAGTGAGTATATGTAGATGGTGATGATGGGGGCCAGGAAGAGGTGGGTAGGTTTATGAAGGACTTGCAGGTGATGCTAGGTGGACAAAAGTATACAGCTGTTTGAAGTCCTAGGACAAGGTGTTCTAGGCAGAGGAATGGTGTGTCCAGAGGTCCTGAAGTGGGCACACGCCTGGGTAGGTATAAGAGCACATGGCCTGGCTGTCTGGGGCAAGAGCAGAGGGGCACAAATGCTGTAGGTAACCAGGACTTACCTTGGTGTTGGTGGTATGGAGTGTCAAAGCTCGGTCTTATGAGCACTTCCTATCTAAGTAGTGCATGGCCATGTGCCCTGCTATTCACAGATGAATTATAGGGCCCACAGAATGTGGAATCAGCAGCATCCTCTAGCACAGAGAGGCAGTAGGTATTAGGTGGGTGATTGATTGATTGATTGTGGGCAGGGTCTCACTGTGTAGCCCTGGCTGGCCTGAACTTACAGAAATTATCATGCTTCTCCTCTAAATGGTGGGATTAAAGGCATGTGCTACCATGTCCGGCAAGTTGATTGTATTTGTACAGCCTTCAGCGATCTTATAGTCTTAGCTATAAAGGTTGTATTTTTACTTTAAATGAGTAGTCTATACCAGTTGTAGAAAGTAGTGGATTTCATTATAGCATTCAATACATGCATGTAATGTGCTTGATCATTGAAAAGAAAAGAAAAAAGAAAACCAATCTTGCAATGCTATTGCAAAACTGTGGAGGAACTGTCTACTGTCTCAGTATCATCTTGGGACATCAGTTTGTATATACAGATCTCCAACCCTAGATGCCCCAGCCCCTCTTCTGTACATATTCCCATGAATGTGTTCACTCTCGGTAAAGCCAGTGTCCCTGTCTCCTCGCCAGGATTCCCTGTGAACACCCCCATCCTGCTCTCTTCACATACACAATCTATTTTTCTGTATTCAAGGAATTACCTGGTTTCTGTTGACTGAACTGAGAGAGTCAGGGAATGGAGAGCCAAGGAAGAAGTGGGAATAGTGAGTGTAGACCAGGGACGCTGTGGTGGGCGTGGTGGAGAGAGCCCTAGGCAGGACAGGTTTTGAGCACCGGTTGGGGAGGATCTGGCAGAATAGCAACCTTTCAGCGCGATTCAGCAACATCCTGCCCGACAGGTGACATCAGGGGTTCTTTTCAGGAATGAAGAACTTCAGGTTACAAATCCTCTAGAAACATGCTGTTGTCTGGATTTGCTTGCCTGGGAGTGATACAGGCCACTGTTGCTAGAATTAACATATTGGACATTAGTGGTTATTCCAGTGTGCATTAGGAAAATAAATTCTTATGGCTCACAGTGATTCCTATGAACAAATAGTGTCCTGATAGAGAGTGAATTACAAGTAACATTGGTTGACTAGGAAGGAGACAGCCTTAACTCTTCCGTTCTCTGTCAGTTGATCTCATTTTCCTTTTCAATTTCTCAATGTGTGCTCTTCCTGAGACCCAGTCGCTAAGTCCCATTCTTTACGAGGCTCAGATCCTGGCACTTTGTTTCAGTGGGTACAGGTCCACCATTCTTCTTTTTGAACACTAGATAAGCAAGGTGATTTCTTTAAGAGTAAACTTGGGCATGCTCCTGATTCCTGGTGTTCTTTAACGGCGGAGTCCTGGGTTTGCAATGCACATCTTTGACACTGGGGACTCACTGATGGTAGGACATCACAGACCACTGTGATTTCAAACTCTTGGCAGGTACATCTCCGTTCATGGATGCACTGACAGCCAATGGAACAGCCACCATACAGACGTCCGTTACAGGAGTGACAGCTGGGAAAAGGAAATTTATTGACGACAGAAGAGACCAGCCTTTTGACAAGCGGTTGCGTTTCAGTGTGAGGCAGACAGAGAGCGCCTACAGATACAGAGATATTGTCGTCAGGAAGCAAGATGGCTTCACCCACATCTTGTTATCCACAAAATCATCAGAGAATAACTCACTCAACCCAGAGGTGAGAGACACATCCCAGGCTGTGGCTTCATGCCTCTCCGTACCCTGGTCTCCTGGCCTGCTTTGCCGAGTACCACTCTTCATGATCTTTCTAAGCCTTCTGGGGAGATGACAGCGGCTTCTCATCACACTTGTGGCCACAGTGACACAGGAGGAGGGCGCTAAGCAGCCACTCCATTCTCCTGTTCGGGGAACTGTGGCTCTGAAGGGAGCTGCATGCTCCCTCTCTTCATTCCCCATACCCCACCCCCCAAGTTATCTGTAGAACACAGGGCTCAGCCACCCCATGATCTCCCTAAAGTCACGTGGAGGTGTGCATGCACATACAGGCTCTGCATTAGCTAAAGATCGTCAGACTCTTGATGGGTTCTTAGTGGGTCTTCGTTCAGACCAGATAGAAGTATCATCTGCTTGTCCCGGTGCCATCAGCTTTGAGGCAGACACTGGTCCTTGTCGGTAAGTACATAGCAGTCGACAGAGGAGCTTTCAGAGATGCAGGGTACCCACCGTGTTCGCCAAGTTTGGAAACCGATTCTGTGAAAGCTCTAGAACCCAGTGTGTTTGAACTAGCATTGTACCTCACCAGAGTTTTGAGTTCTGGGTTCTGGTGGTTGATTGTTTGCCATGTGCACATCTTAGGCAAGTGGGTATCTGGCCAGAATCACAAAGCCTGGTCCTTGGTCACCTTTACCCTGTGGGTGCCTTTGTCAGTTATTCTGAGATACTTCAAGCTGTGTGTGCCCTCCCAACGCTGGTGATGCGGCAGATGATTTTAGACTTAAGTTCCCATTGTGTTAGGTCGCTAAGAAAATCGGCCAGAAACCCTAGAATGTATTTCTTGAAACTGGCTGAATGTGCCACCTGCTGTCCAAACTAGAAATTCCAGAAGATATCCGTGTGGAACAGCCAAGTGATGTAGATTCACGTGCTTTTCCACAGACGTTTGTAATTCACCATGTAGTTGTATTTCTGCTCCGTCCCTAGCACACGAGTCCATGGTATAGAAAGTGTAAAGCTTGCAGAGTAGTCACAGTCACAGTGGGCGAAGCGAGCTGTGTCAGCCTGGAGGTGCATTTATCTTAGACCTAAACTGTCCCATTAACAACTGCTCTGTAGGGTTCTGTGCCCAAAGTGCTCTTGACCACTTGGATTTGTGGTGACTTCCAGGTGATGAAAGAAGTTCAGAGTGCTCTGAGCACAGCCGCGGCCGACGACAGCAAGCTGGTGCTGCTCAGCGCTGTGGGCAGTGTCTTCTGTTGTGGTCTGGACTTTATTTACTTTATACGGCGTCTCACAGACGACAGAAAGAGAGAAAGCACTAAGATGGCAGATGCTATCAGGTATGTACCAACAGGCGTTTCCACTGAGCTGCTAAGGCTTTACAGGGGGCCAGGCTTCGAGAGAACAAGTCCATACAAGCTCCGAGAGTAAATGTGCTGAAAGGTGCTGGGAGCAAGATTAATTAATAAATAATACTTGCCCTGCACAGCTCACGAGATTCAGGACTGGCCTAAGCTCGGGGAATTTGGGGGCCATTGTGGTGATTTAGCCTACTGTGTACTTACGCTGTGTATTGTCCCCCAAACAATACCGCACCTGTCGTTATCCCCAAGCTGTCAGGCTTGGTGACAGTTCCATAAGATCACACTGGTTATGTTCTTGGTTTTGTTTTTAGTGCACGTTGTTTGTTTGCCCTGATTTCCATCCGACTTCACAGAGAAGTAAAGCAACTAAAAAGCCCCATTTCCTAACACTCTCCCAGAAAACATGCTATTGATTTACATGTGCTCCCAGTGTATTCTAAAATATATTTTAAATTTTTTTAAACAGTGATTAAAAACTGTTACTTTGAGACATGCCTTGTAAAGTGACTAAATTGCTTGACTTATGCCTTGCAATTCTGTAGTAAGAACACTGAAAAACCTGTCCTTTTTTTTTTTTTTTTTTTTTTTTTTTTTTTTTTTAGTCAGGGTCTTGCCGCATAGACAATCTGGCCTTAATCTTATGATCCTCCTGCCTCAGCCCTCCAAATACTAGAATTATATCCAGACCACTACTATGCCCAGCTTGAAAACTATTTTCTCAACATTTTTCAAGTCTACAGCATGTTTTTAGTTGTAGTCAACCAGCCAGTCCCAGTCTGAGCATTTTAAGCTATATACGTACAAGTATACAGATTTGGTTTTGGTTCTGTTGCGCACGTGAGTTGTACTGTTACTTGGCAGTTTGCCTTTTCCAGGCAGCATTGCCAGCCTAGAGACACATCCATCACCACCCGTGTCGTCACTACTATGTCCAAATCATTCAGAAGCCTTCCTTACCACCTCCACACCCCACTGTAGGCAAAGCACGTTTCCCTTACCGTGCTGATCACTGAGGCTTTTTTAAAGATGTGAATTTTAGTTAAAGTGAGTAAAGCCAGCCAGTCACCAACCAGGAAGGCCTGCCCATTATCCTCAAGGGACCCCCTGGGAACCTTTGGTGTTTGGATTTTCAATCTGCTACAGATTAGAACACTAAAGACTTGCAGGCATGCAAGTGCAGTAAAGTAGTTTGGATCTTCTCCCAAACTCCCAGCTCCTTGGAGAGCTGGAGCGGAGGTTCTGAGAGTCCACGGGCTTAGCATTGCCACCGTGGCACTTGGCCTCCTGGTCTCCTATAAGCCACACACAGCAGCATGGGGTGGGGTTTCGTTTGGTTTTCTGTATTGGTGGGTCTGGGATGTGACAGATCATCTCTTTGATAGATCCTCCAAACAGTTCCCACAGAAACTGCCTACAGGCCCTGGAACCTTAAACCTCGTAGTCATGAGACGTTGTCATAGCCTTACATAATATTCTTTATGATTTTCAAAATTAATAGACACTTGTGTTTAGGAAGTTATCCACCATCTATTCCAAGAGTGTCCAACCCATGGGCCACACACAGCCAAGGAGAACTATGAATGCAACCAACACAAATCATACGCTTACTTAAAACTCAGTGTTTCTTTGCACCTTGATTGCATAGTTCTCAGGCATGAAACTCGCACATGACAATATCATGTTAGAGTGTCAAAAGATTGCCTGTGCATGCTGCATATCTTTCTGGGTGTGATCATAACTTGATCACTTTTTTCCCTCGGAATTTTGAAATTGGATAGTCTTGCTAAATGTTATTCACAAATTGCTATTTCTGGTCTGTGATATAGTAGCAGATGGCACACACTTCTTTTCCAGGTAGAAATTAAATTGTTTGCTCACTGTGCCTAAGTCCTTGACAAATTGTCAGTACCTGTGAACAACTGTATAGCAGCCCTACACACTTGGCAATTGTGCCTCACGTGGTCCTTACACTAGGCCTCCATTCAGGACCAGTGAGCATGAACTTGAAGTTCATTTTTATTCAAATCATCTTGCCCTTATACTCACCATAGTTGCACACCGAAAAGTGTGTGTTCTGATAGCCCTGGCCCAGCAAAAAATTAAATTAAATTAAATTTTAAAAAAATAGGGCTCACCAGGTAACGTGTCTCAAATTTGTCTCCTTTTTCCAGGTCCACTTTCCATGAGCTTCTCTTCTGAATCTTTCCGAGGGCTCACTCTGCTCCTCCCTCCCTTCAGTGGGTGGAGTTACACCCACCCCTCCTTCCCTCCAGTGATGAGTTACAGTGCACAGCAGTTATTGGGATTAGGAAAATAGAAAACAGGGGAAATTTTAAGACAGATTCAAATCTCATTTCTTGAACTTTTAAGTAATTTTAAATGTTTGTTTTCTTCTTTTTGTTTCCCAGCCCCACCCCCATGTCCATCAAAAAGCTGGCTTGGTATTCTAGCAAACAGCCCAATCCTACCTCAGCAGGACATACTGTGTCTTTAAGCAAACGCGTTCTTGTTGATAGGAATTTTTCTTAACATACTTTGGCAGGTCAAATAAACAGTGAGTCCCGCTAGATTCCATAAGCCTTTTCCTTGATCATCTGTGTCTGTTTCTATGGTGCCCTTTGTCTCAAGTCCCTTAAAACTGTGAGGCAAAGGGACTTCATTGTCATGCATTTCTAAAAGTGAGAAAGAGGCAGGTTGAGTTACACACCAGGTCATTCCCTTGTCAAACCTGCTGGTGATAGTCACTTTGCAGATTCGTTGTAATAAAATATCCAGGACACTGGTAATAAAGGCGCAGGGACCAGGGATCTGTTCCCAGCACTCTGCTGCCCCTGAAACATGGCCTCCTCCTCCACTCTGTCAGCTGAGAGAGGGCAGTTTACAATCCCCAGGCTTGTCTGTTGATATCATGTTGATATCTGAATTAGCAAATGGCTTTCCTAGCTGGACTCTTGCTTAATACCAAGTCTTTCCCAACAAAAGCAATAGGCAACCCCTTTGTCTGTCACTGGCTCCTTGTTGGGGAGCATTGTGCCTGGACTTGATGCTCACCCTGGAGAGTTTCTACTAGACAGGATGCTCTGCAGGTTTGGGGTTTTCGGTGGGGCCCTTTATCCATTACCTAGGGTCACACATCACTGTGGTCTGGTTCCCACTAAAAAGGGGAGCTCTTTGTTCCAGACTGGAATTCTGACTCCTTTCAGAAAGAGCCATCAGTTCAGCTAATGTAACGTTACTCCAAGCAACAATAAAGTCCAAGTTTTTACCTTTTTTTCCCCATAAGATTTGAAAAACTAGATTTTTGTTTTATGCAAACATGTAAACTGATACAGCAGTAGTACACAAGTTATAAAACCCTTTTATTGTTTCTCTGTGGAATTATTTTAGCATTACCATCATTCTGTTGGCATTAATTTACCATCCCCTTGTGGCAGCCACTGTGAGTCCCTGGAGCACATATTTCGGGACTATCTGCTCTGTGCCCTGCAGACCACCATTTCAGCAGGGTGTCAGGAACAGCACAGGGCATGTAGTCCCAACCAGGTTACTGATCCTCAATCCCTAAAAGGCAATAAGACAGTGCTTGCTTCAAAAGCCTGCCCAGAAGGTTGCCTGGCTCTCTCACTATAACAAACCCCAGTGTAAATTTTCTCACAGTGCCTCAGGCTTTCTCATTTGGGATGCCTTAGTGCAGACCATTCATTTGAATGAGTTAATTATTGTCTGGTACCACAATTTCTGAATGTCTTCTGCTCAGGCTGAGATTAGCCTGGCGGCAAGCTGCTAAACTCCACAGTCCTTCATTGGTCACCTCTCTAGGGCCAGGGACAACCTAAACTGCTAGGTGTCGTGATTTTTAGAGATGCCAGTCCACTCCAGTGCTTTAAATGGCCGAAGTTATGGAAAGCAATTTGTTGGCTCTTCTCAGTGCTAAGAGTAGGCCCAGGTTTAGAATCCAGTCATGAATAGCTCTAGGTCATCCCACTATCGCTCATTACACCAGCAAGGAATCTGGTCTGTATTTTGGGTCTTTCCCTTTGCTCTACTGTGTTAAATCATAACAAGGAGCCATCTCTAACTATATAGCCAGCTTCTAGATGTGAGAGAGGAAGCCCCGCTGGGTGTGGCACCGACCTTCCCCATCCGGAAAAGGGACTTGCCTTTCCAGCCTGAGCCCAAAGCAAGCCCCCAGATGACACTGGCTGCTATTACTAGCCATGCACATCCCCTGTGAGGACACTGCTGTCCTTTTGGGTTCCTGCTGCAGTAGGGCCACACAGCACTTGGTAGAGTCCACATGCAAGCCCCAGAGTACTCACTGGCCTCGCCTGCCAGTCCACTGTCTCTATCTCCTGGAAGTCAGTGTAGTTCAGGATAGATTCAGGTTATCTCCAGGTAGCGGCGGTCAGAAGTCACCTGCCAGGGCTTGGTCTGACCCCGTGCTTTCTGGTGCCTGCCCACTATCATTCATTAAACATCAGACATTCTTGGTGTGTCCCAAACCATGCTTTGTCGAGATCACTCCTTGATTGGTCAGGAGTGAAATGTGGGTGGACTCCTGGATCAAGATGTGTTGGCTAGAAAGCCCAAGCACCAGCCACAGGTACAGAACTTAGGTCAACACCTTTCTCCAGGTGGTGGCCAGGCTGTCTTTAAGCCTTGCATATATAACATATAGTAAATAAACCCATGGCCCACAGCTTGAGAGAGCACCCTAAGCAAATCTCATCTCTTAAATGGTTTCCATAGAGTTTACATCTTGGTAAATTGAATTCCATGATAGACTTTTTTTCATCTGCTCGAATATGCAATGTTTTCAGTAATTCCCCATTTATTTTTCATTTTAGAAACTTCGTGAATACTTTCATTCAGTTTAAGAAGCCTATTATTGTAGCAGTTAATGGCCCAGCCATTGGACTAGGAGCATCCATATTGCCTCTTTGTGATGTGGTCTGGGCTAACGAAAAGGCTTGGTTTCAAACACCCTATACCACCTTCGGACAGAGTCCAGATGGCTGCTCTACCGTCATGTTTCCCAAGATTATGGGAGGAGCATCTGTGAGTACCATTTAAAACAAAATCTTTCTAGATGTCCTGAGGAGACCTAGCTTGGTGGTTGTTGTACTCGGTGTATATAGTGTGCCATTCTGTGGGGACTTCCCATACCAGCTATGCAAACGGTTCGGTTTGGTTCATGAAATGCTATGAACTAGTGTGCACCATCCCTGGAAGCTTAGGGCTCCTCATAGTTAACACTGGTGCCCACTATCCATCGAAAACCTTTCACTTAATGGGGCAACGTGCGTAGGAAAAGAAAGGGCTTCCCCACTTCTGTGGTTTTGGGCTTTTTGTTTTTTTTTTTTTTAACCATTTAAAGAAATCCATCTGTACTAGTTCATGCTTACATTGTAGCCTGTGTTTGACCAGCAACTACAGACTTGAACTAAGACAAAAGTAATATGAATGGGCTTCTCCCAAAGCAGGGCTCAGGTGACTTCGTCAGGAAGCGTTTCCGACAGCAAGTACCTGGTGTAGGGCTGTGTACACACACACACCACACACACATAGCTCTGACACATACCCTGTACTATGGACTTGCACGGCTGCTTCGTGTCCGTCATCACTCTGGGCCTCACAGGAAGAGTGTTGCCCATTAACACAGTGACAGAACTAATGCTTTCCCTGGCGAGCTGACAGCCGTCTGCTAGCGGTACCATTCCCTAATGGGGCAACAGATTTCTCTTGGAAGGGATCACAGCCACTTGTCACTGCCCACCGGTCCATTCCCTTGCTGCCGAGACCCACCTCTTGCACGATTAAAGGAGGCAACATCTCTTCTGGTCCCCAAGAGCCTCTTCCCTGAAGACATCTTCCAAAGGAAGGTTAGGCAATAAGAAGTTTCCAGCAAAACTATCCAAAAACTACAAAGAAGGGAAAGGATATTTGCTTCCTGTTGGTTGTGGTGGAGAAGCCTAACAGATAATCCCTAATGGCAGTCAACCTGTAAATAGGGCGCATGGACCTTAGAGCACACCAGAAGGTGCAGAGACAACCACAGCATCCAACACTGCGGACCCTTTGCCAAGGAACAGCACCGAGTCCAGCCAACAAGAGAACCCCACACTGTACCCGCTGAACTGTTTTCCTCAGGTGCATCAGGGACATGGGAGATGGTGAAAGATGGGACCGGGCCCTGAGTGGGCTCCTGGGTCACAGAAAATACACCAGTGGGGAAGCTGACAAGATCAGTACCATTTCATCATAAGATGTAGCTTATCAAGAAGGAAACCTAGGAAGATGTAGGGGAAGGGGAGCTCTCGGCGGAGCGGTTGAGGCTTTTCCATAAGTCTAAACTTATTTCAAGTAAGAAAATATGTCTTAATAGCATATGAAAAATGAAGGCTAGTAGAACAGACCACCCTCTACTTAGAACGTAATGGCTGCCATTGAATGAGAGAAAACCAAGAACCTCCTGCTTCACTCAAGTCTGACCATGCGGCTTTCCTGTTGAAGATATGACACAGCAGAAAGGTCTTTGGGGTCTATATGTACTGCCAGCGAGAAAATGACGCCTACTCACTAAATCTCAAACACATACACTCAGTGGTCCTGTCACCCCTGCGTATCATCCTGGTCAGGGCAAGCACCCTGATACTCTAGACTCCCAAGCCTGAGCACCTATGGCTGGGAGAGGCCAAGTGCATCGGTCCTCACAGGAATTGTCAAGGCAGCACCAGGAGCTAACAGCCTTGTGTCCTTAGAAGTGATTCCACACAAGTATCTCAGCTTTGATGTCTCCCACTGGGAGGACAGTCAAGCAACAACAGCAAAGTCATGTGATGTCTTAGAGTCTCTTCTGAGATGCTTCATCCCTCAGGTCATATGAATATCGTACCAGGACCACCATGGTCAACAACCAAGACTAGCCAGTGATAGTAGTTGCACCCAGTGCAGTGCCTTTTCCAAAATTGAGTTCACTATTGAATTATAGAGCACGTTGCATTCTTTCCCATCTGTTCCTTCTTCCTCTCCTGTATGCACCTCCAGCCTACACACCCTTTCCCACCTTCAGGCTCCTGGCTATTTGTCAAGGCCACATATCTGCTACAGGTTCCTATTATCCTAACTTAGACTTGCTTCCATATGCCACTTAGATAACTACACACCCTCACATTTGTGGTCATTTTATTTACATGGGCCTGGTATACATTCCCAATGCAATCATTTGATGTCCCCAGATACTAGATCCATCATTTGCTGCTAAGAATGGTCCATTCTTGCTCTAGAACGCCAGGGCTAAAGTGCAACCGATCGCTTGGCATTTACCACAACCTACATGGCATCTTGTCCCTTTTCTTCCATGGTCACCAACAACAATTTTGTTCTGCCACCTTCACTGACCCTGGGGCCACTTTCTCCTCCCTAGAGACATCCAACGAGCGAGGGCAGAGTGCTCCCTGGGGAACTTGCCAGTGATTCAATTTGTGTCCTGGAGAACTCCCAAGTGAGTGATGCCATAAGTCTCCAGCAGCCTCTATGGACCAGTCGTTACTTCACAGGTTGCTAGGGCAAGAGAACTGACAAAAGCGTTTTATGGAAGGAATTATTTGGCTCACAGTTGGGCAGTTGAGGCAGCTAGTCACGTGGCATCTACTGTCAGAGAGTGGAGAGAAACGATTGCTACTGCGTGGACTTCTCTCTGGGACCCCAGTGTATAGAGTGATGCAACCCACATTTAAAGCGGGGCATTTGAAAATTCCTCAGACTTATCCAGGGGTTTGTTTCATGGTGACTCTAAATCCCATTGACAATCAGAATTGGCCATCATAAACCCACTCCTTGTCAACTGACAAGCAAATACTACTTTTGAGCTAGAGCTTTTAAGCTGTAGCCTTCCAGTCCATGTCTATGGCCATCTCAAGATGCAGAATGCATTTAGCCCAACTGCAGCTCTTCTCCTTTAAAAGTCCAGGTCTCATCTGAAATGCAAGGTAATTTCATGCTATAGACACACACTTCCAGGATGCAATAGTCCAGAGCTTATACTCACATTCCAGCAGGCATGTGACTGGACCAAACCTAGCCCATCAAACACCAAATCCTGCATCTGTCCCACCTCTGTCATCTGGGGCTAATGACAGAATTGTCTGGGCTACAAAAGGACCATGGGGGATTACCTGACCCCCAAACTCTGCTGTCTGCAGCACATACAGCCTCCTGATCCTGCTCTCCCCTGCATCCCAGAACCACTATTACACCTTAGACTTCATCTCCAGATCCATGCGGTAGCCTTTCAGGGCCTCAGATCCTGCCGAACACTGCCTGTCTCTGGAACCATGGAACAGATTCTATGACCCTGTCCATCTTGTATCTTTACACCTACAAAGTCAAGTACTATATGGACAATGCTCTAGTTCTGCTACCAGCCCTCGGTGTGTGGAGACAGGTCCCGGTGAGCCACAGCTCTAGTGGCATGCATGCCTTGGCTGTATAGCATTTACAAAAAGCACTTTCTGAGGCGGTGTTTCTAAGTGAGGAAGCCATTTTTCAGCCATCCCCGTTCAGGCTCTCCTTCCTCTCTCATCCTCAGGGCAGCATCCCCGATTCTCGATGCAGACTGCCAGGCTTCTCTCTGAGGGCACCAATTTCTTTAACTATCACATGAACCTTCTCTGTTTACCTTGCACATTTACATCCTTTTCTCTATGAGCCCGCATACTCTTCGTGACATTTCTGCTCCTGCCACCCACCAAGAGCGCTGTCTTGTCTTGATATTTTCCTCCACCAAACAGATGAGTGAGTCCATTTGGGTACTCAGCATCACACAGGGTTTTAACACATGAGTGGAGTGTGCCCAGATTACTGGCCAGCCTTTCACCCAGTTCCCACTGGACCATCAGGAGCCAGGCCTGTACTGTCCCTGTTTTCTCTCATCGCCCTGGTCTTCTAAACTCTACCTTTTTTATAGCTTTCTAGGGATTTTCTAGACCACAGTCTAACCACATAGTCAGTGTTATCACAGTATCAAAGCCACTCCTGATTCCAACAGTTAATTTCCTGTATTAGTTACTTTATATATCACCGGAGCAAAATACCTGACAGAACAGCTCAAGGAAGGGCTCGTTTCTGATCACAGTTGAAGGTGCTGTCCATCGTGGCACAGGGAGCTTACGGTACCCGTCACATTGAGAGTAGAGATAGGGGACTGCTCCCGTCCAGCTGTTTCCTGCGTTTATTCACTTCAGGATCCCATCCCAGCGATAGCGTCTCCCATTTTAAGGTGGATCAGTAAACGAGCAAATCTTTCATAGACTTTTGTTTCCATGGTGTTTGTAAATCCCGTCAAGATTAACAATCACAGGCCATTCATCACCAATAAAGTCAGGGTTAGGTTTCTTGTGAGCTGTTGTTAAAATAGACCACTTGACAACAGTTATTTCCGATTCTGACGATAAAGAAGCCTTATCACCTACCTACCTAGCTGAATTTGAAAACTTGGCAGTGTATCCGACCTGTATTGTATGCTCTGTGTAGACAGGCAATGGGTAAAGGTGCATACAAAGGCCCATCTGAAAGAAGTATTGAACAATCTTGGGCAGGCATATACCACTCGGTGGGTGGGTTTTTAGAGCCCTTAAGCCAAAAGCTGTCCATGTGGAGAACTCAAGGATTCTCTAGCCTTGGGCCAATGAAATGACCCAGCAGACATGCCGTAGTTCTACCGTTGGGATCAACATAGTGGGAGCAGAAAAACTACTCCTGGCATCCTCTGCTCTCAAGAAATGCATTGCAGTGTGTGTGTGGGTGTGGGTGTGGGTGTACACCTCTCACACACACAGAGTATAATTTTAAAGTTTAAAGAGTTCACTAGCCTTGGAAATTTTCACAAATAGCTTGAGGTTGTTCGACATGAGCGCCTCCTCTTTGGTGGGTAGTTTCCTTGGTAGATGAGTCCTGACCAGTAATTGCTCTTTGTGTCAACCTGGAATCTGATGGTACAGCTATTCTCAGCTGTGGTCACATGGAGCATATAGCCATGGCTAGAGACACTCCAGGATCCCACAATTGAAGAGGTGCTGGTCACTAGAAATCAATGGTGCCACTCCACATCCTCCAACAGAGGACTGTACCCCAAACACTCACTGAGCCCAGGATGTCCCCAAAACCTGGTGAAAGCCTGCTCTGAAACAGCAGGGAGCCTGCCATACGTGGGGCAGTTCCCACCTGTGAGCAGTGTATCTGACTAAAGCAGCAAGTAACTGAATGCTGTTAAGGTGACTGCTAAAAGCACTTTCTTTGGTGGCCTTTTGGTATGTTTGAATGATCAGAGCCAGAGGCAAGCCTGGATGGAACAAATTTGGCTTTCCCTACTTGGGGTGTACAAATTCTGCCAGGAGGTTAACTGAAGGGATGCTGTCGTCAGGAGAAAATGACCTACAGCGAGACGAGCTGAGGGAGCCTTCCTCTGTGTGCCCCACAGGAGGAGACACTTGCCTGCCTAGTTCCCGGTGGGTGTGACTTTAGCTCTGCCATTCCCCACACCCATCAGACATCCAGAGAGTACCTACTGTGCACCATACACCTTGTCACTGTCCCATTTTAAGAGTCCACACACATACCTGTGTGCTCAGGAAGTATTTAGGACCAGTACAGTGGTTGGAGCTTTGGATAGCCTTTGCTAAGGGACATGCAAAGGATGACCCAGGCTTAAACTCAGGCGACCCTCTGTGCATCTTTCACTACCAGGTCCTAGTCATGTTGTAGTGGAAGGTGTGCCTCACCAAGGACTGATTTCAAACCCCAAGTTCACCGATAAGAGCTGTCTTGACTATGCCCTTAAATCTTGAAGCAGTCTGATCTGCCCTCCTTCCTCCCTACACCTTTAAAACTTTCCATTTTAAGAGCACAGAGGAGTGGCAGGGTGGAGTTGAGTCTGTTTAGTCTGACCAAGGAAATGGCTTTTCTTAATGAGTGTGTGTTTGTTGGTGGTAGTTGGATTTGTGTTGCAGATTATTGTGATTTCTTTTGGTTCTTCATAACTCTATCGTAACAGATTCGCTGCCTGTTTAAATGGGATATGCATTAGCAGCCTTGGATCAGTCCTGTCTCTTAAGCTCTTAAATAAAATTTAAAATTCCTTTCATTGCCCTGCACACACCAACCATGTGAGGGGGTGGGCAGGGTGTAGGCAGCAATGACACAGACTATAAAAGACTGTCTAGAAGCAAAGGGTTGTGGAGCTAGGTGGGCCAGGAGAAGGGAGATGAGCTACCAAGACAGTGTGTAGGCCCAAGCAGAGATAGTTGTGATTGGCCCAAACTGGAAACAAAAAGAAAAGACTGGACACAGGAAGAAGCAGCTGTTGGGGCTGGGAGCTACTTTCCAGAAGGCAGAGCCTGGCGTATGTGAAGGGAGATGTGTTAGGAGACTGGAGCAGGAGGCTCATGAGTTCAAGGCCAGTCTACTCTGTCTCAAAAGTGGGGAAGAGAAGGTGACTGAGGACAGATGAAGACCACGGGAGAGCCAGGGAAGGAATGCTCAGAGATAGCCTTGCTGGGTCGGTAAGCTCATTAGTATCTGCTGTCTTGAGGACACACTTAACTTACATGACTGAGTCATCAAAGAAACACAGTCCTGGAAAGAACATTCCAGTTACTCTAGAGCTCTTCCTACGGCATGGGGGTGGGAGTCTCCATTCTCATTTTTTCCTCATCTCCTCATCTCCCTGGACTATTCCTGTGGAGAAACTGCCTTTACCAAAATAAGGTCAATTCAAGGATTTTATACATGTTTGTGGATGATCTTTTCACTGAGAGGGCCTTGTCCATTCATAGAGCATCATGGGCTTGTGAACTTGTACAAGACTGAGCTCAAACGGCTGTCTACACTTTGGATGATGCACTCAGAACCTTGCAGACTCTTGTGAGGAGTCCACACACACACATGCACACACCTGTTGCAGTGTCTGCCCTGGTGGAAGGGCAGTGAGTCATCTGCACACTTGATCTCCAGTGTGTGCTGTGTGCTCTGTGCAAGACTCAAATACTCAGTGTGATGCAAGTGTTGCATCTGGTCACTGTAGGGCCTCTTCATAATTTTTGCCTCTGAAAAAAGGGAGTTAGTTACCTAATGTATGTTTACCTGGGCCTGAGAAGCTTGTGATCAGGTCGTCAGGACCACTGGGGTCTCACAGATTATCTGCCCAAGACAAGCCACGACTGGATTATGGCACATCAGCTGCTATATGGTCTATTGAGCGAATGTTCCTCTTCGTCTTAGCTTGCCTTAGCAACTATGACCAGTCATTTGTGGTAGGTGTTCCATATACTTTATGCCAGGACTTTAACAGTGGCCTCAAAGTCCAGTATATACCTCTGTCCTTTTTAAAAGCAAAGTTACAGTGGTTTTCTCCAGTAAACCTTGTACAGTAGCTGAGATTCTCTTAGTATGTGTGACAGTAACTGAAGCACACTCAGTTCATCCTGGACAGTTAATACCTATATGACAAACGCATGCCTTCTAAGGTGTGGCCCCTTCAGCCATGATATGCTATGATGTCTTTAGAACATTGTCAGGAATATTGTCAGGAGCGCCTCTGCTGGCTGGGCGTGGAAAATACGCAGTTTTACGTTGGGTTCAGTTCAGTGTTAACATACTCGTTAGTGGCTCCAATACCCAGGCTGCATTTTAAATGAGATCACTTGTGTGAAAAAGTTACACCAGCAACCTCAGACTGACCACAAAATAGCCTCTAATTTGGGTTTCATCCAAGTCCGTGTGAATTTGAATTACATCATGAAGCAAGCTTTTGATTTAAACTGGCCCATGGTGTTAACTCTTCCTATCCACCCACTCGGTGATGGCTTGATCACGGTCTACTCTTCGTGACCACAAGAGGATATGAGGCAGATTCTGACGTCTTCAAAAATCTGTCCTCAGCCTGGGTTTCTGAGGGTCGAATTTCCAAGACATCTTCTCAGCTCACCTCGCCTCGTGTTTCACAGCATGTCAACTCTTTCCTCATAGGCAAATGAAATGCTGCTCAGTGGGCGGAAGCTGACGGCTCAGGAGGCGTGTGGCAAGGGCCTGGTCTCCCAAGTGTTCTGGCCCGGAACCTTCACCCAAGAAGTCATGGTTCGAATCAAGGAGCTGGCCTCATGTAACCCAGTTGTACGTCAGAGTGTTTTCTTTTGGTTTGTTTCAATAATGAAAGAAAACCTTTTCCACCACAGACATTAAGTTAGATTGGTACCATGTTCCAGATCTGTTCACTTGGTCTTCCCTGTGGAAATGGACACCAGCGTGACATTTGGTACTTCACATATCCTATGCAAGGCTATCACATCCTGGTGTCTTTAAGTCCTCTCTCATACAGGCACCCGCTTAGGTGCACATAGACATAGACATGCTGAGTAATGAGTCTTCTAACAACATTCACTGCACTTAGTGTGATCCCATCCTACTCTCATCTAGACGGCAGCTATAGGAGCAACCATCACAGTTAAAATTAGGCTGTGCTTTGTTTGAAAAATTGCATCCAAAAGCTCTCTAAGGATTTTCATTGAACCTCAGTAGCACGGCGGATATCCACTCCTGGTCCCGTGCTGCGTCCACGGCTAATCACTGCTAGATACGGATCAGTGTAACCAACCGCCTCCCTTTGGAATAGTTTGAGCTTTTTCAAGTCCCAGTATCCAGTGTTAATATTCTGACATCCCTCTGTACCCACGATCCGTTCCTCCGCCATGGATAGCAGAATGTAGGAATGCTGAAATCCCCTATAGAACATGGCCTTATATTCTACAATATACATAAGGCGTCTCTGTAGATGATTTACGGTGCCTGTTGCAGTGCAGTACTCTGTGACTAAATCCATGCTGGGTTATGAGAAGGGAAATAAAGTGTGCATGTTTTCAGTCCAGGGGTGTGGAACTCAGAAATACGCAGGGCTAACTACTCTAAGCTGTGACAGAACTGCCATGTAAAGATTTAGTGGCTGTTCTCATTGCATGTGAGAAAACGTTTAGCGCCTGTAAGCAACCAACCTCCTTACTGACCGTTCGTCACTGCTGCAGGTCCTGGAGGAATCCAAAGCCCTGGTGCGCTGCAACATGAAGACGGAGCTGGAGCAGGCCAATGAGAGGGAATGCGAAGTGCTGAAGAAGATCTGGGGCTCCGCCCAAGGCATGGACTCCATGTTAAAGTACTTACAGAGGAAAATCGATGAGTTCTGATTGGCAGGCTGAGCCCCCAGTTGCCAGTCATCCTCAAGCTTGGAAGCAGGACTGGAAACACCCAAGCTATTTATTACCGAGGAGTTTTAAAGTACTGTAACTTTAAAATAACTACAAAACTTCTTTGTCCAAATGTCTTTATTTTATACTCATGTATACACAAGTATAAAAATGGGATTGAGCACTAGGCTGCTCTCGGAAGCTCTAATTTTCTTGTAAGCTAGTTGTGGGGGTTTTTTGTTGTTGTCTTTAAAAGAACTATGTTTTCATTTTGGGTGACAGAAGAGCTTTGATTAATGTTTGTTTTACCTTTTTTTTTTTTTTTTTTTTTTTTTTAATGTAGATCACAGACCCTAAAGAGCACTAGCCAGCCTCGCTGCCACCCAGCCCCTGCCTCGCCCCATCCCACTGTAGAAACAGATTCGGAATGTCTAAAACCTGTTCCCGTCTCTGGGGTTGGGGGTAGGGGATGCAAGTACCTCAGCGCTGAAAACAAATTAAGACCAACCCTGTAGGAAAAGCATCACTGATGGGAAGTCCCACATGGACTATGGGTTCATGCTGAGGGGCCCACTGATTCTCCCTTTCTTTAAATACCCCGTTCCTTACCCAGCTAACACGAACAAATCAGTGTCTCTGGAGAAAGCGGGCGATGCAGCATTCGCAAGTCACTCCCGGAGCAAGTGTTACTTGCTGAGTTATAAATTGGCATTAGTGGGTTCAAATAGTTTTTCTGATCCTTTTGGAAAATAACTACATAGTGCTCCTTGTGGCTGGGTGAGAAAAACTACTCCGCATCATTTTGTTTGTCTCTCTGCAGATATAATTGATGTATTACACCAAAAAAAGTATTTTTTATGTTTATAAAGTGTAATTTTTAGGTTCATTTAGAATATATTTTATTTAATTTAAAATTCTCTTGGCACACTATTAAATACAGAAACTCCTTTCAAAACAGAAAAGAACTACCTTATACTTGACATCTGGTGTTCGGTCTCTGCTTTCGTGTCTGCCGTACACTACACACGGCATCGTGTCCACTAGTACCCCGTGGTGTGGGGACTGATTTCCTGACCACAGGCGCCTATTACTACTTAGGCTTCTAGGCTTGCAATCATATTGAATGTATGAAGATTGAAATAAAATCAACCTTATTTTTGTACAGTTTTGAAGTTTATACTCAGAACTGACGCCTCCCCGGCCACGTGGAGCGCTGTGCAGTGTGTAAATCTGTCTTTACCTTGGATGGATTGCTACAGTATTTTTGCATCTGTGGGACCTATTCTTTTGTTCAGTAGTTTGAACTATATATAAACTGTACACTCTGTAAAGTTTTTATAGAATAAATATTCAGCTGTGAAAACTGGTTAAATAAAACTAATATTTCTTAACACATTGGGAGTGTTTCTCCATGTAGTCTTCCCTTGCCAGGTTTCTTCCTGTGGGCATATTTTCTCTGGGTTTTTCTATGAGGTTCACAAATGTGCGTGAACATGAGTGTGCCCTTACACTCAGGTGGATAGCTTAGGTGACTTCAAAGGGAGAAAGGTGTGCCAAAATGACACCTACAAACTAGACACACTTTAAAAGGCCTTGGGCCTGCTTGGCTAGTCTGTCACTGCCTCTTCTGGCCCTGTTCCATGAAACCCCGCTGGTGGCTTCTCTTCCTGTATTCTCTCACAGCCAACTTGCCCTAGCTTGTGACTTTCCTGTCCCAAGGAGTGAATCGCCTAAAGCTTGTGACAAAGCCCCCAGGTTTGTGCCCTGGAAATGTGTGGGACGGTGTTCCTGAGGAGAGACCTCTCATGGAATCATGGCATGTCAGGGAAAGTAAAGAGGAAGGGGGAGACATGAGGAAGGTGCACACTCCTATCCTGGGGTGCTACCCAGGACTTGAGAGAGCAAAGCAGACACTGACCACACATACTTGTCTTTTAAGTCCTAAGAACACTGGGGGCCCAGGAACATTGGGCAGCAGCATTGCTCAGCCCGTGGGGTGCCAGACTCCAGGAAAAGTATCCTTCGTGCCTACGTGACTACCTCTTCTTGCCTGAGGTCCAGTCAGGATGGAAATTGGTTCTGCTCGGGTTGTATGTTTGAATGGTCTGGCTGGCTTTAAAAGCAAAGATGGATACCCTGCTTACACAAGGCTAGCTGAGCAGGCATCTGGGAACCTTGGCTCAGTACAGTCAACTTGTCTAGACTCCAACTTGGGGGAAGAACAGCCTTTCTTGGTATCCTTTGGACATACAACCCCGTGGGTAGAAGAGATGGGGCATGTGCGGGCTGAGTGGGTTAAGGCTTGTTAGGGCTCAAAATAAAAACGTCAAGGAAGGGGCTGGAGAGAAGGCTCAGCAGTTGAGAGCACTGACTGCTCTTCTAGAGGTCCTGAGTTCAATTCCCAGCAACCACATGGTGGCTCACAACCATCTATAGTGTGGTCGGATGCCCTCTTCAGGCACGCGGGTGTACATGCATAGAATAAATGTTTTTTAAAAAAGAAAAAAACTTAAGGAAAGCATTGAATATAATAACAAAATTATGGTAGTCTGTCCACAAGCTGTTTCTGCATCAGTGCTGCAGGGCTCCCTCCAGAGCGCCTTCATTGTGCTCTTACGGGGTCCTCCTCATCAGCCCTGTCCCACATCCCACACCTCCTGTGCTGCATCTAGCTCTGGCCTGTATCCCACCACCATGCGCAGTGCATCCGGAGCTATAGAGCTGGCTTTTCCCAAAGATGCCACCCCTCCACTGTTCCCACACCACCAGGATGCCAGCAGAGCTGAGAATGGCACCATGCCTGCGTCGGGCCCATTGTCTCCAGTGCAAGACTGGTGTTCCATGGAAATCATCCCACATACGCTCTGGGGAAATGATGTGGACGCTATCGGCTTTGTTCAGAGTAGAAGGTGGAGTCTGAAAAGTGCCTGCTTCATTTTGTGCCTCAGAATAGGCACGAGAACAGTGGCGCTTAGGGAGTCAAGGAGGGTTTTGAAAGTTTCATAGTAGGAGGCTGGGCCTGAGAGGACAGAGCTGTGATCTCAGCTACTCACAGGGCTGACACATGAGGATCACAAGTTCTAGTCCTAGCCTGGGCTAGCCAATGAGTTCAAGGCTGAGCTGGACAACTTAGATCCTGTCTCCAAATACAATGTTATAGATGATGTAAATTAGACCAAAGGACATTATTCCATATGTCTGGAAATGCTGCAAGGTAACTAATTACTCTGAAATTAATATATGATAATAAAAATAAAGCCAAACCAAAAATACTAAATTTGCTATTAAAAAGCAAGATGAAGAAGAAGAAAGGACAGGATGGTGCGTAATATACCAATATAAAGGCCCTAAATTCAATCCCCAATATAAATATTTTTTAATTAATAAAATTCCACTAGAAGAGGATGCAAACCTGGAAGACACTAACCCCTAAGCAACCCAGCATAATTGGATGACAGTAAGATTAAGAAATCATCATCACTGGAAAGGCATGTCTGCAATAGTCAGCATCCAAGCACTGGAGGGAACACCTCAGATAAACTGACTTGTAAGCGGGAAGGGGTTAGTCTGAGTTCAGAAGCCCCCAGCCATGCTAACTAGCTCTGTTGCTTTGGGCCTCTGGTGAGGCAACACATCACAAAAGAGCAGAACCACTGGCTATGGCTGAGGAGTGAAAGGAAATGGAGGTCCACCACCTCCTTAAAGACAATTCACTGTGGCCTAAATGCCCCATGCTTCACCTCCAAGGGCAGCACACCCTACAATAGCACCAAGCCTTTAACACCTGGGTCTTTGGGGGGACATTTAGGATCCAAAAATGTGAATGACACATGGGGAAATGTATGATGTGTGTACTAGGCAAGGATTCCAATCTACGATTAAAGAATTTCTATAAGTTAAAAAGAAGAGGAGGAGGAGGAAGAAGGGAGGGGGGAGGAGGAACAAATGGGCCAAAGAAATTATCAGACAGAAACCAATCTGATCGGCTGCTGCAAAACCACACAAATGACCCATGCCACACTGACTGTGAGCACGAGTGCTGTGCAAATGATAAACTTTGTGATATATGCTTTATCATGATAAAAATAGCAAAGGAAGTTAATTCAGAAAAAAGAATAAGTTCTTTACAAAAGCAGATAATGGAGAAGGAAGGGGGAAAGAAGAAAAGGGGAAAGAAAAGGGAGGAGAGAAAAAGAAAAAGATGGAGGGAGAGAAGAAAGGAGGGAGGACACAAATGTGGAAGGGTCTCTGAGAGCCAGGGAAAAGCGGGAAGTAGCCATGCTTGCTAGCCAAACAATGTCTATGAATGTTGAACTTCACCATTCCCTGCTGTAACCCTCTTTATACTTAGTAATCCTCCCAGAAGCCTTGGGGGAAAGGACAAAGCAAGCACCATGTGATTTAGTCTCTGCCAAAAATGCTTACCTGGCTACATCTTCTGAGTGGTCCTCCCTTCCTCCACACTTGGGCATCTTTACAATGTCATCTTAGGGTTTTTAAGTAATCAATAAGACTGTTACCATACATGGGAGACAAAACACAAACGAAAGTTCCATAAAAGCCCTTACTTGGTTATTTTGAATAAAGTTTGGCCGGGTCTGCCAGCGTAATTAAAAACTGGTTTCCTGAGGAAGCCTTGGTGTCCCATCTCTTTGATAAGAACAGGAGGGAGGGCAGGAGTGAGAGAAGGAGAAAGGGAAGAAAGAAGGAGAAAGGAAGAAAGAGAAGGGAGGGAAGAGGGAGAGAAGAAGAAAAGCGGTTGGGGAAGAAAGCATCCAAACTAAAAGCTTCCCAATTTCTTCAGACTTTGGTTAAAAAAAAAAAAAAGCAAAGGCAAGCTGGGGGAAAGAGACGCTGCCAGCTGGGGCTGCAGGAGAGAGGTGGAGGCCCCAGGCTCTGGATATTTAGCTGCTGGTGACTACGTGGCTTAGCTCAGCCTTTCAAGGAGACCAGGGGCTCCCACTCCTGCATCTGACAGGCCTACAGTAGCCCTGTGTAAGAGCTCCGCATGCTCACCGGCAAGAAAAACGCGCAAGTGCACTGTAAACACATTTTGTTGACACGGAGTCTCACTAAGTATCCCCGACTGCCCTGGAACTTGCTATGTAAACCAAGCTGGCCTTGAGCAGAGATTTGCTCACCTCTGCCTCCAGGTGCTGAGATAAAAGGCCTGTGCCACCTCACCTAGCTCCCTTTGGTTCTGTAAGTGAATTTATTTATTTAATTTATGTGTCTGTGTGTTTCCTTGTGGTTGTACATGCAGGAGCCCACAGAGGCCAGAAGTAGTCAAGTCTTCTGGAACCGGAGCCACCACATGGATGGTTGGGTCCACTGCAAGAGCAGAGAGTGCTCTTAACCATCTCTCCAGGCCCTCACTTTTGTTTTTTAGGCAAATTTTTAGAACGCTCTTACTGATTAAGCAGCTAGTGCTCCGATCCCTGATAGTTTGAACTTTACTGCGGTGGGAAAGGAATGTGAATCCAGCAGAAACCTTCCTTTTAGTATGACAGCTTTCCCTTGGAATAGAAAACCCAACAAGCAATGCCAGCATCCACAGGGCATGCCACTAAGCTGGGGTGTGAGAAGGTTGGGTGTCTTAAACACGTTGATGACTTGTGATTGGTTTATTTGGCTATAACCCCAGCCTAAGTCAAGAAATGTCAGTGTTTTATTTATATCAGCTCCCTTGCTGATCATCATTAGTGTCTCTTTTTGCTTCATAAAATAAGACTGGCTTCCATGCAATAAATAAACCCTTGTGTGCTTCTTAGTGGCACTTGTGCTGTAAAACCACAATGAGCTACATGAATTCTAAAGTGAGGAAGAGTGCACTGGTCTTAAATCAGCAAGTGGCCTGTCGATTTTATTACAGAGAGCTAAGCAAATGAAGGTGGATGGATGTGTTTTCTTTTGAATACTCACAGAGTGAGGGCCCCAAGAAGGTTCAGGTATCAGTAGCTTGATAGAGCCCATGGAAAAGAGATTGTTTATGTGAGGGGCTATGCGTGGACCCTCCAAACATTCCTCCAAGTCTATTCTCTCCCATTTTACATCCTAATTTTCTCCATATTATTTTTCCCACTAAGTATTGGACATTAAAAAGTAAGCTAAGCACGGCTTCTACTCTAAGGTCTTAGTCTCCTTAGGTGGTTGGAACAAAATTCCATAGTCTAGGGGTGGAGGGGCTTAGTAACAACAAAAATTTTAAATTCTCAGTCCTGAAGTTAACACAAGAGACTCAAAACTGATCACAGTGCTGAGAATAAAGGCTCAGCCCTCAATGGAACCATCTACATCAACTCCCAAAAGATTCAGAGAACATTGCAGAGGCGGAGATAGGAAAAATGCAAGGACAAAGAGGAGTTGAGTTGCTGTCTCCTGGGTGTGATGGCTGTGGCATTCGTGAGCTCACAACGATTTTGGTTATGTGACCTGCACAAGACCAAGCCAGCTAACATTGCCAAGACAACTGGAGGGTAGTTTTAGAGGCCCCTGCCTTTCGCTGGGGACTGTTGACAATAAACAGCTGCTGAAGGAGTGTCATTTTTCTTCAAGTATGTGCCCATGCTCCGTGTGTGTGTGTGTGTGTGTGTGTGTGTGTGTGTGTTTGTGTGTGTGTGAGAGAGAGCACTAATTAGATTCACCGGGTTATTAAAAAAGAAGACATGAAAGTTGGGAAGGGCACATGTGGGGGGAGGATTCTTGTTGGTGGAAGGGAGGACTAGGGTAGAATCTATATGTATGAAATTGTCAAAGGAAAAAATTTTTTAAAACATTTTTTAAAGGAAGATAGATAGTAAGACCATGGCGGCACTGGTGAAACGGTACCCAGCACATCCTGGCACAAAGCAGCCTCTCTAGAGGCAGATGCCTACGCTGGGGATGAGGAGTCTGGGAGGAGATGGCCGGTGAGAAAAGCATCATGGCTAGAACGGTTCATCTTGATTGTTATCTTGATTGGATGTAGACTCAGCATGGATGCACACCTCCAAGTGTGTCCACAAGTGTGTTTCCAGAGATTGTTAACTGAGCTGGGAGACCTACTCTGACTATGGGCGGCGGCCTCTATGGACTACAGTCATGGGCTAAATAAGAAAAGAAAGGGAGCTGGTCACCAGTGTTCGTATTTCTTTGCTTCCTGATTGCAGACATGTGACCTGATGCCCCCACACATATACTCCCAACCATGACTTGACTTCGCTTGACTTGAGAGTCAAAATAAACCCTCCCTGCTTTACGCTGCTTTTGCCAGGTATTTTGTCAGAGAAATAAGAAAAGCCGCCAATATACAGAGCCATAGGCATGGATATGCTTGGGGCAGAGCCAGAGTTGGAGACACAGAACGGACTAGAGGGGACTTGCAGTCTGGTCTTCTACCACGTATAACAGTTGATAAATTCAAATGTCCTCTCTTGAGTGACAGGCAACCATTGAAAAGAATAACATCTCCCTGAAGTAAAATTAATAAGAGTTGGTGTTTGCTCTGGAGGGTTGAAGGAAGAAGCGAGAATGGCTGCCTGGTTTGTGATTGGGGGAAAAATAAAAAGGCTGGCTGGACACAGCAAGAGAGATGAAACATGTGGTAGGAGGAAGCCAGGCTGCGTTAGAGACGACTGTGGGACAGGCGTGACAGAGGCCCAGCAGGTAGCCAAGTGTCCCATCTGAGGTACAAGGAGATAGAAGTGTTTGTCCTACACAGGTAAGGAGGCCAGGGAGTGTGCAAGGCCAGCGCTTTGCAAGCAATCTGGAGAAGAGGAGCCATATGGGTGATGGTTTCAGATGGGACTCTGAAGGACCTTTGAAAGTGTGTGACCAGAGTGGAAGATGAGATCGACTAGGGCTTGGCATTAGTGTGTGCTTGCTGCCACACCTCATGCCACACATACCACATACGTGCCATACACACATGCATAGAAACACACACTACCATACTATATACATCACACACACACACACGCCACACACACACACCACACCACACACACACACACGCCACACACACACACACACACACACACACCACACCACACACACACACACACCACACCACACCACACACACACACACACACACACACACCACACACACACACACACACACACCACACACACACACACACCACACACACACACACCACACACACACCACACACACACACACACACACACCACACCACACACACACACACACACACACACACCACACCACACACACACACACACACTACACCACACCACACACACACACACACACACACACACCACACACCACACACACACACACACACACACACACCACACCACACACACACACACACACACACACACACACACACACCACACCACGCCAACACAGACATTTCCTTCACACACGATGAAAGCACTAGAGTGGGCTCTACGGAGGCTTCTCTCCTTGGCTGATCGGCTTCTTCCTATGTCTGCCCATGACCGCTCCTGGGTCTCTGTGTCTAGACCCCCATCCCTTTCCTTTTAAGGACAGTAGCCATATCGCCGATCCCCATCTCTTTACTTTTAAGGACACCTGCCATATGTATCTAAGGACCGCAGGGACTTCATTTTACCCTCTTCATTCTGTGAAGGTGCTGGCTGCAAGCACTACTTACTACTAACAAGAATGTGTGAGCAAGGACATCACTGTAGAAATTTGAAGGGATGTGATTCAGCCCCAAATGTGACAAATCTCTGTGAGCCTCCACTCCTGGAAGGATATGAAGCTGTGGATGAGGTAAAGGGAGGAAGGGATGGAGAGAGGGAGGGAAGGAGGGAGGGAGAGAGGGAGAGAGGGAGGGAGGGAGGGAGGGAGGGAGGAATGGGGCAGGCTGGGCAATGGGCAGGCTCTGGGTGGAGAAGTCACATGCTAGGAACAAGGAACAGGCTTTGTGTCACACAAATGAACACAGGAACAAAGGGAAACCTCTTGGCAAGGCAATGTTTTTGAGAAAAGGATGTGCCAAGACCCAAACCTGGCCAGCAAGCAGGCTTGGCCAAGATAGCTTTCCTCTTTTTTCCCTAATGTAGGTGGCTGACTACATCCCATCCCACTGGTGGGAGCTCAGATTCAGTCTGAGGCAACTGGCTAACTGGTGCAAAGAGGACGGATCAGAAAACACGAGGCCTTGCCAGGCTAACTACCTCTGACAGAAACAAGAATGTTTCTAACAGGTGAGAAGAAACAAGGCTTGAGGGAAGAGAACAGGGAGAAAGCCAGGCCTTTGTCTGTCTCAAGCAAACAAAGGAGCTTCTTCTGCTTTGCATCCGATGCTTAGATCCTGGTGCCTCTTCACCACACCTCCTCAGGAACGGTGACTTGCCCAGAGACCTGCCCCTCCCCCCCCCCAAAAAAAGCTGATCATGGTAATGGGTAGGTGGGGGGTACCAGGAGCTTTTGTGCCTATGACTTCATTAACTGAAATGTCAATTCTGTGAGTCAAAATTTATTACCTTTTTAGTCATGAAAGAATTTCTAAATAAAAACCAACGTAATTTTTTTCCTTCTATTTACATGATTCCTGTTCACAGAGACTGGAGCCCAGGATTTGGGGGTGGGGGTTAGGGACCTGGTGCTGATATTAATAGACACAGAGGTTAGATTGGGAAGACTAGAAAGTTCTAGAGATGGATGATGGCAATGTTTGTACAGTCTTGGAAGCATATGCATGTATACATATACATATACACGTACATACACATAGACACATGTATAGGTTTGTTACTTTGTATTTCTCAGACTTCTCTGTACAGTTTTGTGGTCCTTAGGATGAAGCCAGGGCCTTGAGCACACCAGCCAAATGCTCCATCTACCCCGAGCTACACACACCTGCACCCCTGTGACTTTATCTAATGCTGCTAAACTACATACATGCTTAGCCTGGTAAGGTTATAAATTTCATGCTGTGTGTTTTTACCATGATTTAGCAGAAGCAAATAGTTTTTAAAAGGTAATTGCTCACCTTTAATTCCTGTACTCAGGAGGCAGAGGCAGGTGGATCTCTGTGAGTTTGAAGTCACCCTGGTCTATGTAGTGAATTTCAGGACAACCAGAGCTATGTAATAGATTCTTCTCAAAACAAAACAAAAAAAGGTTCCACAGAATGTGTTTACCTCCTTGATATGGGTTTTTGACTCCTGGAGACAATGTTTCTAATGTTCTTGATCAACAAAATGGTATATGGTGTGTGTGTGGTGTGGTGTGGGGGGTTGGGAATGGGGTGTAACCATCAAGAGGATCCTGGCCGGAGCAGGCTCTGCAGTACAAGAAACTTGACCTTCTCAAAGCAGAACAAAGTGATGGAGTTTGCATTTCAGTGAGGCAATGGTTTCAACCAGCAACTCTATTCAGCAGACAAGAGACCCACCATGTGCTGGGCGTGGGGATAGGATTTGTTTGTGTCACTGTTTTGCATGTGTTCCTACTTGGCCTTTTCCCCAATGATGTCTTGTGTCATAGGCACATAGCTGAGGGTAAGGAACTTTATAATCCTGGGTGTACCCTTCCCCTGAGGAAGCCACAAACACTCTATCTTACACCCTCCGGTCCCCTGTGTCTTCGGGAATTTGTCCTAAAGTCATCCTCACATGTTTGCCTCAGAGGTCTAAAAGCCTAGCAAAGGCCACTTAGTGGGGGAGATTGGAAGCGAGTTAAGAGTCTAGAAAATTCTGAATGAAAACAACAGTTGCAAGCCGGAATAGTTTTCCTCACAGCAGCTGATTGTTCACTGGCTGTCTTGGGTTCTGGCAGGAATGCTAGGATATCTGCTACTGAAGGGATACCAAACGAGCAGCAGACAGCCAGGAGAGGGGCAGTGAGTGTGACAGAGTGGGAGGAAGTGTTGATGAGCCAGGAGACTGGATCCCAGTACTCCTGGTGCCCCCAGGGCCAGCCCAGTTCACAGCTTCTAGTCCCATCTGGCTGTGGCCAAAGGAGTACAGGCCCCTGAGCCAGCTGAAAGCAGCCTTGGGGCAGCTCCAGTTTTCTTCAGACTGGACCATGTGTTACCCTGGGACCAGTAACCTGATGCCCAACCCTCAGAGCCAATTTAGGGCTTTTGAATCTGGTGGCAGGAGATGCTGAGGCCACTTACAGGCACACCAGAAATATCTGTGCTGTTCCTCCTACCGGAGCCAGGTCTTTGATGGAATGGATTTGGATACAAATCAGATATTTAAATGGATGCTTTCCCTCTCTGGCGGGGCCCATTTCAGCCTAGCCACCCGTTTATTTTTCATGTAAGATTTGGGCTTCTCTTAAAATGTGCTTTTCTTCTTGATGATGCCACGGACTAAGTGGCTGCGCCCAAAAGCTTGCAAGTTACTGCCAGGCCCTAGAGACGGGAGCAGGGCAGGCCAGCTCACCTTTTCTGGTTGGAAGCGCAGTGGTGAGGAAAGCAACTCATTTGTCTGCCGGCTGCATATGGTTTTGCTATTTCCTCACTAGGTTTGGAGTTTACGCCAAGCAGCAGCTTGCATCTGCTATCTTACAAAAAGAAGAAACAAGGCACCTTCTTTCAATTATTTTTTAGCTCCCGGCTAAATGAATTTTTTAAAGGGGAGTGGGTGCTCTGAGATATTCATGGTGGGGCAAGCAATCTGACTACCCTTTGAGAAGTAGAGTTTTGTGAAAGGTATTTTGTTTTTTACCCATAAATTATTAAACTGAGACATGTATAGGAATTTTACAAGAGACCTATTTCTCCCTCCATTTAGTTTATTTATTTTGAGACAGGGTTTTTATGTAACCTGACCCGAACTTGCTATGTATTTAAGAATGACCTTGATCCTCCCACTTCTGCCTCTCAAGCCCTGAGATCTCATCTGTGTACCACTGTGCTCAGCCTCCTCCCTCCACTTCTAAAGCTTGGAGAAATATGAAGTCCCTTTCCCATACGTTGCCCTAGACACTGGCCAAGGGCTGTAACTACACTCCTGGCTGCTTGTTGCTAAGGCCAGCACTCAGTGACATTTGGAACAGCCTCTTTAGGAAGTGCAAAGATCCAGCAACCCACTCTCCTGGGAGTCCAGGGAGCCTCACATCTCACACCTCCCCATGTCCTTTGGCAAAGCTGGTGGGCCATTTTTCCATCAGGGTGTGATCCAGGTAAAGCCCTCTCTGCCCACCATGCCACATGGTTCTTACTGCCCTTCAGAGGGCACATGCCATGGCCCAGCTTGCCTTCATCTAGGTGTGTTCTCTCCTGCCAGCTCCTTCCTGCCCCCATCGCCCCCCCCCCCCACTGCATCAGTCAGGGTCAGGAATAAGCCCAGGCACTTGTAATCAGGACACTGAGATACACAAAAAGGAAGAAATCCCCAGAAAAGGTCTCTGGGAAGACCAGATATCCACATGCAAAAAGATGAGATTCAACCTCTGCCATACTACACAAAAAAAGCAGCTCAATTAGATAGAAGGCATTGATGTGAGGTCTGAGGTTATAAACTGTGGGAAACGTACAGGAAACTCAGTGACATGGGCATTGGGAATGGTCTCTTGGCTATGATCTCAAAGCACAGAGAAGCTAAAATACCAAACTCAAAACCTTCTCTGAAGCAAAAGAGACAACCTACAAAACCAAGGAGGCTCTTTGTGAGCATCTCAGCTGAGTGGTTCATGGAAAATGCATAATAACCTCAAGCCTAAATAGTAAAAACAACAGCAACAACATCTGTTACACCAGGAACGGCGAGCCCAAGATATAAAGTAAAAGCATTTACCCCTAAATCAGAATTGAGGTTTTTATAAAAGATAGATACTGTGAACAGAAACACAACAGGTGAATTTCTAGACAGAGAATTGTATCCCCAGCGGGTGAGGGAGAAAGGGGCCTTTTATAGCAGTTAAGAGAAGTTTGCTGGCCTAGCATCCTGAGCTATTCATGTTGGGTCATATTGAAATAGCTAAGAGGTGGCAATTCGCTATCTATTTAGGAGGTGGATTTTAGACACCACTTACCTACCACTCCTAAGAACGGCCAATGGAGCGGGCCTCTAGGGATCATAGTTACGCTTTAAGAATTTCTATAGGACATCACAAGACACTGGGTCAGGCTCCACAGTTAGGGTCTGATTGTTAGAGAGTGGGGTATTACTGTGCGTATACCATATCAGAAACAGACGAACACATTTATGTCCTTCCACAGTGTCAGAATTTACTGAATAAAAGTAAAATTCACAAGGTCCATCAGTTTCAGTGGCAGCAATGTGCCAGACAATCCCACCCACCTTGGCTGACTGGCTGAGGTCAACTCAGGTTCTTTCATCCCGGTGTCAATTGCTAACTCTCACAGCACACAGTACACAGTGCTACATCTCTGTACGACTATGTGCATATATGTGGTTCACAGACCAAATTCTAGTTAAACAGATGGGATCAGAGTTGAAAAGGAAGCAGGATTAAAAGCTCAAGGTCATACTCAGCTACATAGGAAGTTCAAGGCCAGCCTGGCTAGGATACATGAGACTCCATATTGGGGAAAGAAGGAACATATTAGGCAAAGGTCCATAAACTCAATTTGAAAGTCCAGCTGATGAGGGTGCTTCTGAGTCATACAGACTACCATTTCCACAGCCTACAGTTGGCTGTTGCTCTGGTCGTGCCCAATGAACCACCTCCCAAGATTCATGCCCTCATATAATCTCCCATGTCAACTCAACCCTTGGCCACAAGAGGAACTTCACTCAGTGAGTCATGAACAAGAATACTCAACTGTGCCTTTACACAGTTTTACCATAGGCCTTATCTTTCTGGAATGTTCCTTTCTAGAACCCATTTACCATGTTGTGAGAAAGCCCAAACAGCTCCTGAGAATCCCACATAGAAGATCACGGGGGGGGGGGGGGGGCCCTCTGGTCAAGAGTCCCAAATGACCACCAAACCTGCTACCAGCACCAACCTCCAAGTATGACAGTGAGACTATTTAAGTTCTTCTGGCCAACCCACCATCATGTGAGAGAGAACAACCTTCTGATTAATAAACACTATTATGAGAAATAACAAATTGTTGCTTTGAGTGATTGAATTTGGGGGAAATTTGTCATCTAACAATGAATATCTAAAACAAGTTCTTTCATATTCCAATTTCACTGTAGTGATGAATAAGAGCATTTATGAAAGATTTTTTTAGAAGCTTAATTACTTTTTTTTTTTAAATGTGAGTATTACTATACAGTGATGGGTGGTCTAGAACTCACTAATGGACCAGGCTGGCATCAAACCCACAGAGATCTGCTTGCCTCTGCCTCCCAAGTACTAAGATTAAAGGAATGTGCCATCACACCTGGCTATACACCTTAATTTTTCAAACCTCCAGATATAGATTGAAACTTAACGAGCAGTTCTGGCCTGACTGCCTACTCTGCCCTGTGGCTATGGTGGGATCTAGGCCTATCTGTAAAACATGAGCCACATTTGTGAAGGAGGGGCCTTCATGGGTATTAGCAGGTGGGCTGTGTTTAAAATGCTTAGCTTGCCTGAAGCCTCAACAACTGCCCAGAAATGGCAGCCATTGTTATTATCGATCAAACGCACAGGCTTTGCTTTGTTCTGAGAAATTTTGCATTTTGCATGGATTCAAAATGAGACGGGGGTGGGGGGTGGGGGCAAAGTTGACCAGTTTTAGAAAAAGGAGGACAGTGTGGAAGCTCAGAAGGCAATGCACCACTGAAAACTTTCTTACCGTAACAAATAGATGGAGGCCTGTCAGAGGCCTAAGATGCTCAGGACAAATCCTGGCTGCTCAGGGACCCAAGTTACAGCCCTGCATCCTAGCCTCTGGGCTCAAGCTGGATCTTTCCCCCAGGTGACTGCACTAGGCATTAAGGTAAGAGCCGGGAATCACTGAGATTAGCAGAGCCGGCTGCCTCCAGGCTGCCAATTGTGATCAGAGGTGAGAGCAGTTCCCTCTTAAATGAAGGGAAAGAGCCTTCACCCGACCCCTTCCTACAGCCTTGTTACGAGGTTTCAGCCATGATGAGACTGAAGCAGGGTTAACTATCCTCCTAAATGGCCTCCCCTCAAAAAGAGAAGCCTGCTCCCTCCATCCTGCCAGCCCCATGATGACTCCATCAGGTATAAGCCAGACGCTAGGTGGCCTTTACAGCAGATGACAATTGGCTCATGGAGAGCTTGGCAAGGAAGGCACCCCTGGAATTAGAAGCCCGTGCCCAAATGAGGGGACAGTCCCCAACCTGGGGCAGCAGCACAACAAGATATGGATCAGGAGATGAAAATAAGGCTCACCAGTCCTCTGGCCACGTCCTCAGTAACGAGACGGTTTCACAGGCTTCCTTCTGAGAAAGAGCAGCGTCCCCGCTAGTTTGGTTTCTGATGAATCCGCTCGAAGTGCTCGCATGCGCTCATGTGCTCGCAGGCACGCATGCGCGCACACACCCACACCCACACAGCTGAGACCCTGGGCACAATTTTGGCTCTTTCAAAGCAGACCCGCTATCCGGGCTTTATTGCTCCACTGCCGTTAACGTACTTCTTGTTCTAAATGTGAGAAAGCTCGCTGCCTTGGTTGAGTTTTAGATTCTGCCATTTCCCCCTCCATTGCCTGGTACTCCTTCCTGGAAGGAAGCTTCAGGCTTATTTTCTTATTTTACTTTTTAGACTCCATTGATTTTTTTTTTTGTTTGTTTGTTTGGTTTGGTTTGTTGTTGTTGTTGTTGTTGTTTTTTAAGATTTATTTATTATGTATACAGTGTTCTGCCTGCAGGCCAGAAGAGGGCGCCAGATCTCATTATAGATGGTTGTAAGCCACCATGTGGTTGCTGGGAATTGAACTCAGGACCTCTGGAAGAGCCGCTAGTGCTCTTAACCTCTGAGCCATCTCTCCAGCCCCTAGATTTTTTTTTTTTTTTTTTTTTAAATGGAAAATAGGGCCTGGTGATGTAGCTAAGTGGCAGAGCAAGTGCCTGGCATTCAGAGGCCCTGTGTTCTACCGCAGGAACAAGCTTTGTGAAAGGAAACTAGTTTAATGTGGTGTTGGCATGTGTCCTAAAAGGAAAAATAAGCAACTAGTTAACCTGGAATTATTCAAGAGAATCGCCAGCCATTAATCATGTTCCTAAATGCAATTGACATGGAAGCACTCCAAAACCGAAGCCACCCACCTCCTACTTTCTGCTGGGCCTGTGGTTACGTCCTTGAGGGAGAAAGAATGGTACAGTTGGAAGGTTTTTCAGTTCTCTCCCGTCTTTCCAGGGTAGGAGGCAGATATATGCAGCCTTGTGTCCCGTGATGACCAGGACATGGCTTGAGACAAGTCCTGACAGGCAATTTGGTTATGTGAATACTGTAGGGGGACAAATACAGATGGCATCACCTGCTGCACAGCTAGGATGTGTAATACGCATACATACCCACACATGCACACACATACACACGTGCACGCAAGCTCATTGCTTCCAGAGTCATGATGAACAAAAAGAAATTAAAGGAAACTATAAAAGGTGATGTAGTTCAGATGTGATTAATGAAGACGCTGCTAATATCATCCCATAGCAGTGTGCACGTGTGTAGAAACATGTTCTAGAGTAATCATCGAACGTAAACTCTCTAGTGAGTTGTCATGTGCCACACATATCTGTGTGTCCTGAACGGCACACGACTGGCACTGCAGCAGTTGTTCATACCAGTGTCACATAAGCACATGAGCAACGCCCTGCATGTACTAAGAGTCAAGATGGCTGTTATGTCAGCAAGGAGCCAGCCTTAGCCTACCAGACAAGCTATGGGTGCTGAGGAGCAAAGCCAGAGATTCACTTAGGAGCCCAGAAGATGGTGAGTGAGTCCCAAATGTCAGGTGCTGAGATTCTGGAGCTACCCTCCTAGACTTTGGTTTTGTTTAAGTGTAGTTCTTCCCTTCCGCTATAAGAAAGTTTTTAACTTTTATTTTATATAAAGTCGTGGTTACGAAAGTTTGCACTTTTTCAAGGGATGCTGAAGTTTAAGTAATGTAGGCAGTACCACTCCTAAGCAGTGGTCCTGGGCTCAATAAGAAAGCTAGGCAAACTGGGCGTGGTGGCGCACGCCTTTAATCCCAGCACTAGGGAGACAAAAGCAGGTGGATCGCTGTGAGTTCAAGACCAGCCTGGTCTACAAAGTGAGTCCAGGACAGCCAAGATAACAGAAACCCTGTCTCGAAAAACAAAAAACAAAAACAAAAACAAAAAAAAAAACAAACAAAGCTAGGTGAGCAAGCCGGTCAGCGGCATTCTTCCATGGCCTCGGCTTTAGTTCTTGTCTCTAAGTTCCAGCCTCAGTCCCCCTTGATGATTGACTGTAACCTGGCCTTTCCTCCTAGAAGCTGCTTCCGGTCAACAGAAAACCAAACCAGAACAGTCAGTACATGAACACCGTAGTCTGTAGTATGCAACACCCTGTGCTCAACTGAAAAACCAGCTCAGAGCTATTCACTGGATGAGCAGCCAGGGCACAGGGTTGCCCAAGAGCGCAAAGCAAGCAAATGCTGATCTGAGAAGCTAGCCACTGTAACAAGTCTGGGTGATACATAACCCTTTACAATGAGGAAGTATGACAACAAGCAAGCAAGCATGGATCTGAGTTTTGCATATTTTATTTTATGGTGGGCAGTCATCATTTGCCCCAACAGCCATCTGAAGCCAATAGTCCCGATTATTAAAAATCACAAAGTTATATAAGTGTTCTCCTCCTTTCTGGAAGCCATGTTCACTCTCTCTCCATGAAACAGGGCTGTCTGCAAAGCCCTGAACTGTCAAGGTGACCCACGGAGCTAACTTCGGCTCATCAAAGTAGTGACTGAGAAAGAAAGAAAAGTCTTATAAACAAGCAGTCAGGAACAGCCACATTAAAAAAAAAAAAAAAAATCCAGGATTAGGGATATTTCTAATGTCCTAATTAAGCCGAGACTCTATTTTGATTTATAAAAACTAAATTTACGTGAATTAAATGCTATATTATGAATTCCATAAAGATTAATTAACAGAAAACAACCTCAGCAGCACTTACACACAACCTGGAAAATCATTTAAGCCCAAGAAACAGTTTCTGTCCTGTCCTAGTTCCCCTCCTATAAAGGTGGATTTTATTTGTTTGATTTTAAATGTGCGTGTCTGTGTGCTGGTCAGAAGATGTCTGGCAGGCCCTGGGGATCCTGGGATCAAACTCAGGATGTCAGTTCCGGCTGCATGGGGCTTCACCCACTGAGATATCCTTCTGGCCTCTCTCTCAGGAAAAGCAATATTCTTTCTGGGGCAAGGACCTAGTGCTCAACATTTGCCCTATCACGCTCAAGGCCTTGAGTTTGATTCCCAGCAAGGAAAGAAAAGACCAAAAGAATCTAGGGTCTCTCTATGTAGCCCTAGCTGTCCCAGGCTGACCTCAAACTAATCAATTTCCCTCTGCCTTCCCAAGTGTTGGGATTAAAGGCATGCACCACCATGCCCAGGCTCCTACTCAATTTTGAATAAAAGATTTTGCAGAATTCTTAAAGTTAACTTAGATTATAATTTTTCCCATAGAATACTGAAATGTTTTCAAGTAGTGCCATACTTCTGTATCAAAACGGCTCAAAACAGAAGCAGAAAAATGAGCAGCTGGTTTCAAGAATTCTACTGAGTCTCTGCTTTCTCTTTCCACACGGGTTTAAGTAACTTCCAAATAGCATTTTCTCTATCAGCAAGAATAACTATGTCAGGCCCAGAGAGATGGCTCAGTAGTTAAAAGCCCTTATCTGCAGAGGACCCAAGATTGCTTCCCAGCACACACACAGGCAGACTCACAAGTGCCTGTAACTCCAGCCCCAGGGAATCTGCAGCCCTCTCCTGGCCTTCACTGGCACTTACACGCATGTGCACATAAAGAAACGACATCTTAAAAAAGATGAGGTTGGTTTCTGTTGTTTGTTGTTACTATACTTTGAGCCAAGCAATGAAAAAAGGGATATAAAGGTGTATGAGGGGCCATCTGCCTTATACCACACTAATAAAAGTCCTTAGCGCCCCAACATAGCACCAACTAGTGAGAGCCACAGGCAAGAAGAGTTCTCACCACAGCTGTTCCAGCAGGACATGTATCTTCTGTGGCAGTATGAAACCTGTGATTGTACACAGACAAGCTTGGGCTGTCGCTGTGCTTGGCTGAGGACAGCAGTAAGTTGATATGAAATTATAAGGCTGGTTATTTCTGCCAGAAACAAAAGAGAGAAAATGTACTTACAACTACTAAATAATCATATCCAAAGTATTAAACTCTTACAGAAGACAAGCAATGAACTCCAGAGTTCATATACCCACAAGTCCGCATTGCAGAAGACAGCACCAAGCCAGTCAAAGAGCTCCAGGGCACTGCAGGCCTCTTCTGGTTCCCCTGCAAGGGCGCTGCTCTGCAGCACTGGACACTGCAGCTCTCTCACTGTGCTCAATGCCACTTTTGGCTGATGCTCCTGAATTTGGTATTTGGAAAAGTATGACATCATTGTTGGTTCTTCGGCACCTTAAAATACACCAAATAAGGCTGAGTCAACATTCTTACAACTTGGATGGATCTTGACCCAACTCCATTCCCTTTTTCTTTTTGTGTGTTTGGAGACAGCATCTCAGTATGTAGCTGGCCTCAAATGCACGATCCTTCTGCCCTTCCCTTCACAGTATGTATTACGATGCCAGACACCTTCCCCATTGCATTTTTAGTTATGGGGAACAGGTAAGATTAAGTAAAATGGAAGTCAGGCAAAGCTGTCTCCTAATTACAATCACTTGAAATTGCTTTCCAGTGTTTATGCTAAAGTACCACAAACAATTACCTTCTTCACTTTTCCTGAAAATACATGGTGCTTTCAGTCCAGGCCCATATTCATATAGTAGTTTTAGCAAAACAGTCTCAACTTCCTATATAAACTCCAAAGTATTCCTTATATAGAGATATTAGTGAACTCTACAGAAAGGAGTTTATTTGTACAATCTAGTAAGAAAAGCAAAGGAACTGATGACAGAATCTCATGCTAGCCATCCCTGAAGACCCAGGAAAGTCCCCTGTATCTTTAGAGACGTTTGTGCATGCAACAGCCTTGGAAGACAGAACAGACACCCCTCTCAGAGTACAGGACAAGCTGGCTTACTGTCCAGTAAGATAGAAATAATGGCTTCCCTCCTATCTGTGGGCAGAGCAGGCAGGTTGACTCCCACTATAAAAGAACTGGGTTCCGAGCTGGGCGTGGTGGTGCACGCTTTTAATCCCAGCACTTGGGAGGGCAGAGGCAGGCAGATCGTTGTGAGTTCGAGGCCAGCCTGGTCTACAAAGAGAGTCCAGGACAGTCCAGACTACACAGAGAAACCGTGTCTTGAAAAACCAAAAAATAAAAATAAAAAAAATAAAATCTCTGTTCCTGCTCTGTAATGCAACCCACCATGCATGTCACAGACCATATCTGTGACACCTTATGCCCGCTGGGATTTGGCGAACTTCTCCTACATGTTGATTAATTCCAGGTGTCAAGCTGGATTGGCAGTAAAGCTCTTGTCTAGGTGTGTCTAAGGATGTTTTATAAGGAGAATGGCACGTGAGTTCACCAGCTGAGTAGGGAAGCCCCACTCTTAGGGTGGGTGGACACGTGGGTCAATCCAGTGGCTGGGGCCCGGAGAGAACAAAAAGGCGGAGGTGAGGTAAATGCACTGTGTCTCCTGGGACTGAGACACCTGACTTCCTGCTCCTGAACATCAGCCTCCAGGTTCGCAGGCCTTTGGCCCTGTTCTGAGAATGGGTGGCATTATCAGCTTGCAAGCAAGGCTTCCACATTTGTCAACAGCTACCACTGGGAGGAATCAAATCCTTTGTCTTTGACTCTGGACTTGCATCTACCACACTTTGGCTGACTTTGCTGGCTGGTAGAGGGGGTGACATCTCAGACCATTCTTAGTTTCTCTGGGATTAGCAGTGTAGGAATAAGATGCTACACCAATCCCACTGCTCAGATAGTCCTCAGAGAAGTTGCCAACTGACAGAAATGGTAGTAAGCATCTTTCCCCTCTTGTATTATCAGCAGAAGGAGAGGCACCAAGTATTATAAAATTAGGACAGAGAGCAAGAGTGTCCAGGAACTTTGCACAAGGAGCAGGCAGATGGAGAGAGCTCCAAAATGGACTACAGTTCCCTGTGCTCCAAAGGACATACTACGCCACATAGCTGACAATGATCAGATTTGTTACAGTCTTTTAATGAGCAAAGACAAGCTTCTAAAAGGAGCAATACATGTGGAAGTTGTAAGCAGGTTAATACTACTTGATGCACATAAAAGCTGGCACTAAATTTAGTATTCTAATCAATTAAAAGTCATAACAAATGCTATTTGACATTTAATAGTCTGCCTGGGTTATTATCCTGCAAAAATGATAAACAGATCACATACATATAATTATAGTTGGTGCTGATTTAAAATATCCTAGCCAAGGCTTTGTAAGGTAAGAACAGGGAAAGAAAGGAACTGATTACACATTAGCTATTCTGAAGCCACTGGGAAGCTCTCTGGGTCTGCAGATTGCCTCAGACCTAGATTACCCTGAACCAAGGATGCCGAGGACATCTGGAAAGCTAGGACAGGTCCAACGCAATGCCCACACACCTATGTAAAGAATATCCCTTGACCACAGCAGAACATCACCATTCACCTGTTCTGCCTAACAGTTAGATTTCAAAAATCATTGTATCGTTACATAACACGTACTTCATACCTGTACTATGCCAAGCCAGAAGAAAGTCAAACTTCAAAGGCTTCTTTTCTTTGAAGGACCAAGATATTCTTGCATACTTCTTAGAATCCAGGTTAAGGGACAAATCCATTAAATCAATGGAAATGACTTAAAGTAGAAAAAGGAATAAATACTTGTCTCATTCAAATTATACATAGCTTACACTGTAGAGAAATGTCTGTTTTGTGTACGTTTATAAATAGTACATATTATTTCGTTCTTCATCCCTTTGGCTCATCAAAAACATACTCCCTCCATGGGTTATTTCTAGTGTTGAGAGCTGCTACTATGGTTGTTTTAACCTACCCACGTAAGTGGCGATCTTAGTTACTGATGTCCACACCAGCCAGTGTCATCAAACCTACCTCCTCACTTATGACTGAACTTCTCCAAGTAATCATAAAGAAACTGTGTTCTAAGCACACTAAATTGTTCATCTTCCAGCATGCAAGGGACTAGTCCAGTCCTACAACCGTTATTAAATGCAGTGTACAGCCAAAGAGAAACAATTCAATTGTGTCAACTAATCCCCCAGGAAGAGCATTCAATAGCTCCTTGAGTCAGAATTTAAAGGCAAGAAAGAACTATGTTTTTCCGAACAGAGATCAGAGGTCAGGCAAATATTTACATTTTATTACAAGAAAACTGACTTGCTCGATGCCAATGGAGCACACGCAATACTTACTAAACTTCATAGTTTTTCTGCCAGAATAGCGAGATGGATGGCCTTGAAGTCCAGTTTCTTCATAAGTATCTTTATCCAGTGACAAAATTAATTTCCCTATAAATCAAACAATAGTTGCCATAAGAAATGTTGAATTTTGGCTGATAGTCTCTAAGTAAGCTAGGCAACTGAGCAATGAAATGGGAGTATAAGTACATATAAAAAACTTATTTTTAGAGCTGGGCGTGGTGGCACATGCCTTTAATCCCAGCTCTCGGGAGGCAGAGGCAGGCGAATCGCTGTGAGTTTGAGGCCAGGCTGGTTTACAAAGTGAGTCTGGGACAGCCAAGGCTAACACAGAGAGACCCTGTCTTGAAAAAAAACAAAAACAAAAACAAAGCTTATTTTTAACACATTAATATTATCTAGCAATGTACCCAGCTGGCCTGGAACTTTCTGCATAGCTTGGTGATACTGTCTAGCATATATACATATGTGGATAATTCAATAGCAAAACTAGAAATAATTATACTTGTATTGAGGAAGAAATCATCAAACTATGGTCTGTATATTGTTTCAAATACTTTCTTTAAATTTTATTAGTTTGCCAGGCGTGGTGGCGCACGCCTTTAATTCCAGCACTCAGGAGGCAGAGGCAGGCGAATCTCTGTGAGTTCAAGGCCACCCTGATTTACGGAGTGAGTCCAGAATAGCCAAGGCTACACAGAGAAACCCTATCAAAAAAAAAAAAAAAAGATTAGTTTAATTTAATTTAATGTGTACTCGTATGCCTGGGTGTAAGTACACCAAGGAGCCTGTGACATCAGAAGAAGGTGTCAGATCTCCTAGAACTTGAGTTGTGAGCTGCCACGTGGGTGCTGGGACCTGAACCTGGGTCCTCTGCAATGGCAGTAATCAGTCTCAGCTGCTGAGCCATCTCTCCAGCTCCTACTTCAAACGCCTTCAAAGTATTTAATACCTATAAAGCTAGGTAGAGATGTGCTGGCTCATGGTTGTGACCCCAGCACTTGGAACGCTGAGGCAGGGGAATGAAAACCTGGGGCCAAGGTGATCTGAATGGCAAGATACCATCCCCCCAAAAGACAAGAGTACACACAGATGCAGGAACATGTCTGTGTCATGCACCTTTGGAAATAAGAATACTAACGAACAATGTCACATAACCAGCATTAAAATTTTTAGGCTTATAAATTCATAGAAAATTCTGGAAGATTAAACACCAAACCACCCCCATCTAAGAAGGAAGTCAGGATCACAAAGAGGGGCTTCATTTTACTCCGTTTAGAGCTATATGACTTGACTTTAAAAAAATTATAATTTATTATTTCTACGTGTATGAATGTTTTGCCCACATGTATGTCTGTGCACCATGTGTGTGCCTGGTGCCTGTGGAAGCCAGAAGACGACACTGGATTCCCTGGAACTGGAATTACAGTTGGTTGTGAGCCAGCAGGTGGGTGCTGGGAACTAAATCCTGGTCCTCCAAAAGAGCAGCCAGTGTTCTTAACTGCTGAGCTGTCTCTCCTCCACCTCCCTTAGCATTTAAAAAAAAAAAAAAAGGTCCTATTTCTTCTCTAATTGAAGAAAGGAGGAAAGAAATGGATGTTGTCACCGTTCGTTAGGAGAGCTGCAGTATTATCTTCATCGATACTTGTATTGTAGGTTAACGCAGAGAATGAACCTGTGGGGGGAAAAGTAAAAAAAAAAAGTAGTTCCGACAAGCCTGCCCAGCACTTGTTGATGGATTATTTTTCACATGACAACAAATCTTGCAGGTGGATAACAGTAGCTAACACAGCTCTAACCCACTCAATAAACACGGCAGAGATAAGTTGATACACACGCCTGCTAAATTCCAGCCGGATTACCCACTACTCGGGTCGCTTTGTGCCAGTTCACTCTCAACAGGCTGAGAACGGACCCAGCATAGACAGTGTAACCCTGGAGATTCCAGCAGGAAGGTGCACGGTAGACGAGGCAAGAGGACAAAACTTGGATGCAAAGCTCTAGGCAAACATTCAGAAACTACTTAAGCAAGTTAATTATTCAAAAGCTACTTAATCTTCATCTGCTATGTAGGGACTCAACCTAGGTCTCTGAGTTATCTCAAGGACTAATTAAATTTGGTAAGCTTTGTAGCCATCACCTAAAGAGGACACACACAGGACACAGGAGAATGACAGTACTGATGGATGGAGAAATGAGGAGTGCAGCTGGCCACCCGGCCTATGCTCCACAGGCTCTTTTGAAAACAAGCGAAGAGCCCTAGTATTTTGCTGTGGTCCTTCCTCTAGCTTTTCGTCTTGCCTTGTTCATATGAGACACTAGATGCTTTTTCTCACCTTTCTTTACAAAGGTGCTGATGAATTCGTGTGTAAGGAATTCATGAAGAGGTAAGTTCTTCACAGAGTAATAGGGTCCAATTTCCATGACCAGGCCTTTCAGTTCTTTTGATAGAAGCCCACATTCCGGAATAAGAAAGGAAACCTATTGGAATGTACAAGTACAAACAAAGCCATATTTTATGAAGAGTAAGACCATTATTTTTAAAAGTGAAATATCAAAAATTGCTAGTTATTCCTTCACAGGTTTTACTGGGACATAAAAACACAGGCAATAGCCCCAACGCCCACCCCCAGCCCCTACACAGGGTTTCTCTGAGTATCCCTGGCTGTCCTGGAACTTACTCTGCATAATCAGGCTGGCCTTGAACTCAGAGATCCACCCGCCTCTGTCTGGGATTAAAGTTGTGCACCACCACCCTGCTTGGCAGCAAATCTTTTAATCTATGAATCCCAGGCAAACATATATTTGACTACTAAAGTTTTTCATTTCTGCGTTGCAATGTGACCCAAGAGACCAAACAGAAATACTGCCTGAACTTTATCTTTTGCATATAGGCAATATATGTTATGTCCTTCACACTTTGTATTTGAGGAAATACAGCATAATTCAACATGCCTTGATTTGTTTACCCTGGAGTAATGAAATCAAAGGAATTGCTCCCGGGAGCATAAAGAGTTTAGGGACATTCAGTCAGTAAGAAGCTACATAGGAGAGAGCGGAGACTGACTCTGACATGAACTCCGGTGCCCCTATTTGACTGACCACTTCCCTTTGATGGGGAGACCCGGTGGCACTCAGAGGAAGGGTAAGCAAGGTACAGGCATGAGACCTGACAGGCGTGGGGGAGGAGGTCCCCTTCTGCCACAGGCCTAGGGGAGGGGAAAAAAGGGAGGGGAGAAAGGAGGGCGGGGGGGGGGGGAGAAGTGAGGGAATAATAATTTAGATGTAATCTGAATAAATTATTTAAATACAATAAAAAAAAGAAGAAGCTACATAGAAGCAGAAGTGCTCCCGGATACTTCCATTTCTTGATAAACGTAACAGGACATTCCTGACCACAGGGATGAACTTTCAACCAAAAAGAGTAAAATCCGCGCGTATTTAAAATGATCCGAAGTATACATCTAAAGTTCGTACCGTAAAGCTCCCACAACCAGCCTGTTCCTTCAGCTAATGTCTCTAAGAAATCGATCGGAGCAATATTTAAGGTGTAAAATGCTCAAGCCCTTATCGTCTTAAGGTAGTTTTCTTAAGAGTTCCTCGGTTGTCAAACCGCGTGATGAGCCTCAAGCTGAGCCACAGAAAGACCTACTCAAACTTTGGGCGAAAGTCAGCAACATGTTGTGCAGGTTACACTCCTAACCCCTCTTGACTTGCTTAAACCTTTATTGAGCTATGGGGGACTCAAATCCAGAACCAAGCGGTAACCAGCCAAACCTTCAACCCAAAACTCCGCGGTTCCTCAAAGGACCGAGCACCGCCCTGTGTCTGGCGCATGCTGGGAGTTGTAGTCCTTCACAACCCTAAGAAAGGCAGTCGGCAAACTGAAGAGACTACCGTCCCCAGCAAGCCGGAGGGCGAACTCCGCCCGCCTCGCAAGCCAAGGAGGTCCGGCCGGGTGCAGCCCAGAGAGGCTCTGTTTTTAACCTCTCCAGGCCTAGGGGGCCGGGTGGACCTGACTCACCCTGTAATTATGATAGTGCGTCTCCACGAGATGCTTATGGCGAGATTTGCCGTGGTTGAAGTTGGACTTCTCACAAACCAATAAGTGCCGGGGCGCCTCTTGTAGCCTGCGAAGCGTGGCCATGTTAAGCACGAGTCTAGACGCTCCGCCCCCTCGTCCCGCCCCTCACCATTAGGCTCCCTTTCTGACCACGCCCTCCCCTGCCACGCCCTACCCCTTCTTTTTCTGCGCTCCTTTTTACTTTGCTGTCAATGCCTCCAGGTTTTGGGTAGTAAAGTGAGGTTTCCTTATGCTTGGAAAGAACTCAGAAGCCTCTCTGACGGTTCTCAAGAACCTGGCACATCCACGCTGGTCTCACGCTAGAAGAGCTCCTCCTCCTGCGTCGGTGTCCTCAGTGCTAGGATTAAAGGTGTGCACCACCACGCCTGATAACTAATTTTATTTTAGAGGAGTTGTGTCGTCATATTTTTTCATTCATTTTTTTTGCATTTCTGTGTATGTTTTTTTGACATATGTTAGTTTAGAGATATCTTTTTGTTTGTTTGTTTTTGTTTTTCGAGACAGGCTTTCTCTGTGTAGCCCTGGCTGTCCTGGACTCACTTTGTAGACCAGGCTGGCCTTGAACTCACAGAGATTCGCCTGCCTCTGCCTCCTCGAGTACTGGGATTAAAGGCGCGTGTCAACACGCCCAGTTGGTTGGGAGATATTTTATGTGCTTATTTGCTGTTGTTCTTACTGAACAACCTACTCTCTAAGCCTCGGTCCCCAATATCATTCAAAAAGGAGAAAACACACTGCTGACACGGTAACAAAATGGAAGATATAGAAACACACCTAAAGTTACTGAAGTTCAGCCATATATTACTAATAACCAAGAGACAGAAATTTACAATACTAATGCAGAGTATCCTGTGAAACTAAAGATTAGATAGGGTAAATGTGAAAATAACAAGAACATGAAGTAGAAAAAAGCAACCTTAAATAAAAGAGAGAAGGGGGTGGGAAAGTATGTCATGGATGGGAAACTGAGAAGAGAAAGAGGTTAGGAAAAAAACAAAAAGGGGGAAATCTCAATAATAAAAGCTTAAATAATGAATTATATAAGTAGAAGAGAGATAAAAGATAAAACCAGGGCATTTTTAAAAGGGAAAAGGGGAGTGCCTAATAATACAAATGGGAATAATATTAGATAAACATATGTACGAGATGTAAAATGTACAAAAATATATGAGGGAAGAAAAATGTTTTTAAAGAATGCAATAAATGGAAAACACTAACAGAAAAAAAGGAAAGAGGGATAAAAGTAACCGTGAAAGGATGAAGTGTTGAGGCAGCCTCTTTCAGCGTGTCTGGAATAGCCTAGCAGAGCCGGGTCCTGAACTTGCAGTCTCTTGTCTTGATCACGTGCGCTCCAGAGCTGTCTTCACTGTAATGGCTTCACTTTGCTCATCAGGGGCTTTCGAGGCCAGCCTGGTCTACAGAGTGAGTTCCAGAACAGCCAGGGCTACACAGAGAAACCTTGTTTCAACAAACCAAAAAAAAAAAAAAAAAAAAAAAAAAAAGAATCATTGATGAAATGAAATGATGGCATTTCAAGACAGTTGATGACCACCAAGCCAGCACTTACAGAAGGTGCTTAAAGGAGTATTGCACATTGGGGGGGGGGGGTCAGTCTTAGTCATGAGAATGAGAATGCAGAAAGAATAAACCATGAGAGGAATGTCTGAGTAATAGAGAACTAGGAAGGAATCCATTGGGTTAGCCAGCAATCCCTTCATGCTGATGTGGGGAGAAAGAAGAGTACAGACAGCAATCCAAGGAAGCCAAGCAACAAAATCAGTGGGATTAGCTGCATGCGGGGAGTCGAACCAGCCCTGGAGAGAGATGGATGTTGCAGGCAGCAAAGCTGGAGGGTCAGAGTTATCTAGAGCCTTTGAAACTGTAGCCCCACACAGCAGGCACAGGATCTGGTATTTTCCCTGCTGGGTCTTCCTTTTGATGCATCTTTCCTCACTATTCCATGATTTGCCCCTTTTGGAAGTAGACTGTTTATTCTGTGCCTGTTGTATACTGGAAGTGTGTAATTTGTTTTGTTGTTGTTGTTGTGTTCGGTTTTTTGTTTTTTTTAACAGGGGGTTTCAGTTAAGTGATTGCCTTGAATCTCAGAAGACCCTCTGGATTTTTGGACAGTGATGAGATCGATCCAGACAATGGATACTTTTGAAGTTGGGCTAAATGCATTTTACACCATGAGCCTATGGAGACCAGGAGCAGAATGTGTGGTTTAAATAAGAAATGGCCTCACAGGCTCGTGAAGGTTGTGGAAACTCTAGGAGGTGGAGTGTTGCCAGTAAGTGTTTACCACAGCAGCAGAAAAATAGCTAATACAGACCTTAACGTACAACTGCCAAGTCTGAAACTGCCCCAGAGTCACAGGTAGACTGCTTCAGGATGTAGACACAGGCATAGACTTCTGGGAAGGGCTCCAACAGCACAAGGAATGATCCTAAATATCGAATAAGACTACATAAAATTAAAAGTTCTGCCCAGCACAGTGAAGGCACAGCTTGCAGAATGGGAAGGAAGCTTTGCCAAATAGAGATTGGGCAGGGGGTTAACATCTAGAACCTATAAGGACCTCTAAAAACTAAACACCAAGAAGATCCAGTGTATAAATGTGCAAGCGAGTCCGACAGACAGTTCTCAGAAAGAGAAAGCATAGATGATAAATAAATATATGAAAAAGTATTCCACAGCTTTCATCATCAGAGAGATCCAAATTAACACACACACACACACACACACACACACACACACACACACACACACTGCGATTCCAGCTCTCATCACTCAGAGCAGCTGTCATCCAGAAAACAAACAGCAAGTGCTGGCTCAGGGAAAAGGAACCTATCATCTTTGTCGGAGATGACAATTGTGTAGCCACTACAGAAATTAGTGTGGAGGCTCCTCAAAAACGTAAAAATAGCATACCCAATGAGCAAGCTGTACCACTACTGGGCGTGTACAGCGTACTGAAGAGTTCTGACTCTAACATGAGCTCTGGTACCCCATATTTGACCACCTCCCCTTGGTGGGGAGGCCTGGTGGCACTCAAAGAAAGAATAAGCAGGCGACCAAGATGAAACTTGATAGCCTATGACCATACAGTGGGGGAGGAGGTCCCCCTCAGTCTTAGACCTAGGGGAGGGGAATAGGGTGAAAGAGAGAGGGAAGGAGGAATGGGAGGACACAAGTGATGGGATAACAATTGAGCTGTAATCTAAATAAATTAATTAAATTAAAAAAAAAAAACAACCAAAACTAAAACCACCACCACCAACAACAACAACAAAGAGTTCTAATCCAAAACATCACAGAGATACTTGCACACTCATGTTTAATGCTGCACTATTCACAACAACCAAGATATGGAACCTGTTTAGATGTCCATCAATACGGACACATTTAAAAAAATGTGCTGGGTGTGATGGGACTTGGGTTGAGGCAGGAGGTTTGCTGAGAGTTTGAGGTCATCCTGTTTTAGCTAGGAAGGTACAAGCCTGCATGGATTATGAAGTGAGACCCTAGTTTAAAAAACAAAGCACAGAAAGGAAAACAGGGCATGGGCACCCAATGGGATGTTTTTTAGCCATTACATTTCCAGGAGAATTGATGGAACCTGAGATCATTATTTTAAGGAAATAACTCAGACTCAGAAATGATTTCTCTTATTCATGGAATCTAGATTTAAATATGTCTTTATAAAGGTCATGAAACCAGGGGCTGGAGAGATGGCTCCGAGGTTAAGAGTACTGACTGCTCTTCCGGAGGTCCTGAGTTCAGTTCCTAGCAACCACACGGTGGCTCACAACCATCTATAATGTGATCTGATGCCCTCTTCTGGCTTGCTGGTGTACATGCAGGCAAAGCACTGTATACATAATAACTAACTAACTAACTAACTAAATAACTAAATAAATAAATCTTTAACAAAATAAAGGTCAAGGCCAGGCATGGTGGTGCACACCTTTAATCCCACCGCTTGGGAGGCAGAGGCAGGCATATCACTGTGAGTTCGAGGCCAGTCTGCTCTACAAAGTGAGTCCAGGACAGCAAGGCTACACAGAGAGACTCTGTCTCGAAAAAGAACAACAACAAAAAAACCAAAACAAACAAACAAAAGGGTCATGAACCCAGAAAGAGGACCATAAGAGTTAAGGAGATGGGGAATAAGAGGAAATGGAAGACATGTGATATCAGTGCAGAAGGAGGAGACTACAGGGAGTTGCATTAACGATGATAACAACAAAAACAAAAACCAAGCAAAAATAAACGAAAACAAAAGAGAGGGGACCAACAAGAAGGCAGGGGAAATGAGGCTGGGCAGTCAGGGAAGGAGTGAATAAAAACAGAGGATAATGACAAATGTTACAGAAATGACATAATGAAACCCATTACTTTGTTAACTTTAAATTTTAATTTTAAAAGTATTGTTTTAGAACTAAAAAAGAGCAAACATTACAATAGTCAGGCACAATCACTCATATCTATAATCCCAGCATGTGGTAGGCTGAGGCAGGGGGATTACTGGGAATTCAGGGCCAACCTGGGTTACATAGTGAGTTCCAGCTCAGCTGGGCTACAGAATAAAATGCTGTATTTTAATGCCCAAAATTAACCTCTAAGCCCCATCTGCTCAGGGACCAGGTAACTTCCTGAAATGCTAGGAGTTATAGTTCTTGAAAAATAACAGCCTCCTGGGAAAGCAAACAACCAAACAACCAAAATGGAATAGAAAGATAATCAACTCCTGGAAAGTACTAAAAATTCTGTCTTAAATAAATTAGTATCAGGTCAAAGTTAAAATCCCAAACATAAAATCATAATGCTTGGATATACATATTGGCAAATATATCCGCAGATGTGCAGTGCTTATGAAAGTTCTCTGACTCAGAAGCACCTAAAGTCACCAGGTTATGCTAATTAGACCCCCCATCCCCTCCCCCGCATGGCTAACACCATCTTATTACACATAGGCCCAGCAGTGAAGGGAAATGGAATTACCGCAGACACCAGTGTGAAATCAGAGGCTGCCTCCTGCTGAGCCTGAACCCCCCCACACCCCCACACCCACACCCCGACACCCCCACCCCCTTTCAGCAAGACTCCAGGCCCTCCTGCCAATCACCTTGAGGATGACAAGATCCAAACTGACCTCCTGAGGCAGATTGGGCCCCAGCCTGGCTGCTGCAGTGGGAAACAATCCCTGCTGTGGTCTGGGTGTCCTGTGTTCCCTCCCTCTGCTCACATGATGAAGCCATCCCAGTGTGATGGTGTTGAGATGAGGGCCTTTGGGCAGTGGGCAGTGTGGCTTGTAGCCTTCCACCATGTGAGAACACAGAATATACTGTAAATAAGAAAGACTTTAGCAGACACGACTTCTTGGCCTTCAGAACCATAAGAAGTAAATTTCTGTTGTTTGTACAGTACTTAGTCTGTGGTGTTCTGTTATAGCCCAAACCAACAAGGGCCAGTGAGTGACCAATGACTTGAAATTGATCTCTAGATCCCACAGTGAAAGGAGAATTGACTCCCAAAAGCTGTCCTCTATCTTCTGTACTCATTCCATGGCATGTGCACATCCATGCCCTCTCTCGTGAAACATTTACAAGGTAAACGATGTATCAGCAATAATTAACAATTTTAGTCATATTCATTAATAAAAGCATGATGTCAAATAAATGGATTTTTTAAAAAAGCCTCAGTTGAGTTGTTCTTTTAGGTGGGGAGGCAAAAGGCTAGATTGGGCAAGGACCATTTCTGAAGACTTCAAAGCTCATTCCAAAGTTATATTTATTAAGCAGGTGACAGACTTATTTCTACCATATAAATTCCATATACACAAAATTTTATAGGTATGATATGATTTATAGTTTTAAATGTTAAAGATGATGGAAGTTAGCTTACTTCCACCTTTGAAGTGTGAAGTCAGTGGTTTTTAGTATAGTCACAAACACACAGCCCACACTGTAGTGACCTTGAGTACATTTCTGCTACCTCAAAGGAGGTCTACACCCTGTAGCTATCCCTGTCACTCACTCCCCCAACAGGAACCAGCCACTCATTTCCTATGAAGAGCTGTCTTTTCTGGACATTTCACATATAAGAACTCACATACCACAAGGATCCTTGTGACTTCATCATGCTGCGTCTTCACTCAGTGTTTTCAAGGCTATCAGCATGTCATAGAACCTTCTCCTTTTTTGACTGCCATAGTTTGTTTGCTTGTTTCAAATTTGTATCTTGAATACTTTTGTTGGAGGAAAAATCAAAGGAGGCAAGAAAGACAAAACTTTCTTCCAAGATCCTAAAGGGACTTGTTATCTCCCGAACTGAGGGCCGAAAGTGGCAGGATGGATTTTTGGTTTCTAGTGACTGTGAGTGTGACAGAGAGTGAGAAAAATACTTATTTTACTGTGGGAAGGGAGACCAAAAAAATGACCAAAGAGCTACAGAAGAGGATGGAGAGAGGGCAGCTGCTATGGCGGATTGAGCAGGGGGAGGCTGCCAGGAAGGAGCAGTATAGCTGGGGTGCAGGCTTGAGGGGAAGGCTGGGATGGAAGAGGAGCAGAGGCAGGAGCTGGGGCCATGTCTCTGGGAGGAAGTCAGTGGACAGGTGCATCTGCAGATGCCTGCATGTCCTCAACTCCAGCACAGCATTAGGAGAGAGCTCTCACTGTCTTTCATGTTCACTAGAAGTATTCATTTTGTTGTTTTTTGTTTTCATTTTTGCTTTTGTTTTTAAGATTTATTTATTTATTATGTATACAGCATTCTTCCCTCATGTACACCTGCAGGCCAGAAGAGGGCATCAGGTCTCATTACAGCTGGTTGGGAGCCACCATGTGGTAGCTGGGAATTGAACTCAGGACCTCTGGATGAGCAGCCAGTATTCACTTTGTTTTAACCAACAACCTCTCCTTTAGGAGCTAGCTGTGGGACAGACACTATGCAAAGTCCTAAGATGTAATATCACGCTGTTTGCACTTTAGAGGGCTTACCACCTCATGAGAATAATATTTGTTATTTCTTCTCCATCTCTCCCCAGTTCCAGGAAGTATCTCCTGTATAGAATGGGCAAATTACAATCATTGTTGATGAATAATTGAAGAAATGAAGCATTTTATATTCAGATTTCTTTTTACAAAACTGCGGCATCTGAATGGCTAATTTCAGTTTTACCGCATGAACAAGTTCTGGGAGTGTAGAACTATGGAAATTTCTTAGCTACTAACACCCACACTTAAAAATGGCTAAGACAGTAAACTTCTGCATCATATGAATTTTGTTATAAATGGGAAAAAATAAATGCAATATCAGAGATGTTGGTGTTCTAGAGTTAACAAAACAAAACAAACAGAAAATGAAAGGTTAATTTTATAATATTGGTGCTCACACTGATGTCCTTGGCAGGTGTATTGTTTGGGGGCTTTGGGTCCTTTAATGCCTTGTGAGTTCAGTCATATTCTGGAGCAGCTATCAAAGCGTCCCAATATTAGAACCGGGCCTCAACTCTCTGAAAATGTTTTTTATTGGAGAAGCAAAGCAGGAAGTTCCCTTGAGTAAGCTAACTTTGGCTCTTATGTTTGCTCTCCCGAAAGCATATGATTTGTTCAGTGTGCTATGGAGTTGTTTTGCCCCCTTGGTAACACCAGCCCCAGTCTGCTCTGGGGGTACGTGAGTATAATCTAAGATGTGGTGTGGACCGAGTGTGCCGAGAGCTTGCTGAATTATTGAGAGCTATGCCTGCTTTTGCATAGGAATGTGCGTGTGAACGTAACATAATTTCAGTCCAGCCTGAACCCGCCGAGTTTTCTCTCTCTGTTGTGGTCTGAAATTGGTACCTCAGAAGTGAGAAAACAAAAAGAGTGATATGGCAGGAAAAGAAAAGCCATGTGTGTTTTGAGCGCTGCAGACACTATGTTGGCCTTTCCCTGACCACAGAAAAGAGAATCTATGGAAAACAAAAACGCAGAGACCTGCAGCCGAGCCTCGAAACATGTGCTAAGTTAACTGCATTGAAATTGACACTCATTTGACCGTACATGTTTCTAAGGCATCATTTACAATGGGCTTGAGGATATTATATATGCTGCTTGAGTTACTTGTGCAATATCTTTTAACGTGAGACATACGATTTTATTTTCTACAAATCCATTTTGGCCCTCCTTTCTGATGATAACAACAGAAACGTGATTCTAGCCAATAGGGTTTCTCTCCCTCTGTCCTGAATCCATCTCCATGCCAGGCACAAGTAGTGCAGGCCCTCAGGCACATACTGATGTCATCCACTCACGCTGGCCTCTGGCACGCCAGACCTATTTTGTCTGGTTTGCCTCATTAGATTTTACAGGAATTCTGATTGAATGATTAGGTCTGGGTGTTCTGACAATGGCTGTCTCACGCTAGAGAGGCCAGCAATTCAGAGTGGCTCAGTGCTTGAGGCTGGATGTCTCAGCCATTCCAATCTGGTACTGGAGGCGAGCTGTCGGTCTTCAGTCTACAGCCGAGGGAGCTGGTTCTAATACCAGCAAAGGAATGCAGGCATGGTGGCAACAAGAGAGGTAAGCTTGCCATGCAGAGTGAGGGCAGGCAAGCATAATGAAAGGCTTCCTTCTTCCATCTCCCTTTTCTCTTGGTTGCCACAGGAAGGTGACCTGAGGGCCTCTCACCTGCCCCCACTTCAGGTAGATTACCTGTCCATTTCTCCCATCTTTCCTGGGGCTTACCGGGAAGAAACGGTATGCCTGAGAAGTGAGCAGAGGCTCCAAAGGTGGGCCATTCCTCCCCCCCTTCCTGCTGGCTGTGATCCATTCCCTTTTCCCAGTGACCTAAAGAACAGTGGCACCACCAAGAGAGAACCCCAACTTCATGTATGTCTGGCCTCTATCTCTAGAATTTTGATGTGGAGGGAACAGATGAAAAAACAAACTTTTCTGCTTGGCCTTGGAGCCCACCTGGTAAGAGTGAGGTTGTCAGTGTCCTCCTATAAGACACTGTGTAGTTGGAACTCCAGTCACAGACATACATGCCTGCACACATTTCCTTATTACTCAAGAGTTCGGACCTTAAATAAGAAAAGGAAGTCAGTAATTGTAGTGTGTACCCACTGCCCGCCAGGCAACTTGTATTCAATTTGCAACCAAATACTGGGATCCCATCCTGCATGTATTAGTAAGTTATTGCTGCATAAGAAACTAGTCTGAAATTTATTTATTTTTATTTTTATTTTTTTTAGTTTATTATGTATACAGATCTCGTTATAGATGGTTGTGAACCAACATGTGGTTGCTGGGAACTGTACTCATAATCTTTGGAAGAGCAGTCAGTGCTGTTAACCTCTGAGCCATCTCTTCAGCCCAAGTCTGAAATTTATTTAGCTTGTGGTTGACCTAGTGAGCCATTTAAGTAGAGGCTTTACTGGGCCATTCTTCATGCGTGTGTGTGTACGTACATGTTCGGGTATATCTATGTGGTCAACTGCCAATTGTCTAGCTAACTCTATTTCTGGGGAACCTTGATTCCCCTCCTCAGGATATCTTCCCCTCCAGCAGGCTATAGTGGGGTTTTCCCCCCATGGAGATGGCCAGGCTCTGGAAATAAAAAGCAAGGAACATTCAAGACCTCTTCTCAAAGTCACGTCTACTTCATTCTCTCATCTAGAAGAGGCTCAGCGCAGATCCAATGTGTGAAAAACACGTGCTACACGGCAATGGGAACAGCCATAAAACTGCATCATAACCAGCACAGGCCCAGATGCGGATGGAGAAGCACTGGCTTTGGATCTGATGTCACCAAGCATCTTTGGCAGATGAGGCTTAAATAACATTCTGAACGAAGTCTGAAGACTCACAGCTAGAAAGCAACTGGACTGGGACTTAGTGCTATCAAATGGGCCCAACTTGAGAGCCTGAAGCCCTGCACTCAATCATGCTGCTAACGTACCATCCCATGTGGGTCTGGAGAGAGCGACTACTATGAGAGAGAGAAGCCCGAGACATGTCCTCCTCACCACCGGGCTAAGCTCACCAAGAGAAGGCTGAAATACCTTGCAAGGACTTGTAATAATTTGAGGAAGTAGCCGAGGACTAAGTTTAGAAACCGAGGACCGAGAGATATATTTTTTCATTTCTAATCATAGAATAAATTTGAAAACATGTATAATGCATTCCACATGTTTGTAAATTCTTTTCATCTCTCTTTGGTATTTGCAGGCCACTTACGATTTTCGTCACAAGCTAAGTCAAACGGTGGCCAAAAAAAAAAACCTCATAGTTTGAAAGCAACTCACAAAAATAGAACCGCTGAGAAGATGTCTCTTTCTGCTGCAGCAGCCAAGGGTGACCTGAAGGAGCCTTTGGTTTGACAGAGCAACGCTGTTTCCTAAGACCCCAAACTGAGATGCAGCCATGGGGTAAAATCCCCTCAGTACACATGGGGAAGACTTGCAGCCAACATACCCTTAACCTGGGGTCAGAGCTTCTCACTGAGGGTCGTTCCTTACAAAGACCCAAGAGCCTTGAAACTTGCCAAAGTTCAAGGAAGGATGAACCAATTAAACCAAGGTCCCTGCATTTCTCTTGAAGTCAGAGAATCTGTCATTAGCCACAGATCGGGCCTAATAATACTTCCTTGAAGGAGTGGAGTAGATTTCTATTGCTGAGATAAAGACTACAACCAAAAGTCTTGAGGGTTTCACTGCCGTGAAGGGACAACATGACCATGAAAACTCTTATAAAGGAAAACATTTCACTGGGGCTGGCTTACATTACATTACATTAGTCCATTATCATCACGGTGGGAAGCATGGTGGCATGCAGGCAGACATGGCGCTGGAGAAGGAGCTGAGAGGTCTACCTTTCGCTCTGTAGGCAGCAAGGCAGAGGGCTGCCTTCCACACTGGGAAGAGCTTGAGCATAGATAGACCCCCCAAAGCCTGCCTCCACAGTAACACACTTCCTCTAACAAGGCCACACCTCCTCCAACAAGGCTACAAATCTTAGTAGTGTCACTCTTTGTGGCCAAGCAGTCAAACACATCAAGCCATGGGGGACCAAACCTATTCAAACCACTGCAGTTACTATCACAGAGCTTTGGGGAAAGCTATGCCCAGACTCCAGAGAGTCACACATCTGAGGAAGGGGACACAAAATGAGATGTCCACAGATGGTTCAGAAATATAGATGCTGCTGGGTTAAAGAGTGTGGACCAAAGTCCTGTGGGCTTTGCTCTGCTGTGTTAGGGCGAGATAGCAAACAGGGAGCTGCCACATTGAGAAACGTATGCAAACTTCATATTGTCAACATGTATAGCCACACGGCTTTACATAAACCTCATCCCTATGAACAGTCCCACCCACCGTATATGGGAAGGCAATTCCTAGTTCTTCCTGACATGAGCAACTGTGAGATGTCCTCATTTCTCATGATTGCGGCCAACTGAATCTATGCTTTTATTTATTTTTTAATTATTAGTGATGTTTGAAATATTTTCATGTTTTATTATACTTTTTTATTTCTTACTGCCTTTGGGAGAAGGAAAGGTGGCTCTGTGTTTAGGAGAGTATACTGCTCTTACAGAGACCCTAGTTCAGTTCCCAGCACCCCTATCTGTTGGTTTCCAGCCACTCGTAACTCCAGCTCCAGGGGCATCTGAAACCTCTGCCCACCATGGCACCTGTACTCATGTGTACACACACGAGGTGTTAAATTTTTTCCCACCAGTTTATTCACCGCACACATGCTGCAAATGTTTGGTCATTTGCATTTGATTATTCTTTACGGCGCTTTGTAATTTAGCACAATCGTTATAAAATTCTCCTAGTAAAGTGTGGATTGTGGCACCTTCATAAACAAAGGGGGCCATTTTGTTCACTGCTGGCATGACAGTATGCACACGGCAGTACTGACCCCCTGCTGAGAACCCTGCTGCCTTGCACTGAACTAGCAAAGATGCTCAAGTCTCCTGCTCTGCAGTGGATGACTGGTCCACTGAGCTCCTGAAGGGAGAAGGCTGCACACAGTCAAAATGGGCCCTATGTCGGTGGGCAGATGCCCAAGCCAAGCTCAGTAACGAGGGCCATGCCAGGCTGTTCCCAGTACCAGACAGAAGGGAAGGAGTAAGATGCACTGAGCACTGGGCAGCAAAATTCGTAAAGTATCACCCTGGCAATTTCCTTGGCTCTGCCATTTAGGCAGGAAGTAGAATTACTTTTGGAGCTCTGATGCACAGTGTGCCAGCAGTTCCCCTGCATTCCCACCGAGGAGAAGGAAACGCATTTGAAAAGCATCCACCAGGGCTGCCAGTTTGGAAGGGAGTGAGATATTCAAATGGAACGACTGCACTGTGGATATGTGGAGGAGCCAAGAGACATTAAATTCCCCTTTATAACTAAAATGATCAACCAAAACTAGCGAGGAATTCTGAACAGGGAAACTCCTTTTTTTTTTTTTAATTTAAATCAGTGCTCAAAATGTGCAGCTCTGAGGTACATAGAGAGTGCAAGGAGCAGATGTTTGCTGAGGCTGCTAGTACATGCTTTCCTGTGGAAGGTGGCTTGTCCCTCAACACAATCTTAGGCAGAAAAGTGACCAAGGAGGCATATGATCCAATGTTAGTGGGCCATGTGACATGGTAACCCCCTGGAAAGGTGTCATGTCACAGACTGGAAGGACGTCACCTCTCAGGCTGTCAGCCAAGCTGGAAAGGCCAAGGACTTCAATGTATTGAATTGTGAGAACAAATAGATTTTCTCGTCTACTGTTTAGGTTCTGGATATGTGCGTTTCCTGTGCTGGTAAATGAAAAGCCATTTTACAAAATGGCGGAACTCCCTCTTCACCGTGTTCAGAGCACTTGAAGGAAGCAGAGCAGGAACTGAGAAAGGGGCCTGGAAAATGGCTCTGCCTTGAGCTCAACTTCCCAGCACCCAAGTGAAAAGCCAGCATGACTGGTATGATTAGTGGAATGGAAGCTATGGGGGTGACTTTTGATCTGGATTTCAGGACTGCTCCACAGGCGAGAATTCATTCCTGGTACTGTAAACCTACTCAAAAGCCTATGGCTGGGGAGGTCAGAGGCCTCAGGGGGAACGTACCACTGTTGTCTTGCTAAAGGGCAAGGCTGTCAAACTGACCTCTAAATCTTTGTGCTTCTGCCCTCTCAGCCTTGGCCAGAGATGGTTCTCTCTGCAGGAGTTAGCAGTGAGTGCTGGCTTAAGACTGGTCAAAGCACTGAGGCGAAGTGGCTTTTGAGTGCTCAGCTCTAAATGGCACATCTAGACTGACCCCACTGGGGCTCATGGAACATCAGGACAAACGGGACAAGCAGCTGCAGGAGGGGGAGAAACGCTGTCTCCTGGACATGACCTGGCTGTTATGCTGTGACCTCACAGCACCTGGAGCCACCAGCACAAAACCAGCCATGATCAGTCAACATTCCAGCAGGCAGTACCAACTGGACTCAGTGGGTTAAAAAAAAAAAAAAAAAGAAGAAGAGGGCTGGAGAGATGCTCAGAGGTTAAGAGCACTGGCTGCTCTGCCAAAGGTCCTGAGTTCAATTCCCAGCAACCACATGGTGGCTTACAACCATCTATAATGATATCTGGTGCCCTCTTCTGGCATGCAGGCATACATGCAGGCAGAGCACTGTATACATAATAAATAAATAAATAAATCTTTTTTCAAAAAAGGAAAGGAAGGAAGGAAGGAAGAAAGGAAGAAAAAGGCCAAGGGCATGAAGTGAGTGTTGAGTGTGAGGGGAGTACATGTAGTGGTGTTAGGAAGTGGGAGGGGAAAGTGAGGGTGGGTATGATGAAGATGCATTGTTTACATGCATTAGCAAAGCCAGGCGTGATGGCACATGGCCTTCAGTCCCAGCACTCTGGAAGGCAGAGTCAGGTAGATTGCTGAGAGTTTGAGGCTAGCTTGGTCTACAAAGTGAGTCCAGGATAGCCGAGGTATACAGAGGAACCCCCAAATTAACAAAGAATAAATAAGAATTACTCTTTTAGCTTTGCAGATGCCAATGTGCCCTGGAGCCGCTTGCTGCAGCCACGGTCAGCCCCACCAAGTTCTTCGACATCTTGGCCGATAGTGAGCCCTTGGGTCTTGCATCCATTATGTTGTTTGCAGACAAAGTTACAAAGACAGAAGGAAATTTTCATCCTCTGAGCACTGGAGAGAAAGGATTTAGATATAAGGGTTCCTCCTTTCACAGAAATTTTCCAGGATTCATGTGCCGGGGTGGTGACTTCACACGCCATAATGGCACTGGCAGCAGGTCCATCTACGGGGAAAACTTTGAGGATGAGAACTTCATCCTGAAGCACACAGGTCCTGGCATCTTTTTCATGGCAAAGGCTGGACCAAACACAAACTTTTCCCAGTTTATTTATCTGTCCTGCCAAGACTGCCAAGAGATTCCCATGCCTCTATGAATGCTGGGATTAAAGACATGTGCCATCATGTCTGGCAGTAATAAAATGTTTAAAGCAAGCCTCCCACGGGCTTCCTGAGGCTGTCTCCACTTTCACGCTCTCCCTCCTCAGATGGGCATGAGGCATAGGAGTCCACTCTGCCAGCCACGGCCCTCACTGTGGCACTCTGTACCAAGCCCTTCCTGAAGCTGTAATATCAGAGGCTCTTGGTACCATCTATCCCTCAAGCTAGGTAGGGTCTGCACACTGTAGTGTATCTGTACCAAGCACAGCTAGATTTATCTCCAACACATCCAAGACAGATTCTGGGCTTTAGGAACTCATACCTGCTAAATCCTCAGAAGCCTCTTTGCAATTTTTAAGGAACTAATTTACTATCCTGCTGTTCATGGTAGCGGTATCATTTTGTTACCATCAACACTGAATAAGGGCTCATTTATTCACATGGTTCCCGACACTTGCTCTCTCTGTGGTGTGTGTGTGTGTGTGTGTGTGTGTGTGTGTGTGTGTGTGTGTGTGTGTGCCTGCACACTAGTGCACCCACCCTCCTTATAGGTGTGAGGTAGGCTATCATTGTGGCTCCAGCTTGCATTTCCTTCATGATTAGTATTGCTGAGTATGTTTTCGTAGGCTGTATCTTCTCTGGAGAAAGGCTTCTTAAGAGTTTTCTACCTGCCAGGCGGTGGTGGCACATACTTTAATTCCAGCCCTTGGGAAGCAGAGGCCAGCCTGGTCTACAGAATGAGTTCCAGGATAGCTAGAGCTGTTACACCAAGAAACTTTGTCTTAAAAAATCTAAAACAAAAACAAAAACAAAAACAAAAACAAAACAAAAAAAAAGAGTTTTCTGCCCATTTTCGAATCACTATGTTTGGGCTTTCGCTGCTGTTTTTTGTTTTTTTGTTTTTTTTGTTTTGTTTTGTTTTGTTTGTTTCTGTTATTTTGAGAATCAAATCCAATGCATCGAGTGTTCAACCACTGAGCCACACCCAGTAAAGGATTATAATTTCAGTGGCTACAGAATTCCAGTATAGAGAACACTTTTGTTTTTCTTCTTGCCTCCCTATGCAGCTCTGGCTGGCCTGGAATTTGTTGTCTAGACCAAGTTGGCCTCCAATTCACAAAATCTCAGGTCAGCAACTGCTTTGCAGCACAGCAGCAAGAATGTCCTACTACGTAACAGATATCTCACCCCCCAAATAATCCTTCTTGCAATGTCTCTCCTCCAGCACCACTTCCTATCCTGAAGCTAACCTGTGGCTTGTGCTGTCAAAACTGGACAATATTTATAATCAGAAACCTAGATCCAAAAGAATGAAAATGAAGTTTCACCACAAAAGGAAACAAATAACTCAAGGTCGATGCATATAGTTAGATCAACTTCAAGAGGAGACGGGAAGAGGACTTGTCCAAAGCAAAGCTGAGTAACAGAACGCATCCAGCAGGGGAGATGCCTACACAGAGAGGGATGGGGCATCAGGAAATGCTCCATGTGGATTTATGTGAGCTCCTCCCTGGTAGATCCTCTAAGGGATCCTCTAAGGGAGGAGGCCTTTTTAGATGTTCCACACTGAAGCCAAGTGGTGTATGCTCACATGAACCTGCGGTGCTCCGTGGCCCTGTCTGTAGCCTAGAGAGATTGTGTGGCTCTCTGACATACCCTCGTCTAGGCTGCCCCTTCTTCCGAGCCCCCAGGTCATCTCCTGCATGCCTAGTGTAAATTTAAAAAGTGTGTTTCTGTCTGGGGAGAAGTCACATTTCTTTCTACCTTCAAGCATTCTGGTGTAGTTCTCCTAGAAGGTCTGGTCCTATGTTGGGAAACTGCCCTGGTCTCTGGGGAAGATGGTCATACCCACATGGACGCAAAGTGAAACTGGTAAACATTGAATGGCTCCCACAGTCCCTCTGCCCACTTGCAGGTAATTTAAACTGGATTTTTACTCATTTCTACCCTGATTCTTTTCTCTGTTTCTGATCCTCTTAATATGATTGTAATGTTTTGTAGACAAGGGTAGCCGCTTGTTAACTATGAGAAGGTGAGGGCAATGTGTTCTGTAACCTTTTAAATGTTAAATGTATTCTACAAAAATTAAGCTCCTTCAGTTGAGGTTTGTAACCAGTAATTACAACAGATCTGCTAGCATAATCATGCCATCGAGGCTGGTGGATCAATCTGGCTTTTTTTTTGTGGGACTTTCCCAAACCTGGGAGGAACAGATGGAGTTCGGAATTGTTTCTGCAGAAACAAACTGTGTCACGCGTCTCAGAATTCTCAGGGGTTTATAGACACATCCTCAGTGAGCCTAGACTTCTTGAAAATATTTTTAAATGTTGTATTTTAGATGTTAGTCTTAAAAAAATAGATAAGCCTATTCAAAACCTTCTAAATCACCTTATTAAAAACCAATTAAGTCAGGGCTGGAAAGATGTTTAAGAGCACTGGCTGTTCTTTCAGAGGACCCGGCTTGATTTCCAGTACCCATGTGGTGGCTCACAGCTGTCTGTGACTTCAGATCCTGGGGGATTGATGCTTCCTTTGGCCTCCCCAGGTCCTGGGTGCTCATGTGCTGCACAGCTCCTACGTGGAGGAGGCAGTACACTCATACACATAAAATATAACTTATAGATAAATAAGAAAGAATTTAAGATTAAAATAAAAACAGGTCATGGTTAGGCGTTGTGTCCTATGTCTTTGGTCCCAGCACTCGGGAAGCAGAGCCAGTTGGATCTTTGTGAGTTTGAGGCCAACCTGGTATACCTAGTATGTCTCAAACAAACACACACATGCAAACAAACAAACAAACAAACAAACAAACAAAAGCTCTGACCATGTATGGAGTCACTGTGAGGAAGTCTGGGATTATTGGGGACTCCATGCCAGGCAGCAGATTCCTTACAAACCAGCAGCCCCGTTTCTCCTGGTCCCTGGGAAATAATAAGATCTGGATGAAGGCTCTGGGCTCCTGTGCTCATTTATCAGGAAACCACAGAGTCACCCACCAGCCTTGAATAGCAACATTGTTATTCCTTTTAAATATGAGAATTGTTGTAATAAAAGCAAGCATGCCTTTCTAGAAATCTATTACAAACTTATAAATTGACCAACATGACAAATATCTTAATTTCATTTTCTAAAAATGTATTACCCTGTGTCTGAATTCAGCAACCATTCTCCCAATGCCAGGAGGAAGTTGCCCAGAAAATTCACTACATAGCTATGCTCGGGTCATTGTCAAGTTGAGCCGTCTGTCATACTGCCTCTGGGTAATGCTGACATGGTGACTTTCAGGTAAATCTGGCTACGGGTCCATCTTCCAGTGACACAGGAGCTTGCTCACACTCACTATTTGAGATTATGATACTAGCCAGTCTTAGTGGCACACACCTTTAATCTCAGCCCTCCTGGAGCCAGGGGCAGGCAGATCTTTGTGAGTTCAAGGCCAGCCTGGCTTTCAAAATGAGTCCAGGATAGCCAAGGCTCTTGTTACACAGAGAAACCCTGTCTTAAAACAACAAACAAACAAACAAACAAACAAAAACCCTTGAGATTATGATACTGTGACAACTGGGAGCAGCCTGGAGGAGAAGGCTGGGTTATCTACTGATCACATAGAGAGGTCCCTTTCAGGGGCCAGGATGGTCATAAAATGTTTTAGAATACCAAAGCAGAATTGGGTGACACTCAGAGATGTAAATCCATAAGCTGGGAGTGGCAGCACACACTTGCAGTCCCAGTACTTGGGAGGCACAGGCAGAGGGACAGTTGCAAATTTAAGGCCAGCCCTGTCTGCATAGTGAGTCTCAGACCAGCCTGGTTACATAGAATTCCCTCATCTAGAGAGTAAAACAAGAGGCAAGGTGGCGCAGCAGGTAAAAAGCGCTTGCTGTGCATGCCAGGTGACACAAATGTGATCCCTAGAACCCAGGACAGGGGAGAGACAACTCCCAAGAGTTATCCTCTGACCTACATAAAGATAACACAACAACAGGCTACCAAGAAGAGACTTGATACCCTATGAGCATATAAAGGGGGAGGAAGTCCCCCTCAGGCACTGTCATAGGGGAGGGGAGTAAGGGGAAAATGGGAGGGAGGGAAGAATGGGAGGATACAAGGGATGGGATAACCATTGAGATATAACAAGAATAAATTAATAAAAAAATTATTAAAAAAAAAGATAACACAACAAATAAAACCTGCTTTAAGAAAGACACAAAACAAGGAAACAACTGTAAATGGAACTGGAAAGATAGGTCAGTGAAGTGCTTCCCATACAAACATGCAGATGCGCTCGTTCCTCCCGCACTCTACATAGACGCAAGCTCACGTACCATCCCTAGTGATGTTGATATGAGTGGATGTTGTCCAGCACAAGCCCTGTTGGACTCGTAGGCTCAGTCTCGTTGTGGTTTGGAAATGCTGTGCCCTTCACCCGTTGACCTTGACCTAGAGGTCTGATGCTCAAGGCCATTACTGTCCGGAAGATGAGCTGCAGATGTCAAGCTGATTTGCAGAAGTCGACTGGTGCTCCACAGCGGGCAGCATGCCCTCCGTGATGCAGAGAATAGCTGGAGGGGGCCCCCTTCTCATGCCTGTGTTTTGGATTTTAATGGAGCTGACTTACAGGAATGTCTGTGAGGAGTCTGGATCAATCTGCTGAAGGATGTTGGCCAGAGCTAGCAGGAGGGCGGGGTCTGTCCCCTTCCTGGGGCCAGGAAAACACAAATGGCCTTGGCTGAGGCTACACTGGTGCTCTGTGACATGAACTCTGAATTGCCTAGGGCTGTAGGTTTAAGTCCCATCATCCATTGCAGCACCCAGGAAGCTTAACAGTAATCCAATAATAAAAAGGCCAATTGCTGGTTATCTGCACTCCAGTCTTGGGCCTTTTTGTTTGTTTGTTTTGAGGAGGTGGATGGGGAATTGGGCAGAACACAAAGGAAGCACCACTGTTAATGATTTAAAACCTCGTTGGGCACAGGGTGACTCACAACACGCCGGAGTGAACGATCACTTGCAATGTTCAAATTGCTAATATGACCTAGAGGACTCCTTCCCTCACACTGTATGTGAGAACTTTATGCAAATCTCAGAGACTTACTTTTAATTCTCATTCTACCGCTCACCTTACTCTTTATTGTTCTAAAATACCAAGTGGCCAAACGGTTGATTAAATACCTACTGGTTAAGCTCCGAGGATGTACTGTCACTCTAACTGAAAGTTTAAGATCAACCTCTAGGCCAGCCTGGGTTACATCAGAGCCTTTAACAACAACAACAACAACAACAACAACAACAACAACATCAAAACAATAACAACAACAGCAGCACTAATAACCTCTAATTAACACCAACTTCTGTCTTAGTCAGGGTTACTGCTGCTTCAGTGAAACACCAAGACCAAAAAGCAAGTTGAGGAGGAAGAGGGGTTATTTGACTAACAACATAGATAGCTGTTCACCATTGAAGGCAGTCGGGACAGAAACTCAAGCAGGGCAGGAATCTGGAGGCAGGAGCTGATGCAGAGGGCCCTGAAGAGGTGTGGCTTACTCCCCGGGGCTTGCTCAGTCTGCTTTCTAATAGAACCCAGGACCACAGCTCAGGGAAAGCACCACCCACAATGGGCTGGGCCTTCCCCACCACTAATTAAGAAAATGCCTTACAGCAGTACCTTATTTTCTCAGTTGAGATTCCCTTCTTCCAGATAACTCTAGCTTGTGTCAGGTCAACATAAGACTAACCAGTAAATCATCTGAAAACTTGATACCCACACTTTGTCAGTTAGTTGTCTATATTAAGAGAGAGAAAGCAATATGTTGTAGGTCCACTTGGTGGCATATGCCTTTAATCCCAGCACTTGGGAGGCAGAGGCAGGCAGATCTCTGTGAGTTCGAGGCCAGCCTGGTTTATAAAGTGAGTCCAGGACAGCCAGGACTACAAGAGAAACCCTGTCTCAAAAAACCGAAAAAAAAAAAACCAAAAAACAAAAACAAAAACAAAGAAAGAAAGAAAGAAAAAAGAAAGGAAGGAAGGAAGGAGGAAAAAGCTCAGGGGTATCAGATACCTTACATTTTAACCACGTTAAAGACAAAGGTAGGATGGGAAATGTGGCTGAATGGCAAAGCTCCTGCCTACGTGCATGAGGCCTGGTTTGAGCCCCGGGTATGGGGAAGCACCTGCACAGGACGCTCTCTGTTGTCTGAGTGGAGTGGCCTTCCTCCCCCCAACCCCCCAGCCTGTGAGGTGCATCTCCCCCTCCTATCTCCTCAGCTAACTTAGGGGAGCTTAATTAACACATGCAGAAACTAAGATCTCCCTGGCTCTACAATTCTATAATTACTCCGAACAGGGTAGAAACTGATTAACTCCAACTGCTTCTTCCAAATGTCTAATTATTCCATTTGGACTAAGCTAAGGCTTATTTTGCTCAGCAGAATTTTATTGCAGATAGGTCAAATTTTAAAGAGGGGAAGGGGGGTGCTGGGTAAGTATTTACAATATTTAAAGGAACACAATGTCAGTGTGTTCATTTGAAATTGTTAGTCTATTACTAAGTTTATGACCCCAGGGACTTCAATTAAGTAAATCAGGACAAACAATGATAATTTCACTGTCGCTTTTAAATGAATATTTACTGATCCTTTCTTTAGACCAGGCTCTGTGCTGAGTACCAGAACAGAGTGAAGGACAGTCAGTCAGGTCAAGAGGAGATGGAACTTGTGTAGTGTCTCCTTGACACTGAAACATTCCTTCCTGGAGGAAGGAGGGAGGCTCAGAGGCTCACAGAGTTTTCAAAGAACCCACAGGAGTCATGAGGCCTCCCTCCCAAGGTTCTGAAGCAATTGCCGGAAGAGAGATGAGCTTTGGGCAGCGGTGTGCCTGTAGGTTATGCGGGAAGTTCAGGCATGTGGTTTTCATACGTGGCCCCAGGCCAGGGTGAGGTCTCAGTGATCTCCTCACCCGAGTGACCCACCCTGCTGTGAGTGACCCCAGAACACATGGCACCCCGAACTGAACCTAACTGGAATCATGTTGTTGTTGTTGTTGTTGTTATGTTGTTGCTCTCTCTAACTGTGGTGACTAGAAATAAACTCTCTAGCTGGGCAGGGTGGCACACCCCTTTAATTCTAACTCAGGAGGCAGAGGCAGATGTAGGCAGACCTTTATGAGTTTGAGGCCTGTTCTACACAGGGAGTTCCAGGCCAGCCAAGCAAAGAGGAGCTGAAGAGAAGAAAGGAAACAGAGAGAGAGAGAGAGAGAGAGAGAGAGAGAGAGACAGAGAGAGAGAGAGAGACAGAGAGAGACAGAGAGAGTTAGTTCCAGGACCTCCAGGGTTATGTGGAGAAACCCCGTCTAGAAACAAAAGAAAACAACCAAACAAACAGTGGATAAATTTCTTCTAAGGCAAAATAAGGCACAAAGTTATTTTATTTGTAGGACATCGGCTGGGACTTTGTTCCTCCTTCATGTGGCTTTGCGATGAGCCAGAAGGCCTGCTTACTGAACTTTCCAACCTGTCCCCTTTTCCATTTGCTCCTATCCTTTCTTTTTCCGGATGATTGGATCCTCCCTAGAGGATTTCCGTGGTAGGCTGCTGAGGGACTGTGACTCTCAGTGTTGCTTTCTTCCCAGGGGCTTCCTGGCACTCTACCCTCTGCCCTCACTGCCTCAGGCGGGGGATCAGACAAGTAGGGACAGCTCTGGGTCCCCAGCCTCCTAAACAATTCCAATATCCCCACTGTGGACACACCCACCTTGCTTGACCTGTTTCTTTCCACAGGGACCACAGTTAAGCTCTGCCCACAGGTCTTTGGTCCCTCAGTCTCCTGGTGACACTGATGGTTCCCCAAGGAGTGCCTTGGGAATTATGAACAATAAATGTTTTGCTGTTGTTTGTTTGTTGCAAGTGTTTATTTTCTGTGCAATGAATGCTTTGCTTGCATGTATACAAGGACCACGTGCCTGCCTAATGCCAGCAGAGGTCAGAGGTCAGAAGACGACCACCGATCCTCTGTAGGTGGTGTTAGAGACAGTGAGCTGTCATGTGGGTGCTGGGAACCAAACCCATGTCCTCTGCAAGAACAACAAGTGCTCTTGATCACAGAACCATCGCTGCAGCCCTGTGAATAATAAACTTACAGCAATCATCTCTTTGGGGAGACTGATACAGAAAGGTTGCAAGTTGGAGGACAGCCTGGGTTCTACAGTGAGACCCTGCTTCAACGCCTCCCAGCCCCCATCCCCCAATTATCTTGTTTTTTTTTTACAGGGCATCGGGATTTCTAGCAATCTATTATATTTTGAAAGACTGGTATAGTGAACAAACTAGTTTGGCTTTACGGGTCAAATTACAGGCCGCTTGCTGGCTCTCAGCTGATTTTGGTATGCCTTAGAGACAAGCTAGGAATGGGGCACCACCTGCTGGTGAGTATGTTGTACTGCAGTCCCGAAGTTGTTGCTTTGGCGGTGTGTTGCACGGAATTGAATCATGGAGCTCAACAAACCAAATCCTGTGAAGACAATTATCTGTGGTTTGACCACACTGGCAGAGCTGAGGAGGGTGAACTGGGGTGACAAAATGCACACAGAGGAGGCCAAAGAACTTACTGCAAAAGTCCTCTGAGTGGTGGGCACTGGCATGAGACTTATGAAGGAACAGCTGAGCTCGTGGTTGACTGAACGCCCCGGAAGTCGGAACCAACGCTCCTCAAGTGAGAATCTTCAGAGGGCTTCGGAACCAGATGCATAAGGCAGTCGCTGTTCTCAGGCCTCATTCCAGGCTGGAGTTTTCTCACTCGGATGCACAATCAACTTGTACATTTATAGGAAGTGGCACAGGGGACTCCTGGAGGGAGGTTTTGTGGCTGTCAGCTTTGATGTGTGCACCGCCACAGACAGGTGCGTGCCCATCACTCTGAGAGTTGTGGGAAGTGCTTGAAAACACGTTAGAAGCAGCTTTAGAAGCACTCGTTATGAGATAGGATACAGCAGGGCCACCTCACGAGCTGGAAGTGACAATTTATCCCACTTTTATTTTGTTTTTGTTTTTTGAGACAAGGTTTTTCTGTGTAGGACTGTCTTTCCTGGCACTTGCTCTGTAGGCCAGGCTGTCCTCAAAGTTAGAGTTCTGCCTGCCTCTGCCTCCTGAGTGCTGGGGTTAAGGACATGTGCCACCACCACGCATGGTACAGTTTATCTCGTTTCATCTCACCTTGATATACAGATGCTCTTTACTTTTCTCCACACAGTGACCTGCTGGAGCCTAGTGTTCTTACTGAACTGTAGAAAAACAAAACTGGTCATTTTAAAAGAAGAATTGAGTAAAACACACACACACACATAAATCATAAATCAAAAGGACAAATAAACTCGTGGGTGTAATTGCAACCATTCCTAGGGACCAGGCTTTGATGGTCGGGAGGGAAAGTGCCAGGATGAACACCATGTCCTAGGGCTCAGGCCTTCCCACCCTGTTAGTTAGGCATAATGGACATGGGACGTGGCTCAGGAGCCCTTGCCAGCCTTGAGAAATCCCTGGCGGCCGGCTCTGTCCTTAATCCTGCACAGATCACTGCACACACACCAGTCCACCAGGCAGGGAGGGGGGGGTGTTGTATTTCATATCGCATTGTCCTCAGCCACCAAGTGACCCAAACCACAAGGATTGAAGGCTGAAATGAAGACAGGCATGAGATATCCCATATATTACACATACCAAGGGAATAGGAAGTCAAAAACAAGTCCTGTGACTCAGTGTTGATATCAGATAGAAGTTTTAAGGACACCTCCCCCCCCCCCCCCGCCCCAGAAGCTACTCCAGGTTTGTGAGTCTAGCACAAGGTATGTACATTGGCCAGAACAAATAGAAAATTTAGAATCAGCTCACGCAGCAAGTGATGGCCCCTGCTCAGGCCATTAGACACACGTGAGGGATGATGGAGGGGCCCATCTCTTTACACTCCCGTTGCTCACCCACATGTGGACGGCGGGCAGTGAGGCCATTGTAGAATAGACAACTTGATGCCCAAACACACATATTCGTATTACATATTTGATTCTCTGACACAGTTTTTGACACAATACTCTTAGAGGCTTTGAAAACCTCAGAACTGTTTTACTGGATAATGCTATATAAATGGAAGATCGGCAGGAAGCCATACCCTGTTATCGGTGCTCCTCCCCTTCGCTTTCATAAGGAAATATTCTTAGGCTGTCTGCACAAATTATACCTTATTTTCTAAGTGTCTCTTATATCATCGCCCCAAAGGCTCTATAGGAAACCCCAGAGCTGAAAAATACAGTGACTAAGGTGAAAAGTTTACTAGAGGGCTTAAAAAGTCGCTCTGAACAGGTGGGAGAGTCGGTGAGAATGAGAGAGAATTGAAATGATGTTTTAAAGAGTAACAAAACTGTTGCTAGCTGTTGACTGCTTTGTTACATATTTACAGTAGTGTATGATTCCCCAAATGTTAGCACTTGGTAAGACATAGATGCATTGACCCTGTGCTGGTATAAGTCAGCCTTATGTGTGGAAAACAGACTGTAAGATGCAGTTTCAGTCTCAATATTTCTTAGAATTCCACATTTTATTCCACTCCCTCTAAATGAACATCTTCTTTAATAAAGAATAAGCTGTTCCTCCGAATCTCAAGCCCAGGCAATGAAAGTGTCTAACAACATAGTGGCATTTTGAAAAAAAAAAGAAAGTTTTTGATATTATTAATCCTAGCCTTTGGGAGGCAGAGGCAGGCAGACTGATGTGAGTTAGAGGCCAGCCTGGTCTACAAAGCGAGTCCAGGACAGCCCAGGCTACACACAGAGAAACCCCCGTCTCAAACAAACAAACAAAACAAAAAGCCAAAACCAACCAACCAACCAAACAAAAAACCAAAAAAAATCCCCAAAACAAACAAACAAACAAACAAATGCAATCACACCCACCAATTCCTCTCTCTTGATCTTTCAAGCCATGAAAGCTACATGTTGTGTTTTTATTATGTAGATTATAAAGACAGGCAAGCCGGTTCTCTAGAGTGAGGTTCTCAGAAAGTACTAGCTTTTTGACTATGTCACAGTCAAGCAGTCACCCCCAGGTCAGCTGCCGGTGCTGGGAATGAGGGAATTGGTAAGTGGTATGCAACAGGAAGTGTCCTGATGACCTGCTTCTGACAGAAGGGGTCCCATGACCATTGCTTTCTCCTTCCTTACCGGAAGAGAGTGAGCCACACATCCCAGATCCTGAGAATGGCTGGCTTCAGAGGGGGCCCTGGGGGGGCGGGGATGAAGGAACAGGGTGGAGTGGGAGAGGGAGGAAGGTCTAGGCAGGGAGAGGCCTTTCAGAGGTGATTAGGTCTTTAAGGTGGAGTCCTCATGAATGGGATTGATATTCAGGACCCCAGAGAGCTGGCTCACCCCTGCTGCCCTGGACGCTGTAAACTGGTGTCATTCATGAGTCAAAACCAGGTTCCTACCAGACATGAGGCACTAGCAAACGGATTGTGCTTTTCCCACCACTAGCACTGTGAGCAACAGGCTGTGTTGCTTGTAAGTTGCTCAGGCTTGGCACTTTGGAGCTCTCACACAAAAACAGGGCAGCGGCCATTTCTCATTAAAACACCAGCACCAAACCATTGAGAACACTGTTAGAGGGAGCAGATTTCTCCGAAGCACCACAGGCAAGGCTCCTCCAACTTGCAGCGGGAGAGCAGAGAGGAGTCTGGTGGCAAAGGGTGGCAAAGGGCCCTGGCACGATAAACAGTCATTAAGGCAAGATATTGAATCCAGAGTCCCTAGGTTTATTTCTTTGTAAATTACCACTTCATACTGCCCATCCCTGAACACCTGAAGGTGGATTAAGAAGGCATCAAGTTCTCAGACGCCTACTCCCACCCTTGAATGCTGATTTTTTCCAGGTGTGAACACACCTGGAAGTTCCAGTGTGAATCTAGAACCTCATGGGGTTTTCACACTCGGCTACAACGGGTTGATCTTGCCCTGACAGGCTCCATGCTCTCGTATTATGCATCCATCATTTCGGAAATGGGGCTCACTGAAAAACACCGACCTTTCACATGTTGACCGCCTGTCATTACAGTACATATTTCACTATTTCACATTAGCTTTCCTGTCAAGTTCAGGGTGAAGTCTTTAAAGCCAGGAAGCTGTCAATCTGTGCTGCACAACATACTCCCAAATTACCGCTTCTCCCCAAAGTTCAGATTTTAACATCAGCAACACCTTTTTCAGTCGCTCTCATCTAAGTCGGAGGCTCACCTGGGTTGTTTTCCAAGAACATCTCAACCAATGCTCCTGCTCCTGCTCCTGTTCAAACGCGCTGAGCTCATCTGTCATTCACAGCAGTAAAGAGAAAGCAGCCAGCTTAAGTCAGACTCAGTCGCCAAGCGCTGTCCTCAAGGCAACCATGCCGCTTCCGGCTTCCAGTGCTTCCTGTCTCACACAGAGTACTCAAAGCCTGCACTCGCGCTTGCTGTTTGTAAATAAACCCTTTCCACTGTTTGACCCAGATGATCTTAATTTAAAACCTTAGTGAGGTTTTAACACGCCACTCCTCTATTCTACACCACCAGGGCAAAGGTCCAGCCGTCAGGAGCGCACACGTTGAATGGGGGCTTCAACCTCACCAGACTTTCCTCCCTTTCCCCGCCCCCACGCAACCCACAAAGAGAAAGGCAGTCGACCCTTGTAACAAAGGCGGAAGTTGTACATGTTTTGCCCTGAAGGGGACGCTCAAGGCCTTTTTCCTTCTTGCCCTGCCTTACCCCTCCTTTGGGCCAGTAGAGGACCGGGTGGGAGAATGAAGGACCTTTGCATTGAAGGTCTAAAGTAGTTAGTGACAACACACCTTTATTCGGTCATTTACGACTCATGTTTATTCAGTTACTTAAAATGCTTCCTCCACATTAAGTTCCCGATGTGACTGCATCTCTTTTATTGTCTCACTGACCCAGGGTTTTTAGTTCAGGGTCTCCTAAGCGTGGAGTCAAAGGGGGCCCAGAGTGAGGAGTTGATATGAGTTCAAGGAGGCCACCAGCGCTCCCCTTCCCCCTCCCTGGCTCCTCTGCGCCACAGGGTCACATGGATCTGCAGAGTGTCACATGAATGCTCGTCAGATGCTGCCTGCTTTCTTCGTTCTCAACAATCTCACAGATCCGTGTTGGCACAAAGAGGAAAAACTAAGTCTTAATACTCCACACTGCCAAGTTCAGCCACGCCTCCAAACCACAGACACATGCCAGAGAACTGCCTGGAAGGAGTGTGTACTACCACACACTGGTACCCAATAGCTTGGCCTCTCTCTTCTCTACCCCTCTCTCCCTCCCTCCCTCCCTCCCTGCTTCACCCATCTTTTTTTTTTTTTTTTTTTAGCCCAGGCTATACTGTGTCAGCTTCCGGCATCCCTAGGGGACCATGGAACCCCTGTGAACTTCGCAGAGAAGCCCTACCTTGTCTCCAGTGGCCACCTTTTCCCTTCCAGACATTTCATTCCCATTCCCCCTCCCCCCATTTGATCAATGGTTCATTAATTTTTCAGCCCCAGCCCTCCCCTCCATTGAAGTATATAAAGTGCTTTTAATTAAAAGTAATAAAAGCACATGATAAAAAATGAAAACGGTAAGAAGGGTAAATGTTGAAAAGCAAGTAAAACCTCGCAATGTCCCCCCCCCCACCTCTCTCTCCAGGAATAGCAGTGACCCCAAGTCCTCACTGTGCAAAACAAACACCCCCAATCTCTTGCTGTAGCGACGGCTTGTTCTTCACCCAGTCCTGAACATTTTATTTTCTGGCTTGTTTTGTTTTGCTTTATGAGACAGAGTTTCTCTGTGTAGCGCTGGCTGTCCTTCTGTAGGCTGGGCTGACCTCGAACTCAGAGATCTGTCATGTGCTACCACACCCAGCACACTTTTTTTGTTTCCTGTTAACCTCTATGATAGTTAAATTTGTTTGACAGTTGCATGAGATTTAGAATCACCCTGGAGGCCTCTCTCAGAGAGGTGTTTCTGCAGAAACTGAGCTGAGAAGAACCACCTTGGATGTACCATCCCACAGACTGCCTTCGGGTATCTATTGCTGTGGTAAAAATCATGATCAAAAGCATCTTATACTTCCAGGTAACAGTCCATTACTGAGGGAAGTCAGGACAACCTGGAGGCAGGAGCTGAGGCGGAAGCCATGGAGGAACTCTTCTTACTGCCTTGCTCCTCATAGCTTTCTTACTGCTTTTCTTACTGCACTGCGACCACCAACCCAGGGATGGTACCGCCCACAGTGGGCTGGGCCCTCCCACATCAACCGTCAATCATGAAAATGCAACGCAGCCTTGCCCACAGGCCAGTCTGGTGGAGACTTTTTCAACTGAGGCTTCTTCTCCCAAAATGACTCTACTTTCTTCTGTTGAGTTGACATAAAACTAGCCAGCACATCTGGGGTCCTGGGATAAAGAAAACAGAAGGAGCCTGGGCACCAAGACTCATCTTTGTCAGCTTCCTGACTGGATAGCATGTGACCACGCATCTCAAATTCTCATTGCCAGGCCTTCCCGTGTCTGATGGACAGTGAACCTAAAATCAGCCCTTCCTCCGTGAAGTTGCTCTTGCCAGGCATTTCATCACAGCAAAGAGCAAAGTTAACAAATACGATCTCATACCCCAGGGATTGTCCATACAAGCAGGTGAAGGAGCAGGGTTTGGAAGGCCTGCTCCACAGTAGACATCCTTTCTGCTTTTTTCTCGTCACAAACAGTGCTTCGGTGAAATGCTGGTGGATGCATAGACTCAGTTGCTGCAGCAGAGTTGTTGGTTCAAATTGTTTGACTGGCAAATGTTCGTGGGCCTGTACTGCAGCTCAGCAGCTCAGTACCTGCTCTGTATGCAGGAGGCCCAGGGATCCTTAACAGTACAGCAGAAGAAAATGTTTCACAGAGGGTCATGGTGCCCCAACGAATGAACTTCTTGTCAAAGCACTAGGGTGATTGTTTATGATCCATTTGCCTTATAGGAACCCTGGACTTTGCAGTCTAAGATGTCTTAAGTCATCATCATCTTCTTCTTCTTCTCCTCCTCCTCTTCCTTCTTCTTTTTTCTGTCTTCTAGCACTTTTAAGTTTCAAATTTTACAATAGGAATTTTAATCTATCTGGTGCTAAATTTAAGGTTTAGAATTGAATGTCCCTCGTGTAGTTATTTGAGAACTAGCTACCAAACGAAACCTGTTTTTTGGCTAGTTTGAATGCTGTCTTTGTCACACACTATTCTGTAGTAGCTTTCCTTTGTTTGTTTGTTTGTTTGTTTGTTTGTTTGTTTAGATTCAGGATCTTGCTCAGTAGCCTAGGCTGGCCTTAAACTGACAGTGATCCTCCTTCCTCCCGAGTGCTGGGTTTACAGGTGTGAGCCTCCATGCCTGGCTTTGGTCTGTATTCATTTACGTGACTGTCAGTCAAATGCAGCTACAAGAAGGGACTTGAGAGAGGCGCAGGGAGACAGACTTATTATTCTCATGGGTCTCAGACTTGGCATCTTGACCTTGGGATGATCAGAGGCAGGGGACAGCAGTGAGGGGAGTGAAGGGACCAGTGACCCTTTAGGTGTCCAGGAGAGGCAAGGCAGACCAGGTGGGGCAGTCAGGACTAGCTAGCGTGAGCCTTCTTGTTGGATCCCGCACCTTGGCCATGGTGCCCAGTTGCTTGTCAACTTTTACATTGTATTATGTTTTCAAAATTAACAGATTTTGTTTTTAGGTTTATAGAAAAGTTGAGTGGCAAGAAGCAAGTTCCCATACACCCTGTTCTCTCCTCACCCAGCCACCACACATTTCTTCTGTCAATATCCCATAACTCACTGATGCCACTCTGGCACAGTACTGTCACCTCAAGCCCATAGTTGACACCACGAGTCCCTGGGTTCTGTGTGTATCCAGAATCAGTGTCACACAGGAACTTCCTGCTAAGGGTCCCTCTGTGCATTCATAGCTTCTTCTTGCCTAGCTCATGGGAACCACTGGTCTTTTTGCTGAGTCCGTGATTTCGACTCTTCCAGAGGGCTGGAGGAACCAGGCAGTATGGTGGCTTCTCCCACATCATCATATGCTTTTAAATTTCCTCATGTTTTTCTCTTGGCTTGATAGTGCCTTTTCTTTCCCTGTCTTTCTTTTTCCTTCCCTTCTTTCTCCCCATGCCTGTTTCCTTCCCCTCCTATCTCCCCCCCTCATTTCTTCTCTCCTCTCTACTTTTCTTTTCCCTTGCCCTTTTCTGCTGTTTATTTTTTTTTTTAATAAAATCCCAATCACTCAATTTTACCAATAAATACTCAGGTGTCAGATGCTGGGGTGAAAACTTGCTAGCTCAGAGAGGAAGAGAAAGAGCTCAGCTGCCTTCCTCCTCAGCTGATGGCCCAGCTCACATTCCAGAAGAGAAAAGCCCTTTCTCCCTTCTCCATGCTATGTTAAACACCCTTCAACTCAAGGCCCTTCTTTTCTACTTCCTGTGGTTTAACCTATCCATCCTCCAGATTTCTTCTCACTCTCTCTGGTTTTTACTCATGTTCACTTCCTGTCAATCTGGCTGATCGAGCCACCTCTTGACCCAGGATTAACTTTATTTAATCTTGTTCACAGAAAGCTCTTGGATTAAAGGTGTGTGCTAAGGCCGAGCTACACCACAAGGACTGTTTACAGTAAAGAGAAAGCTCTGGGGTCAAAGGTTGAGCCACACCATAACTAGAAACAGCTTTTTATAGTTCACAATCTTGGGGTTCACAATGGGGTCAAATATTCTGCAACACCTTTCTTCCTTCCTTCTGATTCCCCTTCTCCCTCTCTTTTCTTTCTTCGTTTTCGAGGTAGGGTCCTGTCATATAGTCCAGCTTTCCAGTAACTCATTGGTCTTCATTGCCAGACAACACTCTGTCATTGTACATATCCTGGTTTGCGAACTCATTTACCTACTGAGGCGGTTAGTGTTGACATGATAACTTTATGGAACAAGGGATCACTTTGCAAGAGAGCCTGGGCGAGGACCTGCCTGGATCCATGACCATGCTTATGGAAGAGGACTGACTTTCCTGGCTTAGCTGGGGTGGCATGGCAGACCCTCCCTGAATATGGGCTGTGCCATCTCGTGTGCTGGCCCATGAACTGCCTAAAAGAGAAGGGACAGCCTGGGTGCTGGTGAGCCAGGATATCTGTCTTTTCTCTTTGCTCTTAACCTGATGTTTCTGCCTTGGCTTCCTCTTAATGGACTGTGATTGGATCTGTACACTGAGTGAACCCTCTCTTCCTTATGTTGCTTTTGATTGGGGTGTTTTATCACAGCAACAGACGTGAACCTAGGTTCACTTTAGGTTTATTTCCTCATTAAGTGCATTTGCATCTGGGGGAGAGGCAGAGCAGCATACACAAACTTACTAAGAGCCAGTCTCTTCCCGTGCCCCACACGTTTCTTTCTAGACTTTTCCTGTCTTTATAGACTTTTTTTTTTTATTCACTAGCGTACAAAACAGTGGGTTTCATTATGGCAATTGTATACACAACATACTTTGTATTTATTTCTTGCTTCTCTTTCATCTCCTTTGTGCCATTCCACCCCAAGTAGCCTCTTCTCTGCTTTCATGGCGCATAGATTCAATCCCCTTGCTTCTTTTTCAGAACTTCCACTTCACTCCTCACAGCCCCCTTTTGTTCTAGCTTCCTTTCTGTTGCTGTGATAAAACCACCCTGATGAAAAATCAACTTCAGAAGAAAGAATTTGTTTGGCTTCTGCTTCCAGGTCACAGTCTGCTAGTGAAGGGAAGTCAGGGAAGGGATACAAGGCAGGAAGCTTACCAGAGATGAGGTTATCCTGCTTGCTGGCTCACTCCAGCTCATGCTTAGTTAGCTTTATATAGCTCAGGACCACCTGCCCAGGGAATGGTACTGCCCACAGTGGGATGACCCCTCCTACAATAATTAACAATCCCATAGTCCCACAGTCATGCTCATAGGCCAATCTAAAGATGAGCTAGCAAAAAAAAAAAAAAAAAAAAAAAAGCTAGCTCATCGTTAGCAATCTATGATTGTTCTATACCAAATTATCTGAGGCGTATGTCTTAACAACATTAAGATGTCATGTTTTACCGTTTTTCACAGCTAGAAATTCTGGAGTGTTTTATTAAAGTGTTCTCGGTCAGGGATGCAGTCACCTGACAGCTGAGCCTTTCGCAGGAGCACCCTCATTGCTCACTCATGTGACTGGCATACTGGCAGCCGCAGAGCAGGAATCCTCAGCGCCTTCTACAACAGCTTGGGGAGTTACACATTATCACTTCTACAAACTCTTCTTGATTGCACAAATCTTTGAAGGGTTGTAAACACCAGAGGGTAAAAAATCACTTTGGATTATCCAGGAGAATGATCATCACATAGAGAAATGTGATGGATTTGGTATTTTTGGCTTTTGTAAAAATTCTACTTGGAAAAATGACAAATCTCAATATACATTATTTTTCTCTTTATTAGTACATATGTATTATACAACTCATGAATGCCTTGTGACATTTTTATACATGGATATGGCACACCCACTCCATAGGGAGTGGCACTATTAGGAGGTGTGGCCTTGTTGGAGTAGGTGTGGCCTTTTTAGAGGAGGTTTCAGGTGCTCAAACCAGGCCCTGTGTCACTCTCTCTCCCTGCTGCTTACTGATCTGGATGTAGACCCCTCAGCTCCCTCTCCAGCACCATGTCTGCCTGCACGCTGCCATGCTTCCCACCGTGATGATAATGGACTAAACCTCTGAAACTGTAAGTCAGCCCCAATTAAAACGTTTTCTTTATGAGAGTTGCTGTGGTTATGGTGTCTCTTCACAGCATTAGAAACCCTAACTAAGACACATACCTTGCTCAGTTCTTAAAGGAGTAGGGAGAAATGGTAGTTAATGGGATACATGTGAAATGAAAGCAAAAATGGGAGCTAGCTGGGGTAAGGAAGAAAACCCAATAGAAGGGACAGGGAACACTGGGAAAGGTTTAATCCTAGTATGATTTAGCTGATACACACAGCATGAAAATAGATCTCACATCAGTTTGTAGCAATTTGCGTTGAGAAATTTGAATCATTACAATAATAGAAAATGAAATTATTAAATATCAATATGTGCTGAATAAATATAATGTGAGGCTTTACGTCTTGTGAGAACTAGTTGATACCTCCGTATGGGACGATTGCAGTGACCAAGGACCAGTTAACTTTCACTTAGTTCGAACCTTACAAGAGAACCCTGTGCTTATCACAGTGTGGACTGGAAACATGCTTAGAAGAGGCCCGACATTTTATTTCTCCCTCAGACAGCTATGCTATGTGCCCACACTCAGATTTCTTTTACGTTCGGGTTCACCTATTTCTGAGCCTGGGAGTCTGGGCATCTGTTTTGTGGTGCTGGATGCTTTCTTTACAGTACTGTGGTCTCCGCGCCCTCCTACCATAGAGGTCAAAGTTAACCTTCTGGTCTGTTCTGGGCTGTGATGAAAACACAGTCCCTGGAGAGCCAAGAAAGGTAAACACGGTGAAAGGTTTCCACAGAAGCAAAAGTGCAGAAACATCTGGGACAGGAAGGAGACAGCCCTGGGGCCATAAACAGCACGAGCACCGCTGTTTACTGTCCTGGCTTCAGAGTTAGCCCTATTGATCACTGGCAAGTGCAAACTTTGGAGTACGAAAGTGTGATCGGCTAACAGAAAACACACGTCAAAATACCTGTTTATGTCTTTGATCCATCCAGATGTCCCATGACTTCTGGGCTCTGTTTTGTGGCAGTTCGTTCCTGTCTTTGTGTCTTGTTTCCAGTCTCAGGTGTTCGGAGCCTGTGGCTGTTATTTAACCACGCTGGAAAGAGGAGTTTGACTTGGAGAGAAGAGCAGAGAGGGGAGGGGGAGGGGAAGTACTCAGCCTACCCTAGTTTAGTGAGTACCTACTATGTGCCAACTTTTATGTGTCTTATCAGCTACGTATTTTATGTATTTGTTTACATATTGTTTCTATACCATTCCCAGACACCAGGACATGAGCTCACCAAGGAGAGATCTCAAACTGTTTAAATGACAGCTCAGTCCAAATCCTAGAGGAGTGGCTCTAGCGGGGTTTGTAATCTAGCAATCTAGAGGATTACTGCACGTTCAAGGCCAAACCCTGATAAATGAAGGAGGGGGAGGGGGAGGAGGAGGAGAAGGATGTAATTTCTCTGTGTTTATTGCCTGTACATAGTTGGCATGCAATGTGTTACATTAATGAAGGCATTATATGAAAACCTAATAGCAGAAAACAGTTGCAGCAACGCATGCTGGGCCCCATGAGAAGCAATGTGCACACACGTTCCTGTTTTCATGTTCACAGCACCACAAGCAGGCATTGACTTACTGCGAAGAAGACCACAGCTCAGGGAACGCATGTAACTTTCAAACATGGCTGCACTGTTTATAAAGTCAGGTCTTCTGTCTCCTAGGACGTTAGTTCAGACAAAACCTCCTAAATTTCACTCCGAGGGAGTTACCAAGACCATGGCCAACACTGGTGATGATGGTGACAGTGGTGATAATGATAACAATGGTGGTGGATGATGACCCTAGTGATGATGTGACAGAGGTCATGATGGTGGCCCTGGTGTTGATGTTAACAGTGGTGATGATGACACGAGTGATGATGTGACAGTGGTGATGATGATGACTCTGCTGATAGTGGTGCCAGTGGTGGTGATATTGCTGGTGATTCAGCTGAGGCCATGGTGTGGTGGTGCAGGTGAATTGGTTGTTTTGCTGTGGAGTTATTGATCAAGCACAATAACGTTCCTTGTCTCAAGAGATTATGTAAGAGGGTAATACACGAGCATTTAGGAGCTAGGGAGATGGTCCAGTGGGTAAAGCACTTACAAGCACAAGGACCAGAGTTCCAATCCCAGCATGCATGTAAAAGCCAAATGGGTATGGCAGCCCCTCATAAGCCCACAGCACAGGAAATGGAGATCGGAGGTCCCCAGAGCAAGCTGGCTGGATAGACAAACTGAGTAATCGGGCTCTGGGTTCAGGGAGAGGCATTACTTCAAAACATCAGACAGGGGCTGGAGAGATGGCTCAGAGGTTAAGAGCACTGCCTGCTCTTCCAGAGGTCCTGAGTTCAATTCCCAGCAACCACACGGTGGCTCACAACCATCTATAATGATATCTGGTGCCCTCTTCTGGTGTGCAGTTATACATGCAGATACAACATTGTATACATAATAAATAAATAAATATTTTTTAAAAACCACATCAGGCAGAAAGTAATGGAGAAAGACACCCACTACCAGCTTTGGGCTTCCATATGACACAAACATATGATACATATGACACACACACATGCATGTATGCACATATGCATATGTGCACATGTATGTAGTACTCAGGTATGGGTGTGTGTACCAGAACATGGTGACCAGTAGGCATTAATTGTACTGGATATCATTCAAATCCTAGCTCTAGGGGGCTATCTGGGTGTCTTTATTTAGACAAACCATTTGAATCTCTCTTGGCATTATTTTCTGAGGTCTTAACCAGCCCCTCGGCATGTATGTGAGCAAAATATGATCCAGACAAGCAGGGTCATGCTTGCTCACATCCATTGCAGGTTTACCATTTTTATCTTACTACAGTTGTGTTGATAAATGGAACCTAGAGAGCTGTAGAATTTGATCCCCTCAGGTTATACAGTATTTTCCCTTGGATGTTTCCATTGCTGCATTTCAGTCCCTGAAAAATTGCTGATACTTTAACCTAAGCAAGTTAATTTGCTTCAAAAAGCTAGAGAAAGTCCATAAAAACATTTCTAAAATTCTTCTGATCTTAAAAAATTACTAAAATAATTACAATATTAAAAATAAGTACTGTGCCAGGTATGGTGGCGCAGGCCTTTTACCTCAGCAGTCAGGAGGCAGGGGCAGGTTGATCTCTGAGAGCTGGAGGCCAGCCTGGTCTACAAAGTAAGTTCAAGAACAGCCAGAGCTACGCAGAGAAACCCTGCCCCAAAAAAACCAAAAATAAAATAAAATAGAAATAAATGCTGTGACAGATATGGTGGCACAGGCCTTTAATCCCAGCACTTCGGAGGCAGAGGCTGGTGATCTGTGTGAGTTTGAGGCCAACCTGGTCTACAGAGTGAGTTCCAGGACAGTCAGAGCTATGTAGAGAGACACTGTCTTAAAAACAAGCCAACCAAAACAAAAATTCTTCAAATATTATGAATAGAGTAATATCCATAGAATTTCAGTCTCTTGGAGGTGTCACTGTCTTGGGAGCCATGATTCAGTCTGAAGAGTTAAATTTACAAAAGACAGGTTAACAGAGAGGCATATAAAACTTTATTTGAATTTTAAAATCTTTTTAAAAATGCATGGGTGTTTTGCCTGTATGTATGTCTGTGTGCTACATGCAGACCTGGTGCCTGAGTAGAGCAGAAGGGGATGCTGGATTTCTGAGACTGTAGGTACGAGCTGCTGTGAGCTGCCTTGTGGATGCTGGGCCTCCAGCCTGGATCCCCTGCAAGGGGATTTTATTTAACGTGAATATGTTCACATGTGTACAGAAGCTTGAATGTCTAAGAAATGGAGGCCTAGAGAAGTGGCTGGGTCTAGGGGCTTATGTGTCTTTTGTGTATGTGTGTGGTATATGCATATTCACATGTGTGTGGGCGCATGTATACACACATGTGTGTGGATGGCCCAAGCTGGCATTGGGCATCTTCCTCGGTCACTCTCCACCAAATGATATAGAGATTTTTTTTTTTTTTAATTTGAGACAGGGTTTATTATGTAGTCCTGGCAGTCCTAGTATTCACTAATGTAGACCAGACTTGCCTCAAACTTATAGAGAGCTTCCTGCCTCTCTGCCTTCTGAGTGTTGGGGTTAAAGGTGTGTACCGCTACTGCCTGGGGATCATGGTAGTGGACACCTTTAACCCCAGCACCTGGGAGGCAAAGGTAGGAAGAATTCTATAAGTTTGAGGCAAGCCTGTTCTACATTAGTGAATACTAGGCAGGCAGAACGCTGTGAGTTTGAGGCCAGCCTGGTCTACAAAGAGAGTTCCAGGACATCCAGCCTACACAGAGAAATGATGTCTCAAACAAACAAAACAAAACAAAGAGGTGTGTACCACCACAGTAGGACTTCCACTTTATATATTGAAGCAAGGCCTCTCTCTGAACCCAGGGTTCACAGATTCCAGATATACTAGCTAGCCAACTTGCCCTGGGGGTCCCCTGTCTCTGCTGGGATTCCTGCAACAATCACATCTGCCAGGCTTTTACGTGTGCTCTGTGGATCTGAACTCCAGGCTTTAAACTTTGGCAGTAAGTGCTTTGACAGTAAGTGTTATCTCCCAGGCCCCTTGGGTACCACTTTAACAAAGAAGAGCGATGGGTATGCCAACCACCTCCTCTTAGTCTTAACTATTTAGGCTGAGCTGTTTTCTCTTTGTTGTCCTATAAATTAAAATGACTGGTGCTGCTTGAAGACACAGTTGGGATGACACCTGCATTCCTCCAGGTTGGAGTCGCTTTAAGGCTCTTGTTATTGGTCACAGTGGCCTCTGTCTGCTTACCTTTGTCCTCCTTGTGTCCTCTCAGTTGGGAAGAGCAGTACAGGTTGCGAAATATCTGACATAACAGGCCTGTGGTCTGACTTTGGCAGCTGTAAGTCTTCATATGACATTTGACTGAGTCAGTCCAGATTTTGGTTTACTCACTCATAATTTTTGTTGTGAGGTAATCAGGTGACCAGCTGAACTGTCCCTAGGTTGCACAGTGGCCTGTGACCCAGCTGAAACATTTGATGATTTGGGTTGAGGATGCTAGCTGTGGGATCAGACTACAGTGTGGTATTGTAACATTGCCTTGTCATTTTTGTTTTTAATGTAAAGGGGGATTTTCTTTTCTACTGACTTGCCTTGCACCATTTGAGACTTCCCAGGCCCCAGGCTTGGGGATCAGATGACCACAGCTCCAGCCTTTTACATAGAGGCAGAAGAATCACAAATTTGAGGCCAGCCTGGACTATGTAGCAAGCACTGCCTGGCCCCTACAAAACAAAACAAAACAAAACAAAACAAAAAAGAACTGGGAATCTGAGCTGAGAGTGGTGGTATATGCCTTTGATCCTAGCACTCAGGAGGCAGAGGCAGGTGGATCACTGTGAGTTCGAGGCCAGCCTGGTCTACAAAGGGAGTCCAGGACAGCCAAGGCTGCACAGAGAAACCCTGTCTTAAAAAAACCAAAACAAACCAACAAACCCACCAACCAACCAACTAGGAATCTGAAAGCCTGGGAGTAAACGCTTCAGCAGCTGAGACACGTGATCACATGACGTTGGTGGATGAGCTAAGCACGTATCTATAGGCTAGATGGTCTAAATTTTCAAAAAGCTATTTTAAAGGTTGTCTCATCATTCAGCTACAGCTGCTCCATAATTTACAGTGGGGTTTCGTCCTAGTACATCCGCCATATGCTGAAAATACCCTAAGTGGAAAGCACACTGAATGCGCCTCATCCCCTGCACATTTTAGTTTAGTAACGTGGTCCACACCAGGCAGGCATCCACTGTTTCCCCCTAACAGTCTTTGGAACTACAGTTTCTACTGAAAGTGTGTCACTTTCACGCCATCGTGAACCTAAAGAACCGAATGCTGGATCATCTCTGGGTCGGAAGCCGTCTGTTTAACATCTGAGAGCCAGAACAGATCACCTGGCCCTGTCTCAGAGAGGGAGACTGAGGGAAATGACCTGAGTCCCACCAGCTCTGCCGGAGGACGCATGTGCAGTGGAAGGTAGAGGCCAATTATACCTTCCAGACTAACCCCAAGTCCCCATGACGGGTGAGTGGGGTGCTCACCGCCTCTGCTCCTAAGGTCTCTCCGTGGTTTCTGGGGAGCAGCCTGCTCAGGTCATCCCCCCTGCAGGCTCATCCTTCGGCTTATCAGAGTTGCCTGAAGCTCAGTCAGATCTTCTAGGCTATAGACCTACAATGAAAGCCCATAAAGCTCTTGCCTCACCTGCTTTTAGTTGGCTTCAATAAGCAGGAATTTTGGAGGTCAGGTATCTAAGGAATGCATTAGTCACCCACTAGTGATGATGATAATGTTGAGGACGATAATGGTTGCCTAGGTTATTTTTCAGGGTATAGAAGGCCACTTTTGTTGAAACCATTGGCTTTTTCTTTTTAAATGGGCTTGTTTGATGGGCCATTTCTTGCTATCCCAGGACCAAAATCTCCGTCCTCAGAACAGGCCTATATCTCATTTTCTGAACATGAATGTGTCCTGTGAGGATCAGTCTTGCATTACATCACCCCCAGTCACTCACCTTTTCCCAAATCTTTTTCACTCCCTTTGGTTTTACGAGACAGGGTTTCTCTGTGTAGCTCTGGCTGTTCTGTAACTCATTCTGTAGACAACACTGGCCTTGAACACCTGCCTCTGCCTCCTGAGAGCTGGGATTAAAGGTGTGTACTATCACCGCTGGGCTTCCTCCAAATCTTAAATCACACCACCACATCCATAACTACCCTCCACTGCGTCCTTTGGGTGGTAGGTTTGAGACCTGGCCAAACTATGAGTATGCTCTGTTTTGAAAAACTTATAATTTCTGTGAGCAGCATCCTGAACCAGCGCAGAGTCCTGGTTCCGTAGCAGGGGAGGGATGGGCAGCCTGTGATCCCACAATAGATACTACTTATTAATAGGATCCTTGCCCTCTTTCCAATATGCCTAAATCCCTGGGCACCGGTGAATTTTTCCTCAGTTAAAAGCCTGGGTAAGACAATTTTGCTTTTTGTTTCTTGATTAGTGGATTGATGTTTCTAGAACCCGCAATTTTTTATGTATGTATGTAACTGGACACACAACCACCACAGTCAGGTAATTTGTCATTCAGGAGTTGTGGTCCCCAGAGCCAAGCCTCAGCATCCTCCTGTTAGAAATCCTCTCAGGCACCGCCTGGGACCGTCTGATTCAGATATGAGGGTGTTGGAAATTGGTGTGTGTGTGTGTGTGTGTGTGTGTGTGTGTGTGTGTTGCTGATTGGCAATGAAATTATCAGTTGAAGTATGATCCAGGCAAAGTTGGCCTGAAGGCAAAAGCACAATACAACAATGCCAGGATAGAGTGAGGTGTTCTGTCATCGGTTTTCCGCGATTAGGCTTTCCGGACCCACCCTTCTATAAGGCCTTAGCTGTATTAGGCAGTCTGGGACCCCTGGGATCCGAGGAGGATTCGGTGAGTGTTGTAGGAAGGCGCCCAGCCACGGAGGGAGGTGCCAGCCTCTTTGCAGGCGGGACAAGGGGAGGATCGAGACGTGCTCTAGTGCCAGGCGCAAATGGCCTCCAGCTACTGTGTTCTGGCCGCACTGTCTATTCCCACTGGGTTTCTGCTTTGTCCCGGTTGCCAGCCCACCAGCAAGGTCACCTGGTAGGTAGGTAGAGGTTACAACCTTGGCCTCCCAGCTTTTAGAAGCACTGAAGGGGCAACAGCACAGATGCGACCTAGGATGTCTGAGGTCTGCGGGGCAGACAGGATGAAAGGGAAGGGATGCATCTCGCTCCTAAGGGCCGCTTGCTAGCCTCAATGACAGGCTTGTATGCTTGTATGACTCCCTAGGCCAGTGGCAGAGGGGATGGATGTCTCCGCGGGACGACAAGCCTCCTCCTTCACTTCACAGGCTGGAAAGCTTTGTCTATGCTCTGGGCTCTGAAAGTTGTGATCCCGCTCCCCAGAGGTGGTACCGACTTTGTTCTGCTGTGGGTGGATCAAGGCTATTAGCTAGCCCATGACCTTCGGAAAGTGTTAGTTTCCACTACGGATCTTGCTTCCAGGTGTTCTGGCGGCCGAACCTCCCCGCCCCTGGCCCTCCCCTTGGGATCTAGCTCCAAGCCAGCATCCTCCTCCTTCTTGGTCCTGGGCTGCAAAAGCTAAAAGCTGGGGAGGCTCCAGGCTGAATACGCTCTGGACTCTCGAGCCTGGCTAGAGTGAGCCAGGGAGGGCGAGCCCAGTAGGTGCTATGCGCTTCTTCTCGGGCAGGAGTAGATAAGTTTCCAGTGGAATCTCCAGCACCACTGCGTTCCCTGCAGGACGAGTCCCGGGGGCCGGATGCTATCATGGAGCCCTCCCGAGAGTTGCCGCAAAGTTCCGAGGAGCCAAGCTCTGTGTCTTCCGGAGACCCTCCAGCCTCAGAAGAGCTGTCGGTCCCGGAGGTGCTCTGCGTGGAGAGTGGCACTTCGGAGACCCCGATTTCTGACGCTCAGTTCCAGGAAAGGCCACTGTCGCCGCAGAAAGAGGCAGCTCTCTTGGAGCAGGAGGAGCTACTGGAATACCGCCGCCCTCGTGCTCGATCTTTCTCTTTGCCGGCCGAATCCATCCTGCAGGCGGCCAAGCTCCTGCAGCAGCGGCAGCAGGAAGCGCAGTCAAGCTCAGAGGGTGGCGAGCGGGCCGGCAACTGCTGTGCCAAGTGCAAGAAGCGCGTGCAGTTCGCGGACTCCTTGGGGCTGAGCTTGGCCAGCGTGAAGCACTACAGTGAGGCAGAGGAGCCGCAGGTGCCGCCTGCGGTGCTTTCCCGTCTCCACAGCTTCCCGTTGCGCGCAGAGGATCTGCAGCAGCTCGAGGGCCTGCTGGGGGTGACAAAGGTGCCCGGGCCCCTCTTGGCGCCGTGCGCCCGGCTCCGACCCCTTTTCCAGCTCCCGGGGCTGAGCGCTGCCGAGGAGCGTCTGCAGCGACAGCGAGTGTGCCTGGAGCGCGTGCAGTGCTCTCAGCCGCCCCGCGCCGAGGTGACTGGATCCGGCCGGGTAATCATCTGCCCTGGACCCAGGACAGTGGCGGTGCGCTACACCTTCACGGAGTGGCGCACATTTCTGGACGTGCCAGCTGAGCTCCATCCGGTGTCACTAGAGTCTATGCCTCCTGTGAGCTCAGGGGAGTCTCTAGCAGGGGCTGGGGAGAGTGAGGAGAAGCTGGGCACGGAACGTTTCTCCTTCTCTCTGTCCCTGCCCCCGGGCCTGCAACCCAAAGAAGGGGACGTCGCTATTCATTTTGCCATCTACTACCGCTGTGAACTGGGCGAATACTGGGACAACAACGAGGGGGTCAACTATACCTTGCGCTATGTGTGCTCCCCAGATCCTCTCTGAGTCTGGGAGCTTCGGGACATGGGACATGGACAGATGCTGATCAGCATGCAAGACATCAACAAGGGCTTTCCGGGGATCCTTAGCCAAGTGGCACCGATTTGGCATTAACCGAGCTTGGATCGAAGGGAACAAAGTGTGAAATCATAAACTCTCAGCGCAGATCCACGCACCAGCAAGCACAGCGGGTCTGACAATGTTCTGACCCCTCCCCCCCAGGCTTCTCATTGTTTCGACTAACCTTCCTATTTGCCTTCTAGAATTCTCAGCCTACATTGGAATAAGGAACACCCCAGCTCCCCAAAGCTGAGGCTCTTCAAGAATAGGGCTTCGGAACCACGAGCCAGGACCTGGGGTTTGCTTCTAAATAGAGATGTGGTCCGTACAGCTTGATAAAAACCCACAGAGAAAAGGACAAGCCACCCCACCACTACATGGGAGAGAAAAGCCTTCACAGCCAGACCTGATTCTCAGAAGGATTGATGGGTGCCTGTCAGCTTGTCTGCCCTGACATGGCATGAGTTTCTTCTGTGATTGGATACGGATGTCCTTTAAGAAAGTAAAGGCCATGCGAACATAATTTCCTTTGGTGCTTCATGTTTTACCTTCTGAGGGGTTGGGGAGACCATGGCAATCCGGGCATGCTCAGCTGATGACACAGGCACTGTGACAAGTAATAATAATTTTCCTCTCGATGTGGAATAGCCCCAGTTCTCCACATTGGGAATAAGTGATCTTCAAACTGTTTTGTAAAAAGTGTTCTGTCCCTTGCCATTGCAAAATGTTGGACAAATTAAAATGCCAAAGGCCTTGGCTGTGAGCTGCAGGAGCCTGTCACATTCTTCCCAAACCCTTTTGAACGGCAGAGCTCCTGATAGCTGTCCCACTCTCTGGGCCATTAGCAGTCAGAGAAGCTGGCCTCTTGCAGGCTGTACTCCAAGTGCAGGAGCTGGGGGCAAAAACTTAGCTCCTTTGTTCCCACTCTCCCTGAACAACTTATTTTGTTTAAAAATTATTTTTGAAAGTGTCCTGCAGGGTAGTGGTGGCACATGCCTTTAATCTTAGCACCCAGGAGGCAGAGGCAAGTAGATCTCTGAGGTTGAGGCCAGCTTGGTTTATAGAGTGAGTTCTAGGACAGCTAGGACTACACAGAGAATCCCTGTTTCAAAAAAAAAAAAAAAGTGTCCTATTTTCTAGCACATAGCTAGCATAAGTAGTTTGGGGATAGTGGACTAAATTTAAGGGGGGGAATGTTTTGGTGGTTCTGTAGGTCAGGCCCAAAGTCTGTTTTTATAGAACTGGAGACCTATAAATTATTTTCTCATGTTTAAATTCTTTTTAATTATAAAGAATTATTATTTTGTGACATGAAAATTCTATTTATGTCAGATATAGTGGCACACCTATAATCCCAGCACTTAGGAGGTAAAACAGGATTGTCAAGAGTTTGAGGGCAGCCTTGGTGACCTAGAAAGACTGTATTGAAAAAAACGAAGGGTGAGTATGGTGGCTCCTCCCTGCAGTCCTAGGACTCTGGAGGCTTATAGGATCATCTCAGCTAGTCAGAGACTAGCAGAATGAGATCTGGATTAAAAACAAAAGCAACCAACAACAAGGGATTGTATGGAATTCAAACTTAACCTTCCACAGGTACTTACTGGAACATTCTATGGATACTCTCCTGCACACACCGCAGAGCTAAGCAGATGCAAAGTGTAAAGCATTTACTTTTTGACCCTTTATAGAGAGCATGTCAGCACTGCCTACTGTTTTTAAAGCTATATGCGGAGAATTATAAGTCACAAGACAGTTAACCTTTTAGTGACTGTTGCCATTTAAAATAGGAAATATGGCCTGGGTGTGGTGGCATTCAGGAGGCAGGCAAATATCTGAGTTCTAGGCCAGGCTGGCCTACATAGTGAGTTCCAGAAAACCCAGGGAGTCACCATAGAGAGATCATGTCTCAAAAACAAAACAAAAAATAGCAAACATTTTTTTTGGTTGTTGTTGTGGAGTTTCATATATATATTAGGTTTGTAGATTAACAGGTTAGTATCTTGAACCCTGAGCTACACCCTTAGCCTGTAGGGAGCATATTACTTACTTATTTTATTTACTTACTATGAGTTAGGTGTCTTGCCTGCCTGGGTATCTGTATCACCTGTGTGCCTGGTGCCCTCAGAAGCCAGAAGAGGGTGTGTGATGCCCCAGAACCAGTGTTATAAATGGTTGCAAGCCGCCATGTGGGTGCTGGAGATCAACTCTGGATCATCTGGAAGAGTAGCCAGTACTCCTAACTGTTGAACCATCTCTCCAGCCTCCTAGGAAACATTTTATTTTATAAGTATAAACGAAGAAAAAAATACATTTTTTGTTTTTGGTGTGTTGTCAGAATTTGTGTGTGTTGTTATTTCAGTCTGGGTATAGTATAGTTGACCACTGTAACCTTGGTACTTATAAGGTGAGGACAGAGGATTGGGAGTTCAAGGCCATTCTTGGACACATAGAAACTTTAAAGCCAGTCTGGACTAAACGAGAAATAAAAGGTATTTTGAAGGAAAGGCTAATACTAAGCAAAGTCTTTAAGTATTTAGAAGTGTGTTGGCTCGATGTGGGTGCCATTCGGTAGCAGAGCACTTGCCTGGTGTGTCAGTTATTGCTCTTTTTCTAGGGCAGTGACTCACAATGCATCATATAGTGTCCACGATCAGGAAGCAGAAAAAGATCATTCCTCGTCTCAGCTTCTCGGCCTCCTTTTTGCGTGTGTGTGTGTGTGTGTGTGTGTGTGTGTGTGTGTGTGTGTGTGTGTGTTGTACGCATATGTGTGCATGCTCCTATGTCCATACATGCATGTGTGGAAGCCAGAGGTTGACATAGGCTGTGTTCCTTTGTTGCTCTCCACTTTATCCTTTTCTTTTTGTTTTTGGGACAGGGTTTCTCTGTGTAGCCCTGGCTGTTCTGGACTCACTTTGTAGACCAGGTTGGCCTTGAACTCACAGAGACCTGCCTGCCTCTGCCTCCCGAGTGCTGGGATTAAAGGCATGCGTCACCATGGCCCAGCCACTTTATCCTTTTAGGAGACAAGGTCTCTCATCACTTGGCTAGACTGCCTGGCCAGTAAGTCCTCAGTGTCTTTCTGTTTCCACTGTCCTGGCCTGGGGTGACAGGTGCACCCCATCGAACAGTTCCTCTGCTTGTTTATTTGTTTTGTTTTGTTTTGAGACAAGGTTGGTGTAGCTCTCTTGTCCTGCAACTAGGTCTGTAGACCAGGCTGGCCTAGAACTCACAGAGATCCACCTGCCTCTGCCTCACACAGTTCTTTTACACAGCTCAGGGACCCAAAAGCAGGCCCGCATTCCTGCACAGAACCACTTTCCCTGGCGTGCCACCTCCCAGCCTCGTGTTTTTTTTATTCAGCCTGAGACCCTAGCCCACTTCTGGTGTCATTCACACTCATGGTTTGTCTTTTGTCCTCAGTAAAAACCTTCTGGATACTTTCTCATAGATCCACTTGGAGATGTGTTTTCTAGCTCTGGTTAACAAAAACCATTTTCTTCCCTGTGATGTAATGACCCTGTCCTACATTAAAGAGGGATTCCAGAAGCTTCCTCTTAGGCGAATGTGTCCAGGAATCCCTGATTCAGGGAATGCTGCATGGAAAGTGTGTTCCCATCTAAAGAGTTTCCAAAGCAGTGAGAGGAGGCCTGGAAGTTTGCATGGAGCAAAATGTTTCCCTAGGAAACTCCATGTTCGTAAAGCAAGACAGGCAGCCTATTTGAAGACTTTGGGAGGCCAGGCTCATGCTCAGAGAGCATGCACAGCACTCTGGGAGCCTGTGGAGCAGGAGGGAACACGCATCTCTGGCCGGCAGCAGGAAGGTCACTGTTCAGGAGAGTTTCTAGACTGTCTTATTACCCACAAACCTCCACCAAAAGCCTGTAAATCTTCTCATACCATGTGTGTGTGTTTGTGTGCATGTGCATGCAAGCACACATGTGCACATTTCCACTCTAATATCTCTCCATCCGCTCCACCCCTCATTTTCTCCTCAGCTGTAGGATTTTCATTCACCAATTCATGGGTTTCACAAAATTCATCTCTAGCCACATAGCTTTTGTCTGGATTATTAGGCTAAGATTTTTCATTTTTCCAGAGTTTTGAGTACTGTGCCTTGAAAGCCACTGGCTTAGCCACTTGTATCACATCTCTGCCAGGAGTGGGAGGAACAGCGCAATGGTGGAAATGCACGTTGTGCTTTCTGTGGCTTCATGGAATCAAATGTAAATTCCTGGCACATGCTGCAGGATCCATGCATGCCAGCTAGAGAGAGCACTGCAGCCACAAGAAGCTAACAAATGGCACAGACAGGCGATAAGACATTGGTAGCCCCAGCCTTTGCCTGAGAAATCCCCCCAAATCAGGGGACTGTCGGCTTTACAGGACCAGGGACCTGCAGCTACTTGAAGTCATTAGGGATAGAGGTTTAGGGCAGGGAGGTGACAAACTGAGCTTGCTTTAGTGACCTGGCTTTCTCCACCTGCAGATCAACCTGGGAAAAGTTAGCACCACTCACAGTGACAGCTGGGAGGACACCAGCTTGGTTCTACACTTTGCATTTTGGGCAGTTTATATACTTGAGTAACATAAACACATTAACAGACAAAGGAGCCCCCGGCAAGCGGCATCACAGCTACATACAGGCTCTCTAGCTGTTCATTTAGTTTCTGTGTTTGAGGCCGATTTAGGGTCCTCATTTTTTGGTGCACAAGTGTGTCTCATATACATATTGAGAAAATGCACTGGTTTACTTATTGTGTTTGTGTGTACGTGTGTGTGCATAGATGTGACAGTGTGCATGAGGGCATCAGTTCTTTCCCTTCACCATGTGAGTCCCAGGGATTTGAACTTAGCTTACCTAGCTAGTGACAGGAGCTATTTCCCACCAAGCCATCTCACTGGCCCATAACTCTGTAAACATCTGCAACATAGTTAGATGAAGCTTATTACACAGATCTCCGCATTTCTAGTCACAGATACACAGGATTGTTAGGCAGGGTTCTTTAGGGGATCAGAACTGGTAGGATAACAATGTTATTATAAAAGGGGCTCCCCTGTACAGGAGGCTGGGCAATTACACAGTGCTCACGTGCATCCCAGAAGGACCGAGAACACAGCTCCTCGGTATGAATTTGGTGGTGAAGGCCGGGAAGGTTCCTGCAGGGTTACTGGTTTTCAGTCTATGTTGAAAAGCCAAAGAAGCTGGAGTCTGGTGTGAGCAAAGGAAGACAGGGACAACACCAGGGGCACGCAGTCAGCAACACTGTGGAGCAGGTAGTAGGTAACACTGCTATCCCCTTGGGCCTCTTTGTGTTTGGGGCACTCATTGGAAGGTGCCTGCCTGCCTTCCTTCCTTCCTTCCTTCCTTCCTTCCTTCCTTCCTGAGTATGGGTATTTTGCCTGCATGTGTATCTGTGTACCACCTGCATGCCTGGTGTTCTCAGAAGCCAGAGGAAGGTGTGGGATCCCTTGGAACTAGGATTATGAATGACTGTGAGCCATCATGTGTCTTTTTCCTCAGTCTGTTCTTGTGTCCATAGACCTGTTCAGAGATGTGTCTCTTGCTTGATTCCAGATTTTGTCACATGGACAAGACTAATCTCTTCAGGTCTTAGTGCACTTGGAGTTACCTTAAAATAGTTGCTTATAATCTAGTAATTTAAAAGATTTTAATGAGCTGGGCGTTGTGGTGCATGCCTTTAATCCTAGCACTTGGGAGGCAGAGGCAGGTGGATCGTGGTGAGTTTGAGGACAGCCTGGTCTACAAGGGGAGTCCAGGACAGCTACAGATAAAGCAGAGAAACCTTGTCTTAAAAAACAAAGACAAAAACAAACAAACAAACAAAAATAGTAAAAAAAAAAAATTAAAAGATTTTAACGGCTGGATATGATGCTGCATGACTTTAATCCCAGCATTAGGGATTAAATGTGTTGTAACTTAGGGAAGGGCCCCTGTGTCTGACACTGTCTGGATCCTTGATGGTTTCTAGAATGTTCCACATAAGGAAGTTAGTAGTTACCACATACTTGCTCCATATTTTAAGGTCTTACAGGAGCCCTGTGTGGTAGATACATGTCTAGCTCCAGTTTATGCAGAGACTCTGTTTTCCTGAGATCTTGCTACCTGTCAGAGGCAGGGCTGAAAGAGAAAGAGATGGATGCTTTTTTCTAGACCTCTGAAGGATGTTTAGAGTGTGCGCCGCTCAAACACGTGACCCTCCTGAGCAGCACTGAGACTTAGAGACCTCTGTGAGTTCTTTCTAGTCTACACGATTGCCTCACACTCAGGGCCAGGCCAGTACTTGGTCATTTTCTGGATGTTTCACATGAGTCATCTGGTCTCACCAACAATGGAGTTAGGCTCCCTCTGGCAGGGTGCCCTCACCATGTTAGATCTCAATAGGCCCAACTGCCCGCTTCTCCTCAAATCATTCAGAACTGTGACATACATGTGCACACACAACTTTAAGTCTACATTATGCAAGTAAGAGAAAAGCGAGGTGCACTTAGAGCTTTTCTCTGCACCACATTCCTGCACTTGCCTGTGAGTCCAGCACTCAGGATATTGAGGTAGGGTGGATTCTAAGTTCATGGCTAGCCTGGGCTACATATTAAGACTCTGTCTCAAGCAAAGAGCCCTTCCAGACCAATCAAACAAAAATGTCATCATATGCCAGTTGAAAAGATATGTAGGTGAAAAGTTACTATTGAGAAAGCATAATAGAGTCCCCCTTTCTTTCCAATCAGGTCTGAAATATACATAGTGACTGCGGAGGGCACAGGAAGACTGAAAGTTCTCCCTTAGAAATCTGAGGAGCCGAGGTTCCTTCTCATAGGCCCATACCTTTGCAGAGCCAGGGCTGGCTCCTCTGTATAGATGGTCCTTGGTGTATGCTTTCATAGAATATGGGTAAAGCTGAGAGTTCTAGTCTGTTCCCAACAGAACCCAATTGTCATGGAGAGAAGATGCCAGTGCTGGTGCTTGCCTTGGGGATTTCCTGCTAAGCAGGCTAAAAAGTAGTATTTTAGGAGCCTTCAAATACAGCATCTTTCCCTTTGAGTGGAATTGCAGACTCATGGAGCTATAAATTCAGGCTTCCCACAGAAGGAGCAAAGGCCCCAGCATTGAGGAGTCTGGTAACAGCAGAGTTCCCACTGGATTCAGAGCCTCTCTACAAAAGGCAGTCATCTGTTCAGGCTGACCTGTCCTGGTGACTGGCTCATGTCTGCCACTCCTATAACTCCCAGAACACTGTATTCCCTGTCTCTGATGAAAAATAAAGATTGACCTGTTTTTAAAGATGTATTTATTTATTTTGTGTACAAGTGTTTTTCCTGTCCATGTTTTTGTGCAAAGTGTACATGTAATACCCATGAAGGCTAAAAGAGGGAGGTGGGTCCCCTAGAACTGCAGTTATAAATGTGAGCCACTATGTGGGTGCTGGGAATTGAACTCAGGCCCTCTGCAAGACAGATAGTGCTTTTAACTACAGAGCCATCTTTTTAGCCTATAATTTATTTTTTGGTTTGGAGACTGGGGGGTGGAAGGTTGTCCTCCCTATGTAGCCCTGGCTGGCCTTGAATTCACAAAGATCTGTCTGCCTCTGCTTACCATATGTTAGGGTTAAAGGCATGCACATCAAATTTTTAATTAACCAATTAAAAAAATTTCCAGACAAGGTCTTACTTGCTGTGTCTTGCTGTGTAGTTCTGGCTGTCCTAAAACTCACTACATAGATCAGACTAGCCTTGAATTCAGAAATCTGCTAGGATTAAGGGTGTGTGCCACTATGCCTGGTGGGTATATTTTTATTTGTGTAAAGCTTCAAGGAAATGTAAAACTATGCTTGAAATATTTTAATACATTCTAAAGTCTGGTTAATTAAGACTTAATTATGTTTGATGCCCAATAGAAGAATACATTAGTAACTGTTGATAAGATTCCTACCCTTTTCATTATAATCCCTGATCATATGTTTTGAGCATCTTACATATTAGATGCACATAAATGAGATATGTATTAACTCTTCAAAAATAAAGAATTGATTATTGATAAGCATTCTTTTTTTTTTTTCCTTTGGTTTTTCGAGACAGGGTTTCTCTGTGTAGCCTTGGCTGTCCTGGACTCACTTTGTAGACCAGGCTGGCCTCGAACTCACAGCGATCTGCCTGCCTCTGCCTCCCGAGTGCTGGGATTAAAGGTGTGTGCCACCACGCCCGGCTCTTGATAAGCATTCTTGTGCCCTATGAAATGAACCAATTCAAAGTAAATTAGAGTTTATATATGCAGGTTTATTGGAAGTAGCCCTCAGTGGGTGGGTTTACCCAAGGAAAGGGGCCAGGGAAGTTGCTATGCAGAGGGAGACAGAAAAGCAGGGGGTGGGGAGGGAGAGAAAGTATGTGCACAGGGAGAGAGAGAGAGAGAGAGAGAGAGAGAGAGAGAGAGAGAGAGAGAGAGAACATAGAAAGAAAAAGAGAGAGAAGAGATGCAGAAAGGGAATGGGACCCAAACTGTTTGGATTATATAGTAAAGAGCCTCTGGAAGAGGGGGCCCCCACCCTGGGCTGGAAAGTTCAGGGTAGAGGGTGGGGTATGCCAGCCACACCATGTAACAAGAAGGGACTGAGGGATGCTTACCATTGTGGTGGGAGAGGATACAGATCTTTCTTAGAAGCTGTTTCCTGTGGAGCCAGCAGTTCCTAGATGCCTTGAGTCCTTGGGTAGGTGCAGGCAGATGTCTGGTAACTCACATGGGCTACACTGTGGTCACCATGGACATCTCAGTCGAGATCATCTGGTCACAAAGACCCCAACATGTGTAATTTCAGGTCTATCTGTGTTGACAATTCATGTAGTCCAATTTCAAGGCAGTGAGACACCTAATTCACTGTTGGCACAGTAATGGCAACAGTCCCCCTAGGTAAGGAACAGTCAAATTCATCCTTGAATGTTATCCTTCTGGTTCTCTCTGAAGGGTCTTTGGACTTGAAACTGAGCCCCTGAGCAAAAGTACCATGCCAACCCAGCTCCCCACGTGGGTATCAATATGAGAAGCAATTTTCATCAACGACTCCCTGAAGTACTAATATAGCTGCAAAGTGCTGCAAAGATCGAAAAAGGAAGGTATATTGTTTTCAGGGGGAGGTGAACCACTGTCCATGTAGACTCTAGGTAAACTTTCAGAGAGGAGCAGGGAGGGTTGCTTTGTCATCAAGTACATTCTCCACTAGTCCATCTGGACAAGTGGACATGTGGACACAGGATGCATGGAGGGCGTCCAGTTGGCTGCCCATGTTGTCTTTAATACTGTGTATCTGAATGAGTGTCACCAGCTTCATCATGTGACCTTACCAGATGTGCTTAGTATAAAGACCCAGCTGCTCCATATGCCTTCTGACTTGTACTTTGGTGGTTGGTACAAATAGACATTCACGATTTTCTGGAGGATCCAAGATGGCGGCGAGCAGTGTGGACCGCGTTTGGAGGCTCCAGTGAACAATTCAGGGAATTGCACAGATTTCTGAGCCAGGAACACCGAGGTCTGAACATCACGGCAGCAGGAGTGCTCCACGGTTCGGAGGGACCAGGGTGTGGAGGACCTGCGTGCCCCTGCACACGGGAGGAGTGTGGTTTTTCTCTGATCGGAGCGGCAGCGGCAGAGGCGGCAGCACCAGCGGCACCAGCAGCGGCGGCTGAGGTTTGCAGCTCATAGCCTTCCGGTGGAGGCGATTGGTGTGGTGGCTGGTGGGAATTGCTGCGGGAGAGGGGACTCGGGGCAGGATTTGGGTCGCGTGGAGCCTTTGGACCCAGACTGGACTCGGCGGACAATTCGGCCCCAGAGTCCCGGGTATTGGCCCGGCCCAGCAAACAATTCTGCCTGAGGCACTAACTCAGCGTGGCCATAGCTCCCCTGCTGTGGCGCAGGCTTAGTTGAGCACGCTGCTCCACACTAGGCACCACCTCAGCTCAGCGGCAGCTCCCCTGTGGTGACACAGTCCGGGCGGAGCACTTGTTCCACCACTGGCGCTAACTCAGAGCAGCCGCAGTTCTCCTGCTGTGGCGCAGGCTTGGTGACGTGCTCGGTTCCATCCTAGGCACCACCTCAGCTCAGCGGCAGCTCCCCTGCGGTGACACAGTCCGGGCGGAGCACTTGTTCCACCACTGGCGCTAACTCAGAGCAGCCGCAGTTCTCCTGCTGTGGCGCAGGCTTGGTGACGTGCTCGGTTCCATCCTAGGCACCACCTCAGCTCAGCGGCAGCTCCCCTGCGGTGACACAGTCCGGGCTGAGCACTGGTTCCACCACTGGCGCTAACTCAGAGCAGCCGCAGTTCTCCTGCTGTGGCGCAGGCTTGGTGACGTGCTCGGTTCCATCCTAGGCACCACCTCAGCTCAGCGGCAGCTCCCCTGCGGTGACACAGTCCGGGCGGAGCACTTGTTCCACCACTGGCGCTAACTCAGAGCAGCCGCAGTTCTCCTGCTGTGGCGCAGGCTTGGTGACGTGCTCGGTTCCATCCTAGGCACCACCTCAGCTCAGCGGCAGCTCCCTTGCGGTGACACAGTCCGGGCGGAGCACTTGTTCCACCACTGGTGCTAACTCAGAGCAGCCGCAGTTCTCCTGCTGTGGCACAGGCTGGACAGAGCTCTCGGTTCCACCAGCTATAAGACTCTGGTTGGACACAGTGTGCAGTTTGAATCCAGAATTCCTGGCTGAGATTGGTGGTCAGTTCGGGCCCTGAGTCAATAACTGACCACAGCACGCACTTTGGGCCAAAGGCCCTAGTGGAGCTTGGTGCGTAGTCCCAGCCCAAAAATTCTGGCTGGACCCTGTGTGCATTTTGGGCCCAAAATCCCTAGCTGAGCTTGGCAGACGGTTCAGGCTCTGAGAATCTAGCTGAGTTCTGCCCGTGGTTCGGTCCCAGTGCTCCTGGCTGGACTTGGCAGGGAACACAGAAGGCTGTGGATACCTTGGCCTGACCCAACTCTCATTCAGAGACCCAGAACAATTGCAGGATCCACAGCAGAGGGGGACTGAGGATCACTGGCTGTGAGAGACCAGAACAACAGGGCTAACCTCCTAACATCCACACCAGTGAAGCTTTGAGCTCGCAGCCTAGGGAAATCGTAAGAAAACAAGTGAATCTATCGTCAGACACCCTCCATTCCACTCTGGAAGCTACCCAACAAAAACAAAGACGGCAAGATGTCTAAAGGACAACGAAAAAGCATACGCAAAAAACCCCAAAACAACATGGCGTCTCCAGTTTCCAGCTATCCCAAAGAAAACCACCCAGAGAACTCAAATACAACGGAAATACAAGAAAATGACCTCAAATCCTTAGTAATGAGGATGATAATGGAGGAAACAAATAAAATTCGTAATCAAATGCAGGAAGACGCAGACAAACAGGTGAGAGACATAAAAGAAGCACATAGAGTGGAACTGGAAAAATTGCAGGAAAATGCAAACAACCAGATGAAAGAAATAAGTAAAACGGTTCAAGCTCTGAAGACCTATAAAGAGGCAATGGAAGAAACTCAGGAATATACAAAAAATCAGATGAAAGAAATAAAAAAAATCAGTTCAAGATCTGAAAATGAAAATGGATTCAATGATAAACACATAGACAGAAGAAAAACGAGAACGTAAGACCTCAGAGAAGAAGGCGAGCAACACAGAGGTGAGCTTTTCTAACAGAATCCAAGAGATGGAAGAACGAATCTCAGGGCTAGAAGACACAATCACAGATATTGAATCAACCATTAAAGAAAATGCCAAATCTGGAAAACTCCTGACACAAAACATCCAAGAAATTAAGGACACCATGAAAAGAAGAAATTTGCGGATAATAGGCATTGAAGAAAGAGAAGACATCAGACTCCAGGGCCCAGAAACTATTCTCAACAAAACCATAGAAGAAAATTTCCCCAATCTAAAGAAAGAGATGCCTATAAACATACAAGAGGCCTACAGAACACCAAATAGAATTGACCAGAAAAGAAAAACTGCCCGCCACATAATAATCAAAACACAAAACATGCAGAACAAAGAAAAAATATTAAAAGCTGCAAGGGAAAAGGGCCAAATAACATTTAATGGTAAACCTATCAGAATTACACCTGACTTCTCAGCAGAGACCATAAAAGCCAGAAGGGCCTGGACAGAGATCCTGCAAACCCTAAGAGACCACAGATGCCAGGCCAGACTATTTTACCCAGCAAAATTATCAATAACCATTGATGGAAAAAACAAAATATTCCATGACAAAAACAAATTCAAACAGTACCTATCCACAAACCCAGCTTTACAGAAGGTACTAGAAGGAAAACTCCATCCCAAAGGGTCAAGCTACAACCAAAACTACCCAGGAAATAGATAACTATCCCATGGCAAAAACACAACTACACAAACGCTCGACTGGAAACAACATCAAAATTAAGACTCTTAACAGTCACTGGTCATTAATATCTCTCAACATCAATGGCCTCAATTCTCCAATAAAAAGACACAGACTAACTGAATGGGTACATAAACAAGACCCAACATTCTTCTGCATCCAAGAAACACATCTCACCCATAATGAAAGGCATTACCTCAGGGTAAAAGGTTGGAAAAAAATATTCCAAGCAAATGGTCACAAGAAGCAAGCAGGTGTAGCCATTTTAGTATCGAACAAAATAGACTTTCAACCAAAATTAATCAAAAGGGATGAGGAAGGACACTTCATACTCATCAAAGGTAAAGTCAACCAAGATGACATCACAATTCTGAACATCTATGCTCCCAATACAAGGGCACCCACATATGTAAAAGATCTCCTAAAAAAGCTTAAACCACACATCGATCCCCACACAATAATAGTGGGAGACTTCAACACCCCACTCTCACTGAAGGATAAGTCATTGAAACAGAAACTAAGCCGAGAAATAACATCATTAACCAATGCCATGGGTCAAATGGATCTAACAGATATCTATAGAACCTTTCACCCAAACAAGAAAGAATATACCTTCTTCTCTGCACCCCATGGAACCTTCTCCAAAATTGATCACATCGTAGGTCACAAAGCAAGCCTCAACAGATACAAGAGGATTGAAATAATACCTTGTATCCTATCAGATCACCATGCTCTTAGGCTGCAATTCAACAACAACAGAAATAACAAAAGCCTACACGTATGTGGAAACTAAACAACTCTCTGCTAAATGACACCTGGGTCAGGGAAGAAATAAAGAAAGAAATCAAGGAGTTTCTGAAATTCAATGAAAATGAAGAAACAACATACCCAAATTTGTGGGATACATTGAAAGCAGTGTTAAGAGGAAAATTCATAGCACTAAGTGCCTTTAAAAAGAAATTGGAAACATCGCACATAAGCATCTTAACAACACAACTGGAAGCCCTAGAAAAAAAAGAAGCAGAAACACCCAAGAGGAGTAGACGCCTGGAAATAATCAAACTCAGGGCTGAAATTAACAAATTAGAAACTAAGAAAACAGTCCAAAGAATCAACAAAACCAAAAGCTGGTTCTTTGAGAAAATCAACAAGATAGACAGACCATTAGCCAAACTAACTAAAAGGCGGAGAGACAGTATTGAATCAACAAAATCAGAAATGAAAAGGGAGACATAACAACAGACACTGAAGAAATTCAAAGAATCATAAGATCCTACTTTGAAGGCATATACGCCACAAAATTTGAAAATCTAAGGGAAATGGACGATTTTCTTGATCAAGTTCACTTGCCAAAGTTGAATGAAGAACAGATAAACAAGTTAAATAGTCCCATTTCCCCTACAGAAATAGAAGCAATCATCGATGGTCTCCCAACCAAAAAAAGCCCAGGGCCAGATGGTTTCAGTGCAGAATTCTACCAGACCTTTAAGGGCGAGCTAATACCGATACTCTTCAAGCTACTCCAAAAGATAGAAATGGATGGAAAATTACCAAATTCATTCTATGAGGCCATAGTCTCATTGATACCTAAACCTCACAAAGACTCAACAAAGAAAGAGAATTTCAGACCAATTTCTCTTATGAACATAGATGCAAAAATACTAAATAAAATACTTGCAAAACGAATACAGGAGCACATCAAAGATATCATTCATCATGACCAAGTAGGCTTCATTCCAGGCATGCAGGGATGGTTTAATATACGGAAATCCATCAATATAATCCACCATATAAACAAACTGAAAATAAAAAACCACATGATCATCTCCTTGGATGCAGAGAAAGCATTTGATAAAATTCAACACCCATTCATGTTTAAAGTTTTAGAGAGATCGGGGATACAAGGCACTTTCCTCAACATAATAAAGGCTATATACAGCAAGCCAATAGCCAAAATCAAAGTAAATGGTGAGATACTCAAGGAAATTCCTCTAAAATCGGGAACAAGGCAAGGCTGCCCACTCTCTCCATATCTCTTCAATATAGTACTCGAAGTTCTAGCCAGAGCAATAAGACAACAAAAGGAGATCAAGGGTATCCAAATGGGAAAGGAGGAAGTCAAATTATCCCTCTTTGCAGATGATATGATAGTGTACATAAGTGACCCTCAAAACTCCACCAGAGAACTCCTAAAGCTGATAAACACCTTCAGCAAATTGGCGGGATACAAAATTAACTCAAAAAAGTCTGTAGCCTTCCTATACACAAATGACAAGCTTGCAGAGGAAGAAATTAGGAAAACCACACCCTTCACATTAGCCACAAGCAATATAAAATATCTAGGAGTTACCCTAACTAAGCAAGTGAAGGACTTGTATGAAAAAAACTTCAAAACTCTGAAGAAAGAGATTGAAGATGACCTGAGAAGATGGCGTGACCTTCCTTGCTCATGGATCGGGAGAATTAACATAGTAAAAATGGCCATCCTACCAAAAGCAATCTACAGATTCAATGCAATCCCTATCAAAATAACTACACAATTTTTTAAAGACATTGAAAGTTCAATTCTGAACTTCATATGGAAAATAAAAAACCCAGAATAGCTAAAACAATCTTGTACAATAAAAGATGCTCCGGAGGAATCTCCATACCTGATCTCAAACTGTACTATAAAGCAATAGTACTTAAAACAGCATGGTACTGGCACAGCAACAGGCTGGTTGATCAATGGAATCGAATCGAAGACCCAGATATGAATCCACACACATATGGTCACTTGATTTTTGACAAAGAAGCCAAATCCATTCAATGGAAAAAGGATAGCATCTTCAACAAATGGTGCTGGTCTAACTGGAGGTCTATGTGTAAAAAAATGCAACTGGACCCATATTTGTCACCTTGCACAAAACTCAAATCCAAGTGGATTAAAGACCTCAACATAAAACCAGAGACACTAAGCCACTTAGAAGAAAAAGTGGGAAAGAGCCTGGAACATATTGGCACAGGAGACAACTTCCTGAACAGAACACCAACGGCCCAGGCCTTAATGTCAACCATTAATAAATGGGACCTCATGAGGCTGAGAAGCTTCTGTAAGGCAGGAGACACTGTCAAGAGAACAAAGCGACAGCCTACAGACTGGGAAAAAATCTTCACCAACCCTACATCTGACAAAGGTCTAATATCCAAAATATATAAAGAACTCAAGAAATTAAACACCACCAAACCGAATAACCCAATTGAGAAATGGGCTTGGAACTAAACAGAGAATTCTCAACAGAGGAGTATCAAATGGCTGAGAAACACTTAAAGAAATGCTCAACCTCCTTAGTCATCAGGGAAATGCAAATCAAAACAACTCTGAGATTCCATCTTACACCCATCAGAATGGCTAAGATCAAAAATTCAAGCGACACCACATGCTGGCGAGGATGTGGGGAGAGAGGAACACTCCTTCATTGCTGGTGGGAATGCAAACTAGTACAGCCACTTTGGAAATCTATCTGGTGCTATCTCAGAAAAATGGGAATAGGGCTTCCTCAATACCCAGCTATTCCACTCCTTGGAATATACCCAGAAGATGCTCCAGCACACAACAAGAAAATTTGCTCAACCATGTTCATAGCAGCCTTATTCATAATAGCCAGAACATGGAAACAGCCTAAGTGTCCCTCAGTAGAAGAGTGGATAAAGAAACTGTGGTACATATACACTATGGAATACTACTCAGCTATTAAAAACAAGGAATTCCCGAAATTTGTGGATAAATGGATTGAGTTAGAAATGATCATAATGAGTGAGTTAACCCAGAAGCAGAAAGAATCAAATGGTATATACTCACTTATATCTGCACACTAGCCCAAGGGGCATGTCCCACGAAAGCCTTCACTTACCAGGAAACTGGGACAGAGGGGAAGGCATCCTATTGGGACTCTAAATGAGAGACACATGGGAGAACAGCAAAATAAAAGGATCCAGAGGGTCCTAGAAATCTACAAGTAGAACAATATGATAGGCAGATTTGGGCCCAGGGGTCCCACTCAAACTAAGGCACCAGCCAAGGACAATACAGGAGGTAAACTTTAAACCCCTTCCCAGATCTAGCCAATGGTCAGAATATTCTCCACAGTTGAGTGGAGAGTGTGATACGACTTTCTCACGTACTCTGGTGCCTCACATTTGACCATGTCCCCTGGAGGGGGAGACCTGGTGGCACTCAGAGGAAGGACAGCAAGTAGCCAAGAAGAGACTTAATACCCTATGAGAATATATAGGGGGACGTAATCCCCCTCAAGAACAGTCATAGGGGAGGGGAATAATGGGAAAATGGGGGGGGGGGAGGAATGGGAGGATACAAGGGATGGGATAAACATTGAGATGTAACAAGAATAAATTAATAAAAATAAATAAATTAAAAAAAACAAACAAACAAACAAAAAAAACCAAATAGACATTCACACATTTCCCGAAAACAGAGCTTACTAAGGTTGTCTGGTCAAGGTTTGATCACACAGAGCATGAATTTGGCTCAGCAAGACCCCAGCATTCATTGGCCACTGCTGGATATATGTGTCATCTGGGCTCTGCAGTGAGAAGTTTGGTTTCTTTACGTGTTTGTTTTAATTCCAGGTGTGGGATATGGGGCTGCTTCAGATTGTCTATAGCAGCTGACTATAATTTGTCTCATGCTCTAGGAGGGGCATAATTTTGCCAGCTGAGAATAGTTTACATTTGGAATTCTGGGGACTCTTTAGAGTATAAAAAATGCCAGAGCCTAAAGAAAAGCAGTGGCTGTTGGTCCCTCTGCTGCTGTTTTTGCTGGATTGTTAGGCTTGCCCCAAGGAACTCAATGCCCTTAATCAGCAGGGAGTATTCTAAAGAGATCTATGCCCCTCCTTTCCCTCTATCCTCTATCTTTCTTTCCTACCTAGTGTTGGGGTTGGAGGGATTGGGGTAGAAGGTAAAAGAACCCAGTAAAGTAACCAAAGAGTACTCTTACAGAGTTCAAGTCATATTTCTCAAGGACCGTTTTGTCTGTGAGTTTAAATCCCTGGGGGCGGGGGGAACGCTCCCAAATCCAGAGCACATTATCTTGAGCATAAGACGCTTTCCCCTACTGCTTTCAGGGGACTTGTCTTTTCTTTTCTTTTTCTTTCTTTCTTTCTTTTCTTTCTTTCTTTCTTTCTTAGCCTGGCACCAATACCTAAGGTGTCCTTTTAATCTAGAAGGCAATAGCAGCTGGTGTGAAGTACAGTGGTCCCTTGGTATCTGCAGGGGATTGATTCCAAGAGCTCCTATGGAGTTCAGAATCTGTGATGCTCATTTCTTACATGAAAAGGCATTGTATTTACATAGAACTTATCCACTCTTCTCTAGGTTTCAAATCATTTTTATGCTATCTACTACACAGTAAGTGGGTGCAAGTAATTGCCATACTGTGTTGTTAGCAATGTGCCTGCTTGGTACTGATGTGTTTCCAAGCCTTTTTCATTCTGTGGTTAGTTGGATCCATGGGTGTAAAACCTTGGGCTGTGGAGAGTGGACTGTACTTAACAACAAAAGAGCAGCTCGCTTAGTCACAAAATGTGATTTTGAATTTTCTTTAAACCTGATGTTTCATTCCATGCAATGTGTAACTCAATCTTGCACATCCACTAAAAACAAATGCAAAAACTGCAACAACAAAACTCACCCCCTTTTTGCTAAATGTAGAAAATATTCTCTCCAGGCAGACCTTCCTATGGGTACAAATTTGTTCTACAGAGCTTGAGGTAAATGATCTTTATGAAGGTTTTTTCAAACTGTTTTATGGCATGATTCAAGATAGTGCCTCCCTGGCATGCAGCGCTGGGAAAAAGGAAAAGCTATGTTCCCACTCCTTGGAAATAAGAGGCTTTCCATGTTGGGCAATGCTATGGAGAGAGGGGTTGGAGGTGACTGCTGCACAACAGCAGGAGAGGAACACAGCTATATACTGTTGCTCTAGAACCAGAGTCAGAGAACTAGAGAGGCCCACCAAATGCCATCCGAAGATCTAGAAAACGGCTGCTTGGTGTTTTTGCCCCCATAGAGGCAAACTTTTGGTGGCATTTCTCATCTGCCAGCTGCTGACAGTGATCCTTGGCGCCTTCAGAGCTGAGCGTACTCTGGGTGAGTTGAGACAGTCTGGTCTCATGGTGCAGCTTCTCCAGCACATTGCCTGGCTCAAGCTCTGCAGTTGGGGCTATCAGGCAAGCAGATGGCCGCATTACACAAACACAGTTAAATGCCACTTTCTCTCACGGTCTAGAATCAAGACAAAGTCTTTGCATTTGGGGAACACTGAATGTGAGGCTCTGCATGATTGTTTGTGGGCTTTTATGTCTCAATTCTCTCTCTCTCTCTCTCTCTCTCTCTCTCTCTCTCTCTCTCTCTCTCTCTCTCTCTCTCTCTCGCCGATTTCAAACACATAGCTAATTTGATCTAAGTGACAGGAATTAGATTTATACCATCAAGCCCTGGGTATGTCCAGATCCATTTATGAGGTTTAATTAACATGAAAGCAGCCAGCTGTCAACAGTTTGCCAAAAAAGCCAGGTTTATTCCATGATCATCTGTGGAAGCAATCCTGGGGGGGGGGGGAGTCTACTATGGAGCTGCCACTCTGCTTGCAATGTGACACTTTCAGGGGGATGACTTAGGGTGCTTAACAGTAACTTTAAATTGGGATCACTGTCCACAGCATGGTTGTGAATGACCACATAGTCTACTGATGCTCAGTGTAAAAAGCACAAGAACCGCCTCTTCCAGGGCTGGGTGACACCGCTCCATGAGCCAGCTGAAAGGGGAGAAGACACTTCCCGTATCACCTGTTTTTCACCCGGGCCAAATGCCCTGCTTATTGTATACTTCAGCTCCCAGGTATAGACCCAGTGGTATGAGATTTAGGACTTCCAGTGATTTTCACTACTCTTAGAGGTGTTCAAGACTTATTCTGACATCAAGAGTTGTACCGCTGGATGAATGAGAACAAAGCATGACACAGGTATGAAAATTCCAAAATGAAACCTGTATAGTGGTTTAGCTAAGAATGGACCCCATAGGCTCATATATTTGAATGCTTGGTCATCAGGGAGTGGCACTACTTGAGAGGGATTAGGCATGGCCTTGTTGGAGGAAGTGTGTCACTGAGGGTGGGCTTTGCGGTTTCAAAAGCCCCAGCCAATATGAGCATCTCTTTCCTCTTCTGCTGCCTGCGGATCCAGATGTTGAACTATGTTACTTCTCCAGCATCATGTCTGTCTGAGTGCTGCCATGACAACAATGGACCAAACTTCTGGAACTGTAAGCCAGCCCCAATGAAATGCTTTCCATGCTGTGGTCATGGTGTCTTCATAGCAACAGAACACTGGCTAAGACCCATTACTTTGCACACTAGTTTTACAAATTAAGAAAGCTGAACTGCAAAACAGATTGGCTGTCCACATCATGATAGAATCTGTACTGTACAGACACCAGGGTGAACACCTGTGACAGGCTCTATGTAGTGTGGGCTAGCTTAGAATTGTATGTAACCAAAACTAGCCTTGAACTCACAGTGCTCCTGTTTCAGGGTCACAAATGTGCAGCACCACATGTGGCTCTTGCATACTTTGTCCTGTACACATGTGTATATGTTCATGTGGGTACATATACATGCATGTGCATGCATATGGAGGCCAGAGGTTAATGCCACTGGGTTATCTTCCTTAATCATTCTCCACCCTCATTTTTTATGTATGAATTTTTTTTGAGACAGGGTTTCTCTGTGTATCCTTGGCTGTCCTGGCCTTGCAGACCAGGCTGGCCTCAAACTCACAGAGATCTGCCTGCCTCTGCCTTCCACGTGCTGGGATTAAAGGCTGATGCATGATCTCTTACTGAATCTGGAGCTGACCAATTTGGTTAGATGGGTTGGCCAATGAGCTCGTAGGTTTTGCCTGTCTGCTCCTCCACCACCATGGTTACCACTGGTGTGCCCAGCTTTTTAGATGGGTGCTGGGATTCCAAACTTAGGTCCCCAGGCTTGTGTGACAAGCACTTTACTGCACACGGACTCATCTCCCTGACCCTGGTTCCATGACTTTTAAGGTAGGGTGAGTCAGGCTGCTTGTACTCAGTTCACATGAATGCCACAAGAACTAAGGACACACTATCTTAGCTACTGTAGTAACTGTACTACTCACCTGCCTGTCCCAACTCTGACATGAATCCAGTGGGATAGATCCTTGAAAACTCCCCAGAAGTTAACAAAGTTATAAGGTGTGTGCCTTGTGTTTGGAAGAAATGGATTTTCTACAACATATGACATCTTTATACTGGGAAAGGATCAAAGGCAGTGGCCATTGTGCTGATTTGCTGATCCTCAGAGCCACCTGGAGAACTGTATTTACTTTTTAAAAATTAGTTTAATTAATTTTGATGTGTATGACTGTTTTTGCTGCATCTTTGTATATGTACCATGTATATACCTGGTGACCGCAGGAGCCCAAAGAGGGCATCAGATCCCTGGAACCTGAGTTGTAGATGGTTGGGAGCCACCATGAGGGTACTGGGAATTGAACCCGAACCTTCTACAAGAGCAAAATGTACTTTTTTTTAGTCTTTAAAAGTGTTGAGCCATCTCTCTAGCCTTGAGAACTGTATTTTAAACATCCCAATCTCTGGGTACTTCATTCCCTGGTGACTCTGAGGCATTAAACAGAATAGGTAACATGCACTCATAAGGCATTCCCTGTGTCCTTGGTGTTTCAGGGCTACATATAGCACTTCACAGACTTGAGTGTGCATGGCCTCCCCTGGAGATTCCAGTGCGCATGGGTTGCGGAGGGCTTCGGACCCTGCGGTTGTAGGGTTGAGTGGCTGGGCTGTACTTACCTCCTCGTCTTGATCCATGTCCTCATTACTTGCGTCTGAGCTGGTGCGTGGACTTGCCTTCACAAAAGCAATCATCAGATGATGGTGGGCCTTCCTTTGGGTTCCCACTTCTACTGTCCCTGCTTTGTCAGGAAATCAATGCACATTCAGTGTAATGGGTTTATTTGGTACAAAAGGATAAGGAGATAATTATGTTTATTGTCAAAGACCAAGACACAGAGTCTGCAAAAGCTCTATACAAATGTGGGTGAACTGTAAGATGGGGTGGAGTGGTGAGGAGACACGATAACATAGCATTATTCTGAGTGACTTTCAGCTCTTCATTCTGACACCAAACTGAGGATGCACAGCTATTTCTTCAGATTATGTCCGCGACAGAATACAAATGTGACTCAGTTTCTCAGCTCCTACAAGGCAGGCAGAGCAAGAGGCCATGTTCAGCCAGTATTGGGAGGTTCCACTCTCTGTAGAATGGGTGCTGAAGGTGGTCAGTTGTGCTGTGGAGGCTGTCTCCTAGTGCAGGGCGCCTATGTCCTGGGCTTCTCTTGATTCTCAATGATAAGCTTGTCAGTTGAATACAGTTGGCCAATTTGCACCTGAAGGAAAACAAAAGAAAGGGGTTACAAGCTGTTGGACTCTGTGAGCTATTTGGTTTGTGACAGAGCTTTGCTATGTAATTCAGGCTAGCTCTGGTCTGGCCATCCTTTTGACAGCCTTGCAGGTGCTGGGACTATAGAAGTGTGCCACCAGTCTGGTTTCATTTCTAACAACTACATGTAGTTGTCTGTCACAGCAGGCTGATGCCTCTGGAAAATGTTACATTACAGGGCAATGTTTATTCCCATGTGCCTTTGCTAATCCCCTTACTTTCTACCTCCGAGTCTCCTTGCTGTGGGAGGTTAGGATGACCCCCACACTTCTTTCAAATGTCACCATGGCCAGTCTTGGTATTTGGAGCTGGCAAAGCTATCTCCCAGGCTCCCTGGCTGCCGGTTGCAGGCAGAGCCATTCATGTGTAGAGCTTGCTATTCCATGGGAATTCCTCCTTTTACAGACTGCAGCCTGTGCTGTGCCTGTGCTCACAGGTTCTGCTCCCGGCGCTTCCTGCTCTTCTGTGTGTTCTTTTAACTATGTGCCTTTTGTTATCCCAGTGCCCCCATTATCTCAGATGCTAGAGCAGTAATGCAGGGCTGTCCCTTTCCTAAAACAAAGAGACGTTGGTTGTCATGGTTTCCCACTAAAGACACTTGGGCAATACTTGAAGGAACAAGCAGAACTGGGGAAGAAAGTGCTGAGCACGTCTGTCTGGGTCTCAGCACTTGGACACTCTCTATGGACCATCTGGGGCGAGAAATTGCTCTTTACAAAGACGAATGGGAGCATGCTCCCGAAGGCCAGGGCTGCCACCATGAGTGGTTATGTGTCAGAATCCAGACTCTTTCAAGGGCTCTTCCACCACTGCCCCTCCCCCAACAGGGTTTCTCTGTCTAGCTCTAGCTGTCCTGAGACTTGCTCTGTAGATCAAGCTGGCCTCAATCTCAGAGATCCACCCGCCTCTGTCCCTGAGTGCTGGGATTGAAGGCAGGGTTCTTTTCTCGCCTTTATGCTGTAGTTTAAAGAGAGGGATGACCAGGGCAAGGGAGTATGTCCTTAGCAAGGATCACTGTCAGTGTGGTTTGCTCCCATCAATGGTGGCAGCTGCAGAGGGCCTCCTGACTTCCCTGTTTTCCTACGCATTTGTCTTGGTCTGCATTTGAGCAGGCATCCACACAGGTAACATAATGGCTACATATCTACGTTCAGAGTGTGGAGGTGGGTATCAGTGCTCCAGTTGCCAGTAAAAGGATCTGGACAAGAATCACAGTGGTGAGCTTGCTTCTTTGTCTGTGGTCTTGTCTTCTCATCGACACAGGGATGCCAGGTGGACGGGAGCTGGGAAGCTGTGTTTCTCAGAAGCAGGAGTCTGAACAATTTGATGAGCATGGCTGCGAACTTCTTCAGGTCTGGGATTAGCTGGCTAAATTTTCTTGACAACATGAAATAGCTGCTGGTATACGGAACCATATGTCTTAATAGAAAGACCAGTGTTTTTTCTCAACCCCGAACGTTTGTAATATCTATTAGTAAATTGTAAAAATGTATATATTAATATATTTGTAAAATATATCAGTAAATTGTTTTCTGCTGTTTAAGTCATTAAGAAGCTGTTTCTGGATGCTGAGTTGACCCTGGCCCCATTTCAGACCCAAGCATATTTATCTTAGTGTCTCCCCAAAGACCCCTTGTCTACCCATCTCTGTGAGAAACATAAAGGAGAACAGAAACCAGCCCAAGAGTGAAGATGCCATGTTCTCAAGAACAGCAGAGAAGCTTATTAGAATAAATACCTCATGTCCCTGAACATAGCTGGGAGGTAAATCATTTCAGGCACCTTCCCAAAGCAAGACTTTGCTCCTGCTTATCAATAACCATGACACAACCCGAGAATGCCTGTGGCAGACAGCTAATCAGAAGTCTCACCGAAGAGTGGACATTCCATCCGAACCTTCTTGTAAAGCACACTCTTTAGTTGACTGTTTTCGTTCTAGGAGCTTCTCTAGCTGGTTTCTGCCGAATATTGAGCTGGATCTGATATCCTAGTCTTTTTGTTGTTTTATTTTTTTTATTCCTGCTTGCTGTATACTTAATAAATTTACTCCTTCAAAGCCAAAAGCATGGCTATTGTGTGTCATTCTCATACAAAACAGACCTACAAGTTCACTGTCAAATAGTTTTTAGAAAAATTAAAATACAAATAATTTTTTAAACAAAGTAACAAAATCAGTTTCTTGGAAAACATTTCTATAACTGACTACGTTACTTACAGGTCAATTTTGTGGAACTTGTTTTATATCTGGTTTATTTTGGAGCATTAACAGGAGTCTTTTTTTCTTCCTTTCTTTGCGGGGAGAGGTGGGGGAGGTTGTAAGACAAGGCCTTTCTATACAGCCCTGGCTGTCCTAAATTTTACTATGTGGACCAGGCTAGCCTTGAACTCACAGAGATCTCCCTGCCTTAATGTTGGGATTAAAGGCATACCCCACCACACCCAGGTTAACAAGTGCCCTTCTTGGCAGTGTTGATACACAGTGTCCTGTGAGTGATTGACAGAGTTTGCCATGCTCTTCTCAAGGCTCCTTGAGGACAGGCTTATGTAAGAGTGTTGTAACAGCTGTTCTACAAGACCGGGCTGCTGTGAGGCACTAAGTCACTGTCCTTGTGAGAAGCAGAGCCTGAGGACTGAGAAGAAATTCAGAGAGCAGCCAGTCTGATCTGCTGGATGCCCTTTTATGCTCAGCTTCTGCTGTGAATGCACTGTCATGTCTAGACCCATTGTGGATACTTCTGGCAAAGCTCCGCCATCTCAGAATGGCTCCAGTCTGGGTGTGAGCTGTGGCACTGGGCCACAGTCCCATTTCTACCTGCAGGAATGTTCTCCTTTTCCTTCCTCTTGTCCCCATATCTTTTTCTGTTAATGACAGTCCTGAGCACTGGTAGGTGGCCTTTACAGTCCCCCGTTGTTCCAACAGTCTGAGCTCTCAACTCTCATGAGTTCTCTGAGCCAATGCACCTGTGGTGTGAGGCCACTGAGCTAGTGGGGTATTTCTGTAGTGTGAGGTTTCTGAACTACTGGGGTACCTCTGTGGTTGTAGGTTCTGTAGCCAGGGGTCTTTTTCTGTAGTGTGAGGTCTGTCAGCTAGTGAGGCACCTATGTGATATGGGCTGGTAAGAATGTGGCCAGGGAAGAGACATCAGAGACATGGGGAAGGATGAATGTTCTGATGTACCTGGGTGTGGGGCTGCTTCCTCCCCTCTCCTGGCTAACCTTCTGCTGCCCACAGGACATCAGCTCAGGAGATAAGCCAGCAAATTTGCTCTTTTCTCCCCATAGCCGGCCGACCACATGTGGTCTGTGCTTAGGGCCTGTGTGAGGTGATGCGCTTAAGTCCATGTTGTTTTCCTCCTTCATGCCCTACTTTTGCTTAAAAGCCAGCATGATGAGTACAACAGTGCTAAGCAGACCACTGAGTCCTGAGCATGAAGGGCCTAAGGGCAAAGATCTGTAGTAGAGATGGAGACAGGAAAGGCTCACAGGTGTAAAGCCGGTCACCGTCACACCACAAATAGGCATTTGCTATCAAGAAACCTAGAGGACAGTCCCACTTGTCATTCAAGCTGAAGGATGAGAACCCTCCTGTTCTTGGCACTGAATAGGGTCCTGCCCTTGATCTGGCCCAATATAGAATTGCCTAGAGGAATACAAGTGAGACACCCAGAAGTCAGGTTAGACCTCTCAGTCAGTGACTGTAAAGCAGGGCCTCAGAGAAGCTAGAGCTGGTGCCGGGGTGGAATCACTTCAGCGGGAGGTACAGGCATGTGCAAGATCAGCAGTACAGAAACACAGGAGGGCTTGTTTCTTGGAAAATGCTAAAGTTAGCAAGGGCTCAAGTTGTAAGCAGAGAGATGGAAAGATGGGACAGAGAGAATAAATCAAGAACACATGGGCTGAATCATTCTGAAGAAGTGAGTGCCATTAAAACGTGGGTAGTGGAGAAGTGACTCAGACCTGTGGGGGCAAGAACCTCTGTTTCAGATCCATTTCTACTGCTGTGATAAATACTCAAAGAACATTATTATTATTATTGATATAATAATAAAAATATTGTTTTTTTATCATCATCATCATCTTCCTCCTCCTCCTCATCACCATCATCGGTTTTTCCAGACTGGCAGTAGTGAGCAATGCTTTGGTCTAGCAAGCAAGGAGGGTATAAGATACAGGACAAAACAATGAAGCACAGAAATGGGCATCAACACTAGCAAGATGGAGACTGATGTGTGCACATAAGCCAACATCATAGGAACAAAGGAGTCACAAGGCATGGCAGGGTGGCTACACTACTCTCTGTCCAGGTCCTGCTCCTCTTCAAGTGTCATTCACTTATGTTATGTTGTGAGTTATCCATCATTGTAACAGGTGCAGTTACTCTAAAAATTATACATCTGTGTTACTGAAGTGAGATCATCACAATGGACAACTGTGGACTGTTTCTTTTCCCTTTTTAGGGTCAATGTTTTGATTTAGAAGTTTATACAGTCTAGTTTCCCTTGTAGCTATAGATACTCACAGACATGCTGGCTGACATCACTGGTGGATGATCTGGCTATGGGCTAGATAAGTGCTCTACCATTGAGCCAATCCCCTAGCTCAGTGGTTCTCAGCCTTCCTAATATAGTTAGGGCCCTTTAATACAGTTCCTCATGATGTGGTGGCCCCCAACCATAAAATTATTTCATTGCTACTTTATAACTGCAATTTTACTACTGTTATAATTAGTAATGTAAATGTATGATATGCAGGATATCTGATATGTGACCTCTGTGAGAGGGTTGCTTGACCCACAAAAGAGTTGTAACCCACGGGTTGAGAACCACTTATTGCTTTAGCTCAAAGGCAAGTTCTTCAATACTTTGCCTTCATTCTGCATGGCTTTGCCACTCCTCACTTGGTGTGCTAGTTTTATATTTAATGACATAAGCTAGAGTCATCTCAAAGGAGGGAAACAACTGAGAAGATGCCTCTATAGGGTCTGGCTATAAGGCCTTTTCTTAATTAGTGATTTATGGGAAAAGGCCCAGCCCACTGTGAAGTGGCACCAGTCCTGGGTTGGTGGTCCTGGGTTCTATAAGAAAGCATGTTGAGCAAGCCAGTAAACAATATTCCTCCATGGCCTCTACATCAGCTCCTGCCTCCAAGTTCCTTCTGTTTGAGTTCTTGTCCTGACTCCCTTTAATGATGAACAATGTTAAGGAAGTGTAAGCCAAATAAACTTTTCCCCTGAAAGTTGCTTAGGTCATGGTATTTCATCACAGCAAAGGTAATCCTGATTATGAGACGTGGCCTTCTTTCTCTTTGGTATATGAACTGGGTGGCTGGAACACCAGCAGCTTTCTGGCACTGTGAGAGAAGTCAGGTCTGGGAGTCACATGCTAAGAACGAGGGTACAGAGAAGTCCCTGGGTTCCAGATGCTCATGGAGTTGCCCTGTGCTCTTTTTTTATGTTTAAAAGATATTGGTATTTTGATTTTGTGTTATGCAGCTAAAACCAATTCATAAGTTTTAGTTTTTGAGCATATGACTGAAGGGGCGGGGAGAAGGTTGGTATCAAGAAGGAGGTAGAGCCTATCCGGTTTATAATACGTGGAAGGTGTCCCTATGACTGAGATGCTACTAACAGATACTAGCAGTGTTCCAAAGTTTAAAAACATCACGTAGGGACTCATGAAAGATTTTCCTCCTTACATATTTGATTGCATCATTGTACACAGCTATTGGTATTTTGGTGGGATTTTGTTTTGTTTTTTGAGACAGGGTTTCTCTGTGTAGCCTTGGCTGCTCTGGGCTTGCTTTGTAGACCATGCTGGCTTCAAACTCACAGCGATCTGCCTGCTTCTGCCTCCATATGCTGGGATTAAAAGTGTGAGACACCACGCCCAGCTTTTGGCAGGATTTTCTGGAAGGGGGTCCCGAAATTGGACTCAGGGCTTTGCACATTCTATGCAAATGCTCTGCCATTGAGCTACATACCAGTTTGTTAATTTATATATAGGTTTAAATGTGTAGGGGATGTAACTGATTTGTACAGTGTTTTCCAGAATGAAAAATCCTGCATTCAATCCTTAGAACTGCACAAACCAGGTGCACACCTGTTATCCAGCACTTGGAAAGTGGAGGCAGGAGAATCAGATGTTGAAAGTCATCTGTGGTACATATTGATCTCTAGGTCCAGTCTGGGCTACATAAAACCCTGTCTCAAAAAGACAAAAGCAAAACCAACCAAACCAAAGAAAGTGCGTATGGACACAAAACAAAATATTTAAATTTGGAATAGTTGCATGTTCATTCTACTTCATGTTATGATCATTCACCAATATCTGCTCACAGTCTCTTTCAAGAAAGATTTATTTTTAAGTGTGTGTGTGTGTGTGTGTGTGTGTGTGTGTGTGTGTGTGTGCGTGCATATGAATGCATATGCCCATAGGGAGTTTCAGGTGGTTGTGAGATAACCCAATGTGTGTTCTGTGTCCTCTGCAAGAGCAGGGAGTACTCTTAACAGCTGAGCCACCTATCCAGCCCCTGAATGAGTATTTTCAAGAGCAGCAGTACTTCATTATAAAGAAGTGTCATAATGTGTTTAGTTGTTGCACATCATGAACATGTAGCCTGCTTCTGGTTAATATGTGTGTGTGTGTGTGTGTGTGTGTGTGTGTGTGCGCGCGCGCGCACGCACGCATCTAATTTTTTGTTGTTGTTGTTAACCTAAGTTTCTAGAGGCAGAGTTACTGGGAATAAGTATGACATTCTTAGGGCTGCCTAAGGTGCTTCCAAATTGCTTTCAAAAGAGGTTTTCTTGTTTTTCCAACTGATGCTCCCTCTGGTGGCCTGTCTGAGGGCTTCAGTGATTCAAGCCTGTGACTAATGAGTCTTGCCCCACATAACTTGCCTGGGTATGTAGAGCAGAACAAAGGCATTTTCTGCTGTATTCCTAATGAAAGCCCCTGCTCTGACAGTGAGCCTGAGGCAAGCTTCACAAACCCCACTAACGTAGGGCTGGGAAGCTGACAGAGGCCAAAAGAACTAACTTACAATCTACTTTGACAAGCATCAGGTTTTTATTTTTATCTTTTTATTTAATTGATTTATTCAGATTACATCTCAATTGTTATCCCCTCACTTGTATCTTCCTGTTCCTCCTTCCCTCCCTCTTTCACCCTATCCCCCTCCCCTAGGTCTATGACAGAAGGGGACCTCCTTCCTCACCATACGGTCACAGCCTATCAAGTCTCATCCTGGTAGCCTGCTTATCCTTTCTCTGAGTGCCACCAGGCCTCCCCACCAAGTGGAAGTGGTCAAATATGGGGCACTGGAGTTCAGGTCAGAGTCAGTCCCCGCTCTCCACACAACTGTGCAGATTGGCTAGATCTGCATAGGGGTTCAGTGCTTACTGCATGTATTGTCCTTGGTTGGTGCTGTAGTTTGAGCAGAGCCCCTGGGTCCAGATCTGCCCATCATGATGTTCTTCTTGTAGGTTTCTAGGACCCTCTGGATCCTTCTATTTCTCCATTCTCTCATACTTTTCTCACCTAGAATCCCAATAGGGAGTCCCTGCATCTATCCCAATCTCCTGGTAAATGAAGTCTTTCATGGGCCTTCCCTTTCGGGCTAGTGTCCAATTATAAGTGAGTATATACCATGTGAGTCTTTCTGGGTCTGGGTTAACTCACTCAGTATGATCGTTTCTAGTTCAACCCATTTGCCCACAAATTTTAGGATTTCCTTGTTTTTAATAGCTGAGTAGTATTCCGTAGTGTAAATGTGTCACAGCTTCTTTATCCATTCTTTGAGAGACATTTAGGTTGTTTCCAGGTCCTGGCTATTACGAATAAGGCTGCTATGAACATGGTTGAGCATATGTCCTTGTTGTGTGGTGGAACATCTTTTGGGTATATTCCAAGGAGTGGAATAGCTAGCTCTTGAGGTAACACCACCAAACCAAATAACCCAATTAAGAAGTGGGGCGCAGAAATAAACAGAGAATTCTCAACAGAGGAATATCAAATGGCTGAGAAACACTTAAAGAAATGCTCAACATCCTTAGTCATTAGAGAAATGCAAATCAAAACGACTCTGAGATTTCATCTTACACCCATCAGAATGGCTAAGACAAAAAACTCAAGTGACAGCACATGCTGGTGAGGATGTGGAGAAAGAGGAACACTCCTTCATTGCTGGTGGGAGTGCAAACTTGTACAATCACTTTTGAAATCAACTAAAAAAAAAAAAAAAGGCATGGTCTCTCTATGTAGCCTTGGGTAGCTTGGAACTCGCTCTGTAGTCTGTAGACCAGGCTGGTCTCTAGCTCTTAGAGGTCTGCCTGTCTCTGGCTCCCAAGTGCTGGGAGTAAATGTGTCTGCCACCACCACTTGGCTATCAGGTTTTAAAAGTCCATTTTAATTTTCAGTGCTGGGATAGAACCCAGGGCCACGTGCATGATATATTAGAGGAGTGTTGTACCCTTGAGCCATACTCCCAACTCTGAAATAAATTCATTCAGTTGTGTAATTTTATGGCTTGGGCTGGGGTTTATGCAATCAGACTTTGATAATGTAAATAGTACTAAGTGTAAAGATGAAGGAGAGTGCCTGTCTAGAATCTTGTCTACGCTGCAGTCCTCCCACAGCTGCTCACTGTCTCTGTCTTTGAATGCCTCACACGCTGCCATCAGACTGTGGGTCTCTTGAGTTCTGTGCCTCGCTGTCTAGTTTACTATCAAGAGAGGCTTCCCTTGATATTTACTCTAGCAAAGCTGCCCACTTTTTGGGCCAGAGGTTGAGGCTTCCCTGGTCTCCTCTGTAGATGGAGCTCTCTTCCTGAGAGCATGACAGGGATGACAACACTCACATGATGTTCACACATCCCGTGCTGACTTTAAATGAGCCTGTTTCAGTGACAATTGAGAGGAAGAAGCAGGAGGGGATAGAATTATTTAATTGCATTGCTCTCACAGTCACAACTCATGATAGGGCAGGCAATGTGGTCAGTATCCAGTAAGTGCCGTTACCTACCACATAATGATGTTCCGATCAAAGACACATGCCCTATGTGATGGTGGCCCTATAAGATCATATTGTCTAGTGGCACTGTAGCCATATTAGTTTGTGTGATTCCACAGTAATAAAATGGGCTAAAGACGTATTTCTGAGGACATACCTATCCTATCATTGTAAAGCACGGCTCTACTTGGTAACTGGCTATAAGATTCTATGCTGGTTACTGTGATAAAAAAAGCAATAGGACAATCACTTCCTGAATCAAGAACATCCACTGATAAGAGATCCAAATATTTTATAGTTGGCTGAGCAGAGTCTTATGTCATAGTACAGGGTTACAGGGATTAATGTAGAGCAATTATAGAAGAGATAAGGGGAATTCTGAGTTCACACAGGGAGGGAATTTCAAACAGCTATCTCAATGAGTGCTACAGAGCTGAGCCCACCAATGTACATCTTACTGTGCTGCTGTATCTTTTGGAAGGCTGCAGCACTGATGGCACAGCATGTTGCCACTGGGCTGCAGGTTAGAGGGCCTGGTCAAGGGAACTAAGGATGTGCAATTAGCAGTTTCAATTTACAGCCCCCTCAGAATCCAGAATTGACTTCCACAGCCAGGTCAGACACAGTGCATAAATTGTCCATTGAAATGGATCACAGTCTTGTATAAACTTTGGGAATTGGCACTGGAGTCTATTAGAAAAGTACAGATTATTCAACTGCAAGTAGGTGCGGGGCACTGAAACATTACATAAAGATGCTGCTGGAGAGGAAGAAGCAGAGTCCAAGAAAACAGATCTTAGTTGTTGAGGTCTTTACTGCTAACTCTTAGGAAGTGATGATGTGCTATCGCTCTCCAATGCATCTGAGGCTCCAGGGCTGGAGAGCTGCGCCCAGCAGTCAGAAGAGGGGTAGAGAGACCTGCCAGTGGAATGGACCTGCCCTGCCAGGAATCCTAAACCCACCCCTGACACTTCCTGCTTGTTTTACAGAGTAGCAGGGAATCAAATGAGATAATAGTTATGGGAAGCACTTAGCAACTGTTCTAGCTACTCCCAGAGTACAAATACAGGGAGGCACAAGGCACGTGTGTGTTAAATGTTATTTATGTGCATCACCCATCTCAGTTATGATGTACATCAACTTTAGGAATTGTCAAAGGCCTCCCTCTTTCTTCCTGAAAGAGCCTATAAGTCTGTATTGATGGAAGGGAAACATTAATGTTACTGATGATAAGGCCATGTGGCTCTGGATATGACTTTTTGGGTTGAACTTGAGAAATGACTGCTACGCTGGTTCTTATCTTCACTAGGGCTGTGGGGTCCTTCCCAGCAAGGGCCTTTGTACTCACAGCTGGCTTGGTGAAAAGGGAGTGCATAGACACTGGAAGTGAGAAGGGAGATGAGGACTTCCGGCTTTGCTGGTAAAGTCCAGGCTGGAACATTGCTGCTCACTTCCTTGAGCTTAGTAAAGCAAGTGGCAAGTGCTCCTCACAAGCACTGTGATGATACCATTACTGCCCATCTTGAGGAAAGTGACAGTGGCATCTAATGAGATTTTGATACATGCCAGGCACTGCTCTCGTGCTCAAGTACTTCATGTAAGAGAACATAACTTGTTCTGCTTTAATATTCATTTTGGAAGGCACACTTTTGCTCTTGTGAGTATGTCCTTCCATTTCCTATACTGAAGCCAGTATGGCAGCGATCAACACTGAACATATGATAAAAGCCAGTATGGTATGAAATGTCACACTAACCAAAATATAACCTTAATAAGAAATGTGTGGTGACGAGGCAGCTCTGTGTGTAAAGGTGCCAGGCCTGGCAACCTTAGCGTGGTAGGGAAGAACTAATCTTGCATGCTATCCTCTGATATTTACATGCATGCTTGTAGCATGGGTCTGTGTGCTATAAATACACACCCACACACCCACACACAAAGTTAATAGTATTTAAAAACAGAAAGAAATATGTGTGATCTTCAGGAATAAACTAAAAAATAACTGAAAAATCTAGGCTAGATGTGGTGATGTATTCCTATAGTCCCTGCACCCAGGAGGCAGTTTGCCAGGCTGGGATACAGTGTTCTTAGGGTGGCTAACACTATATACATATATATACACATATACATATATATACACATATACATATATATACACATATACATATATATACACATATACATATATATACACATATACATATATATACACATATACATATATATACACATATACATATATATACACATATACTTTAACTGTCAGAACCTTTCACACTGGACCTTGTTGAGAATTAGCTGACAAACACACTGACAAATCCTATTCTTGGGGGCTTGGGACTAGACTTGAAGGGGTTACTGAGAACATGTCTCTGAAGTATCCTATACAGCCTACACACACACACACACACACACACACACACACACACACACACACACACACTGTCTTAGAAAGCTAAAATAACAAAATTATCCCTCTGCCTATACTTAGAAATTTAGAATACCCTCTCCCCCGCAGGGCTTCAAATTATAGCTCCGGATTAACCTACAACTAGCTATGTAGCACTGGCTGGCCTCAAACTCCTGGAAGTCCTTCTGCTTTAGCCTTACAAATGCTTGGATTACAAGTGTGAGCAATTGCGCTCAGCTTCTAAAACAGATTTTAATGAAATGTGAGCTAAGCCATGCTCATGGAAAGGAATTATTTATTTGGATGATAAGAAAGAAGAGATTGAGTCTACTTGTACAGTACATGCTTACAATACCAGCATCAAGTTGAGGTGGAAGGACTGTGAATTTGAAGCCAGCCTGGGCTGTACAGAAAGACTTGATTCAGAGATAAAACAAAACAAAGTACCAAACAAACAAAATAACAAAGACAATGATGTCAAGACAGAGAACAAATTGAAAATGAAAATCTGACATTTTTGCGTGGTGCTCACCAGAGGTGAAAGGCTAACTGTCAGAACCTTTCACACTGGACCCTGTTGTGAATTAGCTGACAAACACACTGACAAATCCTATTCTTGGGGGCTTGGGACTAGACTTGAAGGGGTTACTGAGAACATGTCTCTGAAGTATCCTATACAGCATTAAATATACAACATATATTGCTCAATACATTTCTGTTCATTTTAATCTAAAAATGTTTCTCCCAAGGTGGTCATGAATTTCTAGGAAGATACACTGAATTTATCCCATACTTTCAAACACTCAGTTTCAGAAATATTTTAAAGCTCTCTCACTGTCTCAATATGGCTACAGTTAACAGGGGATTTGGAAGGCAGCAAACACAACCAAACCCCTCTCAGCCATCAGTTAATGAATCTTCTATGAAATTCCAGCTTGAGGCCTCTTCTCAGAGGACAAGTGCCCATCTGCCCACTCTCAGTGGCCTGTACTACAGAGGGCAAGCACAGCAAAGCCAGGCAGCTTTTCCAACTGTGCAATCTGTTTCTCTGTGTAACTGCTCCTAGCAAGAGTAATGAATAGGGTTGGAGGTGGAGCTCATGGGTAGAGCAATTGCTTGGCAATTTTCAGGTGTATAATTATCAGCAAGGAAAAAAAATTAAAAAAGAGCAAATACATTCCCTTCCTTATATGGCATCATAGCTAGTAAATTAATGTTGTTATTCTTGCTCTTAGGGACTGGTACAAGAGTGTGTGCTCTCATTAGCATGTCCATGCATCCTGTTTACACTGCCTGTCCCTGCAGGACTAGTGATACACAGCAATCTTTCAAGTATCCTGTTTTGGATGAGAATGACATGGTTTGAGAACTCTCACCTGCTGTCACCAGCTTTCCAGGCCATCTCTTTGCCTGCATGTCTGATGTATAGTTACAGAAGTAAGCCCACCATGTGAAGGCTTTTTTTGGTGTGTGTTTTGGGGGAAATGTAACTATTTTAAGGGACTGCAGAGAACTATGGCCTGGAAGGAGCCTGAAGTCAAGCCAGAAGGCTTCCCATTTTAACCATCTTTGGGTTCCTGCTATTGGGACAGGTTACCTTTGAATGGACGCATGGCTTACCTTTTCCACATCATGCATCATAGTCAACATTAGAGGTGGTCATTAGGGAAGCCATGGGATGAGGGAAGCGGGTAAGACACTGCTCTTTTCTTGATTGACATCCTTGGGTGATAAATGATAGGGATTATAGTTATCTAAGGAGATTTGTGTCACACATTTACTCTTACTATTATTATTGAACGAGTACTGTTTAAGACGCACGCATGCACGCACACACGCATGCAGTCCCAGAGTGAAGTACCTCCCTACCAAGTCCTTCTAGAATTTAAGGCGCTACAAAACAAATGAGATGGAGAGAGACTGCAGATTATGGTGCTGCTGGGAGAAACAGGCCGGTGACTGCTTGCGGGTCTGCTTGTGGATGCTTCCAGCTGCTTGTCTAGATCAGCGCTCAAGCTGGGAAGGTGGTTAAGAACAGGAGACAGGCACTTGTTCTTCTAGTATATTCTCTCACCTCTGCTGGGGTGGGGTGGAGCTGGTGAGGCTTGGACAGTGGACACAAACATGCCAAGCTGGAGTCCCTAGGAGCCCCATGGAACATTACATAACAGGCTCTGTGAAATGAAAGCATCCAAACAGTAGACCCAACTCAGGCACCCAGCCCTTCTTGGAACTGAACAAAACCTGAGACCCAAACATCACGTCAGAGTCAAACCTGGTGCTTTGCCAGGTATGGTGACAACAGAGTCTGGGCGCACTGCCAGAGACAATGTTCCACAGGAGGTCATGCTCCTGCACTAAGGGTGAGACCCAAGCTTGGTACACATCAACCCCTGAACTACCCCTTCAGGACACCAGCACCTCAGCAGTAGGCCCTGCCCTGATACAGTTAGTGGCAAGGCTGTGCAAATGGCTGCCATCCTTCCTTGGTTACAGGCCAGAATGAGCAGACTCCTGACTATATGCCTGTTCCATGCTCTGAGGGCTATCTCTGACAAACACTACTATTTATCTTTTTAGGATGGATGAAAAGGCAGGCTCAGAGAAGCTGCTCAGGGCAAGGGTCCACCCTGCTTGGCTCAGACCACTGCTGATCCTCTGGCCTGTCTCTGCTTCAGCGGCTGTCTGTTTGCCATCTTTACCAGCTGATAACTGCCCAGCACCTTACTTTGCTGGACAGTGGACAGTTGTGTTGTCTGCACTGGTTTATGTCATTCTCTACGTTTTGGACTTTGTGGACTTCCAGAATTGAGGGGTCACAGTCAGTTTTGAACACAGCAGCACCTAGGCCAAGGTTAAAGCCTCACAGAGGAGTCAGTGCTGAAAGACTGGGTAGGAGCCAGGATCACATTCATTTTCAGATTCAGGCCTCTGAAATGCACTCATTGCTTGCTGCGTTCAAAAGCTGCCTGGGGGAAGTTTGATGAAAAACTCCGATGATTCACAATGAGTGTCCTCTTTTCTGCTTGGGTTCAATCATTTTGTACATCCAGTGCTTTCTGGAAGTTTCTCTGGGTTCATTCTATCCCAAACTATTCCTAACAGGATGCTACAGGTGGCAGCAGCTCCCCTTCGTGTGCCCTCATGAGCTGACGTCAATGAGGCACATGCTAGAAGCAAAGGAACGGAAGTCTCAGTGGGCAGTTTCCTACAGCTGTTCTGCTGGCCATGCACAGCAGGTTACCCTGTCCTCAGGGCCCACAAGGACCTGTGAGTGACATCCAAGGACTTTGGGCATGTGGTCAGCAGCACTTACTTTCCAGGGCTTTAGTACTGGCAAGAATGACATTATAACCCAGGGTCGCTTCTGACTTACTGGCTCCCCTAGCTCTCTCCCTCTAGAAATCAGGCTGTGGAGCACATCACGTCAGTCACGGGGAGAAAAATACCAGTATAATCTAGACTGTCTGGCAGGCCTCAGAAGGGCCCCAGTCCTATGTAAGGTCCCATTCCAGCTCCGTGGCAAGGAGACAGCAGCTGTGCTGGAAGCATTCAGAAAAGCTAGTCGGGAAATGCAGCAGCAGCATGGGCAAGGGGCAGAATAGGCAGAACACAACCTCTATTAACACTTCTTGAGTGCTCTCCCAGGACCCCCAGGAGACATTTGAGATCATGTGTAAGATTCTTGCTTTTCCTGAAATGTCTGGGCAGAGAAGACACTTGGCTAGGGGCTAGAGCAAGGCTATCTATACATGACTTGTGAAAATGTCAAACTATACCATCCCCAAGTAAACAGCTGCTCTCTATGGCCACACATTTTCCACATGTTTGGCCCTCACATTTCTTCTGTCTTCCTCCTCCCAGATGCCCCACACTTACAGCTCTCACTTGTCACTGTTCCCTTAATCCTCTTTCCAGTTTGAACATCTTTCATTCAAAGTGGTCATGCCTAGGCCTCAAAGAGAGTGCAATGTTCTGTATATAACCCATAGGGGAGGAGCTCAGAAGGAGTGTAGTTTGTGAGGACAGGCTGCTGGTCACAATGCTCAGACTCCCTTCTTTTCAAGGGAAGCAAGAACCATGTGGCCCTTAGTTTGCTATGGGAGTTATTCTGCATAGGGCAGGGGAGAGGGCAAAAGTGGAGCCTGAAATGCCTACAGCCCTCTGATGGGACCAGGGTTTTTGCTCACTTGGGTCAGCCTACTGGTGTAGGCTCTCTGGCCCTCCTCAGCTCTTCTCCTTAGCCAAGCTCCAGGTCCTGGAGCTAACTCAGTATTTAGAAAATTCGCTGTGGACTTTGTAGGGATTAACACCCTTAACAAGGTCTTCCAACTAGACACCAAGTGTGGTGTTTTGAATAGGAGTGACCCTCATAGGCATTTATATATTTGAACACTTGGTCATTAGGGGTGGTGTTACTTGACAGGGATTAGGAACTGTAGCCTTGTCAGAGGAAGTATGTCACCGGGGGTGGGCTTTGGGGTTTCTAACACTCAAGCCAGGCCCAGAGTTTGTCTCCTGCTGCCTGCAGATCCAGATGTAGAACTATCAGCTTCTCCAGCACCATGTCTGCCTGTCCTTAGGGCCCATAAGGAGCTCTGAGTGACATTTAAGGACTTTGGGCAGGTGGTCAGCAGCACTTACAGGGAGCTGCTCTGCTTCCTGCCCTGCTGACAATGGACCAAGCCTCTGAAACTGCAAACAGACCCCAGTTAAATGCTTTCTTTATTAAGAGTTGCTGGGATCACTGTGCCTCTTCACAGCAATAGAACCCTGATCAAGACACCAAGTAAGAGAAGCATCAATACTTGGAAGGATACTTGGGCTTCTAGCAGAGGTGTCATCCTCCGTAACCTACTGGCCAAGTCTTGTTTCCCTAGTATCCCAGGGTCACTAAGACATGTGGCTAATACAACCCTGGCCTCATGGAGCTGACCTTCTCATATTGGAGACAATTACATAAACTGCATAAAGTAAATGACAGAAAGTGTATAGTATTGAGGGACAAATAATGTGAGAGAACAGCTAACATAACCTCTGGGTTGTCACAGGGACTCAGGCACCTCATGCTGCACTGCTGAGAGTGGGCCGGAGGTGGGTAGGGAAGGCTCCCTCCACAGAGGCCATCAGTGCCAGCATGAACAGCATACTGGGACTTATAGTGCTTTGGAGGTTAAATTGTGTACTCCTGCTGATGTCCTTGAGGCTGTGCTTCCCACCTAGAGGAAGCCCGATATGTTGGTTACTTTGTTGTGGCTGTGATGAAATACCATGGCTACAATCAACTTATGGAAGAAAAGGTTTACTTGGGCTTACAGTTCTGGAGAGGTGGGGTCCGTAACAGCAGGAGTGGCAGCAGGACAGGATGCTGGCTGATCACATACATTCCTGTCCACATGCAGGAAGTAAGGCGAGGCTTAAACCTTCCAAGCCAGTGACATACTTTATCCAGCAAGACCCCACCTCCTCAGGTTACAAAATTTCCCAGTGCCACTACCTGGGGATCAAGTGTTCAAATACATGAGCCTATGGGGCAGATTTGTCATTCACACCACCACAGCTGAGTCAGGAGGAAAAAAGAAACGTTAAGAAGAGGCAAAGACATGGGAACGGTTAAGTATTTTTTCTTGTTTTGTTTTTGGCTTTGTTGAGATGGCCTCACACTGAAGCCCAGGCTGACCTGGTAATTCCTGTGAAGTGCAGACTGACCTCAGAGCTGGGACCTTTCTGCCTCTGCCTCTTATGTGTTGGGATTATGAGCCTGAGTGACCACACCAAGCAGCCCTAGCCATTCACATTTAGCTGCAGCTGTGATTCCAGCTTCTGAGATAGTGTTTGCTGTGTGGTGATAGAGTGCTCACTGTCAACATGAAGCAAAGCTTTCACTTCAAAGAAACAAGAAGTGTTTACTCTTGAGCCATCTTTGCCCCAAATACCATGTTTTATTGTTAAGAGCAAAAGAAACCCAAAGAGGTTTGCAAGCAGGTTGCAAGAGGGTTGGGAAATCTCTGAAGTAAGGTTCACGCGCTGATAGCGTTCTTAGCTTTTGGGTTAATGGTTACTAATGAAATTATCTCTTAATGCCTCCCAAAGGGTTTCACATGATAGTCACAAGGACGTTAAATCAGGCAAATGTGGCATGAACAGATATTAATGGAACTAAAGATAGCATAAGATATTTTGGCTCTGGATTTGCATTATTCCAACTCTCCTCAGACTGCTCGGGTCAGCCAGCCGTGCAGAATCTAACACAGGTGTGGCTTTCTCCCCATGAGCTTCAGTTCACATCAGTTAGTGGGCTGGGTTAGCTCAGTGTCAGAGCACTGCCTGGCATGCTGAAGGCCCTAGGTTCATGGAGGTGGGGTGGATTTTAAGTAGTAACACCAGGCAGCAATCAGAAGGTTTGTGCAGAGGAAAAGGTGGCTGATGGTTATGGATTGTGGTTCTTTGTTTTAATTTTTTTTTACATAAACTTTTAAATCATATATTCACAGGATTAACTAAGATTATGTATGTAGATTAAATGACTTAAGCTTAGAAATAAGCTTCAAGTAATCCAAATATTAAGTTTTTACTCCATGAAGTTTGATAAACACATTTACCTGTGTAGATAATGGCGATGGCATTGGTGATGGTGAGTGACTTAGTCAGTGCTCTATTGCTGTGAAGAGACACCGTAACCAGGGCAACTCTTATGAAATAAACCATTTAATTGGAAGTTGGCTTACAGTTTCAGAGCCTCAGTCCATTATTAGCATGGCAGGGAGCATGGTGGCACACATGGCCCTGGAACAGTACCTCATAGGGTTTGCAGGACCTCTGTCCAGGCTCTTCTGCCTTTCATGGTCTCTACTGAGAAGTTGGGTGTAGTTATGATAGGTTTGCCATCGTATGTTACTCGGCCTTTTTCTCTTGTCGCTTTTAATATTTTGTCCTTCTTCTGTATATTTTGTGTTTTTATTATTATGTGGCGGGAAGATTTTCTTTTCTGGTCTATTCTATTTGGTGTTCTATAGGCCTCTTGTATGCTCATATGCATCTCCTTCTTCAGATTGGGGAAATTTTCTTCTATGATTTTGTTAAAGATATTTTCTGGGCTGTGGAGTCGGGTGTCCTCTCTTTCCTCAATACCTATTATTCTCAAGTTTAGTCTTTTCATGGTGTCCTTGATTTCATGGATGTTTTGTGTCAGGAAATTTTCAGAGTTAGCATTATCAAACTATGGCACCAGCCAAGGATAATATAGGCAGTAAACTTCGAACCCCTACCCAGATCTAGCCGATGGACAGGACATTCTCCACAGCTGAGTGGAGACTTTCACACGAACTCTGGTGCCCCATTTTTGACCACGTCCCCTTGATGGGGAGACCTGGTGGCACTCAGAGGGAGGATAGCAGGCTACCAAGAAGAGACTTGATACCCTATGAGCATATAGAGGGGGAGGAGGTCCCCCTCAGTCACAGTCATAGGGGAGGGGAATAGGGGGAAGGCGGAAGGGAGGAAGGAATGGGAGGATACAAGGGATGGGCTAACAATTGATATGTAATATGAATAAATTAATAAAATAGTAAAAAAAAAAAAAGAAAGAAAGAAAGAAAAAGTTAAAAAAAAAAAAAAAAAAACCAGCTCAGAGCTACATCCTGGTCCTTGGGCTAAGAGACTGGACCTGGCAAGGACTTCTGAAACCTCAAAGCCCACCCCCAGTGACATATTTTCCTCTGACAAGGCCACATCTCCTCATCCTTGTAATCCTTGAACCTTCCCTTTAGCAGCTGGAGGTTGGCACATGTGAAGGGATAACCATGGAAACCAGAGAAGTTACTCCAAGTTGCTTTTTGCAGTGTATCTGCTGTGTGGCTGGAAATAGGCTCCATTCCCGGGTAGCATAGGGAGTAAGGATGGGTTGTCATTACTGTAGTGATACAGCTTTGAGTTCCAAGGTACCTTTCTTGGCCAGGGTAGATGGGTCTCATGGACTTAGGATGCCAGCAAAAGTCACCCTGAGACAATGGTGTCATGTAGACACTCAGGAACAAGCAGGCAGAAGGTAGACTCTATTAAGGAGATTTTTTTAAATGTGAGAAATTAAAGAAAGTGGAGAAAGGCCTAAGATTATTTTCAGTTATTTTATTTTATTGTATGTGTGTTTGTGAGCCACATGCATGCCTGCCACCTATTGGATGCGATGGGAATGGAGTTAGAGGCGGTTATGAGGCATCATGTGGGTGCTGGGAATAGAATCTGGGTCCCATAAAAAAGCAGTCAGTGCTCATAGCCACCAAGCCATCTATCTAGCCCCAGGCCTAAGATTGATAAAGACTCAACACAGAAAGAAAGCAAAGCTCTTAGCACCAGTGAGTGGGGCTCCAAGCAGCTGATCACTGAGGGACTTTGAATGTAGACTTGGTTTGAGAATTATGAATAATTCTATTAGCCTGTTAGAAGGCCCCACACTCTCTGCCTGTTCTCCTGGCCAATTCAAGATAGTCATGCTCAGATCACATCCTGCTTTCCCAGTCAGGGGTGGCTGAGTCCACCTTTGCTCATTTCTGAAGCCCTTTGGTTGATCTTGACTTATCATCATTGGCTGTTAGTTGTGGCCGAGAAGTCTTGCTGGCTGTGCTCTTTGTTCTCACATGTGTTAGAGTGGCTTGTGCTCCATCACTGTTTCTAGTGGTTAATCTGGAGTCTCTCCTAAACTAAATGGAGGCTCTAGAAACTGGCCAAGAAAGGTTACTGGGAGTGTGGCCACAGGGAGCTATTAGAGCCTCCTCTTTTGCCCTCTGTCTTTGATTCCTGGCTGCCATGAGATGAACAGCCTTTCTCCAGCCTCTGTGGTCTGCAGTGAGATGTGGCCTCAGCAATGGTGCAAAAGCAAGGAAGCTAACCAAGCAGGGACAGACACCTCTGAGAGAATAAGCCCATACAAACCTTTCTTCCGTGTAGGTTGAAACTGACTAACATCCATACCTCTCTCCTGTGGGTTCCACAGACAGCTCCCAGACCTATCCCCAGTGCTTGACACAGTACTCATTCCCTCTCCGAGGAATGCAGGAAAGAATTCCAGAAGAGACTTCCTTGTCCAAGATCCCAGGTAGAGCCTGGTAGGATGAGAAGCCAGAGGGTAGGCTGGGTGCTAGTGAAGGTGACTCTGGCTCCCTTCCTAAGTGGCTTCTTCAGTAGTTTTGGATGTGGGTTTGGTCTTGACCTGTCAGTCTCAAATACAATCTGGTATATACACTGTCCTTTGGCCAATTTCTGATGAGTTTTGGCTTACACAGGGTAGATTATCCATTGCTCTCAGCAGCAAGAGGAAGAAAATCCTAACCCAGGGTCTAACTCTGACAATAATGCCTGCCAGTGTGACAAGTCCTATTCCAGGGTAATTTGTAGAGGCATCATCTTTTGCCTTTGCTGTGCTCAGTTTCTTCACTGCAGCGACATATTCCCATAACTTAGCTTTGGGACCCTAATAGGGAAAGCTGCAGAGTTTAAAACAATCTCAAGTGCTTTTAATATCCAGGGTTTGCTGATATTGTTACCAGTAGAAATATCGTAAATTGTGCTAAGGCAGAAGAGTGGCTCACCCAGAGGTGCAAGAACACAAACTTTCCTCTCTACTGGAAGATAGTGGAAGAAGAGGGCCTTTACACCTTTAGTTCCTTGGGAAGTGTCCAGACAGCGCAGGGACACCAGGGACTAGAAACAAATCCTTCAAGATGATGGGGAAATCACAATGCAACTGCTATAAATACTCACACATTTGAGGGATGCAAACTACAGAAAGATAAAGGAAAAGGAAATGTATATAAAAATAGCTACAGAACACTGTAAGAATGCTTTTGCACATTTATATCCCGAAGAAATGGATTCATATGCCCATACAGAAATGTATCCAAGGATATTCACAGAAGCACAATTCACAGCTATAAAGAAGTAGAAAGAACCCAAATGCATGCTCAGTGATGAAATGCCATAAAGTTTGCATACCCATATGGACTATTATTCAATCATAAAAGGAATGAAGTCTGGACCTAAGCTACAGCATGGATGAGCTGGATAACACTATGTTAATCGAAAGAAGCCAGACACAGAAGGTTACACATGTATGAGTCTTTTCATCTGTAATAGTTAGATCATGCAATCTGTAAAGACCAGATACAGTTTGGGGATGGATAGAGAAGAGGTAAGAATGAGGAATGACGGAATGTTTGTGGGTTTCTTGTATGAAATCCCTGAAAATGTTTCAAAATTGATTTTGTTGACTGAAGCATACAGACTACCTTAAAACAGGAATACACTTCAAACAGGTATATTTTATGGCATGGTGAATCTCAGTAAAGAAGAAAAAGATGCTAAACAATTTTGCAGTTATTGTTCCAATACCAACCAGACTGTGATGTGCTATGTTACATGGGGCCATTGGACACTTGAAACATGGCTGGTACAAGTTGAGATGCCCTTTGAGTTTCCATATATTGTTTTAGATACAGTGGATTTAAGACAACAGAATGCTAGAACTAAACTTGCCTGATTTTTAAAAAAAAATATTGTATCTAGGTAATTTAAGATTTCATGGCTGGCTTGAATTTATACCTTTTATTATATTTCTATTGGATAGTACAAATTTGATAGCTTTTAAAAAAATCAATTTTTAATATTCAGAATTTTTTAAAAAGCTGGCAAACTACACATTATTTTATTTAGCAATTCATGATTTGGTTTTCATTTTTGAAATGCATGAGAATGGGAAGTTGGCACATGTAGTATGGAGAGGGCCTTTATGCTCCTTGTCCTGTCTCTATTTTTCTGGTGGAACACACTTTCAGTACTTCTGGGGAAGTGACATTTATACCATTTACATTTTTTTGGTGGATCACCCTTTAGCCCTCAGTCAGGGGAGTCTGGGGATGCAGTGGGAAGCAGCATCTGGAAGTTGCTGATTCTCAATCAGATAAATATTGCTCCTTTAGGAACAGTAAAAATTAAGCAGAACTCAAATGTAGGCTTCTCACTATACACAAGGAGAATTTTATGGGATCTGTCAATGTTCAAAAGAACTGCACCTTCAAACAGTACACATCATCTCACATACCCACGCACCTAGCTCAAACTGGGGGTGTCAGGGACTTGCCACTCAGACATGAGCCCTGTCTCTAGCTCACCAATCAGTAAAGGCTAAATGAAGCTGTCAGGTTTGGCAGTAGCTGCACAAAATCAAAGTGACAAGGTGGCTGGGCTGACCGACAGCTGATAAAAATGACCACCCTTAACTTTTGTCATTGCAGGGGAAGAAATCATGTCTGAAGATCTCACGGTCCACTTTGAATGAGTTGCCTGTCACAAAAAAAGAGGATGCCTTGACCCTCTTCTTCATGTCCACAGCCATTCTAAGGACGTGTCTTCAGAACTCTGTCTGTTCACATGCCATGCTTACACCATCTGGACAGGAAGAACTTCACTCACTGTGTCTGCTTTCCCTCACAGTTCTGAGGAAGTTCCCATTTCACTTATGGAGTTATAACGTGTCTAACTTATTGTGTGCAAACATTCACAAAACTAATATTGACTTTGTTGAAAATCTAAAGGTAGAAAGGCTTTTGAGTGGATTTAGCAGAAACACTTAAAAAGCAATCATGGGAGGGCAGGATGACTGATCATTTTTATTTCAGGGTTTCCAAAATGTTATTTAAAAAAATGGATAAGAATGTGAAGATGTTGGACAGCAGATTTCAGATAGTTGTCATTGTCTGATAGGAGCAAGGATGAGAATCTTCTAGAAGAGGCAGACACACTGGCATGGGTTTAAGCACAGCACTACCCTGAGCTGTGAAGGCTCAGAAGCAGCCCTCCTGTGGCTGGAGGTGTGTCTCTGGGGCGTATGTGCCTAGTATTTGCAATGTCTTTGCTCCCACCAGGCAGCACTGAAAAGGGAAGAAAAGCAGAGGTCCTGATCTTATTCCCTCCATCCTGTGCAGGAGGAACACGGGACTGTGTCGATGCTTTGATCACACAGGAGACCATGATTCATTTGATCTGAGGTGCTGTTTACACATCAGATTTTTTTTTTAAGCTTTTATTTATTTATCATAGATACATAGTGTTTTGCCTGCATGTACACCAGAAGAGGGCACTAGATGGTTGTGAGCCACCATGTGGTTGCTGAGAATTGAACTCAGGATCTTTGGAATAGCAGGCAGTGCTCTTAACCTCTGAGCCATCTCTCTAGCCCTACACACCAGAGTTTTAAAAATACATGCAGCCAACAACCTACTTTTTTTCTCTCTGAACATTTCATGTGAATGGAATCACGCATGTGTCACACTCATTTAGGTTGTGGTATGCATCAGCTGTTGATGACTCTGAGATAATGGTATGGTCACTTGGGCTGTTTTCATCTTTAGACCATCGTAAATAGTGTCACTATGAACATTTACATGCAAGGTATTGTTCAAACACCTGGCTCAATTTTTTTTGAAGTGTGCCTGCTGGCTAGATAGCAGTTCCACGGAGAATCCATTCAGGAAGCAACAAACGGTTTTCCACTCATCAGAATGGCGAAATCTGCCCTAGCGATTCTACTGTCAGGCCAACACTCAGACTTAGGTTGGTTAAGATCAGCCTTCAATTTTTATAACAACAACGCCCAAAATCAACCAACCAATCTAACCAAGCAATGAAGCTGGCAAATCCAGACACTAAAGCTGACTATTTCATCAAATTAATGATAAAGAAAAGAAGAGAAAAATATGTAAGTGGAGCCTACAGATTTCTTTTAATGACATTTGAGAGACATAATCATCTGGAGCTCTATTTTATCCTAGTTCAAATACACATTTGGAAAACCTGTATTTGTGGCACAAGGAAAAGGTAAAAATTTGCATATTATTACATTTATTAATATGGTGATACTCTTGAAATAATGCTTTAGAAGAATATTATTTTCAAATATACACTAAAACAAATTTCAGTGGAATGATAAAGCCTTCCTCAGAATTGTATGGGAGAATGTAGGCAGAAACACTATGGCCATGTTCATGTAACTGTCAAAGATGCTGGACGGGTAACACCGCTTGCTAGATTACTGCCTTGTGTATATACTCAAAATTTTTGGTAAGAGAGTTAAAAAATAAAACTCAGCCACTGGAAAGTAACAAGCAGGAAACCCTCACCACTTTCACTATGTCTGAGGACACTTCAGAGTAGAGATTCCCTTCAGGTAAGATTGATATGGTTATCAAATTAGCTCCCTAGGTGGGGCTCACTCCCATGCCTCAGGCCCAATTTCCTATAAAGACAAGGCTCTCCTTTTAAGTTTCCTGCTGATCCACTTAAAGGCATTTTTTTACCCTTAGGATTGGAAATAAACCTAATACTATTTTTTGGTATGACTGTAGGTGGCAAGATGTATGCTAGCAGGGCGTGGTGGTGCATACCTTTAATCCCAGCACTCAGGGAGGCAGAGGCAGAGGCAGGCAGACTGCTGTGACTTCGAGGCCAGCCTGGTCTACAAAATAAGCCCAGGTCAGCCAAGGCTACACAGGAATCCCTCTCTCTCTCTCTCTCTCGAAAAAAAAGTATGTGCATAACTGTTCAGTTCTAGGGCACTAGGAACTCCGCACAGTGGTGGTGTGACTGTGATGAGTCTCCCAGCTGGAGGCTCTGTTTGCGAGCCTTTAGGAAGTGGAGTCTCACTGGAAGCAGAGGCAGGGCAGGCATGAGGCCTTACAGCTCTGCTTTCTGGGTACAGATGCAATGCAACCAGTGAACTTCTTACTTTCCCTGCCACGCTGGACTGCACTCCCTGGAACTGTAAGCCAAAATTAACTCTTTCTCCCTTAAGTTACATATGTTGGGGTATATTTTATTACAGTAACAAGAAAGTAACTAGGGCAGTTATCAGCAATAGTGTTCTAGAGCAGCTCACCCTCACTAACTGAAACTGTATCCCTTCAACACTAATCTCCCTTCTTCTAGGTCCCTGTGGCAACCGTTCTACTTTTGGTTTCCGAGCTTGACTACTCTAGAAACCTCATGTATAAGTGGACTCATACCCTGTTTTGATCTTTGTGATTGGTATATTTCACTTGGCATAGTATTTTCAGTTTCACTCATCTTGTAGCTTCTATCAGAACTCTTTCCCTCTGAAAGCAGACATTTCATTGTGTTCCCAGACCACCGTTCCCCATCCATCTGCTGATGGATTGTTGAGAATGATGCTGCTCTGAACAGTGGTTCAGTCCTCTGGGGCATATATAAAAAATGAAGATGTGGGATCATATAGTAATTCTATTACATGTCTTTCTAGATAACTTGCCAATGTTTCCTGCTGCCTTCTGGAGTGGGGCTGGACTGAGGAAGGAGGAGGAGGAGGAGGTGAGATAATATCACAGATAAGAGCATTGGCTTTGTGTGACACAAAGCTGATGACAATGCTTTGTCAACCACTGGGTATATCATTTAGCCCTGAAGCCCCAGAATGCAGAAAGAGATAATACTAGTCTTGTAGAAATTAAAGAGTGCTTATATAATGTCAGTGGCTGGAAGGTACTGAGTGGCCCCCTGTTCCTTCCTCTGTAACAGCCCTTGCTGTTTGGCTAGGGGGTGACTGCCACACAGGTCTTTGCCGCAGTCTTTCCTGATGGACAGCTACATATCTCTGAGGACCTGTGGGGTCCTGGGCCAACTGTCCATTTCTCATTCTAAAGGACTTTTTAGCAAAAAGACCTTTTTTTTTTTTTTTTTTAATCCATTTAAAGCACAATAGTTTTGGGTAAAATTACAGCTGTGCATATATTACTGTCATTAATCTTAGAACATTTCCATTACCTTTAACAGACTCATCACACTTGTTATGTAGCATCTTACTGCAGTTTAATACATTTGTTTCCTCAAATAAATGGAAGAATGTAATTCCTAAATTCCTAAATTAGGCAGGAAGCCTAATCTAACTACCAGCAGTGTACATGGCCTTGAGTGTGACTGGGTGAAGCTTCCATGACTACCCATGGATTTCCTCATGACTGGATCCTGGTGGGGTAGTGTTTTGTCAGAGCCTGGACCATGCTGCTTATTTCCAGAATCATGAGCCAAAATATACTCTTTTCACCACTTATATAAAGTAGCCTGACTCAGGAGCTTAGTTGTATTATTGAACAGCTGACGAATACATGACTCCTCATACTTCCTGAAGCTCTCAGCCCCTGTCAATGACTAATTTTTTTGACTCTTGGTTTTTCTGTGTGTTCATAAAAACAAAACCGTGCAGTATATACTCCTTTGTGGATTTTATTCATACAGCAGCATGTTTTCAAGTAATCTTAATTATTCCTTTATTATACCTTTTCAATACCAAGTATATATCACTGTATGAAAAATGATACTATTTTACTAATTTAATATTAATTTATTTGAGGGAATACTGGTTCTAAAGTATATAATTTCTAAACTGCCCCCCAAACCCTTATATAGCATATGATAATGGTTGTATGTTGTATAAGGAACCCTATTGTGTTCCCACTCAACTCCAGAGAAAATACCAACATGTGAGAGAAAGCAAGCCCACGCTAGATATGACCACAGGCTTTAAGATCAAGACGGAGGAAGAAATACAAAAACAAAACCAAACACAAGTCAACAAAAGTTCAGAGTAAAAAGAAAGGAGATTTTTGGGGCATCACATAAGAGCAAGTGCTAGAGGTGTCAGAGGAAAGCTGAAAACTAGATGCAAGCTCCTTTGGACCTACACGTTCTGGTAGGACTCTAAAGTGGTAAAGTTGTATGAGCAGCCAGATGAAGACTCTGAAAAGAACAATTCCAATGCTGAGTGTCTACTACATTCCAGACACTTAATTTAGTCACCTGAATTACGGAAATTAATGTCTTTTTAACATTCAGCAGTAGGAAATAACTATTAACATCTATGTTGTATATATAGCTGCATTTTCTTTTATATTAGTTATTTTTCTGTTGCAGTGATAAAATACCATGACCCAAGGCAACTTATAATTTATTTTAGCTTAAGTTCCAGGGGAGGAGTCCACAGTGCTGAAGACTGCCTGACAGCAACTGGCCGGAACAGGAATCTGGCTGATTCACATTTTAACTACATACATGAAACAGCAAGAAATGGGTGGTGGTGGGGTAGGGTGGGAGGCCTATAAATCCCAAAGCTGCCCACTCCCAGTGATATGCTCCAACAAGGCTGAACCTCCTCAAAGTTACATAACAGCCCAAACAAAAACCACCAACATGTCCACATATATGAGGCTATGGCAGAAATTTCTCATTTAAACACCAGACCATTCATGTATTGTGGGCGTCTTGGCTGGCTCTGCTGGCTGCTGTGAATGGAGGTATAAGAACATGTGAGTGCAGAGTTCACTGCCTTTGGGGCTGCCTATAGAGGCAGAGGTGGGACATACAGTGCACTGAATTCTAGTTGCTGGAGGAACCTCCATATTCTTTTCTACCTGCTGTCCTACTCACATCTCTATGAGCAATGCACAAGAGGTCTCCTTTCTATGCACCTGTCTCTGCATCAAAGTTTGTCTGTCTTTTTGATAATAACCACTGTAATTGTGGATGAGATAGTAACGCACCGTAGCTTCTACTTGCATTTTTTTTGATGATTTCCCATGTTTAGCATTGTTCACATACTTGTTGGCCAATTGTATATATGCTGGCAGGACACCATTAATCCATAAGAAGAATAATATTCTGTGAGCCATGGCAACATGGTGGGACTGGAGGACATTATGCCAACTAAAACCAGCTAGTCAGAGATAGAAAAATGCCATGTTTGTCCATTTATATGTTGAGGCTAAGAATTGATCTTGTGGGAGTAGAGAGTAGAACATAGTGGGTGGGTATCATAACCTAGAAATGGTGGGAGTAGGTAGAGAGGGTTGGGTAACACACCTTGATAGGAGGAGTGAGTTCTAGTGTTTATTACACAGTAGTTACCAAAATTTAAAACCATATATCTCAACAAATATTGAGAAGGAGTCGAAGTGTTCCTCACACAAAGCTTATTTTGATGATTACACCACATACACATATCAAAGTACAACATGCACATTTATTTATCAATTAAAAAATTAAAACCCCAAACTCAAAGCCTCTATGTTGGAGGGACAGGAAGACAAAGGGGTAAACAGTCAGCTCTAACTGGCGGCATCAGATGACAGGCGGAGCTGGCCAGACAGGCCTGCTAGCCCAGTGTACATGACTTTCCCAGGCACCACTTTACACTTTTACCTCATTCAGTGGAGAAACAAGAGTCAAAGGTTAAACAGTCTCCTTACCAGATGCATAGAAAATGCATTGTTTCTAAAATGCTGACCAGGACAAGACAGACTGCAAAATAAGTCAACTGAACGTCAAGTCCTACCCTTGACATAGGACATGACACTGCATTTACAAAAGACACAAACTGGAGAGAATTAGGTAACAGCATGTCTTTGGCTGGTGTTTAGATTTTACTGTTGACTGACATTTTAATGATAATCATAGCTAATATTACACATCATTTTCCCCCCAAAGGCTTAACTGACACCTGGTAGGATTTATAGCATACTATCTGGAGGATAAGAAAATTTCACATACATCACAAATATCCAAAAGCACACAGATGTCATCACTGAGAATAATATATTGGCTATATAGCCTTGGACAAACAAGGATGTGGGCTATGGGCTTTATAGATAAGAACGTTTCAATGTTTCACAGACATTTACATTTTGTGGCTGGTGACTCCCACACCCAGCATCTCCTGGCTGGTTGCTCCTGGGACAACGTCTGGTAGATGTAATATATAATTCACAATGATTAATGTGACAGATTTTATGTTATGTGTCCTTTATCATAAATAACAATGGAGGAGTGATAAACTAAACTGTAGACACAGACTCTGCCTTTTTTTTTTTTTTTTTGCTAATGTTTTCTGGCAGAAAAGCTTTCCTTCTGCTACCTTCCACTTCCTACATAATCAGCTCCCTAGATTAAAAGCTGATCAAGATGCTTTAAAAATAGCCAGTTTTATATTCAGCATTTGGTCTCCACAGAACTCATATCAAGAACCTCCATGTATGAGCATGGCTATCTCTGTTTACAATATGTTGGACTTTTAGTCTTCCAATCTAGAGTTTTCATGTATGAAGACCTACATTTTGTAAAATTAAGGGCACTTATTACATGTGAGGAGACAGGCTGCCAGTGACACAGGACTGCCTCCTGGGAATGTAGGAGAAAGAAGAGGTAGGGGGCTGATGTGCTTAGTCCCCATGGTTACATATTTTCTGTTAAAAGGAGGTTGCATGAACAGCAAAGTGCACAGCTGTCAGGAATGGAGCTTTGGGTTTCACTGCTACTTAAGTTGCCCCTTGACTTTGGGCAAATCATTTCTCTAATCTGTAAAATGCCAGGTGCAATGGTTTCAAATGCCCCTGCTGACCACAAAAGCGATTCCAGGCATCTAAAGTTCCCTGAAGAAAATGTCTCAAGTAGCCTAAGCACGAGCCCCCAAGTACAGGGTTTCTTCTTTTGCAAGCTCTCACACCCACAGTAACTAACTGTAGAAAGGAGCTTCATTGTAAAAATGCATACCAACTGACATGGACAATAGAGGCTCCTTAATTTTACAGAGCAGGAAGACTGAAATTCAGAACAGCAAGGATGGCCAAGATCTCAGTGCATATGGGAGGGATTTTAGAGCTCAAGAAGGCATTGGGGTGGGCAGATGCATTAGAATTTGAGGGAGGCTTTTCCAAACTTTCCCACACTCTAACTGGAATTGCACACTGCACTACCACTGGGACTTATGTGTAAGTATAAAGATGGGATAAGAGCCAGAGCTCAGTCTCTTTTCCTCTCCCTCCCCCACACTGGGGATGGAACACAAAACCTTGTATATGTCTGACAGGCACGCAATCTACCACTGCCCACTCTCTTCCAATTGCATCTATTTTGTGTGCATGCATACACGCATGTGCCATGGAGTTTATGGAGGTCAGGGGACAAGAAGATGGCTCTTTCCAGGCATCGAACTCAGGTTTTAAGGCTTGGTGGCAAGTGCATTTACCACAGAGTTTCTTGTCAGACCCCAGTCTTTCACTTTCCAGGATGAAGAAAGTAGGGCTGAGAGAACCTGGGGCCTGGTCAGAATGCAAACTGGAGAGGGATCTGGAACTAAAGCTGCCACATTGGTCCAACCAGTCACCCACTGAAAATGGTCTGAGGCCACCAAGTGTCTGTGGCATGCTCCCTGTGGTTCTCTCTATGTGCAAGGAGCCTACACAATGTTGTAAACAACCCTGGTCGGTGGTGCTTCCCAAGGACAGACTTGTGCCCTCTATGCTCCTCTTACAGCGTGACTTGATCCTTCATGGAGACGCTCTCACAGATCCTGCAGGGTTCTGTGACTCTGACCCTTACACCGACAGCAGAAGTGATAATGCCTGGTACTGGAGGCACTGTGACTTCTACCTGCCTCTTTCTTGGAATTGCAGATCATGCTGTAAGGAAGTCCAGGCTACCTGGGGAGCCCATGCTTGTGTGTTCTGGCTGTAAGGGCTGGCTTGGCCCTTAGCTGCCAGCCAGCACCAGTTGGTACTCAGCTTTCAGGTCTCCTAGCAGACTCTAAAGTAAGATGGCATATTTGTATTTTGTGCCATGTTTATATTTCTTACCTGCAGAAGCAGAATGTGGTATAACTGAAGATTGTTATTACAATCCACCAAGTTTAGCAGGTAGTTTATTATGCAACAATAATGGGTATATAAGATCCTTGGGTTAATAGTCTACATTAAATTTTTTTCTTTCCCTTCAATTATTTTTCCATTCCACACATTCTTCTATTGTTAATGGAGAAAGTGAAAAGCCATCTGTTTAAATTATTTTCTCTTTAACATTTGAAAAATTTGTATCAAAAGATAGTGTTACATCTCTTTGGAACTACAGCCACACTCAGATTTTAAGAGCACAATATAAAACAACAGTCTAGTCATTTTCTGTTTTACAAAGTCTTTATTTAGCCGGGCGTGGTGGCACACGCCTTTAATCCCAGCACTCGGGAGGCAGAGGCAAGGGGATCGCTGTGAGTTCGAGGCCAGCCTGGTCTACAAAGTGAGTCCAGGACAGCCAAGGCTACACAGAGAAACCCTGTCTCGAAAAAAAAACCAAAAAAAAAAAAAAAACAAAAACAAAGTCTTTATTTAATACAGACTTCCTACGCCTCCTGTATCTCACAGGCTGCACATAAGTATCATCTTCTATGATATGTCAGCATCCCTTTGCATTCCTGTTTAAACATGGCTCACTGTGGTCTATATTTTGTGTATTTCATGCTCACCATTTCATCAATTTCCAAGGAGCTGAGATGCCACATGTATTGTCTCAGAGCAGAAAAGAGCAGTACGTAGCCACTTCATGTTCAGAATTGCATTGGGGTAATGCTGATTCACTTCAGAAGGCTCAAGTGAAATACGTTAGTGCCCTAAGGCCTTCAGTGGCCACACTGAAGAGGCCAAGAACTTCAGTCAAAGCAGACCTTCTGTGGCTAGTTGTAGGTAGGTTTTGCCGGTGATGTTCAGGATTCTGACCTCATTGATACTGGTGATGGAAAGTCAAAGTTACTGAGAGGTTGAGAGTCACAACAGCAGGACCCATTTATAAGGGCAAATTGGGTAGGTCTTTGACCTTGAGATGCAGGCTGGCCTTAGTCTAGAGGGCTCAGAAATAGCCCAGAGAGAATAAAGCCAAGAGGGAGAAAGTGTCTTTCAGAAATTCTTAAAAACACAAGGCAATTAAGTTTCATGGGAGTGGGGACTTTGCCTCAGAATGACCTGACTGTCAAAAGCTATATAAATAGGGTTGTGTGGTAGGGGCATACCCAAAGTATGATCTAGTAAAACATTACGAACATAAAACAAGCTTTTGGCCAGCAGATGGCAGTAAAGGACCTTGGAAGTGATTGCAGCAGTGGATTCTGAAATGCTGGCAGGTAGCTCTTAACAGCTATTGTATAAGTGATTTATGTATTTGGATTCTGCTCAATGTTATATATGCATTACTGAATAAAACATTCACAGTGTATTTTCCAGCAGCAGCTGAGCTCCAATTCCAAGGTTCTGAGGCCTAATTCCCAAGGCTCCAAAGGAGCCCCTGACATCAAATTGCTTTTCTTCCCCAAAGAGCTGCTCCATACCCCAGAAAAAGAAATGCTTGGAGCTGGGGAGAGAGATCTGATGTGACCACATAGTCAGAGCAGCTTACTGAGTACGTGTGAGGGAAAGCAAATGTCTGCCAGGCAGTTCCCTTGAGGCTAAGGCGTTTGGGGCCTCCCGATGCTGGCTGTCCCCTAATTTCCTTCTGAATGATCCTTCTTAGCACACCTCCCACCCTGGCCTTGTGAGAGGGAATGCCTGACTCAGTTTGTGCAAGGCTTGTTTATGAGACTCATGCCAGATAAACTTCTTCCTCAGGGTTTTTCTCCATGTTTTCCAGAGGATCCCAACTACCCACAGGCATGGGAGCTGGGACATCTCTTCATTGTTCCGAGCACTGAGTTAGAACTATCTAAACACAGGAGCAGGGGTCTGTCTGGGTGTTGGTGTGTGAAACTCACTCTAGGCTTGAGGCCTTCTCTGATGGGCTGCATCAGCTGACTGCTCAGTCTGGTGCTTGTTATGGTGTGATAATCACAGGTGCTAGAACAGGCCACAAGGCCAATGGTGAGCCTCAGAGGGACAGGCTCCTAGAGAAAGACAAATGTCTTATTTAGAATAATGAGAGATAGAAAGTCAGGCTCTTTCTTCCAGCAATCAGAGAAGACAGGGTACATCCCTGTGGGAGACAACAACTTGCTATTTCAAACCTGTGGCCAACCGATAAGGCAACAGTCTTTTATTTCTAACATGTATTTATGTTCACACAAAGGAAAGGCAATTCTGTTATGGCATTCAGGGTTAACAGCTCACACCTGACCATTTCCACTATAAGCCAGGAGAAGGTCAACCAGTCTTAATAAATGCATCATCCCTTGAGGCTTGTATGACTGTTCTACATAGCTGGTCCTGTTAAGCAGGAGGGGAAACTGAGGGCTAGAAATGCCTTAATTGTATATGGCTAATACCCAGGAGTAAGGACTGAAATGGTGTGAGGACTAAGACTCAGGCTTCCTGACTCCTGTCAGTGTTCTTCATCACCATGACAGGAAGGGTGATAGCTGTAGTATTTCTCTGAGACAGTTAACGTTTTCTTGTCCACAGAGTTAAAAAAGGAAAAGGAAAAAAAAAAAAAAAAAAAAGCATCTACAGGGGAAGCAATTGGTGGGGGAGGAAATCACAAGAGAGATGGCTGTGAAGGAGCAGAAAATTCATTTCATGCCTTCATTCCTCATGCATATTGATAGGCACCCACCAATCCCACCAATATGTCTTTAATAAATATTTACCACCTGTGGTCTCATTTATCCCCATAGCTTCATTACCCATGCTCTCACAGTATTGACTGCTAGATCTATACTGCTTGACCAGAGCTATGTCTTGACGCCCTCACCCAGCATAATCAACATGTATTTTATCCCTGCCATCCACACACCCTTTCTTCCACGGTCATTCTCTTCTGCCACCACTCAAATGAGCCCTTGCATTAGGCCTTCTATGTGGAAATTATGCTTCTATTATCAAGTCTACAATTACATTTTCTCGGTACTGCAATTTCTCTAACACATACATTTCCTATTATCACTTCACTGCCTAAAATATTTTAATTCCCTCTCACTGCATATGGTGCTTCCAAGACTGTATTCCAAGCCTAGTGCCTGGGCTGGAGCACAGGGTGTCTCACCCATCCCCAGACGGATCACTGCTTGCTAGTTTAATGGCACAGCAGTAGCATTCTCACCCTCTTCAGTCCTAGTAAACAAGTGCCTGTGACACTGCTGAGTCTGCCTCAGTCACTCCCTGCCCTTGGGATTAGTATTCACCATACAAAAATCCTCTGCAGGAGACACCATGGTCTTCATTTTTATCAATGAAAACTGAAATGCTGAGGTCTTGTCTAGGGCAATGGGGCCAGGATTCAAAATCAAGTGACTGCTTCATTAATGCCACCAGGCAAAACCTGCTGTTTGAATGTAGGTTCCCAGAACCCTTGTAATGGCCCCACTCTCGCAGATGCTGCTGCTGATGACTGTTCTGGCTGTTCCTTTTCTGCTTTTGCTTTCCCTGCAAAGTGCTAGGATGTTTAGTCTCCCATGTGTCCCAGGGAAGTCTAGTCTCTGTGAAGCCCTGTGTTATCAGTCTTGACTGGTATGATCAGAGTGGTAGCCTAGGGAATGGCCTGGGCACAGTCCTACAGCACAACTGCTAACAAAACTAGTGTACAGGGCACTAGTGTTGGGACCCCTGGAAAATCTTTATCCCCCTTTAGAGGACACAATCATGGTTTAAATAACTACACATGGTATATATGTATTGAAATGTCACACTGTGTCCCATAAATAAGAATGATTACCATGCTGTAGTGGAGTGGTTTCTCCTGGTTAGACAGAGCTGCTGTGGTGGCCTACACAAGACTGACCACAGGCATGCTGATGAAATAAGCAGAACCATACAGTTGAGAGTGGGGTCTGCAGCAATGACCTGGTTAAGGCCATTTTCTTGTAGAAGGAGTGGGCAGGTAAGCAGACCTCACTTGAGTATGGTTCCTTTCTGCCCTAGCTGAGTGGAGTCGAGGCTACTGCCAGAGAATGTAGGAGGTGGAAGGTTGACTGGGGTAGCTACTTATGTCATGCCTGCGCCTGTAAATATTTAACCCTAATAAATCCATTGGTTCACTAAGCTGGACTTAGACAGAATCCCTTTCCTGGTGTGTTGGTACTCTCTTTACTAATGGTGATTATGCATCCACAGGAGAACTCAGACAACATGTGTCAATTAGAGCAAAAAAAGGAAAAAAAAAAAAAAAAGCCATGAATCATAGTTTTGTTTTCATAGATGGATATTGCCAAGTTGAAGCCATCAGGTCTGCAATATTAACCACCCCAAGACTTGCTATCACAGAAAATTGTAGCACTCTTATATCATGATTTTGATGGAGGGGAGGGAGAGGGCAGACTATTTTGGACCAATTTGCAGAAAAGTGTCAAGAGCAGTGTGAGTGCTCCTGTCACTATCCGTCCTCTACAATTATAGTGGGAGCGCCTCTGAGTTACTGCCCTATACCGTGGGAAACAGTGGACTTGCATAGTGCTTTCAGGTGGTGCCTGGCTCCACTTTACAAAGCAGCACTTGGATCCATTCTGAGTGCAAATGCTGATGCAGAGTGACTCTGCACCTTGTCAGACATCACCACCTGCAGAGGACAGACCACGAGGAGGTGACTGATGAGAAACTTGTTCATTTAAGTAAAAATGCTACCTATGAACTACCTGAAGGAGACTGGGAGCACACAGGTGCTGGCCATATTAAAATCCTATCAGAAAAGCCTGTTCCATGACACCAAAGCAGGGCAACCCCTTCACCTGGATAACACAGAAAGAGGGATATCCCAGTACTGTGATAGTGAGGGTCCTCACTAACCTGTCATCTGACCATCTGGTGCCTGACTGACAGGCAAGGGACTCCTGGCTGTCCCCAGGGCTTCAGCTCACTATGTTCCCAGGGCTTCAAGAGGCCCATTTGACTTCTGACAGTCCACTCACTTATGAACCCAAACCTGGTCTTTCCTCAGTGGTCCTGAACTTGAGATTCATCAGTAGCTCTCAAACTGGACTCCTCAATAATTTATCTAACCATATACAGGGGCTCTTTGCCTTTCTCTCTTCAGGAATCCATCTTTAACCCTTTGACAATCATTCACTCTTGTGTATTTTATAAAAGAACTTGAGATTGCTATAGGCCATGGTCTCAAGGGAAATCCAGATTACTTGTTTTGTGAACTTATTGCTACTCAATGAATTCTGACACTGTAGACAAAGCATGTCTATCTATATTCCTGACAGTAAGCTCATAACATCCTCTCAGAGGGGCTTTTCCTAGTCAGCACTCACAGGCCAAAGGCCAGATGCAAAGCCGTAGCCACTGCTTATCTGAAGAGATTTGGGAGTTTCTACTTTAATGATCTCAATTATCCAATTCAGTTAAGCTTTGCTGAGTTGTCTGTGTTTTGGCAAGAAAAAAGAAAATCCTGCTTATTAGCAACTTAAACATAGATTTACATTCCATCTGAACTCCTTTGATTTTCTCAGGGAAACAAAGCCATGCTAGGATTTTGTGCTCTTTACCCAGGTCAGCTGCTCCAGGAAGCAAATGTGTAGTCATGGTCTAGCTGTATCTTGGGTTAGATAATAAAGCACCTAATTAGGCCACCAAGAAACAATCATTTCAGAATGTCACTACAAATGTCATGACCAGGAGTTGGTTAAGTGTTGCCTCTCTTTGAGAATCAATGAGGTTATAGTTGAAACTGTGGGTTACAATACACAAAATACACTGCCCATGTTAAACATTTTGAAATTTGCATAACCAAATTTTGTATCTACTTCTCCGAGTGGGCTTCTTTAAATGTTAAGAAGGCAGAACAAAGATTCAAGTCCACCTGCTCTCCTCCTGACAGGGTTCCTTTCACTGCACTAGGAAGCAAAGTTAGAGGCTTTCAACCAAGGATCAGTAGGCCCTTCGGTGGGTGTCACCTTTTCTTCTTTGTTTATTTTCGCAGGGAAGCACGCCTGATTTCCTTGGAAGCTCCAGGACTCTCATTAACAGTGCAGCTATGATGAGAGATTCCTTCTGTAAATTGTTTGGCAGCCACAGCTCTAGGAAACTTTCCTACCAAGTGGAACAAGAAAATAACCTCAACTTTCTCTTTTAGTTCCTGGGTTTAGCCAAGCTCTTCCTTACATAGGGCACCTGAGGTGTCTTCCCACCTGCCCCTCTACTGCTCCTTCACTCCATCTACTCATGCCTGTTACTTGCTCAGAAAACAGCCAGGTGAGTCTCCTAGTCAGTCCTCCTCCAGAGCACGTACTGGTGGTGAGACGTCACCTGGTGCTCGCCTAGCCTGTGTGTAGAGACCCACTCTGTAGGTAACCATTCAGCATCACAACACTCACTGAGAAGATCAAGGAGAAGCAGAGACCAGTCCAGGCCCCACACCTGTGGTTAACAGGGCTATGACTTGCTGAGGCTATGAAGGAGAGCCATGACATAGGCCAACATTTGAACAAGCTTTGAACAAGGCCAGTTTCTTCTAAATGTTCTGAGGAGGAAAAATATGGGTGAGAGAGGAATAAAGAAAGCTAGAAAAACCAGTTTTAGATTAGGTGATAGATAATAATGCTTGTTGGGAAAACACACACACACACACACAACACACACACACACACACACACACACACACACACTGCAGTAACTAAAAGTACACAACAGTCTCTACAAAGAGGCTGCACTTACACTGAATATTCTACAAAAGTTGATTGATTAATACTTCAGTATTGTGGAGAAGTTGGAATGTTGTAGATCTAAAGGCAAATTACATTGGGATCTTTGTTCCCTTCAGTGGCTGTAGCAGGCTCACCTGTCTGACCTAACATCCTATGACCAGTACATGGCTTTTGGGATGCCTTGGCAGGTCAATATTCCCCCAAAGCTAAGAATGTTATCAGGTAGCATCTGAGGCCCAGAGCAGAGGCTCCTCCATTTGGCAGTAACCATCTTGCCTCCTTGACCCCATGCTTGATGCTCCCACCAACTTATCTGAAAAGTGCCATTTCTCTTCAGTTTCCTTGTAACAACCTCATGGGATTGTTATTACCTTGGAACATGGAATTTGGGGCAATCTAAATCTGTGCCATGGCCACTCAAATTTGGCAATCTCTTACTCCCTTTGAGGTGAGTGACAGTTGTGCTTTTTATGTCATCATCATAAAAAAAAAAAAAAATCAACTCTGGAACATGAAACAGGGATCCCTGAGTTTCCTGTAACATTCTCATTCTCCCTTGTATAACTTTAGTTCAGAGAAATGTAATGCCCTTTTTGGCTTCCATGGGCACTAGGCACACACATAATCAGACACAGATGCAGGTAAACTACCTATACACATGTCTGCCTGCCTGCCTGCCTGCCAGCATATAGTATGTGTAAGTGCTCTGCCTGCAGGTACATCTGCATGGCAGAAGAGGACATTAGTCACATATAGATGGTAGTGAGCCACCACGTGGGTGCTGGGAATTTTACTCAGGACCTCTGGAAGAGCAGTCAGTGCTCTTAACCTCTGAGTTATCTCTCCAGCCCTACATACATCTTCTTAAAAGGAATAAGTAAAAAAATTGATTCAGCAACCATGACCTCCTCTCTCGCTCTTATCCATTTCTCTTCATTCAGCAGCTGCTGAGATCTCTAGCTTGCCTGTGATGTAGCCTTTCTCTCAAACTCAAAAGTCCTTGAGTTAAAACAAAACAAAACAAAACAAAACAGAAGGAACAAAGCCCAACTCTACCCAAACAGAACCAATGATAACTCTTGAAGACACAATTTCTTACTTGAAACCTTTTTCATTTATATGCATGTGAAACAAATGATGAAGTGACTGCCAATTAAACCTATAAATATACACACAGAGTTACCTCACCACCTACAATGTACTGCCAAGGATAGAATCAAATGTGTTTTGTAAAGTTTTTCAGAGCTTAAATTTTCATTTCTTCACCCCCCCCCCCAAGATAGCTCCTTTACCAAAATTTCATTTTCTGACCTGATTGTTTGATATGTCAAAATTGTACTTTCAGCCTAACATTTCCCATTAATTACTGTGCTTCTATGGTTTTTGGGTGACACATTTCAGAGGACTTATTGGGTGAATAATATTTAGCCAATTTAGTTTCTGTTTGAGCTACAGTTCTGAGTGCTCATTAATGAATAGAGAAGCTTCCATTAAAATAAGTGATGTTTTCAGGTTGTATAGTGAAATAGGTAATCATGTGTGATGATCATAAAATAAGGACCTGCAAGAAGCCAAGATGTGTGGGAAAGGCATGCTGGCAAAGACGGCCTGCTTTGGGAAAAGGCATGTGGGCAAAGATGGGCCTGCCATGGGACATGTCCTGTGAGGGGAGCTCTGATCCGAGCTGGAGTATTTGAGCACCAGCTCATTAATTCTTCTAGGTCTAGAGCACACCGGAGTCAAGGATGGTGTCTGGCTCTGTATCCCTATGAAACCTGAAGTGAGGGAGAATTTCAGCAGTTGGCCAAGATCAGAAAACCTGTAAAGCTGTGACTCAAATCTGACATATCCTTTTTCAAAGTTACAACTCACACCATTGATCTTTAAATCTAGTTTGGAAAGACATTCCCAAAATTATACTAAAGATGGAGAAAAACTAATCTGAAAAATTTGCATGTCTTATTAAAAAAAAAAAAAAAAAAAGAGCCCTAAAGGTCCTTGGTAGCTAGGGAAGTCAGGATATCGCAGGGGCTACTTATCTCTCAAAATAATTTGTGGTAAGTGGCCAGAGCTTCAAATAAACATTCCTCTGAGCTGCAGTTAAAATAATAAAAGCATGACACAACAAGAAAATCTGGAGCAATTTGTACATAGCATATACAATTATCTATCTATGTAAAAACTACACAAACAATCCTATCTAAAATCACAGATATATATGTGTGTTTAAGTGGGAGCTACTCCAAGGACATGCTGTCCTGCTAGGTTATCATGAAAGTTAGTTTGTCAATCCTGTGCTATGACTGATTTCCTACAAGTAAAGCATCCATCTCTTAACAATAATGTCAACCTCTAGGATAAATATAAAGAAAGGCAAATGTTAAATGCAAAATCTTTGTGCACAGAGGCAAGGAGTAGACTTTGCGTGTCTCTGAGTCCTTGTCAACATTCAGATATTAACCCATATTCCAAGTAAGGGCAGTGTGGGCTACTAAGAGGCAGTGACATGCCACAGCACACTGTTTTATTACAGTCCAGTGTGGGGGCCAGGTGATTATTAATGGTGGTGAACAAGGCAGCTGTTACTGAAAGCCACTCCATCTTCAATCCTGAGTATCAGTTTTGAGTTCAATTGGGCAGATTTGCTCTCCTTTCAAGTCTTTCTCTTCCGGTATGACTCTCCCCCTGGCACCACCTCATTTCCTTCTTGCCTCATGAAGCCTGGGGATCCCAAAGGCCACCATACCAGTGTAGCTACTTCCTAGTTGTCTGATCTTGCTTAAGTTATTTAACTTTTTCTTGCTCCTTCATATATAAAATGGAGGTACTTCTAGCACTACCTCTTCAGGATGCGAGGTCTAAGGTATGTGCCTGGTGTGCGCAGATGCTCACTGTTAGTTACTAGCATAATTATTCTTTCAATAACAGTCTGCCCTTCAGCATGTGTCACAAAGAGTATGAGACACCAAATACACATGAGAACTGGAAACAGCAGAGCATCAGGCATCTGCAGAGTCAAGCACAACCCCAGCCTCCAAGCCTCCTCTACAAGCACAGGGGCCAACCCTAGCTGTCTCTGGCTACTTTCTTAAGGTTCACCCATTGTTCCCCTTACCACCATCCTTGCCTTTAGAAAAGCACCTGGGCGCCTACCTGCCTATTGGCTTCACTCCTTATAGGCAGCGGCACTGTTAGGAGGTGTGGCTTTGTTGGCAGCCTCTTCCTGCTGCCAGCTAATCCAGATGTAGAACTCTCAGCTCCTTCCCCAGCACCAAGTCAGCCTGCACACTGACATGCTTCTGGCCATGATGATAATAGACTAAATCTCTGACACTGGAAGCCAGACCCAGTTAAGTGTTTTCCTTTATAAGAGTTGCCATAGTCCTTGTATCTTTTCACAACAATCTAACAATCTGTTATCCTTCTAACTGAAGAAAGAAAGTTTTTTCTTATTCTACCTGGAAGGTCAGGCTGGCATCAGATGTAGGAGGCTGGGACTATCAGGCTGTTGTCTCTGTCTTGATGTCTACATCATACCCGCACCCTCCTTTCATATCACCAAAAAAGGTCCTATATGTGGTTTCCCAAGACTAGGACTGACCAATCCAGCTGTTCAAATGTGGAAGACTATCTGATGCCCTCCTTTCTCGGCCTGCTCTGCTGGGGTTGATGTCTATTTTTCAAGCAGGTGAGGCAGTTAATATGACCAGAGGGCCAGCATTCTACTCACTGATCTGCACTGATGAACTTGGTAACCTAGTTATATAATTAACATTAGTAGTATTTTATTAATCTCTAGACCAATAATATTACAACAAATGGCAGGTCTTTAATATGTTTACTTGAGATCTTTGGGCTCTGGGCTCTCAGGCTCCTTAAATGAAGCATTCACCTAATTTTGCCTATGTCCCCACAATTAGTAAAATATGCTATTTTTAAAAGTTTTGTTTTTATTGATAATCTTAAATATATGAAGAGTTCAGATCACAACGGTGTATTCCTTGTGCCTGCCCACCTAGGAAGGGAAACTGGGAATCTAGAACTGAACAGATGAGATGAGTGCAACTTTGGGAAAGCTTACCTAACCTCCCAGAGCCTTGGTTTCCTTCCCATAAAAGGGAATTACCAACAGCACACACTGTGCCTCCATCATCATGGGTGGTACAGATGCAAGAACTCCCATTGGAACCTGTATTTCTAATATGGCACTCACCAAGATCATCTCTATAATGTCTTAAACATACATTCTCATGTACAGCCAGACTTTGTGGCTATACTCCACAATTCTAAGACATTGTTGATATTTTTAGAGCCACTCACAAACACTTGAATGAAATGACCATGTACCAGTGAATGCAGAAACAAAGAGTCTAATAACTACAAAATAGGAAGAAGAGAGGTGGTCCCTTAGAAGCACAACATCCCAGACATATATGTTAAATTGTAGCAATAAAGCGGAGAACATCCTCTACAGAATGCACCAATTCTAAATTACTGGCTAAATCTAGTAAAAAAAATTACCTGCGGAATGCTATCATAAATGCTAGGGCGACATTTTATTTTTTTTAACCTAAACTCTAGAATAAACCATAAGGGGAAAAAACAACCCTGCAAATTAGATATTCTAGATCTTAAAGCCACTAATTTTAATCAATATCAGCCTTGAAGTTTTAAATGACTTTCTACTGAACCTCTCCACCCCCATCAAGTAATTATCAGAAATATTGATTCCATTCCACACATTCAATCTTACAAGTTCATAAAATATTAGCTTATTAAGTTAACATAAAAATGCAATTTAGTGGAATTAAACAGCAGAGGGAATTTCACATAAACACTGCAAATTGGGTCTCTATATGGCTGATGTCTTAATATATTACCCACCCCTCATCACTAGTCCCCTGGCCCTAGGTGGGTGAGAGAGGTCATCATCAAGGGGAGGAATATACTTAACAGAGAATAGCTTATATAAATTTAATACCACACAGGTCAAAGATGAAAGAGAAAACAAAATTCAGAATCTCATTTTGCCCATTTAAAAGCCATTAAGTTTACAAGGTTGCAGTAATATTCTCAATCGGACTCTGTCAGAGTGAGACATCTCCATTCAGGTCTCCACACTGTAGGGCTGTGATTTTAATATAAAACACCATTCTAACAGGATGATTGGTTAGATATATGGGTGGAAAGAAAGATGATTCAGAAATCACCATATCCTTTACTGTGGGGATTGCAAAAAACAATACTACAGACACAAAGGACAGGTGTTCAGGTCCCATCTTTATGAGGCTAATAATAAACTCAGCTACAATGATTGCAGACACAGAATAGAAATTACTGATGCTGGCAAATCCGATCATTACTTCTCAGTAACTGTGTTTCAATGGCTGCGCGCGCGCGCGCGCGTGTGTGCATGTGTGCATGTGTGTGTATAAATCATGCATATGAGTGGGACTACTACTCGACTTTCAAGGCTGGCTCTGCTATTACCTTCTTACATAGTCAGACCTGTTTTTATCATGTCAAAAGGAAGTAACTGCTTGTCCCAGCTACTGCAAGTTATAATGATAATACATGGGAGCGTACTTAAGAAGGCTTAAAGCATTAAGCCAAGCAAATGCCTAATTGCCATTTTACAGTTCTCAGACTTGTGTATGTTCCAAAGTATCACACGTAATTTGATTCCTGTGAACACATTTGGTTTCTGTGGTGAAGAGAAACAGGCCTGGAGAGAAGTCTTGAGATTTGTTTGGATACAGGCTGGGTCAGCTTGTTATTTTACATGCCATCCTTCAGAGGTAACGATGCAGATTTACAAACTTGCAGACTCAGCTGTGAACTTTGCAGTGGGTGCTGTCTCCCTTCTCGAATATTTGCCATGGAAGGCAAAGGAAAAGCGTGAGTAGTCTCTTATGAGATCTAAGCCACTCGAACAATTTTACTAGTTCTGAAGACCACTGTGCTCCATGGATACAGCCATGAGTGAAGATGAATGACAGCCATCTCCAGAGCCGAGGCACATGGTTCCTACTCTACAGAGTGATACAAGATGGCCACCCTTCAATGTTAAGACCTCAGCTTCAGGAGGAGAATATAAAGATCCTGGGAAAGGCATGGGGCTCCAGCTACCTGCTACTGTTTCAGGTCTCTCCAAGAGCTGGGGGCAGGCATTGTGCCCAAGGAACATGTGTGTATAGGTGCACGGCTCATATTGACCTTGCTGAAACAGCATTTGAAATGAGGCACAAAGTGATCTGGAGTGCAACAGCATGAAGAGATGTATGTAGGGGATGGCTGGAGCTGTGGCCATGTCTTAAAGGATTTCTACTTTGGGTGGGTGACTTGCTGAGGCTTTGGGGAAGCTGTACATTGTTCTAGGAATCTAGAATGAAGCCCTACATCATAAATATGCACAATTATATGTCAATATTTTAAAGATGAAAACAGAAAAAAAAGCACTATCCACATGTTTCATGTAACGAGAACCCAAACTTCCTCTTGCACTTTTGTACCTAACACAGGAGGGTACCTTGGTTCTCTTTGAGACAGGGAGTCAGTGTGTGAGAGCATGCATGTGCATGTCTGAGTCCTGACTAGGTAGCTCTGCAGCTGCTGCTTACCTGTGGGGTTTCATACGTGATGCACTGCATCTCAACCTTCCTTGACCCCGCGCCTCAGGCTACCTCTTGTTTGGTAGGAAGCATAAGCACAGGTACCCTGTGCTTGGAATTTTGCCTGGTGATAGAAAACTAAGCCATCTCCAGGAATATCCCCAATGCACTCACATAAAGGCAGCAGGCAAGGTCTTTTGAACTGTAAGCATATATGGTAATCTATAAACAGTGTGGAAGGCCCCACCCCCTTCTCTCTCACCTAGATCTCCACGAATGACCGAGTGGGTCAAAAGCCAAGATGTAATGCATTGAGTTTATTTTCTGTCTGATAATTTTATTCAAAAGCCCACATTTATGTCATGAGGTCTCTGATGCAGTACTCTGGTAATTGGTGCTTTATTGCCAGGTTCCAAGGAAGCTTCTCTCACTGGTGCAGGAGGGTCCACAGCAAATGCCTCACACACAATTAGATAGCCACAGCCAGCTACTGCTATCAAATGTTCTCTGTGTAAGCTCTGCTTACAAAAAGGAAGCAACTAAATGGTGTCTGTGGGGGTTTGAACAAGAATAGCCCCCGTCAGGCTCATGTTTGGATATTTGGTTCCAAGTTTGCAAAACTGTAAGTAAAAGATTAGGGGGTGTAGCCTTGTTGGAGGAGGTGCGTACCACTGGGGGTGGGGTTTGAGGTTTTAAGATGCCATCCCATTCCCAGTTAGGTCCATCTCTGTCTTGTGCTTGTGGGTCAGATACAAGTTCTCAGCTACTGTTCCAGCACTAGGTCTGCTACCATGCTCCCAACTGTGATGGGCAGGGACTCTATTCCCCAGGAACTGTGGGCTCCAAATTATATGCCTTCTTGGTCATGGTGTTTTGTCACTGCAACAGAAAAGTAACTAAGACAGCATCTAAAGCCAAAAAGCAAAAAACAAAACTCTAAACATTGAAACTCAATATTTTCAAATGTATGCCTTAACTACAGAAGAAATGGTACAGTTGACTTTAAAATAGAAACAACACAGGAGAATTCCCAAAAGCATCATTTAGAAGTGAGATTTAGTTTTCATTTTACCTGGCTTAATAATGAAAACATGAAAGATGGCTCCCAGTTTCTCCAAGATCAACATATTAGTCCCTTACAGAAATGCCACAGGAGGCCATTCCTACTTTTCTTTAGAAGACAGATTTCATTTGTTCTTTGTTTAAAATTGAATGTATCTCTCAAGTTTAACAGTGTCTGAGCCACAGCTGGGCAACATGAGGTAGATTTAAATGAAGCCTGTAGGCAAAGGCTGCAGCGGGACCTTCCAGTCAGCCAACTGCTGGCCAACCTCAGCACTGTGGGCCTGTGGGTGGGCCCCACTGACAGCCAGGTTCAAATCTGAGGAAAAGAGGACACAGGTGTGTGCGTGTGCGTGTCTGTGTCTAAACATAATGGCAACAAATACCACATATAACCTTCTCTGTTTGCTTCAGAGCTAGGCTCAGACAAAGGGGTATGGGGGAAGGAGAAAGAATAGTCCTATCCACTAACAGTCATGTTTGCATACATTTATGTATGTGCATGAACACATGCATATGTAAATTATATATACAACATATACAGGTGTATTTACTTATACTTCTGTACTAATGAAAAGTCAGCAGGTACTTCCAAGAATTCCATGCCATATAAGCAAATGTGAAAAGTCAGCAGGTACTTCCAAGAATTCCATGCCATATAAGCAAACGTGAAGAAAAACAGTTGGCAGTGCAAATTGAATGTAGCAATATTGCTCTCCCAGGCACAAGCCACAGAGGGCTATATGCTAGCTGTATAGTGGGCTTCTACCCATGGCCTGTAGCTCTTGAAGTCAGGCCGGTCAAGTAAAGTCCACAAGAAGGCAAATCCAGAAGAAAAAGAGATGGAAAAGAATAACACACTCACTAGTTTAAATATTTAGTGATTCATAATATTACTGTCATGTGTTGTCACGGTACAGGAAGGCTCAGAACAGGGCATTTCCTAGCACACATGGAGCCTGGGTACCCTGGGGGAGTGCAAAGAAGCTCTAATGCCACTGCATGGAATAGTATGGAAGGGTTGCAACCCAGACGTGCATGGCTAGGTAAGTGTCTAGGGAAGAGCCAGTGAGTGAAGGCCAGATGAGGGAACAGCTGCTGTTCCTCTGGAAATGTCGAATAGGCACATTTGTGTATCACTATCTCTTTGGTAGTCCCAAAAGCCCAAGAAGGCAAGAAGGAAGGAGTCCAGAGCTAGTGGCTATGAGGTGCCTGATGTGTGTGCTGGAAGCAGAACTTGGGTTATCTACAACAGCAGTATACATTCTTAGTCACTGAACCATCTCTCTGGCCCCCTGCACTTACTTTTTGAGACAAAATGAGAATACAAATAATTTGCTTAAAATAAGGAGGAATAAAGGATTCTTTTTCAAAGCAGTGGTGGTGTATGCCTTTAATCCCAGCACTTGGGAAGCAGAGACAGGCAGATCTCTGTGAGTTCGAGGCCAGCCTGGTCTACGGCGCAAATTCCAGGATAGCCAGAGCTGTTGCACGGAGAAACTCAGTCTCAAAAAACAAACAAACAAACAAACAAAAAACAACAACAAAAAAACAAAAACAAAAAACAAAACAACTAAAAAAACCCACCACCAACAAAAAACAACCCAACAACAACAAACCAAAACCAAACAAAAAGCTCACTGTCATGAATTGTTAAAATTTGCACATTCTTTACTTGAGTAAATGAAGGTTCAATTATTTGGAGCCTATGAATTTCTTTTAGGATTATATGTTGTAGTTAAGGGACTGGGATTAAAAAAAAAACCATGCATAATACACAAATCCTTCAATAAGTAAAAACCCATTCAAACCAACCAAACCACTTTGCAACTATAACAGCTGTCCTTCCAAGAGAGAAAGGGCCCCATACATTCAGGAAATACAGTACTGAAGACAGCCCAGAGGTTAGGCACAAAACTGATGAACCCATCAAAACAATATCATCATCAACAACCACCACTACCACCTCCACACAAGGACATCTGCCACCAGAAGACATAGAGTTAGAAATAGACAAGAAGTAGTAATTAAAACTCTACCAACCAAAAAGAACCCAAGGCCAGATGGTTTTAGTGCAGAATTCTATCATGCTTTCAAAGAAGAGTTAATGTTAATACTTCTCAAATTATTCTATAAAACAAAAACAGAAAGAACACTGTCAAATTTTTCATAAGGCCACAGTTAGTCACACCATATGAAGACCCAACAAAGGAAGAAAATTACAGACCAATTTCCCTTTTGAATACAGATGCAAAAATTCTCAATAAAGTGCTTGCAAACCAAATTCAAGAATACATCAAAAAGATCATTCACCATGATCAAGTAGGCTTCATGCCAGAGATGCAGGTATTGTTCAACCTGTGTAAATAGATGAAAGTAATCTGCCATATAAACAAACTGAAAGACAAAACCCACATGATCATCTCATTAGATGCAGAAAAAGCCTTTGACAAAATTTGGCACCACTTTATGATAAAAATCCTGGAGTGATTAGGGATACAAGGAACACACCTTGGCATAATAAAGGCAGCTTACAGCAAGCCCATAGTCAGCATCAACTGAAATGGAGAGAAATTCAAAGCAATTCTACTAATATCAGGAACAAGACAAGGCTGTCCACTCCCTCTATACCTATTCAATATAGTGCTTTAACTCTTAGCTAGAGCAATAAGACAACTATAGGAGATCAAGGGGATATAAATTAGAAGGGGAAAAGTCAAAGTAACTTTATTGGCAGATGATATGATAGCATAAATAAATGACCCTAAAAATCCTGCCAGGAACTTCTACAGCTGATAAACACTTCCAGCAAAGTAGATAGGTACAAAATTAACTTACTAAAATCAGTAGCCTTCCTATATACAAATGACAGATGGAGAAAGAAATCAGGGAAACAACATCTTTCATAGTAGCCTAAAATAATAGAAAATATCTTGGGGTAACTCTAAACAAGCAAGTAAAGACTTATATGATAAAAACTTTAAGATTGCCAAAGAATCAATAAAAATATTACGTTGAAAAAATAACCTTTAAGACACTGAAGAAAGAAACTAAAGAAGATATCAGAGGATTGAGACATCTCCCTTGCTCATGGATTGGTAGGATTAGTATACTATGGCCATCCTAGCAAACGCAATCTACATAATCAACATAGTTCCCATCAAAGGAGATTCAACATAGTCTCCAAAACCATTCTTCACAGATCTTGAAAGAATAATTTTAGATATACAAAAGAAAAAAATATCCAGGGGCAGCACTATTCCCAATCTCAAATTGTACTACAGAACTGTCATAATAAAACAGTATCGCATTGGTACAAAAACAGACATGTCAATCAATGTAATAGAACTGAAGTCCCAGATATAAGTCCACAAACCTATGGATACCTGATTTGGATAAAGAAGCCAGCAATACAAACTGGAATAAAGGCAGCATCTTCAACAAATGGTGCTGGTCAAACTGCATGGCTGCATGTAGAGAAATCCAAATAGATACATATTTACACTTGGCACAATACTAAATTCCAAATGGATCAAGTTCCTCAAAATAAAACCAAATGCACTAAACCCAACAGAAGAGAAAGTGGAGAACAGTCCTGAATTCACTTGGCATAGGAGAAGACTTTCTGAACAGAATATTGTCAATACAGGCACTAAGATCAACAATTAATATAAGTGGAAGCCGAGCGTGGTGGCACACACCTGTAATCCCAGCACTCGGGAGGCAGAGGTAGGTGGATTGCTGTGAGTTCAAGCCAGCCTGGTCTACAAAGTGATTCCAGGACAGCCAAGGCTAAACAGAGAAACCCTGTCTTGAAAAACAAAACAAAACAAACAAACAAACAAACAACAACAACAACAACAACAAAAAACCAAAACGAAACCAAACCAAACCAAAAAAATGGGACCTCATGCAACTGAAAAGCTTTTCTAAGGCAAAGAACATTTGTCCATCATTTGGACAAAGTGGCAGCCTACATAATGGGAAAAGATTAAAAAAAAAAAGCAATTACATATCTGATAGAGGGCTAATATCCTAAGAACAAAAAACAAAAATAAACCACACACAAATATATGTATATATATATATGCGCACACACACACAAATAAATAACTCAATTAAAAAATGGATTACAGATCTAAACAGAGATTTCAAAAGAGGTAACTAAAATTGCTTAGAAACACTTAAAGGAATTTACAACGTCCAGAGTCATCAGGGAAATGCAAACTGAAACTACTCTGAGATTTCATCTTACATTCATCAGAATGTAAGATCAATAAAACAAATGACAGCTCACGGTGGCGAGGTGTGGAGTAGGGGAACACTCCTCATCACTGGTGGGAATGCAAACTTGTACAGTCAACTGGGAATCAATCTCCTTCAAGACCCAGCTATACCAATCTTTGGCTGTTAAAGTAACTTTTATTCACCTGATGTAATTATCATCGCTGAGGCTTACAGCCTCTGTCTGCTAACCTCGGCCTAGTCTTGGAAGCTTCTAGTCTCCATACAATCTAATCTAGGCCCACAATGTTTTCAGCCTCTGAGACTTACTTCTAAATAAGCTCACCTTTTCTAGCTGTTCCTGAACTCTGGCTGGCTGGTTCAACTTAGCTGTTCTGGCCCAAACTCCTCGCCAAGCTGACATATTTAAACTGACGTCTCTCAGCTTCTAACTGAATTGCTCAGCGTGGCCTCAAACTAACTACAGCAATTTGTTATAATCTTCTGGTTCTTTCTCATTCTCTGGCTTCAACTGCCTCTGCTCACCTACCCTGAACTCATGAACTCCAACTTTCCTGCTTCCTTCTACAAAATAACTTTACCTTCATTGATTGGGGCTAATGGAGTGTACTAAGGGCATTCTTGTATTTCAGCCAGAGTAGTCATGTTGCTGGATTAAAATTCCTCTACAAGCCGGGCTTGGTGGCACATGCCTTTAATCCTAGCACTCAGGAGGCAGAGGCAGGTGGATTGCTGTGACTTTGAGGCCCGCCTGGTCTACAAAGTGAGTCCAGGACAGCCAAGGCTATACAGAGAAACCCTGTCTTGCAAAAACAAACAAATAAACCAAAAATTCCTCTAGATTGGGCATATGCCCAATGATACTTTATCCTACCACAAGAACACTTGCTCAACAATGTTTATTGCTGGTCTATTCACTATAGTCAGGAACTGAAAACAACCAAGACACTCCTCAACAGAAAAACCGACAAAGAAAATGCGGTATGTTTACGCAACAAAATATCACTCAGATGTTAAAAACTTAAAACCACGAATTCCCAGCACCCTCACGGTGGCTCACAACTATCCAAGACTCCAATTCCAATAGAACTGATGTCCTTTCCTGACCTCTGAGGATACCAGGCTAGCAAATGGTACAATACATATATGCAGGCAAAAATTCATATATATATATATATAAACAATAAATGTAGAAAAAGAGCCAGCACTATTATATATAGGTATGCTTTGACTTATAAAAGAAAAACTATTCCCAATGCTTTAATAATATAAGTCAGAGTATATTTTAAACGAACCAGAATTGAGCTCAGTGTCACACATTATATCTGACTCATGAATATCAGGAAAATATTTTGGGGTGCATGTAGAAGCCATTTTTCTGCTATGCTCATATTCCTACAGCACATCTACTCATCTTGAACTTGGTACAGTTCCTGCTGTCTGAAAGGCATGTTTTAGATCGACCAGCACACCCAGTCCAATCTGTTGCGCTAGGGGCTGAGTCTTTCACTCAACTTGGCACAAACATCTTTTTCTCATCTAAACTTATTTTCAACTAGTTTCATATCAGTTTGCTCAAAAACAAATACACCAACACCTCCTTTTGTATTTATAATAGCATTTGATATTTAAAATACATTAAACCCTGTGTAAGGAATGTTTTTGCATTCTGGATAAAAAGTATAGTTCACTCTCCCACCATTGTGGAAGAGACATTTTATGACCAAACAATGCCACGTCTGATCTTTCTCAATGGTCTTCTCTTTATTGAGAGGAAAGGGCTGATTACTTGATAAGGGTTCTCACCTGGCAATCAGCTTATACAGAAATACACTGCATTTTATTTTCAGCTATGCAAGGGGTATGCTTTCTTTTGAATGACTGTTTAAAATATTTGACTTTTCTTAAACATTGTTGTCTCAATGCAACACTGTATCATAAACCAGGAGGTTCTCACAGACTAAGAGTAAGCAATATGGAACCTGTCTGGAATCTTGGGACTTGAGAAGTTGATGGAGAAGAATTTAAGACTTGAGGCTACCTTGGCTAATATAGTAAGATTCTGCCTCAAAAGGAGAGAGAAAACTAGTAATGAAAAAACCAAAAACGTGACAAATGGAGATATAAGAAAGGGACACAGGAACTGAACTGAAAGGGCTTCACTGGCATCCAGGAAACAATGTAGACACTTAAAGTAATAATCATGTAATGGGTTATAACATCCTTTACAGAAGGTCAGCCAGTTAGAAAATCCCATTTACAACCACAGATGCTAAGACATCAGGCAAGGGCCCCCATTTGGTGAGTGCTAATATCTGTGGGAAAGGTCACTGCAGAGAAGGTAACCACCAGGTCTCGCAGATATTACAAAAATAATTGAGAAAGGAAAGGTAGACCTCCAGAAAGCTTAATAGCACAAATGCGACAAAGTCAAAATGGGAGCACACAGGAACCATGTAATTTTCTTCTGGAAAATGTTTAGCTTGAATCTAAATGTAAGGACAGTGAGCCAAGGATACCTAACACATAAGGTTCAACCTGTTTAACATAACTGTCTTGTACTTTTCAAAACTGAAATATCAAAGATGCACAAGAGAGGACGGAGGGTCCCAGACTGAAAATAAGACATGGTCAAGAAGGGCCACCAGGGTTTCGTCGGCTCATGGTGGGGTATATTGATAAATTCGTATTGAGGTATATTCCACATGTGTTGAATATGATAATGCACTGTGGTAAACTGGAGAGCATGTTTGTTCTAAGGAGATATGTCATACAATATTCAAGGATCAAGTGTCATTATATGTTCATGAAGGATAAATACAGGACACGATTCGGGAGGGGGTGTATGTACAGAAGCAACTGTCAACCAGTGAGGAAATAGTCATAACCAGAGAATGGGAAGAGATGCTTTCTTTTATATTCTTGACACTTCTTTGTGAAAAACTGAGAGGGGGCAGAGCCATGTACATTTGGTACTTTTTAAAAATTTAAACTGCAACTTCAAACCTTATAACTTCCAGTATACCAGTCTTATCTGGGCAGTTTGAAACTTAATAGTGTGGTAGTTTGAATGAAAATGGCCTCTATAGGCTCACAGGGAGTGGCATTATTTGATGGGATTAGGATATATTGTTTTGTTGCAGAAGAAAGTGTGTCACTGAGGGTGTGGCTTTGAGGTTTCCAATGCATAAGCCAGGCCCAGTGTCCTCTTTCTGCTCTTGTTGCCTTCCCATCCAAACCTCGAGCTTCAGCTTCTTCTCCAGCCCCGCCTCTGCCCCCACACCTCCAGGCTCCTGTCCTGACAGTAATGGGTTAAACCTCTAAGAGCCAGCTCCAGTGAAATGTTTTTCTTCATAAGAGCTGCCATGCTCATAGTGTCTCTTTACAGCAATAAAAACCTAACTAAAAAAAATAGCAAGGGAAACCTGGTCAGAACAAAACATAAGCAGACAAGTTATGCAGAAAAAAATAAAGGTACACTTGTTCATCCACATAAGATCATGCTCAGGCAGGCAGGAAATGCTTGAAAACAAAACAAGGGTTCACAACAGAACCTGTCATGACACAGCCATGCAGGCACAGGTGTAGCATTAAGCCAATCATCACATAAGACAAAAATGCTATGACTGCTGACTCTACCGCCATCCCAGAGACAGGGCTTCTCTGTCTGTCCTGGAACTCCTTCTGCAGACCAGGTTGGCCTTGAACTCAGAGATTCATCTTTCCTCTGTCTCCTGAATGCTGGGATTAAAGGTGCACCTTGCTATCACTGCATGAGAATTTTTAACTTCCAAATATGTTTTAGTGAATTTTATAAAGTATGGGGTCTGCAAATGGTGAATGACTGGATATGAAACATGCTCATTGTCATGTGGACATGCCATATACATTTTCCTTGTTAATGAAAACCTTGAGAAAACGTTCTCTTTTGGGTTATAAACCCTAGCTTACAGTTCTATGTTGATTTATTTACTACTGATTGTTGATCTGATTATTCCATAAGCCCCCCAGCGTCTGGGGATGTTTTAGTAAGTGAGAATGTTGAGAACGGTAGCTAATCTTTGTCATTTTACTGTGTACTATGGTATGCTCATATATTTGGGTAAACATTCTTTGAGTTTGACAGTGTTTGTGGGTGAGAATAACTCTGAAATCAGGGGGCTAAGCAGAGCAGACGGTTTTCCCTGATGTAGGTGGGCCTCATCCAGTAAGTGAAGGCCTCGAAAGAACAATCAGACTGATGTCTGGCTAAGACAGAATTCTTCCTGTTTACCAGCTTTCAAAATGGAGCACCAATATTCTATGCCCTTTGTTAGAGTAAAACTGAAGCACTGGGTGTTCCTGGGTCTGCTGATCACTCACATTGCACGTCTTGGGACTGGATTCTATAATCATTCTAGTCAGTTCCTTTCCCCATTCTTAACTCGCATGACAGCAATACAATTATCACCAACACCACTGCACCACCACCAACACAACAATCAGTTAAGAAACTGCAACTCAGATTTGACTGGAGTCTAAAATTAGGTCCAGGAGTCAACCAACTGCATTTGAAAAATGCATGTATTTTTACATGCATGTGTAGTTTTAAGTGGAATACCCAATGTTTATATTCCAAATATCTCTGATTCAAAATACAACTTAAAGTCTGGAAACTACTTTCCTTACAACAGGACTTCATCTAATCACTAACCATATGGCCAGTATGCAAGTATTAAAACAAAATATTTACCCATTTCTCTCTAATTTGGCATTTATAAAATCTTTTCATATTAAGTATAAATTTTGATCTATCATTTTTCAGCAATCTATCAAAAACAAATCACCATCTGTATTTTTGACAATATGGTTTATTATGTTATTGTACATACCAGCAAAGCTAGGAAGTAACCAGAGGCCCAACATGAAGAGACCAGTTATATAAAGGATGAATACAGACTGCACTGGGTGGCATCCTGCCTTGTTTCCTTTAAAATTATGATGCAGGCATATTATTTACTGTCTTGAGAGGAATTACACTTAAATAAGCTATAAAGGATTAGTAAGATTTCATCAAATGATGCAGATACACATGTAAACACACACACACACACACACACACACACACACACACACACACACACGCGTGCGCACATGCACGCACGCACATGCACCTCGGCAGAAGTAACATTCTGAAAGGAAATAGATACAGATGACATTGTTTTATGACAGAAAGATTTTTACTAGTTTTGCATTAAAAAGTTATATTCCTGGCTGTGTGTGCGCCTGTGCATATGCATGTGAATGTGAGTGCTGGTGCTCACAGAGTCCAGAGGCATAGACTCTATAACTCTGGAGCTAGAAGTGATTATGAGCTGCTTGACGTGGATGCTGAGAAGTGAACTCAAGTCTTCTGGAAGAGCAGTACCAGCTCATATCCAGTGAATCATCTCTCTAGCCCAATAACTTATCTTTTTTGCTTCTAAATAATATTATAAAAATTACATGTTATTTATGTATTCAAAAAGACAACATTTCCCTTATACTAGTCCTCTCATATCAGCAAAATGCCTCCCCATCCATCAACATTATATCCCTCTCTAACTCTCTTATTCTGGAAGGCAAAGCACTAATGCTGTTTCATGAGAGTCCTTTGTCCCTTCAAGTCCTGCATCAACCAGTATGAATCATATTGCTCCTGGAATGCAGTATTTGGATGATCCATTGTAATTCACAGTTATATTTCTTATCTGAGAAAGACACAGAAATGTCAGACAAAACATGAATGATTGGGAGTGGCTAGGTGGAGGAGCAATGGAGGCTAAAAGGAGACCAGAAAACAGTTATAATCAGAAATAAATCAATAAGTTTAAACTTCCCACAGCCTTGATGTAAGAACCAATTTGCAGTTATCATTTTGCTGATGCTTGTTAACCAGCCACACAAACATTCTAAGAGTATAAAGTGATGACAAAGCATCTCTTTCTGTGTTGGAGACTCACTGAGCAAAATGTTAGCTTTTCCTCTACTGTCATTGCAGGTACTAAGATCAAAGATTTATGTAGCATCTCTAGATTGATTTTTTATTATTTTTGGGTTGAAAGGATAAGGAAAGAATTATGAATGTGGTAAACTTACTCAGAGCTCATCAGTTTCTAGTGAAGAACACTGTAAATCACCATTCCAATGGAACAGAGCCCATAAACCCATCAGTGATAGCAGCATCAGCCACGGTGGGGCATGGACAAGCTTGCTGTGTCTGCGGCTATGGCCATGAACTATAGCAGCACTCCTGGCTGCAGAATGCATAGACCACTCATAAGACTACAGGTTGTACACAAAAACTCTCCCAACTCCTACAAGAAGCTTTGTAGACATGTGGACTGCCAAGTCCCAGCAGTAACATGTTGGGCTCACATACTGAAACATGGCTCCCTACTATAGGAAGAATTTTATCTGATAAGCAACAGTTCCTAGAAAGTTCAGGAAAAGAACCAGCAGAGGACATATGATTTGCAATATATTTGCAAACTGAGGGAGATAAAATGCTGACTACCCAAGAGATATGTGCAGGATCTAGGAGCTGTTCTTTTGCTTGGGTGCTGAGCCAGCACCTGTCTCCTAGCTTGTATAGTATGCTGCACCTCCCTAGAACCCAGAAGTTCTTGATCCTGACCTGTAGGCCCTGCAGGGCTCAAGGTCTCCTCTATGTAGTGAGACCACAGCAGGTAGCCCGACAGCTCTCTAATATCTCGCTGATTCTATGCTGTCCAGCAGCAGGGCATCAACCATGTGTAGTGAGGAGGAACCTGATGGACATGCCTTCTCTTGTCTACTTCCCCTGGCCCTAGGTATGCGTGTCAATCATTCAACTTTCAGAAGTCACATACAACCGTGCTAGATTCTCACCAACTCAGCTGCAGATAAAACTCTCATAAGTGGGCGCCATGGCAGAGATGGGCTAAGACTTGTTTTTCAGGAATTTGGTGGTAGCCTTATCTAGTCGATACAGGCTAAAATTCCTCACCTGGGGCTGCTCAGGGATCTGATGGGTGACTTTTTGGTGCCAGAGGGCTAAAAACTCTGTCCTGAGATCTTCTGGCAACATAAACTCCCAAATTTGCTTGTATGCTTACAGTAAAAATCCAAGATTGGTTTCAACTACAAAAAGACATAAGAAAGTACTTGGTAGACAGGAATTATTCCTGCAGAGTTCACAAGCAGGTTAGCCAAGCCTGTTTAAAAACATATTTTTAGAAAGAACAATTTTACCCTTTATCTTTCCAAAATAGAGCAAAGAAACAGTATAACATCATTAAAGTGACCTATGGGGCCAGTACTCTGTTATGTTTCATTCTTTGGTGCTATGTGGTAGAAAAAGAATAATTTCTACAGGTGATTCAGAGTGAAGCTAGAGAGTGGGTTCTTTACTGTCAATAAATCTGTTTTTTAATTACACAGAAAGACATGCTTGTCTTTGACGTGAATTACATTAAAAATACCAGAAGTATCATTGCTTTAATGTGTATTACAGAACATGAGTCGCCAAGTGAGTCTGACCCATTAATAATACCTCTAACTGCTAATGACTTCTGCAGACATGTAATAGGATATTTCACTGCTGTTTTCAGCCATCTGTCCCTCTTTTTTTCAGTATCAATTTGCCAGAGGTGTAATGAGATCTCTCATGCATTGTGACAGTACACAGTATATTTCTATTATACCAAGAGTGCTGTATGTATTAGACATGGACCTACTCTCTGGTCTGGGCATTGCTCAAGGAACCAGAACTTTTTGTTTGAACATTCTCTCAGCCAAAGGTTGTAACCCATACAGCAGTATATTCAGATATGTTTCCAAGATGTATAGGGAATAAGGTTTGAATCAATTGTAGAATAAAAATGAATAACAGTACCAGAGATGCCACACTATGAAGAAAATATAATATGTAAAGTCACAATCCTTTTCTTGTAAAGTAAGATTATCTGTTTTAACACATTTGAAATTCAAATTAACAAATTTGAAATTCAACAAATTATGTTACTGAAAAAAAAGTATCAATGAGTACAAGACTGACCAATAATATATCATATCAAATTTCAGCCTTTTTCTCAGTTTCTTACTTACTGCTTACTGAATTTTTTTTTTTTTTTTTAGTTTTTTAAAATTTATTATTTATATAGTGCTTTGCTTGCATATACACCTGCACACCAGAAGAGGGTACCAGGTCTCATGATAGATGGTTGTGAGCCACCACGTGATTACTGGGAATTGAACTCAGGACCTTTGGGAGAGCAGATGGTGTTCTTAACCTCTGAGTCATCTCTCCAGCCCTGCTTACTAACTTTCTATTAGTTACTTTTATAATCAATTTTGCTGAGTAGGGTTCATGATTAACATTTACACAAAAGACGACTCCACTCAGTAAGAATGCAAATGTTAAAGTTATGTGCCAACTTTCAAAATACAGTAAAAACGTGTGAGGTTCTAGGCCATCTTGGGTTGTATAGTGAGTCCTAACTCAAAAACAGAACAAAAGAAAGCCAATCTCCCTTCCCAACCTCCCCCCAAATCTAAACAATGCTGCAATCTCCTTTGTTGATTTCGACAGAAAGCTGTCTTATAGACAGCCTGCCGATTTCTGCAGACATGAGTGCTGAGCAATAAGACATACACATGACCTTGGAAGAGGCACACAAAGGACCCTGCTACAAGACCAGCAAAAATGGGTGTTAGACGAATCACCCATGGGTTAGACAAATCATCCACTCTGGTCCAAAGTTCTAGCATTTAGAGAACAGTCCTAGAATCTACTATACCACCTGCATAGAGCCTTCTCTGCAGCTCTTTCCTGTTGCTGCTGCAGCGCAGCTTCTCCCTGGATTCTCAGCAAACACCCTTCGTCCATCCTTCAAGAAGTCAAGAGTCTTCCATAAGCAGCTGTTCAGATCTTATAATAAATTCTGCACTGAGAGCTCTACAGAATATAAAAATCATTACAATCTTTCCACCACAGATGAAGCAACTAATTTTACCCTTACAGGGCACCAGTCATGTTCTTAAGGGGAGTATCACCTTTAAAATCAATTACTGTGGTTGGAAAGAGGAATATATCCACCTCTCCCTACCCCTGGCTTCTCCCGAGGTGCTATGATACAGAGGTGATAATGAACAGGACAGGAGGAAAGAATTGGGAGAAAGGTTGTCACAAAGACTCTAGTTTTAAAAATGAAAATGAAGATCATTCATGTGTCATGTCCTGTTAGGTGTCACTAGGACATTTCTTCTCGGAGAAAGCTTAATGCTAAGGTCAACAAGGGCAGGAAGACAAAATTACATCTTAAAGCTTTCCTATATCCTGCCTGGGTCACTGTGAATTTTGTCTGTTTTGGTTTAGGTTTTATTCATCTTTACAGTTATAACTGGCATATAGAAGGCCTCATGTGCTAAAAAGAATCATATGTAAATAGCTATCATGTTCTTCATTTCTAAACAGATATGAATTCTAATAAATACTGATACATTTTTATAGTATAAATTACAAGATAGCATTAGCTTCACAATGGAAGCATTTCTGCAATTACCTATGAAGAGTCTGTTCCTTAGCCGATGAAGCTAAGAGACATTTATAAATCATACACATAGCTCCTTTTCTTTTTCCTCTAAGACAGGGTTTCACCTTGTAGTTCAGGCTAGTCTGAAACTTGCTATCTAGCCGATACTAGCCTCAGACTAACAATCCTTCTCTGCCTCAATCTTTCAAGTGCTGGGTGTGCCATTATAACTAGGCTCCATACCCACAGTTAGTACAATAGCCATGCATGGGCAGATGAAGGATGCCTGCCATGTATTCAGAACCTACACTCTCAGATACTTCCTTTGTAAGCTATTAAAGGAAGCAGTGTTTAAAAGCTGAGGGCAGTCCAACGTGAGATTGTAAATGGATATTCTCCAATATGTCTTGTTTGTGAGTCTGGGGTCTTTTACAGAGGGGTTCAGAGCCAATGCATAGATAGAAGGCCACAAAAGTTAGCCCACAGCATATTTTTAAAAATCAAAGTGAACCAACAGTTAGAAAAATCTAGCTTCACAATAAAATTCAGTCTTCACCCTAATCAAATAGGTTCCCTTAAAACAAACACACTAACACTGTAGTCAGCTATAGTTCACTCCATTAATTCACTGATTTGTTTAATTTTTGATTAGATCTTGTTGCATAGACTAGGGTGACTTCAAACTCCTGGCAGTTTTCCTGACTTACCTTTCTAAGTGCTGAGATTATAGGCATGTGCCATTACCCCTGGCTAAAGTGGGAGCAACTCAGGACCCTAAAACTAGGGCAACCCCTTCACTTTTGTGTTGTTACACATGTCCATATCACTTTTTCCCCCCTGCTTGACCCACAGATTGGAGGTATGGGATACAGGTGAGCCTCTTATCGTTGAATTGTACAGTGGGGGATGGGAAGCAGGGCAGTAGAATAATTAAGAACTATTTTCTGAGGATTCCAAGTCAAAGGGCAGGTGTAACAATCAGAAGAGGTCTTCGATGGTTTTAAAACCATGTGCCACTCCTACTTGGTTTCATTCCTTAAATCTTGGCTCTGACCAGTACAATTCCACAGAAGCAATGTTGTATGACTCCAAGATGGTATCACAAAAGGTCATGTAGATTTGGCTCATTCAGTGGACTTCTGATTCCATGCAGGACATCTGGGTACCCTGAGGTTGGTATGGTATGGTATGGTATGGGTATTTGGAAGTCCAAATGAAGAAGCCAGACACAGGTACTTTCCTTGGTGGTCAGTGATGATCCTAGTCCACATATGCAAACCTAACCCTAAGACCTATTGCCCATCGTGTGGTCTCTCCAGCAGGGGCTGACATTCTGTATCAGATATGAACCAGTACCAGGGCACACTGGCAGGATTCCTCTCACCCAGATTCTGTGATCATAATAAAAAATGGCCACTGTCTCTTCACTCTATTGAGTTTTTGGCTGGTGCCAACATATCTTAGACATATTAGTGCCTGCAGGATACTAAGAAAATATATGAAATGGCTTCCTTTGCGTTATTTTCATCTACGCTGGGTAAGCTTTACTTGAGATACATAAAACAAGTATACCCAAATTTGTGGGATACATTGAAAGCAGTGCTAAGAGGAAAATTCATAGCACTAAGTGCCTTTAAAAAGAAATTGGAAACATCGCACATAAGCATCTTAACGACACAACTGGAAGCCCTAGAAAAAAAAGAAGCAGAAACACCCAAAAGGAGTAGATGTCTGGAAATAATCAAATTCAGGGCTGAAATTAACAAATTAGAAACTAAGAAAACAGTCCAAAGAATCAACAAAACCAAGAGCTGGTTCTTTGAGAAAATCAACAAGATAGACAGACTATTAGCCAAACTAACTAAAAGGCAGAGAGACAGTATTGAAATGAACAAAATCAGAAACGAAAAGGGAGACAATTAACAACAGACACTGAAGAAATACAAAGAATCATAAGATCCTACTTTGAAGGCATATACGCCACAAAATTTGAAAATCTAAGGGAAATGGATGATTTTCTTGATCAATTTCACTTGCCAAAGTTGAGTGAAGAACAGATAAACAAGCTAAATAGTCCCATTTCCCCTACAGAAATAGAAGCAATCATCGATGGTCTCCCAACCAAAAAAAGCCCAGGGCCAGATGGTTTCAGTGCAGAATTCTACCAGACCTTCAAGGGTGAGCTAATACCGATACTCTTCAAGCTACTCCAAAAGATAGAAATGGATGGAACATTACCAAATTCATTCTATGAGGCCATAGTCACATTGATGCCTAAACCTCACAAAGACTCAACAAAGAAAGAGAATTTCAGACCAATTTCTCTTATGAACATCAATGCAAAAATACTAAATAAAATACTGGCAAAACGAATACAAGAACACATCAAAGATATCATTCATCATGACCAAGTAGGCTTCATTCCAGGCATGCAGGGATGGTTTAATATATGGAAATCCATCAATGTAATCCACCATATAAACAAACTGAAAATAAAAAAACCACATGATCATCTCTTTAGATGCAGAGAAAGCATTTGATAAAATCCAACACCCATTCATGTTTAAAGTTTTAGAGAGATCGGGGATACAAGGCACTTTCCTCAACATAATAAAGGATATGTACAGCAAGCCAATAGCCAAAATCAAAGTAAATGGTGAGATACTCAAGGAAATTCCTCTAAAATCAGGAACAAGGCAAGGCTGCCTACTCTCTCCATAACTCTTCAATATAGTACTCGAAGTTCTAGCCAGAGCAATAAGACAACAAAAGGAGACCAAGGGTATCGAAATGGGAAAGGAGGAAGTCAAATTATCCCTATTTGCAGATGATATGATAGTGTACATAAGTGACCCTCAAAATTCCACCAGAGAACTCCTACAGCTGATAAACACCTTCAGCAAATTGGCTGGATACAAAATTAACTCAAAAAAGTCTGTAGCCTTCCTATACACAAATGACAAGCTTGCAGAGGAAGAAATTAGGAAAACCACACCCTTCACATTAGCCACAAGCAATATAAAATATTTAGGAGTTACTCTAACTAAGCAAGTGAAGGACTTGTTTGAAAAAAATTTCAAAACTCTGAAGAAAGAGATTGAAGATGACATGAGAAGATGGAATGATCTTCCTTGCTCATGGATCGGGAGAATTAACATAGTAAAAATGGCCATCCTACCAAAAGCAATCTACAGATTCAATGCAATCCCCATCAAAATACCTACACAATTTTTTAAAGACATTGAGAGTTCAATTCTGAACTTCATATGGAAAAACAAAAAACCCAGAATAGCTAAAACAATCTTGTACAATAAAAAGTGCTCCGGAGGAATCTCCATACCTGATCTCAAACTGTACTGTACAGCAATAGTAATTAAAACAGCTTGGTACTGGCACAGCAACAGGCTGGTTGATCAGTGGAATTGAATCGAAGACCCAGATATGAATCCACACACATATGGTCACTTGATTTTTGACAAAGAAGCCAATTCCATTCAATGGAAAAAGGATAGCATCTTCAACAAATGGTGCTGGTCTAACTGGAGGTCTATGTGTAAAAAAATGCAACTGGACCCATATTTGTCACCTTGCACAAAACTCAAATCCAAGTGGATTAAAGACCTCAACATAAAACCAGAGACACTAAGTCACTTAGAGGAAAAAGTGGGGAAGAGCCTGGAACATATTGGCACAGGAGACAACTTCCTGAACAGAACACCAACGGCCCAGGCCTTAATGTCAACCATTAATAAATGGGACCTCATAAGGCTGAGAAGCTTCTGTAAGGCAGGAGACACTGTCAAGAGAACAAAGCGACAGCCTACAGACTGGGAAAAGATCTTTACCAACCCTACATCTGACAAACGTCTAATATCTAAAATATATAAAGAACTCAAGAAATTAAACACCATCAAACCAAATAACCCAATTGAGAAATGGGGCTCAGAACTAAACAGAGAATTCTCAACAGAGGAATATCAAATGGCTGAGAAACACTTAAAGAAATGCTCAACCTCCTCAGTCATCAGGGAAATGCAAATCAAAACAACTCTGAGATTCCATCTTACACTCATCAGAATGGCTAAGATCCAAAATTCAAGTGACACCATATGCTGGCGAGGATGTGGGGAGAGAAGAACACTCCTTCATTGCTGGTGGGAATGCAAACTAGTACAGCCACTTTGGAAATCTATCTGGTGCTATCTCAGAAAAATGGGAATAGGGCTTCCTCAAGACCCAGCTATTCCACTCCTTGTAACATACCCAGAAGATGCTCCAGCACACAACAAGAAAATTTGCTCAACCATGTTCATAGCAGCCTTATTCATAATAGCCAGAACATGGAAACAGCCTAAGTGTCCCTCAGTAAAAGAATGGATAAAGAAACTGTGGTACATATACACTATGGAATACTACTCAGCTATTAAAAACAAGGAATTCCTGAAATTTGTGGATAAATGGATTGAGCTAGAAATGATCATAATGAGTGAGTTAACCCAGAAGCAGAAAGAATCAAATGGTATATACTCACTTATATCTGCATACTAGCCCAAGGGGCATGTCCCACGAAAGCCTTCACTTACCAGGAAACTGGGACAGAGGGGAGGACACCCTATTGGGACTCTAAATGAGAGATGCATGGGAGAATAGCAAAGTAGAATGATCCAGGGGGTCCTAGAAACCTACAAGTAGAACATTATGATAGGCAGATTTGGGCCCAGGGGTCCCGCTCAAACTAAGGCACCAGCCAAGGACAATACAGGCCGTAAACTTTAAACCCCTACCCAGATCTAGCCAATGGTCAGAACATTCTCCACACTTGAGTGGAGAGTGGGATATGACTTTCTCACGTACTCTGGTGCCTCATATTTGACCATGTCCCCTGGAGGGGGAGACCTGGTGGCACTCAGAGGAAGGACAGCAGGTTACCAAGAAGAGACTTGATACCCTATGAGCATATACAGGGGGAGGTAATCTCCCTCAGGAACAGTCATAGGGGAGGGGAATAAGGGGAAAATGGGAGGGAGGGAGGAATGGGAGGATACAAGGGATAGGATAACCATTGAGATGTAACAAGAATAAATTAATAAAAAATTTTTTTAAAAAAAATGAAGTTTCCTTATTCATCACAGAAACAAGGGTAATGACGGCTGACTATAGAGTTCTTTCACAGTAGTAGTAAAAGTTGGGTTGAGTGTGAAACAGGGAGACTCCAACCACACTGGTGCGAAGGAAGGCATTACTTTTGATATCTCTTGTATCTTCCCCCAAGTTGCCCATCACACAATATACAGAATTGGACTGCACACAGGTATGCATTTCCGTCAGTACTCTAAATAACTTATTTCAACTGCATCTACTTTGTTTAGGATTGCTGGCTATTTGAAAATCGGTCAGTAGAACCTCTACTGCAGAGGTTCTCAACCTTCCTAATGCTGCTAGCCTTTTATACAGTTCCTCATGCTGTGATGACCACAACATAAAATTATTTCACTGCTATTTCCTAACCGTAATTTTGCTACTGTTATGAATCATAATGTAAATATCTGATATGCATATCTGACCCCCAAACGGGACACAACCTACATGTTGAGAACAGCTCCTCTGCTCTGTAGTTGTCCTCAATGTGCATGAAACGTGAGAACAGCACCATGAAGGGGAGGATGGAATTTTGGTAGAGTGTATGAATGGTAGAAGGCCTGCTGAGTTGCCTCTCTTTTCAATGTAAGACAGCTTTGTTCTAAACATGCATGCCCACTGATGAAATCACAGACGAGTTCGGAAATTTCTAAGTTTTACATTTCTCTGTGAATTAACAATTAAAAAAAAATTTTTTTTTGTGATGCTGGGGATGGAACCTAGGACTTCGGACTTGCAAGGAAAGGAGTCTTCCACTGACCTACTACTACCTCCTTCTCCACTGCAGTAGCAGCAGGCTTTCCTCAAATGACATAGTCAATGTGCTTTTAGTGATGGAAGAGACTTTTCTTAGCAACAGTGTTGCTTAGGGACAGTTACGTCTCTGGACAAGGAGTCCCAAATCCCAAAACTTTATATTGTCTGGAGCAAAATCTCGAGTAGAAATCCTAGCTTGTCTCTTCAGGGTGAGCCCTCCCGGCACCACTGCACTTTGTTAGGGCACAGTGCAGTGGTGCATAAGCTCCTGGTGCTAGCACTGTGATCACTTAAAGAAGGACGTTTGATAGCTGACTTCTAAGACTCACTCTTCCAGGTTGTCTGACAAAGACTTATAGTTTCTGTCCTGATGCTCTGACCTGAGAAATCTTTAAATCTTTTCTCTAATCCTTTTATCCATGGCTGCCAAATATGTCCTTATGACAGTAGGTTACTTCAATAACTAACAAAAGTAGAAAATCCAACAAGAATCACAGACGGACTAATTTGTATTCTCTGACCAGTCCAGGGGCTAAAGGACAAATCATCACCCTGCAGCAGTGTCTGTTCTGTACTCTCAAAAACACGCAAGGTCAGATGTGTTTACACAAAGACAGGAAATGAAGGTGCTTTTCAGTTTGCCTCATATATTCTTCATGACCATCACTTGAGGAGATGGAAATGCATCTCAGTGATGATGTTTTTGAGTGTGGTCAAAGCATTCCAGTAAGAGGTTCCTTCTCATGGCTCTGAAGATGTTCATGTGTGCTACTCCATCAAAACTATACAGGTAGGTATATGAACTCTTTTCAGCAGCTTAAGAGTAGGGAATGAAGATGTCTTTTCATCTTACATTTTTTTGTGACTGGCAGAACCCCTGGGAACTTGGAAATATTTATTGAACAGGTAACTCATATTCTTTTGCATACCTGTTTTGACAGTTTCATTCTCTGAGGGTCACTCTGTCTTGGAACCAGTCAAATGTAATTCAGAGCCAGGTGTGGACACAGGCCTTGGTACTGTGCAGTTTTCTTACATGTACTAAAAATCAGAATGGCAGGTACTCCCATGAAAAGACACTGAAGAGCACCACTACCACTCAAATGCAGGAAGTTCATATGGCTCTTAAAGAATAACTGCTCATGGATTCCTATTTTAACTAACAAAGTAAACTCTCTATTTCTACATCATAGTATGTGTGTGTGTGTGTGTGTGTGTGTGTGTGTGTGTGTGTGTGCGCGCGTGTGTGTTGATTGAGTAGGCAGTGAAACACAGATGGGCTTGGCATTTTAGCATGTGTGACAGTGTGGAAGGCCAAAACACTTGTCCTCCTTCTCATGGATTCTTATTCCATAACCTTTCTGCTGTCTTACTTTTCAGCAAAAGCAAAGATAAATCTAAGCATAATTAGAAAGACCTGGCCTCCGTCTTTGTCTGGTTCATGCTTCTCTGTTGTACTATCCACAGGTATTGGTGAAAGTGGTCACTTCTCTAACCCATACAGTGTGGTGAAATGTAACGGGACCAATGTCAGCAGACAACCTGAATCAACTACGAAAAGAGCAATAGCAGCATGGGTTGAAGAAAGAACGGCTGAGGATAGACATCCCCAGGTAGTACCCAGAAACACGCTGTCTAGGTCCTGTGGAGGGTGGGTAACAGATCAGAAATGAAATTTAGCTTCCTTCTACAGCATCAGTTTTTAAACAACTGAGCCATATTTAATATATTTAAATGCCAACTTATTTTTTCAATTATTTTGTTTTATGTATATGGTTGATTTGACTGCATGTAGTATCTTTATACACCGTGAACTTGCCTGGTGCCTAGCAGGTCAGAAGAGGGCATGGGATTCCTGGGAACCAAAGTTACAGACAGTTATGAGCCACTAAGTGGATACTGGGAATTGAACCTGGGTCTTTTGGGAGAGCATCAAGTACTCTTACCCATTGAACTATCTCCCTAGCCCTCAAATATCTACTATTAAATGTATGTGCAAGGCTGATCTATCTATTAGAGTCGCTTCCTTTTCTTTCTCCTCCTCTTTCTTCCCAGAGCCCTGGCAAGAGCTTTATACTAGCCCCCTTCTTCTTGTCAAAGGACATATACTTTTTTATATTAGTAAACATACGTCATTGGAAAGTCAAAAGGGGAAATGAATTCACTCATAATCAGTAACAATTAGGTCAAAAATGAGAAGAAAAATCTAAATAAAATATAATCCCTCAAAGCAATTTAATGACTTCAGTGAAATTTGGAAGTAAAGGGCTTTCAATAAAAGACCACATACAGAAATACAGAATGATTCTATATAGCCCTTATGAATGACAGAGACAGAAGAATCAGTGTGATCACCTCAAAGAAAAATCACACATACATGGAACTTGCTGTTCCATGTAAAACATATTGATGAAAATTAACGTCAAAGCCTATCTGCCACCCATATCTACTTAATATATTTAATTGCTATAGTTCAGGATTCTTGTCTTCTTGAGATAGAGTCTTGTGTAATCCAGACTGACCTTGAACTTGCTATGTAGCCAAAGATGACTTCCTCCTATCTCCAAGTGCTGGGATTACAGGTATTTGCCACGATGCCTGGTTTATAGTTTAGATCTTCAAAAATATCCTCCAAACTACTGTACTGAAGCGTGTTCCCTAGCCTGCAACACTCATAGCAGGTTGTTGGGATGTTTAGAATGTGGGGTACAGTGAAAGGAGGAATGGTGAGTCTGGGCGGTGGTGATGTCCTTGAAGAGGATCTATGGGCTCCCGCTCCTCCATCCCCTCATGACCTACTCCTCTCTCCTCTCTCCTCTTCCTCCCTGCCCTTCTCATGCTGTGACAGGGTCTAATGACATAGCTGGAATGAAACTCCTGCAATTATAATCTTTATTCCTCATAAGTTGATTGTGTCAGGTACTTTTGTCACAGCAAAGGAAAACTGATTAACGCTGAAACAGGGAGCCTATTCCTACATATCAAAGCTCAGGAGTGTTTATTTTTATATACATCTAGCCAAGTCTGTGCAAGCTTCTGGTGGGAGTGAATCAATTGTTTTGGGTTCCTCTCTCTGCAAAGGTAAAAGGTAATATAAAGTAAATGGCTTTAATAAGGCTTATTGGCAGTTTAAACTTGCTGTCCCATGTAAAATAAAGCATGCATTTGTGAATATACAAGGATATATTCTTGTAAGATTAGGAAATGATACACAGGCCATATTTTCGCTGATTTTCCTCAGGCAGTTAAATGTAAAATTGGAAAAAATCAACAAGAGTAAACACTACATAATAACTGAAGGCTGGGGCTAAATTGTTTGGACACTGTGCACGTGGAGGTCAGAAGACATCTTGTACAAGTTGGTTTTCTCTTTCTTCAGTGTGGGTCTCAGGGACTGGCCTCTTGCAGTCATGTTTGGTGGCAGATGCCTTTACCTAGTGAGTTATCTTGTTAGTTCTAAATTTTTTTTTTATAGGGGGACCGCCATATATCATTCTTCTGTTTTGATTAATTATTTGGAAAAAAATACTGTGAGACGTGTGATGAGGCATGAAACTCAGTGGCTGTGCAGAACCACATTGTACTGCTTATTATAACGTCTATATCCACCATCAGAAGAACTTCACCACCTCAGCTAAAGCCCTGCCCCCACTATCCCAGCTCCTCACCCCTTCTACATGCAGGCTCCAGACATAATGCTCTACACAGTCTCTGTGAATATGACAACTCTAGGTAATCAATATAACTGTAAGGGTGAAGTATTGTCCTTTGGGACTATTTTCTTTCACTTGACAGAATGTAGTCTTGGTTCATCCATATTATGGCACATGCCAGAATTCCCTACTACTTCAGGGGGAATGCTTTCCCAGGTATTGTAATATCACATTTTGCTTATCTGGATGTTGATCTACCAACACAAACTACCTTCTGGGTACTGTAGAACATGCTGCCATGAATAAAGACACACAAGTATTTGCTCATTACAATATTTTCTGTTGTTAGGGCCGTATACTCAGAAGGAGAGCTGCTGGGCACATGAGAACTCTGAGAGAAGTAGCCTTGGTTGGGCTTTATACAATTATGCTCCCTAGTATTTATAATACATTTTAGCTTATGGCTCGTTTTTTCCAATACATTTTATTAAAATTTTTTTGAGACACTGTCATACTATATAACCCTGGTTGTCCTGCAGCTCACTATGTAGACCAGGCTGGCCTCAAACTTGGAGATCTACCTGCTTCTACCTCCCAGTTGCTGGGATTAAAGGTATGTACCACTATGCCTGGCTTCTAATTCTTTTGTACTGTGCTTAATCAGAGAAGTCATGACTTTGCAGATAGAGTCCCATTACGCTGGGCACATAAGTCAACCAACTTCCCAACCCACACCACAGTTTCTTACATGGAAAGAAGTAAGCCAAGATCAACCTGTAGGCATAAATTATTAATCAGCTAAGTAAGCTTATTTGCTTCTTGGGTTAACCCATGAGCGCTGGCATCTCAGGTGCTGTTTTGCGTGACATCTGAAAAGCAAGGACATAGCGTATATAGGCTACTCAATATATCAAAGTCCTCTTAGGATACTACATGTGGCAGTGTAAGTGGGCCCTGTGGCAATCCCACACCTCTTCCTAAATGTGTAGCTTTGGATCTTCCTGTGACACTAGTGGCTGACTCTATTTTCCAGAGTACTCATTCTTTTGCCTTCATGTGTAGTCTCTCCAGCATCTATGCTAATGATCTCTCTATGACCTTGGCTTAATCACAACATCTAGCATGTTCAAACCCAGTGGCTTGTTTGCCTCCTTAATGCCACCCACTCTCAGGTATGTTGCAACCTGGATCTCACTAGCATCTACACCCTGCCCAAGTCTTTAATCAGCCCCCTAGTCTTCTGAGTTTCCCTTGCACTTGATCTTTCTCCTCAATGCAACTTCTGCTTCTTTGGTCCCTTCCATCATCCTAGCCCAAAGGCCTTGCTAACCTAGCATTGGTGATTGATCAATGCAGTGATGTCCTTGAGTGTGGCCTTCTTCAAATGACTCCCACTGCTGCCTTGTCTTTACTACCTTTAGCTTGGGGAAAAGGTGACAATCTCTTCACATCTTCTAAATACTGCAAATCAATGCTGAATGTTCTTGCTCTGAAGCATGTGATTCAATTTCCACTTTACTATCCCTCTGCTTGCTTTCCTTCTACCCATACTTAACAGTGTGCTTCTCCCAAATACCCACACTACAGACTTTCCACTTTCTTCATGTACTATGTCTCGACTTTACAATGCAGACTTTATCCAGAAAAACTCACTCATAAGTCTCTGAAAGGTTCAAAACCATTTAGAATGAATTTTTCTTGTCAATAAAAAGAAAAGCACAAATGAGAGTCTTGGTTTATCTGATAATTCTGAGTTTTCATTGTTAAACAAAACCAGGATAAAAGTTGATGACAAGGTAAGAAAGAAAACAGGAGTGTGTTCAGTTCCTCTGCCTCAGGTTTATCTTGTATGCCTTATAGTCTATGCCCTCCTTTCCTCTTTCTTTTATGTAAAAAGAATTTCAGGAAGCATGCCTTCCCCTGTAGCTCTACAACCATGCTCTGTTACATTCTTCATTAAACTTCAGTGATTACTTCTCCATTAGCTCTGTTCTTAGTCAGTGTGCATCACCCAATCCTCACACACCCACACACGGACCATTGTGCTTTCCTTCAAACACTTGCCTTAACCATTTTTTGTTCTTTCCTCCCAAGCAGTTCTTCTGTCTTACCTTTTCCTATTCTTGTCATTCCTTCTGTCTTTTCTCTCTCACTCTCATATTCAACACAGCCTACCTGTATCTTTCATCAAATGGTTGAGCAACCTCTGAGCTCCAGGTCTGTATCCTGTTGGATGCACCTAGAAAGCCAAGAACTGGCAACCTAGACTCAGTCTGAGGGAACTTTCCCTCATTTGGCTCTCCTTTGTTTCCTACTGTAGTTAACAGCATTCTTCCAACAGAGTGATACACACACACTTAGAATAGAATAAAAAGCCAACTTTGTTCTTAATGAAGCAGCTTAGACCGGTACCCTGGCAATCAGGTAGAGTAGCCTACAGGTCTTTTTGTGGATTATTAAACTCAGACAGGTATTAATTAATGTGACATTTCTGAAACCCCACAAGGTTAGGTAAAAATAATGAAGAGTAAAGTCAAACTAATGCTGTTAACATTTTGAAGAGGTTCAAGTGCAAATGTGGTAATTGGCTTTGTAATAACTGTTTTGTATTGTTTTAGCTATTTATTAAGCTGTTTGAATTAAAGAAAGAAAACAACTACATTTGAGTAGCAACTGCTTTTCAAATTGGTTAAAAAACATAGATTAGATTTTAATCAATGCTTAAATGTTTACCAAAGATCCATTTAAAAATTTCATTTATTTGAATCTAAGATTAATAAACTGGTCATTATGTGTGAGGAATTTAATAGTCCTCTGGCTATTAAAAACCAATCAATGTTCAATGTATATCAGTCATATATCTCTTATTTGTTTTAATGGCTTAGGCTCATGGCTTTAAACAGAGGAAAGCAGGTGCTCACAATGACAAGCCTGAACATGTGTATTCTAACAAGCTCTGATGCACTGCCCCTTTATGGAATCACTGCTCAGATCCACCCTTAATCAGTGCAGAGAGTATAATAACCCGAATCTGTGTGTCACACTCACAATACTAGTCAAGTCAGTCTCAATTTGCTTGGGATTGCTGCATTATCTTTATTCTTTAGATGAAATGCATTATAGGGGTTTAACCTGAGAGGAAAATATTGCAGAGACTTTTATTGAAAGGAGATTTTATCTGTATACATGCTTTATTTTATTCTTACTATCTAGCATTTACCAGAAGCAGTGGGAGAAACTTTAATGGAAGCTTAAACCTTAGGTTTTGAGACATATTTAAGTATTAAAGACTTCTGCTCCCACCTCTTTGCCCCCACCCTACAGAGTTTAGCGTCTATGTAGAGATGAGTACAGAGACTAACCAAAGCCCACAGGCATGATTAAGAAAGGCACTCAGGAACTGGGTTTCTAGTTGGCTTAGCCAGGGCTCAGGAGCATGTGTTTGAGAAAAGAAAATCAATCTCATGTATTAAATTGTAACATTTGTCCTTTTCTTTGCTGTATAAACCAGATGTACCCTGTGCCCTCCAATACTACACCATGTCTTCCATCTGCTGCCGGGTAAGCCATCTGCTAAACTTACTGTCTAATTCTGCAGCCTGAAGAGGCATGCAATGTTTGTATTCACCCTGGTCAGTGAAAACAGTAGTAACACCTGGCAATTCAATAAATGATAGTTATTACAGTAAGTAAGGTTACCTTTCCAAAGGGGGGCCATTCACCAACACAATAATTCTAAGATTCTATTTGGTAAAAAAACAATCTGGAGAATAAAGTCCTATTTGGAATGCCACACGAAGTCTCATTTATCTATTCCCCTCCTCTTCTCAGATCCAGAAATATAAGTATTGGGATAGAGGTGATCACTTCTCATCTTTTGGTGATGGCTAAAAGTACACAAAGGGAGAACAAAGACTAGACCACTAGGGCTCTTAAGCTACTCCTGGCGTCTACTGTACAACACAAGGACTGCTGTCAGTGGTAACGCTTTGCATACTTAACTACTGCTGAGAGAGAAGACTCAAATGCAGTGATGACTCAGATACATGCAGTAAGGATGAGAAGTATAGTCTTAGTAGCTAGATTGATAAAATCATCTTACATTCCACAATGAAAACATCTAATTTGTATTTGTCAGTTTAAAGTAAGGATAAAAATACAAACTGTATCTTTTTTCTTGTGCTCAAAACTTATGTGTAAGGGACTATGGGGCAATCCATCCATTTTCCTATCCTCCAAATTACTTTCATTAAAGACAAATGATTGTTCATGTGTTTTCCTTTAATGAGGCAACAGGCACTAAACCCGTCTCCTCCATGCTAGGAAAGCACTCTATCGCTGAGCTACATACCCTCAGACATTGTAACGATACCTATCCTCCTCTGCCCACACTGTAGATGCTGTGTCATACCAAGCTGTAGAAACCAAGAGGAAGGTAGTCAGTGTGCACCAAGATCTCACAGCAGAGAAAGAGCTTTACCATTATCAGGCAGTCTCCCTTCCTCACAAGAACTGTTTCTCTTAAAGACACAAGTATTCTTTTTTGTCCTTGTTTGGAAGGTAGCAGATATTAAACACCTTGTGGTCAGACGGGATCTATACTAGCCATGCATCAGTAAGAGTTCTCTGTGGAGATGCTGTTAAAAATAATACAACCCCAAAAAGGGTTCGTTCAAACTCACACGGATAAACCTTATTAAGACTTCAGTATTTAGAAAATAAATTCTATTCTCCACAGAAAGTAAACATAGGATACAAAGAGCTCCAGGTTCTTGCTTCTGGGTTGAGGATGAGTAAGCTGGTTTGCTTTCTAATGTCCACTCATATACTACACACCCTTGCTGAGTAACTGTTACATGCAGATCAGGTACTGTTCTGGGTTCTGAACATAAAGAAGTGGTTCTTAATTATAAGGTATTTCCAGAAAGTGGTAAGTAAATAAAACTCGTAAAGATAATCCTCTAGGACCCTGGAGCTGTGTAAGTCTGAAGGACAAGTCCTAACTCACACCTCTAACTGAACTTCCTTTCCTTGGAGCAAGCCCAACTCCTGCAAGCTCCATAGTCTCTGCCTGCAGGGAACAAGTGTTGAAAACTGTGGGTGGAAGGGAGTTCATACTCAATCATAATACTGCCAGAAGATCAATAAACATACCAATCCCCTTAATTCTGACATGCATGGTTCCAAAATCTTAGGCGTTAGGAACCTGAAAATCTGTAACATTCCACATAATAGCTCGGGCAAAGAGCCACTTAGTATTCAATTCTGTTGACAATGATGACTTTTTAAAAATGATATTTTCCTTTTATTGAAAGTAGGTGTTTTTCCACACAGTATATTCTGAGTTCCAATTCCTCAACTCCTCCCAGTTCCTCTCCCAGTCCCCTCTCATCCCGATCCACTTCCTTTCTATATCTATTTAGAATGCAAACATTTAGGAAACAATAATAAAACAAAGTAAGATAAACCAAAACAAGCAAATCAGAATAGTAAAAAACAAACAGAAGAACAGGAACCAAAGAAAAGGCATAACAAACACATTTGCACACACAGAAATTCCATAAAAACACAAAACTGGAAGCCATAAATATATATACAAAGGACCAGTAAGGCTACCAAAAAAAAAAAAAAAAAAAAAAAAAAAAAAAAAAAAAAAAAAGCCCTATCACAATATTATTAGCCAAAGAACCCCCAATTCCCCAATGATGGCATTAAGCTGATTTTGTGTTTGTTATCTACTGATGGGCATGGGGCCTACCCTTATGAGTTGCCTACAATGTTTATACGGGCAATTAAAAAGTCAGAGAAGGAAAAACCACACAAAGATAGTTAAATCACCTGTCAAAATGTGTCAACACATGCTCTAAGCACTATTAGTCCCAAATCTGGACATTTTCATTAGAGTACTGCTGTGTTTAACCTTGTTTAAGTTGACCTGATGTAAAGAATTCCTTTACTGGTATAGCATAGTAGACTAATATGGATGTCTCTAATAGATGAGCAAAGAGCATTTATGAGATTTCCCCCAGATTCTTCTGTGATTTAATGACACAACCAGAGGAGTTCAGTCTCATACTTTCTAATTTGCCTCAACCACTACACAAAGGGATCATCTCTTCCTAACTTTAATTTTTTTCATAGGATTCTGCTAAATCAGGTCTGAGTTTACTCTGGAATAATAAAGTATTATAGTAAGTACACAGAATAGACAGCATTGTAGTCTCTGTAAATTCTGTATCAGGCTTGAAGCAATTGATTTTCAGGCTTAAAAGTTTGTTTTTAAAGACCAATTTGTGTTAAGCAAGGAGGCTAAACTTAAAAAGCTGTGAATCAAAATGCTTTCCTTATAGGCAGATGAATTTTAGCCCAATATAACTCTATTTTAGAAAAAAAATCTATACAGTAGAAAATTCATTTGGTATTCTTCTGTATTAGTATCGGTTCTAACTATCTTAATGAGGAGTAAATTGAGTATGATGGCTCTAACAGGCTATGACATGGAAAATGTAATGAGATGATATGTATTTGATTAAAATCTTCCCTATCAAATGCAGCAACACACAAACACATATACTCAGGACATAATACTACTGTCTTTTATGTGACTTACAAGAATGACTTCTAGTAACCAAAACCTTAAGCAGATCTTCCTGCTGACATCCTGGGAAGCATTTGGCACACAGAATCTTTGCTGGACAGTGCTTTTAGACATCTCAGTCCATGTCTCAGCTGCTGAGGAATGAGGAGTGGAAAAATGGACACAGATTGCACAGGTTACTATGTGCGTGTTTCAGTGGCAAGGAGGAAGGACAGCTACTTATATCAGAGACCCCAAAAGCATGACCTCCTCCCTCATGGGATTCACTGGTAATATACTCTATCATGAGTGAAAGAGGAGACAAGCGCTAGCAATCTATTCCCACTGTGTTTCTGTGTCTTAGTTATCATGGCCCACTCTAATCTTAAGTGGAAATGGTTTACCAGTAGTTTGAATTGGCAGTCTAAGTCTTTATAATCAGTTCTCCAAATTAGAAATAAATAGAATTAGAGTAATTAGTTTGATGCAGCTCTGGTAAGAAAAATGCCATCCCAGTGTGCAATGTGAAAACTGCTATCACCCTATACCACCCAACACAGATCATGGGTAGGCAGAGGTTAGTTAGAAGAAGAAAGGGACTTGCTGTATTATCAGGATTACAAGAGAAACTGCAGAATCAATTACCAATAGAAAATATTTCAAGCCTTCCCTGCAGAAATGACAATCTGATGATATTTCTTGCCAACAGAGCAGAAAGCCCCTAAAAGCCTCATAATTAGTTAGTAGAATTAAATCTATTGTCTGGAACTACAGAATGTATTAAGCTAAGTGAATCTGAGAAAGCTTCATGGTCAGTAGGAAAATTTCTTAAGAAATTTTCAGATTTTAATCTTGCAAATCAAAGGTTCTGAACCCCTAGTAAGGTATGCAAAACATCACCTCTACATAATGTGTAGCTGTTTCTGATGCAAGCACAAGGACTTATTCTGTATAAGGTGCTATATTAAAAAGTTGCCTCATATACTTAAAGAACATGCTTATCACATACTCTAGTCCTTCTAATGATACACATTTGTCCTACAAAAGCTATCAGGGACACACACGAAAATATTTATGGCAATATTATAATTGGAAGAAACCCACAGAAACTAAATAAATATTCAACATTCTAGGGACAGAGTAAACAAATCATGGGAAGCTAAAAATGAAATACTGGAAACCATTAAAAAACATGAGTCAAAAGAAAATTGAGTCATATGAAAAATGTTCACCTTATGTTAGATAAAAATAGCTTTAATAAACCCAGCATCAGGTTATCTTCACACAGGGCTAGAAAAGAGGAGCGGTGCTCTTTCTGTTCACTGTAGTGCTGCAAGCAGGTTCAGCGGTATCACAGGCAGCTCAGTGAAGCAGAGTCCTTGTGACACGGCTGACCCACAGACCTCTTTGAACACTAACTCTAAGGTCAGGCTCTGAAATGGCCAGATCATGAGTTATGTTCAACCACAAACAAGGAGTAAAACAACCTGAGAAGTGCAACTGATTGTAAGTTAGGATTGATTCTTGTTAAAAGTGGATTCTACTATGGCACGCAGAAGTTGGTGATAAGAGAATGAAAAAAACCAACCTTTTGTAGCCACTAATGAAATCAACTCAGTTTGCATATACAGTGAAAACCACTGACTGAAAAGCTGTTGGGGCTATATTTATTTAAAAAAAAAAAAAGATTTTTTTTTTCCTTTGTTTGGTTTTTCAAGCCAGAGTTTCTCTGTGTAGTCCTGGCTGTCCTGGACTCACTTTGTAGTCCAGGCTGGCCTCGAACGCACGGAGATCCGCCTGCCTCTGCCTCCCTGAGTGCTGGGATTATAGGTGTATACCACTGTGACTGGCTAGATTATATCTTAATTAAAGAGAAATAGGATTTTTACAATGGAATTATCTGGCTAAGTTCATTCTAACAAATGACCAAACTAAGTATGAAGTACTAATAGTACAAAGGACATGATGGGCTTCCTGATGTCAAGCAATCGGAAGAATACCATATAACCTATGCAGATTTCTTGACAAGGATATAATTATGAGCATGCACTAGAGAACAACCTGACAAACTCAGATGGGAGAACACTCTAACATTCCACCGTCATAAAAGTTAGTAAAAACTGCAGAATTCCATTTTGAGGAATAAGAGACTTCACTACAAAGTGCAATGCTCAACTCTTGAATGGATTCTCTCAATTAGAAGCAAACAGAACCTTATGTCCACAACAGGAACACAGATTGATCTTTCTAATACCTAGGTGTCTCTTTTGGGTTTGGTTAAGCTTGTCTTAACGGATCACACATCTACTCAGATGGCCCTGATTTGAACCCAAGTCCTATAAAGTCACTGACGCTGGGCAAGCCAGTTAAAGAAACAGGGCCTGCTTAGTTTTCACCCCTTTTAACAGCCCCTGTTTTTTGTTTGAGCAGAAGCCTCTGCACAGTGTGTCACTCTCAGAGAGGAACATTTGCATTCACCAGGACAAGATCCTGAACCTTGTGGAAGGACTGTGTTGATCAGGAAATAGCTACTTAAATCAGCATGACTGGCTCTTTAGCTTATGGCCCTTGGGCAACACTGGCTCAATTTTCTGTCTTGCTGCAAGGTTCCTTCTTTCACATGCAAAATATTCCTCAGAAAAACAACTTACAACACATCAATATTGGCAGAAGCGTAAGCCCTAATGTCTGAAGTTATCTGTACATTTGATTTATTGTAGACGTTTCACTGTTATAACCTGGTAATTAGGAAATATTGATAAATGCAAACATATTATTGATGTCAATTAAAAAAGCACAAGATTGACGAGGTTCCCAAAGTGCTCTGGCAGCAGCAGTTAGAGAGTAATGCCCATCAATACACATCCAGTCACCACCAATGCAGAGAAATTAGGCTGCCAGGAAACAACGCTCTCACTTTACAAGTGAGGGTATTCAGAGGAGCAGCGAGTAAAGAGGAAGCTCTATCAGAACTTCAACTGAAGCCCTACTCAGAGACAACCAGCACATAGTAGGGTTTCAGGACAAGGCAGGCAGGGAAATTATTTGAGTAAAGAGAACCAAGGATGAAGTCCCAAAGAGTAGATACAGTCAATGTTATCAGAGTTAGACAGAAGAATAGGATTCACAATCTAATTGGATGATAGTAAGGAGGCCTATGCCTTTCTTGTAGCAGTTGACTTTGTATAGGAAAGCAGCTAGCTTTCAAAAACCTGTATGTACATACTGACTGACACCCACTGTGCTGAAGAACTCCATGAAGCAGTACAAGAAGGCACACTGTCCCATCCATCTTGGAAGACCATTCTCTTTCATCAGTACTAGGGAATACCACCAGAGAGAGATTCTCATCTGGAGTTGGAGGCTGAATCATCCCATGGTATTTTCCCACCACATTTTCTCTTTTAAGCACTGTAAAGTTAGCAAGGGAAGGGGTTTATATTACAGAATGAGCTTATAGAAAACAAGAAGGTCAGGCTCAAGGTTTATGTTGTACCCGGAGTCTTACCTTAACCTTCCTTAGATGTTTCAAAAGCAGCCTTCTAATTCAACTCTGTATGTCTATGCAATAAAGCTATATATTATTCTATATATACATCATGCCCACTCATACACAGTAGGATGACTACAATATAAACTACAGGTCTTAATGAATGCTTAAGAGATTGTGGCAAAATTGGACCCCTTACACACTGTTCATGGCGATACACAATGGTATAGCCATTTAGAGAACATGGCAGTCCTTCTCAAAGTAAAGTCCTGACCACTCCACTCTTAAGTACTTGCTGAAAAGTAATGACAGTCTATAGTTAGAGATTTCCTCTCTGAAACTTGTACAAAGATGTTTAAGAAAGAGGTATTTGAGAGAGAGTGAGAGAGAGAACTGAAGAGTGAATAAAATTATAGCAGAGTATGACCCAGTAACAAGGTAAACAAAGTACTGAAATATGGTACAACATGGATTGATCCTGAAAATATATTATGTGAAAGGAGCTAGTCACAGGCATAAGCCACAGGCAACGTCCTGCTTGCCCCTTCTTTTCCTTCCTTCCTTTCTTTCTTCCTCCTCCTCTTTTTGGTAAACTGACACAGGCTAGAGTTATCTGTAAAGAGGAACCTCGACTGAGACAAAGTCTGCATCAGACTGTCTATAGGAAAACATGTAGGACATTTTCTTTCTTTTTTTCATAAGATTTATTTATTTATTAAGTATATAGTGTTCTCCCTGCATATATGCCTGCACACCAGAAGAGGACACTAGCTCTCATTATAGATGGTTGTGAGCCCCATGTCATTGCTGGGAATTGAACTCAGGACCTTTGGAAGAGCAGCCAGTGCTCTTAACCTCTGAGCCATCTCTCCAGGCCTGGACATTTTCTTTTGATGATTGATATGAGAGGGCTCAATCACTAAGAGCTGTGCCATTCCTGTGCAGGCAGTCCTGGGGTGTGTAAGATATCAGGCTGAGCAAGCCATGGGGTGCAAGCCAGTAAACAGCATCCCTCCATGGCCTCTGTTTCAGCTCCCACCTCCAGGTTCCTGCCCTTACTTCCTTAGATGATGGCCTGTGACATGGAACTGTCACCTTTCCCGCACAAGCTGCTGTTGGCCATGGTCTTTATTACAGTGAGAATATGCAGAATGATAGTCAGGTAGGGCTATTGGACAGTGGCCTGGGTAGAAATAGGAGTCATTGCTACAGGTGTGGTGTTTCTTCTGGAGGTGGTAAAAGTGTTCTAATGGTGGTGATGAAGGCACAGTACTGTCACTATACTAAAAGCCATGAATTTTTGCATTGCTCTTTGCTGCTTGCTCCATTCCTTCATTGGCTTCACAGATACACAGGCAAAACTCATCTGACCCAATAGAAATTCTACCTGGGCTAGTAAGTGCTCAGGAAATGAGTGTCCCTTGCACCAGAGGCCATCATCTCCCTGCCACCATAGGAGAGACCACAAACAAGACGGAAGCCTTTCTTTGCTCTCCCTAAAATGTTCCCATGTTTCATAACAAAGCTAGCTTTAGCCTTGCTTTCATGATTGGACAAGCCAAGCAGGGAGGCATGAAAAGCGTCCCAGTGAAGGCAACTTCAGCCATCACATCTCAGGAAAAGCACAGTTGGAGCTGTAACCTTAGATCTGTGAGGACATTACAGCAAACACTTCTCAAATAAGATAGCTGAACATGTTCAGAATGTGGTTTTCATATTATTTTTTCGGGTGGGGTAGTTTTTAAAGAAAGGACAAGGGAGCCTGGTCTATAGAAATCAAACTGTCTTTGAGCTCCAGAGGGTAACTGCTACCTTCCAATATGACTCTAAATGAGCACATAGGAAAAGTAAACACCTACATACCAACTCTCATTTTTAGAGCCTTGCTGGCCTTATGTTAGGACAAGGCCACCTAAAGTGTGAGTTTTTGAAGAGCTGTGGCAAAGTGAGAATTGTGTGCAAGTGTTAGTCCCTTTCTCTTAAAGAGTCACCTTTCCTCTCTTAGATGTCAGGGTAACTATGTCTGGCTCATAAGGCTATCCTTATAAGAAACCAACACAATGTACCCCAAGAGCTCTGGGTGGTCTCCATGACTACAGTGGTACAAGGAAGCACTTCAGACACCCCCCCCCCCACTTTATGGACAAGGTACAGTGGTAGATCCTAAAGTACATGACTTCACTGAGATTCTTGCCTATGAGTCTGCTGTACTTACCTCTGATTACTTACTATCTGTTCAAAGACCATAGACCACCAGGAACCATGGCTCTGATGACTATGTGGGTAGCAGATGGATGGACACCATAATAAAAAATCATCCATCTAGTCAGAGCTCTATCTCTATGGAATGTGCTAAAGAACTACTAGGAGAAGGCAGGTTTATTTTAGACGAGAAAGGGAACCTTGCACACAGGCAGGTTACAAGCAGATGAGAAGTACATCCTTTACAGGGGTGCTGACTGGAAAGACAGTTGCCTCAGACTTCAGGGTGAAGTGGGAACTCCTACAGAAAGCAGGGAGGAGGAATTAGTCTAAACTCTCACTAAAGAGATTTTTTTTTATATCTTCAGAGCAGCTATATATTGAACAAACAGGAAAAAAAAAAAAAAAAAAAAAAAGCAATGTTCTATATAGGCCAAGCTATAAAACTAAGCAGTCCTTCTTATTGCTCTGTTTTCTTAAACGTCAACAGGGGACTGAAGAATACTTCATTCATACTGAAAAGCTCCATCTACCCAAAAGATTCAGGGTTCACTTTGGGTGCAATTCTGCTCACTGTATATAAATTCATGTTGCATTTGTGAGGCTTCTTATTGAAGTCCAAGACAGAGTACGGCCATCTCCTCTGCTGCTGACTGCTTTATTATCACTTTTTACGTGAAGATTGATCCTTGGAGCTAATCTCAGTTGATCTATCTAGGCATAGGGAAAAGTGTTGCCAGGATAGGATTTTTAAAAAGATTAATTTTTATTTTATGTGTATAGATATTTTCCCTATATTTATGTCTGTACCATGTGCATGCCTGGTACCCACATGGGTCAGAAGAGGGCCCTCTTGGGTTCCCTGGCAGTTAAGTTACAGATGTTTGAACCTCTATGGGGGTGCTGGAAATAGAACCTGAGCCTTCTGTTAGAGCAGTCAATGCTTTTAATAGCTAAGACATTTCTTTATCCCTCGGGATAGAATTTTAAGCTTTGTCTCTGTACTATTAAATGAAGGAATGGAAAAGATCTAGATCTGAGAAGAACTCTAATAAAAAAGCGGTTCTATAAGGTTCTTATGGACCTCACAATCCATTTCAATCTGTTTCCAAAGAGCTTATCAATTGTGTGGCAGGCAGTCGATAAGCATGAAGGAAAGACAGCATCATATGAAATTGCAAAATACAAAAAAAAAAAAAAGAAAAAAAAAAAGAAAAAAAAAAGAAGACCGAGGTAGCAGATGTGTTAAATATAGTTGAGAAGCCAGCTATGGTACAGGGACAAGAAAAAACAAGATGAAACCAGTACTGACATTCAGGAGGGGCTTGAAAAAACATTTTAATCTTCCTCTTTCCTGCAAACTACATTGTTCTTTAATTGCTGTTTCATTTTCTGGCAAGAAAACAGTCTGGTCATATCTACTCTGGTCCTGCTAAGACTCTTCTCAGGAATAGAAGAAAGCTAACAGCAGAGGAACTGGCAACATGAGAAGTAACCCAGCTCCCTGGTAGCAGAAGCAGTATGCCAAGACAAGATTTTGAACTTTATGATGGATAAACATTGGGGTACAACTTGGCTCACATACAGCCTAAACTCAGAAGAATTAAGTTCTTTGTGAATTATGATCAGGAAGGTCTCGACACAGATAAGTTTACTGAAAATGTATCATAGTTCCTGCAGAGAAAAAGGGGACAGATCTTTATGAGAATCATGGGAGCTGAGCACTGGAAATAGCTTTAGAAATTGGAATATAATTGTTTCATTTTTTCCCAACAAGCAGACTGAAGGCTCATAGATATAAATTCACTAGTTCACTCTTCAAATGACTTCAGCTTGCTACTCTCAAATACATGTACACGAAGCATTTAATTTTACTCTTTCTAATAAAAATTAAATGGCTGCTGCAATGTACTTTGGCTGTGTTTTTTTTTAATTTTGAAAAAACACCTAACATAAACTTTATCATTTTAACCATTTTCAAGTATATAGTTTAACAGTGTTAACTATGTTCAGATTTTTGTCAATAAGATCTCTAAAATATTTTAATTTTCTGAAATCAAATCTGTGTGCCCATTAATTTCTTCCCTTTAGGCCTGTGGTAACCATTGTTCTGTTTCTACTTCTATGACTCTGACTAGTACCACATATTGTGATCATGCAGCAGCTGTGCTTTCATATCAGGCTCACTTCACTAAACAGTCTACTCTCAGGTGTATCATGTTTAGCAGGAGCGACTCACATTCTACTTTGAGTACAGGCCACATATCTATCCATCCTGCAATAGACATTTGCGTTGCTTCTATCTTTTGACTTTTGTAGATAGTGTAAAATTCCTTCAATATATTACAAATATCCCTAATGTAGGATCAAACTTCCTTTAGTCCATTAAAGTCACAGCTAAGTATGTTTTTGAGTCAAACATTCAATGGTACTTCAGCAAAATGTATGCATGTGAAAGATATGGGGCTTACTATCTCTTCCCTGCAGAACCTAAAGTAATTCTCTTTTTTTCACAGGTGTTTTGAAGAGATGAGAATCATGAGGTAGATTTCACCTTTATTCTGTATTTCATCACCACCTTGAGTACTGGTGCAGACATCGTAGTGTCAGACAAGGACAGAGTTGTCAGTGTACCAGCAGCCCATTCAGAGTTCTGGGAACATTTCTCTTGAATGGTTATTTAGACACAGCAACAGAACAGCAAAGAAAGAACAAATACAGTTTGAAATTCATCTACTACTGCTACTCAATAATGCTCATAAATTGAGCACCTTAATTTGCTTTTAGCAGTCAGCAGACATATTTAAGTGTACACTAAGAAACACCAAGGTACTTAACCTTGTTCATGTATATGTGCAGACTAACCAATCTGACCTCCTGCATCTTTAATGTAGCACATTCTGTCTGCTCTTAACAGCTTCTGCACAGGTTTGTAACTCTAACCTTCCACTGTCTGAGCTGCACAGTTAAAGAAGAAACACTGGAGCAGAAAGTGATGACTGTTGGAAAGTTGCCACCAAGATTGCTACATGCCCAAACCCTGACATCATCTGGAACCAGAACATATTCATTTTATCTTCTTATTGTTCAGCTGCATACAGTAGTACTAATGTATTTTTTCACATTGATACTTGGGTAATAAGAGAAAGTGTTTTTCTGAAGCTAGTGGCTGAAACATCTCAGTACAGAACAGATTTCCTTTCCTGGATCAGGCTTACCTAGCCTTAGGTAAAAGGTCTGTGAAATACATTGTCTCCAACACTGCACCCTCACCAACTTTTGTTAGCAAGAGTTCTGCTAGGTGAGGACCCAGAACTGGAGAGTCACTTCACTCTAAGGACCCTTGTTGGCAGGACACAGGTAGAAAGGGACTCAAGCTTCCTCCTATGGGCACCTTGGCTTTTACTAGTTTTCATGTAGAGGTGTTAGGTACTTAGGATTTAGGTAAGCATTCCTGAACTAATGGGATGGTTTGTTGTTGTTGTTGATGAATTAGTTTTTTACAAGCTTTGAAGCAGGCGTGCTATCAGTTAGGACTTGGCTGAAAATTCCTGAAATCATGATCTATACATGTGTCTGAATGGATCTTATCAATACTGACCCCTCAGCCCAGCTATCTGACTGTTCATTACTGTGTTCTGCTCCCTACAGTCTCTTCTTCTTTCTTGCCCACAAGCATGTGGTGATAAGCTAGATACAGAACAAAGGTCAGAATCTTACTTCACAACACTTAGAAACCATTTCCTCTTTGGTGAACCCATGATCTCCATGAATGCCACAGAAAAGGCGGCCCTAAGAGCAGGAGATGCTGGAGGTGTTTTCCCACCCAGAGTAGCAAGGGCGAGTATAAGGCAAGTTATAACACACACACCTGGGGAGAGGCTGCACTAGGGAAGTGATGTTCTTACCACTGTGGGAACAAAAGGCAGGGTGACTTTTATCTACCAGTTTCTACTGAGTTGAGAGCTAATAATGTCCTTGAACTTCTCAGTTTGCTGAAGAATGAGATCTAAGCTCATGTCTTCTGGCCTTGGAAAAGCATTTAGCTTTCCTGAACCTTGAGCTTTTTTGGAGTTCCTTAAAAATTTCAGAATCTTACTGGGCTTTTGGTGACCCCATAGCATCACAGATAATTGAAATGCCAGAGGAAGCGGGCCAGAGAAGGGCGACTAGCAGACTGGGGAGCAGGTTACATCGAACAAAGTGGGGGGTTTCAGCTGGGCTTTAGAATCAGTGTATCTGATGGCTAAGCTGGTGTCCATGGCTTCTAGTTCAAAGGACTGGGAGGAATTATGGCTGAACTGGTAGACAACATGTGGGTGGCTGGAGTCCACCAGCACCAGGAGTAGAAGGGCTGTATAGGAAGGAGAGCACAGAGCCTCACGGTGATTGGTCAAGGTTCTCCTGAGAGTTCCCTGTTCCTTTCATAATTCAAGCTTTCTAAAAGGAAGTTCTAGGTGTCTTGGGGTCCAAGTTAAAAACATCACAATTTTGGTAGCACAGATCCTTTGCCTGAGATGATCTTGGGAGAAAGTGCACATTTACATTTAGTTACCAAACGCTGGGAGTTAGTTCTATGTGAGACTGTTCTTTACATGGTGGATGAGAATGGCAAATACTTCCCATGTGCTTCTGTCATTTCAGAGGCTTTTCTTATATGACTTAGTTTGATGCTTACTACAACTCCACTGTCCTCACTGATAGTTCTCAGTAGGCACTGCAGGGTTGAGAATCTTGCTCAAGGTCATATACCTGGGAGGTCAAGTCTGGACAGAATGCAGATACGTAGAAGCAGATGTGACACAGGTCAGATCCTGTCCTCAAGGGGTGTGGAACAAAACAGATAAGACTCTGAGTACCAGTATTTTAGGTACGGATGTCTGAGGAATCAGAGGCAGGTGGCCAAGGAGGAAAAGGATACTTCTTCCTGGCTGGATCCCTCTGGGAAGATGGGGGTGAAGCTAGCTGTACATCAGGACCAGCAATGGGAACAGTGTGGGTGAGGGGCATGAGAACAGTGAAGGGCCCCTGAGGATGTCATGAGAATTCAAGGTTTTATTGTCAAGATGCTTCTTTGAAGCCTCTGCAGAGAGCTCAGCAGGAGAGTGACTCAATCTCATCTTTCTTTGGAAAGAGATCATGCTGGTGTGTGAACAGAACCCAGGGGACACAGTGAGGCAACTGAGATGGCAATGACAGTGCCCAGTGCAGAGCATGGTGTGACAATCTAGTCTCCTCTCTTCCTCCAGGCCTTTGCTCTAAGGCCAGCTTATACCAGCTTATAGCAAGCTGGCTCAGCAAGTACTCTACTTTGGTAAATGTGGCTCTTGACACAAGACTTGACACAAAAGGGAAGTAAACAGGAATCAGCTGGTTGCTCAAGAATAACTGGCTTTTAAGTTTTCCGGTGCAGTGAGAAGGCTGCCTCACTCAGGCCTCTCTGAGGTGGGAATATGTGGCTCTACCAGGTTACTATGGAAACCCTGGCCGTGGAAGGAGGCAGTGTGTATCTCTCATGAGGAAAGTGCAGCCACTGGGCTGTCCTGAGGTGGGCATTTCTCCGAATGATGTAGCCTGTTTTCAGTGTATATTCACTGAGAATATTGGCTGAAGGCCACGGTCTGTCTAGTCTTTTTATTTTTTGGTTTGTTTTTTCTTCGCAGTTTTGGGGATAGAATTTAAGGGCTTTGTGCACCTTAGGCAAGTGTGCTGCCACTCAACCATGGCTCCAAGCCTGGCTTATCTTTTAGAGTAGTTTCAGCACTTCAAACCAAGAGGTAACACAGACAGTCAAAGATGACATGAGAAATGGTGGCCGAGATTACTTACAGGTCCCCTTTCTAATAGTTTGTATTCTGATCATGCTTGCCAATCTCTATTCAGAGAAACTGCCAAAGAACCAAATCTTTGTGCATCTATGTAATACACAGAGCCAAGCTGCTTATTTTCCTAAGTCCTACTGTTAGAGGATCCCATAAAACCACCCAACCACTGGAGACTGCAAAGTGCCACTGGCCTCCAGTTTTCCAAGTGACTTGTGCATTTATCTGCAGCTCTCAAGTATATGCAAATGTACAGACTGGCCTTTTCCTGTGATCCCATTACCTTGTCAGGCCAGTAGCTGATGATCATTTCCTAGGCATGCCTGAGTGTGTCTCAGTATCTCAGTTTTAATATCATTTTCTTGTTTACCTTCTATTTTGAGAAAATTGTGAAAAGAGCCAGTGAAAGACTGTATCAGATGCAATGTCAACAAAGCAGGCATCTCCTAAGGGGTGTCAGACCCAGAACACAAAAGAACTTTGGAAGCATCTGTGCTCCACACTTCATAAACAAAATTTCTATAAGAGTGAAAACAGATAAAAACAGAAATGGAGCTGTGCCAATTTGAAGAAAAATGAAATGGGAAATTTAGGGCAGAAAGCCAATCAAGAGAAGACTACGTCAATCTCTGAAACATCAACTGCTTCAGAAGATGGCCATTTCTACTACCCAGTAGCTAGGGGATGCTGCTGTATGCATGCTAGGCTCGCCTTGTGAGGGTCCAGAAAAACATGCCAGAGTCAGGGTGACCCCGGCACTGACGCAGAGCGAGACCAGTGACGCCTCGCAGGTCCACTGGAGGTCAGCATGTAAGCAGATGTGCTCTGTGCCCTGTGCCTGCATTCACATGGTAACATAGCTCATGCTTACGAGCCATTCATTCATCTTAAATTCTCATGACAAATATGATGAAAAGGAGGATGTATTTGTGCTTTGATATAATGCACATAGCCATGTATAATAAATCCTAAAAACACTTGGATTAAAAAGGTTTCCCTCCTGGAGTTTCTCACACAGAAAGCATCAACTTCAATAAAATCCAAGAGCCCAGTTTCCTAGAAGTCCAGAAAGCTGGTATTTTCCTGTAGGATGTCCTTGAATCTTCATCTTTGTATGTCTGCATTAGGAGAGAGGACAGTGCCTCACCATCCTGTGGTGTAAATCATAAACACCAAAGCAGCGATGTCCAATCAAGGAGGGAAATGTCAAAGCTGAAGACTCATAATGAAAAGCAGTCTGTCAAGGGGCCATCTTACCTGTCTGCGGATTATCTCAAGGTCTCTTTTGGCTTTATTCACCAGAGTTTGAATTTCTACAGCGTCTTTTACATTCTGATTTTCTCGGAAGGCATCTCTTATTCTCCTGACAGCATACATTCTAATGAATTCAGAGAGGGGGAAAAAAAAAAGAGAGAAAAGATGTCAGCAGGTATGAGGTTCTGCTTTTAAATGAATTTTAAAACTGCTTTCCCTTAGAATTAACAGTTGAATATTTTCCTACAGATAACCCAGTTTGATCTTTTCCTGTCTATTTCAAGATGGCTAAACAAGAAGATTTAAGAAAATAAGTCTATCTCAAACAAGTCACATACACATGGCAAACTGCTGCTGGAGTTCTCCTTAGATCACTGGCTCCTTAGAGTTATGCATGCCTGGTTTCCCCCATTAGCATGGATAATTGAACCCTTACTGAGTGCAGACAAACCATGAACTCCAAGGAAAAACAATGCATTCCATAGGCAACTACAAGGACAGTGATCAGCCTTCTAATCCCTCCCATTAGCTGACAGCTGGGTAATAAGCGGGCCCACGGCATCTCTGCTGTATTTTTTAGGACAGTGTCTCTGCTCTTCACCACACCAACTTCTCCAAAGCACTTTCTTTATGTTGATGGAAAAAGAAAAGGTACAAAATATTTTAATTCTACTTTTTTGAGACAGGGTCTTGGCAGGTAGGCCAAGCTTCCAATCCTCCTGCTATGGCCTCAGGAATATTGGGATTATAAGCATGTACCACCATACTTTCCTTAATTCTAATATATATCCTTCTTTCCTTTCTTTTTTGTTTTCTTTTCTTTTTCTTTTTTTTTCCAAGACAGGGTTTCTCTGTGTAGCCTTGGCTATCCTGGAACTCACTCCATAGACCAGCTCGCCTTGAACTCAGAGATCTGTCTGCCTCTGCCTTCTGAGTGTGCTGGGATTAAATTATGTGTCACTGTTGCCTGGCTTAATTCTAATATTTAATCCACTCACAAAACTGGTTTTCTAGTAAGAACTGATCTCCAGGTGTCACGATTTTCTTGTTTCTGGAGCTCTCAACCATCTCCTGGGTTGGGCTCTGAAGTGTTTAACAGAGAAGAAAGCTAGGTGGGTACAAGAAGCAAAGATGTGTGTGTTTTCTTTTTGCTCCTGATTGTGGATGTGATGTGACTAGCTGCTTGAGCTCCTGCCTTGACATTTTCTGCAGGGGAGAGATTCTTAACTCTTTCTATTGTCTAGCTTATTGGTTCATCCTTTCATATCTTTGAGTCTAGCCCTGTTGTAAACCTCTTGACATGGTCATCTGTTTACATCTGGGAATTAAGTCTCACAATTCACCAGGCCTTAATCTCTACAGCAATCCCAGTGAATAGAGTTCCAGGTTTTTGTGATTATCACAGGTTTTAGGTGGGTATGGGCTGCATACATTTATTACCAGTACTCAGGACACTAAGGCCCAAGTAACTTAGTGAGAAATACATAGAAAAAAAAAAATAGCTCCTAGAATGAGGCAAAGGAACATAACCTGTGAATGTTGAGGGTGAGTAAACCAAATTGCTTAGGTGATGAAAGTTACAATGGAAGGGACTGTCCCAGAGTTGAGTGTAAACTTTAGCTGAGGAGACTCACTGAGATTTAACAACTAGAGGACAATGCTAAGATATCTACTTATCCACCCCAACTCCAAGGTTGGAGAAGACAATACTTTTAAAGGAGAAATAACTCTAAGCAGATGGTAGTGGATGGGGCAGATATGTGGTCAGATGTGCATTTTCTAATCCTCAAAGTAAAAGGCTGCTTCTCACATGTGACAGTTCAAAAGGATAACAAAGCATTAATAACTCACAATACAGCACCAACCACGATGTATACAAGACCTGATTTGCCTTTTCTTGTTCAATCTTCACACACTGTGACTCAGAGAGATTTGACCTAGTATGTGGCAGTGCAGGGCTCTGAACCCAGGTGATTATCTTTCAATCCTAAGCTATACCACCTGAGGTTAACAAACTATCCAATATTTGATAAGTGCCTGGCTTAAGCCAGCCAAGCTGTTACTCAATTGAAAAAGCATTATAAAAACCACCTCTGGCACAGAATAGCTCAAAAAGGTCATCTTATCTCCCAACACCATCAAGTGTTCCTACAAACAGTTCAAGTGCTGAGCCTGTCTTACAGAAAGACAAGTGGCTGAGAGCCTTGGAGGGAACGAGCTGTTGATATAAACACCAAGAGTAAGTGAAATAATTTAGTTTAATTGTTTCCAAAGGAAGCAGCGAGAACTGAAGGTTGCAGAGCAAGGTTGTTAGACTACAACAAGAAAACACACTTTGGAAACTAATGCAAAGTTTCCCAGTTTGAGGGTAGCCATAAATAAAACCTACTATACTTTGTTGTTCAAAATTCTCTGTTTTCCATTGTCCAGAAATCACAGTCAAATGGGTTATCGAGGCCTCTGGACCACCTGGGCATCTCTCCCGTTCCTTCTAGCTCCTTCTGTATAGACAAATCACCAGCCATGTGGAAAGACACACCTTTTCCTCAGTTTTTTCCTCAAGGTGAGAGCTAGCTTTGTGTACATAAAGTGTTCTTTTGCTAGAGTTTTGGTTTTTGGTTTTTTTGTTTTGCAAACTCCATTCATTTCTAAAGATCTAAGTCAATTGGAAACAAATACAAGAGAGGATTAATATATTACTCCAATAAACACCACATATTAAGCCAAGAAAAAAGAGAAAAGTCATGGTAAATCAGTGACTAAGAAGTATAGAATAGTACAGGAAGGTACACAGAGACTCACTTTAGAAAGACAAAGCTGTATGAATAGCCCAGCCCCAGACATCATTCGAGAAACATACAAATGAAGCACCTCTTCTCTGGTCTTCAGTTAACATATTTAGAAAAAGCCAAGGAACTGGTCACCCTGCTGGTGGGAACATGAGCTGGAGCTACAGCATAATAGTGGGCAATAATACTCCTCAAGTTTAAGTTGCAAAATCCACCTTTGGTGACCTATCCCACGGAAGCAACCTAGAAAAAGTTGTCTGTAGAACACTCATCACAGATATATCTGTATTACAAATAGGTACAAAAAATCCATGTTCAACATTGAAGAAGTGGCTACACAAACTCAGACACTATACTTCTGAGATAAATATTTTCAAAAGAAGTCACAGGTCTAAAAAGTGTGAAGTGAAAACTTGCTCCTTCCCAGTTTGGCCCCTCAGGCAACTAGCTCTTTACATGCAGAGTCAATGCTAGGTTTCTTATGCAGCTTCACAGAGATCTGCGATCCCAGAGACACTACTAACACTAGGACAACAGGTACTATTTCCAGTGAGTTTCCAAAAACAGGACTTCAGAGCTCAGGTGAGCTATAGGCTGGTGGTGAGTCTAATTTACTGACACAAAGTGTGTGGTAACCACAGGGCCAGGAGAAGTTTCCCATTGAAGCCAATAGATAGATGCCAGAGAGAGCCCTGGAGATGACCTATCAATATAGAAGAACAGAAATGGGAGAATTTATAAAAAGGTGAGAAGGCAATCAGGAAAGCTAAAATGATGCACCCGAGATAAGGTAATATTTCCAGAGAATGTATGAGATAATTTCTGAGAATTGCAACAGCGACATCCATAGGAGTAACACCATCACAACTTAGCAAAGAGAGTACCAAAAGCCATAATGCTGGAAGCACATAGGAACAATTATTAGAACTAGGAAGAAATTCACAACGCAATTAAAAATGATTTTAATAATAAAAATATAATATGTAAAATCTTTGGAATGTAGTCAAAGCCATACTTCCATGAAAATTAATGGCTTCAATATCTTTATTAATAAAATGCTAAATTCAACAAATTAAACACTTCCTTACGTTCCAGAAAAACAAAATAGTAGAGTCAATGTGATAACATAGAAAATATTGTATTTAAAATTAGAAGATTAAAATAAAAGGTCAAGTGAAATTAGCTAAGACAGATAAGGTTTTTTTTTTTTTTAATAATGCTATACTATCTGGCTTATATATCAGGAAAAACAATTACAAGAAGAAAGTAAAGAAGTTTGGATGTTGAAAAATGATTTTCAGAATCAGTGTGACTACACTTCAGAACTTGCTAAGAAAGAGAAAGGGTTGTTGAGGATGGCAAGTGTGTTCATAGGTGAACACAGGAAGAATACAGCTGCATAGCAAACTTGATGCAGTTTTGACATCAGATGTAACAATACGACAAAGAAGAGACTCCAATACTCAATAGATGGAGCTATAAATACTTCCCTACGACAGCCATTCAGCTTCCTTTGTAGGATCCAGTCCTAGCCTAAGCATTCAATAAACATGAGTAAGCAGACAAAAAGCTACATAAGTCAAAGAAACAGTAAAATTGTACAAATATTAAAGAATATGTGCAAACTAGAGTATATTTAGAATGATATAGCTTAATAATTTCCTAGAATTAGCCAGGTATGGTGGCACATGCCTATAATCCTAGCACTTGGGAGGCAGAGGCAAGCAGATCTCTGTGAGTTTGAGGCCAGCCTGGTCTACAAAGAGTCCAGGACAGCCAAGGCTACACAGAGAAACCCTGTCTCGAAAAAAAAATAAAATCCTAGAATTACAAATTTTGGGTAAGGCTCTATGAGGATGCTTGAAAATAACATTATCTTTAAAAAAAAAATTAACAGGCTAGCAGAAAGTGAGCACGCACACCATCTTGCAGCAGGTGCTCTTCTCTGTCCCTATGGGAACAGCGGAGGAACATTTCTGTCTTGGCATCTTTCACAATGCTTTCACTTAAGCTCTTCAAACTTAAAGTTCTCATTGTCATTTTGGTCTATTATCAGTCACTGACATTTTGTGGACAACAAGATTTTCCAAAATGTTAACCATGTGATCACAGTAAAGGCTACTCTTGAATTGGGTTTGCCACGCCTGCACTCAGTAATACAGACCAGGTGGAGAGGCACAGGGCCCTTTCTCATTTGCTTCAATGTTTAGACTTACAGTAGCCTGAAAGATGTAATCCCAGAGGTCATGGTTCCCCTGTCATTGGTCCCCAGAGCCCAGATTTCATTTGCAGACTCCTTCCTGTAAAGGGCCCTTATGAGGAAGTAAACACAACATTCTAGCAATTTATTTACATCTACACACATTTCTTTAGTAACTGGCTGCATTTCTTTTACAAGTATTTTGATATCAAGGCTCCATGGTCAGGAATGAGATTTCCTGCCTCCAACTCAACCCCCAAGAGAAGAGCACAGTATCAGAAAAGAAACCTTAAGTTTTCATTATGTAATATGCCTAAATATTAGGCTGTAAGATATAATTATTTATTTCAAAATTATAGTGTGAGCTAACCAACCTAAGATGTGACCTTTAAAGTATTTAAATTTTATGGAGAATAAATATGTATAGAGACTGTTCAATGAATTCTGCACTTTCCACTTTATGGGAGAAACACAGTCTAATGAGCAAAGGAAATCTCCCCTGGTCAATGAACTTGAAAATTCATTAAAATGGCCTATCAATTTGGAATGCCTTTCCTTTTATCCTTTTTGTTGCCATTAGTCACCAGCCATAGGCACTAACAATAAACGGGTAAGAAGAGAGTGTCAGTGATCTTCCAGAACTCACTGTATTATCAAGGATAATTTACAAGGTGGTAAGTTGCAGAACAACCTTCTGTAAGGCCAAATAGCTGAATAACCCAAAACAAAAGAAACCTCCAAAAGTGAAACCAGCCAACCAAACTGCAAATCTAAGCTGTACAAAATACCTCAGGGATACAGTAAGCACATCCACCTGCAGGACTGCAAAGGGTAAATAAAGGCTCCAGGCCTGGAGAATATAAAGACTAAAGAATATGGTCAAAGTCTAGCTGAGTGTCCATAGTGTCCTGGCTTTGAAAGGGCTACAGAGGACAAGCAGGGTGTCTGTTCTTTTAGCTCTTGAACACTGAGGGTGAGACTGTGCTCAATTGTAGAGCACATGCTTAGTCTACACAGGGTCCTGGGATCACTCACAAACACCCATCTAATTATCTGATTGGAGATGAAGGGCTCTCAATTTTATATGTAGATTCATGCAAAGACATCTGGATATTCACAAAAAATCTGGTGGTCATTGGATTGCTTTAAATTTGTCTATCCTTTAGAAAAGGCATCTCTGGAGTCTTGTTCAGTTCCAAGGTCCACTATCTTATAAAGACCATTGGAAGCTGGACAAGATGGTATACACATAATCCCTGTACTTGGGAAGCTGAGGTAGGAAGATACAGAACTCAAGGCCATCTAGCCTACATAGCACGACATAGTCTCAAATAAACGAAACCAAACCTAACTGACCTCTTCATCTCTTAGGGATGGGTAGGACATAACATAACATACAGGAAGATGATTATTTTTGACCTGGCTATTGTACTGTCATCTAACAGTTGCTTGCTTGCCTACTGACAACACAAAAACTATTTATGTATTTCTTGAAAGTAGGTAAAAAATACTTTATATATTTATATATATTACATATATATTACATTATCTTCATGATTTATGTATGCATCATCTAGTATGTGCTGTAGGTTAAAGTCTAATGTTACTCCTTAAACAGTTGAAGAAAACAAAGCAAATACTTGCATTAATCCCAGCACTCGGGAGGCAGAGGCAGGCGGATCGCTGTGAGTTCGAGGCCAGCCTGGTCTACAAAGTGAGTCCAGAATGGCCAAGGCTATACAGAGAAACCTTGTCTCGAAAAAACCAAAAAAAAAAAAAAAAAAAAAAAAAGAAAAGAAAAGAAAAGAAAATCTGTTACTGGGCTGGGATGTAGCTCAGCTCAGAAAGTTGCCTGCTAAGCATGCATGAAGCCATGGGCCTGATCCCCAGCTACACAAACCAGTTGTGTTGCACACCTACAATAGCAACACTTGGGAAGTAGAGGAAGAGCATCATCTTTTGATACACAGCAACTTTGAGGCTAGCATTGGCTACCAGAGACCCTACCTCAAAAACAAAGCACACAAAACACCTCTACCTTCCACAGTCAAACCACTACTGGACACCACTTGTAGCAATGGCAATTAAGTAACATTGTATGACATTTGGTAGGTATCTGCCAATGCACACAATAGTCATGGTAGGTCAAATAAAAACTGCAGTCTAGAAGTCTGATGATTAATATAGACTAAATATCCTCATTCTGCTTCAGGATTTACATTATTTATACAATGCGAAAAGAGCTTTTCTCTTTTCAGAACACATTATGTTTAAACAGGCCTGCCCATAGGCAGCTGCCGCAACCTTTTAGAAGTCTGCAGTTTGCACAGTGAGCTCCCAGGTCTACTTACCTGGGCTGCTCAGTTCTTGGAAATTATCTTAGGCTATGAATGATGTGATTTTTCAAAGGTTGTAACACTTTTTGGACACTGAGGAGCATGCGTTGTTTAGGCAGAAAACACAGAAGAAGTGACAGAGTGATGTTACAAAGAAGGCAGCTAATGTGATGCACTAAGAAAGGCAGGGGAAAAACTCACTACATTACAAAGAAAACTCCATGTTGAGCATAATAAGTAGTAAGTGGTAAAGTCTAAGGGAGTTCATTGCTCATGCCCACAAATGGATTTCAGTATTAAAACCTCAAGGAAGCTTAGGAGATGGCTCTGTTGGTAAAGTGACATGTAAACATGAGGACCTGGGATTAAATCCCAGCACCCAGACAAAAGCTGGGTTTGTTTATTAACGCTGTGCAGAGGGGATGGAGACAGCGGAACCCTTGAGGTCAATAGCTGTCTAGTCTGTCTAACCACTGAGTTCTAGGTTCAGTGATGGAGTCTGCCTCAAAATATGAGGTCAGAGGGCCAGTGAGATGGCTCAGTGGCTAACAGAGCTTGCTCTACAGGCACAAGGACCCGAGTTTGAATGCCTAGTACTTACATAACAGACGGGCATGAGCACACCTACCTGTAACCCAGCATTGTAGACTGGAAACAGGTGGTCTGAAATAGAACTGTGCCCCATAGGCTCATGTCTTTGAACACTTGGTCCCTATTTGGTGGTGTCATTTGGGAAGGTTATGGAATTGTGACATGGCCAGAAAAATTTTTACTTCTTGGTCCCTACCTCATTATATAACTATTGAGTTATACATGGCTTACTTTACATTTTCCTCCAAAATCTCAAATAAAAGTTATTAAAAAAAAAATAACAAGTTAACAAATAAAGAAACAAAACACTCCCAATAGATGGCCCACCGCAATAGCCCCTTAACTTCTATGGCATAGAACTGGAAGGTGTACAGGTCTTAGTGGCCTCTAGCACTTTATCCATAAGTTCTCAGGAATAAGGCAAAGGATTGGTCTACAGCTAATTCTAGGCTGTGATGGGCAGTTTGACAATTCTTACCCATTGCTATTTGGAACATGTCAAAATTGAATAGAGTGCTGTTTGTGGAGTACTAGAGAAAACGAGCACCATCTACACAGTGCTCTCCACACGTCAAGCTTTATCTGTGGGGTTTGTGAGAGACTTGAAGCTTGGGCTCCTGGCAAACTTACTCATTACTGTGGTATGCCACTGACCAATATCACAGGTAGCATGAAGCCACCTCTCAGACTGCCAGATAGTCATTTGCTGAATAGTCAGTCACTTTAGTTGATGAGGGACGTCATGCATGTGGGCAGTCTCAGAAAACTATCCCAGCATTTTAGTTTGTGAGATGATAAAACGATCTTTTCCCTTGTTCCTATAAAGTACCCGGGCATTAAGCGCCCCCTGGCCATGTTTATACAGAGGATGTTGGCCTTCAAAGAAAGAACTGTTAAGAGAAAGAACTGCAATTCCTATTAGCAACTGGATACTCCCATGCCGTAGTCACTAATCTATATAAACAAGCAGCATTCTCTCCTGCAGCTGCTCCTGGGAAGCTCTAAGTTAAATCTGACATAGTGTCCTGTCTTCTAAGCAGTCTGCATGCTTGCAAACCTCACTTGGGTCTTACTTTGGTTTTCCTCTCCTTATATTTTAGATGCTTTCATTTAAAACACTCATATACAATACTGATTCCTCAATTAAGAAAAACTTAATTTAGCTAAATAAACCAAGAACAAAATCACTCCAGTTTATACGAAAAGAGATAGGAGTTTCAATTTTTTCTTTGTTTTTTAGTTTTTTCTCTTAGCGTGCTAGGGAATTGAAGTCGGGGCCTCATATATGCCTCAAAAAATATTCCACTTTCTTCCCAGCCATGCAAGTTCTCACTGAGAATTTGGAACAAAACAAAATGATGGTAGGTCCAAGAAAGTTTACTCCAACATAGCAGATCTCTGTGTTAAGGTAATGGGACACTACTTAAGATGTACTCTGCTTCAGGCATGGTGGTGCACACCTTTACTCCCAGCACTCGGGAGGCAGAGGCAGATGGATCTCTGTGAGTTCAAGGTCAGCCTGGTCTACAAAGCAAGTCTAGAACAGCCAGGGCTGTTATACAGAGAAACTCTGTCTTGAAAGAAAAAAAAAAAAAAAAAAAAAGATATACTTTGAAAGGTAATCCTATAGTCATGGTATAGGATTCTTTTCTTAGAGAATTTGTGTTTAATTAAACATCAATGATTATCCAAACTCCTACACATAAGATACATAGGTTAAGTCAACAAGCAAATTTGTGAGTTCTTAAAAGAAAGTTCAAGGGCATTATAAATAATCCATATTTCATTCTACCAAGTTGACTTGTTTTCCCCCTTACATAAACAAATAATTTAAGTAAACTATTTCAGTGAGAGCAGTGAAGTGAATATAGATCTTTGAAGAACAATAAGATGTTAATGTTCTGATCCTATTTATTTGCTATAGCTTCTTTGTTTTAGGAAAGAAATTCAGATTTTGACCCAGGGTTAACCCTTAATATTCCCAGTAGCATAAAACTAACCCATTATATTTCTGAATTTTATAAACAAATTCAATATATTTCATATACACAAACAAAGCAACACCTTGGATATAAATTATCCACAGTCCCATGCTATTTACTGGAGTTGCCTTGTCTTCAGCAAGTATTCTTTTGAATATAGCCTACTCAAACTTTCTTGACAAAGCTTGGCTCTTTTGGGAAGGGCCGTGCTTCTGTTAATCCTTTATGTTTCTTTTTACAGTCAGACTGGCTATGGCGCCAGACATCCTGGCCACAGCATGGAGGATACTGACACAATCAAGAGCTGGTGCAGACTGATGAACAGAAATTGCTACAAAACCATATAAAACTGATAGGTAACAAAGGTTACCACTGTGAGCACACAAAGGCAGCCAGTAAAGGGAATATGTCTGAGACTCTATGGGAAATAAAGACCTTATTCCCCATGCAAAGCCAGGAGAAATCAATATGATTTCCAGTTTAAGCAATGAGTATCTGGACCATAAGAAATAAAACGGCCCAAGCTTGCTGAGAAGGTACAACAGATTAAGTGAGGAACAGCATTAGAGTTTTTATTTGCTCATCTTGAGATGCTAGCAACATACCCAGAAATGTCCAGAAGGATCTTAGAATGATGAGGGTGTGTGGTTCAGGAAACAAGGGTTAACGTCCAAGAATCATTAAAACACAAAGGGTGGAAACCATTGTTATTAAAGGGATTTTGGGAGAACGTGAGAAGGTAGATATGGAATACTGGGACACTCATGGTCAAAAGAAAAGAGGCAGGGGAGGAGGGGAGTCAGTAAATTGGGGTGGCCATGAGACACCTGCTGTCTTACAAGGAAGGGCCAGAAGGTGACATTATACCAAGTGAGACTAAGACAAAAGTAACATGAGAAGTCAGATTGTGGTGGAGTGAGGAGGATGAGACTAGCAAGGTAGAGGCTGGAGAGACCATTCCTTGCCAGCATCCCAACAGTATAGACCACATGTGTTTTTAAAAGGTTAGAAGCCCTTGGAGAGTAAGGCTTCACTCCAATAAAACCTGGCTTTCTGCTCTGAGGTTCCTTGGATGCTTCCTCATCCCCATAGGGATAGAAGCCAGCACAAGTGGAGAGAAGTTCTAGAGAGAAGGTAAGCACCTCAGTACAGGGTAGCTCATACTGCTGGAGCCAGTCAGGCAGAGGCTGTAGGCTGTGGTCCAGAAACACCTTTCTCCAGTGAGGTCAACAGAGCCATCAGCGGCTGCTCTTCAGAACCACACCTGGTTCTGCCAAGGCAGGCCTGGCCAGTATCCCACCACTGAACCCCTGATCCAGCACATTAACCTTCCCAGGTTAGTCTGCTTTTCTAAGTGACACACATTTACACCCATTCTTTCTCTGCTAAGGTCTGGTCTCTTATCTGTCCACTTCTTGGTCTCTCATTACAATGCAGAAATACTTTTCATTAACACTACTCCCAGCCCTCTTGCTGGTATTTTGGAATATGGCAATGTAACTAAAAGAATTTATTTCCAATGTACGAAATGCACCCTTTGTGGTAACACTGCCATAGGTTATACATACACATTTCAAAACATTTACTTAGCAACTCTTACACCAGAAGAGCAGCTGAGAACAGTATCTGTTAAGCCATCAACTATGAAATTACAGTTTTTAATTATGCTTTACCCCCCTCTCTTAAAAAGGTGAATGCAAGAAGAGGTGCTCTGGGGAGGGGAGATCTAGAACTGAAATGTCTGACAACAGTGTACTGTGGCCTGGTTCTCCCCAGAGATGAAGCTGTGAGTGGCTCTATGGTCAATATGGGTCTTAGCTCTACGATCAAGGCCAAGGCAAGGTTAAAAAGTAAAGTCATAAGCCGGGCGTGGTGGCGCACGCCTTTAATCCCAGCACTCGGGAGGCAGAGGCAGGCGGATCGCTGTGAGTTCAAGGACAGCCTGGTCTACAAAGCGAGTCTAGGACGGCCAAGGCTACATAGAGAAACCCTGTCTTGAAAAACCAAAAAAAAAAAAAAAAAAAAAAAGTAAAGTCATTTAGAAAATAACAACGGAAGAGCTTAAATTCTGCCCTGTACTTCAAAGTCAAGGGGTAGTTAAGTACGGTCAGCTCTCCACGTCTGTAAAGCTCTGTATCCAGATTCAATCATCCAGCACAAAAACTGTGTGGTTTTAGATCTGCAGAACAACATGAAGCACATGTAGTAGCATGTAAGCACCTCCAGAAGCAAGTATGAATAAATTAATAAAAGATTAAAACCAAAAACAAACAAAAGAATAATTGATGAAGCATCAAAAATTAACATGTAATACATTTATTTTCAAATGAATAAATACATATTACAAAGTAAAAAAAAAAAACTGTATGAGAATGAAACCAAGCCAAAAAAACCAAAACCAAAACAAAAACCAGAAGCGAAGTAGTGCATGGATGGAACATGTACACTTTTCTTTGTTATCCCCTCAAAACCACAGTGGCCCCAATTCTCACAGCATTATGGAATTTACTATAAAGGTCTGGAGAATTTGGGGATTTTGGTATTCAAGACAGGTCCTATACCAGTCGGCCATAGACACCTAAGGAAAACTGCACTGAAAGAGATTCACTGACACTAAACATGGCTCCAGAGCACAGCTTTTCAGATTTGTCCTCACTCCCTGAGGTACCCTGCTAGTATGCCTGTTTCACAGAGAAGCACATCCTAAGAAGCGGAGAGAGGCGGGCCTTGCATATGGAAGTGACTCAGAGAATAGACAGTAAGTGAAAAATATTTGAAACATATTTTTCTCCAGACTGACAAATGGATTTATAGAAGATTTATGAAATGAAGACAGGCTGCAGTGCAAGGGTAACTCTTCCTACTATTCTAAAAGAAGAGGGAGAAAAATAGAAGACAGAGGCAAAAAGAGCCATTAGATTAGTCCTTCCTCCCCAGGGTCAGGAGAATGCAGAGTAGCAATTCCTGTTCAAGAGGCTGCAGATTAACGCTAATTACTATGGAAATGTGACTGTGTGTGATAGCGGTGGAGGTTAGGAAACAAGAAGCAGCTTCTGCAATTCAGCTTTCTAATTAATTACAACGAGGAAGCCTATTTTTCTACACATTACCTATTAGACTAGTTCTTCTGACCTTTGAAAACTGTGCATGAAACCGACAGCAGTGTCCTGATAAAACGTGCATCATCACCAGAGGACACTGCAAAGGGCAGGAACCAGATTCAGCTCATCATCTGTGCTACCTCAGTATTTAGGGTACTTCTCCCTTGACTTCCACTTTTTACAACAGAAGGACTTTTCCAGGGAGGGAGCTGCACATGCTAAGCACATGCCCTACCACCAAACTACATTCCAGCTCCAGGAAATTATATCTAAGAAAGAATATTTCCAACACATCTTGCTTCCTGAATTTAGTCTACTTAAGGCACAAATCCTATTGTCATGGCATTTCTGCCCCTCCTTCAGGAGGCATCAAATCTAAAGGATTCAGGGAAAGGTGAGCTCAAGGGATACAAGAAGGAATGTTGAGAAAAGGGGAGTGAGACCACTGTCTAGGATAACTGGTCACGTCAGTAAGAACACAGGAAGACTAAGACCATACTCCTTATAGTGGGTGAGCGGTTCAGCGCTGGGTTCAGGTAGAGTTCTGGTAATCTCTTACTTTCAGGAAGCACGAGGCACTGAGAGAGCCACAGCGACAATGACAGTGTGATGGACAAGTTAAAAGTGGCAGTGGGAGCGAACACTGCTACTGGGCCAGGCTACGTGGGAGGCGAGTGGGCAAGGAAGAGCCTTGTCTTAGCTGGGATTGCTACTTGTACGATACAACACTACAACCATAAGCAGCTGGGGAGGAAAGGGTTTATGTCACCTTACGATTCTTAGGTCACAGTCCATCACTGAGGGGAGTTAGGGTGGGAACTCAAGGCAGAAGCCTTGAGACAGAAAATGATGCAGAAGTCATGGGGAACATGCTTGCTGGGTTCCTCCTCATGGCTTTCTCAGCATGTTTTTTACAGTACCCAGGACCAGCAGTCTAGGAGCGGAACCATCCACAGGGATTCGGGCCCTTCTATATTAATCATCAACCAAGAAATGTCCAGGAATTGGCTTTCCCATAGTCCAATCTGGTGGGGTCATTTCTTTCAGCTGATGCTCTCTCCTCTCAGATGACTCTAGTTTGTGTCAAGATGACATAAATCTAGCTAGCACAGTCCAGAACCAAGAACAGCCTGGTCATGAGCCTGAAAAAAGGCCATGGTTCTGACCATCCTTAAGTGGGAAGGGGACATGACATAAAGAAGAGAGACAGGGAGCCCAGGCCTAAGGAGGGAAGGATTTGGGACTTTATCCCCAAAGCAAGGAGAAGACCTAGAGCTATGGCTTTTTAATAAGGGAACAGAGTATAGTGTGAATATGAGGTTGCAGTGCTTCCTCTGAAAAGGTCTATTAGCAGAATTCTAAATGACGTGCAGGGACTGGCTATTGGGAACAGGCTATATAAACGGTAGGAACCAGTATATGATCACACAAAGGCAAACTCTCCGTGAGAACATGCAAAGACGTGGTTTCAACTGAAGAGCAGGAAAGGAGGCATTAGAGTGGGTTGAGAATTTTCCATGAATTAATTTCCAAAGGCTACATGGATCCTTGAAAATAAAGGGGATAGATATTGGAGTTTTGTGTTCAAATTCAAATCTTGTATATTTCTCATGAGGTCTTAGCAGAAATTCTCTGGTGTCCACACTTAGCCAAGTATACACCATACAGATGAAGAGGTTGGCAGTGCAGTTTAGCAGCCTTGCAGTGAGGAGGGCAGGCCAGAGGGCCTGGGTAGCATCATGTAGACATAACTATCTAGGTGAGAAGTCAGGATGGGATGGCTAAGGTGGTGAGCCAAGGGGAGGGGATGTGCCTGAGAAGGGTCCAGGAAGACTGTGAGCAACTGGGGCTAGGAAGGAGTCTCGGATGCAGGAATGCTCATAGTAGTTTTGTGTACAGGTCTGATATGGTAGGAGTTGCAGGAAGGACTTGCACACTAAGTCAGATGCAGAAGTGGCGGTGGTCGACAAGATAGTGGGTGGGTAGAGCACTGCTTGCAGAAGGCTGCTAGTTAAAAGGGAAGCTCTAGTGTGCTAATTAAAGCGCGGGGCTCTAGGCTACTGTTCACCCACTGGGGTTTTCCTTCCTCCCCAGGTCAAGCTCAGGGCCAATAAACAGGCAGTGAAAGCTTCACTATGTCCTTCCGTTTTCAACCTGGATGCACAGCACAGTGCTGCAACAGCTCTATCTGTTCTGTCAAGAGAAAGGATCAGCCCTTCCATACTCCACACCACTCGAGCGCTCAGTAACAACCTGCTAAACTAATAAAAGATGACTGGATAGTACTGGGATACGTGAATGTGCTTGCCTTCAATCTGTCTGGAGGGAAATACTGCCTCATTTAATTTTGCATTTTGTTTAGTCAAAGGTAAAGATAATTTTAGGTGAGACAATTCTGCTTACAGAAGTGGTTTTTGGTAGAGCAGGATGATTTTTAGCCATTGGATGTAGGGGGGAGAAAATAATGTAAGGAAAATGGTGGTTTGGATAGACCAAAAAAAAAAAAAAAAAAGTCATTAAATGAACATTGTAAAGAGTAATGTTCACCAACTATAATAAATTGATAATATAAACAACTGAATAAACAAGGCTAAAGGGAGGATTAAACACATTTCAAAAATTACCCCAGGAACAAAAGACTGAATATAAGGATAATATATTAACACCACGGAATGTGGCAGCAGTTATTTATTAAATAAAACAAATAATTACCCTGAGAACAGATCAATCAAGTCAATGAGAACTGATGAACATTAACAAGCAAATTAATAACACCAACACATAAAAGGCATAATTAGAGAAAGAAAAGTGAGAAGGTAGGGAGAGCTGGAGATGAAGCTAACACTGAGAGAGCCCAAGTCAATGCCAACTGCATATACACTGAGGTCCTGCAAGATTATACCAAAGCTCCACAATACTATGGTCAACTGTGGCAGTTGTGATGATGTCACTGTCCTACCACACATTACTCCCATAATTGTGCTGGTGCTAGGGTGAATGGTACTGTACTGCCAATAGTATCAAAGTATAGCACACATAATCATGGATAGTGTATGGTACTTGATAACAACAAACCATCATGTCATTGGCTTGCATATTTACTACTTTGTACTTTTAATAATTGTTGAGTGTCCTCATAAAGAGAAAAACCATCTAACACTGGCTGCAGCCTCCTCCATCTGGATTTCACCAGCTCTCTTAACTGCAACAGGCCACAATGGTCACTGTCCTGGAGCACTCTGGACTTCTCAAAGCGCACTGTGATATTAGCAAGACCTACCTCTCAAGACTTAGACCTGCTACCAGTGACATTGGTGGTCACACCTGTCCTCTCTGCTCTCATCTCTTTTAACCAGTAAATTCCTACTAATCCTCTATGGCTTGAGTCAGCCAACATCTATTCCCTTTCAAGCTGAACTATGCCGTCCTTTCTGTTTCTGTAATAGCCAGTTCATTTCTTTACTGATTCAATGCAACTGTACTGTTGAACATATCAGTGTATACACTGAACTTACTGTAAGCATCTTTGGGGCAAAGAATAAGTATTACTTATCTCTATGTCCTCAGCAGGGAGCAAAGTCCAGCCAATGGGAGGCGCCTAATAGCTTGTAAATGAAGAGTTAAGTGTCATAATGAAGCTATAAATCACAATGGCATAGTTCTATTTTTAGACTGAAAAAGAAATAATCAAACATTTGGTACGGAAGATGGTTCAGGAGATTAACTGAGTTGCTTAAACGGCCATTGGTTATGTCACATTTCAAAAATCTTAGAGGTGGCCTACCACTATTAGTGAAAATTATACAGTCATTAATTTGCATGTAAGGGCATCCTCCTGTATCTTCAGGGACCCAGTTCCAGAACCTTCCACACATGCATACCTAATTCCATCAATACTTGAACTTATGTTCCTTATATGAAATGGCACAGTATTTCATAGGTATTAAGCACAACTGCCTACATACTTTAATCACTCCAAGATGGCTCCTAATACCTAATACAATGTAAATGCTGAGGAAATATAGTTGTTGTATCCTCTGGGCCAGTGGCTCTCAATCATCCTAGCACTGCAACACTGTAACATAGCTCCTTATGCTGTGGTGACTCCCAAACATTTTTTGCTGCTACTTCATAACTGTAATTTTGCTACTGTTATGAATTTTGATGTAAATATCTGTGTTTTCTGATGGTCTTAGTCAACCCCTGTAAAAAGATCATTTGACATCAAAAGAGGTGGGGCTGGAAAGACAGCTCAGGGTTAAGAGTGTTGGCTGCTCTTCCAGAGGATCCCAGTACAATTCCCAGCACCCACATGGCAGCTCACATCTGTCTATAGCCCCAGTTCCAGGGGATCTGATGCGCTCACACAGACATACATGCAGGCATCACTAATGAACATAAAGTAAAAATAAATTAAAAAGAAGAAGAGAAGACGAAGAAGAAGACGAAGACACCAACATCAAAAGGGGTCACCACCCACAGGTTGAGAACTGCTGCTTTAAGTAATAATGATGTTAAGTATGTTTAATAATAATGTTGTTATATATATAAACATATGTATGTTTACAATATATATAAACATATATAAAATGTTTAATAATAATGTTAAATAAATATATTAAATATAATCAAGACTGTCTCATTCATAGTACTTAATTATAATACTGGAAACAGTATGCAAAACCAAATTCAAAAGCTTGAGTCATGATTTCATTTCTCTTGAATTCTGAATGTCCACAAAGCAATTCAGATAGTAAGATGCCACAATTAATAACAGTTTAACACGATCACGGCAATGCTTGCTCTGCTTCTTAAAATAAGCAAGGGAGAGCCTGTTGCAGGACCCTAATGCAGGTGTTCTGATTACTGATCAGACAACAGAGGACTGGCCATCTCGCAGCATTCCTAATAGACAGGGGAGGGGCTATTTTTCTTTCTTTTTTTGGTTTTTCAAGACAGGGTTTCTCTGTGTAGCCTTGGCTGGTCTGAACTCGCTTTTGTAGACCAGGCTGGCATTGAAATCAAAGAAATCAGCCTGCCTCTGCCTCCCAGAGTCCTGGGATTACAGGCGTGCACCAACACACCAGGTTGGGAAGGAACTAATTTTGAATTCTATAGGGTACTATAAAGGCAGACATATTTTATCCCAAGCAAGTTTTATTTTTATGGTACATAATGCTGGCAGGGTTCTCAGGTTTTGTGTACATGGTAATTAGAGAAAGTGACCAGCAGATCCCCATGGCAAACAGATCTGGTGTTAGGCACAGACTACTCAGTGAGGGCCTAGCAGTATAGAGTTGCTTATGTTGTTGCTCATTTTCCATTTCCTATTAGGTTTTCCTATTTACAGCTATAGACTTGGGATACTTTTGGTGTTCTGGCTCCTCAGTCACTTCCAGTTTGAAGTCTAGAAATCAAGGGAAGGGATGGGGGGGGGGGGGATGTTTCAGCCATTAATGGCTTGGCTGACAACCAAAAGTGGAAATGAAAGGGCCCTTAAGAGGAGGCTGTCTAGTCTAATGACTTACTTTTATCATCACGAAAACTGACTCTTAGAGGGCGAGTAGCTCCAAGGTTACATATTCTGGGAGGGCTGCAACCCGTGTTTTATGCAACCTGTTCCCAGAGGTGCCCTTGAGTATGGTGAACCTCCGTTTAGTCCCAGTTTCTGTTTATTCAGACCACTTTTATTCTTGACTTATCCTCTAGACGGTGAGGAACACCCCAAGTGTTTACTTTTATATCTCCTGTGTTCCATCAATAGCAAGTACTCAGTACTTAGTACTAGGTATTTGTGGAAATTCCCATCAGGAAGTTTAGTGTTTATGTCCTTTTCCCTCCAAATCTAACATCATCAAGGCAAACCATGTTTCATTTAGCCTTATGTTTAGTGGGTCTGAGCTCACTGGCACAATCCATATGCTGCTCTCAAGCTGGCAGGACAAATGTATTTTCTCTGCAGGTTTCTCAAATATGAACTACTGTTGGAGAGGTTTGGTGTATCTGTCCAAGGACTAAGGTTGTGAATAGCCTGCCCTTGACAGGACCTGGCATCCAGCCTATAGCCTAGCCAGTCAGTCACCTAAGGGCATCATGTTGACAATAGCTGAAGTGAGGAACAGTAAAGAATAGCTTATTAAATAATCAGAACACTTGGGAAATAAATGTAAATAAGCAACCCATTACAAAAAAAGAGTTGGCATTGATCAGATTCTTGTTCTCAGAGGTATGGCTTAACCTCAGAGGATTTAGGTAATTATTCAATAAGACACCAAATCTCAAAAAATCCCTGAAGGCTCTACAGAAGTTTTTTTTTTTTTAATATTTTATTTAATTTTAATTTATGTGTGTTGGTGTGAGGGTGTCAGATCTTGGAGTTAGAGACAGTTGCAAGCTGCCATGTGGGTGCTGGGAATTGAACCCGGGTCCTTTGAAAGAGCAGGCAGTGCTCTTAACCACTGAGCCACAGAAGTTTTAAAGAAGCAGAAACTGTGATGGTAGAGGTTCTGGTTTTGGCTTTTTTTTTTTTTTTTTGGATAGTTTCTCTATGTATCCCTTGCTGTCTTGGAACTTGCTCTGTAGTCCATGCTGGCCTTGAACTCAGAGATCTGCCTCAAAAGTGCTGGGTTTAAAGGCATCTGCCACCACCACTCTGCAGGCAAATATAGGGGATTCGATTCATACACTAGTAGGGGAATGGGCTAGGCATGGAAAAAAGGAGCTGAGTTTAAAATGTAAGTTTTGTTGCATGAAAGTAAGGTACACATATGGTACCTCATTAACACGTAAAAAGGTTTGTGTGTTTATGTATAACTTAAAATAAATTTAACCTTTAAATCTTTTTGGAAGAACTGATGCTTTTGTTTGGGAAGATCTCTATTTGGCAGGGCAGGATAAAGTAATAATTCAGGTTTTAAAGCTTAGCAACTCCTTTTACTTTGAACATTCCTAGTATATGTATATGTACTCCCTCTACACAATCCTCTAATTAGAATGCATCTGGTACTTAGAACCGCGAAATAAAACATCCGTGAAAATGAAAGGGGTCTCTAGAGCAAGCCTTCAGCTTTGTGGCCACGTGGTCTGGACCTACTCTTTCCACTCTTGTATTCTCAAGGCAAGTCTCATGTATGTCACATGCTTGCTTGTCCTAACTTCTCACTTGTTGGCTTTAAGTCAATCATTTAGTACCGCTGAAACAAGACACTGACCAAGGGTCCTAAAGCACCTATTTGGGTGTCAGTCGGTTCAGGGAAGATGCCCCTGGACTCGAAGGGCAAGCCCTTGGCTCCACCTCTCCCCTCCCGCACTTTGAGGGTCACACCTGGGGGTGGGCAGTTGCACACGTGCGCGGTAGGGCAGTGGAGCCTGTCACTATCCTAGGCTGTGGGCAACCGCCCCGGGACCCCTGGAGACAGAGCTGAGTACCCGATTCCCGGCCCTCCTACCCCGGGTCACCTGTAATTGTAGGCGCTGAAATGCTTGCTCTCTCTCAGCATCGCCCGGTACAGATCTAAAACTTGTGCGCGGCTGGAAGCTGCCATGTTGGAAGCAAACAAACAAACAAAAAACCTAGTAACAAAACCAAACAGGTCCTTCTTCGTTGAGGTCCCAAGCTTAACTGAACGCAAATGTCAAATGATGCAAAAAGCACGCAGGAAAGCTGAAGCAGCGGCTCCGCCGGGCTCGCGGCCTGGGGAGCGTCCCGCGCACGAGGAGGCGGCGCAGGCAGGGCGGCGGGCAGCTAAGGGGAGGCACCCGCGTTCCTCACAGGCTGCCCCAGCCGCCAGTGGACAGGCCGTCGGGCCCCAGGCACGCTCCTCAGGCGACAGTCACAGGCTCGAACTCGGTGGCTCGCCGTCTGCTCAGCCAGGCACCCTTCCGAACCGCCTGGGGGCGTGGCCGAGGCCCAAGCGTCTCCGGACACCACGCCCCCTACACCTGCCCAAGGCCTTGTTGTCTGGGTTACGAAGCTTGCCTCCGCCCCGCCCCTGACCTGCGCGGCTGTCTTCGGCGCTGCCTGCCCCGCTGTGTGTAACTGCGAGGACGACTTTGTTTTGGCAGGACCCGGTTGGCAGTCTGAGTTTATACATGTCGTTTTGGTTCTGGGGAGAAGCCCCAGAGGTGAAGAGTTGACTAGTTGGCGACTTCCTGGAGCACCGGCTTTTCTCTGGGCGAGCGGCTCAGGGACCTCGGGCCCGGGCCTCTTCCCGTCAAGATGGCGGCGCCCAGCGCTCACGGTGTCCGAGTACTGGGAGGTTAAGCTCAGTGGCTGCAGAGCGAGCGTGTAGCCGCGCTGCGAACTTCGAAACGCCCGCGTCTCGGTTTCCCCGGCGAACGCTGGGTGAGTGCTGGCCTAACTGAAGTGAGGAGGTGTCAAGTCGCTGCTTGTTCCGCACTTTGCATTTGGCTCTGACTTCCTCCCATTTCCGGGATCTTCATTGAGGGTCTAGGTTTTTTACTGTTCATTTTTTCTTATCTTTTTTTCTTTTTCTTTTTCTTTTGAGTCAAGATCTCATCTTTTAGTCTAGACTGCCCTTGAGTTCATGGCCGCCGGATTCTGAATGTTGGCATTACGGGCATGAGACACCATGTAGTTCTTTTTTACTTCTTAAAAAAAGCACAGCTTTGAAGTGCATAAAACCTGTCAGTATCCATTAGGGAATCCTTGGGACGTTAGGGATTTCCGATGCATCACTTCAGACCCCAGGCAGAAAGAGGTTTCTTTTCACAGAATTCAGCTTTTACGGACCATCTTCCTGAAGTAGTTACGTTTCTTGTTCTGGTCCTTGATGTTAGGACTGTTAGAAGACGCAGCTAATTCTAGTTACTGTGCTGGGAAGCACCACTGTTAGTCTCGGATTCTTGTTTTATATTAAAGACGATGCAGTGACCCATTCCCTTCATATTCCTCGCCTCCAAACACAGCAAAGAGTAATTTTAACGATTAGACTAAAATTACCATGTGCTGTCATCTGTTTTGGTGTATCTAGTTTTGAACCGACGTATTCTCTATGGAAGCAACTTCCGTTTTTCAGGAACATTAATGCCCGACATATTTTCTTCAGTGTGTTTGCAACCTGTTGTCCTTGAATCCAAATACACCCACTAGTCATGATGGAGTGGTATTCTAAGATATTGATGACACCGTGCTTTTATAAAAATACTCTTAAGCCCCTTGTCTTTTTTGCCTTAATATAAATAGGTTTAAAAATTTTTAATTTAATTCTTTAAGAAACAATAACAGAACTTGCCTCATTATTGTTCCCTTGCTGTTTCTCAGGTCATTGACTCAGGTTTAATGAGGCCCATTAATGTTTTGAGTTTATTTTTTTAATTTCTTAAATGGCCGATGACTATAAGGTAGATTTTCACCTTGTTAGGAGCAAGTAGAGCTCTGCTCTCTTGAGGTTAATAAACTATTGATGGCTATTGATATAGAATATTGGGCACCAGGAAAAACTACACATTGCAAATTGCAGATAGGCAATATTACCAAAATAAGAATGAAAGATGTTTAAATTGTTCTTATTTGTCAAAAAAAAAAAAAAAAAAAGAGTGGGGTACACTTTTAGTGTATTTTACTCTCATCTGGAAAGTAAAATTAGGATACTTACTGCATGCAGTTTATGCCTAATTACAAAGGAATTAGTTACTAATGTGTACAATAATGTATATAAATGTCTTATTTTTGTTGTGATCGAATGCAGGTTACAGAATATGCAAAGGTAAATAGTTTGGGTAGTAGACCTGTTACTTCAGGGAGTGGTTGAGATTAGGAAACTGATAGCTTCTTAGTGTTAAGTGAAATTCGTCAGAGGCTATGCATTTGGACTGGATACCACCAATGGACATAATAGACTAATCGGTTGTAGGTTTTAATCATAGTAATTAAACATTATTCCAGAGGTCCTATGATCAGTTCAATTAACCAAGTTGCAAGCTATTGACTGGTTGATTATGTTGCCGCCAGTGACATTTTCAGTGCTGTTTCCATTTTCTGTAAATGCTTTCAGATCACACAGTTGTTAGAATTCAAGGACTTACAATGTTTGGTTTTGGATTTGTTGCCTGATTCTCATGCCATTTTGTTTTTCTTTGTTTAAATTAATTGTTGTAATCACATTAATTAATGCTAGTCCATGTCTCCGCCCCCACTGTCCTGTCTTTCATCTTTTTCAGCCCCCTCTCTTTTTCTGTAGTGAGAATTGTGGTTTCTTTAAAAACACAGAAGTATTATAAGGTTATGTTTTGTTTTAATCTCAGGTGTGGGGATGTGGGAATGCTTCACAGCAGCTGGCTATGATTTGCCTCTTACTCTGGCAGGTGTGTGATTTTTACTGTTGCAGATAGTTCCTGAGACTGTGTGATATTTGGAATTCTGAGCTTTTTTCAGAGGGTATATAAATGCTAGGGCCCCTGAGAGGATGGCTGGGATGTTGGTAGGTTATTGGTTGTTGTTGCTCATTGTTGGTTGCTGTTGGTGATGGTTTGTTAAGTACTTGTGTGCAAAGAAGAAACAAGAAGGAATTAGATATTCTGACTGATCAAACTTGCTCCAAGGAACTCAATGTCCCTAGTCAGCAGGAGGTAGTCTAAAGATAATGTCACCTCCTTTCTGACCCCTGACTTTATTCAGGGATCTCTTAACTTTTCTCTCTCATTTTTTCTCTAGCATCTAGTTTTAGGGGGATGAAAGGGTGGAGAAAGGAGGAAGAAAGAAGAACCCACAAAGTAGCAAAGGTTGGCTGCACTTCTAACTTCTCCTCTCCTCTCCTCTCCCCTTCCCTCCCTTCCCCTTCCCTTCTCCCTTCCTTTCCTCTCTTTCTTTCTGTCTCTTTTCTTCTTCTTCTTCTTCCTCCTCCTCCTTCTTCTCCTCCTCTTCCTCCTCCTCCTCCTCCTTTGACAGGATTTCTCTGTGTAGTTCTGGCTGTCTGGAACTCACTCTTCAGACCAGTGATTTTCTTTTTTTCTTTTAAAAGCAACAGTTCTACAGAGATTGTACAGAAGCTGAGACTGGACCTTACTGATGTGTTCTGTCATTCTACTCTAGAACAAAATTTTTTTTAGATAATAATTATTAACAAATTAGTACCTATCTACTGTCACTAGTCCTCAAAATACAAGTATTTTCTTTAGTAGTTATGAATACCGTAATTCCTGTCAGTAAATATTTTTTGCTTTTTGAGAATTTTCTCTTACTATAAGCCATGGAAAGCCATTTGCTGTCTTTACAATTAAACCCAACATTGATGTATCAAGAAAAATCTCATCCTGTAGAGTCACCTTACATGGAATTACTGTATTTCGTTTTGTTAGACCATGGACCTGCCCCTTTACGATGCTGCTCACTATAAGCACTCAGCCTTACAGCTTGAAGGAGTTAGGTGACCCAACCCCCAGCTCTTTCTCTGAGACCGAGAGTTAAGGATCCATGTTGTTTTGTGCCTTCACAGCCCCTAATTTCTGGTCCTTCCTAATACCTGTCTTCTCCATATTCCTTGTCACTTAGGCTGCCCTTGACAAGACACCCTTCTGGAATGGCAGAAGCCACAGAGTTTCTCTTTGTGCATGATTTCTCTGAAGGTGTTTCTCTGGGCCTCCCCATCATCCCGTCTATGATGACTATTTTTCTTTTACTTTAAGCTTGATGAAGTACCTCAGCAGGTTCTGAAGGGAAGCCTTTTTTTCCTTTAAGGTCTGTGGTATGATGGCTGTCCCTTTTTAGTGCTCTCCTGTTAAGGCCTGGTCATGGTGTCCTTTCCTTGTCCTAATAAAATTCATTTCTGAATGGTAACTTCAAGTCAGCCCCTTTCCCGAGCCAGTTGCAAGCATATTTTTTAACCTGCAATCATAACTAGATCTTTGCGATATATTTTCTTCAGTTGTTTGTTTGGTTCTGCTGTGCTCTCCCCGGCTTCCCTGCGCCCCCCCCCCCCCCCCCCAACCCCCCACCCCTGGCCCAAAGTCTTACTATGTAGTCTTGCTGGTTTGGATCGCACTATACTGAACATCTGTAAAAGTATCTTTTACTGTCCTGAAGTAATTGTCTTGGAGGCTTACTGCCTCTGTCTGCTAACCTAGGCCTAGTTCTTGAAACTTGTAGCTTCTGATCAATCTAGGCCTACAATGTTTTCAGCTGAATAAGCTCACCCTTTCTAGCTCTTTCTAAACTCTGATTGGCTGGTTTTCAACTCAGCTGTTCTGGCTCAAACTCCTCTCCAAGCTGATAATTCAAACTGGCTTCTTTTAGCTTCTGATTGAATTGCTCTGCTTGGCCTCAAACTAACTCTAGCAATATGTTCTATTTTGCTCCTTTTCATTCTCTGGCTCATTCTTTCTAAACCTGTGTCTAGTTTGTTCTCTCGTCAACCTGTCTGTAAAACTCTCCCAGTAAAACTGCCTCTGAATTCCAGGAACTGAACTGCCATGAACTCAGTTCCTCTGCGCTGCCTCTCAACTCACTGACTCAACGGAACTGACCGAACAGAACTGACTAGAACTCAGAGATCCCCATGCCTCTAGTAGACAGGGGGAAGAAAACAACTTAGTGTAAAAAGAATAAACACCACTAAAGTAAAGCTGGTATGGGGCTAACCCCTTCTATAGTCTGACAGAGGAACCCTACTCTCACTTTCAACTATTCTAAATCACAGAAAGATGTCTACATCAATTGTGTCAAGCCTGCTTTCATGTCTTAAACAAGAGCTACAACTGAAAACTTCCCACTTTCACACTCATTTTCCACTTGCCCTCTATGATGTCTTCTTCGCTCAGGTCCTAGTTGAGCTAGGTGCGGTGGTGCATACCCGTAATTCAGCACACAGGAGATAGAGGCAGGAGGGCCTTTGCCTGTTTGGGGAAACTGTGTTTGTAGAAGAACTGTAATTCAGAATGTGGCTGCTTTGCAGGAGATCACATCTGAAGACCATCTAAGTCTGTGTGATCTGGCTAGACTCCAGAGAGACAGAGGCAAGGAGATCTCTGAAGTCAAGGTCAGCCTGGTATAGAGCAAGTTTCAGGTAAAGAAAAGGGTAGGTTCAGGTATAGTGGGTAGGTACATGCTTTAATCCCAGCACTTCCTATTTGTGCCTGTCAGTTGGTTGTTTTCAGAGAACACTTGAGATTTACAGAGCTGACTTTGTTGATATTTGTCAGTCATTGGTGAAATACAACGTTCAGGTCTTAGTGTGCCTGAAACTTAGTTCTCTCTATTAGTTCTACTACTGTGGATCAAACCCTGGCGCCTGGGTAGTCAAGGCAAGTATGTGCTCTACCACTGAGTTACACCTTTAGCCTGTGGATCTGTGATATTAATAACTGATTTCTCAGTAGGATAATATGTCTTTGAAATTATACTGGAGACTCTGATTAACCGGAGAGTTCATACATTGAGTTCCTGATGTCTTTGCCATCACAGTGAATGTGATTTAATATTTCATAATGTATTAACCAAACATTTATTTGCTGAGTACAATGGAAGTAATTTAGCTTGGTAAACTTGTTAATGTGTGTGCACTTGTTAGCTTAAATTAACTAATAACGTTTAAGAAGACGAACCTGCCTGCTTTTTGTGAAGTAGATTACTGTAATACTGGCAGACAGTAGTACAGAGTTAGCCTTAGTTAATGAGCATAACTTTATTGGGAAAATGATCTTTGTAATAATTCTTGGAGGAAAGTAAGTTAAGAAGTAGTGCTCTTGGAGAAAGCTTAGCATGTAGCACACTCTGTTCCTGAAGTTTCTGAGACACATCCCTGTGTCAGCTGTCTGTCACTGAAACAGTATACATGAAACAATCTAATGAAAAAGAGGAAAGGTTTGTTTTGCTTCATGACTTTGCTTTAAGTCTATGGAGGCGTATCATAGTGTGAGTGTCTTATGGTTACTGTTGCTATGATGAAACACATGACCAAGGCAACTTGGGGAGGAAAGGGCTTATTTTTGGCTTATGCTTCCACATCACTGCTCATCATTAAAGGAAACCAGGGCAGGAAGTCAAACAGGGCAGCAACCTGGAGGCAGGAGCTGAAGCAGAGGCTGTGGACGAGTGCTGGTCACTGGCTTGCTCCACATGGCTCTCTCACTGAACCCAAGACCGCCAGCCCAGGAATGGCACCATCCACAATGGGCTGGGTCCTTCCACATCAATCACTAATTAAGTAAATGCCCTCGAGGATTGCCTGAAGGAGGATCTTGTGGAGGCATTTTCTCAGTTGAGACGCCCTCCTCTTGGTGACTCTAGCTTGTGTCAAGGTGACATAAAATTAGTACAGTGAGTGAGCACAAGGTGGAATATAAAAACCAGAGAGGATGGACAGGACTTGGTATGCCATGGTCCCCTTTAGAAGCATCCTAATGACCTAAAACCTCCCACTAACCTACTCTTTGTGGTTCAGTCACCTCCCAATATTGTCTACTGAGGACCAAGCCTTTTAGCACATTGGCCTCTGGGGGACATTACAGATCCAAACTACGGCAGTTAGAACTATCTGTGTCTAATCTCCCAGGCATTTAAAACAAGTGCCTTCCCCTGAGCACCCACAGCATCAAGTTCTTTACACATCCCGTTTGCATGGGCTTCTGGGTGCCCTGAGAGCTGAGTGTGAAGGTGGCTTTGCTTTGCAGAGCTGTATTTGAAGAGCCTCTTGCCATCCTATGTGAGTGAAATTTCCATTGCTGTGATAATAACTAGGGCCAACAGCTGCAGGGGGAGCAAGGGTCTATTTCAGTTGACAGTTTGTAGACCATCATCCAGAAAGGCAGGACAGAACCTTAAGACAGGAATCTAAAGGCAGGAACTGATGCAGGAGTGCTGCTTACTAGCTGCTTACAACTTTCTTTTTTATACATTCCTGGACAACCTGCCAAGGGGTGGCATCACTCTTAGAGTCAGTTAGGCTCTTCACACCAGTAGTTAATCAAGAAAATGCCAGACAGACTTCCTACAGGCTTCTGAAGTTGTGTGTGTGTGTGTGTGTGTGTGTGTGTGTGTGTGTGTGTGTGTGTGTGTGTGTGTGTTCTGACTCAGGGCCTTGGGTAGCACTCTTTAAAGTGCGTAAATTGAGTTCAATCCAGCTTTTTTGGCATTTTATTTTTTTATTTTGAGACCAGGTGTCTGTTAAGTTGCCCAGGCTGGCCTGGAAATTACTCTATAACGCAGGAAGAGACCTTGGGTATAGGATCATCTTTTCTCAGCCTCCAGATTGTCTGAGATTACAGGCCTTCACCACCAGGTGGGCTGTTCCAACATTTTATTTTATTTTATTATTATATATATTATTTATATATTTATATATTATTATTTTATTTATTTACTTATTGGTTTTTCGAGACAGGGTCTTTCTGTGTGTCCTGGACTCTCTTTGTAGACCAGGCTGGCTTTCTAACTCACAGCAATCCACCTGCCTCTGCCTTCCAAGTGCTGGGATTAAAGGCGTGCACCACCACCGCCCGGCCTATCCCAACATTTTAAAACCCCCAAGTAAACAGTTTTGATTGGCCATTTAGAAGCCTGCCTGGGGCTGCTAGGCCTATCCAAGCTGACATTTGATGCCCTTCTGCTATGAACCTAGCTGAAAGGAGTTCTCAAATGCTCAGTTGTCATGCTTCCTCATTATCTTGTCGTGTGCCCTTGAGAGCTGTTTGGAAATAAAATGTTTGTTCCAGGGACAGTCCTCAGTGTAATATATATATATGGTTTATTTTCACTACACAATAGACCATCATTGATCCTGTCTCCCTCTGAAACACAGCAGCACCTCAGGCTGTAGTCTGAACTCTAAGATAGCCTACAAGACCCTGTTGTCCCTGCCCAGCTCTCCAGCCTGCTCTGTCCATTATTACAATATATGTGATTTCCTAGTTGTTTTGAACTTCTCTCCTCTCGGCCCTGTAGCTCTGCTAGGGCTGGGCCAGCTCCCTTGAATGCTTTTCCTTCTCATCTCAGTTCAGAGCACTATGAGAACGTGCCTTCTTTAATTGAAGCAGATCTTCCTCTTTGATGTGCCTCAGAATCATGAAGTGCTTTTCAACTGAGAGTGACGGGAGTTGCCATAGTCAGCTGAGTCAAGCAGATTCATAACTTTGCAGTGGTTTTGTTGACTCCTATGTCAAGAGGTTTCAGAACGCAGATGGAGCCTTAGCGTTCGCTGGCTTGAGGGTCATTGCCAAAGATCTGGTTTTGCTCTTTTTCCTAACAAGTCTTTCTAGTATCTGCTCAGGCCTCAGGTTTCAACCTATCTTGTTTCTTATCATGAACATTTCTTGGGTGCTTGTTTCTAGAGCCTGAGAAGAGGACCAGAGGTTTTTGAGAAGGAGTGGTAATCGGTCCATTCTTTCATCCATCGTCCTCATCCACCTGCATGTTCATCCATCTCTGAGGCAAACATGCTGTCAGAAACAGGGTTATGATTATTCAGTTTGTGTCTCCTGCCTAACTCTTAGAGATAAGGTGGATACAGCTGCTCTCAGTGGGGAGGTGTGAAAGTAGGGAGGTGAGTATGTTGGTGCAGGCCACACACATTGAAATGCAGGTAGTGAAGCCAAGGAGGCAGTGTTGTTTATTTTAAAGAGCAACAAAATTCCCTAGCATAGTCTCGCCAGAGCTGCATGCTTCTTTATGTAGTTATTCCATTGGTCTTGACCTTGGCTTTTTAGCTGAAGATTTAAGAATAGGTACTGTCTCTGATTCCCACCTCTCCCCCACCACTTTGCATTAGCATTGCACATAGTATGTGATCAATGGTTGAATGGACTCATCGGTCTAAACAATTACTTGGCTCCCCTGTGAAAATCATCAGGCGATTCTGACACACTGTTAGTTGGCTATGAATTTGACAGAGTTTAACGGACCATTGCCTGGGTTCTGAAAAATCATAGTAATTCATCCACACCCTCTCAAGTCACCCACTTCCTCCAGCTTGCCTTCACCTCTTAAAGATTCCCCAGGGCCCTAAACATCGCCACTAGCTGGGGATCAAACCGTAACAGTGCTCAAACTAAAACTGAGTGTTCTTGCTTCAGCTTTGCCAAGTTTTGATTTAGAGTTTGCTGCTACATATTTTGAGGTTGCCTCTGCTACTTTGGAAGTTTTAGGGCATTTTCATGTATTTGTTGTTTTACAGAAATCCGCTATTTACTACACATAGACTAGGCTCCTTTCTACTTTTTCTTTTTCTTTTTTCTTTTTTTTTTTTTTTTTGCAAGGAGAATCGTATGTTTTTATTGATACCAATATGGTAGACTTTTCTATGGATGTCTACAAAAACCCTTATTCTGATGACATACCCGTGCTTTGATAGAAAAAAGAAACCATCATTGTTGCCCAGCTGAAACAGCTCCAGGCATAAACAGAACCAATTGTGAAGATGTTTGAAGATCCAGAAACTAAAAGGCAGGTACAGTCGACCTGGGATGGTCAGATTCTATTTGACTACCTGGCAGAGAAGCATGGGTTTAGACAAGAGTACTTAGCTACCCTCTACAGACAGGCAAAATTCCAATATGAGTGTGGAATTTACTCAGGAGTGGCAGACTACCTTTACCCCTTTAGAACTTTGGTTCCAGCAACAAACAAAAATGTTTAAAGTTCAGTCTGGGGAAAACTAGCCTCTGAAATCTTAATGCAGAATTGAGATGCAGCCATGGAAGACCTTACTCGGTTAAAAGAGACCATAGACAATACTTTTGTGAGCTCTCCACTCCAGTCTCAGCAGCAGCAAACATGGCTCATCCATTGGTCTCTCTTTTTTCGATCATCCAAAAGGCCATGGTAATATTATTGATTTCACAGTACCTTAATGCAATCCAAACAATATGTCCACATATTCTCTGCTCTTTGACCACTCCTGTCATAACAAACAAAGATGTGCAGAAATGCTGGCAGTTGCTGAAAGATCCAGTGAATGTTATCCAACAGGAGTCCAGCTGAGAGAATCAGCAGCTTCCTTTCTCTTAACTTCAGGTTCTACATCTGCCAAAGACGGAAGGCCATAACAGCCACCTGGCAGAGACACTGGCCAGAGTATGTATGGACACATTGGTATCTGGCACTTAGTACCAATTGACATTAGTTCTTTTTTTTTTTTTTTAAACAGAATTAATCACTTTATTTTTCTTGTAAAAACCCTTATGTGGTAACCACAGCTGGAGCCTGGGTCCTCTGAACAGACACTCTGGCATGGGTTTTCACAAGATGATCAGTGAATTCCTGATAAGGAGACTTAGTGAACACACTCTCTTTCCAGAGATCGGGTGTCAGATAGCTGTAGGTCATGGAAACGGCATCAAAAGTGGCTGTTCTTTAAAATTATAGACCCTCCTGCTCAGATGAAAAGGTATCCTGGGAATCAAGAGCCCAGGAACAACACAGCAGCTCTGAGGTGGGACAGAATCCCAGTGGAAGGAACCACACAGCTCTAAGAGGAAGCCATCTTAGCAGAAGACTTGCAGCCCTGAGGGAGGATCTCCATTGAAGAACTGGAGTGCTACAGGGTACCAGCTCTCTTTGCCACACCTCTTCTTCAGCTCCTTTCCACTTAAGATGTTTGTACACAAAAAGCCTCTCTCTAGAATAATCATTCATCTCCCACAGTCTCACTTGGTTCAGCATCACTTAGATTAAATGTCATGTCTTGAGTGAACTGTTCCCTGGTTGTAATACAAATCACACCCTCATGGTTTCAGTACGTCCTCTAACACCCCATTCTTTCCCTTAACTGTCTAATTTAAAATTACATGGCTGCATAATGATCAGTTATTGGTGTCACAGAGACTTGTTTAGAATAGTGGTATTTATTGTTAATAAGCAAGAAGCTTTGCAGTGCCGAATATTTGTGCCTTGGGTGCAAGGAGCATATTAAAGGGGATGGGTAGGCAGATGACTTTGAGAGGAACAGAGGTGACTTGAAGAGATACACAGAATTTTAGATGATTTAGATGATTTAAAATAATATATTGCCACAAGATTAATTACAGAGGTATTTGAGAATCAATAATATTGTTGATGCCACGCCAAGGCTGAGCAGACAGTTACTGGATGTAAAGCCTTGCAGGCCAGTGTTGTATAAGGTTGTGGTTCTGACAGTGTCCTGTGATAGATAGCTCTTGCTACCAGGCAAATGGGCCCAGGTCCTGTCCTTAAAAACTTAACAGCTTTATTAATTTTGTTTTTTGTTGAGGCTGCACACAAGCAACTTTGTTTTGAACCTTTCCATTCTTATTTGAGTTCTCACATCAGTATGTGAATTCCATGAGGAGAGGCCCATGTCTGTTTTGTTCACTGCATCAGAACGTCTTGTAGATACTCAGGAAGCATTCAGTGAATGAAAGAAAAGAGGCTTCAAGTCTTTAGATTCTGCATTTCTTGTCTTTGTAATAATTTTGGGCAACATGCGATGTTTCTCCATGTCATAGAGTTTGTTCACTGCTCCTCGTTGGTCAGGTGTGGATCTTATTGTTTCTGAGTACACTGATGGGACGGGCATCATGTTAATTCTTTTAGAAGAATACTGCATATTTTAATTACTTTTTATTCTGATGCTTTATTCTTAAATTTGTGTTATCTTCAAGCTGGCATATTAGCACAGTTTAGTAATTTAGATGGAAGAGTCTGCGGCAAATAAAATTGCAGCTCTGTGTTCACTGATTGTGCTAGAAGCATGGAGACGAGCCTTCGGTAGATGGCTGCTGGGCACCTTAGACCTGCATCTGCGATCACGCTTGCCTTTGCAAGTGCAGTCTCATGAGTTGTTGACACTGTTGCTGACTCGCACTGGAGGTACTTTTTAATACATCCTTTATTTCAGCGTGCTATAATCTTAGATTGGTATTAGTTTTACCATATCTGGGGAGTGTTGTATGTTTCTGTGATAAACACTGTAAAAGTCATACTAAGGAAGACAACTGGGTTAGAATTTGTTTGTATTTCACAGCTGTGCAGACTTTGTTTTAGGTAATTCACTAAACATTTGAGTGATGATGTTATTCATTTCCTAACTCAAAAGCACTTGCAATCAATGAAAGTGGGTGCCTTTCATGTTGGAACAATGACATGTACCTCAGCACATGGTCTTAGAGGCACAGGTAGAGTCATACAGTTTGATCCTGGCATTCTTCTTGTCCTTGCTTTCATTCATTATTTTTTGGTTTTTCAAGACAGGGTTTCTCTGTGTAGCCTTGGCTGTCCTTGAGACCATGCTGGCCTCCAACTCACAGAGATCCGTCTACCTCTGCTGGGATTGAAGGCGTGCACCACCATGCCCGGCTAGATCCTGGAATTATTTTTAACAGTTACACTGCTAATCTGCAAAGCTTTGTGTCCGAAGGCCTTCTGAAATCAGGTCTCCACTCTCATAAGGCAAAGCCATAATTTATTTATTTGGAGAGAGAGAGAGAGAGAGAGAGAGAGAGAGAGAGAGAGAGAGAGAGAGAGAGAGAGAAAGAAGAATTTCAAGAACTATGAATTGGTGTCTACATTGGCATATCTTGTCTTTAATTCTCCAGAGAGTGGCTGCATCCGCTCTGGCCAGAGACTTTAAAGGTCTTATCCAAGGCCTTTCAATTACCCTAACCTAGATAGCATATCATAGGCATGCCCAGTGATTTGTTTTCGTAGTGGTTCTAAATCTCTCATCAAGTTGACAATCAAGATTAACCATCACATGATCGCTATTTTTTTAATAGCTTCACCACCATCCTTAGACTAATGCAGATCTCAGTTCCAGTTATTACCTACCCTGTTTTATTCCATGCTCCAGAGAGCAGGCTTGATTATGTGTTAGCTGGGTAGATTAGCCTTCCAGGGCATTTAACTGGCATTTTCCTGGGCTTTTCAAAAAACAAACGGAACTGGATTTGGTCCTTTCATTTCTGTTTTCCTTGAATGAATAGATTCCTCTTTGGTTTGCTGTGTCCTCTTTCTTTATTCCTGGCTCATCTACTGTCCTTTCACAGAAGACATGTCCTTGGTGTCCTTTCTTGCACTTGTGCACTTTCCTGGGAAGACTGTTGCTCAGGCCTGGCACTCTGACATACTCTCTGTGGCTTATGAGCCAGACAGTGCCCACTGCTCACAGCCACAGAGACTTCTCCAAAGAAGTCATGTGTACATGCTGCCAGCTTGTTTCTGCTTTCTGTACCATCTGGGTGCACATTCATGGTCCATCTCACTGCATGGAACACACATCAGCTCCTGTCCTAGGCCATCGAGTGAAGTATCTCCTTAACAGAGTTAAGGGGGCAGATACATTTTCCATTCTTCCACTTGAAGAGGGAAGCAGGGGCTCCTTCAAACTTCCTTAAAGGGATCCTTTTTTGTATAAGATAGTATTTGTGTTGAAGAAGTCATTGATGTTCATGTTGCCTTTTTATAAACCCATTTCTCTTCTATTTGAACTAAAACAACATTCGTATAAAAGCTTCTGTTAACATGTTGGCTTAAACAGCTGTATACATCTGTTGGAAAATGAACTTTTCTTCTGTTAGCCAGTGACAGTTATCTGCTAACTGGTGCTCACTTGCAGAGTCTTTGACAAAGATTTTCTACATTAATCTCCGTCTCATTTAACATGTCTCCTTTGCTGCTCAGTACTCTGTCTGCACCTCCACTGAGTGGTCTCTGAGTACTGTTCAGCTGACAGCAGCCCTAAGGCTGTGGAGGAGTCACGGTGCCTCCTGCGTGACCCAGCAGGAGGCGAGCCTGTGGTACTCTTAGGCTTTCTTTTCACTTCCCCCAGAAGGTTTGCAGTTTACACACAAGGAATGTTATATACGAGTTGAAGGTCGCATTTAGTAAAAACTAAACCACCCGTATCTCCATTAGTAGCTTACTATACTCTGTCTAGTTTTGCAAGAAGAAATTAATTGTAAATATTCAAGAGGGAAACTCCCCTTTGAAAGATGGCTTTCCAGTGTTTTTTGATTGGTTGTTTAAAGTTTTGTGAATTTGACAGTATTGACTCACAAAGAGTAGATTAGATACTCAAAGACAGACAGGGCAGTGGAAATACATTCAGATTTACTCAGCATCCACCTATGCTATACTGTTTACCCACACCCCATGTTCAGTTGCTAGTGGGAACTCTGGAGAGAGTAGCACTGTGCTGTCTAATAAGTTGAAGTCTGCAGGGGAGCATGCTTTCCTGAGAGTTCATCTGGACCTTGAGCCCAAGGTCACTTTACTCTGAAGTTACAGTCATCTGTTTGTTCTAGGTTTGGATTCTTTCTTGGCAAAATATTCCATTTTTCCTGGAGGTAGAATGGCTGAGCTTCTCAAGCTTTTCTGTTTTGTTTTTTTGTTTAAGATTTATTATTTATTATGTTTACAGCGTTCTGCCTGCATGTGCACCTGCATGCCAGAAGAAGGAACCAGATCTCACTATAGATGGTTGTGAGCCACCATGTGGTTTTGGGAATTGAACTCTGGACCTTTGGAAGAGTAGCCATTGCTCTTCACCTCTGAGCCATCTCTCCAGCCCCCTCAGGCTGTTCTCTTCGATGCTCAGATTCATCTCTTATGTCTGCTTCACAGTTTGGCATGGCTGGCCGTGGTGTGGAACACAAAAGCAAAGTGTTTCCATAGTTTGCCATCAAAACCATCGATGGGAAGCTTGTTTACAGCATGGTACTTTGAGAAACAGTGTACTGATTACTTCTTGTGCATGGAGCAGTGGGCTCAAGCTTGCTTTCCTCCACCGCCAGCAACTTGTCTGTGCTGGACACCACTCTCAGTTTTGAGTACCCGCTTTCTTAGCTTTGAGCCTTATTACTTACATCCTGCTAAAGCCCTGATAAAATATATTAAGTTCTATGTTATATATGTGAAAACTGGAGCTGAAAGTATTTCTAAATGATCCAGTGCTACATAGCTAGTTGATGGTGAAACTGGGATTTGAACTTCAGTGTGTCTGTGTTTAAACCTTTCTTTCCCTCACAAGTGTACCCCTTTCATGTTTCTGTGAGGGAGAAAGGTTCGAGTTGTCTTGGCTTTGTCATTTTTCAGGTCCTAGCTATATTAACCTACAGATGGACCATTTCTGGTTTTATTTGTTCACTGGTTTTCTACCTTGGTCTTTCATTAGGTATCCAAAATGCAACTTCTCAATACCAGGGCTCTTGCCCCTGGGTCAGAAATATGGAGAAGGGAGGATAGGTTCAGGCCATCCGTGGTAGTGAGATTCCTATCTTTCAAAATAAGATCCAGGGACATTATGCCAGCCAGCTCCAGCAGCTGCCTGATACCGCCGAAGACATCTGCATGCTTTCATTACCCCGTCATTTCCTATCAGCCCTGTGGTATTGAACCCCTGAACTCAGGAGGGTGATGTAAACGCATTGCATGCATGCCAGCGCTGAAGTGTACAGTGCTCAGAGGCCTTGGCTGGGTGTGTTGAGAACTTCACTTTGTGAGCCCTTTTGATTGGAGAGGGAAGCTACTCCTAAGGCAGAGTGTGCCCTTTACTTGAACTTTCCCTCTCTTACTCAGCAGTTTTTAGGATTGATCTTGTCTTTAATCTTGAGACGTGTCAGAGTGGGCTTTGCACCATGACTTCTTGCTACTCAGTTTAGCAGTCTTGTCATAATATGTGCACCTCATTTTTCTTTTTCAGTCCCTGAACAGCAAAACAGCAAATCTATACTGCCAAATCGGATGTTGGAGGTTCAACGGCCGGGATTTATGTTCTAGCTTGCTGGCCAAGTGCTCTTTAGCCAGACATTATACAGATGATGTGACAGGAAGTTAGGAGCTTCCTGAAAATGGCCAGTACTTCTGGCTTTTCACTTCTGTGGTGCTTTGAATAAGAGTGACCTCCGTGGGCTGTTGGAACTGTTTGGAAGGAATAGAAGGATTAAGAGGTGTGGCTTTGTTGGAGGAAGTGTGCCATCGGAAGTTTCAAAAGCTCAAGGTGGGCCCATTGTCTCTGCCTGCCTGCCTGCCTGTCTGTCTTGTGTGTCTCTCCCTCCCCCTCTCTACCTATGGATCAGGATGTAGCTCTCAGCTACTGCTCCAGCACTGTACTTGTTTGTGTGCCACCGTGCTTCCTGCCATGAGGATGATGATGGATTCACCCTCTGACTAAGCCAGCCCCCAGTTAAGTGATTTCTATTGTAAGAGTTGCCCTGGTCGTGGTGTCTCTTTACAGCAATAGAACACTAAGACAACTTCTTTGCAAAATATAGTGATTTTTATTAAATGATGTTTTGATTCATCTCAAAATTTAGCTTGTAACAAAATTTCATATGATATAGTATTTACATTCAAAATTACACTGTGCATAAATCTAGGTGCTTGCAAAACCTAAGGCTGGGCATGGCCTCCTGAATTACAGTGACGCTCTAGCTGCAGTCTGAGCTGCAGACACAGCTTTTGGAACATACAGCAGAACCTTTTATGCATAGGGTACCAGGTATTTCATGAATTCCAAAGCTGAATCAAACAACTGTGGAGAATTTGAGAAGCAGTTTGAGGCATCTTAGGCCTTTACACTCTTGGAAATTTGTAAATTGACAATTGAAAGCAGCGGTTGATCCTGGCTGCACATTACAGTCATTGGGCATTCATAAAATTACTGTCAGGAAACCCATGCCCCACAATCTATCAAAGTCATTGGAGCTTGTGCGTTGACAGGGATATTTTAAAATAGCTTCACACTTAGTCTGCTGTTTAGGAAAAGCTGTGCATGGACAGTCTTAGTTCTCGCCAGGATCCATGCCTCTGATGAAATTGCAGCCATTGCCTGTGCCTAGGCTAGGGACCTGGTGGTACTAGCCTTGGTCAGTCTTTGAAGACAGATCCTCTTTTGTACTTTTCAGTGTTTCTTCAATTAAATGTTAGATGTGCCTCTTTTCAGTACACAGTAAAGATCTCAAAATGAGCTTGGTCTAGATGCACATGTGTACAATCTTTGGCACTTTAGAAGTAGGCACAGGAGATTGTCAGTTGTCGGCTTGCGTGAGCCTAGTAACAAGTTATTCATTAGCAGGAGCAGCATAGGCCTTGTTCCAAAAATAGAAAAGTGCAAAAGGACTAGGATGTAGCATAGCGTTGAATGCTTGCCTGGCATGCATGAGGCCCTGAGAACTGATGAAAAGCATTTGCTAGTGAATTATCTCTTTTAAAGTATAGGCAGTCTATGACTTAGGATGGCTGTGTTTTGATTTTGTGGAATATACTGTGGCACATAAGCAATATACATTCATGTTGAGTTGATTCCATAGAAACATGTACTTAGAATTTTGAATTTGAATCTCTGCAGGGCCAGGGATGTGTGGGAAGACCTTCTCTTGGATGCTGTGCACTGGCTTTGAGCTATTCCTCCCATTCAGCCCTGTGGTTAGCAGAGAACCATGTATGATACAGTGCTCTATGTTGCTGAGCTACTTTTCCTTAGGTGGTTTAAATGTGTTTTCAGGTTTTGCTAATTTAAACCTGTCATGGACTATTAGTTATGTTTCTCATTGCTATGACAGAATACCTGACCATCTTTCCCTAAAAAAAAGGTCAAAGAAAGGTTTCTTTTGGTATATAGGTTGAGGGGTTATGGTTCATCTTTTCAGGGAAGTCATGGTAGCTTGCGTGAGAGTCAGCTGGTCGTATTGCATTTGTAGTCTGGAAGCAGATGAACGCTAGTCCTCAGCCTGCTTGCTTCTTTCCTCCTTTTACTTAGTTCTGGATCCCAGCCCATGGAATGGTACTCACATTCATGGTGGATCACCCTTCCAGATAGGGTCAGCTGTGTGTCTCCTAGGTAATTCTACAGCACATCAACCTGACAGTGAATGAATGGGTGCATGGGTTTATGGGATGTAACTGACTTATGAGTCAAGAGCACCAGCACCCCAGCTTCAGTTTACATTGATTGTGTCTTTGCAATGAATCATAGACTGGTGTGCACCACTGTTTCAACAGGGATGTACCTGCCTCAACCTGGCTGTGTCATCATGCAAGTGGGGGCTGTTGGGAGTTTGGGATATCAAGGGAGACTAGATGTCTTGACACTCCACCAGCTGGGGAGGACCAGGGTTTCTTTCCGCCTACATGTTTTCATCTCTGTAAACTGTGCAGCACAGGGACAAGACTATCTGGAAATAATGTCCATCTGTGTGTACTGTGTTTACTACCCAACCTCATAATACTGTGGTGCAAGCTTATTTGCCAAATTTGATAAGAGATGTGATCACATTTCATCATTTAACATTTTCTAGCAGAGATCCTGTTTTCCTCCCCCTAAAAGAAGTGGAGCAAGAAGGGAGGAAATCCTGGGTAGCTTAACTCCCTTGGAGCAGAGAGGAGGGTGGTGTCTTCTGTCATGCTCAGGAAAACTTGCGCATACTGAGGACAAGGCTGGAGCTGTCCCCTGGATCTCTCCTTCCTACTCTGTTCAGGGTATAGAGGTGCCTCCTGAAGGTGCTTGTGGGATCTTTCAAAGGTGGCTTGGGCTGAGGATGGTGTACTCCTAGTGCACGCCACCAGGGACCCGACAACCTGCTGCCAGAAACGTCAGCTAACAAGGCAGAGACAGAGTGGATAGAACCTCGAGGTTCATGTAAATGGAACTGGTAGTTACTGGGTGTGTATTTTTATTTTTTTCATATAAATTAAAACCTATCTCTTATCTACCTAAAATAATAAACTCACTTAGTTTAGAGGTTGAAAGTTCTCAAGATCTGCAGTTGGGAAGCTGGAGACACAGCAGAACTGAATGTTTTGTTTTGTTTTGTTTTTTTTGAAGAGTCTCCCTCCCTCCCTCCCTCCTTCTCTCTCTCTCCCCCTCTCTGTGTGTGTGTGTGTGTGTGTGTGTGTGTGTGTGTGTATGTATGTATGTATGTATGTATGTATGTATGTATGTATGTATGTATGTAGCCATGTAGGCCAGAAGAGAGTATCAGATCTCCTGGAGCTAGAGTGGTTGTGAGCTACCTGACATGAGTGCTGCAGCAGCAAGTGCTTTTAACTAAATAATCAGATCTTTAGCTCTTAAAGAACTAATCTTTTAAGCTCTAATTTGAATTCAAAGACCCAAGAACCAGGAGAGGCAGTGGTGTGAGTATCTGTCATGTCTGCCTGAAGAACTGTAGCTTAAGTTCTGTTCCAGAGTCAGGAGAAGATTGCTATGCCATCTTGAAGACAGATGGAGAAAGAGGGAGGAGAGAGGAGGAATTTGAGGTGTCAAGGAGGAGGGAAGGAGAGAAAGAGGGGGGATGGAGGGAGGGAGGGGAAGATATAAATGAGAACATGATTCCTTTTGTTCAGATCCCCAGTTAATTGGATGAGGACCACCACCTTGGGAAGCATGGTAGGCTTTCCTCAATCTGTTGATTCAAATGCTAACCTTAACCACAGGTATCTTTGCAGTCACACTCAAGATACCAAGTAAGCATGTAACACTGTTAAAGGTATTCAAGGCTCCTAGGGTAGACAGGTGTTGGAGGCACAGAGGTCCTTGTACTCACAGAGAAGAACTAAGAGACTCAGGCATGTTAATCACACAGGGGCATCTCCTCAATGGAGAAGATAGAAATCGAATACCTGCATTTGATTCAGAAAGCTGAGAGTGGATTTTGTTAATGACCAGTGGCTTGTTTGCTATCAGTGGAGGTGGGACCTCACTGACTTTTTGCTGTAGAGGCAGACCTCACTTAAATTCTCCAGAATGATTATCCTAGACTCTTCCACTCTAGACCATTACCCATACTTAGGAGAAATGTCACAGGTACTTTGTGGCCTGCAAACCTCTATGCTATCAGTCAGAGACCACACTAGATTCTAGGCCTTTAAGCTATAGAACCACCCTCATGGTCACATGTACTTAGTAAGAGTTTACACCTTAAACTTTATTGTGCACTTGGATTGGACTCATTGTTTCCTGGAAACCTTTTTACAAGTTGTACTGTGTTTTAAATAGGCTGACTATAAACCACATAGCATTAGACTCCTGAAGTTTGATCCAGGTTGAAGAGGTCAGTTTGAGCTGGATTTTCTCTTCAAGGGTTCATTTCTCTGCTTGGATACCTGCAGAGACCCCCTCAGACAGGTACTGAGGGATTGCAGAGTTTAAAGTTTGTCATCAGCATGGTTTTCTAAAGGCTGAGGGTTTTTCACCCTCACCGCCCCTCCCCCCATTCCCATAGTGGTTGTGCTGAGGGGCCTACCACATTACAGTCAACAGTGAAGGAAAGGTTTTTCACCCTGATTTGCTATTCCCAGCAGCCTGATATTGTTGAAGACTGTGGAGTTGTTCACCTTTGGTGAAAATGATGGTAATGCCCTTAAATAGGAAGTTGCCATGATGAAAATATCTCCCTTGCCCATGTTATTAGTGGCATGTTAAGACAAGCCAGTTAAAATTCACAGTAATTAGAAGCTCATTCAAGCCTCTTTCCTCCCTTAAGAAGCAGCAAAGTTAACGGCTCTTTCTGTACGTGCCCACTCAGAAGTTGACAGGTCAAGAAGTGAGATTACAAAGATTTAGAGGAAGGAGGAGGGCTGCCCCGGGTTATGTATGGGCTGTACCCTGACTTCTTCTGAAATAGATTGGAGTGTCACTTAAATACTGTGCTTGGTTGCTCAGGTTAGTGAGACAGCTACAAAATGCACTAGATTTAGTGTCTAGAATATGCTTAGCCATCCCACCCTGAGACCATGCTTCTCAGTTTCCTGCATCTTGTAACTTGGCTTGTGACTTGTCTTTTTGAAGACTTATTTGTCTAATCTTTGTTTAAACATTGTTTCTTTAGAAAAGCTTCCCCAGTCATTTTTTTTTTTTTTAATCTAAAAGTGTGGTTTCCCACTTCTACTTTTAAAGTCTCTTGTAGGCTCTTTCTTTTTTTTCTTTTTCTTTTTGATAGTGGAAAATTTATTTTAAATTAAGTAAAAGTAAACAAGTCAAAGCAATACATGCCCCTCAATTAGCTTCTGAATAGATGGAACACAATATTTCAGAGGTAACTGAGGATATGTGAAAGCAGAGTAGTCTCTTTCTTAAATTGCAAGCTTTGTTTCATTGTCTCTGTCTGCAGTTAGCACAGTGCCCATCACAAAACAGGTACCCACAAACATTTGCTGAAGGAACCAGGAAAATGATATATTGTTGAAAAAAGGCCCTCAGGTGTCTTGTAGTTCTAGAGGAGTACTAACAGACAGTCTGGTGATGGAAGGTTTCTTACTTCTCTCTCTAACATGCCAGCCTTGGCCACAAGTGGCTCTGGCGTGCTTGCAACATGACAGTGTAATAGAGGGACTGACTTTCTGCTTTATAGTCACAGATGGCTAGTGATTACTTGATAACACATATCTTCAAGATGAGATTTTATTGATTTCTAACAATTAAAAGTATTGTCACTGACTACTATGCCAGCAAACACTGCTAATTTCTGGAGCCAGAAAGGCTGTGTAGTGGTAGTTCATATGTATAACTCCTTTTATATACACAGTTGTTAGGCTGTATATTTCACTTGAAATTTGTAGAAAATCTTACTGTCTTTATAATAAAGTACTGTTTTGTCTTACTGCATTTTCCTTCTAGTCATTGCATTTATTATTTTAATTGTATAGTATAATTTGATTGGGGTCATCCTGGGTAAGTGTGAGAGCCTATGTCTTTTGAAATATGATTGGGTTGGTTTCCTTTGTATTCAGATGTTCTGCCCATTCCTTTGTGAGGATTGTCATTGTTTAAGTGTGGCTGTGACTGTCAGCATGGGTTGATCCTAGAGGATAACCAGTTTTCACACGAAGAGTTACACTTAATAAGAGACTTGTCACATTGAACTTGACTGACTTGTCTAAGTAAGGGTAAGATTTAATGAGGAATTAGCAGAATAGACTTTAATTAGGGTTGCTGAGGTCAGGCACACTCAGGGAGGTGTGACATAGACCTATAATAGGTTTGATGTATCTGACAAGCTGCTCTTATGTTTTCTCATTCAAGTCTTCACATAAGAGATAAAAAGAGCTTAGAGTTGTACCTTTTACTGCCTTAAAAATAAACATTGCAGCCATGTTTCACTATGTTTATTTTGTTGTAATGAAGTATATAACATAAAGATTTAGCCATTTGTATGTATACTGTATTGTATATGTCCTGTGTACTGACATGATTGGGTAGACATTGTGCTTCCTTAGAAGGTTTTTTGTTTTTGTTTTTGTTTTTTTTTAATCACCTCAGACCAAAGTTCTGAATCTTCTACGTAACACAGCAGTTCCAATTTCCATCACTTCCCACTCATGGTAATCATTCTGCTTCCTGCCTGCGAGCTTGGCCATGCATGTTAATTTACATCCGTAGCCACTGTTCAGGCCTGTATATGGCACTGACACCAAATGTCTTGAGGGATCATGTCTTTAAAATGACCGCAGCACACTAATTGCCTCACACTGGAAGTGGGAAACACTTCTTGTTAAGGACATAGAGCTTCTGGCCATCACTAACCTTACATCTTACCCCGAGTCTGATCATGTCTCTCATTTAAGAAAATAATAATTCTTGAAAATTACCTTTAAGTGACAGGCAAAAAGATTGTTTCTCTTAAGTTCATACTTGGTATTGAAACTTTTTTTAAAAACCAGTTTGCATTGTGAAAGACTGAAACAGTCACAATTTAAAATGTGTTCTGGTTTATCAGTATAAAGACTCAGGATCCAGAGCAGTACATCAGAATCAATGAATTCAAGATGGAATTTTCAGCTATTTAATGAGCAGCATGAGTTTTTGGAACTTGAAAGACAGTGTTCATTTTCCTAGATGCCTTGCTCTGGAGACTGCTGCGGGCACACCCTTGAGTTCAGGAGACTCAAATAGAGCAATAGGTACATTGGCCTGGGTAAATAGGGGACAGAGGCGGTGGGTAGTCTGAAAGGCAGCCTGTGCCCGATGCTGCAGCCTGTGGGAGAGGACGTTAGGGAAAGGCTCCCGAGTACTTGCCAGTCCTTGTGGTGATGAGGATCCCTGTTTTAGCAGTGCAGGTGGGGAGAAATCATGTGAATGCAGTGAATGAGACAGCTCCACTCGCTTGGTGGTAGGAGAAACTCATGGTTTGTTGCATTCAGCTAGAGTGTGGGTTATAGTTCATGGGAAAAATTGAAGGATCTCTTTGTTGCATCAGTTCTAGTGAGGGACCAAGTGATTTCGAGATTGCAAACTAGCGGCTCTATCGGCTGTTTGGTGTACAGGAAGGAGAATTAGGCCAATGCATTTGTGAAGTCTTGAAGGTGTAATGTGTGTGTCGTAGAGTGAGCCTCCCTCCTGATTGCCCTACAGCTCGCACTAATTGTTATGCATTTGCTAATGCAGGCATAAAAATTCTGTTTTCAGTCCTTGCACAAGGTCAGCCATGCTTCACACACATCAGCATCCTGCTCATGTTTTAAACTGTTTATGGTTGGAACTATTGCAAGAGGAGTGGCCCCATTCTTTTTTTGTTTTGTTTTGTTTTGTTTGTTTGTTTGTTTTGTTTTTTTGAGACAGGGTTTCTCTGTGTAGCCCTGGCTGTCCTGGACTCACTTTGTAGACCAGGCTGGCCTCGAACTCACAGTGATCCACCTGCCTCTGCCTCTTGAGTGCTGGGATTAAAGGCGTGCGCCACCACGCCCGGCCCAGCCCCATTCTTATATACTTACGTAGTCCCTAGACATTACAAATACATAAGTTTTTTTTTCTCTTTCATTTAGTGAATATCCTTGTTCGTGTGTTATTTCCTCGTCTTGATAGGTCTATTTGCAGGTTCAAATTGCTACAGATGGGATTGCTGGTTAAAGGATATATGCATTAAAAATTAGATCGATCTCCCAAATTGTTTCCCATTAAATTTTTATCAGCAATTTCTTTTTCTTACAGTATTGGTTATTTTCCAATCCTTGATTTTTAAAAATGATCTCGTTACTCCAATATTCATTTCTCTGGAGTGAAATGATATTTTCATAACTTTCAGAGGTATTTGCAATTCCTTTTTTGGTACCATTCGGTCTCTGGATGATTTCGTGTTTCCATTCAAAAGCTGGACTGTGGGATACTTAACTATTGTGGTGCTTTCCTGGAGGTTTTGGTTGATGCAGTGGGATAAAATTAAGACAATAGCAATCCTTTTGTACTTTAGTATAGTTTTCATCACAAGGGCCTCAGTGTTCATCAGCTCCCTTTGGAGAGTCTGAAGGGTGGAGCATATGAAATGGAAGAATGAATTTCCCGGAACAGTATCCCCACATTCTATGTGTGACTGTCATATCCCCCATGCCTCTGCCATTCTGTTTTACCACTAACAATTAATAGAGTTCTGTTTGTCAATATTTTATTTATGATTTTTGCATAGACTTTAAAAAGTAGCACTTAGAAATGTCTGCTATATATAAGAATCCTTACTGAAACAAGTTTTCCAAGTTCTTTGACAGCTTCTTAGTGGTCAGTACTTTCCCCCATTCACAGTCTCTTTTACCTTTTGGATTCATCTGTGGCATTTCACATCCCCTAACACCTACCCTCTTCCTTCTTGTATCTTTCTGCCTCCTAGGCTCTTTCCCCATTTGTGTCCCATGTGTCCTTCAGGTTGCACCCCTCTCTTCCTCAGTGTTCTCCCCTCATCATCTCTTATCTAATTTCATAGCCAATATCCATACTCACTCCCATATAACATGTGTACATATAAATAATATAAAGTAGGGCCCGCTATGAGAGAACACACAATTTTTGTCTAAGTCTGGATTAACTCAATGTAATACTTTCTAGACCCATCCTTTTTTCTACAAATGTAATGCCTTAATTTTGCTTTATAGCTGAATAAGATTCATTGTGTATATATCCTGCATTTCCATTATCCATCTTTTGACGTATGTCTAGGTTGGTTCCATTTCCTTGCTGTTTTGAATAATGCATCAATAAACATGGATGTGCAGTTATCTCTGTGATAGGATGTAGAGTCCTTTGTGTTTGAGCTGAGCTGGATATAGTTGAATAATGTGGTAGGTCTAATTTTAAACCCTATTTCCATAATGCTATTCTAGTTTACAGCCTCAACAACCATGCATGGAGAATCCTCTTTCACTACCTTCTTACTAGCATTGCTGTTGTCTCTTCTTTTTATGATAACTATTCTGATGGGTGTTTTTCTTTTTTTTTTTTTCCTTTTTTCTAAATAGGTGTGCACCACCACACCCAGCTTCAAAAGAGTTTTAATTTGCATTTTTGTTTGTTTGTTTGTTTATTTTTCAAGACAGAGTTTCTCTGTGTAGCATTGGCTGTTCTGGACTCATTTTGTAGACCAGGCTGGCCTTGGATTTACAGAGATCTGCCTGCCTCTGCCTCGCTGAGTGCTGGGATTACAGGCATGGGCCACCATCCCTGCTTAATTTGCATTTTATGATGGCTAAGGATGCTGTGCTGAGCTCCTTTTAAAATACTTATTGGACATTTGTGTTGCTTGCTATGTGAACTGATAGCTCATTTTCCTAGGCCTTTTGTAGATGAGTAACTTTTTTTGTTTGGACCATAGCTGGGAAAGATTTTCTCCCATACTGTAGTCTATCTGTCTGTTGATAGTTTTCTTTACTATGCAGACACTTAATTTCATGTAATTTGGATGTATAACTAGTTGTCTATTTAAAGGTCACTGACTTGAGATGTAGCTCAGTGGTAGAGCACTTGCCTAATATGTTCAAATGTTCAATCCCTAGTAACACACACACACACACACACACACACACACACACACACACACACAGAGTAATGCTTACTGATAAGATTTTTAGATTTGAAAATAAGACATCTTAGGAGAAACAGTGTGCTTCCTCAGTAGTATGTAGTTCTGTTTTTCTATATGAACTACAAAGCTCTGGGGTGACAGTACTATTTAGATGATATGTGACTGGATGATGTTGATATGCCGTGATTCACAGGGGATGTATGATTGGTTGGTGCCAATGAGGTTAGCCTTAGTTGTTAATATACCCTCTCCCCTTTAGTGCCAATTTAAACAGTTGCAGAAAGAAGGCTGTGATAACAGTTCAAATAATACTTACCGGAATGCTCACTGGAAGAAAGTGACGTATATAAGAATTCACCTTCTTTCTTCTCACTTAGAAACATTGCAAAAGTAGGTATAAAAATATACACACGGTGAGATATGTGTTGACTATTAGGCACAAGACTCTTAGTCTTTATTTTCTTGTAACTTTTATGTTTCTTCTTGCTAACATTTAATAATGTAAGGAACATGAGCTACTTGTTATTAGTGTATGTTATTGAGATGAGTATGTGAGTGCTGGTGCACTTACACCATGGTGCACACATGGATGTTGGAAGACAATGTTAAGGCATTGGCTGTTTCTTTCCACTGTAGGACCTGGGAATCAAACTCAGGTTGTCAGGCTTGCAATGCAAGTGCTTTTACCCACTGAGCTACCTCCCCAGCCCACTGAGTATTGTTTTATCTGGCTTAGGAACCTGCTACTTGAACCCTTACCAATTTATTTATTATGAAGATTTAAAAATAAAGCTATTCTTCTAGCTTCTTCTAAACACCATTCTAAAATCCACTGCTGCTTAGAGCTCTTCCCTGAAGGCAAGGTGGCACGGAGTTGGCAGGAGGGGAACAAAGTGTAAGAGGCTGGTAATTTCAAATCCCTAGACTGTTCAGCTTCAGAAAGAGCAAGAAAAATAATTTGCTCACCTTTTACTAATTATAGTACAATGAAGTTTTAAGCCTGCTTTATGAAAAATAATTGTTTATTTTCTCTGGTAATATTAATGAGTTAGAGATTTATCTACTTTTGTTGCCTTTAGTGTTAAATATTTAATATATTTGAAAAATATTCTATGCAAAAATCATTGATTTATTATACTAATATGTGGTAGTTAGATATAAAAGCCTAGGAAGACACATTTCCATCTTCCAAAGAGTGGATATTTTAGTGAGAGAGAGTAATATCAGCAACTTTAACAAACTCTCATGGGAGGCCTGAGAGCAGAGTCACCCTTACAGACAGGCAGAGGGTAGCTTTTCTTAGAGGATGTTAGAGTGAGCAGGAGTTAGCTAGGAGGGGTTGCTGGGCTTCTTTTGGCTAAGGATAGACATGGGTTTGTGTTTAGTATCTAAGCTCTGTTTAGATACTAAGTTTGTTCCTTTTTAGGAAAGAAAGAGATACAGTCCTGAAAAGGGTGGGAGCTGACACTGTATTTGTTTTGTTAGAGGGTGGTACTTTTGGTCTTAGTGGGAGAAATGTGGGTCTTTGTATATGTTGAAGGGACTGAGCCTGACGCCTTGTCCTAGGCAAGATGCAAGCTTCCTTCTCCTTTGACAGGATGAAGCAGGAAGATTGGCGTCAGTGAGTGCATGCATGGGGCTGGTATGAGCATGGGAAGGACCCTGACTCCTTAGCTCTGCAGGAGGACAAATGATTTACCCCTTCCCCCACCAAATAGGCTGTTGTTTTAGGTTTCACTGTCTAGAAACTTAAATTGTTGTTAAGTCTTTAAACCCCAGTGGAGGAAAAGTTATTACTCAATGGTAATGTGGATACTTACTTTTATTCAAGAGTCTTTGCAAAAGCCAATTTCAAAACTCTCTGTACCATTTTTTCATCTATCAGAAGGCTTGTTCAAATTATATTCTTGTCATGAGCATTTTGGAGCTTGAGGACACCAGAAGTGTTGCAAGATGAATTTTCAGTGCTGATTTTGACCATGGCGGAGTGGCTGTGAAGGCTAAAGGTCAAGGGTTTGATTGATTGGGTGATTAAAATTCCTTTTAAAACAAATTAGATGTGGCAGATTTGCCACAGGTGAGAAGTACTACAAGGAAATGAATCTCATTAGCAGGTAAAACTTCTTGGCTCATCAAAAAGGAAGCTTCATGTTTTACACACACACACACACACACACACACACACACATACACACACACATGAGTGGCCTATGGAGGAAGGCATAGTTAGTATTGTACAATTCAGATACACCAAGTACGTTTTAAAAATAATGTTTATAAACATGCAAGCACTAGACGAGACTATTTTTATTTTTATTTTTGAAGTTGGTAATTACCCTAGTATTTGAGGTTAGCCATTTACTGTATTTGCCTTTATACTTGGGGTCTTCCAGGCTTTTACACTTGTGATCAGACACTCAGATTTGTGGTCTCTTGTTTAGGAGGAAGCTGTAGGGGAAGAAAGGAAACCTTTAGGCAGGAGAGTTGGAGCTCTCACTGGCCTGAGAGAAAGAATGTGTTTGGGCTGCTGGTCTGAGACAGTGATCTGTGGGAACACATGCATTTCAGGACATAATGCAGGGCAGAGCTGAGCTATATGTAGTTGCATATATGTTACATCCACACAAAGATCTTGGTAAGGAAAATATTGAAACTGTTTGTAGTTTACATGGAATAAATAAAAGGAAGTGAGAAGATGGCAAAAAAGGCCCTCAGAAAGGAAAGACAATTCGAGATGCTGCTGCCGCTGCTGCTGACAACTGCTAGAGGTGGGAATTGCTTCAGTGTAGCTGTCTGTCCTTCAGATTTTACAAATTCATTTTGTTTTAAAACTTAGATTTGTAGGGTATACATCGTAAAAATGTAGTGTTTTTCTGGTTCCCTGGAGACTGGGTTGGGTGAGCTCTTTTTTTTTTTTTTTTAATTTTTGCTTGGGATTTTATAATAAAGTAACTTAAATTTCTTTTTTCCTCTCTCCCTGAATCTCCTCTCCCTTCACCAAATCCCTCTTGTTCCCATCCCCATCCACCTTTAGTCTATCCACAAAATGTACTCTATTTTCCCTTCCTAGGGAGGTTCATGCATTCTCCCTATAAAATGCTTTAAAAAGCATCAGTAGAAGTAACATAGTCTCTCTCTTGTCAAGTAAAAGAATATTTATAATATCGAGGAGCTTTCCTCTTTCCTTCCTCATGTCAGGAGCCTGGTTTTGAGATGATTGTTAGCAAGCAATCTAGGAAATAAAGTATGACAATCAGTGGGTTCTCTAGTCATCTTAGCTTTGTAGTGTGGCGAGACGTGGCTTCTTGGTCTTCACCCCACTGCAGTGGGCATTTCCATGGAAGGGTGTTCTTGACAGAGAAGCCCAGTGCTGGGAGGTGCACCTCACAGAAGGCATACAGCCCAGAGGTCAGAGTCTTTGAGTCAGTGAGGACTGCAAGGAGTCAGAGAAGCAGGAGAGTAAGACGGGAGCTGGTATCAAAGGAATATCTACTGAGTGCTAGCCCATGCTTTGCAACTTACATGCATGGGGAATGGAGGAGATCCTAAGTAAATGTGTTTTGGTGACATGGACACAGCCACATCAAGTGCCCTGATGCCTCAGTCCCATGAGTTGCAATGTGGAACTGGTGAACCATATGATAATTTTGTGTTCACTTCTGCAGGTACCCCTGCACTGTTTCCTTTGGTGGCTGTCTGGTTTTGCATTCCTACAAGCAAGTGTACAGGGGTTCAAGTCTCCACCTAGGAGGTAGGTATGATTGTCCTCACTGTTAGAACCTGGAAGGAAGTGGAGAGAAGCTAAGTGAGTGTCACACACATGAAGTCATTTCATATATGTGGATCAGAATTTGGACTCACTATCAGACTCCAAACCATGTCCCATGCCACACGTGTGATGAGGTACAGAGAGTAACCAGCAGCACATGGATTCAAAGTCTGCCTTGAGAGCTAATGCTGGTAAGCTTCTGCTAGCCTCTTCCTTTAATGTAAAAATCTTCTTTAAAATATAGTGATCAGCTGGGTGCGGTGGTGCACACATTTAATCCCAACACTTGGGGAGGCAAAGGCAGGCATGTCTCTGTGAGTTCAAGACCATCTTGGTCTACAAAAAAGGTCCAGGACCTCCAAGGCTACACAGAGAAATCCTGTCTTGAAAAAAACAAAAATAAAATAAAGTAACCTTTAAATGCCATCATATGACTTTCCTTCAACTTTGTGGATTTATACTTTAAAATTTTTTGCTTTTTTTCATTTAAAATATTAACTTAAAAATGTTAGCACTGTTTGGTCTTCTTTTTGACTTTCCTGAGTAAATTTTTTTCTTTAAACTTTTTGAATAAATATGCATTGATACTAGTGAATTTTAAAATACAGTTCTACTCTATCCCTTTCTGTCAGAAATTTGCTTTCAAATAAAACTAAGCAAAGTATCTAAAGCCGACTTAAGCTGGGGAAGTCTGGAGGGGAGCAGTGGTAAACGTTGCAGGCTTCTTATTCAGATAAAGTGAACTTACTGCTTTTGGCCTCACAGGAAAAATAGGAAACATATTCATTTCTTCTGCATATATTTTGCTAAGAGAGTGTTGGTTCTCTCTCAAGGGGACATATGGGGTTATGTGGCGTTCAGAAATAGAGCCATGGCAAGAGGTGCTGGCCCAGCTCAGCTGCTGTATTCTCGTCACAGGATGTCCAATATCTCACATTGATACTATTGAGTAAACATGAAGGACACCTGGAACTGGCCTCATCAGAGCTGCCTTGTAAGCAGGGAGCCAGGGTGTGCTCTGTCCTCACTTTCTCTTGCAGGATTTTGAGGAGATAAAAGACCCTGTCCCAGGGTCCATGGCTCACATCCTGCTGAGCTGCGACTTAGAGGCACAGCACTTCCTATCTGGCAGGAGGTTGAGTGCATTCCCAGCACTAAAGAGAGAAGATGTAGAAACAAAGACTTTAACATATGGTGAAGGTGTGGGGACTTGACGATATTCTCCCTAACTGCTTTCTAATCTGTTGTTCTGTAGGTCTTACTTAAAGGTTTTACTATGATGAATCACAAAAATGCCTAATCTCATGCTCTCCTTATTAGCTCAGATTGCTGGGCTGTATTCCTTACATATGAAAGGAAGGAATCTCTTTTATTATTATTTGATTTATGCTAGAAAATTACTCTCCTGTCTTTCTTTAGTGCTGGTTGCTATAGCAGAAAGATTTAGTTCACTCTGTAGCGTGATGCCCTCCAGAGTTGGTGGTATATTGATTAGTATTCTCTAGAAGAACAGAACTTACAGGATGAATCTATAAATATGTAGAAAGGGGACTCATTAGAATGGAGTACAGCTGATATAGCAATGGCTGCCTACTAATGGAAGGTCCAAGAATCCAGAAGGTGTTCAGTCCATGAGGCTGGATGTCTCAGCTGGTCTTCAGTTACCCTGGACTTCTGAAGAAGTAGACTTTAATGCCAGTGAAGGAATTGATTTGCTAGTGAGATTAAAAGTGGATCTTCCCACTTCAAAAGATGTGGATTAAAGGTGTTATCTTCCTTCCTCAAAGATCTGGATTAGAAGCAGGCCTTCCCGCTTGATGATTTAATTCAGAAAATAATCCCCACAAATGTGCTCAGCCTTTTGGGGTTAGTTAGTTCCAGATGCAGTCAAGTTGACAGCCAAGGATAGCGGTCACAGGTGGCTACTTAACTCTGTAAACCAAAGACTGATGCCTTTTGATGTTTTTCTGATGCTTCTCTTTTAAATGTTCACCTCTTTATCCAAGGACAGTGGCCTTGTTGGACTGTGACTTTAAGGTTACTTAGTAGAAATGTCCTCAGAGTTTGGGTATGAGCTTTAAGATTGGGGGAAGTGTGTACTCTCCTTGTTTTATATTTACTTTTTAATGAATGTTTTAATCTCGGCATAGTGGCTACATTCTTGTGGAGGCAGAGAGATTGTGAGTTCATGGCCATCTGGGCCACATTGCAAGACTGTCTCAAAAACTGAAAATCAAGTGAAGGAATGATTAGGTATAATATTTGAAAATGGTGTCTTTGCTTTGTTTCCTGTTTTTCTGTGAGAGCGCTGTTCATAGTTAGAACAACATAAATGCGTGACTGGTGTGGCCTTCCTGCCATGTGTGCCGTGGAGGTCTGACTGATGGCTAAAAGTGACTGAGTTGAGTGACTGAGGACAAGAGCTTCCTTAACTCCAGTACCATTTTTGTATAGTTGGAGCCTTCATACACAGATCCCCTGCTATCTGCTGGGAAGCCACTGCAGATACCAAAGTGCACAAATGCCCTTCTCTTTTGTACAGCAGTGTACTATTTGTATGTCACTAGTGCACACCCTGTAGAACATGCTCATGCATCTCTAGGTGACTTTTGTGGCTCCTAAGACACTGTAAATGCATAAATGCTATTCAGAAGACTGACACACTGTGTTGTCAGGAAGTATAGTCTGTATGTATTTAGTACAAGGCAAGCTTTTTTTCCCCCAGAGACAGAGTTTCTCTGTGTAGGCTTAGCTGTCCTGGACTCGAGCTCACAGTGATCCTCCTGCCTCTGCCTCCTAAGTGCTGGGATTAAAGGCATGCACCACCAAACCAGGCCTTACTCACATATTTTTAAGCTCATAGCTAATGACTCCCTGAACTGGCTGTATGTGTGCGCGTGTGTGCACATACAAGTATCTGAATTTTAGGTCTCTTTGTATCCGTGTATACCTGCTGATTTCTAGTACAGTGAACGTTCTCACTCACCTTTGGCCTGTGACATTTATTGGAGACACCTGCTGCTGACTCTGGTTTTTTTCAGAGAGCAGCATACTATGTTTGGCATAGCATTGCCGTTTAGGCTATCTCTTAACAGGGTGGTGACCTGGGAAGTGGTTCTTCTAACCTTTATGCAGAGTTCTTCCCTTAATTAATTTCTGTGATGACAGATGTGCATAGATGTGGGAGTGAGACATAGGCACTGATGGATGTGAGACAGATTGCTTAGCCTGAGGTACCTGGTCACTTCTGAAATCTTAGAAAAAGAGGTTTTGCTGCTGGGGGGCTCCTAAGCATCTCCAGGAGCAGCTGGAGTGGCTTCTCTGGGTTCCACATCGTTATTTTCCCTTATCTTAGATGCTGACCACCATTGTTGGCTGGTTACTTATATGTGTCACTAAGAAAAGGTCCAAGGTTGCTTAATTTTCTGATGTCTTGGCTCAGGTTGCTTTTGTCTTTTCAAAATATTCTAGAAATTGGAAATAAAAATAACAGCAAGGTAATAGGAAAATACTCTTTAAAACTGAGCCTGTTGTTTCTTGGAGATGTTCTACCAGCTCTTCCTCTTCCTCAGTTCCTAGCTTCTAGCTGTCCTCCCAACCCCCTTCTTCCTGTTCTTCCTCCCACTTCTTCCTGCCTCTCTCTCTTCCTCTCTGGTTTTTGAGACAGTGGGAAAGAACAAATTACAGATGGTTCCTCCCCATCTAGGATTTGAACATTTAAAGAAGTCAACACAGGACTGTTGAAATGGTTCAGTGAGTAGACTGGAATGATGCTCAGTTGGTAAAAGTAGTTGCTCTGAAGTTTGACAACCTGGCTTGGATTCCTGCATCTTTATGGTGGAAAAGGAAGAACAACTGTCAATGGTTGTTCCCTGACCTACATGCTCATGCCTCAGCACTTGCGTGCTTCTCCTTCAGTACGTAAATAAATGCAATAACTTTTTTTTTAAAGCGACTTAGCAAGTATATGCAGTTATAAACACTGGGTTCCTATGGGCATTCTACTTTTAGGAGGACATCATGACTTGCATGTGCAAGTAGTGGTCAGAGGGAATTTTTCCAGAATGCATAGGATAGTGGAAACACCTTGGCTTGCTCTCAGAAGAATGTCTAACCTGGCTTGCATATTTTACCCTCTCTCATTAGGTAAGGACTCATTAGGTAAGGATGCTTTTTGATTGCTCTGGGGTTGGCTGGCATTTGTTCTGATCTTTGTCAATTCAATTTTCTTCAATTTATTATGTTTTCTGTTGGATCATAAACATATGTCATAAGGAAGGGACTGTTATCTTTTAAAATGGTGACCTTTGTGTCTGTCTCCAAGAGTGCTGGTGAATTGTTGTGTGTGATGTGTAGGTAATGAGTAAGAGAAACGAGTGTTTTCTCCTCCTGATCCTGATGGCACAAAGCCCTGTGATGAAGCAACAGATGCTATAGCCCTCCTGCTCATGTGGGAAACCTCCAGCATACTTCACCATAGCATTTCCACAGAAGAATTTAGGCCAGGTATGTTAGATACTTTTCTCACTTCTGGACAAGTTTCTGGCTGTGGTGGTTTGAATGAGAATGGCCACCATATACTCATATATTTGAAATGTGTCATCCCCAGTTATTGGAACTGTTTGGGAAGCGTTAGGAGAAAGTATGATGCTCAGGGTGGGCTTTGAGGTGCCAAAAGCTCATGCCTGTCCCAGTGTCTCTGTCTCTTTTCCTGCAACTTGTGGATCAGATGTGAGCTGCTAGCTACTTTTCCAGTGCTATGTCTGTCTGCCTGTCTCTGTGCTCCTTGCCATGATATTCATGGACTAACCTTCTGAAGCTGTAAGCACTGTTTATTTGTAAGAAGAAGAAAAAAAAAAAAAAAAAAAAAGAAACAATTAAGCACTTCTTTTTATAGGTTGCCTTCGTCAAGTTGCCATTCTGGCAGCAGAACAGTACCTGAGACACCTGCACTGGAGCACCAACAGGAAAGAAGGGCTTTATCTTGACCTATAGTTTGAAGGACTGTAGTTTGTAATGACGGGGAGGACATGACCGCCGGATCATGTCTGTGTCCATAGTCAGGAAGCAGAGAGAGATGTACACAGGTGCTCAGCTCACTTCCTCCCTTTTCCTCAGTCTCCAGCACATGCAGTGTTGCTACCCACTGTCATCGGGAATTTCCTCTTTTCCGTTAAACTTTTCTGGAAACACCTGGATAGACACACTCAGAGGGTTGTTTTCATGGTGGTTTTAAGTCCCATCAAATTGACAGTGAAACTTAGCTTTTCCCAAAATGCCTGAGTTGACCTCTTCCTCCTTTGGGTAGTCTTTTAAGATATCTGGTGGGACTGCTACCTTCTGTGTGGCCTTGAGCTCAGAAGGCTCAGTATCTTTTCTGGAGCCACACAGATGCTGAGGACTGGGAACTCCAAGGAGGGACTCCTGATACCCAGACTAGCATCTTCTCCTCTCTGCTTTATGGGGAAAACTTGGGGAGCCTCATGTAACATGTGCCTCCCATAGCATCCTCTGCAGATACATACTGAGTTTCACTGCGCACTACATGTGTTCTTTTGTCATGGAGCAGAAGTGTGTTTAGGATGATGTCTTCAGTGGACTCTGCTAGAGGATTCAGAGTGACACAGGCCTGGAGCTCTGTATTGAGTTCCAGTAGATGGTGCAGGATTTCAGTTCCATATCAAGTTACAGTTGATGTTATTTCTGGATTAATAAAGCAGTGTTCTTATTTTAAAGGGAGAATGTGCAGTGATGAATATGACTGGTGATTTGAGCATGCATTTTCCACAATGGTGATCCCAATAAAGCTCATTGTGACCCACATGCCCAGGGAAGCAATGTCAGGTTGTCAAGGGAGCATTAGCTTTGGGTTTCTTGATTTCTCTTGTGACAGAAAGTCTCTGCTGTGGGTTGTTTTTCTCCTTTCTTTCTATAACCCTTGCCCCCATGTGTTGTGCACGGTTAGTTGTATAATTGAAATTCTGAGGACAAGCACATTAATAGGAAGGCAGTATTCACGATGAATGCCAAATGATGGGACTTGGAGACAAGGGAGAATTACCAGTGTACTGGCGTTTACAGCCATTGTCTGCCTTGGAAGATGAAGGATCTCTAGACACCAGAACTTGTTCCTTCCGTGATGGCCTTAGGTCCCTGGGAATTGATGATGACCTGGTTATCTCTCAGTGGTCACAGCTGCTGTAGGATCAGGTTTGAAACATTCCACAGTGCTTTTTGCTACATTTTTGTATTTTTTGGATGTTTGCCCTTGGTCTGATGGAAAAGCTTATTTTATACAGAGTGTATAAGCCCCAAACCATGTCCAGAGTATGGCATCCTCTGTCTGCATTTTCTCCCTGGGACAGCTCACAGATGATCCATTTATTCCTACTCTGGACTAGCAGACAAGGTCATCTTTCTCTGCTTGTCTAACACTCACACTGTATGGTCTTCTGTGAAGAACAGCCTTTGTGGCTGCTTGGACTAGAAGCTGCTGCATAGATCTATGAATAATGCCAAGTGCCATGCACCTTGCAGTGTGGGCATTGGAGCCCTAGTTAGGTGCAGCAGGGGCACTGAGGGAATGAAGAAAGAACAGGCACTTGCATAGTGAATGCTGTGTTTCTTAGTGCAGCACCTGGGAAGGGTTTGCCAGTGTCAGTAGGAAGTCTCTGTAGGGAAGCAGTGCCAGGCTGCAAACGTCTGGGAGCAGGAAGCTAGTCTGCACGCACTGATCAATTGTTCATATTGGATGAAAGTTTTGCCATTTCTCTTGAGCCTGAGCCATATGGGTAATAGCTTTGCCTGTTTCCCATGGATCCTAGGGTTTGGAGACCTTGACATGGCCGCTTTCCATGTCAACAATATACTTTTACTCAGGACTTTACGCAGTCATGGCTTCTGTTGCTCCCTATAACCAAGTTGTACTTTTTTAAAATGGAATTTGGTTTCAATCTTGTACCGTATCTTGGGCTTCAGGACCAGTGTTCAGGCCTGTGTTATGTTGGCCCCTCTCTCTAGTCAAGTCCATTGATGTCACAATCTTTAAATGCCACTATATCTAAAAACCACTGACGTCACTATTGCTAAACACATTTCTACTCCATGGTGACAGGGGATAATAGTGATCACATAGTAAAGCTCAAAGTAGTGATCATAAAGCAAAGAGCAACTGGGGTCTTGCTGCACTGTTCTCTGCCACAGAGTACAGGCTTGGTGCTTTTTGACTTTGCTTGGTCTCTAGGGGACTAACACTCTTTCATAATGAAATTAATATTTAGAAAATAGAAAAAAAAGAAAGATGAAGGAAAACTTACCAATCCTTTTGTTATGGGGAGACCTTCATAACACTTCTCTGGTCTCAACCCGAGCAGCAATCTAGGTTCTTGTGTTCACAGAAGCCGAGGCACAGGAGGATGCTTAGTTAGATAAGGGAGGGATTCAAGGATGCGCTCTTTAGAAAAAGAGTGGACAGAGCGGAGCAGCAGTGGTCCTGCTCCCGCAGGGGCGGGCCTTCCCTCTTCCTTCTCCTTATGGCCTCTCCCCTGTGCCTATAGGACGGCACTTCCAGGGAAGAGGTGTGCTTTGCTTCCAAGCTTGTTTTACCCCGAATTCACTAAATTTTAAGAAGCTATATAAGATACAAGGGCATGTATTAGGGGCTAAGACCCTTTAAAAGTTGGTATGTTTACTAGGGGAACAAGTCACACTACTGCGTATGCTTTTCTGGCCAGGAAGTCCCAAGAGCCAGGTAGCTGACTCAGCTCGAGTTGACCACTGTCTCCTGTTTTTTACATTCTGTCTCAAGGACTCTGATCTGTCTTCCTGGAGTCCTCCATCACCATCATCTATGCCTTTCAGGACCCATCTGGGAAGCTGGTTATCCCTACCATTGGTTCTTCATGTAGTGTTTTTGTTGCCTATTAGTTAGTCCCTCCCAGAGCTAATCTTCCTTCCTAACACTTGTTAGCTAGCGGCAAACCGTTTATAACATTCATAGTTTCTGTTCATTCTCTCTCTATGTGCAGATACTATGTAGTTTTAATCAGACTGCTTAGAAAAAATTGCATTAAAAATTAATAAATATATCTTTTTTTGCTATTATTTAAAATCTCTCTGGAGACCTGTCATTGTCTAGTGAGGAGCTTTTAGTAAGGACCTTAAATACTATTTTCATCTGGGCCACTGGATTGTCTCTTCTTCAGAGACAATCAATAAACTGCTGAGTTGGGAGAACTCTGGGTGAACCTGAAGCATACAGATTGGAGGTGAAGGTTTAAGCAGGGACTCAAGGTTGACTGACAGGTGTGGCTTACTGCTTACTGAGGCTACAGCACCTTGTCTTTAGACTTGATTGCTTCATGTGAGATCATTTTAGCCTTTAACATTGTGTGTGTGTGTATGAGTGTATGTGTGTGTGTATGTGTGTGTGTGTGCACGCGTGTTACACAGATATGAATTTCTTCCATGAAAAATTATATCCCAATGCTGATTGCGAATCACTTTCCCTGGTAAGCAATACTTCGTCTTGGAAAGGAAATCTGGTGGCAAAGGCAGATGTGGGGAGGCAGTTTTGAATTTCGTATAGTGCTGATTTTCACTTAGCCAAGAAAGTGTATTTGAAAATAGGATTCTTTTTCCTTTTTCTTTCTTCTTCTTTTTTTTTGTTTTTTGTTTTTTGTTTTTTGTTTTGGTTTTTTGAGACAGGCTTTCTTTGTGTAGCCTTGGCTGTCCTAGACTCACTTTGTAGACCAGGCTGGCCTTGAACTCACAGAGATCCAGCTGCCTTTGCTTCTCAGTGTGTTGGGATTAAAGCATGTGCCACTGTGCCTGGCCCTGAAAATAGGGTTCTTAAGAAAGCCAAAATGATATAATTCTCATGATAAACTCGACATGAGAAATAGAGACGTGAGATGGAAATGGGAGGAACTTTAAAAAACTTAAGTAGTAGTTTTGAAAAGCTACACGAAAGGAAGAGGTTTAAGAATATTTATAGAATTAGTCCAGTTCTGCATAAGTTGAGCTGCATAATCAGTGCAATTTCGATTAAAAACAATAGGATTTTAATGCTATTTTTTGTGGGGAGAGATTTAAAAGAGTGGTACAGGAATCAGTTGTGAGAACAATTGCCAGAGAATTTAAAAATAGTTAAGTTCTGGGGGCAGCCAGGGTTACTGGGTGAAACTCCAGTAATCTAGCCATGGAACTGAGTCACTTAAACTCTTGCTACAGAAGAAGAAACAGAAAAACATATCTATGGAATAAAATATTGTTCAGAAATATACCTGAAATGGACTGGAATTAAATTATGACACTAGTTTTCAAATCAATACCAGAAAAACATTATTTCCCCCAACATAAGTGTTGAGGGGACAGTAGTAAAAAAGGGCATTATATCTAGTTCTTCCTTTATAGCCAGGCGAATGCCAGAGAAATAAAAGACTTAAGCATAAAATCATAAAATTTAAAACTTGTGTAAAAAATTTAGCTGGGTTTATTCATAAGTTCATTGCTGCAAAGACCTTCCACCAAGCAGAATATGACCCACTGTTGTAAAGTAATCATTCATAAGCTTATATGATATTTAAGTTTAATTAAGAAGAATCTCCAACTGTTCTGAAATGTTTATTCACAAATTGACAATTATAGCATACACAACAATGGAAGAGCTGCTAGTATCAATTAAATAATTTATGAAAAGTACTAGTGAAAAAGATGTCAAATAGATTACACTTATAGTTTTATGAAAAGTACAGATGCTTGACTCATTTCTCCCTGTCCCCCTCTCTGCTCCTGCATCTACCCTGCTTCATGCCCTGACCTCACCGGGGCTGGACCTCAGCACACAGGCTCCAGGCTGCTTAGTGCACAGTTATGCAGGGGGACAGGGGCAGTGGGAAGCTTCCTACCTGCTCATGAGAGTTTGGCAAATCTACCTCTCACGTAAACATGCAAGGCACGAACAGAGGGTTTTTTCTTTTTCCAATTTTAAATGACATTCACCACTTTTTTTTGAATGTGTGTAAGTGTTAGGACTCAGCAAACCCATATGGAATGAGTGAGTGGAAATATTTTCTTTGTAAGGACTCTTTCCTGAGAGGAGCAGAGTGTGGTTTTTTCCCCAGCAGTCTTTACCTGTTTCCCTTCGTCTTTCCTTAGGGAGGTTTGTTGAAACAGTCCTGGCAACACTTAGCACACGACACATATTGGCGAGCCTAGATGTGCCGCTAGACTCTGGATTCCAAGGCTGGCTGATAGTAAGTCATGAAACGAAAGGGATTGACAAGATGGCTTTCTTCCACTCTGCCAAGATAGGTCCAGGAAACTGTTCGAGAAAAAATGATAAGAAATGACAAAAATGAAGAAGGAACAGTCTGGTTTGGTGTGTGGGTGCGTGCATGCGTGTGTGTGTGTGTGTGAAGCAGGCCACTGACTGACAGGGTCTCTCTGTTTTTGGTGGAGATAAACCTAGGCCTTACTCTTGTCTGGCATGTGCTCTGTTGCTGACCTTTGCTCCTGCTGACAGATGAACTGAGTGTGAGATTACAGGGCTTTCTCTTCATTTTGTGCACTAGAACATAATCACTCAACTTTAATGTTGTTTTGTCAAAAATTCCCACAAAATGATCTTTATACCCAGCCACTGTGCTGTTGAGATATCAGCTGTATTTATCTTGGAATATATAAAACTGTTCTAACCTATAGACTTGCCTCATTTTTGACCGCTTTAATTAGCTAAGAAAGTTGTGTACCTGTTTTTAATCATGAGCATAGAGTGTGGGTCAGAACAGTTGAAAGGATGGAAGGAATGGTTCTTGTTTGGGTTTGACCTTGGTGACATTGAGGTAGAAGTAGTTCCCCAGCTTGGTTTGTTTTACAGTCACACTGCACTTCTGATTCCTGTGACATATCCATGTGATCCTATGTGAATGTGCTCGTTATGGATGTGGTTTGGGTTGAAATTTAGCTCAACTAGCTATCCTTACATTACCCTTTGAATGGTCATGGGTTTTATGATACAAACATTCATCTACAGACAAAATTTAGGAGCATAAAGCTCTTTGACTTGTAATGAACTTGCCATATATTTACAGTGTTTAATACATGAAGGTAACTTTTAAATAAGCAAATAACTTGGGACCATCTTCTGGAAGCAATTCAAATTATGAATAAAGCCTCAGTTTTTTGAATGTGCTCTTAATTCAGAAGTATGGCAGCTTCATCATATATTCATTTATCCCCAGAAATTAAAGCATAGCATTTTCAATGAGAATTTCCTCTGGGCTTTGCTTACTATTAATCCATAATAAGTCTTGTAACTTATATTTGTGTGACATATTCTGTGTTTCAGAAGACTTTTTTTTTCAGAGATTCTCATTTTAAGTTTTATGACAATTCTGAGACGTCAACTGGGAATTGCCTTTATTATCCGAGGCCTTATTGTTTGATATTTGGAGACAATATTGCCAACCTCAAAAAGATATTTTAACAATGGTGCAGAATATTAGAGTAAGACAGCATAGAAAGCAAGGGAATATCAAAGATTCAAGGATGTAGCTTGTCTCTGTAGCTGTGGGGGATGTGTTCATTGAGGAGGATTTTGAAAAATAGGGTTATTTGCAGGATGTGCTAGAAAATGCGGGCTGTCTATTCTTGCCCTCTGTTCTGTGTTCTTGTTCCCTAAAGAATGATCTCTCAGGTTTTCAAGGCCATGGTTCCAAATATAAATTTCAAGAGGTCCAGCTGGGGTTAAACAAACAAACAAACAAACAAACTAGTGTGGCCACTGTGTGCAAAAAACACTGCAGCAACTACTGGAGATCCAGTGCCGAATAGCAGATCCGGCCCCTTGTTTAGGCTCCCAACTGCCAATCAAGTACTGATTCCATAGCAGTCTGGGCCTTTGTGAGGGGTGCCATTGGATGAGCAGCCTGGACACCATGTGTTCAGTGTTCTATTAGGACAGTGTACGTTACCAGAAAGTGCATGACTGTGACAAGTGACTAGGTTTGAGGATTCTGGAAAGGGTGTATCTGACTATTTAAAATTTTGTGGGAAGCAAAGCAGGCTAATCCTGTTATGGCTTGAATTTGAAATGTCTCCACAGGCTCCTGTTGTGTGTGTTCTCCCCTGAGAACATTATTTTGTAAAGCTCTGGAGTCTTTAGGGAGTGGGGCCTATCTGGGAATCAGGTCAATACAGATAGGCCTTTAGAGTTTTCACGTGGCCTCTCTTCCTGGTTTGTAGTGATGTGAACAGCCCCTGCCTCTGTGGCTGTGAATTAAGCTACTGTAGCTGACCATCCCCACCAGGTGAACTGAAACCCTCTGACGCTGTGAGCTGCAAATAAATTGTTTTCTCATTTGTGTCAGATATTGTGGTCTCAACAATGTGAATGTAATTTTTACATCTCAAAATAAGCTTCAATGTTTTCTGTACAGATGACAGTGTTCTCAAATGTCACCCGTGTTGTAGTTACAATGTCCCTTGCTGCTGGGCGTCCTTTAATCCCAGGACTTGGGAGGCAGAGGCAGGCAGATCGCTGTGAGTTCGAGGCCAGCCTGGTTTGCAAGCTGAATCCAGGACAGCCATGGCTACACAGAGAGACCCTGGCTCAAAAAAAAAAAAAAAAAAAAAAAAAAAAAATCCCTCATCTACAGGTTGGGATCTGCTACAGTCTTTCAACAGGAGACTGCTATCAGATAGATCTGGCTTTCTTGATCTTCCTCAATGATTTCTGGTTCAATTCCTTACTCTTTACTTATCCATGACCACTAATTGGATAAAGTGCGCACAGAGTCACATTTTATCATTTTAGCTGAATCACAAGACACACTCACAGCTCTTATAGCACAGACCTGCGTGAATTTCTGTTTACTGTGCTGATAACTTCAATGATTTTCCTGTGGCCAGACATTTTGTTTTCCTTCTTAGAAACTTAGTGTTTGAGAATTTCCTCTATGAATATGCATTAATGTTTTGATCAGTGCTCCCCTCCACCCGCTACCGTCTAGCTCCTCCTGCACCTCTTCCTCCTCCTCATAGCTTCAAGGGCTCTTTTTTAAAAAGTCACTGAGGCTACACGGTGCTGCCAGTAATATTCTCATTCATCTCCCTTCTCTTTTTGTTTTTGTTTTTTGTTTTTTCCTGAGAGGGTTTTTTTTTTTTTTGTGTAGCCCTGGTTGTCCTAGAACTCTATTTGTAGACTAGGATGGCCTTGAACTCATATAGACCCACCTGTAGTGGATGCACACATGTTCTTGTTTTGATCCCAAGTGTGAGATTGGCAATGGACTTGTGAGAGAACAGGTGATGTTTATCCACTAGAAGACGAACCACCTTGTGTGGGAGCTTGGTTTTTGCCAACTGAAACACATCTTATTACAGACTGTGAAAAACACACACACACACACACACACACACACACACATACACACGTGCGCGCGTGCGCGCCCAATACAGGAGGCAGGGCTTTTTGGTCTTGGTATTGTTTGGCTGTTCATGACTCCACTTTGAGATGCTCCTAGAACAACCCGCTCCAGAGAAGGCTTCAGGGCTCAAGGTTCTAGCTGTTCCAGGCTCTCGCAGCAACTTTGGTGAAATTGCTGGTCTGCTGAAATCCTGCCAGCTACGCCAGGGGAATCACTTCCAGGAACTGAGCCCCAAAAGGTCTACTTCTGGATTGGAAGGGAGGTATAAACATTAAAGAACATCAGATAAAGTAGGTTTGGAAAAGGTAGAAGCCTACGCCCACCTGCTTCTGTCTCCCAAGTGCTGGGAGTGATGGCATGGGCCACCATGCCTGGCACCAGGAATTTTTTTTTAAGAGCTCTTTAGTAAGTGGTATTGAGCTGATCTGGGAGGTAGATTTGTGCAAGCTTAATGGAGGAGTGCAATTTCAGAAGGAGGGGATAGTCAAGGCACAACCCCTTAAAGGAGAGAACATGAGGACATGTTGGGAAAAGGAGGAAAGGGCTTGGTTGGTGTGGGTTTGGTGGTGGGAATGGTAGTGTGTGAATTTAGATAAGCAAGCAGTGGTGGGCGAATAGCTCACAAAGCTTTTAAAGGGGAGTTAAGAGGGCAACGCGATGCTTGTCTCTTTTCTCTGGGCATCTCTAGCTAATTGGTTTGGAGTGCACCTGGGACATGGGGTAGTATAAGAGCTTCCCATATTTTACTGTGTAACAATATGTGGGACTCTTTGAGCCAATTTTAAGGAATCTTATATATTATATTAAGGTATTGGAGTTTATTTATGGAGCCAAAGAATCCCTGGGACATTTTTGCTAGCATATTTTTGTAGCAGGAAGATTTTGTAGCAGGTTAGAGAAGCTAAGTACTCTTCCATGGGTTCTAGGAGTGAGCATTGGGCCAAGAAGGCATGGAGCACCAATAGCTTTGTGTGCAGTATTCTTTGTGAATTAATTTCCCCCTAGTTTCCCTATATCTTTTTTCTGCTAGAGCTGAACATGGTTCTCAGGTACAAATTCTGCCCTGGAGATGTTGAAGAAACATGTGCAGAGTATGGGAACACTGCTGCAGAGAGTTGTTAGCCTGAGGGGTAGCACACTTGTAAGTTTCAGTAGACACACAGTGTCTGATGTTACTGCTAAGGAAGAGTCTGGTCCAGATCTACTGGTAAGCCTGGTGGTTGGCAGGGTGGCTTCCTGATGCCCTGCCTCATGTAAGTGTGACTGGAGAATACGTGTGTGATGATGTCTTCATGTTTGTACACTACACTTACTTACACTTAACTTGCTTGGCTACAACAGCTCTCTTCTCTGTCTAAGTGGTTTGTAATGAATGTTAATATGAACTGCCTAAGTAGTTGATATTTTATTGTTTGGAAAGGTTAGGAACTATGTAATATGTTACAAAAGTATTTTCCAAGAAACATTTTTATGAGAAGCTTCCTGATATTTGTGCATGGTGTTACAGCTGGAAAGATTAAATGAAACATAATACTGTCCTTAAGGATCAAAGGTGTGAGTTGTCATGTTCCTGATTATTAATTCAACACCTAGAACTAATAAAATACTGGGAAATGCTTGTTTGATTTATTTAATGATGGAGATAAGTATATCACTAGGGCACTTAACTCACTGCGCTCTGGGCAGAGAGCTTGTCTCAATTTATTCCAGATGCTTAAGTTACAGAAATGCATTTCTCACTGTTGGGAAGTCCACGATCAAAGCATGTGGTATAGGTGACTCATGAGGGTTCATTTCTCTTCGATGACACCTGCTTATTTGTTTCTTCACATTCTGGAACAGGCAAGTTGGGTCTTTGCTTCTCACATGGAGACTGGTCCCTTTTATGATGTTTTGCCCCATGCCCTAGTCACTTTCTAAAGGTCTGTTTAATGCTATCTGTCATGTTAGGCATTTGGATTTCAGCCTGACACAACAACAGGAAGTAGCCAAGTCATCTCAGAGTCATCTATCCAGAATCATCTCACTCACATAGGTAATCCGCTGGGCACTAGCCCTAGGGATGACCAGGTCCCACAGAGTAGTTGGTGAGGGAGCAGTGAGTCAGGCGTGGGAGTCTGGGGAGTCTTGCAGCCCTACTGACGGGCAGTCAGAGTACTTCTTTATTTTTATAGACCTCCGTAGGTAGGGCTAGATTCATGTTGTTCCAAAACAGATCATATCGTTTTTGTCTCTGGACATGTGTTTTAACTTCCTCTTGGTCATAAGTTTAGTCATCATTGATAAACTGTGGTAGAAGTGAGTTATCTATTACAATCATTTTTCACTCATCAACCCCACAACTCAACTATTAAGAATCCAGAGTCATATTTTGCCAAAGTGTAGCAGCCCATTCTCAGGATGGTGCTCTTGCGGTTTCAAGGACACTAGGCAGAAAGAAGTCTCCAAACCAGCCTGCATAGATTGACATGTTCCAAGCAGTGTCTTACCAACTCTAATGGTCAAAGCTGCTGCAGTTTTTATTCTATTTCTGCCATAATACACTGCTTATATCTTTGTAGAATTGTTTATATGTCTAATCTTGCTTTTATTTTATTTTTTTGTTCCTTGGTCATACAACATCACAATGGTCCTGTACAAGCTAACTTTTGTAGAAAAGGGAAGGGGTTAATACTTTGTTCTTTTATCATTTATCCACACTATTCTTTACCCATCAGTATAAGCTCCTGTGTAGGGCAGAGATAACTCCAGGCAGTATAACTTTGTTGCAGTATCTTTTCCTCAAGGGGCATACCATATGTGGTCCCCAATCTTATATACCATGTAATTGCCTGAGCACATAGTAGGAAGAGGCAGCAGATCATCTAGCTGCCTCTTCCCACCAAATCTTGTTTACCTTTTAAAGTTTACTTTGTTCTGATTATCTTGTTCCTGAGTAAGTGCAGGGGCAGATGGTCCAAGACTAATTTAGAGCCAGACTCTCATAAGGAGATCTTTGACATCTGCATGTGAGTCACAACCTCAAGAGCACAAGAAAAACCTTCAAGTAGGGCCAGATATGGACATCTCCCTAAAAGTGGAGGGGTAACAAGCTATGGGCTTTCCTTGGGAAGCTTAGAAGTAGTACTTCTGGGGGAAGGCATAAATGGTTCATAAGGCATTTCTATTCAGTCCAGTATTTCCAAGTTGTACAAATATTGAAAGTCCCCCAATCATGTAACACATGGAACTCAAGACCAAAAGTGAAAAATAGCATGAATTGTTGGGATCATGTGACTCCGCTTTGCTGGATCTTTGTCAAGCAGCTGTGCTGGCTTTATGACTTTCAGTGTTTCCCCATTAGATATGGCTGTGCTAGTTACCAGTGAGTTAGGGTCACTTAGACATCAAGAGAATAAAAAATAGAATGGCTTTCTTCTGCTTCCACACAACCTGTTTCTGAATCCCACATACAAGGGGGTCTTATACCCAGTTTCTCTCCTTTTACTATGTTCATATATCCCAGGCTTGATTACAGTGAGCTAATTGACTAACGCTCAGAGACTTAAAATCTAGTTTGTTTCTCTGTTCTTGTATTGTTTATAGGTGGAGTCTTTGTAGTGTATCCTTGGGTAGAGGTAGGACTGTGGGAAGTGCGGATAGGTTGTTCATGTTTGTCTTTTTTTGATGCAGCACTTGGTCAGGAAGTGTTTCTTGTGTGAGGTGAAGAGTGGTCAAGTAGCTAAGGTTTTGTAGTATGCTATGGTGCCTCTACTTCCTCCACACTTGTTCATATCTTTCACATTTATTTAGCTCATCCTCTCAAGTGACTTCCATAGCCATGTAGAAAGCCATTAGCTAATTGCCTAGGTTAGGACCTGTCTGCTGTCTCTAATGTGAAATCTCGGTGGCATGCTGACCTTTAGCTTCCATCTCCCCTGCAGATGTGTATTTGAGGGGAAGTCAAATGGCTTTCTGTAGAGGATGGAACACACACTTCTTTGTCACCTGCCTCCTGAAATTGTCATGTTGAGACATATGCCATCTTGCAGCAAGAAGGAGGTTGCCAGCAAACACTGGCAAACATCTGCCTCCTTGTACTGTCTGTGTCCCTCACAGGTTCCGACTGAAAATTTGAGCATTGTGTGGAAAACAAACCCTTTAAAGTTTTGCCTTTTACTTAAGAGTGTTAGAACATTGCAGGATTGCTACATAGGTCTGGAGCACTATAGTCACCTTTGGATATTCACCATCTTCCTGGCTGGCAGCTCTGGTGGCCATTTTTCAAATTGGTTTCCTGTTTCTTTCTTTCTTTCTTTCTTTCTTTCTTTCTTTCTTTCTATCTATCTTTCTTTCTTTCTGTCCCCCCCCCCCGCCCTCCTCCTCTTCCTCTTCCTTCTTCTTTTGTTTTTTGAGACAGGGTCTCTCTGTGTTAGCCTTGGCTGTCCTAAACTTGCTTTGTAGACCAGGCTGGCCTCGAACTCACAGTGATCTGCCTGCCTCTGCCTCCCAAGTGCTGGGATTAAAGGCGTGTGTGAAAATGGGTTTCTTTTTCAAATGCAAAAGTGAAAGGAACTGCTGGCGTGCCCTGTTTCCAAGCTCCCCCCCCCCCCCCCGCCACCCCGTCCATCCAGCCTGTGTTGAATAGCCAGGGATGCTTAATTAACTGCTCCCTAGTCCTGAGTGCAGTACTGTAGTACCCTGCACTCCGCCATCAGTACCTGTGGGCCTGGCAGGGCCTCTGCTGCAGAGCCCACCTGGGTGCTCACCTGAATGGAGTCCCTTTCAGCAGAGTGTGGCCTCCATGTCATATTAATCTCTCCTACCACTTAGCCACAGCAGAGCAGGAGCTGGGCACAGATTCTTCCTGTAGCTCAGGCAACAGAGTCCTCAGCAGGTGTCAGTGTCTGTTTACATACTGGACACAAACAAAATGTCCCCTTGCTTATGGAGATGCCATCTATTTCATGAACACTGTTAGAGAATAATTGTTAAGTACTGGGATGAAGAGTAAAAGCTAGATCACCAGCGTTTGCAGTATTGTAGGCGACATGATGGACAAATTACTAAGAAAACAATCAGTATCTTAGAACAGGGAATCAAAAAAGTACTAAAATATAATAAGAGCATGAATATATTTTAATGTCCTCATGAATGAATGTGGAAGCATGTACTTTTAATCACCAGACTAGCAGAAATGGGGGAAAAACCTCATAAGCGCCATGCTTGTGCAGAACTGGAAAGTAGCTTTTCTGTGTTACTGGTGGTCAGTCCTTGTGTAAAGTTGTTTGGCAGTACATGGTGACAATTTGAAATACACATCTTTCTGTGTGACAGTTCCCTACTTCCTACCTGACCCTGTCATACAGGTCACATCCCACAGGAGGCTGCTCCATATTGTTTAGTTCAGCACCATTTGTTTTGCTGGATTGTGGAATGTGTGTTCTGCACTCCTTTCCTGTGGTGTGTATCTCTCTGCAGTTGGGGATCTGGTGTAGCTTTGGATACAAGAAAACATCATCTTATTACGTCTATTATGTGACTCTGCAAATGAAGCCTAACCCAGGTGGCTGCTATGACAATTCTGCATATCATTATACAGGAGAATGGTGTGTGTGTGTGTGTGTGTGTGTGTGTGTGTGTGTGTGTATGTGTGTGTGTCTGTGTCTGTCTGTCTCCCACTCTGAATCTCTTCAACAGGAGTGGGCTGGATGGGCCTGGAGCTCCTCCACCTCCTCACTGTCCACCATCTTTGTTAAAGCTCCAGTTCCCAGGGCAGCAGGCTTGACCCTCCCCTTTTTAAAATTTTGAGGGTAGACCCCAAAAGGTCTTCAGAGAGGAGCAAGATTGGCTCTCTGGTATTTTCTGTTACCTCCTACAGTTATGCTTAACAGGCAGGTGAGGGTACATAATGGTTGTGTGGTCGATCACCCCTTTTTCGCTGGCAACATTTACAGTTCACATGGATTTTTCTGTCTTCTTGTGATGACTTCATATTTTCTCCAATCCATTCAAGTGGTTAGTGCAGTTATCCCCAGTTTTCAGCCCAACTCTGCATTAGTGGACCTACCTATTAATTGGCAACTCATACCTTTAATGGTTATCACAGACATTAATTATTGAGTTGATTTGAAAAAATCCTAACTGTGGTAAATCAGGTTAGACTGTTCATATATGCAGCTGGCAGTAGCTGCTCCTTAGCCATAGTAACTTATGTTGGCATGATATCTTAATTACCAAACAGAACGTGAAACCTCTATAAAAGTATTAGTCAAGTGCCCTTTAAAAATGAAAGATGAAAAATATTAACTGTTTTTTTTTACCTTACTAATTTTTTTTTTTGGAGAAAAGAGTTAATTCAGCAAAGAGATATGCAGGCATAAATTCCCTGAACTTGGTAATTGGTGAACTCTCCCTCTGCATCATCCATTTTGCCATCTCTTTTAAAAGTTACAGCATCTCTAAATGCGTATTTGATCTTTTGGAAGCTGTCCTAAAACTTCTGTGTGTGTGCAGACATGTATGTACAGTATGCCTTTCATAGACCTACTCACTTTAACAAACCATTTCAAACAACCTACACATTTTCAGTAGAGTGTCAGCATTTTAGTGCTTTTAGATCATCAGCTGGCTCTGTCCTCACTGCTGTATAGCCATAGGATGCCACCAATGCAAATTCTTAATTTAGAATGATGCTAAGTGGTGTGTTAGGAATTTGTTTAAAAATTAAATTTTAACACTCAAAGAAAGAATAAGCAGGCTACCCAGATGAGACTTGATAGCCTATGACCATGCAGTGGGGGAGGAGGCCCACCTTGGTCTTAGACCTAGGGGAGGGGAATAGGGTGAAAGCTGGAGGGAGGGAGGAACAGGAGGGTACAAGTGATGGGATAACAATTGAGTTGTAATCTGAATAAATTAATAAAATTAAAATAAAAAACTAAATTTGAGGATGTATGGCTTTCCATGTGTATTTTTATGCACATATGAAGCACATGTAGAGGAGACAGTGCAAGCTTATCATTTTATTTTGAGTTTTATTTCCATACATTGAGTTATATATGAGATTGTGAGATTAATTTATTATGTAGCCTTAGCTGGCCTTGGCCTCACTTTGCAGATAGGATGACCTCAATTTCATAGATATCTCCCTGAATCCTCCTCCCAAATGCAAATGCATTCACCATTATTCCTGACAAGATGAATATGTATTTTTAAGTATAAAATCATTCAAAGTCTGTAGATGTAGCCCTGGAAGATAATACATGTGAAGAGTTTCTACAGTCCTAGTAGCTAGTGATATTCAGAAAGTGGCTGTGGTTATGGTGGTAATAATGACTGATGACACGACTTTACCCTAAACATAACCTAAAGTCAGGAACTGTGACTTTCATCTTGCATATTATGCTAGCCTCAAGTAGGAGACAATTAATAGTTCTTGTGCATGAATTTCTTTCTTTCTTTTTTCTTTCTTTCTTCTCTGTAATATTTTCTTATTCCTCTTAAATTAAAGTAATTATAAATTATTTAATACAAAGGAAACTAGTCAGAAAAGTTATACTACCAAGAAGTTTTAAAAAATCATGTAGCAACATTGGGAGTCTTCACAGGCGAATCCTGTTTTTCTCTGGTTTTGAGGAACCTTGGTCAGTTGGTCAATGCTGTCTGTGCCTTGTGTTTGTTAGCGCTATCTGAAAAAGGGAAGCATTGTGTGTGTGTGTGTGTGTGTGTGTGTGTGTGTGTATAATTCAGATTAGGGTCTGATCCTGCCTTTTGATGATTTCTGTCGTGATCTGATGGCTTATGTGAAGCTAGTGGAAGGGAGTTTATTTTATCATGCCCATCATCATCTGCTGACATGTCACCTTGAGAGCGGAGGTTGCCTAGACACACGTACTCATGCCCTGCCGAGCTGTAGTTCTGAGTTCCTATTCCAAGCTCAGGAATTTCTATTGCTTTCAGTGGTTAGTTTATTGCAAAGGCCTTACCTGCTTCACTGTGTCTTTCTCTGATCCTTAGTGATCAGAGACAGCTTAGGCCTGACTGAGACACACATGCTCCCCTGAGACCTGGCAGTAAGAAGCAATTTCAGTGCCATGAGAAGAACCACAGTTAACATGATACAAGTACTTTATGTTTCTCCTTCGATGTTGGAAGACTTCTGCATGGATGAACTGTATCTATAATGCTATTAATAGATGTGTTTTTATTCTTTCTGTCTTATACTTATGTACTGATGTTATATTTGACCAGTGTTGACATCTGTAATTAGTTTAATTAAATGCACAGATGTCACTTAGAAAAAAACTATTGAGTGCTTATTTTGGACAAACATTCTCAGTTTAAAATTAACATGTGTTTGAGCAACTACTAATTGGTTATAATGTAAACTATTGTCACTTCTGTTAGGTGAAACCAAATTATATTGAGTTGTTCAGCATGTGAAAATTTTTGTAGAAGTTGTGTAAGCAATAGTGAAACAGCTTATAATACCTAGCAAAGGAAAGTGAAAAACAGCTAATATTTTTTTCTGCCGCACAATCACTTTTATTGTAGTCATATTATACAGTAAATGTTACAGATAGCAGATACTCACCTTTATTTTTTATTTTTCTTCTTCTGAGCACTTATTTGGCTTTTTGTAAAGAAGGGAGAGATAAGAATAGATTTTATTGTTGGGGTTTGTTGATCTCAGAGGTGCTGGCTCTGTTTCCTTGATGCCTTTCTGGAGACTGGAAGAAGCGGAGAATTTCTTCAGTTCTGAGCTCTTATTGGACCTCATAGAACCACTGCAGAGTTGAGGATAGCTGATTTCAGTTCAACTGCTTTCCCCCTTAACAATTTTAGTCTTACTTATGCAATACTGTCTTTGGGGGGGGTGGCGGTTAAAATAAACCCAATGCTAAGATTGCTTTTTTGTTATGAACACTAAGAATAGACAGTAATCTTAGCTCTAAGTATATTGTTCAGGGTTATAAAATACAGAGAAAATGAAGGCTCTTCCTCTGAAAGAGCAAGGACATTACCGTCTTACCATTTTAAAGTCTCAAGGCCCTTTTTATTCTCCAGTAGCTAGAAATTGTGGGTGTTGTGAAGAGTCGTTACAGTGGCAGCCATCGTTTGGTATATACAGAGAGCACAAGAGAACAGAGAGGGAAATGAGCCCTTTTCATAGATCTGACAAACACGCAGCAGAGACAGCTGATGGGAGGGGTGCTTATTTTTGGCCTAAGTTTTTGTCCAGGATGGTGGAGAAGGTGTGGCAGGATGGTGGAGAAGGTGTGGCAGGATGGTAGAGAAGGTGTGGCAGGAAGCAGAATTCTTTATGTGCTGCAAGAATGTGATGCAGACTCTAGGTGACAATAGAGGACAATATGTATCTTTCAACGTGCACCCTTGGTGACCTCCTTCTACCAGCCGGACTACGTGTCGGAAAGGTATGAAAATCTCCCAAAATAGCACCATTAGCTAAGAACCAAGAGTTCACACACAGGTGCTTGTGGGTGACATTTCATACCCAAACCACTAAAGGCCCCATTGATTCTTATATATTTACTTACCTTGTTCAGTTTTTAAGTTTGCAGTGACTGTATTCTCTTACCTGGCTTTACCTTTTAGCATATAGAATATCAGTTCTTTTGGCCTGGAGATAACGTAACCTGTTAGCTAGAACATCAAAAGTGTGTGTGTGTGTGTGTGTGTGTGTGTGTGTGTGTGTGTGTGTGTGTGTGAGATTGGAAACCTTGGTAGATTCAGCTTTTAGTATTCAAAGCATTTAGCATGAATAGGAAGCCATTTATTCAGCATTATTTATTGACCGTATAGTCTGTTATTGTATAATAATTAACACAAGATTAGCAGCTTTACATGGTACCTTCTTACTGTTCCATAGTTTCTGCAGATGTCCTGTCACAGCTCACTGGGTTTACTCTTCAGGATGTTGCAAGGCTGAAGTTGCAGTGCCATTTGGGCCATGTTCTCACTCAGAACTTGGATCCTCACTCAAACTCAAATCAAGGTAGGCAGAATTCAAGTTCGTTGGGGATCTGTAACTTCTGCACCATTAACTGTGTTTGGCTAAAAGTAGCTTCTAGGGCTGGTGATGTAACTCAGTTGGTAGAGTGTCTGTCCAGCATGCATAAAACCCTGGGTTTAAATCATAAAACTCTGGAGACTCACCTGTAATCTTAATATTGCAAAATTAGAAACAGGAGGGCCAGGAATTCAAGCTCATTCTTTGCTGCATAGTAAAATCCAGGCCAGCCTAGGCTATATGAGACTCACAAAACCAATAGCCTTCCTTCCCACTCAGGAGTCACAAGCCTGTGTCATACCCAGCAGGAGCTAGCTTTGCAAAGAAAATATAAGCCACGTCGTAGCAAGAATGCTGATTTTGGGTCCTTTTCCTACTAGCATATGCTGTTCTCTTTTTCCACTTATAACGCAGCCCTGGAAAAATATAACTCAAATTTAATATACAGAAGTTAGACACATGAGTTATTTATTCCTAAAGAACAAAAACAGTGTAACATTTCTAGTTGTAAATATAAATTTTTATGTTCAAGACTTCAGTACAAATGGATTTTATAAACATAAAAATGTGCTAAGTAGAAACTTGGACAATTTTGCAAACTAGTTATTTTGTAGTTCAAATCCTGCTTCTGTCAGCAGGAATACTGGCTCTAAACACTGAAATAATTGTCAGTGCATTTTTAAGTAAGGGTTCACTGGTGAGAGTATTATAAAGGGTAGTATAGGAATGCATGAAGTAGAGTTTGGCATTGTCCTGCCTTCTTTTTCTTGTAGAACCCTGGCTACTCTCTCCTGATAGATGAGTTTGTAGTTTGAGCCACAGTTATTGGAATGCTACAGTGCTGGTTTTTGGCTTTGTATTATAGTGGTGTTTTCTGAGGCCCCTTCTATTCACTCAATGATTGGGCTGTCTTTATTTTCTTTAGTCTCTTTTTTGGTACTCAGGATATGTGCACCCTTGCCATCCAACCCCTCTTAGCACACTGAGTTTATCAGCTTACATCCTTTGTCCACTTGGCTATTGGTGAGAGCATTCACACACTTTGTTATATTTACCTTTGCCTCAGATTTTGTTCTTGTTGGTATCAGCACATTTTTATAATTCAACTATGTTTTAACCAACTAATGTAAATGTGTCACACTCAAGTCATTGTGCAAATTAACGTTGCTTGACAATGTGGAGCCCTTGATGGTTGTGCTTCACTGGGGTGATGTGGCAGGATGTGTTTCTTGATCAACTAAGGCAGGGGAGGTCCCGTTTAGCCTGTGAAGGTGGTTTGAAGGTTACCATTGAGTGCTTGGAAGTGTTTCCTGCATGGAGTCTGGCTGTACAGTTAGAATGCTGCAGCAGCTTGCATTCTAAACTAAATCAAATCTGTTTTTCTCATCCTATTCTGTTTTATAGATGACAAGACTTGTTGTTAGATCTTTTTTTGTTTGTTTGTTTGAGGTAGGGTCTCATGTAGGCCACATGACTTCAAACCCACTATGCAGCCAAACATGGCCTTGAACTCCTGATTGTCCAATCTGCATCTTCCAAGTATTATTAGAGGTGTATATGACTGTGCCTGTCTGCCTTAGAATCTTTTGTTTTTTAATTGTTTGAAAATTTCTAATTCTTATGTAGTATATTTTAATGAAGCCCACCCCTTTTCTTCCTCTCCAGTTTCTCTTATATAATTTCTTCCACTTTTTTCTCTCAGCTTCATCTTAAGTGTTTTTTTTTTTGAGAATTTTAAATAATTTATTTTGATCACATTTAGCCTCAACCTAGTCCTTTAACTTCTCCTTGGTTTCCCTCACCCCCTATTTCATGTCCTCCTTAAAAATACTAATTTAATAGTTCCTCAACTTCCATTTGTGCTGTCCATATTATTTCTGGGTGTAGGATTACCTATTAAGGTGTGGTTGACCTACACTTCTGTTTACCACAGTGCATGAAGTCTTAGCTAGAGAAATAAAATAAGCGAGATGCCCATAGGAAAAAGAGGAAGCCAGGTATCATTATTCGCAGACGTTGTGATTCTATATAGAAACTATACAAAATCTGCACCAGAAAATAGACACCGTGAGTTCATGTGAGCAGTGCCTGGCTAGGTCCAGAGAATACTGTTTGCTACAGCCTTTCACTACCTCTGGCTCTTACAGTCTTTCCTTGTGCTCTTCCATGATGACCCCTGAGCCTTAGTGGGAAAAGGGGTCGAGCTGCGAAATGCTTGTCTCATTTAGAGTGGTCACTATATATTATTCTCTGCCTCTTGACCAGTTGTGTTTCCATGTTAGTTACCATCTACTGTAAAGAGAAGCTTCTCTGATGAGGGTTGATGGATTATTCTTTGGGTATAAAGATAAGAACTTCGGGAGAAGTTTATTACTATGTCTGCTTAGCAGAGTACTAGTACAGATCCACCTGTAGGACCTGTCACTCAGACAACATGGGTTTTTGGCCAATTTCATAGTAGCAGCCATGAGTTGTGTCTAGTAGAGAGAGCCTTAAGTCTAAGGAGTGGTTGGATACTCCCATAATATTTGTTCTTGTGTTGCTCACTGAGTTCACTAATGGGCAAGACTGTTGATGATTTTTCTTACTGGGTAGCACACATAGCACCTTCCAGCACTATGAAAGCTAGGAGGGATGAAGATTCCTCTTGGTGTTAGTTCTTTGAAGGTCCTGTAGAGTTCTTCACTGAAGCTATCTGGCCCAGGGGCTTTTTTAAACTACTGCTTCTAGCCACATTGGTGGTACACACCTTTAATCCCAGCACTAGGGAGGCAGAACAGGTGGATCTCAAGACCAGTCTGGTCTACAGATTGAGTTCCAAGATAGTCAGGGATACACAGAGAAACCCTGTCTTGAAAAACCAAACCAAACCAAAAAAATTACTGCTTTTAACTCTTTTTGCTTCTGGGTGAACTCACTCATTATGATAATTTCTAGTTCAATCCATTTGTCCACAAATTTATACTCACTTATATCGAGACACTAGTCCAAGGGGCACATCCCATGAAAAACTTTACTTACCAGGAAAGTGGGTCAGAGGAGAGGACATCCTATTGAGACTTTAGGTGAGAAAAGCCTGGGAGAATGAGGAAATAGGAGGGTCCTGGAAACCTACAAGAGGAACTTTATGACAGGCAGATCTGGGTCCTGGGGTCCTCCTCAAACTATGGCACCAGCCAAGGAAAATATAGGCAGTAAACTTTGAATCCCTATCTAGACTAGCCGATGGACAGGACATTCTCCACCGCTGAGTGGAGAAGGAGATCTGACTTTTACACAAACTCTGGTGCCCCATCTCTGACCACGTCCCCTGGATGGGGAGGCATGGTGGCACTCAGAGGAAGGAAAGCAAGTTACCAAGAAGAGCATATATGGGGGGGGGGAGGTCCCCCTCAGTCACAGACATAGGGAAGGGGAGTAGGGGTGAAGCGGGAGGGAGGGAGGAATGGGAGGATACAAGGGATGGGCTAACAATTGAGATGTAATATGAATAAATTAATAAAAAAAATTAAAAGAAAAAAATTACTGCTTTTATTGTTATAGGCTTGTTGGGTCTGTTTAATGTACTTCATCTTGTTTTAACATTGTTAGGTCATCTATATCTAGAAATTAATCTTCTCTTAGATTTTTTAGTTAAGTAGATTATAAAATTTTAAAGTATATCCTTAAGATTTTTGAATTTTCTCAGTGTCTATTGTGGTGTCTCCTTTTTATCTCTTGTTAATTTGGGTTATTTTTCTTTTTCTATTGGTTATTTTGCCTAAAGTTTTGTCAATCTTGTGAATCTTTGCAAAAAACCGATCTTTGATTTTTTTTTTGTTTCTATTTTATTAATTTTTCAGCCCTGATATTTGATTCTTTCTTCCCAGCTACTGCTTTTGAGTTATGTTTTTCTAAACCATTCAGGTGTCTCTTTAATTTATTAATTTGAATCTCTCAAATATTTTGATGTAGGCACTTAATCCTATTAACTTTTTTAGGACTACTTTCATTGTGCCCCATAGATTTTGATATGTTTTGTTTTCATTTTAATTAAATTTTATGATTTTTAAAAAATCCTGTCTTCCTTGACCCAATAATCATTTAGTAGTATGTTGTTCAATTTCTATGTGTTTGTATACTTTCTTCAGTTCTTTTTGATGTTGATATTCAGCTTTATTATTATTTCAGTTTTCCTGTATTTGTTAGTAATTGCTTTGTATTCTAAATATGCTTGATTTTGGAGAAAATGAGCTGCTAATAAGGATTCAGTCTTTGAGTGGATATTCTATAGAGGCCTATTTGGTCCATTTGATTTATGGTGTCATTTAACTCCAGTATTTGTCTATTGGTGAGTGTGGGATATTGAAGTCATCCACTATCAATATATTGGGCAGTTTTATGTCCAGTATGGTTGGCTTTTTAGGGTGTTGGATACATTTGTGTTCAGTGTATGTATGGTGAGCACTGTGATAGGAGCCTCAGAGTGGATGTCTCATTTGATTAGTAACCTTCCTTATGTACATCATTGTACTGAAACTGAGCATAGTTCTCTTCAGTGTCATCTACACAAGGTGATTGTATTTGTCTCATTTCCCTCAGCCCAGTTCAGGTGAGGTGTGCAACTTGTTAGTGTTTTGACTTTCTCCTACCTGGAAAAACTGAGAGAAACTTTCAGTAGAGTAAAAGTTATGACATGTTATAGTTCCTGTGAAGGGAAACTGAAAGATTAAAAAGCAGAATCATAGTAAAATATTCTTCAAGCTGCACAACATCGTGAAACCTGTGGATGCCCAGGGAGGTGGGTGGCTCAAGTGCAGCAGGGCCTCTGGGGGTTGGAAGGGCAAGCCTTCCTGGGAGCTGTTGTCACATGGACCTATCTGGGAGTGATCTGTGGGAGAAAGGCCATTCTATCTTGCAGATACTCATATCTCTGTGATTAGGTGTAAGTTTATACATTGAAAATTCAACAGTGAAATTACTCCAGGGGAGAACTTTGAACTCACAGCAGTCTTCCTGCCCCGCTTCCTGGGTGTTGTGATTATTAGTGTGAGTTACCTGGTATATGAATTGCATGGTTAGTGAGTCAGACAGTGCCGTAAATAATGCTATTACTTATTGTTTATTATACTTAGTCACTTCGTACTCATCAATTCTATTACCAGATCTTTTGCTGGTGGTGACTGTAAGAAAGCAGCTTCCTTGTGTGATGTTCATTCTTTGCTCTGTTATAGAGGTCAACATCTTATGGCAGGCTGCTCCTTTGATGTAGACAAATATCAAGGCGTGCTAGTATTACAGAGACTGTGAAGCTCGCTCTTCGGCAATGGGCTTGGGGTTCTGCTGCAGCTTGTGTCTCCACTCTGAAGTAGTAGGAAGGTGGAACATTTTAATTTCTGGTGTTTAGAGGCGAAGCTTTTGTAACCAGATGGAGATTAGACATGCTCATCAGGATGGAATCCCATTATTGAGTCCCAGTGGCTTCACAAGAAGTGTGTTTAGAAGAGGCATGTACTCCTGCCTCGTGTTACCCTACGACTTTCCCAATGAGAAGACTGGTAGCAGATTCGGACCTATCAAGCCTCTACGATTGTGAATCAAGTAACCTGTTAAGCCTCAGGTGTTTTGTTATAGCAAAGCAACTGGACTCACATACAGCTCAGTGGAGTGTGTTTGACTGGATGTTACCCCATTCTCAGGTAAATTAAATTGGCCTTGACCACAGAGTAAGATAACTAAACTAAAGCTGGAGCGCCTTGAAGCAGGGCCTTCCTCACCAGTTCTTTACACAGACCCGCACAATGAGGCCCATGTCCTCAGCGGAAAAGACAAGTGGCCATGGAGAGGAAGAAGTTCAGGTAGGTGGTGACTTGTGTGCTTGAGAGCAGCAGACAGCTAACTGCTGTGAAGTGGCTTAGGAGAGAGGCTTGAACTTTAAACGTGTTCCCTTTCTTTGTTCTCTTACTTTATCCTGCAATTTTCACATTATCTTAATTATCCCCACAGCTCATATTAGGTAATACTAAAGAATCTGAATTTCAAATAAATGTCAAAGTCAGAAAAAAAGCCTGTAATTTTTATAGGCAGTTAAAAAGAAAACGGACTTTCTGGATTTGAAGCATTTTGTCATGGGAAATGGAGACTCTGTCTCTGTCTCTGTCTGTCTGTCTCTCGCTCTGTCTCTCTCTGTTTCTCTCTGTGTCTCTCTCTGTATGTCTGTCTCTGTCTATGTCTCTGTCTCTCTCTCTGTCTCTCTCTGTCTCTCTCTGTATCTCTCTCTCCTTCTCTCCCTCTCATGCTTTGTCACCAAAATAACTGGAGAAATTTTGTTAAAAGACACCCTGGAGTACTGGGGGTGGTTGCATGGCTTGGTGGTGTGAAACAGTAGGCTCTAAACTAGCAGGGCCTTCAGCACTCAGGTACCTTGACTCTGATGTCTTGGAAGAGCAGCCATCTGGACCCAAATTTCCCATCTGTGAAGTAAGACAGGAAACTACATGTACTTGGTGGTTTATGTCTGTAACCCACCACTAGGAAGCCAAGAAAGGAAGATTACTCTGATTTTAAGGCTAGCCTGGGCTACAGAGTAAAAACTTACTTCTAACACTATGTATGTTATTCACATGTTCCTGTAAGAGGCATTTCTTACTTAGGCCCATGGTACATGTGTAATTATCTCCAGCAATATTTGCTATGTATGCATTCACATTACTTTTGACATTGGAGCTTATAACTATTTTTCATGAAGTGGCAGTTTCGGAAATAAATCTGTGTTTTCATCAGGGTCTGAGCCCTGTTTTCCTGTCAATATTTACTGTTTTAGCCGCCGTTACAATGTTCTAGAATTTGAAATATACATACATGGTACTTTTGGTATTACCCAGCACCTACTATATCTTGTCAACATCTTATTGAAGCTTTTGAAGCATACAGAATGGGCTGGAATAGTGCATGGTACATTTTTCTAAAGCCCCATCTGCATTCTGCAGTCAACATGGCATCATACCTGCTTTGCCATCCACATTGTCCACTCTCCATCTATAGATCCATCTTTCTTTCCATGAGGTGGATTTTCTTTTTTTTTAATTTTATTTTATTAATTTATTCATCTTACATCTCAATGGTTATCCCCTCCCTTGTATCCTTCCATTCCTCCCTCCCTCCCATTTTCCCTGTACTCCCCTCCCCTATGACTGTGACTGAGGGGGACTTCCTCCCCCTGTATATGCTCATAGGGTATCAAGTCTCTTCTCGGTAGCCTGCTATCCTTCCTCTCAGTGCCACCAGGTCTCCCCATTCAGGGGACGTGGTCAAATATGAGGCACCAGAATATGTGTGAAGATGGAATGATCTTCCTTGCTCATGGATCGGGAGAATTAACATAGTAAAAATGGCCATCTTACCAAAAGCAATCTACAGATTCAATGCAATCCCTATCAGAATACCTACACAAATTTTTAAAGACATTGAAGTTCAACTCTCAACTTTATATGGAAAAACAAAAAACCCAGAATAGCTAAAAAAAAATCTTGTACAATAAAAGATCCTCCAGAGGACTCTCCATACCTGATCTCAAGCTGTACTATAAAGCAACAGTAATTAAAACAGCATGGTACTGGCACAGCAACAGGCTGGTTGATCAGTGGAATCGAATCGAAGACCCAGATATGAATCCACACACATATGGTCACTTGATTTTTGACAAAGAAGCCAAATCCATTCAATGGAAAAAGGATAGCATCTTCAACAAATGGTGCTGGTCTAACTGGATGTCTATATGTAAAAAAATGCAACTGGACCCATATTTGTCACCTTGCACAAAACTCAAATCCAAGAGGTGGATTTCCAGAGTGAGTTGCTGACTTGCTCCTAATGTGGACAACTACCTAACTGAAACTCATATTTGTTTATCACTATATTCGCTCACGTAAACCTACATACAGTGAAATGCACAGGTAGGAGGTACATTATCCTTCACTTCCTGGCAAACATTTGTACCTCTGTAATTCAAACCTATCATGGTGTTATCATCAAAGTTAACAAATGCCCTCTGGCTCTGTTCCAGTCACTCATTACCAGTACTTGCCAGACGAATGTATGATTTTAATTTTTTTTTCACAAAATGGGTATTCTCTCTTACATAAAGAGAGCAAGACAATTTGTCTGGTCTATGACTCTTGTGTGATTGCACAACATAGCCACAGGTCTTTTTAAACAATCAACCATTGTCTGTAGGAAAAGCATATAGTTTCTAGTAGTACAGTGTTTTGACACATTTCTATTTTCATGAGACTAGACTGTAGCTGGCATCAGATCCTGCCTTGAGGGTTTTTAAAGTAGTAACTGCATACTCACTCAGTACCTTGTGAAACTGCTGGTAGTGGTCTTGGGAACACACATGGAGGACTGCTGTCTGGTACAAAACATCACATTTAAGTTTCCTGGGGGAGCATAGCTGTTGAAGAAAGTTATTTTTCTGATGTGGTTCTTTAAAAATAGTCTCTCTGTGTGCCATGTTCTCTGGAATCTCCCCTTTTGGGGGAATTGAGAATTTGAGGTGTTCATATTCTTTGCTTTTAAGTCATTTTATGTGTCATTTCCTCACATGAGAATCTGCTTAAGTTGCCTCAGTATAGGAAAAATAGATGCTTCTTTCAATTTTTTATTTTCCTTTTTTCTCCTTTGTCTTTTTTATTGTTTAAACCCAAAGCTAAGTTTCATTTTTGTAGATTTAAAAAATCTATTTATTTATACAAACATATCAATGTAAAATTCATACATATAAGCATTCTCTCTGTTTTCTCTCTCCTGCCCTCCCTCCCTCCCTCCCTCCCTCCCTTCTTTTCTTTTTTACTGCAAAACTCAAAGGATAAAAAGGCTTAGAGTAAAACACAGGTTTCGCTCCCTTCTCTACCTAGCCACCTGCTTACTTTACTGTGAACAATGTGCTGGTGTACACTCAGTCTACACCACGTTCGGCTGCTGTATTTGTATTTGCTCACTCTTCAGAATTTATTTCTACCTAGAATCAGGACTTGAGATTCAATCAGGACTTGAAACTATACTAGGCTTCTGTATTTGTATTTTCTCACTCTCAGAGTTTATTTGCATCTAAAATTAGCACTTGAGACTGACACACTTGCAGAGCAGGGAAAGTGAGAGTCGAGTGATCTGCACACTGCTGCCGAGATTGAATTAGGTGATATTCTACCTTCACTTTTCAGCTCTTATCCTGATACAACAGCCCTTTTGTTGGTCTGTTTGGTATCATATTTTGCATACTCATATGGTTTTTATTACTGATTTTCCTTTTTAAAATGACCTTCAACCATTCATGAAATTCCTTCTAGGAACCCTGAGGGTAAGAGCTTTGTGAGATGCAACTGAGAAATTACAGGTGTTAGCTTCATTTAGGTGTTGGCCATGAAATCAATGTTAATGTAATATATTAACCATGATACTTACCTTGAAACAGAAACACATAAAACAAGATAATGTATTGATCACTTGGCAATGATGGGACTTGGAGCTTTTGGGAAACCAACCCTGTATTTCTGTATGTACGTTGCCTCTTTATAGTCTGTAATCCCAGTGGCTTTGTAGGATAACATTAACTACCATGAACAAATATCTTCTGTATATTAGTAATTTAGACACTTTCATGTATTAGTTGCCTTTACAAACACCAGTGAGGTCATAGAGTGATGTGAGGTGATTTTAGGTGGAGAGATGCTAGCTATATGAGGGTTTGTGAGTATGACGGGTTGAAATTCCACTCTTCTGCCTTTCTACTATCTTCAGGTTTATTCTGCTCTTTGAATTATTAATTTCACAGTGATGTTTGATCCTATGCTTGCACTTGGCTACCTATACTTACTGCAAATTGCCTTTCTCACTGCTGTCTTTTGAAATCTGCTATCGAAAATAGATGGTGCCATATAAATGTCATTGTTAAGTGAGTGGATGCTATGGGTTCTTGAGTAAACAGTAATATGAAAATCTATCCCTTTACATGTTCACAACAGAGTTACTTCTTTTGATTTGGGAAAAAAACATTCCATTTAATGACATATTATTTGCCCTATCCTCAGGTAACTTAAGAACTAATAGACAGATTAGGGTCTTAAGTGATACAGTGTTTTCATGAGCCATGAACGGCTTATGCAGAAGAAACAAATATCTATAGCAAAGAGGAGATAGCTCAGTTCCCAGATGTGCAAACGTAGATGAAGACTATGACCTCCTTCTCCTCTTCTTCCTTTTCATTGTCATTATGATTATTATCATTGACAGGTTCTTGATATATAGGGATCACGTTTTCCTACCTCAGTCTTTGAGTGCTGGTATTACAGGAACATGCATCATTACAGTTAAGACAGTTTTTACCGTAGATAAAACATTAGTGGAAGTTTGAATTATAATGGAAGATTGCTTCAGTTTGTGAAGAAATTGCACAGAGAATATATGGAATACAATGTGGTAGGCTGGTTTTTGTTGGTGAGGCCAAGCAGTGTGTGTGGCAGGATGCACAGGAGCCTGGATGTATCATGGCCCAGTGCTTCCCTGCAGCAGTGTTTTGTCAGTACATGGGACTTTGGATCAGTTAGTTTACATATGGAATTGTGTTGCTTTCTGGTTTAAGGAATAGGAAATGAGTCATGAAGGCTTCGAGGATGCTGCTGCAGTTCCATTTGTTGAGAGGTATGCTGGAGGACGTCAGCCCCTCCTTTTACCAGTTCTGGGCCTGGGGACTAGCTTTGCCCATGTGCTGTAACTCATTCTCTTTTCTGCCAGGCCCAGTACCCCAGGATTTTATATGCAGTGAATTTATTCAGAGAAACAGATTAAAAACCAACATATTTAGAATACTTAGGAGAAAAAAAACTTAGCCCAGAGGTTATTTTTCTGTGTGGTAGTATTTCTAATTCCTTAAAATAGTTTTTAAAATATGCTATTAATGAATTGACTTGAAACAATTTTTAATTTTACTTCCCATCACCATTCTGCTTGCTAAATTATTTCTGAATGAAAATCTTCTCTCATTAATTGGACATTTAAAAATTTGAAACTGTTGTGTGCAGATACATTAGTAAGATTATTATAAAACTCTTTTAAATGCTGAAGTTTGTGGATAAGTAATTGCATTTTTCTCCTCAAATGTGGACTATATAGAATAATAAGTTGTTTTTTGTAGAAAATAAGGTGAGAAAGAAGGTGATATATGTTGAAATTAAGTAGAAGTTAGCTATTTCACTTGAGTTTCTTGATACAGTGAGGACCGTGAAGTGTAATTTATTTTTGTTTAGCTCTTTGTATGTATTGGTGTGTGTGTGTGTGTGTGTGTGTGTGTGTGTGTGTGTTGTACCTTCTACTGCAAGCTTTTCCCCTGGCACATTTAAGAAAGCATTCATACTAATAGATAGTGATAGGATGAACTTAATTCTACATGACACTTCGAGAAGTTAAAAATAGTGAAAGACTGATCGGGAGTCACATCAACTCAAAACACAGTGATATCTTCTGTCACTTATTAACCAGTGTTCAGATTAATTTGTAGGATCTTTGGTCTGTAGTCAGTCCCTCATGCATTCATTTAATTGCATATTTTAACCTTTTGGCTTAAGATATCCAAACTGATTCCTCCTGGAATGTGTGTTTGGGGGCAGGGGGGAGAAAAGCTTTCAAAATGGTATTGTCCTTGTACTTTTGTTTCTGTTACATGATACATTTCTCATGAGTGCATTTTTATTTTTGAATAAATAAAGATATTCCCATTTTGTAAACCATGTTCAGAATTTTCATTATTGAAACCATTGCATTTATTATCAAAGATTGATAATAAAGCTTGACACTTCTCAACTGAAGTATACTGATGAAAAGATTCTTCTGAATGGGAAGAGGAGATTGTGTTAATACTTGCTTCTCCCCCTACTTTCCCTTTCTCAGACTTAATGTTTTAATAAGACATTATCTACACAAAAGGCCAGTATTACAAAAGACAGAAGTACCAAGGGATTTCTCAGGCTTCTGATCCATATGCCCTGGGCCCGTCTTTCACTTGGCTGTCTGCTTTCTGTAGCTGTCAAGTTCATGCGTAATTGTCTTGACAAATGGCATTCTCATTAATATTGTAATGGGCCTTTGCCAACCAATGGAAGCCATGTGCCTCAGGCAGCAATGCCCAGTGTCACTTTCTTGCTGATGGTTATAAACCATGCCTTAAATATACCTTGAGGCCAATGATAGATAAATAAATCATCATTTCAGTTAAAAATTATTTACTCTTATATGTGCAAGCCAAGAGCACTGATGCATAGAAGGGGCAGCTGGTGTTCACCATATAGAGACCCTCATGTGAGGGACCTCCAGTACCTGCCTTGAGAGCATCTCTGTTGTCTCATATATGCTTTGGAATCAGTCAGGAAAACCACGGTGATGAATCATTACAGAAGACCTCATTCACTTGATGCTCTCAAGGGTGTTAAAGTACCCAGTATAGAAGCAAGGTCACTCTTAATTGGAGGTTGCAACTATTTCTAGGACTCAGGTGTACCAGATTCTGTGAAATATATATCTAAGTAGACAACACAAGGAGAGTGGAGGTAGTGGTCCATATCACTCCACATATATTGATATGTCCTCCTAAGCAGTGCACGGTATTCCAAGTTGATGCTTTCAAAGTACATTGTGTGTTGACCATATGTCATGTGAACGATCCTACTGAGCAATTTATTCATATTGAGCTCATGGAAAGAGTTGTGTAAACACTGTGAAATGAGAGTTGTTCAGTCATTAATTTAGGAAGAAGTACTTTCTTGACACAGGTACTTTGTGTGTATTATCACCTCATAAAAATAACAAAATTAATGGTTTCTGTTCCAAAATTGTTATTTGTCAGTGAAGCAAAATTTATGTTGACAAGTGATTACTGACTGGATCAGTTGATGTAGAAGTGTGACTATTTTCAACTTAAACATTTGTGCTGTTTTCATGGCTTTCAGCAAAGCATCTAGCAAATGAGTTTTCTTGGTGCTTAGGTTCAAAATGTGTAGATGGAGCAAATTCTGTTTCTGTGCATGTCATAGCTGACCCTTTGGTGGTACTGATGGGTTGCACAAAGCTGCTCCTGTGTAACCTGTAAGGTGTTCTCCAAGGTTCGGTTCTGTATATCATTGTGTGGCTTTGTCCCTGATGACTAACTTCATGGAGAGTGGTCCTTTGCTCCTCTCAGAAAGAAGCTCTTGTCAGAGTAACTAGGGCTTCTGCTTGTGTATTTTAATCTTCTTTAATTTTAAAATTTCTTATTTTATTATTTTATGTATGAGTGCTCTGCAGGAATGTATAGCTGTGCACCATGTGCGTGCAGTGCCGTCAGCTGCTACAGAAAGGCCTTGGATAACCTGCAGCTGGAGCTGGAGAAGGTCGTGAGCAACCATTTAGGTGCTGGAGATCAGACTGCTCTGAACTCTGAACCATTGCTGCAGCCCCCATTCTATTTTATTTTATTTGTTATATTTGACCAAGTTTCAGCTGTGCTTTTGCCTTCTTTAAGTTCTTTGGTTCAGGGAAAGTAGGTATTTTTGTTGCTTGATCTTGTGATGTTCTTTAACATGAATTCTAGAACTTGTTCTTCTAAATCCAGCACATGCCCCTGTCACCAATCAGTTTTATTTCTGCAGTCATGTTGAGTTACATTTCCATCTTTGTTAATGTTATTGATAATCTATGTCTTAATTAGGGTTTCTATTGCCGTGATCAACCCCATGACCAAAGCATCTTGGGTAGGAAAGGGTTTATTTCATCTTACAGCTCACACTCAGGGCAGCTACTGATAGAGAAGCCATACAGGGCATTTTTTACTGGTTTGCTTTTCATGGGTTGTTCAGCCTGCTTCCTTATACAACACAGGACAACCTATGTAGGGATGGCACCACCCATAGTGGGCTAGGCCTTCTCCCATCAGTCATTAACCAAAAAAATTCCCCAGAGGCTTACCCACAGATCTTTTCGGTTGGGCCATTTTCTCAGTTGAGGTTCTTCCTTCTTAAGTGACTGTAGCTTGCATCAAGTTGCCAAAGAACTAGGCAACATAGGCACAATGAGATGAAACTATTTTAAGGTCTATTAGTTTTGTTATTAATTAAAATTATAATACCACTGTGATTAACATATTGAAACAGCAGAATTAATGAAAATACTATTAATGGAAAGACTCAGCCTTCTGGGATCATTCTCCAGTACACAGGTGCTAAGCAATAAAACAGGTGCATATTATAGGAAGGATCCCAAGAAGAGGCAAGGAAAGTAGCTTGGGACTGGACCGTAGGAAATATAGATTTCCTATTGCAACTGTGACAGGTTTCCCAGCACAAAAGTGATGTGAGTGCATGTGACTAGAAGGCCTGCATGTTTTCTCCACTGTTAGGTAGAAGTAAAAGGATTGAAGGCGCTCACTGCGGCCTGACAAGTAGCGGACTTAGGACTGTGGAAACCTGAGCCCAGGGCCTCTTATTTGTTATTCCTAAGTCTGAGAAAAGCCCTGAAAGAAAAAAAAATATTTCCCTTTATAAACAGATCCAAACTTACTTGGGTACAAAATGTGAACTAATTTGACTTATGAATTTTAGTTTGGGAAAAGCTATAAGAATCTCTGCTGTTTATTTTTTTTTTTCTGTGTCTGGGTCTCTTCCTGACTTTGTATTTAATCACACTATTAAAATGTAGGTATTGGCAAACCAGAAGCAGTGAAAGGGGAACTGGAAAGATGTGTCAGCAACAGCACAGACAACAGAGCTGTTAGAAGCTGGCTGTGAGATGTCTCTGTCCTGCAGTGCTGCAGGGAGACAAACAGTGGAAAGCTGTGGAGTTTGTGCAGTGTCTGTGATGACCGAGAACGATGAAAACAAGAAAGGATTATATAGCCCACAGGTAGGCTGCGTTACTAGAATTGAGAACTAAAGAATTGAAAGTGTCCAATGAATGTCTTACTACACATGACAACTTAAATAGAGGATGCACTGGCAATGAGAGAGGCAAGTAAGGAGTATCCAGGAGTCGACTATATGCCTATCAGAAGTGTTGTGTGCTTTAGAAGTCTGCATGAAATATTTTCTCTGACAAACCCTCTCTATTGGTCTTGGGTGTGCCAGTGCTACCTAAGTAAAGTTGGCAGAGAATGATACAGAAATACAAATTTCTGAAAGGAGTATGTGGCTTATTTAGGCTTTGTTATTTACATATGGAATTATAGGCTTCTGCAGAACATGTTTGCATATCATTTCAGTGGCTCTCTGTAGGAACTCAGTGAGCTGAATCTTAGGCAGCTCTTCATTCAGCCCGCTTTCCTGCTTACTGTGAAAAGTGAAGCCTTGCTGCCTGATTTCTCAACACTGAAGCATCTTTATAACATAGCCGAATAGGTAAGGGATCCTGAGCCTCCTGAAGAGCAGGTCTGCACAGATTCAAAAGCAAAATGAAATGCTAGGCTTGCTACAGACTCCTGTGTTCCCAGGACTTGTGAGCGAACTCAGCCTTCACAGTGCTGCTGTTTGTGCTGTTTCTGATGCTCCACTCAAGGCTGCTGGATTCTCTCTGACCTGTGTGAGGAACCTGGGTAAGAGCAGGACTGCTTTAGTTTCACCCGTTTTCACCACTCTTTTCCTTAGAACTAAGACGCAAACATTTTCTTCTTTACTAAGATGCCATATAGCATTTGAGGTTTCACATATATTAAAGATTTCTTTCATGAGTATAATTGAGAAATGTGTTTATAATTGAACCAGTTTCTTAAAATTTAGTTTTAAGAAGTAGCACTGACTGCCATTGTGTTTATGACAGCTGATTTATGGCCGAACAGAGAGAATTGGGCAGGTATAAAGTTTCCCCACAGCTTCTGCTTGTGTTCTCATAAGGAGTAATGGTGTAGGTGGGCATCACACTTGGTAATCTTGCCAAGGCTGCATTTGCACTGATGCTTTTGTGTAATGCAAGCCATACAATGTCTAGCACACAACCAGTTTCATAGAAGGTTTTCTTGTAATAGTTCTATGTTTTCAAAATAAAGTTTAAAGTATGATAGAAATATATTTAGAAAATTTTAGTAGAAGTATAAAATAGAATAAAGAACCAGTGATAACTGCTATTAAACATTCACATAGTTTTTCCTATGGTTTTTATGTCTAGTGTGCAGTGTTATAGGAATACATGTATATGTGTAGGCATGGCTTTATAAATATAACTATATGTTTAATTATCATCAATATTTGTTGCCCATCTAGGATTCTTCCCAAAATTTGTTATATTAATGACTGAATGATATTTTATTATGTGGTCCTTTTATAATTTTCTTAACCATTTTTTTTTGGATATTAATATTGTTTTTAATTTTTCTAATATAAATATTAAATAGGACTGTATATTTAACTCTTGCCTTCATTTGGGTTTTCCTTATGATAGTTCCCATTTCTGTGCACAGGGTATGAACAGTATTACATTTCATGATAGTGCTGAATTCCTTTCGAGAAATGTTGTGCCAATAACTCTCTCACAGGTAATAGAAGAAACTGCCTGCTTAGAGATTTTTTTTGTTATTCATCCTAGTCAGCAGGTTGCAAAACATACTCTCCAGATATGATCTTTTTTTTTTTTTTTTTTTTTTTTAGTAAAAATGGAAACAGAGTAAATAAAATAAATGCACATATTTTGAAACATTAAAATTTTATATTTTTTCAGTATAAATAGCATATACTATATCTGTTGTTATAGCATACGTCTTTGCACAGTGGTGACCACGTGTGGACTATGGGTTGGCCCTTTTTAGCAAAGCAGTTGTAGTGCAGAGAAACCATTGTTCTGGCAAATGCTTATTTTTTTTTTTCACAAGAATGCGTGAAAGCTTACATTTTCCACAAGAATGAGGGAGGTGAGAGAAGGCTGTTGAAACTACTATGAAGTTCACGTTAGTGCTGGAGAGAAGGCTCAGCTGTTAAGGGCACGTACTATTCTTACTAAGAATAATTCCTAGCACACACACTGGGTAGGTCACAACTGCCTATAGCTCCAACGTTGGGGGATCTGACCCTCTCTTCTGGCTGCCTGTGGTGCCTGCATTCATGTTCAGATGCATGTGCCCACACAAAGTTAAAAAAATTAAACAAATGTAATAGTAACTCCCCAATAAGCTTTACAACAATAAGTATTTTATTAGTTTAGTCACTATACTAGATTTGAGGTGGTAAAGAAAGTTTCTAGAATTATTAATGTGGCCAAAGTCTTAAAATGACCTTCAAAATTGATGTGTAATCCATGGCCATAAAAATGAAGCTTTAGCTTCTAACCCCCCTCTCTTGTTTTTGTGGCAGTGTGTCTGTGTAGCCCAGGATCGTCGTGCCTTGAACTCATGGTGATCCTCCTGCCTCATCCTTCTAAAAATGAAAATTCTCTGAGTGTGCTTATATCTCTGACATAAGCCTGAAGTTGTAGAAGTGGAGTGGACAGTTAGCATCTCTCTATGGAGACTTGGCTTCCCATTGACCTTGCTGTCATAGGCTTTGTCTAATCAGGCAATCCAGGGAGTATATGTCCAGTGTACTTGGGTAAGTTAACAATTAGCAGTTGTAGCTGTCATTTATTGAGAATTTTCTATGGTTTAGGTACTGTTGTAGGGTCAACTTATTTAATATTCACAGTGACCTAAGAGGACCCTCTTGACTGAGTGAGCAGTTCTAGTGAGCAGTAGAGTGAGAAGAAGGAGACTGTAATAGCATGGAATGGAAAGTTTTACCTGGGAATTGGGTCGTTGTGATCAGACATTGTCTTAGTCACTGCTCTGTTGCTGTGAAGAGACACTATGACCCAGGCAATGCTTGTAAAAGAAAACATTTAATTGAGGACTTGCTTACAGTTTCTGAGATTTAGTTTATTATCAAGGCATGGAGCATGGTGGTGGGCAGGCACTGGAGCAGAAGCTCAGAGCTACATCTTTATCCATGGGCTGTGAAAAAGAAAAATAATACTGGACCTTGTGAGGGCTTTTTCAAACCTGAAAGCCCACCCGCAGTGACACACTGTCTCCAGTAAGGTCACACCTCCTAATCCTTGTAATCTTTTCAAACAGTTCCACACTCCCCGGTGACTAAGCTTTCAACTATATGAGCCTAAGGCGGCCATTCTTATTCAAACCACCACGGTCGTATGCTTAGATTATCTCACTGCAGTTGCTTGCATGTCCTAATGTATAGAGCCTGAGGTACACATTATCTGAATGTTCTGAATGGCTTCTGGAATTCTGTTTATCTGAAGGCTGCAATCCACATGCTGCTGTAGAGACTAGTTTATGTATTATGATACAGTCTCCAGAATCAAGGTGTTTGCTGGCTTATTAGTCTTGCTTTGTATCACAGGGGCCTTTAGCTTGAGATGCCTCTGCCTTAGCCTCTTGAGTGCCTGGAATGCTGAGTTGGCGTTCTGCCTCCAAGAGCCTGTTTTGATTGTTCTGTGCACAGATTACCCAGGTTTTTACATGATTTATTTTCTCGCCAGCAGTGTCCAGGTTTTACATTTAAAAAATTAAGGATTCGTTTTATTTTCATTTCTGTGTCTGTGTCAATGTATGCTACATATAATTGGGTGCCTTTGGAGGCCAAAACAGGGTATCAGAGTCCCTGGGGTTGGCTAATATTCGAGAGTCTTTTCTCTTCCTCCGTCATATGGGTCCTGGGGATAGAACTCAGGTCAGCCAGGTAGGCATCAGTGCCCTTAGCTGCTGAGACATCTTGCCAGCCAAATGTTCTCCACACCTGTATCTAATCTCTCACCTTACTTTTGAGCAGCATCTCTTACAGTTCTGTGGCAATGGCAGCTTAGTTATCTCAGTCATAATTTGCTTATGTTCCACTATATCCCACCAGCACACAGAAAATCATCTAAACTAACAATATTTCTGTTTATTCTGAGTTCTCAGTCTCAGTGAACAGCATGGCAGTCTTCTGAGTTACATATGTCCAGAAGTCTCTGGGTCAGTTTTGCTTCACGCCAGCTCTTACACAATGGGTAGTGAGTTAGGTATCTCATGGACAGGGTCTGGGTCACTTCTTTTCTATGAGATGTGTATTCTTTCATCTTTTTGTTTTATGACACGGGGCCTAAGAGGAGGACTTAAGGATTAAACCACATGCATATTTCTGAAAGTTGCCAGCTGTTCACTGTTTTGTCTTTCTTTCAAATGCCGTACTTTTTTCCTTATTAACGTCAATACTCAATACATGTGTTTATACTTTGGCTACTTTTCATGTCTGCATAGTCTACATATATTTTTAGGTAAGGAGATTATACTAACAGTGTTGAGGGGAAGCTTCTCAGTGATTTAAGTAAAAGTAGAGGCTAGCAAACATTATTTTAAAATAAAGGATCAGATCATGCTGTAGGTTATTTGCATTTTTGGGCATGTGTGTATATTGAGAGAGTCACTCCGAAAAATGTGTTCATCTTTGGAAACATTGAAGGGCTTTTTGTGTGGGGGATAAGACACTGATAAGGCTAGCTACAGTTGGCAACCATAGATGACTGTACAAAGGCACCCTTTTCTAGCACTCTTGAAATTTGTAGAACAGCATCTGTCTGTGGAAGAAAGAAATAATTTCCTGAGTCTCGCCAGGAATGCTGAGCTGGGGAACAGGCAGCCTGAGAGTGCTGCTTTGTGCTAGGTTGTGAAAGGCTGCATGCTCAAATTTGAATTTCATACCCACTGCAGGGACAAGTTTCTGAGCAGCGAGGATGAGAAGACAGATTCAGCTGAAGCTCAGCCAGAAACACTCAAGCAACTGTGACAAAATAATGCTATGGGCATAAATCCAGAGCCTTCCTGAGCATCTCTAAAAGCCTCTCCATCACGGTAGTTCTAGGGACAGGCTGCCAGGAAGTTCTTCCCGCTTGTAATTTTGAGTCTGGTAATGGTGCTGCACAGGTACATGTGAGGTAGGCTTTTGGTGGACCGCGGAGTAGTTATATGCTTTCTTGGTGGAACTGCATGAGTCATGAAGAAAGTATCCAAGTTGTATATTTTAAAGTGTTTCAAAAATGAAAATTTTAGATTCCATAGAGTTGAATAACTTAACTTTGAGAATTTACATTATTTCTGAATTTTCACATCTGATCTCCAGTTATACTTGTTGCTGTGGTCCTTGAGGGAGTCAAAACTGCTTTTGTTGAACTAAGGAATAAACAGTGAGTAGATGACAGTCATTTCACTAACAGGCACAGAGTCTGGGCATCTGTCCCTGGGCATTTATCAGTTTATCTGAGAGGCCTGTTATCTATCCCATATGACTGCTGAGGTGGCTCTTAACTGTGGAATTCTACAACCTCACTAGATTCTATGCATTATTTTCTCTTCTCTCTCTCTCTCTCTCTTTTTTTTTTTTCCCACCCCTGGGTCAGTCCTCTGTATTTTCTCAGCCTTGAGTCCCTTTTCCAGTAAATTCTGCCCTTTGTAAGGCTTATTGTGCAGGTGCATTGCTGTAGGAAATTTGTCTGTTATGAGGAAAAGTAGTCACTGATAGAGTGATGTAAAGGGTTTTATATTAAATGCCATGACCAGTAAGAGCAGAAAAGACTTAACATTCACAGATAGTTTGCACCCTCCCTTGGCATAGTCTGTTCCTTAGTATAAAGCTTTGTTATGTTTCTTTTTTAAAATCACTGAATGAAGCTCTCTAGTATCTAAAGTAGTAATTTAGTCAGAAGATCTGTATGTGTGTGTATGTGTGTTCATGTGGTTGTGTGTGTATATGTGTTCATGTGGTTGTGTGTGTATGTACATTTAGGTACATGTGTAAGTATGTGTCCATCAAGGTCTGCATGTCTTCCTCAGACATTTTTTAACCTTGGTTTTGAGATAGGGCCTCTCACACTCCCCACTTTGTTTTCAAGACAAAGCCTTTCAGTGAACTTGTACCTCATCAATCCACTTAGGCTGGCTGGCCCATAAGCCCGTGACCTGACAGAGGCTTACAGGAGCTTGCAGATGTCCTTACTTTTTTATGTGGGTGCTGGGGATCCAAACTTGGGCTCTCATGTATGCATGGCAGGTACTTATCAGCTGGGCCATCTTCTAAGATCATATTCAAAATGTTTTTTTTTTTGTTTTGTTTTGTTTTGTTTTGTTTGTTTTTTTGAAGGTCCACAGAGCTAGACTCAAATAACTTTTAGGTGATCCTTCTAAAGATTATTTTGGTGTTAGAATGTAGTGAAAATAAAGGGAGTGGTCACATTTAATGTTTTCTCTGTCATGTAAGAAGTTTGGACAAAGCACCATGATAAAGGCTTTTCTTTATCTTTCTGAAGAAAGAAGAAATTAAATGGCAGGTGAAGGACACCAAGGGATTAGACATAAACACCTTCAGTATTCTGATTTAGTGCAGTAAACACTAAGGCTTTGTTTTAGTCTTGTTTATTTTATTTAATTAATTATTTAAACAAAAATTTGAGAAGGTGTGTTACTATGTAGCCCTGACCTGTCTGGAGCTCTATATGCTAGACTAGACTGACCTCAAACTCACAGAAATACACCTGCCTTTGGTCCTGAGTGCAGGGTCTATTAAAGCTGTGTACCACCATGCTGAAGTTGTCCTCCCCGCCCCCCTCCGCTGTAACATAATTCCACAGATTAAGAAATTTACAATATAAAGAAACTTGTTTCTCACAGCTCACAGTTTAGGGTCAAAGATCAAGGCACTGTCATGAAGGCAGACTATCTTGTGGATTATCTCATGATAAAAAAATAGGGAACAGAGTTTGGGCTTATTTTGTATGAAAAGCCTACCCCCACCCTATTCAACCCACTCTTATGTTCTCGAGGCAGAACCTGCAGGCCTTTGCACTTTTTAGTGCTGTTAGATCACAGTGAAATTTCAACACAAATTCTGGAGAGAACATTCAAATTACAGTAGCCTTGTCAATAGATTTTATCAATTGTTCTTCTTGTGGTATGGAGGTGACTGCAGGCACATACGTGTGTCTGTTGAGCTTGTTCAGAGCCTGAAAGTCGTGAGCCTGTGAGGAAACTCAAGAACACATTTTTTTTTTTTTTGTCTCCAGAATGAAACTTGACTTATGTTTTCCTCATGTGTTCTTTCTAGATTTTGTAAAAAGCTTCTATAATGGTTTGTTTGGCATTCGTCAGAGCTGCCCGTGCGCACACCTGCCTGGTGAGGAAGGTCAGTCATGTCTGCAGATGCCATCAGCATCGGGCTTGGGGCTCAAGGCCTGCTGAATCACAATTTGCCGCCCAAGGTGCTCCTGGCAGTGTGGTGGAGTTGCTGGGAAAATCTTACCCTCAGGATGATTACACCAACCTCACAGCGAAGGTGCTTTCCAAAGTGGGCAGGAACCTGCACAACCAGCAGTTCCACCCTCTGTGGCTGATCAAGGAACGGGTGAAGGAACACTTCTACCAGCAGTATATGGTGCGATCCAGGACCCCTCTGTTCTCTGTGTATGACCAGCTGCCTCCAGTGGTCACCACCTGGCAAAACTTTGATAGCCTGCTAATCCCAGCGGATCACCCCAGCAGGAAGAAGGGGGACAACTATTACTTGAATCGGGTGCACATGCTGAGAGCTCACACATCCGCACACCAGTGGGACTTGCTGCATGCAGGACTTAATGCCTTCCTCGTGGTCGGTGATGTGTACCGGCGTGACCAGATTGATTGCCAGCACTACCCAGTTTTCCACCAGCTGGAGGGTGTCCGTCTCTTCTCGAAGCACGAGGTGGGTCTTTAGACATATCTCATTGTTGAGGAATATTTGTATGTTACTGAAGACTGGCGATCAGTGCAACAAGGAGAGTTGCCCTTGATATTCATATCCTTTAGTGACCCATCTGTTTTTCATGATGTTTTTTGTGTACGCTGGCCACTGTGTGTCTGAAGTATTTGCTGTCTCACAGTATGCCAACTCTAGACGTCAAAACAGTTTTTTTTCCCTTTTATTTACCTCTTCTTGTCCCGTTTTCTCAGTACTGACCTGCTTTATACTGGTTTAGTACTTGTAGATGGTTAGTGGTTCAAATTCAGCTTTAGTTCAAGCTGAGTGAAGGCACAACTCTGAAGCCTGTGTTCTGGTTATTCCATCTGTGTTGGTGGAACTCAGTGCTGGTTTCCTGCTGTTGGATAGCAATGCGCCCTTGGGCTGAGCGTTACTGGAGGCGCACTGGGTTGGACCATCAGCTGTGCTCTTGTCCCTAAGCTCTTTCCCTTCTTGCCTGGCACCCATGGTGGGAGGTGAGATATCTTACTTGGTAGTGTTGATGTTAGTATTTGGATGCACAGAGCCCATTTGATCTGAAGTCTGATTGATATGCATCTGTTTGGTGCTATCCTAATGTGCTGGGTGCATAGTTACTTTTCTCTGCAAAGTGTGAAAGCCCCACAAAGCTTGAGTCTACTTACTAAAAAATAATAATCACAATGAGCATGGTAACTGAAGCATACATTTCAACATTTGAGAGGCAGAGGTAGGATAGGGCTGCGAGTTCAGGGCCACCCTGGGCTACATATTGAAACCCTGTCTTAGCATAAACAAATTAAAGAAAATAATAATTAAAATTATAGCAATATGTTTCCTTCTTTCTGATACATTAGAGACTGGCTCTATCTTTCTTTGTAAGAAACAGGCAGAATTTTAATAAGTTCAAGTATCTCATGTGTGTCTGAAGCAACTCCTTCTGAACATTGTTCACTGGAAAGGGGAGTTAGTGTGGTCACACAACCCCTTCTAGCACCACAGCTTAATGGGCTCTTAATGTGAAAACAAATAGTATAGGGTCCCTAGACAAATAGACAAATATTTTTCATTCCAGTAAATAAGTTATTTAGGAGAAACACCTGAAGGTACTGCCCTCTACTTTTCTTCCTGTCTGCTTTAGAATAGTGTTATCCTTTACAACTGTGATGTTGCTACATACGTTAGCTTTTCTCAAGCCTGGCTCAGAACTGTATCTGGAGAGCCCAGATGCACATTCCTACTACTTGGGATGGTGATAATTTTCCAAGCTAGAAATAATAACTGTTAGAAAGGACATGGAAGCGAGAGGCAACTGAAAGGAAATGAAGAGACAAACCAAAGCCTGGAATATGACCAAATAATAGGACGCACTTGCAATTCGCCTGCGACAGGAGCAGGTAATAGTGGTGTCATATATCCAGGTTATGGCATTGGCCAGGTGTTCAGTCAGGCTTACTATGTTAAGGTAATATAAAATAAGGAACATGCTAAGGTGTCAGCCTGAATGTTGTGGAAGAAGAGAGGCAGTGAAGGCTGAGAGACTCACAGTAACATTTTTAATGGGAGAAAATTAAATGAAGTTACAAAAGGAAGTTAGCAATAAAAGGCACACATGGAATTAAGCCTTCCTTGGTTTATATTTGTTGTAGTCCAGTCCAATTTTCCATTCACCATGTGTAGATAATCTAGTCTGATATTGTGACTGCTTTCTGATTCACTGTTTAATAAGCTAATCACCTACATATGTGTGTAGCTGGCTTCCTTTCAGGTTGTGAGATGCTTTCATTTTCAGTGCTTCATTTATTCCTCTCAATAAAAACTTCTGAAGTAGGTTATCTCCCGTTAGCGTGGAGAGTCTGCGGTCTGGAAAGGTGCAGTCACTTACTTGCTCAGGATTGCAGAGTCTGTTGTAGAACACAGCTAGAAGACAGGTTTCCAAAGGCCAGCGCTTCACCTACTGTGCTCTGCTGGTTTCTGTTCTGGTTAGTGACTCCTGTTTATGACTCAAGGCAAGTTTGCTATAGCAGTGATGAGCACTGGAAAGGTTTTGGTTCCGAATGCCTGTCTTCCATTTAAGTTTTGATTCTAAATCTTCTCGAATCTTAACCTCAGGAAAAGTAGGTTTCCTTGTTTTTGTTTATTTCTTCATGAATACAACTTAAAAATATCTTTTTGGGGCCCAGGGGTCCTGCTCTAACTAAGGCACCAGCCAAGGTAAACAGGCGGCAAACCTTAAACCCCTACCCAGATCTAGCCAATGGGCAGAACATTCTCCACAGTTGAGTGGAGAGTGGGATATGACTTTCTCACGTACTCTGGTGCCTCACATTTGACCATGTCCCCTGGAGGGGGAGACCTGGTGGCACTCAGAGGAAGGACAGCAGGTTACCAAGAAGAGACTTGATACCCTATGAGCATATACAGGGGGAGGGAATCCCCCTCAGGAACAGTCATAGGGGAGGGGAATAATGGGAAAATGGGAGGGAGGGAAGAATGGGAGGATACAAGGGATGGGCTAACCATTGAGATGTAACAAGAATAAATTAATAATAAAAAATGAATAAATAAATAAATAAATAAATAAAAAGAAGAAAAAATCTTTTTGGATGGGTGTACAGATGTACTTAAAACACTATATTGTTTTATTTTCTTATTATTTAATAGCCTTTGTATTTATTAGTGCCATGTGAAAAACAAGTTATTAGTTTTATTTTCCTATTATTTAATAGTCTTTGTATTTATTATTATATGTGAAAACCAAGATATTAGAATTATAAAGTAATACAAACAGTGATGCTGGGTGTAGTGCATATGCCACTTGGGAGGCTGAGGCAGAAAGATTACAAATTTGAGGCTAGCCTGGGCTACATAATGAGGCCCTGTCTCAAGAAGAAAAAGTAGGCATAAAAGTATTGATAATAGGGAGGGAAGAATGTGAGGATACAAGTGATGGGATAACAAATGAGTTGTAATCTGAATAAATTAATTAAATAAAAAAGTATTGATAATAACAGAAATTAATGAACAATGATGGTATATTAATCTAGCAATTACTGAAAAAAGCCCCTTTGTTCTTTGAAGAAAGGTAAATGAAAGTAACATCTATAACAATTTTGGAGGAGTAATTAGCAGATAAGTGGGCTAAAGCTGTGGTTTAGAGAAAGGATAGAAACACTGAGTTACTCACTCTTTATTGAAGTAAAGATTGGGATTTAATCTATGCCTTCAGAATAAATGGATTAAGAAAAGAATACAGAAAAAGGAATAATGTAGAAATTAGGATTAAAAGAAGGGAAGCCCAAGTTACGAGTTTAGTATCACTTCTAATGTATGACTGGTCACACACCAGCGTTAGTTGAGCATAGCAGGTACAGAAATGTATGACCAGGTTGGTTGTTCAAAAAGCACAGCAGAGAGTGGATGAAGGATGGGAAGGTTTGTCTAGCACGCACTTGCCATTATGTTAACATTAGAAGCAACATTTATAGAAAAAAAGATAAATGTGTATAAAGCCTAAAATAGATAATCTAGAAAGCCTTATGAATTATAATCTTCCATTTACCCACTGTTACAACCTTGATATATGAAGCAACATTAATGACTTAAAGGTCAAATTTGACAAATTCATGATCATTGTCAAAGATGCTAAATGATGTTAGTCAGAGATGTGTGGATTATTTAGACAAAATGAATAAAGGCATACAGGTCAGAAAATGTGATCAATAAGCTTGATTTATATTTAAGAACTCTATGTGCTGTCTATATTTACATGTTATATACAAATTAATTCAGTATTCATTTAGAATGCTAGAAGCATGCCAAATTGGTAGGTGTATATTTCTGGATATCCCCCAAGCCTTTGCAGAAGAACTGAGCCACTGGAACAGCAAAACTATCCCCACCCCCCACCCTCCATCTGTTGCTGCCTGCTGCAGGCAGGTCATGACAGCAGGAGAGCTGGTCATGCCCCTCACCAGCTGCAGCACTTGGAAGAGTGGGCTTGGTATCTTGCCTGGGCCTCACAGTAGAGCTAGCACTGGTGGTGAGGGTGCAGGGGAGCTGGCCCCAAGGGTGTGAGTGCGGGAGAGCTGACCCTGCTACACATCTGGCATGAGGTTGCTAGGTGGTGTGAGTTAGGACTAGACACCCCCACTTCCATCCCTCCCACCTTCCCCCCCTCTTCAGCCCTCATCCTTCCACCTCCAGCCATTGCTACCTGTAGTAGGAGCCAGGCCTCAAAATTATTTGGCTTGGAGAACTGGCTTCACTCCTTGCCAGCTATAGCACTCAACTGGGCACTACACCTGGCACAGGCAGCACAGTAGAGCTGGCCCTGGAGGAAAGGGTGCAGGTGAACTAGCCTTAAGGGCACGAGAGCAGGAGAGCTGCCCAGGCCTCTTGCTGCCTGCTGCATTGGGGGAACTAGCCAGGGCAGTGCTGGAGGGCTGACCAACTCAGGTCCAGATCCAGGGCTGTGAGTTGGCCCACCCCAACATCTACCTCATCTGTGAACTCCTAGAACACTTAACAGAACTGGTCATGCAGATCCAAAGCTGCAAAGTGTCCATGTCACAGGGCAACAGCAGGACATCTGAGAGGAGTCCCAGTGAGGATCCAGTGTAGATAGTGTAGCAGAAGCCAGAGGCCTGGAGCCAGGCCAATGACTCATTGCAGTGAACATTTGCAAGGAAAGATGTGTGGACAAAAGGGTATACTGCGGGGCACAGTGGGACACAATACAGCTTCGGGGACAAGGTTTCTTCTATCTTATTTTCTTTTGGTGGGGGAGGTTGCAAGGGCAGAGTGGTTATGAAGGCATGGGGAGATGCGTGGGATTAGGATGCGTGATGTGAAATTCACAAAGAATTAATAGAAAATTAAAAATAAGTAAATAAATAAAATGATTGAATAAATAAATACAAGTAAAGAAAACTAAAAACCGTACAAAATCCAGCCATAACTAGATGGCAGGGTTCCCCTAAGAGCATCCCTGTGTAGAAAGTCACTCCTGACAGCTGGAATTTCAATCCCCAGTCCCAGTTACACCAGCTTTTTGCAAAAGCTAGAAAGTGGTAGCGTGCACTTGGGAACTCAGTGCTGGGGAAGCAGAGTAGGCGAGATCCCTGGGGCTCATTCATTAGCCCGCCTAGCCTAATTGGTGAGCTCTATGCCTAGGTTGAACTCAGGCCCTCATACTTGCTTGACAAGCATGTTACGACCTGAGCTACCTCCTGCGCCCCGGCTGGTTCTCTTGTTATGCGGGTAATCGCTGGTGCTTGGTCTTACTGATCTTGTCAGTATGTCATGTCAGAGTGCCACTAGCGATTTTGGTAATCTAAATTTTGCTTTCTGAGCAATTCTTCAGGAAGGTCTCTTTCTCTGTACTCCTCTGTAAAGTTGTTCTTTAGTACAGTTCAGAACTTCCACATTGGTGACAGTGGGCTGCTTTGGTTGGACAGATTGTAGAGGGTTTCATGTGCTCTTAAATGCTTCCTTGTGCATTTTCTCTCTGTGTGTAGTTTTATGTGCACTAGCCCCATGGCTCTGTTTATAACCCACTGGAAATCTAAGACTGTCTCTTTGTTTTAGTTTGGGAAGTGCAGCTCAATAGAATGAATGACCCAGTTCAAACAAATTGCAAGAAAAGCAACATTTTAGGAACTGGAAGTTAAGAATGGGCGCAAAGTTGGCTCATCTCATCCTAATGGGTAGATCCTAACAAGGGACATCATTTTTAGGAAAAAAGGAGAGCAATGTTTAAGGTGGTTAGAAATTTGAATACTAATCAAACACCTGAGGATAAGGTGTTTTTTCTTTCTTTTAAAAATCTGATGACAGTACAAACTTTTTTAGTCTTCATTTTAGAGGTGCATATTGGAACACCAGTATGGAAAATACAGGGCTTGGGATTTTCTTCATAATAGTGACCTTGGCATTTTATGGTGGGTGTAAGAGGATTGGTTTTGAATTGTAATTTACTTGGGTATTGTGTCTTGAAGAGTCATCTTTTTTTGTGTTTCATGTGTTTGAGCTTCATCTTCTACAAAACTAAAACACAGAAAACATTGAAACCAGTCAGTCAAGGGACATTGGCTCATGGCTCAACATACTTTTGTGGGACCATAGCTACCAATTCTTTCTTAGAGGCAGGGTACATTAAAGAAGGGAGTATAAATGACACACAATAGAAATCTGAGAGGCGTTAAATCTGGAATTGATAGCCTCTATATTTTCCATGTGGTTTGACATGTGAGTTTTTACTAAGCTGTAAAAGATTTAATGTAGTTTGTTTCATAGTGGAGAAAGCAAGCTCATTTTATCAGGTTTTACCTGTTTATCTTCATGCTAAAAGAAAAAGACACTTAGGAAATGTCATCATTATGCATATCAGTTATTCTGTTCTAATGAACAGGCAAACATTTATTGAATGAAATATTTATAAGTTTAATTCAGTATTGTGTCCTATTTCACTATTGTTTATCCATATTATATTCTACCATATTAACTCATGAAAAGAGACAAAAGCATATATCTCAGTAGATGTAGAAAATAATTTGACATTTAATTATCTGATAGCATTAAAATATACTTAATGACATTAATGACACATGGTAAAACCTTTAGCAAACTAAGAATAGAAAGGAACTTCCTGACTTTTGCAAATGATACCTGTCAGGCACTTGCAGCATCCGTCATGACTAATAATGAATCATTATACATGTTTCTATCAAAGTCAGCCACCATTCAGAGTCTCCTGCTTTCTTGATCCTGCTCATTAGTAATTAGAAAGGATCTGCTATATGGTAAAATAGAGGACCTCAGGATGTGGCTTCACTCCTTACTACCATCAAAAACAGAAAGAAAAAGAACCTGGAGGCTGGAGAAGTGGCTCAGTGGTTAAGAGTGCAAACTGTTCTTACAGACGATATGCCTTCGGTTCCCATTCCTGGTGTCAGGCAGCTCACAACCACTTGTAACTCCAGCTTCAAGGAGATCCAGTGCCTCTGGCCTCCTCGGGCACTTGTACCCACATGCACATGCTTATACACAGACCAACCTATACATATAAAAAAACAAGTAAGGAAAGAAAGAAAGAACAAAAGAGAAGAGATCTTAGAGAAAAGAGGGATAACAAAGACTAAAGCTATTTTTTGCATATGATATAATTGTATATATCAAAAATTTAGTAGAATGTTCACACATGTTCCAAATAGAAAGACAGTTCAGTAAGGGTATTGGGTGCAAGGAAAATGTAGAAACATTATTATTTCTCATCATAAGCAATAACCAACATCGCAAATGGAAAATGTAATAGTATAAAGATTCCGTTCACAGTACCAGTTAGAACATTGAGGTCCTATATATAAACACTGTCTAAGCTGCTCAAGATAGTTATAGATTAGAGTTATAGTTGTATAAAATATATAATCAAAGGAGAAAAGAGAGATATACCATATATAAGCAGTTTTATAAGTAAGAAAACAATGTCATGAACATGGTAATTCTTCTGTCTTATGTAAATCTAACAATGTCTCCTGAGTATTGAAAAACTTGAAAGATTGATCAGAAAATTCAAGGTCCGGTGATAAGTATAAAGGACTTGCTTTACTAGATGTTAAGACATACAATTTCTGGTTAAAAAGATGATTTAGCAGTAGCTGAAAGTTAATAAAAAAGAAAAAATAGAGATAATCATTTTAAGTTATTTTATAAACTTACAAAATAGGAGTTAAGTTACAAAAGTGGGAAGATAATAAATAGTGCTGCTGTCATTGTTCTGAGACAGTTGTCCGTGGGACGTTGATCTCAGTTGCTCACTGGGTACAGCATCCATTCCTGGGTGACCTAATCCAGTTGTGGAATGAAAGTATGTAAGAACTGTGGAAGAAAATATAGGAGGCCATTATTCTTTCTTTGGTAGAATACTATCTGAAATGTGAGATTCTTTGAGGAAATATCTCCTGGAAGGGAAAAAAATGTTAAAGTTGATTACATTAAAATTTGTCACAAAAGCCTTTATTTATGGCCATTTAAGTACATATTAGATTGAAGAGAGACAAAGATAAGTCCTGTCTCGTTGAAAACTTTGCATTTATTTAAATGAATGATGTTGACAATATTAAGCCTTTTCATCAATGAAAATGTTTCCTTTTGAAAATCCCCAACAACATTGAGTGCAAGCGACTATGGGCCATGGATCTATAAGGCTGAAAATGTAAAAACCTGCCCCTGAGCTCCTCATGTTCACACTTGGAGATGTTCTTGAGCATGTCTCTTTCACCAGGAAGTAGATATTATTTTTTTTAATAAAATTATTAGAATTAGATGAAAACTGCAACAGTGCCAACTTCTGTTAAGAACCGTAACAGCGAACTAAATTGGGATGAATTTATTTGATTGTATACCGGATGGCGGTCCTGTAGAAGGAAGAGTCACAGCTCCTTCAGTGCAATGAATAGGAAGAGCAACACTGAGCAAAAAGCTATAGAAGAAAGCTATAGGAGCTTTGGTAGTTTGGTTATTTGTGTAAAGTTGAACAAGTGAGCATAATTAACCAATCCATTATGTAGGGGGTCAGGTATATGTTGAGGAGTTGAAAAGCAAAATGAGAGACTAGTAAAAAAGAATTCATTCTTTTCCATCTGAGGAATGACCCAGTGTGATCCGATTTGGGAGTGAAGGCTTTCCACATTTCCTGTGCTAACGTTCTTTCTAAACATGAGTTCAGATGCTAAGCACACTCAATGGCTGTCCTTCTTTAAAGGAAACATGTACATGCCTCCATACTTTAGCCATTTACTATCCTTTAAAACATAAAATAAAGGGTGACCAGCATAAATTCTTGAGAGAAGAACATCGTTCATGATTGACCAATGAGCACGGACCAGCTCGATTAGGAAATGTGTAAGTTGGAAAGCAGATCAATACATTTAGTAATCTTTTTGACTGCCAATTTTGAGTGAAATAATAAAATTCTTAGCTTTTTGGAAGCAAGTGTAGCTCCCACCACTGCACAGAGCAGATTGGTCATTTTTTATGAAAATAACAATTTATGTGTCATAGTTTGACTTTTGTTGTTTTTAAGTTGAAGCCTCAATGTCCGTCAAGAGCAGAAATCATAAATAAAATGGGCCTTATTTGTAAAATGAACTGGATACAAGTGTCCACAGTGATGAGGCTTTAATACTGGTGTTGTCTTGAAGGATTCCAACAACTGGAGCTATACTAAACTGTTTATAGTTATAAATCTGTTTATAGCAATTCAGAGTATGCCCAGCAGTGCATGCTGTTACAAATGTTTTTATAACCTTTGTCTTATTATATACAGACAAAAATTTCAAATTATATAACTATATGATGTAAGTATTGAAAAATGCATGTACATGCTAAACAACAGAAAACAATTATGGTAGTTTTGATCAATCAGGACGAAGGGGTGAATACAATAAATAAGGGTTGTAGTCTTTGCACATTGGACAGAGTGTTATGATTTTGAGACAAAAAGAAAACAGAAAAAAGAAAAAAGTGTGAGAATCACTGTTCTGTAGTGTAAAACTATTTTGTAAAGAATGTCAACTTTTATTATTTGACAGACCCACTGGAGAGCATATCATATAAATCCTGCGTCAATGTAGTTTGACTAAAAATACTAATTAAAATGCATACCTGCAGCAGTGCTCAAAACTGTTCTGTGTTTCCAGCGGTACTTGAAAGTGCTCTGTCCAGCTAGGTTCACCAATTGCCTGCACTGGTGCCTGTGCTGGTGACCTGTAGAGTTGTGGAGGAGACTGCCATCCATAATTTTGGTACCCCTCAAGGCTGCACAGTCTACATTTCCTAAGTTTGTCTGAATTCCCCTGTATCTTCTTAGGCAGGTATATTCAGACTTTTGTCCATACATGCACATATATAGTCACTACTTCCACGTTTTATCTCCTTTGAAGAGACTTGCCGCTCTATCTAATTTAGTTTCAAAAACCATATTAAGTGCACAATTTAAACTACTGTATGTAATAATGTGTACATCTCTTTTGTTATTCATCTTCCTGGTTAGTCTACATATTATTAATATTACAGGAAAACTGAAACCATAGAAGCAGTGTAGCAAGTTTCATAAAACTATATTTGTTTGTATTTGTCTTTGATACTTTCTTGATGCTTGGCTTACTTTCTTTTATCAAGTGTTAGAAATAGTATTTTGAATCCATGCCTACATCTGACTGTTTATTTATTTACAAAGATTTGCTTTTCTTAGTCCTTAGAATGTTTTTAAAATTCATATTCTTCTGTAAAGTTTAAAATTTAGGTCTTAATAGATGAAGATGCAATTTATGAGCAAGTAATATTTTAATATAAACATATAACTCAAGAATAATAATATAGAAACAAGGAAATGCTCTCATTGAAGAGATATGTGAACGTATACTAATAAAGATTCGATGCAGCTTTAACCAGAACACATTTATTGGAAGGGCACTTCATCAAGATGTTTGTGTTATGTTCATGTACCACTCACCACCTTTTAGAACATGATCACAGTCATCAGCCATTTCTGAGGTAGGAGTGTAGAGAGGGCATTCTTCTTTTGGCTGTACCCCTTGGTTGTCATGATTTCAACTGGCATGGATAGCCTTCATTTGAAGGGTATTGGAGTGTGTATTCTTCATATAAAGAGCTCTCTGATTCCTTGTAGGAAGCCATTGCCAATCATCATTAGACTGCCTCTCTTTTCCTCCTTTGATGTTGCCTTCGATCCAGGTGGTTCCTTGGAACTCTCCTATTCTTGGGCTTTTTGCTGTGAGCTTCCCCACTGCCACTCTTACTGTGAGACAAAGGTATTCTCTTTATTTCTGTTTTCAGCCTGAAATCACTTTTCTATCTTTCATTGAGTGGTGGTTATTTACTCTCTACTATGTGGTTATTGGGTTTCCTTAATAGCCTCATGTGGAGGAGTTTTATTGAGGGCATTTTAATTTTGCCTTGATAGATTACAGTCACTACACTTCTTAGATCTCTTTAAAAATCTTTTAGGTAGGGTTCTTGTCAAAGACACACTTTGCCAGAAATAGCTTGTCTCTAATTTTTCTTCCATTTACCCAGATGTTGACTTAGGTTTTTCTCTGGTAGTGAAATTACTGATGAAAGGAATCTATAGCACATATGGTTTGGGTAGTACCCAATTAGTGGAAGATATAGAGGGATTTGGAGGCACATTTGATTTGACCAGTCTTTTCTGTGCCATAGGGCTTTGGCAGATAATGCGTTGTTGATTGCAGTGAGATAGACTTTATAGGCCCTTAGTCTGAGACCCATGCAGCCTCATGTATATGAGCTCATGGCACTCACTGCCACATTGTGCAACTTACTGTCTTGAAAAATCTCTTTGTTTATCCCTGGTCTTCCCACTAGATTAGTAGGTTCCTTGAGGGTGCCAGACTATCTTCTTTGAGATTCTTCTGTTGAAAGATCAGAGCTGTGGTTAGTATGTGCAACTTTTGGGTATCTTCTTCACTCCAGATTGCCAAATTGAGCTGCAAAATATGGCAGCTAACACATTTAAATTCATGGTGTTTCATCTGTCTACTCCTCCAGCTAGACATTCTGATAGCTACTTCTCCTTCCAAGAAGCATGTTCTTCAGGGAAGGTGTACTATTAAGACTTTGGTGAAGAGCTGGGGCTGTGGCAGACTGCAGTGATCATGGCTCTGTTTCAGCAGATGAGAGCAAACATGGGCAAGTTGCTCAAGGGTATGGACAGGTACAATCCAAAGAACTTGGCTACCTTGGAGTGGTATGACCTAGAGGCCAACCTGGCTGTCCTGAAATTGTACCAGTTCAACCCAGCCTTCTTTCAGACCACAATCACTGTCCAGACTCTGCTGAAAGCCCTCAATAACCTGCCCCACTCTGACTTCACTCTGTGCAAATGTATGGTCAACCAGGCACATCAAGAAGAGTGGCCCATCTGGCAGGTCCTGTACCTTGCTGACCTGCTGGAGACCTGCTCCTTTTAAGCCTTCTGGCAAGCCCTGAATGAAAACATAGACCTCTTAGAAAGCATAACTGCCTTCGAAGATTCTGTCCAAAAATTTGTCTACCATGTGGTGGACACCACGTACTAGCACATTGACTGCTGGACTGAGAACCAGCTGAAGGTGTGCATGAGCAAGTATGGCTGGAACGCCGGTGAGTCAGGGCAGATCTTCATCTGCAGCCATGATGAGAGCATTAAGCCCAAGAACATCGTGGAGAAGATCGACAGTGACAGTTACCTTGATTCTTTTCTCTTTCAGGATGTATTGCATCACTTCATGGGGGCTCTGTGGTAAGACTGTATAGAGTATGCATCCACCTTCTTTGGAGTAGTGATAGAAATGATTATTTGAACTCTGGTGCCTCAAAGATCACTTTGAAATCATATAGTTAGAGATCGATTCTGTCATGTTAGTATGTACTATAGGATTTATCAAGCAGCCTGCAACAAATTTATCCACAGCGAATCATCTGTACTAATGGTGATTTATTATCGAAAGGGTCCATCAGTGTTTGGAATCTGTGGCCAACGCAGGGCATCATTGAAGATCTGCTGCTAGTTTCTTTCAGAAGAATTGTGGGGATTCCAGCTTTCCGAATGTATCTTAAAGCTTAAGAGTTTGTTTATGTTCGTCGTGGTTAGTCTAGTGTTCTCTAGAACAGCAGAACCCATAGGAGCTCAGAGTCATTCCCCAGGATCCCTTCACCTTGTCCTTTGTTTGTTTTTTGCTTCTATCATCTCTGTTTTACTTAAAAAAAATCGGCCTAAAAATGGGCAACTTAGATGCAGGCAGAGTCTACGGCCGCACTCTGCCAAGTCAGGGTAAGCAAATCCTCAAAAGTTCCTGCCCTGCGAACAAGTCTGGCAGAAATAGTAGGCCAGAAAGCTGAAGATGAGGCTCCAACGTTATACAGTGTATTGGGAGACTGGTCAGGAGGCAAACTGTCTTAAGTCAACTTGTACATTTTGCAAACTGCTAATCCACACTGCTGGTTCACTCAGGAATTTAAGTTTTATTCCTTCTCAAGTCTCTGAGGGGCATTGAAGAAAAGATAGAATAGTTCTATAACCAAGTTTAGCTGGTTAGGGGACAATATAATTTTAGATCAAGATAAAGAAGTTAAGCTATTAGAGTTGAGATAAGATAGATATTGAATCTCATTCGGAGATCTAGACTCAACAAGACAGGAAAAACACTTACTTCAAACGAGACGAATGCAGATGGCCAAGTCACTATGAATGTAACATATATAGTACTCAGTATTCTCATGATTGTCACATGGTTCTCCCTGCTGTATGTAGTTTGTTTTACACATGTGTAATAAAATAAAAGTATATATTAAAAATAAATAAATAAAAAATATATATAATATGTTCTGATTACATTTTCTCTTCCCCCAACTCCTCTAGGGCCCTTGCCACTTACCTACCTGCCCACCCAAATCCACACCCTTTCTTTGTCTCATTAGAATACAAATAGGGATAAAAATAATAATAACAAAATAAAAGGAAACAAACCAGATTGAAATAAAGCAAACAGAAGAAATAGAGCCAAAGAAAAAAGCACAAGAAACACATATAGATGCAGAGACACATGTTCATACACACAGAAATTCCATAAAAACATAAAACTGGAAGCCACCATCAGTACAAAAAGGATCTGTAAGAAACAAACAAAGCTATGACAAAGCATGTCAAGACAAAGACCCTTCAAAAATGCCATTGAGTTCATTTTGTGTTGGCTGTATACTGCTAAGCACACGTTCTCAAAAGTAGTTATCAGAGATAACTTCTCGGTTAAAGATGGGGGCATGTGTTCACTTCTCCTCTCATTGCCAGGACCCTTTCTGGCCCAGACTTGTGCATGTCCTGTGCATTCTGCCACAGTATCTATTGTATGAGGAAGCTTCTCTGATGATGGCTAAGCTGATACATGACTATAGCAGAATCTTGTTAGAAGTCATTTTATTGCTACATTTCCTTTTCCCCGATATCCTTAGTTTATCAAGTCTGAGGTTCTTGGCCACTGAAGCTGTGTAGCAGATAGATTTTATTGCATGGCGTGAGCCTTAATTCATATCAGATATTGGTTGGTTACTCTCACAAGCTCTGTGCCAGTATCGCACTAGTATATCTTATAGTCTTGCCATCATTGTAGAACAGGGGCTTTGGAGCTGGGTTGTTTTTCTTTCTTCTTTGGTGACATGCAGAGTACCTTCCAGTACCATGACCACTTCTCAGTAGGGATGAAGGCTCTAAGCACTAGATCAAATTCTCCACATTCAGTGTGTTGTGTAGGTGTTGCCTGCAGCAATAGGATCTTACCATCAGTTTGCTCCACCTTGTGCTTTGAGACATGATCTTTCAGTGGGACCTGAGGCTCACTGGTTTGCTTAGACTGATTGGCCAGCAAGTCCTAGGGAGCCGTCTTTCTACATACCTCCCATATATAGCTCATGCTACGTACCTGACTTCTTACTTGGATTCTGGAAGTAGACCTCATGGTCTTATGCTTGCTAAGCAAACACTTTGCTCCTGGTGGTGAGTTTGTTCTGGGAAAAGTAGCTGCTTTTGAGCTGATTAAAATGGCATCAGATCCTAACTCATTAGCTCACTCTCTGATGATCTTTGCTCATTTGTTTTACCATACTGAACTTCAGTTTCCTTCAGATGAGGATAATGTCCAAGGGGGTGGTGACAGTGTCTGGAAGGCCGATGGTTGGAAAGAACTTAACACGTGGTGGTTACTCTTATATTGTCCTTATACTCACCTTAAAAATAAGTGTTTGCTTTTTCTGTGCTGATCACACATAGAGCTTCCTGAGTATTGTCAACATTGCCCAGGTATCTGGTACTTCTTATTTTTGATGGTTTTATTATTTAAATTAGATAGTCATTTCTGTCTCTTTTATTCTTTCCCTTGGTTGTCAGAGGGGTGATATTCCTTTTGTTGTCTCTTTGTGGCAGAAATGGTAGTTATAGATAGTACATTGCCTCTGTAATATTTTATCTATTGGCTTTGTGAATGATCTGTTTAGCTATCTAAAGGAGAAAATGCAAGCATTTTCCCTTGTTTTATTTGTCATCGTGGCCTGGGAATAGGATAAGGAGAGGTCATAACTTAAAAGACAGCAGGATGGGTCTTCTCTTCTCTCTCTTTTTTTTTTTTTTCTTTTTTTATTAATTTATTCATATTACACCTCGATTGTTAGCCCTTCCCCTGTTTCCTCCCATTCTTCCCTCCCTCCCATTTCTCCCCTTCTCCCCTCCCCTATGTCCGTGACCGAGGGAGACCTCCTCCCCCTATATATGCTCTCAGAATATCAAGTCTCTTCTTGGTAACTAGCTATCCTTCCTCTGAGTGCCACCAGGTCTCCCCATCTGGGGGACATGGTCAGAAAAGGGGCACCAGAGTTCGTGTGAGAGTCAGATCTCACTCTCCACTCAATGGTGTAGAGTATCATGTTCGTTGGCTATGTCCTGGTAGGGGTTCGAAGCTTACTGCCTATATTCTCCTTGGCTGGTGCCTTAGTTTGAGGAGGACCCCAGGATCCAGATCTGCCTGTCATAAAGTTCTTCTTGTAGGTTTCCAGGACCCTGTGGGTCCTACTATTTCCTCTTTCTTCCATGCTACTCTTGCCTAAAGTCTCAATCGGATATCCTCTCCTCTGACCCACTTTCTTGGTAAGTAAAGAGTTTCATGGTACATATCCCTTGGACTAGTGTTTTGATATAAGTGAGTATATACCGTTTGTCTCTTTTTGCTTCTGGGTGAACTCACTCATTATGATAATTTCTAGATCAATCCATTTGTCCACAAATTTTGGGAATTCCTTGTTTTTAATAGCTGAGTAGTATTCCATAGTGTAAATATACCACAGTTTCTTAGTCCATTCTTCTACTGAGGGACACTTAGGCTGTTTCCATGTTCTGGCTATTATGTATAGAGCAGCTATGAACATGGTTGAGCATATGTCCCTGTTGTGTGGTAGGGCATTTTCTGGGTATATTCCAAGGAGTGGGATAGCTGGGTCTTGAGGAAGCCCTATTCCCATTTTTCTGAGAAAGCACCAGATAGCTTTCCAAAGTGGTTGTACTAGTTTGCATTCCCACCAGCAATGAAGGAGTGTTCCTCTCTCTCCACATCCTCGCCAACATGTGGTGTCATTTGAGTTTTTGATCTTAGCCATTCTGATGGGTGTAAGATGGAATCTCAGTGTCGTTTTGATTTGCATTTCTCTGATGACTAACGAGGACGAGCATTTCTTTAAGTGTTTCTCGGCCATTTGATATTCCTCTGCTGAGAATTCTCTGTTAAATTCCAAGCCCCATTTCGCAATTGGGTTGTTTGGTTTTGTGGTGTTTAATTTCTTGAGTTCTTTGTATATTTTGGATATTAAACCTTTGTCAGATGAAGGGTTGGTGAAGATCTTTTCTCGTTCTGTAGGCTGTCGCTTTGTTCTCTTGACAGTGTCTCCTGCCTTACAGAAGCTTCTCAGCCTCATGAGGTCCCATTTATTAATTGTCGACATTAAGGCCTGGGCTGTTGGTGTACTGTTCAGGAAGTTGTTTCCTGTGCCTATGTGTCCCAGGCTTTTCCCCACTTTTTCCTCTAACTGAATTAATGTCTCTGGTTTTAAGTTGAGGTCTTTAATCCACTTGGACTTGAGTTTTGTGCATGGTGACAAATAAGGGTCTAATTGCATTTTTCTACATGTAGACATCCAGTTAGACCAGCACCATTTGTTGAAGATGCTATCATTTTTCCATTGAATAGATTTGACTTCTTTGTCAAAAATCAAGTGAGCAAATGTGTGTGGATTGATCTCTGGGTCTTCAATTCGATTCCATTGATCCACCAGTCTATTGCTTTGCCAGTACCATGCTGTTTTAATTACTGTTGCTCTGTAGTACAGCTTGAGATCAGGTATGGAGATTCCTCCAGAGGATCTTTTGTTGTATAGGATTGTTTTTGCTATTCTGGGTTTTTATTTCTCCATATGAATTTGAGAATTGATCTTTCAATATCTTCAAAGTATTTTGTAGGTATTTTGATAGGGATTGCGTTGAATCTGTAAATTGCTTTTGGTAAGATGGCCATTTTTACTATGTTGATTCTCCCGATCCACGAACAAGGTAAATCCCTCCATCTTCTCATGTCATCTTCAATCTCTTTCTTCAGAGGTTTGAAGTTTTTTTCGAATAAGTCCTTCACTTGCTTGGTTAGAGTTACTCCGAGATATTTTATATTGTTTGTGGCTATCGTGAAGGGAATAGTTTTCCTAATTTCTTCCTCTGCCTGTTTGTCATTTGTATACAGAAAAGCTACTGACTTTTTTGAGTTTATTTGTATCCTGCCAATTTGCTGAAGGTGTTTATCAGCTGTAGGAGTTCTCTGGTGGAATTTTGCGGGTCACTTATATACACTATCATATCATCTGCAAATAAGGATAATTTGACTTCTTCCTTTCCCATTTGGATCCCCTTGATCTCCTTTTGCTGTCTTATTGCTCTGGCTAGAACTTCAAGAACTATGTTGAAGAGATAAGGGGACAAGGGGCAGCCTTGTCTGGTTCCCGATTTTAGAGGAATTTCCTTGAGTATCTCTCCATTTAATTTAATGTTGGCTGTTGGTTTGCTGTATATGGCCTTTATTATGTTTAGGTAAGTGCCTTGTATTCCCGATCTCTCCAAAACTTTGAACATAAATGGGTGTTGGATTTTGTCAAATGCTTTTTCTGCATCTAAAGAGATGATCATGTGGTTTTTCTCTTTCAGTTTGTTTATATGATGGATTACATTGATGGATTTCCATATGTTAAACCATCCCTGCATGCCTGGAATGAAGCCTACCTGGTCATGGTGAATGATGTCTTTGATATGCTGTTGTATTCGCTTTGCGAGAATTTTGTTGAGTATTTTTGCATCAATGTTCATAAGAGAAATTGGTCTGAAATTCTCTTTTTTTGTTGGATCTTTGTGAGGTTTAGGTATCAATGTGACTGTGGCCTCATAGAAGGAATTTGGTAATATTCCGTCCATTTCTATCTTTTGGAATAGCTTGAATAGTATTGGTATTAGCTCCTCTTTGAAGGTCTGGTAGAATTCTGCACTGAAACCATCTGGCCCTGGGCTTTTTTTGGTTGGGAGACTATCAATGGTTGCTTCTATTTCTATAGGTGAAATAGGGCTATTTAATTTGTTTATCTGGACTTGGTTCAATTTCAGCAAATGGAATCGGTCGAGAAATTTTCCATTTCTGTTAAATTTTTGATTTTGTGGCATAAATGCCTTTAAAGTAGGTTCTTACGATTCTTTGTATTTCTTCAGTGTCTGTTGTTATGTCATCCTTTTCATTTCTGATTTTGTTAATTTGGATAGTGTTTCTCTGTCTTTTAGTTAGATTGGCTAACGGTTTGTCTGTCTTGTTAAGTTTTTCAAAGAACCAACTCTTGGTTTTGTTGATTCTTAGGATTGTTCTCTTTGTTTCTACTTTATTGATTTCAGCCCTGAATTTGATTATTTCTAGGCGTCTACTCCTCTTGGGTGTTTCTGCTTCTTTTTTTTTCTAGAGCTTCCAGATGTGTTGTTAGGTTGTTTATGTGGGATGATTCCTTTTTCTTTTTGAAGGCGCTTAGTGCTATGAATTTTCCTCTTAGCACTGCTTTCAATGTGTCCCACAAATTTGGGTATGTTGTTCCATCATTTTCATTGAATTTCAGGAAGTCTTTTATTTCTTCCCTTATTTCTTCCATGACCCATGTGTCATTAAAGTAGAGAGTTGTTTAGTTTCCACGTGTTAGTATGCTTTTTGTTATTTCTGTTGTTGTTGAAGTCCAGCCTTAGACCGTGGTGATCTGATAAGATACAAGGTATTATTTCAATCTTCTTGTATCTATTGAGGTTTGCTTCATGACCAACTATGTGATCAATTTTAGAGAACGTTCCATGGGGTGCTGAGAAAAAGGTATAATCCTTTGCATTTGGGTGGAAAGTTCTGTAGATATCTGTTAGATCCATTTGATTCATGACATTGGTTAATGAGGTTATTTCCCACCTTAGTTTTTGATTCAAAGACCTATCCTTGAGTGAAAGAGGGGTGTTGAAGTCTCCCAGTATTATTGTGTGGGTATCAATGAGTGGGGCAAGCTTTGTTAATAACTCTTTTACAAATGTGGGAGCCCTTGTATTCAGAGCATAGATGTTCAAAATTGTGATGTCTTCTTGGTTGAATTTACTTTTGACGAGTATGAAGTGACCATCTTCATCTCGTTTGATTAATTTTGGTTGAAAGTCTATTTTATTAGATATTAGAATGGCTACCCCAGCTTGCTTCTTGTGACCATTTGCTTGGAATATTTTTCCCCAACCTTTTACTCTGAGGCAATGTCTGTCCTTGTGGTTGAGGTGTGTTTCTTGAATGCAGAAGAATGTTGGGTCATGTTTATGCATCCATTCCGTTAGTCTGTGTCTTTTTATTGGAGAGTTGAGACCATTGACGTTGAGAGATATTAATGACCAGTGATTGGTAATTCCCTTCATTTTTGGTATTTGTAACAGTTGAGATTTTGTGAGGTTGTGATTTTGCAATGGTATATTTACATATTTCCTATGTAGTTTTGGTTGTAGTTTGACCAGTTGGGGTGGAGTTTTCCTTCTAATAGCTTCTGTAAAGCTGGATTTTTGGCTAGGTACTGTTTGAATTTGTTTTTGTCATGAAATAACTTGTCTTCTCCGTCAATGGTTATTGATAATTTTGCTGGATATAGTAGTTTTGCCTGGTATCTGTGTTCTCTTAGGGTTTGCAGCACCTCTGTCCAGGCCCTTCTGGCTTTCATGGTCTCTGCTGAGAAATCAGGAGTAATTCTGATAGGTTTGCCTTCGTATGTTACTCGGCCTTTTTCTCTTGCCGCTTTCAATATTTTTTCCTTGTTCTGTATATTTTGTGTTGTTATTATTATGTGGCGGGAAGATTTTCTTTTCAGGTCTATTCTATTTGGTGTTCTGTAGGCCTCTTGTATGCTCATACGCATCTCTTTCTTCAAATTGGGAAAATTCTCCTCCATTATTTGCTTAAAGATGTGTTCTGGGCTGGGGGGTCGACTGTCCCGTTTCTCCTGTATCCCTATTATTCTCAAGTTTTGTCTTTTCATGTGGTCTTTTAATTGCTGAATGCTCTGTGTCAGGAACTTTTCAGATTTAGCATTTCCCTGAATGGTTGTTTCCAGTTCTGTGATTGTATCTTCAAGTCCTGATATTCGTTCTTCCATTTCTTGCAATCTGTTAGATAAGGCCACCTCTGAGATGCTTGCTTTCCTCTTTGCAGCCTCTTGATCACGTTTTTCTTCTGTGTGTTCCTGCATCATAGCTTCCATTTTTATCTTCATGTCTTGGACTGTTTTAATGATTTCCATCATCTGGTTATTTATATTTTTCTGAAATTCTTCCAGTGCCTCTTTATATGACTCTTTTAACTCTTCAGCCCTCTTATTTGCCTCCTCCTGCATTTGTTTACAGATTTTATTTGTTTCTTCCATTATCATCTTCTTTACTAAGGACTTGAGGTCATTTTCTTGCCTATCCATTGCTGTTAGGTTCTCTAGGTTGTTTTCATTGGGAATGTTGGAATCTGGAGATGCCAAACTGTTTTGGTTTTTGATAGGATTCTTACGCTGCCCTCTTGTCATTTTGATGGCTCTGGTGTTGGAAGGTATTTTGTAGTGACCTTCGCTGGTTGAGAGTGGTTAATTGATGACTGATTATAGGTTAGGTGCTCTTGCCTGTGCGGATCAGGGGGTATTTTTGTGGAACTGGTAGGTGATCCGGTTTCACTCCTGCTGGTTTTCGTCTGCCCCCTGGGTTCCAGGCTGAGCCAGCCAAAGTAGATATCTGTTTGGACTTTACTGCTGTAATTCAGATCAGCAGTCTTGGGACCTAGAATAAGGTCCGCATACAAACGTTCTGGCTGAGTAGGTTGATCTCAGCTGCCTGTCCTACCTGTGGATTTGCAGTCAAGACCCCAGGTAGATCAGATCTTCTGGGTGTGTAACTGTCTTTTAGCTCTGCCTCTATACCCTGTAGCAGTGTCCAACCTCTCCCAGTACTATATGTCTAGAGGGACCAAGGTCGCTCTTGGTCAGCAATTAGGCACTGCAAGCAAGACCCTCTTTTCGACTCCCAATAAAGTGAGAGTGTCTGCCTTGCTCAGCCAGGATCTCCACTGGACACTCTCATTCAGGGAGCAGGGAGCGCTGTGCCAGGGCCTTGGGGCTGGGCAGTTAGTAAGACTGGCTCTGCAGAGCTCTGGTGGCCGCTCGTGGACCCAAATCTTCCTGCCGGGGTATGTGGGCCCCCTCACACTCTGGGTCAGCAATTAGACACTGCAAACAGGACCCATCCACGTCTTGTCTCCCAATAATGAGAGAGTGCCTGCCTTGCTTGGGCCAGGATCTCCAGCTGGGCTCTCACGTGCCAGGAGCCGGGAGCGGGGAGCAGAGCGTTGGACCAGTGCCTTGTGGCTGGGTAGGGACAAAAGGGTTGCAGAGCTCTGGTGGAAGCCCGCGGGCCCAGGTCTTCCTGCAGGGCAAATAAGTTCAGCTATAGCTCTGGGCAAGACCCACGTCTCCCGATGGGTCTGTGGAAGCAGCTCAAGGTGATTTCTCACTTCCGCTGTTTGCAGGCTCAGTCCGCTGTGATTGGTGTTAAGTTTGGCCCCGATGGCCAGTGAGCTGCAGTCCCACTTTAACTGTCTCTGTTGGGTCTGTGTTTTCAGTCGGCCTGGGCGGGTGACCTCTGCAGTTTGGGGTGGTGCGGAAGGAGGAATCTTAGGGCAGATTCATCCTCTTCGCTGAGATTGCTCTGGCTGGGGACTCTGGAAAAACCCCTCCCCAAACAGCGAGTCTGTGCTTTATATACAGGCTGCAGTTTGCATGTGGATTCCGTCTCAGAGTTTGGGGAGTGCGTTTAGCACCTCCGGGATGTTGCCTGACCCAGGGGGGTAGGCCCCCTGTTTGGTCTGCGGCCTTTGGGGCCCCACTCACCTACAGTTCTCAAAGTCCAGCAATCTGTTGCTCCTCCTATGTCTCTGGTCTCCATGGAGTAGATCAGATATGTGGCTTAATGGTCGACGCCATCTTGGAATCCCCCCCCCCTTCTCTTCTCTTTTAAACTGTGTTTGTCACGAGAACCCATTCACATAGGGCTATGCTATTTTTGTTGTTGCCATTGTTAATTGTTACTTTTTGCTTATTTAATTTTTTAATAGTTATATATAGGTGCATAGATGTATGTGAATGTGTGTGTATATGTGTGCGTGTGTGTGTATATGTAAGGACATACATGTGCATGCATGTGCTTATGGAAGACAGAGGTGAATATTAGATATCTTCCTCAGTGATTCTCATTGAACCTAATGCTTATTGATCTGGGTAGGTTCTGTCTAGCAAGCCCCAGGTTAGAACCTCTGCCTCCCTAGCACTGCCATTATAGGGATGGGTGGGCAGCTGAATCATCACCTCAGCTACCTACCACACTTGCTTCTTATCTCATCATGTCCACGCATTGAACATCTCTTGCTTTTTGCATACAGATGCATGTAATTTCCTTCCTTTGTTTAATGTATTAAAGTCTTTCATGCTTTCTGTGTTTAAGACAGAGCAAAATATTTCTCCCATCTTTATCCCTATGATAACTACAAGATAAGAAAGATGCTATGAAGTCTGCTATGTGAGAGTTAATAGAAGCAGGGAGGACAACTCACATATTTGTGAATACCCAAGAACAGGCTTTCCTGTGAATTCTAGGGCTCAGGAACTCCTGAAGGTGGTACACGGGCTGATCATGGAACACAGCCTCAGCCCATGCCAAGAAGACAACTCCATTGAATCATGTCTGGTGAACCTGCCTCTCTGAGAATTTTTGTTGACTCTGGCATCTCAGGAACATATCTTTGGCTTACTTAGCCAGGTATCTGACTATTCAAATTCAGTTTTGTATTATTCTGGAAGCTGGAAGAATTGGGAAGAGGTTGACTATTCTCTGAAGACGCTTAGACTGAACCCAGAAGAGTGTGTCCACTGGAGGGTGGATGGATACCTCATCTGGAACAGCACCCTGACAAGCAATGTTTGGTTCAGCTGTCTGGCAGTCTTTGTTTCTCAGCTACAGTATCTTAAAACGTAGCCTATTTCAGATTTCTTCCCCTTTCTCCACTGGCACAAAGTCTCATTACAGGAGAGGAAATAAGATAGCAGCAGGGAGAGAATGAGGTCTCGTTTTTTGCAATATGCAGTTTCAGTGCATTCCCTCCCCTGTGCTGATCTCTGTAATTTGATTAATTGGCATGTGGTGTGTTACAGAAAATCCAAGGAATGACAAAGCTGGTTCGATATCAATTAACTAAGGCAAGAATGGACTTCCCACAGAGACCCTAAGACAGCGCAGTGTTTAACTGGCCCTTTCAAACACAAGTCCTCCCCAATGAGAAGCAGACAATCCCAGTTGTTTAAGGAAATTAAGAACCATGGAAATTAGCAGCTCAAATCCACTTAGATGAGTCTGCTCTCCTTTTAATATAAGATATTCCAATCTTTCCTCCAAAGTGATTTGAAGACTTAATATTTGCTGAGATGCTTTAGTTGGATTTAAATAATATAATTGAATTTGCTTGCTACATCCATGGGATGTGAAGGTCTTAGAGCTCCTGTGGTGAGAGGTATGCGCATGTTTGTGCATGTGAGTCAGGTTTGAGGGGAGTCTTTCTTATTTCTTTCTGAGTAGGTGAAACAGGATTAGTAGGCGAGGTAGTACTTACTGTAACAGGCTATATCTGTTACTCTCTATGTGACTGTCGTTGTCATGGGGCTCAGAGCTCATTTATTTAGCTATAGGCTTTGATTGAGCTGAGTTAGATATACTTTGCTTTTGTTTGTACATGGCACATGTTCCTGGTATCTTACCCCTAAGCAGGGTTGGTATAGAAGAAGATCTTGGTTAAGCATTTTTCCATGTTCATAGCCTTGTGAAAGATAAACAGCTACAGGCTCTATTCCTTGCAGTTAGCATGGTGAGAAAGATGGTCAGCACATAGAAATGAGAAATCACTTCCGATATAGGAAAAAAGAAAGAATTTTTGAAGAATCTTGAACAAAAAGTTATGGTTGCAGATATCTCAGGTATCAAGAGTAGCGTATTTGACAGCATCAGCATATGACGATTGTGACACCTCCCTAGAGCATACAGTATGGAGTGCTTGGCACATGGAGAGGTGACGAAGGTAAAGAGGGAGGCATGAGCAGCTTCATGAAAGACTTCCTATATAACTTCTTGGGCATCTGAACTTCAGGCTACAGAACAAAAAGTGGAGATCTTCAGTAAATTTGAAGAATAAGAGTGAGGCAATCAATTTGATGTTTTTTGAGTAGTAAGCAGAGTACAACACCATTATGTAGATTTGATTAGAGGTGGAGAGATATATTAGAAAATGAATACAGCCCAAGAGACTAGTTAAGTGCAGGCCTGGCCAAGGAGATGGCAAGATGATAGATAGATACAAAGGCACTTCTAGGAGGTAGAATTGACTGGATTTCCTCATTTTATGTGGGGCGGGGAGGGAACGTAAGAGCCTTGACATTGTTTTCTTGGTACATTTGCAGAGTTAAGGATTATAAGAGAAGTTTGTTTTGTGATAGAAACAGGAAAGAGAATTGAGCCTGGGCCACCTTTAGGTGGAGAATTTTCTCATGGAGTTTCAGCACAGGTTTTGGGTGATGTGCTTTTTGGATAAGGTTCTTAAGAACTTAAAGGCATTGGCTTATGAAAGCTAGAGTTAAGAGGTAAATAAATATGTTCATCTAGGGCATGGTACTCAAACGGAGGAATATGGAAAGCTGAGAATGAGGCTTATGGATTACAAATGCACAGTGACAGTTGAAAGAAAGGGGAACTGTGTGGAAGATGGCAAAAGGAGTGAGCTCCTTCCCTGAGAACACATGATTGGGATAGCATGATCTAGCCTAACAGCCAGTTTTCATTTGTTTGGCTCACTTGTTTGGAACAAAGAATTAAATGTCTTCATTGAGCCAGAAGAGCCAGAAGAAGGATGGCAGGCACAGGGGTGAGGACATGAGCTCTAAGAAAGACCTTAAAGGTACAGTGGTGTGATGAAGTGTATCTAGGAGGCAGGGGCAGGGCATGTTCTAAAGCCTGTTCCGAGGAGAGTGTGTGTCAAAGGACCATTGCCTTCTTTAATGCCAAGTATGAGTGAAGGATTGAAGCCTGGCTGCATCACAGACAGGAATGGTTATGGAAGGGGATGGAGGACTAGACTCTGCAAGTCTATTGGATGTCTTCTGTTCTCAGGAAAGAGGGCAAAGAACATATTTTTTTTTTTCCAAGTGAAGAGAGTAGAGTGAGAATGGTTATTCTAAGAAGTGGAATGTGTTTTTAGTGTGGTGTTTGATGTTAGTTGGATAGAACAGTTAAAACTCTGAAATGTGCTTTTTAACTCAGTGTGTACTTGTTGACATAGTTCTAAATGAACCAAGTAATTAGTAAGGATGGCATGAAGCGACTCCAGTGTTGAAGACATTGTGGCGATTGTCCCTGCTTTGGAGGTCTTGCTGGTACCTAGAGAGCTTTGCTAGTGATGAAGCTATTTGAAAATCATGGTCATCCATCTTAATTCACAGTAAGAGTTTGATATGACTGTTGGGGCTCTGTTCCTTCTGAATCATGCTGATTTCAGTTAAAGGAGTATGTTGCCTCCATATTCATTATTTTAATAGCACTTTTATTACAGAATAGATTTAGGTTTGCAGAAATGCTGCCAATAGTAGAGAGAGCTCTTGAAATCTCCAGTACCAGCTTTTCCACTTATAAAAACATCATATTAGCATGATACACTTATCACAATTAATTAAGGTAGTAGCCAGCTTTTTGTTACCATAACAAATTCCTAAGATATACCAATGTTTGAAGAAAGACTTATTAAACCTTAGTCACTTGGCCCTGATGACTTTGGCCTATGAGGACATAGTAGGTCATGGTGGGAGGTTGCAATGCAGGCAGATGCTCACTTTGTAGTAGATGGGAAGCATAGAAAAACAGAGGTTGGGGTCTCATAATCTTTAAGAACATTCCTGGACAACAGGGATTCCTTTGTTACTTCTTAGAAGTGAGCACAGGCTGACCTTCACAGACAAGCCTCTGGGAATATTTAAGATCTAAACCATAACAGTCAATCTTAAAATTTTAAAAAAATATTTATTATTATGCATACAGTGATGAAAAGGGCATCAGATCACATTATAGATGGTTGTGAGCTACCATGTGGTTCCTGGGAATTGAACTCATGACCTATGGAAGAACAATCAGTGCTCTTAACCACTGAGCCATCTCTCCAGCCCCCTTAAAGTTTTTTTCTTTTTTTCTTTTTTCTTTTTTTAATCCTTCTCTTTTTATCTTGTAAGACATTGTCTTGTGGTTGTCCCCAAGCAAGTATTGGGCTATTTGGCTCAGTTGGTTCTTCTCCTTGAGCATTCCTTGGTTGCTGACAGGAATGTGCTACTGTGCCCTTCCTGAACCATTTTCTGTGCATTACTACCTGCACTTGCTTTTGTTTCTTACTTCCAAGCCTACTTGGTCTAGCCTCTTAGATTACTGTTGGCCCTCTCAGAAGCTGGTGACTTCCAAATGCAGAGCTAAGCCAGTGTTTGTGTTGTCTGTCTTCCCATTTCCTTGGAAATCTTTTGAAACACTGTCTCTTTCAGAAATTATACCATTGAGGGTAAAACGTAAAGGAAAAGAGTCAATTGGCATTTTACTAAGATGACCCTGGTGTCATTTATGTCTAGCTTTAATTTAAGATGTATTAGGAATACAATTTTCTAGACATTAATCTTTTGAAAATAGAAATAAATAATGGAGAATACGTTTTGATGACAAATTTTGTAGCCTGGCCAGTAATGGAGCAGCTCCCTGTCCTCTGCCTCTAGATGGCACTGGTCTCATGCTGGCCTACAATGCTTAAACTACAGAATTTGGAATAAAATTTTCTTTTATCAGGCTGGCATTATGTGATGTCCTGTTGTTGTGCACTCTGTACTCATTTTTTGTCTTAGCAGAACACAGAGTTAGGGAGCTCTGTTAGTGACAGTGAAGCGTTCAGTTGGTACACAGTCCTGGATGAGTGTTGGGGAGCTTATAGCTGGTATTTGCAGCAGGCTCATTCTGGGCAATCAATCCTGGATCTGTCTGTTCTCTCCAAGTCCCCTAATCACTTGTTAGTGAGTAGTTGTTCCCAATAGTTCCCCTGTGTAGAACTCAGTTCTCTGACAATTGCTTCCCTGACCTAGAGAATTGCCAGTGAGGCACAGAGAGTAGGAAGGACTCCGCTTATCAAATGCAAATACTTAGTCATTGTCTTGTTTTTAATGAACCTCTTAGGTTTTCATTTTAAACACCTCAGTTATTGTTGTCTGCCAAAAGAAAAATCTCCTGGTTTTCTTCAGTTGCCTAAGACATCTCATATTACTGAGAAGGTAACCATTTGTTTTGCCTAATTTGACTGTAAATCTTTCGGCACACAAATCTTTCAGTCTTTTCTGTTAGGTCCTTTCTAATAGAGCTATGTGACTATATTAGACTCTTAAACAAAATGGCATGAAGAAATGATGATATAGACAAAACGTTCTGCTGTCCAGAATTTCACTCGAAGACAATTTTGAAGTCGTTTTTTTCCTCTTCCTTCTCCATTCACTGCCCCCCCCCCCCCGCCTCCATTACACCAGTGACTCGCTGTTCTGCCCTCCTGTCTTCCATGCATTGACCTTGTGTAGTACCTGTGTTGCTTAGCTGAGGAAGCAGCCTTAGTTCCCACTCACGTTACTCATGGTGTTCTGTTCACTCCTTATCCCCTTCCCCTCACGTTTGATATCATGCAGAGCAAGAATGCCGCATGCTATACCCACTGTCTTGTAGCCTCCTTGCTTTATTTCCTCAGACAGGGACTTTCTTAGAAACGTCATGTAGTCAAATTGCTTATATAATAGTAGCTGCTAATTTTTCCAAAGGTTTGTAATTTTCAAATGTGCTTAAAATGATTTTCATCACATCTATTTTAATGTTACAATGCAGTCTCGAGTTTAGAAACGCCACACTTGATTCATATTTTTGTTTCTTAAACATAGTCTTCTGCTTCTATCACAGTTTCTTAGTTCACCGCTTACCTAGCTATTATATGGTCTTCCTACCCCCCAAAATATTGTTTGAGACTCTCCCTGTGTAGCCCAGGCTAGCTCAAGCTTATAATCCACCAGCTTCAGTCTCCTGAGTGCTAGAGTAGCAGCGTGCGTGATGTTGTTTATACTATTCATGAGGAGCTCCCCAATGCCTACTTTCCCTGAGAGCCTGAGAAGACCATCTTCTTCCTCCACCGTCTCCTGGCCCAGGACTCTTGTAGAAAAAGTCAGTGGCTTTTTGCCAGCATCTTCAGGTTAAGTGCAGAGTTTATTAGATGTGTGTCTGTTGATACCCTCACAGCATGCCCAAGAAGGACCCTGGCTTCTCAGTCTGTGTCCATCCAGACAAGTTTTATAGGAGATGATTAAGTATTTTCATGGATACATCATCTTTCAGAGTTTTATATACTGTACAGAATGTCCCAGACCTGTCTCTTCCTTCTGGGGAAATCTTGTGAACAGTTCTCATGTTTGAGAAGTGTTTCTAATCCCTTATGGTCTCTCTCTCTCTCTCTCTCTCTCTCTCTCTCTCTGTATGTTTGTTTGTGTGTGTGTGTGTGTATGTGTGTGATCCATTCAGCTCTAAAATGTTTCTTGCCTCAGCTTCTTTTCCTTTCAGTGACTTTATTTTCTCAGTAGGATGAAAGGGCTGAGATCAGTGGAGTCAAACACAAGGGTCTTAAAAGGTTTTCCAGGATGCTCTAGGACGCTCCAGGATATCCAGGATTCTCTAGGATACTGGTCTCTCCTATTGTACATTGATTTAGAGATTTACATGGTTTCTAACACTTGGCATTTTACTGTGAGTAGTGGCTAGTGTGGAGTTCCACTGTATTCCCTTTGTGTGGGAAACACTCCTTGAATGCTCCCCAAATGGTTCATGTTAGTGCAAGTTCACAGATGCTTAGTCTACACAAAAGGGAAACTTAACTGGAAATTGTTAAATTATGTCTGTGTTTGCACATGCTTGCAGAGACTAGAAGTCAGCCTTTGTGCTGTTCTTCAGGAACTGTTCACCCTATCTTAAGACAAGCTTCATTGCTGGACTGGGGTGCATCAGCTAGACAGGGCTGGCCAGCCCAAGAGTCCCAGGCATCTGGTTGTGGCTGCCTTCCTAGCACTGGAATTTTAAGTGTACATCATCAGATATGGTTATTTTCTTTTTATGTGACTTCTAGGCTTCATATTTATGATGCCCTCATTTTACTCATTAGGGTATATTGTCCAGGCCCAAATAATAATAATAATAACAACAACAATAATAATAATAACAACAACAACCATAATAATAATGATAATGATAGCAGCAACAACAATAATAACAATAACAACAATAATAACAACAATAATAATAATATAATGATTCTTGTACAATAAACCTGTCTTATTGGGAATAAATTATTATCATTTGTGCATAGTTTCTCAAGTAATATAACTGTATGAGACATGGAAGCTCAGTCATTTTCTTACTTTACATCAAATTCTTCATCCTGTCTATTTGGTCCTTTCTGAATTGAAGCCAGGGGAGTGCTCTGGGTCCCAGACTGGATCACAATTGTAGAGTTGGGTTTTGATCCAGCCTCCATCTCATATTGTGCAATGGTGCTTCTTGCTAAACCTCTCAGACCCCTGGGTTCTGGAGAAACTGGGATATAACAAGTGATATGAGCATTTCATGAAAACATGTAGTAAGTAAGGTAGAAAATACCTGTTGCCATCAGCTGATGGTTCTGTGAGCTGCAGAAGAGTGTTATAAGCTCTGTCACAGAAATGCAGAGAAACAGGCAGCATGGCTAGAATTTAGCACTCACACACAAGGCTTGAGTTGCTGAAGAAGCAAATAGTTTCCGGATATTTAAATGAGCAAATAGAAAGGGAATTCCTACCTTGGGAAGCACAGCCCAGACCCACATAGCCATCTGTAGTTTCGTTCTCATGATCCTTTTCCCTTTGGCTGTTTAGAAATTTGCATGTTTATATATTATATTTTTTATAAAATTTGCCAATATATACATATACATATACATACATACACACACACACACACACACACACACACACACATATATATATAGTTTGTTTGTTTGTTTGTTTGTTTGTTTGTTTGTTTTTTGAGACAGGGTCTCTCTGTGTAGCCTTGGCTTTCCTGGACTTGCTTTGTAGACCAGGCTGGCCTTGAACTCACAGTGATCCACCTGCCTCTGCCTCCTTAGTGCTGGCATTAAAGGCATGCACCACCATGCACAGCTTGAAATATATTCTTAACATCTAGGATGCCTTGAAAATTATTTTTATTTTCTAAATTTTAAATTTTATTAGTTTTGTTATCTATACCTCTATCCCTTGGTACTCAAACTCTTTGTTGGCTTGGCTTCTTCCTTTCCTTGCCCCGATACTGGCCAGTGGAACCCTACTCCTACCATATTGGGCACCATATGTAAAAGTAACATTCTCCTGGCTCAGCTGTTGTCTGTGAGCCTTACTGCCTCTTCCTGCTAAACTAGGCCTAGTCCTAGAAGCTTCTAGCTTCTGTATAATTTAACATAGGCCTAGAATGTTTTCAGCTTTAAAAGCTCGCCCTTCCTTGTTCTTTCTGAGCTCTGGGCTGGCTGGCTCAATAGATAATGGTTGCAGAGAGAGAACTCAGAGCAGAAAATGAGAAGCCAGAAGATTATAGCAGATTGCTGAGTTAGTTTGGGGTCAAGCAGAACAATTCAGTGAGAAGCTGAGAGAAGCCATATTGAATTAGTTTGGGGAGGAGTTTGAGCCAGAACTTGGCTCTTTTTCCTTCTTTAATGTGGCCATAGACTCCCCTTAGAATCTCTTCTTGCCCCTGTGAATGTTTTATTAGAAATACTGGCTGTCTCTGATTTGATGCTCTTATTGCTCTTCTGTGCCGCATTCTACAGATGGTTTCACATGCTACTCCTTCACCTCATTTCTGTGGTTTCCAATCTTTTATGTTTTCTGTATGTTCCAGATACATTTTGGTCATATTCATGTACTCACTCTGGGGGTTAGAGAGCTCTGGAACTCACTATGTAGCTCTTACTAGTTTTGAAAATAGTCTTACAATGCTTAACTTCTTTTATTTGGCTTTGTCTTAAGCTACAATATAGTGCTAGAGTGGAAAATCTCCTGGTCAAGAGACTAGAATCCCAGTCCTGAGTGTAGTCCCAACCTTCCGATTGGGCTGGTTCAGACACTTTGGCCAAGGGCTTACTCCTAGGAAGGTGGGCTCATCTTAAGCCATGCTAAAGAGATAGGCAGAATAATTCATTCTTTAATGAGACACTGTACTAGTCCATCCCAAAGCCCTCACCCCTAGTGGAGAAGCATAAGGATTACAGCCATGTGGGGTCATAGGTCTGCCTGTTTTCTGAACTATTCAGTAAAGCAATGACCATTTCTTTAGTTCTTATTCTTTTCACAATGTTTTTGCTTCCACACCCCATATATTTTGGCTTCCTTACCCTTTCTCTAAAGCTTCACAGGCCCACTCAGTGTCTGATCTCCATGTCAGCTTAAATGGCTTAGCCTTTGCCTTCTTTCTTCCATTCTCCTCTGGGCAGCAGCTGAGGTTTTACAGCTCACCTGCCCTGTGGTTCTTTTTTTTCACTGTAATAAAATTGTCCTAGTGCCTCCATTTGAGCCAACTTTTAAAAGTCTTTTATTGATACTAAAAACCCCCAAAGAGGACCCTATTTCCCCTGTATAAGTAGAAGTTATTTATATTTCTTAATACACACTGAAATTAGGACATAAGTATTAACCAAGAGTGTTCAGCTGTATACTTTACTGAGTTCCCTTGAGTAATGTCAGTAGGCTCGCTTTAACTATTGCGGCTCCTTCCTTGCCTCCTGAGATGTTTGTGGATATGCACAAACACTTGAGTGCTTCTGATTTGTTGGCAGTGGTTTGTCATGGTCTATAGTTGAGTTCTGTGGGCCACAGCTTGCCTCCCAGCATTATCTGCTGACTGTGGGACTTGGAGAAGACACATTTTTGAGTTGGAGGTTCCATCTGTGTGAAGAGGTGGCGTGGGGGCAGTCAGCAGTGGCAGGGCTGTGTGTGGTGAAGAGGAGGATCATGTGCTTTAACAGTTACAGCACACTTTATTACTAATGTGAAGTGTGCAGTAATATCAGGCAAGTCCTTTGAGTTTGGAGAAAGGCACAGCAGGTGAGCATTCACACTAGTGCTAGTTTTCTTAAGTAGTGACTGACTGTCAGCTGTGCCAGGGTCCTTTGTCATGTCTTCTATGCTGATCCTTTAGAAAAGCCACCTTGTAGCATTGTGCAAAGCTTTTGGCTAAGTGTTAATTAGAAATTGTATTGCTTGAGGTGTCCATCCTTAGCTGAGTTCAGGAAAACCAAAAAAGGAAGCCAAAACAAAAAAACAAAAAACCAAAATCAAAACAACAAACAACAACAACAACAACAAAAACAAACCCAAAAAACCACATTGGATTAAATGTGAAAGCTTTGACTTATATGATCAGATATTTCTCCTCAGGTCTAATGCAAATTTGAGAGAATTTTCCATATTTCATGTTTTTTTTTTTGTTTTTTTTACTTAACAATATAATGAGATTTGTGCCAAATAGGGATCATAATCTTCAGAGTATAGAGAAACATAAGGTGATTAGCACATTGAAAAAATACATTTGGGCCGTCTGCTCTGTTGACAGCGTACAGAGTGGGAGAAGATCATTGCCAGACAAGGCGTTAATATCTAGAATATAAAGAATTGCAAAAGCTAAACATCAAAAGAACAGAACTGTCAGTCAATAAATTGGTGAATGAAATGAACAGACTGTTCTCCAGAAAAGAAACACAAACGGACAATAAATACATTTAAAAGATGTTCGATATCCTTGCCAGTCAACAAATCCAAATTACAATGTCTCTGAGATTTCATCTCACCTCAGTCAGCATGGCCTCCACCAGGAAATAAAAAAGTAAAAGATGATAGCTTGCGTGGGGGAAAGATTGCCCTATGAGTTCTGGTGGGCATATGAACTGTTGTAGCTACTGTAGGGGTCAGTGTGGAGGGTTATCAAGAACTAAAAGTAAAGCCGGTGTATGACCCAGCTCTACCACCTGTGGTCACTACCTGAAGTGCTGTGTACATCCTACCGCACAGACACTTATCCACCCGTACTTATTGCTGCTCTCCTCATAGTGGCAAGACAATGGCCCTAGCCTAGTTGGATGCCCATCAACACATGGGTGGATTGTGTAAATAGGGTACATATGCACAGTGGGATTTCCTTCAACTATAAAGAAAAATGAAATTGTATTTGTGGGGAAATGGATGAATCTGCAAGATATTACATTTAGCAAGATAACCCAGCCTCACACAAACACGTTATGTTCTCTCTCGTATGTGGAGCCTGACTTGAAATATTTACATGCATGTGTGTGTGTGTGTGTGTGTGTGTGTGTGTGTGTGTGTGTGTGTGTGTATAGATCCTATAACCAGAAAGGGGCAGTGAGTGATAAGGGGAAAGGAGGTGTTGAGGAAAGGGGCAGGTAATAAACACAGGTGACAAGGGAAGCGTGAACATGAGGCTATTGGATGTTGGTGAGTGTAAGAAGGAGAAGTGGGTGTGAGAGAAAGAAGGATTCACAAAAGTAAATTATATTTGAAATCTCATAAAAATCTAAAACATTCTATACCAGTTATCTGTATTTTGACCACGAGCACCTATTCTTTCTCCTTTTTACCACTAACGAAGCATTCCCCTTCATGTGAGTTCTCATCTCTTTACTTCCCACTAGTTGGCTGTTCCAGATGTGGTTCCAGCCCTAGAAGCAGCAACTCTGTGTTTCTGTACTGAACAGCAAACATTGTGTGCTGTAACAATAAGGCCTGATCCTTGTACTGTTTGCAGTACACGGTCCTGAGGGCTACATAGTCCTCCGTGCCCTCACTCCTCTTTTAGATTCACTTACTTTATATGTGGGACAGTTTGCCTGCACATGTGTGTGTATACCATGCTTGTGTACTGTGCCCATGGAGGTCAGCACAAGGTGTTGGATTCCCTGGTATTGGAGTCACGATGGTATGGGAGCCATAGTGTGGGTGTTTGAGACCAAACCTGGATCCCTCCCTCTCCCCCCAAAAGAGTGCTTTCTACTCCCTGAACGATCTCTGTATCTCCCACCATGTGTCTTTTTTGTCCTTTAAATGACATTTGTTGTATTATCTCTAACTTCACATATAATCTTATTTATTGGGAAATATGCAAATACATAAAAACAGCAAGAAAAAGGGAAAATTATGAGTGCTCCCACCACATAGAGATGATAAATATTCTATTGTTATGGGTTTCTTTTGAATTTTGAATTGTAAATGGTTATGCTATGGCTCAACATAATCCTAGTAATTAAATAACATTATTTCATATAAACTTTTCTATAAAGAAAGACTAGTGTTGCTTGTTAATGTAATGTAGTTACTAAATTATTTGCTTTGAATGGAAAATAGTGTTCTTGAGCCTAAATCTCTACATAGTGTCCCTCCTCCAAAGCTTAAAAATCCATTGGGAAGGTTTGTTTATTTGTCTGTCTTTCATCTATTTACCTAATGGTGAACATGCTGGAAATATTTAAAATGGTCTTTCTTTTAGTTCTATTTTATATGTGTGGTGTTTTGCCCACATGTATTCTGTGTACAACATGCCTGCCTTGTGTTCATGGAGGCCAGGGGAGGCTGTCAGATCCCCTGGGACTGGACTTATAGCTGGTTGTGAGCCACTGTGTGGGTGCTGCACTCAAACCATGTTTCTCTGCAAGAGCAGCCAGTGTGTTTAAGTGCTGAGCCATCTCTCCAGCAGTTCCATCATCAGGTATTATGATGATATATTGTCAGTTCAAATAATATTGTTTAAGAGATTTAGTTTTTGAATACAGTCACAAGTCATTTTGATAGAAGGTTGGAATTCTGAGTGATCAAATTGGGAAACATTTCACTCAGAACCAGCCTGGGCATGGTGGCCAATGCTCAGAACTGGAGTGTGGAAAGTATTAGAGCTGGCCCTATTTGAAGCCAGCCTAGGCTTAGAGGGAGACCTTGTCTTAAATTAAAAAAAAAAAAGTAAGATTAGGCATGCACCCTGTGCTCAATATGCATCTCTACAAAACGAATTTGTAAACAACCCAGGGCTTAAAATATTAAAAACATTCACTTCCTGGGAGTCTTGAGGTTGAAAACGCCCTCAACTGAGGTCATCAGGCTTTCTCCTGATCAGTATCTGTCCACACACCTAAAATCACCTAACACAGATTCACACTGTTGGACAGTGCTGTTGGAGGAATGGCAAAACAGTACCGTTGTTTCAGCTACTGTAATCCTAAGGCATAGAGAGTATAAAGTGTTTATAAAATCAAATCTAAAAATATAAATAATAAGACAATCATACTTGGGCTACCAAGGCAAAAGAAGACAGAAAATTTAAGTGCATATGGGTCCTCGCTTCTAGTAATGATGTTTTGGAAAAGATAAAACTATAGACTGAAGTATAAAGTTCAGTGGATACCAGGGGTTACTTAGGAGAGACACACAAACTGGCAGAGCACAGGTAACATTTAAGTCATTGAAACTATTTTGTATGGTGTTAAATAGTGGCTACATTTCATTGTACATCTGAAAACCCCGTAGAACACACAGCTCCAGTAGTGATCGCTAGTGTAAACTCTGCTGCGGTGCGCAAAGTTAATCCACACTAAGAACTGTGGTAGACTGTCAATACGTCAGGGTACAGCCAAAATAAGGTGTAGCCTTTGGTGGAGATGGTGTTGGTAGAGGAAGTGTATGTGAGTGTATGTTAGCCAGGAAGTGTGTGTGTGTGTGTGTGTGTGTGTGTGTGTGTGTGTGTGTTGGAGGCATGTGACATATTGATACTTCTGCCTTCTCTCTTGCTCCCAACTTAAAACTGCTCTTCAAAATTAATCTTTATTAATAAACAAAACAATATGGGAAACAATGCAGCTCTAAGTTGTTAAATAGAACATGTAGACATATTTGCTTGAATTATAACCTTTCTGCCCACTTGAGGTACAATTCAACCCAGAATGACACTCTATATAGTGCTCATATCCCTTTACCTTCCTTAAACTATGACAGTCCTCAGTCTTTTTTCATTTCAAGCAGCGGTCCTCAACCTTCCTAATACTGTGACCCTTCAATATAGTTCCTCATGTTCGGGTGACCTCCAAAGATAAAATTATTTTTGTTATTACTTCATAACTGTAATTTTGCTGCTGTTATGAGATGTAATGGAAGTCTTTGGTATGCAGGTTACCTGATATGTGACCTCTGTGAAAGGGTCATTCAACCTCCAATGGGTTGACAGCCACTAGCTTAGAGTGACCCTGACTCTCTTCACAGTTCTTTCCTAATCTTTCATGTGATGTTGCTGACTTAGACATTATCACATATTGTCTCATGATCAGACTTGGGTTATGTATTTTTGACAAAAGAAAGAAAGGAAAATATTTTCTGTCTTTGTCAGTACATTGCTTTGGAGGACAGGGTATTGATACTTACAGCTCTTGGTTACCCTAGAGCTAATTATTTGGGAAAGATAGTACATATTTATTTAATTAACATTACTAATTAACTGACATAATTAAGAAGTTTCCTATGAAATCCACTTTATAACTGTAAAACCCTGTTTTTCACATTTCCCCACCAACTTCAGAATCCATTGGTCATCATCTGAGTTACTGTGGCTTTGGCAAACTTTCTTTTTCTAAATGCATTCACTAGAATTTTATTGCCTGTAAGTGTTTATTTATTCAGTATTTAATATCTTCATGGCTTCCTGGATATTTGTTTCCATATCTGTGGTGTCATCAATGCTCAACTTATTTATATAGTGTTGGATCCAGATTTAGCCATGTGACCCCTGTGGTGGTCTCTTGTATACTTGTCCAGAATCAGTTATTTTTCTAGGGAATTCTCCTTTTATAAGAATGGTATTAAGAAATGCAGACCTGGGTGTACTTATTGTTATGGGCAATAGCATTTTGTCCTGATCTTCTCAGACGCAGCTAGGAAATCTATGGACATCTGTTTTTCTATTGACATGTATCTGTACATGTGTTGAGTTCTGTCAATACCTCCAGTCTCAGGCCAGCACCACACAGCTCCTCCTGGGTATCTCCATTGCCACTGCCATTTAGGGTCTTGTTCTTCTTGCCCATAATGCGTTTAACACAATAAGCCATAGAAGGAACTAAAAGTGGTTTCAGAATTGTTACCATATATTCTTCTCGAAAAAATGACTGACTTGTGTACCATATTTTTTCTGTAATTACGTTTCTAGGCTTACAAAGTGACTTAATATAGTATTTTTTAAAGTCACTGCAGTCAGTGCTTTACTCCCATTGGTGTGACTGTGCCATTTAAATCAAACCACATTTGGGGTGCTCCACACCTCTGTGTTAGTTTTCTTTTACATGTTTTGAGTGGATTAAATATCATTAACTTGATTCTGGAATCCAGAACTATACAAAAGTTTTACTTAGAGAATCATCACGGTCTGTGCCCTGCCCACCTTCACACTCCATTCCCACTCACCTGCGTGTCCTTTGTTTCTGCTCACTTCCCTGGGGCCAGCCCATTCTCTAGTGTCTGTTTTACCCTTCACTTACTCACTTTTAGGTACATGAGGGCCATCTGTCTTCATGTCCCTTCTGCATCCTGCAGGAAACATAGCATTTGCTCCTTTGTACTTGGCGCTCCCCCGCTCTCTCCCCTCTCCTCTCTCTCCTCTGTCCCCCGCACCCCCCCCCCCCTTTCTTTCTGTCTTGCATGTTGAAAACCTTTTCCTACAAGTTCAGGAAGGTCTTCTGCATTGTCTTTTACACTTGAAATGTGTTCACCTATGTAGACTGCCTACAGTTTATAAAACGTTTTTGTTGATTATTTTGAATTGCTAAAAATGCCAGAAGGACATCGCACAAGTACAGTGGCTAGTTTAGTTACCAGCTTCACTCAGTCTAGAATGACCTGGGAAGAGAGTCTCAAGGAGGGAGCTTTCTGGGCTGAGCTGGCCTGTGAACATGGCTGTGGGGCATCTTCTTGTTTGCAATAGTGTGGGAGAACTCAGCCTTTCCCTCTGCCCTAGTCCTGAACTCTGTTTACTATACAGAAAGTGGGTAATTTTCAGCACTCATCCAACTCACACTTAAGGCCCAGGGTTGTGGGATCTTCTGAAAAGACTTCATTAGCATTTAGAGGAGACCTCAGCTTAGGAGTGTTTTGGTTTTTGGTCACAGTTGGAGCTCCTCTTTTGCCCAGGAGGTGTAGTACCTGACTGGAGATTTCCACAAGTCTGGTCCTTGTTTGGGGAATGAGTCTATCTGTAGTGTTCAGCAGATGTTCTGGCTTGGTCAACTACTTGGCTTGCACTTTTGTCTTGCTGGCATGTTCAGTTGAAACTCACAGGCTCAGCCTTGCCTTTAGTGTGCTGGGAAGGCAGACATTCTCAGCGACTGTTTGTCTCATGTTTTACTGGTTTCATGTTACTTTGTAGAGTGTTTTTTTTAGTAATTCTTAACTACTTTATTGCTTTCTTTGTGCCTTTGGCATTTTTTTTTTCCTCAGCTCAAGGATTGTTCTAACCAGTGTAACAGTACTAGAACTGACAACCCTTTTGTAAAACATTGTCTCCCACAGGACTCAGGTGTAAACAATAATTGATTATTTCTATTTCTTGACCCATTCTCCTCATAGGTAAAATTGATCTGCTATGACACGTTGGATATGCTTGTGTGTGTGTGTGTGTGTGTGTGTGTGTGTGAAGTATACCTGTGTGTATGCACACAGAGGCCAGAGGTGGTTATCAAGTGACTTCCTGTCTTACTCTCCAATGTGTGTTGAGCTTGGAGCTCACTGCCTTGGTTAGCTTGGTTGCCCAGTGATCTCTAGGGAGCTTCCTACTTTTGCCTCCCCAGCGCTGGATTCCTGGGTGCATATCACTGTGCCTGGCTTCTCCTGTAGCTCCTAGGGATTGAGCTTAGGTCCTCATGGTTATGTGGCAAGCATTTACTGACAAAGCCATCTCATTAGCCTTGATATTCTATTTTATTGTGAAAGTAGCATATGATTCCTGACATCTGTGGCTAATTATGATACTGAGGAAATTTTGTTTAGTTGTTGTAGTCTGCCATGTACTCTGTATTTTCACTGTACTTACCATAAAAATGTATGAATTTAGCATGATCTCCTCTCATGTATCATGAGCTGAGACTTAGCTATTATGTAATTTGCCCATGATTTCACTTATAATACGTGGCAGAGATATGTGCAAAGCTCTGAAATGGGTTTTAGAAATCGAGTATTAGAACTCTAGCAGGCTTCCTGTCTTCATAGACTTTATAGGATTTAATTCTTAAACTGTACGTTTTTACTTAGTCTTAGATCACATTGGGAAGATCCTGTGGGACACTTAGGGATACTATTTGAGAGTCTAAAGCTTGGCATTTCCATTAGAACTGAGGATAATGTCTCTTGTAAGGAAATGACTGTAAATTCAGGCAAATGTAAAACAGATCAGCAAAGATCCTGGAGGCATTTGTAATTCCCCAGGGAGCCTCAACACTGGGTAGCTCAGAGCTTGGCTTAAAGTTAGTACAAAGTGCTAGAAATTTCAATGTCCACATTAAGTATAAAATTTTATTATTTTTAAATTTAAATTTAATTTCTGATATTTTTTGTTAAGATATAATTCTTAGCCCAACATTGTAACTGTGATAATACATATTCTTCTCAAGAATTTCTATGCTGTTTGGTAGAGAATAGCCACCACCCTGTTTTATATATTTCATTATTTCTTTTGGTTTACAGTTATTTGCTGGTGTAAAGGACGGAGAGAGCCTGCAACTCTTTGAAGAAAGTTTTCGCTCTGCTCATAAGCAAGAGACACACACCATGGAGGCTGTGAAGCTTGTGGAGTTTGACCTTAAACAAGTACTGACCAGGCTTGTGACACATCTTTTTGGAGATGGTAGGTACTTAGCTATCTTTGTGTCTCGAAAGTTATTGACCATGGTGCAGCAGATCATTGAGGCTGATTGTATAAGTTTTTTTGTTGTTGATTTGGTTTTGTCTAAGTTATAGGTGGATGGAGGAAGCCTGTGGACATGTTGGTTCTTTCAACTTGAGGGTCAGGATGAATTAGCTAGAGAAGGAACAGTGGTGATGGATTATCTCGTTATCCGTGCAAAGTGTCTGGTTATCTTGATATCTTGGTTTTGTTTCTGTACTATGAGATCACATGCACAGGATTCTTTACAGTGTGGATCATTATACATTTATATACTGACTACTGTACTGTCAATAGCAGAAATATTAAAAGAATAATATTGTTCAGAGTTTGGCTCTCACTTTATATTCTTGTCTTCAAATCTTCCTCCAAGGAGCACAATACAGTTGCTGCCTCCTGCTGTGGGAGCCACAGTCACCATCTCCAGTGCATCCCGGAGCTCACTGATCTTGGTTCACCTCTATGCGTTCATTCCTCCAGACTCCCCTACCTAGCCATAGACACAAATGTGTGTTGGAAATGACTCTTTTAATTTAGTTAAGGCTCTGCTGCTCTGTTTCAACAAGGCTTATAGGAGTATCTTTACTTCCATGTCGCCAGATGCATAATTCATATAATAGCTAAGAAGCCATTAACTAGCCCTATACTTTATTTATAAAGCATTCATTATTATAAATTTGTACATCAGTGTCAGACTTAATACTTTTCTAGGCAGTAAGGAATAGTGATGGGAGTGGATGGGAAACTGCCTTCATCTGTGTTCATGATGTTTTATTTTGTAAAAGTCTCAAGTAAAGTATGACAAAATATTGTGATTTGATAAAATAGAATAATGGGTGCATAGATGGCTGCTATTTTCTGTTTGTCTCCAGATTTGAAGCATTTCATATTAAATGGTATAATGTGAAACTGATTTCAGTTTGAGGTTGTTGATGTTAAAATTCCATTACAGCTTGCCCCTCCTTACTTCTGCATTAAAAGAACTGTGGTAATTTTAAGAGTCCCATGCTCTACCGACTGAGCTAGCCAGGCAGCTAACTGCGGTAATTTTAGCAATTCTATAATCTACTTAACACTGAAATGTTGGGAGATAGATTATATTGTTCAAGTATTTAAGAGGCAGGGCAGGGAAGAAGGGATCCCAACGTTAAGAAGAAATGCTCTGCCTCTAGTAGCTTCATACAACATGTCAGGCTTTCATCTGCATTTTCCCCTGTGACAGATTATGTATTAATTTTTTATGGCCCTCCTCATAATGCTCTTTTTTTGGATATTTTTGTAAGTAAGCAATTGCAATAGCTGTTTGTGAGATTTCATGAACTTGATTTCTGCTAGTTTGTAGACTTTACAGTATGGAATAATCTAGACCTAATTCCTGTCTTCAAGGAGTCATGCATATTTATCCTCTACCAAGGCAGCTTTAACTGTCTGTGAGTTCTCAGGAGAGGTACCGCATCCAGAATAGAGCCTGTACTCAGGAGGGCAACTGTGAAGGGATCCAACAGAGGATGATGGAGACTTAGCAGGGCACGCACTGAGCACTGAAAACAGTGGCTGCAGCTATAACACAGGGCCAGAAAGCAAAGAGGAGGAAGGAATGTGACTGGCAGTAAATCCTGTACCCTCTGTGGAATGTTGAGTAGAATTAGATTTCAACAGAGGTATCTTTTCTACCTTTTAAACCCTGATCTTAGGATTCAGTAATCTATCTAACTTTTAGTTTGAAATAATATGTGTTTCACAAATAAAGTGAATTATAACATGCAAAATATCTTATAATTTGAAAATATTAAATTCAATGCAAATGTGGGGGGGAAACTAAGGAAGAGGTACAAGATTAAGGCACTGAATACAGAGTGGCTGTGAGGATGGAGGAATATAATCAGAGTGACAATCAGATTTGCTTTGTCTCTGTGGCAGCTAATGGGATGGGATGCCCCTTCTAGACTGTAGCCTGGACATCACATTGGTGCTCAGCATGGCTTTGCATCATGTGCAACACCTGGCATTTGTTTTTGAAAGACATCTTTGTTCCGGACTAATGGCTCAGCACATAAATGTGCCCAGGGTCCCTACTAATAACCTGAGCTTCATCCTCAGGTCCATTTGCCTGGAAGGACAGAGCTGACTCTAAAAAGTTGTCTTAGCATTTCTCCAGCACAGCGACAGGCGTCTGCTCTCAATAAATGAATGAATGAATGTCTTGTGCTCCATGGAGACCAAGCATGTTCATTTCTGGGAATCAGGTCTTGTACGCGCCCTTGTATTAGTATTTTTAGTGTTTGTGTTTGCATATCTTTCAAACTGTACACTGAGGTGAAATTTCATTATTAAAGACTGCTTCTACCGTATACTTGTTTTGTTTTGACTGTGATGCTTTCCTTAACACGGGGCACATACTGATGCCTAAGGTTAGGAGTTTTCAATTTTGAAATAGCAGTGAGGTTGTGTCTTATAATCAGGATGTACTTGTTGATTTTTAAAGTCTTGTGGACCTGGACTTTTTCAATTCAGATTTTACAACAGATCAGTGTTGCTGGATTTTTGTTTAGTTGAGTGTTTTTGAGACTAGATCTCATTGTGTATTTCTGATGGCCCCAAAACTCATTGTGTAGTTCAGGCTAGCCTCTGACTTAAAGATCTGCCTGCCTCTGCCTCCTGAGCCCTGATAGTAAAGACTTTAGTCACCGTGTCTGATCAGTATTGTTGTCTTTATACATCTTCAAATTCACTTTTGGTTGTAATATATGCTTTGCAGAGGTGTATAGTCTAATTAAACTATAACAACAACAATAACAGTTATAATAATAACAATAAACAATAATAATTGCCTTCTTGGAGAATAGATAGAGTTCATCTAAACTGAAGTCTGAAAAGAGCCTGGAAAATGCTGGTAACGTTCCTCAGTACCATACATCTGAGTGTCATTGAGACCAGAGGACAGCCAGAGTGATGGCAGCAGGCACCGAGAGGGTTGCTGCCGTCAACAGGACACTGAATCTTGGCCGTGGGAATTGTCCTTTTCACCCTGATCCCACCCTGAACTTAAGCACACATGAAGATCCTGCTGATAGCTATAGCCCAGGCATTCTGCCTTCTGAACCTAATATAGAGGCTAGCTGTTTTGAAAGGGTAAAAATAAACCATTTCAATAACCCACAGTCTAGTAATTCTTGAATTTGGGCAGCTGAGACAGCAGGATAATATCTACCAAGGGCCACATAGGTAAGAACCTTTCCGGTAAGAGTAAAAGGAGAGTGAACTCTGTGTGTGTATGTGTGTGTCTGTGTGTGTGTGTGTGTGTGTGTGTGTGTGTGTGTGTGTGTAAATGAGAGCTATTATTAGTCATTTAATATTATTTCTGAGATTGAGACAATGAAATCTATGATGTAAAAAAAGTCAGGTAATCTAGCAGAAGCAGGCCTTTCTCTCCATCCTACCCTCTGGCTTTTACCCCTCCCTCTTGTCCTGGGCTAGCTTGTTGCAAAGCCTCTATTTGCTACATCATATTCAATTACACTTTGGGTACCAAAGGACACATAAAAACCCAAACTTATTTCTTTCTACATTTAATTAATGGGCACAGTTTGTCAGCCTCAGACATACTTCTCAAGACTCTTTTTATATCTGTTTGCATGGCCTAGACTCCTCACTTACTATCATCGGATTCCTTTGTACTTGAAAAGAAATATTAAAAATTAGAACACATCCTGTCCTGGTGGCAGTTTGTTGTTATTACAGCAGCTTTAAGTTCAGCTTTTTTCAGTCTCCAAATGTGGTTTATTATTTCTTGCTAACATTTCAATTGTACCAGTATCCTAAGAGCGGTCATTATTTTAGAATTAGAAAGAAATAAAATAATGCTTTAGATTATGTTTATGCTCATGGAATTCATCGTTATTTTCCACATCACGACTGCTTTCTGTATATTTTGAACCCTGCATGATGATCATTTCTTTTATAGCATCTAAGATAGGGATTTAAGATTCCTAGAATTTTAATTTCTATTCGAATCCTTCAGTGTTTGCAGCTTTTTTCCCCAGAGCACTGTCTAACATGCACTGATATTTCCCAGTAGAGCATCGCTCGCTCTCATGGTGCAGTTTAGATCAGTAAGTTGAGGGAGAGAGGGGCTGTGCTGCTCTCCTGCTGACCTGGGAGTCCCCACACAGAGCATGCCTCTCGCTGCTGGTGCTGGTCTTTGAAACACATACCTAGTGATGCCCTTCCTGATGTACAAAGAGCTTCCAGCCAGCAGCTCCTCAGGAGACAACATTAACTGCCAGGAGACCCCATGTCCAGAGCCTGAGTCTGGCAGGAGTGTCTTCAACGATGCTGTCTGATGGCTCTTTCTCCCTCTGTAAGTGCAAGGCTGACAGTGTCCTGTTCTTCCTCTTAGCTTTAACTTCCTCCTACCATATTGCCCTTCCATCGGTGCTGATCCCTCTCAGATAACCTGCTTGCCAGTTAGAACTGCATAGGAATCAATGTATAGTCCCATTCAGCTGAAACCTTCTAGGGCTCTGTTCTGTGAACAGTGACCCAGTCCAGGGTGAGACTGTGAGGTAATGGTAATAAAGGCAACATGCCTTGAACATTTTGTCTTGTTTTCTCTATTCATAAATCCCTATTAGTGTAAAGGCAGTAAAAGTGATGGAGGCTACTAGGTCCCTAAGTGTTCTACTTTGTTCATAAAATTGAATTCAGTGTAAAATACTTTAATCATTTCACATTAATAGACTTTAAACCTGCTGTTTTCTGCTGACTGTTATGGTCCAATTTGGAGAAGGTTGTTTTCTTACTTTTTATATTGTTCTGTTAAAATAGTCTGGCCAAAGCAGCTCAAGAAAGAGTTTATTTCGACTTATGATTCAACAGGGCTAGATGTCCATAATGGCAGGGAGGAACGGTGGCAGGAGCAGGAAGCTGAGAGATCACATCTCAGCTGCACACAGGAAGCAGGGAAAAGGAACAGGAAGCTGCGTGAGGCTATGAACATTCAAAGACTGCCCTCAGTGATGTATGTTCTCCAGCAAGGCTGACCCTTTTAAAGATTCCTAACTTCCCTCAATAATGCTCCCAACTGGGCACCAGGTGTTTGGATACATGAATCTATGGCAGTGGTTCTCAGCCTTCCTATTGCCATGAGCCTTGAATACAGTTCCTCAAGTTATGGTGACCCTCAACCATAAAATTTTTTATGTTGCTACTTCATAACTGTAATTTTGATACTCCCATGAGTTGTAATGTAAATATCTAATATACAGGATATCTGATATGTGCTCCCCAAAGGGTAACAACTCACAGGTTGAGAACTGCTGGTCTGTGATGATGCATTTCTCATCTATACCATGACAATTGTTTTCAGAATACTCCTAGATAGTAAAGTAACAAATCATTCTTTGCATTAAGCAGTGTTCACTCAACTGTGCTCATTGTAGCTTGTTGTAATCCACAACAGGATGTATTTTACAGTAAAACCATCCAATGTGTTTAGCCTCTCCAAGGCCTAGGATTGCTATGCAATGGAGATGTGACTTGCCTTGCATTGTCGTCATGGGATTCAGATTGCAGATTCAGATATTTCTATCACTTCCTCTCTTTCCGGGATCTAGTTATAAGTACTTTATCCTTTGGAATTCCTCCTTCTGTTCATTATCTTTGCCTGTTTTGTTCCTTCTGTCTTAAGTTGTATATGTCAAGTTGCCATGCCTTCAAATGCACCTCTTCTTTCTTCCACAAGGTCAACTTTGCTAATAATTCTGTCCTGTATGTTTTTTTTTTTTTAGCACATGCATGATGTGATGAGAATCTTCTTAAATATCTTTCCAGTATCTACATAACATATCCAGTCTGTGCTTTAGCTTCTTGTACATACTGGATATCACTAGAATATTTATTTTAGTGTCTTTGTTGTCTGCTTCTGTCACCTGTCAGTTTTTGGTAAGTTGCTATTGAGTTTTCTGTACCTACATTTTTCTTGTTTGAATGCCAGGTGATTATTTATGTGATACTAGCATTGCTTATTTCACCTTGTATGCACTGGGTAATTGTGTATCTAACCAGTGCCCAGAAGCTTGTTTTGGGATTATTCAAACACACTCAGATCCATTTATGATCTTCTTTTCATTCTTTTTTTTGTTAAGACTGGCATAGTGTTTAGAATGTGATTGTTTTACCCCATTACTGATGCAGGACCTGTTGAGTACTATGTCAGACAGTTAACCAGGGCATTTGGCTCCTGGGGCCTGGCACCATTCTTGGTCCTGTGGAAGCATCATTCTCCATAATCCTTTGTGTGGTTCTCTTCCTGGCTGCAGATGGCTTATTCAGGGTTCACACAGTAGTTTGCATTACACTGAGGGTGATGCTTTGCTGATCCATGGAGCTTGTCAATCTGTGTCTCTCCTTCCCTCTACATTCTGTCCTATGCACCTCAGTCTTCCCAAGTTGTCTAGACTTCTAGCTTTGTCTCCGTAACTCAGAGATTGCTGTTCTGTTCCTGCTTTCTTCCTGGAGAGGAATTCTCACTCTCAGAGACAAGCGTCCTGGTTTCCCTGGTATCTATTGTTTTTAATGACATTATTATGTGCATGTTTGCCCTGCCTTTCCATGGATCCTGTGTATTCAACTTGTGTGGGTCAAACTATTTGTTCAAAAAGTTGCTTCTGTACTTACATGTACAGATGTTTTCTTCTTGGCATTATTCCCTAAGGAAAATGCTTTTTTTTGCTATTATTCTCTAAGCAATCCCTTAACAATGGTTGACATAGGCTTACATGTTTTCATTACAGCGATCTAGAGCAGGATTTAAGAACCTGTTGACCCACTGATGTAGACAGGAAGGGAATCCAGGCTCTTGCCATGTCTAAACCTACTGCTCCTCAGAGCCACAGCCCCCGGCTGTATTTGGGTGGTAGTTTTTTTTTTTTTTTTTTTTTTTTTTTTCATCTTTTACACACCACCATAGAATTCATCTTGTTGTCGCCTCTGAGGAAGCTTTTAGCACACCTCAGTCCCAAGCTATCAGTATGTCCTCTGCAGAGGCCGAGCTCAGAACGCTTCCTGGCTGTGGAACTACAGCTGCAGAGCTTGTTCTGGCCTCTCACTGCGCCTCATTTCTCTTCTGTTTCTGGCCCTCAGAGTTGTTTCTCTTGTCTCTAAGATTAGCCTATGTCTCCCCTTCCTCATTTTTGTTTTATCTGTTATTCTTTTTTGATAGTTATTAAAAGGACCCACAAAATGGTCTTATAAGTGCCATTTGGATGGGTGCTGAGCTAATGTCTTTTTCTTGTTGTTTTGTTTTTGTGGAGGTGGAAGGCAGCATGGGAGGCTGCAGTCTAATGTACTTGGTGCTGGTCTTGGTCTGGAAACTTAACTTCATAGCAGTGTAAGCCCTGTTTCCTTCACCTGTGAAAGGGACATAATAGTTGCTGTGTTTGGAGGTGCTAGCCTTCTATAGTATAGCAGTGAGAGAAGGCATGTGAGATGTGTACACGGTGCCTGATATGTACGAACTGGACAACAAATGCCATTTGCCTTGGGGACACACAGTTTAGAAGTGTCCTTTTCATCGTCTATAAGGATGACAATGGGGCTTTATTACCATTGCTTTCAGTGCTACCAGTGGCCAGGCCCTATGCTGTGCCCTCTGCGTGCTTCCCTTACTAAACTGTCACTTAGATGAGTTAAGACATCAAGATGGTGAGGTAGAAACACAGTGGAGCTGGGATGTGATGGCTCTGTGATAGCTATTGGCAGCTAGGCTGCCCACCTGTACTCTTTGCGATCATTCTGGAGTGAGGTTAATTTTCTTTTAGCCTGCATTGTGGAGGAGTACTGGACTCAAAGGACCCACGCTTGCCTCAGAGTAGGGTACTATTAGGCTCTTCCTTCTGCTGTGTAATAAGCAGCCATGGAGTATGAGTCACTATTCCCAGCACCTCTGACTACATATTCACTATTTAAAGTGCTGGTGGCCATTTCTCTCTTCATGGTGAGTTGGAGATGTGAATCTCTCTTGGAGATCCTAGTCTTAATCTAGAGGAATGCTATGAAGAGGGCTCCCAGGGCAATTCCCTTAAACATAGACCAACAGCTGTGGGATCACCTGCACATCACCAGTGGTGGGGAGTTGCTAGCCTTTATATTTCTCCGATATTCTGTACATGTATTAGCAGAAGGATTACTGTGGCTGACACAGCACTAACATCTGGTGCATGCTCGGAGAGATCTACACCAACGGACTTCATGCCATGGTGGTGGTTTGCCTTGGCTTTGTGGTAGGAATGCTTGATCCCCTTAGCCGTCTTCAGTATTGGACTCCCTGGCGAGTGGCTGGGTGGATGTGAAGGATGTAGGACGTATGCTGCATCGCTACAATGGGGGCATTGGCAGGTTTGCGAGGCCCTAGGTGGGGATGGGTTTTTATTGCTTTGGGAATGGAAGTCACACTCATATTCCCATAAGGATGCTTCGGAGAGTAAACATGCCTCCTCTTCCTCATAACCACTAGTAACCCAGTTGCTAATTCTGGAAGACACTCTTTCTTGCTAGGGGAAAGACAAGGGCTGCATGCAGAGAGCAAGTGGCCAAGGAGGCAGCAGGAACCTGAGGGTCCTCTTCACACTGGCTGTATCACTTGCCTCAGGGGACTCAGACTGAACCCTTTTACCTTTTTAAATTTTTTTAAAAAAAAATCTTATCAGCAGTTCTGTGGATCATCATCTGGGGCCGGAACTCCAATTTGACACTGCCACTCACTAGTTACAATTCTTGGCTTCTGTGAAAAGCATTGAGATAATGTTAATGTAAAACATTACATAACATCTAAAGAGGACTACTCAGCAATACTTATTCCAGTTGTTGACACCCTTTTTCTTGGGCCCAGGAGCGTGTTTTGTTGTAGCATTGCTTTGAATAACAAAATACTGTCTATGCAGTAAGTACGTATCAGTCAGGAGCTTCTGTGGACTTGCCTTGTGTAGTACTTTGGAGGAATGAGGCAGGAAATGAGTGAGTATTCTGCTTCATGCCTCCAGCATGAAGACACCATGGTGAAGGATGGTGTGGTGAGGATTCTGTTTTTACCCAAGAAAAGACGGAAAATTGAAATGGATATTTGTATTTGCTTATACCTGACAATTAATGGAAGTTATAAGTTTACTGTAAGGGTTCAGGAGAGCAAAAGGGACAGAGGGAGGGATGTGAGGAGGCTCCTAACTGAAGGCCTGGTATGTAGTTGTATTTATCCTTTTAGAACATTTTGATTCTGAACCCTGCCAGTGTATTATCTAACCAAGAAAAGATTATAAAAAAAGAAAGAAAGAAAGAAAGAAAGAAAGAAAGAAAGAAAGAAAGAAAATTGTTGAAGTAGAACACTGCTGAGATGTCTGAGAAGCATGGCCTTCATGGTCATTATTGCACACTCTGCTCAAGGACTATGGGATCCTGGGAAATAGGGGAGATGAACTGCCAGGTGCCTTTGCCAGTGGGGCTGAGTTATTTCCCTGGCTACTCTGGTTTTCTAGAATACTGCCAATTAAAAAAATATTCCTATTACATTTATTTCTTTGGAAGTATATATGTGTGCCACAGTGCATTTGTGTATGTCAGAGGACAGCTTGAAGGAATGTTACCTCTGTCCATTACAGGGTTCCTGAGGATCAAACTCAGGCCTTCAGCTTGGTGGCCAGTTTTCCTACCTGCTGAGCCATTTCACCAATCCAGTGCCATTTTTCTAGATGCTTACTTCCAGCCAGAGTGTGCCCTCTGTCTTGTTTGCTCCACCTTCTTTTACTATGGTGGATGCTTGCTTCATGCTATTCAGAATGCAGCCAGTGCCACTGCTTTACATTACTGCATTTCACTAGTTATACCTGGTACCACCCGAGCAAAGACCGATTGGAAATTTAATGCCACACACAGGGATTAATAGCATGCCTGTAGTCAGCTTTAAAAATTATTTGCTCCAGTTGAGGGTGGCCTTGGAAGGATGTGGGAAACCCTTGTTATATGCTTAGTTTAGGCAGCCTTTCACATTTAGATTCTACTTCCTGTGGAAGGAGTTCTCATGGCAGAGTCCCATCTTAACTATGATGGGTCTAGGAGCTAGCAGGAGACTCGGTTTAGTCTTTTACTCAGGGAGGTTGAATGTGGTTATTTATTAAGTATGGGATCTGTTGTGAAGGTGAGAGGCCGATAGAATGGAAAGACCACCATCCTGATACGTGTGCCTGTCAAAGTGCTAGAAATCCTAGCAAAGGAAGGTGGAAAGTTCCCCACCCACCCCAACACTGCTTCTCCAGTTGGTCTTGCTGAGAATGTAGCAGTTGGGAGGCTGCTGCCTGGGTGCATTGTGGTGTAGCCTTTCCTGGTCCCTTGTCTTCTGGAGCAGTAGGATAGGTAATGTAGCCTCTCAGAGGTGATAAAAAGTGGAGTTCTTATGGTCCTTTTTCCATTGGCTCATGTCACTGGCCACAAGGAGTTTCTGTTCACAGTTCCATATGTACCCACCTCAAGGGTTCTTTTAACTCTGCAGCCCCCACTCCTTGTAGTCTGTGTCTATACCTAATCTGAGGCACTTGTCTCCTGAGAGAACTAGGCTTCCCGTTGTGTCTTTCCTCAAAACCTCTGCCTGTAACAGTTGTCTTCACACAACATGGAGATACAGCAGCTGGACCCACAAGGGTGAATTAATTTATCTTTGAAATTGGAGGCTTGAACTCAAGTCTGCCTTTCTGATGAAATGGTCTTTCTCTAGTCAACCCTAGCCTGAAAGTTCAGGGGTGTGTTTTTGGACGACAGCCTTTATGCATAGTGCTCTGAAGCTGATTTGAAAATACCTGTGCGTTATTTATAAATGTAAGTTACCATGCCTCTGTGCCAAGAGAAAAGACAGATGAAAGAGAAAAAACCCGGGCATGATTTTTCAGTAGCTATATCACCATAATTTCCTTTGAGTACCCCAGTGAGATTGGTACTATCAGATCTTTGTGATTTGGACATGCCTAGCCCCAAATATGTAATTTTACATCTGATACTTGACATGTGAAATAAGCTGTACTTTCAGCTAGTTCTTAATATTATATTGTTAATATAGAAAGCATGCCAATGTGCTTGTAAAATTGGAGTTGATACGTGAGTTTTGAGGTCATTAATAAAAGCAAAGAAAAAGGTATATATTTTGGTGTTAATACCAAAGTACCTAATAAATTACTTAAGAAATAATCTTGAAAGTGTGTGACAAAAACCAAGAAGAAAATAGTGCTAATGTCTTAAGTTTTCTATAGTGATTCTGTTAGCAGTGTTTAAAAATAACTATTGTTCACAAGTCAAAGTAATAAGTTCAAATTACTCAAATATATAAGAAAATATGGCATTTTGCCAATATTATCATTCACTAATATAATTTACATTGTTATAATCACTACTTAGGTTTGAAATTGAGCCACAGTCTGCTTAAAAGTGGGGTTTGGCAGATCTGGCCCTTTGGCTGCTTATGCAAAGGAGGGTAAAGTAGCAACAAAGAAAGTGCTTAGACTTGGTGGAGCAGAGGACATGGATGGTGTGGGGGCTCAGAATGCTCTGCATGTCAGTAGAGGATCTGAGGCAGTGCCTGCATCCAAAACTTCCTGGTCAGTAGGCGTACCTGTGGCCCACCTGTGTCTTCTGAAGTCTATTGTGCCCTACAGGCTCTGTTATAGAGATCACTAGCATTTGTGCCTGTGGGCTTTGGAAAGCTTTGGTTGGATTTCCTGCCCAGGTGTGCTTTGCTCTAGGCAGGAATGCAGCAGTTTCCTTCATTTCTGCTGAAAATGACACCTGTAGGGTGATTGAGGAAAAGAAACTGAAGATCATGGTGGCCAGGGTCTTAAGCCTTAAAAGAGGTAGGTAAGATGTAAAGTGCCCAAAAAAGCCATACAGATTTGTTCACTATTTCAGAAAAATTCAATCCAAACAGAAAATTTCCCTTTATAGTTATAGAAGAAATGATAAAAACCTGAAGCCTTGTACTAATAGGAGTCCTGGAGGCAAGAGATCTCAGGCCTCCTTCCTTTGCTGTGATGGCACTAATCCCCGCCCCCAGTGCAGCCAAATCCCTGCCACCACACCCACACCCCTGTCTCCATGAGGCCCTTTCTCCTCTGAGCCTCTACAGAGGAGACATTGTTATTATTTTGAGTGCTAACTGATGTCCCTAGAGTACAGGCATACCTATGCTAAAGGCTCTGCAAGGCTGATCAGAAGCCCTTGAACATGGAGAGTTAGAATTGCAATCCAGAGTCAAAGTACGTTGGATTATCTCCACCACCTTTAATAGCCACAGTGTCCACCTGTGGGTCTCATATAGCTTCCTTTGACTGTCACGACAAACCGTTTTGAGAGGTATTAACTTCACAGACCACAGGTTTCCACCAAACCCCGAGTGTCATTCTCTAGAGTCTGAAGCCTATAGTGGAGATTTCCGCACTTTGATGTTTCCACTACTTTACTTGAAAAGTATCTTGATGCAGGACTTTCTTTGGTTATGTAATTATAAAAATAGTCATGAAAGTATGTTCACATTAGAACATGGAATTTGAGCTTATCTGGATCTGTGTTTCTGGGTCATGGTCATTTGTATTTACCCTAAAAATAAACTCTTCTCTTTTCCTTTTGAGGGGAGATCTGTACTTTGCATTGCCAGCCATATAAATGGAACTTTAGTTATCCTGCTCAAACAGTTTTTTTTTAAAGGTCACAGAATAAAATTGATTTGTGTAGAATCCTCTTAATATGTTAAAGGCACTTAGGTAATAATTATATGGTAATGATTATGATGTAAATCTGGAGTGGCATTTTTGGTAGAATTCAATCCAACTATAAAAGGCCATTCATGCCTATGTTGTTTTCATTAACTGCTTTCATTATATGACCTATGCCTATCTGTCAGGAGTTACAAGGGCCATAAAATGTTTTTTGTTTTCTTCTTGTCTACCCATTGACAGCTTTCTGTCTGGAGGCCTCACACACTTCTTCTTGCTAGCAGGATGGTCTCTTGTGCTTTTACAAGAAATGTTTCTAGGGGATTGTGGGGCTTACACATGGGCAAGTGCACAGGCTTATGCAGCTCTTCTTTGAGTGCAGCTGCAGATCAGCAATTGCTGGCACATGCAACTTCTCCTCATCTGTTCTGGCTTCAACAGATGACCTGTAGACATTTTGCCAGTCTCCCACAGCAGCGAGGCTTTCCTAGTGCATCAGAAAGAGATGGCTGGATCGCTGCAGCACTAGAAATGAGTGTTGCTACATGCAGCAGTATAGAAAGTCTTAAGACTGACCATGACAACAGCATTGTGTATGCTGTAATGCTTTTAAAATCCTAGGGGATGCCAGTGCCATCAAAGTGATGGAAAATATTGTTATGAATATGGGGATCTAGGGTATAAGATATTTTATTACTGCTATTATTTTACAGTACTAGGTTTGGGCCCAGGGAACTCATATACTAGTTAAACACTCTACCAGCGAGCTACATCCCCAGGAAGTTTTTAAAAAGTTATTTTAAAACAGGATCTTGCTAAGTTGTCCATACTGTCTTTAAACTTGATATCTTCCTGTTTCAGTCTCCTAGATAATCTGTGATTACAGGGGTGTGTCTGTATTCCTGTCTGCCTCTAACTTGAATGTGGTTACAGAGTCACATGTGTATACATCTGTCAATATCTGTTAGATTCTGTACTTTATTCATGTGTAGTATAACGTCTTTCAGAATATCTATGTCTGTCTGTCTGTCTGTCTATCTATCTATCTATCTATCTATCTATCTATCTATCTACCTATCTATCTATCAATCAAACTTGTGGACAGTTCTCCAACCTTTGCCTCCTAAATGCCGGGATTACATGTGGTCCCATGCCATCACTTCAGGCTTTTAGCTTGAGTTCATTGATGATCATGCTTAGGGATTTAGAGTAGAGCAGACTGGGTTTGCCTCAGTCGCCTGCCCTAGTTGTGTGAGTTTGGTAGCTCTCTCTGTTTGGGTCTTCTTTCTCTGTGAAACATGACTGTAGAGTTACAGTGAGTGCTCAGGAAGTGGAAACACTCACTAGCACTTCCAGGATTCAAAGCCAGATAGTCTTGAGCAAAAAATTAAGAATGTCTTTAATTCACAGGGGAATGGTTTCTGTTGGAGTTGTCAGAAAGAGGAAGATGACAGGACTGTCCTAGGGAGGGATAGGAACTCTAATGACTGTGTATCTTCTGTGTTCCTGTAGGTGACTTCTCATCTGCTTACAGGTCACCACTGCTCTTCTCAGGCATCAGTGTTTGAGTTCATTAATCTTTTTCTTTTGCTAAATAATGAGATCATTGCTCAAAAGTACCATATTGTGTATTGTGTATTGTGTATTGAAGATCAATTCTGACGTTTTGTAGGTATTGCTTTTTGTTTTTTAATATTTAGATATATTTGCCATTCACTGTAGGAAAATTGATATTTTAAAATAATTTGTTAAATTTGAAAGACTTTGTTTGATTAACTTGCTGTTAGCTGTTAATTTATAAAACTGTCAACATGTACTTCTAAGAGAGGAAAAGTTGGTCCCATTTTTCTCAGCTAGGTATTGAGGTTTGTGCAAACAACTCAGAGACTATGGATCTCTGAAGACAAGGGTTTGTTGATGCACTGCAGATGTTAGCCAGAGAACAGACCAGTTTCTACAGTAAGCCCTCAGACTCCCAGCAGCGGGACTAGGGAGCTTGTGGAAATAGGGCTCTGGGCCAGATAGAAGGGCATTTTTTGATGACCAAGTTTGAGGAAGGCCTATAGAGTAGAAGGACAATATTATGCTAGACAAAAAGAGTTTAGGATTAGAGGGCTTTCTGTAGGGAGTAGTTTGCTGCTCTGGATTAGTCATTTCAACAGCTCAGAATGGTTATATGTGCATTGGCTTAGTGAGGACACTGAGCTGGCGTCAGCATGCTGGATTTCAAGTCAGCAGTGTCAACATCTGCCCAGAAAGGGAGCCCCCTGCACAATTGGTTCACACTCTGTTCTCTCTGCATAACCATCCTTAGGCCTTTGTAGTTGAACTTAGGACATCTCAGGATTTTTATATATAGATTTGGAGGGCAGTCTTGTGAAAGTTTAGTTTCTTTAACCCTGACATGCCACTGTCACTTATAGAAACGAACACAATCACCCACTTTTTCCTGGTCGTGGACTGATTTCAGGGTCCTGACATGGCACGTGATTTTTTTTGTTTGTTTTTTGAAAAGACATGTCTAGTTTTTCTTTAAAAGTTTGCAGATTTTTGTCTTGCCCCATATTAGCTTGTTAGCTGTTTGTTAGATTCAGAATGTTGCAATTGAGGTTGTAAGGTAAAGGGCAAACATGACCACAAGTGAGGGTATACCGCCCTATGACTCAATATGCCTTTCCTCTGGGTCTCTGCAGGGCTCGAGGTCCGCTGGGTGGACTGCTACTTTCCCTTTACGCATCCTTCTTTTGAGATGGAGATCAATTTCCATGGAGAATGGCTTGAAGTCCTTGGCTGTGGAGTGATGGAACAGCAGCTTGTCAATTCTGGTAAGAAAAAAAGTTATACTGGACTTAGAGGTTTCCTAGAGGACCCCTCTATTCTCATGTGATCTCATTTGCATAGTCATCTGCAGCTGTGTCACCAAGGGCAGTGTCACTGCCTCTCTGAGAAAGCTCACAAGACCATCTCTGATGTTCTACTTGTCACTCCTCATTTTGCAAATGAGTCTTAACTTTGGAGATCTGCTGTGGCAGCTCTGGGCAGCTAGATTTGGATCTTAGGAATCTGTACTCCTTAGGGGCGGTGTGTGTGTGTATGTGTGTGTGTGTGTGTGTGTGTGTGTGTGTGTGTGTGTGTGTGTGTGTGTTGGCATTGTAATTCCTCCAAAGGCATTTAGATATGTCATATGTCACATGAGTGCCGTTTGTCTTCCCAGCTTCAAGAATAAAGCTAATATATGATCCTCTTTTGTTCTTATTGCATTCAGTTTAGTAGCCAGAATTCAGGAGAGATTTTATAATTATACTAGAGCACAAACTGAGACCACATAGGCCCATGTTGCCTCGTGGCTCCTCACTGTGTATTGCCGTCAAATGAGGGAATGTGTAAAGACATGGTAACTGATTGATTTCTAACTAAACTTGAGAAAGTTCTTTGCAACTCTTTTCGGGGGGCTCATTGCCTAATAAAAAATCATACCATTTAGACTTGGTTTCAGAGCTGTGTGTTTTTAAAGTATCACTATCTGAATTTAATTATAAAAGCATTTTTTGAGGGCTATGGATGTAGCCTGGTTGGACAAAGCTTCCCTATTATGCATAAAGTGCTGCATTTGACCCCCAGCATAAAACTGAGCGTGGTGATGTAGGCCTGTAACCTTCAGGACGTAGGAGAAGAAGGATCAAGGACTTCTTCAGCTACGTAGTGAGTCCAGCACCAGCCTATGATACATGAGGCAGTCCCAAATCCCAAATAAATATGTATATGTATGTAGGCATATATCGTGGAGTCTCATTTTCTTAGTGGAAGTTGAGAAATTAGGCAGTGAAGCACCAAACAGAGAGGGACTGGTGTGGACTGTCACCTGCTCAGTGTCCTCCACAGTGTTCCTCTCTCTCTACATTTTGGCCCTGGAAGAAGGGCATTTGCACTGTAGTCTTAGAAGGCAGTTTTGGCTTAGGTTGGATGCAGAGCCTTCTGCCTCAGGGTACACAAGAGGAAATCGTTCTTGGTGACTAATACATTTGGACAGATGATGATTAAAGGCGTGGTACCAGGCCATGATGGGGTGGGACAGAAGACAGAAAGTAGCATGTAAGAGGCTGGATGCCTGGTCTCTCGTCTTATTCTTGTTACTGAGTGAGGCCTACTTTCTCTGCTAGTCAGTTATTAAAGTGAATAATTTTGAAAAAGAAAACGTTTGTTCCCAAGATGCCAGATGTAAGGATCTCTAATATCGTTATGTGAAAATAGGGTTATAGAGTATTTATGTGATCACAAAGTAGATAGTCCAGAAAGGGAAAGGGGCTTAAAAGCATGGTGTACAGATCTACCTGCTGCCCATCAACGGGTGTGCCTGTGGCTCTTCAAAGGATACATATGCAGGGAATGATGCTGCTTGGTTTTTCTGAAAGTGGAATCTTGAGTCTTTAAATCTACGGTCACTCATCAGACAACTATGCAGACCTGCATGGATGTTTCAGCATGTTTCAAGTAGCCCAAAGTCTTCCAGTTCCTGGAAAGCTACCTAAACAATTGTCGTATCTTAAGGCAGTAACTGTATCTCAGTAATGTTACTATTAACAAAGCCCATGAGTATTCCATATAGATATCTAACCTCAAAAATTGATGATGACACAAATGACTTGAAGTCAGGGAAACCCAAGTATTTGTTCAGGTTTCCCCTGGCTTTGCTTGACGGCTCCTCTGTCTGCAGGGACTCTCTGCACAGGGACGAATGCCTCATAGACACCTTTCAAAGTTAAGTAAAACTGACCTAGGGATGAAGGTTAGAAATTAGAGCTTCAGAGTAAATAAATGTCCTGAGTTGCCCTAGGGGGCCTAAAAATTCAGCCTGATTGTTAAAGGTCTTATCTGCAACAGCTGAATACACCTGGCTCATGTTCTGTGGTCCTTGATTTTCTTGTAGTTGTAGTGGACCCCAGGATGCCATCTGTAAAGTCCCTATATCAAAACCAGTTGAGGTAATGCATGAAAGTGTTTAGGGAAAAATTTGACCCACAGTAACAGTACAGTAAAGATTAATTGCCCATATTGCAATATCCAGAATTTTGCTAATGGTTAGAGCCATTTATCAACAATCAAGTTGTTGCCCAGTTATGTGCATGAAATGTAAGTATCTTAAAGAGAGGGAGACTAAAGCAGTGGAAGGAGAGATGGTATTATAAAAGGCGGGCTGTGCAGGGCTTACTGCTTACATTTGAAGTCATGTATAAGAACACAAAACCAGTTTGTCATACTAACTTCTCCTGATGATTTGACTTACCTCCTGCCCTGACTGCTGATGTCTTTAGGACAGTATTGCATTGTGTCCCACTACTACAGTTTCCCACGGGGATGACCCAGGCTGCTTCTGTCTATTCATATAGGATGTGGGATACAAACATCTAAAGCTATCACTGGAGATGAGGGCTGTCTATGATTGTGCTAGGAAGGAATTTATCATTCATTGAACCCTTGTGAGGTTTACATAGATGAAGGCAGGAAGGAATGTTTGTGGTGGAAAATAACTTAAAACACAAATTCTGCTTCTCCTATCGCTAATTGTGGTGGTCACCTTGACTACATCTAGAATAGACTAAAAACCTAAGCAGCTGGAAACACCTGTGAGAGATTTCCTTGATTGGATCATTTGAGGTGGGATGGCTCACCCTAAATCTGGGCCACACATGAAAGGACATGGAAAGAGGAAGCTTTCTCATTATGCCTGCTTGCCCTCACTCTCCCTGGTAAGCTCATATATCCTGTTACTGAGGTACTTCTTCACTGGAGTGAGAACCTACCTCTAGATTTCAACATAGAATCAAGACCAGCTAAGACATCCGGCCTCATAGGCTGAACAACTACTGGATTTCTATCAGGAGATGGTGATTGCTGGACTGCCAGACATTAGTCTATAAGCCACTGCAATAAATACTCTCTAACATACATTTTCCTTCTACCAGTTCTTTTCCTTTAGAGAACTCTGACATATAATTTCCTTGCCTCCTTGTTGAAATGTGAAATGGATTCTTGGGAACCTTTGTAAATCCATTCATTATTAGTTTCTGTTGTTAAACAATTATTGTTTGCATATCTATTTCTCTTGCAGTCCTTATAAGGGTAATAGGAAATAGAGTCAGTATTGTCCCTTCGAGACTGTCCCAACCCACAGACATAAAAACAACAGCTGTACCCCGTGGTAAGGATTTATAGCAGCAATGACAGCACGCGCAGTGAGACAAGATCGTGTCAGCAATTCTCAGGATGGAGCACGCAGGATGAGAGGTTGGCAGCTCATGTCTCCAGATAAGTTAGTTTCCTTTTCCCCAGGAATTATGTTTACTGCATCCCAGTCTGCTTCCTGTTGTGCTTTCCCTGTGTTGATGTGAGTCTGTTTCTTGTCTGCCCGTCTTTGGTAGCTCATCTCTGCAGTCTCTATATGGTTCAGTGTTAGTGATCTAAGCTGATCAGCTTCCTAAAGGGCATCAGCCTTGGTACAGTCTTGGCCTGTGGGGTACACTGGACATGCTGTTCATAATAGCATTTTTAAAAAATGCTAGACACGGTATGAGACCAAGAGGTTACAAAAATAAGAAAAAGTACATTTTCCTTGTAAAAACACACGTAAAAGAACCAGATGTCTTCCAAAACTCATGCATTAAAGATTGTTTCCCAGGTTGGTGCTCTTGAATGGGGGATGTATTGGCAGGAAGTTAGGCCACTGAACACATGGCCTGCAAGGGGTTTAGTCTCCTTCCTGTCTCTGACCTCTATGATGTGAGTACTCTGCCCCAGGTTCTTACCACAGTGTGCTACGGCCGTACCCCTAGTCTAAAACACTGAGCCAACCAACCAGGAACTTATACCTCTCAAACTGTGAGTCCCAGCATGCTTTGAAAATGCTGTGTTTGGGAAAAATTGAATGTTCCCTAATTTTGATAGATGCTTTTATAACCACAGTAAATTAAACAATATTTTCATTGTCATCATGTTTGCTCTTGATCTTTTTTGTGATCTGCCCCACTCACAGCCCTGTCTTGTTACTGATTGCGAGTGCCATTTCAACTTTTCTTCTGTAGTATGTTCTGTAAATGCTGTCATGTTGCCAGAAGAAGTCTTCATATGTGGCTTCTTTTACTTAGCACACAGCAGTTTTGAGTTGTCCCTCTGGCATCAGTCAGTGCTTTTCATTTTGAATAGTGTTCCACTGTGTAGACACACTTCAATCTCTTTACCCATTCTTCTTTTGATGGGTGTTTAGATTGCTCCATAGTTTGAGGCAGTTAAGTATGACGCTGCTGTAAGTATTTGTGTAAATGCCTTTGTGTGGACATGTTTCTGTTTTAGAAAAGACATCTATAGTAGAATGTTTTATAAGTGTCAGTGACATCCGAGTAATTGCCTAGCGCTGCTCACCTTCTCCATGCCTGCTGATTTTCCCCTTGTAATATTCTATCAGAGATTAGGAATACTCCTGCTGCGATATGGACTTCTATTTTTTACCCTTTAATCCTGGCAATTTTCCTTATGTCTTTTGCAATTGTTAATTGGTTATTTTTTCATCTGGCATGTTTTGCAGAGGAGATGTTCCTTTCATCCTTCTGAGATACACATCTTTATATGTCATAATTCTTTCTTGAAGTGTATTTATGTCAGAATACTATATACCCATTTCTCCTTATTTACCTTTTTATTGTCACAGTAACATTTATCAAGCCTGCCTCCATTGAAAACAGCATGATACAGTGTGCAGTCAGCTCTTTCTACTTCTTTTCCCGTGGTGTGGAATTTTCCTTCCTTCTTGTAGGCTACTCTGCTGGGCATAAATTTCTTGCTTTATCTGAGCATACATTTCTTTATTCTTCATCATGAAGGGTATTTTTACTGAACATTGAATTATAGATTGGTGGCTATTTCCTTTCTCTTAGCAATTTAAAACTGTTTCTTCTGCCTGTGGTTAAATGAAAAACAACAACAGCAACAACAAAACAGAATTTCAATCCCATAATAATTGTTCCTCTATGTATACAATACCATGTCTTATTTATTTATTTTTAGCTACTTTCAGGATTTAAAAAAATATTTATTTTTATGTATTTGAATGCTCTATCTGCATATACACCTGCATGACAGAAGTGGACACTAGATCACATTATAGATGGTTGTGAGCCACCATGTGGTTGCTGGGACTTGAACTCAGGACCTCTGGAAGAGCAGACAGTGCTCTTAACCTCTGAGCCATCTCTCCAGCCCTCAGGTTTGTTTGTTTGTTTGTTTGGTTTTGGGTTTTTTTTTTTTGCATTTTTGTTTTACTCAAATATTTTTCTTCCCCCACCCCCAGACCTTGTAATTCTGCTTTTCTTTTATTTAAACACAAACACAAACACACGCACACGCCTGTTTTATTTACATGTATGTTAATTCATTAGTTGCATGCCTGGTGTCTACAGAGGCCAGAAGAGGGTGTCAGACTCCCTAGAGATAGAGTTAAAGATTGTTGTGAGCCAAAATGTCTTTTGGTGCTAGGAGCCAAATCTGGGTCCTCTGGGTGAACTGCTGGATCTCCCCTCTCTCTTTTCTTTCTCTTCCTCTGATTTTGAGTTCCGGTAAGCATTATGGAATAACCTCATGTCCTCATGTTAACTGGCTGTATCTTCTTTTGTCTCCATTTTGCTGCACTGGTCATCAAATAACTTTCTTCTGTAACATTTTTGTTCCTACTGTAGTTGACATTTGCTTGTGTTTTGCAGTTTCCATCTTCTGCTGAGAAGACCTGTATTATCATTTGTACCAAATGAATTATCCTTAGAGCAAAATTACAATGGTCATTTTAAAGAATGTGCTTGGTAATTTCAATACCTGTTCATCTTGAGACTGATGTCTGCGTGGAATAGATTGTTCAGGCCTGCTTTTTGCCCTGATTGTGTTTTGTGTGCGAGCACCTCAAAGGGGAATTGTGTACGTGTTTGTCTGATTATATTCCTGTGACAACTGTTGGGATTTTAATAGGTGAGGAGCATGGGGTTTGACTTGTTTTTGTGTGCACGATTCATGTCTTTGATGTGCTAATCTCAGAACTTTGGACATTAGTCTGAAACATGGGAGAGAGGCCACTCAACTTTGCTGGACTGGTTTGCGCATGTGCCGCTCAGGTGTTTGACTGACACCTGGGATGAGGATTTTCTCTACACATTGAACCAAAACACCTGCTTCTGACCCTCTCGCTGTGTCAGTTGTCTCTGTCCAGCTCACATAAACCCTCAGCCTCACACACAGACTCGAGGCTCTGTCTATCTTGTATTGCCTGCGATGCCTGGGCCTCTGCAGTGGGAATCACCTTTGCAACAAAACTAGCATAAGGGGAACCAACCAACCAACAAACAAACAAGAGTGAAGAAACGCATGCTGCGTGGATCACGTTGGCAGGTTTTGATGACCCTTCATTTTCTTCCCTCTGTGCTTGCTTCCCAGAGTACTCCACTGGCTGGGCTGTGTGCATGCCCAGAGCTTTTATTTTTAATTTGAGGCTTAGGTACACTGTAGTGACCTATATGTGAGACTGTGCAGATGCTCCAAGTGAAAGGACACAAATGTGTGTCTGCTACAGAAACGTGTGGTTGTATTGGCACCACTTGCATATTTAATCTGTCAGCATCATTAATCAGGATTCAGGTTAGTGTACTTCTGAGGCAAAGAAAGTTAAGGCTGGCTGAGCGCAGTCTGGCTGCCACCACCCATCTCTCTAACCTTTTCATATTCCTCCCTGCTTTTACATCTTGGCCCTCTTGCTGCCATTACGCAGAGGCCCTAAGTCCTGTGTCCAGATTCTGCCTTATTATGTGTGGGTATTTTTTTTTTTTTTGTGGTGTATTTTCAGTCTGCCTGTTTAGAGATGTCTGTTCAAGTATCGACATAGTGTTTCTCCTTTTTAGAAATAGGTAACCAACTTTTCTGATATAAAAGCAGTCTACAATAACTGAAAAAGAAAGGATCAAGAAGAGATTGAAGTTATTTCTATGGTCACCTAAACCAAATGCCAGAATCTTAAGCATATAAATGAATACAATTATCACATGCCTCTTTATGTTCCATAAAAGTAGAGTCACTCTTTGGATATTATCCTATTTTGTTCATACTGAAAATGGCATGATTGTTCTCATATTGCTGAATATGAACTTTGTTAAAAATGACATGGCATTGTGGTCACTTCTTTGTGGTCACTTCCTTATCAGTGGGCTTTGAAAGTAGTCTTTACACATGTGCCCTTGGACACTTCTTTGTGTCTGGGTGAGCGCATGTAAATAGAATATGTGGCTCTTTCAGTCTATGATGCATGGTAAACACATGCAAAGGAAACACTGTGACAAGGCTTCTGTTCAAGCTGCGCTCATGGGTGACACTGAATGTGATCAGGTACTTAAAATAATGAAGACATTTTGTGCCATTTTAATTCCCTTTGTTCTTGTCACTATTGTGGTTGGCTATGTTTCCAGTAGTTTTTGTTACCTGATATCCTCATGCTTTCTTTTTATTCTCTCCTTTCAAGTTACACTTGTATTTTCTTCTTTCTTGAAAATACCTGTTTTCTCTCTGTGGCTACGTCTTCTTCCCTTTCCTCCTCATCTTCTATCTGCCAACAAGCATTAGTCTACATTTTATTCTACCTTGAGTTTTATTAGGGTTTTGCACAATATATTAACCTGGTTGTACATTTTTGCCAGTGGAGTAACACAGCACATCACTGTGTAATTTGTGTGTGTGACAGTATGCAATCATCTCCAGTGTTTTTAGTTATGGTGTACTATTTTCACACTACGTAAATTCATTTGAGTATGTATGCCACAGTTTATTTGCCTCTTCCTAAAGCATAGCTTATTGGTTGCAGTTTTGGTTGCTCATGGTAAATATTCCTACGCCTCCAGGTGTGTACAGAGTTTTAATTGCAGAGTCAGTTTTCATGACTATTCAGGGCTTTTCTTGTATGTGGTGGGGAGTCAACAAATTGTTTGCAAAAGTAGTTTGCCTGTTTTTCATTGCCTTGAGCCACCATTCGAAAGCCTTGTTGCTTCTGTCATGTGCAGCGCTTGGCTGTCTTCTGCTTTGCCTGTCTGAGGAGTATAAAGTAGCTCACCGTGGTTCTCAGTTACCTGATTCATACTGTGGCCGAACACATTCTTATGTGTTTGACATTTATAGTTTTTCTTTTCATTTTCAGCTGGAGTTTATCTCCCATTTCTTTTTCTAAACTGATTGCTAGGCTATTTGCATTTATATCAGATATTATTCACTTGTTATTTGAATGTATTATAATCTCACAGGTTTGTGAGTTTTCTTTTTAGTTGCTAGTTCATAAAAGTAATATATATATATATATATATATATATATATATATATATATATATATATACATGTATATATTTGTGTGAAATATATATAGTTCTCCCTTGAGTAGCTTTAGTTTTCTTTATATCATATCATCCTTTAAAAAAATCACTTCTCCAGGAAATGTGAGTGGGTGGAAGTTGTCAAGCCTTGGGAAGATTGCCCCTCTGCTTGTCAGGCTTGGCCCTGGTACTTTATATCTCCCATTTATTGTCGTGTCACTCAAATTCTCAACAGTGAGATTCTAAATATTTAATCCTGCCAGGCATCCACCTCCGTCTTCTAATGCTCTGTCAGACTTGGTCCCACCCTCTGTGACAGTTTCTCCTGTCTGGGAAGGTATGTTTTAGGGTGCTCTTGCTTGATTAGGAAATGTGCCTTGCAGCTTGCCCAGGGTTTCCATTATGCCTTTTGCAGGGAATTGGGTATGTTTCCTAGTAGAGTTTTTAGTTCTCCCTAATCCTGTTTCTAATCCTACCCATCCTCCAGTGTTTCTCTTGCTAGTGTAGGAGTGAAGGCTCCAACTCCTGCTTCAGGCTGGTGCATGTGCTTGCTTCTGGGAGCTTTCTGCAGCAGTTCAGCTGGTGCTGCACACCTCATGTTGGCAGGTGAGTTTCTGCACTGTGTATACTGGGAAGGCAGATACAAAAGCCTGTCTAGGGTTATTTTCATCACCTAGAATTTTGTATATTGGTGACTGTATAAAGCCCCTCAGTTTCCCACTCCCTTCCCATCCATGTGATCAGACTGAAGAAGTTGACTGGGAACTATGCATGTAAGAAGTCTGCAAATTTGGCCAGTTTAGATTGCTCCAAGTTGTAATTTCACTCAATAGTCTAATCTTTTCTGTGTCCAATCGTACTGCTCTGGGGCTTTGAAGCATTTTCTTCTGTGGGAATTGCATATTTCTCTGCCCTGCTGATTTGGTGCTTGCCCTCTGACTGCTTTGGCCAATGGGATATTAGCAGATGTGGTAGGAAGACAGGCTTAAGGTGCACATGCTAGTGCAATGCTCCTGTTGAAAGAAGGGAACATTCCCTGTGTATTCTGCTAGTTTTACAACAGTGAGTGGCTCATAGAGTTTGTCTTAGACTGGCTGCCAAGTGGTTGTTACATGCCCCAAGACTTTCTACTGATTTGTTGTCTGTCCACCATTACTGAGTCACAAAATGTACTTAGTCATTGTATTGTGTGTTCATTTTTGGCAACTGACCTCTTGAGAAAGTTCAGGAGAATTCACCCATTGCTTTCAGGCATGTCTACTGTACTTTCTTCTGTAGTTTAGTGGGAAAAATGGTTGAAAAGAGTGGAAGTTTTTCATGTTCTTCCCACTGTAGAGAAGCTACTGAAATATTGCCTCTGTATAATATGTAGTTGTGGGTTCCATGAGCCTGAAAGATGGTAACAGTGCTCTTTATCTGGAAAGTTGCACCCCCAGGCCTTTTTACATGCTGCTAACATAGAGAATTGTGTGCATGTGTACATGTGATAGAGTTTGGGAAAGTATTCCTCGGAGACCCGGGAACTGTTAGGAGATGATGGAACCTGAGGAGGTGGACTCTAGTGGGCTTTCTGGTCACTGTGGGCAAGGCCTTGAAGAGATGTTGGTGCCCTAGCAGCTTCCTTTGCCAAGTGATTCAGGAGATATTGCCTTACCACAGGTCCAAGAAGAAGTGGGGGCAACCAAATATGAATTCAAACTGCCAGAATAAATCTGTCTTTTTTCTAATATGCTTACTTCATAATAGAACATTAAATACGGTATGTTTCTGATATAATCTGCTTTATGTTAAATTTCAAGTGTTTGAATTTAGCCAATCACATGTATAAAGCTCCAAAATCATTAGAATAGTTGCTTCATGAGATAGGGAAAGTTTTGGCTTTTGGTTACTGTGGTGTTCTGAGTTCTAGGTCAGTTCCTGGAGCATCCTTAGTGCCTGGACACAAATCCAGGGTGAATAACCAGATACATAGGAGGAGCCTCTCTCTGTTCATAGTAGTAGGACAGTGGGAAGAAAAGGGACCTCTTGTCAATTGTTCTGTGTGATCCTGGCTAGTGAAGATGGTTAGTGGGACCACAAGGCCCTTGCCCAGATGCTGCCAGACCTAGCTGCTTGCTGGGCTGCAGGTCTCCGGCAAGTCACGGTTTCTTCATTGGAAAATGAGTACCCTAAGACTTGTCTACATTTCTTCTAAGGTCTCAGTGCTAGAGTCTGCTCTTCTAAAGAACCCAGAATGTTTAAATGTTGACTGGGCCACACATTGTGTTCTGTAGTACCATGTGCTAAATTGCAGATTGGAAAGTTTGGCTGTATATGGTTGCTTAAAGAGGTTTCTTTTTCCTCTTTAAAGAAATTCTCAGAGACAAAACAAAAAACTAGATGCTCGTATAATTGAATTGTATGTAAAGTATTTACGGAGCCTTTGCTCTACGGGATCTCAGCCGCTCTGCAGGCGGGCGTGATATGCTCCCAGTGGCTACATTTTATTTTCTCCCCTGCAAAAAGGCAATTTAGAGATTTAGAAATTATTTATGGTACTGTGAGGATAAACACAATCTACTAAGATATTTTCTTGTGTCTTTTTTTCCTAAGGTTTATTTCTGTACTCTAGGCTAAAAGTGCCATCATGAAATGGCCAATGTTATGCTTAAGAGGGAGCTGATGGGCGGGGGAGGGGGTAGGACGTATTGTCATCAGGCATAATTTTTGCCATGCTTTAAAATTATGACTTTTTGTTGAAATTTTAGAATTTGAATATTATTGGATGTTTCTCTATATATATGCACATACACAGTGAGGTTTATTAGCTCTCAGTGTAGGAAAGGATGAGTTGAAAACATTGTGTACTTTGCTGTAGGATACCTGAGATTGAAGGAGGTAGCTCTAAGAGAAAGGCGAGTCCTCAGCTTTGTCCATGCTTACTAGCCCAGGGAACCCCTGTAACATCTCTTCTCATACTAACCCCAAAATTAAAAAACCAAAAACCCTTTTATGGGATTCATTCTAAAATGAATACTTAAAAATGCTCTTCCATTGGCTACTGAGGTTGACCGTCAACTCCAGGGGAGATAGAAATTCATTTTGGGAAAGGAGTGATGAATTATGCAATACTCTTTTTTTTTTTTTTTAATTTATAACCAGGTTTATCTTTCTTTCTTTTTTCTTTTTTTTCTTTTTATTAATTTATTCTTGTTACATCTCAATGGTTATCCCATCCCTTGTATCCTCCCATTCTTCCCTCCCTCCCATTTTCCCCTTATTCACCTCCCCTATGACTCTTAAGCTTTACCTCTAAGTGCGTCTTTAGTGCAACACAAGTGTCTGGGTAAACATGGCAGTTTAGATACCTATTTGGCAGGTTGGGCTTCGTACCTATGGAAATACAGACTTTGGGCTTTAAAAGGCATTAAGGAAAGCTCTCAACATCCGTTATGTGTGTTTGAAGCTTCTGTCTGGCAGAATCCCCCTTCTCTATTGCCTTCTATTCCTCCAGCCATCTATTAGGCATCTGTGTGGAGGCTCTGTGCTGGGTATGGAGAGATAGCATCTGCCTTTGAGGTATACACAGTCTGGGAGTGAGAATGATGAGGAAGTCATTGTGCCCAGGGTTCTGTAAGATAGTCGAGACAGAAAGTGGCTACTAGCAAGGCGGTAGAAAGCATTCTTTTGTTGGAATCCAGGCTTGAGCTGAGTAACAAGCTAGATGATGTTGGATCTGGGGCACAGATCCCTTCCCTATACCGAGTCTTATGCATAGGACCTGCTGGAGTATACCCACAACCATGGGACCTAAGCCAAAGAAGGCAGGCTCTACGCAGGGTCACCACTACTATTTTTCCTCCTCCTCTTCCTCCTCCTCCTCTTCCTCCTCCTCCTCTTCTTCCCTCTCCCCTCTCTCCCTCTCTCCCTCCCTCCCTTCTAGAGAAATTTTACTTGCCAGGTAGTGGTGGGATAGTTTAATCCCAGCACTCTGGAGGCAGAGGCAGGCAGATCTCAGTGAGAATGAGGCCAGGTTGGCTTACAGAGTGAGTTCCCGTACAGCCAGGGTTTTACAAAGAAACTCCACCTCAAAATACCAAAACAAACAAACAATAAATTGTAACTTATTTTATGTATGTAGGTGCTGTGCCCGCATAAATGTCTGTGTACCAAATGTATGCATGGTGAGCATGGAGGCCAGAAGAGAGCATTGCATCCTCTGGAACTGTAGTTAGAGATTGTTGTGAGCTGCCCTGTAGGTGCTCACTTAACCACTGAGCCATCTCTCCAGCCCCAAGATCAGTGTTTGAAGCACTTGGTATGTAGAACAAAAGCCCAGAAATCTCATTCTACTGGTAGTAGCCATCTATTGAGAGAATTTATATAGAGAGACAATGTGATGAGGTTGATGTTGGGGATGTGGCCTGCCATGGTGTGAGTGGAAAGCCTAGAAACATACATGGGTATGACACTGACAATGGGTAGACAGGAAAACCAAGTGGCAGTGTTCTATAGGAGGCAGTGAAAGCTGATCATAGTCTAAGATGATAATAAATTGAAGGTTAAAGGATAATTTGCTTCCAGTTGTGACTTTCCCAAGAAGAGTGAGCACACAAGGCCATGGGACAGTGCTCTCTTCTAGAACCTCCTTTGTTCCATAGTTCTTCTCCCTCGTTCTACTGCATACGTCACTGGAATGTAATAACCAGCACAGCATCTTTGTCATTGCTGAGGGGTTATTTTTAGAGGAAGGGGTCACTGGAGACCAATTCCCACCTGAACTTCCTGCAGCAGTATGAAATGTGCATACCACAGAAAGTTCTACTGAATTGTACTGCCTCTGAGCTGCACAGAGCCTGACTCTCCTTGGACAGGCTGTCTTGGGTATATCTGCCTCCTTCCTGGAGGGTTGCTGGTAGATGTGTGACAGCACTGGCTGGCTAGCACTCATGCCCTGAGATGACCTGAACACGTCTATGTGCAGCAACATTTCTTTGAGTACTAGACATTTTAATTGTGTAATTGAATTAAAACCAATCTTGTTTGCCTGTGGACAGTTTTCTGCGCTGAGCACTGTAGAGGCTGTGGGCTGGCCTCCTTGTTAGCAGCACTTACTTTCTTCCTCGCTACCTTGGTGGTGCAGAGCATAGCAGAGAGCAGTCCCATGCCTTTTGGCAATATTTTCCGTGATCACCCCTGCACGTGCTTAAGGTCTCTTACATTGTTTTGTCTTCATCTTCCTTTCTGGAAGGAGTTAGGAGAAATGTTGCTTCACTGATGGTGGCAGCAGTGTTTTGATCTGAAGGCAGGTGGTGTAGGAACTTCTGGGCTCTCTAGGCCATCCCTCACCTCTGTGAAGGCATATGAAGTTTGCTTTCATTCTGAGATTTTTTTGTATATTTCCTGGAAGAGTTTGTATTAATTTACATATAAAAGTCCTATATTTCCATCTCATTTTTATTTTTCCACTTCAGGTATAGGGAAATAAATGAAAAAGTCATCAAATGTTGACTTCCAAGACTTTATTACCTCAGACAGCTTCATTATATTTGTAAAACTTTAGTGTGCTTTGAAGGAATTAATCTAACCTTGCTTGCAATCTGTATATGTTTACATAGAATGAACAAACATTGCATTATGTTTCATGAAAATTCAATTATTCCTGTCTCCAAGAAACATGTTCGACTTTGTGTTTAATTCTCAAGTAAGTTAGTATGGTGCTTCTTGAAATATTATAAGAATTGGAGATTTGACCACACTGTTTTTTTTTTATAAATAATTTGTGAAGGAATGGCTAATTGTGGTTTCCCTGGGGATTCTAATCTGCATCTGAAGTTATGGGGACATTTGTCTCAATAGCATTGGGCTGCTATAAAATTCTCCTAGATGTTTCTCATAACTGATAGATAGTAAAGGATGTTGCTTGCACGATAATGTTTCCATTTGAAATCTGCTGTTTTTATGTAGTTCATGCTTTAGTTGGTTCTGTGGACAAGCCATGGTGGGATTTGTAAGTAGAAGTAGTCAGTGGTGTGCTTGGTTGTCTCTGCTGGTTGGTTACACCTGACTTAACTGACAAGGATTCGTTTAAATACTGCTTTTCTTTCAAAACATTTCCAGGGTTCTAGACACAAAACAACTGGACTCCCACTGTGTATCATTATTGCAGTTAAGTAATTATTTTGTAGGCAGTTCTGTCATGTAACACTTTCATATCATTTATAGTTATTTTATGACTATTTTGCATTTTTCTTCTACAAGGTTCCAACCTCTATGGAGGTAGGAACCACATTTAATTCATGATTTATTAGTTGTGACATTAAAATACACGGACAAAAATGGGGTTAGTTGTTGAGGTTCAGAGACTGGGGTGGGTGGGATGGGGGGGGCTCACACACCGGTTGAAGGAATGGTGAGTTTGGCTGTGGATCAATTTGCTTAGAATTCTTAAGGAAAGAGCTAGGCATGGTGCTGAGAACACAATGGGAAAGGAAATGGCTCTGCCTCTGGTGGCATAGAAGCCATGCTTTAGGATTTTTAAATGGGCCACTCCTGGAGTTCTTTTAGATAGAATTTGTGGCAAAATAGAATAGTCTGCTAGGTCCTTACTCTCTGGGTTCTGCTTATCTTACTTTGTCTCCCACGATGTCTTTCTTTTCTTTATTTTGAGATAGGCTCTCATTGTATAGTTCCAGGTAGCCTCAAATTTACTATGCTGTCCAAGGTGACCTGGTCTTGTGATCATCCTGATTGGCCTTTGTAGTTAATCTTTTCTGCCATGGACCACCATACTGGGCTCTCCTTCTCCCTCTTGCTTGTAGCTGCACTGTGCCCAGGAGCTCTTGAGTATGCAGCATCTGCTGCTCAGCACATGCCAGCAGGACCCTGGGAATTCCTAGTATTTGCTTCTCAAACTGTGCTGGTTTGTTTATTGTTTTGATTTTGCACTATTCACAAACATTTAAGAAAGGACATTGGATTTCTTTGTTCCCTTGTCACCAGGGCTTCTTCATACATGCCTGATATTTTGTAGATTCCCTGTAGATGTTTATTGAGTAGATGGATTGATACCTTTTGTCACTAAGCTCCATTTGTGGACTAAAAGACAGGCTGTACAGAGCAGAGCTGGGAAATGGAGATTGGTCCATAGCATCCACAGTAGCTGAGGAGAGAAACGAAGAGAGCTTGAATTACAGCCATGGCAATGGAAACTCCCAGCCATGGATGGCAGTGGCAACTCAAAGTGGGAAAGAGATTCTGGAGAGCTGGGGAGGTAGCACTGGTGAGACACAGGCAGTGAGCAGATGTCATGAAGGGCTGAGGGAGGGTGAACAGTGGGAGGCAGATCTGATACTTTGATCATGTCATTCTCTGTGAGGGCAATAGGGATCCACTCCCTATATTCTGATTGGAAATCAACTAAATTGTGGATTAACTGCCTTGGTGTGTAACACACTACCAAAGACTCACTGTACAGTAAATTGTGGGACTCTAAGGCATCCTTTGCTTAAATGTTATCTATAGATTTCTTTATGCACAAGTTCATACATGAAGGCTATGAGGCAATGGCATCTATTGATATAGATATTTCTGGGCAAAATGAAAAGCAGGAGATAGAGGGGAAATAAGAATAGGAAAATAATGAAGCTATTACAAGTTTGCAACAAAGAGACTCATTTCTCTGTGTTGCTACAGAGAGACATATATTTGCCACTTGGCTTCCCATGGTAAGGGGAAGGGGAAAACAATTCATTAATACTACCGCTAGTGCCTGCTAGATAAAATCTCTTTCAAGGAACACAGCATTCTTGACATAGAAAGCTGAGGGAAATGAGAGAATGTAAGACAGAACATCTTAAGTGCGAGTGACATGCCGTTCAGAAACGTCTTCCCAGCATTCCGCACACTTCTTACTGGTTTGATAGGACTTGATTTTCCCTGTGTGACACATGATGAAATTAATTGTGAACTACAGCTCACATCTGCAGTTCTTTGTTGCTTGTCTGTTACCTCATCAGTCAGTTCTTGGCGAGTCTCCTGTGCGGCAGGTGGCCAGGTGCCTTAGGGAACCAAGGTGTATAAGCCTTTCCAGAGGAGCACAAGAGCCCTAGTGGCCAACACACACACACACACACACACACACACACACACACACACACACACACACACACCTTATTACTTATATGTCATTACTTCATGGATCTTATTTCTTACATAGGAAGCTCCAGATTCTTCTGCTCATATACTTAGCTTTAGCTTATGTCAGTCTCATTTGGAATTAATGCATTTACCACTTATTCCTTGGACTTGACATGATTTTCTGTTGTTACCCTAAATGCTAAGCCATCAACTAATCCTCACATCCTGATTAACCTTGCTTCCTTCCCAGCTGTTTATACTGTTCTACAAACATAAAGGGTTGTTTTTCAGGGGATGAGGTCATGAAGGTGATCTCCTGTGCATAGTGTTTGCCTTCTCACTGCTCACAGGCCCTTGTCAGTGCCCTTGTCAGTGCTCCAGTCTGTTGTATCTGTTCTGACTGCCATGTCGTCTCACAAGCCCACTATCCCCATGGCATGTGGCAGTCCCACCGCACAGCAATTTTTGTTCCACTTTCTTTCTGCTAGGATGGCTGGTGTCAGCCAGAGGAGCCTATGGGTCACCACCATACAGTCTCCCTCCCTCTGTGTGAGCATCAACATTGAAATGACAACTGGTATCTGATTCTAGCCTCCCTTTTCTAGTGCTGTAGTGCCCCAGGGGCAAGGGTTTGTTAGGTTTTCTCTTGCCCCTCTCCCCTTCAGCAGTGTGCCCAGTGCGTGGCGCCATGTAGGTGTTGCAGTTCTTGTTTATGTGTCATCACCGTCAAAGGGGTTCCCTTTCCTGTCATTCCCTGGCGTCACTCAGAACTGTCTTGGGGACTGCTTATTTGTTACTTGTTCCTTACCCTGCAGATGGTTACCAAGCAGCCTTTTGATTTTTAAATCTTTGCAGAAGATTCCAAAAAGCTACTCCAAAGATGACACAACCTCTATTTAGTGATTTTCAAAATATATACACTTTTAGTGCCAAGGGAGAATTTTTGAAGCTTGGGTATGTGTTAGTCTCCAGGGAGCCAGCAGGGAAGGCCAGACTGTGAGAGTGTTAGTCGAGGAATGTCTGATGTAGCTTCCGGAACATTTTCAAAGCAGTGTAATGGAGGTAATCCCTGAAATTCTGAGCAGCAGCATTGTAAATCAGAGAGTGTGAGGCTTTCATTTCACTGACCCCAACTCAGGTGCTTTCACCCAGCTCCCCAATTTATTTTTATTACCTTAATATTCCGTGTAGTGCTGCTGCTAACCATACAATAAAATTCTTTGGAGATCTATAAGCTCCTTTTTTATACTTTCATTACTCGTAATTATAGGGCATTGAAAGTATAAGAGAAGGAATATGGATTGAAGGAGGAGCGTTCTGTGTAAGATGAGGCATCCTCCTCAGCTGCAGGGTGGCTTTAGAGGAGACTCTTCACAGCTCCACAGTCCAGTTGCTAAGCTACAAAAGGAACAATTAAAGGTCATGTTTAGGATTGCTATATTCTCAGGTAACAGTTGCCTCCACACATCAAGCCCTGTCATCCATTTAACCAATATTGTTTGTACACCTACTGTGTGCTAGGTATTCTTCTGGGTCCTTGAGAGATGCATTAGAATGCAAACGATTGAACTTTCTTTTTCATCTGTCTTGTATTCTTGGAGCATTTGAGGGCTTAAAGGTATTAAATACTTTGTGGATGAAGGGATGCGCTAGAGGAGCCCTTGAGTGAAGAAATGGGCAGGCAACATTGAAAAGTGGCTGGTGGCTGTGCTCCTCTCCTGGACATTTTTGGTAGTACCTGAAGGGTCAGTGGGAGGACAGAGTGTTTCTCATGCAAGTCTCTGTCCCTCTTTTTGGTGGCTGTGCTTCCAGCCCCACAGCTAAGAAAGGGATGTTGAGGGGCAGTTTCTCTGCTCCTCCTGGTAAGAGGTTTGCTTGCTATTACACAGCTTTCAGCTGCAACATCCAAAATGCTCATGAAGAGTCCTGTCTTTAAGCACCTGGCTTTCTAGGAAGGCTCTGGGTCCCCGTCCTCCCTCTCCTCTACAGGTATTCACACAGTGGGGAGAGAAGTGACAGCTTCTCCTAGACTGCAAGGAGCATGCACTCCATCGCCAAGCCATTGTGTTCTTTTTCTCATCTCAGAAACTGTAGTGTCATCTCTGCCTACCAATACCCCCATGGTTAGGAGCATGGATATTGGATGGCAGTGCCACCAGAGTCACTGAATGCTTGACCTCTGGGGTCAGAGGTTTTTTTCCACCCTAAGCCTCTACTGCCAACCATTCCTACCTACAGATGATTGAGTTTCATTGATCAAATCTTAGATGCCTAACACCTTGTCCTCCCAATGGGCTAAAATTGTTGAATGGACTGTTTCCATAATCCTCTGTGATATTATTGACTATACTTTACCTTTTGATTTGATTGAAGATTTTCGAAACTCCATTTTTAAGAGTTCCTGGACAACATGTAATTATTATTTAATATTCTTAAGCACCTAGTTCCTAGATGAATATTTAATGCTTTGAAATAAAAACAGTTGGGGTTCTTTTTCTACCCTCCAAGAGTCTTAGGTTGAGGCTCTCTGGTTTAGCTTTTGTGTGGCTGCCCTAGTTCCTCAGCCCATCCCATCATATCCTCTGATCAGCTCCAGGGCACAGCTTGTATGTCTGTTCCTGTGGCCAAATCCCTTTGGCTTTCATACCTTTGGCTCCAGTCAGCCTGCCTCTGCTTTCTGCTCCTTAGATCTGTCTAGGTTTGGTCCTCTGTAATTATTTCGAATGTGGCCCACAATGCTTGGAAATGCATCCTTAACTTGGTGGGAAGAAAGTTAGGGCAAGAACGGATTGCACTGTAGTTAAAATCCTGGAGGCTTTGTTGGGGCCAGAGATGCTGGGAACCTGGGTGGGCGGAGCTGGTTTCCTGCTCAGGGCTGAGTGATTCTGTAAGCCAAAAAGAGGCAAGCTCTGTGGCTGCTTGGCCAGCCAGATCCAGGACTTCTCTACCTGAACGTTAATTTGTAAATGGAAATATCAAGAGGCGATCAGTTCTTCCTGTAGATGCTAATGTACTGAATAATTAAGAGCCTAAAACCAGAACTCTGTTTTCTGCATAGAGATCAGACCATCAGGCCTCAGTTGCATAACTCCTGGTGCACACAGGTACTGCTGAGGCTCCACTTCCATCCAGACGCCTGCTGAGGACAAGCTTTTATTGCTTCTTTTCTCTCCTCAGAATGTCTGCAGCTTCTTATTCCTGAGAATGGCAGGGAGTAAAGGATTATTTATTTCCCTTGATATTTTTCATTTCATGAATCAACATGGGCAGATTTATAGTGATCACAAAACATGCTGGTAGCTATTTGATTGTGTGGAGAATGAAATTTTGCTCAGGCAAGTGCAAATTTATCTGTTGTGGTGCGAAAGGCCAGTCCTGTGTAAATGGTGTGATTCTGTCCTGGAGATAAATTTTAATGTGGATGGAGGTGGGAGTTTTTATTTTCCTTTGTTCTTACAGAACCATTAGCCCTGTTCTTTCAGATTGCTTTAAGGATCAACGCATGTTACGTGTGCTATATGAGGTCTGTTTCCATAATGTGTCTCTGTAAAATTTTAACATCATCTCCTGTGCTGTTTAACAGAACAGACATTGGAGCATGGGGACAGAATGGGGGGAATTGGGATTTTCCTGAGTGCAGTGGTGGGTCTGAGTCTTAGACCAATTTCTCTGATAAACAGTTTTGTTCCATGTATTTCTGGGAGTGTTGACTCTTAGATATCTCATGAATAAATTTGAATTCAGTTAAAAATGTTGGCATTTTTCACAACTGCTTTAAATGGAGACATTTGTTAGTGATCACCTCAAAATTATTTTAGGTGCTTTATTTACCTGTGAAAGCCGGTGTATGACTTCCATGTTTGAAGCTCCTCTTCCCTACTCCATTTTGCTTTTGCACCTGGTCCTCCCCATCACAGTTGCTGTTGAGCCTCTCCCTCCTCTGTCTGCTTGTGTCTTGGCTGACAGCAACCTGGCCAGCATTACAGACAAATGGGAGGCACCTAGTCTCCTTTTGCCTGCACTGATGTGCCTTAGATCAGGAAGAACAGCTGTGCTCACTGTGGTTGTCGTGGCCATAGATTGATCCAAAGGGGTCATGTCTCTGCTCTTATATAATTTTTGTATTAAAAAAAGACTTTTAGAATGAAACACTTCCATGAGGTTAGCAGAATCATCCCTCTGAAGCCACCCTCCTCTTTTCTATTTCCCAGTGCAGTGGTTCTCAACCTTCCTAATGCTGACCCTTTAATACAGTCCTCGTGCTGTGGTGACCCCAAACTCTTAACAGTATTTCCTAGCTACTGTATAACAAAAGCTCCTGTTATAAATTGTAATGTAAATATTTGTGTTTTCTGATGGCCACTTGGCCCATGGGTTGAGAACCCCTGTGCTAGGTGCTTCCAGCTTCAGTTCTTGCAGTGATTCTTTGTAATCTGTTGCTTTATTAGCCCACACCACTACTTCTTGGTTTCATTTTATTGTAAATATTTTCTTATGGCTGTGCAATATGAACCTGATTGATGTTTAGTCCAATCTTCACACTAAAACACCTTAAAAGCCTCTCTTCCTTCCATGGACTTTGCTGTAGATGTAGGGTACATTGGGTACATGATTATTTTAACTGAGTACTATCATAGGTAAAACTATGATTGCTTCTTCTCCTCTATGCAACTTTTTAATTAATCTTTTTGTTTCTTTTCTTCTCTGGGAGTTTTTCCACTGATTCAGAGTCATGCCTTCAAGCAGTCTGCATCTGTTCTCCACCCATCCACCATTCTGGCTATTTGACGTTCTGGAGATATTTCCCCCAAAGCATTCTGGGAACCTGCCTTGGCTAGCTCATCTCCATATCTGACTCTCGGCTGCCATCTTGGTGTCTCTCTTTTGCTGTGTGGTGTACTCTTTGCTATTCTCTTGTGGGACATACTGTTCCCTGTGACTTTCTTTGCAGTGTTTCAGTTGGAGAAGACAAAAGGCTTGGGTCAAGACATCCAGGATTGTCTTGGAACTGCCAGCTTGGCAGAATATTGCTTCTTATGCCTCACTGTGCTAGAGGAAACCAGGAAGTCACTGTGTGACTGCTTCTCCCAAGAACACTGCTATAGCCGCAGGGACAGCTTAGACCCCTTTGCAGTTTGTGCTGATATCCTGTCCTTTGTGCCATGCTGACCTATAGAGAAAGCTAAAGCTATAGAAGGATGGCCTCTGTGCCTGTTTCACGTCCTTGTTCAGTTGTGCCTATGAGGGAACTGGACAGTAGGAAGCTCTGAAGGTCTGAAGGACAGAGAGCAATGGGAATGAATGCTAAGGGTCAGGCGGTCCCCAACACCACACCAGCCCGCCTGCCCGCCCTGCCCCCGTGTGTGTGTGTCTGTGTGTGTGTGTGTCTGTGTGTGTGTGTGTCTATGTGTGTCTGGTATGTGTGTCTCTGTGTGTGTGTGTCTGTGTGAGTCTGTGTGTATGTCTGTGTGTGTGTGTGTCTGTGTGTGTGTGTGTCTATGTGTGTCTGGTATGTGTGTCTCTGTGTGTGTGTGTCTGTGTGAGTCTGTGTGTATGTCTGTGTGTGTGTGTCTGTGTGTGTGTGTGTCTGTGTGTGTGTGTGTCTATGTGTGTCTGGTATGTGTGTCTCTGTGTGTGTGTGTCTGTGTGTGTGTGTCTGTGTGAGTCTCGTATGTGTGTCTCTGTGTGTGTGTGTCTGTGTGAGTCTGTGTGTGTATGTCTGTGTGTGTGTGTCTGTGTTTCAGTGTGTTTGATCACTCTTTTGTCTTGATAGTTCTCAATGCTATGCTGTTCTGAGAAAGAATATATGGTGTAAATTCCTAGGATCTTCGCATGTTTGAAAGCCATTTACTCTTTCTTGATCACTACATAGTTTTGGCTGGATCTATCTTTTGTGGTGAAATCTGCCTTTTTTAGAACTGTTGTATAGATTCCATTGGTATGCTTTAAATTTGGAAACATTTTAATTTATGGAAATTTTTTTTCTTTCCCTTACAGCTATATTGGAGAATAATTTCAGTAATAAAATTTTTCTACCTTGGGCTGGAAAGATGGCTCAAAAATAAGAGGACTGGTTGTTTTTTCAAAAGACTCAAGACCTTTGAGCTACTTGGTGGCTCACAATTAGCTATAACTCCAGTTCTAGGAGTTCTGACACCTTTTCTGGCTTTTGTGCGCACAGGCATATTTGTAGTACATATACATGCATAATACATATGTACATATATACATACACATATGTGCAAAACACCTGAACACATAAAAGGTTTTTAAAAATCCTCATTGTAAGTATACAATTTAGGGATTATTTAGTTAAATTTTGGAGTTTTGTTATCATCAATGCAATCTAGTTTCAGAACATTTTATCATACAAAAAGTTTCCTCTTGCCCATTATAGTCAGTCTTTCCCCAACATGCCTAGTCCTAGCCAAAACCTGTTCTACTTTCTGTAACTCTAGGTTTGTATTTTCTATACATAGTATAAGTGAAACCACTTATCTAGGACGTTTTCCACCTAGTGCAGTTTTGTGGTTCATCTTATTACCATATCTTAGTCATTCTTCCTTTCATGTCATTGAATAATATGTGCAAATTTCATTTTTCCCTTTATTTATTTCCAAGGGATGCACACTTAGATTGTTTTAAGTTTAGGTCTTTTATGGTACTGCTGTGAACATTCATGGGCTGCCCTTTGCGGGGCCATATAATTTCAGCTCTCTTGAGTAATTCTTTAGAGTAAAATTGTCTGGTTGTCTCTGTGCTTACACTTGGCTTTTAAAAAGGCACTGCTGAAACAGTTGGAAAGTGACACCCACCTGCAGCACGTGAGCACTCTAGTTTCTCGCTTCTTCGCCAACACTTGGTACTGACTGGTTTCTTGATGTTGCCTGTTCCTGGGCTATGGAGGCAAGGGCTGTCTCTCGTAACTTAAAATCTTCTCATCAAGAGGACTGCAGACATGTTCATCAGTCCTTTGTGTAGCTTCTCAGGTGCAATGTCTGGTCAACTAGTGTGTTAATCTTAATGGGATTATTTGTCCTAATATTTAATTGTTTATATATTCTTGTGCAAGATCCGAGAAGTATATAATTTCTCAGATTTATGCATAAGATGATTTTGGTTTAAATTTTGTGACTGGTGTAAGAGAAAGTTTTAAATTCATCTTTGTGGATGTCTCTTTGTGTAAAGCCACTTGTTAAATTATTGTGTCTTCCCCGTTAGATTGCTTTGACTTTTTTGTGGGGAAATCCATGCTAAACATATAACAGTTTTAGTGTTGATTATACAGCTTTATAGCATGGTACAAATCTGGTAATGTAATTTTTTAGTCTTTGTTGTTCATTTAAAATTTTATTTTGGCACTTTGAAACTTTTGTTTCAGTACAGATTTTAGAATCAGCTTGACAGTTTTAAAAAAAGGAAAAGAAAAAAAAAACTTGCCAGGGTTTTAATAGTACAGTCATTGAATCTTTGGATCATGTTAAAGAAATTTTCATCTTAGTAGTATTGAGTTCACATACACAGTTTCTATGGCTCTGAAGTTGATAAACTTTTTTTTTTTTTTAAGAGAGCACTACTAAATGTTTTATTCTGAGTGCCATGCACAGAGCTTGTCACAATGCCCCAGCTCAGCAGCTGGAGCAGTATGGAGAATTAGCAAGGCTGCATCCAGGAACCCATAGGCTAATCTGGACATTGACTTCATCAGCTTTTATTTTGTCAATAGTATTTTGTAGTTTTTACAAGTACTAATTTAAGAAATTTAATTCTAGGTGTTTTACTGTTTTTAATGTTATTATGAGTGAATTTTCTCTTAAAAATCATATTTTATAGTTACTCTTGGCTGGTAGGTAGGATAAAATTGGATGCTACATCTTGCAAAAGCCATTGAGTAGCTGTAGAAGGTTTTTGAAGACTCCTAAGAGTTTTGGGTAACCTAGTTTTGTTTAAAAGTTTAGAAGCCATGCATTAGATATCTTGATGTGGGCCCTTCTTTACCCTGTGTTGGTTCCACTTTTTAAAAATTTTCAAAACTGATAATTAGAAAATTCCTTTCTTGTTTTTTCATGGTTTGCATTATTTTGCTTTTGTTTTGTAAGAAAAAAAAGAGCACTGCTACATTATTATGTTCCTACTGAAAATATTACAGGAAAAAATTTACAACAATCATAGATGTGATAAACTTTAATAATACATATTATCTGCAGGTTTTGTTTTATGTGCCTGTGGCCTAAATATATAAGCTGCTTTTGCAGAGCTGGCTCAGCCATTTTTTATTTATGAACAGATTTATTTTCTAAAAACATGCTGGGCTTACCGTTCGTCACACATGCCATTTCCTGTTGCTTCCGTGCACAGAGTCTTGTTGCTGGTTCTGGTGGTACAGTCTCTTGATGGCTTCAACCCTAGGCTGCTTCTGTTTTCCTTTTAGTTTACAACACTGGTGTCCTTCCTCCCCTCCCCCTGATAATGGGAATTGGAGAAAAGTTTTGTTCAAGGGAAGGGGAAGAATCTCTGCTCAGATGTTGCATATATGGCAATATACTCAAACGCAAGAGGTGCCATCAGGAGTTGTCCCAGCACTGGGAGCTTAGGGCAGGCACTGTTGAGTGACTAAGGCTTAACCTTTGACCTGCTGTTTGTCTACCTCTTTCCTTAATGTGATTGTAACCTGGACCAGGGAGAGTTCCTGGATACTTAGGGTTTGCTTCCCTAGTGATTGTCCAATTCTTCCTTCATTAACTTATTACCCACTGTATTCATTTATTCCATAGTTTTCAATCATCATCTGCTTTGGGCAGTTTCCTAGAGATGCAAAGGAAAGTCAGTCCAGTTAAGGGGCAGGTTCCTTTTGGGATAGACAGAACAGTTTCAGACACCAATACCCTACTAAGCTTGCCGAGAAGCTGTGACTCAAAGCATCTGGCTTCCTCCACAGCTGGATCCTTTATGTGCAGGCCTCACACTTTGATGGTTAGGTAGTCGTGACCTTGACCTGCTCCCAGGCCAGTATCCTCAAATGCAGTGGGGCAGCCAGGCTGTTGTTACTGGGAGCCCTGGGCTTCTACCAGCTTCAAAATCCTGAGTCCTCTTCACACTTAGGGATGTGTTTGGAAGAGTGAAGTCAAGCCATAGTCAAGCTTTCCCCAGCATGCCAGACTGTTTTGTCCCTGCCAGATTCAGAATATACTCTTTACCTTTTTGTCGTTGATGAAAACATTTCTTAATAGTGCTTAGTCCATCAGATCCCTGTTTTCTTTTATACACACACACACACACACACACACACACATATGTATACATATATATACATATATACATATATATGTATATATATACACAAAGTCTTTTCATGTAACTATGAAATTGCCAACATTTTGTAATGCTTTAAAAAACTAAAATTAATGGCAACACTAAACCTGAGATGAGGCCCTCTTCTATGTGTGAAGACAGCTTTGCTTCAGATAGATCAATGTTGTGATTGCTTGTTTAGCTGACATAGCCTGAACATAGTAGAAAATAATGAAATTTGAACCCTTCTCTGAAGAGGATGTGTCTTTTCAAGTATTCTTAAAAATACAACTAGAAGAATCCTTTATACTGCAGCATGAGGGCCACAGTTTAGACACAAGGAAGACGTAATCTCTGTGAAGACGGGAAAGACTGACCTTAGTAGCTAGTAGATGAAACTGTACAAGCTTCCTCAGTACTTTCTCATCTCTTAGAAATAATTTAAACAGAGTCCTTTTAAAAGTAGTACATTTGTGGAACATCCCCGGACAAGTCCATTCTGGCACCAGTTCAAATTGATTTTTTTCAAAAATAAAAGGAACAAAACAAAGCAAAATGATATTATGGACTTCACCCTTGTTGATTGTGCTCAGACATAGACCAAGCAACCTTTTCACCGAGGGCCTCACAATTAACCCTCCATCCTGTGTCAGAAGAGAAGCTTCCCAGGGAAGGTTTGCTAGTGCTTAGTGCTATCCCATGTGTGCCATACTAGCTTCTCTGTTTCATGATAACATTCACAGAGAGTAACCTGGGCCTGGACACCTACAGCACTCCGCTCATTGGCTTCCAACAGAAACCAAAGCTGTCTAGCACTACAACTCTCTTGTTGCTTCCCTCTGGCCCCTGGTGGCTTCTTGTTCTTTCTTATGACCGTGGAAAGACATGCTCTGGGAAGGCATTGCGTTTATGTGTTTTATCCCCTTAGTTACACAGATAGGCATGCTCCTGGTTCTTCATCCAGTGTCCTCATCTGTGCCCACATCACCCTGAGTGCCAGTAGAAAAGCGGCCCCTTTAGCCTCCTGTGTCTTCCAAGAAGTCATTCCAAAGCACCAAGAGATAGCTTTTTTTCTCTCATGTAAGTCTGAGTAAGTTTGTTTGTTTGTTTGTTTGTTTTACTTTTTTACTTTTAACTTATTTGTCATAGTACCTCTTGGTACATGCACACAGAACTGGGGTTGGGAAATGGTTCCATTGCTAAAGTGTTTTCATATATTCATGAGGATCTGAATTCTGTCCTTAGGACTCATGTACAAAAAGACAGGCCTCTTGGCATTTGTTTGTAACTTTGGCACTGTGGATTGGAGGCAGGCAGATTCGTACAGCTGTATGGCCAGTCAGTCTAGCTTAATGATTGAGCCCAGTGAGAGAGTCTGTTTCAGAAATAACAGTGTGGCCTGGAGAGCTGGCTCAGCGGTTAAGAGTGCTTGTTGCTCTTACAGAGTTTCCAGGTTTAGTTATCAACACCTATGTGGTGACTCAAGACTATCCCTACCTCCAATTTCAAAGGCTATAATGATCTCTTGGCTTTTCCAGCACCATGTCTACATTCAGTTCACATACACTGATGCAGGCAAAACATTTATACACATAAGCTAAACTAAATAAATCGAAAAAATTAAAGAAAACACAAGGCAGATAGCTCCTGACATTGACATGCATGCATGCAGGTAGGCAAACATACATGTACACCTGCACACACATGAATACACTCATGAACTTCTTAATCATATACAATGAGAAAATCACTCCTGTCTTGGGATTTCAAAATGTTCATTATGTAGGAATCAACTTTATTTTTAACACACTTCCACTACTCTATAGCAAATAATACAGGGCAGGCATACTTCTTTTTTAGAGTCACATATTTCTTCTGTTATGAGATGGGAGTTTCACAGTATTGCCCTGATTGGCTCCCATTCCTGCACTCAAGCACCTGTCTTCTCAGCCTCCAAGTAGCTAAGCCTCCAGATATAGGCACCTTGCTGGCCCTCACAAGCTTCTAATACCTCTCACCTGACACACAACCCCTACAGAGTTTAGTTTCCCTTTAAGAAACATGGAAGCTGTGTGGCTCTGTGCTTAATTTCTGACTGTGTGGCTTTAATCAGACCATTCCTTCTGCCGTTTGCCCTTTTCTTTCCATGGCTTGTATTCATCCATAAAGATGCAACCTGCTTCCTACATTTATAGCTTCAGAAGTTCTTGTTCAACCTCCCTGTTTCCATTCCTGTCTCTACTCTAGACCAAGTGGGGCCTGTCTTAGTATTTGTGTGGTACTCTGTGTGTGGACATCTCCAATGTCATGTCTTATCTAGATACTCTTTGAGGAGTGCTGCCTTTGCCAATGGAGCCACCTTGAGTCAGCCACTGGCATTAGCTCCTCTCTGGGTTCTTTGAATCCTAGAGCAAGTGGACTCTTTCTCTGTGTGCACAGCTTGTGACTTCCTTGGCCAGGGTGGAGAGAGACACAGACTCTTCAGCTTATTGTCAATCTCTTCTTAAAGATTGAATACAAATCTTCATTTGTATTCACGTCCCTTCATGAAAGGACAATGAGTGTTTTAGTAAAATTGATGAGTCACTCCCTAATTTCTTGGTTGTTATCCTTAACTGGATATTTTAAACACTGGATAACAAGTGTTTTACTGAAGTAATGTGGTTCTTCAGAAGTCCCTATTCTGTCAGCTTGGTTTCTGAGAATCTCTTCATGACCCTTGCCCAAGTAGTTCCCATCATGACCGCTGCACATCATACACATGGAAACTCATGTTTGGCCACAGAGTGCTCTTGAATGCTGACCTAAGACACCGCAGTTTTGCAATAGTGATGAAATATTCCTCTGTGATGTACGTGGAAATGTGAACCTTCAGAAGTATTGGCGTTCCCCTCCCTCTGTGACGTGCTCTAGCTGGACAGTCCTGGACATCTGACACATCCTTTAGCTACTTCGTGGCTGAGTTTTCTCCTCATAAGGTAATGAGAGTCAAAGCGGTTATCTCTTCATGGCTGAGTTTTTCTTGTTGTAGAATGATGGGAGTCAAAGCTATTGTCTGGTTTTATTTGGAGGCAACAAATTTCATGTGATACCCTGGGCTCAGTGATATGTAATATGAAAGGAAAGGGCATCTTTATTTTAAAGCAGCAGGTATCGCTTAAAGTTTCCTTTCCTACCTCCAGGAGCACAGAGCACTGGATTACACTATGGTTGAGCTGCTGTAAGACTATTAGCAAACATTACTACGGCTGTGGAGGTCCAGATCTGGCCAAATTTTTAATGTATGCATCTCATTTGAGCTTAGTACCATGAGCTACAGGACTTACTGTGTGCCTCTTTCTTTAGACTCTCCTTGGGTGGACTCACCTTAGCTCCTGGCTTACTTTGATTCATTCCTTTCCTTTCTTTTCTTTTCTTTTCTTTTCTTTTCTTTCCTTCCTTCCTTCCTTCCTCCGTTTTCTCTCTAGGTAAGCTGTCATTATGTAATGCTGGCTGGGCTAGAGCACATATATTTATCTGCCTTTGCCGCCCAAATGTTGAGATTTAAGGCATCGTCCTCCAAGCCAAGCAAAGAAGATAACTTCTATAAAGTTAATATGTCTGTCTTAAACTTTTGGGTCTGTCTGGTACCTGGCATGGAAAAATTTCAAAATATATGGCTATGGAATCTCTGAAATACACATTCAATCTTTTCCTATTTTTCCACCTTATTTTATTTTGTACACATAGGGATACGCATGTGTATAGGATGCACATGGAGGATAGAAGACAACTTTAGGGACTTGATTTTCTCCTTCCATCCTGTGGGTTCTGAGGATTAAATTCAGGCCATGAAGTTTAATGGTGAAAGCCTTTACCTGCTGAGCCATCTTGCCAGCCCCTTATATTAGTTAATTTAACTGTATTGATATGGTCAACTTGTTTGAAGGGTTGTGGCTGCTCCTGGATTCCTGTGGTGCTGAGGGGTTGCACTGCTTTGCTATTTGCTTTCTTGGATGGAGGTGGCAGTGGATTCATAATTTGTCCTCCTTGTTTTCTGTTTTCATGCTAAGAAAATTGAGATAATGGTACAACATTTATCTCTTAAATGTCTTGAGAAAATCAAAGATGTTTGTATATATAAAATACTTGAAATTGGGGAACATAGCTGTCTTTTAGTAAAGATTTGTTTGGCATCGTCATCATCATCACCACCATCATCACCACCACCATCATCATCATCATCATCATCATCATCATCATCTCATAATTCTTTGGGCTTCTGAGTTTCTCCATCAGTAAAATGAATGAGATTGGGCTAAATTTTGTTTCTTAGATACCTTATGCCTTTGTTTGTATGGTTTTGTGATTTTTAGATATTAATTTTGGTGACTAAGTAGTTTTTTTACCTTGAAAATTATCACAAAAGAATGAGTCTGATTAGATGGAATGTGTGTTGATGCAGTCATGATCATCCTTTTTCCTTACTGAGGGACAGAATCTAGTAGTTTAAATAATAGCTTCACTATATTAGCTAAGAAGGAACTCAGAGAGAAAACCTATTCTATTCTTAACCCTGAACTTTTGGTGATATATTAGACAAACCTAAGTAAACTTATTTTTAAGCTCTAGGATGTCATCAAAGTCATTCGTGTCAACAGTATCAAACCTTGTGATGCTCTGGGTGACATTTCTCATCCTTCAGTGTACTGCAAAATAATCTCTCAAACTGTGAGCACATTAGCTATGTGTGTGTAGTGCAGGGTTAGCTTAATATTTCAGGTGTGCCTATTAGAGCCATTCTCTCTTGACTTCTGATATGGAAAAAATAGCCATATAATGAAATCAAAGGAGAATTTGTGTGCTGGTGAAGAACTATTGTTATCTTACTAAAGGAATGCAGATTCTTTTCATATTCTCATCAAGTGCTTTGTATTTTAAAAAGGAACTATTTAAAGAGAATCCATACACTATAGAAAGGATACATATTTTCTTAAGTATAGTTTGACTAGAAATCTTTAGATCTACTTCAAAGAGCCATTCATTCATAAAATGGAATGCCTTCATTCTGGGTGTGAGGGCTTGATCTTCTGTGTCTGTGGAATAAGTTACAGAGACTGCATGCTCAGCAATCTACTTCATTTCCTAGCAGTTAACAAATTATTTGCCCTGCTTACATGACTCAGATGCCTTGGATGCTCTAGGCAGTTGCCATTCTTGTATAGGATAATGGTAGTAAGGTAAGAGTCAAGTGATACTTTTGTCTTTGCAAGGTAATGTTTGGACCATGCCTATTAGAATGATGAGGTTGGGGGATTTTGCATCTGGAATTTGTACCTGTAAATGTAGGTGAGTGTATTTCCTGGCATCTCCCAGCTTCCTCCTCCAAGCATTGCTTAGTGGGAAGCATTTGGGAGATCTGCCAGTCTCTCTGCTGGATTCTTACCATTTCAAGACATTGGGTCCTTGAAATGCACCCTGTGAATTCCCTAGAGAATATGTCATGGGTCATCCTTAGCTTTTGCCACTGTTTCTATGACCGTTTCCGGGCCTCAGTGGCAGGCTCCAGCCAGCTGCTCAGCTTGTGTCCTCTGTTATTTCCCTCCTGTGTTTATCCATAGTTTCCCAGGGTGCTGTTGTACACAAAGCTGTGCCACCCTTCTGCCCAGGGCCTGTGCTGCTCACAGCAGCTCATGGTAGGATGTTCTGCTCCCCCGTGAAGCCCCCATTGGCACTGGCTGAAGTGACTCCATGTATTAAATTTTAATATATTATTATCTAGTGTATTGTGATCATTGTTTTTATCTAGACATCATGGAAGGAGTTAATTCGTAATAAAGAAGCACAATGTCTGTATCATTAGCTCTCGAGTGAATTTGAACGCTAAGCTGAACTAGTATTTGGATTTGTAAATGTGGATTGAAGTCATTTATATAAGAGGATTAGAAGTAATGTTTAATGCATTTGATAATTTTTCCTCTGTAATTTTTATAATAATTGGGTTCTTGTCGGCCTTTAATCCCAGCACTCGGGAAGGCACAGGCAGGCAGATCTCTGTGAGTTCAAGGCCAACCTGGTCTACAAAGTAAGTTCAAGGAAGCCAAGGATACACAGAGAAACCTTGTCTCAAAACAACCAAAAACCCGAGCAAATTACTAGTACTAGTACCATCACCACCACCAACCACAACAACAACAATACCAGTAATAGTAATGTTCTTAGAGGATAAAAGTGAATTATTCTATATTATTCTGTACAATCCTATGTAAAACTGCTGCTGTGACTTAAGTATAAGAACAAGGTTTTGTTTTTGTTTTTGTTTTCGCCTAAGTGATATAGAACATATACTAATCAGGGAGATCATGTAGACATCTTGTCTGGAAAGAGTGTGAGTGGAATAGCAAGTTCTTTTTTTTTTTTTTTAATTCTTTCGTTTGTGTTTACGACACAAAATCAGCACTCTGATTTTTTTCCAAGCTCTTTCCTGAGCTGTTACTAATAATAACCAAAACACTGGAGAATGGTTTTGTAGAGGGATGTTCTATTTATAGCAGCCTGTCTGTTGTTACCTGGACCTCTCTTGTTCCTTGTACTGATCAGTAAATGCCTCTTAAGCTAGAGTTTTCTATGAGTGCATAAAGACAGTGAACCCTAGCTTGCGGGCTTCCAGACATGGGTTGACTGACATAGAGGCGGCAGCAGAGGGCGCTCCGTCCCTCATTTCACAATAATGGAGCCTGCAACAACAGTCTCTCTTTTGAGCAGCTAAACATGAATTGCTCATATTAATTACGTTTTGCTAAGACCTTGTTCCATGATCTGGGACTAAGTGCCTTAGAGTAAAGTAGGTGTTATTTTAATCTTGGGAAAACTGAGTATAATAGGGAATTTCCTGAAACTCTGCAGAAGGAATAAAAATTTCATTGAAACTCCATGAATCCTTCTCTTGCCTTTCCATACTCTAGCTAATGTGCCACATATCTATTTTCTTAAGAAGACCCAAATGGAAACCCCAGGAATTTGCATTTCCTCTTGAATAGTTTCCTTAATGAAAGGTGTATGAGACAGGATTTAAACAAACCAAGTGACTTGAAACATTGTGGCACGTACTTGAAATTTAATCCTTTTTGTTAGATAGCCAGTGCCTCTTTGCTTTTAACCAACAAAGACCCTTAAGAAAAAGAAAATGAAAAAATAAATAGCATTTCTGGAGCCCCATTGCCTACTGCAGGCGGATCATATTCCCTGTGATCTTGTTCGCTCATATTATGTGGTGATTAGAGCCAGGCTTCAATCAGCCAAAAGATTCCCCAAGGCAGGGTCTCGTCCCACCAGTGCACATGGCATGCCCCGTCTGACACCAGGGCAACTTGAGAATTGAGCCAGAGATGCTGCAGTGTGGTGCAGCAGATGCGCACCAGTGGTTGCCATGGAGATTGCTAATACTGCTGAAACTCAAAGAAAGGGCACTTGCCACACAGCTCAGGAGCCTGCATGAAAGTGAATGAAAAGCAAGTGGAATTCAGAATAGGCCCTCAGCTACTTGTCCCACATAGAGTTTTAATTTCCTTTCCTTTCCTCTTCCTTTTTCAGAATCTAGATGGAAAACAAGGCAATGTCATAAGGCATGCTGAAGCCCCTCAGAGCTTTCTGCGGCCTGTGGTATCCTTGGGATAAGTGTATATTAACAAGGAGGCATGACTAATAGGATTGGTGTTGGGGGCTGGGGTGAGACGTGTGGCCAGCCTTCTGGAGCCTGTGGTCTGCTTGTCACTGGAGCTTACTAGGCACCTTGGGATTTGTCTGCAGCATATGTGCTGCTGTTAATGATTGAAAAATTACCACAACAATTAGTCATGGATCACTGAAGGCAGGGCCCCAAATGTGATGGACAATGTGATTAAATCCATGTATGTGACAATTAACTCTCCTGCAGGTTTATCCAGCCAGGGAAAGTGCCCTAGGGGTGAGAGCAGAGTGGGATGAGAAGATGGGGAAACATGGTGACAAAAAGGAATAGAAGAGGTGAATGGTACAGAGTAGATCTGATGCAGCTGGCACTATCGGTTTTTAATCTGAGCCTGAATTAATCATGGTTTGATTAATCCTGGCTTTATTGCACCTTTCTATTGCCCATTTATTTATATCTGCGGTAATTTGATGGAGGTGTGACTGATTAAATTCTGTTCACTCCATGTTTTTTGAAATTTTAAATCTGACTCTCCATTGAACACAATGTTCTAGGTGGTCCAAAGTGGAATTATCTTGTAAGAGCTAAACAGGCACCAGGCATAGCATGCCGTGAATCCCCTCATGTATCACAGCTGAGTAACCCAGAATAAATATTTGTTTGTTCAATAATCCAAGCAAAAGAAGCCTGTGATGTCAATCTGCTTGGTTATTTGGAATAAATAAGATTCCTCCCTCCCAGTTTTGGTAAATAAGAATAACACAAGTTCAATATGTACCACAAAGAAAATTTTGTGCGCAAAGAAAAAATTATTTTGATGACTCATCTTCAAACACATTTTTGTAGCATAATGCTTGTCAGCCATAGCTATGGTTGTACGTTGTTTTTAAACAACATACTCTACTCTTTCTTTTGATGATACTTTGTTATCCATGCTGCTTATGAAACTCTGCACTGAAATAATGCCAAGGAGGTTGTGACACAATGCAGCACAAACAGAGCCTGCTGCCTTGTACCTCACGTGCCTGGGATGTGCTTTGTGAGTGGTAGGTTGCTTGTTCCATGCAGAAGACATTGAAAGTTACACTGAGTTGTACATGCATACTTATGGATAGTTCTTCCAGCATTCCTTATTTGTATACTGTTGCTCTTTTTTTCTTTTTCTTCAATTTGGAAGGATGTTAAATATTCCCCCTAGACTAAATTGAGTTGCCTTATCTGCATTTTAGCACGGCCTAACCAAGTACATAAACATAGAAGATTTGTTTGTGATATGGGGCACAGCATCTTCCAGCACAGTAGACTCAACGACAAAAATCAGCCCAAGCAGAGTCTTTGCCCTGTGACATCTCTGTGGAATGCTGTGTGATCCCCTAAATGCTGTTAGTACCACTGATCTGAGCAACAAACAAGAGTCCCAGCCTACCTGCAGACAAATGATAAAGAACCTCAGAATCTCTGTCTCCCACTGGCTAGCCAATTGTACACTCCCATGTAACCAGCCTCAGTATGCATATTGGAAAACATATACACATGAAATAGCATTCTTTCACACTGCCTTTACTCTTGAACCACTGTTGCAGATTGGTATTTACTAATAGCAGTGCCACTGTCTCTTTCTGTCCATTTCATTGGAAATTTAATGACCAGGATTGACAGGCAATCTCTGTCCATGTGCTTGTTTGTGAAGGTTTTATTTCATTTATTGTATGCCAGATGGTTTGATGTGCACTAGGCAATGTGCCTGGCACATGCAGTGGACATAGAGGTGGGAAATTGAGGCGCAGACATTCATATTTTGCTACAGGCAGAGTATAGAGATAGATTAAGTAAAAGGAATTGTATTCAATGTGGGAATTGGTGATTGTTATGGAAGCACACTAGATCAAAGGACACATTTGTTTCAGGGAGAAGAAATGACTTCTCCTTTGACATTTGGAAGCTTTTCCGGTATCAGTCTTTCAATATGCTCTCTGTTCACACAAAACCAATGGTTAAAAGATGACATTTTTCACCATTTTCTTACACATTTTAAGCTGGTTGTACAGGACGGAAGGGAAATAGATAGGCATGAGTAGTGCAAGATCGCAATTGTGGTATGCTTCAGCCATGACCAGCGAACAAAAGTTGGTTTGAACATGTATGAGCATGGTATGATCCAGATAAAGGAGGACATTAGGGGTTCAGTAAGAGCCTGGACTTCATTCTGTGGTCAGTGAATTGAATCACAGTAAAATAACACACAAGTACCATATTGTTTGTGAAATGTGTTAGGTTAGCCTTCTCTTTCTTGCTGGCAGAGTTAAAAACAAAAACAAAAAACCTGTTGAACCCTATTCCAAATACCACCATGAGTGGGGTAGCATGACCTACACTACTGAGGAGTCTGGAGCCAGAACTGAGTTCCACTTCCTTCTGGTGTCCTAATGTTTGGCCAGGGGCATGGTTTTCTTAAAAACCCAGGCAAAGGAAGGTCTGCAGATTTTCATCTTTCTTGGCTTTCAGCAGAATAAATTGATTTCTAACACATTTTAAATGCTATGACTGTTATCAGCTCTTATTTGTAGATTATATATCTGTAGATACTGTGGCTTCTTATAAAGAATATGCTTACAGCTCAACTCTATGCAGATGGAAACAATTGCGAACACCCTCTTCATGGACCTAGTTTGGGTGGAATTAGACATATAAAGTTCAGAATAGATGAAAAGAATCACTGTGATTTGAACTATAATTTTTTGACTACATTCCAAGCAATTGTAGAGGCTAAATAACAATTTGAAAGGATCTAATCTAAAGCTTACTCAGCCATATCTCTGTGTATGTCTCAGGGAGACACCAGCCAGCCTTGTGCTTTAGGAGAAGGGAAAAGTGGAGACCAGAGGGCCTGTTTAGTCTGTTGTGAGGCCCCACCTCCCCCAGTGTGGTAGCATTTGCACATATGTGGACGCTCTTGATGTTTCAATGCCGTCATAGGTCAGCTCTCAGCTCTCAGTGCAAAACCAGAGACTAAGTAAGAGAACAGGCTTGTACAGAAATGATACCATCCTGTATGGGTCCCTCAAAGGCTTTCTTTTACAGATGAGACAGTTGAAGAAGTACCTACATAAAAATGTGAGATGTAGGGAGCCAGAGCATCAACTTTCTACCCTATTCCCTGTCTTGGAGCCTGGCAGCATCCTCCTTGAGAATAGCTATTAGCACCAGCTCAGATTTTAGGCTTCTACTACTTCCTTCAAGAAGAGTTTTAAAATTAGTGTCATTTAGTGTCACTCTTTTATTTGAATCATCTCTGAAAATGGGATCTCAGTGTTTTAATGCATTGATGTGGTAAAAAGTCCACTAGCCATATGATTCTGTTCACTGATAATGAGGAAAAGATAATTTGTAGCTAGTAAGAACTGTGGTCAGCAGGACGGTGGTGACACATGCCTTTAATCCCGGCACTTGGGAGGCAGAGAGAGGCAGATCGCTGTGAGTTTGAGGCCAACCTGGTCTACAAGTTAGTCCAGGACAGTAAAGGCTACACAGAGAGACCCTGTCTCAGAAAACCAAAAGAAGAAGAAGAAGAAGAAGAAGAAGAAGAAGAAGAAGAAGAAGAAGAAGAAGAAGAAGAAGAAGAAGAAGAAGAAGAAGAAGGAAAGAAAAAGAGAAAAGAACTATGGTCATGAATTGGATGAACCTTACCATAAGTCTTCCTTTCCATTGCTTTGAGTATCAGGATGAAACCTTGAGCAGGCCTACTGCCTCCCAACTGGGATATAAACTATCCCTTTGCATATTCTCCTCATATTTTGGTACCCAGCTGCCATCTCTTCAGTAGCCATTGTCATTTCAGCTCATCCTGATTGGAAAACCTACACCAAGATGCTGAGATGGCCAGTCTTAGTAGTCAGTCTGACACATCTGGGAAGAGGGTGCTTCAAATGAAGAATTATTTCCATCAGTTGTTCTCTGGCCATGTTTCTGGTGCATTTTCTTGATGTCTAATTGATGTAGGAGAGCTGTACCATCCCTTGGGAAATGAACCTGGACTGTAAAAATAAAGATAGCTGTACATAAGCCAAGGAGTGAGCCAGCAAAGATTTCCCTCCATGGGTTTGTGCTTGTGTTCCCACACTGACTTCTTAATGATAACTATAAGATGACATAAGTCCTTTATGTTCCCAAGTTGATTTTAGTTATGCTGTTTATCATAGCAACATAAAAGTAAATTGGAACAAATACTTCAAAAGACTACAATCATGTACCTGTACTGTAGCATGTAGCTATAGTTATGATTGTTCTTTTTAATTTCTGTTAACCCTTGCTGTTCCTACTTTATAAAATAGTCTTTAGTACAGATGTGTATATGCAATAAAAAGCATAGTGTAATAGAGAAGTCCACACTGGCCACAGTTTCAGAAATCCCCTGGGATCTTTACAATATGACTGTATAGATAAGGAACCTACTGAGCACAGAGCAGAAGCTATGACTGGGCTCTCATGTTCATGGTACCACCAAGACTTGTCTGAAAATGTATGTCTTGTTTCCTCCATTGAGCTCAGAACCTTTATCTGTCTAACAGTAAATCAACTGTGCAGTGTACTTTACGTGGGCTATCCAAAGGACAACTCCTAAAACCTCCTCAGGCTCTTGTGAGCAACCCCGAGAATGTGCTTTGGGTCGAAGAAGAACGCACTTAGCTATATTTGTCTTTATTTGAACATATCTTCCCAGATGTAGATTATTGACTTAATATTAACCTGAAGAAATATTCCAGTAGAGTGATTCAACGTCCTGTGCTCAGAGTTGTTTTCTTCGTGATTTTTATCAATGACTTTGATAAAGACATGTTTATCAAATTGGTAGTTGGCACCAGGCTGAGAGGGATAGCTGAGATGATTAGTGACATGGTCCTGAGTTAAGAAAAACCTTTATAGCCTGAGATGCACCAGAAATGACCTGGTGAAAAAATAGTAAGGTTAAATATAAAGTCTTCAAATTAGGTTTAGAAAATTAATTGCGCAAATCCAGGGTGGGAGAGGATGTAATTTGTCACAAGTTCAATTTGAGTTAACTTATGACAAATCTGCTGAAGAATGTAGATGGTGTTATAGAAACACATAGTAGCCCATTAAAAAATAAGACCAGGCCTAGGTCATCGGGCTGTTGCGCCTTGCCCTCTCCGACCTTTCCTCAGATATGCTTACAGTATAGGATTAACAAATGCCATCCATATTTTAATGAGCTAAGGACAAAGTACTCTATCTGCAAGTTGAAATATGTAATTTATGAATAAATTCTTGAATGAAAATGAGTGTTTTGAAACATAGTTGGGGAAATTGCCAGAGCTCTGAAGCAGGACAGGCCCTTTTCTCTGTCGCTTCTTACTTTCTGTCAATTT